>NC_071999.2:89063403-91739653 GCF_028885655.2 Pongo abelii | reverse complement strand
ATATATGCTAAGTCAATTTGGTTGGTTATTTAGCTTTCCTGTGCTTCTCTTTCCTCATCAAAATATTAAAAGTATAAGAAATAACTCTTATCAGTTCTATTTATATAATTTAGTTAATATATAAAAATATATAAAAATATATAGGATAGTCTCTGGTACATTAAATTAAATAATTAGGTATTTTTATTTCTAGATTCACATATATTTATGTTTATTTATTCCCAGCTTTTAGTTCTGTTTTTTTCACGTGTTCGAACACTTAATTTTTATATCTGTAAACTTAGCCCTTCCCCTTCTCCTTTTCCTTTTTGTTTTTTTGCAAATTTATTTGCCAATCTAGCAGGTTTACACCTCTAGTTAAACGTCATTATCAATTCCCCTATTCATATTTATATGGAAATCATATATTAATTTCAAAAGAATTGACAATATGTAATATTGGTTTCAATAATCCAGAAACATGAGATGTTCTAAATTATTCCAGACATTCTTCCCTGTTCTTTAAGCAGCTTTATTAACTGGGCTCCACTGTGCTGCCTTGGGGAATCTGGACCTGCACAGACATGGTGTTGCAGCTCCAGAGAAAAACTGTACTAGCGAAATAAATGAACTTAAGCAATTTCAGAAGAAGGCCCAAAATTACATAAACCTATACCTGTGTGAAAGTTGCATATGTTTGATCGAAATAACAAAGTTTACTGTAAAAGGGAAACCCACTCATTTGAATTAGGAATTAGTTGCCGATCATCACAAACCTTGCAACTTCAGTTGTTTTATTAGATCTTCTCTTTTAAATACTTTAAGATTAGTAAATTGCTGGGAAACTACAAAACTAGATTCTTGTAGAATTATCAAAACTATAAAAATATAGAAATGGAAGCCCACGGAAGGTGTAAAAAGAATGAGAAATATAAAAATACATTTATTACAACAACCATTTTTGTTTTAGATTTGCTTTTAGTTTTATATTTACAGTACTATTGTGCATATGTTTGATTTTATTAAAATGTGTATAATAATTAGAATCAGAGTCATTTGGTTTGAAATTTTAAAGAGATACAAGACTTTGCTAAATAACTGCATTACCAATGCATAGGTATCTGGGAAAGATTAGTACATTTAATCAATAATTTTTATTTAACAAATTATGCATTAAAATATTTAGGAAAATTTTAATTCTTTTGCATTTAAATAAATGTTAATTACTTCAAATTCATGTTTGATTATTCAGTGTTATAAATCAAGGCTTGATAGTAATTACTGTTTTTCTTTTTTTCCCTTGAATATTTACTTCATATATTTCTGACAATAGATAATCCTGAGATCATACCGCAGCCCTTTAATGGCATATTGCATCATCTTCCTAAATAAGAAGGGCTAGAAATTATTAAAAAGCATAGAAAATGTGTTTTCAAAAGTCTTTGGGCTATGGATTTTGAAGCCATGTTTGTTTTTTTGTTTTGTTTTTGGAAACGGATTCTCACTCTGTTGCCCAGGCTGGAAAGCGGTGGTGCGATCTCAGCTCACTGCAACCTCCACCTCCCAGGTTCGATTCTCCTGCCTCAGCCTCCCAAGTAACTGGGACTATAGGCATGCGCCAACACACCCAGCTAATTTTTTTGTATTTTTAGTAGAGATGCAGTTTCACCATGTTAGCCAGGATGGTCTCGATCTCCTGACCTCGTGATCTACCCACCTAAGCCTCCCAAAGTGCTAGGATTACAGGTGTCAGCCATGGTGCCCGGCCATGTTTGTTTTTTTAACTTTACTGTATCTTCACACTCCAAGTTCCAAGAAGACAGCAAATGTACCATTTTAGCTTATTCTCCTGTACCTAAACACACAGGAATAGATAGCCTTTTTTTTTTTTTTTTTTTAACTTTTCCTTACTAACCACTGTAGTGCACTCTCATCAACAGGGAATCTGTTCCAAGCCCCCAGTGGCTGCCTAAAACCACAAATAGTACCTTACCCAATGAGACTATGTTTTATGTTTTCATTTTAAAATATTCCTCTACACATTAACTATCTATTAACATGTTTTTAAAAATATTTAATGTTAATGCCTTAAAACTGCTGGATGGTGGCCTATAAAGACCAGATGTGACTTTGTGTTTTGCATTTCTTCTAAAAAATACAAGTTGTAACTGTCACCCCTTTCTTTAATAGATTTTCTACATAGTGTGTTTATAGCAAAATCGTGCTATAGAATTTACCATGATTAAAATCCAGTAGACAAATCTCTTTCAGACCAAATCTCATAATAGGCAATGAATTGTGAATGCATGTATGAAAGTATCTATTGCTTTTTTCTACTTCATATAAACTAGAAATCAGTACTAGATTTTTCTAATGCTTCAATTAATTAAGTATATAAAGAAATTTTCTGCTTGCATCATGTCAAGGAAAAGAACTGAAATGTAATATATTGGATGTACGTTAGTGTTTTCAAACTTTTAAGAAGGAAAAAATATTGTCCAGTATTTCAAAATATCTGAACACAAAATCCTGAGTAAACTCTATACTTAAGGACTTATCAGCAAACTGAGAAAGCACCATATAATTAGAAGAAAAGCTAAAAGAATGTAGTGTCATAGGCATACCAGGATCACAAATATTTGCGCTAATGATGCTCTGTAACTTAATCTCTCACCAGGCACTTTTTTCCGCCAAGCCCTCCCTCCCAACCACAGCTGGATAGGTCAAAGAAAGCATTTTATTATGTGTATGAATATCCATTGTCTTTTTAGCAACTGGATAAACATTCTGGTGTTTTTTTGTTAGTTTGTTTTTAGACTGATCTCTTTGTTCACTCAGCCTCCAGTACCTCTTACTAGATAAGCTATATGCTGTGATGTGGTCATATAATCTGTTGCCACTGAAGTGAAGAATTCAAACTTCCAAGCTTCTGTAAAATCATAGTTCTGAGAAAGTAAAAAAAAAAAAAAAAAAAAAAAGATATCTGGTAAGAACTTACAAAGCTGATGTTGCTGTCAAGGGAGGACTATCAGGGCATAACCAAGCCAGCAAAATGATCAGAATTTCAGCAGCTCCCAACTTGGTGGAGAGTAGCACAAGGGGCCAGTGATCTGAGCTGAGGTTCTTCCTAAATAACCTCATTAGGCTGAAGGTTAAAAAAGTTTTGATTATCAGAATTTGTAGTATTCAGAGTGAGTCAGTCCATCAGAAATCTATGCTGTAATTTTGGTACGTATACTTATAAAAAAAATGTCTAGATTAGATATCCTGAAAAAAGATAATTTTTAAATTTTGCATTTTTTAAATCCATGATGGATGATCCCATTAAATATTCTGGTCAGTAAGTATGTGTGTTTTAGAGAAGAAAAATCTGAGAACGCTAGATGTAATTAAGGTACATCAACCTTAATATCTAAACATAGTCATGTACATATAGGTGTGATTTTAATCGTAACATGCTCTCTCACTCAGCTGGACATTCTCTTTGGCAGGAACACGTGACTGAAAATTTAAAGCCCTCATGAGAATGTTTCAAGGTTTTACCATTGGTGGTAAGTGATAAATTGAAAATCTTTTGAGGTGGGCAAAGTGAGGGGTGGGTAGGAGATAATGTCTTACCCAGTCCATTTTATTTTCTAATACAGACATATCTCTATGCTAACAGAAAACAAGTATTTTATACCAACAGTTAAAATCTATTGTGAGCCTATGCCAGGCTCTGTATTATGATTAAAGTTACTCCATTTAAAAGTAAATCCAACTGAACACCACAATGATTCAAAAAGTAGGTACTATACTATTTCCATTTATAACTAAGAAAGCAGGATTAGTTGCCAGAGTGATTAATATTTCAAAGTTACATTAAGTTGTACCTCAGAATAAAAATTAGGAAGTTATTTGTAGCTCTTAACTACTACTTTGTAGTTCCACTTTTAACCACTGCATGATACCAACTTGTATCTGTAGAGTACTATGCGCCCTTGAACTTATTCAGATGTCTATAAACTATATTGTTCAGGGTTTGCCTGAGACCCACATGCCAGCACCCGTCGCAATACTGGGCAAACAGGTTGGTCATTCCACAGAGGGCAGAGTAACATGGAAATTAAAACAGTGCAAATTCTTAAATCACACAGACCTGGACTTGCTTCCAGACTGCAAATTAATTTTTGTAACATTTGGAAAATAATTTTCTAAGCCTTAGTTTTCTTCTGTAAAATTATTATAGAAATTCTGTATAACCTAGAGGTATTTCAGGAAAATAATGAAATAAATGCATGCAAAATTTTTTTCATAGTGCCTGTCACCCAGTAAGTTTAAGTTAATATTAGCATCATAGGCATATTCAAAAAAACAAGGCTCACATATATTAAGTGACATCAACAATTATACACATAATGATTAAATTTTTGAAAAATTTTTTGTCAAAGAATTCTGAAATCACTTTAACTCAACAGCAACGCTTTAGAAACAATTTGTGAATATTTTCAGATTTTCAAGTCTTGAAAAGGTTTAATCTTCCCAGGCACATTTTCTTTTTGCCTAAAATGTTTTGAAAAGAAAATTATTCCTTTTGTTTTATGAACTATATTACCAATGTTCATAAAAATAATTTTTTTCCTTGGGCCAGAGTTAGCACATTTGAGGTTATTAGAGATGTCCTAATCATTATTATTTATAAAATGTTGAAAAGTATGACTTTGGTATTAAGAAAAGTTGCAGCTCATGAGCAATTTCAAACTGTCCTCATGTGCAATTATTTCTTGTGT
Organism: Pongo abelii; assembly: GCF_028885655.2. Lineage (NCBI taxonomy): Eukaryota > Metazoa > Chordata > Mammalia > Primates > Hominidae > Pongo > Pongo abelii. Next base: position 91,734,905 of record NC_071999.2, on the reverse strand, counting down.
TAGTATTGAGATAATATTTACTATTAGTGTTGCTTGAGACACAAGAGTAGGTGGAGACACTAGCATTGTAACTATGCTAGGACCTAAATCCTCATTGACATTTTTATCTCAACTGTTAAAATCATGTAGTTCATCTTTCTCACCCACATTTCTGGGCTTGGCTAATAGTCATCTAGTATCTCCTTCTCTGTGTCTTTTCTACAACAGAAAATAATAAACTAAACTATATTCCTTTGAAACTAGAATTCTGGATATAGAGTCCTTTGCAGTGAAATGCACTGGCAGGAGATTTGGAAGATGAAGTAAAACAGAGGCTGTATTCTCACTGCTGTTTTGGTCTCAAATGAGGTGCAGACATTGATGGATGAAAAGCAATTGCAGTACCCAGTCTCAGCATTTCTGTGCCTGATCACAGGCTTTACTACTGTAGAATAACAGAATCAGGGATACAACAGTGGTACTTTGACTTTCACTCAACTCTTCGGTGATAGCCCCTGCTTTTCACTCTTTCAGTCATTGAAATCATTTTTAAGCCTCTCATTGTCTGTATTGAATCCCTTCCCGATTTAAATGTCTAATGACTTTTGTTTTCTGTACAGAATTCAGACTGATGCTTTCAGCCTTTCCCCATTAATCTCCTGATGACTCCTTCAGGCTTTCTGAAACAGCATGAACCGTTGACAATGTGTGCCCAATATCTCCCCTTCTTATTGGCCATGTTTTTTCAGTGGGTCATTTTCCATTCAAACTTGCACTGCCTTTTTCCTCACCAATTTAGTTCCCTGTAATATTTTCCTAGAACACAGAAAACATTTAACATTCACCCAATTCTTCTGTCTTCTCCCTTCTCTAATTTTAAGAACTGTGAAGAGGTCAGTCAGGGCAACTCTACTCTTCATGATCCACGTGTATCTTCTTCCACGTGCTTTTTTTCAATTATGAGTATCTTTTGAATCATGCCAATAGAATATAAACCTTCAAGAAGAGAAAATGTCATAGATTTAAAGCCATGAGGGATTATGGATGTAATGGTTTATATGGTCCCTCTGCTTACTTTTCCACAGGTTTCTAAAGAAATGCATATCTACATGGGTAGCTATCTTTCTTATCTGTTTTTCTATTCTACTTTATTACCATCAATCTGATTAAAATTTTATTATCTTCAGGCTTAAGTAGTGTCTTAATCTGTAACCCTTCTCCTTGCCTTCAATCTCTCTCTTCCAAAATTGCTAAAATCTCCATGTTACAGCACAAATCTGATAAAAATTCAAATGCTAAGCATTTGCTTAAATTAATCCAAACATATTCAAGGTCCTTCATAGTAAGAACCAACTCATATTACCAGTAATACCTCTTGTAATCTCTCTTTACCCCAAGTAATCATATACAATTTTATTTCCCCATGTCCATGCTGTGGTTTCCAATATCCCACAAGAAAGTAAACTTGTATACTCTTCCATTTAAAAAGTGATCCATATAATAAACACAGTGACCAATATTTAAAATTGTTCGAGGCATTAATTGTTCATATTTGCTGGAGCTACATCTTTAAGGAGAGAGATTTCTTTATCTCATATTTGATTATTGATTTTCTACTTTTTTTTTTTTTTTTTTTGAGACGGAGTCTCGCTCTGTCACCAGGCTGGAGTGCAGTGGTGCAATCTTGGCTCACTGCAACCTCCACCTCCCGGGTTCAAGTGATTCTCCTGCCTCAGCCTCCTGAGTGGCTGGGATTACAGGGGCACGCCACCATGTCCAGCTAATTTTTGTATTTTTAGTAGAGATGGGATTTCACATGTTGGCCAGGATGATCTCAATCTCCCGACATCGTGATCCACCCGCCTCGGCCTCCCAAAGTGCTGGGATTACAGGCGTGAGCCACTTCACCCGACCAATTTTCTACATATTCTTTAGGCTTATATGGACCATGAAGACTTCCATGTCACCTCTGCAAAATTGTAAATTCCCTCTGAAATTTATTGGCAGTTAATTTCTTCTAACATTTATTTTATGTAACTTTGCCTCTGTTACATTAAATGCTAAGATTTCTCAGTAGATAAACAAATAATATTGATTTTTGTTTTCCAAAGTGCTTATGTCTGTCTATAGAATTTGTATTATTCATGCAATTCACAATTTTGCATTGACTTTCTAGTTTCAATGGCCCAAATTATTTTACATAGTTTTTCTGAGTTCCGGCTATCTACTAAGAAATTATGTCATTTGCTTCTACATGATATTACAGTATTGGTCTCCATACCAATATTTTAAAATTCCTTTTTGAGATGATTTATTATAGATCTGATGTGGGTTTTATATTATGTTTAATTTTCCTATATTTTAGTAATTTTAAGAGATGAGTTTTATTTCTTTTAGTTGCTATTCAGTTTCTACTGTTTCTTATAGGTGGTTTCAGTGTAATATGTAAACATCAGAAAGTGAATCATTATTAAATAAATCCTCTATTCAACTTTTAGCTATAGGATTTATAGTCTGCACTTAATGAAAACTTATTGGCTAAATCTCCTAGAATTAAAAATAGTCTCACTGACTTTTTAATAACTAAATAACTAAAGAAAAATGTATACTAATTTATTATTTTTGCTAGTTATTAATTAAATAACTTCATTTACTTTCTAATTTCTGTCATAACCATTTAAATATATTTTTAAATCTCTTTTTTAAGATTCTCAACATTGCCATCTGGTGGAGAAGTGGGTTTTTTTTGTTTTGTTATGGTTGCTGATGTATTTTTTTCAGTTGATAAATAAAAATTACATATATATGTCATGTACATTAAGTTTTGAACTATGTGGAATGGATAAGTTGAGCTAAATAGCACATGCATTACCTCACCTCTTTATCATTTTTTTGGTAAGGCTTGAAATCTACTCTCTTAGCAATTTTCAAGAATACGATTCATTGTTACTAACTATAGTCATCTTGTTGTACAATAGATCTCTTGAATTTATTCCTCCTATCTAAAAGAAATTTTCTATCCTTTGACCAACATCTCCCCAGCCTCACTGCCCCAGCTCCTGGTAACCACCATTCGACTCTATTTCTATGAGTCCAACTTTGTTAGATTCCACCAATAAGTGAGATCATGCTGTGCCTGGCTTATTGTAGAGCTTTTAATTACAATCTTTGTAAAAGTATCATTTCATATATATGATATTTTAAAATATCAGAGTAGAAAAATGCCTCATAATTTATATATTTTTAAAATTTTATAGTGACTTTAAAATTTGAGAATAATCACATACATACATAAATCATTAGCAACCTACATTTTTATATGATAGATATATACATATATCAAATTTGTAGAGGGTATGTGTACATACGTATACACACATATATAAGAGTATATGTATATATATAATACACACATACATATATATGCAGTATGTATGTATATGTTTACATGAATTTAAATATGTAGATAAACAATATTTTTCAATTGAGAACACAAATTTAAAATAGTATTTTCAATTGAGAACATGAAATCAAAATAATATTTTCAATTGCAGCCTGTGAACCAAGCAAAATTAGTGGTATCAGGCATATGCATAAAACATCTACTCCTTGATCTGATGACGTCCAAAACTGAGCCTGCTGTAACTCTTTAGAAGACACAGTGCAATTTGTTGAAGGTTGCAAGGAAGTGATATTGGTTTCACAATCAATAACAATTGATGAATTGATATAATTTAAAAATTAAATATGTGAAACATTTAAAAAAATTAGCCAATCTCGTAATGATATATTCCCTGATTTTATAGAAACTAGGGGTAACTTGGAAGTTTTATAAGGCATTCTCTTTTATCAAACATAGAACCATATATTGCCTTGCTTTGCCATGTCTATGATAGCTCTTATCCAGCAGATGGCAGCACTTGCAATATTATGACATTAAGAAAAAATTATTAAACTCATTGAAACAATAAATACAAATATTTAATTCCTATCAATATTTATAAATTTAAAAATACTTATGTGTTTATACATTTTATTTTATTAACCCTATAAAAATAACATATAGTAAACGCAACTTACTGAAATATTTAAGATACATTATTCATGACAAAAAATACTGACAAATATAAAATCTGCACTAATAAAGTCACAGAACGTAAGGAAATCCAGTTATGCTCACCAAGTCTAGAATATTTATGTATTTAAAATAAAAATAACCTATTGTTTATTTGTGTAGTACTTTCAAAGAACCTATCACTTGGTATGCATATTAAGCTTAGATTACCTCCAAATCTCACTAAAACTATTTGCTTGGTGAATGACATTTTAAAACTAGATGTCTTCAATTATTTTAAATAAAATGATTTATTCATCAGTACAGATTACTTAACCACAATTGAGTAAAACCTTCTAATTTCCTTTAGAAATAGTTTCACATATGTTAAATTCCACGTAACATAAAACATCAAACTAAGAACCCATGCCTATAAAATTTTTCTGTATTTTATTAATTCTAAAAATAAGACTTTTCAATATATGTATCCTTCTCTCCAAATGAAAATATGCTTGCAGGAAAGCATTTCAATTGGTTAGAAATATGTGATATTGATAATTAGATGGGTGAAGCAAGTATCTTTATTTTGGCATTCTTAGTGTCAGTCAAAAAATCAGAAATTCTTCCAGATATGTGGAATTTATCTGGGATTTAGAAGTGAGAATTAAAACATTAGATGCACAGCTATGTCACGCCACAAATGCATCTGAAGAGGGGAGAGTAAAGGGAAACTTTCATTGGCAAAAAGTGAAGTTCACATAAACTGCTTGGAATCAGAGTTCATTGGTTTCACAGAGTCAGTGACAGAGTTTGTGTCAGTTCATTGGTGGAGATGCCATTACTGGGTAGGTGTTCTTTCAAGTCATCTGGGGTTACTTTAGAAAGTCCTTGAGACAGTCTTTGTCTCCAACATACAAGCATGAACCCTCCCCTTTTTCTCTCCTTGCTTTGTCTGAGAAAAAAGAATTTCATCCTAGTATCTGCAAGTTTCATATTAGTGATATATACCAACTAACAAAAGAAAGAGCAATGACTAAAAACTTCTGAAATCTAACAATACATACTGGAATTTAAATATTCTTAAACTTAACTAATATGTGAATTAAGACAAGTTACCCACTTTCTCTTATTCACATCCCAAGCCACTGCATCCTCCAAGTACCTGTTAATTTCTAGTGTTTCACTGATGCTTATAAAACAGTCAATTAATGTTACTCAAACAATCTCCTTTTCCTCTCCTTTTGTAGCTTCTGATTGCCAATGTCCTCTCTATTACATTGAGATTATCTCATTATTGCCAGAGGCTGCCTATGTCTTTGTTGTTTAAGCCTCAGAGGAGTTCAGTATCCTGTTTAAAAATGGACATTTCTCCCTTTTGATCCAGACTTTGTCACATATTAACAAGCAAACAAATCATTATAACCTGTGAACTTCCCACCCAAAACTTTGTATCATTGAGCTCTCTCTCCTTGAAGACAGCTTCTTGACAATTTGCTTATAATCTCTCTATCCACAGATCAACAATTAACACCCCATCCCCCGACACACAAAATTAAACCTAAAGGCATCATGAGTTTGGGTTCATTCCGTGTGCCGTAACGACTCAATTGTCTTCATCACTTTTTCCCATCAGTTACAGTATACATCCTGACTTGGGCATAAAGTTTTCTCTACCATGAAACAAAACTGAAAATGTTCTCCAATTGTCATGCTTCAACAGATATAACCAAAAGATTCTAAATTCCATTATGTAAAACTCTACCTGCAAACTTACACATATAGCGCTGACCTCTAAAAGATCTCTTGACCCTAGTCAATCTTTTTCATAACTCCATGAAACTAGTTAGTATAATTTCACAGTAGCTAATATAATTATTTTCATTCTACGTAAGATGAACACTTTGTTGATAGGTCAGTTTATATTTCCTCTTGATTACCCTAAATTGCCACATCAATTATTACTTAATTACAGGTACATAAAAATACATACAATTAGTATGAGTAGCAGGGGTTTTCTCACCCTCTAACTCTTTGAAACAGTACCACTAGGGAGCAAGTCACTGTCAGGTACTAGGAAGCATCTGAGAATGTATGTTGTTTTTTTGCTAATGAATTAGACTGTGATAGTCGTACAGATATTAGCAGAAACTATGAAGCTTCTGGGTCAGAAACAATGCAGTTTACTACTCATAGCTAGAGCAGTACTCAGGATTAAATATTTTGCCTTTTCCGGAAACAAAATTCATGCAGGGTAATGAAATGAGGACCAGGTATTTCCTGCACACACAGTGTGAATTGTTATAAAACACCCATGATGGAAGGCCCAATCTTCTTTGAGCTCTCTTGGCCAACTTACCTATCTTCCCATTCAGTGAAAGACAATATCTTTATTACCTTGGAATGTCATTCAAATCTGCTATAGGGAAGGAGATATTTCTATTTTTACTGTCCTAGAATGTAAGCAAATCTGTTCCAGGTAAATGAGGCATCTCTATCTTCCAACGCTATCCGTTTGTAAGAACAGTCTTGAAAAGATAGTCTGGAAGACATTCGCTGTTAATGTCTAGACATGTATATACATTAGAGACACATGGATGTCAATCATTTCTTTAAAATAATATGAAATTACCTCCATTTTTTGTATCACTTTGTTTTCTTTGAGTGTTGCCCATAACAAATAATCCTAAAAGAGGGAGATTTTTCAAAAAAATGTTTATTATTGCTCATGGTTCTGTGGATTGTTTGGGCTGACCTAGGCAATTCTGCTACGTATGCTGTTGGCTGGAATTGTTCATGTAGCCGAATCTAGCAAAAACTCTCCTGTTCTTGGAACATTCAAGGTGGTTTTGCTTATATGTCTAACATCTCAGCTTGTTAGGGCTTGGTCTCTAGCAGGAGAATGAGATGGCTTATATAGTATACAAGCCCTGTGGAACAAATGTGAAAGCTGCAAGGTTCTTAAAACCTAAGTCTGTAACTAACTTCCAAAATTCCCATGATGAAAATGCATTTAAAGTCTAGTTCAGATTCAAAGCATGGGGACATTAATTCTACCTCTTGATGATGTATAAGGATGGGAAGATTTGTTGGTGGCCATATTTTCTGACAATCTAGCATACTTGTCATTATGTGCTATTTTGTGTAAGTGTGCAATTTGTACCCTTATTAATGCATTCACATTAGTGATAGATGAAGTAAATGGTAAGCAGAAAATAATAAGGATGTTCTGGGATTTTTAAAAATACAATATTGACTTTTTGACAGCTTGGCCTCAAATGTTTTAAAACAGATATATGGGAGTTTATAATTTTCATATTAAAAGAGTGATTATTAATGTTTGACATTTTCCTAAATTGGACTTACACTGTGTTACTCATATTAGAATGAAGTGCTCTGCTAAATTATTAAAGTAAACTTTATTATACAGATCATTTGTCTCATTTTTACTAAAAAGAAATAAGTAAAATAACCTTTATTTAAGTAGTCAGAATTGACCAAAAATGTTTCGTCATTACTATTTTAAAATCAGGTAGCTTCACCTCAATTTGTAAATTTCAGTTGAATTTTCATTACATAAATTAAATACGTTTAGTAAACCCATTCCATCAACATTAAGTAATTCTACTTCTTACTCTGAATATATCCTGTATCTGTGGTTCCCAAACTGTGTGTTGAGTGTACCACAGTGAACTTTTAGGGGTGCAATAAGACATTTTGTATTTTTAAATGAAACACAGAAATACTCAACATCTGTCATATATTATACAAAATATTAACTCAAGGTAACTAAAAGTTTCAATGTTAGATAATTCTGTATTCCTTTTAATTATATCACATCTCTACAAAGCTGGAGTTTTAGCACTTACTATCACAGAACGCAAGTGTTACCAGAAAGGGGTCCTAATTCATTAAGACCCCGAGAGAGTTCTTAGATCCCATGCAAGAAATAATTTGGGACAAGGCCACAGAAGAAAGTAAAAGCAAGTTTATTAAGAAAATAAAATAATAAAAGGGTGGCTACTTCATAGGCAGAGTAGCAGCATAGGCCGCTTGACTGAATATACATATGGTTATTTATTGATTATATGCTAAACAAGGGGTGGATTATTCATGAGTTTTCCAGGAAAGGGATGCGGATTTCTCAGAACTGATGGTTCCTCCTCTTCTCAGACCATATAGGGTAACTCCCAGACATTGCAATGGCGTTTGTAAACTATCATGGCACTGGTGAGAGTGTGTTTTAGCATGTTAATGTATTATAATCAGCGTATAATGAGCAGTGAGGCCAACCAGAGGTCACTTTCATTGCCCTCCTAATTTTGGCACATTTTGTCTGGCTTCTTTACTGCATCCTGTTTTATCAGCAGAGTCTTCTGATTCTGTCTTCTGCAAGAATCTATATTATTATCTTTAAAGCAAAGCTTATTCTTAGACTAAGAATATTTTGCTCTTAAGATATCATCAGGACATTCCCTGGCTCTATTAAGTCCCGGGTCTGTTCAGTAAACATTATTAACCTATTTCCTTAACTGTGAATATCCTGTTGACTAAGAATGCCCATCCTCCTAGGAATACAGCCCAGTAGGTCTCAGCCTCATTTTACCGAGCACCTGTTCAAGATGGATTTGCTCTTGTTCAAATGTCTCCGACGCAAGTACTGTGGAAAGTCAATGTGCACTATGAACATTACAATTATAACAAATTATTGGCTTTCAGTTTGGTGTTCAGGCAAATAAAATAATCATCTTTTATTCATTTTCTCTCATATTATCTAACGTGGTCATTTTAATCATTCAGAAATAATAAAGATATTTTCTTTAGGATATTTATGATAAATTAGGTAAATTTTTAAAATAATCTGAATGATAGTCTGTCAGATGTTTTATTATTCTGGTCTAATGTGACAGGTTACAATTCAACCATTCGACCATTACACTTCAGTTAGGCAAACAATAAGTAATTTATAACTTAATTCCTCTTCCTTGAGTCCTCCTCCCCTTTGGGTGTCCATATGTTGGTGAATGTTTGTGTGTGTGGGTGGAGAGCGGCACACCAAGAACCACATGTTAAACTTGCCAGTCAATGGAATCTCAGATTCCCATTAGTCTTTGTTACGGATTATCTCATCTATTCTATTTCCAGACTGGCTTTTAATGAGATATACAGATTCCATTTGGCTTAATAGGGAACACCATGCAGGAATCTGCTGCTGCAGTAATACAAATTTCTTTTACACCCTGACTTCTGTGTCCTGATACCAGCCTACCAGCTCTCCTCTCACATCCAAGATCATTCAAGTTCTCCAGTGAAAAGGAGGATGACATATTAATCAAAATATCTGCCTCTCCTGTCACCATTGAGTCAACGTTCCACACACAATGCTCCACACCTTTTTGAACAGGAAAAACTATGAGAAAGGGGCTTCTTCCAGAGTTCGAAATAGAGATGGTAGAAAAACACCCTTGCCCTTAGAATTCCATTCAGTCTCCTTAGTACATTCTTCTACATGACCTGAGGACACAGAAGCAAGTCAGGGCACATTTGTCTAGGCATCTACTTCCTTTCCAGATTTTTTTTTTTTGGTTGTCAATCTTTTTGGTCCACTCTTTTTTCCCATGTGTTATATCTTCCCTGTTTTTGATGTAGAATTTTCTTCACCCCATTTCCGGGAGTTAAATGGCACAATGGATATTACAAAAGAATATTTACAAAAACATGAAAATCAAATCAAATTGATATTTCTTTATTGGAGCTCAAGTGTAGGAAATTGAGTGAAAATCCTTAGATGATATCATATTCTCATTTCAATTTAATATTGTAAGACACTGTTAAAATGGAAATTGTTCTAACTGCTTTGGATTGAGGCATCAGAAGACCAAGATATATCAATATTTGGGTAAGTATCTCCATATCCAAAATGAGATGGTAATTAATGTATGCAAGACTCGTAGGAAGATATGTATAAACCTGTTTAGAGAGGCAGAGTCACCATAAGCCTTCAGAGTATAAATAAGTTTGGGGTTATTGGGAAAGAAGAGATGATCTCTTTGGAAAATTTTAGAATTTGGTAGCATTTTCTTAAATCTACATGGAGATGACAAATATGTTATTTCTTCTCATTTATAGTGAGAAGGGCTTCCAGGAGACCACTCAGAACTTAACCTGTGCCTCTTGATTCTGAGTGATGCACTTAGGCTAGACCCAAACCAGGAAAGCTACAAATTAAAGACTGTAGGCTAGGTCTCTGATGACAGTCTAGTCTAGGGAACTAGACTTTGTGAAGAATGACTAACTCCTGTAAATTTTTTGGGCAAAGGATGACCAATTGTTGGTCATGAACAAGATGTATGCCAAGAGGGAAATGGCAAGTACAGAGCCATTATAGGAAGTTTGTTTGTTTATTTGTTTGTTTTCCCCCAAAACCTTCCTGCAGGCATAAGACTGGAAGTGACCTGTTAGGAATTGCTAAGTGATAGCACCTGAAGTAGACACACAACCACAGATCCATATCAATAATCCTCATGCATGGCCAATCTACCAGTTGATTATTCTGGAAAGAGAATATTCTCTATCATCTGAAAGAATCAAGCAGAAAATGTGAAGGGGCTGATAGCAGCTGACCAGGCAACCTGTACTTTCATCAACTCTGTAGCTCTTCATGGCTTCTCTATTGAATTGTGTCGTCCACACACACCTCTCACCCTTGGCTATAGCTGCTAATTTCTCTATTGTGGAAAAATGGGTATGAAATAGGTGTCCTGGACGGGCATGGTGGCTCACGCCTGTAATCCCAGCAGTTTGGGAGGCCAAGGCGGGCAGGTCACCTGAGATCAGGAGTTCGGGACCAGCCTGGCCAACATGGCAAACCCCCGTCTCTACTAAAAATGCAAAAATTAGCCAGGCATGGTGGCACACACCCGTAATCTCAGCTGCTTGGGAGGCTGAGACAGGAGAATCACTTGAACACAGGAGGCGGAGGTTGCAGTGAGCTGAGATCATGCCTACTGTACTCCAGCCGGAGCCACAGGGCAAGACTCCATCTCAAACAAAACAAAACAAACAGAATAGTTCTCTTAAGTAAAAATCGAATGAAGCCAGAGTGCCATTTAAAAACTTTTGCTCAACTTAGTCTGCTATACCCAGATATTTTCTATTACAAGCTGTCTTCACCTGGACATATATCAAAGTATGGAAGCTTTGTTTGCCCAGGCATTGTCAGAATTTTGTATTAGTTTATAAGATTTATAAGATCCAAACTTATGCCTTATTTCATGGCTTCTTAAGAGTTGACTTGGGAGCGGAAAGCCTTCCATCATTAAAATTCCTTTCACTTATATTTATTTTTCAAAGTTTACCATGCACATTTCATGGCATGATACATTATGTGTGTTTTTATTTATTTTAGCTCTGGGGAAAAAAATAAAGAGGCATCTGCAGTTACACATTTGGCCTTGCTGTTCAGAGGAAGCAGAGTATATGAAAATCTTTAATCTTCAATGTGTACAGCTCATAGTTTCCTACCCAAATGTTGACTAATGAGGACTGAAACTGCCAGAATCCCACATATATTGTCTCTTTTTTCAACAAACACGCTCTCTCCTGCAAACACACACACAATCAGTGAGCCCTTTTATGACTAATTTTTCTGGAAGCTTCAGCATAAATGTCACTTCTATTTGGAGTCTTGCTTAAATTTTCAAATTCAGTTAGGTCCCCATATTACAAAAAAAATTATCATCATTCATAATTGTTATTAACCAACTATATTATATATGTATATATCTTTCCTATAGCTATTCTGATTACAGTACAATCTAGAAGCTCTGGACTCTTTTTTCTTGTTGTCTGTATACAGCATCCAGTGTTTTGACAATGAATAAGTTCTCAGATTTTTTAATAAAGTGACGAATGAATTTATGATTGTCATTTAAATAAACTATAAAAAGAAGAGTAGTGAATATCAAAATCCGGCTTTCAAAAAATCAAAAATCAAAATTCAAAATGATGCCAAAGGTAAAGGGTTAGAGATGGATAGATATATAGGCAGGAGTGTGTGTGTGTGTGTAGGTGTGTGTGTAGTCATTTAATGGTGGGGCAGCAGTGAGTTGTTTCACAATGAATGATTTTTAAACTGACTTTGAAACAAAACTACAAATTTTTGTTGTGTTACTAATTCTTAGATATTTATTTAGGTTTATTTGTCATTCCTATTTGCAATAGCAACATAGATCAAAGATAATGTTAAATTATAGATCACTTAGCTTACCAAGAAGTACATGTTTTTTAAACAGAGAAGGCTTTAAATATTGTTGCCTTATGGGCAAATTCATTCAAGTGAAGAAATAAGCCTCTAGGACAGCATTACTTAGAATTACTCAGATTTATCTACGTGAGGTTTTGGGATAAAACTCCACATTAAGTGAAGGAACAGATGGACAAGTGTTATATTTTTGGCAACCTGTTTTTCATTGTATAAACTAAATTGACTGTTTTGCATATGCGTGGGGCAGAGCACTAAGTATGTCTTTGATCTTTCTGATTACTGCAAATAATGCATGTCTGTTACACAGATGCCTTTTAAAGGACATATAAAAACAGTTGGCATTTATCCAACCATTTTGTTGCTTTGATAATGATTTCTAGACATGTTAAAGGTTATAAATGAGAAAGTTAGTCAACATTTAGTTGGTCAGAAGTTACTCAAAAAATTAAATAATTAACTAATTTTGATACAATTATAATAGTATACTTTAGTGCATGTTTAACCCCAAAGGAATATGATTACATGTTTTGTGCAACCTTGTACATGATTAAAATGATCTACAAAGCAACTCCAGTTTGAGCTTATTTTTATACATAGGAACATTTTGAAATTGAAGATACAGAAAGAAACTGAAAAATGTTTCAAAAACAAGAGCCACAAAAAGAGTGCACTAAATTAAACAGAAAGCCGTTAAAAACCAAATGCCTTCTATGATTACAAAAATTATGTTAAAAAAACTAGAATATATGTGATTATCTATGAATGTAATTATAAAGTTTTAATGGGCCGGGCACAGTGGCTCATGCCCATAATCCCAGCACTTTGGGAGGCTGAGGTGGGCAGATCATGAGCTCAGGAGATCGAGACCATCTTGGCCAACATGGTGAAACTCTGTCTCTACTAAAATATAAAAATTAGCCAGGCATGGAGGCGCGTGCCTGTAATCCCAGCTACTTGGGAGGCGAAGGCAGGAGAATCACTTGAACCCAGGAAGCGGACGTTGCCCAGTGAGCTGAGATCACTCCACTGCACTCCAGCCTGGTGACAGGGCAAGACTTTGTCTCAAAAAGAGAAAAAGAATCATTTTTAAATGACATGAATAAACAGAAACACATGCTATATCCCAGTGTGGGAAGACAGGCTATAAGAATGCTTATATTCTCCAATGAATTTATAATACTAAATTTATTACCATCACAAATATTAGCTGACAATTTGATGAAAATATCTCTCTAGACGAGAAAAGTGCATGTGCCTAGCTACATTTAATGACAACTAAAACGGGAAGTTGTTCTTTTCAAATAACAAAAACACATGTGCAAGAATGTAAACTTTGGCACTGACAATTGAAACTTATCTTCAAACATGTATTAATCAACTCAAAAGGGCACCTGACAACTTCAGTATCTCTCGAAAGCCACAAGCAACATGCACGGACAAATATTTATTTAGGCGTCCACTTCATGTGGAACACATGTGGGACATAGTTACATGAAAGAGTTCTCTTGAAGACTTATGACCTCTACCAGATCACATCAGGAGAACAGTGTTTCTGGTACTTTCTGTATTATTACCTTATTTGGACTTATTTGGAAAAGTTAAGAAACGGGTTGAGAAGGGAGCAGAAGTCTGTGATCTTTCTAACTTATTTGTTTTATCCTTTTCTTCCTCTTTCTCTTACTTCTTCACATCAAAGGTGAGGCTTTCCATAAGCTTTTCTTTTCTGGAAGGGGCTTTTATTTAATCATACTCTTTTTCAGTTTTAGGTGAAATGGGAACATTTCACATTTTATCAAAAGAAAACCTACATCATGCTCATAAATTAAGAAAAATATAAAATACTAACGCCATTGTAATTTAAAAACAAATTGTAGACAGAGACAAATACAATAAAGAAATGATACTAGTGGTAACTTCTAGTTTGTACCAATATCCAGTTAATTCAGAGCTCCAGTATAATGAAGTGGACATGACATACATCACTTCTAGGTCTAGCCCTAGAACGGTTTGTCAATTCTTCAGGCTCTCTCTCTCGTTTTCTCTGTCTCCATAACTAGAATAACTTAACAGCCCTAGAAGCTGTGAGCACCACAAATGTAAAGAGGCAGGACTCTAATTACTGCTTGGAGCAAAGTCACACAAGGGATTAGTGGCCAGAAACAACCGCATTGGAGTCTGTGCAAGCCAGAGATTCATTTTTATTGTATGAAGCTAAGATAAACTGAATTATAAAAATTCATTGCAATCCATATGAGGTTTAAAAAAAGTAGAAATAAAAACGGGGAGCCAACGATAAAAGTTTAAGCTTTCATTGTGTAAATCATTAAACTTGATATTCATATAAATAATAAGTTAATTCCATTGCTAAATTAACTTTACTGGATTGCAAAGCACTTTATGACTTTTCCTGGATTTATTAATTTAACCTTAATTTTCTTTGTTTCCTGTGATTAAAAACACATAATTTTCCAAATGTTTTATTCATTTTCTATTTTCTCTTAATTATCATAAACAGTAGAGAAGATTAATTGATACCTACATAATGTTACTACAATAAGTATAATTTTAGTAAATACCTTATTAAAAACACAAAAGATTCTTTGCAAATACAAAATAATGATATATTCCTTTGAGTGGCTATGCTCTGCTTTTACCTTGGGAACAAAATGTTGCTAATATAATGTTTTATTTAGATCATTTATGATGTGACTTTTTGTATTTGTGGTTTGTATTATTTGTTGTTATGAAATAGTGTTCAATACTAAATTTAGAGCTGTAAATTTACTAATAAAGATATTGAAAAAAAGATACATTTAGTCATAGTTTATCCTATCCTGAAAATCTATGAAATTTAAAGTATTTTTTAAATAATTTTCAATCATATAATAGAAAAAAGTGTTAGCATTCCAGTGACAATTAACAGGCCATGTATTGACCTGAAACAGCTTTATGTAATAGACTGATTTTGGAAGGGTAAATTTATTATATAAATTATTCACCGTAAATTAACTTTTAACAGTTTTTTATACATTTCAAAATAATAAAATGTTTTCTTAAATATAATTTAGGATTCACAATTTTCAAAGACAGGGAAAAAGATTATAAACATTTTAATGAGGTTTAGCCTTTTAAATGAATAAAAGTATCATATCATTTATATAGGCACATGCTTAAATGATCTTCACTAGTATTTGCCAACAGCAGAGGGAGATATTGAACTATAAATTACGATTTTACCATGCACATCTTTTGCAGAATGATTTATAGCCAGTTAGACATTTGATTTTGAACTTGCTTTTCTTGAAAAAAACACCTTTCTTACAAATATTTTATGAAGATATTTTTCTCTTGAGGTATGTTTAACAACCCACAACCAATAGTGTTTTTAAATTCGAAAATTAATGGATTTACATTATGCTAATATATCACTTGATATTTTACTTAACGTCTAACTTTTAAATGTCAAGTAACTCAAAACTAATGCATTTTATGTTTCATTAAAACTGACTAGGGCAGTAAAGCATGATCTTTTACACTCAGCGAGACCTGAATGGATGCCTCTGTTCTGTAATTTACTAGCTGTGTGGCCCTCAGCAAGTTATTTTTCTTTTCTAATTTTCACTCTTTTTACCTGTAAAATAAGGATCATAATAATATATCATTTAAAGCATTGTTGTGAAGATTCTCTCTCTCTCTCTCTATATATATATGTATATGTAGTGTTTACCAAAGTAATTTTCCATTAAATATGGTCAATATACATTAATTAATATTCTTGATATGATTACTATTTTTAGAATTCAAGAAATAATTATTAGTGAATGCATAAAAATATATATAAATATATATATTTAATAAATATATAAATCTCCAATTATAAATCATATACAACTAAATTATGTAAGATAATATTGATATACACATACTTTGTAATGCTTTGTGTCCTAGAGTAAAATACATGACACAATTTATAACATTAAACATGCAATTAAATTTTGTCTGGTACATGATAATCATCCTAATCTTACTTGTAATATAAAATTTCCTTTTCGTGTTTTTGATTTTATTATAAGAACTGATTATTTATTTTAAAATATTAATGTCATCAGAACACAGGCCATCTCAATTATATAATATTTTTTAAATGAGATTAAAGAAATGAAATGTGAGGAATAAGACAACATTGATACAAAGTAGATATAATCTTGGAAGACTGTTATTTAGTAACTTCAAATGAAAGTATAAGATCAAATTTAATTGCATTGAAATTAGGAGGAACTGTGGATTTCTTTGGGTTTCATAGCATTCGATGATTGCTATATCTTCCATTTCAATCCAACATTATTCTATGCAGGATAATTAAATCTAGCTCTTGTTAAATTATGTCACCTCATTTTCTGGTTCATTTTATACTGCTGTATAATGTAAGGTATGTTTCCACTAAGCTTTATTATGCAAAACTGTTTTCCACTTAGCAGGTCCTACAGCTGAGGTTTCTACCATTTAATTTAACTTTTGGGGTTACATAAGAATCAATCACCGGGTGTGGTGGCTCACGCCTGTAATCCCAGCACTTTGGGAGGCCGAGGCAGGCGGATCACGAGGTCAGGAGATCAAGACCATCCTGGCTAACACGGTGAAACCCCATCTCTACTAAAAATACAAAAATTAGCCGGGCATGGTGGTGGGCGCCTGTAATCTCAGCTACTTGGGAAGCTGAGGCAGGAGAATCGCTTGAACCTGGGAGGCGGAGGTTGAAGTGAGCCGAGGTCGTGCCATTGCACTCCAGCCTGGGCATCAAAGTGAGACTCCGCCAAAAAAAAAAAAAAAAAAAAGAATCAATCATAGTTCCTGGTAGATGCTAGATTTGAAATAGATCTATAAGTACAGATAAGACTTCGACAGGTAAGATATGCAACAAGTAATATAAATTTCAGGCAAAAGGAACAGTTTAAACAAAGGCAGTTTGAGTAACGGAGGAATAGAAAGGACATTATCTCTATACAAGGAATATATAATAATTTAACGATTCCTCAAGGATATAGAACCAGAAATACCATTTGACAGAGCAATCTCATTACTGGATATATACCCAAAGGATTATAAATCATTCTACTATAAAGACACATGCACACATATGTTTATTGCAGCACTATTTACCATAGCAAAGACTTGGAACCAACCCAAATGCTCATCAATGATAGACTGGCTAAAGAAAATGTGGCACATATACACCATGGAATACTATGCAGGCATAAAAAAGAATGAGTTCATGTCCTTTGCAGGGACATGGATGAAGCTGGAAACCATCATCCTCAGCAAACTAACACAGGAACAGAAAACCGAATACCACATGTTCTCACTCCTAAGTGTAAGCTGAATAATGAGAACACATGGACACACGGAAGGGAACATCACACACCCGGCCTGTCGGGGGGTGGTAGGAAAAAGGAGGGAGAGCTTTAGGACAAATACCTAATGCATGCGGGGCTTAAAACCTAGATGACAGTTGATAGGTGCAGCAAACTACCATGGCACATGTATACCTAGGTAACCTGCACATTCAGCACATGTATTTTAGACTGAAAGTAAAATTTTTTAAAAAAAGAATTTAACTGAGAGTCAATTTATGGAGAATTTTGGATTTTGGACTGAATCAAACTAGTAAAAGAAAAAAGAAAAAAGAAAAATCTGAATCAGTAAAACAGCCTAGTCATGAATTTATTTGCCAAACATTAGCAGATGATTCTGAGCTTGATAAGGACAGTTCAAGAGTGGAGAGTCAGTCTTTCAGGAGAAACCTGAGCACTTGAGAAAGATGTAGAGTTTATCTGAGACAAAGTACCATGAGAATGACGTTCTGAAAGGGGAGGTAAAGGGAATTAATACATTTTCTACAGACCTTTGAACACCAAGGTAAAATGATAAGGTTATCTTATTAAAATATGCACCGATAAAGTTTAGGCTATAAGAATTTTCTTATGTCAAATGATCACACCCAGAGGCCAAGGTTCATCATTTTAGAATCACATATGGAGAATTTTCATTAACAGCTAGAGAAGATAGGCTTATATCAAAACATTTTGGAACATCTTATTATATTTTGCAATTTATAAAAATATGAGCATTAGGCGGGTGTGCTGACACGCGCCTGTAGTCCCAGCTACTTGGGAGGCTGAGGCAGAAGAATCACTTGAACCCGAGAGGCGGAGGTTGCAGTGAGCCAAGATTGCCATTGCACTCCAGCATGGGTGACAGGGCGAGACTCCATCTCAAAAAAAAAATGGATAGATAGATAGATATGATTGATTGATTGATTGATTGATTGATTGATTGATTTGGACCAAGGTTTTATATATATATAGAAAACCTTGGTCCAAACATAAAGCAGATGTTCTTTAGTCGAGTGATATTGTTTGGCTGTGTCCCCACCCAAATCTCATCTTGAATGGTACCCCCATAATTCTCTATTTCCTACATGTTGTGGGAGGAACCCAGTGGGAGATAATTTGAATCATGCGGGCAGTTGCCCCCCATATTGTTCTTGTGGTAGTGAACCATTCTCATGAGATCTGATGGTTTTATTAGGCGTTTCCACTTTTGCATCTTCATCATTTTTCTCTTGCTGCTGCCATGTAAGAAATGCCTTTCACCTCCCACCATGATTTTGAGGCCTCCCCAGCCACGTGGAACTGTAAGTACAGTTAAAACTCCTTTCTTCGCAGTCTCGGGTATGTCTTCATCAGCAGCATAAAAACAAACACATACGTCAGGATATAACAAATAACCCATGACCCCATAAGCAGTATTAATAAATTTATTTCCTATGTTTTCTTTAACATTGGTCTTCTGGAAGAAGATACAGATTTGTTTCTAATAATATGCATTGTCATATGTAAGGATCAATATTTTATTTACAAACCTAATGGTAGTGTTTGACTTGTCTATTTTTATTTCAAGTGTCCCATATATTAAAACATTATCAATTTATAGTATCTGATTATAGTTAGCAAAAGAAAGATATATTTTCAAATTTATTTACTTGAAATGTTAGATTTTTTTTTGAACTTTTATTTTACTTTTATTTTCTTCACCAAGGAGATTAATCATAAACTTGGAAAAGGTAAATAGTAACAAGAGGGCCCAAATCCCTTAAGACTGGTAGTGTCCATACCCAGCAAAACAGTCCTGGATCCTGAAAGAATGTATCCATATGATTAAGGAACTAAAGTTAGTTACTGGAGAGAAGCTGTGAAGCAGGTGAAAGAAATGTGAAAACACTAAAATTAGGAAATTTGTCTCATTTTTCAAAAGGAGGAGAAATTAAAGCTTGGTGGGAGTAAAATTAAGCCTCAGAAAAGTATTCTAGATTGGTTTATTTAGGAGATTATATGTGAAATCCTATAAAAGGAAAAATGTGTTATTGAAATACATGGATTCACTAAAAATTAATTATGTAAATTATGCCAAATTTCCCTCCATTCTCTTATAAACAAGTTTGCTCTAACTACTATTTAGAGCATAGGCTGATATTTGCAAAATATAATATTTCATTGTATCCCTGTGGAAGAAACAGTTGCATAACCATAACCAAAGAAAATTGGTGGTTTAAAGTCATCCTTTTTTTTTTTTTGCTTTCTTTTTTATTATTATTATACTTTAAGTTTTAGGGTACATGTGCACAATGTGCAGGTTAGTTACATATGTATACATGTGCCATGCTGGTGTGCTGCACCCATTAACTTGCCATTTAGCATTAGGTATATCTCCTAATGCTATCCCTCCCCTCTCCCCCCCCACCCCACAACAGTCCCCAGAGTGTGATGTTCCCCTTCCTGTGTCCATGTGTTCTCGTTGTTCAATTCCCATCTATGAGTGAGAACATGTGGTGTTTGGTTTTTTGTCCTTGCGATAGTTTACTGAGAATGATGATTTCCATTTTCATCCATGTCCCTACAAAGGACATGAACTCATCATTTTTTATGGCTGCATAGTATTCCATGGTGTATATGTGCCACATTTTCTTAATCCAGTCTATCATTGTTGGACATTTGGGTTGGTTCCAAGTCTTTGCTATTGTGAATAGTGCCACAATAAAAATGCGTGTGCATGTGTCTTTATAGCAGCATGATTTATAGTCCTTTGGGTATATACCCAGTAATGGGATGGCTGGGTCAAATGGTATTTCTAGTTCTAGATCCCTGAGAAATCGCCACACTGACTTCCACAATGGTTGAACTAGTTTACAGTCCCACCAACAGTGTAAAAGTGTTCCTATTTCTCCACATCCTCTCCAGCACCTGTTGTTTCCTGACTTTTTAATGATCGCCATTCTAACTGGTGTGAGATAGTATCTCATTGTGGTTTTGCAGCCAAAAGACACATGAAAAAATGCTCATCATCACTGGCCATCAGAGAATTGAAATGTTAGATATTTGTACTATTCCTAGTTAAAAGAAATTAGACTAACTAAAAATCTAGGGCATTTATAGTGAATGTATTATGTTGATCTTATTATCTGCGGCTCTTATCATCTGTGGCTTATATTATAATGAAATCATCTACTGTTCATTTAAAATCAACTATATACATGTTTATAAAACCCGCATGTGTTTAAATGATACAAAAAGCTATTTGTTGTTCACTTTGTTCATACATATTAGGTTAAGACAGAAATAGGAATTCACTGTTTACCATTTGGATACTGTATTTAAATATTTACAGAAGTTATGGGAATGTACATTAATATAAAATACATGCCTAAACAAACTCAAATCCACCTATATAAAATGCTTGCTAAGTGAGATAAGTTGCCATGCATGTATGGTAATAAAATTAAAATATGAATCAATATATAAATAAAATATATTCTCCTCAATCTCTAAATAAACTAAACTTTGTGCACCATCAAATGTTATACCAAGCTATCAGTCTGGTTTCAACCAGAGAAGCAGAACCTCTAGCAGACATAGAGAGATTGACAGATGGATTTGTTAGAAAGGTAGAGTTGTTATTACAGAATCATGACAGCTGGTGAAGCAGTCCCGTAAAGCTATTATCTCTGTGTCTAATGCTGGAGTTTGAAGTCCACAGACCAGACAGTCAGAAAAGAAGATCACAAGGAAGCTGGAAATCATCATGAGCTTGAACCCCATAAGGACACACTGAAATCCATGTTCGTTCTTGTTGACTCTGACCTGAATAATGAGGGTGTCCTGCAGAAGCCAAGGCCTTTCATCACAGAGCCAAATAAACACACCACCTGACAAAAGTTCATTATATATTCCAATAATGTAGGATATTTTTAACTTTTAAAAATTTGTTTAGAATACAACGATCATTAATAAAATTATAGCTTTATCTTAATCAGCATTCAAAATGATGTACCAAATCAAACTCTTTCAATAAATTATCTATTAATGTGGCACTCATTCATCCCGGCATGAGGCCTTTTAGTAGAGCCAAGGGGCAGGTGAGTCTGCTGTCCTAGAGTTTCTACCAGAGACACATTCCAGATGTCAGTGCCTAATACATGATCTGAACTCAGACAACTTGTGATGCTGAGTTGATCAAAGTAGTCATATTTCTCATCACTTGCTCCAACACATCCCTTACTTGGTTGCTCTGGGCAGTGTTTAATAGTTCCATATACTCACATAGCTGCTTGGATTTTTCAAGGCCATTTGCAGAAGCACTTAAACAACTTCTAGATCACATATGCTGCCTCCAGGGATACTGATGGACCACATGTATTAATAATTTTGAGCCCCAATAAATAATTTCTTATAAAACTAATAATATTTTTATGATACTTAAATTGTATCACAACTCTTACTCAACTAACCATTATAACAAAAATTAATTCCAGCCTCCAAATATTTTCTAAGATTTTTGATATTTAATATTCCTCTATTAAATTAATCATGCCAGAAGAAAAGGCCCATGAGTGACTGGTATTTGTGGCATTCTACTAAAATCTGTTACACCAATATATGTTTATTACAACATGTAATTGATTCTCATTATTTGCAGTAGTTATGTTTTCTAATGTCATTCACGAACACTGAATTAGTGAGTACTGAACCATTGCTCCTAGAGGAAACAGAGGACTAGGTTCCTGCCAGCCTCTGGTCACAGTACTTTCATCAACTGATCAATCCTTAAAATCCATAATCTTGTTTTATGTGTGTTTCTTTTTAAAAATATCTTGTTTATGTATATTTTTGATTCATTAACATTGAACTCATGGCCAACAGCACTACAATTTATGCCTCAATGAAGCTTTTCTAGTACGTATGTTTTTCTCCTTAAGGCACATCTTTGTATTTTTGTTTGTTTGTTCGTTTGTTTTTTTGCTTAGGAATATTTGAAAGTACTTTAGCACTATGCTTGTGTTACATTTTATTCAGTGAAATCACCAACAAGCAGGAAAAATGTGAAAAAGGTAGCACTAACTATACTGTGAAATTGATATGTGTTTATAATATAAGAACTGAAACAAGAAGGCAGTGTTTCTTCCTTCTTTGACCTCAGCTGAGTACTTGCACATCAGGTGACTCAAACTTTTTATTATTCTGTACTTTCAGAAATTTGCAAAGGGTGAGAATATTCATTTGGGTGTAACAAATACATTTCAGTGATTAGGCAAATTCAAAAATACAGAATCTGTGAATAGTAAGAGTTGACTATGTTATTTAATGTTTACACTTATCATAGTTATTCTTATGCTATTTGTATATGCCAGTATACACAAGACTGTCAATATCAGTCATGAAACATCAACCTGCAAGAGCTGCTGTGAAAATTAGCCATGAACTTTTCCAAATGATATATAATTGTATTCATGAAAAAAGTGGTGACAATACTATGAATTTTATGATCCCCAAAAAGAGAAACTAATAGCAATTTACCTGATTATGAGTATGGAGACAAAATATACCTGATTATGAGTGTCTGTGTATATACACACACATACATATACTATATATATATCCTTGAATGTATATAAACATATTCAAAAAACAATGAAGCATTTTATATAAGTTAGAAAATGCTATTATTGCTTATTTTATGGCTCCCAAGTGTTCTTTACATTTTTGTTTCGTGCAACACATAAAAAGAATCCTAAAATCAAAGGCTCACGTTAAAACTGACTCTCTTTTCAGCTATGAGGTAATTACGAACAACTCACTTTTCCTGAATTTTAATTTCTTTATGTATAATAGTAGTGTAAGATAAATAACATCTAAAACACTTTTAAGTATGTACCAGTGCTTAGTGTGATTACAGTAAACAATAATTTGTTGCGTATTTCAAAATAACTAAAGAGTGGAATTGGAATGTTTCCAGCATGAAGAAATAATAAATTCTTGAGATGATGGACACAGCAATTACACTGATTTGATCATTTTACATCATACGCTTGTATCAAAAATATCACATGTGACTCATAAAATTGTTATTATATACCATAATAATTACAAATAACAATTTAAAAGAATCCCTAAATTTGTCTATATACAGGTACTTTTGCATTTATCAATGTTAATGTAAGGATTCTGAATTTATAGTATTGTTTTAATAATTTTCATATTATCATAAATCTACGTAAATTTCTTAGCTACAAAGCTACTTTACCCATCTAGAAGAGGTACAAAAAAATCAAAATTTTAAAAAAGACTTCAGTATAAGACTAACTAGAAATCACAATTTTCATAACCTAATGATTCATGCATATATTGTTGAGAACATATTTTCTCAATCTGTACATACATCTAACAAACTTGTACATTTGTTTTAAAGAGTTATTATGTAAGTGGGTTTTTTGAAAGCAATAAGAATAGAAATTGACAGCGTGGGAGAGGAGACACTATGGTTTACGTTTATTTAGTGAAAGAATAACAACATGATCACCAGTGAGGAATTCAGGTGGTCTAACTACCATATTAGGGTAGAGTAAAATAACTAGTATTCATCATAATACCAAGAAAAATACAAAATTTAATATATTAAGAGTTTAACAAAAGACAGCAAAATTAAATCCTTGGGAGGATAAGAAGTATTAAGTTGTTACATGTGTTGTGAGAAGGGAGAGCAGGGTGATCAAGAAGAAGTGATATCATCACAGCCCTTTGTCGTGTTTGGTGAACACAGGCTCTCCTATTTCAATCCTGCCCTTGTTTGTTCTTCAGATATCGCAGGGGTCTGGTGCACACCCACCCACATTACCAATGCATGCCTACCCCTTCAGTTACTGAAACATACCTGTATCTATTGTGGAGTAGGAAGGAGATGGCACAGATGGAAGGAGTTATTTTTGTTATAAAGGAAAGATTACATATCTACTTGGAAAATCTTATAAAATATCTAGGCCTACCCTAGATAAGGAAGAGTAAGGAGCTCTGAGATGCAGAGCATGAAACATGAATCTGATTCTTAAGACTTTTGGTCTATGTATTGCACTAGAGGCTTTTTCCTCAGGCATATCTGAAGTAAACGAGTGGGAGCTTACATAAACTGACTTCCTCTTATTGTCAGTCCTTATAGCAGCTTGATTCTCATCTACAGAGATAGAAGGACAAGAAGTATAGATGACTAACATAATGTAGTCTGATAAGGAAACTGACATTTATATGCAGAACTTATCAGTCAATAAATTATAATTATCTTTCATTATATTTAAATATACATGTGTTCCTTGATTTAAGATGGAGTTACATCCTGATAAACCTACATAAGCTAAAAATATCAAGTCAGAAATGCATTTAATAAGTTTAATCTACTGAACATGCAGCATAGCCTACTTTATGCATACTCAGAACACTTAAATTAGCCTACAGTTGGGCAAAATCATCTGGCAACATAGTCCACTATACAGCAGCGGTCCTCAACATTTTTGGAATCAGGGACAAATTGTGGAAGACAATTTTTCCATGGACCAGTGGGGGAGTGGTGATATTTTCAGGATGATTCAAGCAAGTTACATTTATTGTGCACTTTATTTCTGCTATTGCCTTGTAATATATAATTAAATAATTGTACAACTCACCATAATGTATAGTCAGTGACAGTCCTGAGATTGTTTTCCTGCAACTAGATGGTCTCATTTGATGGTGATGGGAGACAGTGACAGGTCGTCAGGCATTAGATTCTCACAAGGAGTGTGCAACCTAGATTCCTCATATGCACAGTTCACGATAGGGTTCGTGCTCCTATGAACACCTAATGCTGTGGCTGATCTAACAGGAGATGGAGCTCAGGTGGTAAAGCAAGTGGAGCAGATGTAAATACAGATGAAGCTTCCCTGGCTCACCCACCACTCACCTCCTGCTGTGCAGCCCAGTTTCTTTTTTATTTTATTTATTTATTATTTATTTATTTATTTATTTATTTATTTATTTATTTATTTATTTTTGAAACGGAGTCTCACACTGTCATCCAGGTGGAGTGCACTGGCGCAACCTCAGCTCACTGCAACCTCCACCTCCCGGGTTCAAGCGATTCTCCTGCCTCAGCCTCCAGAGTAACTGGAATTACAGGCGCCTGCCACCACGCCTGGCTAATTTTTTTGTATTTTTAATAGAGACAGGATTTCACTATGTTGGCCAGGCTGGTCTCTATCTCCTGACCTCGTGATCTGCCCGCCTCGGCCTCCCAAAGTGCTGGGATTACAGGCGTAAGCCACTGCGCCCGGCCGTGCAGTCCAGTTTCTAATAGACTACAGATCGAGTCTGTGGCCAGGGGTTTGGGGCCGCTGCTATAGTGTATCAGGTGTTTACCCTCAAGATCACGGTGGCTGGCTGGGAGGTATTGTTCACTGGCTCTGCTCAGCATAGAGAGTATCCTACTGCTTTCCACTGAATGTGTATGGCTTTCACATTATCATAAATTTGAAAAATAATAAGAACGATCCTAAGCTGGAGACCATCTGTATATGAATCCTAAATATGTGTGTAAAAATATAAATGATTCATCTTTGTGTTTTCAACTGATGCAATGGTTTGCCCACAATTGACATTAATGCTTACATATTGAATGGGATATGTTTTCAAAAAGTATTTTTATTGAAAAAGATTATCACAAGTGTTTAAAAAAATGTGTTCCTATTATGTATAGAACCAAAACCTGATATTTCTATAAATTGTATCCACTTATTAAAACCGTTGTTCTGAGTATCAGTCATCTGCAGAATAAACAAATTTAGAAGCCAGAGGGAAGTGAATCAGTGAATATAGATTCTGCCTCTTAATTTTGTGCCAATAATTACCTTACCTCTATATGCTCCAATTTTCCCATTGTAATAGTAGTTGTCCCATAGGTATCTTTTAAGGATAAAACTGTTACTATGTGTAGATTAGCTATAGTAGTTACATTCATGTGGAGTGCTCACAGGTATACATACATATGCCTTATTTTTCTTAATGTTATGAATTAAATACCTAAGGTTAAAAAAACATGTAGGATAGTTTGATTCTGCTTAATAACTGCAGCATGTTCTCTCCCTCTCTTTTTTTTTTTAGATAAACTTTTAATTCTTTGTAAGAACATGCTGAGAAATGGTCAATGATTCCTACAAATTCAGTCTGTAATACCTTGCTTCTAATCATGTTAATATTTGGTTGTCCATTGTTTCTTAAAAATCTACTTTTAAAACACCAGAATAATAATTATGATCCGGCAGTAGAACAACTACACATATAATCTATATATTTAGAGTAAAACTTGAACAGTAGTGGCATGCTATTCCAACTCTTTCAGTAGGTAAGAATTTCTTAAAAAATCCACTAGGGGGTGGTAGAAGAGTAAAAATGCCTTGAACCAAGGAAGGTGTTAGGAATGATTCTTTTAACTCTTATTAATATTATACAAATTTTCAAGGTTGGTTTTAGATTGAAAACCCTGTTTTCATTCCTTCCTTCTTCGCCCAAATCTAGGATTCTTAAAAAGTAATTTCTACTAACATCAAAGAGTAGTCATATTTTGTGGAAGACGTGTCTCTAGATAAAGGAAGGAAGAGCAGGTAAGTGCTATTTTGAATCAATTCATTTCTTAAGAAAGACATGCTAGGTTTTAAATATGATTTTGCCATCAAATAATTATTTGAAATTCCGGAACTCCTTAAATTAAGTACGTGGGAGCTACAGAAAAAATGAGGGACTGCTAGTTAGAAATGCCTCTCTGATTTTTATTAGTCCCCCCCAAAAAACGACACAAAAAGAGTATTTTTTTCTGTAGTCAGGTGACGTCAAACTTAAAACTATTTCTGAATAAAGAAATTTGAAATCCTACTTAGTACAAATGAATATTTTATGAGAATAGAATTTGGATTTATATTGTCCAGGGAAATCTGATAGAAGATATCCACATTTTATCTGATATTTTCTCCTACAGACTATTACTAGGTCATTTCTCCTCTCTTCCTTATGAAAAATCAAGGAGAATCTGTCCATTTAAACAGGTATAACTTCATATAGCTATTTGGTTAATAGATTTTATTGGTTTTTATTATAATTTTATTAGTATTTGTGTATTATTATTATATCATAATAGCTTATGTCCTATTTCAGTATATGGAAACATGAAAATTATAGCTAATGCTATCCTTATTTTCTTAAACATAAAATATACATGGTATTATTTTATAGGGTACTCAAACTTCTGAAAAATGTTCTAAAGAAAAATTGTTCTAGAAGGGATAGTGGAGATTAATAGAGGTAAGATGTATACAGTAAAATAGTCAAAAAGATAATTACATTTACAAAAATATCCCTTTATCCTTATAGCCTAAATTTTTCACATAGGTATATATGTAAGAAGTGAAATGTATTTCTGTGTGTTGACTATAGACTGATTCCAAACGAAAAACTTTCTCTTGGTATCTAAGTGAATTCTTTATAGTACAAATATTTAGTTTCTAAGTTATGTAACACTAAAAATGTTATTTACCAAGATGTATTATATCTTATATTATTCTGGAATTTTTCAGTAAAATTTCTGCTAACAAAAAAGCCAATATCATTCAGTAAAACCTGTCAGTAATGATTTATTCACTATGTAGGTTAATATAATACCCACTGATGGCAGTAATAGTTCAGTAAATGTCTTTTTATGTTAATTTCATTGTTGTAAAGTCAAAATGTACAAACTTAAAAATGTACCAATTTATCTGTTGAACTATGCACTTCTATTTCTCAACAAATGTGTACCTTACCAATTACTTTCTTTATTGCATATAGATACAGTTGTAACAAAGTATTTTATTTCTGTCCAGACAAATGTAAAGTTTGGCATTTAAGTTTGCATGACAACTAATCAACCTTAGATTGTCATTGGCATTATTTAAATTCTTTATCATTTTAGATATTTCTCTTTTGATGTCTAAAAATAGCATTCATATTAAATATGTGGAATAAGCAATTAGTTTTTGAATAGCATCTTCTTGAGTATTATTTGTGCATATAAAATTAAAAAGTTATTACTTTTACTCAACTATGTGGAGATGATCTCCAGAGAGATGATCCCAAATAATAGTTAAAAAAAATGTCTAGCTATGCTTGATATGGATAATCTTGGTTTTGACAGCTTTATTGTAAGTTGAAATAAATGCAATTGACTTTTTGTAAAATGGTTGTATAATTTTTTAAGATTATAGCTATTAAAATAAGTTTGCATCCCTCAATGACACAACAATTGGTGATAAGCAGAGGCAGTGATGTATGATTTTTGATTGACAATAGAAGACATCCAGGAATTTAATATGTCCTGCAGGTTGTTCACCAAGCATCTGATCTATCACACATATTTAATTATGTGGCATTTGCCTACTCTTATTATTAAGCATCTGAATATAAAATAATTTAGTTGCATAGATTGTGTTAGTACAATTACCAAACAACATTTGGAAATATACAGGGGATCAATTTATTTATTTTTAATTTTTAATCTTGATCCATAGCATTTAGTTATATGGGTGCCAAAAATCTGTCTAAATACATTCCTGAAGAACAAGGAAGTAACTATCCTAAGATTACACAACGGTGAGAACATCCCAAAAAAACAACTTATTTGACTGTTTTCCATGTGCAACACACACTATAGTGCTATGGAGAAAAAATATGAAGTAGACATAAGCCCTTCCTTAGAGTGTCTCCCTACAGTCAGAATAACTCACAATCTAGAATTATTCCAATGCACCTTGTTCTCTTGCACATTGTTCATTATGCATCGTGTAAACATTTATTCACAATTTTTTTGGTTCATTTTTCAGGTATTTTTTAAGTTTGCTTAGTCCTCCATTTGAAGTGGGAATTTTTATGAAATTTTTCAATAGGATTTATATGAAGACAGACTGGTCATAGCTTAAGCTTTCAGAGGAAAGTTACTGTTTTGTTTTCTTTTAGGTTTTGCCAGGTTAAACACGGGTATTAGAGAATTCGTGTTCATTGAATTAAAACCACCAAGAGGAAGTTTTTATTACACAACTTCTCTTAGAATAAAGCACTCCCTGTATCAGTTTTATACCTTTGCTATTAGATCAAATTAAGTATGAAGGAAACATAAGACTTACATAACAAATTAAACTTTTTGTTAAAGGTACAATGCAAAAGGCAAATTTCCTAAACATCCATCCAGTTCAATGTCATCTTCATGGTGAGGCCTTCCTCCAATTCCCCAAGGTGACTTACTTAATCGCTTCTTCCTCTGTATTTCCATAGTGTTTCTTCTAGTCTTTTTATCCATTATATATCCATAAAACATTATATGTATCTTATACATTTCCTCCAAGACACATGACTTTTCATTGAGGTAAGTCATACACGATGAACATTGTGCCAAGGACCTACTCATCTGCAGATGTGTGTATATTGCAAAAGTTAGCAACATTTTCTATTCTTCATCATCTAAAAGTTAGTCTCTTAGTTTAATTGTATGTTGTTACCGGAAGTCAAGATATCCATAATAATTAAACTCTTATTCTTAGGCAACAGAAAAAGTAATGTTTAGAAAGTGTTTTGTCCTCTCCCAGTGAAACATGAAAGAACACCCTGGGTTCACAATCTGAAAATTGTGTAGCATACAATTTTGAAAGATGAAAGGCAACATTCTTCTATTATTACATTCTATGAATTGGATTTATGTAAATAAGTCAATTGTGTATTTAAGTAGACTTTACTCATTGTTCTTTTTAAATATTATTTTCTCATTTTATAAAAGTTATTACTTGTGTATACAATAAAGAGAATGAAAATATAAAATAAACATTTGAGTTAAATTTAAGCTATGGAATTGCTAGTGAATTTTATTTTTTCTTATTCATTTTGCATTTTTAAAGTTTCTTAATGGCACAAAGACACTTTTCAAAAAGTATATGCAAACAAAGAAAACTTTTGTGCACAATAAGAACATAATTTTTAAATGTTTATAAAATTAGCGTATCAGGGTCTCTAGAGACTGTGTATTTATGCATTATTTATAAGTATTTGTAATATTTTATTTTAGTAGCATTATCATGAGTTTCAGTGTAATTCCCTGACAGTACAAAGAAAGCAGATTCCACAATAATATGTTTCCCAATAATGTGTTTAATATTCCTTTTAAAACAATCAAATAAGTATGTAAAAAGTGAAACTGAGTTAAGATTATTTAATTTTTTTTTCAAAGAGTGAAATGACTAGCTAATATTTAAAATTCCCTATAGTATTATCATCCCCCCCAAAATCACCAAGTTTCATACTTTCTAACTTCAGAGTATTTAAATATGCCTCTGTCTACACCACAGATGGTACAGAGTTCTCTCCCTGCAAGCCTTTCAGATTTTTGAATTAAACTCAATCTCACACACGTCTTCACTTTACCTCTTAAATGTGACACTAAAAAAGGTGGAAAGCCACTCTGAGGTGGAATTGGTCCTATTTAGAGTGAATAAATCTCATTGTTTTACTTTTTTCTTTTCTTTTTCCAGTGCTCATTCTTGGTGTTTTCATTCTATTTGTACTGTACACATCATCTGTTCAACAAATTTCATAAAACATTCTACCACCTAGTCTTTGAGGTCATTGGCTATTAAGATGATCTCCCCGCATCCAAGAAAGCAGGGAGGGAAGGCCTTCACTTCCTATGTCGTCATGCACAATAAACTATGCTGACTGTAGGCTGCTGCTCTAAAATTAATAACAGAGATGGGTTTATGTCTTCTGACTGCTTGGTATTCTTCAATGCAATTATAATACTTTCATGTTGGCCCTTTAGAAATATACACTCTGAAAGCAGAGATATTGTTAAATGTCACAACAACACATAATTTACAGATTGTGATTAAAAATAATTAATAAAAACAATTAGCCAGGCATGGTGGTGGGCACCCGTTATCCCAGCTACTCAGGAGGCTGAGGCAGAAGAATTGCTTGAAGCCAGGAGACGGAGGTTGCAGTGAGCCAACACAGTGCCACTGCACTCCAGCCTGGGCAACAGAGTGAGACTCCATCTCCAAAAAAAATTATTAATAATTAGCCTCTAATCCTAGGACTTTGGGAGGCCAAGATGGGAGGCTCACTTGAGGCCAGGAGTTTGAGAACAGCCTGGGAAACATGGTAAGACCCCCATGTCTATAAAAAATAAAAGAATCAGCTGGGCATGGTAGTGCATGCCCCAAGTCCCAGGTACTTATGAGGCTGAGATGGGAGGGTTTCTTGAGCCTAGGAGTTGGAGGTTACTGTGAGCTACGATTGCACTGTACTCCAGCCTGGATAACAGAGTAAGACCCTGTCTCTATATATAATAACAAAAATAATAATACATAATAATAATATGAAGTTACTGGGGAGCAGGCATAGATTAGGTGGGGAGATAAATAAAATTCATTGTTTATTATAATCATGTGATGAATTTATTACTAAAACTACACTAAGAAAGTACTTTCCCATTGACTACTTGGAAATTAAAAATATTGTTAAAATAAATGTTGTTCAATAATCATTAGCACATATCCTGCCATAATAAACATTTTGGAAAGAATGGCTACATTACTGATTTGATATAATGACTGAAGAGTTACAGTGAAAAAAACCTAGAGAACAGCAGACTTGTCTACATTCTCTTCAGATGTGCTAGTGTATATTTTAACTAAGTTTGAGATAATGCTGAGTAATTCATTATCAACATTACCACTTTAAATTAAAAGTTATAGATTGCTCCTCAAACAATTATTTTTCTAGTTTCCTATTCCCAACGAAAACTTATAGAAGAAGTGAATAATTTTTTTAAAAAGTGTTTTTAATCAATATTTCTCTCCCTTACCATTGTGGGGAATTGACCAGTAATTACTGCAACTGACCAGTAATTTATGCACTAAAAACACAAGATTCATTATTTAGTAAAGGAATTCATGATAAAAATCTTCAAATTTCTGCTATGTGTATATGATTGATAAAATAGATATATGATCAAGTTGAAGGACATGAGAGAAATATGTGTCAATCTACAAAGAAATTACTTTCATTTGTCCACATGTAGGCTTGAAAAGTTTTGCTCCACATACTATGCTACTAGAATATTTCTCCTATGCATTTGACTGCAAAACCTAAAGGAATGCACGTGGAAAATTAGGACTACAGAGTTGGGAGGGAAATTATTCTTGCCCCTTCGTTTTTTAATTGATTAGCATTCTAACTATCTATCTAAATCATTACCTTGATTTAAGTTAATTTGGCTAGCAGCTAGCAGGAAATTGTGTCAAACACTAATTATTTATATTTAATTTCACTTATACTCTTCATTCTCTTATTTGTTTATTTTTACTGTATTTTCCAACCCCCTCCTCTGTATCATCATCTCTTTTCCATGTTAAAGCACAAAATGTCATTAAAATAAATGAGAAACTTAATTACTGGGAAATATAAGGGAAAGTGAGAATATTGAAAATTCCCACAGAGCCCTTATATTTTTGGAAAAAATATACCACCCTGAGACAATAAAACTATATGAATCTGAGTGTATATCATTAAATAATAATATGATATTCTTCTATTTTGATGACTTAAACTATATCAACTCTCCTTTTTAAAAATAGCACTTTCTGAAATGACACCTACTATTACATAGAAAGCCTCTAGAATCTGTGTTTATTCTAAACAGAATAAACAAATAAAAGACAGCATCTAGTATATGCACTTTGGATGTGAAAAAGTTCAGGAAGGTAGGTAAGAAGAATAATTTTTTCAACCACAGGCTTTTTGAGAAATAACGAATCCAACAAGAGTAATAATAGTGATGATTCAGAAACTTTTAAGAGCTGAAGAAACACGCAATTTTTAAGATATAACCTATTAAGAATAAATTCTCTCTGAGCTAGCACTATACAAATCAGGTTATTGTAATATCTACATATTTCACTTGTTTCATTTTATCTGTAAAGATACAATGTTATATTTTTGAAAGTGATAAACAGAACTTGATCAATGATAATTATTTTGTGTTTAAAGATTTTTAAATATATTTTAAAATAATTATGCTTTTCTTCTAAATAAATATATTAAAATAACTGAAAGATCTTCATTTCTAAGTTTAATTATTAAATATTAGCTCTAGGGAAAGAAATAATGAAGTAAAAACTTAGAGTCCCTAACATAAGGCTTCAAAAAAGTTAAATGGTGAATACAAAAATACAAATATTGCAGGGAAGCAGTTCATGTTAACATTTTACAATCTAGTTAGTGCACAATTTCAACTATAAATACCAGATTTAAAAAAAAAAAGAAGAAAAAAAGAGGCAACTACTCTATAGGCAGCATTCTTGTGTTTCCTGCACACATGTGTGCAAACACTACAGAACAGTGTTAGTTGAGAATTTAACATAATGTATTATTTAGCTTGCTACAACACAATGTACTATTAAGCATTTAAAACGACGTGTTATTATTTCCATCAAAATTCATTTGCTCTATATTTGGTATTGAAAGGGAGTGGAAAGACCATTTGCAGAAAGAGGAGGAGTTGAGCAGTCCCAAGGTGGAGCTGTCTCTTGTGTTATATGACACTGGCAGATTAAAACGCTCTGATAGGGAAGGGCTTAAAGGCTGAGTCAAAAGCCAAGAAGTCTCTTTATTTACGCCTACCTCCCAGCCCTTGGCAATCTGACTAATAACAAACTGAGCTAACAAGAAATACTAGAAAAGGAGGAAGGAGAACATTGCTGCAGCTTGGATCTACAACCTAAGAAAGCAAGAGTGATCAATCCCAGCTCTTTTAAACATCTTGTTTACTTACTGCATTCAGCAGCTTGCAAATGGTTAACTATATGCAAAAAAGTCAGCATAGCTGTGAAGTATGCCGTGAATTTTAATTGAGGGAAAAAGAGACAATTGCTTCAGGATGCTCTAGTATGCACTCTGCTTGAAATATTTTCAATGAAATGCTCAGTATTCTATCTTTGACCAGAGGTTTTAACTTTATGAAGCTATGGGACTTGACAAAAAGTGATATTTGAGAAGAAAGTACGCAGTGGTTGGTATTTTCTTTTTTAATAAAGGAATTGAATTACTTTGAACACCTCTTCCAGCTGTGCATTACAGATAACGTCAGGAAGAGTCTCTGCTTTACAGGTAAGATGAATGTTTCCAGGCTTTTCTTATACTTATTTTTGCATTATAGTAAAGTGATTGAATTTGTATGTTTGCTTCCTTTAAATAAACAACTTTGCATTAAGGGATACTCAATTTCATTCTTGCTTACTGGC
This sequence comes from Pongo abelii, assembly GCF_028885655.2. NCBI lineage: Eukaryota > Metazoa > Chordata > Mammalia > Primates > Hominidae > Pongo > Pongo abelii. The sequence goes on along the minus strand of NC_071999.2, from coordinate 91,699,877 downwards.
ACAACTAACACTGTAGCAGATGCCTGTATTCTCTGAGCAGCAGACATTTAGTCTAACAGCTGGCTACAGAGAAGAACAAATATAATATTCCACTATTTCTTTTACAACATGCAGTTTGTTGTTAGAAACTAAATATGTGTGCTTTCTGAAGGAAGGATCACTTCCAAATGCGAATGTTAAATTGCAAATATAAGCAGAATATTGAATAATCTTTGCATTTTGTATGCTACTTATTTTCTGACTTGAAAATATGTATTCTCAGAAAATATGTCAATGAGTATCTTTTGACCTCTTTACCACTGTATCAGATATTGTCAGTAGAGAACCACTTTTCACATCTGTGTGTGTTTCTGAAAAGATTAGAAACTGTTTCCTAGCACATTTTGAAGAGCATAAAATTCATATAGGATTTAAAAAATAACAAGAGTTTATCACTGAAAAATTATTTACTATTTTCTCTGATGCTATACCTGGTGAAATAAATCTTACTGTTTCTTGGTAATTTATGAATAAGTACTTTTAGTGATTGTGGAAGCTAATCCACAAGTTGAAGACTCCAACTACAAGCTGCTTGTTTATAAACTCAGCTCACAAAGCTGTTTAAAATCAAATTATTTACCTATAGAAAAATAAAGTCTTCTAACTTTCCCTTTACACAGACACAGTATGTTGTTTTGTTTCTTCAGTTGCCTTTTGCCTTTCAGGAACTTTGTACTATATGTGTTTTCAATAAAACACTATGTTTTCAGGGAATGCAAGTTTACTTTCAGCATTGTTGATTGGGTTCTGGTATGTTTTACCTGATTGTGAATTTTAATTTGATTCAGTTACTGTTCATATTTCAAACAACAAAAATGAAAACTGATTACTATTTTGAAAAGTTGAATAGTCATAAGATGTGCTGTTTATATTTCAATTTAGTTTATATAAATTTAAAGTATAATATTTAAAGGAAGGAAATAAAATTAGATCTCATTAGAGCTATAAATGTTTACCTTGCATAACTGTCATTTAAAGGGCAAAACCTTTCTATGAATTGCTGTTTCAGATGCATTTCTTACATGTTTCAGGATTAGAATACATGACGTTATTCTGAACCATCCTTTTTTTCTTTTACCAAATTTTAAATATCATCAAAAAGTTTAATATGGCACAGTTTGTTTCAGATTTCATTGTTTGTGACTTTAAGCCTTATAATAAAGGAGACCAGCTGCTTAATTATGTGATGACATTCAGTGCCCTAAAGACTGTTTCAAGACCTCATTAGGAAGTCATTTGCTAGAAGTTTATATGAAGCATTGTTTATTCTTTTACAACAGCCTGAAATGTGTGTTAAAGATTAATCTTGCTTCTTTAGTTTTTATCGTTTCCACCTCATCTATAACGTAATAAAAAAGCAGTAAGCAATATACTGCTTCTAGAAATTCAATATTAAATATAATGATTTAAGTGAAATTTGAATGGTCACACTTAAGTGTATGTATCTGATACTATTACGCTTATACAAACTACCCTAGATTGAATAGTTAAAAGAGTTCTTATAGGTACTGTACTTTATTACATGATCAAAGACATATTTTCCTCAAGGTTTTCAAAATGAACAATAAAATTAGTGTATATATATATATATATATATATATAAAGCCAAAACCGAAGCAAGTTAAAACACAGACACAGTTATTAGATGTTATTGTGTGACACCCAGTTCAACAATATAAAGAAGACAATGCATGCTACATGCGTACATGCATATACACATACACATATGCACACGTACATTCTTTTATCATTTTTTACATTCCCTACAGTTCTCTATGCTTACAGCTAATAACTATGTATTTGTCTTATACTATAATCCTCCAGCCTTAAATGTATGTACTGTAAGGTTAAAAAAAATTTCAAATATGTAACTTTCCATCATAGTGAAGTATCAGTGCTCTAAGGCAGCATCTCTCTCATCTGTTAAAATGCAGGTTATTCATCAGATGTGAGCACAAATTTTATGATATAATATTTTAAATTCCCCTTGACCTAAATTTTATATTTTGACCACAATGCAAGTTAAAAGTCAGCCAGACTTGCCTGTCTGAGTATTAGGAAAAAAGAAAAAGAAAAGAACGATGTAAATGCAGCAAGGTACCCATATTTTCATGGTAATCAGTCATTTGCTTTTTGGAGAAAAACCTATTATTTTGAAAACGTCAGCTTCATCTCCTCCCCAGTTCTGCCCACTAAAGTCCCTTGCTATTGCGTTTTATTTTACAGAATCGGATTTCATCACATGACAACATGAAGCTGTGGATTCATCTCTTTTATTCATCTCTCCTTGCCTGTATATCTTTACACTCCCAAACTCCAGTGTTCTCATCCAGAGGCGCTTGTGATTCTCTTTGCAATTGTGAGGAAAAAGATGGCACAATGCTAATAAATTGTGAAGCAAAAGGTATCAAGATGGTATCTGAAATAAGTGTGCCACCATCACGACCTTTCCAACTAAGCTTATTAAATAATGGCTTGACAGTGCTTCACACAAATGACTTTTCTGGGCTTACCAATGCTATTTCAATACACCTCGGATTTAACAATATTGCAGATATTGAGATAGGTGCATTTAATGGCCTTGGTCTCCTGAAGCAACTTCATATCAATCACAATTCTTTAGAAATTCTTAAAGAGGATACTTTCCATGGACTGGAAAACCTGGAATTCCTGCAAGCAGATAACAATTTCATCACAGTGATTGAACCAAGTGCCTTTAGCAAGCTCAACAGACTCAAAGTGTTAATTTTAAATGACAATGCTATTGAGAGTCTTCCTCCAAACATCTTCCGATTTGTTCCTTTAACCCATCTAGATCTTCGTGGAAATCAGTTACAAACATTGCCTTATGTTGGTTTTCTCGAACACATTGGCCGAATATTGGATCTTCAGTTGGAGGACAACAAATGGGCCTGCAATTGTGACTTATTGCAGTTAAAAACTTGGTTGGAGAACATGCCTCCGCAGTCTATAATTGGTGATGTTGTCTGCAACAGTCCTCCATTTTTTAAAGGAAGTATACTCAGTAGACTAAAGAAGGAATCTATTTGCCCCACTCCACCAGTGTATGAAGAACATGAGGATCCCTCAGGATCATTACATCTGGCAGCAACATCTTCAATAAATGATAGCCGCATGTCAACTAAGACCACGTCCATTCTAAAACTACCCACCAAAGCACCAGGTTTGATACCTTATATTACAAAGCCATCCACTCAACTTCCAGGACCTTACTGCCCTATTCCTTGTAACTGCAAAGTCCTATCCCCATCAGGACTTCTAATACATTGTCAGGAACGCAACATTGAAAGCTTATCAGATCTGAGACCTCCTCCGCAAAATCCTAGAAAGCTCATTCTAGCGGGAAATATTATTCATAGTTTAATGAAGTCTGATCTAGTGGAATATTTCACTTTGGAAATGCTTCATTTGGGAAACAATCGTATTGAAGTTCTTGAAGAAGGATCATTTATGAACCTAACGAGATTACAAAAGCTCTATCTAAATGGTAACCACCTGACCAAATTAAGCAAAGGCATGTTCCTTGGTCTCCATAATCTTGAATACTTATATCTTGAATACAATGCCATTAAGGAAATACTGCCGGGAACCTTTAATCCAATGCCTAAACTTAAAGTCCTCTATTTAAATAACAACCTCCTCCAAGTTTTACCACCACATATTTTTTCAGGGGTTCCTCTAACTAAGGTAAATCTTAAAACAAACCAGTTTACCCATCTACCTGTAAGTAATATTTTGGATGATCTTGATTTACTAACCCAGATTGACCTTGAGGATAACCCCTGGGACTGCTCCTGTGACCTGGTTGGACTGCAGAAATGGATACAAAAGTTAAGCAAGAACACAGTGACAGATGACATCCTCTGCACTTCCCCTGGGCATCTCGACAAAAAGGAATTAAAAGCCCTAAATAGTGAACTTCTCTGTCCAGGTTTAGTAAATAACCCATCCATGCCAACACAGACTAGTTACATTATTGTCACCACTCCCGCAACAACAACAAATACGGCTGATACTATTTTACGATCTCTTACGGATGCTGTGCCACTGTCTGTTCTAATTTTGGGACTTCTGATTGTGTTCATCACTATTGTTTTCTGTGCTGCAGGGATAGTGGTTCTTGTTCTTCACCGCAGGAGAAGATACAAAAAGAAACAAGTAGATGAGCAAATGAGAGACAACAGTCCTGTGCATCTTCAGTACAGCATGTATGGCCATAAAACCACTCATCACACTACTGAAAGACCCTCTGCCTCACTCTATGAACAGCACATGGTGAGCCCCATGGTTCATGTCTATAGAAGTCCATCCTTTGGTCCAAAGCATCTGGAAGAGGAAGAAGAGAGGAATGAGAGAGAAGGAAGCGATGCAAAACATCTCCAAAGAAGTCTTTTGGAACGGGAAAATCATTCACCACTCACAGGGTCAAATACGAAATACAAAACCATGAACCAATCAACAGAATTTTTATCCTTCCAAGATGCCAGCTCATTGTATAGAAACATTATAGAAAAAGAAAGGGAACTTCAGCAACTGGGAATCACAGAATACCTAAGGAAAAACATTGCTCAGCTCCAGCCTGATATGGAGGCACATTATCCTGGAGCCCACGAAGAGCTGAAATTAATGGAAACATTAATGTACTCACGTCCAAGGAAGGTATTAGTGGAACAGACGAAAAATGAGTATTTTGAACTTAAAGCTAATTTACATGCTGAACCTGACTATTTAGAAGTCCTGGAGCAGCAAACATAGATGGAGAGTTTGAGGGCTTTCGCAGAAATGCTGTGATTCTAAGTCCATACCTTGTAAGTAAGTGCCTTACGTGAGTGTGTCATCAATCAGAACTTAAGCACAGCAGTAAACTATGGGGAAAAAAAAGAAGAAGAAAAAGAAACTCAGGGATCACTGGGAGAAGCCATGGCATTATCTTCAGGCAATTTAGTCTGTCCCAAATAAAATAAATCCTTTCATGTAAACCATTCAAGGGTTATAGTAATATTTCTCCATATACTGAAAAGTGTCTCATAGGAGTCCTCTTGCACATCTAAAAAGGTTGAACATTTAAGTATCCCGAATTTTCTTGAATTGCTTTCCCTATGGATTAATTACAATTGGATTTCATCATTTAAAAACCGTACCTGTATATGTAGTTATAATATGTAAGGAATACATTGTTTATAACCAGTATGTACTTCAAAAATGTGTATTGTTAAACATACCTAACTTTCTTGCAATAAATGCAAAAGAAACTGGAACTTGACAATTATAAATAGTAATAGTGAAGAAAAAATAGAAAGGTTGCAATTATATAGGCCATGGGTGGCTCAAAACTTTGAACATTTGAGCTTAAACAAATGCCACTCTCATGCATTCTAAGATTAAAAAGTTAAAATGATTAATAGTTCAGGTGGAATAAATAAGCATACTTTTTGGGTTTTCTACACATTTTGTGTAGATAATTTTAATGTCAGTGCTGCTGTGAACTAAAGTATGTCATTCATGCTCAAAGTTTAATTCTTCTTCTTGGGATATTTTTAAAATGCTACTGAGTTTCTGCTGTAAATATGATTAGCGAATCTATTGGGTTTGCTTTATTTCATAGGCTTAATTCTTTGTAAATTTGAATGACCATGATAGAAATACATTTCTTGTGGCAAGTAATTCACAGTTGTAAAGTAAATAGGAAAGATTATTTTATTTTTATTGATGTACATTGATAGATGCCATAAATCAGTAGCAAAAGGCACTTCTAAAGGTAAGTGGTTTCAGTTGCCTCAAGAGAGGGACAATGTAGCTTTATTTTACAAGAAGGCATAGTTAGATTTCTATGAAATATTTATTCTGTACAGTTTTATATATTTTTGGTTCACAAAAGTAATTATTCTTGGGTGCCTTTCAAGAAAATTAAAACTACTACTCACTACAATAAAACTAAAATGAAAACTCTTTTTTAAATGTGCTTTCTTAAATTAGTTTTACTTGTCATGCAATCAAGTAAGGATTAACACACATACAAACATACACACACACGCTACGGGAGGTTTCTATTTGTTGTTTACACACAGAAGTATCTTGTTCATGTTGTGAAAAAGGCTATTTGATTTTTGGTATGCTTAACAGGGAGCCAAATTTAAAGTATGTCTAGCAGTTTTCCCTTTCAAGCAAATAATTTTCTAATGCAACATAAAAGGAAATGCTTATTTCTATCCTTTCTAATTACAGAATCAATCATACCTGCACACTTTCACAAGACAAAGTGAAATTAATCAAGGTAATCTGGGAATGTTTTCTGAACACCACACAGACTCACGTACTGGGCTATGAAGGAACACATTTTCCATAAGGAAGTACTCCCTTCAATTTACTCAACAATATTTCAGTGATTCCTAAATGGTCTATTAAATATTTTGGCTTTTAATATCCAACATTGCACTAATGACAGAATATACATTATTTATTTTATTTTTAATAAGAAGCCTTCTTGTTGATAAAAACAATATGGGCTGTGCTGCATAGTATGAAGACTAATTATAAGTAATGTAAAATCATATCATGAGCTTTTTTAAATTATTGTATATATTAATGAAAATCAATCAAGAGTTATGTAGTAAAAGGTTTATTGAAAACCAAAATTTCCTCATTAGCTTCCAAAGTTTGGAAGCACAAAGGTGGAAATTCTTTAAGTAACAATTTCTAAGGGAAAATGTGTGTGCATATGAAATGCTGGATGTTTATCTACTAAAAAATATTCAGCATGGTAAATAGTAAAATCTCCAAAACATTATTTTAAAAATTACATTCTCAAGAGAAGAACAAATAAAGGCCAGAATTCATGTTATTGCACTTCTTTTACTCAGTTGAGTATCTGCCAATATTTTCTAATTCTAATCAGGTACATAGAGGTATTAGGAAGACTTAAGATATTCCCATGCCTGGAGAACGCTTGGAATGGATCCATGAATGCAGACAGAGACATGCCCTCAAAAACATTCTTTTCTTTGGGATGGGGGAAATATTTCTTTAATCTTTATTTGTCATTAATTGCCTAAAGTAATAATGTTCACTCTTTAACTTATAATGAAGAGGAACAAAGTTGTTTAAGAAGCCATGTAAGTATATCCCCAAAATCAAAATACAATCCTTATTCTGAATATAACTTAAAACTGACATGGAAATTACAATAGTTTCCAAAAGCAAGAGATTTTAATGGTTTAAATGTTTCATTCACGACTCTTTGTGGAATTTGTTTTCCTACTGGTTGTTGGGAGTTGAGAAAGGTAATGATGGTCTCTAATATTTTGTGATCTATGAGACTTTCTCAGAACTTTGATTATTTGACCTGAATTTCCAATTTCTTCTCCTTCCCACTAAAGAATAACTTTTATTATACTCCTTGTTTGATTGTTCACTTAAGCAACCAATTTGGTCTCTTTCAGCAGCTAATTGACAGATTCAGAATTCCAATTCCTCTTTCAGTATCCTCAGTGTTATTCACCTGAATCTGGCCATTAAAAAAAAAAAAAAGTCGACTTTTAATTATCTTAGCTTTTCTTCTTGATTTAAACAGAAGTTACATTTTGCCCACTGCACATCAATGCAATTTATGACTCATGTCCAAAAAATGAAATTTTGTAACGTAGTGGTAGTAGTGTATAATCATCCTAGATAAATCTTTTTAATATAAGTCAATTTATTTGATATTGGTTGTATTAATACTTATTTAACAAATCTTTTTTTACTAAATTACATGAAATTACTTACTGTAAATTTATAAAAGTGTTCTTCCGATATCTTTCATTTATCTCCATCAATGGGATGGAAATTTTCCTCTCTATAAGAAAGAATTATATCAGTGATGTTACCCTCTTTGAAAGAATCTCTTATATCATGGAGGAGGGAAAGCCCTTCCTTGCTGCTATAATATTAAATAAACTGCAGTACCATCTAAGCTGCCTTAAGCTGCCTGAATGCCTTTGCCCAATTAATTAAAAATGCTTAATCCTTGATTCAGGATTAAAGAATGTGACACGAGCATCCCTTTGTCATTAAAATGACAGTTTTAAAAATAATGGTTTATTCTCTTCCTTTATGCCCTTCCATATATTATATGTATATGTATGTACAAACATACACACACACATACAAACACAGGTGAGAGAGACAGAGAGAGACCTAATAAAGGTGTGGTAAGTCATCTCAATATACCTGTAATTTATTTTGCATTTTTCACTATTTTATGATAGCAAATAGCTATGTAATCAACAGCACTTTTTAAGAGGAATACTACCAACTTGAATAATTGTTTTGCCATAAACTGTTTATTTTTTAATAAAAATAAACACAAATATCCAAAGACAGCTCACCAAAGTTCCCCATATATGAGTTTCTGCAAGATTATTTTAGGAGATTGTTTTCTGCATAAAAAGAAAATTGCCCATGTGTATACAAATGGTAACTATTTGGGAAGGGAAGGCTGAATCTCCTGGTAGTTAAGAAATGGTTTTACAGTGAATTTGAGGGTTCTTCTCTATTTCTGTTCCCTATAGAGCATTTCTATGAAGAAGTTGGGGTATCATAAAAGGACAAGTTTTATTGTAAAATAAGACACAATTAAAAGACTTTCTCAGGAGGAGTGGTCTTATATCTGGCAGCCACATCAAGAATGATCACATTGATAATTATATTATTTAACAACCAAATATTTTTTGGAAACAACATTATCTGTCTTACAACTAGCTTTTTTTAAAAGGCAAATTTTATTTATTATATTTGCATTCATTCTTATATATAGGTAACATAAAGAAGACTGCCAGATGTAAAATCCTCTTCTAGCTGCTTTGAAAGCAAAATCAAATAGACAAATACTCTTCTGTTAGTAAATGTCTTTCAGCAGATTAGTGAATGAAGGAAACAATTCAAAACAACAAATTACACACACACAGGTTCATGTATTTCCAATTTAAATTATTTAAAATTGTACACTTTCTAAAGAGAGTACTTTTGTTTTAGAATTTTGAAACAGAACAGCAGGAAGACCTGACCTTCCACAAGTAATTATTTGCCTCTTCACATCTCTTAGGTTCTACCAGTGAGAAAATGGATTATACAATGAGTAAGGTATTTTGAATTGCTTGTCTTGTAGAAAATCTCTGGGCATTGAAATGGCATTTCATTGTATTTGGTTTTATGGAAGTCTTGAAGAGACACTACACACAAAAATAATCATTCTTGCCAAAATGAACTTGATTTATTTTAAACTCATATTGTTATCAGTGATGAAATCACCATTAGTGAATGTATGTTAAGTGTATTTTCATCTATTTCCTTGGTGTTGTAAGTAATCAAAAGACTTATAAGCCCCTTTTATTGTCTTTGCATAATAAATAATGCCATATGTTAATATAGCAATACATAGTAGAAGAAAGTTAACATTAGGGTTCAAAGGAGTTCTGATCCTCAAAAATCAGATCAGTGTAAATGCTACATATGGTTTCATCCATCAAGTTTTCCATGGACACACTTTGGGCCTGTTCCTAGCATTCTGAAGTACTTTGGCTTAATGAATATATATTTGAAGAAAACAATGCACTGTGATACAGCAAACACAATTCCTAGATATAAGCACATCATAAACTTTATCTATTCTAACTTTCTCATTTAGAAAATGAAGGCGCTAAGGGGTTTGCTTAGCACTATGTAAGTAGTGAGAGTAACAAGGCCAGAATTGGAACCCTATTTGATTGCTGCTGTTAACTTACATTGTTTTGCTTTATTCTCAGGGCAGTCGTCCTCATCAGACTCTTGTTATAACCAAACATATTTACAGGGCATGTGAAATCACAGAAAACGTATGTTTTGCCATTGTGCACACGTTGCTTCTATGTTTAGGTAGGACACTGTGACTTTTTAACATCTTATTGAAAAAAATGGAGACATTTCACTAACTTTAGTCATGGAGTACCTAATTCTAGATTATTCAGAATGATATATTAGCAGATTTTAGATACAGCTTTAAAAATGCTGACTGATTTATCAGACCGAACAACATGTACATCTGGCAAACACAAACTCATTGTTTGGTTTCTTTTTTCTAATTCTGAATACTTAATTACTATTTATCAATACCAACTTTCAGGAATTTATGTTTTATTTCATAAAATAAAATATTGACAGTAGTTAAAATACAGACAGTTCTCATGATAATAAATTGATTTAAAACTTCTATAAACAATATATATTTTAAGTGTTATTAGAATTATCAGATACACAAAGATTATGGTGACAGATATTTTCATGTTTTAATGTTTTAAGATATCTGACTGCAGTAACCTTTGTTTTCATGGTGCAGCTTGTAAGTTAAAGATTACTATCTCAATGAATGTGTCATTTGAATCCTAAAGAGACACCTATATAGTGTGAGGAATTTTGTTCCCTTTTAAATACACTTTATTTTTTAGAGCAGTTTTGGGTTCACAGCAAAGTTGACTAAAAAGTACAGAGTTGCCATATATCCCTTGTTCCCACACAAGCACAGCCTCCCCAGCTATCAATATCTAGCAACAAGATGGTGCATTTGTTATAATTAATGAACCTACTTTTACACATTATCACCCAAAGTGAACTGTTTACATTAGTGTTCATTTTTGTATATTCTGTGGGTTTTGACCAATGTCCCCACAATTGTAGTATTCTGTAGAATGGTGTCACTCTCCTAAAAACTGTCTGAGCTTTGTCTAGTTATTGATCTTTTTACTGCTGTGATAGTTTTGTGTTTTCTAGAATGTCATAGAGTTGGAATCATATAGTTTATATCCTTTTCAAACTGGCTTCTTTCACTTAGTAATACACATTAAAGGTTCCTCAATGTCCTTTCATTTCTTGACAGCTCATTTCTTCCTGGGCACTGAATAATATTCCATGATGTACCACAACTTATTTACCCATTTACTTATTAAAGAATTTCTTGGTTTCTTCCAAGATTTGACAAATATAAATAAAGCTGCTATAAGCATTTGTGTGAAGATTTTTGCATGGATATGCATTTTCAACACATTTGGGTAAATAATACCAAGGAATGTGATGGTTGGATTGCATATCATAATAAGTCTATGTTTTGCTTTCTAAGCAACTGTCTACCAAAGCGGCTGTACAATTTTGCATTCCCACCAACAATGAATGAAGAATTGTTGTTCCACAGCCTCATCAGCTCTTGGTGTTGTCGTTTGTCTGACTTTTGACCATTCTCATTTTATCTCATTGTTGTCTTAATTTACATTTCCCTGATGACATGTAATGTGGAGCATCTTTCCCTATATTTATGGCCATACATATACCTTCTTTGCTGAGGTTATCCGTTTACGTCTTTCCCTCTTTTTTATCCAAATGTTCATTTTCTTTTTGTTGAATTTTAAGAGTTCTTTGTATAATTTAGGTAAAAATCTTTTATTAGATATGTTTTGTTTTGTTTTGTACTTATTCTACACCAGTCTATGGCTTGTTTTCCCATTTGCTTGACAGTTTCATTTACAGAGCGGAAGTTTTTAATTTTAATTAACTCTAGTGTATAATGTTTTTTTAAAATAGTGCCTTTGGTGGTACCTGTATAAAGTCATCTCCATGCCCAAGGTCATCTAGATTTTCTATGTTATCTTCTCAGAAGTTTTGTTTTGCATTTTACATTGAGGTATATGATCCATTTTGATTTAATTTTTGTGAAGGTTGTAAGGTCTGTATCTAGATCATTTATTTGCACGTAAATGCCCACTTGTTCCATCACTGTTTCTTGAAAAAACAATATATGAAAGACTTTTAAAAATTACCTACAATTTAAAAATAATTTCTTTATTTACAATATATTTCATTTTAGCTTTTACATTTAATACTTGATGTCCATTAATGCTACACATTACTGCATGTTTGAGGGACCATAACATATAAGATAGAATTTTGCCAAATGATAAAGATTACTATCATTGGGCCTGAATTATCTATAAGACTGTGGAGTATGAACGTAAAACAATGATCCTAGTAGGAGCCTTCTTAGCTGTGGTCTTTTTTTAAGGCCTGCATTATATACTAGTTTCCATTAATGATATTTATAGAAAGCTAAAACTTAGTGTTTGCCTACCAACCGCCTATACCCAGTAGTAGATGGTTTGCATATAGTTAGTGTCATCCTGATATAAAAGCTGAAGGTAATACTGCTATTCCCAAAAAAGATAATGAGGCTCAGAAATTTAAACTGCCCAGACTCACACACATAGTAGTGGACAAGCTCAGATTTCCTGACTTGGAAAATTCTTGCTTCTATTGGCTTATCAGCCTTCATATCAATGATTTTAGGAAAGTGTTTTAAAACCTGAATATTACTTATTTGATCGAAGGAAATACCACGTTCTCATTTTCAAACATGGGACACTTACCTCACAGTTATCATATTGTTTTAATTTTGGATATGTTTATTTTAGCTTCTAATTATGTATTAAACCTATGATCACTATAAAAAGTAACCTTTGATATTTTGCATGTCTGATTATCCATGTTTATTTAGATTTTATTTAATTTGAAATAAATATTTAGTAAGAAACTTTTGCATTTTAGACACCACTGAGGTGCTTTAATAATGACTCTTTATCCAAATACAGACTTGGAACATCATATTAACGATACTTATGAAAACAAAGTAAGGAATAAATTTGACTAATTTTGAATTAATTTAAGCAACTGAAAATTAACAATATAATGTTTGCTTCATAAAGTTTGCTTTAATTTGCAACATATAATTCCTAATGCTTTGGACTTTTTTTTTTTTCTTTTTTTGAGATGGAGTCTCACTCTGTTGCCCAGGCTAGAGTTCAGTGGTGCGATCTCAGCTCACTGCAACCTCCGCTTCTCGGGTTCAAGTGATTCTCCTGCCTCAGCCTCCTGGGTAGCTGGGATTACAGGTGCGCGCCTCCACGCCTGGCTAATTTTTGTATTTTTAGTAGAGATGGGATTTCACCATGTTGGTCAGGCTGGTCTCGAACTCCTGATCTCAAGATCTGCCAGCCTTGGCATCCCAAAGTGCTGGGATTACAGGCATGAGCCACCACGCCCGGCCAATGCTTTGGACTTTTAACTCAGCTGCCTGTTCTCTTTTGATACAGACACATCTGTAAAGCCTACTCTAGGCAATGCTCTTATACTTTCATTAAGAAAGAGGTCACATTTTCTCAGTGCGCCCTAACATTACTCTGTACAAATACTCACAGCTCTGCTCTGTTTTCGCTGCTGTGTAGTGACAGACAATGGCATGCATAATACACTTGCTGGTCACAAGGGTATGCAGGCTCCACCTTTATATTACTCTCCCACACAGTGTGAAAGTAGATGCTGCCGCTCGTGTAAGCTGAAATCTTTCACTCACTGTCTGCCTTTGAAGGGGCAGGAATGCTAAAACTTATCTAACTACTTGTCCACAGAAGACTCAGCAATCCTCATGGAAAATTTTCTAAGTGGCATTAAAACAAAGGAAAATGAAGTAGGAAGAATTTGTAGAGATCAACTTGTAAGAAGTTATAATTGAAGAATGGTAAGCTGGCAGTTAAAAGGAGATAAAGATAGTCTTTTGGTTCTTGCTTCCTTGTATTCATGGCCCTTTTGCTTCTTTGGTGTTTATTTCCCCCTGGGCATCATGTTAACCTTCTACAGCCAGTGCTGGCCAGAGCACCACAATAAATCAACCTCTCTAGTCCCTTGGGCCATGCACTTACCCTTTATTCTCTTAAGTGAATCACTCTTCCTCTTAGCCTTGTTGTGGTCATCTCCAAACAAACAGACAAAATATAATAACACAGAACAAAAGTTGGTTTTATCTTGGTTTCAGCCACGCCAAGCTGAATGTTTTAGAACAAGGTTGTCCAACCTGTGGCCCCTGGCCACATGAGACTCAGGACAGCTTTGAATGCGGTCCAACACAAAGCTGTAAACTTTCTTGAAACACTGTGAGATTTTTTTGCAATTTTTTTTAGTTCATCAGCTATTGTTAGTGTTAGTGTGTTTTATGTGTGGCCCAAGACAGTCCTTCTTCCTCCAACGTGGCACAGGGAAGCCAAAAGATTGGACACCCCTGTTTTAGAAGATTGAGTAATCGAAAAATTCAAAATCAGAAGCTTCAATAGGTAGCATTTCAGATAAAGTAATAAAGAAGCCATTTCCAGAATATAAAGAAAATACATAGGCAAGAGTCAGCCATAGGCTGTTTATACTCATATCATAAACCCAATCTCCAAATCTTACTTGACATAATTCTACAAGAGATAAGTTTGATAAGAATAATTCAGTTAGGAAACATGTGCCTAGTAGAGCCAACCCTGGAACATTGGATCATCACATTTTAAAAGCTTTCTGAATCCTGTTCTTGTAGTTTAGTGTTTCGCCAATTTTCAGCCAATGTACTATTTCTTGCTTGCATCAACAGACTAAAAATTACCTTATTTAAGATGTATCTGGATCACTGATGATTCATTAATCTAGTAACTATATTTCTAAATTGTAATCATAAAATAATATCCTTAAGTGAATGAGTATTCTAAGATCATCAAGTCTAGTGTCAATTTAAGTCAACCATTTCTCCCTACAAAACTATTTTATATGATACTGGGATTATATGGACAGAACATTAGCTTCAGAGGCAGGAGGTAACTGAGAGGAAATAAATCCATATTGTGACCTTATCAGCTTATTAAATCTGTATGAGTCATGTTTTTTTTCACAAAGGAAATAATTTACATTTGTAGAGTTGATTTTTATGGTATGTTATCATATATAAAATAATCTCTACTTGTGCATTTTTAGGAAAGTTTCTAAATAGTTGTGCTACTGTAAAAGAGAAGAGAAATACATTCAGTAATAGTAGTTAAATTATCTGAATTTTATTTAGGATGCTGTTGGTAAAATGATAAGAATAATAATATTTTAATGATATTAAAGACTCGCCAAGGCACTCTATGTGAATGAATTTTATAAATAACTCAGCAAAATTTAACTTCTATTAAGGACTCACTAGGACTAATTGTTAGAAAGTTCTATTCCGTTTTCAACTCCAACATTCCTTCCTAACATAATTTACCCTTAATATAATTTTTCTTTTCCTTTTTTTTTAGAAAGGGCCTCACTCTGTGACTCAGATTGGAGAGCAGTGGCTGGAACATAGTTCACTGCAGCCTTAAACTCATAGGCTCATGCAATCCTGCTACCTCATTTTCCCAAAGTACTGTAATTACATAATTATTTATCTTCTTTATGATAGCTCATTATATAGCTTAAGGAAGACCATTTTGTCTATTTTTATTTGCTCTTGTGGTAACTTTTACCTAGTAAAAATGCCAGTTTTTTTTTCTTACACATGGTGAATCATAAAAGAGATTTACTTCAGCTCAACTGATTTCCATCCCCGAAACATATAGAGGAATATAAACAATATGGAACAAATGAAAATGTATTTTATTAACAGACATTTTACTTCCACATCCATAAGGAGGTAGTGTCCTTGCAGATGTAATTAGTTGAATTTATACTGAATTATAGAAGGTCCTAAATCCATCGACTTATTTTCTTATAAGAAGACTTACAAAGACATGCGGGGAAAATACCATGTGACTATGAAAGGCGGAACTTGTAGTGACGGATTACAAGCCAAGAAGCTTCAAGGATTACCAGCAGACACCAGAAGCTGAAAGAGGCAAGGAAAAATACTTTTCTAGAACCTTAAGAGAGAGCATGGTCCTGCTGATTAAGAAGTGGGGTGCTGCAGTAACAAATAGCAAAAATCATGGTAAGTCACGGGTAGCGGCTGGAAGGATTTTGAAGCATATGATAGATAAAGCATAGATTCCTTTGAAGTGATTG
The DNA here is from genome assembly GCF_028885655.2 of Pongo abelii. NCBI lineage: Eukaryota > Metazoa > Chordata > Mammalia > Primates > Hominidae > Pongo > Pongo abelii. The sequence continues at coordinate 91,683,926 of NC_071999.2, read as the reverse complement.
TTGGTAGAAATATAGATGTTAAATGTGATTTTGATGAGGGCTTAGTAGGAAGTGAAGAGGTTGGTAGAGAATGTTTCTACTAGGTTGGTGCCAAAGTAACCGCGGTTTTTGCCATTAAAAGTAATATAATCTAAGGTAATATACATGTCATCATATACAGAATGTTGTTAGAAATATGAATGTTAGTTAATTCTGGTAAAGTCCCAGACATGAAGAATCATGTCAGTGAAAACATTTCTAGGTATTTATTACAGCAGCACTCCACCGCTCAGCAGCAAAATCTATATTAATTTCCTGGTACTTTTGGAGTCAAGTGCTGCAAGCTGGGTGACTTACCACAAAAGTAATTCCTTCTTTCACACATCTGGAGGTTAGAAGTTGGAAACCAAGGTGTTAGCAGGGTCATGCTCCCTCTGAAGATTTTAGGAAATAATGCTTTCCTTGGTTCTTCTAGCTTCTACTACTTTTTGTCAATTCTTAGTTCCTTGGGTTTTAGCTGCATCACCCCATATCCTGCCTTTAGGTTTTCTAAAATATTTGAAGCAGCGAAATTCATAATAAATCACGTAGTTGATTAATTAACCAGTACTTTTTAATGTATCTACTAAGATTAGCTCGGAGGCCCACAATATATTGGTCCTATTCTCTTACAAGATGTTTAAATATGGAAATATTTAATAATAAGTGTTAGTATAGGACAGTAAGTGACCAAAAGCTAAGTATTGTTTTCAAAAAAAAAAAAAATTGAGTAAGAGTACAGTCAAATGAATAGAGTTTGGAATATTCAGGGGAGTCTTTGTGATAAAGCTCAGAAATGATGTTAATAATTATCAATTGGGGGATATGAAAGAAATGAAGTTCTATAAAGACCCTAAATAAATGAGTACTATCTATATGAATAGGCAGGTGACATGAATAAAATAATTGAGGAATTTATAACTGATACCTTCACCCCATAGATAAATAATATTTACCTCATTAAATGTCTGAATGTATCAAAACCTTAGACATTTCAGAAACAAGAAATAAAGTACCATAAGGTCTATTCACTTCAATAACAAGAATAAAGTATTACCTTTGCCCATCATTAAAACTGTTATATAACTGCTTTACAGTTTCATTTTTTTCTAATATATTTCAAAGCATCAGTTTCAAAGACCTTGCCTGTAAAATCACCTTCCTATTGTAGATTGAGTTTTAGATTTACATGTATTTATACAGAAAACATAAAGCAGCTAAATGTAGAAAATGAAAAAGAGTCTTGCAGAAGGTAAAATTTTCCTTCTAATTTCTTTGAAGCAGAAAAGATAACTATTGGGTACTGTGGTTAATACTTGGGTAATGAAATCATATGTACAACAAACCCCTGTGACACATGTTTACCTCCATAACAAACCTTCACATGTACACTCAAACCTAACATAAAAATTTAAAAAAAATAGAATACTGAAGGATCACCGAAGGGACTAGTTTTGAATTTTCAAATGATATTTTAAAAGCTATAACACTTCTTAGTATAATATCTGATTTTAAGTTAGTATATACACTTTTAAAATAATGCAATCTTTAAATAAAATCACTATGCATCAGCTGAGTTTAGCGTCAATAAAACTTTTCTTTGTGAAGCATATAGTTTTTGTATATTAAGATAGGAAAATACAAAGTAAGTACAAAGTCTAGGAAGAAAATTGAAATAAAATATGTTCTTCTTCTTTTTCTATCCAAAAGAAAGCAGCAATATAATGTCTTAATTTATCACTTGATTTTAAATTACTGTATATGCTTTTTTATATAATTTTTTTAAAGTAAAATGTGCATCTTTTTAGTGTCAGCTGGGTTCATATTGCAAGTACATTTCTTTATAATGCATCTCTTTTTTGTACATATTCAGGTGGAACCCAGATAAAACATTCACAAAATTTTCAAGGAATATGAGAAATATATGAGAAGACTATGAGATTAATATGAGAAAAAAATGATTACTCTTCAGGAATGCTGCACTTAGTGAGTTAGGAATGTGTTTGCTCCTAATAAAAAGGTAAACCTACACTAAAGGTGTCAAAAGATGCCATTGCTGCATATAATAACAAACAAACAAACAAAAAACACCTGGAAGTAACTGATTTCTAAATAAAAGAAAATTATTTTCTCCCTAGGTCTGGTATTGAGTTATATAATCATGGAATACACCGTCTATCAAAACAAAAAATGTAATAAATTGTCATATCAGGATTTGGTAAAATGTCAGTCTCAGCACTTCTAGGGACAACCTATTAAAAATGAAGTATCTGTCAATAGCACTCATGCATATATGTGTTAATGTATAATGCCATGTAAAATAATCTCAAAATAAAGTTCCAAAATTATGAGTTCATACATCTCAAAACACATTACTATGGATGCCAAGAAGATTCAGGATGAGGTAATGTCCAAATTCATATCTTACCATATATCTGGATGTGATCAGACTTCAGTTTTACTACAGGGTCATAGTTCAGCAAACAATTTCCTGTTGCCTTTGTTAAAGTTCATACTGCCTCTTCTGTATTCCTAATACCCTTCTTTGCAAAGTTCCAGAATAAAGAACATAGCCTATTTCAATTTCTTAGCTGAATTTTCCCCTTTGCAATACATTTTTTTCTTTCCTCTAGAGAAAGAGAATTCTAACAGAAAATAATTACAAATGACCTTGACCTTTCAAGTGAAAGGTCAAAATTAACTTCTCTGATCATCAGTCTTTTAACTTTGGAATTTAGTAAAATAATGCAGTGACACATAATTGGGTAATTAGTAGTAAATTCAAAGGAAGCAAGAATAGATCTGGGGCTAGTGTTTCATCACAGAGTATTCAGTCTTTCAAAAGAATTTTTTTTTCCTTACCCACCTCTCTAGTGCATGAGTCACATATACCTATAGCCAAAAAAAGCCAAAAGAATAAAAATAAAAGTACATAGGACTCTAACTTTTGTGACTCAATAATAAGAAAGAAATTACTAACTGATCATGTGAAGATAGGTAAGGTCTTATTTGTAGACTTCATTTGGAGAACAATTATTCGCTAGAAAAATTTAGGAATATAGTGTAGTGTTTTACCTGGGAAATGCAATATTACTTAATTCTCAGAGGTTACAGCTTCTTGTGGATACTTATTCCTCATTCATTTTGATTATGATAATCAGAGATGGGAGATTCTAAAATCTAAAAGAATAAGCAAGCGTATCTTCCTTAAATCATACAAAAGGGCTCAGAAAAAAATGCAGATGAGTGTCAATACAACTCAAATCCATGGTATTTTAGAGGTTTTTCAATTATATACTCAAAAATTATCATTGTGAGCCAGTTTAGTTTATTGAATATTTAAGTAGTATGTATGAGAAGACTCATAAATTGATCATAAGTGACCTATGAAATAAAGGAACTTCCAATCTTTCATTATTTTGACAAGAAATAACATAAAGTGAACTATCCTCTCAAACCTAATTTTAGTTCATAGCATCAATTTTATAAACAGACAAAACTCTTAGCTGCTAATAAAAACTGCCATTGACTTTTATGTTTTATCTCTTTTCATTTCTTATCCAGAATTGAAAGGGCTATAAAGATAAAAGGAGGTTGGCAAGAAGAAAGTATAAACATAGAGATAATTAGTTTGTGAACATTTTCAAATGAATCATCCTTTTTCTAAATAGTTTTGTCAAGATATCTGGCTAGTTTAAGAAAAAAATAGGTAGAAATACTGAGTAACAAAAAAGGAAAGTGTATACAGAATCCAAGGAGAATAAATACTTGTAATAAGAGGTATGTTACACCTCTATAAAATCCAAAATAAACTCTGTTAAATTTTAAATTGTTACAATATTTTATAACAACAAAAGGCATTATCATTTAATATTTTTAAAAGATTAAAAACTGTAATACCTCTTAATTGGAGGGAGTTTATAAATAACTGAAATTTTGACCATAACAACTGCTATTATAAACACGGTTTAATATGTCTCTCATTTCATTTTTTAAAATTCTGAAATCAGCCAGGCACGGTGGCTCACACCTGTAATCCCAGCACTTTGGGAGGCCAAAGCGGGAGGATCACGAGGTCAGGAGATCGAGACCATCCTGGCTAACACGGTGAAACCCGGTCTCTACTAAAAATACAAAAAAATTAGCTGGGCGTTGTGGCTGGCGCCTGTAGTCCCAGGCTGTACAAGCGTGGTTCCAGTACCCATTTCAGCTTCTGCTGAGGCCTGGGGAAGCTTTTTTACTCATGGTAGAAGACAAGAGGGAAGAGCAGATCTATCACATGGAGAAAGAGGTAGGGAAGGAGAAAAGGGATAGGTCCCTGATTTTTTTTAACAAACAAATCTCACGTGAATTAACAGACTAAGAATTCATCCCTTACCACGGAGATGGCATCAAGCCATTCATGAGGCATCAACCCCAGGATTCAAACACCTCCCCCCAGTCCTCATCTCCAACATTGGGAGTCACATTTCAACATGAGATTTGGAGGGAAAATTATCCAAATCATATGAATTATATACTAGTATATATTGATTGCCTTATATTGCTATTTTGATCTCTCCCTCACTCCACTGTTTTTACAGGTGCTTGACATATTCACAATTGTGTTTTATTTATAAACTATTTTTGGAAAGATTAAAAAATAATCTAAAGAGATAGCTCAAGGGGAAACAAAAACTTGTGTGAGTAAATTTTTACAACTGTGATATAATTGAAAGTCTTTGGTCAGATATGACAAATTTAACACAGATGTTAATAAACAAATGCAAATTAACTAGTTTCATACTTTAATTCAGTGTTCTACAACTGTGGTAGACACATCTGCCCTCTGTGGAGAAACAGTAAAGATAAGAAAAATCGGCCAGGCGAGGTGGCTCATGCCTGTAATCCCAGCACTTTGAGAGGCCGAGGTGGGTGGATCACCTGAGGTCGGCAGTTCGAGACCAGCCTAACCAACATGGAGAAACCGCACCTCTACTAAACATACAAAATTAGCCAGGCATGGTGGCACATGCCTGTAATCCCAGCCACTCTGAAGGCTGAGGCAGGAGAATCGCTTGAACCCGGGAGGCGGAGGTCGTGGTGAGCTGAATTGCTCCATTGCAGTCCAGCCTGGGCAACGAGGGCAAAACTCCGTCTTTTTTTTTAAAAAAAAAAAGGAAGATATTTCCAGAAATTGTTTACACTGCTACTTAATGACATGTTCAGATTCACATTAGTGGGAGTGCACAGATTATTAGATTAGATTAGATTTAACAATTTGAAGACAAAAGCAGAGCAATAACAAAGAGTTGGAAGAGAATAAGGTAAATAAGGGGAAAATATCTTTTCAAATTATTTCTAAGCAATAAATAGAACTTCCAACACTATGTTGAATAGAAGTGGTGAGAGAGGGCATCCCTGTCTTGTGCCAGTTTTCAAAGGGAATGCTTCCAGTTTTTGCCCATTCAGTATGATATTGGCTGTGGGTTTGTCATAAATAGCTCTTATTATTTTGAGATACGTCCCATCAATTCCTAATTTATTGAGAGTTTTTAGCATGAAGGGTTGTTGAATTTTGTCAAAGGCCTTTTCTGCATCTATTGAGATAATCATGTGGTTTTTGTCTTTCGTTCTGTTTATATGCTGGATTACATTTATTGATTTGCGTATATTGAACCAGCCTTGCATCCCAGGGATGAAGCCCACTTGATCATGGTGGATAAGCTTTTTGATGTGTTGCTGGATTCTGTTTGCCAGTATTTTATTGAGGATTTTTGCATCAATGTTCATCAAGGATATTGGTCTAAAATTCTCTTTTTTTGTTGTGTCTCTGCCAGGCTTTGGTATCAGGATGATGCTGGCCTCATAAAATGAGTTAGGGAGGATTCCCTCTTTTTCTATTGATTGGAATAGTTTCAGAAGGAATGGTACCAGCTCCTCCTTGTACCTCTGGTAGAATTCGGCTGTGAATCCATCTGGACCTGGACTTTTTTTGGTTGGTAAGCTATTGATTATTGCCACAATTTCAGCTCCTGTTATTGGTCTATTCAGAGATTCAACTTCTTCCTGGTTTAGTCTTGGGAGGGTGTATGTGTTGAGGAATTTATCCATATCTTCTAGATTTTCTAGTTTATTTGCATAGAGGTGTTTGTAATATTCTCTGATGGTAGTTTGTATTTCTGTGGGATCGGTGGTGATTTCCCCTTTATCATTTTTTATTGCATCTATTTGATTCTTCTCTCTTTTTTTCTTTATTAATCTTGCTAGCGGTCTATCAATTTTGTTGATCCTTTCAAAAAACCAGCTCCTGGATTCATTTATTTTTTGAAGGGTTTTTTGTGTCTCTATTTCCTTCAGTTCTGCTCTGATTTTAGTTATTTCTTGCCTTCTGCTAGCTTTTGAATGTGTTTGCTCTTGCTTTTCTAGTTCTTTTAATTGTGATGTTAGGGTGTCAATTTTGGATCTTTCCTGCTTTCTCTTGTGGGCATTTAGTGCTATAAATTTCCCTCTACACACTGCTTTGAATGCATCCCAGAGATTCTGGTATGTTGTGTCTTGGTTCTCGTTGGTTTCAAAGAACATCTTTATTTCTGCCTTCATTTCGTTATGTACCCAGTAGTCGTTCAGGAGCAGGTTGTTCAGTTTCCACGTAGTTGAGCGGTTTTGAGTGAGATTCTTAATCCTGAGTTCTAGCTTGATTGCACTGTGATCTGAGAGACAGTTTGTTACAATTTCTGTTCTTTTACATTTATTGAGGAGAGCTTTACTTCCAAGTATATGGTCAATTTTGGAATAGGTGTGGTGTGGTGCTGAAAAAAATGTATATTCTGTTGATTTGGGGTGGAGAGTTCTGTAGATGTCTACTAGGTCCGCTTGGTGCAGAGCTAAGTTCAATTCCTGGGTATCCTTGTTGACTTTCTGTCTCGTTGATCTGTCTAATGTTGATAGTGGGGTGTTAAAGTCTCCCATTATTAATGTGTGGGAGTCTAAGTCTCTTTGTAGGTCACTCAGGACTTGCTTTATGAATCTGGGTGCTCCTGTATTGGGTGCATATATATTTAGGATAGTTAGCTCTTCTTGTTGAATTAATCCCTTTACCATTATGTAATGGCCTTCTTTGTCTCTTTTGATCTTTGTTGGAAGTTCTGGCCAGGGCAATTAGGCAGGAGAAGGAAATCAAGGGTATTCAATTAGGAAAAGAGGAAGTCAAATTGTCCCTGTTTGCAGATGACATGATAGTATATCTAGAAAACCCCATTGTCTCAGCCCAAAATCTCCTTAAGCTGATAAGCAACTTCAGCAAAGTCTCAGGATACAAAATCAATGTGCAAAAATCACAAGCATTCTTATACATCAATAACAGACAAACAGAGAGCCAAATCATGAGTGAACTCCCATTCACAATTGCTTCAAAGAGAATAAAATACCTAGGAATCCAACTTACAAGGGATGTGAAAGACCTCTTCAAGGAGAACTACAAACCACTGCTCAAGGAAATAAAAGAGGATACAAACAAATGGAAGAACATTCCATGCTCATGGGTAGGAAGAATCAACATCGTGAAAATGGCCATCCTTCCCAAGGTAATTTACAGATTCAATGCCATCCCCATCAAGCTACCAATGACTTTCTTCACAGAATTGGAAAAAACTACTTTAAAGTTCATATGGAACCAAAAAAAAGCCCGCATCGCCAAGTCAATCCTCAGCCAAAAGAACAAAGCTGGAGGCATCACACTACCTGACTTCAAACTATACTACAAGGCTACAGTAACCAAAACAGCATGGTACTGGTACCAAAACAGAGATATAGATCAATGGAACAGAACAGAGCCGTCAGAAATAATGCCACATATCTACAAGTATCTGATCTTTGACAAACCTGACAAAAACAAGAAATGGGGAAAGGATTCCCTATTTAATAAATGGTGCTGGGAAAACTGGCTAGCCATATGTAGAAAGCTGAAACTGGATCCCTTCCTTACACCTTATACAAAAATCAATTCAAGATGGATTAAAGACTTAAATGTTAGACCTAAAACCATAAAAACCCTAGAAGAAAACCTAGGCATTACCATTCAGGACATAGGCATGGGCAAGGACTTCATGTCTAAAACACCAAAAGCAATGGAAACAAAAGCCAAAATTGACAAATGGGATCTAATTAAACTCAAGAGCTTCTGCACAGCAAAAGAAACTACCATCAGAGTGAACAGGCAACCTACAAAATGGGAGAACATTTTCGCAACCTACTCATCTGACAAAGGGCTAATATCCAGAATCTACAATGAACTCCAACAAATTTACAAGAAAAAAACAAACAACCCCATCAAAAAGTGGGCGAAGGACATGAACAGACACTTCTCAAAAGAAGACATTTATGCAGCCAAAAAACACATGAAAAAATGCTCACCATCACTGGCCATCAGAGAAATGCAAATCAAAACCACAATGAGATACCATCTCACACCAGTTAGAATGGCAATCATTAAAAAGTCAGGAAACAACAGGTGCTGGAGAGGATGTGGAGAAACAGGAACACTTTTACACTGTTGGTGGGACTGTAAACTAGTTCAGCCCTTGTGGAAGTCAGTGTGGCGATTCCTCAGGGATCTAGAACTAGAAATTCCATTCGACCCAGCCATCCCATTACTGGGTATATACCCAAAGGACTATAAATCATGCTGCTATAAAGACACATGCACACGTATGTTTATTGCGGCATTATTCACAATAGCAAAGACTTGGAACCAACCCAAATGTCCAACAATGATAGACTGGATTAAGAAAATGTGGCACATATACACCATGGAATACTATGCAGCCATAAAAAATGATGAGTTCACGTCCTTTGTAGGGACATGGATGAAATTGGAAATCATCATTCTCAGTAAACTATCGCAAGAACAAAAAACCAAACACCGCATATTCTCACTCATAGGTGGGAATTGAACAATGAGAACACATGGACACAGGAAGGGGAACATCACACTCTGGGGACTGTTGTGGGGTGGGGGGAGGGGGGAGGGATAGCATTGGGAGATATACCTAATGCTAGATGACGAGTTGGTGGGTGCAGCGCACCAGCATGGCACATGTATACATATGTAACTTACCTGCACATTGCGCACATGTACCATAAAACCTAAAGTATAATAATAATAATAATAATAATAAAAAAAAAAAAAAAAAAAAAAAAAAAAAAGCAATAAATAGAAACAATGATAAATATTTTTTAGCTACAAGGAGTTAAGCCTTCAGATAAAATATAACCAATTTGTTCTAACTTAATATGTTAGAAAAATTGTATTAATACTTTTTTTATTGAATTGTCTTGCTATTTAATTATAAAACCATAACAAAATATAAATGAATTATTAGGTATGTATTTACTTTTATTTTCTTATATAGTTATTCTGTATTTAAAGGTAATTAAATTTCTAAAACCCATGATATGAACATATTTATGTAACAGCTTTGTTAATTTAGTTATAATTTTTTGTCTTAGTGTATAATGTCCTAACTTTAAACTATCCTGTTTTGAATCTGCTTTTACAAAAATATAGGATGTTTTAATTTTCTACCTAGGACCAAACATTGTTCATATTTCTGTGTGATAAATTATAATGTGCACCTAAGATATATTTTTAGTTAACAAATTTGGCTTTGCAGAATACAATTTAGTTTCTTTTTATTTGTTTTGATTGTTGTTTTCCAGTTTCTAAGTAATCATTTCATTTTTAATTTGGAAAAGTAAACATTTGTTGATACAAATGTTCTCTGTCAGAAAGAAAATACAAACCATTGATAAAATCATCTGGATTAAAAAGTGTATCTGGAACACTGAGCTTTAGAAAAATGCCAGTCAGTGAATATAGAAAGATGTTAAGAATTGTACTGAATACATACGATGGTTGTTATTTTATCCTCCCTTAACATGTTGTTTTTCTCCAGGTGAGTACTGTTGTCCTTTAGAATTGTTTGGTTTCCTTCTTTAAGTATTTCATAATAGAAATACCATATATACTGAGCATTCTTGGTATTATAAATAAAATGCTACTTGCATTAATTATATCATAAACTGACAGTGCTGACATGGACCTTGGGATACCATTACCACTCTGTGAAGGGAAGCAGGGATAACTTTGGAAATTAAATTTTTATAGCAGCCGCTTCTTGTCTGTGAATTGTATTCTTCTCTTAGGAGGTGTATTTTCGAGATTTTTTTGACTTAATTCCAAGTTGATTTGCATTTCTTCTTCTTGGCTTTTCCTGGTTTGTAATGTTCTTGCTAACTGAACTGATAATTCCTGTCTGCCCCTAATAGTGCCATAAAGAGGCAGTATTTATCAATGATTGCTTATGATTAAAATATACCTTTTTTCTTGGCAGCAGTTTATACATTTATTAAATAATATGTAAGACATATCTGAATTATTTTCAATCTCAGGTACAAAATCAGTGTTATTTTTAATTTCTCAGTTTAAAACTTTAAAATCTTTCTTTAAACTAATTGAAGAAGTTTCTTTGCAATATTATCATACATAGTAGTAAATAATCTCAAGGAGAATTTTCTGCAGTTAGATTTTTTTCAAAAAAAACTTTATTTCTATGGTTTGCTCTCAGATATTTATCTGTACTATGACATTAGCCTTCTGATTGTTTTATCCATATCACTATTGTGTCTACACGGCATTTACAATGAACTTTTTGTAAAATTTCCTTTGGCAACTATAGTTCCAAAAGTTATTAATAGTTATTATTTTTTGCAATGTATAATGGGTTAAAATAAACCAAGTCCCCTCCCTTATGACGAGATATGTTGATCTATAACCCTCAGACATTTTGCACATGATGTTCTCTCTTCCAGGGATGATTCTTCTCTTCACTTTGAGTGGATAATGCTTTACATTCATTAGTCCTAAACTCAGCCTTGCCTGATGCCCTATTCTGGACCAAATTCTTGGGTATAGATACTCATATACTGTAATTGTCTGTTCTCATGCTGCAATAAATGCATACCCAAGACTGGGTAATTTAAAAAGGAAAGAGGTTTAGTGGACTCACACTTTCACATGGCTGGGGAAACCTCACAATCATGGTGGAAGGCAAAGCAGAAGCAAAGGCATGTCTTACATGGTGGCAGGCAAGAGGGTGGGTGCAAGGGAACTCCCTTTTATAAAACCATCAGATCTCCTGAGACTTATTCACTATCACGAGAACAGTATGGGGAAACTGCCCCCATGATTCAGTTATGCCCACCTGGCCCTGCCCTTGACACATGGGGATTATTACAATTCAAGGTGAGATTTGGGTGGAGACACAGCCAAACCAAGCACCACTGCATATCATTTTTCAGGCATTTATAACACTTGGAAATTTATACTTATTTGTGCATTAAAACCTCAGTTCCACAGCAGAGTATGAGCTGCATAAAGTCAGGCCATTTATTTTCTTTGCTTACCATTTTATTTTCACACAAAGTATAATATATATTAGATGCTAAGTGAATATGTTCATAATGAATGAACAAGTGAAATTTTCAAGAAGCAGTTTTATTAGTCATAGAAACCTAGCAAAAGAAATAATGCCCAAATTCAAAAATACACAAATAAAATAAAACATTATCATATTTCAGGAAAGGCAATTTTGAAACATAGTTTGTGACTAACTTATGTTATGATATCTGAGCTAGCTGAATAATTCTGTGAAAATGGATTAATAGGTAGATTGCTAACTTTTCTTATTTCTAAAATTGAAATAAAAACACGTACATTATTTCAATGGAGAATATTATTAGTGCTAAATAAGATAATGTAAGTATTTAACAACATGTTTGCTACATAAAGCTTAATAGATAGCATCTATTATTATCACCAATTATCATCACATGCTAACCTATGGTATATGGGTAACTGATAATAATGAACTCCTATATTTGAGTTTGGGAAGAAATTTTGCTTTATTTAATATTTATATAGGAATGGGATGATGAAGGAGTACATTATTAGCACATTTCCTTTTCTTTAGCTTTTATTTTAGGTTCGGCAGCACATGTGAAGGCTTGTTACATAAGTAAACTTATATCATGGAAATTTGTTGTACAGAATATCTCATTACCCAAGAATTAAGCCCAGTACCCAATATTTATTTTTTCTGTTACTCTCCCTTCTCCCACCCACCACCTTCAAGTAAACCCAGGTGTCTGTTGCTTTCTTCTTTGTGTTTGTTAAGTTTTCACCATCTAACTCCCACTTATAAGTGAGAACATGTGGTATTTGGTTTTCTCTTCCTGGGACAGTTTGATGAGAATAATAGCCTCCAGCTCCATCCATGTTCCTGAAAAAGACCTTATCTCATTCTTTTTTATGGCTGCATAGTATTCCATGGTGTATATGTAACCACATTTTCTTTATCCAATCTGTAATTGATGGGCATTTAGCTTGATTCTATGTCTTTGCTATTGTAAATAATGCTGCATTGAACATTCATGTGGATGTCCTTTTATTGTAGAATGATTTCTATTCCTCTGGGTATATACCCAGTAATGGGATTGCTGGGTGAAATGGCAGTTCTGCTTTTAGCATTCTGAAGAACTGCCATACTGCTCTCCACAAGAACATCTCTTTAGGTATGTATTAATTCGATCATGAGGAATCAGTATATCGCCTAAAGAATAAATAACACATATGGTTTCCTATAAAAGAATAAAATAGTATTTTGCAGATACTGAAAAGTGGCAGAATTCTTCACATAGTTAGAAAAGAAAAAGTAGCCTAGAGATAAAATTGTGAGCAACAGAAAGTGATATGGTTAAGTGAATTGAGCTCAGATATCATTATACCATTCTAAGAAATGTAGAGCTCATGATTAAGCACTGAAAACGGATCAAATGCTCTTCACATTATCCTACAAATGTTGTCAACGTAAAGATTTTATGAAAAGGTTAACACACTTTAACAATAATTAGCTGGCTCACATTAAAGTGAATCGTAAGCCTCTGCCTATCATTACTTTTATAGAACTATTTGCTAATGGTCTGGGCATTAGTTCTCCATCACTTCTTAAGTTACCCCAAAACTTAGATTCTTCAAACAGCACATATTAATTACCTACTGTTCCTGTGGGTCAGGAATTTTAAAGCAGATTAGCAGCATGGTTCTAGCTCTGTTAGGTTACCATCAAGACGCTGTCTAGGGTGCAGTCATTTGAAAATTGAACTGCACTCCTGCCGTCATAGCTTTGTGGATGTTGGTCGGAGGCCTTGGTTTCTTGCTATGTGTATCTCTCCATAGTATTCTTAGAGGATCCTCATAACACTGCAGCTTGCCTCTGCAGAACAAGTGTTCCAGGAGAAAGGAAGATGTATACTGCAATGTTTTTCTATAATGTAGTCTTAGAAACCACACACTGTTATTTTTCTCAATACCCTATTAATTACACAAATCATCCCTATGTGATATGGGAAGAGAATCCACAAAGGTGTCAATACTAGGAAGCAGTAATCAATGAGAGTCATTTTAGAGGCTGGTCACCACTGACTAGAATCATTTAGCAATCATAGTTATGACCAAATGCAATTAATGATCTAATTTTCAACATGTTGAGTTGTATTTTACAGTGGTAGTTCCCCTTGTCTGTGACAGGTAAGTTCCAAGATCCCCAGTGAATGTCTGAAACCACAGATAGTACCAAACTCTATATCTACTATGTTTTTTTATACATATATATCGACGATAAAGTTTAATTTATAAAGTAGGCATAGTAAGAGATTAACAACAATGATAACAAAATAAAAACATTCTAACAGCATGCCAGCATTACTACTCTTGTGCTTTGGGGCCACTATTAAGTAAAATCAATGTTACTGGAACACAAGCACTGCAATATTGCACCAGTGGATCTGATAACCAAGATGGCTACTAAGTGATTAATGGTTGAAGAGAGTAGACAGTGTGGGGACTGTGGACAAAGGGATGATTCACCTCCAGGAGGGACGGAGCGGAAAGGCCAAAGATTTCATCATGCTCCTCAGAATGACATGCAATTTCAAACTTATGAATTATTTCTGGAACTTTCCATTTAATATTTTTGGACCATGGTTGACCACAGGTAACTGAAACTACAGAAAGTGAAACTGCAGATAAAGAGGAACTATTATACTAAAATTAATATAAAATCAGATATTGCAAATTCTTTTAAGTAAAGAATAGGATAAGTAATGTGTTTATTTCTGCTCATATTTGACAGATTTTGATTTCTCAATATCCCATTCCATTCTTCATAACTAACTCAATTGTCTTCAAAGATGAAAATTAGATCTTTTCACTTCTTTTCTTTGTAAAGAAGAAAATACACTTAACAGCTTGGCACTATAAAAAGGAATAACTATGTATTTTTCAACTATCATCCATACAAATTACTGTGATAATATAGGCAGTAAAGAGGATCCATGCTTTGCATTACACATAACTCAAATGTGTTTACATGCTGGACCATTGGAAGGTACCTGTGGAGAGTTATAGCCTGTGGCCATTCTAGCTGACTCAGGCCAACTTTCTATTGCAACTTTAGAGTCAGGAAATCCCTTTGATTCATATCTTTTACTAAGGATATATTTACATCTAATTGATTTAGAAATAAGTATCTGGCAAGTATAGGATGAGGATGATTTTGAATAAGATTTCCAGCTTTACAACTAGTATAGCTAGCCAGATTCTTGTTCTTTTATTTTTCTTGTCACTCAATATTTCAGGAAGCCAGAATTCAAATTGATTCAGTTTTTTTTTTGTCCTAAGAGGCAGTCTGGATGTGAGCCCAGCAAACACTTAACAAAATTATAGTTGGTCATAGAGCTTCAAAAAAATCCCACCTAAGTGATCATCACCTTGTCTATTAGGGTGTTCATCCTGATGTTGATTTGAAGTGCATATGTTGCTTGGATACAGCAGTTGCATGAATTATGGATCTCACACATCTAGGAACAAAATGTGGCTTGCATTTATTTTTGTTGACTTTTTCAATGCAATTTTCTTCAATGACACTTAATCAATACAAAACCATTGCAGAATAATAATAGATATCTAAGAGTTAGGTCTGAGATTATCCTTTTCAAGGTCTATAAATATCATAGCACATGCTTCTGGGCACCAGCATTTTTGTTAATTGGTCCAATTTCTTTGAGCTAGTGGTCCTCACTAATACTCTGATGCCACAATGTGTGAAGCATCTGTTACTTCTTATCTGTGGTTAGAAGAATGTATGGATTTTAATTAATCACCTGGAAAAGAGACTATGTATTCACTTAGATGGCAGCTCCTTCATGATTACAAGAAGCACAGCAGGAGAGGCGATGCATTTTTAAGGGACTGAAACACAAAGCCAGGCAAATGACTGACAAATAAGAAGCATGAAGAAAAACATGTAACATCACATCCCAGGGGCCCTTCCAGATGTTCACTTTTGTAATAGCGCCTTAACATAAGAAAATAGAATATTCTCAAAAGACAGTGATATATTAACTCTGCCACTTTCATTTATGAAGAGATGCTACATATAAAACTCTTTGAGTTGTTCTCAGCATTTTAAAAAGTGGCTTTTTTATATAAAAACAGAAAACACTGAAGGTTTGCCCTTGAACTTAACATCACTGCCGATTAACTTCTAGCTACTTCACTCTCATTTAACAGTGTGCTTTTTGAGAGGTTATACATGGACACACACTCACACACACAAAGTTTGTTTGGCTGCTAAAATACGGCAATAAATGCTATTATGTTTAGCATTTATTGCCATATTTAAAAAAACAATTTCTCATAAATGGGATTAATTTCAGCTACGGAAAGATGTTTCTATATTAAAAATATTAATTAATGCAATCAATCACATGAACAGGCTAAAGAAAAAAATCATAGGATTAGATCAGTAGATGCAGAAAAGTTATTTGATGAAATCCAACACTCATTCATAATGAGAATACTAGAAATAGAGATAATTTCCTCAACTTGATAAGGAACACCTAAAAGAAAACAAAAACAAATCCTACAGTGAACATTATAATTAATTGTACAAAACTAGAAGAAGGAATAAATAAAACTGTCTTTGTTCACAACTGTTATAATTGTCTATGTATGTGGAAAATCCCAAAGAATAAACAAACAAACAAACAAAAACCTCCTGGAACTAATTAGCAGTTATAGCAAGATTGCAGACTATGAGGATAACATACAAAAGATAGTTTCTCTGCCATACACATGCAATGAACAGTAGGAATCTGATTTTTTAAAGCCAGCACTATTTACACTAGCATTCAAAAATAAATACTGATATATAAGACTAACAAAATATCTGCAAGTTCCATATGAGAAAAACAATGAAATGCTAATGAAAGAAATCAAAGAAAGATCTTAATAAGTGCAGAGCTGTTCCAAATTCATACACAGAAAGACTAAATAGTGTCAAAGTATCATCTCTTCCCAACCTGATCTGTAGATTGAATGTAATTCTGGGCAAAATCCCAACAAGGTATTTTGTGGATCTCAGCTGATTCTAAGGTTCCTATAGAAAAGCAAAACACCCAAAACAACCACTGCAGTACTGGATTTAAACAAGGAAAACAGTCAGACAGCTGACGTTACCTGACTTCAAGACTTACTGTAAAGCTACAATAATCACAACAGTCTGGTATTCAATGGGAGAGAATGAAGAGCCCAGAAATGTAGTCAGTGAATCTTTAACAGAGGAACAGTGGAAATTTTATAAAGAAAAGTAGAGTCCCTTCAACAAATGCCCTTGGAACAACTGGAAGTCTAGATGCAAAATAGTGAATCTAGACAGAGACCTTACATCTTTCACAAAAATCAAATCAAACAGGATCATAGAGCTAAATATATAAATACCAAGCTATAAAACTTTAGAGTATAACATGGAAAAAATCTAGATGATCTCGGGTTTTGCAATTACTTTTCATATTTAATATCAAAGTATAATCCATTTTAAAGTTGACAGATTTGACTTTGTTTTAAAAATTCTTCCAATTTGCAGAAGTCACTGTTAAGAAAATTAATGAAAAAAAGCCAAAGACTGGTATTAGAATCTTTGCGAAACACACATCTAATAAAGGCCTTGTATTAAAAGAAAAAGAGACAACTCCTAAAACTTTACAATAAGAGAAAAGAAACAAAAATGGTTTAAAAAACACACTCCCAAAAAAATATATAGATTGCTAAGAAGCCTATGGAAAAAAAGTTACACATCATATTTCGTTATGGAATTACAAATTAAAATAACAGTGAGATACAACCACAAACCTGTTAGAATTGCTAAAATCCCAAATACAGGCAACCTCAAATGCAGTCAAAGATGTGAAGCAACATGATGTCTCTTTCACTGCCTTGGGAATGCACACAGTAGAGTTACTTTGGCAGACATTTTGGCAGCTTCTTAGAGAGCTACACATAGTCTTACTGTATGATCCAGCAATTGCACTTCTTGATGTTTACCCGTATGATGTAAAACCTCATGTCCACACAAAAACCTGCACATGGATGTTTATAGTGGCTTTATTCACAATACACATGTATCACTTCTGTAAAAGATGACTGTCATTTCCATCTGAAAGAACATGACAAAAACAACAGACATAGAACCTAAAATGTAAACAATAATGTATTGAGTATATACTCACAGTTTTCATTGCAAAAGGTATAAAGCAGGAGGCACCAACTCTTTCCATTTCTGAATTGCCAAAATTTGGAAGCAACCAAGACGTTCTTAAATAGGTAAATGGATAAACTGTGTACATCCATGCAATAAAATATTATTCAGCAATAAAAACAAACTATTCAAGCCACAAAGAGACGTGGATGAATCTTAAATGCATATCACCAAGTGAAAAAGGGCAGTCTGAAAAGACTACATACCATTTAAAGACAAATACATGCTATTCTAAAAAAAAGTTAAAAGTATAAAGACAGTAAAAATATCAGTGGTGACAGGTGGTTAAGGAGAAAAGAGATAGATAAATAGATGGAAAGTAGGGCATTTTTAAGGCAGTGAAATTTTATATTGTAGTGGTGAATGCATGAAATAATGCATTTGTCAAAACAAAAAATCTGTACAATATAAAGAGTATTTGTACTGTACAAATACACTAATATAAATGATGAACTTCAGTTAAACTAATGTATTGATATTGGTTCATCAATTGTAATAAATATATTACACTGAGAAAGAATGTTAAAATAGGGCAAATGGCGTGGGGTAGGAGTTCCAGCCTATGGGAACTCTGCATTTTCTGCCAACTTTTTTCTGTAAATCTAAACCTTTTCCAAGAAAGACTCTGTTAAAAACATTTATTCCTCTCTGATATTCCTAACAAATTGAGGTCCTGAATAATTGCAAAGGATACTTGACTCTATAATTGATCCTCATATTTTGTCATCTACAAAATTCCTTCAATAAGAAGAAAATTGTTATGGCTTCTATATAGCCATAACAATATTAAAGTTCTTTAACACTTCCTAGATAACCTTGGTATAATGTTTTTAATACTCTCATTTTAAGAATATGGCCAGTTTTATGGAGTGCAGATAGGTTTATTACTCAAAATTTGCTAATGTCAGACTTTAGTCATGTTAATTAAAGGTAAAACATTGTTGTATTGGATTAAGAAAATGTTTTTAATGCTGTATGAAAACTCTAGATTTTATTTTGGGAATCCATAGTATTCATAGAACATTAAAAATAAGCTGAATAAAAAACATAATATCACCCAACTTCGGGTTAATAACAGTATTGGAAGGACATGTTGATAGAGAGACAGCTATTTATTTGCTCTAACTTGAATTTAGGGAAGTCATCGAATTAATGTATTTAAATTCTAGTAATCCTTAAGAGGAAAATAAGTTTGCACCTGTGCAGTGCTGTAGAAAGATAAAAGAATATCTGGAAAAGGAGTCATCAAAACTTCCAAGAAAGTCATGTAAATTTAGATGATAAAGCATACAAGCTTTAAAGTAATAAACACAATTCAATCTTTAGACCATCACCTGGGAAATGACAAAGATGTAGACACAAAGAGAGAAGATAAATACTATTAAAAGCAAAATAAGGAGACATGAAAAGTTTGTTTTATCTTTATAGGACCAAAAGTTACAAATACCACATCAAAAAGATGAATGACTGTTTGACAATATAAAATAGAAATCAAGAACAATTAAATTATAAAAGGGCTGTGTTATTAACTGATCTATTTGACTACATGTCAAAAAGAATAACTACTTAACGTAAGTTAAAAATTTGTGTCTACCTAACCCTAAAAGCCGTCCCTTCCTCATTCCCCAGAAACCAAATTGTGCATTTAGCATAAGCAGAAAATACATTATTTTCTGCAGAGGTTCAGGTTAAGCAGTTACAGCTGTCTAGACAGATTCAGAGACATAAAGCCATCAGATGAGCAAGGTAAATATTAACAAATATAATGGAAATCTGTCTTACTCCATTTCCCTTTTAGGGTTTTTATCACTTGAATAAATGAAATGTTAAGAGAATACAGGTGGTATGATCTGACATTTGAGCAATAAAACAGCTTAATAAGAGTCCATTGAGAGGTACTGAGGAATAAAGCACACAGCATAGTATTAATCACAGACATTAAAAGAGAAGACTGTTGCATTGTTTGGAGCATGAATGCAATTTTGTTTTGTTATTGTTTTTGTTTTACGAATAGAATAAGATTTGTCAAAATAAATGAAGTTTGTTAGTAGTTTCAACCTCCCTCCCTACCCAAACTCAGATATTCAGTTTCATTTTTCTAATGCTCCAAAATTGTCTTCATTCTTTCCATTCATGGTATTACTACAATATTCAAATTTTTAAAAACACTCAATTGTTGAATCTTTTCAGTGTCAATATGTTAAAATTAGGCATAAACAAGCATTAATTACATTTTTAAATGATGAAATTGTAACTAAGAATACTCAAGAAACTTAATTTTGGGCAACTTAAGCCAGAAACAAAAGGACAGGTGTTCAAATCCATGTCAGCCTGGGCCCAAAGATCACACTCCTCACCATCCCTCTAAATAATCTCTTGTTCCTCTCTCAACCTGTCCACATGTCCTTCAATGTTACTTTCTTCTCTAGCCCTGATAAAAATATAAAAGTATTGATTCCTATATAATATTAATTTATAGTGCATACTATTCCTTTATATGAAAAGAATGTGAATTAAAAGTAATATTTAAAGAAACAAGGTTATTGTGAATAAACTAAAAACAAAAAGGCATATACTATGTTGAATGTGGTAAGATTCAATATTTTGTTTCCTTACAATCATGAGATCAAACAAGCTAAGCTCCTTGCTGGGAACTTCCCTGTATATGCTAAGAAAACTCTTGGTAACTTTTGGTGAAGAACAATCTTGAAAGCCCCAGGGCTATTATTATTCTAAAGTGAGAGAAAATAAAAATATGGCATATATTGAGTGGACCCCAAACTTAAGCCCCCTATAATCCTTGACACGAATGTCTTAAAAGCTTCTTGATACACAGCTAGGTCGTTAGTTATTATTTATTGAATTCACTGAACCAAGGTTTAGGATTACTATCCAGGCTTCCTCCTGCTTATTTCAAGCATATTCCTGTACCAAATTGCTAAATCCTCATTCCAATCCCAAACTTATACATATCCCAGAAATCTTATTACCATCTTATATATACTATGTGCCTTTTTTATTATTATTATTATACTTTAGGTTTTAGGGTACATGTGCGCAATGTGCAGGTTAGTTACATATGTATACATGTGCCATGCTGGTGCGCTGCACCCACCAACTGTATGTGCCTTTTAAAGGCTTGGTATTAGGTTACAGCACCTTAACTCTCATTTCTCTTTTGCTTTTAAGTTTATAATGATAGAAAATTTCCTCAACTACTTCATTCTACAAATCATAATTGGTAAAATGAAGTGTTTAAGGCACTGAATCAAATTTTCCTTTTTCATATGTTTTCCTTTTACTGCGAAGTCATACCTGTAGAATGAAGACTGTGCCTTTTTCACGTTAAAGTAGCAATTTCTCTTTAGCAGCAGAGCAGGTTGGACAAAATCTGTACGGCATCTCAAATTACTAGAGATTTACCTAGTGTACTTTTCCTTTTTGTAAAGTTCCATTATTATGAGTTCTCATTGTGAGATGGATGGAGGTGATTTATAGGCTACAGAATACCAAACAAGCACAGGCATAATAAGAGAAGGATAAACCATCGACAAAATAAAGTCAAACAAGCCTCACCTGTTTTATTGTTGGTTTTATTAGTGAAGGGTACTCAAATGTTTATTAATCTGTAACTCTGTTTTCAGTCTCAGTTTTTGAAATAAAAGCCTTTGCAGATGAGTATTTTAAAGGTCTATAATAGCTATTTTCTTATAAGGAAAATAAGTACATTATAGCACAAAATAAAATTTAGTGTATTTCTCAGGCTACACTCACGTCAGCAAATACCTAAATGCTAAAATGGTAAATTATCCTATAAATGTACAGCCAAATTGGTTTCATAAAATAATCACCAAGTTGTGCCAATTGTCAAAAAGACTAAATACAAGCCACACTAAGAAAGTTCACAGTAAACTGCGAAGTGAATAAAATCAAGTTTCTTACAATAATGAATCATTGAAGTAACAGCATTTCTTTTCCAGTAGCAGGATATATAATCAAGCCATAGAAATTTATTCTGATTAACATCTATTAATAAAGACCAGAAATTAAAAAAACATACATTTACTCTCTAATTTTAATAATTATAAAAATGGATGTGATGGAGAATTCCAAAATAGTGGTGATTGTGTCACCATTAACGTTTACAAGAAAATAGTTAAGAAACTGAAAAAGATACTCTGTCATTATGAAAACATTTCATGCCACTATATAGAGATATTAATTTTTCCAAAAGATATGTGCATAATTCTTAAAAACATTAAAAAATGAAGTGTGTAGTAAGATCATACTAATGTCTAACAAGAAAATAACACAAAATTATTCCATTAACTGAAGATAAAATTCTAGAAACTCAATTTGACTCATCATGATCCTGAAAATTGATATCACATTAATGATGGAGATTGGATCTTCACTTACACAAAGTCAATCTGCCATATAAATTCCAACTCAATTTAACTTCTATAACTTTGAGTTATTTAATCTGTCAAATAAATTTCAACTTTTAATTTTTTCTAAAGTTCAAACTACTTAATAATGTTCAACTTCTTCACTCTTGTGACTTCTATGCCATGTGAGAACAATTCTTCCAGATATATTTAATATAAGTGCATTCTGTAAAATAGTATTGGAATAGACATTTGATTTACAGACCAATGTGTGTCGAATTTTTAACCACTCTGGGTGAAAAATTATAAACCTCTAAGAAACAGGGAACAGAGAAATGGCTTTAATGCCTCTCAAAGATAATGACCTAAACAATATTAGATACTGAATGCATGACCTCCAGGCCTTTGCAAGAAGGTACTATCCACTGATCATGTAAAAGACTCCAAGCACTCAAGCTGGTATTGCTAACTAAATCAATGGGAAAAGAGGGCAAAAATAACTCCCTGCCATGTACACCACAACTCAGTGAAAAGTATTGAGCAACCATTTCAACAAGAAGAGAAGTGTCATTTTTGGACTGTTGCTACATCTATGTACTATTATTTTTTGTCTCACCAGTCAAATAAGTAAATGGAGACCTCAGTGATATATCTGTGCAAATATACATATTAAATGTATAAATTGCACTTATATAAATGTGTATATTTGTAATAATTTATAAATTTACACATAAATTTGTAAGACATACATATATATAAACAGAATAAGCATATAAGATTCTTAAAGAAGTTATCTTTTAAGTTGAAAACTGTAGACATTTTTCCTTCTCTCTGATGTAGTGATATCTTTCAGAAAAAAAATCATGGATATTGAGTTAGTAGTTTAGGAAACATGATTATCAACCATTACACCCATCTGCTTCTATGTGAAGAAAAAATATTCATTATGTTAGATTGTAGGTATCTCAGCAACAACTTCAGGATTTTTCTGTCACTGATTGAGAAAGGACAGTGTTTTTAATATTATTGCAATATTTTGATGACAATACCTGTGATTTTTGCACAAACAAAAATAGTCTAAAATATGGAGACCTTAGAAATATAAATGATGACTAACACATATTTATGAGTAAACAATGTATTTGGAAAATATATATAATTGTTAAATATAGTGTATATAAAAAAATGAAGTAATTTATTTTCAGTATGAATTTGTTGTTATTAACAAATCATGGAGGTTTCTTGTTTGTTTTTTTAGAGTAGAGATCTCACTCTGTTAATAGAGCTGGAGTACGTATCATAGCTCACTGCAGCCTCCAACTCCTGGGCTCAAGTGATCCTCCCACTTCAGCCTCCTGAGTAGCAATGATTACAGGCACATGTGCCACCATACCTGGTTAATCTTTTAAATTTTTTGTAGAGATAGGGTCTTTCTTGTTGCCCAGGCTGGTCTGAAACTCCTGGCATCAAGCAATCCTCCTATCACAGCTTCCCAAAGTGCTGGGATTACAGGCATGAACCACTGTGCCAGCCAGATCATGTATTAACTCTGTAATTGATCAAACAACTATGTAGATGTAAGATCTCATAAAGGTTGTTGCCTAGGAAAATAATAAGCCATGCACTAACTAATTAGGGTACAACTATGGTGGAAGTAGCTGGAAGGCAAACTGCTTTAAGTACAGAATACAGATAAATTTGTTATAAATAATGGAAACTAGATAGACTTCAAGAATAATTAATGCGGTTGGTGAAAACTGAAGTGTAGCAGAACATCACCTGTGGAAATTTTGTGAAAGAGCATTCTGAATAAGAAAAATAGAGCAGCATAAACAAAGTAAGCAGGCTTAAGAAGGAGAAATGGAATTGTCCTAATGAAGAGTTAAAGTATTGGTAAGATAAAAGGCTACAAAAATAATTGTGTCTGAACTGTTTCCATTTGTTCATTTATTTAGCAAATAGTAATTGAACATCCTTTAATACAATCATAGGCTAAGTTAAATGCACAGTCGTGAACAAAACAAACTGTCACTGTTGCAAAACAAATATTAAATAAATTATAAGAAAATTAATTCATTGCCCCTGTGATTGGACTACAAGATACAGGGTGTTTGTTATGTGATGACCTAACAGGGAACCTCTAACCTTATGGCACAATGACTATCTTGTCCTAGTTTATTTTCTTCCCCACTCCTTAAGATGCACATTGTATATCTTCCTTTCTTTTCATCCCTCCAACACTTACAAGCTTACACTTGATGAATGACCTATGTGTTTATTTCACCGAGAAGTCTTAAAGATGTGTAAAGCCTTTAAGGCTGGAAGGAGCTTGATGCTTTCCAGGGTCTGAGAAGTCAATAAGACTAGAGTGTGTAGAGCAAAGGGTGACTGGTGTGTGATGGACGACCTTGCAGCGAGGGGCCAGGGGCAGATTTTGCAGGGGTTTTCACTCATTTATTATTCAACACATATTTACTGATCATCTACAATACACCATGCCCTGTTCTGATGCTGGGGACATAATGATGAGAAAGATGGGAGAGATTCCTGCTGACATGGGTCTTAAATGTTACTTGCAGAGTAAGAAAGTAAATGAATAAACTTCTTAAAAATGAAATAAAATGCATTAAGATAATTTCCTAGTGCTATAATCGCTAACAGAAAAAAAATGGAAAATGTGTTAGAAAGTGACCAAATTAGGGTGTGGGACAGGAAATAGCTGTTAACTGGTGAGGTGCGTGAAGGCTTCTCTGTGACGATATCACTTATAATTTAAGTGATGATAAAAATGATGTGGCTAATAAAAACATTTCAGAAGAGCAGTAAGAACAATTCCCTTTTCTATAGTAACATTGGCATATCTAAAAGAGAGAGAAAAGTCAAATGTGTCTGAGTTATTGTGAACCCTGAAAAGTTAAGTAAGAGACAGAGCAAGTAAGAGCCACATGATAATTATATACGGGAAAGAGTTTGAAAAAGTTCAAAGAAGAGTCACTGGATGATTGTCTGTATTAAATGATGCTTAATTACCATTTGCTAAATAAATAAACAAATGGAAACTGCTCAGACACAATTACTTTTGCAGCCTTGTATCTTACCAATACTTTGATACTTCATTGGAGAGTTTTCTATTCTGATAATAGTTTTAAAAAGACCACTTGGAAAGTTTTTGTGGCACCCTCGGCAAGAAAACATATTGGATTATATTATGGAGGTAGGAATGGTGATACAAGAAATGGTTTGTTTGGAATGTATTTTTGGATACAGCTAAATGACATTGTTTATTAAAAAAGAAAGTGGGAACTGAAAAAAAGAGAAAAATCAAGCATGGAGGGCTGTTTTGCAGAGAAAGATCAGCATGATCTTATTTATATGAGTTAAACTTAGGAGATGTTTTGCTTTTTATTTCATTCATTTATTTTTTGAGATAAGGTCTCACTCTGCTGCCCAGGCTGGAGTGCAATCGTGTAATCTCGCCTCACTGCAGCCTCAAGCAATCCTGGGCTCAAGCAATCCTCCTGCCACACTGTAGCTTCAGGAGCTGTAAACATTCACCCCTAGGTACTTCTGTTGGGTCGGAGCCCATGCTCCCAAAGGCCTGTTCATCTACCTGCCCCTCCTAGGGGTTTTAAGCAGCCGGGCACTGAATAAGCGAGCCACACCCCCATCTCACGCCCTGCCAGGAGGACAAGGGAACTTTTCCCATTTCGGATAGACTTAATGACACTTTTTCCCCCTCCTATAGCCCTCATAAGCAAATAATATTCTTTTTCTGCAACATTTCACATATTTCAGGGCCTGAAGAAGGTGTAGGCATATTACACCTAGCCACAGTGGGCATGTTACCGTGTGCCCGTTTAGTTGTATCATCTGTAGGTGGCTTGTGTTAATCAGCCAAGACCCTAGAGGGCACAGACACAAGTGGCCGGGTGTCGAGAGGAACACACCGGCAGAAGAGCACACAGGCAGCTGGATGTCCAGAAGAGCAGAGAAGCAGAAGAGGAGACCCACAGGCACTGGCAGAAGCCAGCAGGCCATCAACCGGCAGAACAACATGGACACCAAGGGGAATTTGGCTGGAGTGGTTGGAGGAGAGTCTGGCCACTGAGGGGTAGGACTCCAGTAAAAAACCACCTTCCCACTCAATACCCCTTCTGGCTCCCCATCTATCTGCTGAGGGCTACTTCCATCATTCAAGGAAACCTTGCATTCATTCTCCAAGCCCACGTGTGATCTGATTTTTCTGGTACACCAACGCAAGAACCCCAGGATACAGAAAGCCCCCGTCCTCTCAGATGTTGCTGTCTTTTACTGGTCCACTAAAATGCATAATTAAAATGTTAATTATTTTCAACTATTAAATAACGATATATCTTGAAATTACCCAATATATACATAAATCTTTATTCACAGCCAATGGCTAAAAGCCTAAAATATAAAATGTCCAATTTTTATCAGGTTTTGTTTTCAGCCCAGATTTACATAAGATATATTTAAGAAATAAATTAAAATACATTATAGAAGTCATTTTGTAACTATTGGCAAATCCTTCTTGACATACTGCTGAGAAATCAAGAAAGTGAACTATTCTTGTGAATAGGTAATAAGTCCTTTGCAATTTTGTTTAATGGTAGCTAACATAAGTCAGCACTTGATGAGCTAAGAGAATGAAATATTAATCCACAGATACATGGACAGACTGAAAATCAAAATCTGCATCCACTCTGCTTTAGATACACTTCCAATGAATGGATCGCAGAAAACTATTCAATAAACCTTATTTTATACATACTATTTTCAGGTGTATATGGTACAGTGATCAATATAAGACTTGCAAACATTCAAATAATATTACATTAGGATAACAGTCTGCAAGAAAATTGGAATGGAAATAGAATTTAAAATATAAAATGTGACTATGTAAAATTTTTACTATTTTAGATGTGTTTGTTCAGATACTTTTTAAGGAATGTTAGAGCACGTGTAGGTACCAAGTTATTTAACATTTGGATTCTAATTTAAAAATAACATTATAGATTAGTTTTACACATTTAGTAGTACATTTATAGGTAAAGTTGTGTAATTTTATTTTCTATTAAGTAAACATAAATATTTAAAATATTGAAATGCAGCTTAAAAATGTACACGGAAGTATTGTTAATTTTTAAAATTAGGAAACATGTTACTAAAATTTTTTGAACATTATTGGTAGAAGCAACTGTAAAGATTTTAGGCTCATAATGAAAGCAATTGAAAATTTTGCAAGGGTACAAATAGAAGAGTCATGATCATTGTCATTTAATAAATGTGCAAATGAACTCATTTTAATTTCATAGGCACCAACAAGATATGATAAAATATGTGCTTTAGGTAATTTAATTTTGGAAACTATGCTTTAGTCAACAACTTATAACTACAATCATGCAAACTACTTGACATGATTCAAAGAAAACAGCATACTGTTTGAATGGTTAAAGCGAGATTTTGTGATGTGAATGTGTGTATGTGTGTGTATCCCTCTTATTTTTTATTTTAACAGACATAATTTACATGATTATAGAGATATTATAGATATAGATATATCTCTAAATATAGAGATATTATTACAGAGATAGTTAGCAGTATAAGTTAGCCCAATGAGTATAAAACAAAAATATGATTTCGTCTATAACCCCACCTGTGACTCTTACTCAAGTTACCTATATTCCAAAAGCTCTAGGTTAACTTAAGGTTAAAATCGCCAGAAAAATCCAGAAGGAATAGAAGTCTGAACCTAATTTCAGAAGATCAAGCATCAGTAAAAGCCTCAGAGGCATAACTTGATTCCACTGTAGCATGGATGTTCATAATAATAACCTCGAGTCATCATATAAAGCTTAAATTATGTTCCTTGTTCTCTTTTGAAGATGGCAATTCATTAAAAAATACGCTGTGAAAAAATAATTAAAAGGATTGTTTTTAAAATCTTCCTTGCTGAAAGTCTTAAATTTTCATTTGCTGAAAAGTTGCTATTTTGATATACAGTACTGTCCAACGATATCAAATAAAGCAGTCATTACTAGTTCCAGGCTACATGAAGCTCATTACACCTAAAAATATTTGAATGGACATTTTAATTTCAAATTCATTTAAAGAAAATCACAAGTTTCAGGAGTTTTCTAGAATTTCCTACCAAGTATTTGACATTTATAGCATAAGATAATTTTACTGCACAAAGATGCTCATTTTCTGATGTTTCCAAGATTGCACATTTTCTGAATTAACCAATCCATTTGATGTGGAGTAAAGAATAGTGTACACATATATTAGATATTTACTGGTATACAGCTAAGATAACTTTATGCTATTAGATTGGGCTGTTACAATCAGTAATGGGTAATTTTCTTTCTGGCATTTTATAGATATCATTTATATTTTCTTTATTTCTCAGAATGCAACATCAAAGCATTCTGTTTGTATCGTAATACAACATAAAAAAACCTCTTACATTTTTTATTAATCAATTATATCTGATATATGTTGAGGCAACCTACTGAATCACAACAATTTAACCAATAAACTCTATTGCAACTTGATAAATTGATAACTATACAAAAATAAATGTAAAAATGATTATATTGAGCATGAAATGGAATACACATCAGACATTTTCCAATTTGTCACTGTTACCTTACTTAATATTAAAAGTAGATTCGCTTTTAGGTAATCTCTTTGGAGATTAAAGAACAAAATTGAAGTCTTACTTTTATTATATTTAAAGAAAATTCATTCTAGAGTAAATAAAAACTATCTTGACCTTAATTATACAAAGTAGTTTAAATGGCTTAGTGTACACTCTCTAGAAGTAGCTACACATTTTGTAAAGTGGTTTATAAGACACAAAACAAAATGAGAAACAGAAACAAAGTTTCCATTAAATAAACATTCAGTTCCTCAAGTGACACTCTAAAAAGAGACATCAGAAAAATCTGACCCATCAATCACTATAAAATCTTACAGAAATGTGTCTTTACCAACATATTTAATATAACCATAGTAACAATTTTTGTATGGTTGTTGCCCATAATGTCTTTGATTGAAAGCCAATGGCATAACCAATTTTGTCAAAGCAATTCTTAAAACAGTCCAAACAGCGTTGTTAACACTACTCTCAGAGTGCCTGATCATCATAGGGCATTATGTAGGTAATCTAGAGTAATGGTTTACATTGTATACCCTTCAAAAATCCCTTCAAAATGACTGTTTCTTGCAGCAAAACTTCAGATAAGAATTAGGCAGCACAGACTTAAGGGTTATGTTATCTGATAACAATCTGAACTACAAATGTGATGCAGACTGATGTTAAGTTCATATGCTTTCCCAGTTAATGAAGCAGAGTGTATAAAAATATCAGTGCATAAACTGAGCACAAGGTGGGCCAAACAGAGATTTGTGGATGGGCCTAAGACATTCTTGAAGAATGGAGTCCTTCAAGTTCTATGCCATAAATCAAGACAACAATAAACATGGCATATCAAAGCAGGTGTTCACATTTACAAAGAAAATGTTATAAATTGTTTGCCATGGCAGTAGCCAATCTCGTTAAAGCTCTTATAACAAATTCATTTGAAGTACATTTGATTTTTTAAGTTTTTAATAATTGGTGAATATACAGCTAAAGAAATAGATGAGTTATTTTCTTATGAAAAATGTTAGCTGTAAGAATGTTAATTGTTGGAGAACATCTGCCAAAAATGTAAATGATTTTTATTTGAGAATAATAATCCCAAATGCATTCTTTCAGTAATTTCCTAGTAGGATTACTTGATTTTTCAAATCACTCCCAAATCGAACAATACAGTGATGTTGTTAGAATGTTGCCTATTCTCTATTCCTGCAGAGAATAAGCCAGGTTATTCTAGATGTTATGAAATAATGTACAAAGAAAGGAGACTCAGATTTATTTCAATTTTATACTTAAAGAATTTTTTCAGAATGTGTATTCTGCCAAAATCATAGGCGTTTGTATGAGTTTGGTTTAATTATTTTAGGACCACTAACCACAGTCCAAATATGAGGAAAAATACAAGCTGATTCATTTCCAGTTCTTAATTGCAAAAGTGAAGTTCAAGAAAATATCAATTAAAACCTAAAGTGTGAAATTATATATAGATCTCCAGTATTATCTATACATGGTGTATCAGCAGAATATTAATAGTAATTACAACCTAGAATTCACCTGTCCTTATGTAGAACATTTACCTTACAAAGAGAATTACAGTTTTACAAATAAAATGTGTTTTATATAGTGACTATTAACATATGGCTTATAGTAATTTGTCATTTAAAAAATAAGGTGAAATTCATTATGTGTCAAGTTGAACATATCATCAATCTTGTATTCATAAAAACTTCTAGAAGTGCTTTTTTTGCTCACATTTAGACAAAAGAGCCAAAATCATTTTAAAAGTTTATTTTGAGGTTTGTCATCAACAATAATATATGAGAAATATTTTCTAGATCCTAGATAAATTAAATCTTGGAATTTAAAACATTTGGATCATTTGACTTTCACACATAAAGCAGAGAATAATAAGTCCTCCAGGAATCAATCTGCATTTTGGCTTCTATGAGCTCCTTAACAAACACAAGTCACAGAAAAGTTCCCTATATTTTCTCATAAATTATTACTGCCAGCCAATATCATAAAGACTCATCCTTAACTTGACCTGGAAATGAGAATTTTCTAATAAAATTAAATTTGGTTTTGAAAATCCAAGTAGTTATTCTTTAACTAAATTTTATTTTTGTATCTTGGATATTTTTTCTCTAATATAAAGTGGTGTGTGTGTGTAAGTGTGTATACAGGTTTTTCTGAAACTACCACAAAATTCCTGTCGACACAGGTACAAGAAAAATGAGCCCAAGGTTTTCACAGACACAGATGTGATGAAATTAGCCACTTTATCAACAATGTGTTGATAAGAGTAGCAAGGCAGATATCATCCCTAAGGCATTCAAAATATTGTTTTAAGCCTACCCCATTATGCATTCATTACATTTTTGTAGAAAGATGTTTATGCCATTAAAAAAATGATATAATAGAAAGTGAAAAAGTCATCTCACAAACCAGTTTATCTATGATGACTATCATTTCAAAATGGTTATATCTAAACAGTGTCTGGAAGGTGATAAACTAAAATTATAAAAGTGATTATTTCTGGTTGGTTAAATAACAAGCTTTTTCTCTTTTATTTAATATTTTGTATTTTCTAAACTATACCTAATAAAAATTTATTAATTATAATAAAAGGAAAAAAACAATGTGAAGACTTTAAACATCATCAGTAGTTAGAATTTATTTTACTTTATATATCCTGCATCTCATGTGCATATTGATAAGTATAAATGTCCACTAAGATATCTCTCAAGAGGCCAGGTGCAGTGGCTCACGCCTGTAATTCCAGCAGTTTGGGAGGCCTAGGCAGGCAGATCATTTGAGGTCAGAAGTTTGAGACCAGCCTGGCCAACATGGTGAAACCAGTCTCTACTAAAAATAAAAAAATTAGCAGGGTGTGGTGGTGGGCACCTGTAATCCTGGCTGCTTAAGAGGCTGAGGCAGGAGAATAGCTTGAAACCTGGAGGCAGAGGTTGCAGTGAGCCAAGATCACACCACTACACTCTAGCCTAGGCAACAAAGCAAGACTGTCTCAAAAACTAGTAATAAAAAAGATATCTCTAGGGCTGGCTGGGTGCAGTGGCTCATGCCTATAATTCCAGCACTTTGGGAGGCCAAGACAGGAGGATCACTTGAACCCAGGAGTTTGAGGCTGCAGTGAGCCATGATTGTGCCCCTGCACTCCAGCCTGAGCAACAGAGTGAGACCTTGTAATGGAAAATGGGTAATCATAATTTAGGCTATGCGTCTACAAGATAGATATAAGAATATAATGTATTCCAGTTTTGTACCATATGGTGCAACTCTTCATTATAAGATTTTGTGTATAAATAAATATGGTGAAATTCAATCTCATTTAGATTAAGACTAAAGAATGTGGAGTCTCCTGACTCATCTTGAATCAAAATTCTGCCTTTCACTACTTTTGTGATCCTAGTAAATCATTTAACATCTCATCCTCACACCTCAATTTCTCATTTATAAAATGGGAAGAGTGACAAGGTTGTTACAAGGATTATGTGAGTGAATACAAGGAAATCCTTCAGGACAGTGACCGGCAGATCGTGAGTACACAATTTACATTAGCTACTATGTTTTATTTTTTGTTGTTGCTGTTGCTTTTTTATTCATTCCTAGTGGAATTAACCAAGGAAATATACTCTTTTCTTTTCTTGAGTATTTGAGTATTCCGGGTGAAGATTCTTTCCAATTAGGACGTTCAAATTCTCAAATTAATAAATTATGGTGTGAGGGTAACAAGAAGAATGAAATCAAGTAATGCTATTGTGAGATTAATTATTCACCCAATAAGATAGTACTGCTCTACATTCAAAGGGAATAATAAATACAGGATAAGTTTATGTTTAATTCATTTATGTGAGAATTAGATCAATATATGAAAAAATCCTTTTATTACAATTGGAGACCTAAGCAAATTGTATCCTGGGTTTTTAAAGCTAGTCATCAGAAATCACATATATCTGAAAACCAGTGTATAATAAAAATCCAAAATATATTTTCTTCCTAAAGAGCAGATATGCTACCAGTAAAATAAAGTTAGTATAAAATATAGAAGAGAATTTTAATGATCTGTCCCTTAAAAATAGGATTTTATTACAAGGTAATTATATCAGTCATTAGAATGCTAGTTGTCCTGCTATGAGGTAGGATGAGGTAAGACAGTTACAAGACATAACACATTGATTCATTTGTCTTTCATTAGGCTCCCAACATCTTCCTAGAAATAGAAGACTTGTATGGGGTCACAGTGTTACGGAAACACCAAAGATTTGGTCTGCTGCTTGCTCCACAGAAAGCCAATCACTGAGACGATTATTGCCAAGGAAGAAGGCTTTAATCAGGGGCTGCAGCCAAGGAGATGGAAGACCACTCTCAAATCCATCTCCCTGATAGGCTAAAATTAGGGGTTTATATAGCAGGGAAAAAAAAATGTAACTATGTATAGGAAAACAGGAGCTCCCGATGCCTAAGGAAGCAATCATAATGAATGAGGGGACTGGTGTCTCACTGTCTGTAGATGGTGATCTGGTGAGTTTCTTTGATACTTTTTGAGAGACCTGGGGGTCCTTTACTGAGGAAGGAACTCAGAAAAACAAATGTAAGCTTCAAGCTTTAAGACCAGAAAGGTCAATTTCTGTGTGTATACAAGACTGTATACAGACACACACAACACACTCACATCCCAAGCAAACAAAACATGAAAATCAGCTATGCTGATTGGAGTCAACTTAAGTATTCTTCACAAGAGGAAAAAAACAAATCATTGGACATACATTCCATGCAGTTACTCTGAAATAATTAAAGAATAAAGTCTGTATATATGACATAAATATATGTGATATATCATCGATTAAAATAGCATATTATGGAAAATACATGTGAAATAAACTTAACTTGGCTGGGCGCCATGGCTCACACCTGTAATCCCAGCACTTTGGGAGGCCGAGGTGGGCAGATCACGAGGTCAGGAGTTCCAGACCAGCATGAACAACATGGTGAAATCCCGTCTCTACTAAAAATACAAAAATTAGCTGGGTGTGGTGGCATGCCTTTGTAATCCTAGCTACTCAGGAGGCTAAGGCAGGAGAATCACTTGAACCTGGGAGGTGGAGGCTGCAGTGAGCCAAGATCCCATCACTGCATTCCAGCCTTGGCGAGAGAGCGAGAATCCGTCTCAAAAAAAAAAAAAAAAATTAAGAAACACATGTACACACCAAAATTATCTAGAAGAATACAAGTTGTTAAGCTTGGTAATGAGTTTAGGGTGTATTTTATATAGGAAAGGGCAAGAGAAAGGGTGGTAAAGATTGGACTTTCTTTTTATACTTACAAAGAACATGCATTACGAAGAACTTAAAAGGATGCCATTTTATCTGATTATATTATTATATTTACTCATATCGTTAAGGCATACACTTCTATGTGGCTTTGCTCATAGAATCAACAGAGGATCAAAATTGAAAAGAACCATCTGTAATTCAACTCCATTAATGGTTTCAAGTTGCCAGGTAACCTCATCAAAGTGAACAAGAAGTGGTATAAGCTATGTCAGACTGGTTATAAAAGTACAAAGTACTCACCACTCCTTTATAGTAATAGCCATGTCTGAGAGTAAAACTAAGATTGTATTTTAGATTAGCAATAGTCAAATGATGGGATAAAGGTACAACAATGTTTAGATGTGTGTTTATGGAATAAAAAACTCTTGAAGGACTTAATAGTGTCTATATGTATGCATTAGTATTCTTCTGTTGACATTTGTTGGGAGGTAAGGTAACAATGTGATATTACTAACTTACTTGTAAGAAAGCCCTTTATCCTCTTTCTCTCTCTCTCTCTCTCTCTCTATGTATATATGTATATATTTGCAGTGGCACGATCTCGGCTCACTGTAACCTCCGCCTCCTGGGTTCAAGCAATTCTCCTTTCTCAGCCTCCTGAGTAGCTGGGATTACAGGCGCCCGCCACTATGCTTAGCTAATTTTTGGTATTTTTAGTAGAGACTGGGTTTCACCATGTTGGCCAGGCTGGTCTCAAATTCCTGCCCTCAGGTGATCCGCCCGCCTCAGCCTCCAAAGTGCTGGGATTACAGGCGTGAGCCACCGCGCCTGGCCCTTTCCATATTTTTTTTTATAGCTTCAAATTCATGAGATGTTGGGCAATCTCAGGACCTGTAATCCTATTTTTTTCAGTAATTTAGATTTTTATTATGTAGGTAATAAATTCATTAGTATTAAAATAAAGAGAAGAGGTTAAACTTAAAGTTGCTGTTGTTTCCCAGATGCTGTATAAAGTGACTGTAAAGCATTTTTCAGCATAATAAAGCTGAATAACTATTTTCATCATAGCCATTTTCCTCAGGTCACCTAACACATCACGGAACAAATCAATATTCCCATTCAATTTCATTTTCATTTTCACACACGCCAAATGCATACATAAACGCATATATTTCGATTTACTCAAAACCAAATGATACTGGTTAGCTAATATTTTGTATCCTCATTTAGAAAAGTAATCATACTATTTATTTGCCACTATGTGTCCTTGGCAAGGAACTGCCATGAATGTTTTACCAGTTTGGTTTTATGACATAATTTTCAGTGAAACAGTAAATAATTTTTAGGTGTATTCAAACATCTAATTGTTTCCAATTTAAGTGTTGTTTTTGTTTATTGGCTTCTCTGTTTTGAACCTCAAAATTTGAGTTAATACTTAGAAAAAATATTTATCAAATGACTTATTAAAAGTGATTTTATGCAAAGAGATACTCATACAAGTTGTATCATGACACAGGTTGTATCGTGTATCAGAATACATATGATACAAAACCTACATTAATTTTTAAAGCCATACATAACCAAAATGTTTATGATATACTTTCAATCTCTATTTTTAATTTCAATTGTCTATTCAGTGTTGCCAATGTCAGAGTTTTTTTCAAATAGCAAAATGTTGCTAAAGTTGCTTGGTTTATAAATATTTGTTTTAATTACATTTGAAATTTATAAACCTTACTTATTACCTCAATTTTAACTTAAATATGCTTATAGAAAAGCTTATATTTTTTTGTAATCACCAAATAATGCTGTTTATTATCCAATTGTAATTTTCAGACTAATAGTATTAAAAAGAAATTCAAATTGCTTGTTCCTCCAAAGTTGCTAAACTCAAGATTAACATTATATTCCCTTAAGCAGTAAATAAGGAGTATAAATTATATGTAACATTTATAAGCATAGAATAGAACAGTAATTTTCAAATCAATTCTGCATGGAATATTGACATACGATTTAGCTTTTTTTAACCAAAATCTGAAGTAACTAAACATTTTGACATTGAAATCACTAAGCTAAGCTTGCTCATCATAATATCCAAAATGCAAGATCTTCATATAATTACAGGCAATTTACATAATAAACATATTATCCAAATATTAGACAAATTAAGCTTTGCCTAAAGTTCACCACAAATCAATATGATAAACAAACACGTGAAATTGGGAGAGTATTTCAAGATTTAGATCTCCCACTGGGGCCTGAATGCTGGTACCAACTGCATTACCTGTATGCTCTGACATGAAAATAGAGCACCGGAAATGAGGTGATCATTTACTATGTTAATTAATTAAACAGGAAGATTAAATACTTGTAATGGATAATATTGAATGTCAACTTGATTGGATTGAAGGACGCAAAGTATCCTTCCTGGGTGTGTCTGTGAGGGTGTTGCCAAAGAAGATCAACATTTGAGTCAGTGGACTGGGAGGGGCAGATCCATCCTCAATCTGGGTGGGTGCCATCTAATCACCTGCCAGCACAGGTAGAATAAAGCAGGCAAAAGAGGATGGAAGACCAGACTTGCTGAGTCTTCTGGCCTTCATCTTTCTCCTGTGTTGGATGCTTCCTGCCATCGAACATCGGACTCCAAGTTCTTCAGCTTTTGGACTCTTGGACTTAAACTAGTGATTTGCCAGGGGTTCTTGGGCCTTTGGCCACAGACTGAAGGCTGCACTATCAGCTTCCCTACTTTTGAGGTTTTGGGACTTGACTGGCTTCCTTGCTCCTCAGCTTTCAGATGGCCTATCGTGGGATTTCACCTTGTGATCATGTGAATCCATTCTCCTAATAAACTCCCTTTCATATATACATAAGTCCTATTGGTTCTGCCCTTCCAGAGAACATTGACTAATACAATACTTAATCAAATACTTATTGTATAGGTTAATTTTATGCATCAACTTGGATAGGTAATGGTGCCCAGTTGTTTGGTCAAACACCAGTCTGATGTTTCCGTGATATTTTTTAATGTGATTACAATTTAAATCAATAGACTAAGTAAAGCAGCTTACACTTCATCATGTGTGTGGGCCTTAGTTCATCAGCTGAAGGCCTCCAGAGCCAAGGCTATGTGTGGTTTACCACAGAAGAAGCAATTATGCCTCAAGACTACAACACAGTAACCCTACCTGAGTTTCCAGCCCTCAGATTTCAGACTCAAGATTGCATCATTATTTCTTCCTTCAGTTTCCAGCCTGCTAGCCTTCTCTCGAGATCACAAACTTGTCATCCACCATAATTGTGTGAACCAATTCATTACAGTCTTTTTTATCTCTTTCTTTCATGATATATATATTTAAATGCCTTTCCTTCTTAGAATAAAAGCTGAAGTATTTACTGTGGCTTACCAAGACACAGGATCTCCATTCAAACTCAATTGTATATATACAAAAATGATGAAGTGAATATATATATACACACACACATCTATGTGTGTGTATACATATATATGTGTGTATATATGTTTTTTACATAATTAGTTCTGTTTCTTTGGAGAATCCTCATTGACTGACTTCCATGTGCCAGGCACTGAGCATGGAGTAGTGAATATGATAAAAGTACCTTTGCTCGTGAATCTAGTAGGGGCAAATGACAATAAGCATTGCATATCATGATAAGTC
The DNA here is from genome assembly GCF_028885655.2 of Pongo abelii. Taxonomy (NCBI): domain Eukaryota; kingdom Metazoa; phylum Chordata; class Mammalia; order Primates; family Hominidae; genus Pongo; species Pongo abelii. The sequence continues at coordinate 91,646,186 of NC_071999.2, read as the reverse complement.
CTATAACTTTTAAGAAAGTAAGGGGTAAGAGAATAAAAGTAAACTGGAGGTGATGGTTAGAGAAATCTTCTCTTAAGTGATAACAGAAATATGGATAAAGTGAAAAATACAAATAATATGTAGATTTGGAAGAAGATTTTTTGTGCACAGACGTAAGAGAAACAGCAGTAGAAAACTTGGAGCATTCTTTCTGAGGAACTATAAGAAGGATAATGTGGCTGAAGAAATTAGTTAAGAGAAAAACTCCGAGATACAGTTTCAGAGAGACATCCAGAAGCCAAACAGGCCTATAGCCATATGTTATGGTCGAAATGTTTGTGTCCCCTAAAACTTACATGTTGAAACCTAATCACCTTTGTGGTTGTGTTAGGAGGTAGGGTGTCATCAGGTCATGAAGGTACAGCCCTCATGAATGAGGTTAGTGTCCTTATTTTAAAGGCCCCAGACAACTGCCTTCCTCTTTTCATCCTTTGAGAATACAGCAAGGCGGCACGATCTATGAACCAGAAGAGTAGAGACCTCACCAAACATAAAATCCGCTGGCACCTTGATCTTGGATTTCTCAGCTTCCCAAACAGTGAGAAATCAAGTTCTGTTATTTATAAGCTATTCAACTTGAAGTATTTTGTTCTAGCAATTCAATACACTAACTCACCATCTTATTACTACACCATTGTTAGAAGTTTGTTGTTGTCGTTTTTAGTCTTGTCTTTTGGATTCTGTTGAATACAGAAATTATTTGATCTAAAAAACATCAATTAATTATCTCAGTATAGAAAAATCCCAGTGTGCCAGCTAAGTACAAATTCAAATAGCAACTAATTAGCCCACTACATGATAAAACTGATAGTGTGGCGAGTGGTGGTAAATAGAAAGGAGGATGAAATAATATCTATGAAAAACAATGACTCCATCATAAAGAGAGGACATTCCACTGCCTTTACCTTATCTCAGAACTTCGAGCTGGTGAATACTGCCAAACCTGGTAAATTTATTTAGCAGAAATCCAAACTCAAAATATTGATTACCTATCAATATTCAGATGTTACTTTATGAGACTGCTCATGTCTTTATAATAAACACACACACAAAAAGGTATACTCGAAGTTTGATTTACTTATGAATAGATGGTACAATGGGGCCATTTTTGCAGATAAAAAAATCTATGTCACTCCAATCTGTTCCAAAGGATATGTCAGAATGCACACATTTCCTTTACTGCTTCATTTAGGCTAAGGAGCCCAAGAATTTTATTTAGTCAAAGCAGAAGCTTTGACTGTTGCTTCTGCTACTAAGATTCTGTCTCCTCTCTATTCCATCTCCTAAGCTCCATATCATTGATGGAAAATCTATTTTCACCTTTTTCTAAGACTGATCTGAGTAATAAATCTGTAGTAATGGCATGGATTACAATAAAGAGAGATAAATGGGAAAAAAAGAAAATTAAATTTCCTTTACTATGCTATCTCCTGTCAACACTTTGTCTCGCCCATGGCTTTCTTCTTTCTAACCCGCACTTTCTGCTCTTTTCCTACCCCTCTGAATAATCCGTTTTGTCGCCCAACTCAGAATCTTAATGCAATATCCATGGTACATGCCCAAGAGCCATCGTTTTTAAATGAAAATGAGAGGGGAAAATGGAAGGCTTGAATCATTTTATGAAACACAGATTATTCTGCCATCTAAGAGACCAAAATAGACAACACTGTATAACTAAGATGGACTCTAAGGCTAAGGAAACAAAGTTTTCTACAGGTCCAGCGTTCAGGGCTCCACTGGCAAATCTAAATTCTTATTGCTCTAAATTCCCTAACTATAGGAGCTATTAGAGCTCTCCTAAATCTGTTTTACAACCCAGACCGCTTCAACTCTGACTGGACAGAGGACCAGCCTTACAATCTTTCTTACCTGATAAGCTACTGCAGACCATAAGTCAGTTTCATCCAGCTTATAGAGACTGCGCACAAACTGTCTTTCTGTTCTGTAGTTCACTTTTTGATGTAAAGAGCCAAATTCCACTTCATTTTAATGCTAAAACCTCACCCCAAAGGGAACACAGGATGGATAGATGTTATATGTAGGTTTACCCATTGTGTATGTGCTCAGCTTCCTTCATACATATGTATAGCTTTTCCCCCAAATCTGATGAATATATATGACTCTGTTGTGTAATATGGACGCTGTAAGGTGTAAACACGACCTGTCCCTCCCCTTCACAAAGGGGAGACTTTCTTTTCCTGACTTGCAAAGTGCTATCACCAATACAGCTCTCTTTTCTACCTTATTCATTCTAAATTAGCCATCCTTGTGGTCTTTTGGACAATAATTCTTAATTTAGTTCTTCACATATAAAAATGCCAGTTATGTTTATCTGCACAATATTTTAGAGGTATTGGGTCTACATGGCTGTCTCAGGTTGGGTTCTACTGGCAGCTGACTCAGAGACAAGATTATTAGGAAGTGCTTCTGCAGAAGTTTAATTAGGAAGGACCCTGGGTATCAACACCTATGGCAGGGAAGGAAGAGAAGCAGGCTTGGATAGAGGGAGAAGTTCAGATGTGATGCAATCCCAGCCATGACCTTGGCTGACCTCTTAGGGGTCTCTGGAAAGGAATGACCCTTCAGAGTTATGATTTTCATCTAGATAGCTGGACTTTGTATGCACATTGGTCAATCATTGGTTGTGGGCTACTCTGGGAAGGGGGACTTGGGAGACGCCTCTTTTTAGCTGAGACATTTCAGAAGAGAAGTGCAAACTGAAGATAACTTACTGACAACAGTTTGAGCAGTTGAGGCAACAAGATCTTCATTCCTGAAGAGAAATCTGAGCATTGCCTCATGGCATCCAACACAGAGAGGAGAAAAGACACCAATAATAAGGTGTAGGGTTACCTATCCAGGGAAATAATGACCCAGAATCCTGGGAAGAAAAATAGTTTAAGGGGCACTGAATGAATAATGATGTGACAGAAACTGTATTCATTGAATTCAAATGAAATCAAAGGCAGTTTTTATTATGATACTTAAAAAAATGTATTCTTTTTTGTTTTTGTTCTCACTTCCTGGCCTTTTCCAAAACAATTGGCTCTAACAGACAACATACAAAAACCACAGAAGGCTGCATGCTTGCCTTAGGGACAGGTGAGAAAAGAGGAAAGTATGGAATGTTATTTTTTGTGTGTGTGCTTGGACCTGGAGAGAAGAAAGACTGATGGCAGCAGAGGAGATGAAAGGGAATGAATTCCCCAGGTTCAGAAGAAAAGTCAGTGAATTACTGTGAAGCCTCTCTGAACACATACAATATTCCAGGAGGTTTGCATTGTCAGAATGTGAAGTTTTATACATTCGCATTACCAGAGTTTCTGTTTCTTCTCCAATCTGCTGATCAACTGAAAATGTGCAGGAACGATAGATATATATATATATATATCTGAAGCCTCACCTGCCTAATTAATGATTTGGGGACAGCATCTACTATCCTGCCAGATATTTTTCACATCCTAAATTAAAACTATGGGGGAAAAAAAGCAACTTTTACAGTAGAAACTATTAGTGTTTCAGAATTACAGAGTACAAAGAAAGGAATCAGAGATCCTGAATAGTCAATATAGAAAAGACACAAGCTGTTGAAAGGTGTTAAAACATAATTAACAAAACTGTTTACACTGTTGGTGGGACTGTAAACTAGTTCAACTATTGTGGAAGTCAGTGTGGCGATTCCTCAGGGATCTAGAACTAGAAATACCATTTGACCCAGCCATCCCATTACTGGGTATATACCCAAAGGATTATAAATCATGCTGCTATAAAGACACATGCATATGTATATTTATTGCAGCACTATTCACAATAGCAAAGACTTGGAACCAACCCAGATGTCCAACAATGACAGACTGGATTAAGAAAATGTGGCACATATACACCATGGAATACTATGCAGCCATAAAAAATGATGAGTTCATGTCCTTTGTAGGGACATGGATGGAGCTGCAAACCATCATTCTCAGCAAACTATCACAAGGACAAAAAACCAAACACCGCATGTTCTCACTCATAGGTGGAAATTGAACAGTGAGAACACATGGACACAGGAAGGGGAACATCACACACCAGGGACTGCTGTGGGGTTGGGGGATGGGGGAGGGATAGCATTAGGAGATATACCTAATGCTAAATGGCGAGTTAATAGGTGCAGCACACCAACATGGCACATGTATACATATGTAACAAACCTGCATGTTGTGCACATGTACCCTAAAACTTAAAGTATAAAAGAATAAAATTTAAAAAAAAGAAGGTCAAATTATAAAGCTCACATTAATTGGATGTATATTGCATATTTTAACACATAAACTGAGAACACAGTATAATGTTATTGCTGGTTCAAAGAGCATTTGAGAAGCTAAAATACTTGTAAGAAGAAAAAAATTGCTGGGTTTTCTAAAAAGCAACTGCCTAATGTCTATGGAACTATAAACTACTATCTCCAGAGTTATTTGCCCAACTAGGTGCAAATTATTTGCATCTCTACTAGACACAAATCCACATGTTAGCCTGTGACTTCTCTGAGTCATTTAATCAATAGTGAATAGGAAACTGGAAGAAAGAATAACTTGAATATTAACTCGTATTTTACTTTCTTTTCACACATTCAATTCTACCTGTTTATTCAGATATCCCCTCATATCATTTCTCCAGCAAAAATCCTTTACAGGACATGTCATCTGTCAGGCCTCTGAGCCCAAGCTAAGCCATTGTATCCCCTGTGACTTGCATGTATACATCCAGATGGCCCAAAGCAAATAAAGAATCACAAAAGAAGTGAAAATGGCCAGTCCCTGCCTTAACTGATGACATTATCTTGTGAAATTCCTTCTCCTGGCTCATCCTGGCCCAAAAGCTCCCCTACTGAGCAACTTGTGACCCCCACCCCTGCCCACCAGAGAACAAACCCCCTTTGACTGTAATTTTCCTTTACCTACCCAAATCTTATAAAACGGCCCCACCCCTATCTCCCTTCGCTGACTCTCTTTTCGGACTCAGCCCGCCTGCACCCAGGTGAAATAAACAGCCTTGTTGCTCACACAAAGCCTGTTTGGTGGTCTCTTCACACGGACGCAAGTGAAATCATCCAAGAATAATTTTTATATTTCATAAAGTAATAGATGAAGTAAGTGGTTTTGCCTTTCATCATTCATTCATAAACTTTGATATGTTTAATTGTTGTTTTAAGCTCATTCCTACCATCCTAAAATATATTTCAAGCCCTTTGAGTTAAGGAATCATATAGTTTTCTATGTATTTTGAGACATGAACAAAATTTAGAAAAACAATTGTTGTTTAAATTTTTTTTTATGCTGCTAATGTAGCTCCAATGAGAGAGAGTGCCTGAGTGTAAGTTGTAGAGAAGAATTGGAATAGAACAGGGAAATAAGGCCAGAATCTTCATGTAGGAACAAGAGAATTCCAAACTAAAAATATCTTTAAAAAAAAAATCAGCAATACTGACCCCTAAATTGCATCGCTCATTTTTACTTATGCTTTATTCTGAATCTGACTCTATTTTTTCCAGAAGAATAACAATATAATATACTTTCAAAATCAGCAAATAGTCACTTGCACAAATGTTGCTCTTTTCATCTTAAGAGACAAAATATTCAGTACTGTATCAAGGATTATTTCAAGTGAGCTGGGAAGATGAATAAAAAAGATTCAGAATTTCCCAACATTTATACTATGAAAAAGAAAAAAAAACTGATCTAAATAATCTAATTTTAAAATGACAAGATGCATTACAAACTGGAGACAGTAGCAAATTAAAACATTCAATTTTCAGTGTACTCTGTATTTTCTGACCACATAGCATTCCTTTTTCACAAACTTTTACTGACTCGTCTGAAAATAAATTTCATTATTTTTAAAGGAAGATTCTAAACCAACTTTCCCTAGTGTCCAGCTTTTTTGTCTTTAGGCAAAGCTTATTCATGTAGATTTAGATTTTTACCACTTTATCTCTACTACTAATAGATTTTACTTTTGAGTGCATTTGATGTCATAAAAGATAATAGCTTTTTGTGTTTTTTACATTTGCCTTGCAATAATCATATGAAAAATGTTTAATAAATTCTGTTTTACAGATACCTTCATAGAACTAAGAACCAATACAAGTACCTTCATAGAACCACCATTCACCTAGTTACTTACGACAACAATCATTTTTGAATCCTCCCTTTTATTTAGACCTCATCTGCTCTTAAACCTCATTTGTTGCTTTAATGGCCAGACAATACCCCACATTTATCCCATTAAGTTTTACTTTTCCCTGGAACCTCTTCCTTCTTTATGTGGGAGTCCAAGTCAGCATTATTATTTACTCTTGATCGTGGAAATGGACTCAGGTCTCTTTATTTAAACTCTGACTTCTCTGTACAGTCTACTGTGGCAACCAGATTGGGCTCTTTGTAGAATAAATTGTATCATGCATTCCATTGAGCAGAATACAACGGCAGCTTTCTTTACAAGTAGACTAATAACAGCTCCATCCCATGGACTACAAAGACCTACATGATCTGCTCTGATTAATTCTTCATATATATATTATTTATACTTCGTATATATTATATATGTGTGTGTGTGTGTATAATTTCATGCCAAATCAGTTTTTTGTATATGCTAAGCTAATTTTTACCTCAGAGATTTTGAATATAGTTTACTTTGACTAGAATATTCTTCCGCCAACTTTCTCATAGTATTTTTTCACAAGCATTTTCATGATTCTGGTTAAAGGTCTCATTCTGAAAGAGTATATCCTGAATACTTGTCTAAAGCAGTCCTCCAAAAGGCCACCACAAATTTCCTCTTCCCTTGTCATAATCTGATGCTACTTCATTTTTCCCTGAAAATGTATTATTTCCAGAAATACGCACACATATATAACCCCCAAAACAGACTGACCAAAATCTCTAATGCAGAGGTTTTCCATTGAAGCTATCACTTGGTGGGCTTCTGCAAATTCCAGGACCATAAAATCAAAAGAATTTTACGTATATACATGGTGGGGGGGCAGGAAAGGGAGAGAGGATCAAAAGGCTTTTTACACAGCTGAGAATAATAAAGGAAAGCTTGTAAACTTTTGTAATACCTACAATGATTTTTCCAGCCTGGCCTAATGGTACTGTGCTGTAAAAATTTTACGGTTTATGACTAAGCATATTATCAGCCCATGGAGGGTTCTATAAGCCACTAATAATATCTGAGATCCTTAAATTTATCTATAACAAATCCTGATTTGCCTTATGTTGATTTCTCAGTGTCTCTACATATTCTTCTTTAATTACAGGCACTAAATAAATTCTTGAATTTGGCAAGCAAATTAGGAAATCACTAACAATTACTTAACATATTTAAAATAAGCCTATGTAGATTAAAGTGCTTGAGAGCCTGCCTACATTTAAAAGTATCATTTGCAACCTAAATTGTCTATCAGTCTGTATAATCAATGGTAAAATAAAACTCTGGTACAGTGTTGCTTTAAAAAACTTTTGAGGATTCTGCATTATTTAAAAATTTTTTCTCACAAAATATCCATTCATTGATTTAAATAACATTTAACATAATACGAACTGTTCTTTTCTCTCCTTAATTATCCATATCCATATCTATACCTATATCTCATTTTTCCTTAGATTTTAGTTTAAAACAAACATAAAATGAGAAGATTTTTAAATTATAGCCACAAAAAATTGATAAAGTTTAGAAAAAAAATTAAGATCTTTTTTTAAAATTAATTTTCCTCTCAGGCTACATTTTTGGGAGAACGGGCTAATTGATTTCTATTATCTCCCTCATTTGGAAAAGAAATTTGATTTTAGTAAAGAAAAACAGTACCAGAATATTAATAAATGTATATCAAATTATTGTAAGAGTAAGATTTGTCAATAACGTCTATTACCTTCTCTCTCTTTCTCTCTTAATTTTTCCCTCTGTATCTCACTTTATCAAAATAGATGTAGGGTGATTACAAAAGTCAGTGGCTGATGGTATGAATTTTGTTGTTGTTGTTGATGACTTTTTTTTTTTTTCTCGGTGAAACAAGACACCTTGTTTCCTCATTAATTTATTGCATGATTTTGAAAAGCCTTCTCTTCTATGCATTTCGTACATACTAAAAGTAGAATAGCAATTCAGGATTTTTAATGTACCTAATATTATTTACATAAAAGGTTAAATCTTAAAAGCTTAACTGAGTTTGAAAAAGAGAGGAATACATAATAATTTACAATCACTTTTAATTATTCTACTTAGTCAAATTTACCTATTTAGCATTAAAAATCAGACTGATAATGCTAACAATATACAATTATTTCATATTTTATAATGGTTAAATGAACAAAAGTGACAAATTGAGGAAAACTTTTGGCTAAAATCAAAAGTTGTTATACTATTATAAAATTCACAAATAATATATGTAACATTTTGTTACCACTACCAAGTTTTAATGTTGCAGAAAATAAATGATAATGTGTGTGGCCAGAAAGAAACTTTATTCTAGTTTAAACATGTTCAGTGATCTTTAAAAATACATTAGGAAAGGTGACTCTTGACCCAAAGCACTCATTAACTATTAGTGATTGTCAAAGAAGCATCAATGTATTCCCAGATGTCAGAATACTGAATCATTGTTACATAGCATAATATATGGGAAATCAAGTAAAATAAATAATTTAAAAGAACAGACAAAATGACTAAATGTAATTAAATAGCCAAGAGAATTCTAAATATGGAAGTTTTTACAAAGGAATCAGCAATCTGAAATCCAGATGTTGAGAGGTAATTCAAGTTTATTGAATGTCTGAGAGAATGTGCTAAAGACTTTCTTTTATCATTTAATTGGTCTACCATTATCAGAGGTCATAACTCTCATTTACAGAGTAGTTAACCAAGTACTTAACCACGACTTCCATAGATAATGGAAGTCAACCTTCTCTGACCTGTGGGAAGAGCCAGGCTCAAACCCGGCTCTCTCTAAAGATTTGAGTCCTGTATTAAGCGCTAAATTCTTTCCCTGAGAGCTCGTCTGTCCACACTTGATGGTTCACACACCCATGGACATGCCTTATACACATTTACATAGTTTTAACATTTGCTGAGGTAGTCATGTGTTACTTAATGGGGGTGGAGGGTGTGTCGGGGTTGTGGGGGGACACATTCTGGGAAATGCGTCATTAGGCAATTTCTTTGCTGTTGGAACATCATAGAATGTACTTTCACAAACCTCCATGGTATTGCCTCCTACAAACCTAGGCTATGTGGTATAGCCTACAGCTTCTAGGCTACAAACCTGTACAGCATGTTACTGTACCGAATACTGTAGGCAATTATAACATGGTATTTGTGTATATAAACATATCTAAACATAGAAAAGATACAGTAAAAATATGGTAAAAAAGATAAAAAAATAATACAACTATGTAGGGTACATACCATAAATGAAGCTTGCAAGACTGGAAGTTGCTCTGGGTGAGTCAGTGAGCGAGTGGTGAGTGAATGTGAATGCCTAGGGCATAATAAATTAACCTTAGCTTATTGTAACTTTTTGCTTTATGAATTTTTTTTAAACTTTTGACTCTACGATGGTAAGAACATATTAACAGGTTAAAACACAAACATATTGTACAGCTGTAGAAAAATATTTTCTTTATATTCTTACTCTATACGCTTTTTTCTATTTTTAAGGTTTTTTTCCTTATTTTAATCCTTTTCTATTTTTTTTCTTTTCTTTTCAGGGGATACATGTGTAAGTTTGTTACATGGATATATTGTGTGATGCTGAGGCTTGGAGTACCAAACTGATCCTGTCACCCAGGAAGTGAGCACAGTACCCAATAAGTCGTTTTTCAGCCTTTACTCCCTCCCACCCTCTCCCCTCCAGTAGTCCTCAGGGTCTATTGCTCCCATCTTTATGTTCATACATACCCAGTGTTTTTCTCCCACTAATAAGTGAGAACATGTGGTATTTGTGTTGAAGGAATGTTCCTTAGTTCAGCTAAAGACAGGGCCCTTGTCCATCACAGCCATGAAAATTTAGGCTTGCAGATGGTTGGGGAGGGTGAGTAAAGCAGGGTTTTATTGGGTGAAAAAGAAGTGAGAAACAGGAACTGTCTGCAAGTACAGGGTTGCCCACCAGAGTGTTTCCTGCCCACGTTTTAAATCCCAGGTTCCACATAGGAAGAGGAGGGGCTAGGTTTTTCCCCTCTGCAAAGGGCTTGAACTTCTGTGTCTCCACCCCAGTGAGGTCAGTTTGAGCATTTCTGGGGATCCCCTCCCACCTGGCTGTCTCATTTGGTTTTCTCTTTCTGCATTAATTTGCTTAGAGTAATGGCCTCCAGATACATTCATGCTGCTGAAAAGGAAACGATTTTTTTGATGGCTGTGTAGTATTCCATGCTATACATGTACAACATTTTCTTTATCTAGTCCAGTGTTGGGGAGCATCTCGATTGATTCCATGTCTTTGCTATTGTGTATAGTGCTGCGATGAACATACGAGTATATGTGTCTTTTTGGTAGAATGATTTATTCTATCTGGGATATTTTATTAGTCCATTCTCACACTGCTAATACATACATACCCTGGACTAGGTAATTTTTAAAGGAAAGAGGTTTAATTGACTCACAGTTCAGCATGGCTGGGGAGGGCTAAGAAGACTTACAATCACAATCGGGGCAGAAGGGGAAGCAAACACATCATTCATGGGGCAGCAGGAAGGAGAAGTGCCAAGCAAAAGGGGCAAAAGCCCCTTATAAAACCATCAGCTCTCATGAGAACTCACTATTCTTAGAAAAGCATGATGGTACCCACCCCTATGATTAAATTACCTCCCACTGGGTCCCTCCCATGACACATGGAGATTATGGGAACTATAATTCAAGATGAGATTTGGGTGGGGACACAGCTAAACTGTATCAGTTATATACCCAGGAATTGGATTGCTTGGTTGAATGATAGTCCTAAATTCTTTGAGGAACCTCCAAATTGCTTTCTTTAGTGGCTGAACTAATTTACATTTCTATCAACAATGTATAAACATTTCCTTTTCTCCACAACCTCATTAAGATCTGGTATTGTTTGACATTTTAATAATAGCCATTCTGACTAGTGGTGAGATGGTATCTCGTTGCAGTTTTGATTAGCATTTCTCTGATGATTAGTGATATTGAGTATTTTTTCATGTTTGTTGGCTACTGGTATGTCTTCCAAGTGTCTGTTTATGTCCTTTGCCCACTTTTTAATATGGTTATTTGTTTTCTGCTTGTTGAGTTGTCTAAGTTCTTCATAGATTCTGGATATTGGACCTTTGTCAGATGCAAAATGGGCAAATATTTTCTTCCATTCTATAGGTTATCTCTTTATACTGCTGGTAGGTTTTTTGTTTTGGTTTTTTGTTTTTGGCTGTACAGAAGCTCTTTAGTTTAACTGAGTCACACTTGTTAATTTTTGTTTTTGCTGCAATTGCTTTCGAGGACTTAGTCATAAATTCTTTCCCAAGGCAGTGTCCAGAATGATATCTCCTAGGCTTTCTTCTAGGATTTTTATAGTTTTAGGTATTACATTTTAAGTCTTTAATCCATCTTAATTTTCGTATATGGTGAGTGGTAGGGATCCAGTTTTGTTCTTCTGCATATGACTAGCCAATTATCCCAGCACTGTTTTTTGAATACAGAGTCCTTTCCCCACTGTTTGTTTTTGTTGACTTTGTCAAAGATCAGATGGTTGTAGTATAAGGCTTTATTTCTGGGTTCTCTATTCTGTTCCATTGTTCTATGTGTCTGTTTTTATACTAGCACCATGCTGTTTTGGTTACTATAGCCTTGTACTATAAAGTCAGCTAATGTGATGCCTCCAACTTTCTTTTGCTTAGGACTGCTTTGGATATTCCAGCACTTTCAAAATTCTATATGAATTTTAAAATAGTTTTCTATTTATGTGAAAAATTACATTGGTAGTTTGATAGGGATAATGTTGAATCTGTATATTACTTTGCACAACATGGCCATTTTAAGGATATTGATTGTTCCAATCCATGAGTATGGAATGTTTTCCCATCATTTCTTTCCTATGATTTCTTTCAGCAGTACTTTTAAAACTTTCTTGTCAAAAACTAGGATACATATTAGGCCTGCACAGAGTCAAGATCGTCAATGTCACTGTCTTCTACCTGTACTTTTTGTCCCACAGGAAGGCATTCTGGGGCAGTAACATGCATGGAGTTATCTCTTTCTAGAATAACAATGCCTTCTCCTGGAATATCTCCGTAAAGGTCTTGTCTGAAACTGCCTTACAGTTAACTTTTATGTAAGTAGAAGAAGGACACTAAAATAATGGTAAAAATATATAATATAGTAAATATATAAACCAGTAACATAGTGCTCTATTATTATCAAGCATTATATACTGTAATTATTTGTGCTATACTTTTATACAATTGGCAGCCACAGTAAGTTGGTTTATACCAGCATACCACAGACATGAATTAGGTATTGTGCTAGTGCTTTACAATGGCTATAAAGTCATTAGGCCAATAGCAATTTTTCAGCTCCACCATAATCTTATAGGCCCACCATCTTATATGCAGACCATAGTTGACCAAAACATCATTATGTGGTACATGACTTTATTCCAAAAACCCTCATAGTGGATGGAGGTAGGTCAGTTTCTATGGTATTTGTGGTGGAACGATAAACAAGTTAAAACAACAGCAATAAAACAATTTGTGGAGAAGGACCCAGCTTCTCCACAAATGTCTTTTGCTTTATTACATGAAATCATTAATTTTTGTATCCTGACTTCATTGGAAACAGATTAATTAGGATTCCTAATGTTTTAAAGAAGTAAAAGTAAAAATAAAAAAAAATCTCAAGTCTTTATAAATTTTTTACTCTGAATCAGGAAGAAACTGAAAGCCGATGTGCCTCAGCACACTGTCAATTAACAATCAAAAAGATAAAAAGATCTAAAAAAGTAACAGCATAATGATTAGGTACTGAGCAATTAGTTGTGCCTAAAAATATTATAGACAGCAAAATAAAATATTATTCAAAACAAACCACCCAGGAATCCTGGCTAAAATGATTGCATGAATTTGTTATGGATAGTTTTATAACTGATATGAGTATCCACATAAGGCAGTGATCAGTAATAACAATCTGTTCGTGATAAATAATGGGGGCTAGAGATTGATATTCTACAACTGAATTAAATATTTGAACCTTGAAATTTAAGTTCTCCCTGTGATTCTGTCAATATGTTAAACATTTACCATATTACAACTAGAAGTTTACACAATGAATCCAAAATGCTTTTTTTTTCCCCAGAGTACCTATAATTAATTTTCATCTTAAATTAATTACTTTGCATTAAATGTGACTGTGGAAATACATTTGGCATATTTTTCTTATCTCTGGACAAGTCATGAATTAATTTGCAAACGAAAAAAATCCATTCTATTCTCGTTATTTTAGCTGTCAACTGTCAACAATATATTATCTAAAATATCAAGATGCCAATGAAAAAATTAATACAAGGGTGATTTCGGGCAGATTTTGATGGGTATTGCTTAATTTCACACGTTTTATCTTATTTATGTTTTCTAAAATAACTATAAATATATCAAAGTTATATTTTATATTTATCCAGTAATAAAACTATATCTAAGTTACTTATTACAGTATGCCAAGAAAAGACAACTTCTGTGTAGCACACACCCCTACATACAAACTGCACATTTTCTCAAGTATTGTAGCCTTCTCTAATGGCTTAGTTCATTCAGGCTGCTATAACAAACTATCATAGACTGAGTGACTAATTAAAAAACAGGAATTTATTTCTCACAGTTCTGGAGGATAGGAAGTCTAAGATCAAGGATTCTGCAGACAAAGTGTCTGATGAAGACCTGCTTCCAGGTTCACAGACAACTGTCTTCTTCCTGTGTCCTCACATGGTGGAGGGATAAAGCAATTCTCTGGGCCTCTTTTATAAGGGCAATAATTACACTCATGAGGACTGCACCCTTGTGACCTAATCACCCCACTAAAGCCCCATCTCCTAATGTAGCACATTTGGATTTAGGATTTCAACATAAAAATTTTGGGGAAATACTTTGAGTATATAGCACCTAATTAGACAGAAATTGCAATAATGGGAGGTCAGCTGTCATAAATCTTTGGAAGAAATTATTTTCAATATTTACCATCGTTAAGCCTGATAAAACAAACAAACAAAAACCATGGCATGTATTCATGTTTTTCCACATATGTAGAATTTGAAGAAATAATCTTGGGGACAAAAAATTGAAAGAATAAAAATTTGATTTGCTATTTGAATTCTGCTATATTGTGTCTCTAAAAATGTCTCAAATGTAACTTTTTTATTAACTGTCTTTCAGTATTTGGAATATAAAAACTAAACATAGATAGAGTGTGGACCATTCTACTCCAATTGTATTCTATTTTTATCTCTAGGACCAATAAGCCCATGGGCAGTTTTTATGAGAAATAAAAATCTGAAATCTCAAAACTAAAGGCCAGGAAAAGACTTCTGTAAGTCTTGGAAAGGTGGTGCTTTCCCAAAGCCATTCTAGCCTAGAAGAAGGAGGGAAGAAAATTGGTTTGGAGATTGCAGTACCTGCTTCTAAATCTCACCAGCACTTCCTGACTTGCAAGCCGAAGCCCTGCAAGCATTTTAGAATAGAAGGCAGTTATTTTTCAACAAGTCAGCAGCTCCTAACAAACATCCACCTATGCACGCAGCCTTTAGGCTGCATCTAAACTATTCATGAGTTTCCTAACTTGCTGATAGCAAAGCTTCTCTGGTCCCAGGTTTCCAGTATGCAAACATTCAATTGCTCCTTCTTGAGAGTGAGTCTTTTTAATTGCCTCCAATACTTCATCAATAGACAATGTTTTTCAAAAGCCAGGAAAAAAAAATGAAAGAAAATAACTTCACACAATCTTTGTGAGATGTATAACAAAGCTTGATAGATTAATTTTTCTAAACAAGATACACAGCTGGTTACAAATTTCATTTCTGGCTATAAAATTTTAGAAATAATCATTTGAAAATAATAAAATTACATACTTTAAAGTGATACAATGCAAATTTTACACAGACTGGGCAACAGGTCTCATTTTGGGGAATCATAATAATTAATATTTTCTTAAATATATTGTCTTAATAAAGGAAATTATATGTTATTCTAGTGTTCTAGATGCAGTATTGGTATTATTTTGTCATGCAGCCAATTAGCTATAGGCATATGACCAATTACCTACAAACCCAGTGACTTTTGACAGGTTTTTAAATATATAATATGCCCAAAAAAAGGGTTAGACGATAGACTGTCCCAAATTATCACATTATTGTGCATCAGTCCAGGAGTGGAGGGAACTGAAAACAAAAAAAAAAAATCATTTCCTAGATATTTGTTGCATTTTCTCTGCTGCAAGGTTTCTCAAGTTTCGCATTATAGACAATTTAAGTCTCATCATTATTTGCTGTGTTTAACTATCCTATGTTTCACTGGATGTTTCCCATAAATCTGTGGCCTCAATTCATCGGAGGCCAGTATCACTCTTTCTAAGATGATGACAACCAAAAACGTCTCAAATATTTCCAGAGGGTGCCAGATGTCACCAGGTAAGAGTGGAGGAGTCAAAATCATCCCAAATTGAGAAACACTGTTCTAGTGAGTAGACACCTAAGGGCCAAAGTAGATCAAAGTAGAAAAAAAAACCATAGTTCTGTGTACTTAAATTGCAGAGCATATTGATTCTGCAATCTACTGAATAACAAACTAGTACTTGAAATCATTTAATTATTTTTCGAGTCAAGGTATATAATTTAATTTAATGAAATTAAAACCAATTACAAGACTTTGTGCCAATTCTTAATTAAGCAGGAATCATATATGGAGATGAACTACGAAAACTATCTCTTAATTTTATTTTTGTAATTTTAGATGAATTACTACCAAATCATTATAATTGGATCTCCCTCATATTTCCTAGTTCACTTTCTTACTCAGGTGCTTATGAATGTCACAGTCCCAAGAAAAGACTAAATAGGAAAAGCCAGGGCAAATCTTAGGGTCAGTCCTTAGTCAATGAATAGCAGGAAGCTGCTTGTGCTTTGGTAAATTTCCATGAATTACATACACATATCCTTGAGCAAATGTAGATAAAAAATCCAGGTAACTGGTTGCCTAACAGGTTGAATTTATATATTGATTGATAATTCAGAAGATAATTTTTCTCTAACCTACTTATTTTTAGAAGATAAAACTTCTCTAACAATATGTAAAGACAGTATTCTTAAAATGTATTCCATGATCCCAAAGACAACTATAGTAGGGTGTAAAGAAATCTGAATTTACATATGAGTCAGTATATTACATAAATGTTTTGTGGGTTTATGCAGAAGTCACTTATATGTGCTGAGGATAAAGAATGGGAAAAGTTCTTTTTGTTACGTTCTCTAAGAAATATGTCATTTCCAAATTCATAAACCCCTACCGCTGTGCTAATTATGTTTTTAATATAAGATCAAAACAAATATGGTAATGTAGTAGAGCAGTGCAGAAACATTTCAATCTGTTATTTTGGTTTTATGTGATTAAAAACATCAAAAGTACAAAAAGAAAAAATTAAAGTTAATAATTTGCATGTTTTCAACTAGTTTCAAATATCTGATCATTAGGTTAAGTAGATTCTGCCTGTTATATTTGAGTATTTTAAACATAACTTCATACATAATCTATTTCTAAAACATAATAAATTAATAAATATATTAAAATATGGTATACTCTTTCTAGCATTTCTGCACAATATGGATTTAACTTAATCTAGTTTTATTTGGACTTAAGATATCTAAGAGTTTTGTTTCCTAAGTCCTACTCTTTTTACTAATGTAAAACAAAACAAAAAAAATCCCTTGCAAACAACCTCCTTCTAACTTTTTAAATGACATACTATTCTTCAAAGGTTTAGAAATTCAATTGTCCTTGACTGCTACAGCTAGTAGCTTAGAATATTTACTTGAAATATGCAATTGCTTGTATGTTGCTCATTTTTCACTCTTTCCTTTTAGCACAATGACAATTTCTTATACCCACCATTTAAATCTAATGTGTTGATCTCTTTGTTCACATTCTTCTTTTGTACCTATATGCTATATAATAAAATTGTCAAAAGTACCTGCCATCATATTCATCTCTAACCAATTTTTATAATCTTATCTCCTGCCATTTACTATCACACTGTCCTTGAATAGCTGTAAGTTTTAATTTTCTGAGTCTTTGCACATATTGTTTATTCTGGAAAACATCCATTTCTCAAGGATAACATTAAGTGCCATCTTCTTACTGTGCAGAGAGAGAGTTGATCCTTTCTGATATCCCCACGGCCTCATCAAGCTGCTTCCATTACATCGATCAGTGAATGGATTTTCTCATTAACTTCTTTAGATACCTTATCCAAACGATTTTTCTATGCTTAGTATGTAAAACACAATCTGGCATATACATTGTGATCACTAAATCTTAATCACAGAATGAATAAATGACCATGGAAGTGGCTAATAAAATCACATACAGCCTTGATAATTTCTGGGTCTTTAACTTACTTCGAAAAGTAATATGAAATCATTACAAATTATTAATAGTATGAGTTAAAACATTTACCTGTGTAATTTGGAAGGCAATTACCAGGAAATTGAAGTCTGACTGAGAGAGAAAAGTTAAATTGGAGGGTTTGGCAAAAATCTAGGCAAAATGTAATAAAAGATTGGATTAGGTCAATGTTAGTAGCCCTGAGAACAAGAGAATAGAGAAACAGTGTGTTTTTGTCCTATAATAATCTGGGAAATGCAGTGTACACTTAGTACATATTAGTATATATAAATAGTATATATATTACATACTATTATATATACTATATACTATATATTAGTATAGTATACTATATACTATGTATTGGTATAGTATACTATATACTATTTATTGGTATAGTATACTATATACTGTGTATTGGTATAGTATACTATATACTGTGTATTGGTATAGTATACTATATACTGTGTATTGGTATAGTATACTATATACTGTGTATTGGTATAGTATACTATATACTATGTATTAGTATATATATACTATGTATTAGTATATATATAGTATATATATACTATGTATTAGTATATATATAGTATATATAGTATGTAGTATGTAGTATGTAGTATACTATACTATATACTATATATTAGTATAGTATACTATATACTATTATATTAGTATAGTATACTATATACTATTATATTAGTATAGTATACTATATACTATTATATTAGTATAGTATACTATAGACTATATACTATATATTAATATACTATATATAGTATACTATATACTATATATAGTATATTATATATTAGTATATATATAGTATATTAATATATAGTATATAGTATACTATATACTAGTATACTATATATATACTAATATATATACTAATATATTAGTATACTATATACTATATTAGTATACTAATATATAGTATATAGTATACTAATATATAGTATATAGTATACTATACTATATACTATATACTATATATACTATATACTATACTAATATATTAGTATATAGTATCTATATACTATACTAATATATTAGTATATAGTATTTATATACTATATATAGATATATAGTACTATATATAGTACACATATATACTGTATACTAATACATTAGTATAGTACACTGTATACTAATATATTAGTATACTATATACTATTAATATATAGTATACTCTATACTATATACTATTAATATATAGTATACTCTATACTATATACTATTAATATATAGTATACTCTATACTATATACTATTAATATATAGTATACTCTATACTATATACTATTAATATATAGTATACTCCATACTATATACTATTAATATATAGTATACTCCATACTATATACTATTAATATATAGTATACTCCATACTATATACTATTAATATATAGTATACTCTATACTATATACTATTAATATATAGTATACTCTATACTATATACTATTAATATATAGTATACTCTATACTATATTAATTAGTATAGTATAATTATTAATATATTATACAATGAATATAGTATATATTAATAGTATATAGTATATATTAATAGCCATTTAATATATACAATTATCAGTAGTGGTGATTAAGGATTATAATTATGTATATAACATAATGTTTAATATGAGCCAGATACTAAATTAAATGGCCTGCATACTTTATTTCATTTAATTTTAAGCAATTTTGTGCAGTAAGCATCAATAATCTTATTTTATAAATTAAACCAATTATTATAGGTCAGTAGTTAATGTTAGAACTAAAATCAAATGCAAGTCTATCTCTTGATCTGAAATATCTGTTGTGAGACACTTAGTAAGTTTAATGAAAGCAAATTAGATTTTGATTGGGTATGGATAATATATAGAAGACAGATAATTTCCTAATTTTTAATCCAGTATTATAGAATGTCTACTTTAAGCTATTCTCCCAGCCACATCATATATTTTTAAGCTCCAGTGTTTCTGATATGTTTTTAACTTGCTATTTTCACTCTATTGGGAAATCCTAGCTCATTTACGGTAAAATATTTACAGTAACTAAGCATAGTGAATGAGCAAAGTAATACTCCTTAAAATGATAAGGTAGTGAGTCATAGATGATGGGAATTTGGAAAGAACAAGAAATATACTGTATGACAATTGAAAACCTTAAAGATCAGGATGCTAAGTTGCTGGACTTCATCCTACAAGATGAAATATATGAAGAACTTTGCATATATAAAAGATAATGATAGGAATTAA
Source organism: Pongo abelii (assembly GCF_028885655.2). NCBI lineage: Eukaryota > Metazoa > Chordata > Mammalia > Primates > Hominidae > Pongo > Pongo abelii. The sequence continues at coordinate 91,626,262 of NC_071999.2, read as the reverse complement.
AGGTATTGCAAGTGAGAAATCATTAACCGAACATACGTTAAATATTAAGTAAACAGTCTGAGGCAACTATCAAATGTAAAGCTGAGAATAGTGTAAACATATATCTCAGTGTGTGGAGGACAGTTCCTTTTACGCCTGTTGTACAAGTGCTTTATTCAGATCAAACTTTGTTGAAGATTTTTTAGTTTCAAAGGAAATGCTATTATTAGTAGTTGTATTGCTATAAGCCAGATGTGTTTAAGAACTTCCACTTTGACTTCCAGTTTCTGCTATGATCTCATTTTGTGAGGAGCATGTGTTTATTTTTGTATGTTCTTAAATCTAAAATGTATCACTAAATAACTCATCTTTTTTTTTTCCCCACTGCCTTCCAGCTATGATGTAGTTAACACTTCCCATTTGAGAACAGTCTTCAGGGTGCTTGCTACTCAGAGAAATGTTCTTAGACAGGAGCAGTAAGGAAAACTAACTCATTCTGGTTATAATATTAGTGGGAGCAGGTTTAAATATTGCTGCCAGTTATGCCATGGTCCAAGTTGCAGAATGTCAGTTGCATGAAGCAATCAGTCCACAAATAGGTTAGCTGGGAAACAGGGTAAAGTATAGGTTTAGTGTATATAAAATATTTATGGGAAATAGAAGCTTCTATGTAGAGACAAATCCGAATGCTTTTTTAAAATGTATTCATTTGTTATATGGTGTTAATCTATACTTACTTTTATAGTAATGCAATTATTTTTATTTTATAATAAAATATTTTGACAGCATATCAATAAACTAAAAAATGAAAGTGCATGTCTCATGAAAAATTACTATCCAAATTTCTATTTCTCAAAGCTGATGGCATGTAGCTTACACATTTTGGGGATCTAAGAATATCACAGATTACATGAAAAACAGACATCTGAAGTTGTTTCAGCATCTACTTCAAAATGTATTACTTATATTAAAAATAATATATAAATGACAATAATTTAACATGTACACTTGAAAAACGTGCATTTATATATAGCCCTGTGAAGCATGACTTTTCATTTAGATCAAATGATTTATTTTCAATTTTCAATTAGTTTTACTTTAGGATATGTGAGTGAGTATGAGTGTTTATAAAAGTTTAAAAGAAAATAGTAGATGTTGATGTTAATGTGCTTGCTGCATTAAAAGAAAAAGAATGGCTGGGCGTGGTGGCTCATGCCTGTAATCCCAGCACTTTGGGAGGCTGAGGCGGGCAGAACGCAAGGTCAGGAGATCGAGACCATCCTGGCTAACATGGTGAAACCCCGTCTCTACTAAAAATACAAAAATTTAGCCTAGTGTGGTGGCACGCACCTGTAGTCTCAGCTCCTTGGGAGGCTGAAGCAGGAGAATCGCTTGAACCCAGGAGGCGGAGGTTGCAGTGAGCTGAGGTTGCGCCACTGCACTCCAGCCTGGGTGACAGAGCGAGACTCCGTCTCAAAAAAACAAAAAACAAAACAAAACAAAACATTTTGAAGTTAAATTATACCAGATCCACATCAATGTATATATATTCATGCATCATAAAACAACTTTATGCATACCCAAATGGGACATATTTAGAACATACATCTAGAATAGCATAAAGCAGGTCAGTATATATTATCCTTACATCTACCATTTTATTTGTAGGAAGAGTATACAATTTCCACAGGGAACACAATGACAGTTATTCTTTAAATATAGCTGGCACATATTCAGTGTTCTGCATTCAAACTCAGGTAAAATTACATTTTAAAAACATTGGTGATATTAAAAAATATATTTGTAAGCCACTGGCTACTTGTGTCTGGGTCTCAATTCTTCAATTGCATTGCGTAAATAAATCACAAATAATCAGGTATATCACAACAAATGATTTTGTTAAATAACCCGTAGGATGAAATGTAAAATTTTAGAGTTGATTTTTAAAAATTAAGAACTGTAATTGACTATAAACACTTAATATATTTTTTGAATATAATCAACTATAGATATCTTTAGATGAATAACTGATATGTTGTCATATATGATATTATTTGGAATAACAAAAAGTTCCTATGCAAAATTATAAATTTATTATATTTGTTTACAAATATTTAATAGTTTAATATTTAATAGTCAAATTTTTAAATCAAGTGCAATTTAAATATTAAAGTTTTAAATCAAAGGATAAAGTTAATTTCTAAGAAAATAGTTATGAATTTCAGCTTTCACTAATTAAATATATATAAATATAAAATGAGTTGCATTTATTCGAAGTATTAAAGGTTTAACGAAAGGAAAGATATGTTTAATGTCTTTCAAAATAGTTAGGATTGCATAAGTCATTTTCCATTATAATAAAGCCCTGATTTTCTAAAAACAATTGTTTCTATTGTCTCAGAATGACAAGCCAATTAGACAGAATGTGATACATCCACTGTCTCACATGAGTGTTCCCATCACCAATACCTATTCATAATACCACTCAATGAATTAACCTTTCAAATATGCAAATATATTTTCTGCAAAATGTTCCCAAATAATGAAAAAATGTAAAACTTCACTGGCCTTTGTTATTGGCTTTCATAAGGATAAAACTTTTCTTAGCTTCTATTAGTTTTGAGTATAGCACAGAATCACCAAGGAAAAACATTTATTGAAATCCAATTATAATCATTTCACAGTTTCAATCCAAATTCATAACTAAAACAACAAGAAAAAATTGACTCATCTTCAAGATGTTCTTCTATCCAAATAAAAGATTATAATGGCCTGGAAATGTGAATTGTGTGTTTCAAGCTTCATGTAGTCCACCTAGGTCCTATACTGAGCGTGCTGGGTTTTGTACTTGCTGATCAGTAAGAAAAGAAGGCATTGTTGATTTGAGTACACTTAATTGAAGAGAGTCATTTTTACCAGGAGTGTTTAAAAACCATTTCTGTGGAGAAGCAACTATTCTTCCTCAGTGTGAAGAAAATACATAACATCGGATTTTTGACAGAATTTAATTCTTGCCATAAATATTGGCTTCCAATCCATGTTAACATACATAATATTAATTCACAGCCCTCTAGCTAAATCCATATTGTAAACTATTTTGTGTTGGTATGCTTTTAAAGAAAATCTTTTATTCACTTTATATCGTAGATTTGGATGGAATTGTTTTATTCAAAATATATTAAAATTTTTGACAAATGCAAGTTTTCTTTTCACAAGCCAATGTTGTACCTGAGGAGATAAGGATTATAAGTATTTAGCTATTTTCTATTAACTTATATTGACGTTTCTCAGAAACACAATTAGACAATTTATAATTGGCCTCATTTTCCTGTAGGCTTTGATATTATACTTGGTAATTTATTAAGAACTACAGTGATCATGCTCAATATAAACTTTACCTGTCTACACAAAAATTTCCTGGTTCTGATATAAAACTATTGAGGATCATAATAAGTTGATTTAAACAGGAGAATGCATGAAAGTCTTTGTGCCTTTCAAATACATGATTTATTAGGTCATTTGGTTAGAGGGGGAAAGGTAAAAATGATAACCTAATTCTGAAATCAGAAACTCAATGCTACTTCCTATTGTCTGTCTGTTTTGGGAGCCAGGTCACTCACATGTGTCATCCACCAAGGTCCTGTATCTTCCTTCAGTGAATTCTGTTGCTGGGTAGGATTAAATTTCATTAGTATTATGCAGAGCTACAAGGTGTCACCAGCTGGTACAAATGACCAGTTTCAACTTTTGAATCACATTTACAATAAATATTTAACAATGCAGAAAGTAAATTTTTCACAAATTAGCTATAAATTACCCATTTGGAATTTTTTTAAATTTTTTTTCCTGAAACTCAACCACTACTCACCAAACCCCATATACGGTGGAATAATGGTATGTTCTCCAGCAAGAACAGGTCATAATATTATTTTTAGTGTCAGAAACTCTTCATAATATCCAGTAGAAATAAACAGAGGTATATTGTTCCATACTTTTCAAATTATTCACTTTTGTGTGATCAGAGTACATGACTTAATTTATAAAGAGTAAACTAGAGTGTTTGCTTATGTGACTAATTTGAAGTAAAGTGTATTATGTAATTGGGTACAGGCAACTGGAGTCATGAAATTTTACAACCGTTTTGTTATAAAAATTTTGTGTAAATACAGATCATTCTAAAACAAGATTCCTAACGTTTGAAAAATAAAACGTACAGGATGTTTATATTACTTGCACTTACTAAAGGCATATACCACTTCTGGCAAATGTGACCATAAGCAGATGGTCTTGATGTTCTTTCACTTAGCCTAATGTCAAAAGAAACTAAAGTGTAAACTATATGAACCATTAGCTTTTGAAGACTTGATTTTCAGAAAGAGAATAAATCTTAGAACAAATCTAAATAGGTAATTAGATTAAGAAAAAATAAACATAATAATTGGATTCGTAATAATTTTATGTCTAGTTTGTCTTTCAGGTAAAACCGTAGAGATGGCGGCCACCCATTTCCCTGGGAACTCAGTTCATCTCAAGCAGTCTCCAGCCTGCTGCCCCTGGCTGGCTGGAATTACAAGCCAGTGGGTCTTAACTCGTGACGTACCATGGGAGTGGGGCCCACAGAATGAGGCTGCTTGGCTCCCTGGATTCAGCCCCATTCCTAGGTGAATGCACGGATAGATCTCCTGCCTCACTAGAATTCCCAGGGCCAAGTGGTCACTTCCCCAAGTGTCTGCACAGCTATCTGCTTCAGACCCAAGGCCCTGGTGGTGTGGACTCACAAGGGGATCTTGTGATCTGCAGGTTGCAAATATCCGTGGGAAAAGTGTGGTTTCCTGGGTGGGGCCGCACACTCACTCACCGCTTCCGTTGGCTGGGAGTGAGGGGTCCCCATGGGTCAAGCCATCCGCTTAGTAAGTCCCAGTGCGAGAACCTGGATATTTCAGTTGAAGATGCAGATTTCACTTGCCATTTTCATTTATCTCCATGAAAGCCAGGGACCACGGCTACTTCTAATCGGCCATCTTGGCCCCCTCCCTCCAACAGTTCTAATGAATTTAGGATTCCTCACTGTATTCATTAGTTATAGCTCACAAATCATGTAGCAATGGGAGTGAAAAAGATGAACAATCATGAGGACATGAAAAAGAGGGGCAAATCATGCTATTTGACTTATATGAAATAATTTTTGGTATATAATAAAAATGTAAAAGATTTTAAATAAAATCTAATGTCAGCCACCGGTATCAATTGTGGAGAAAGGAGATGGGACTTCTGCTTTAAAAGCAGAAAGCAAAAACTTTCACTTTTGACATAACATTTACATGCCGTATTAAATTCAGTAAGTTAATTAATCTATGGGGCCTCTGTTCATTTACTGTAAAGAGTGCATTTTGATGCAAACCTTTTCAGGGCTATTAAATAAAAGAAGATACACAAAATACTTGGTTCATAGTTATTACTGAATGAACAATACATGTGAAAGGACTGGTAAATGATTTTTTGTTTGATTTTTATGATTGTACAAGACAGAATAGATGAAAGTACCTGGCATGTCTGGTACTTGACATGAGAGATATTTGACTAGATATTTTTAAAATATTAATTTCCAGTTCATTTTCAGATGAAAGGAATTTATTCTTGGTCTACAGATACTCAGCATCTTTATTTGCAATAAAGTTATATGTTTCAATCAGATTCCTAACAACACAGCATCAAGTTGATCAATGTGGAAATTAGTAGCCCTGACCTATAGTGCCCTGTGCAACTGTATTTTTTTAATTTGTTTGGTAAATGATTTTCCCTAGACTACAATTGGAACTTGAAAAGTGGACTCATCCAACTGATGGTATGAGAATTATTTGCCACATTTTTTTCTTTAACAGAATCTAGTTAAGTTTTTAGCCTATTTCAGAGACCCAGGATTTATTATTTGCTTCAAAGTAAATGTTAAATAGAGGAGAAGGACTAAAGCATGTGCTTTTTGCACAGTGGTGTTTTTTTGTGGGTGATGTGCCTTTTTACTTGGTTTTCATCTCTATTATAAAAGTAGAAACTAGGGAAATAACCTCCTCTCAGTCATGAGATGCAGTACATTTGTAAACCTTTATCTCAAATCAGCTATGAAAACAAGCACATCTTTTAGGGGAATGCAATTAAATCTCATCCTTAAAAATATGTATCTCAAAGCCATAGGGGAAAAGTTTTGCTATGCGACTTATTTTGGAATTTTTTTACTCTTAAAAACTGACCAAGTATAAATATACATATTAAAGGAGCATACCAAAATATAATAAATCTGGAATCTGTGAGTAACATAGCTATCAATTTTGTCTATTTTTACCTAGAATTTCCCTTTTTGGTTCTACTGTTAATGGGCTGTCTTCTGTTACTTAATAAATGACATTAGCTATACTTAAGTCCACCCATAATATTGAATCTTTTCTTATGAATATAGTTCCACTATATGCATACTACTTTTAAATTTCCCCTTATTTATTTCTATAATGACAAAATGTTTATTTGGAGTCTCAGCACTTTAATTAATTTTTAATCATTTAATTTTGGGAAAAAATAAGTTTCATAAGCAGCCATCACATTTATGTCAGTGATAACAAATAACATTCTTATGACATTTGCATAGTCATTAATGGACTAATATTTAGTTGAAAATAGAGCATATTAAAGAAAAATTGGTTATTTTCTCAAAAAGATATTTGAAGTAGAAAGGCAAGCATCACAAAAGGATGAAACGAATGAGCTGCCTGTTCAATCTTGTCTTTGGAAAAATGTAATTTTCAAAGGGCTTCTTGAAACATTGAATATCTGAACATTTTAATGTTGTGTTTGGAAACTGATGCTACAACCCAAGATTCGAGTGGTATTTTCAAAAAGAATAATTTGATGCCAGAGGACAAGAAAGATTGTTGATAAAGAAACTAATTAGGAGGCCTTAACATCCTTGAAGGGTAAAGGCACAGGTTAGCAAAAGCTTGAGCGAAGGCGATTCTGTATAAATGGAAATTAAAAGATGGATATCAAAAATAAAGCCTCATCAGGCTTGTGGAATAAAGAGATACTATTTCAAAGCTGTCAGAAATCTTAAAGCTTAAATTAGATATTTTAATCTTGATGAGTAGAACAGTTGTGGTAATATTAACAAAAGTAGAGTAGTCAGACAGATAGCTAGTTTTCAAACTGGTGAATGGGTTTTAAGATTCATAAATTAGCAACCTACTCATCTGACAAAGGGCTAATATCCAGAATCTACAATGAACTCCAACAAATTTACAAGAAACAAACAAACAACCCCATCAAAAAGTGGGCGAAGGACATGAACAGACACTTCTCAAAAGAAGATATTTATGCAGCCAAAAAGCACATGAAAAAATGCTCACCATCACTGGCCATCAGAGAAATGCAAATCAAAACCACAATGAGATACCATCTCACACCAGTTAGAATGGCAATCATTAAAAAGTCAGGAAAAAACAGGTGCTGGAGAGGATGTGGAGAAATAGGAACACTTTTACACTGTTGGCGGGACTGTAAACTAGTTCAACCCTTGTGGAAGTCAGTGTGGCGATTCCTCAGGGATCTAGAACTAGAAATTCCATTCGACCCAGCCATCCCATTACTGGGTATATACCCAAAGGACTATAAATCATGCTGCTATAAAGACACATGCACACGTATGTTTATTGCGGCATTATTCACAATAGCAAAGACTTGGAACCAACCCAAATGTCCAACAATGATAGACTGGATTAAGAAAATGTGGCACATATACACCATGGAATACTATGCAGTCATAAAAAATGATGAGTTCACGTCCTTTGTAGGGACATGGATGAAATTGGAAATCATCATTCTCAGTAAACTATCGCAAGAACAAAAAACCAAACACCGCATATTCTCACTCATAGGTGGGAATTGAACAATGAGAACACATGGACACAGGAAGGGGAACATCACACTCTGGGGACTGTTGTGGGGTGGGGGGAGGGGGGAGGGATAGCATTGGGAGATATACCTAATGCTAGATGACGAGTTGGTGGGTGCAGCGCACCAGCATGGCACATGTATACATATGTAACTTACCTGCACATTGCGCACATGTACCATAAAACCTAAAGTATAATAATAATAATAATAATAATAATAAAAGAAAAAAAATAAAAAAATAAAATAAAAAAAATCAGAGAGAAAAAAAAAAAAGATTCATAAATTAGGAACCAAACAATATTGGTTGTAAAGTGATCAAATTACTACTGTAATTTACTAATAGAAGTATTGTAAATTACTAATAACAGATTGATCAAGCTGATTTAGGAGTAAAGGTATACAGAGATTTATTCATATTACATACTCAATGCCATGATGTTCTAGGATTGTAGATTCATTTTGTTTTTTCACTTCAGACCTTTAACAGTTTTGCTAAAAGGAGTTGTGAATTCTTCTCTGGGTGCCTCACTACACAGAACCAGGATACTGATTGCAGCCAAGAGAACATGATTTACAGATAGAGTGGATTTACACAAAGAGCTATCAAGTTAGAAAAAAAAAAAAAGGTAAGCCATTTCAACTGTGTTTAAAAAGTAAGGCAGCCAGCCAAAATTTTGTAAAGCGTATTGGAGGGAAACAAAGAATTTCATAGAAGACAACTGATAAAGAATCAATACTCCATGAACTTTGTGCAGGTGCAAAGGAAATTATGATTTTTTCTTATAGAAATAAAAACTCTGAAGCAAGGTTTGGACATCCCAGTATGGTTGAGTTAGACAAAAGAAGAATAGGACCTGAATAAAGAGATTCACACTGATTCACATTAGGGTGGACCCATACCTAATTTTGAACCAGATTGTTTTGTATCTTGGCTTCCAGTTTCTAACAGAAATAACAAAAAATTTGACTTCATGTTGCAACTTGCTTACAAATATTCTCCTTAGGATATTATGCCCTGTGCTAAGAGCTATTGTATTCAGTCACTGATAATATATAAAAAATGTAATCATGCCTGGCACATGAAAGCGAGCGTCCAAGCACAGTGAGTCTTTTAGAAACATTCTGCCTAGAAAGTGGTTATTAGAGACATTAGTGGCCATGTTAAGTCATATCCATTGGGAAGACAGCACTCCATATGACACTCACAGCAAAGAGTGAAGCAAACGGCTGGGCGTGGTGGCTCACACCTGTAATCCCAGCACTTTGAGAGGCTGAGGTGGGTGGATCATAAAGCCAAGAGATCAAGACCATCCTGGCCAACATGGTGAAACCCCGTCTCTACTAAAAATATAAAAGTTAGCTGGGCATGGTGGTGCACGCCTGTAGTCCCAGCTACTTGGGAGGCTGGGGTAGGAGACTCGCTTGAACCTGGGAAGCATAGGTTGCAGTGAGCCGAGATCGCGCCACAGCCCTCACTCCAGCCTGGTGTCAAAGTGAGACTCCGTCTCAAAACAAAAAAAAATACATAAATAAATAAATACATGTGAAGCAAACCTGGGGACTTGAGGAGATAATATTTAAAACATCTAATAATTATTGATCACTTTATGAATACAACAAATGTTCAAATCACCTATTTATAATATTAAATTTAAACCTAACAGCAAATAGATGTAGATCTTGTTATAACGTCTGCTTTACAGATAAAAAAAGAGACGTGAAAGTGTGTGATATGTTCAAGTTCCCAAAGAAAAAATAAGGTGAAGCAGGATTGAACTCACTTGTATCAAATCTAAAACCTTACTGAATTAATAAATTAATAAATTTTCTCAGAAGGTGAGGTTTCTTTAGGTTATTACAAGTTCTTTGCACATGTCTTCACAGATCTATCTGTATTAAATGTTATTATTTATTGAGTTGCTAATAGTTCATCAGGATTCACAATAACAACTCTATTACGTAATAATATAATTCAATTATACATAAATCCTAGATTCCATAAAATTAAAAACAATCAATGCTCTAATGAAGATAAGTGTTTGGGCAAAATTGATTTCAGAATCTCTTTTTTCCTTTTCTTTTGATAACGTTAGCCCTGAGATTGATAATAAAGAACTTTTGAGGTTGAAAGATGGAAATCATAGCATAATTTTAATAGAGAAATCATGGTATGAAATTCATACTAGCCACTACTATTTACATCTATTGCTGAAATACTCTATAACTCATATTTATAAATGCTCATATTCATGGCCCTTAATTTGAATGCATATCCTTTTAAAATTTTACTGTAAATTTTACTATAAAGAGCAATTTCTTCTAACTAATGGAAGATGCCTAAAGGGACATACGGCTTATGGAGTCTTTTTCTCCAACATTACAATTCACCCAAATTCACATTATTAACAAGAACTGTTGAACACTATTTCTCTAAAGTATTCTGCACACTAAGCAGTTATTGTCACAGTTTAAAACTTGTGATTGCTGCAAAAGAGAAGGGAGAAAAATCCCTTGGCTTTACTTGACAGATAAAAGTAAATAAGGGCAAAATTCTAAAATAACCAGCTATCAAATCATCTAGGTCTGGGAATTTCAATGAACTGGACACAGAACAAGTCACCTCAGTGATAATGGTGAGAAAATACCTGGGGGGATTCACAAAAAGAGTTTCAATTACAGATTAGTTCTGCATAATAATGGTGAATGATTCTTAGCCTTTGTCATAGAAAATAGGTTGGTTTCCAGATTACCTAAGGATGTAACAGAGAACTCCAGAGGACAGATGGGGATCCTGAAGAAAAATAGAAAGGAAAAGAAACAAAAAACAAAACTGTACAGTCTCATAGACATTTTGGTGATACCTTTCATAATATGAATAGAGGCTTAGTGAGACAATGAATAGGCTAACAGAAATTCTAACCATTTCCAGTTGTCCAGAAGTGGCAAATTTCCAAGAGGTCTCTTAAGATAAACACTAAAGTGCACGAAGAGTAGACAAACCTAGGCTACCTTAACACTGCAGCTTGGAGCATTCTTTATTTTACACATATTGCACAACGTTCCAGGCTGTTTGATATCAATAGTAATAATCTAGGACCTATAAATGTATTTATCATTTATTATATGATTTTCTTGTTTGCATTTTCAACAAAGAAGGCCACACAGCTAAATTCTTTACTTGCAATACAGTCTGACAACTTAAATTTGTACGTAATAAAAATGTAATATTATGTTATGTTGTCTGAGTGTGTATATGCTGTTATGTGGTAATAGATGAAAAACTTCTATGAATCTACGTTTTTATAAATCATTGATTTAGCAAATATTTACTATGTACCCATTATATTTGAGGCACATACTAGGAAAATATGAGATTTTAAATATGACATGATTGCTCACTTCTTTGTAATCCTTATGATTTCTATGGTAATATTTTTAATATTTTAATATTTAATAACTTGCAAATCCACCTTATTCTACCAAAACACATATATGTTCCATGTGTTTTATGTGGGTATAAGCCTACTATATTAAGCTCAATAAGTATTTTAAAAATGAAAATTATGTATCGTAATTTTACATTAATAATTTGTATCTAAAACAATGTTTTATCCTTGGAATGCATCTAACACTCTGATAATGTCTGTAAATTATCTAATAATTAGTTGTAAAAGGTAATTTCTCCATATTATCTCTTCCTTTCCTGATTCTTATAATTGTTAAACCTTTATGGAATATGTAAGGTTTGTTTCATATACTTCCTTTTAGCCACATGGAAAATAAATGCTCCTGTATGAGTGAAGGATAAATGCTGTTATCCAAGAGGATGCAGTTCCTGGGGAAATACATGAAAGATTAAAAAATTAAAACGATTTGGTAGCAACACTCCCACTGCAGCTCACTGAAGCATCTTCTTGCTCTTGTTTGTAATTTGAATCACTTTTTGCTTAATAAAGTCTATCCAGTAATATGGGTTTGGAGGTGGCTCCCACTGGAAAAGACAGCCTCATGCTGAAATGTCTAATAGAACAAAGTAGCAACTAAAATATAGGAGGTACTGAGTGGCTGTGTTCAATATCCTTCTTTTATCTTTCAGCAAATAAAGTGATTTTTTCCCCTTATTTTGGTGTGTGTGTGTAACTTTTAGTCTATAGCCATCTTCAACATCAGCTCAGTAGGAATTGGAAGACTAACATAAGAATGCAGCCTAGATTTGCACATAGGCCAAAATGACTTTTTCCCCATATTGATAGTCTAAGTTATTACACTTTGGAGGATATGTGGATTGTCTTGCTTAAAACTCTTTCAACCTTCTTTCTAGTTTGTTCTTCTCTAATGCAAAACTGACTGGAACACTAAAATAGTCATTTCCCAGAGGCCCTTGAAATAAACCTGTATGAGATTTAGATTTTGCCAAATTACTGCTGTCACTGAAAACTTAAATTAAAACTGCGTTTTATTTGGGAAATAGATGGAGTGGAAGATAAACGTATCCAATATGTGGATCAGCTAAGAAAGAAAAGGCAAGGATCTAGAGCTGGATGGTGAAGAGGCAGCTTCTAGTTATCCTGCAATTGTTTGGCCTTAGCAGGAGCAGTGGCATTTTTGGCATCATGGCAGATACTGAGACATTGGGGTTTGTTCCTGAAGTCCAGGCTAACATCTCTCTCTCCATCTCTCCCAATTATTCAGTATTTTTGTAAGTCTATATTAAATTCCTTTACAATCAAACTATCTAGAGTATACTTCATTCTCAGCAACGAGACCATGATTTGTACTTAGAGCATCATGATCTCATAATTGTGTGGGATCATAGTCATATTGTGATAATATAAAAGAAATACCATATCCTTGTCTATATATCCACACAGCATTTTTTTGGTGGGGGTTGGGGGGTGAATTTGGTTCTTGTAACCAGGATTAAGAGCTAAATACTGCGTCAAGTAAATAATAAGCCCCAAATAAGTATCCCTGATTTATTATTCTGTATCTTATATGCATGAGACTTTTAGGCACATATAAGAGCCCAGGACGTGGTTCTGTTTTTTGCTTTTGTAACTCACACAATGTGAAGTGTATTATTCTTAGTAAGAGTATATTGAGTTTTTTTTTTTAGTAGAGTATATGCTCCTTCAATGAATTTCAAAAAAAAGCACTCCCTTTCTACTGTACTGACAGATGTAAAAAAACTTGGTAAATTTGAACTTGGTGCACTTAGTCTATTTGCTAAAATAATATTTCTAGCAACTGTTTCATTTGCTAATAACACATTTACTACATTATTTGTAAGACTTGTATTATGAACTAATATTAAAGACATACAATTCTTGTAACATTTTTAGAAATTATAAGCTAAGATTACAAACAATTTTTCTGAGAGTTTTCACATTTAGCTCTGCCAAAACTTTTTCTAGACAACAATCTATTTGGCTTGTTAACCTACTTGGACATTCCCAAAGTCGACACAATATGATACAGTTGCCCAAATTAAGAAAAGGAGCATTTGGTCATTAAGTACAAAGTCTTTTTAATTATTTTTTTTTTTTAGAAAAGTAAGCCTTATTGCAGTATTTGTTTCTGAGCTCACTATTGCTAATTGAATATTTAAAGCATTTGTGGTATGATCCTAATATTTTGCACCTTTATCTCAGCTGCCTGCATAGCCAATTCTGTGGAAAAAGCATAATGATACTATTCAAGATCAAATTGCCATAGACCAAATATTTACAGATGTGCTTTGCCCAAACAGTATAAACAGTAACTATGGCTTTATGTAATTTTTAGCATCATCATCAACATGCAATCAAAATTATCACCCAGTTTTATTTTAACTGTGAGGCTCTGTATATAGTAATTATCTGGTATCAAATTTTTCCCTGGATCCTTTGGGAGAAAATAAGTAGGTTGAGGATGTACAGAGTAAACTCTGCCAGATGAAGGCATCTGAAAGAAAGGACTCATACAAATGGTACCAGTTAATCTTAGCCATTTGACATTTTTTTCTGTTTGATGGTGATCAGTCCCTCTGGACACATTATAGGAACTTAAACTGTTGTGAAATAATTTACCTTGTGATTTACATTTCTCAAGTAGCTAATCCTACTGTCTGTTAATTCTATCAATAACCCTGCCCCACTATGTTTCTATGCTCAGTTTTTAAATTTCACCTTTTTTTTTTTTGCCTGTTTGACATATTCTGCAGAACATTGTTTGTCTGTGTGTTTAAAAATTGTGTTGTTTAGATAATTTTCATCTTCCTCTGATTTGGAAGAGATGGCCTATGACATATTCTCCAACCAAATGTGTAATAAATGTCTGTGATTTGGATGCTCATGTCGACTAGACACAAAAATGTAAAAAGCTAAATGCCTATCTTCTCATTAAGCAGGACAAGATCTAGACTGACATAGAAACTAAGTTACTGTTTTCATACATTTTCCTTTCTGAGCCATTAATGACCTCATTTAATTCTCTACTAACAGAGATATATCCAGCAAAAGAAGGTACACAAGACCTGGTTTATTACCACAGATGACCACAGAGGACATCGATGATTCCTTTCTACCATTGGTGAAAATGTTCTTGCTGCATGCTCTTCAACTCTAGTATAGGTTAAGGACTGGGTCAAGGATATTTTTATATTACTCTTATGTAGTGCCTTTGCTCTAAGCTAGGGGAGATGAGATATTTGGTTGCCATTTTTGTAACCTTGAGCATGGTTCATATACTCACCTTAACAGTCAATAAAATTTCTATAGAAATGGTCTGAGCCATTTTTGCTTTTCAATATTTGAGACTTTTTAAAAATCACTTCTAGTGAAGTTTTATAAGATACTATTTCACAAAAAAAAACCTATAAAAAGACCATTTAGACATAGGGAAGAAGTGTCCAACTTTTCAATGTTGATAGTTCAAAGGACTTAAAGAAGCATTTAAATGACCCAGCTTTAAAAATATATATAGATAGATAGATAAATGATGGCGACAAAGTGTAAATAATTTATTTACAGGCATGCTATTAGTTGGGTCCAACCAGCATTCCAGTCTATAGCTACTAGGCTTAAATTGAGCTATTTGCCATTTCTAAATTCATTTTAATCATTTTCTCTATAATATGAATACTTTACAGTATTTATAAGCCATTAAAACAGCACATTCTAAAATGGGCAAAAATATAATGTGTTCAATTATGTTCAACGATATCACTCTTTGTTCCTTTAAGGGTGTTACTTTAGGTCAATTTATCAAAATTCAATTTTATTAGTTCTCAGAAAAATCATAGGCACATTTACATTTTATAATAAATTATCCTCCAAATTATCAACTTTATCATGTTAGAGATTGTTTCCATATATAAAAGCCTCTATTACAATTTGTAAAACTTCTAAAGGACTATTTCATGTATCATAAAATATTTTTACTGAAATAACTATAGAGTAATGCCTTCCCTGATTTTCAGAATTCTGGTAATAGATTGAAATTCAAATGATTTATAGCAATATGTTCTAATTTATAGTTATCTATCAACAGCACCAAATAAAATATAAATTACTAAGATATTCTATCAAATATAATGCACTTATATTTAAGCACACTTATATTTAATATTCAATGAATCACTTGGTGTAATTTATCTGAAATGCTAAATTTGAATACAAAAATATAAAGAAGTATTAATAAATTTATTCCCACTGATTTACACTGTAAAATCCATAGTTATATTACACTCATAAAAAGTTATTTTATTATTTTCAATGCTTGAGTAATAAGGGGTTTTTATCAGATTTACTTTTTCCCCCATGAATATGTCCAGAAAGTAAAGGATAAAATTAGTCAATAGGGAACATCACCTGTTTGTCCCAGGAAACATATGTATGTATTTTATTAATTACAACAATTCTACTAAGGAGTACAGTATTTTAAATCCCATTTCATAGATGGGAAAACTGAGGCTTAAATGACATTTCCAATGTCAAACTCCTACTAATTTTCAATTTGACACTAATTTTACTCCAACACATGCATTCTTTTTCACTAGTAATTTCTGTCTTTTCACCTTTTAACTTTAAAAGAATGTAAAATAGTCATACATAAATATTACAGATATTGAAGATGATTAAGATATATAACAAAAAAGAACAGTTTTTAAAATGTGGCAAATAGAAGAAATATATTATTTAGCAGCCATCAAAAATCGAGATCCCATGACACAAAGTCTAGATTTAACTTTCAAATAATCATGACAGGCAAGTAGTTAGGGATATAGAGGACACAAGATTCACCATATGCTTAATAACTACCGAGCAATGAGTACCTTAGGTTCATTAAATTAATCTGTTTTTATATATGTTTGTAATTTCCTATCATTAGAAAACATGAGATAATTTGGGATTACCAAGAACACTTATCGATACAGGAAAATCTTATATTACTAAAGGAAAAGTTATGATTGGTTTATCTATTTTTGAATCTATCTTAGGAAAGAAACATACCAAAAGATGTCTTATATCTGTGGCAGGATATAATAGAACACATATTGTCTTTGTTTTTTTCTATTGTTTGTAAGTATTACCCTGCACATACATTATTGCTTTTTTACTCTGAAAAATAAGCATAATTAAAAGCACCAAGTATTGCAATTTTTATTTCAAAGTTTTTAAATCTTGAAAAAGAAATTGAGTAACATACAAAATTTGCCTAGATGAGCTTATGAACTGATTAAGAATAAAAACCCCAAACTATTTTATAATTGTCATACACTCAAGACAATCAGTTTGTTTGAACCTTAAAGGTTATTCTTGAATAAACTGTCTCAAGTTTGGAGTGTGTATGTTTAACATACGATATTCAAGTTGTTGACTTTATTTAAGTTAATCTTATTTTCTGAGTACAAATAAAAACTTGTTAAAATGGTATTAAAAAGAAAACATTGGCCAGGTGTGGTGGCTCATGCCTGTAATCCCTGCGCTTTGGGAGGCTGAGGCAGGCAGATCGCTTGAGCCCAGGAGTTCAAGACCAGCCTAGGCAACAGAGAGAAACTCTGTTTCTACCAAAAAAAAAAAAAAAAAAAAAAAATTCTGGGCATGGTGGCACGCATCTGTAGTTCTAGCTACTTGGGAGGCTACAGTGGGAGGGTCTCTGGAGTTCTAGCTACTTGGGAGGCTACAGTGGGAGGGTCTCTGGAGCCTTGGAGTCAGAGGTTGCAGTGAGCCGAGATCACACCACTGCACTCCAGCCCAAATGTCAGATAAGACCCTGTCTAAAAAAAAAATTAAAATTCATTTAATAATTCATGTGAGGTTCAAAAATCTACAAGAAAATTATGCATTGTTACCAAAATTATAGAGAGAAACAATACAAAGATGGATCATCAATATTGTATGAACATTTGTGCACTGCATACCTGAACTTGTGTAAGTAAAAACAATGCTACTTCAAAGAAAGACAAATTACTTTGTCCAGGTAAAACTACTGGTTAAAAGAATGTGAACAGATTGCTTCATGATATGAAAGGAAAATACTGTTTTAAAAATAGTCTCTGCATTTGCATCTGGGGAGAGTTTATAACTACTACTGTTTACTTTCAGCTAAAACATAATAAGTGATGGAACTGTCATTAATGCTCTCCAATGGTTTATTACTATTATTGGCCATTCTTCCTTCCCTTTTAATACCTTACTCTCTTGGGTGGCTCAAATTAAGCTTCTTCAAAGTCCATCTCTCCCTTTGTATTGTGTCCAACACTAAACAACATCTTGACTTTCCCATGATTCTCAGGGACCGCTCTAGACAGTTTGCTTCAATATAAATTGGACCTTTCTTCAACGTCACATGAAAAACCTAGCTGCATAATTTCCATGGTTCAGGGCTCTAGTCTTCATACTAAGAGGTGTAAAAGCATCTTATTTTATATTTCACTCAGTGTTTTAGAAGAATTGATGCTAACTTACCATCTTATGCTGTGAAATGTATAATTTATAAATAATTGATTGTACTTATTAATGGATGTGGGGATCTTAAAGTATTGTCCTTTCCTTGAAATTGAACAGGACATTCCTTAAAATTTAGTGTGGTAAAGGAGAAAAGGAATTTATACTGCAATAAAGAATTTCATGCAAATATGAACCTTGAAAGGGCACAAATATTTCTTTAACCCAAATATATGCTAGATTTTGATAGGATGGTTGTGCTTGGAAAAAAATTGTATCTGGTTGACCATCTTCCAGACTCTGCACAAATGCTGCTGTGAATGTTAATCATGGTTGTTGCCAAGGTCACCTGAAAAATAATTTATAGTCCCCTTTCCCCAAAAAATGTATCAGCTGCTTACTTAGAAAATTAGATTTATATACAGTTATAGCACCAGATCACTTCTGCATGATTCTTCTATTTTTCCTGTACACCAGAACTTGGAAAATGTATATTTCTGCAAATGTTTATCCCCTTCTAAATAGGAAGGATTGAAAATAATAGAAGTATTTTATAATATTAAAATAATTTACTGAGGCATACTGGCCTCAATATTTTTATTATCATTATTATTATTTTTTGAGACAAAAAAAGAGAATTTTTTTTTTTCTGTGGCCCAGGCTGGAGTGCAGTATGTGATAATAGCTCACCACAGCCTCAAACTCCTGAGTGCAAGTGATCCTACTGCCTCAGCCTCCACAATAGTTAGGACTGCAGGCACGTCACTGCAGCCAGCTCATTTTTTTAAAGACGGGGTCTCATTTTGTTACCCAGACTGGTCTGGAACTCCTGGCATTGAGCAATCCCTCCCGCCTCAGCCTCTCAAAGTTCTGGGATTACTGTTGAGCCACCATGCCCAGTCAATGTTTTTATTTATAGAAGGAGAACGTTAGGCTATGAAAACTCAAATATTTCTTCCAGCAATACATTTTTTAAATTTCAGACTGAGGAAAAGGGAACTTTTACCAATAGTCTCTGCTATTTGCTTTTATATAGTTCAAGATATTAAAGCTACTGACTAAAGTAGTCCTACTGCCTTGATATTCCCATTTGAGGCTATTCTAGCAGGAAATTAAATATTTCCTTGTAAATGCATATTTGCTTTCTCTTTTTATTATAGCTATTGAAAAAAACTATAAACAGATGAAAAACATACTCTGATACACAGAAAATTAGATGCTTAAATATAAAATCAGATCTAGATGATTGGCATTAGTTAACAGATACAGTTGTACAATATAGTTCTATTTTTGGCATCGGAGAAAAATATACTCTGGTTTTGAAACAAAGATAACTTTGTACTTATACTCTAATAGGTTATTAATGTTATTCCATAATTAATTGATAAGGAGAAGAAGTTTGGTGATATTGGAAACACTGGATTGAAGCCCATCACATTTGTGGCACCTTTTTATTTGTTTTAATATGGCTGTGTTTGACATAGTGAAAGCACAAAGGCAAAGTAAAGGAAACCCTTGTTGGGTTTCTTATTTTTAAAAAAATGGTTCTCAGCAGGTAAAAATACCATTTAAGAATCAACATTGCTTTTTATTTAAATTCAAAAGAGATGAGTGATAGCTTCTAATTTTTTTTCCATCTGTGCACCACAAATGTAGATGTCATGTTGGTAATCTCTTTAGGGTTATATGGAAATTAAAAATTGCTGACATAACTGCATTTATTAATATTTACTGCTGTGGGTTGGATACGTCCCCTTCAAAGTTCAGGTGTTAAAACTCAATGGCCAATATGATGGAATTAAGAAGTATGGTAGTTGCTGGGTGCGGTGGCTCATGCCTGTAATGCCAGCACTTTGGGAGGCCGAGGCGGGCAGATCACTTGAGGTTAGGAGTTTGAGGCCAGTTTGGCCAACATGGTAAAATCCTGTCTTTACTAAAAATACAAAAATTAGCCGGTCATAGTAGTACTTGCCTGTAGTTCCAGCTACTCAGGGATGCTGAGGCAGGATAATCACTTGAACCTGGGAAGTGGAGGCTGCAGTGAGCCAAGATGGTGACACTGCATTCCAGCCCAGGTGACAGAGGGAGACATTGTCTCAAAAAAAAAAAAAAAAGTTTGGTAGTTAAGATGTGACTAGGTCATGGGGGATTTTTCCCTTGAGAATGAGATTAAGGCCCTTCTAAAAGAAGTTTCATGCAGATCAGCTCCTTTGCCCCGCTGCCTTCTCCCAAGTGAGGACATTGAGGACACAGCAACAACACACCATCTTGAAAGCAGAGAAAGCAGCCCTCACTGGACATCACACTTGCTGGTGACCTGATCTTCCGCTTCCCAGCCTCTAGAACTGTGAGAAAATCAGTTTCTGTTCTTATAAATTACCCAGTCTGTAAAATTATTTTAGAGCAGCACAAAGGAACTAAGACATTTACTTTCCGATGAATTTCAGCCCATCTGAATCAATTTCTTTTGAGAGTCCTATTGCTTGTCATTTTGCCTTAGAAATTACAAGCCCTTAATGTAAGGTAATGTTTGAATTGAGGTTGCCACAGGTAATGTCAATAGCCTGAGGAGATATGATTTTATTGTTTGGTATAGCCATGCCAGTTTATATTCAATTTTGTAATTTTTTTTCATGTTCAGACTGATTTCAAAAGGAAAACAATTAATAATATAATCCTTATTTTCATTGTTAAAGTCAAATTAAGTTTGACTTCTTAGAAGCATAACTAGACAGAAGACAAAGTTATTTGCTTAATTGAAGGTCCAGTTAAAATTGTTTAATGGACTAATAGTTTTATTGACTGCCCAAATTTTACCTAATAAATGATATCATAGGAAATTATTCCAAATTACAAAATTAGATTAATAAGCGGTCAGAAATTTGGGGAATAATTTAAAATGTAGATATAGGAAAATGATTTCAGTGTACTAAAAATTTGAATTATTGCCTTTGATAAAAAATTGCTGAGACCAGACAGATGCTTCAGCACTGCACTTGAATTTGACCTGAAATAGTTCTTATTTGGCTGTTACAGATCAGAATCCATACTTTAAAAAAAAAAAAAAAAGCTCTTCTGTAATTCAATTTTCAAGCAAACTTATATTTAGCTCTGCTAGCAAATAGTTGAACAAACACAATTTCCTGAAATACAAAAATTAAACATGATGAAACAGATAGCAGGAATTTCATTTTCTACTTGTAATAACAGAAAAAGCAATGTTTGGAAGATATTGCATGATGAAATTATAGTACCTTTGAATGAAATATTTGACAAAAGTTTATTTTGTTCTGGCAGCATGAGTGAGGAGAACCAGATTAGAAGACACTGCTTCCTATTAGCTGTTGACTCCCATACAAGTGAAAAATAATGCTCCAGTTTGAATTCTCAGGAAACATTTATGAACTAGGTTTGACAGTTAACTTGAGTTTACTCTTTCAATAAAATATTGTGGGCTGAAAATGTATATAACTTTTTCTTTGAAGAATTTCATTGAAAGAAGGCCGGGCACGGTGGTTTATGCCTATAATCCCAGCACTTTGGGAGGCTGAGGCGGGTGGATCACTTGAGGTCAGGAGTTCGAGACCAGGCTGGCCAACATGGCGAAACCCCGCCTCTACTAAAAATACAAAAATTAGCCAGGCATGGTAGTGGGCACCTGTAGTCTCGGCTACTAGGGAGACTGAGGCAGGAGAACTGCTTGAACACGGGAGGCGGAGGTTGCAGCGAGCCAAGATCATTCCACTGCACTCCAGCCTCGGCGAAAGAACGAGACTCCATCTCAATCAATCAATCAATCAATCAATCAATAAAATTTCATTGAAAGAAAAGCTCATTTTTCTCTAAAGAACAGAAAGAGACAAACCTGTATGGAACAGCTATTATGTGTTAGACACTGCTGTTTTCATTGTGGCAAGGTAGAATTCTTCCGGGGCTATAGGCTCTAGCAGTGCTGGCCATTAACACTTTCAAAGAAGCTAGAAATATTCTGTCTGCACTGCCCACTATGGTAGTCACTAGCCACTTGTGATATGAAGTATTTGCAAGATGGGTAGCTCGATTAAAGAATTGAACATTTAACTTTATTTAACATTAGCTATTTCAAATCTATATAGCAATATGTGACAGTGTTAAGTGGCACTACATATTGGACATCACAACTCTAAAGCCAGACTTAACTTTCCTCCGTTTTGTTGTTGTTGTTGTTGTTTGTTTTTTGTTTTTGAGACGGAGTCTCACTCTGCTGCCCAGGCCGGAGTGCAGTGGCATGATCTCGGCTCACTGTAACCTCTGCCTCCTGGGTTCAAGCGATTCTCCCGCCTCAACCTCCTGTTAACTTTCCTCAGTTCTCTATGTGTCATATAACTTCTAAAGGTCTCCATGTTTTCATCTATAAAGGGGAATAAGATATATACCATCTCTCTAGTGGCTGTATGGATTAAATACATTTTTGAATGATGGATCCGTCTAGTAATCACTAAATGCGTTTGCTATCAATTCTCGCAAGAGACTAGCTTTCTTAGCCACCATGCTCCAAGATGTAAAACTATCACCCTTAATGAAAATAGAAGAGCGTTTACTTTTCCCTTGGGTAAGGAAATTAGGTAAGGCCTAATTGGGTAGAGTAAAGCCAATTATTAAACACAGATGACCTACAATTTCCCAACTCCAGCACTTAATGTCTCCTGCCCTTTGCTTCAGCAGAGCTGAGTGTCCAAACGTCATCTATATTCTCTCTCTTGCCTATTGCTGAAAACAGTACTGGAATAAAACCAACAACTGTTTGTTCATTTTGTCTGGTGCAATCTTTTCTTTAATATTCAAATATATGATATTTTATAAGAAAGCATTTATCTTTAAAAAACTGCAAATATGAAGAATGTATTTTAGTGGCTATTCAAGTTACATTTTTTCTTCACCATAGTGAAGAAAATTTCTTAATTTCCTTTTAGCCAACTTTCCACTTTTAACAAAAATCAGCTATGCCTCTCTGCTTTCTCTTTTGTCTTTTTTCCACAAATATTTCACTTGGAAGCCACCCAGCTTTGGAACAGCTTCCTGAATTTATCTGGAATATCTGTCATTAGCATATTCTATTAATCAACACAAGAGTTACATAAATCTAATAATTACTTATAGTACTCCCTGGCAAGTAATTCTAATTGTTAATTATTGTAATACTATAAAATACCTATGATGAAAATAATTATCTAATATTATAAATCAAATTATTTTTAAAACACAGAAATAAAATTACAAACTAAAATATATCTGCAGTATTACCTGTGTTTGATTCATTATGCATACTTTTTAGGTATCATTTTAAAAATACCTTTATCAAAATTAAAGTTCTTCTGGCACTATTTTAATTACATGTATTAAATGCATATTTGAGAACACTAAAACTAACGAAAAATGTAAACATTATTTGGATATAACATTTTGGGGGTGAATTATAAATATTTTTCTAAAATATTTACATTATTCAAAGTTCTATTCTCTACCCTTTTCTCTCTTTACATCTTAGACCATTTATGTTGCTATAATAGAATATCTGTGACTGGGTAATTTACTAAGAACCGAAATTTATTTTCTCACATTTCTGGAACCTGAGGAGTCCAAGATATAAAGTGCTAGTGTCTAGTGAGGACCTTCTTACTGTGTCCTCACATGGCGGAAGGGGGAAAGGCAAATAGGGACCAACTTCCCCTATGAAGCCCCATTATAAGCAGACCTAATCCCATTCACAAAAAAAGGAGCTCTCATGCACCAATCACCTACCTCTTAAATACTATTAAGATTAACCTCTCAATACTATAACATTGGTAAAATCTAAATTTTGGGGGGAGTACATTCAAACCATAGCATCCTGTATCTCTGACTGGTATTATTATGCATAACGGACTCAACTAGAAGTGACTTTATGCTGAAGATTTCAAATAATATATCTCTTGGAAACATTTTCTTAGCTCCAAAGAACAAGATAAAAGCACAAGAAATGTATTTGACATTCCCAACTGGGAATCCTGCAAGCGCTTGTTTTATTCTTGGTCCTCTAACACAGGTTTCATATTAAAGGATAGTGTTAGGGAAAATGCCCATGAGAGAAATGTGGAGGAAACCAGAAAAGGCTAGGAAAACTTTCAAAATTTGATGCTAGTCTTACTCTGCTTCACAGAGGTAGGTCAGGAGCAAGCCACATAGACGATCAACAACACTGAAGAAACTTAGGGAAGACCAAAGCAGAATCTAGGAGTCAGCCATCAGAGGAGTCCTGAGACTTTCAGAAATAAACTACTGTATTATCCTTGTCATTTTCATCACTGGCTGGGAGCATCTTCTGGGTACTGCGGCCTCATAGGTTCAGAGAAAACAACCATTTGATTTCTGAGAACAGCGCTAGGGCCCTTGATCAATTACACTCCCGGAAGTTGGAGTCTTCAAGGGAATATATTCTCATGTTTAACACATACCTCATTCACATCCACCCACTTATTCTAGCTAGTAATTTCTTTTAGAATCTTTAGCTAAAACATGTCATCAAGAGTTAAAGACTATTCACTCTGCCTCCTCATATATCTCTCCTCTTCAGGGATTAAGAAACTAATTAAGATAGTAAACATTTTCTGCTTTAAAGGCCAGACAGTCTCTGTTGCTGCTGTTTTAATACAAAAGCAGCCATTGATAATGCATAAACAAATAGCATGACCATGTTCCAATAAAACTTTATTTACAA
Organism: Pongo abelii; assembly: GCF_028885655.2. Classification (NCBI taxonomy): domain Eukaryota; kingdom Metazoa; phylum Chordata; class Mammalia; order Primates; family Hominidae; genus Pongo; species Pongo abelii. The sequence continues at coordinate 91,601,677 of NC_071999.2, read as the reverse complement.
AATAGGTGTCCCACAAGATTTGAGCCATGGTATGTTTGCCAACCCTTGCTCTAAACTCTCACCAAAGTTTACTAGACAATACAATAATGATAATGTTATTAGTTTCACTGCCTGCAGGCTTTCCTTATCCCACTCTTTATTCAACATAGGAAACCTATTTCACCAGTTAAAGCATCTGTGTAACTGACTTTCCCCAAACAGAGCAATTTTCTAACTATTGGGTGTGTTTAGATATAGTACCTTAATTTGGCCTGGCTACTGCAATAGGAACTTAAAAATGGAATAAGTTTTTTAAAGATTAGGCTCATTTCTAACCATTAAAAGTAAGGATACTGTGAAATTTTATGTGACATCACAGAGGGCCTGAGGAAGAAACTGAAATCACATTTTTTTTTATAGTCCTTCAAAATGAAATGATTAAAAAAGTCTATAAGAGATTTAGTTCCAGGACTTGGGCTTAATTATACGGACAGTTTCTCAAAGATATATATGGTATTTGTTTATGCCTATAGCAAATCAAATTTGTTGAAAGAATAAACATATTTATGTGAGCATGAACCATTAAACTAGGGCATAAAGCAATTGAAATATAGAAAATAAAAAATAGGTCAATTCGGGAGGCCAGTGCAAAAAGAAAGTTAAAGAATGTGGCTCAGGATAAAAAAATTATATCTAGCCATAAAACTACAGGATTCTCACCTTAAAAACTGTGTAAAAATAAATAAATGAATAAATAGAATGGGGCATTTAAAACAGGACATAATGGTCACACATGTTTTTCTCTGCACATTCCAATAAGTAAATAAAGAAAAACATTTATTTTTTCTTATAAACTAGAAGATTTATAGGCTACTGAAATTAACATAAAATTGAAATCTAAATGTATTTTGAAGGAGAGATGCCAACAAAGTTAATAATTCCCTCTTAGAACCCTGCCCCAAATGCTGAGTAATTTGAGACACGGGATACCTGTAATGCACACACGTGCAGAAGGTGTATCTAATATGGAAGAACTAATGAAAAGGACCCAGAAATGTTGCTGCCCAGGCCTTACTCTAGGCCACTAACTCTTCTGCCTTCTAGCCAAGGGTGAGAGACGCATTCTGTGGGAAGTTGAAACAAAACAAATTAGTCACCAATCCTAGCCGAGAGCAGCAATAATCACCTTATTAAAGGACAGTCAATTGAGGATGAAAACCATTGTCAACTGCTTCCCCTAAGCTCTCAAAAACAACAGGCAGGATTTTACCTTCCAGATCAAAAATTAGTATATTGTTCCTTGGAGAATCTAGCTACCCAAAATGATTACACAGATACTTATATTTGCAGATCCTTCAAAGAAGTGTGTGTGTACCTGCCCAAAAATCATGTAAGGACATCCACTGTTTTAGTCCATTTCTGGCTGCTATAACAAAATGCCATAAACTAAGTGGATTATAAACAGAAATTTATTTTTCACCATTCTGGGGGCTGAATAGCCCAGGATCAAGGTACCATCAAATTCCTTGTTTGGCGAAGATTCATTTTCTGATTCGTAGATAGCATCATCTCACTGTGTTTTCACATGTACAAGAGGCCAGCTATGACTCTGAGATCTCTTTTATAAGAATCCTATAATCCTATTCACATAATCCTATTCACAAGACCTGTGCCCTCATATGCTAAACACCTATCAAAAGCGCTACTTCCTAATACCATCACCTTGGATTTCAATATACAAATTTGGGGGCAGTAAGGGAGACACAAACATTCAGGTCATAGCTTCCACCAATCAGAAGCCCTGTCAAGACTTATAAGAGCTTTATTTCAACCTTTGATGTCTTATTAATAGTAACAGAAGCCATTAATCACCAAACATTCAAGGAAAAGTTCTAACATGAAAAATATGAGTGAGAACAAATAAACTGAAAAAGGAAATTGTAGGGAACAGAATCAATGTAGACAGTCAAAACTGCCAAAATAAATGGAAGTTAAAGAAATAGTCAGAAGAGCAGAACCAAAAGACAGAAAACAGAAAAAGATGATTTCTTAAAAATATCATTAAAGTATGTTTTAAGAAATATAAAACCCAAACATTTTGAATAAATATATAGTAAATCTAGAAGTATGTATCGCGCTTCTTATAAATGAAGAGGGCATAAAAAACATTTGACAAGCTACTTCCTCAAATTTTCATATTTTATGCTCCTTTTCCAAGAAAATTATCAGAAAAAAAATGTAAATAACCCAAACAAAAAACCTCAAGTAAAACAAATTTCATGTATGGAATATTTTTCTTGTGTTTGTATTAAGTCCTTTGGACATTCAGTGCCCACATATCAAATCTAAAAATATTTTTTTTTGCTCTAAAAATAAGCAAAAGAAAGAAAAAATAGTTCTGGGAAAGCTAGAGAACCAGTAAAATTGATAAATAAGTGCTTACTGTAAGAAAACATTAAAAATTACAATCCAATACTGGAATAATATGAAAAATAAGTTATCAATAAAATAAGGTTTTATTTCTTTCTTGGTTCTCCTCAAGAATCTGGTTCCAAGATCAATCATTTGCCCACACAACCTATTTCTATTGTGACTGGCACTCAACACTCAGGTGCCTGGAAATTATTAAAACTAAATGAGTACATAATTGACACTGTATATACTTGGTGGCACATTTTTTTGGCTCCATAATTTAATTCCAGGGTGCGACTGAGCAAAATCTTAAACAAAAAAGCTATTTCAGACTATTGCACATATAGATACCCAATGAATATTTGCTGCAAAAAACATTTACTTTAGATATTATGACTTCTATAGATTTCCCTGACTTACCTACTGCCTTGTAGAAGTATTGAAAAAACTGGGACTATATAGTTTTTATAATTTTATATCTATGTGTGTGTGTCCATCAATCCTATGATATTAAAGTAAAATATCTTATTATAACTATTATACAGATGTAAAGTTGCCTTAGGAGAAGCATGGTAATTGGAATACTGGAGAAGTTAGCTGATGAAATTCATAGATTCTGTACAATACTCATGTTCTAACTCCTGAGGTATCATGTAATAGTTTTTATATCAGAGAGTCAGCAAATTGTCATTATGAAGTTATTTCAAGCAAAAGCTTGTTCCAGTTGAAACTGTTTTTGCTTCAGCACAATGGAGAAGAAAATAAACCAGTTTTTTTAAAAATGTAGAACAAAACTAATTGGTGAAATAAATGTAGCAATTAATACTGATGAACATATATAACTGAAACTTTTTGTTGTCTTAGTAATTCTTGAAAGGTGTCAGAAAGAGTGGCTATCAGAAAAAGGGAAAAAGGCTCATAAACTTCACAACTGCAATTTCCACTTACAGCTCCTTGACTAGTTGCATGGCTATAACTTAATTGCAAGGGGGACTGGAAAGTTTGCCCATATTCCCAGAAATGAGAGGATAAACAGACCTGGTGATCACCAGCTATCTCAACCACCATCTCTTTCCATCTTATACTTCTTTCCAAGCCAGGCAGGAGTCCTAAGCAGAATAACATGTGCCAGTATCCCATACATTTCAATGTTGAGGGAAATATGCAGGAAGCTAAATTCTAGAGAGAGATTAAAGTCTGAACAACTACTAAATAAGTGGTAATTTACTAGAAAATACTTCAATGTGGACTTGCAAAAAGATGAACATGTGTAAGTTCTCATCTTCTCTGCCAGAGGTGGAGATACATCCAAAACAGCAATGCATACATTGAGAATGTCAGTCAAAAGTTTGCACTTCAGAGATATCTTGAGATATCATTTTCTCTGACTACCACCGGAGGCATAACAAATGTGAGAAATGAGCTTTCATTGGCAACATTACTGGCATCCAAATAAATAGGCTGATTAAAATATTCTAGGAAGAGAGAGCTTTAACATTTTCATGAACAAGCTTTGAAAAGCTAGTAATCTCTTCATTTTTATCTTTCCTTAAATAGCACATGGTAACTGACATGATTTCATAGATATAATATTCAATATTATAATGAATGCTGCCACTGGAATATTGTTAGTTTTGTTTTCAGTTAGGGTCAGAGAACCAGATCCTAAAAAAAAAAAAAAAAGAGACAGAGAGATCTGGAAAGGCACCGAGATCACAGAAAAGCAATTTTGTGTTGCTACTAAGTGATGTTTAAGAAACGATAGTATTTATGGTGGCCTCCTGTCTGAGACTTGATTTTATCACACCATGGTAGCAAAGTTGTGGTAGAAGAGACCTATTCTCACTATCTGCTCCATTGATGCCAAAATCGCTACCAAAAATATCTTAATAATTGTGTATGTTCAATTGCTTGGTCACTTTGTATAATAACAAAGATCATGCAAAGGAATCAAAGAGTTGGAGAGCAGAGCAGGTCAGGTGGGAAGACTCTGATACAGCCTAGGTGAACTTGAGGTCGGTTGGAAAGAAAGCCTAAGTAAGAGTGAGAGAAACTATTTCTGAGTAAGGGAGACCGTGGCTGAAGTCTGTTTTATTTTTATTGCATCTTCTTGGCCTTGGGCTTGAATGGATGGAAGCCATTTGTCTGGAAACCTGATTAGGCAATACCTTCAGCTACTGTAAGATCCCCTGTATATACGGTAATATACAGTTGTCACGCTTATTCCTGGTTTCAGTTTCCAAGGTTTCAGTTACCTGTGGTCAACCACAGTGTGAAAATAAATGAGTACAGCACAATAAGATATTTGAGAGAAAAAAAGAAAGAGAGAGAGAGAACACATTCGCATAACTTTTGTTAAAGTATATTGCTATAGTTGATCTTTTATTATTATTTATTGCTGTTATTCTCTTACTGTGTCTAATTTATAAATTAACTTTATCATAACTATGTATGCATAGGAAAAAACATAGTGTTTAAGATTCAGTACTATTCATGGTTTCAGGCATCCACGGGGGTTCACGGAACATATTCCCCAAGGATAAGGAGGCACTGTTGTATATAGCAAATGCATTTGTCAACAAATATTTCCTAGACAAGAAAAAAGGCAGAAAAATTAGAAAAAGATAAATAATGGGAATATCAAAAGGTATGAAGAAAATAAAACCACGACCTGCTAAAAAAGTTGTAATTTTGGCTGGGCACGGTAGCTCATGACTGTAATCCCACCACTTTGAGAGGCCAAGGCGGGCGGATCACGAGGTCAGGAGATTGAGACCATACTGACTAACATGGTGAAACTCCATCTCTACTAAAAATACAAAAACAAAATTAGCCAGGTCTGGTGGCAGGCACCCATAGTCCCAGCTACTCAGGAGGCTGAGGCATGAACCCAGGAGGCGGAGCTTGCAGTGAGCCGAGATCACGCCACTGAATTCCAGCCTGGCAGCCTGGGTGACAGAGCAAGACTATCTAAAAAAAAAAAAAAAAAATTATTTTAATTCTGAGAGGTGAAGCCAGCTGGGCTTCCGGGTCGGGTGGGGACTTGGAGAACTTTCCTGTCTAGCTAGAGGATTGTAAATGCACCAATCAGTGCTATGTGTCTAGTTAAAGGATTGTAAATGCACCAATCAGCACTCTGTGTCTAGCTAAAGGATTGTAAACACACCAATCAGCACTCTGTAAAAACGCACCAATCAGTGCTCTGTGTCTAGCTAAAGGATTGTAAACACACTAAGCAGCACTCTGTAAAAATGCACCAATCAATGCTCTGTGTCTAGCTAAAGGATTGTAAATGCACCAATCGGCACTCTAAAAACGCACCAATCAGCACTCTGTGTCTTGCTAAAGGATTGTAAACACACCAATCAGCACTCTGTAAAATGGACCAATCAGTGCTCTGTAAAATGGAGCAATCAACAGGATGTGGGTGGGGCCAAATAAGGGACTACTAGCTGGCCACCCAAACCAGCAGCAGCAACCTGCTCAGGTGCCCTTCTATGCTGTGGAAGCTTTGTTCTTTCACTCTTCACAATAAACCTTGCTGCTGCTCACTCTTTGGGTCCACACTACCTTTATGAGCTATAATACTCACCATGCGGATCTGTGGCTTCATTCCTGAAGTCAGAGAGACCATGAACCCACTGGGAGGAACAAACAACTCCAGATGAGCCATCTTTAAGAGTTGTAACACTCACTGCAAAGGTCTGCAGCTTCACTCTTGAAGTCAGCAAGACCACAAACCCACCAGAAGGAAGAAACTCTGGACACATCTGAATATCTGAAGGAACAAACTCTGGACACACCATCTTTAAGAACAGTAACACTCATTGGGAGGGTCCGCGGCTTCATTCTTGAAGTCAGCAAGACCAAGAACCCACCAGAAGGAACCAATTCTGGACAGAATTCTAAAGAAAAAATACTAAACTGTTAATGTGGATGTTTTGTGTATAGGATATATTTAATATATTATGTTTCTATTTCAACTTTCAGTAATTGCTTTCATTTTTAAACTAAGACAGCTTTACATGTGAGGAAGGTAGCAATTAAGAAGTTATATTAATATAAGCATTGTAAAAAATTAAAAATTTAAAAACCTTTAATTATAGCATGTTAGAAAACTGTTTACTGCTCAGCCCATAATGTGGTATTAAATAAGACATTATTGAAACATATGTTTATTTTCTCTAGGTATAAGGGCTGCTGCTTACCAAACCAACTGGACACATTCTGATTTGAAGATATAAGTAAAGCATCAACAGCCCTGAATTGTCAAAAATCTATGTTTTAGGTGAGTTTTAAGAGTCAGTTACTCCTTAATCTCCTAGAGGTTTCAAATCAAGCAACTCTCCTCTCACCCGTTGTTTACATTAAGTTTCTGCTTTTAACTGCTCTCTATTTCTGCCCATGATTAATGACATTCTTAAACATTTCTCTTTTTTGCCACCAAAAAAACTAAATGTTACTCTGTGTTCCAATTCCTTTTCTCATCTTTAACTTTCCCCAAAACTATACTAAAAGTGTTATATCTAGACCTCCCTTTCTGCCATCTCTTTCAGACTGCCTATTCTTTAGGAGGGCTTGTCCAGCAAAAATACTAGTTTTTTAAGAAAACCACATTGTGAATCACTTCCTCAGCTTCGTTTATAGCAGCCCGAAGAACAATAGTAATTCTCTAATTCCTCACCCCTAAGTCTCACTGTTTTAGTGTGTGTGGGCTGCTGTAACAAAATACCTTAGATTGGGTCATTTATAAAAAACAGAAATGTATTCCTCTTAGTTCTGCAGGCTGGGAAGTATAAGGTCAGGGTGCCAGCAGATGTAGTGTTTGGTGAGGGCACTCTGCTGCATATAGAACCTTCTATATGTCTTCACACGGTGGAAAAAACAAGCATGCTCCATCAGGCCTCTTTGATGAGCGTGCTAATCCCATTCATAAGGGTGGAGTTCTTATCACTCAATCACCTCCAAAAAGTTGCACTTGTTAATATCTTCACCTTGTAGGTTAGGCTTCAATATATAAATGTTGAGGGAAAACAAATATTCAGGCCACAGCATTTTGCTTTTGGCCTCTCAAAACTCATGTCCTTCTCACCTATAAAATATATTCATTCCATCCCAATACCCCCAAAGGTTTAACTTGTCCCAGCATCAACTCAGCTCAACAGTCTAAAACCCAGAGTCTCATCCAAACATCATCCAAATCAGATATGGGTGAGACTCAAGGTATAATATAAATCCTGAAGCAAATTGCTTTCCAGCCGTGAATCCATGAAATCCAACAAGTTATTTGCTTTCAACATATAATGATGGAACAGACATAAGATAAACATTCCCATTTTAAAAGGGAAAAATAGAAAAGAAGAAAGGAGTGACTAGTCCTAAATAAGTTCAAATTCCAACAAGCAAATAACATTAAATCTTAAGGCTTGAGAAAAATATTTTTTGACTCAGTGTTCTGCCATTTGGACACACTGGGATGAGATTTGGTCCCTAAGGCTTCAAGCTACCCACAGTGCAGCTTTCATGGGTTAGATTACATGCCTGTCGTTCTCTGTTGTACACTGTTGACTCTACTGGTCTGGGTCTTGGAGGTGGCCTCACCCCCATAGCTCCACTGGCCATTGATCTACTTAGGGCCATGATGGCCCCACAGAGTTATCCGGTGAATACTGCCCTATAGAAGGCCTCTTCAAAAGGCAAATTTGACACATAGGATCAAATTTAACTAAAGAGCTTCTGCACAGCAAAAGAAACTATCATCAGAGTGAACAGGCAACCTACAGAATGGGAGAAAATTTTTGCAATCTATACATCTGACAAAGGGCTAATATACAGAATCTACAAAGAACTTAAACAAATTTACAAGAAAAAAACCACCACTTCCAAAAGCGAGTGAAGTATATGAACAGACACTTCTCAAAAGAAGACATTTATGCAGCCAACAAACAAATTTTAAAAAGCTCATCATCACTGGTCATTAGCGAAATGCAAATAAAAATCACAATAAGATACCACCTCATACCAGTTAGAATGGCAATCATTAAAAAGTCAGGAAACAACAGATGCTGGAGAGGATGTGGAGAAATAGGAACGCTTTTACACTGTTGGTGGGAGTGTAAATTAGTTCAACCATTGTGGAAGACAGCGTGGCTATTCCTCAAGGATCTAGGACCAGAAATACCATTTGACCCAGCAATCCCAGTACTGGGTATATACCCAAAGGATTTTAAATCATTCTACTATAAAGACATGTGCACACGTATGTTTATTGCAGCACTGTTCACAATAGCAAAGACTTGGAACCAACCCAAATGCCCATCAATGATAGACTGGATAAAGAAAATGTGACACATACACATCATGGAATACTATGCAACCATAAAAAAGGATGAGTTTATGTCCTTTGCAGGGACATGGATGAAGCTGGAAATGATCATTCTCAGCCAACTAATACAAGAACAGAAAACGAAACACCGCATGTTCTCACTCATAAGTGTGGGTTGAACAATGAGAACACATGGCCAGAGGGAGGGGAACATCATGCACTGAGGCCGTCAGGGGGTGGGGGTTAGAGGAGGGATAGCATTAGGAGAAATACCCAATGTAGATGACAGGTTGATGATTGCAGCAAACCACCATGGTACGTGTATACCTATGTAACAAACCTGAACTTTCTGCACAAGTACCCCAGAACTTAAAGTATAATTAAAAATAAATAAATTAAAATAAAAAAATAAAGAAATAAAAAAAATAAAATAAAATAAAAAAATAAAAATAAAAATAAAAAAAATAAAAGAAATAAAAAAATAAAAAAATAAAATAAAAAAATAAAAAAATAAAAAATAAAAAAAAAGAAGGCCTCTTTTGGTGGCCATGCTTACAGTAGGTGAGAATTGATCTTTCTTACTGTATTATTCCATTCTAATGCTGCTACAAAGAACTGTCTGAGACTGGGTAATTTATAAAGGAAAGAGGTTTAATTGACTCACAGTTCTGCAGGCTGGGGAGGCTTCAGGAAACGTACAATCCTGGCAGAAGGGGAAGCAAACACATCCTTCTTCACATGATGGCAGGAAGGAGAAGTGCTGAGCAAAGAGGGAAAATTTCTTATAAAACCATCAAATCTCATGAGAATTCACCTACTATCATGAGAACAGCAACATAGGGGTAACCGCCCCTATGATTTAATTACTTCCCATCAGGTCCCTCCCACAACCTGTGGGGATTGTGGGAACTATAATTTAAGATGAAATTTGGGTGGAGACACAGCCAAACCACATCACTTAAGTCAGCCCATGATTCAAATGCCAATCTCTTCTAGAAACACCTTCACAGACGTACCCAGAAATAATTATTTACCAACAATCTGAGTATCCCTTAACGCAGTTAAGTTGATACCTAAAATTAATCACGCTCACCCCATACCCACTACATCAAACTTCATAAAGACTCATTGGAAATCAGATATTAGCACCCAAATTGGGTAGTAAGAGGGTTGTAAACTTAGAGCTAAAATAAGAAAAAGAGACATTTTCTAATTATAACAGTTTCTTAGACTTTGACACCACTTATGGCTGCACTAAAAACCAAGGAATTATCATTACCCATCCTTAAAGATACTTTTTATAATTTAAATGGAAATCTTTAAGTGACAATTTTGGAGATATGCATTAGACTTTTAGTAAAGAAATCCAGCTAGCCATCAGTAATGGATAATTTGTACCATCTGTCAGAATGTTTGCATTGTCCTTAATATCTTAGTTGATTTATTTTTGTATCATCCTTTTAGTTGTGCTATTTTATTTTTGATATATTGGACATCTTAAATTGCACAGTTTGAAGTATTGTTTCTTTTTGACAATGACTTTCTGAGGGAGCTAGATCTATATATTAAGACGTGGGAAATGAAATGTCTGACAGAAAATATGCTGGGATAGGCAACTCACATTTAGGCAGAGGAAGAAAAGTATGACTCAGGAGATTAGGCAAATTTTATTACGTAACTTAAAACTAGGAAATGAAGGTATAACAATATAAAGCATAGCCTTGTTCAACATTTAAATATGGAAAAAAATATGTGTTCCAAAATACCTTTTAAAGACAATAGGATAGGCGGCCAAAATACATGGAGAATTGAAAACAGACAATGTGGTTTTCATACAATTTCCTTGTCTTTTATCATGGATGATCACAGGAAAAGATCGTTTTAGAGAACTTCTGGATTTACTATAAACTTTCTGTTAAAGACATCACTTGTACCTTTGATTTAATGCTGCTTGTATAAAATCATGTTGCACCTGAAAAGTTACTATAAGCAAAAATGGTGCCTTTTTTGAATCGCAAATACTGTTTTTTGTGAGATAATAAGAATTCTATAGACTTTCTTACTTCATCAGACGTCTGTTGTTTGCTCTGCTTGCCAGACGTTTAGAGTTTACAGTGTTTAAATTTAGAAATGAGATTAGCCCTTAAGTTGGTAAAAATATGTTCCTTCCTAACTTGAATTTTGCAATCTCTATTTTAACATCTTTAGTGTTTACAGTTTTTTAGTTAAAATTTTTCTTGTGTCATATGAGGAAAGGTGTGGATCACAAATAATTAAATATTGATGTATTACTTTTAGGCTGCAAGAATCAGATTCACATAAAAGTTGTTTCAGTTGATAAGGATTTATTATCAGAGCATAACAAAAAAGAGAACATGGCTTTGACTATCTCACGTGGAAACTTGAAGAAAGTGAGGATTAGCATTTGGATACAAAGCAGCTCTCAAGTTGTAGCAGTAACTTCTGGGGCCACTGGATGATCTGGCCATCCTCTTGTTTCCTCAGCAGGCAGAGCACATTGCTTCCTGCTCCAGCAACCTTACTTCTGCTGTTATGGTGACTCAGAAGTTCTGTCTGCTTCTCACCGTAACTGCTCCTTCTGATACAGTAAATCTCTCTCCTTCTCTGTCTCTGGTTCTGTGCAGCTTTCTCTTTGGCATGGCTGCTGCTCAACATCTCTTGCTTATGTATCTGCCAGTTTTGGGCTCCTTCGTTCACTTGTGTCCCATTCTCTCTGATCACCTCACATAGGCAAGAAGGAGCTGAGTGTGTTCCGGTCAGGAGCCAAGATGGTACAGTGCTATCAAGCAGAACTCTTCTGTGGCAGTGCCTAGGCCATTGCTATGACGGTAAACAACGGCCCTACAATTTTCTCTGATTTGCTCTTTTGTGGCCAGGGTGGTGGTGGTATGTAATAAAAGATTATTGACATCTAAGAGCCCTTCGGTCTTCACTATTCTTAGAATGTCAGAAAATTTCGAATTGTAAATCATCTTCAATTCCCAATAACTACACTGACACCTGATGTAAGGAGAAAAATAAATGATGTTTTCATAGTTTATTTTAAAAGAGCTAGATATATTCTTTTTGTATTACAATTGTTACACTGTAGTATATTAATTTTATTTATTTTATATATTTTACTTTTTATCAAGTTGCATTTTCATTTTTTAATATTTTAAGATAAATATGAATGGTCCTATGTGCAAATTTCCCAGAGTAGTATAGTTTTATAATAGGATATTTAAAGTAACTAATAAAATATGAATATAATAAAAATTGTTTCTAAAACATGTAAAAATTTTTAATTTTGCTTAAGTAACAATGTTTAAGAGTGAAAATTTACTTTATGAATATATTTAATTATTCAAATTATTCATTAGGTAAATATGTAAATATATACTAACTTATATATAATATACATACTATATACTTAATATATAAAATATATATGAGTAAATATATAAAGTAAATATATTTATAATTTACTTAATTATTCAAATTGTTACTTGTCTGAAGGAGGGGACAAATCTTACAATTACATCATACTCCATTATGAGGTGGAACTCACGTGCTATGAATGTATTATGTAATTGGTGTTTGTCAAAAGTCTATTCAAGCATCATTTAGGAAAATCTCCTATAAAGTATATAGTACACTAATACACTTTACAATATTGTAAAAAATGAAGTTTCTCCAAAATCGGTTTATAAACGCTACTATCCAAAGAACCCAAATGTACATTTAAAGAGAAATTACACTTGGAGAAACAAATGTGTGTATGTTTATGTGTGTGTATGTCATAACCCTTTCTATCACCATCATTTTTTCAGTGTTTCCAAATAAGTTATCCAGAATTAAACCAATAAGCCTTTTTAAGACTGAAAATTTTCTGAGCTTTTCTTCTCTAACCTATACCTATCATTTTCTCTCACCATTTCAGGCACTATCTTCTGGACTATCAGGGATTTTCTTCTTTTCTATAAGTCATTTATTCTCATAGTTATGGTCATATAATCCCAAGTTTCAGATTCATTTCTAATCCAGATTCTTCAATCTGTTGTGTCCCTTATTAGAGATCACTGAAAGATCTCAATTTGCTCAGTGTCATATCCATATTGCTTATTCCTTAAATTTTGTCTTTACTATAAATCGATAAGCTTACTAGCCTTTTCATTACCAGCAGTCAAAAACTTAAGTTTCTTCCTTGCTCTCCTTTGCCTGTTTCCAGATTTTAAATAGCAACTTCAAGATCGCTTGTTTATCTGGAACTGTGTGCTAATGTATGCTGACTCGTTCCCTATTTAAATCAGAGGAGTTTTGAAAACTGTCCTAAGATCCATCCTTTCCTGATCTTATCTACTGAGTAGTACTTCTGAATATGCATTACCTGCTTACAGAATAGAACTGCCTGTCAAATAGTATTCTGTTTCATCATCTATCCTTCCCTGAAATGCTAAATACTTGTTTAGATTCTTTTCTGGTCTCTTTTAAATTCTCTTTAGATTTCTTCCTTTTTGTTAGCTGAGATTATTCCATATAGAACCTGCATCACTTCAGCATTACTTGAGCTTTGGCTTAATTAAATCAATTAAGAATTTTAAGAATAGGTTGCTAAGGTAGGTGCCCTCTATTTTAATAGGTATTGTTGGTTGTCTACACACAAAATATTCAGTCACTTTTATTGATAACAACCAGCATAGTTCCTTACATCCATAGATCAACAAGTGTTCATCTCTCTATCGCAATAATAAATTTAAATTAGTCTAAATCAAATCATTCTCATTGCTCTGGAAAATGATAAATTTGGAATAATCTGTTGACACATTTTCAGCCAAATAAATGTGTGGAGATGTTTGTGGAGATAGAGGGTTGGGGTGCAATGTGTGGTTACCTAATACTTATAAAATAGACAAAAATAAGTTACATTGTATTTTTTTTCTGGATGTGGTCATAGTTGATTGTAATATCTAAAATTACAATCTTTGTCTACTGACCATTAGAAGGATAACCAAAGATGGATACCAACCAACTGAGAAAGAAGATGGGAAAGGAAGGTATAACCTGGAGAGAAAGAAGCTGAAACTAAATGTAAATAAAAAATAGATATGTGATTTTAAAGACACACTCTAGCAATCAAAAACCCTAGACAAATTATTTATGAAAATAAATGTTATGGAATATCTCAGGGTTTCTATTTATTTTACCTGCTATTTAGAAACAGTAAACAAAATTTAGCATTAATACATGCATTAAAAGTGAGGTCGGTTGACCTTAGTTCTTTTACATTTTAGCATCTAAAAATGTACTGCTACTCCCTGATTCTAAAATTATACTATACTGTTGTATAGAGAAAAAACTCTAAAATTATTTAGGTAGTAACCAGCTGTGGAATTTTCCTGCACATTTTAGATTTAACAGAAACCCCTTTATACAAAATAATTGGGAATGATTCTTGCTTGGTTAAACAATACCATTTATCAAGGTGAGAATTATAAAATGTCACATAAATATGTAACATTTTAATTGAACATAAATATAAAAAGCAATTTGACAATCATTTAATACAGGGCTCTAATATTTTTTCTCTGATTATGATAATCTGCACTATTAAATATATTGTCTCCAATTTTCAGTTTAAATTTCCTTCATTAGCAATAAGAATGTAATGTTATCCTCTTAAATATTACATTCTCACGTATCCCAATTTTGGCTTTGTTCATAGCTAATAAACTAATTTGTTGATATTATTCTTAAAACTACTTGCCTTATCAACCTATCTCCAATTGGACTCTTGTTTAGTTTAGTTTTGTTTTTATAGTGAGTTGTGATAGTGATAAAGTTTTATAGTGATAGCGATAAAAGTGAGTTGTCAATATGTCAAGGGCTTTAGTCTGTATGTTTTCAGGGGAAAGTATGGTGTGGCAATTATTCTGGTGAGTTTATTAAATGGATGCTAGTTCAGAAGATTTACCATAGTTGTTTTTATTTTATGTACATTTTATATAAACAAAATACAAATGAATGGATTATCTAGAATTGTTAAAGTAACTTGCCATTAAAGATATTTAAATACTATTTTTCTAATGGTTAAATATTACCTATGTTTTCTTCCAAATTTATATAGAAATAATTTGGGGTTTCTTGGCTAAAAGGAGCACACTTTTTATTTACACAGAATATAATAAAGATATAGTTTTTGATTTGCAAACATTACATGAATATTATAAAATTATGACGTGAGAGTTCAATATAAAAACTGAAAACATTCCAATGCTACCATTATTAGATGGGATTAAAGTTGTTATTTTGAGTTACTTTTTGTCTTAGTATTTATACATTTGCAGATTTCTTATGTTTTTCCTTTCCTTTTTCTCTTTCTTTTAATGACAATTTATAGAATGCAATGTTCAGTTCATTATTTTGATTTTGCCTGCTGTTATAAGATGAATTCCAAAAAACTATAAATGTATATATTGTAGGGACCAGAATATGGGTAATGAAAAATAAAATTAAATAAAACTGTTGGATGCTTCATTCTTTCTTTAGGCTGCTATGTTCCAGAACTTTCCAAGTATTGAGTTGACACACATAATTATTTCATTTAATTTCTAACTTCATATTTTTTCAAAAAGTAGCCTATGGCTATGAAGTATTTTACTATGTGCTAGATACAGTTTCAAGGAGCTTAAATATATTAAAAATTTAATAGTTTTAACATTGACATGTCATTTGAGTATTATTTTTATCTTTATTTTACAGATATGCAAACTTAGGCAAAGAGGGGTTGACCTACTTGGTCAAGCAGCAAAAAAAAAAAAAAAATGGTGGAGTCATGGCTCATTCTCAGCTAGTCTGTCTTTAGAATCTGTACTGAGTCACTACACTAAGTATTAAAAATATATAAGAAAATAAAAGGAATCAATATAATTTTGATATTTTATAAATTAAAATAGTTTTTGAAGCTTAATTCCATTTTTATATTTGCATGCATAGGTGAAGAAAATATCGATACTTCCAAGTTTGTCTTCCTCCCTCTTCCATTGTCTCCCTCAAACTGCTATGCAAAAAGAATTTGTGGGATGAGAAAAAATTATAAAAAATAATGGTAAGTTACTGTTACAATCTTTAAATTTCAGGTAATGTAAGATAGAAAAAGAAAGCCTTAAAAACCCATGTCGTTTTACTTAGAAATTGTACTGAATGAACAGAATTTATCAGAGCAGGAATTCAAAAAATACTCTTAAAAGTAGAAAAACAAACAAAAATATTCTAATGTCTCAAAGTAGGCCTACATTTTTGACAACTATAAAATCGTCAAACTCTACTTGAGTACATACAGTGCACTCTCAGATATGACCTGCTGAGTACAATATTTAGATGTTTATGGATAGCTTCACAAAAAAACTTAGTTATGTGTTTGTCTTCTCAGCAGAAGAACTATTTGGAAAATTGCATTTAAACTTTATCAGTAGTATATTATTGAACACTATTAATGTAAATTTCAGTTATCCTGAATTTTAGCAATAAAAATCTTCCACTGATTAGAAATTTGCCATACCTCTTAAGAAAAACAAAAATAAAGCAAGACAATAACCTCATAGTAGTAGAGTTTTAGCTTAAAACTGAAATTCAACAAGATTATGTTGTTAGTGAACAAAGGCATACAAATCATAAGCCCTCTGTGATTGTCCTGGTATTATTATTTGGAGTGGCTTTTTTACATGTGAGCTTACAGATTCCTCATCCATAATGTGTGGATATTGATAGAGAAATTATTTCCCAACCTTTTTAAATGTGTAAAAAATATTAAACATGTTCATAGAGCCTTATTATTAAAAAACAATTACATTTGTTTCTAAAATGTTCTAATTAAATGAAAAATACAGAAATGTGAATTCCATAGTAAAATTTTAACTGATTGTCCTATTGTCAATAAACAAATATTTGTATAAAACTTTGTAAATATTGGTCAAATATTTTCAATGAATGAAGTATTAAATCAAATAATTTAAACATACAAATCAATTATGAAAACATCAATTTCCACTCTTCCTGTTAATCAGTATTTTGCTTAATCCTTAATATTAAATAATTTCTCATTATAAGAAATATTTCAATTCAAATCAGCACTTTGATAATCACTCTACTTAATTAGCAATTATATATTCAATTTATTGATTATGTCAGAAGGAAATTAGAAGCATAGGAGAGATTTGGTAACTTCTCAAAAGAGGAAGAAATGGCATCAAATGTTTTCCGAATATATTGGACATTCTTCTAAGTACCAGGATATGGAGAAAACAGAATTACAGAACTAGTGAAAATCTTAATATTCATAAAAATCTGAATATTCATTATGGGAGTCAGTCACTTCAAATTCAATCTGATTTCATCAATCACATAAATGAATGTTTAACCTTGCAATATTAACAGGATTTTGTGGTTCAGAACAATGGAGATAATAGCACTTTTCTGTTTTGTGTGGGTTAGACTATACTTGTGTTGTCTTTTGTTTTCATTGTCTTACTTTAAGATGAGTAATGATAAACTAAAGCATGCTCAGAGAGAGCAACTATGTTAATGTGGGGACATGAATTTACACCACCATATATGATGGACACACTCATATGGGAAAAAGATCATATTTACTTTCTATGTGGCGCCAGATATGTCAGACAAAGGAGTAGAAGTTTAGGAAAGAATATTCTCCGATCAGTTCCATCTTGAGCTCAGCTTTGTCCATCAGAGAAGTGCAGTAATTCTGTGAGCAAATAGACTTTATGTGCCCCTATATTTGCTCATAGAATGATGGGAGGAGGAGTGTATTCTCTCTCCCAGTAGAAAAGAGGGAGCATACTCAGTGGAATATAAGGAAAATAGAGAAGTACTAGGTCAAGTATGTATTTCTTGACATGTTTTCATGTTTAAAGCACACAGTAACATGCCCAAGCAGCATCAGTGAGCAGCAGACACTATTGTATATAATGGAAGAGTAGCACAGGTACCAAATAGATTCAGCTGAAATTGATATAGTCAGAGCTGGGAGAACTGAAAACAGGAACCTTTTCTGTAAGTACCAGTGGAGTACCCCTTGGGAAATTCCAGAGTCTTTGAGTTGGTATGTATTAGTTTCTCATTGCTGTTATACCAAATTGCCACAAATGTGGTGGCTTAAAACATTATCTTACAGTTTTAGAGGTCAGACATCTAAACTGGATTGCTATGGCTTTACTCCTGGAGGCTCTAGGGAAGTGTTCATTTCCATGCATTTTCTTCTTCTAGAACTTGCACACATTATTTGTTTTGTGGCCTTTCCACACTCAGATCTCTGCTTCCATTGTCATATCTCTCATGTGACACTCCAGGCTTCCTCTTTCATTTATATGACCCTTGTGATACACTGAGACCTTGGATAACCCAGGATAATCTCACAGTCTTTGTCTCTCTCTCTTTCCCTCTCTCCCTTTGAAGATCCTTAACTACATTCTCTTTACTATGTAAGGCAGGATATTCACAGGTATCCAGGATCAGGACATGGACATCACTGGGCTACCACATTTTTTCCTACCATAAGGGATACACATTTTAGAGATATTCAGATGCATTTCCTTATTAATAGAGGCAGGAAAATCATATAAATATGTGAATTCTTAAGTAAAAGATTATTTCAATAGGAAAACAAAAAAGTACAGAAATATTCTGTAAAAAATCCAATATAATACTTGCACAATGGCCAGGCACAGTGGCTGTAGCCTGTAATCCCAGCACTTTGGGAGGCCAAGAAGGGGGGATTACTTGATGTCAGGAGTTCGAGCCCAGCCTGGCCAACATGGTGAAACCCTGTCTCTACTAAAAATACAAAAATTAGCCCAGTGTGGTGGCACACACCTGTAATCCCAGCTACTTGGGCTGCTGAGACAGGAGATTTTGCTTGAACCCGAGAGGTGGAGGTTGTAGTGAGCTGAGATCCCACCATTGCATTCTAACCTGGGCAACAGAGTGAGTGAGACTCCATCTCAAAACAAAACAAAGCAACAAAACCAATGAAAAAAACTTGCACAAACATATTTGCAAAATGAATACATTTATTTAGTTGATTTCTTCAAGTTAATTGTATTTCTCTTCTGAAAATAATTACAATATAATTTTCTAATTTTTGCTTGAGCTATTTTTTAAACCTACCCTGACATATATATCTTGGTGAAATTAAGTTGCTGACACTTTAAATAAGATCTTAGGTTCTACTTTTAGTCAATCCATTCTCTATGTATGCAGGTCAGAGCTGGACTATGTAAAGGAAAGTTAAGTATAAAGAAGAAAGAAAGATAAAGATAAAACCACATTTCCATACTTGAGAGAAATCCACAGCAATGAGGAAAAAAATGAATTGTTTACAAGGTAACTTGTAAGAATGACTTTCACAAGGGACATCTTATACTTTTTAAAGAAAAAAAGTTTCTCATCTGTTGTCGTTGAACTGAGTTTATGCAGTGGAAACAACCATATAAAATCCAGCACTGATGTCAGCTACTAAACTCCATCACAGTCTTCCAGAGGATGTTATAGGACCCACCTATTTGTCTCTTGGCTCACAAAAACTCATTTTGGAAAGAAATAAACTAGGGGCATATGGATTTGAACAATAGATTCTTAATAAAAAAGAACATGAGCTTGAGGAAATAGTTTGCTTGAGCCAGCTGTTTTGTGAAGGGAAGCCGAAATTCTGAGCCAGAGCATTTAATGACTACATAAACAGTAGAGCTGAAAATGTCTGTTAAGCCAAACCTTCAACCAAGAAACAGGGTGTAGAAAAATGTATGATGCTTTCCACTACTGTTAAGCAAAGCCCTGTTCAGTCAACCTTTCCATTTGCCCCCTCATTGAAAAACCACTGTGTTAGGTCAGTTCCTATCCAATTATACTGAAGTGTTTGAGTTTAGGTTGATGCTAATTGATGAGAATGGAGAGGGATGCAGCACTTGTCTATATGCCAGTGGTTTCATTTTTTAAATTTCAAATCATGTGAAACAAATTCATTAAATACATAATAAACTGCATCGTAGACTTTAAGAGACACATTTTAAGAATGAAATACTACTTGTGACGTTTTTATGCACCACTTCAAAATCCTCTGTCCTCACCTTTTGCTTCAGCCACTGATAAAACCATTAGTTTTACACAGCCTTTGCAGACAAAAGCAAATAGCACCTCTGTTAAGGCCAACACTGCCTTGAGACTTTTGTGATCTTGACATGTTGAGAACTTTTCTACACTTGATCTGATGCAACCTAGAAATGACCCAGCAATTAATTCTGTAGGGTTATCCTTGAGAAGGTGAAAAGGAGCCAATGATAAATGTGTTTCCCCTCCATTCTAGACAGCCTATTCTAAGACACATTTTATACAATTCCCCAGAAATTTGCCAAGGATCCAGCATCAGTCATTCATTTTATGAGTCAACTAAAATGGTGCATCCTTGTATTGACTTTCTTCTTCCCTGTTTTCTTCCCTAGACCCTTTCTCCCCCAAATTTTGTCCAATATTATTTACTTATATGAAAGTCTTTGTCTCATGCTCTGTTTCAGGGAACTAAGGCTAAGTAAGATAATATCTTTCTAACTGAGATGGTTTAGCTAGAATGGATTAAAGCAAAAAGCATAGATTACTGCCAAACTTGAGTATCACGTTAAGTTTTGACAGTTTGTGACTTTGGTTTTACTATGCTCATATGTGGAATAGACTCAATCATATGTGCCTTATAGGTAATACACGTAAGACATCTGAAAAGAAGCCAGACAGATAACATATGGTAATCAGTATATAAAAAAGACATGGATAACAATAAAAGACACCTATAATTCTGAATTTCTGAGGTATATATGCTTAAAGAAAAAAATAATTTCCCATTGAAACTTCAGATACCTCATTCAGGGTTTTATGCAAACTACTTTATACTCTTAGAAATTAATATCACAACACTGATATCCCCATTTTCAGTGGTAGATCCAGCTCCAGACCCTGTTTGCCTGAGTATCACCAGTGGAGGCTCAGTTGGAAATGCAGAAATCCCCCACCTTCTGCATTGATCTCGCTGGGAGCTGCAGACTGGAACTGTTCCTATTCGGTTATCTTGCCAGCCACCAATCATCTATATTATTATTTTGTTGTTGTTGAGACAGGGTCTCACTGTGTCGCTCAGGCTGGAGTGCAACAGCACGACCTCGGCTCACTGCAGCCTCAGCCTCCCACCCTCAGGAGATCCTCCCATCTCAACCTCTCAAGTAACTGGGAAGATAGGCACATGCCA
The DNA here is from genome assembly GCF_028885655.2 of Pongo abelii. Classification (NCBI taxonomy): domain Eukaryota; kingdom Metazoa; phylum Chordata; class Mammalia; order Primates; family Hominidae; genus Pongo; species Pongo abelii. Next base: position 91,580,651 of record NC_071999.2, on the reverse strand, counting down.
TGGTGCCTAGCTAATTTTTGTATTTTTTGTAGAGACGGAGCTTTGCCATGTTGCCCAGGCTGGTCTTGAACTTCTGGGCTCAAGCAATCTACCCATTTCAGCCTCCCAAAGTAGGAGGACTATAGGTTAGTCTTACTCTTTGTGCAAAACTTTTGAGACAGCTTAAAGCAAAAGTAGATTCAATTAATATAAATAGAAGTGGCAAATCAGAAAAAAAGAAGTTACCATGTCTGATTTTCACACTTGTCTTTGATCTTCTTAGAAGAAAAAATAAAAAGGAATCCTATCATTTATAGGTTTCATTTGATCATAAAAGAGGAAGAAGTCTAGTGTTAAGAAATACAATGCTTTTTTAAGAACTTCAAGATACTGTAAAATAAAAATGTCACTGACATTTTACATAGTAATCATTGAATGAAATAATATCTTCTAAAACAGCTTTACAATAATTGAAGTGATACACATTGAATTCCCATCTATTATAACATCCCTTAACTAAGAGAATTAAACACATCTCAATCCAGGTGAAATTGTGATGAATTAAATGAATGCAGCCAAATGTTCCATGAATATATTGTAATTAAACACATATGTACAAATGAGATATATGTCACAGATTTTTTTTTTTTTTTTTTTTTTTGAGACAGAGTGTTGCTCTTTTGCCCAGGCCAGACTGCAGTAGCACTATCTCGGCTCACTGCAAGCTCTGCCTCTGGGGTTCATGACATTCTCCTGCCTCAGCCTCCCAAGTAGCTGGGACTACAGGCGCCTGCCACCACGCCTGGCTAATTTTTTGTACTTTTAGTAGAGACGGGGTTTCACCATGTTAGCCAAGATGGTATCGATATCTTGACCTCGTGATCCGCCCACCTTGGCCTCCCAAAGTCCTGGGATTACAGACGTGAGCCACCGCGCCCAGCCTATGTCACAGATTTTAGCTGCTTTGTTCAAGAGCATATTGGAAATAATTTATGTACATACTTTATATTCTCGTTCTTTATAATATTTTAAATATTGCGAGTCTCTTAGGTAATCGTATTCATTCTCATTCAGATTTGGTCAGGAATAGGATATCTGGCAATTCCAGGTAATGCCTGGAGTGTTATTTTGTGTTTTTGATAAGGGTATACACATGCTTTGGAAACCAGATGTGCAAATGACAATGTTGGCATTAGAAGCCCATGCAGGACTCTCAACTAAACAAGAAACTACTGCCCTTTGTCCAGAACAGTAGCTCCAGAGTGAAACAAAACAAAACAAAAAAAATTTTTTTCAAGGGACTCCTTTGGATCTACTCAAACAGGAAAACTTGCATTCTTCTCATAATTCTTATATCGTGAAAAAAATAATTTCATCTCAGAAAATGTCAAAGGAGAGCATCCAATTCAGCAAATATATAAGTCTTACTTTCTACAGCACACTGTACTCAGTGCTTAGAAAGCTCAGGGTTTGGAGGCAACATGCAGACAGCCATAGCAACAGTACAGACTGTAATGTTAGACAATGCAGAGCGGTGTGATAGCACAAATGAAAGACAAATTTAATGTCTACATTAATGTCTTAAATATTTATATGCTTTATAGGAGTGTAAGAAATTAACATAAGCAAGAAAAACAAGTATAAACAACTAAAATAATATAACATTCTATAATGCTGTCTAACAGTCTTTTTCAGGATATAACACATACAGACTTTATAACCATTAGAATCATTTATTCCCTTACTACCAATAAAAGGAATACAAAGTGAGATCATTTCTTCACCTCCTGCGTAACTAATTCACTTCTCTGAGGTATTTGCTCAAAATGTGTTTTCTGAGGAGTCTTTCCTGACTATAACACACCCTTGCACTCCTTGTCCAGCCTCATCCCATTCATCTTTCGTGATTACTTATAGCAGTAATCACCCATCGGATATTATATTACACACCTGTTTATTCTCTATTATACCATCTACAAGATAAGCTCAAAAAGCAGAGAGTTTGTTTCCAGTGCTCGAAGAGCATCTGGCATGTATTAGTTGCTCAATAAGAATTTAGTCAATGAATAAATTAATACACTATCTGACCTCCTAATTTTGTCTTAGATTGCTTTTGGAAAATAAAACCAATACTCATTATATAACAAAATTTTATAAGTAAACATATATTCCACTATGTAAAGAAATAATGTATAGAAATAATCATAAATTCAGCAGAATTTAACATAGTGAATTAAGTCTATATGTTGAAATAAAATCACAAAGATAGAATAAACACATTTTTACTAGAGTTTACTAAACTTTTTATGAAGGCATGACTTGATAAAAGATATTGCAACTTGAAGGACTTGAGTCTTGATAGAACAATGAGAATTTAAGAGATGACCAGATTTATCAAAGAGTTGCTTAGGCAGATAAATTTAGATAAGAACATCCAACAGATCCTTCAGTCAGTGAGGGCTTAGATGAGGCATAGCTTTGTTAGTTAATCAGAAAATCTCCTTGTCCTTAAAGTAGGGCATTATATTAGAGTTAATATAATTTTAATGTTCATTCCTCAAGCACAAACAGTATAAAATTAAATCTAATATATGGGACAAGCTATAATTAAAGCCTTTTCAGAGTACCCAGACTGGTAGTCAATTAATATTTGAAAGTTATTATGACGAATGTTGTAAGACATGATGATATCCAAAGTGAAGACAGTAGCGGTAGAAATGGAGCCTAACCAGACATAAGTGAAAGACAATTCTGAGCAATTGGCATAGATGACCAACTTGTTGCTAATAAGAGAAAAAGCAGCTCTTGTGACTTCAAGAGCACTTTGACAACTAAATGGGTAGTGTTATGCTACTAATATAAACATGAACTCAAAATAGAATATACAGTGGAAGTAGGTAGTTTCATCTTCCTTTTACTGAGGTTAAGGCACTGTTTTCAACTGGGGATATGTATTGGATTGACTTTAAAAATTTGTGTTCAAATTTAGTACGAAGGAGTTCATAGAAATATACTCCCTTGGGATTTTTTTTATGATGAAATACAATCATTCAAAAATCACACAAGTGAAGTTGAAATGGAGAGGACAAAAATTGCATTCCAAATGATGTCCCAACTTTTGGTACCTAATTCCTGATATCCAACTTTATTTCAATGCTACTAAATGAACCAAATAGACAATTCTGATAAAACTTAAGAGGCCAGATGGAATTTCTGTTACTATATCAAATTCCACTTGTAAAAAAATTTTTAAAAATTAGTTCAATTTTTCATACATAAGATATCTGCTACACCTCAGTAGTACCTAATTTTCACTACTGATTCCTATCAATGTCATGAAAAAAGTATAGTGAATAATTGAGAAGTGGTGAAGACGTACCTCAAGCAGATTTGGTAAATAGATATTGGCTAGAGGTCCAAACAGTAACAGTTGAAGAGGAGACATAAACTCAAATGTAAATATTTTTGTAGCAAATTTATGTAAGTTTTTTTGTGGGAGAGGAGAGCAAGTCTATTTTTCTGTTGAGGTCATTGCGACTGGACTTAGGTAATTGTTTTATTTAAACTTGACATTGATTTACATGAATTCATGTATCTAATTGTACTGCAGATGTTATAACTTCTTTTGTTAGGAACCATGATTGAAAGATATAACAAGGAATCTAAAATAATCCATGCAATTTTAATTCCCTAAAGTTTAAATATTAAAGAAATAAAAATAAAATAAATTTGCTTTAAATTTTATATTTATTTTTGAGATGGAGTTTTGCTCTTGTTGCACAAGCTGGAGTGCAATGGCGCAATCTTGGCTCACTGCAACCTCTGCCTCCCAGGTTTAAGTGATTCTCCTAATTCAGCCTCCCAAGGAGCTGGGATTATACAGGCACCTGCCACCACGCCTGGTTAATATATAAATTTGCAACATTAGGGATACATGTCATTAATCTACACTGTACATTTTAACCAAACAGAATAGTAAGATGTCCACTGCAATTGATCTCTTAGTAAAAAGAATTGTTTATATTTTTATAGACATCAAATAAATGGCCAACATGAGATATTTTGTGTTCAAGTGAGACTGTCTCATTCTCTGCTTATGAATACTGCTGGCATTCTTCCCATGTTTGCGTCAGCCAGATGCCAACATGAGGCTCTCACACTTCTGTAGTTCTCCTAGGCATGTCACTTTTTAGCAAATTTGTTCTTTAAAAAAAAAACAGTAAGTTACCATTTTAAGGTCTACTTTTTACATGAAAAGGATGGAAAATTCTGATAAATGTAGGTCTTTATTGAGAACGATAAACAATGAACAGGAAAATTCTATCCTTCCACACAACTATATCCATAGGTGTCCCTAAACAAGTTGGCTGTAGGTTGCTTCAAAGTACTATGATTAAAAGAGAGCTTTCACATCATGTGAAATTGTTTTGATCAACTTTCTTGGTCATAAATATAATTTGTATTATACCATAAAACATCTAGATAGTATATCTGTTTAATAGTATAAATCAGCTATGAAGAATGATATAAGATTTTTAGCTGGGCATGGTGGTGGGCTTATGTAATCCCAGCTAGTCGGGAGGCTGGGGAAGGACAACTCTCCACTTGAACCCGGGAGGCGGAAGTTGCTGTGAGCAAAGATCGCACCGCTGCACTCCAGCCTGGGGGACAAAGTGAGACTCCATCTCCAAAAAACAAACAAACAAAAAAAGTAAGATTTTATTAGAGAATACCTCTTTCCTTGGATTGACACAGATTAATTATCTCATACTTTGGTAAATTGTTTCTATAATTTGAAACTGCATAACTAAACCACAAATTTTTCTATGACACTATGACACCTATAAAAAATTTTTCAAAATTAAGATATGTTTTGAAAAAGTTTGAGAAATGTCAGTATTTGAGAGAATACTGAAAGACATTATCTTCTTATTCCTCAATTATGACAAATGTTTTAAAACCTGGAAGATTATTCAAAGTTTATAATATAAACACAAATATGAGATTATATTGGAAGAAATTGGCTCTGAAAAAAATTTTTTTGCCTTGGTTCTTCCATAGTTTTAGAAATCAAGTTACTAAGGGAAAAAAAAAATCAATATTTTAAGATGATTCTTTTTATTAAATAGCCATGAATAAAAGAAAAAATATATAAATATTAGTTTTCAATAAGGAGTAAAAATATTTAATCTAAAACATATGTGAATAACAAATTCACAGAATTAAACATTAGTAGAAATAGCCAATTATACACATTCCCTTTAAATTTTAGGGATCTGAGGTCCAGAATGATTTATTTTTTTTTGGAAATGTATCACAAAGTTTATTAGAACAGGATTGGGGATTATATTGTCTCACTCTAATTATGATGAAATATCTACCATCAAATTTATCACATGTAATAATGCCGAAAACTCTAGGGATCGATAATCTTGGAAACTGTAACCTTCTATCATTTTCTTCTGGAAAATAACAGTGGGAACTCATATTCTGTGGCTTCTACCAGTGAAACATACTTTCAGAATTGTTTTGTAAGGACTGTTGACGGTTACTCCCATTAGCCAAAAAAAAAAAAAAAAAAAAAAAAAATCATTCCTTCAACATTCCCATGAGCTTTTTTGTTGTTATTGTTCTTGCATATTTGAATGCGTTTTGGATTTGGGGTGTGTCTACATTATCATGGAATTGGGAAATTTACTTGGACAAGATGAAGAATAATGCTAATCAATTTAGTAATTACAGGAGGAAATAAAAATAAGAGACGAGTCAATATATAGTTACAGATTTGTGTTTATAAGAAATAAATCACTAAAAGGTACAAATAAACTTCATTAATATTTTAAATAGAGTATATCTTCATGTTTGGGATAAGTTTGGGTTTTGCAGATCTTTGGGTCAATTTTCTATCTTAAGCGCAAGTTTAACAAAGTATACATTCAGACTAAAAAGACATTCTTCTTCCTCCCCTTCACTGGAATAGCCAGGTTTCAACATTCAGGTGGATCACAGCCAGACGCGGTGGCTCACACCTGTAATCCCAGCACTTTGGGAGGCCGAGGCAGGCAGATCACAAGGTCAGGAGATTGAGACCATCCTGGCTAACACGGTAAAACCCGGTCTCTAGTCTACTAAAAATACAAAAAAATTAGCCAGGTGTGGTGGCAGGAGCCTGTAGTTCCAGCTACTCGGGAGGCTGAGGCAGGAGAATGGCATGAACCCGAGAGGCGGAACTTGCAGTGAGCCGAGATCGTGCCACTGCACTCCAGCCTGGGCGACACAGAGAGACTCTGTCTCAAAAAAGAAAAAAAATCAGGTGGATGACTATCTGTAGCTGGGCATGCTGCCCTATGAGGTTTGGAGCCTTCACAAATGCTTTGTGGGAGAAAAGGACATGAAAAGGACATGCTCATCTCTATACATTTCTCTTAGACTATAATATCTCCTCAAATATTTATCCACTATGTTCTTGACTGATATGTCTATATATTTCTCTATTTCTGAAACCACTTTTGCAGAATTGTAACTGAGAAAATTATGACAGTGAAAGAGATCTGCCCTAACCAACTCCATCTTGCTTTTAGCTTCCAAGTTGTCCTTGCCCATTCAAAGGCCAAACTAAATAACTTTGGGTGAAACTTAGAGTTTAACTTTGAAACAAAGACAATGACAGCCGTTTCTCAAAAAACAAAAACAAATGAACAAACAAACAAAAAAACCTTCTTCTTGCCTGAGGACTAAACTGCCTTTGTAGGGTTAAGAAATTAGACACAATATTAGAAATTAAGGTTTAGGAGTCACACAGCTGGAGGCTACATGATTCTGACCCTCCCCAAATTATTCCTGAGGATAAGGTCGACATTGTAAAAGCTAAGGTCAGCACTTGAGATTTGTTGCAGGCCCTGCACTTGATGGGTTAGCTGGCACCACCCCGATCAATAAACTGGCTTGCCTTGTGGCCCCCACCCAGGAGCTGACTCAGTGCAAGACGACAGTTTCGACTCGCTATGATTTCATTTCCAAGCCAACCAACAAGCACTCCTGACTCACTGGCCCCCCCCATCAAATAATGCTTAAAAACCCTAATCCTTGAGTTTTCAGGGAGACTGAGTAATAACAAGTCTTGAGTAATAACAGTCTCCCATACAGTCTCTAGTCTCTGCATGGTGTAAATTAACCTCTTTTTCTATTGCAATTCCCCTGTCTTGATAAATCAGCTCTGTCTAGGCAATGCTCAAGTTGAACCTGTTGGGTAGTTACATTTCCTCAAATATTTATCTACTGTGTTCTTGACTAAAATGTCTATATATATTTTTTAAAATATATGTGTGTAAAATTATGAAAACAACATACTTTAGGAAAAATGATTTTTGAAGAGCAATACTTACCTTTATCATGTTCTTGCCTGTGCCCTGCCTTCAGAAGGATGATGTCACAGAAAAGCAGGAAGTAAGACTTCTGCATCTGGATACCTATGTCACCGGAGGAAAAAAAAAATGCTCATGTGTGAAGATAATCTTTCACTGGAATTAAATCTATACAAGAATGTTTACATTTCATGATTGTTGTCACCGTTGTATAAAATATGGCTTGTTATGCAGCAGTTATACCACAGTGCCTGGCACCTTGTCCATTACAAGGCATTCCAGTTTTTACTCTGGTCTCTTTCAATTCATCTCATTCCTATAAGCAGAAGAGTAAAATGAACAACAGAGTGTGGCAGCTTACAAAAGGCAGCTTCATGTTTTGGGACACTCCCAGGGTAGGAAGAAACTGGCCGGTGTCACATCAGCTTAATCCATGTGTGACAGTATCTCAGTGATCAATTCTATTAGAGTATAAGTACACATATTATTTCAAATAGAGGTAGGGTGTGCATGGCTTGATGTAATACTGTTTAAGGAATAATAAAGTTCCCTTTTAAAACCAGGAACTTAACAGAAAAAGGAGCTTGAATTTGAAAATCAGAAGGAAGTGAGGACATTCTGGGAGACACAAAAGACAGACTACAAAAAAATCACCATGGAATTGCTATGAAATAAAAATAGAAAGATTTTGTTGTCCTTATTTTACAGAGATTTATGGGCCATAGTTTGATGAAGCAAATCAATAGAGTTGGTCCCACCATGATGCATGCCATGTGACTTTTGGGGTCAAACTGTTTTACTTTTTCATTGTGGAAGACAAATAGAAGTAGTTTTGTTATAGGAAAAACAGGTTCATTTTCCTGCTGTGCGGCAGCAGACCGATTATAGAGGCAGCAGGGTTTGCAGCTGAGAAAGAGTTTAATGATCACAACACTGCGAGTGAGGAGATGAAAAGAGACTCTCACTGCAGTCTTTAAAGAGATTCGAGAGGGCAAAAAGCTGGAAGATTGAGACAGTCGATTGGTGAAGGTCAAGGGAATAAAATCATCAGAACTGTGGAAACCGTATTTTTTGGCGAGTCAGCCTCTTGTGGAGTGTTCAGATCTGCTGATGTCAGTGGGGTCTGTCAGGCCAGCTGACCTCAGTGGGGTTCCACAGACCCGCTGAGTCAGTAATTTTATCAGTATGCAAGACCTAAAGAAATAGCTCAAAGGGAAAACAATGTTTTATCGGGTCGGTGCAAAACTAGTTGTGGTTTTTGCTAAAGGTGATTGGAAAAACCACAATTTTGCACCAACCTAATGTTTACACTATCTGTCAAAGAATTTAGGGAAACTATGATCTTGTAACAGGGTCTACATGACTCTAAGACAATAGATACCAAACAACTGGGAGAAAGCAGGTGAGAGAGTAAGCTGATTTAATCGTTAATACTGAAGGTACTGTAGCTTTGATTTATTTTTTCTCTCCCTATGTCTTCCCTGATTAATTTTATAAAATTTGTAGGAGTAGTTTCAGTTTTCTTCTTGTAAATACAAGAAGTTGGGTTTGGAATATTGGGAATATGCCTGATATGGCCAGGATAACATGTCTAATTTTACACAATATATACTAACAGGAAATCAGTTTATGTTCTAGACAGAAAAATAAGATACAGTCTGAATAATAGCTATCAAAATACTATTATTTAAGAATATTAATACAATTTCTGATAATTACTCTCAAATACATTATTTTCTTTTCTTGTGAAAGCATATTTTTGTGGTGATTGTTATTCTGGTGAACTTGGTAAAATATTTTATTTCTAATAGTTTGCACATTGGTTTTTAACAGTTTTTCCAATATTTTTAGGTACATACATAAAGATTTATGTCTTCACTTTTCAATCTTTGGACATCTTTTATCTTGTTTACCTTAGTTTGATTAGTACTTAGAGAAAGTATTTCTTAAACATGATTAAATATTCCATTTATATTTTGAATAAAAACACATATTTTCCATATTTATACTATTATCTCTAGAGTATGTATAATAGATATTTCTTTGTGACTCATTTGGTCAGTTTTAAAACTTATTTGGTTGCTTTAAAATCTCTTATTTTCAAGACGTGATAGCCGAATTATATTACAAAAAAAAAAACTGTATAAATATGGTTGACTTTAATTATGTAATAAAATTGGAATTTCAAATGCACAATTGTATCTCACTGAATGACAAATATATAGGGGTATATTTTAAATATTCTAAAACATGTTCTTACTATCCTTATAATTGGGATTTTCTTCTTAATTAGAAGATACTAATTTACACCACTGTCTCGTAAGTTAAAGGTTGTGTTTTTTATATTTTTATGTAATTGTCTTTATTGACAATTATAAATAAATAACATTTATGGGGTACATTTTGATGTTTTAATTTATGTGCACATTGTAGAAAGACGCAGTCAAGCTATCAACATGTCTACTACCTCAACTTATCACTTTTTTGTGGTAAGAATGAAAACAATCTATTATTTCAGCAATTTTGAAATACACATTATTGTTAACTGTGATGACGATGCAGTCAATGGATCGCTAAAAATTGTTCCTCCAGTCTAACCGAAACTATATTATTTGATCAACATTTCCCCTTGCTCCATCCCTCTCTCCCTTCTCCACCAGCCTCTGGTAACCACCATTCCATTCTCTGCTCCTATGAGGTTGACTATTTTAGATTCCACATATAACTGAAATAGTGTGGTATGTGTCTTTCTGTGCTTGGCATATTTCACTTGTCATAACGTCCCCCCGTTCCATGTTGTCTTGAATGACAGAATTTCCTTCTTTTAAGACTGTATAGTAGTCCATTGTGTACAGCTAACATTCTTTATCAATTTTTTCATTGAGAGACACTTAGGTTGGTTCCATATTTTGGTTACTGTGAATAATGCTGAAGTGAACATAAGACTTTAATGTACTGATTTCAATTTCCTTTGGCTACATATCCAGAAGTAAGATTGCTGAATCACATAGTAATTACATATTTAGTTTTGAGGAAACTCCACTCTTTTCCAAAATGGCTGTACTAATCTAAATTCCCGTCAACAACGTATGAAGGTTCTCTTTTCTCCATACCCTTACCAACACTGGTTATCTTTCATTTTTTTGATAACAGCCATTCTAACATGTAGGAGGTGGTATTTCATTGTGGTTTTAATTTGCATTTTCTCAATGATTAAGCACAACTTTAACAATATACTTTTTGAAAAAATAATTTTAAAGTGAAAGTGTAAATGATTTTAAGTAAACATTCTTTTTCAATTAGTAAGTGTATTAACCATGAAAAATGTTTATTATTATATATAATTAGAATGATACTGTAGTATTTCTAATACATTTGTGTGAGTTAGACCTTTTAAGAAATTTTCACTTCCCTAAAAGAATTACATTGCTAACACAACAAAAACTTATGTAAAACCTCTGAATAAACTCACATGCTTGCCAGTGATTCAATATAAAAACTATATTAATGCCATATATAGTCAGATGGCCAAAAACAAAAGCTTTCATGTCCTTTAAATCTATTTTGGTTGTATAAATTCAAGTGCAATCATGGTTGTTGTTTGATTCCCTGCCAGTCCCAAACAACTCACACTATCCACTGTTTTCCTTATGTAAAAGAGAAATGAGGATTCCAGAAGTATGGCAATGAAAATCTCATTCACGTGTTCCATATGAAAAGGCAAATAATTTCTAGAAGTTATGGCAACCATGTTTTCATTCTAATATCAAAATGATCTAAAAATGTTTCTTTCAAATGTGAAAGTTTATATTAAATCCATGTATTACTACTAGATATAAAGTTCTAGATCATTTGATACCTCACTGTTAAAAGAATAACCATGTAGTAATTCTTTGACATAATACAAATGTACAAATATATATTTTCAAAAGTGGCATATAAGATGACATATGCCATGTTATATAACCCATGTCATCTTATATGCCATTTATGCAAATATATAAATGTCACACGGCAACAAATGCAATATTTTCTTTATGGTTCTTTTTTGGGGACAGTGTCTCACTCTGTCACCCATGATAGAGTACAGTGGTGCAATCATAGCTCACTGCAGCTTTGAACTCCTGGGCTCAAAGTATCCTGCCTCAGCCTCCTGAGTAGTTGGAACTACAGGCAGGTGCACACCACTACACCCAGCTAACTTTTAAAAACATTTTTTGTAGAGAGGAAGTCTTGCTATGTAGCTCAGGCTGGTCTCGAATCCCTGGCCTCAAGAAATCCTCCTGCCTTGGCCTCCCCACATGGTGCAATTACAGACATGAGCTGCTGCACCCAGCCCTCTATGGTTCTTGAAAATAAACATCTGTGTGTTAATGTAGGAATTTTCTGTATTTTAATATATTTGGGTTTTTCTCCTATAGTTATGAATTGTCAGCATGAAACAACTGATTTTCAGTCATGTGAACAAAGATCTTACAAATGATCAAGTGGAATCTGTGTAAAATGCATGCACACACAAATACACTCTTCATGAACATAGGCACCAATACAGAGTTAATTGATAATATTTGGAATACACATATGTGTGATTCGCTTTGGCTTTTAGTTTTGCATATATACTTTCATGTAGGTATAAATATGTATGTGTGACAAGTAAATATACTTCTTGGGTTAATAATGGAGTTATATCTCAATAAAACCATCCTAAATTGAAAATATCTTAAATCAAAATATCATTAATATACCTAGTCTATTGTACATTATAGCTCAACTTAACTCAGAACACCTGTGTTACTACAGTTGGGCAAAATCACCTAAAACAAGGCCTATTTTATATCAAAGTGTTGAATATCCCATGCAATTAATTGAACACTACACTGAAGTTAAAAACAGAATGGTTATATAGGTTCTCAAAGTATGGTTTCTACTGAATGTACATTGCTTTTACATCATTGTAAAGTTAAAAAATCTTTAAGTCTAATCATGGCAAACTGGGGACCTTTTTAAAATAAAGGGATTGTCTTCAGTTGCATACGCTTTCTCACTTCTCCACAAACAGCAAACGTATCTTATCACTACTCCAGGCTGACTTTGCTTCTCATTTTTCTGAGAAAAGGAAGCAAGCTGTCACCACATTGTGACTTTTCTTCAGTTACTAAGAAAGCCCTGTCCTGGTTTCTTCGAAATGCCAAAATGTCCACATGTGGACTGGATCCATATCATTTTCCCTAATTCATTTTTATCTTCCATTTCCCACTTTATTCTATTTTCTCAAATGGATTACACATATGCTAGTGTTCCTATTAAACACAAAACCATCAGCCAGGTGATAAAGGTTCACGATCAGGTGATCAGCATTCACATCAACATTGACAGGTGAGATGGATAGTGTGCATTCTTGATCTGATAGGATGACAATATTGCTTTATATCTGTGGTCTTCCTCTCAAAACTCATAACTTAAAACTGATCATGAGGAAAGACAGCAGACAAATACCAGTTGAGGTACATTCTACAAAACACTTAATCATGACTTGAAACTACCCAGGTCACCAAAAACAAGGCACTTTGAAAAGCTCAACCAAGAGGACCCCAAGGAGACGTAAAAACTAAATGTAGTATAATCTGCTGCAACAGAAAAAATGTCCTTAGGTCAAAATCTAACAACATCTGAATAAAGTATAGATTTTAGTTAATAATTTATTAATATCTGTTCACTAATGGTGACAAACATACCATAGTGATATAAGATATTAACATGGGAAACTGGATGTGGAGTATTTGGGAATTGCTCTACTGTCTTTCCAATTTTTATGTAAAACAAAAATTGTTCTAAATTTTTTAAATATTAACGATAAATTCAATGTTACAAAATAAAAAACAAAACAAATTACATCTCTTGCTATGGAGAAGACCATTGTGAACTACACCAAATCTCTTAATCCACTCCATCCTCTTCCCAGGGACACAGACTGCATTTCCCAGTGTCTGTAGTTGTATAAGGGACCACATGCTTAGTTGTCACCAAAGTGAACAGAAATGTGTCCTTTTTTTCATAAAAGTTTAAAGGCCGGGTGCAGTGGCTCACACCTGTAATCCCAGCACTTCAGGAGGCTGAGGTAGGAGGATTGCTTGAGCCCAGGAGTTTGAGACCAGCCTGAGCAAAATAGCAAGATCCCCATCTCTACAAAAAATAAAATATAAATTAGCTGGGCATGGTGGCACATGCCCATAATCCAAGCTACTTGGGAGGCTGAGGCAGGAGGATCAATTGAGCCTGGGAGGTTGAGGCCGAGGCTGCAGTAAGCCATGATTATGCCATTGCACTCCAGCTTGTGGAACAAAGTGAGACATGGTCTCGCGGGGGAAAAAAAAAAAAAGAAAGCAGGATGCCTCCTGCATACTATCTTTCCCCATCTGTCATCTGGGATCAGAGTTTCCAAATGAGGACACAGCCACTCAGTGAAAGTGAGTAGATCTCTATGTGACTATGAGGAAGGCCACAACCAGGTATTATCCTTTGGGTTTTAGAAAAATGAGAAATAAACCTGTACTAAGATATGTATATATTAGGGTTACAACAGCAGGGATACCTACGTGCAATAAGGCTGGATCCTACATTCCACTTCAGATGCTGATTCATTTATGTTCATTCAGTTCACATTCCTGTTTCTATTCAATTTTTTCTAATTCTCTCTTGACCTTGGGCCATGTTATCTTTTGGCCTCACCTCTAACACAATACTTCTTTATAAAACACATCAATGGAGTCCATTTTTAAGCATACTAACTTCATATTAAACTAATAATTTCTCAGTCCTCACCTTACAGCCTGGGTGCCAGCATTTGGTATGGTTCACTACTCCTTTTCCCTTTAAATTCTTTCTTTACTTAATTCTTATTCTCCACTTACCTCACTTATTCCTCCTGCCTGCTATTTTTGTTTCTCCTCAGCTCTCCTAAATTCAGTTTCTCTTTCTACATTCACTCCCTTAATTTACCTCCTCCAGGTTCATGTCATTAAATATGATTGCTTTGTGAATTGATCTTAAATTCACAGTTTAAGACCATTTCACCCTTGAAATTCAGATTTTTATATCCACCTAGTTAGTAAAACATTCCACCTGTGTGTTTAACTTAACGGTAAGATGTCTAAACACAAACTTCTGACTTCTGACCCAGATTGGCTTCCTTAAAGGTTTTGTTCAAAAGCTGTTATTCCAGTTGTTTAGACTTAAAAAAAAATTGGAATTACCCTTAACTATTTTATTTCTCTGACAACCCACATGTAGTACTCCATCAGAAAATCCTGCTTTTTCTTTAAAATATATTAAGGTTTTGACATCTGCCAAGGTCATCACCAGGACCACGACCAGAATTCAAGGCAAAATGTCTCACCTGAACCACCACGTGACTAGTATCCCTAATGTTGCCTTTTTTTTTTTTTAACGATTTCATTCACACAGAATTAACCTTCTAACATGTCATTAAGATCATGCCACATCTCTAATCAAATCCGTCAGTGGTCAACTTCTTATCTCACTCAAAGTAAAAGATCTTACAGTGGGCTACTTGGCCCTCCAGAAGCTCCTTTCACCCCACTGTCAAACTCTTCTTGTCTCTTAGTTATTTCTTTAAATACTTCTCCAACTACTTTTCCTATTATTTACTGTGTACCTTTCTTGCACTTATCAGAGCAAATTTCATCTTCAGGCCTTCTCCTAGTTTTCTTCTGCTTATAAAGCTCCGCCCCACCATAAATTTATTTGGCTCACTCCCTTGCCCTTCATGTCTTTATGCAACTGTTGCTTTTTCAGTGAGTCCCCACCATATTGTTTAGAAATTTTGTTTCCCAACACTCTCCTAGCCTCCTTCATTGCTTCTTTTCTGAACCCATGTTAACTTCCATGATTCTATAATCATGAGATTTATTTTGTCTGTTACAGTTTGCTTACTGTTACATCCTCAGAACAGAACATATGAGCATAAAACATAAAGAGCATAAAATTTGTTATATGGATTATATTTAATACAATATAGACCCTTTTCAAGTTAAAAGAAAAAACAACATGTCGGAAGCTCATTAGAATAATTTTCTACAAGCTGATTAGCTCCTGCTGTCACTTCTCCTTAGGCGTCTTGAAGATTTTAGAGTAATTGTTCTTACTTTCTACAGGTGATCTTCAGTATCTGTTCAGGTGGAATGTTTAATGAACAACAGATTGTGTCTTTGACTATTAATATCCCAATCTATCAAGGCCTAAAATGTTCCCTGATGGTAAATGGGCTCCAGCAGATATCAATTTAATTTTGTCAGAAAGTTCACTTATTTTTTCTAAAGTTGTGACTGATTCCTATATCCATTTCTATTTTTTTATAATCTTTGTAATCTATCTGAAATCACACGAAGACATCATTTTAAAGCATACCTTATTTTAGGCAACATGATATAATTGAAATGAAGTAAAACTATATATGTATAATATATATTTGTTATATACGTGACAGTATTTTCATAAATGTAGATTTACATATACATACGCACATACAATGCATATATACATATATAAATATACACACATATACAACATCCTGAACATAAAATGAGTTACACAGAAATATATAAATGAGTTATATATAAAGCAGTGAGTTATATACAAAGTAGTGAAATATATCTCTACATAAAGTGGTTCATATAAATTACAAAGTAACAACACTTTAATCAACTTTGATATCTAGAAACTCTCAACTTGGTAAATAATTTGTGAAAGGTGTTCCCGATAGTAGGAACAGCATCTAAAAAGGTCGAAGACAAATTATGTGAGATGAAGGACTTTCTCTTCTGGAATATATGATTTGATTATAAAAGACCAACATATTTGTCTAAAAACAACAAGAAAAGCTGTTTGACTACAAAGGCAGTGAGGATTCGAGGGGCTCAGTGAATAGATATAGAAAGAAGACTTTGAGGTGAGCTTTATCTTGTATTCTGCTTTCTTCCTGAAGTCATCTGTCTACTAGTAAGCCACACAGTGCAATAACTGAATGTGATTAGAGAGGTGTGTAAAAAGTACTAGGTAAGGTGAGCTTTCAACAGTCTCGTGGGCTCAGAGGATACAAGTATTGGAATAAATGGTCGGAAAGGCATTTAGAACTTCATATGCTAAAATTCTGAGGAAAAGGGACATATAAAGGTCAACCCTAT
Organism: Pongo abelii; assembly: GCF_028885655.2. Classification (NCBI taxonomy): domain Eukaryota; kingdom Metazoa; phylum Chordata; class Mammalia; order Primates; family Hominidae; genus Pongo; species Pongo abelii. Next base: position 91,564,105 of record NC_071999.2, on the reverse strand, counting down.
ATTCTATATTCCTTCTTGCCTTGAGGCATATACTGATTTCAAATCAACACTAGGTTAGAGGTAAAAGGTTTTGTAGATAGTGTTGTCTAAGAGGCTGAGAAGAGAAATAGAAAGTTTGTTAGGATCAGAGTGAAAAGGAAAGAATAACTGCAATTCAAGGAGCATCAAGGATGAGAAGCACTGGAAAATACCTAGGATCTGAGTTGGAGCCACTGAATTGCTATACCCTAGCAATAAGGGTAAATTGGAAATAAACGTACTAGAACTTAATACAGCAACTAATTTTAAAAACTGAAAAGATAAGCTTCACTGAAATTTAGATGCATAGGTTGAAAGCTGTACTGGAAGATAAATTAGTAGAAATTATACAGATGGAAGCACAACCGGGAAAAGATATTTTCAATAAATGTAAAAAGTTCAGCATTTACACACAAGAACATATGGAAACAACAAAAATAACCCTGGGGCAGACTAGAGTGGCTACTTTTGGAAACAGAAGATGGAAAGGGAAATTGAGATTAAACAAAAAATATAATAGGATTAAATTTCAACCCTCAAATGCATAAAATTTGCTGAAATTCAAAATCTAAATACTTCTAAGAGAATAATTAATAAATTCTACTGAACACAGTGGAGAAAACAATGAATTGTATCTGGAAATGTAAGTAAAATCTTACCAGTTGAGTGGTCCTAAAGAAAGGTCATACACTAGTTAAATTCCACCATCTTGCCTCTTAGTGTGCTGAGATCTTATCTGGAAGCTGCTGCTCACCAGCTTCAGGTGTTTTCTATCTGTTGGGAGACTGCCTTTCACTAGTACCAGCTGGAATCAATTATTATGTTAGAGAGGCAGTTTAACAGCTGCCTGACCATCACCTGATGCTCTCTGACATTCCTGGTATGTGTGGGAGGGCTTCTCCTGCCCTGCTCATGTCTGCCTACCTACTCTAACAGAAAGAATGGTTTTACAATCAACTGTGTATGAGGCTATACCATCAATATTGAAATATGCTACATAAATAATATATAAATGTCCAGCTTTGAGGGAATTCTTTCATCTTGCAAGTCTAGACTGATTCATTGTTTTTCAATGAGCAGGCACAGGACTTCATAGAAAAAGAAGTTCTGGAACTCTTGTTATCCATAGCCTTTTCAGTTCATCAAAATTGAGTCAATCATTATTCTAGTTTTTTTATGGCTTTAATCTTGCTGCTTATTCTCACTTATTCTTCAAAGGAGCCACATGATCTTCTTTGTTATAACTCTGACTCTCCTAACTCCTGATGCAACACCTAAGGCCTCTTCTGTCTCCTGGATTAACTGGAATGTCAATTTTAATATTACCCTCAGTTCAGACCTGCTAAATTGAAGTCAGATGGCAAAATGTTTTATATATAAATTTTTTAGTGTATATGTTATTGAAGCTAGGGTTGGTTAAAAATGTATTTTTTTGGCATATAATTAAAATGTTTGAAAACAATAATGCATGAAAAGTTACCTGTTTTTTAAATAATTTCTGAGAAATATACATATAATACTCATTATGTTTTTATAACCATACATAGTATTTTAACAAAACAAATATAATAAAAGTTCGATAACATTATTAGCATTACTACTATAAAGATACAGTTATAAAAATAATTAAAATATTCTAACATTGTAACTGTGTCTTAATATTTTCACTGTATGTTAGCATATAGTTTAATGTGATACATACTTTACATTTTGATACATACAGAAGCATTCTATAGCATAGAGTAAAACCTTTACTTTTTTTTACACATCCACAACAGTTCTTGCGTCATCTAAGTAAAATAAAAGGCCACCTGCCAAAAATTCTTTGTGTATAAACACGTTTTAACTTTGTAACTCATCTGTCTGCCTACAGTCACATCTACATCTAAGCAGCCATGCAGTGGAGAACTTGAGAGTGAAAGGCCATTCAACTTCAAACCCCAGTGGAATATGACTCAGCACAAAATGTAATATAGGCCATAAAAAATAATTGAGTTGACTGTGACGTACGCTTTTCTTTTTGCAAGGAACCACATTAGACTGCCTGCTCATACTACTTTTCTATTTTATTTTCATAGTTTTGGTTTTAGTATCAATCTGCATATCATCATCACATAACTGTGATGCTTAATTTTTTTCTTCCAACATAACTCTCCACCCTATCCCGCATCTTTCCTCATTTTGCATATAATTATGTTTCTTCCTGACTAATTTACAGATATGTTGAATTCTAATTCTATTCAGGAGTAACTATGCATGGAATGATATATTATTTTTCATGTCTGCTCACTCTGTAAACTTATTATACAAAAAGAGTAAAATGATGACTATCTTTTAGAAATATTTCATATTGCCATGGATGAATTTACCAAGACTGTGAACATTATCCACTCCTCTTATTCATTCTTAATAAAATTACATTCCTTTATTAGCTAAGCAAAATTCATTTCCTATAGCTAATATACATCAGTTGATCACTTGCTATTTCAAGCTTAGATGATCATTTCCTATAGCTGATATTCATTGGTTGACCACTCGCTGCATCATTTCCTTGAACTATTAACTATTATCAGAATTAATTTACAAATAATCGTAGAGTTGAATAATACATATTAGACTTTCCTTTTCTGTTTGTAAATAACAGAGATAAGATATTGTCTTGGGAAAGAGCTAGAATAAATGTGAAAATAACTGGTTAAACTACTTGCTTTTATAAAACTGCTTGACCATAAGTGACTAAGTAGATTTAGCTGGTAAATTGAGAATTATATTCACGTTATATATGGGTTATCCATGAGTTAGATTGTTCCAATGTAGTTAAATGGAAAGAGGTAGATACTCTGGCAGAGTTCTCAGACATTTAAATTTTATTTTCTGTCAGATGGAATCAATGCTGACAAATTCAAAGGAATTCCGTTAGAGCAGGGTGAGATATCATCTATAAAATGCATAGCACATTGTGTGGCACATGGTAGAATATACACATATTAACTTTCTCATTATAATTGTAGAATATTAAAGAGTTTTGTTATTGTTACTCTTGTGCTTTTTGTGTTCATTTTTATTATTTAATCAACCTCTTTGAAGTAATAATTCATTTTTGTAATATTATTTTTCCATAAGTTCCAAGAAACAAACAGAAGTCCACAGGGGTATTTTGACAAGGAGATTCACTGGGGGCAGGTACTACAGGGAGAATGGGTTGAAGTGAATGAGATCAACATCACAGATGTCTAAAGGAAGGAGGTTGCAAAGGTGTTCAATATGGAAAATTTTTTCAACATAAATGCTGGGTGTTGTGTAATAGATATTTCCTTGTAACCTCATAAAACATTAGTGATAAGAAAGAAATTAGTAAATGCATACAGAAATGGGATTGCTCATGTATACCAATTAAAGACTAAATAGCAGGCATTTCAGTGTAAACAATACTGGTGAGGAAAATCTGACAGCTAAGAATTTTTTGTTGTCGTTAGTAGCTCATTATGCTAAAATAAATCTCTTTAATTGGATGACTTTTCATTCTGGATAACTTAAGTTTTATTTTATTGGAAAATGTATAACCGATACAGCATCATGGTTAAGTACATGGGTACTAAAGAGAGATTGCAGTGACGGGGGATGAGAGAGTCTATTCCTGGCTCTGCCACTCATTAACTGTCATCCCTTGGCCATGCTACTTATTATCTTTGCCTCAGAACTCTTCTGAAAAACCAGGATAATGATACTACCTATCTCATAGGATTGTTTTAAAGATGAAATGTGTAAATATTCATAAAGCCCTTATGATGATGACTGGGGCATATTAGGCACTGAAAGCTCCTATTTATTGGGAAAACCAATATTAACAACATTCATATCTGCACTAAATCCTCATTGAAATATGGGCAAACTAAATGCCTACAAAAGACTGCTGAGTAGAAATGTGGTCATAAAGTTAATTATGATTGAGTAAACAGTTTAGAATGATGAAGATAATAAATGTAGTGTCATCACACTGAGGAAAAAAACAGTAGTCTTTACTTAGTAACTAGTACAGTTACGAGTTTCTAACCTTACCGGATTTTTTCAGACTTTTTATCAACCTTTCCATGGTAACTTGAATGAGCATGTAAAAGTATTCCACAGAATAATGGAGAGGATGGAAATTAAATGGCAATCTTACTCTTAGAGTTCAGAAACACACTTTGAGACATGAATGTGAGTGCAGATGGTTTATGTGGTAATCATGAAGAAAAGGAGAAATGAGAGAGATAAGGGGAGATAATCAATACAGTGTGCCTCCATGAGAAATTTACTGCTGTGGTAAACCTGGGCCCAGTCCCACTGGGGACCTTTAGAAATGTATTTAGAAGCCAACTTAGTGCTTGTCCACCTAAGAGTTGAAAGATCTGAGGTATCTGTCTACCAAGTCCACCCCATCACTGTCCCCAGATGGTAATTTTCTAGCTCCTGCGGCTTGTCCTGTGTATGACCAGACCTGCCCCTGCAGCCAGAGGCTGTACTCATCAGAATCTGCCACTTGTTTTGTAAGAAAGAGCTTCTACTCCAGGCAAGATCCTTGGATTCAGGCACGATGGATGCCTGAATTGGCCTCATACTTTGGACAGCAGTGCATATCACAAACTCCTTAACACAAAGAATTAATTTTTCCTTTGGGGGCTCATAGAAAAAATTTTTTGAACTTTGGTGACCTTTAAGCATGAGAGGTTTGGTATGGAATTCTGTGTGAGTGGAACTGAGCCCTCCCTGTCAGGGATGTGAGATTGACAGCACAGAAGTGAATGAGCAGGAAAAAAAATCACAGCCACTCTGTGAAGCCAGAGGATGAATATGTGTGGCTTCTTTTGCTGAACAGTGCAAATAAAAATAATTCATGGGAATAACAGGAAAGATGTTACCCAGTTCCAGACAATGCCTATGAGAAGAGGAATGGAATTTGTAGGAAAGAGAAATATGTTACTGGACTTGGAAACTTGAAAATAAAAAGGAACAAGCTACTATTTGGACCAGATATGTGTTGGGAAGAATTCAGGTTTGTCTGTGATTGTGGTAAGGCATTACAGCTGAGAGGTTTTAAAGTATCATGTTGGAATTAATTTAACATCTCCAGGCCAAAAGTAATGGAGCTTTTTTTAAGGAAAAATAATAATAATATAAGAGAGAAGGCACAAAATACAGAATTCAGTTTTTGAGGTTATGGGGCATGTGGCCCAAAGAACATGTTTGGAAGTCAAAGTGATATTAAGAATAGTTCCAGTAATACACATAACTTGGAAAAATTTAATCTATGAAGAGTTGAAAGAATTCAAGATTAATTTCTGAGATTTTAATGGCACTGTATATTAGGCAGTTGGGATTGGGCAGGAAAGTGTGGATGTTTGCCAAAACAGAATGTAAATTTGTAGCTAGAGGTGGGGTGCAGTGAAAATTACTGAAGGAGCTGAAGTTGGAAGGGCTAAGACGGTGGGAACAGGGCTTGGAGCCAGGAGGAAAGCAAGACACAAGCCAGAGCTGAAAGAAGAGTGGGAATGGAGCCAAGGCTATTATTAAGACAGTAAAATGGAAGTTTCAGAGAGATGGGAAGGAAAGAGAGATGAGACTCAAATACAGCATTAGGGACTACACCATGGAAAGGGGTGGGAAAACAAGCCACAGTTATACAAACCATATGAGGTTCATTTTTCTAATAAGTAGACTTAAAGATACACGTAACAAAAATTAAAACAAAAAAGGCCTAGGACAGACTTTCCTTCAGCATATAAACTGAGCATTCAATGGCCAACTGTAGAGGAAAGGCATACAGTTCATTCATCTATCATAGCTTTGTTTGCCATGATTTCATGTCTGTTTTCTCATTGTTTTATCTTTTTTGGATGATAAACATTTTTATTTTTTGAGATGGAGTCTCGCTCTGTTGCCCAGGCTGGAATGCAGTGGTGCAATATCCACTCACTGCAAGCTCCACCTCCTGGGTTCACACCATTCTCCTGCCTCAGCCTCCTGAGTAGCTGGGATTACAGGCGCCTGCCACAACGCCTGGCTAATTTTTTGTATTTTTAGTAGAGACAGGGTTTCACCGTGTTAGCCAGGATAGTCTCGATCTCCTGACCTCATGATCCACCTGCCTCAGCCTCCCAAAGTGCTGAGATTACAGACATGAGCCACCATGCCCAGCCAAATAGTAAACATTTTTAACAACTTCTATCACATGTTCAATTTTTATACTATTGCACTTGCATAAAAAAGAAGAAATCAAAAAAATGCACTAGATAAGAATGTACTGGAAAATCAGTGTTAGGGAAAAGAGAGCAAGTTTTTTATGCTACCATCCATTTTTCCTGTTAAATTAAATAAAAAGGAGGCCGCCAGCCTAAAGCTGTCTCTGTACTTTGAATTGCTAAATAACAAACTGAAAACTATTTTAGTATGTAAACAAACTAAACCCTAATTTAAGAGTATATTTTGTAATAAACTGCTGAATTTTAGCCAATCACAGGCAGTCAGTTGATCAGACCATGACCAAATAAGACAAATGCCTCATCACACCATGCCCAAGTAAGGGAGATGTATAGATGTAGCCAGTCAGGTGGTTTCTGTACTTTGCTTCCATGCTCACCCTATAAAAGCTTGCTGCTCATGCTGCTGGGCAGTGTTCTCTGAACCTCTTCTGGTTCTGGCTGTTGTCTGATTCATGAATAGTTCAATGCTCAAATAAAATCTGTTAAATGTAATTTGTCTAAAATTTATCTTTTAACATTTCTCACATTGGAATTCCTTGCCAAGGAAGTTAGACACACCTAGATGAAAGTGCAAAGGGGAGACCAAGTACCAATTTAAATACAGCTGAGCAAGCACTCAATACTCCTGTTTTGGAGAAAATTCAGTTTGAAAAGCTAGCTATACTCCTGTTTTGGAGAAAATTCAGTTTGGAAAGCTAGCTGAGTTGAAGACACTTGCATGAGTTTTTCTTTTTCTGAACCTAAGTTTCAAATTTTATGAAAAAAATCCATAAAACGTTTCTTGGAAATCCGGAGTGAGATTTGGAGAATCTGTTGACCACATCCATTCCAGAAGCAAAGGAAGAGAGAGAGAGATCTAGGTAGCTGATTTTTAAAAAGAATAACCATGTGAATCAATTTTATCTGTCTAGATAGTGACTTGGTACTTAAACAATCAATTTTAAATGCATCTTGCCTTAGGGGAGGTGGCAAGCCTCTTAAGGCAGCAAGCAAAGCGGGGCCAGATGAACGAAACAAAATAGGATCTTAAAGTCCAGCAATACAATATTCATTCATGTATGTATTTATGCATTTAATAAATATTTATGAAGTGTCTGTATGTGCCAAACATTTTCTTTTAGTTGCTGGGGACCAGATTCATTAGAAGCCAAGACAAGTCTCCATATAGGGAGAGTTTTCAATTCTACTGGAAACCAACAAGCAAAAAAAGAAAATATCAGATATTGGAATATGCTACGTAGAAAGTGACTGACTTTCATGGAAGAGTGAAAAGAAGACTTCCTCAGGTAGAACAGACACATAGCCTACTCTGAGGGTGTGGAAGTTTAGCTGATTCCTCAATGCTAAGCCAGCTAAAACATATATGAAGAAAGTATGGCAGGCAAAACAGTCAGCAAATTTAAATATATTATGATGAAGGAAAAGTTTTATTTGTTTTAGAAAGAGGAAGACAGCCAGAGCAAGAGGAATTCAGTAACTGAGGGGAAAGTAATGAGACATGGTTTCATAAGAGCTGGCAGGAGGCTCAGAGGGCCCAGAAGAAAAGAGTGCCAACCGTCTACTTCATTCTAAGTTCATTGGGAAGCCTTTTTGAGTTTTAACCGGGTAAACAACACGGACTTCTATTTATAATCATTTGAATATGTGGACACTATGTACAAATAGATTCATCAAGCTGATAAATTGATTTTTTATTAAAAAATACACGATTCATTTCAGAGCATGTCTTAACTCATTTATAACAGTATTAACAAAAATGTAAATTAATGTTCATAAAAATTTTAGGAAATGAGAAAAAAAGAGTAACCATTTCAAAATGATGTTTTGCTAGCCACTGCTTGTTTGCTTGGAAACCTCGCTTTCCCCCAACTCTGCTCTGAGTTTCAAGGGATGACCCTTGTAAACTGTACTTCCTGGTTCTGCTGGGAACTATCTTTCAGTTAAATTTCATCACTGGGATGCTCTGGAAGGAGACTGGAGGACAAAAGGTGAAGGAAGCCAAGGCACTATCTCCCTCTTCACTTCAGGTGACACCTCTGGCAGTGACCACATGCCCTCTCTGAGAAGCCACTGCTAGCTTTAGAATCCACCAGGCAGTTCAAGTTGCTGAGTTCTGGTAACATCCACTCCTCTTTTTGAACCTTGAGCCCAGTGGGTGAAGCACCTTAATCTGTTGCTAATTTGTGTCTCACCTTCTTGGCCATTGCATCTTTTTGCAACTGTCATGATTAGATTCTTCTACTGAATTCTCTCTATTTAATTATCTGAGTTGGATTATGTTTCTTTGGTTGGACCATGAGTGACATAAATTCCTACCCCTTATTTGGCTTATTTCAATATAATATACTTCTAAGCTGATAATTAGGATAATGCTTTACATTTATAGAGCATTTTCACTATTATCTTACACAAGGAATTTGTATTTTATTTAATCCATTTTTATTTATAATGTTCCCAGTATGAAGTACTTCCAGAAATAAAGATTCTAGACATTCAGTGTATTAGAGAACTGAACTTTCAAGTATAGGACTTATTTGGTCTGGCTGATTTGGGTCAATAATTTTGCGATGGAGACGAAAATGGATAGTAAGTCAACTTCTGTACTATAATTATCAAGGTGCAGAAATACCTACTTTTCAGATAAAGCTCCTGATGTTCTGGCATCATTGTGTTATAACAAATGACTTCTTTAATATACAACCAGATTCGGAAAATCTAATACTTTAAGACACACTTAGTTATTCATAACATATTCCTTATAGATTTTATCACATGCTCTTCTAATATTTAAACCAGGGCTGTTTAATGTTTTGAATGGGTTTATAATAATAAAGATTTTGAGTGGGCTGGTTGTGGAATGGAAGTAAAAGTTACGGAGAGGCTAGCAGAAAGCACTAAAATACAGAGAAACTAAGTGACACAGGTAGGAGAGTACATATCAGAAGAGAAAGGGAGATGGCAGGACACATTCAAGTAACATCTGTCATCATTAACTACTTACCTGCCTCTCCTCTCAGGCCTTGACTGCAAGTGTCATAAATCATTTAGCTTTTTATCACCAACTCCTAGAATAGGGACAGGCTTATGATGATCATCAATTATCTTTGTTGACTGAATAAACTGAGAAAGCAGAAAATGTCTTTTCCTTCTTTCCTTCCTTCTTTCCTTCCTTCCTTCCTTCCTTCCCTCCCTCCTTCCCCCCTCCCTCCCTCCTTCCTTCCTTCCTTCTTTCATTTCTTCTTTATCTCTCCATATATTTTTCATTTTTTCTTCCTCCATTTATGTATACAAGCATGAGTTCAATTACATTCTACTGCATCACATGTATCTTTTCTGCATTTACATTTAAATAAATATATAAAATTTGATTTTATGCTTTTGTGAGATTATCATTTATACCTACAATTCTTAAAATAACAAATTTAATTTTTCTCTCCATATTGTTTATATTGTACCTGCTTTATTAATGTAACCCTGGATGATATGAGAGTCAGTATAGAAGAATAGAAAGCACAAAACACTGAATTAGTAAACTTTTCAATCACATTCTTGTTCTGCCCTTTACTAGCTGTGTGACTTTAAATAAGTTTCTCTCTCTGTCAAATGGAGACACTTATAATTGTCTCATGATTTTTGTAAGAACAAAGGAAATAAACGAAAGTTGCCAGGTAAATAATAAATGATATTTTGACTCCTCCTTTAGTTCTCAGTTTAAACATCTAGTGCTTACAGAAGACTAACATGACTTTATCTCCTTAACTCCACTGTTCTACCCCTAGTAATATTTATACCTGTTAATTTCTTTTCCAACCCTCTGGAATTCTCCTTGACAGTACGCACTATTCTTATGACATCTAGCCCAATTACTGCCTTCCTTAAAGTTCCTTATATCAGAAACGACATGCATGTATTCAGAGTATCTGGCAAGCATGTACTAGATACTCTAGATTTTTGTTGAATGAATGAAACAGTATTTAAGGTGATGTGTTTCCTTACCTGTTGCCCATTAGGCACCACCACTCTTTTCTAAAGCTAAAGATTATTTTTCCCAGAATCCTCCTCCCTGTATGTGGTTCCTAGTTGGAGTGTGCCAATAACAGGCGCTCACGTGTGATTTAGCACAAAGAAGTGAAACAGAAGCCATTATTTCGGAGAAGCAGTTGCATCCTAAAGCTTATGCAGAGGAGAGATTTACAGCATGTCTCCCGGCTCTTGAGAACTATTTACTTCATCACTGCAACCTAAGTAGTTGGTAGGACTGCCTTAAAGAATCTTGGCAACTGCAGAAATTTACAAACTAGCTCTTGAGAAACAGACTTCACTGCTTCAATTTGACAACTTTGGTGTGAAATCCTCTATTGTGGAAGCTCTCTTCACTGCCACTCTCCTGATCTTTCAGTGGTTTTCAACCCCTAATATTATCCTAAGCACCTTTTACTTGGTTAAACAGAGTGGCTTCTGACTTTTTATATGATTTCTTCACTGGCACAGGTGCTTCATAAAGTAGTAATAAACTAGTTAATTTTAAACAGGAGCCAAAGGTGAAATTATTTCCAAAAAGAGTAAAGGGAAGTCATAATGTCAAATTCCATTTCTTGAAGCAGGTACATACAGAGCTCTAAAATTTTGCAGTAAAATAAAAATGGAAGCAAAAGCGGCTACAAAAATCACAAGATTACGTCACATAAAACAGTTTTCAGGTGCCGCATAACGATTCATCAATTAAGACCACAGATACATTTTCTTCATATAACCTTCAAAAAGAAAGACTATTAGAAATGATAATTCTTGATATTTAATGAATTCTTATTCAGATCTATGAAACGTGCCAAGTGACTTACATGTGATGTTTTGTTACATTCTTATAAAGATGAAGAAACAAGACTAATTTGCCAAACATCACTCATGTGTTAAGTAAACAAGCTGTAACTAAAACCCAGCTATGACTGACTGCAAAATTTTTAAATGTAATCTCTTCACCATTGTTTTATACTACGTTTCTATTATTTCTATAATAATGCCTTCAACTTATTGCCTGGTAATTTACATTTGTTATTATATTGATTAATTAATATCCTTCCAATAACATTTTAAAATAAAATTGAGGGGATGAGTTTCTTATAAATACTTCTCATAATACTGCTCCAAATATTCTGTGGATGGAATTAACACAAAGGCCAATTCCTAAAACCAATTTTATAGATACGTGGTTTTTTGATTGGTTGATTTAATCCAAAAATAGATTTCAGGTTATTAGACTAACAGATGAATTAAGTAAATTCCAGACAATTATTCATAAGTAACGTTTTCTCAACTGAGCTTTTGAGATTACAGTAGCTTATTTTTTTCTATAGTTCATATGTTAAGTACACATTTTTAGCAGCAAATGAATTCAGAGGAGCATTGTGAAAAAGTTTGAGTCTAAGAAAAACTCAATCTTCACTAGAATATTATTGTGACTCTTGGATGTGAGCTGTAGAAAGTAAGAATAATGTCAAAATTATACTCTGAAAGTGATTATAGTTCTACCTAACACAAGCACACCTGTGTGGTAAAGGAAAATAGATCCTTGTGAAGAAATCATACTAAAACAACCTTTAATGGAAGAAATTTGAGGCAGATGTCACCATATCACCTTAGCTCACTGCATCTTCCTTCGAAAATTTTAACTTTGTGTCACTTTTACCTAAGTAAGTTAGCTGTTCATATGTGTTTACATACGAAATGAGAAAACAGTGTGCAATAACATTCTCCTCAAATTTTGGTACATCAACTATTTGTGGTCTAAGCTGTTGTTTAAGTGATTCACTGATTGTAACTAGATTCAGAGATAAAATAATTTGATTCAAAAACATTTCATAATTGAAGGGTATGTTTAATCATAAACTTCAATAGAAGTTCCATTACTTCATTAGGTAATAATTTCAATGGAAGCTAATATTTTATGGGCACAACATCCTTTTCAACTTATAATTAATGTCAAATAATGACTTGGCAAGTTTTGCACTTCTATTAATTCATGGAGCCTTTATTGACATTTGAAATTATCATTTTTCAATGTGATTTAAATGTATTAAAGGTGTATTTTTTAAAAATCACGTAGTTTATTTCACTGACAAACTTATCCTTTTTCATTGAGTTCATTTTTAATAACAGTTGTAGTTTTTAAAATGTTTTCTTAAAACATGTATACTTTTAAAATTTTTATGGAAGCTGCTCTATTTTCTTCAGGACAACACTCCTGTACCATTCTAATGTAGTTTTAAATATATCCAAAGAAATTTAGGAAATCTATACAAATGAGATATTTCTAAACTTTAAATTCTTATTCCACAAAAAGTCTTCTGTTTTTAATAAAAACTATTTCCTTACAGTTAATATACCAATCTGACAAAGCTATGTTCTTTCGCCAAGTTTTTGTTAAGATTGCTGTATACATCACTAAAGGAACATTTGAGTATCCATTTATAAATGCACCTACTTTTTGGCTTAGAATCTTAGTTTGTGCGTTTTGAAAATAGAAGTACTTTATAAAGTCCTTTGATATCTTTTCATCAAAGAAACTAAGGAAGACCTATTTCATTTTTATTTTTACTTTGACTTGTATTTTTCAGCATTAGAACTGGGTTAAGTTCCTTGTCATGTTATATAACAGAAATGTCTTGTCATATCCTGACATCTTGTCACCTAAATAATGACTCATGGTCCTGGTGAGCTTTCAGAGAAAGGTTCTGGCAATTATCAAATGGCTCGTCTCTTCCTTTGGCATTTCACAGAGCTAAAAATCTATTTGATATATCGTCTGCATTTTTGCAGAAAATATTGCCCTAGTCACTCATTCTAAGCCTATCTTAGGAGTTCCATATGCTTTCATAGGATGAGAATAATATGCAGTACTCCATATGCTCCCCATTAAATTACATATACAAATAAGAATACATTTACCCTGATTATTGCTTAAAGATTCAAAAAATGTATCAAATACTATCTTCTATCAAAAAGAAAATATTACAAACCGAGAAGCAAGGAAGGTACCTAGATCACTAGAAAAAGCACATTCTAGGCAGAAGGACCAGCAACTGCAAAGGCCCTCAAGTGACCATTGTATGGTCTGTCCACAGAAAAGCAGTGAGGCTGATATGGCTGGAGCAAAATGAACAAGGTAGGATGAGGTCACAGGGTTAGCCGAGAGCCAGACTCTGTAGAGCATGACAGGGGATGAAAAACTCTATGTCCTTGATTCTTAGTGAGATAAGGAGTCATTCAGAGATAGAATGGAGGGCTGCCATTCATTTGTTCAACAAATATCTGTTGAGCAACTTATTGTGTGACAGCTGCTGTTCTAGATGCTGGAGATACAGCAGTAAATAGACAGAAAAAAATGTTACTTTCATATGGCTGATGGTTTTCTGGATGGGAGCACAAAAACTGGTTAAAGAGCCAATCAACCAATGCTGAATAAATAGTTCTTATACTAGAAAATAGTAAGTGCTATAGAGAAAAATAAAGCAAGAGAAAATGGTGAGGGGATTAACTCAGTCACGGCAATTTTACGTACGTTTGTGAGATATAACCGAGTTTTGTTTTTTGTTTTTTTTTGAGACAGAGTTTCGCTCTTGTTGCCCAGGATGGAGTTCAATGGCACGGACTCGGCTCACTGCAACCTCTCCCTCTGGGTTCAAGCAATTCTCCTGTCTCAGTCTCCCAGCAGGGATTACAGACGCCCACCATCACGCCTGGCTAATTTTTGTATTTTTAGTAGAGAATGGGGTTTCGCCGTGTTGGCCAGGTTGGTCTTGAACTCCTGACCTCAGGCAATCACTCTAATTACTTAATGAAGGAAAGATTATAGAAAGGCAGGATTAGAATCAGGGGAACAAGTTAGAAGGGAATCACAATAATTAAGGAAATAGGTGAGCTTATCTTTAACTTTGGTGGTAGAGGAAGAGGTGACAAAAAGTGATTAAATTCTGAATAAATTTCAGAGTAATATTAGCCAATAGGATTGGCTGTTGTTTTGTATATGAGGATGAGACAAAAGAAGGAGTCAAGGATGACTGATAATTACATTTAAGCAACTGAATAAAGGGAATTATCTGAGATGGGAAACATTGGGGTGAAGTAGAAAGGCATAAGTTTGAGTTTATTGTAGCACTTAGAAATTACCATCAAACTCTAGGCAGAAAGGACTTAATAGGAAAGTGAGTAAGTATATTGGAAGAACTTAAATGGCAAAATCTACACTGAACCTCCAGGAATGACTTCCAGAACCACTGAGAAACACCTTAAATAGGGTAGCTGCCAGGAGTTATTATTTTCCAGGCATCACTGAAATGAAAAACCTGCCACTGATTCTATCAGCGCAACCATGTCTAGATACACAGAAAGTTGGAAAATGAACACCTATAGATGCAATAGACTGATTAGGAAGCCAGATTAAAAAGTCACTGCCAGTGATGCTGACATTTCCACTGTGACATTTCACACTCATGAAGCTAAAAAATAGCATATTGTGAGCAAGAAATTCATGTTTGCATAATCCAGTTTGGCAACAGAAACCAGCAAATAAGTTAAAAAACACCTTAATTGTCAAAACTGTTTTGTACTCAAAGCTAACGATATCAAGTTTTCCACTTTTCCAAGCAAAAAGAAAATGATTGCATGAAAGTTGTTAGAATCAATACAGACTATCTGCAGAATGGTTATCAAGCTTAATGGAATATGAGATATTTGGAACATGTTTAGTTTGAGGTGTCAGTTTGCTATCTTTTGAAGATGTCAAAAAGTGCTTACATATAATTCTGGCAATTAAAGAAATGCAAGAGGCCCAGGAATATATGAGAGAAATAGGATTTATAGATTATGTTTAAAGTCACGATGCAGGATAAAGTGACTTTGACAATGCACAACTTAGATAAGAGTAAAGCTGATCCCTCTCTTCCCATTTATGTGTTGCAAAAATGATAAGTCTGTTTCCATCTCATATTCAAATTAGTAATTAATCTTTAAAACACTTTACCTAGGGTCATAATACACTGATTGAAAAGATGCCATACACATAAAGAGAACACATTTGATAGAGATAATATAAATAGGAAGGATGTTAAGGTCAGAGAGAAAGTAATTTCACCTGATAATAACAATCTGAATATATATTATTTAGGAAGACTTGAAAACCTTCTATAGAATTAATTTAACTTTTGATGAACTCATTAGTGAAGCATAGGACTTGATAAATTGTACTGAGTAGTTATCACTGCTGTGTTACAAATTACCTTAAAATTTAGTAGCTTAAAACAGCAAACATATATGTCTCACAGTTTTTGTGAGTTAGGAGTAACTTAGCTGAGTGGTTCTGGCTCAGACTCTTATGAGGTTGTGGTCAAGTCATTGGTCAGGGCTGCAGACCTAGCTGAAGGCACACCTGGGAAGGATTTACTAACGAGCTCACTCAAGTGGTTCCTGGCAGTTGTCAGTTTCTTAATGATTATTAGTCAGAAACTTCAGTTCCTGGGCACAAAAGATCACGACAGAGTTGTTCATAACATAGCAGCTTGTTCTTCCAGAGTGAGTCATCAAATGAGGGAAGAGAACTTAAGCTCCCCTGAGACAAAAGTGCAGTTTTTTAATAGCATAACCTTGGTACTTATATACCATTGCTTATGCTATATTTTATTGATTATAACGTGGAAGGATACTAACAAGGATCTGAATACCAGGGGCTGGGAGCATTGAGGCTCCTCTTGGAGGCAGACTGCCACAGTTGGTCTTTGTTGACCTTATGAAATTGTGGGAGCTAGTTAAGCAGTTCAGTAAGCCTGTTGTCTTCACATATGATGTTAGAGTTTGAAGTATGCAGGACTCCCGGTTTGGAAAAGGAGATAGATGTAACATGGGAGAGGTCAAGAACAAGCTGGAACCTATAGAAGCACAAGCTGGGAACCCATGGGGCAGGACTAAAATATATGTCAGTTCTTATTGCTTGTGTCCTTGGCGATGTGGGCATCCTGAGAAGCCATATGTCTTTGTCTCAGGGCTAAACACGTGGGCCCAGATTCTCTACTGCTGAAGGAGGATCTCAGGGAAGGCGGAGGAGTCACAGCACTAGTGGCTATCGCACAATCCTGAGAGGAGTGAGCACATAAATGACAGTAGGTGTATGCTATCAAATGACTCCAGCTTTACTTCAACTTTCTCAGCCTTCCACAAGAATCTCTCTTGTGGTCAACTCCAACCAAAATTATATGGAGAAAGGAATTCTGGGAAATGTAGTTCATTCTAGAAAAGTTATTGTGTTACAAAGCCACTGCAGATTGTACCTGAGAAGCAGAGTTCTCAGTGTCTGTATGTAACAATGGAAATTTGAAAAGCATCCAAGAGATTCTAGACTGGATAAAAAGGATAAAAATATACTTTATAATCATGCTAATTAAGAGTTTTCCCTAGTTTCTTTGTAAGAAGCAATTAACAACAAATATTACAATTATTTTGTATTCCTCATTTTTATTACTTATATAATTTATAAACATATATCACATATAATGTAGTGCATCATATTCTATAACAATAGCATATATATAATATAAAAGACTATTGGTGACATATTTATCAACAGCTTATATTCCTGACTTAAAGGTGTTTATGTAGGGAATGTAGGTATATCTGAAAGCTTGGATAACAATTCAGAGCACAGATTTCAATATCTCCCGTGGAAAAAAAATAGTAAACAGGTAAACAAACTGTCCTGTTCTTACCCCAGGTAACAAGGTTTATTTCTAGCTGAATGGGCAGCATGTGATGTAGACTTTCAACATTATTGATTATTTTTATTTTCTATCTTTTTCCAAAAGTGAGGTGAATATACCTATTCATGTTTATTAATTTTAGCTTTACTAAGAAAATATAAAGCAGAGATTATGATAGACTTTCTTATGGGTATTTTCCTTCGGCTTCATTTTGTCTCCTTTAACATTTCTAGTGGTATTTGGAGAGTTGTGATTGTAGGATTTTTAAAGATTGATAAGTAATATTTGTACATATTTGTGGTGTACAAGTAGCATGTTTTACATGCATAGAATACGAAATAATCAAGTAAAGGTATTTTGTATATCCATCACCTTGAGTATTTATAATTTCTATCTGTTGGAAACATTTTGCATTTTCTATCTATTTGAAATATACAATATTTGAAATATACAATATTGTTAATATTATTATTGACATATACAGTATTGTTAACTATAGTCACTGCAGTCTGCTATGAAACATTCAAACTTATTCCTTCTATCTAACTGTATGCTTGTACCCATTAACCTACCTCTCTTCATCCCATTCCCACCAACACACTCTTCCCAGCCTTTGGTATCTATCATTTCCACTCTCTATCACCATGAGAACAACTTTTTTGGTTTCTACATACAAGTGAGAACTTGTAATGCTTGTCTTTTTGTGCCTGTCTCATTTCGTTTAACATAATGACCTCTAGTTCCATCCATGTTGCTTCAAATGAAAGAATGTGATTCTTTTTTTATGACCAAAAACTATTCCATTGTGTATACCCACCTTATTTTCCTTATCTATTCATTTGTTGGTAGACACTTCGATTGATTTCATATCTTTGGTATTGCAAATAGTGGTTCAATAAACATGGAAGATCAGGTATCTTTTTTATATACTGATTTATTTTCCTTTGGAGAAATACCCAGTAGTGAGATTACTGGATCTTATGGTAGTTCTCTTTTTAGCTTTTTGAGAAATTTCCATACTGTTTTCCATAGTGGTTGTACTAATTTACATTCCCATCAACAGTGTTCCCTTCCCCCAAATCCTTGCCAGCGTCTGTTATTTTTTTCTCTTTTTGATAGTAGCCATCCTAACTAGGGTAAAGTGATATTTCACTGGCCTTTAAATTTGTATTTCCCTGATGATTAGATATGTTGAATTTTTTTGTGTGTGTATCTGTTGGCCATTTGTGTGTCTTCTTTCAAGAAATGTTTATTCATGTCATTTGCTTACTTTTTAGTGAGATTATTTGTCTTTTTACTGGCGAGTTGTTTCTTGTATACTCTGGATATTAGTTCCTTGTTGGATGAATAGTTTGCAAATATTTTCTCCATTTGACAGTCTGTTCCTTCACTCTGTTGATTATTTCCTTTGCTATGCACAAGATTTTTAGTTTAACATCATCCCATTATTATTGCCTGTGCTTTTGAGGTCTTAGCCATGAAATCTTTGCCTAGACCAGTAACCTGAAGTGTCTTTTCTACATTTTCTTTTAGTAGTTGTATACGTTCAGGTCTTATGTTTAAATGTATACCTCGATTTTTATACGTAGTGAGAGACAGGGGTCCAGTTTCATTCTTCTGCCTATAGATAACCAATTTTCCCAGCAGAATTTATTGAAAAGGATGTCTTTTCCCCAAGGTATGTTTTTTTTTGTGCCTTTGTTGAAAACTATTTGGCTGTAGATACATGGATTTATTTCTGGTTTTTTTCCCCTATTGCCCTAAAACTTTGTAAAATTGAATAGGTAGGTAGAGCTGAGTGGGGAGAGTATGGGGAATCACAAATTAAATTAACCTGCTTTAAAAAAAATTCTCTTACAGTGGCTATGCCTTCTAAACACTTTCAATAAGTGTACAGGAGGAAAAAAATCACATTACATAAGCTATATAATACTGTACATGTTCAAATATAGATTAGTGAACTGTAAAATAAAATTCTCTTTCCTATCATTTCCCTCTATGAAAAGTCACCAACTATTTTACATATTATCTTCCACCTTTCTTGTAGAAATATTCCACATCAGTAGGCATAATTTACAGGGAAATGAGGAACTGAAAATTGCTGTGAGATAACTTTCTTCTTAAGGTTTTTTTAGGGGTTCTATTTTCCATCTACACACAGTGAATTAAAACATTCATTATATGTTTCAGCTAACATTTTATTTTGTCTAGCAGAGACATTTGTAAAGAAAAAGATTTCCACTATGCCTGAAATAATTGGTTTAAAGCATCAGAGAAAAGTATGGGCCTTTGAAATATGTCTGAATTAGGAATCATTTGAGATATTAATCCAAGTTGGTTTGTCCACTGCTGTTATTAACGGGTTTCAGAGTTTTCCAGACTTCAGCAACTTTAAAAAAAAAACCAGAATTTTAAAATGTAAATATTCCTTTTTATGTGGCAACTTATTTTCTGGGAGAAAGTGACATATTTCAGATTTGGCATTGTATTAATCCTTTCTCATGCTGCTAATAAAGACACACCTAAGACTGAGTAATTTATAAAGGGAAGAGCTTTAATTGACTCACAGTTCAGCATGGCTGGGGAGGCCTCAGGAAACTTATAATCATGGCACAAAGTGAAGCAACCACGTCCTTCTTCACATTGTGGCAGGAGAGAGAAGAATGAGTGTCCCTTATAAAACCATCAGATCTCGTGAGAACTAACTCACTATCACTAGAACAGGAAGGGGAAATCACCACATGATTCAATTATCTCCTCCTGGTTCCTCCCATGACACATGGGGATTATGGGAAGGAACTACAATTTGAGATAAGATTTAGGTTGGGACACAGCCAAACCATATCAGGCATAGTAAGAAAGAAGAACTGAAGCATCCCAGAAAGAATAATTATCAGAGAATTCTGTGCAAAAGACATTATTCTGATACTATAGACAATGGAACAGATTGGACAATATTCCTATTTTCCTCTTAAAACTTCAGAAAGCATATTGGATTTTATTTCTCTCCTATGTGTTATGGAGTATTCCAATTAAACAAAGAATTAACACTATATAAAGATAGCCATCTTTACATTTTTTTCTTCACAAAGTGTATCTCTAATTTTGTGCTATAGACTATACTAACGGGTAAAAATTAGGCTTGGAATGTGAAGGCAGAGGACAGGCAGAGGCAAAGGACAAAATGCTAAATTGTTACAATTTCTTTGGTGTATTTTCCATTTGCAAAGAATATCTGCAATCCCTAGGAACAAACATAAGGAGTATCATTGAATCCCTATGAACAAGCACACTAAGAATGTCATAAGCTTATTTAAAATATTTGATTCTGCCTCAATGCAATCATGTTGTAATTAGACCAAATAAATTAAAAATAAGTATATTCATCATTATTTGAAAGACACTAATTTATTCATCTTTACTGAGGCAGATTCAATATTTATTTAGCATCTACTTTGTGCAAGCACATGACAGCGTTGAATGAATTGGCCTTTGATGAGGGTCGATCAGCCTTCAGGCCCAGATGAGAAAAGTCTCAGAATATCATGTTTAGATGTCCCTAAATCTAATCCCGTTTATATTTGGCATTTTCTGGTCACCTATTAAACACTGTAGTCAGTACTCTGTTTCTATTATCTTTATTATTCCACTCTTACTATGTTTCTGTTAAAAGTGGGAAATGTAAAATACAAAATACAAATACAAAATGATTTTAATATCTAATCTATAGATTCTGACAATTTCTCAGAGTAATTTTTGTTTTCATCCTCAAGGCTATAGGAAATCACTACATCCATGAACCTATTTTATTCTAAACATAATTCTTGTCACTTTGTATTTGAAGGTTTGTATTTATCTTTTTCTACTATCAGTCTGTGAACTCAAGTCCTATAAGCCAAAGAAGTGGCAAAGGCCTCTAGGAAGGAATTACTATAATTCTTTCCAAACTAATTTTTACTGTTCAGATTCTCTGTTAGTAGGCCAGGTGTTTTGTCTAGCTTGCTTCGGTTGATACTCTTTCCAAAATGATTCTATATCAGATGCAACAATTATCAGCTTAAAACGGCTCTGTGTAGAAAATAGGTTGGGCCACTGCCAATATTTGTCAAGTTGACTCAAACATACTATTATCAAAACTGACCTTAGGTAGCAAAGTGCTAAGGTTTCCACTACTATTGTTCTAGTCTGACTGTGGGCAATTCTCTCATAAACCATGCAACCTCTAACATTCTCAGCTGTGTGATTCAATGTGCCTTGCTCTGCAATGTGTAATGCATGTGCAAAGTTGGCTACAAATTAAAGAAGCACAGGAGATAGAAGGACGGAAATGATGAAAGGAATAGGCTGAACATTCCCTTCTGATTATTTTAATCTTAGAAAGTTAACATATAAATAAATTTCACATTTCTGAAAATGAAACAAATGCATAAATATTTAATAATAAAATCTCATTTTAACAAGCTGTATAATTTCTATTCTCTCAAAAATGTTCACAAACTTTTCTTTAATCTAGAAATCAACAAGGAGATTATGAAAATAACCACTGAGATGATAAAAGAACACGAAGTTAATGTTCCTATAGACTAGATATTAGTGATCATTTTTTTTGTCGATATCCTCTGAGCCTTTTCTTTGATAGCCTGTGAAGTCTCTGCATTTGAATTCAGTCTTAATACTAACTGTCTACCTGAATCTCTAGCATTACTCACCCCAAATTACCCTGAACACACACACGTACACACACACACTCACTCATGCACACACAGATAATGAAATGGCAAATGATAGCAACAGGAGGCAGCCAAATGCCTAGGCAGATAGGGGAGGGTCCCTGGTAAAAACCCCACTTTCAATCCGAAGATAGTTGAAAACCCGAAAAACAAGCTACAAATTAAATCTTCGGACCAGATTGAGAACTTGTCTTCCTATTTGGTGTGCTTTTCCTCTGATTGATCTCTACCTTTCACCTATTTTACATATACCTACTTTTTCCTAATTGGTTTTCTACACTGTCGTGCCCACCTTTGAGTGGCATCTTCACTTAACCTTTTTTGCATACTCACCAATCAATCAGCATGTACTCCCCATTCTGAGTCCATAAAAGGCCCCAGACCCAGCCACATGGGGAAATTTCCTTTCTTTAAGCAGGGAGATCAACTGTGCATCCATCCCTTCTCTGCTGAAAGCCGTTTTCATTGTTCAACAGAATTCTTTTCTGCCCTCCTCACTCTTCAATATCCAGTGTATTCTCATTCTTCCTGGGCATGGTATAAGAGCTCAGAAACCACCGAATGTGAGTACAAGCTATAACACAGGTGAGCTGGGGCACATCAGTATGGCTGAGCAAGGCCTGGGTGGGGTGTCGCTGGCTGGGGTACCCCAGCTTGCAAAATGGCCAAGAAGAAAAATTCTGCATCACTAAGATCATTGAAGACATCTCAAACATAGGTAGAGAAATTGAGACCCCTTTGTGATAGAGGTACAGAGTCAGTATCACCAGTAAAATGCCACAACCTTACCACAGGTAGAAAAGGCTGATGATCATATCAGTTGTTTTGCACAGAATAACTAACCATGACTTGAAGTATAAACTTCAAAGACTCTTCATTTAGAGAATTATTCCCCATTATAAGCACACTTGCTTAGAAAAATAATATGACTGTTAAGAGTAGCATTTGGACAGTTGAAAATGATAATTCTGGAACTTGGGGGTCTAATTTACTGTAACCACTAGCCATGTGGTTTTTACTAAAAACCTCTTTTTAGTAAAAAAAATAAATTAAGTTAAATGTTTAGTTCATTAGTCACGCTAGTCACATTTCAACTTCTCAATATCCAAATGTCACTAGCAGCTACCATATAGGACAGAAAAAGTATACAACATGTCATCACCACACAAAGTTCGATTTGACAGTACTGCTCTAAATAATCGGTTTTATTAAATCAGAGTCAAATCTTCCAAATGCTTAGGATAAAATATGGAGTTGTAAGTCCAGCGTAAGAAAAGGTAGGATATCAGTTCTAACTTTCCAACTACTGGATTTCTAGGCTGACTAGCTGTGACGCTCAAAGCTGGGATGACTGGAAGATCTTTTGAAGTATTAGATGATTAGTGTTTTGTGTTCTTACTATCCTCTTTGCAGAAGATTAAGAAGTGGGAGACTAGATCATCCCACCATCAAGTAAGCAGGTTTTATCACCATTTGTGAACTCAGGAAGAGAAAGAGAAGTAGAAATGCAGAATAAAACTTTGCGACACCCTATTAAAGAGCCTAATATAAAATTATTTGGTAGCATGATATAACAAAACTGTAAAAATATTTTTTCTTCACAATAAGTAGTGATAAATGTACTAGAAATATTAAGTCTATTTAAGAAGACAATGGTTTATGAGAACAAGTAAAGACAATGTGTGGAACCATATAAAGAAGATAATGTATTGCCGCAGATCTAGGAAACTATGTATTAATAATGAAACTGTTACTTTGTATTGAGATCTTTCAATGTATCAGTCTGTATTGTATCAGGTTCTGTGTCATTTACTTTTCACAATGATTGGCCAAGCAAGCACAAGTATAATTTGCATTTTACAAGTGAAAAACTACTAAAATTTAAGTAACTTGCTCAATGTAGAAAAGCTAAGACTGGAATTAAAAACTAAATCTTGTAACTCCAGATAAACAAGATTCATATAACAGTGTTGCCCAAAGCAAAATATTTACCTTCAATCTTTGCACTATGTTTAAAATAATTACCTGAATGGATGCTATACAGCTATAAGATTTAATTCATTATTATTTACTTATTTTTATACATTATCATTGATGTACTCTGGACTCCATTCGCTAAATTATCTGGTCTATTTATGCCTGCAAAAATCTAAATTTTCTAATTCATAAATGATTTTATTTTCATGACTTATAGAAACTAGCTCACATCATTTTTATTTAACAGTAAACTAGTTTGCCTTAGTACTTGCTTACTCCACTTCCTTATCATATAAATATGTTCTACCATTTCAAAAATAATAACAGTAATTCAAAGCATCTTCCTCATCCCTGTATATTCTTTTTTTCATTTTCTTTAGAACCAATCTTCCTGAAAGTTTAGTTGATTATTTTCCTTTGCTACTTTTCACTTTTCAATCCACAGCAGAGTAGCTTCCAACTCACACACTATGTATGAAATCAATACTTGCCCAAGCCATTAATAATACTGCATATGTCAAAACAAATGTGACCAAAATTTATTATGTATTCTAATATTAGACATTTTATTATGTTCATCTTTTATGAAACTCTCTTCTCCATTGGTTTCAATGGCATCAGCCATCAATTAAATACCTGAGGACACTTGATTTCCAAGTCCAAAATTAATCTCACAATTTTAATAATAAATCTGATCTTTTAATGATTCTTTTTGCATCACTATCCATTTTCAATAAAGCAATATAGGATTTTGAACCAAGCTTTATTTTTCCCTCTCCTGTAATCCTTCATAGATATTCATTTTCCAAGTTCCAATAATGGTATGTATCCAATAATTGAAGAATTCATGCCTCTTTTTTCATCTCTCTCTGTTATAGTTTAGTTATGTTTATCAATAAGTTTGCACTAAATTATTAAAATTCCTCACCTCTAACTTATTTTGCACAACCACCATAATTTTCTTTTCTCCCACCTTCCCCCAACGTTTTTTTTAAATTTAGACAAGGCCTTGCTCTGTCACCTAGACTGGAGTGCAGTGGCATGATCTTGGCTCACTGAAACCTCTGCCTCCCAGGCTCAAGTCATCCTTCCAACTCAGCCTCCCAAGTAGCTGGGGCTACAGATGTGTGCCACCCTCCTGGCTAATTTTTGTATTTTTGTAGACACAAGGTTTTGCTATGTTGCCTAGGCTGGTCTCAAATTCCTAGAGTAAAGCAATCTGCCTACCTTGGCCTCCCAAAGTGCTCGGATTCCAGGTGTGAGCCACCATGCCCAGCCCTACCATACTTTTCTTGAACAACAATGATCAGTGTGCCACTCACTTGCTTAAAAAAAATTTGGTAACATATGTAGTAGTTTCAGGATAAATGTAAGGGATCAGTTTGATACTTAAGAGCCTTTATGATGTGTCACAATTCCATTCAATCCATTCGGCTTTCTGTTTTACCTGGAGGACATCATGTTAAGTGAAATAAGCCAGGCACAGAAAGACAAATACTGTGTGATCTCACTTATATATGAAATGTGAAAAAGTTAAACCTATAGAGGCAGAAAGTAGAATAAAAGTTATCAAAAGTTGGGTCGCCATGGAGAGGTTGAGGAGATGTTGGTTAAAGGATACAAAATTTCAGTTAGATATGAGGAATAAGATCAAGAGATCTATTATAAAATAGGGTGACCATAGTTAATACAAGGAATATTGGAACCTTGGAAAAGTGACCTCACTTCCTTGGTGAAAGACCCCAACAGAACGTAGAATGCTAGTAACCAGGCGCCCACATTCTAGGGAGAGCCCTATAGGCAGCTCACTTGACAGCAAATGCTCAAGAGAGCAAAATGTCCTCCTGCTGGATCCTGACTTTCCAAGGCTCTCACTTCAGGTCTTCCTGAAGGATGCCAAGGATGCCAACATGGGCTTATTTCTCACCTCAGATGCCTCTGGCCAATTGGCAAGGGGCACCCACAGATAACACGAGGAAGCCCAGGGTAGGCCCCTCCAAGCCACACAAGCCCCTCATAGTCCACACCTGTGATCTCATCAAAGTTGCCCTACACCCTTCCCTATCACCATGTGTTGGGGAAAGCAACTGAGAACCAGCAATGATATGTCTCTAATATTTGAAGAATTTGTGCTTCTTTTTGCATCCCTCTATGATATGTGAGGTAATGCATGTGCTAATTAGCTTGATTTGGCCATTCCACAATAAATATTTCATTATATGATGTTTTCAAAACATCATATTGTACCTGATAAATATATACACATTTGTCAACTAAAAATACGTATTTCTGTCTTGATCTTGTACAACCAACCCAGCATCCATGATCTACACACCAGGAATTATTTTCTCCTCCTGATATTAAGAGTGCTTTACTCCTTGATTCTGCACATGATGTAAGTTGTCCCTGTCTGCCTGAGAGTTTCTTTCTTATCTTGCTTATCAAATAAATATATTTTATTGGCACAAAACTCTATTCATATGTGACTTATCTGGGAACCCTACATGCTTTACTACCAAAACACCAAGGGTTTGGTCTAGGTCCTGCTCCTTGCCACACAGAAAGCCAATCACCAAGATGACAAGTGTTGCTGAAGAAGAAGTCTTTAACCAGATGCTGCAGCTGAGGAGATGGGAGCTCAGTCTCAAATCCGTCTCTCTGACCAACTAAAATGAGGAGCTTACATAGCAGGGAAGGAATGTAATAATGTGCGTAAGAAAACAAGAACTAGGGAGGGGCAAGGAAGCAATCATGATGAATGAGTGGTTCAGCATCTCGTTGTCTGCATATGGTAATCTGGTGAGTTTCAGTTCTCCGATACTCAGAGGCCATAAGGTTGTTTCTTAAGAAAGGAACTCAAGTGAAAAAATATAAGTTGCAAGTTTTAAGACCAGAAGAGTCCATTTCTATGTTTATCAAAAATAACTATCTATGGGACTATTGGGTCGATTTATTTAAACTAGGAAATATGTATGTGTATTTTTAGCTTCAATGCATCATTTGCTTATTTATGATCTAATACTCATTTAATATATTGAGTTCATTTCCTAAATATCTATGTTGCTAAATAGACCATGATCAGGACAGGGAAACTATATTAATCATTCTTGTTATTGAGCAAATCTAATATGTGAGGATTTTTTACTTTAGTATTATTTGGGCCATTGCGTAAGTAAGTTTTTAAAGCATGTGTATATAAACTGAGATAAAAGGATAGTAACAGATATTTAGAGCTTTTAAAAGAGTAACTTGAGAAAGGTGTTAACTTAAAATTTAAAACTAACTTTTAAACTTGAAACATATTTAAAAAAAACAAAATGTGTAAAGAAAGATAATAAAAATTGAGAATAAAGTTTTCTTACAGAAAGGTGCTAAAGGTGATAAAAAGTTGCTGGGTCAATTTGTCTCCCAAATAAGCTTTCCTCTTTTCCCCCAGTTTATCAACTCCAAACTGAAGTAAAACTTTCTACTTATTTATGGAGAGAGTAGAACAATCACAGGGACCCTAACCCTGTAAGAGGGACAGGTTGTACACTATTGTACAAATATCGACATGTGTAAACATGCATCACATATTAAAATGTATCAAGTTATGGGTGAAAGATGATGAAAAGAAATCCTATAAAAGCCAGGGACCAAGGGGATGATGGTACCTCTCAACATGTTATATTAAAGTTAGTTTTTGAGCTTGCCTTATTTTCCCTTTCACAGATTAAGACCCTGGATGATACAGACACTGCTTGGTCTTAGTATCTCCAACAGCATTAATCACAGAAACTATTGATGGCAGCAGTGGGTCGTCTGGAGCAGCCTTTGCCATCACACTGGCTGCAGTGGGGAGGCCCGGGTGGTGGCAGCAGGAGCAGCTGCAGGAGCAGCAGTGGCTTCAGTGGGTCCCCTCTCCCCCACATCTCCTGTGCCCCACACCCCCAAGGCATCCAACTGTACCATCCCCACCCTCACACAGCAAGGTAGAACCTGCTCCCAGGCCCAGAACCTCCACCGTGGCCTCAACCTCGCTCCCCATCACATCACAGGAGCCCACAAACACCTGGCTGAAGGCACAGCCAGGAATTGTGGGGCCGGCCCCAAGAGCATCAGGTTCATTTGTGCAGAGTTCTTTGGGGCCACCATGCCACCTACATCTCACCTGCCCCCCAATCCCCCATGAAGAAAATGCAGAGAGGAGGCAAACTAGAAGAACAGCAAAGAAAAGCTGCCCACCTGGGTTTGTTTGCCCAAGACGGGCACCACACACGTGAATCACCAAGGTATGTGCCACTGATGTCCCACAAATCTACCTGCCTACCCTGGAGGTTGAGGCTCAGAATTTGGAGCACAGACCCCACACATAGTCCATAGGGACAAGCATCAGGTGCAGGTTCTTGCAGCAGCTGGCCCTGTGCATGGGAAACTGCACTGACAGAGCAGGAATTACCCAGCTGCTGCTGCAGCCACACTGCCATGGCTGCGGACTCAGGCATTTCTATATACTGAGGGCCAGGAGTAGGCAGGAGCCCTGCCCTCCCAGGAGCAGCTGCAGCCAACCAGGCCATGGCCGTTGCACTCTTGGGAGCCTGGGAAGGACCTCCCTGCACCTGCAGGCTCAAAAGTGCCTGCTCCAGCTACCTGGCTTCTCCCTGCTGTCAGTTTCCACTCCAATCTCTGAGTAAAGTTGAGGCCGAGCCCAGGGACTATCTCAATCTGGCCAGGTCTGCCAATGCTTGTGACAGTGCTGACACGCCATCTCCCTGCTGCCTCAGCCCCCTCTGGACTTTGGATGCCAACAAGCATGGGAGGGAGGCTGAAGGGGATGCTGAAGGCAGCTTAGTGCCTTCTGTCTACCTCATTCTTCTGGATGCAGGACAAGAACTCAGGACCTAATGAATGGTGGGGCTAAAAGAGCCATAACATAAACAGGGCTGAAACATGCCCCTTCCTCACTATGTTGTGAGTGACAAGAAGAAAAGAAGAGAGAAGGAGAGAAGAGCTGTGGCCCTTCAGGGAGCCCAGACCCAGAAGCTTCCCAAGCCAGGGCTTTGACATCCTTTTTAGGGCTCTGCGATTCCTGCTGTCTCCAAGCTTCTGGACACCGCTTCGTACCCAGTGTCAGCCATGGAAGCTGCTTATGGTATGCCTGACCCAGCCACAGACTTGCAGGGAGCCATCGCCTGTGCCAGCACCCAGAGCTGCCGGCCCTGCTGCAGCCAGTATGCCTGGCTGTGCACAATGGCCAGACCCCACACTCACTCACAAACCCCTCACCACCCCGCTCACCCTTGGCAGGCGTGGGATCCAGGCCAGTGGTATGAGCTGAGCACAGCCTGCCAGGCTGAGTGGGCCCAATGGGCCTGAGAAAAACTCGGGCAAAGGCACCACTGGCCACAGAAGTTTCTGACTGGAAAAGCAACAACTCAAGGATCCCATAACACTACTACACTTGGTTTGTTGTGTACAACATGAACTTAATAAAAAGTAGGTGGTTTAATCAATTAATGAATTAATTTGGAATACAGTTATAAATTCTAACATTATTTTTATTCAGAAGCCTATTCCTTTGTCTTAGTTTAGATCACTTTAATTTTTAGCTATACTTTTGGGCTTATTGAGTCAGATAGTAAAAACATTATTAAATTCATATGGAGTTGATTTCAGTTTGGATCTTTTGTCGGAATATATTTTCTCAATTTTAATCTGGCATATGCTTATCAGTGGAATTTTCAACCCTTACATTGACTTAATTTACTTGTCATACTTAGTAATTTAATTGAGTTCCCATTTTTACTTATTAGCCTTCACGTTTACACATTAAAACTATCTGGTAACATACAAAGTTTCTGTAAAATTCCCCATATTTTCTTGATACTTAGATAGAATGATAAATATCTTCTGGTTTAAAGATATTTTTCAGTACATTTTCATTCAAATGATAAAATTCTGTTTGAGTTTAACCATATTTTATGAAAACAAAAAACTTTTAATAATAAAAGAAAAAAAATAAAAAATAAAAAATAAATCTACTTAGAAAGTGTATCAGTGAATTTCCTTGGTCTTCAAAAACACAGAGGTGTGTAATTGCTAAAGAGAAGCATAAATATATTAATATATCATTCAATATTAAACAAATTGATGGTAGTTAGAAATTCAGTTGTTATAATTGACAGAGACAATGTCTGGACAGGATTTTCTGAAAAATGACATATTATATATATATATATTTATTAAATATTATCACAAATGAAGCTCACTGGCCACATAATGTTTTGAAATCTCGCGGATGACAGATTTAAGAAATTCTAGATGGAAACAATAAGATTATCTTTAATATATTTATAAATATCCCATCATCCTAGAAGTAGATGGGTCAAAATAAATACTAGACTTTAACCTCAATGTTGCATTTTATAGTGATGATAAATGTTTACTATAAGTCTGAATTTTAGAGTACTACACCTAATTACCTCCTTCTTTTTTTACCTTCATGAAATTAATATTCAGAAACTGTTCTTAAAAGGGCCAGCTGCACATAATTCAGGTATGAGATTCAAAACTCATACATGCACCTGAGGGTTATTTAATGTGAAGAGTACAAATGAGTGAAACACATTTCAGTAATCATGACAGATATTAATGCTAAGCACATGTGATTAAGAGTCCATTCAATTGTACAGTTACAGTCATTGTTCAATGAAAGAATGCATGTTCAGTAGGGACAGAATATTTGTGTTTCACTGTTAGAATCCCAACAAAGAATACAACATTGGAGTAAAGTAGATAATAAATAAATATCTGAATAAATAAGTAAAAAATTGATAATTATCATGAATATATTTAAAAAGTTGCAAAGTATTTTATTGGAAAAGGAAAAAATCACCACTGATAGTTGTATTTTTAAAAAATAAAATATATCTAGGTCTGTGTAGCATGGATACACTTAACGGCTTGAGAGCATGATTTCGAATTCAAAGACAACAAACCTTTATGTATTAATTCATGTATAAATGCCACATGAGATATGAATTCTGAGATTGTCAAATTAGGAGTCAAATTTATGAACATATCTCATAAAATGGGAAAAAATGAATTATAAAGATTTTTTAATTAGACTTTGCTTCTTATTCAACATAAAAATGATTTTATCTCCACTATATAAGAAAGTAGTTATTTTATATATGGATTTTAATAAATATTGATTTCAGATGAAAAATTATTTCCATATGGTGGTGGTGTATGTTCAGCTCTCTGTTTTCTTTTATATAGACAATACATCCCATTATTTCCTTTCTTTCTTTACATATTTTTGAGTAAACATCATCATATAGACATGTAATCTGGACTTAGCTAATTTCATATGGATTTAGTTGCACAAACACATTGAACAGCCACTGTTTGTTGGCATGAAAATAGTAGCCTCTGCCCACAGAGAAATGATAGCCATTTGAAGTTAACTTAGAGACAGGTATGTTACCTTTCTACTACTCTTCCTTAAATTCCTAGAAATTATGTGGGTAATTTTACCAAAAATAATAAAGAAATTACATTAATATTAATATAAATAAATAGAACATTCAGCAAAGTGGTTTGTGGTAAGGCTGACAATATATAAAGCAAGGGAAATAAATGTGTTTGAACCACTGGATTGACCAAAATATCTTATTTAATTTTACAGATAATTATTTAAGCTAAAAATACCAATAATGAATAAAAATAGACTTTTCATAAACCTCAGCCTCAAGTTTAACATTTATGTATCCTTTTTTAAGTCAGTTACACATTTAAGATCAGTATGCTCACTTGAGTTTGTCCTTCAGTCAAACTTTTCTTAGCATTAAATCATAAATAATACTCCAATTTACTTTACCACTGAAGAAAGTTGTATTCAGTTTTCCCCCTTTGTAGAAAGGAATGGTATTTTTGAAAGGATAAAATTTTGTGAGTTTTTTTCCTCTTCTTTACATGGCAAAGTATATTACTTCAGCATTTATATGACATTTAATATGGTATTTTCTATTTACATTTTTAAAAATTTCTAATAATTCTTTCCACAATATAATTTCCATTCGTAAATTAGAATACCAAAAGATTTAGACATGTATGTGAAACTAGCATAAGCTAATTTCTGGAAAAATATAATGAAACTTACAATTATGAGTGCCTACTATGTGCCTAATATCTGTGAGTTACAAATTCTGAAGGGCCCAGTCTTGTCAGGGTTTAGAGGAAGCACTCTTTCGTGAGATTTACTCCAGGAGTCACTAGGTTCTTAGGGTAGATCTTGGAGAAAAATATCTTTTTACTGCAATGTTGAACTTATTTACTTCATCCTAAATTAAACAAGACAATAGCAATAAGACCATAAGATAAGTAACAATTTTTTTAAGAGAAAAGCTTTATTTTGGGAAATAGCAGTGAAAAGGAAGATAAAAGAAAAGTTAAACCGTCTTTTAATTGTTTCCTCAGTAAAGGGTTTTTATGGACTGAAGGCTGTGTAACCACAAAAGTCATATGTAGAACCCCTACTCCTCAACATGATGGAATTACAGGCAGGCCCTTTGGGAGATCATTAGGCTTGGATAAACTCACGAGCGTGGAGTCCCAGTGGTGGAACTAGTGTCCTTATAAGAGGAGGAAGAAAGACTAGATCCCTCCCTCTCAGCCATACCAGGACACAGTCAAAGGGTGGCTGACTGCAAACCAAGAGGAAAGCTCTCATTGGGAACTGAACTTGGATTTCCCAACCCACTAGATCTGTGAGAAATACATGCTTATTGTATAAGCCACACAGTCTATGGCATTTTGTAATAGCAACCTAAGCTAAGATAGTGACATAATACATCAAACACTGAAAATTTGGATGTTAGTTAAAGGACTAAATATAGATGAATTGAGATCAAGAAAAATGTCTTAATAAATTTATAACTTCCTTTGGAAAGCATACACAAAGGATTTTGTTAGATATATTTGCAAACGTTTATACAGAATTCATTCTTTATCATGGTTTTATGTTAAAATACAACATTACAGTCACAAAAGTACTGTTTTGTGCATTTGAAAAAAGATAATGTGGATTGTGAGATACATTTTGGAATAACACTGAAATTCTATAAGTTTTATTTAGTATCCTACCTCAACAACAGTACTTCAATGCTTCATTGATCCTGAATAAAGTTTCTTTTCTGCTGCTTTTACGGACAACTCATTCATCCAGTTTCACCAGGCATATCATTTACTATGTTTCTACTATTGTTTTAAGACCATACATGATTTGTTTTTAAAATTAAAGTCTTCATTATGTGCCTTTCTGCATATTCTCCCATGCTAAGTTCAAAGGAATAATAAAATATTTCATGAAAATTGACATAGGTTAATCCAGATTATGTTGCCAGATTTCTTTCTACCTAGCAAGTGCTGGCAAGTCATCATTAATCTGCATTTTTGTGACATCTATAAGAGCTCTACAAATAGTTCTATGTAGATATCGTGAGCTATATTTTGTGCAACATGAAGCAAAAGTGGTCAAATGTATTAGAAATTTTCTCATTACAAGATACAACATGCATTTCCTTTACTCAGCATTGAAAAATAATGGGATCTCATTCTTCACTCTCACTGAGAGTGTAGGAGAATGTCCATATTTAGAAAAATAGCAACTATCATAAGAAATAAGTTGAACTTCCGTGTTTCATTATCAAAAGAAGATAATAGCAAAAGAAATTAAAATGACAACAAAGAAGCAAAAATGGCAGGACATACCAAGTAGGATGAGCTTGGCAGAGTTAGGCACTTATTCTGATTTGCTTCAGAAAAAGGTGGCAACTGATACGTGAAATATAACCTACCTTAGCCATGGCATTCAAAAAGTCAATTAATCATAGTCTACCCTAAAATCAGGCTACTTATTGACCTGTATTTAACACCTCCTCATAACATTTGTAGGTAATGTGTAACATCTTGGTTTCACTAAGAGATCATAGGGTACAATATGTTATGACATTCAAAATCCTTATTGAGGAATAAGATTTCTAGGAAGAATAATCCTTCCTCTTCCAAACAAGACAAACAAAATACAAAAAGGCATGCAAAACAAAACCATAGAATCCTATTTTATTATCCAAAATTGAAGCTGAAAGCGTCGTTTTATTTAGTTTTTCCAGTGCTTTATATTTTGTACTAAAGCATTAAGTATAGGTGAGGTAGATATTGTTTTCTTTATGACTATATGTCTGATGAAATAATGAACTTCTTCCTTCCATAGATAATTTGTATCTTTGCAAAATAGGAAATATCTATTACATTTCAGGATATCAAAACAAGTGCTAACAATAATTTATTTTCTTTACCTGAGAGAGAAAATGTCATTTTGCTATAATGGTACAATGGTATTACAATGATAGGAAGGTATTTTTGTAATAATTTATAATGAAAATCCAAGTCTATTATTGGAGTATAAGATGAGAGAATTTGTCTGGATGTATGGCATTTGATCCTGTAACATAGGAAAGATTTTAAAAATGTGAGATGATAAATAGACTGTATTGTTGAAGTGATGAAAACTGAAAAAATCAGTGGAGTGTCCAAAAGTGCCAGCTGGAAAGGAGACAGAAGGATATCAACAGTCTGCATTCAGAAGGAATCCTGATGTGTTGATGTAATAGCTTGATAATGAAATGACTTGCCTGCCTCTATTTACAAAGAACTCTTTGACTCTTTGAAGTGGGATGTTTTGGAGATCACATAAACATGGCCTAACATAAAAAGTGTGTCTTTAAGTGCATTATATTTTCTCTATAAACATTCATTCAAATAAATCAGTCTCCAAGTTTTATGTGTTTATTAAGCATATTAGAATTGAAGATTGTTTAATATCTGCTACTTGCTCTGCATTCAAATCGAATTTTACTTTGAGATACTTTTTTGGGGGAAAACACAATAAGTCAAAACTGATTAACAACTCTGTCTAGACTCAAATAAATACATTGTCACCCAATTTCATGAATAGATAATAGAGTACTTGTTAAAAGCATGTGACACTCAGATCAGTCAAACCTTGCCAGAACTGAAAAATGTAGAAATACTTGCCTTCAATTCTTTGAGGAGCTCAGTGGAATATGAAGAAAACAGGCAAGAGAAAGAGAGGGAGAGGAGAGAAAAGAAAAAAAAAGAGAATAATAATATAAATTTCAAGATGAAAGGAGAAAATGATTAAGCCTAAATTGTAAGATATAAAGTATGATACAAAATCACTGTCCTGAATCAATTATCCAATAAGCCTATTTGACAATCAGCCATTACGGTCTTGGCTTAGCCCGTTAACTAGCTGTGTAACAGGTTCATAAACGTCTTACTATAAAATGCCTAGTATATGTCAGGCCATGGTCCTGGGGATACAGTGTTGAACAAGGATAGGATGGTACTTTACATTCCTGTGGGGAGACATAAACAACAACCAACAGCTTACAAATAAATAATTTCAGGTAATTAAAAATTCCATAAGGAAATAAAACAAAACGGGATAGAGAATGGCAGGTAGGATGGAGGAGGGTGGCTTAATATCTGATTAAAACTGCTTGTAGTAGGAATTATATGAAGTGGTGTACTAACTGTAATAAAGTGGGCATGTGCATAAAACTATCTCTGGAGCAGTCAATACCTTCCTAAATGCCACTCCAGATGTGCCAAGAATGTCTGAGCAGTAAAATAAGATGACTCACTCCCGACTTCATACTCTTTCCATTTTAATTCACCACTAACACTTGAATTAGTTTGAAATTTCAGAAATTACTTGCTATTAATATAGGCAGTAAAAGCGTTCTTATAAACGGTGTCAAGCATGCAAAAATACTCTGGGATTTTTGCTTTGCAGAGAGCTCCAATCCTGTTTCAGCTGCCAACTTAAATGCTGCTTTCTACATAATATTCCTCCTGCAATAAAGCTCTAAGATGGGAGAAAGACTACGAAATAAAGAGGTGATTTGCCTTGATTTTTAGAAAAAATCTCCAAGGAAATCAATTTTATATTTTACCATGTGTACCCATAAAATTAGAAAATATTTAATAAATGATATTTTTATATAATTCTACTAGGCAAGGATGGAATAATGTCATAGTTCTACTTGTGAGAGCGGGAAATGGTGTAGACTTTTGAAAATGGCCTTACCAACAAAATGGGAATGAAATAAATCTACCTCATAATATCTTTGTTAAGTTTAATTGAGATAATCCATCTAAAATATCTGTTTCCGGCACATGGTAAGTGTGCAATAATATTGTTAGTCATTATTTTCATTAAAATGTGTTGTTTTCCTTAGAATACATTCTAGATGATGGTTATTATTTTTATGTGAAACAGTACGTCTTTTGGAGGCATATACCATATATAAATAAGTGGTAACTAGTACAAAAATGCACATTGCTATAATCACTTGTACCTTGGCATAAAACAAACTTTCTTTAAAAAATGACTTGTCTATCAATTCTAAGTCTCCTTCTTCCCTTTCTGGTATAAAACACAAAATATTTGGGATTATTCATTTTACTTCTATTATTCAAATTTAGTAGAAAAAGATTTGACTATTTTATATTAGCTCTAAGCGTCTAAGTCTCTTATTCTCTAGTTAACCTATGACTCAAATAGTAAAAATCCTGGAAAAAGTATTCTTGGAAAAATCAGAATATTTCTCATATACAACTTATCCAATATCACTTGCTGTGCTATCACATGAAAACAAAATGCAGCAGTGGATGGTATCAGGGTGACACAGTAGAGGCCTTTAAAATGGCATACATTTGTTGAGTATTTGAACTGTACCATAGGGATAGCTTAATTCTAGAATATGAGAAGGTAATTCCTACTCTCTCCATTTAGGCATCACTCAAAGAATAACTGGAGTAGAGCTTGCCCAAGATTAAGTACTTGCTTCTGACCACACAGTGACATTATAATTAACCACTGTTTTGGGACGGAATCCCCCAAATGACAAGGGGCACTTTTAGTTTGGATGGTTATTGACCATTATGTGTGGTTAAAAATAAAAGGTTTTCATCTACAATGAGATACTGTTCTTACAATGACGCTTGTGGAAAATACCATCTGAATGGCGAGTCTTGGAACCTGCCGTTGATATTATTTACAAGAGACATCATTTTGAGGATACATGGAAGTTTCCACTTACTGATATGTTCAAATATTTAGTTTCTTCTATACAATGAAAAAAATATACTAAGCCTTGGGATTTCAGAAAATAAAAGCATGATTTCTGCATGTGAGGAATTCTCACAGTGTGCAAATTTATGAGACTGAAGAATGTAAATAACTCAGTGACTGGATAAAATAAATATCGGTTGGCTAATCAGATAATGTTGAAAATTTTTAGTGAGCGGTATGTGAAACAAGTCTCACAGGACAAACAGGAGTTTACATAGGAAAGGAAGAATAAAGCTTTGTTTGGAGATCAGAATAGAAGACGGGACAATTCCCAGTGAAAATTTCAGCCAAAAGAGAAATCAGACGTGTAGGGCCACATGGCCAGTACAGAGAACCTCAGGAAGTGCCCCCTTGCTGATTAAATCCTTCTACATACAAATACAATTTGGCTAATATGTAATAAATCAATGACACTGAAATTTTGGCCTACTAATTATTTACTATCAAACTGAATAAACTTTAGACAACATTTGTTTCCAGATACTGAAATCAATAATTATAGACTATTAATAGAACTTTCACTGTTTTTAAACACTAAAAAACACCCAAATTAACCTCATATGTTTGAAATTCTTCTCCAAAAATAAACACAAAAGCCAGCAGTGAAATTCTTAGTAATAAAAGTGAAGAATATAAAAACTGAAAACAATATAATGAAAACAATTAATCTTGACAGGACCACCTTATATGTTGGCATTATAAATAAAAGAAGACATTCCAATTGCTATGGTTATTTTGTTTTGGATAGACAATGAAATAGAAACTGCATGATTTTAGGAAAATAATTTAATGTCTGATGAGGATTTTGAATATGTTTTAATCTCTTTCTTTTAATCTTATACATTTTCTATTTTGTTGCCAGCATTTTTTAGTATTCTAGAAAATACTGAGGTCTGAATAGCATCCTGGAGTTCATCAGTTGATGTGGCCTGTGAGCTCTACAATTGGCCTCCCAGCAGTACTTTTTGTTAAACAAAGTGGTAATAAAATGTGCAAGATGAAAATGCTGGTCCTTTTGTTTTTGCAGTCTGCAATGTCCAACTAAATAAAAACCAAGCTTGGACTATGACACAGTGAATGCCTAATAATATAGTGTCCATATATAACATAGTGCCTGTATTTTATATAAATACATTTACTTTTTCTTCCTCCTCGGAATTTTTTTTTTTTTTTACTAAATTCAGAACTCTCAGTTTCATAACATCAACATACAAGACAGAAGTCTACATGATTTGCATTCTAGACCACGTGTATTGCTAATGACAATACCTTCCCCCGCCTCCTCTCGTCTTCAAAAATTTAAAACTTGGCATATTTAAGTGCAAAAGGGTGGCATGCAACTTTTTGGATGGTCACCTCTTAAAGAATTCTAGTATTTTTTTCTATGTAACATCTTTATCTTGTATTAAGTACCATAGGAACAATTTCTTTTGAAAGATAATGTCATTTAAATTGATAGTTGTATGTGTGTGTGTGTGTATATATATATAAATATGTGTGTATATATATATATAATTAAAGGTTTTAAATTATAAATATAAAACTTTAAAAAATCAACTCAAAATTGATTAAAGTCTTATAAAACCCAAAACTATAAAACTACTAAAAGAAAACATGGAGAAAACAATTTATGACATTGATCTGGGCAAGGATATTTTGGATAAGACTTAAAAAACATAGGTAACGGCCAGGCACAGTGGCTCACACCTGTAATCCTAGCACTTTGGGAGGCCGAGGTGGGTGGATCACAAGGTCAGGAGATCGAGAGCATCCTGGCTAACACAGTGAAACCCCATCTCTACTAAAAATACAAAAAATTAGCCGGGTGTGGTGGCGGGCGCCTGTATTGCCAGGTACTTGGGAGGCTGAGCCAGGAGAATGGTGTGAACCTGGGAGGCAGAGCTTGCAGTGAGCTGAGATCATGCCACTGCACTCCAGCCTGGGCGACAGAGCGAGACTCTGTCTCAAAAAAAAAAAAAAAAAAAAGGTAACAAGAACAAATATAGAAAAATAGGATTAAGTCAAACTAAAAGGTTTCTACAACCAAAGTAAAAAATCAACAGAATAAACAATCAACAGCAGAATAAACAATCTAAAGAATGGGAGAAAATATTTGCAAACTATACGCCATTTGACAAGGAATTAATATCCAGAATATATAAAAAACTCAAATTACAAGATAGCAAATAATAATAATAATGTGATTTAAAATGGGCAAAATATCTGAATAGACATTTTTCAAAAGAGATACAAATGACCAACAGGTATATCAAAAACATACTCAAAATCACAAATTATTAGGAAAATGCAAATCAAAACTACCATGAGATATTACCTCACCCCGATTAAAATGCCTACTATCAAAAAGATGAAAGCTAATATATGGTGTCTAGGATGTGGAAGAAGAGGAATTCTTACACTCTGTTGATGGGAAGGTAAACTAGTATAGCCATATATATATGTATATAGTTTGGTATTTTATATATATATATATATATTCTATTATTCCAAACTATATATATATATATATATATATATATATATATATATTCTATTATTCCAAACTATATATATATAGTTTGGAATAATAGAAATAGGTTTTATTCCACTATATCTGATAGCCTGCCATTTTACATTAATAAGATTCTTGAACTAAATCTTACATTTAAAAAAAATAGTCATGTTTCCACAGATGGATATAAATATAATGTGCATGACACATGTGTTTCTACATCACCAAAGCCAGTGAACGTACTGGGTGAAGATCAGCCTGGGAAACATTCAAATACTTTGAATTTCACATCTTGAATCTGATATTGGGTTAGCACAATCACTAATGCTCCATTGGCAGGAGGTAACTGGGGCACAGAAGTTCTAGACTCTTCAACAACCACAGCTTTTGAAAATATTAGAAAACTTATATTTGAAATATAATGAGTTATTTACAATTATGTTTCAAAATTACATTACTCAGGATTCTCCAGTGCATCTTGATAATATAGGATTTTTACCAATCTAGTAGGTAATGAAATTTTAGTATACTTTTAATTTGTTATATACCCTTGATGATATAGGTTAAAAATATTTTATGTTTAAACATATTTTGAGTTCACAATAAATAATTACAAAATTATAATCAAATTATAGTCAATATTTAGAGGTTTAACATAAGTAAAACTTTGTTGGTTCAATTAATTAGAAAATACA
Source organism: Pongo abelii (assembly GCF_028885655.2). NCBI lineage: Eukaryota > Metazoa > Chordata > Mammalia > Primates > Hominidae > Pongo > Pongo abelii. Next base: position 91,523,982 of record NC_071999.2, on the reverse strand, counting down.
ATTACTGTGGTAAGCGATTAAAGCAATTATTCAATTGTATAAAATAATAAATGGTTTTATGTATCAAAATGCCAAAAATCAGACTGTCTTCAAGATTGATCTTTTATTTTTGGATAACTCAATACATTTAGTAAAATTTATGGCATGAAACTATTTTTCGGGATATAACTTTGTGGCTCTTTAGTGATAGATGAGGCTTAAAAGGTATCCCCACACTTTGTTCAGCATTTATTAATTCTTTAGAATTGGAAAGTCTCAAGAGAGTACTAGGAAATTCAGAAGTGTTTTCCATTCATCAATTCTTTTATCACACAATATCATTTTGAGTACATGTCGAGGCTTTTCAAAATGTGATTTCTGCTTAACTTGACATGGGCATTTTATATTACTGTGTGTTAGAATTCACACAATTACTGCTGTCCTTGACTTGAAGCATTTTTACTTTGCACATTGACATTCATTAAAAAAACCTCAGTCTGTTTGTCACTGCTCTTCTCTTATCTGTGATATTCACTATTATAATAAAAATATACATTTCTGAAATTAAAATATTAATATACTGTAGACATTTTTATTATGAATTCACTTTATAAAATTAAAAGTAGTCTCAATGTCTGATGCTTTACCTGAAGAGATTGGTGTACAACTTGAAGATATTTAAACTAAGCTTTTATTTGAAACAGTATGTATATTAAACAGTATGTGTATATAACTTTTGATAAATTTTCAAGATTTTAACATTTTGATTTTAACATTTGCTTCACAAAGTTAACCTTAGCAAAGGTATGTTTTCTGTAAGTACCTACATTATTTTAATACCTCTTTACATAGGAGATACACATTTTAAGCCAAACTCATTTAGCTAATGTAAAGGATGTATATTCATTTTATTTAATTGAAAAAATACTTTATTGAGTAAACTGCAAGTATTTTTTAAAACAAATGTTGTTTTCTGAAGAGAAAAGTAAATTATTATACTCTAAGTTCTGGGACATGTATCCCAGAACTTAAAATATAATAAAAAGTAAATTATTAAACATTAAATAATTTTAACAACAGATAACTATCTCTATTATTAGTGGACTACACATCTGTTTCTCTTCAACAAGGGTTCATCCTTGTTTTAAAAAACAGTTGCCTTATATGGCAATTTTTCATTTACATTTTTAACCCACTAAATTAGTGTACTCTAAGAAGTTAATTTGTCATTTTGATAACCTAAAATATCTCTGAAAGACAAATTGAACATATTAAATATAATTTAAAGATAACTTCAAAATTGTCTTTTTTTTCTACCACTATCCATAAATTTTAATACCATTTTCTTCTTTATGAATACAATTTTTTTTTGGCTTAAACATTTTTGGATTATCTGATTGTATGAGGAGTCTATTTTGCAATTTCTTTGTTTCTTCTTTAAAATGATTTTGGTGTATTATAAAACCTGTTTCTACACTTTTTTGTTTGTGTTTGTGTTTGTTTTTCTTTATGTTTTGAGATGGAGTCTCACGCTGTTGCCCAGGCTGTAGTGCAGTGGTGCGATCTCGGCTCACTGTAACCCCCGCCTCCCAGGTTGAAGCAATTCTCCTGCCTCAGCCTCCTGAGTAGCTGGGACTATAGGCAGGTGCCACCACACCCCGCTAATTTTTTTTTTCTTTTTTTTGGTATTTTTAGTATAGACGGGGTTTCACCGTGTTAGCCAGAAGGGTGGTCTCAATCATCTGACCTTGTGATCCTCCCACTTTGGCTTCCCAAAGTGCTGGGATTACAGGCATGAGCCACCACACCCAGCCCTCTACACTTTTAAAATAATTTTTAAACTAGGGAAATAAAAAATACAGGTGTTGACAGTGACAGTAAAGACAGGAGTATCAATTAGTGTCTTGTGTATATGTAAGCATTGCAGATGGCTTTTCTTCTTGGTGCATAATTTAAGGATAACAATCACTAATTTCTAGCCTACTCATGAATAGATGTATGTGTGTATATACATATATAGGTATATATAATATAACAAACTATTATATTAAATTATAAGCTTTTATGAGTATGACAATATAGGAAACAAAACGTGTAGTTAGCGATTGCAACAAACATAAAAAATCCAATTTATTATTAATTAGAATAATAATATTTATTAATTCATTGTTAATCACAATTTATTTTTAAAAGATTCAAATTGAATCTTTGAAGATTCATGATAGCTTAGGAAAAAATAAATATTAAAAATCAAAGTTTAGAAAAACATGATTCTTGATTTACACTGTTTTATAAAAACAACTCTGGTTTATTTTATCTCATCTGTTAATCATTTGATTAATTCACGGATTTAAAAGCATTGAGAAATTTCTATTGAACATTTGTGGTGATGGACGGTGAGAAACACAACATTAGAAACAATGACTCCTGTTCTCGAGTGATTACAATTAATTTTGTGATATAAAAATTCCTATAGTTTAAGAAAATATATAATAAATAAAAATATGTATCATGACCTTTAAGTTGAATAGAAATTTCAAGAAAGGAAATAATTCACTAATTTGAAATCATCAGAAAATATGTTCTGAAGGCTGCAGAACTTGATTTTACAACCTCAACCATTAATCTCTATTAGCATAAATTTTGTTATCAGCCTCATGTCTGTTCTCATTGTACTCTGTTCCGGCTTGAAATTCCACATTGCACCTTGTACAATTCTCATTTATTTATTTACAGGCAAATTCATATGTAAAAAGTGATCTTTTGGGCCCGGAGAACGTTTTTTAGCCCCAGTTCAAGTTGGTGAACACCATAGTTAACTAAACTAGAAATTAGTAATATTCTGGAAATATAACTGTATTTCAATAAATAATTTTATCTGTGATTTCTGATCAGTCTTTGGCATCAAGGTGACCCTTTGAAATAATTAATGCTGTTTCGGAGGAAAATGTCAGTGCTAATCACCTCATTATACTTTTCTCCTAACACCCAAGAAAAACCGGAGATCTAAATAGCTCTGTCCTCTCTCGCATATTCACTCTTTTTCACATATCTGGCTCAGAAGAGTTGACAGCTAAAGAGTCAGCATTGTTTTTAATACTTGGGTTAACAATGAGAAAAGTTTCAGGACAGTTATCTTTCATATCTACGTATTCAGATAGTCTGTATAGTAGGCATGGGCTTGCTCATATATGGATGTACACACATACATACACTCATGAGTAAGTGAGATATCAGTGACTGTTATCCTTAAATTATGTAACAAGAAGAAACGCTGTATACTTTTAACATTATTCTTTAGCTACATAAAAATATCACTATTCAGTTTTTGAAAATCTATAATACAGTTCTGTAGAAAATAAAAATTTTATGTTCAAAATGTAGCAACCATATGTATATTATCATCACATTATTATATTAAACATGTTATGCTGCTATATTAATGTCCTTGAAACTATCTTGTCAACAATAATAGTTATTATAAGTGTTTCCAGGAATTTGGTAATAGTAAATCTATGAATTTAGTTCAGAATCACAAGTGATTAATTAATTTTGGCTGATTTGAAGGTTATCTGTACCACTTGATGCCATACATATTTAAGTAAGTATTTAACTAGGAAATTGAATTCCTCCTGATATCCTCAAGGCTTAAGGATGTTTAATAAGTATAATACATTTTGGCCAGATGCAGTGGCTCATGCCTGTAATCCCAGTACTTTGGGAGGCTGAGGAGGGCAGATCACCAGGTCAGGAGTTCAAGACCAGCCTAGTCAATATGGTGAAACCCCATCTTTACTGAAAATATAAAAATTAGCTGGACGTGGTGGCACGTGCCTGTAGTACCAGCTACTTGGGAGGCTGAGGTAGAATTGCTTGAACCCGGGAGGCGGAGGTTGCAGTGAGCCAAGATCACACTGCTGAACTCCAGCCTGGGCAACAAAGCAAGACTGTCTCACACACACACAGAAAAAGTATAATACATTTTCAATGACATATAAATGACCATATTATTTTCCCATGTTCTGTTGAAATGGAAACAAAGGGAATTACCTGGAAAAATTTCCAATTGCACCACAAAGATAACTACAATAATAAAGACAATTTTATCTATAAGACTGTATCCCTCAAATTAATGATGTTTTACCGTTCTATTATCTGCTTCCTAGATGTACATTTTCACAGCAGTGTGGTTAAACTATGAGCATATCTTCAAGAAGAATTCTGTGCAATTGAATGTTTGATGTGACTCAAGGACAAGTCTAACAGTGATCATTAGTGAGCTACCATGTTTAAAATATTTCAGGTTTTCTTATATGTCACTCTCTTTTTTTATTTTTTAAAATTTCTGACTTTGTATGTCACCACCTCTTTCCTATCCAAGCTGTATCAAGCTCATTTCTCATCTGTATGGGTCTTTGTACAGCATATGCCTTTTACGTGAAATAAATGCAAAAATCTCCAAGTTCATTTGTAATTATTTTCCTAAAGTAAGGAAAAAATGTTTTTACAGCAAATATGTTTAGGTTAGAGAGTTATGAATGATTTGATATTTTTCTTCTGTATATTTTTCAAAATTTCCTTAAACTTCTATAACAAACATGGTGATTTAGTAATCTAAAAAACTATTAATATTTTAAAAAACACGCTTGAAACACTCATTTGCCTGACATTTATTTGTTTTTGTCACCCCTTTTCCAAGTTTACTGCCTTCCTCATCTTGCAAACTCCTACGTATATCACTTTTCAAAAAATCTACTAACATCACATTTTTATCTAGCTGTTATTACTATCTTGTCCTAAAAGTGCAATTACCTCTGTCCTTGGAACATTGACTCCCCCATCCATGAGGATCCCAGATGTTCTATGACAGCAAAAATTTAATATAATACATTGCCTTCAATGGCTAGGATTCCACATCTTCTCCAAAGATCATTTGCTGCTTGTCCACTTCTCTCTAGATGGAAAGGAGCTCACACTTAGAGTGATCTTGGATTAGGTCTAGTCTTTCATTTACTCAGTACTTCACTATTGCACATCACTGAACCAATATTTACTTTTGGTGCAACATTTACAGCCCAGGGCTTCAACTTCCGTTAATTACTTTTTAAATTATAAAATATAAATTTAGCAATTAAAAATTGTATTCATTCAAGGTGCCCAGTGTGATGATTTGCTATACATATGTGTTGTGTACTGACTACCACAGTCAAATTAATTAACATCCATTGCCATGCATCGTTACGTTACCCTTTGTGTGTTGGGGGTGGGGGGGATGGGGGTGAGGGTACTGAAAATTTGCTTTCTTGGCAAATTTCAAGTAAACTATACAGTATTAACTATAGTCACCATGTTGTACATTAGATCCCTAGAACTTACTCATCTTAAAACTGAAAATTTGAAACCTTTGGCCAACATCTTTCCATTTCCCCCAGTGTTAGTCCCTGGCAACCACTGTTCTACTTTTGCTCGTATACTTTTGACATTTTTAGATTCCATATGTAAGTGAGATCAGACAATATTTGCCTTTCTGTGTTCAGTTTATTTTACTTAGCATAAGTTCTTCATATTTGTCCATGTTGTTGTCACAAATGTCTGGATTTTCTTCTCTTCTATGGCTGAATAATATTCCACAGAGTATATTATATATATAATATGTATAGTGTATATATAATATATATACACAGTGTGTGTGTATGTGTATATATATATATAAAACATTTTAAAATCCGTTTATCCATTGATGGACAGTTGGATTGATTCCATATTGTGGCTATTGTGAATAATTCAGCTAAATTTTTAGGTGATCCTTGTGGAACATCACAACCCTGTGTTCCTCAGCCAATATGTTGGCTACACAACGAATCCTCCTGTCTAGAGCCTTCACTAGCTACACACCTGGTGAAATGTCACCAACTGGTGGCATAGGCAGCCTAAAGGGCGTTGAATTTTAGACCTTCTTAGTTTTCTAGAATATTCTGAATAATCAAGTAAATTAGTAGTACTTGCAATTTTTTAAAAGTATCTACATAAAATTGAATTGTTTTATAAGGCCCATAAAAATGAAATATATAAACACATTGGATGTTGTGCTCTACTTTATGTTGTACTGCAAGAAACAGGTTACCATATTTAAAAACTTGGGTCAAGACACCTACTATATCAATGATTGACCACAAAATAAAATTTTATGCCATTTTTTCTTATACTATCATAAAATTTTATGTCTTTTTCTTTATTAAAAACTACAAACACCTCACTTATAAGAAAAAAGTTAGCTGTATAAAGTTTCTAACTATCCTATGTGACGAATATCAGATATTTATTCTAAATATGTAAACTGTATGCATTTTGGTGATAAAATAAATGTTCATTACTTGGAAATACATTATTGTGATAATAAACAGTGAATGCTGGCAGAGCACGGTGGCTTACACCTGTAATCCCAGCACTTTGGAAGGTCAAGATGGGCAGATCACTTGAGGTCAGGAGTTCGAGACCAGCCTGGCCAACATGGCAAAACCTTATGCTATGAAAAATACAAAAAAAAAAAAAAAAAAAATAGCCAGCCTGGTGGTATACACCTGTAGTCCCGGCTACTCGGGAGGCAGAGGTTGCAGTGATCCAAGGTAATGCCACTACACTCCAGCCTAGGCAACAGAGCAAGATTCCATCTCAAAAAAAAAAAAAAAAAGAGCAAATGTTTATCTTAAAAATTTTGTTTCATTTTTACCTTTCAAAATAAATAGCTGGCAAATCTTCAATATTGGTAACTTCTAATCTTTCTCTTTCAATTTTACTGATTCATGTAGTGTAAACCTGTCAAGTACTGATTTAACCTACATATGTGTCGATGAAACATACCAGTATAATCCATCCCATATACTTTTCACAAAGGAGAGAAGAGGTATACCTAATCAAAATCATGAATAAAACTCAAATAATTCATGTTTTATTTGATTATATATTCAAAGGTATGGGAATATATTGTCTTTAATAAACCATAGACACTGATAATTGTCTATTGGTTGGCTACCAAACAGAAGGCTTAAAAATCATAAGGATGGAATTTTTTCTTCCAAGAAGAGGCAGTAGTTGCATTTTTCCTATTTCTCTTACAAAGTGCAACTGAAACAAGTATCAACAAATCCACATTTTCATTTTTTTTTTTTACTTTATCAACGTTAATATTCAAGTTTTGATAACATACTGCAGTTTTGTAAAACATTACTATGGGGGAAGTTGGGTAAAGGGTACACAGGATCTCATCGTTATTATTTCTTATGTAATTACAAATGTAAATTAAAATAAGAGGCATAATTCTCTCTGTCGATAATATGGAAAGATAAAAAGTACTCTTTTTTTCTCAAGGCACTTACTTTAGAAAATGTGTAATTGTAAGTACTTTCTCCTCTCTTTGAAATGTATATAAATCCTTTTGACTTCTAGATGGCCTTTTTGTCACCCTTATGATCTAGGATCGGCTTTCTCAAGAACTTGGGAGACTTCTCTCTGAAATACAAACGTCAAGAGAGACATCATCCCTATCTCCTAGTTTCTATGGGAAGGCAGGAGCCTAACCTCCAAATTAGCAAGGCGAGATCCTTGCTTCAATTTGCGTAACTACCTCCTATCATCATGAGATAAAGAAGTTTGTTTTCCCTCTAGATAAAGCCAATTAGCTAACATAGATGGTGGTCACCCCAACTACCAAGTGAATTTAGGATGAATTACACAAATAGTGCCAAGTCCGTCCTCTTTCTTGAGGACTAGTTATTGCTTATTTCAAAATACATACGTAATGAGTTGTATCTGCTTGGCTATAAGAAAAGATCAGATTTCTCTCTCTCTGTCTTTGCATCTCTTAGCTGACTGCTTATAATGCATATTACATTCTAATTTAATGCTTATTAAATATTAAAATAATTTCATTTCTTTTACTTTGTGGAGAGGTTTTATGGACTTGGGAGAAGACTGTTTTTAATTATATTTCCCTAACATTTATGACTTCATATGATTCTAGAATTACCTCCAAATAAAATGTTAATTAAAAATCATGAAGTTTTTAAAAAAGAGAAATCACATTAAGTAATTTTAAAAATTAACTATATAAACCATAAAAGAAAAAGGAAAGAATATTGATGGTGATCAACCTCAAGAAGATATGAGATTAAGTGAGTATAATATTTGGATTTAAGAAATTGGCTTCTTTATTAGGTCTTTATTTCAATGCCCTTAGCTCTTTATTATTGCTCTACGCCTGCTACCCGATACTAGTTAAGCAATTAGAATCTACGCCTGAAATATAGGAAATATGCCATCACCATATCTCCCCTTTCACAGACCAAATGACTTCCCACATCTGCTCACTGTGTGCTGAAACATGCACAGACCATTCTTTGGAGCAATGTGTCCCTGAGAAACCACATCATAAGAGCTTTATAGCCATCTCTTTAAACATACTAGGCATGGAAACTATGCAAGGAGTAAAGAATGCAACTAGTAACAAAAATAACATGCTTACTGCTTTCCATAAAGAAAAGTGGAGGTTTTTTAAAAAGTAAGGTGACTAAAAGTGATCCTGGCAAAAAGAAAGTCTCTCTCTTCTTTTCTTTTTCCTGAAAGACATCCTTCTTCCTTTCTCCCTATACATTACCCATACTTTAATAACCATCTTTCAAAGACTACTAATTCAAACACTGAAGGGAGTTCAATCTCTTCTGTATATATATTTTAAATAATCAATACAAGTCAATTAATCATTAGGTAATATTGTGTGATTTACATTTAATGACTATGTTTTAAAAGCATGAAAAATAAAGTGCATGCATATAAACCCACCTGAGAGGAACATTGATATTACACAACCTTCATGTAAATAGCTATATCTTGTTTGGAAAGAGTTAAAGTTGATGTTGTATTAAAATTCAATATTTTTATAATTTATTAGGACATTATATACTAAATCGATTATGCTTAACTAAACGAACTAAAAATTACATGAAGATAATTTAGCCAAGCTTACACTAAAGGCAAATTATGTCAAACCCAAAAAACAGAAGTGGTACAATTTAAAAACAATTATTAATTACTGAAGAGTCCTTGTGATATTTTCTATGCAAAAGAAAAAATAAATAAAAACCCAAGTGTGTACATATTTAGACACAACACTTAAGACTGTTCATGCATTGTTTGAAGAATAACTCTGTGGGCTAAAGAAAAGTAAAAAAAATAGTTTCAGTGGAAACACTGGTGGGTTTTGTTTGATTAAATTAGAGATTTGCATAAACATGAGTGATCGCTAAAAGGGGCAAAAACAAAAAAAAGGTCATGCACAGCTGTAAGTACAATTTCAAGAAATGAATTTTTTCTTCATTTCTGCTGAGAAGTATATTTTGAAATATATTGAAACAAATGTAAACATTGTGTAAATTTTCCATTCCTTTTTACTCTTCCCATCAAAATAAATTACATACACAATCAGAATTTGAGATTATAACAAAAACAATTTAAAATTGTTTATAACATTTGGTAAAGAGATGAGTGTGAGAAATCACACAGTGAACCAAAGCACAATAAACATATGATCTGAATGAAATGTGTACAAAAGTGAACATTTGAACCCCACAGCCTTATGAGGCAACATGGCCCTTATTTTTTCTTTAAAATTAGAATCCTTGTTAATAGTACAGTGACTTCAAATTGATTCCTTGATTAAATTCTGGAAGTAATTTAAAAAATATCTCGTTAGCTGCTCTCAAACTGTATTGCATTAGTGACTATGATATGAATAATAAAATGAAGTGTTTCCTTTTCATTGATATTATTTATATTCTATAACTCCAGCCACTTTGTCATGAATGAGCAATATGTTCTAAAATATAATCAAATATTTATACCAATAACAACAATATCAAATATGCCTCTAGCGTGTAAGCTATAGAAGTTAAAATGCTAATTAAAAAGTATAAATTTGCCAAATTTTCAAATATTTAATAACAAATGTGGTGATTCCAAAATAAAATTGATAAGATAAATATATACAGATATACTCATATGTTTATATACCCTAGTTTATACCTATGAATTTTTGCAAATACATACATACTTGCTATATTTATGCAAGTATGTGTGTATTTAATGCTATAATATAAAAATGAAAATAAAATGTAAAGTTGATGTGGTAGATTGAGATTCTAATTATTTGACCTCCAAAATTTGCAGATGATCCTTTTTGTTAGACAGGGGCACCTCTTTTCTCTGAAAATTCTTTTAGTTATTTCTAGAATTGCCACTCAATGTTTAAGACCTCCCTCTCTAGTTAAATCAACTTTTAGACAAACTTATAAGAACAGCTATATTTTACTGATAGCAAAAATAACACTCAAGATGAGCAGTAAAAATATACAATTATCTAAAACATAATGGTTCCTGAGTCAGCAGTATATGTATTTAGTGAGTCATAGAATATACATACATGAAAATAAACCTAGTGATCATAATGAAATGTTTTATAAATCTCTTTGGTAACCATATGTGTTTGGCAGAATAATGACTCCTCTAAGGATGTCTGTGTTCTAATACTGCAAATCCATGTATGTGTTACCTTACATGGGAACAAGATTCCGCAGATATGATTAAGTTGAGGAGCTTGAATTGAGATTATCTGGGATGATTTAGGTGGCCCCAATGAAATTACCAAGCTCATTAAAAGTGGAAGAGGAGGCAGAAGTGTAGATCAGTGCAATGCCATGTGAGAGGACTCAAATCAAAACTGCAATGAGATACCATCTCACACCAGTTAGAATGGCAATCATTAAAAAGTCAGGAAACAACAGATGATGGAGAGGATGTGAAGAAATAAGCACAATTTTACACTGTCGGTGGGGGAGTATAAATTAGTTCAGCCATTGTGGAAGACAGTGTGGTGATTCCTCAAGGATCTAGAACTTGAAATATCATTTGACCCAGCAATCTCATTACTGGGTATATACCCAAAGGATTATAAATCATTCTACTATAAAGACACATGCACACATATGTTTATTGCAGCACTGTTCACAATAGTAAAGTCTGGGGACCAACCCAAATGTCCATCAATGGTAGACTGGATAAAGAAAATGTGGCACATATACACCATGGAATACTATGCAGCCATAAAAAAGGATGAGTTCATGACCTTTGCAGGGACATGGACGAAACCGGAAACCATCATTCTCAACAAAGTAACACAAGAAGAGAAAACCAAACGCCATGTGTTCTCACTCATAAGTGGGAGTTGAACAATGAGAACACATGGACACAGGGAGGGGAATATCACACACTGGGGCCTGTTGGGGGGTAGAGGACTGGGGGAGGAATAGCATTAGGAGAAATACCTAATGTAAATGACGAGTTGATGGGTGCAGCAAACCAACATGGCACATGTATACGTATGTAACAAACCCACACATTCTGCACATGTACCCCAGAACTTAAAGTACAATAATAAAAAAAATAAAATATAGAGTTGAAAAAAAAATAAAAAAGAAGATAGAGGAAGGGAGCCATGAGCCACAGAATAGAAGTGTCTTGTTGAAGCCAGAAAAGACTCCGAAAAATTTTCTCCTAGACCGTCTAGAAAGGAATGCAGCTCTGCCAACACCTCGACATCTTGACTTTAGTCCAGTGAGACTGCCAGACTTACATGCAGAACTGGAAGGCAATAAACTGTGTTGTCTACACTACTAAATATGTGATAATTTGTCACAGCAACAATAAGACTTAATGTACCATCAGCCCTGTATCACTGGGCAAATAATTCATTATGAAATGCTTCACTTTAGCCTGTCAACTTTATCTTCAGTGTATATAACAACAGCTGTAAAACGTTGGTAGTCAACAGGTTACACATGCAAGACGGAAAATTAGATATTGAAGCTGTTGACTTTTGTCTTTTTAGAAACTTCAAAAGTGTTTATTAAGGACCTCAAAATATAAATATTTTCACAAGTCACCCAGTTTTCTTTAATTATATTTGAATATCAATGAGCCATCTTCAGAAAACAGCATTCCTTAAGGCTGAGTTCTATTGGTGTCCCTGCTTAACAGCAACTTCAATAACCTCCAATCCAGTCATTCTTGATTGTACCTTTTCCAGTTTTCAAATATGACAGAAATAATTCTTAGTAAATGACATATGCAATGCCATAAAATGAGACAATACACAAAATCCTAAATTCAGAATTTGTTTAATATCATTCTGGTTCATTCAGGTCACCACTTAACTCTACATTATGTGAAAGGAGAAAAAGTGTTAGTTCTCATTTAAGATTCTTTTGCTTATAGTTCTTTTACAGAAAATACTCGTGTCAATTTAATCTCTGGAATATTAGTGTGTTTATAAGTAAACAACAAAAAAATCAATATAACAGAGTCTTATGTGACAAAGAAATTTTTCTCTACTTTGTTAAAATTCAGAAGTAGAAAATCCAAAGATTGTGTGACTATGTCCTATAATTCTTCATAAATACAGACTTTTTCTGGATTATCCTGCTAATCCTGAAGTATGATTTTAATTACCGTTTCTAAATATTAGAATGAGATCCACTATCACATTTACATATCAGGCAACAAGATGAAATAAGCACCAAATAATAAAACAAAATTGAACATCGACTACATTTTATAGTTTTCCAAAAGTTCACAAATGACATTTTTACTTACATTTCATTATCCAGAAACAAGTCACATGCTCATAACTAGCTACAAGAGTTTTTGGAAATGCCATCTCTATCCTGAATAAACATGGAGAGCGGATAGCTTTTTTTACAATGGGAAAAGGTATGAACAGATACTGAAAAAGGCTAGTACTGTTTGCCAAACCATGCTTAGAGATAGGTAGACAACTACAACCCAGAACAAAGAAAGAGAGAAAGAGAGAGAGAGAAGGTGGGAGGGAGGGAGGAAAGGAAGGAAGGAAGAGAGGGATGGAGGGAGAAACAGGAAGAAGATATACAGATAATCACATTTAATCTTCATAGATCTTTTATATGATAGAAAATACTACATTCCCCATTTTGTCAACAAGAAAACCCAAGCACAGGGAGGTTGAAATGTATGTGAAAGATTACATAGCTAGGAGGTGATGGAGCAGAGTATGAACCCAGTCTTTTTTTAAATCAATACTTTTCTACCCTTAAACAATAAGTGATACTATAATATTCTGTAATAACACAAACAATCTTACTTTACTTCAGATTTTTTTTTCTTTTTTTCTCTTTTTTTTAGGCAGGCCTCACTGTGTCATCCAGGCTGGAGTACAGCGATGTGATCTTGGCTCACAGCAGCCTCAAATTTACAGCATCCTCAACCTTCCAGAAGCCTCAACCTCCTGGGCTCAAGTGCTCCTCCCACCTCAGCTTCCTGAGTAGCTGGGATTACAGGCATGTACTCCCACACCCAGCTAATTTTTGTATGTTTGGTAAAGATAGGGTTTCTTCATGTTTTCCAGGCTGGTCTTGAACTCCTGGGCTCAAGCAACACCCCTGCCTCAGCCTCCCAAAGTGCTGAGATTACAAGCATGAGAAACCACGCCCAGCTAGATTATTATTTTTTAATAGCTATATATTCATTTTAACTTCTATTTATATTCTGTTTTATAATTCTTTATGATTTTCAGACATCTAAGTTTTATTTAGGGGTTACAATGCTCTTTCTGATATGGATAGGAGGCAGGGAAATACTGGGTAGAAGAGGATGGGTCCCCAGCAAAGGCCCCACCCACCTCAATCCTGGAAACCTGCCATCTTAAATGAGAACAGCCATTCCTATTTTCATGTCCTAATGTTACCTTTTCCAAGACTACTCTGACCCGCCATGCCTCTATCCTGTGCCCATATAAACCCCAAGCTCCATGAGCAGAGGTACAGAGGAGCAGAGGAGTGGCAGAGTCGCAGACTGAAGTGGCAGAGAAGGAAAGAAGAGAAACAGCATCTGAATGTTGAGAGGAGTTTGGCTGGAGACAGTCAGAGAGGAGATCAGCCACAGGACTGCTGAACTCCTGGAGAAGATCATCTTTGCACTCTATCCCCTTTCCAGCTCCCCATCCATCTTGCTGAGAACCACCTCCATCACTCAGTAAAATCTCCTCAGTCAACATCATTCAAGTCCAAGTGAACTGATTCTTCCTGGATGCCAGACAAGGACTCGGGTACCAAGAGGGCAGGGTGTAAAAGGCTGTCACTCTAATTCTCCACCAAGCTGATTTAACACTAAACTGTCTGCGGATGGCAGAGCTAAAAAAGCATTAATTTTAACACACCTCTAGATGCTACCATGGGGCTGGAGCCCAAGAGTGCTCACCCTAGCTACTGCACCTGCTCACCTGTGTGCTCCCTATCCCATAAGGGGTTTGAGCACACAGAAGCCAAGCAAAGGAGCTGCACTCCTGTCCCAAGTCCCACGAAGGGGTGAGGGAACTCCCCCATTTCACTTTGATACAGAATCTTGTTTAAAATAACATAAATTACAAGTTAATTGGTCGAAAAATTAAAAATTATATTATTTGCTTTGAAATAAATGTACCCTTAAACTGTATGTATACCACTGGTAATTTTTGAATAAGCATTATACACAAATATAACTGACAAACTCAGCATATTAAATATCATACATCGTTTTCTAAATTGCTATCATTTTTAAGTATTTTTATTTTCATGCATGCATACTAATAACAGATGCATACAGCCTATATTATGTTTCCATTCATAATCATTATAAATTCTGAAAAAGTAAAACATTAAGCACACAAAACAATATTATCTGATAAAAAAGTAACTAAGGACTCAACATTCAGCAAAGTTACAGTACTGTTTTATTATTTCTTCTAAGATGTTTACAAAAGCAAATGTTTTCAAAACAAATACTATTTTAAATAAATGCCCTAAATATGTCTTACTACCTCATTACTTTATATAGTCTATTACCATGAAGATAATATCAGTGATATGATGTATCAGTAGGTAAAGAGAATGCTTTAGAGTATGATCTTGATGAAATTAAGACTATAAATGTGTAAATTATTTAATGTTTTTGAGTTAATGGATGATTGTTTCAAGTATTCTAAGGTGGTATCTACAAACATATAGCAAATTATGTGTTTTGTAAATAATCAAATATGTAATCCCAAGAACTAGTAAAGTACAAAAATATACAAATATAACTTAAAGTAATTAACAAAGCAAATAATTCAAGTTATATGAAAAATGCAAAAAGTGTAAGTGAAAGGCTTATTAGAATTTCTAACTCGAATGCTCACTGAGTTGTGTCCGGGAATGATTATTATTACTAAAAATGATAATATATTTACCTGATCAGAAACCAGAATACTAATAATTTTTAGTATTGATAACATGAATTCAGTACATACCCCATTTAATCTATTTTGTGGTAAAAACAAGCAGAAATACTGTCTTTTCCCCAGCAAACATGTAATTTATATATACATATACATATAAAAATATTTTACATAATTAATAATTTAACATATGTGTATGAATAATGAAAATATCAAGAAGCTGTGTAACGTTTAGTAGTATTATCTTTCTGTTTAAATACACAGAATCTTGTTTAAACTATGTTAAGTGACAAGAATATTCCATGATTAATATGTGATTTTTAATGTTACAGTGATCTGCATTTTCTGTAATCGTATGTAGAATTACTCCCCTTAATAACAATTCTAATTTTTCAAATATCCTTAAATAAGATTTTGGATAGAAGGAAGGAGTAGGGTGGGGTAAACATGGGGATGGGTTGTAGTTCAAAAGTCATCTCCAAATTTCTGGTATGCTCCTACCTGCCCACCTGCTTTGAAGGTGATCTGATTAACAGATCACCTTCAAACTTATTTCTCTTAATTGTAATAAGTAATAAGTTTAACTTATTACTTAAACTTATTTCTCTTAATTGTATTTTCACTTTACAGGATACCAATGTATATGTCAAGTTTATTTACCAAGTAAAACTTATAATCCACATGGAACTAATTACTAACTAATTTGTAGTTATACCCAACAGAAAGACAAATTACTTGGGCTGAACATAACATGTTTTCAAATATTTATTGAACCACTAATTTATTGAACAATCTCATAATTTTCTCCATCTCCTAGGGCCTACAGAAGATCACCTAAATGGTTTGCACATTTCAATTGTAGTTAGTAGGGACTCCAACTCAAAACTAAGCTAATATATAACACCATTCTATAACCTAGTAATATTAATGTTTCCATTAGCTATGTTCTATGTGTCAGCTACTCCGTTAGGTACATTTTATATATACCAGTTAATGCTTATGACAACACTGCTCAAGACTACATGGCTGGTAAACAAAAGAAATTCTTTAAAATCTCATAATATGTGTACTTTCTAATATTTAAAGCATAGTTTGTGATAATTCCAACAAACAAAAAGTTGTCTTTGCAAAGTATATGTAATCCAACTAAATGCCTAATTCAAATAATAAAGCTGCATTTTAGTAAGTAAAACTTCAAAAAAAATAGTCATCTTGACTATGATTATGATGAATAGGCAAAATAATTTATAATATTTTTCCTTTTAAATAAGATTTAATGCAGATGTGCAAGCTATAGATTCACAAAATAACAAAGACAGACTGTGTCACCCTGAAGTGAAAGAAGAATCTATGCTACTAGAGGCTTTTAGAAAATGATAGTCTGCATCTGTGGGCAGTTTAACTTTCTGCCAAGGTTTTCATCTTCTTTTGTTTACTAAGGGTACATTTTAAAGTTAAACATCTTGAGAATTGGCGCCAGAGTTTGTGACATACAGCAGCACTTTGACGTTCCTTTGGTTTCGTGAAGAAACTGGTTATCTGCAATTTGGTAAACACAATGACATGAAATCACATTTTACTGGTTTATTTAATAATCTTGCAGACAATTTTAAAAAGGCAGATTCTAAGTAAGAAACTTGCATTTCAAGGTTTTCAGAAGTAGATAACAGTAAGCTGACATTACGATATTGAAGAACACTCTCTATCCTGTCTTCCACTTATATATTTCCCTTTTCCCATTTGATAATAATTTCAAATTAAGTTGTCAATGATAATGTCACGAAGCCAGTTTACTATCATCCTCAAAAATTAAAAAAAAAATCTGATCTATTTTTTATTTTTGCAGGGGGATCATTTGTTCCTTTTTTTATGGACCAAATGTTCATTGAGTACTTACTATGTTTTAACCATTTTTAAAAATCTTCCCTGTTAAGAAGATTATATAGAGGCTATTGAATTGAGTCAGATATGTAAATTCTGACTTTTATTATTATGAGTTATTAAAGGTGTGACTTTCCGAACAGATTACAAGCTGGGACTGGGTGAGACAGCCCATGGAGAATGTGTAGACAGTGGTTCTCATCTTGAGTTATATGCCAGAATCATTTTCTGTGCTTTAGGGCCTACACTTTTTGAAGCCCCATCTATAAGCTATTGAATAAAAAGCTTTCTGAACAGAGACCAATCTAGACACTAAAAAAATTCTATAGAAGCTAATATTTACACAAAAGGTTGAGAAGCACTGTGGAGAGAAAGACAAAAAGAGAGTGGATACTAGGAATCCAAAACATCAGTATGTGAGTGGGTGATGGGAGGAACAGCTAGTGAATAACATGGGGAAGAAAGTGGAAGAAACGGAAAAGAATCCTGTAAAAACAAGGAGGCCAACCGTTTCAAGAATAAAAAGGTGTCAAACGTACATCTTATAGATAATTCAAGCACTGTAAGAATTAAATATAGGCTAAGAGATGTGTAATTTCTGAAATAACTGATAAAATTTTTCAGTGATTTCATTGGGGGAAATTCTGGACTGAGGAACAAAAAAAGAATGGGGAAACTGTAGGAAATTCACGAAGATAGATTTTATCTTGATATGGATAGTTTTACAGATATGAAAAGGGGAATCTCATGTAAGTACACAACTGACAGTCTCGATTTTTCTATGAGGTTTCAGACAAGGGCAGCATGCCGAATTGGACTAAACATAATCTGATAACTTGATTTACCTAATTATTATTATTATTTTGTTTTTAAGGAAGGGAGAGTTTAACAGGCAAGAAAGGAGGAAGGAAGAAGAAAACAGCTCCCCCATACAGAGACAGAGACGGGGGAGTGGGGATTCAAACAAAGGGAAGGCTGGAGACCTGGTGTCTGATTTGCATAGGGCTAAGGGAATTGGTTTGACCAGTCATGTCACTCTCATAGCCCACGGAAAAACCCTGGCCCTCCCATCTTAGCCTTTTAATATGTAAATGCAGGGTGCCATGATGTTCTACACACCTGAGGATATGTAGGGGCAGTCATGTTGCCAGGCACATGTGGGGGCAAGGGTAAGAAGAAGAGGGCAGGAATTGCCATGTTTGGGTGGACCCAGTTTCTAATGGCCGGCATTTGCATACCAAAGCTTGCTGCCTGGCTCTAAGAGCGGGGGCTTTCCTGGTAGACAAACGTTTCTGGAGCTGCTTTATTGCAGCATTATTCACAATAGCAAAGACTTGGAACCAACCCAAATGTCCAACAATGATAGACTGGATTAAGAAAATGTGGCACATATACACCATGGAATACTATGCAGCCATAAAAAATGATGAGTTCATGTCCTTTGTAGGGACATGGATGAAATTGGAAATCATCATTCTCAGTAAACTATCGCAAGAACAAAAAACCAAACACCGCATATTCTCACTCATAGGTGGGAATTGAACAATGAGAACACATGGACACAGGAAGGGGAACATCACACTTCGGGGACTGTTGTGGGGTGGGGGGAGGGGGGAGGGATAGCATTGGGAGATATACCTAATGCTAGATGACGAGTTGGTGGGTGCAGCGCACCAGCGTGGCACATGTATACATATGTAACTTACCTGCACGTTGTGCACATGTACCATAGAGCCTAAAGTATAATAATAATAAAAAGAAAAAAAAAAGAAACAAAAACTTCCCAAGGACCCCTTTTCCTCTCTATCTGCCTAAAGTAATTTGTTAATAACTCCTATAACATACTCCCTGTGGAGATGTCACCCTAACTGCTGTTGGGGGTTTTGGGTGATGACTCCTTCTGGCTATCTCTTACTGAATGGGGGCGTTGAATGGGGAACAGCAGCTAGGGCTCCTCCTAGGGTCCATCTAAGTGTCCTCGGAAGAATGCCGTGTCCATGGGTGGTAGCAACAATGACAGTGACACTAGCAAATTGTCGATATTTATGAAGATCTATTATATGCCAGATGTTGATTTAGGATATTATATGAATGATATGATTCCATTATTATGTAGTCTAGTAGATCATAAAAGATATAAATTTGTCCAAGAGAACATAAATAATAGCCGATAGTAAACTACCAACACCCTATCTCAAGCTCCATTATTACCCTTGTAGACAATTACATTAGTTTTCTCACTGTTTTCCGTATTGCTGTTTCTTCAAGGCAGCTGATACAATCTATTAAAGCCTAAATCAGACCATATATTAACTCCTCTACTTCACATATATTATGAGTTTCAATTATCAGGGGTGTCCAATCTTTTGGCTTCCCTGGGCTACATTTTATGGGGCCACTCATAAAATTCACTAACACTAACTGATGAGCTAAAAAAGAAAAAAATTGCAAAAAGTTTTTTTGCATAATGTTTTACAAAAGTTTACGAATTTGTGTTGGGCCGCATTCAAAGCTGTCCAGGGCCTCATGTAGTCCGCAGGCCACAGGTTGGACGAGCTTGAATTACATAAAGAATTAAACAAAATTCTCACCCACAAAGCTGTATGTGATCCATCTCCTATCTTGCCATTTTTATTATCTGGCCCTTCCAAAAATGTTTGTCAACTTCTATATTATTACTAATTATTATTATTATTATCATTTTTGAGACAGAGTCTCACGCTGTCACCTGGTTGGAGTACAGTGGCATGATCTCCACTCACTGCAACTTCTGCTTCCTGGGTTCAAGCAATTCTCTTGCCTCAGCCTCCCGAGTAGCTGGGATTACAGGCATGCACCACCATGTCCGACTTTTATATTTTTAGTAGAGATGGGGTTTCACCATATTGGCCAGGCTGGTCTTGAACTCCTGGCCTCAAGTGATCTGCCCACCTCAGCCTCCCAAACTGTTGAGATTACAGGTGTGAGGTACCATATCTGGCCAACTTATCTGTTATATCAAGTATTTGGTGAATAATATTTTACTTTTTCTTCACTGTGGAAAAATATTAATTAGGAAATAAATACATCATAAGCTATGGTTTAAATTCTAACATCAATTTTAATATAGGCAGTACAGTAAACAAAATAATGTCAATGTCACATCTTATTTTGTAGTTAAAGTTGGATAGAAAAATGCCTAAAAGAATAAGCTTCTGATTCTTAATTCAACAAATTATCAACAACTACAAGGGGAGTGTAGCAGGTTAAAATAAACCCTGGCAATTTGAGGTCTTCTATAGATTATCTCTTCCAGCTAATATTGTTAGGTATTGAAATATCAAGGTGACACAGAAACAATTTAGATAAAGTTGCTGGTACAGGATCTATGTACTCATCCATCTCCCAGGTAAACAATTCAACGGAAAAGATTAATGGTACTCAGAATATTAGTCTTACTTATCTCTTTAGTTTTAAGACTAGTAAAGCTGGCAATTTTACAGGACCGTGGCATCAAGCCAATGAGCATGCAAATTTAAATTTCTCATTTAATTCTACATTGTATCATAAAAACCCAGGTGAGGTTTTGTTTTAGGACATTTTATCTACTAAGAGTGTTCCTATTTCAAAAGATACAGGTTTTTTCTTGATTTGTTACAGAAACATTGAGAAACAGAATCAGGTGCTTTATTTAGTTATATAGAAACATAAAATCTGCAAACTGATAATAGACAGAGTCAACCAAATACAAAAGTCAACATTTAAATGCCAGGTTCTTTATTAAAATATATATATATATATATATATATATATATATATATATATAGTCAATTCGCATAAGACAGAAATTTTTTGTTACTTCATTGTGCTGTGTTTTGCTGTATCAAATGCATCCTTATATAGACTACTAATTCTTGTTTTAGAATAGTTGTCATTTTTCGCTGAACCAATGCCCTCAGTTACACATTGCAACAAACTGCCTACACCTTAATTTGTGGTCTGGTCTTTCTCAAGTTGCCATTCTCTCATATTGTTTTTCTGACATGCGAAGTCTTCTCAATCTAATTAACTATCTATAATTTAAGGGCCCATGCAGAAAGCACAATGGCAGTGCTAACCAATGTCTGTCACTTGTCTACTCCTTAACCTCAGGATTCCATGAGTAATAAGCCTTCACCAGAGAATTACATTTCCAATGACTCTTCAAATAAAAACTATATAATTTGATTGACAGTGGAAAATGCCTATTTAGTAATAGTTCTAAAGCTGAAAAACTACAGAGGACTTCATTTTGAGTATCTAACTTTGTAAAAAAAGCAGAACTTATTTAGCAATAAATTCAATGCATATCTGTTTGTTTCTTGAAATTAATCTTTTTTACTTAGTTTATACTTTTTTGAGAGTTTTAGATTTTAAAGCCTTTACCTATATTAAATAAAAACTTCTTTTTAAAAGTGGTACTCACAAAAACACTATGAAAGAGTGAAGCAGTGTTTCAATTTCTTGGCTTAATGTTTTTGCCACTTCTGCGTAAGGAACTCCATCTTAAATATTCTGCAGTAAGCTGCGTATATCTCTATCCCTGTCCTTATCACTCTTAATGTTTACTTTTGATTTATGTAACTATTTCATCCATCTATCACCGTGGCTGGAAAACAGCAGTCACCTAATAAATAATGATAGAATTAGGAAATGAATATCTATGTGGAAAGTTTAACAAACAGTGGGCATTTTATTCTGGTTGGAAGGTAGGGGTAAAAAATAACATGTGGGCTGGGCGCAGTGGCTCACGCCTGTAATCCCAGCACTTTGGGAGGCTGAGGCAGGCGGATCACAAGGTCAAGAGATCAAGACCATCCTGGCCAACATGGTGAAACCCCGTCTCTACTAAAAATACAAAAAATTAGCTGGGCATGGTGGCACGTGCCTGTAGTCCCAGCTACTCGGGAGGCTGAGGCAGGAGAATCATTTGAAACCGGAAGGTGGAGGTTGCAGTGAGCCAAGATCATGCCACTGCACTCCAGCCTGGGCAACAAGAGCTAAACTCCATCTCAAAAACAAGCAAACAAACAAACAAACAAAAACATGTGATTTAATAATTGTTTCAAATATGAAAAATAAACTGCAAACTTATAGAATTTGAGATAGCAGCCAGTTAATAAGTTCAGCCTAAGCAAAACAGTAAATTATTATTATTATTATTTTTACCTTTCTACCATTTAGTACTTCTATAAAAGTTACTTTATAGTGGCTAAATTGGACTGGTTCTTGACTTTTCTGCTTTCCCTTATAATTTCCTAGTGAGGCCTGTCAATCTAAAGTAATATCCAGGATTCTGGAATTATTTTATGTGCTTTCTCTTGTACTTAAAATTTTAGTCACTCTAGTTGACTAAGCTTAAATTTCAATTTCAGCTCTAACCTTTATTGGTCGAATGGCTTTGCTCCAATTATCTCTCCTAAGCTTCATCTACCCAATGGTGATAACAGTGTTACTTATTTTATAGGATTACTCCTCAGAGTAATCCTGTAAACTTAAGCAAATGAAGTATTCATATCTTAACATCTGAGCTTTAAAAGTGTTCAAATAATTATGCTTACCAATATGTTATATACAAATAGCTATACTTACATAAATTTAGCATATATATTGAATACTATTAACCTGAGTCCTCTTAATTTGGGGAGTTTCTACATATTTTTCACAAGCAGGACAGGGCTGTTATAAATTTCTCATTCCAGGTGTTGTGACAAAGTTGTTACCAATCTAGAGGTATTTACAATTTAAAACCAATAAAAACTGCACTCCAAAATGCAATTTAAAGAAATTAAATTAAGACACGTGGAGATTTGGGGAAGACTTATTGAGGAAGAAAGCCTGCCTTTCAAATTCCCCTGAAATAACACACATACAGATGTGTATTAAAGACCTACTAATAAGGACTTTAATCCCATTATACATAGAATAAACCATGGCTTTAAACTTAGCAACTAAAATGTTAGAGAAATATATGATTTAAAGGCAAAAATGTGGAACAACCGAGCAAACTAATACATAATATATATACTGCATAATGGAGCAGCATTCTTTATCATTTTAGATTGGGGCCTCTTAGCTTCTGCTTGTTCCCCTCACCCCAGAATAAGGGAAAACGTGTGTGTGTGTGTGTGTGTGTGTGTGTGTGTGTGTGTAACAGAGAGAGAGTGCCTGTGTGTACACTGTAAAGAGGGTTAGAAATGTTCTATTGAGGGTGTGAGGCTGAGATCTGTAAACGTAGGCATGCCATTACTGTGAAAAACTCTGTAAGGACGAGGTTGCAGATGGTGAGTAATAAGAAAGAGAGAGAACTAGGAGGTGCTAACAATGTTTTGAGAAGCTATTTTTAGTAATAGGTCCACATATTCCACAGGACAATTTTTTTAATTTTTTTCCTCATTTATAAAATTCTCAAACATATATGTACATTTATTTTTCTTTAAATTTTTCTTTATTTTTCCTACAAGAAAATTAACTACTACATAATTTTTGACCAATTCTGTTTTAAAATTTGTTTTTACATATGCAGTGGTCAGTGTTTTGCTTAACGTAGTGCAAATGAAAAATACAGGATGCTTTCATGGGTCTGATGATGATCCAAAAGACCAAAGTGTTTCTAAAATCTCTAAGTCTATTCTGATCCAGCAATTCTACATCTAGTTTAAGAGTTCATCATAAGAAATGTTTACGAAATGGGTGAATGTTTACGAAATGGGTGAATATTTTGTCCAGAGTTGTTTGATACAACTCTACAACAGAAAAAACATACATCCAATCAATACTAAAGTCAATCTAAAAGGATTTATGAAATAAATCATGGCACATCCATTGCTTATAGTTCTATAGCTATTAAAATAATGTTCAGGCCGGGCACCGTGGCTCACGCTTGTAATTCTAGCACTTTGGGAGGCTGAGGTGGGCGGATCACCTGAGGTTGGGAGTTCGAGACCAGCCTGACCAACATGGAGAAACCTGCTCTCTACTAATAATACAAAATTAGCTGGACTTAGTGGTGCACGCCTGTAGTCGCAGCTACTCAGGAGGCTGAGGCAGGAGAATCACTTGAACCCAGAAGGTGGAGGTTGTGGTGTGCTGAGATGACGCCACTGCACTCCAGCCTGGGCAACAAGAGTGAAACTCCATATCAAAATAATAATAATAATAATAATGTTCAGAAAGTATAAACTCAACATTACAAGGAGTTCTTACAAGCTGTTTGTAAGAAACAATGCTGACAACTAAGTCCATTGGAGAGCACCTGCCCAGTGTAAAGAAGGCACATGCAATTTGGCCTCCAACACATCCATGTAAGGCTGAAAACCCAGTACCGCTAGATAGATGATCGATCTGCTTTACAAGAAAAGCTGCAAAATGCATGGGACAGGTTCTTGCAGAAAGATAAATCACAGTCTGGGTTTTAGTCATTGTACTCTCTTTAGGGAAAGACCAATGGTACATCAAAGGTAAAATGAAGCTGATACAGACAGTATATTGTTTAAAGGACCATATAAGTTAAAAATCTCAATAATATTGTTCAGGGCTATTAAATACACTATTATATTTTAAACTTAACATGTCCTTAACAGATCAACAAATTGCAAGTATGATATCCTATTTTGCTTAATAGCACTTACTGCATCACATCTCATGGTACACCATAATAAATATTGTAATTTGGCCATGTATTTCTGATTTCTATGGTAATGAGAAATGCAAAATTTCCTCAGTGTTCTAGCACACTTCTATACTGATAGCCAGTGAAGTAACTAATAATTATTTCAGTTTCGCAATCATGTATAAATCCCGTCCTTCAGAGTATTAGTCTATTCTTGCACTGCTATAAAGAAATACCTGACACTGGGTAATGTATAAAGAAAAGAGGTTTAATTGACTCACAGTTCCACAGGCTCTACAGGAAGCATGGCTTGGAAGGCCTCAGGAAACTTACAATCATGGCAGAAGGTGAAGGGGAAGCAGGCACGTCTTACATGGCAGGAGCAAGAGAAAGAGAGAAGAGTGGGAGGTGCTACACATTTTTAAACAACCAGATCTCATGATAACTCAGTATCATGAGAACAACACCAAAGGGAAAATTCACCTCCATGATCCAATCACCTCTGACCAGGGCCCAACCTCCAGCACTGTGTAGATGTAATTCTAATAGCTGAAAGGAAGTTGGACTAGACGGCTTCCCGTCCTTGGTGGACAAGGAATTAATTAGCTTAAAGAGTTATGAAAAAAAGGAATTAATTAGCTTAAAGAGTTATGAAAAAGTTAATTTTGTATTGCATTGAGTTCTGACAATGTTTTACTTGTTCCACAATGTCTTTCCCCAATCCTAATTGATTTAGCAAAAATATATTGAGTTTATACACTCTACACTCATTATGCAAAAAATCTGGAATCTCAGTGTAATCCTGATAACAGCTACCACACTTCTCCTAGCATTTGATGAAAACACCAATTTCGATCTAAGATAGCTTTTTAATGAGAATATATGTGATATTCTCATTAAAATTATTGGTTTTTTTTATTCCAAGACACCATTCTCCTTCAAAGATTTAAAGATTTCTTGACCTATTTAGTTTGTCCCTTCTCTGCTAGCAAGAAGAATTGAGACTACTAACCATTTTTTTAAGTAAGAACTGCTAAGGTGGATGGGAACTTTTCTCAAAAAGGTAAACTTACGGTTATTACTGCAATATAATATTTAATACTTACAAATTTCTTTTTGAAATGTTGATAGAAAAAGTAGGTAATGTGGAAAACACAGGTTTTTTTGCTTAAATACTTTTTTGGGAAAGACTCTCTGCCCAGCTTTGAACACAATGATTAGCTGCCTCAGGGTCTGCTTCAGCTTCTTAGCCAATATATCTTTTCTCCGGGAAAAGATTTTGTCAGGTCTGTTTCTAATTTGATAGCTGCCCTGCCCAATCAAGCTTTGACCCCTTTTCTTTTCTTTGGGATTATAACCCAAATAATCCTTTTTGCCTTCCTAAATATGTCTCAGAACCCAACCACCATATTGATGCTGGGAATGGTCCAGGAGAGGAAGTAGTCAGATGAGATCACTGACTGACTACTAGAGCATTAGGGTCTCATCTTGGGTCTTCAGGAGGGCAGACCCACCCTGTAGCATAAGGTTAAGATCTAAATGGAAAAAAAAAAATTGACTTGTCTTCCTGGAAAAATTTGTCAATTAGGAGGTTGCATTAACTGGTGTGATGACTGAGGCATCTATAATGTATGCGTAAAATAATAAATAAGAAAATAATGGAATCTGATGGTTATATCTAAGTTGCATCAATACCCCATAGATGGATAATAAAAACCAGAGTGCAATTAATAAACAACTTATATTTCATACTTGCATATTTATTTTGTTCTTGCTAGAACACTGGACATGCTACCCACTCTGACTTAACTCTTTTCTTCCCTTTTTGATATTTGCACATTATATCAAAATTCTGCCTTTTACAGAGAAACAAGAAAGAACTAAAGGAAAAGAAACTATGGGTTACTTTGTTTTTCTTTTCCTTCCTGTGTAGCCATTTCCAGCATTACAGGTTGACAACTACGCAGAAGTAATACAGGGAGGTAATACAGGAAAGAAAACATATAATAGTGTTCCCTGTGCTTTCATGTTTCTTACATCATCTGAATTAGTTTCCTAGGGCTTATGTAATAAAGTACCACAAACTATGTGGCTTAAACAGCAGCAACATATTGTGTCATAGTTCTGGAGGTCAGGATTTTAACCTTACCTCTAAATAAGTTAACATTCTCAGGTACTGGAAGTTAATACTTCAACATATTTTTTGAACAACGCAATCCATGATGTCATTGCTATTCTGTCAGCAAAGCAAATTCTGGCTTGAACACGATGATTCAGGGCCATCAACACCTGTGCTTACCGAGTAGCAGACATAACATGCTTTCCTTGTACTCACTGCTTTGGGCCTCCTTAAACTCCCACACATGACCAATCCACAGAATTTTGTTTTGGTGACTCATCATGAACACTATATATAAATGTACTATTGAGAATTGTGGTGGACTCAGATACTGTGCATATCTCCTATGTTTACTTGTACGTTGCACTGTCTCATCGGACTTCAGTTACAAAACACAAGTTCCAAGAGAAAATTATTCAGAATTTTGTTGCATCATGGTTTCAGATAATCAACTTATGCATTATTCCAACAACATGGACCACTTGCCCTTACTGATCTAGCTACTTCTGCTTTTGAAAGTGCAACCTGTCAGCAACATAGACTAACAGCCCCAGTTAGATGTTACTATTCGAAGAGATGAACTGGCCATGATGGAAACTATCTCAATTTGTTCTCACAGGAATAGACCACAATTTCAGCTATAATTTTGCCTTTGCTACCCACAGAGCTTCAGCTAGCACTCCTTGAAGGAACTTACAAATCTGATTCTCAAGCACAACATTTAAACAGGAAATCAATTCAGCAGTGTAGAAGATGCTGGATGGTCCTATGACCATGGGATCTATTGATCATATCATATACCCCTACCACCAGCAGCTTCTGTCTAGAAGTACTAGAATAATAGATTATTAGAATGGTATGTTTCAAAGACACACTGAAGTGTCATCTTGGAGGAAATAGCATGTAAATATTGGTTGCCATCCTCCAGGGCATAGTATACACATAAAACTAGAGAGCACTGCATCAAAGGGCACTTTGTCTCCTATAGAAAGAATACGTGTGTTGGGGAAACTGAGGGCAGGGGCAAACTTGGCCAACTTATCACTTCTATTGACTCACTAAGGGACTTGTACTTCCTGTCCCTGTAACTCTGATCCTCAAAGAGTGTGCACTCTTACCTTGGGACAGATCCAGGTTTCTTTGACTTAAAAGCTATGGCTGCTGGCTAGAAACTTTGGGCTCCTTATGTCCAGGGACCAATAGGCAATAAGGGGAGTATTCATCTCAACAGAGGTAGTTGACCCTGATTAGCAAAGGCAACTCTCTGTATTTACTCAGAGGTGGCACAGAGGTGCATATGTTAAATTCAGGCAAAAATCTCTTTTATCTCTTGGTATATCTTTGCCAACTGTGACTGTAAATGAACACCTGCAATAACTAAATCTGGAGAAAGGTTATCAGTCATTCAGATGCCTCCGAAATAAGGGTTTAGATCAAACTATCAGGCAAACTAAAGGGACTGGAAGAAGTGGTAGCTAAGGAGAGAATAATTTAGAATGAATAGTGGGAAAGAAAATGATGAGTATTATTCGCGGTCCCAAGACCAAATGCAAAGATGGGACTGTAATTCTTTTCACAAATCTCCTTGTTGCAGGTTTACTCTCAGACATGTAATTGCTCAGCTCAAACCTCCTTTCAGAAGAGAACTTGATGCTGTCTTGCAAGAAATGCTGTTAACTGTTAACTCAGAGTCCAATTTGGATTGTAAGCTAAGGCTATGCTTTTCTTGTGACAAACTGTAGCCCATAAAAGAGCAGGGCAGTGGATAAAAAAAAAAAAAAAAAAAAAAAAAACAGTCATTTCTACCCTACTTGGGACTCCTCTAGTGAGCAGTCCTTCTCTGGGCCTCCTTCTTCATTTGGAAAGATTTGTTCAAGCATGCATTGCAGTCTGACAGTAACCCCTACCCAATCATACTTCTTTATGCACCTTTCTCATGCTTTTTTTCCCCATTAAAATTTTGGAGTCTTAACTCCATTTCAGTGACTGTTTCTAAGCAATTTCTGAAAGAGCCCAACTGAAATAGGCAAACTTATTTTTCAACGCCAATTCCAAGAATAGAGTAGTAACTCTAAATTAAGACTCCCTGAAATGATATCATGAAGCTGAAATTCGATATCATTATCAATCAGATCTTTTCCAGCATAGGATATATAATAATGCGAATAATCTTCTCCTTTGAAGAAGCAGCCTAGTTCTAGAAAAAACCATTTTCATTTCCTTCTTCAAAATTACCAGATATATTTTGGTGTATGAAAAGGTAATTCACGACTCAAGCAGAGAGATAAAATTTCTATAGTGATGTTTGAATACTATGTAATAGAATGTAGGAGCAAGTGATAATGCTGATCTCTAAATCTCCTGATATTTTGATTACTTATTGTGTGTGTGTATATATATAATAGCTGGAGTGTAATACAATATGGCAATGAAAATGTGGTCATATGTCCAGAATTTGGTTCCTTCCGGTGGGTTCTTGGTCTCACTAACTTCAAGAATGAAGCCGCGGACCTTGGTGGTGAGTTTTACAGCTCTTAAAGATGGTGTGCATGGAGTTTGTTCCTTTGTGTCCAGAGTTGCTTCCTTGCAGTGGGTTTGTGGTCTCACTGACTTCAAGAATGAAGTCTTGGACCTTCATGGCAAGTCTTACAGCTCTTAAACATGGTGCAGACCCAAAGAATGAACAGCAGCAAGACTTATTGTGAAGAGCAAAAGAACAAAGCTTCCACAGCATGGAAAGGGACCTGAGCCGGTTGCTGCTTCTGGCTGGGGTGGCCAGCTTTTATTCCCTTATTTGGCCCTGCCCATGTCCTGCTGATTGGTCCATTTTACAGAGTGCTGATTGGTGTGTTTACAATCCTTTAGCTCAACACAGAGTGCTGATTGGTGCGTTTTTACAGAGTGCTGATTGGTGTGTTTACATTCCTTTAGCTAGACACAGAACGCTGATTGCTGCGTTTTTACAGAGTGCTGATTGGTAAGTTTACAATCCTTTAGCTAGACACAGAGCACAAATTGGTACATTTTTACAGAGTGCTGATTGGTGTGTTTACAATCCTTTAGCTAGACATAGAGTGCTGATTGGTGCGTTTATAATCCTCTGGCTAGACAGAAAAGTTCTCCAAGTCCCCACTCAACCCAGGAAGTCCAGCTGGCTTCACCTCTCAGTAATATGGTTATAAAAGGGCAAATTTTAAAATTAATTGATTGCATTATGACCCAAAGTCACTTTGTTCAATGAGGGAAATAAGTCCTAAGCTTTCCTTCATAATATAGTTCAAAGCTACTATAAGCTCAAATGCTCAGGGAAACTGAGGACTGTAGAATAGAAAATTAGCAGGGAAAAAAAGCTTAGGAATTATTTTTTTCTTCCCTTACTTTTTTTATGCTGCCTTATTTCTTTGACAAGAGGAGTTGAATTCCTCTCTTGAAGGTTTATAGCACTTGTGGGATTTGGGGTTTGAAAGCTAGGCCTCCTCATTTTCCTCACATTTCCATTGGCTGCAGATGGTCGCTGCTGGTGGGAACACCAGATTACACACCACCACACCTTTCTTTCTTCTTCTATTTGGTAACTGACAAAAGGGGCAAGAATCCTGTGCTGGTGGCTATCATAGTAGCCTGACACAGCTCACTGAAAGTCAGGAGGCCTCTGAATTGTACTAACAGCACAACTTGAATACAGTGGAGAAAGACATTTCTGGAAGTAATTTTAACTCCCTTATGTGTGTCTTTAGAGCTGAGTAGTGTTTATCTTGGGGAAAGGATAAGGTCCTTCTTCAATAGCAAGAGCATAAATATACTGATAAGGGGACGTGCAGAGTTGAAATTTCAGGAGCTCCCTGCTCCAAAAAGTCATTTGTTATTCTCTTTTCTTTGCAACAAGATTCAAGCGAAGTTACAACTATAATTGCAGAGTGAAGGAACTAAGTAATAGCATGTTCCAAAACTTCTTCTTTTAACTCATTATCATAGCCTGTGAAACAGATAGTCATGAACATTCCCTGAGTATTACAGAAAACTAGATGAAGTGGTACAAGTTCTATAAACTCAATGTGCTTTTGTTTGTTTGTTTAATGTTTGTAGCTCTTTATTAAAACCCACTTTGTTGGTATGTCATCACTGACCATAATGATTTTTAGGATAGTATATTTCAGTCATCAATAGAAATTTTACTTCTTAGAGATAGCAATTCGTCTTTTATTTCCTCTGCCATAGGAATACTTAATTAATTAATACTTTATTAATTATGGCAAAATCTAAATGTTAGAACTTAATATAGTATAATCTAACATAACTTAATGTTAACATAATTCATTGCCTAGATGGCATAATGATCAGGGAGATTTAGAAAAGAAGTGCAACTGAGGCTATTAGCTCACTTATTGATTTAATACTTGAAAACAAATGAATTGTTCAACAGGGGAAAATCAGAGATTTCCACATAAAGTATTCTTTGGGAGTTGAGTTGTTTTTTGGAGGCAAATATAGAAAGGAGGGAAAAAATAGCATGGTTTGTTTCTGAAGATTACATATCCTGTATCTAGGTATTAGATTATAGAGTTTTCATAAGATAACTATTAATCAAAGTGCATAAACAGTTGCATGGAACCCCAAAATCTCAGTGCCAGGAGAGCCTCATAGATGGGTTTCATGCATACATTTTTCTTGGTGTTTATTGCCAAGATCAAATGCGACCCTATAGGTTTCTCTTCTTGCCAATATAACTACATGCAGCCTGTGGCAGGTCCCTGAGCAGTATTGATGATATTGGTCTCTGAGCTTTAAAATAGAATTCTACATTTAAATGTCAGCCCCTAGATGCTTCCTCAGACTTTCTTGAAGAAAGTTATTTTGTTGCCATAAGGTGGGATGGACATACCAGACCCCTTTAATGGAAGTGCTATGGGTAGATTGAGACAAAGACCAACACCAAGAAAATTTTACTTCTTGTTAGAACTTTGGCTGCTTTACTAGAGAAATATTCTAGGAAAGAAAAATCTGTACCAACAGATAACAGTCTTACGAGAATCCCGAAAGCTCCTCTCGTAGGTGGTTTGCCCTTAGGCATTAGAGATGCTGAGTGATTTGCAGATGGCTCCTCAACTTTTAATTCAAAGGTAATATCTTGTTTTCAGTCTTCCTTTCTTGGTCTCAAGTGAGTCTTTATAAAAGAGAATTAAGGGACCTAGTTTCACTGTGTAAAAACACATTTTTGGCATGTATCGTGTCCTGCGCTATAAACAGTCATGATCCTTATTTATACGGATATTGGTCTGGCCACTGGTATTCTAATGATTAGGGCCTCATGTCAAGGTTTGTACAGGACAATTTTCTGTGTATAACAAATACCTAACAAACTAAAATCGGAATTGTAATAACCCATAAAAATACATATTATAGCATAGGAAGATATTCACAATGAAAAATGTGTATGTCCCCTCAAAGCAGATGGTATAATCCCAGGAGGCAGACAAATGGGTGCATAAACAGGGTAGTGATTGTGAAGGAGGCGTGCACTAAAGTGAGTATGGTGCTTCGAGATCCTGTGAGATTCCCAAACCAAAATGATTGGGATTGGCATTTACCTGCTATGCCTAAAGACATGAAACCTTCCCATGATAGGAAGGTGGATGACACTGAGCCACTCCCTAATCATCAGGGTAAAAGTACGCTCTAACAGAAATTTATGTTTGCATAAAGTTTGCCTGAATTTCTTGGATGCCTTCCAAACATTAATAAGACTATATTATAGAGGCAAACATTGAAATGGATTGGATGGTGGAAGCCTGACAAGTTTTCTTGGAAGATGATAGACAACTCTGCCCCAGGGTGGGCCAGGCATTCTAAGAATCTAATCATAACCTTTCCACTCTGGCTTAAGATAACTAAATGAATCAAGAGTTTGTTTTCTACTCAGTCTGACTTTCCCATAATCTGCCCAAAGAACTGCTGTTTTATTTTAGGTAAAAATAACCATACGCATAATAACATTTGCCTTTACGAGTTTAGGAAAGTGAAAAGTATATTTAAAACTGAGTCATAATATATGTCACATGAATATACAGAAAAAAACTGGTAGTAGTTGGTGAATTAATTAGAGATTCAAGACCTACATAGTATCTCTAGCTCTCAGGTAATATTTTACAGAGTGAAACCGTAACATATCAACTTATTAAAATTATGACTACCTTCATCCATTGTGGGTTTGTTTTATCAACTCATCTTTAAAATCTGGAAATTCTTTTAATTCTATATACTATTAAAATACCTGGCTTTTAATCCAGGAGATCAGTAGGTCTAATACTGGGCTACTATGTTGAGAGTGGGAAATTATTGGTAAATTCTAATACTGAGCATAAAAAATCATGTGAACCAATTTAACTAAACCCTCAGTTTACTGCTGTGAGGGCCAAAATCTACAAGGCTGTGTACCTCCTAACCATTGGCTGAAGTAAAATGGTCCACCTCAGAAAATGTATAGAAATAGGAGTAAAACCTTAAAGGTCATGGTTTGGTTTTCATGTTGATGCCATTTGGAGATTATCTTAATATGGGTCAAATTAAAAGAAAGCATTTTTTTCCTCTGGGCATGGTGGCTCATGTCTGTAATTTCAGCACTTAAAGGAGGCTGAGGCAGGCGGATCACTTGGGGTCAGGAGTTTGAGACCAGCCTCCTCAACATGGTGAAACCCTGTCTCTACTAACCCAAATGTCCAACAATGATAGACTGAATTAAGAAAATGTGGCACATATACACCATGGAATACTATGCAGCCATAAAAAATGATGAGTTCATGTCCTTTGTAGGGACATGGATGAAATTGGAAATCATCATTCTCAGTAAACTATCGCAAGGACAAAAAACCAAACACCGCATGTTCTCACTCACAGATTGGAATTGAACAATGAGAACACATGGACACAGGAAAGGGAACATCACACTCTGGGGACTGTTGTGGGGTGGGGGGAGGGGGGAGGGATAGCATTAGGCGATATACCTAATGCTAAATGACGAGTTAATGGGTGCAGCACACCAGCATGGCACATGTATACATATGTAACTAACCTGCACGTTGTGCACATGTACCCTAAAACTTAAAGTATAATAAAAAATATATGTGTACATAAACATTAGCCGGGCATGGTGGTACACATCTGTAATTCTAGCTAGTGGGGAGGCTTAGCAGGCAAATCGCTTGAACCCAGGAGGTGGAGGTTGCAGTGAGCTGAGATTGTACCACCACACTTGAGCCTGGGTGGCAGGGCAAGAGTCAATCTCAAACAAAACAAACAAACAAACAAAAAAAAAAAATAAGAAAGAAAAGAAAACATTTTTGCTTGTAATACTTTTAAAAATATCACGATAGAATATAGTTTTGTTTTTTCTTTTTTTTTGAGATGGAGTCTGGCTCTGTCGCCCAGGCTGGAGTGCAGTGGCACAATCCCAGCTCACTGCAACCTCCACTTCCCGGTTCAAGCGATTCTCCTACTCAGCCTCCCAAGTAGCTGGGACTACAGGCGCCTGCTACCACGCCTGACTCATTTTTGTATTTTTAGTAGAAATGAGGTTTCACCATGTTGGCCAGGCTGGTCTCAAACTTCTGACCTCAGGTGAGCCACCCCCCTCGGCCTCCCAAAGTGCTGGGATTACAGGCATGATCCACCGCGCCCGGCCGTGAATATAGTTTTAAATTAAATTTACCTGTGGGGGAAAAAATAGTAAAGAATATAAAACTTGTTCCCGAAAGGCAGCAGGAAAATTGCATGTGGCTGGGATGTTTGGACACTTGTCATCATCTGGGTGTTATTATTTCACTTGTGGCATGTTGTTGATGAGTCAGATGGGCACCAAGTCCTTTCTGATTGTCTTGAAAGATGGGAGGCAATAAAAGTTTTTGTTTTGTTTTGGGTTTTGTTTTGTTTTGTTTTGTCTTTTATCCTCTAAAACAGTATTTCTCAATGTGTGTACCCTTGAATTTTTTGAAAGGATAATTGTTCACTGTAATATGCACTGCATGATGTTTCATACGTCTGGTATTTACCTATTAAAATTCTGATAGCTGGTTCCCATGTCTTTAAGAAAAAATTTTAAAGCACCTCTAAACATTTCCAAATGCCCCTAGGAAGGCTGAGAACTACTATGAGGTTTGCACTCATCTGTTCCCAGTGAATGAAAACTTGAAGGGCAAAGTGGGCCATGTGACCCTTGGAGAACTAAGCCTTTCAGCTAAGATGCTTTGGCCATTTTCCAGATGAACATTTTTTTGTTCCTCTAGGAAAAAGTTAGGCTTGAAAAAAAATTACTGTAAGGGAATTGTAGAAAAAGACTTAGGCCATTCAATTCCCAAGGGAGAGGAAGAAATGTCATGGGGAGCAGTTGATTTCCACATTTTCTAACTTGTGCAACCTGTAATACTTTACCAAAAGACGAGAGAGAAGTGGCCTTCCAGCATTACAAACTACAACAAACACTTATATTTGAGCACCATGATCACTGTCCATTGTTTCAAAACTAAAAAAGAGGACAGGTCGGCCGGGTGCAGTGGCTCACGCCTGTAATCCTAGCATTTTGAGAGGGTGAGGTGGGCGGATTGCCTGAGCTCAGGAGTTTGGAACCAGCCTGGGCAATATGGTGAAACCCTGTCTCTACTAAAAATACAAAGAAATTTGCTAGGTGTGGCGGCGTGCACCTGCAGTCTCAGCTACTCAGGAGGCTGAGGCAGGAGAGTTGCTTGAACCAGGGAGGTGGAGGTTGCGGTGTGCCAAGATCACACCACTGCACTCCACACACCAGCCTGGGGGACAGAGCAAGGCTCTGTCTCAAACAAAAACAAAACTAAACAAAACAAAACAGAAAAAGAGAGAACAGGTCACCTTGCATTCCTTGAGCAGACGTCAACATGTTTTTCTGCAAAAGGCCAGATGCAAATATTTTAGGCTTTGTGAGACAAACCTTTTTTGTCACAGCTACTCAACTCTACCATTATAGTTCAATGAAGCCAAAGATGGTATATAAGTGAATGGAATGGCGTGTTCCAATAAAACCTTATTTACAGGCTGGGTGCGGTGGCTCACGTCTGTAATCCCAGTGTTAGGGTCACCCCAACCAGACTGTTCCCCCTCCCTTCCCATAGGTCTTATAGTGCAGTCCTTTGTGACCTCTGCATAGCTCCCCCAGGGCTAAAGACAAACTCCCCTTCACTGACCCCTCCAGTAACTGTTTGTCTAGGCAGTTACAGGATGCAGTTAACATGTCTGCTCACCTCGCATAACAAAGCTGGCAAAAACATCTCCAGGGTGCAGTCAAGATGCCTGTACTCCCGACTCAGCCCTCCTGCACACCCAGCTCAGCTTCCCCATCGCGACTCAGCCCTCCTGCACACCCAACTCAGCTCCCCCACCCTGACCCAGTTCCTCGCCCTATGAAGCCCTGTTGTAGTCTCTAAGCGGGGCTGCCTCCTCTGCTTTTGTCAAGAGGTAGCCCCCGGCAGGACTGACAATAAATCAGTTTGCCTGAACTTAGGTTTACTGGCCTCATTCCTTTCTCTGCTGTCCTTCCAATTATCCCTTACACCCAGCACTTTGAGAGGCCAAGGCGGGCAGATCACCTGAGGTCAGGAGTTCCAGACCAGCCTGGCCAACATGGTGAAACCTCATCTCTACCAAAAATACAAAAATTAGCCAGGCGTGGTGGCAGGTCCCTGTAATTCCAGCTACTCGGGAGGCTGAGGCAGGAGAATCGCTTGAACCCAGGAGGCAGAGGTTGCAGTGAGTCGAGATGGTGCCACTGCACTCCAGTCTCGGTGACAGAGTGAGACTCCATTTCAAAACATAAAACAAACAAACAAAAACCCCTTATTTACGGGTATATATTTTTATGTCACAAAATATTATTTACTAATTTAATATTTTATATGTTTTAAAAATGTAAAAATGATTCCTAATTTTCTAGACCCACCCTACAAAAACAGGCAACAGGCCAGATACAACCCATGAGCTATAGTTTAACACCTGACCTTGAATGGCCACCCATGGACTAGGCTTAGCCAAGTTCATCAGCTCAGGTGCCACTATTGTGCAAGATACTTTGCTGTATTTGAAGGATAAAAGAGAAAGGGATTCAGGATCCCTAGTAACATAATGACTAAAGAATAGTTGATGTCAATAAAGAGCTATGTATACAATGTGGTGTGGGTATTTTAATCTTTCACTTTTGCACACAAGAAAATTTTACCCATTTGAACATCTTAACAAATTTCTGTCTCTTATCCAAAAAATGAGAGAAATGGTGTGGACAAAGCTATTTGTCTCTTGAAGTTTGGGATCTTTCATTGACGTACTTAGAAAAATATTTAGTTGTTACAGTACTTAGAAAGAAGCAAAGAGAAGTATCTCACAGGTTTTTGGCCAAAAATTTAGCTGAAATATTGTGGTGTGTAGGGTTAATTTCAAGTTAAATGCTGTATTGTGTTTTGTTGACTGAGACATATATTCACCAAAATAGCTTATCTTCCAAGTCTCTGCTTTTCTTAAATTTTTTAACTATTTATTATTTTTCTTCTTAGGAGCAATAACATTCTCTTTTAAAAGTCCACTTCAAACCTGTTGCAATTATGATACTCATACCTACTCTCAAAAAGTTAATACAACAGATGAGAGAATAATGAACTAAATACTTCAAATAATTATTAAAATGGTCAGTATGGTTGCACGAGAACTCTCTATACTAATTCTGTTCCTTTTCTATAAGTTTGAAAACTTCTTTTTTTTTTTTTTGAGATGGAGTCTTACTCTGTCGCCCAGGCTATGGTACAATGGCGTGATCTCTGCTCACTGCAACCTCCATCTCCCGGGTTCAAGCGATTCTCCTTCCTCAGCCTCCTGAGTAGCTGT
Source organism: Pongo abelii (assembly GCF_028885655.2). Taxonomy (NCBI): domain Eukaryota; kingdom Metazoa; phylum Chordata; class Mammalia; order Primates; family Hominidae; genus Pongo; species Pongo abelii. The sequence continues at coordinate 91,486,143 of NC_071999.2, read as the reverse complement.
GACTACAGGCACATGCCACCCCACCCACCTGGCTAATTTTTGTATTTTTAGTAGAGACGGAGTTTCACTATGTTGGCCAAGCTGGACTCGACCTCAGGTGATCTGCCTGCCTCGGCCTCCCAAAGTGCTGGGATTATGGGCATGATCCTCCATACCCAGCCATTTGAAAAGATTTTAATATAAAAATTAAAAAGAAAAACATACGGTCTCTTTGTCTTCTTTCTCTCTTATTCCTTTTAATATAGTCATTTATTAAATCTTGTTCATTTTTGGCCTAAATGTCCATCACCATATCACAAATTACTTCAATATTAGGAATTCTCATTTTTCTTTTTATCTCATGTACTCTCTTCTCTCAATATCTAGACTAATTTCCTCTAAATACTGCATGTGTGTCGAAATGCTTCTTTGATTGCCTGGCTCTTCACCCAGACTGACCCTCACCACCAAACACTTTTACCTGCTGCTTATATAAATGTATCAATGTCTTGTCCTATTTCCTCTCTCATCTCTCTCTTACTAGAATATATTTTTCTTAACATCCTTTTGGCCTAAATCTTTCTTACCTATATGTCAAAGCTCTATTTCTTAAATAAAGTATTTCCTTAAGTTCAAAGGTAATTTTGTAAAGGGTAATGTTATGATTCATTCAAACATAAAATGACTACAGGCCAAATATTTTATTTACTCATTAATCAATAAGGCAGACATGAGGCTGTAACAAGTAGTTTACAGAAGAATCCAGAGAGGAGATGTACATATGCAATAAGAAATGTTAAACTAGTTGCTAATAGAAGTAAAAATTCAATATTTATAAGACAATAATGAAACTGCCTTTGCGAAAATTATAACTGAGACAATTATTACAGTGAAAGAGATCTGACCTCACTGATTCCATCTTGCTTCTAACCTCCAAGCCATCTTTCTTCATTCCTGGACATAGGCCAGACTAACTCTGGGAGGAACTTAGTTCTTTTGGTCCAGCTTTGTTTCAGACAAAAACACTCCTTTCCCTAAACAAACCCCTTTCCTTCTTGGGGACTAGACTGCCTTTGTAGGACTAACAAATTAGTCACAAGATGAGAAATTGTGGTTTAGGAGTCATGCACCTGGAGGCTGCAAGATTCTAAACCTCTCCAAATTGCTTCTGGGGTAGCATCACTATTGTTAAACCAAAGATGAGTGCTTGAGATATTTTGCAGATCCTGCCCTCCATGGATCAGCTGGCACAACTTGGATGGAAAAACTGGCTCATCTGGTCTTGTGGCGCCCACCCAGGAACTGACTCAGTGTAAGAGAACAGCTTCCACTTCCTATGATTCCATCTCCAACCTGACCAGTCAGCATTCTCTACTTCCCGAGCCCCTACTCACTAAATTATCTTTTAAAACTCGGATCCCCAAATTCTCGGGGAGACTGATTTGAGTAATAATAAAACTCCAGTCTCCTGCACAGCCAACTCTGTATGAATTACCCTTTCTCTATTGCAATAATAGAGAATATTATTATTGTAATAATAGAGAATATTATTATTGTAATAATAAAACTCCAGTCTCCTGCACAGCCAACTCTGTATGAATTACCCTTTCTCTATTGCAATTCTCCTGTCTTGATAAATTGGCTCTGTCTAGGCAGCCAGTAAGGTGAACCTGTTGGGCAGTTACAATAATCAATTAGAAATATGTTAGACAAAGTTCATTCCCCTCACTAGGAATAATTTGCATTATTGTGAGTTCTTTATTATTTACAGACTTGTAAAATATCTTAAAGGCAACGAATGTGGCATACCCAGGGAATCAGATAACCCAGGTGATTGCGTAAAACAGAATGCTCAGTAATCTTGCTGTGTATGTGCCCATTTCAAGGTCTTTCACAATTTTTCCTGACACTGAGTCACTTCTGATTTTCTTACTTCCTTTTAACATGTTGCCTGCAGCATGTACAGCAGTTTTGGTTCATCCCCTTCATACCTCCAGGGAGCTCATAGGCCAGCAGCTGCGGCATCCCCTGGGAGATTGGTAGAACACACATTCTCAGGCCCTGCTCCAACCTCCTGAATCAAAACCTGCATTTTAACAAGATCATCAGGTAACTTATGTGAACATTAGAGTCTTGGAAACAGTGGCCTATACTACATTAATTAATGCTACTTATAAGCTGATGGCCTTGCATTATTCACTATTTTGTTACTATATCTTATCTTTCTTTATTTCCAAAATCTTTACAATATAGCTTTAAGCAAATAAGGGAATTGAATCAAATTAATTAATTAAATTTTTTTCCCAAAATGAGGCAGATGCTGGCATTGTTTTCCATTACTAAAGATTCTTAAATGGCTTTAAAATGTACCTGTCGTCTGACACTTGCGGAGGCTGCAAGTCATAGCTGAGCTCATATTGTACTGGAAAAATGAATAATGGAATTTTTTTTATTCCTTGAAAGGTTTAAGAAATGTGCTATAATGCATTTTTATATATAAATAAAAGACATATCAAATAGTAAGGGAAGAAAAATCAAGTAGGTATCTTACTCATTAAAGTTCCCAAGTAGGGAAAACTGTCTTGTTTTACTTAATGTATACAATGTTCTCAACAGTGCTATGTTCCCCAAAGCATTAAACAAAGAGTTTTGATCTCCCAGCCTCAGCAAGTCTGAACTGAGTCAATTCCACAGATGAGCAAAATATACTTTTACAAGATTTATGGTGCTGTCTGTGGCAGCATATGCACTAAAAAATCGGAATGATACAGAGATTAGCATGGCCCCTGCACAATGATGCCATGCAAATTTATGAAATATTCCATATTTTTTTGAAGAACAAAACCTGCTTTCTGACTGATTGCCTTGAAGGAAAAAAAAAAAGAACCTTTTTTTTTTTGGATTATTTACCAATCACACCACACAAGCATTTATTTTAGTACATTTTATTTTTTTAATAAAATTGCTAATTGCAAAGCTTTGTATTAAAATAATAATAAAATAAAAATAAGTAAATACTAAAAAGAGATTTATGAAGCGAAACTAAACTTCTCAAAACTATCTAATATGCTCTTGTTAGGCTTAGGCATATTACTACTCAGGCTAATTATATTAGGAAAAAAAGTTAGAGGAATAAATATCCATTTATATTTTCACACAGGAACACATTACAATGAGTTGTTCTGGTTGAAAAGTAAGCATTTTTTACCATGAAAAAATATTACATTTATTTTTAGTGTATCAGAGGTTCAGCTGAACTTTCTCTCTCATGTAATTTGTTAATTAGTAATCAAAGCTATTTCAAATTATGTTTTTTCCCAAAATAAACCATAATTTCTTTTTAATTATACATTTTTATATATATCCATAAATGGGTAGCTCATATATTTTTATTTAGGGAAATATTTTTATATAGGAAAAACTTCTTAAAAACTGAAATTCTGAAGTGCCAAGTTCTATTCTACTTATGCCTTATTTCGAAAGGGAAAGTAATCCAAAAATTAAATGCAATAAAGGTGTTTTCAGTTTTTCGGTATCCACCTCTCTGCCTGTACATAGACCGTTTTCCCATAGCTCCTTTAATATGACAGGGAAGGTGGTGCATAATATTTCCATTTCCTGTAAGATCTTACAATAAAGAAAAAAGCATCATTTGCTGTGCAAATAATAATAAAGACTTAGGTTATGAGCCTTGAGTTCCATGATATGAATCCAACTTCCTTCTCCAGTCATTGAATTTCAATTGACATAAAATACACTGATCTATAAATATTTGCTGTGGTATTAAATTAAACAACATAAATTACAATGCCAGCGGGTGAGGTGGCTCACACCTGTAATTTCAGCACTTTGGGAGGCCAAAGCAGGAGGATCACTTGAAGCCAAGAGTTCAAGATCAGCCTTGGAAACATAGCAAGATCCCTGTCTCTACAAAGTATTAAGAAAACAAAAAAATTAGCTGGGTGTGGTGGTGTGTGCCTATAGCCTTAGCTACTCAGGAGGCTGAAACAGGAGGTTCCCTTGAGCCCAGGAGATCGAGGCTGCAGTGAGCTATGATCATGCCACTGCACTCCTGTCTGGACAACAGGGTGAGACACTGTCTTAAAAAAAAAAAATTACGATGCCAACAATTAATGTTAAGGTAAATCTTATACGAGAAAGAAAAGTTCATCAAGTATCCCTTCAAGTTTTGTTCCTTTTTTTCCAAAAACACAATGAAATTAATAAATGAACAAACAATCCAAACCTTTGCAGTCAGCAATGATAGCTTTCCAATTTTCAAAACTCTTTAAACTCATTTTGGATCTGCATAGTTTTAGAACCTACCCTGAGGGAAGCCTTTCTTCAATTGTTTTCTTAGTTAATGTACAGGCTTCTGCTAGTTTTGGCTTGTGGTTGATCAAGGTGCTCCCTCTCTTGCCCATTCTTGTTTTGGTGTCTCATTTTATATTTGAGGTTTTGACTCACAGAGCTTCCTGTTTTATAATCTTATGACTCACCAGGAGAGGGAAAATGAGTATCAAATCTCACGTCTTGAAATTTTACCATATAAATTAGTTTACCTTTACCCATACTGAAGGGACTACCATATGAATCAGCAATATCACTGCTGGGTACATATCCAAAGGAAAGAAAATCAGTATATCAAAGAGATACTGGCACTCTTATGTTTATTGCACCACTTTTCACAGTAACCAAAATATGGATTCAACCTAAGTGCCCATCAATTAATAAACGGATAAAGAAAATGTGTTATATGTACACAATGTCATATTATTCATCCACAAAAAATAAAATTCCGTCATTTGCAACCTAATGAATGGAACTGGAGGATATTACATTAAGTAAAATAAGGTAAGTACAGAAAGATGAATATTACATGTTCTCCCTCATATAAAGGAACTAAAAAGAATGAATTCATGGAAATACAGCATAGGAAGATGGTAACCAGAGGCTAGAAAGGGTGATGGGGTGGGAGGATAAAAAGGAGATGGTTAATTAGTACAAAAACAGTTAGACAAAAGGAATAAGATCTAGTGTTCAGTAGAACAATAGGGTAACTATGGTTAATAATAATTTACTGTATATCTCAGAATAACTAAAAGAGCGGAGTTGGACTGTTCCTAACACAAATAAATGATAAATTCTTGAAGTGATGGATATTACAATTATCCTGATTTGATTATTACACAATTTATGCTTCATCAAAATATCACATGTATATCATAAATATGTATGACTCATATGTATCCAGAATTAAAAATAACTTTAAAAATACAATTAGATAAGAAGGAATATATACTAGTGCTCAATAGCATAGTAGTGTGACTGTAGTGAACCATAATTTATTGTATATTTCAAAATCGCTAGAAGAGAAGACTTGGCATGTTCCCAACACAAGGAAATAACAAGTGTTTGAGGTGGTGGATATCCCAATTACCTTGATTTGATCATTACACACATTTTATGCATGTATCATAATAGCACATGTAACCCATAGATATGTACAATTATTATGTATCAATTTAAGAAGTCTTCTTTATAATACCTAACGTAACCCTGAAAATAATATTGATTTCTCTCTCTCTCTCTCTTTTTTTTTTACAAAGGAAATAACTAGCTGGTATATGGAATTAAGTAACTTGCCATAGACTACATAGGTTTTAAGCATTGCCAAAGAAAATTTGCAATGGATAGAGTTAAACAGGCAAAGAAGACTTTTTCTTTAAGACTACTGCAACGTGAAAGAGACCAGAACTAAACTCCACTGAAACAAATGGTGGGAGGAATTTTAAATGCTGGGTTAGGTAGAGGAAAAGTATTGAAGGGCAATAGAGCGGATGTTGGTGAATGTGATAAGGTCATCCTTGTTTGCTAATTATCCTGTTTGGATAGGAGGCTACTATCCTCCCACCGAGACTTGAAGAAAATGCTGCTGTCTCTTTCTATGATTAAATTTCAGAGGTATGACTCTCAGGTACTTGAGAAAGACATTCTTAGGTTGCAAAACTAGCAAAGGGCTGGGAAAGATGTATATCTCAAAAGGAGTTCAGAAACAATTTACATATGCAAGTTTTTAAAAATAAAAGTTATTTAAAAAGCGAGATCATGGTCCTATCTATAGTCAGAAAAAAACTTGTCTAAAGTTTAGCTAAGTTGGGGAGAATGTTTTATTTTGGTCAGTGCCTTTTATAATTTTCAATGTAATACAATATCCTTCTCTATCAGAATTAAATTCGTAATATTTCTACTATATAAAACTATATCCTCCCCCTTGCCTGCATGAAAGGAGAAGGTTACAGTGTTAAGGTCATAAACATATGAAATATCATATGATAATTTTACCTTTTAGATTTTAATTGAGAATTAATGGTTCTTAATAAGAGGAGAGGAGCCCAAGTCCCTATGAAGGACATAAACACATGAAAAGTGAACAATTAGAAGCAAAATGATCCTGGTGTATGGTTTTCTCTAACAACATCATTAGCCTCAAGATGAAGTAGACATGGGAAACAACAGCACAGAAAAATAACCAGTTTGAAATAGTTGTTTAAATAGAAAGTCTTATCAAAACTAGCAGACAAGCAAAAGGTCTCTTTAATGTATCACCAAGGAAAGAGTTGTTTACCTAAAGAACTTCATTTCCTGAGAACTATTATGATTTAAGCAAGGAAATAAAAGATGACTTTTAAAGCTAGTATCACCCTTTACCTCAGCTATCAAAACTTTAAAGTATACCTGTGTATTGCTTTTATGGTCATCAGAACTAAATATATTCCTTTTCCCTGAAGAAAATCATATTTTAATAGAAAAAAGCTGTTTGCAAGAAATATTTCAATTTGCTCTCAAGGAAATTAAGTTCCCACCGGAATGTGCCCACACATTTTGGCCTTTATCCTCTGCAATCTGTTCTATCTTTCTTCTTGGCTCCCTAGAGTCCGTCTATTAACTTTTAGAGCTATAGATAAACTATGGTGAGAGGTTTACCCTCTTCAGTTAAACACTATTACTGTTTATATGCTTGAGCCCTATTGAAATTGTATTCAATCACGCAAACTGCTGAAGGGAACTAATTCAGGTGATACAAATACATCGCAAACTAAAAAGTGGAAACACAAGCTCCTGAGTCCCCCTCCAACCTGCTAGTCTACATGATTAGCATTCAGGTCTATAGCAGAAGAACGTAGCCAATCTAAATATGCGTGTTCCTAGTCCTTTCCTAGACACACTATTTTATATCTCTAATTGGTTTTCAAGCACAATTAGCCATGTTACCCACGTTTCAAAACTTTTTTTTTTTTTTTTTTTGAGACAGAGTCTTGCTCTGTCGCCTAGGCTGGAGTGCAGTGGCGCCATCTCGGCCCACTGCAACCTCCGACTCCCAGGTTCAAACGATTCTCCTGCCTCAGCCTCCTGAGCAGTGGGGACTACAGGCACGTGCCACCACGCCTGACTAATTTTTTATATTTTTAGTAGAGATGGGGTTTCACCATGTTAGCCAGGATGGTCTGGATCTCCTGACCTCATGATCCCGCCCGCCTCGGCCTCCCAAAGTGTTGGGATTACAGGTATGAGCCACCGTGCCTGGCTGAAGGGCTTTCTTCCTATGGTTCAGAAGTACCTTGTTTCTGCCAGTTTGACAGATGTTAAGAGTTTGGATTACCAAGTGTATAAAACAGCAGAATTGTAACAAAGCTTTGTGCTCTGAACATGCTTGAATTTTGGCATCAGTTGAAAAACTCTAGGTTTGAAAAAAATGATTCAACAGAACTTTGCTATTATGCAAGACAGGAAAACACTCAATAATTTGTATATAATTAAAGCTTATGTTTTGAGTTATTATTATACAGAATGGAGTGAACTTAACACAAAGTTGGTTCAGGGAATGGGAAAATTAAAATTAGTTCAAAGGAGTTGAATAAGTTGACTTCAGACACATTCACGGTACCACTCAAGAATAAATCAAGAGTTTAGCGTTTATCTGTTCAACTATCATACATTATTTATTACAAAATACTTATTCACTGATCAGTAAGTATTTTGTTAGATGCAATAACACTAGTGTCCAAAGTGTATAGTCAAGTAGGAAAGCTAAAATTATATAAAATAATCCAATAAAGTAGGAGGATTAAATGCCATATTTTTAAAAAACATTGAGAAAAAAATGGGTTTTGGTACCTAGACATGAGTGAAAATTTATAAATGCAAACAAATTATATTGAAATTGCTGCCACATCCACTGAAACACAATACCTAAAGAATACAATTTACTTTTCATCACCATATTCTTTAGGTCTTCAAGTAGTCATGTAAAATAGGTTATAATATCATTTCCTATAAGAAGAAAACTGGCTGAACAATGATAGGAAACAGGTCTAACCCTATTCCACTTATAGGAGGCGAAGCCAATATTCCAACTCAGATGACCCGGGCTCTAAATTTCAGGGTTTTTGGTTTTTTTAAAATTTTGTCCACTGTACTAATCTGGAAAATAATATAGCTGTCCCAGAGCTGGAGAGATGGCTTTAAATCAGGCAGTAATATAAAGGAAGGAGCCATGGTAATAAAGATCCTTTGAACTGCATCTTGAAGAGCCATTAGTACTACGAAGAGATAGGACAAGCATGTGTTCTAGAAGGAAGAAAGCCTGAGCAAAAATAAGCGGGTAACACAGCATGAGAAAAACGTCAACTGCTAGCTTCTCCTAACATGAACAAAACATTCTGTTGATAAGACCTAGAAGGTTTACTGCTTACAGCAGCAAGGGAGACCACCACTATTTTTTAGTAGTCTCAGCAGGAGAGGTCGAAATTAGGATATATTGTTTGAAAACTACGGCTTCCTCCTACTTTTGTAAATAAAGTGTCAATGAAACACAATCACACTCAGTCATCTAACCATTGTCTATAGTGATTTTTATACCACAAAAGCAGAGTTGAGTGGGTGCAACAGAGATGTTGACGTCAAAAATATTCAAGTGTTTAGTACACGAAAAGTTTGCAATTCCTGCTTTAGAGGATTTCAGTTTCATATAAACAGTTTAGTTTTTCCCAACATAGAGAACTAACATTTCTTGAGAATCTACTCTTTCTTAGTATATTACGTATACTTAATTATATGGTAATAAGTATGCATTATGCTTAGTTATATATTATCATCTCATTATTATTATATATTCTACTATAAATTACTATTCTATATTACTCTTAAATATACATACTTAATTTATATTTACTAAGTATTCTTAGTATATTAAGTCAACCTTTAAATCATTTAAAAAGCATTTATTAAATGAAAGGCATTATTCTAATTTTGGGGAATGCAGTAGTGAAAAAAAAAGACACTCACACACACATACAATTTTTAAAAGCCCTGTCACAGTGGAGCTTCATTTAATTAGAAAGAAAAGAAAAAAATAATAAGTAAATAATTAGAAAAATACTCAAAAACAAATCTAATATTTTAAACAAAAGTAAGCTCTGTGAGTGGAAAAAAAAAAAAGTGGTGAAGGAGAATATGAAATGTGAATAGTGGTTACAGTTTTAATATGGTCATGTTGCAGATGCAGTTGAGGTCCACTGACCTAGCAGTCATCTCCCAGCTGCAGTCACTCTCCAGGTACCACAAGTGTTATCTATAACTGTTGGCATTTACATCTTCTCCATCCAACTGCCCTTGGCCAACAGGAGCAGCCAAACATAAAAACCCTGGGAGGTTACGGATGAGCTTCTCTCCCTAATTACTGACAAATGGAGAAAAAACAGTCTTTGCTAGTACAACTTTTGTGGTACCATTGACACTGCAGAGCTTTCTATGGGGTCTAATTGTGGCTAGACTTCTTCCAAAACCATATTTGCCTAAGTTTCACACCTGCACTGTATCCGATCTCCCTTGCTTCCTTACAGCTTTCTCCTGAATGGAGCCTCTCAATAAATTATTCACATAAGAATTATTATCTCAGACTCTGGTTCTAATAATTTAATGTAAGATAGGTTAGAAGGAAAGGTGTAACTGAAAAGATAAACAGTTAAAAGATTTTGCAATGATACAGAAGAAGTGGAAGAGTATGCTTTGGAATAGGTGGCGGCAGTAGAGGAAGGGAGGTAAGAATGGAAAGAATTCTAGATTGATTGATTGATTGATTTTCAGACGGAGTCTCACTCTGTTGCCAGTCTGGAGTGCAGTGGCACGATATCAGCTCGCTGCAACCTCCGCCGTCCGGGTTCAAGCAAGTCTCCTGCCTCAGCCTCCCGAGTAGCTGGGACTACAGGTGGGCGCCAACATGCCCAGCTAAGTTTTTGGTATTTTTAGTAGAGACAGGGTTTCACCATGTTGGCCAGGATGGTCTTGATCCCTTGACTTTGTGATCTGCCTGCCTCGGCCTCCCAACTAGATTTATGTTAAAATTAAAGACAATAGGATTTGCTAATGAGGGGATGTGGGCACAAAAAGAAGAATAAAGATATTAATTTCTAATATTTTAGCTTCAATAACTGAAAGAATTGAGGTGCTATAAACTGGTATAAGAAACAATGAAAGAGAAATTGCCTTTGGGGAGACAGCATTTGAATTATTATGGCTGTGCAACAAATCACCTTATAATAAGTGGTTTAAAACAATTTTTTAAATGCTTATGAAATAGCAATTCAAGCAGGATACAATAGGAATATCTCTCCTTTGTTTCACTTGGTGTCAGCTGAAGGGCTTAAGGGGAGTGGCTTGGAATCATTGGAAGGCTCAATTTTATGTTAGTTGTTAACTGTTGAATAAGGCTTTACATGGAGTTGCCAGCCAGTATACCTACACTTGGCCTGTGCTTGCCTCTCAACCTGGTGTCTGGGTTCTGAAGTATGGAGCATCAAGAGAGATAGCTAGGCAGAAGACATGTCACTTTTATAATCTAGCCTTAGGAGCCAAACATTGTCACTTCTTCTATATTTTATCTACCTTGACAGTCGCAAAGCTTTACTCAGATTGAAGGGGAGAGAACATAATGCCCTGCCTCTTAATAAATGATGGTATTATTAATGGTTACTTTGTATATGTAGATAATACCATGAAACAATCCCTGGGAAATAAAGTCTGCCACATTCAGGAAACCAGGTGTGGACATAATAAATTTAAGATTTCTATTATACATCCAAGTAGAGACCGTCAACAAGATGCGGCACATGTGGTCCTGAGTGAAGAAAAAATGTAGCCACATCAAATAATTCAGAAGGCAGTACAATTATGTTTCCTTGGTTGAACATGCTGAAAATCCATTTTCACAAGTGTTCTTTGCCATTTGACTATTTCAATAGACTATTCTAAGTTTGCAAGCCAAAGAAGGACAGTGAAACCAGTGAAACGTGCAGAAAATTACATGCACAAGTAATTCAGCATGAAGGAAATCATATATTGGATATTTCAAGGGTGGACAGCTGCGTCAGGCTAGAGATGACCAACTTCTTTGGGCAAAAGAGGTGATACTTCCCCAAGCAAATACTGGAAGTGAAAAAAAATAATCAAAATGCTTTAGAGTTCTTAGACTTCTGAATTCTGCGTGGAGTGACATTTCATTGTCAGGGGCTAGCTGTATCTCCTTCAATTATATAAACTTTCAAATAAGACCAAAGAATTTCATTGAATTTTAATTCAATAGCCTACAAAAATCACACTAGAATTAATTTTTGGAAATACTGGTCCCTCAGCTAATAGAGGGAGATTACTTCATCAAAGTCATAAAAATATCTGGATTTTCAATTTCGATTTTAAGGTGAGAATTCAGGCAATTAGCCTATATTTTGCCTTGTAATGTTTTGTATTATGTAATGTCTTCCCAATAAACCATTCTTCCTTACTGTCTGATTTTAAATGACAGCCACTACCTGGCTCCGCAGAACCATGCACTCTAGGAGCACTTTGTTCCAGATGGCCATAAGCAATACCTTAATTAGTTCTTTCATCAATATGTAACAAGGTTTCTAGGTTCCAGTTCCAGCAACTGAGCAATGAATTGCCCTGCCTTCTGTTTCATCTTTCCTAGATATTAATTCCAAACATACTAAATTTCTTATTAAGCTTCTTTAGGATCTACTACTTGTAAACAACTTCTGAAACCAATTATTTCATAAGTTATGTTCTTTGGTTGAAAGCCTGAGCCTCCCTTTAGCAAACTTAAAGAAAAAGAGAATTTATTGGAGCTCAGAGGATCTGTGGGGAAAAAGGGAAAATTTGTTCAGAAATAATAGAAACCACATAATTCCAGGATTTCTTTTTAGAGATGAATTCCCAAGAGTCTCATCTATTTCTTGTCATGAAAGTGAATAAATATGTATTTTCAAATTGTTTTTTCCCTTTGATCACTGCTCAGGGTTAAAATCCATTGAGGGAAAAGTACTTTGAGTATCTGATCCACCAGATGGTATGCAAAGAGAGGTAAGTAATACAACATAAGAAAATCAAACTCTAACACCAAACGCCACAGGCTATGAAACAAACAAACAAAACAAGCAAAAAAAGGAAAACAAAAATGCAACCACCAACATTCAATAATTCCTTTTGCTGCTGAAATGCAGTTCTGATTGCTAGAATTGGGCTCATATCAGAGAGCTAAACGTTAGATGGATTCAAATTTATCCTTTTTGCCATATCCTGATTAGTTTGGTGTGTCATATTTAAATCTCCATAGATAAAGAATTTTTCTCCTGCATTCTTTAATTCTCTTACTTTAAATCTATAAACTTAAAATTTGGACCAGGCCCAATGTTAATGCTACTTTTACAAAAGGCCAAAGTAGAATCACAGAAAGCATTTACATAATTTAAAATGTACATTTGGATTTCTAACCTCCAAACAAAGTAAATATTTGCCTGGAGTACATTTTAATTCTCTGATTAATCTATATATGGCTTCATGATTCCCTTTCAGGAAGAAAATAAAATATCTGTATGCTGAAGGGGAGATTCAAGAGCAGGACAATAGGTATGCTACAAAAAAATATGGCACTATGTAGGCATTATCCATCTCGGGTGTTAATTTTATGATTGTGATGCATGTCTGAAAACCAAATATCTCAGTAACATTCAGAAACAGCTCTTAGATTATCTTCAATTCAGTAAAATAAAATAAGTTTATTTGTCTGAGGTTATCTTAACAAAATGCAAAGTATTTTCTGTGCAGGAATGCCTTAAATGCTAATATAGAAAACAAAATTTAGAAATTTACTAATTGCCCAATAAAATTTGATCAGAAAAATTTCACTGTTTTCTATAAATTCCAGATCCTTATCAAAGAAAATAGACATGGCTGTTACAGACATTTCTCATATTAGGGGCTTGACAATGACTTTGCAGTGAAATATAATCAGTGGTATTCCCTTTTTCTTATGTTTTTGAGAACTTAGGTGCATGTAGTACAATAGCTCAACAACTATCAGTTTTCTGAAGCCATGAAAACTAGCATCATCTCAGGGATCAAGAGGAAGTGATTGCCTCCCTTGCTTTACCCACATCCTTGGGCTCCTTGTACCCTAAATTGTTCCAAAGTTAGTCAACGAGTGCAATTTTCCAAAGCTCATTGAGGAACTCACCACTCTGCTATGTCCTCCTGTGGGGTGCATTTCTTGTACAAACTTCCTGAGTTTCTTCCTGGGACATTCATTCTCAAGGTGGAACCTTCTCTGAATCCTTCCATGTAGCCTTTTTTTTTTTTTTCTTATCGTTTTCCAGAGACTTGTAACCTATCTGTACCATATAGAGCCAGTGTCCTTACATCCACCCTTTGTCCATTAGGCTAATTCTCCTGGAATCTTGGGATGAATTTCATCCATCCTTCTTCTCAAATCTGTACCCTCGATCACTGATTCCAAGCATGCTCTTTTCTTCCTCAGTCCTTTCAGCACTTTGAGTCTCACTCAGTTCTTCTCCCTCCAAACCTTTCCATTATGCACTTCAGAATTTCCATTCTGTCATAAACACAATCTCTTATCTTAAACCTGTCCAAGCAGGATCTCTATTTCAGCTCCTGAGCTTTCTGAAGCCACTTTTCCCATATACCCATGAGTTAGAAAACACGACCAACTGTATGCATCTGCCTTCAGATGGCCAACTACTATTTTATTTGAATTTTAAAAGATCTTTTCTCTCTCTCTCTCTTTCTCTCTCTCTCTCTTTCTCTCCCTCTCTTTGCCACTCTTGTTCTTCAGTCTTGGAATATTTTTTTTTAATTTCTCTTTTGGAAAGGCTGAGAACATTCGCTTTTATAATGTCTTCTCCACATTCTATTTTCTAGGGCAGAGTTTGGCCCTAGAGTTTTAAACACAAATATACTAAGAAGAAATTCCTTTTCTTCTTTATTTTATACATAACTAATGACCATAAAATGGGCTTCAAATATTTGAATGGTGGCAATCATCTGAAAGAAAAAGGAAATTAAAAAAAATTGATTTTAGTTGATATTTAGTTATTGAAAGAAAATAATCTCCCCAAAATGCATGTAAGTACAGGCTATGTGTAAAATGAGGTGGGACATGGTGGCTCATGCCTGTGATCTCAGCACTTTGGGAGGCCAAAGCAGGTGGATCACCTGAGGTCAGGAGTTCAAGATCAGCCTGGCTAACGTGGTGAAACCCCATCTATACTAATAATACAAAAATTAGCCAGGTATGGTGGCGCACGCCTGTAATCCCTGCTACTCAGGAGCCTGAGGCAGAAGAATCGCTTGAACCCAGGAGGCAGAGGGTGCAGTGAGTCGAAATCTCGCCATTGCACTCCAGCCTGGGCAACAAGAGTGAAACTCCATCTCAGAAAAAGAGAAAAAAAAATGAGTTAGGTAAGAGAAAAAAATTTCTTTTAATAAAGCAAAATTTAAGAAAGTGGTTCGTATGGAGAATCAAGGGTACAGATGGGGTGGGGGGGCTCCAATTATCTACTATATATCCTCACCACCTATCCTCTTGTTCCTATCACAGTTCTACCTTCATTGTAGCAGTTTATTATAATCACCTTCTCTAACATTAATAATAATAATCAATTCCCAAATCTAATTTTTTCCATAGGTTTATTTTTGTTCAGAATTGCTGCATTTCGTACTACTGACCATCCTCTAATTCTGGCAATTCTCTCTTATTTTTGTTTCCACTGCATTTTTCCTTTTTAATTTCTTTTCACATTCCTGGACCTCTTTACCATGAGCCTCACTGATTTCTCTTTCTCAATTTTCACATTTTGGGTGAGTATATCCAAGTTCTCTGCTCCTTCTTCTCGCTTATACAAATTTATCTTTAATTTTGACCTTGTTTGGTCCTGTGCAGAGTGGACAAAAGCACAGCCTTTAGAATCAGAGGGATCTGGTGCTATGATTTTAATAAGCAGCCCAAATTTCATGTGTTGGAAACTTAATCTCCAAATTAATATGTTGATGATATTTGGAGGTGGGGCCTTTGGGAGGTAATTAGGGTTAGATAAGGCTATCAGAAGGGGGCTCCCATGGTGAGCCTAGTGGCTTTATAATAAGAGAATGAGAAACCTGACTTGCTGTGCTCTTTACCTCTCACCATGTGATGCCCTTCTTCTCGTTATGATGCAGCAAAAGGTCCTTAAAAGCAGAGCAGATGGAGCCAGCCTCCAAGACTGTAAGAAATAATTCTTTTCTTCATAAATTACCCACTCTCTGATATTTTGTTAAAGCAACAGAAAACATACTAAGACACTCAGTTTGAATTCCACGATCTTATATTTAATTTTTGTTATTTTGTTGTTGTTTTTATCTTTTTTCTCTCAACTCTGCAGAGAAATAATTTATAATTAATACGTGAATTACTTTGAGAAAAATGACCTAAACATTCGGGACTTTTTCTGGATCACTAAAACGGAGCTCATGCTGTCTATTTAATAGTTTGTAAATGTCAGGTAAACATCTCTAGATTAATACTTTTATTGGTACATCAAACAATTTATATAAAACCAAACCCATCACCTAATACTAGTTTTTTTTTTTCCTCCCTCTACTTCAGTTTCGGCTACCATCATTTTCCTAGTGCTATACATTTACAAAATTTGGACTTGTTTAAACAACTTCTGCAATACTCACCTAATTAGATTTTGTATGCTGTTGTCATGCACAACTTTCTATTCTTGCAAAGATAATTAAAGTTCACTGATTATACTGTATAAATTTTCTTAACAGAATTTTCACATACTGAAAAACGTCTTTCTTTTAAAAAATTACTACTTGAATCTTCTCATTAGTCTAAATTTAGTGGCATTTTTATTATATTAAATAACATATTTTAACTGGGTTTAAAAAAACTACTGAAACAGGCTTAACTAAAATATGATAGCGTCTGTAGAGCATGTAGATCTAAAGTTACTCTGAATGTTTAAGCTCACGGGGTAAGTAAAGATAGAGTGAAACAAATGTTAACACATAATGATTGACTCTAAAACATATACCACATTTAGAATATTGGTGTATTAACCCATTTTAAAGATACATACCAATACTTGATTTAAAAATGCATTTTGGTCAGGCACAGTGGCTCACACCTGTAATCCCAGCACTTTGGGAGGCCAAGGCAGATGGATCACAAGGTCAAGAGATCGAGACCATACTGGCCAACATGATGAAACCCTGTCTCTACTAAAAATACAAAAAATTAGCTGGGTGTGGTGGTGCGTGCCTGTAATCCCAGCTACTCAGGAAGCTGAGGCAGGAGAATCACTTGAACCCGGTAGGCAGGGGTTGCAGTGAGCAGAGATCGTGCCACTGTACTCCAGCCTGGTGACAGGGCAAGACACCATCTCTAAAACAAAACAAAAACCAAAAAAGCATTATAATTTGTCTTAGAAATTATTTACCAGAAAGTTTCCCTTCAATATGTTTAATATACAAATATAATGTACTAGATGTAAGGGCTGATAATATTCGAAATATCATTTATAATAATAAAAATTATTTAACAAATTAGAAAAATTCACTATACTAAATAAATGGTAATTAAAATTATGATCATTAAACAACATAAATATAAATAGATGCAGCCTGTCAGAAATGGTTTTATTTGTTATGTGAAAGTATGTATCTACAATGTCAACAATCAAATTTGTGGTTTTCAGAAATTTTCATGGACTGGGAGACTTAAAGCTATTTCTGAAAAATAAAGTGACCAAAAATAGCACACAAAAAAATTGAGAGATACTTTATAAAAATAAAAAATTAGAAACATCAAATTTTTCCTATGAGAAGAAAACATCAACTTATATTCTAGATTTAGTAATGACAACATAAATATTATATAGAAACCAAGTAAATCTTGTGAGAATTTTTAATCAGCAAATGGAAAAGGTTATTGTCATATATTTACTTTTTAAAGGGGAGTGTAGGCTACCTTTACATGTTATAAGCCAAATTATTTTGTCAGTGTAGGATGAACTGGAATGCCCAGATTTGGTAATAGGGCTTGTCTTTATTTCAAACATGAGTTATTTCTCATATTCTTGAAAAATTTTATAATATATTTCTGTTAATCCAATTAGTTTTACTACATTGGTTTTGTTTTTGCTTTTGTTTTTAAACTAAAACATGTGTTTACAGTTATAGTGACCTACTTTCCTGAGACTTTTGGCCCATATATTTTATAGTCAGGTTCCTGAGACATAAGTCAATGGTAAGGTCGCATCACAAATAACTCAATGTTACATGAGTTTAAAAATGGGGATTCAGGAAAGAAAGTTCTATCATATTACGCCATGTGTAGTTCTATTTCATGATGTACAGGAAGTGCTTCTTTCCAAATCTGCAGCAAGTAAAAGTCCTTTTATGAATGTCCAGTAAAGGAATGTATTATTTATTTACATGCATTCTGAAATTTTTGGTTGGTTTCATTGTTAAGAGGTGGGGCCAGTGGCGGCCAGAAAAGACTTGTGAGATCCCTATCCTAAAACGTACAGTGTGTATAAAACATATTAATTCAAATAGACAGAGAATAGGTCCCTAAATATGATCACACATTCATTCCTTTAGACACTGAATACTTGTTGTGCTGGGATGAATATTTTAAGGTCCTCATTTTCATAAAGCTTGTATTAATTGATGAGACAGACACATAACAGTAAATTATGTGATGGTATGGAAGCTGTGACAATACTGATTTTTTACAGGTCATGACAGCTCAGTTGAGAAGCTCCTAGGTGAATCTAGTGGGAAGTGAGAAGGAATTAAAGAAAAAATTTTACGATGAAGAAATCTTAAATGCATTACAAAAACATAGTTAAAATAGATTGGCATGTTCCATAACAGTAAAATGACATTCCAAGCCAAGGGATCCAAGGAGCAAAAGTAATCAGGTGAGGGAACCCACAGTGCATATGTAGACACAGAAGCAGTTTAGTGTTGAGGCACATAAAGTATGAATTAAAGAGTAAGTATAGAAGAGACAGAGGTAGCCTGGAATCAGGTCATACACAGAAAGCTTCCAATGTCCTATTAATCAGCTTGAGTTTTATTGAATGGGTAGTTTGGTGATACTGAAGAGTTTGAAACAAGGTAATGTAATTGTGAAGTTGAATTTTAGGCAACCTATTCCGGCAACACATTTGAAGATGATTTGAAGTCTACTAAAGAGAAACTAGGAGGCACTGGCAATTGTCCAAGTTAGAAATGGCAATGGCTGTAATAACTCTAGAGGTCATAAAAAAGGAACAAAAGATGCATGTTTGAGGATTTTTCAGGAAGTGTAATCAATGAGATTACATTATACCCATCCTGTTAATCTAGGATACCCTCCTCATCTCAAAGTACTTAATTTAATCACACTGGCAAAGTTCCTTTTATTGTGTAAATTAACATTCACTTGTTTCAGACATGAGGTCATAGCCATCTTGTAGGGGAGGCATTATTCTTATTCTGAATACCACACTCAACAATCCTACAAGGCTCCTGTGTATATGTTTGTGTATGTGTGTGTGTGTATATTCACATTATTTACATACTTATGTTTTATAATGTCACTGTGAATTCTGAATTAGAGAGTACTAAGTCACTGCTTTTAGAAGAAATAGAGATTTAGTTTCCTCTGGTCACACATTTAGGTCAACTGATAAATATATAACCTGTTTTATGTGTATTTCTATGTAAAAATATCTTATTTAATATATATTGTGAATTCATTAACATTCAACTCAGCCAACAGCACTATAACTCATGCCTGAACGAAGCCTATTTAACCCAAATTTTCTCTGTAAGACACATCACAGAATTCTTGCAGTTAGGGACACTTAAGGAGACTTTAGCTTTATGTTTTGGTGTAATTTTAAAATAGTAAATTACATTTTTCAAAATGTGAAAAATGAGGTGCCAAATAAACTGCAAAAACACTTGTTTACGGTACGAAAGCTGAAACAAAAAGGCCAAGCCATGCCTTCTCACATCTTAGCTGGAATGGAAGAAGAGAAACTTTCCACTGTTCTGCACATATTCATGTCCATGAATGTCCAAGAAAACACCAAAAATATCAATGTTGGCGTTGCAAATAAATTTTAGTGAGCAGACAAATTTACAAATACAGAACTCATGAATAATGACAATTATGATGATGAGCTATGTACACATATGATTTCACATATATACACATATCTATTATGCCTATGTGTAAAATCTGAACAAAAGATTAAATATGATATAACTTGCATATTAAAATATTAGTGTTTTAGAAACTCACTTGACTTAAATCACTATGATTTATGATGTTGATAATATTTTTTCACTGTTTGAAAACTCGTCCTGAATCCCCTATTATCTCTTCTGAAGAATGTATTTCCATGGCTAATTTCATTAAAAATAGGATTAAAAATAATAAAATAAATCAATAAAGACATTTACTTGCAATTCTAAATGACCATATAAAATAATGTGCATGAGAGATGAGAACTAGATTCCATTACTTTAGCAGAGAAAAGTGACAAGCTGCCTCAATATTTTAAAATTTGGTAAATTCATGAGAAAAATACTTGGAGTCAGGCGAGAAATACAGAAATAGAAACAATTATTTAGAAAGGAAGAAAAATATTTTATGCTTGGGTCAATTTACAAACAAGGAAAACTACAGTATGGTCTTCAGTAGGATGAAATGAGCCAAACGCTTAGAAAATACCACCCAGGCATTTGAAGACCATATGGAAATATAGAAAAGAAAATTCTTTATATGCCTTTCTAAATTTAAATTAGGCAATAACAAATCAAACTAACTTCTATTAAAGTTACCAATATGGTTGCCTAATTTTCTTTTTCTCATAGAACCATGTGACTGTGAGTGACAAACCCAGGAGGGTAACTGTGTGTTGATGTGTTTGTGTACCTATATCTGTGTCTCTGCGTGAGTCCACATCTGTGTAGTATAAAAATGAAACTAATAAGTTAATAATAATTTAATACCACCTCTATTTTTGACATCCAAACTAAAAGCAAACAACTAAAGATGCCCCAACCCTCTCCTGAGCTGCAGCTTTCATCACTCACATGTGAGAAACAGAACTCTTTACTTCCCACCACCAAGTCCCAAAACTTGCTCTGAATTTCTATTCTTTTATACATAAGAAAATCATATTTTTCAAGTTTACCCAGCTGAAAGACTAAGTATCATCTTTTATTCCTTTCTTTCTCCTCACATTCCACCCATCATCAGATCATCTCAATTTTAATTCTCACCCATTTCTCTCCATCCCCAACTCTACCACCTTATTTTCAATTATTTTTCTTCTGAACTATCAATAGCCTACTAATTGGATTCCCAGCTTCTATTTTGCCCCCTAAAATAAATTTATCAGAAAGCAAACACACACACACAATCTATACACACATACACAAACTATATATACACATATATAACCATAACTATATATACATATATGTATATAACTGTAACTATATGTATCTATATATCTATATATATATATAGATATATGCAGTTATATGGATTTTTTTTTAAGACAGAGTCTCACTCTGTCACCCAGGCTGGAGTGCAGTGGTGTGATCTCAGCTCACTGTAGTCTAGACTTCCAGGACTCAAGCCTTCCTCCCACTTCAGCCTCCCAGGTAGCCGGGA
Source organism: Pongo abelii (assembly GCF_028885655.2). Lineage (NCBI taxonomy): Eukaryota > Metazoa > Chordata > Mammalia > Primates > Hominidae > Pongo > Pongo abelii. Next base: position 91,465,079 of record NC_071999.2, on the reverse strand, counting down.
CTGCAGCCGCACACCACCGTGCCTGGCTAATTTTTGTGTGTTTTGTAGGAACAGGGTTTTGAACTCCTGAGCCCAAGAGATCTACCTGCCTCAGCCTCCCGAAGTGCTGGGACTACAGGTGGCGCCACGCCTATTTATCTATCTATCTAGCTAGCTAGCTAGCTAGCTATCATCTATTTTTTAATGTGAATCATGTCACATTACTTGCTGCTTGATACCCAGCGGCTGCTTTCCATTTATAATCTAAATTCCTAGGAATTTTGCTAGGCTTTACATAACCTGGCTCCTGCTATTTCCAACATCATCTTACACCAACTGCTCTCATCATTCCCTTTGTGATACACTTTCCCTAGCCTTATTTCACTTTTTCAAGCTCATTCCTACTCTGTAGTTTTTGCCTTAGCCCCTTTGTAAAGTCTGACAAACTCAGAATCCTTCACTCTCTATTTTTGTTTTGCTTTTAAAATATTTTAAATTACCCCCATTATCTTTTTTAAAGGTTCATTTTCTCTTCCATGTAACTAGAGTGTAAAATTCATAAGAGCAAGGATTCACAGGTCCTTTGCTGTACCCTTGGATATAGGTTAGTTTCTGGCATCTGAGCTTTTCTTGAATATGTGTTGAATTCCAGTGAAGCTATTGTTATAGAAATAAAAAAAGTCATATCCAAAATTAGTTGCAAATAATTAAGGAACAATAACATATTAATTAAATAAGGACAAGTGCTTGTTGTATGCTGTGTATAGGGTTATTCATTTAATCATTTAATCATCCATCTGTTTACATACTTTCTGTTTTTCAGTTTTAGATGGGTTGGAAGTAATGTTTATTATAGATATCTGTTTTCTACAAATGATATCATTTCACCAAATATTTATCAAGACTGCTAATTTTGCTAGACTCTGATGATATGCAAATGGAAATATCCTATTCCTGGGTAGGGAGGAGAGGAAGGGGTTACACAGAGCCATGGGGAACTTCTGCAGGGAAATTTTGGGAGTGATAAATATATTCATTATCTTGATTGTGATGATGATTTCACAGGTATATGCATGTGTAAAATCTCACCAAACCATGTACATTAACTTTAAATATGTGCTGTGTATGGTATGTCAATTATACCCAATAAAGCTGTTAAAAATGAAACGACGTGAAAAATAAAATCAAAATAGAGCCTTGGGTGGTCCCTTCTAGTCCCTCTCTGCCAGAAAAGACGTTAGCTGTTGGTTTTTTACTGCCAAGATAAAGAACGTAAACATACTATTTGGAGAGAACTAATTTTCTTCTGGATGACTGCACCACAGATTAAAATAGAGAGTGAGGCCTCACTGCCACACCCCTGCCTTGCCCACAGAGACTGTAGTCAAGATTCTCATTAATAAAACAGTCTTACCTATTAGCAGGCAAAGCTATCCAAGCTACAGACATGACCTGTCCTAAATACAGTGAACCAAGGATTCTCGAGCAAAATAAATGGAAAAAAATAAGCAAAATGAATTTAAAAATAAAAAGAGAAAAAATATCAAGCTAATTGTAATAACATAAAATTACTGGAAAAAAAGGTAAAACTAATTCTCTATGATTACTGTATCTAGAACAATTTCTGAAGAAACTATTAATATTAAACAATTGCTACAAATGCTACTGGAATAATTATAGAACAAAATGAAATTCTTCAAGGCAAAGCATTAAATATGTTAAAATATGTTAATAATAATGTGGTCAAAAAGAGCTAAATAAAATAAAAATTAAGAAACCTCCGTGATTATGGAACACAAGAATAAAGAGAGACAATATGAGAGAAAATATATGCAAAAGAATAATTGAAGAGGCCTATCATTCATCTAATACAAGTCCATGAGCAAAAAAAATACAAAGGAGAAAATAATAAAAAGAAAGAATGGTCAATAATTTTCTACAACTGGAAAAAATTGAGCCTTCAGATTAAAAGGGTTCAGTGAAAAGAATGGATGAAAATTACCCATATATAGCTATAACTACCTGAGTGATACCAAGAGATGAAAAAACAACAGAATAGCATTATACTGATATTGGGCTTGATATCAGTAATAATAGATGCAAAAAACAATTGAACAATTACTGGGATGTTCTGAGGAAAAATGTCAGAGCACAATAAATTGCACCAAATGTTACTGTGTGTGCAGAATAAAGACCACATAGACAGGCATGTTTCAAAATGTTTCACTTCTATAGGCTTTTTAAAAGAAGTTGTAAAAGATATAACCCAGGAAAAGGGGGAGGAAGAGAAACTCAGATATCAGGAAAGCCATTACCAAATCCGGGAGAGAAATGAATGGAAATCCAGGGTTGACAGAGAAAATCAGAGTAATTTTTCCAGGAAGAAAAGAGGCTTGAGAGACAGGAAAGCATGGATGCAAGTGTGAGACAGAAGACACAGGATGTAGCATAGCAAATGACACTGGAATATGATGGAAAAAAAAAAAAAAGAAAAGAAAACAACCAAAACAAAAAGGACAAAAACATGATTAAGCTATGAGTGAATAAAAATAAGTCAATATTGAAAGTGAGTGAATGACTATAAGAGAATTAATTAATGGCAATGTGTAGCATGAACCAAGAGATGCTACGTTAGACTTCTAGAAAAGGAAATTAAGACACAACAGCTTAGCTCAGTATTACAAAAATATATATTTATGTAATAATGATAACCTGAAGCTAGTTTTTTTTTTTGGCTTTTAAAGTAAACCTATTAACACAGTACAGAAGATTTTGTTGCGATGAGGAATATAACTGTGAATAATGTTGTGGGATTAAGCTATGAGTGAATAAAAATAAGTCGATATTGAAAGTGAGTGAATGACTGTAAGAGAATTAATTAATGGCAATGTGTAGCATGAACCAAGAGATGCTACGTTAGACTTCTAGAGAAGGAAATTAAGACACAACAGCTTAGCTCAGTATCACAAAAATATATATTTATGTAGTAATGATAACCTGGAGCTAGTTTATTATTTTTTTTACTTTTAAAGTAAACCTATTAATACAGTACAGAAGATTTTGTTGTGACTGTGGAATACAACTATGAATAATGTTGTGGCTAAATGTAGTTACAGTGTAAATCGAAAGCAGAGCTGAAAGGAGGTAAGGCATGGAAAGGGAGAGGAAGGGTTAAAAAAAATACATAATGAAGCTAAAATTTTTACCTTACATATTGAAGACTAAAGGAGATGGAAAGCCTAATTGAAGTTTACGTATATTCAGTCAAGTTAGAAAAACCAATCAATGAAAGACCTAAAAGTAACATAAATATCAAGCACTGGGAAAAGGAGAGGTGGCAGAATCCATTGAAATCCATACATTTTATCAAGGGGGAGCAAAAATATTCCACATTTGTCAATCAAAGAATAGAACTATAAATAAAATATTTAGAGTAAGAAAAACAAACATCAAAAAATCAAAATAAAAGCATTTTAAGAAGTGACATCTAAGAGAGGAAACATGGATGGAAAAGGAGAGAACAGGAGACAGTGGCTATTTGATGTAAGCTGTTTGTGCTTTTGATCTGAGACTGAATTCATATATTACTCTGCTAAATATAACAATATTTAAAAATCAATCAATATTATTATATTTTTAAATTTCAATCAACAGCAGGTGACCATTTCATTGTCATACTTATATCATAATCAGCTGCACTGGTTTAAACGATACTGTTTTGATTATTTTTTTCCTGCCCAGTCATTCATGGCAGCCTGTAGCAACATCTAATTTCTGGAGTTAGTAGCTAAGCCTCAAAAGAAGGCAGTAAATTATCCCCTCTCCTTTGAAGTTCCCAAGAAATGTGAGCCAATTTCTTTTTCCAAAGCTCATTCCAGAACTGACAGAATTCACTGCCAGTTAATATTTGGATCTTGAACACTTAAAGGTCAAAAACAGTAGCAAAACAACAACGAATGAAAATTACTGTTATCCTGAAGAAAGACATGGTAATAATTTATACGTTCATTTGTTCTGGGTCTTATATTTTTCCCAAGCAGATTCCAAAACTATATTTTACACTTTTCAATAGTTTCCAGCAGAATGTAGGCTTTTTACAGTAAAACAGAGGCACTGGGGAGCGTAAGAAGAAACATTTAAAATAACATTTTATCTTTCCCAATGTGGGAAATCTCAGAAAATTAATCTATCAAAATATCAAGTTCTAACTTTTTTGTGGTTCCTTGTTATGAACTAACGTCATGTGTCTTCTGTGAATAGTGTAAGTCAGATGTTTAGCAAAGACTACAGCCCTGAAATACAAGCACAGCTTCTTGCCTATTCAACCCAAACACCGAACACTAGTATTCCATTTCCTCCATTCACCAGCCTCATTACAGCTCCCTGACTTCACTTTTTAAAATTTCATTTCATTGAACAAGCATTTATTTATATCCTAGTTTAACCTCACTGTTCCCAAGGCTTTTAACAATGTTTTATTACTGAGTAAACATGGACTAGATTATTTTCTATTAGCTAAATTTACAGGAATACTCCAAATGGTATTTTCTTTGCCGGTCAAAGAGAGCTTTCCAGATTACCTGCATTAAACAGCCCTAAATCAGTTCTTTACATGACCCTAAAACCTGGAGGAACATAATATTTAAATTCCAATACTTCTCCTCTCCATTAGAGACTGCTGGTCTACTACAGGTGTCATAAAAAGATTCATAAATTTTAAGGATTTTTAAAAATATTTATTTTTGTTCTACAGCATTGTAAAAGATGTATTTATAATTTTGTGATGTAATTTGTAAATGCATATATGTAACTTAGATGATCTGCTGTACTGTCTGTTAATATATATATATGTTTTAGGCCAACTCAAATTCCTTCAAGAACCAGGTAAGATAGATATCTGTGAAGTTCCCAGGAATATATTAGACTTTATTATGTCAGAGGCTTCCTCACTATGAAGCACACCATCAATTTACATGACACTAAGGAAAAAATGTGCTGCTAATTGAACTGTGATGAAATACTTTAAATTATTTAGAATCCTTTATTCTTATTTAAAAGCTATTAGATTTAAACATATTTTTATTAAATATATTATCAATATAGAAAGAGAAAATATTAATAAATAACGGTAGATAAGGATTTCTGTCTTCCCACTGAGGTTTTCTTAATCTTTTCTCAGCTGGGAGTTGCCCACGTTCACCGTTTTTTGAACAATACCACCATCTGTGTATTAAGAATATTGGTAATGGAGTAGTTTCTGAAATGGCACTCTGTTCTTGCCTCTGAGATTTTCATTCAGCCCATCGCCTCCAATGGCAAATTTTGATGCCATTGCATTCTTGATCATTCCAGAAAGTCTAAGCCGATATGCACATAATAGCTGGATGTCGTATTTCTTTAAACAGTTTCGTCAGCTGAAACTTTGAGGAGTTACAGTTGTCTGGTCATGCTACCTGGATTTCCAACAATCAGGTTTCACAGGCAGTGACAGCCAAGACAAATGGCTGCTGCTCACCAGCATTTGAATAATGCCATCAATTTTAAGATCTACCCAGTTTAAGAAATGCTTTAATGTGACAAAATGTCTATCCTAGAATCAAAGAAATATGGCGACACAAATAGTTGGGTCTGTTAAAAAGTAGACAGCATATTCAGAACCAAGTGCCATATAATTATAGGAAAACATGTAAGAAAAATATATACTAGCATTATCTTACATGGATCATCTGTTTTTTTTTTTCACAATTCTACCTTACACGTATTTATGCTGTTCATCTATGCTAGTTCTCCACTATTTTCTAATATTTAAACTAGTGCACGCCACAAACTTGTACATGATTTCACCTCATGAATAAGTTTAAAAAAAAACAAGCATTGTTAGAATATTCTTAAATGTTTGTTTGTCCCTTTGTTTTAACATCTAGAGTACATTTAGCCATGCATTTATAGTATAATTTAGATAACTATGACTTCATGATGAGTTATCTCATATTTCGCATCTTAAAACCACATACATTTATTATCTTTTACTCTCTGTAGGTCAGAAATCCAGCTGTGGCTTAGCTGAGTGCCTTTGGTTCAAATTCTTTGATGAGGCTTTATCTCCCCATCAGCTGAACCCATTGTCTTATCTAAAGACTCAGCTTCTTCTGAACTGCCTCTCCATAGGCCTGCATTAGGCAACTGTTTTCCCTCAGGGCAAATAAAACAAGAGAAAATGAAAGACACCCCACAAGGCAGTAATCACAATTATTTTATAATATAATCTTGGAAGTGATGTGATCATTTCTGCCATATTGTATTCATAAATATCAAGAGTTGGGATCATTAGAGCCATCTTAGGGTCTTCCTACCACATAGAGCTACATATGGTGCCTGTTGAAAATATGGATAATTAAATTTCATCATTCATCTTTTGTTTGTTTACTTACTCACTAAATATTAATTTAATGACTACTAAATCCCAGGCATTATACTTGTGACTGAGGTCTCAATGCCTAAACAAGAAAGAATGATCATTGGAAGTCAAGGAAGGCAAGGCATAAAGTGTAAAATGTTTTGAAAGGAGAGTATATGTTACCAAGCAGGAAAACTATTCAAGTTAAGGATAATGACAGAGCTATGGATGAACAAAATAATCTGGCTAATTTTGGCAAATGTAAATTTTCAGAAGCAGGGTGAAAAGAATAGTCATTAGAAATGATTTTAAAAGTAGATTATAATTCATAAAGGGTTTTAGGTATTAATTAAAAGGGTTTGTCAATGATTAATTAAGCCATGGGAAACCACTACAAAGGAGAGTAACATGATCATAGTAATCAAAATTACTATGTTTCTAGAAGATCTAGAAAGTCTCTATGGTCATAGTGTGAAGGACTAATTTTCTAGGGAGCAATTCTAGAGACAGGATAATTATTTATATATGGTTTCCACACGAGGCAAAGTGGGAGGTAATTGAATCAGCAGTAAAGCTCGAGTCTGAGAAGAAAGATTCAGTAATTATATAGGAGGTGTAATCAATAGATGTAATCATCAATTGAATGTGGTGGGGAGAAGGAGGCCACAATCAATCCTGCAATGCATTTACATTAATATTGGCTTTGGTAAAAAGTGACACCCTTTAAAATTATAAGACATGTATTGAAAGAGACTTTTTCTTTTTTTTTTTGAGAACGAGTTTCACTCTTGTTGCCCACGCTGGAGTACAATGGCATGATCTTGGCTCATGGCAACCTCCGCCACCCTGGTTCAAGTGATTCTCCTGCCTCAGCCTCCCAAGTAGCTGGGATTACAGGCATGTGCCACCACACCCGGCTAATTTTGTATTTTTAGTAGAGACAGGGTTTCTCCATGTTGGTCAGGCTGGTCTCAAACTCCCGACCTCAGGTGATCCACCTGCCTTGGCCTCCCAAAGTGCTAGAACTACAGGCATAAGCCACCGTGCCAGGCCTGGAAGAGACATTTTTTTGTGGCAAGTCATATAATGTAATTGTGATACGTGTAATTTAAGTTGCCTGTGGCAATAAAGTATCGTGATTAAAAGCACAGGGTTTGCAGAAAGTCATATATGCATTAGAATATTATGAAGTCCACTATAGAAATGTGGACAAGATTTTTAGCTTCTCAATGTAGGCACACAAATCTTGGTCTGCCAGGTTTGGTGAAAATGCGCACATTGACATATAAATCTTATAAAAGTAAAACTTTACTTTGGTACCTGAGAAGATACATTATTAGCAAATGAATCCAGAATGCACTTGACCAGGGTTATTTAGTGACAAGATTACTCTGGGTCTCTCCATATTCTCTGAGGGGATCATCAGGTGGATGGCATGGATAGTCTGCAGCACAAACCCCAAATGGGATGTTACAGTATCTCTTATGCCCTATTCATATCACAGTGCATGTACCTTTAGCACAACTCATATCCAGGTTTTGGGCAAAATATTTTCCTTTGACCTATCAGGGTCATTTTGCTCCACTGTTTTTATGTTTTATGATGATGATCAGGTATCATGCATGCATAAATACAATGAAACAATGAAATTGTAATCTAACTCAGTGGCAATCTCCTGATGAAACTTAATAATCAAGAACAACATAATACCGGCAGTAATTCTTTCTACCTGGTAAGAAAACATGTTATTGCTAACTTAATTGCTACAAGGCACATTATCCTATTTTTAGTAAGTGAACTGTTAATTGCACTCACCCTCAGACACTAATTGGAACAGTTTTGGAACCACCTTCAATTCCTGTTGTCCTGTTTTAAGGTACAGTGGCTGACAAACGATTGTATTTTAATTTTTCCCCCAAATCCCTGACTGATTTATATAGATATTTTATAGATCAGGACCTGATCTATCTAACATAGTGTGTAAATCCTCCAAACTGCCAGAAGGAAGTTGAGGGCCAAGTGATTTAGTATTACAACTTCATACATTCTATCCACTTCCTTTAGAAGAGCCACCTGAATTCTTGTAAAAATATTACCAATAATTTTTATAGTGGTGAAAATATTAGCAATCATACTTTTCAATTCCCATTCCCTTATTTCCAGAGAGCTTGTATATAATATCTGTGGGGCCTAGTACCTTACATTATGCAGATCCCAATTCTGAGGAATTCTGGCCCCCAGTGGTGAGTGAACTACCGTGATAAGTCATTGCGGAAGGATGAGAGATACAATAAGCCCCACTACTGGTATCCCTGTTGCAACAAAAAAAAAATTGTATAAATGAATAAGTCTCCCAATCAGTAATATCTCTTATTAAAGGAAATCTTGGATATTTAAATTATAGTATTAGCATGAATCAAGGTCATCTGCAGAGTGAGACAACTGTTACTTGCACTGTGGTGAATACTGATATTCACTGTGGTGAATACTGATATAATATGTGAATCTTCTGCTTGTACCTCAGGGAGTTTGTGTAAAATTAACACTATGCTTACGTCTTCCATTATTGAAGGAACATTAAATAAATATTTTTTTCCTTTTAGACAGAACCACATTGTGTGGCTGTGTTGAATTTTTTTAGCTAGATAGATAAACATTGGCATGGTAATTTTCACATGACTTACTATCAATCTATTTCAAAATTTAGTGGTTATTTGGTAACTGGGAGGTCCAATGCACATGGCCCATTTTTGCCTAATACTGTATAGCTTTGGCGGTAAAATTATTATTTTTTCACTGGTGATCATTTGGGTTTATGCTTATGGGTGTACAGTTAGATTGGTGAGGATAATAATTACAGTTGATGCAGGCACGAGCTCTCTCTATCCAGAGAAAGAATCCAGCGCAGTCAGGTCAAGGCATATTTTCACCTGGCTTTCATGGTAAAGATGCCGTGTAGTCCACTTTTTAAACCTGGGCTTCCTTTGTGCCCTGGGGAGCAGTCTTATGATGCTATAATCATGAAGGTTTCTTGCTGGCTTGGAGGGCTGCTGCTGTGATTGCTTTATTCTTGGTTAGTGGCACAAAGTGTTTTCTAGTCCACAATAAGATAGCACCCAGCCATTCTGAGCCTATTAGATGTGAGGCCAGGTTGTAATTTCAGACATCTCTGTACTAATATCTGCTTTGCAATTCCAAAAGGCAGGTGGAGGACTGCCCCTTTGGTGGGTATTTGCATTTAACATGTTGGGAGATTTGTTCTATTTCCATCCAAAGCCCCAAGCTCCACATTGCGGCTCCACAAATGAATCAGCTTTTGATAGAGCATTCTGCCAGGTCCATTGCAATTTCTATAACTATTTACCTATACTTATATTTGGGCCTCGACTTGCACTACTGTGTTATGGCCCGTCCAAAACTATGACATTGCGTGAATGTTGTGCTATGTTGTTCAGACATCCACTGAGAACTGAAGGGAAATGCCTCAGCTCAAATTTACTACTCAATAACATATCTTTTGCATAGGGTACCTCACATCCAGTCACAGGCCACTGCAAAGCTATGAAGCCCCATCTGTCTCTCTGTAATTTAGGACAACTGTGAAGGGCTATGCCCTTCACGGTTACCTATATATGACCAAGTAAATCATCCTTTCCTTCCCTCCCTTCCTTCCCTTTCTTTCTTCCTTCCTTCCTTCCTTCCTTCCTTCCTTCCTCCCTCCCTCTCTCTCTCTCTTTCTTTTCTGTCTTTCTTTCTTGACAGAGCCTAGCTCTGTCACCCAGGTTGGACTGCAGTGGCACTATCTCGGCTCACTGCAACCTCCGCCTTCCCAGGTTCAAGCAATTCTCCTGCCTCAGCCTCCCAAGTAGCTGGAACTACAGGCACCCGCCACCATGCCTGGCTAATGTTTGTATTTTTAGTAGAGACAGGGTTTCACCATGTTACCCAGGCTGGTCTTGAACTCTTGACATCAGGTGATCTACCTGCCTCAGCTTCCCAAAGTGCCGGGATTACAGGCATCAGCCACCAAGTTCAGCCAAGTAAATCATTATTGTGACCTTGCCACAGCATAAGATTTCCCTTTTTCAAAATCTGCTTTCTTCCTAGGAATTTTCCTAGACACTAATCTCCACACAGAGTTTGCTTCCTGGAAAATACGATCTTAAGCAGATGTTTATCAGCAATACCTTTTTATACTTGGGAATTTTGGGGGTGGTGGTATTAGTCTGACCGGTAGTATCTAGTAAGCCTATAAAGATTTCTTCACCTGTTCTTTTCCAATGTACAGTCACACCAATATATGATGCCGGCTATTTCTTCCCCATACTTTTCTAACCATAGCAGGAGCCATTAATTAATGAATACTCTGCTTCCTTAGGCACTCCAGATCTGTTTTGTGAGCTGTATTGATATTGCTCTCCTGTAACTAATGTGTATCTGTCACCCAGATAGGAATATTTTAAATGATGCTAATTCACTGGGTTACAGTGACTGGAGTTCCCATAAAATATCTATCTGGACTTTCCAATAAGCAGGAGGCCCTGTCAATAATAAATCCTCATTCAATTCACTTTTCACTCCTAAGAACACCCTAAGCTAGAGAAATGTGTAATCCCTTCCCAAGAGATGGGATTTAATCTTACCAAAATAATATAGATTACATATTTCATCAAGCATCACTATTTCTTGATGATTACTTGTTCCCTGGGATCCTTACACTGCATAACAAGGGCAGAGGTATGTCTTCACTCGGTGATAACTATGTAAGTCCCCAGGTGCCACTAACACAGGCTAGGGATGAAATCTACAGGTCTTCTATTAGGGACACAATCTAGTGGAATTCAATTTTATTTAATCAAATCAGTTGTGACCCATCATCATTCCTTAGGTTTGTAAACATTGTTCTTAGTTGCTATCTGTCATCCTAGGGATACCTAACATGAAATAGAAGTAGTTTCTGAGTATGTACTACCTTGTAGCCTTTGTCATTTGCCCCATCTCTCTCACCCCTTCTCCTTTATCATTTGTCATGCTATAATTCAGAGGCAGTATACTGTAATAATTAGAAACATGGATTCTAAAGCCAGACTGCCTGTATTCCAATGCTGGCTCTTCTGCTTTTGAGAAATCAGGAATTCTCAGTTTCTTCCTCTGCAAAATGGGGATCATAATAGTACCAACCTTAAATATCCAGTTGTAGTAAGTGTTATTACTTGATAAATGTAATATGCATCTTAGAACAATATCTGGCACATAATAAGTATTCTATAGTATGAACCATCAATTACAATTACTTGGGCAGAAACAGTTACCAGGTACCTCCTGTTTGAGGAATTGCCTTGCCCCATCCTCTGGAGGTGAAAAGGAGAAAATAAAGCAGATGCTGGTAACACTATAGCATTCCGTTTTTGCATAGATGCATAGAACTAGAAGAATAGCAATTTCCTCTTTAGTAGACAATACTTCCAGATTCTTTCTCATCCTTCCAGCTTTATTCTTTCTCAATAGCATAAATTTTATCTAACAGAAGGAACTTGTGCATGCTTGGAGTATGCCTGTGGGCTCCAACCTCTCTACACTTGAGTGGTAATTAAATCAATCAAAGTCTTTCTCTGCTAGATTCCAAGTGCTCTCCGAGAGTGCAAGCTGCCTGAGGCAGCTTCTCCCCTTCTGCTTTCAATTAAGTTATCACTGCCCCCACCTGTCTAGTGAATTGAGAAAAAAGGAACATATGTCTTCCAGGAAGGCACTCCACTTCCATTCCTGTGTTTCATGCTTCTTGGCTGGTGCAGTGTATCCCCTGGACCCTACTCCTGTCACACTGCTAGGCAGAGAGGGATCTCTCATAGGACTCCATGCTCTGCTGTGAATAATCACAGTGGGTTTCCGGCCATCTCTTTCTAGAGAAGGGTCTTATTCTATTTGCACTTTAAGATTTAAATCAACAGGTAATTTTTTTACAAAAGCATTTGTTTTTATGCGCAATAAAATAGAACATAGAGTCAGAGTATATTTCTACAATATACGTAGAAAATATTTTTTTCAATACACTTAAAATAAGCAATTTCGGGTCAGGATTTGTCAGGCTGGAGAGTAGTCAGTGAGCATGCCCCAGCTCTCATTCATGATGGATAAACCGGTATTGGGTGCTGATGGTTTAAGGCCTTTCCAGAGGAGATCCTGCCAGGCTAAGTGATATGGTTTGGGTTTGTGTATCCACCCAAATCTCATGTCAAATTGAAGGAGAGGCCTATTGGGAGGTGACTGGATTATGGGGGTGGATTTCACCCTTGCTGTTCTCATGATAATGAGTGAGTTCTCACGAGATCTGATGGTTTAAAAGTATGTGCCACTTCCTTCTTAGCTTTCTCTCTCTCTGCCTGCCACCATGTGAGAAAGGTGTTTACTTCCCCTTAACTTTCCACCATGATTGTAAGTTTCCTGAGGCCTCCTAGTCATGGTTCCTGTTAAGCATGCAGAACTGTGAGTCAATTAAACCTCTTTTCTTCAAAAAAAAAAAATTAGCTAGTCTCAGGTAGCTCTTTATAGCGGTATGAGAATGCACTAATACAGAAAATTGGTACCAGGAGTGGGGTATTTTTATAAAGATACCTGAAAATGTAGAATTGACTTTGGAACTGGGTAACTGGCAGAGATTTGAACAGTATGGAGGGCTCAGAAGAAGAAAGGAAGATGTCGGAAAGTTTGAAACTTCCTAGAGACTTGTTGAATAGTTTTGACCAAAATGCTGATAGTGATATGGACAATGAAGTTCAGGCTGAGGTAGTTTCAGATGAAGATGAGGAATTTATTGATAACTGGAGTAAAGGTAACTCTTGCTATCCTTTAGCAAAGAGACTGGTGGCATTTTGCCTCTGCCCTAGAGATCTGTGGAACTTTCAACTTGAGAGAAATGATTTGGGTATCTGGCAGAAAAAATCTCTAAGCTACAAAGCATTCAAGATATAAATAAAGTGTATTTACAAAAGAGTAAATTTTGTGAAATTTATAAAAGTGTACACTCCTTTGCATGAAGTAAGATTATCTGAAACTGGAATTTATATTTAAAATGGAAGCAAAGCATAAAAGTTTGGAAAATTTGGAGCCAGCTATGTGGTAGAAAATAAAACCTCATTTCCTAGGGAGAAATTCAAGCCTGCTGTAGACATTTGCATAAGTAAAGAGGAACTGAACGTTAATAACCAAGAAAATTGGGAAAATGCCTCCAGGGCATTTCACAGACCTTCACAGCAGCCCCTCCCATCAAAAAGTCTAGCAGGGAAGTAGACAATACTTCCAGATTCTTTCTCATCCTTCCAGCTTTATTCTTTCTCAATAGCATAAATTTTATGCCCAAAAGTCTAGCAGGGAAAAATAGTTTCATGGGCCAGGCCCAGGGCCCAGCTGTTCTGTGCAGCCTTAGGACATGGCACCCTGTATCCTCGTTGCTCCAGCTCCAGCCATGGCTAAAAGAGGCCAAGGTACAGCTCAGGGCATGGTTTCAGAGTGGGTAAGCTACAAGTCTTCGTGGCTTCCACGGGTGTTGGGCCTATGGGTGCGCAGAAGGCAAGAGGTGAGGTTTGGTAACCTCCTCCTAGATTTCAGAGGATGTATGGACATGCCTGGATGTCCAGGCAGATGTCTGCTGCCGGGTCAGAGCCTTCATGGAGAACTTCTACTAGAGAAGTGTGGAGGGAAAATGTGTGGTTGCAGCCCCTAGATGTGAGAAGAGGGCCATTGTCTTTCAGACACTAGAATGGTAGATCCACTGACAGCTTTTACCATGTGCCCGGAAAAGCTGCAGGCACTCAACACCAGCCTGTGAAGAAAGCTGAGAGGGCTGTACCCTGCAGAGCTACAGAGACAGAGCGCCCAAGGCCTTGGGAGCCCACCCCTGCATCAGCATGCCCTGGATATGAGACATGGAGCCAAAGGAGATTATGTTGGAGCTTTAAGATTTAATGATTATCCTTCTTGGTTTCAGACTTGCATGGAGATGGTAGCCCCTTTGTTTTGGCCAGTCCCTCCCATTTGGAATGAGAGTGTTTACCCAGTGTTTATACCCCTATTGTATCTTGGAAGTAACCAACTTGGTTTTTTTTACTGACTCATAGGTTGTAGGGACTTGCCTTGTCTCAGATGAGACTTTGAACTGTGGACTTTTGAGTTAATGCTGAAATGAGTTAAGACTGGGGGACTATTGAGATGGGGAGGTTGTATTTTGCAATGTGAGAAGAACATGATATTTAGGAGAGGCTAGGGGAAGAATGATATGGTTTGGATTTGTGTCCCTGCTCAAATCTAATGTCAAATTGGAGGAGGGGCCTGGTGGGAGGTGACTGAATCTTGGGAGCAGATTTCCCCTTTGCTGTTCTTGTGATAGTGAAAGAGTTCTCATGAGATTTGATGGTTTAAAAGAGTATGGCACTTCCCCCTTTGCTCTCTCTCTCTCCTTTTGCCATGTGAAGAAGGTGCTTGCTACCCCTTAACCTTCTGCCATGATTGTAAGTTTCCTGAGGCCTCCTGGTCATGATTCCTGTTAAGCTGCATGACTGTGAGTCAGTTAAACCTCTTTTCTTCATAAAGTATCCAGTCTCAGGTAGTTTTTATAGCACTATGATGACAGACTAATTCACTGCAGGAATCTCTGACCTTATCCCTGAGAATTTATAATCTTAACATGGTGAAAGGCCAAAATAATTACTCTATGTGACACTGAAAACTACCTTTTTAGCAAGCCAATTTCATCCGGATCTAACCTCTGTTTTCTTACAGTTTTTATCGTCATACCCAAACCATCATGTTACACAGTCTCTAGGAAATGTGCAGTGACTAGGCAGCACACAGGGGTATGCACATTGCAGCTCTGTGTCCACACTCAGTACGGAGCACAGTGGATGCACAGTGTGAAATGATCCAGAGGAGCCTAAAATTCTAAACTACCTGCCAGTTACCAGTGGTCTGTCTATGTGGTCAAAAAACAAGTGCTGTAAAAGCAAACCAAGTTCTAATAGAAGATACATGCTAAGTGTGTGACCTGGATGCCGTTGGTGGGCATCTCAGGACTCTCATTCAAACATCCATATTAATTATGTCATCTTAGTTGATTTTTGAGGTAACACATAATCTATCATTTAAGGTAGTGCCTGGCATTTAGTATGGTTGATCAAATACTAATTCATATGCTTCAAGAGCTGAGATCGCACCACTGCACTTCAGCCTGGGTGACAGAGTGAGACTCTGTCTCGAAAAAAAAGAAAAACAGAATAAAAAAAAGAATTTATCTCTTATCGGACTTTGGACATAGACATTATATGTGCATTTAACCTCACTCTAATATACCTATTTTTTCTTATATCAATACTGTAATAACTCAACTTTCACTAATGATATTAGGCTTTTCAGTTTTCTCAATTACAGTGTTGGTTGGGTTTATTTAACTTCATACTTCAAAGTAGAATCATGATATATTTCTTTCAAAAAAAATCTCAAGTCCTGCAATAGTTGATGAATTGGGGGGCAGGCAGGGGAGTGGTTAAAATATCTTAATCAAATAGGAATAAGGTTTGTCCTGTGTTTGAGATAGCAGAAACAATTTGAAGCTGTGGTAGTTATCATGACGAAGACTGGGAATTCAGTCTCGTGTAAGGGCAGCTCATAATTTTTTTTTTTTCTTTTATTATTATTATTATTATTATTATTATACTTTAGGTTTTATGGTACATGTGCGCAATGTGCAGGTAAGTTACATATGTATACATGTGCCATGCTGGTGCGCTGCACCCACCAACTCGTCATCTAGCATTAGGTATATCTCCCAATGCTATCCCTCCCCCCTCCCCGCACCCCACAACAGTCCCCAGAGTGTGATGTTCCCCTTAAAACGAACATAGGGAATGCATGGTATTTAAGGTAAGAGCTGTTCAAATACGTGGTCTCTGAGGTAGAGTCGGCAAATGAGGTGAGAAGCAGACTCTAAAATCTTGCTTTAAGCAGCATTTTCTTGCTTATTAATCTGACAGCTTTTTCCACTGCTCTCAAGCTAACTACAGCAGTTCTAATCAAAGACAGAGCATGTCAAATTGCTCTGAACTCAAGCCTATCAAAAATGGAATGCCTTCAGGATTTAAAGAACCTTGAGGGGTCAAAGCTCTTACTCCCTATTTACTATGTCATATGCCATCAACTTTCGTGAATATAGACAAGGAATTAAAATACTCATATGCCTGTCTTCTGTTTTCCATTATCTATTTTACCTATTTTATAAAGTTGTACAAAATTATGTCTCCTTTCACTGGAGATATTCTCTTATTGTTTAAGTGCTGCAAATTTTGATACTGTCACATATAGAATATGCTGTGTTTAAATGCGCTGTTATAGGAAAACAAGCACTAATCATACTCCTGCTTGAATCTTCAATTTGTTTATTTTCTAAATTATTTTTCCCATGAATATTTTCCTATCCAATGAGTCCTAAAGTGACACAGAGGATACAAGCAGTACTTGCATTGCACTATACACTGTTTAATTGAAACAGATGTATATCAGAACCCTATCATCACTTTGCACAGTTCATGGTAAACAAACACAAGAAATATCTCTGAAATCTAGGTCTATGATTCTTTCTTTTATTGCATTCATATTATGAAAATAGTGTTGGGTGTCAGATATATTTTAATCTGTTATTTTTTATATATTTGTTTTAATGATTCTCATTAAATCTCTCACTCTTTGATTTGTCACCTTTCAATAGCATCTCTTTCTCCTCTGTCTCCTCATCAATTGTCAAAAGCTGAGCTGAGCTGGAGACAGTTGAGCTGCCAGATGTCCAGTGGTTAATTAAGGGAAGTCAAAATGAAAGTAACAGTCAAGCTTTTAATCACTTAATTGTGATTGTATAAGGGAACAACGAAACAAGAGAAAGCATCAGCTCTCTTAGTGTTTCAGTTTCCCCCCATGGAACAGCAGCAGGCAGGCATTGCTAGTGGATTAGGGCAGATGTGGGGGGGCTTTTCACTGCACAGAAAGCCTCAGACAGAAGGCCCTGCTCTTTTATTGACTTGAAGGTGGTGTCAAGGGAAAAGAGAGAGGAAAGGCTTAGGCGTGAAAAAGTACTGAGTACCGAGTCAAAGAGAGGAAAAGCATTTCCAAGGTGCCCAATAAGGAGAAGTCTTGGCAGAAACACTTTAGAGAATACCTTAGTTCATTTGGACTGCCATAACAAAATACCATAGACTGGGTAGATTATAAACAACAGAAACTTATTACTCACAGTTCTGGAGGCTGGAAAGTCCAAGATCAAGGCACCAAAAGATGCAGTGTCTGCTGAGGCCTCGCTTTCTGTTTCATAGCTGACATCTTTTCACCAGGTCCTCACACAGCAGAAGGGATGAGAGAGCTCTCTAGTCTCTCCTTCATAAGGTCACTAATTCCATTCATGAGCACTCCACCCTCATGACCCAATGGTACATAAATGTTATGTCCATAACATAGGCTGACACTTGATTCTCGACTTTGACCTTAATCATTTTTGTGTGGCCTTCATCATAATTTAATGCCTGTGGGAAAAATGTAAAGTTAAATAATGTTATTAATGTGATTAATAATGTATAATTGTGGGTATATGTGTATACACACACCCCAATTTTTACTCTTCACTGAAATGACACATCTTACTAACACTAGCATGGGCTAGATTTAAAAAAATAGATGTCTTTTGACAATTCGGAGTTTAGCCAACATTCAGTAAGGGAGCCTTCCTAGGTGAGCCTTCCTAGACTTCTTTCTGTTGTCATAGAATGGGGCTATGGTTCCATTACTTTATTTTGAACCACACATTACTGTTTTTTAAAAAACAGAAAGTAACTCAATCAATGCCAGTTTTCAACACCAATGGGAGTCACTGAATAAAGTGAGTAAAGGAGGCAAAGAGATTTGACATAAGTTTAATTATTCCTGTGGTATGGCTTCATAATTGTATTGGATGTTATAGTAAACAAAACTCATAAAGATCACTTTATCAACTACCATGGTAAGTGTTATTCACCAAAATACAATAAGTAGTTCTAGTTATGCAAATGGGTACTTGTAGCATGAAAGAAAGTTCCCAGTGACAGCATCACTCATGGATTTTAAACAGGTGTTTTATTTCAAACAATTTAGATGAAAGTGAAAGTGATATGCCCTAGAAAAATTGTTAAATAATTCAATAAATGACCTTATTCATAACAAAGATGCTGAAACCGAATATATATGTGTATATAAACATATATATCTAAATTGAATAATCTTTTTTCATCAAATGTAACTTAAAAAGTTTTATTTCTAAAAATAAAATACAGTGCCATATGTAGTATGTCATTTTAAGTATGTATTCTTAAATTTAAAAATTAAAGGAAAGTCACAATTCAACTATACATATTATATAAATGTTATATATTAAAAGTGATAAAATATGGGAGATTTTCTTTTATTCAGAGTTGTCTCATCTATTTCATGGTGATCGAAAAAAAAACTTCAGCCATATTAAATTTAAAAGGGTTTCATTGAGCAATGAACAATTCATAAATTTGGCAGCATCCCAAACCAGAGTATGCTCAGAGATGCCAGCACAGCCACATGGTAAAAGAAGATTTATGAACAGAAAAAGGAAAGTGATGTACAGAAAATGGAAGTGAGGTACAGAAAAAGCCAGATTGGTTACAGGTGGGTATTTGCCTGATTTGAACATGGTTCGAACAGTTGGTTACATTTGATTGACCAAAACTCGGCGCTTGGCACAAGTGTGGGCTACAGTCTGTTTACACATCTACTTGTTATATTTCAGGATGTACAGAGAAACCTTTAGTCCAAACTTCAAATATGAGAGGAGGCAGCTTTAGGCTAAACTTGATTTAACAGTTTTATATATGATGTTACCATTTCTGTATAGAACATTATACTTTGAGCCTGATTTGAAACCACTAAGTGAAATGACAAAGACCCCACTATGTTAAAGAAAACCTTAAAGCTCCATTTTATTAAAACAGATGCAATATGCTTATCAATTTTATTCTTAGAGGAAAGTGTTCAATCACAAAAGCAATGCCTATTTAGAACATGTTTTGAATTTGTTAAGAAAAGTTTTGAATTTGTTTGTACTTAGTTTGTACAAAGTGATACTAACTCATTTATTCATGTCCTTGTGTCTCTGGCACAAGAGATAAAAGCTTGTTAGTGTTATTTATACAAGTTTTGAAATAAAGAAGAAAAAGGAATCCCTGTTGCTATATTTTTTTCTGCTTTCCTACTTTTGGCTGAGCCTCCTGTAAATAAATTACCTTATGTAATGCCTTATGCAAACAGATTTAAAGAGTTCTTTTTAACTTTTGATATTACAGGTAAGAACTTTTATAGGACATCTTGTTTTCAATCCCTTCCTGTATCTTCTTGCATGATTTTTCTTGGCACAGGATCTTCACTGATATCTATTGTCTGGCCAGGAGGTCCAGCAGAACCACTAGCTTCTTAGGAGGCTGATGTTATTGAAGCTGCTTTTCCAATTGCCAGCAAATGATATAAATTATAGGAGACTGGAAAGGTCACCTCTGGAACAGTCCTACTTAAATTAGCTCAAATGATCACTAACCTGCAGCTACAGAGAGAATCTGAAGCCCAGGCCACAGGAGTGGTCGTGCCAGCCGACAGCAGGCTGGTGCCTCGACCCATTAGTTTTCATGTGGAAAACAAGATCAAAGCACAATTGTGGCTAAAACTCACTTAGATATACTTTTGCAATGTAAAGTTTTTTTGATGTCTTGTTTCTTTAAAAGATATAACTGTCTGTTTTTTGGTCACTTCAGTATATCTATATTTTACATAAAATATATTTGGTTACATTAAATCTCTTATTTCAAAATAGGACTTAAATTTATTACATACATAATAGGTATACATATATATTCATAAATGTAGAATGTAGTAGAAATATAAAGAGTCTGTATCATTCCATTGTAGTTTCCTTGAATATTATTTGCCAAAACACAAGTGTAAATGCAATGACTTTCTGTTTAATTTATAATACCTAGGACCATACAGAATCACTTAAGAGTTTGTTTCTGAGTCAAGCTGCTTAGCTGTAAAGTCCAACTCTCCTTGGGCAAATTGCTTAACCTCTCAGTATCCACATTGACACAAATATAAAAAGAGCATAATACTACTTAGCTCAGAGGTACCTAACAGCCAGTACAGCCAACTGCCCTTGCTACTCTGTTTGATGTGGTCCTGTGAGCTTCCTGCTAGGCAGGATATCAACTCTTTAATTGCTAGAACATGCTGAGGTACAGGGAAATGCATGGAAGAAGCTGGTATGGCCAGGGTAGAAGTGGAGTGTATAGTGGAACAAAAGTATTTCAAAAGTTTATTACCAGGTGTCAGCCGTATGGAGCATATTTGCAAAATATTGGCCTTGTTTGTGAGCATGGATTGTTAGTATGCAGTTAATATGCATTAAACTTTAGATAGCACCAGGCATATAATTTTTCAGAAAACTCTTTTAGAACTATATGCTCAAAATGTTACAATATGAAGACTTAAGAGGCCTGAAAGATACATTGGGAAATTAATGTGGGAGGTTTTGCTGTCTCTGAAGAAGCCCCTAGTGTTCCACAGGCATTTAAATTTTATCCAGTTGTTTGGAAGAGATTACAAGACTAAATATTCCTTCTAAAAAGGTGGGTTGATGGAGACATGGCCATTAAATAACATTTCTAAAGAAGTTGCAAAAACTGAAATAAGATGTACATACACCAAACCCCAAAATAAATAATGTTGATTAAGTTTGTGATGATGTCTTTATTAGTAAGTTCAGACCAAGTCAGCAATTTGGTAGTTTATGAAATGCAATGGTTGTTGTCTTTATTCATGTTTAACAGAGAAAAGCAACAGTGTAATATAGAAAAGTCTTTGGACTTCTTTGCACTGCTCATCTGATTATATTGGGCCAACTCATGCTAATCCACTTTTTGATTAATTTAAAGTCAACTGATTAGGGATGTGAATTACATCTGCAACATCCCTTCACCTTTGCTATGCAATGTTGTTAAGGTGAGAATGGTTACCCCATCATATTCACAGATTTTGCTCTCCCCTCAGGGGAAGTAATTATACACAGTGAGTGTACACCAGAGGGCAGGATTCTTGAGTCCATGTTAGAATCCTGCCCATCACAAGAGTGTTTAGATAATCCAGAAATTAGTGACATATTATGAATATAATTGCTGAAAATTATTTATCATCCCTCCAAGTGGTATTATTCAATGGCTATTTAGAGAAATGTACATTTTTATGTAGAACGATATGTTCAAGTTATTTAACCTACATAAATATTTCATGCAAAATGTGACTTTTAAAATATTAATTAGAATTTTTTTCTATAATCTTTGCTCTTATTCTACATAGCCATATTTTGTGGACTAAAGAAGTTCGTTGATAATAATTATAAAAGTAGAGGATGAGATAAATAAAAAGTGAATTATGTGTTCCAGAGAAACAGAGGATACTTGTCAAAATTTATTATACTTACAAGAAAACTGTCCATCTTTATAACAAACATTTTAAAAATCTGTTCAGAACATCTATCTGAACAATAAGATTTGGGCCCTTTCTACAGCAAAATAGTCAAAGAGAGCAAAAACAAATGCTTTTGGAAAACATAAGAAGAAAACATCTTTCTTTTTTTGCATTTGTTTGATGGAAAGTTTATTTCTGGCCCTAAGGCAATGTTTAATTTAACCTTAATATATTTATGTGAAAAATCTCCCACGTAATGTTGAAGCTTAAATTATTATGGATTACAACTATATGTTTTCAAAATGAACATTTAATAAAATAATTAAATGCCCTGTCATGTTTTCAAAAACTAAAGCTGAATTTCCAACAGTATTTCTATTTCCAAAGCTCAGCATTACTATATTCAAAATAAATTTTATTAATTGATATTTTATCCACATTTTACACCACTTTTTTGCTGTCATGGGACAACAGTATAAGACACAGCAGAAGCACTCTTCTTTGAAAACTGCACTGGTATGTTATTTGTATTGACTTAGATTTCTGTAACTATTGGGACATTTATGATTGCTGCTCTTATTGAAATTTTGCTCTGAATTTTTCCTTTTCAGAGACAAGAAACCTCAAGGTTTCCTCTAGGGCAGAAACAATAACAATAGTCATATCTTCTTAGGTAAATATATGTAAAATTGCCTAGTTGCCTAGCCTACAGTATGCATAAGCCTTGTGTTTGTGAAATTGTGTTAGTCAGATAGCATTAAGAGTTGGGCTGCTTTTGGATAAATATTGGTAAAACATATAAGGCTTTAAATAATTATTGTCTACTACTTTGTATTATATAGGAATATTAATACTACTGACATAAGCAACATTTTAAATTAAAAATTTATAAAATGTTCAAATTTTCTACAGTTGATTAGTTTAGGTTTTTTAACTCAAACCACAAAAATGTATTTAGTCCCTATTGTATGTACCATCACAGTGGCAAATTGGAAAGAATATTTTCTACTCTATAGTCAGAGAGAATAGGTTTCAATTCAGGCTCTCTCATTAATTAGGTGAACCTAGGTCAATACATGTTTTAAACTCTATGAGTTTCAAATGTCTTACGTGATAAAATAAAGTTTTGATAATTAACCAACAGACATATTAACCAAGTTAATCAGTTTCTTTTTTTTTTTTTTTTTTTTTTTTTTTTTACCATAAATGCGGTAACTACCTGGAACATTTTTCCTTTCTTACCTCATCTCATTTTTCTGACTAACTCCGATTAGTCATAATTCAGCTGTCAGTTTAGATATCAACTCTTGTGGAAAACCTTCCACGGCATTACCTTCACCTTATCCCTTCTTAGACAGATTAACTGCCCCTGCTCTTTGCCCTTTGATTAGTCTTTCCTATAATCATAGCCCTATCATTGCCTTTCTCTTCCTGTTCTATCTCTAGCTCCTAGAAGGCTGTCAGGCAATGAAAACATACATTTATGTAAATTGCACTTATATATTGTATTTAGTCCTAATAGTACGACCCAGTCCATTGATAATCTTAGTGAGTTTAAGTGATTTTTCTGGACTGTTTATTTGAATGTTAATCCCATGAAGCTACAGCCTTTGTATATTTGTGTAATGTTAAATATACTTGATAAAAAGGTATATTTTTGAAAAATTCATTAACAATAATTATTTTTGAAAAATTCATTAACAATAAATAGCAACAATAGAGTACTTATAGAGTGCCCAGCATGTAATTATTTACAAATATTTTTTTTTCTGTGTATGAGATTTATCTATTTATTTATTTATTTTTATTTTATTATTATTAGACTTTAAGTTTTAGGGTACATGTGCACAATGTTCAGGTTAGTTACATATGTATACATGTGCCATGCTGGTGTGCTGCACCCATTAACTCGTCATTTAGCATTAAGTATATCTCCTAAAGCTATCCCTCCCCGCTCCCCCCACCCCACAACAGTCCCCAGAGTGTGATGTTCCCCTTCCTGTGTCCATGTGTTCTCATTGTTCAATTCCCACCTATGAGTGAGAATATGCGGTGTTTGGTTATTTACAAATATTAATGTCTTCAAACATTCCCCTACTTCTCACATAACATAAGTCTTAAATTGTTTTTCATAATTGACTTTGTACTTGAGCCATTGATACCTTGGATTTATAAACACCACATGTACAAAAAGGGCTGACTAAAAATAAAATGCTCTATTTAACTAGTAATGTAAATAAATCACTGTCCCACCTTTAGATAGCATAGATCTTGACATAGATCTATGTGACACAGAAATTGGAGAAGCTAAACTAGGGATCTAACTTGCAAGACGGATACAGATAAAACATTCACACACACACATTTTAGGAAGGAGATCTAAATTGCACAAAAGCATAGAAAAATTATAATAAAATTAAAATAATTACATAGGTAAAAATTTTAAAATACAAGAATAGAAATTATACCAACTGATTTTATGTTAGAGATCACTATAAAATGGTTTTAAATGGATCTGTAGTGACATTACATAAGCATACCATTTCTAAAGAAATACATAGTCAATAAAATAAATATTATATGATTGTGATTACTTGCATATCCCCTTTTGTGAAAAATAAAGCTATCTGATTTCAAAATTGAATTGCTAACATACCTATAATTTTGTATGTGTTCATATTAGAAATTAACACAATAAAATCAATAACACATTCACAGATTCATTAAAGTACCTTTCAGAATGAGGTTATTTGTCCTTATTCTCAAGTTTTTTGTTTCATATGTAGTGTAAGCTCTGCATGTGGGAAACATTTTTAAGTGTAACTCATGGGAACAATCTTATTCTAGGATCCTCTATGGGAAACTGTTGTTAATATACATAACATGAGAACGGCCTAGTTTCCAGGAGTTTCTCAAAACTCCAGATAAATATACATTGGATCTTAGCCTAAAATCCTTGGCAACTTTTATTGCCTATGGCTTACAGATACAGTTGCTTGGATGAATGAAATACTTTCAGTAGTAATTATCGTGAATGGAACAAATAGTTCCATAAAGAGTTGGACACAATTTCTGTTCTACTATAGAACAGAGTTTTAACTGAACCAAAAAATAAACAAACATCTTCAAAGGTTTATTATGTTGGTGCTAATATCTTCACTCTAAAATGGTTCCTCCATTTCAAATAATTGTTCTATTTTTGTCTTAGCTTGATTTTTCATATTCTGCACAAGAAAACATTTCTTGGTTTGGCAATCTGTTACCTGAATTTAAACATTATTTATTTTTCCTCTTATCTTGATTTAAAAAGGAGAATAATGTTGAGGAAGAAAAATCTTAATACTCTTTACAGAGAACATGTCAAATGTATTCTAAAACAATGGCAACTTTGAAGAAGGTATGATTTCTATAAGACAGAATGCTATGGTAGAATAATGACGTCCTCTCCAAAATTCATGTTGAAACGTAATTCCCAGTGCAACAATATTAAGTGATATGGCCAATAAGAGGTGATTATGTCTTTACGGCTATGCCCTCATGAATAGGATTAGCACTTTAATAAAAGGGCTGGAGGTAAAAGAGAGTGCTATCTCGTTCTTCCACCTTCTGCCATACAAAGGCACAGCAACAAAGCACCATACTGGAAGTTGAGAGCAGCCCTCACCAATGTCTGTACCGTGATCTTTGACTTCCTAGCCTCCACAACTGTAAGAAATAATTTTTTATTATTTAGAAATTACCCAGTATGTGATATTTTCTTATAGCAGAAAAAATAAACTAAAAAACATAGTCATGCATTGCTTAATGATGAGAGTACATGCATTGTTAGGTTATTCCATCATTGTGCAAACATCATAGAGTGTATTTACACAAACTAACATGGTATAGCCTACTACAAACCTAGATATGTGTAGTATAACCTATTGCTTGTTATATTTAGATGATATAGCCCACTATCCACCTAGATTGTGTGGTATAACCTATTGCTTATAGGCTACAAACTTGTGCAGCATGTTATTGTACTCAATATAGTAAGCAACTATAACACAAATAACTAGGTGATAGGAATTTTTCAGTTCCATCATAATCTTATGAGTATATGCAGTCTGTATTTTACATAAATGTCATTTTGCTGGGTGTGACTGTATTTAAATTTCTAGTCCAGTTATAAGACATAAATTAGGACATAAAAGAAGTTTGAATCCTAACTAACATGAAAACTGCAAAGTAAATTCACTTAGTTTCTAATAAAAAGTGTGTAATTATGACACTATCTTTACATAAAATGCATATTATATAACTTATGTCCTCTATCTTTTTATAATCTTGTACTCTTTAATGATACAATTTTTGTAAACTATTTTAATGTATCTTTGTTTCTCAGTTCTGGGAGGAAGTCAGTGTTCCACTAATTAGCTCACTTTAAAATTTTCAATTCATAGAAAATTGCAGGCAATGATCAAGAAAGTGTTCCGTTCCTCCAATTGTTTTGCTTGATCTCAAAGTCATTAACTGGGTCAAAGGTCTAAATGTAATTGGTTGTAATTTAGTGAATAGAATTATATATTTCTTTGCATCAAAGGTTATTATATTGATGTCAAAGATCACTAAACTCTATCCAGAATTAGTTTGATGTGAATCTAAAGAGGGATGTAGTCAAAGAGCTTAGGCTAGAGAATAATATTCTGAAATAGGTCAAACCTCTGAAATTCCCTAGCTTTAAAGGAACAAGCTGTGCACAGCAAAGACAAAAAAAAAAAAAAAAAAAAGCATTTTAAGTACTTTTTTTTTTTTTTTTTAACACTTAGAAGAGTAGTGAATGCTTGGTAATGTATTGGCAGATGGTCTCATTACATAAAATGGCTATTAAGGAGTGTCATCACTGATAAAATGCAGTATGCTACCCACATTCAAAGCGGTGAATTACAGAAACACAATTCTGCATTATTTCTGTTCCAATGGTTGTGATGGTTTTACTATAAATTATGCCATTCCTGTGAAGTTATATCTTATATATGAATATTATACAACAGAAAGTTCTAAAGCAAACTTATATCCATTATAGGAAAGAAATACTAAAGCTTTATTCTTGGTTAGTGTACAATATTTCATACATAGAGACAGAATATACGTAGCATAGATGAAGAGTTTTTGGCACCTCCTCCAAATATGATGAAGAAAGGCAGTTCAACTTTAGAATTCAGGCCAAGACACTCCCTCCTGTGCTCAAGGAGCCAATTTCTCATGGAGAAGCTTTCCCGTGCCCGGTGGTGTGGGACTGCGTTTTGTAGATAAGTTCTAGGAAAAAGTTTTTTATGCTTAAATGACCTCCTTTGCTGATTCAAGAACAAATTAAATTTCAACAAGCCATCTTTTGATTCCTTTTATTTGGATAAACTGAAAATCCAGGGGTACAGGTGTTAAAAAATTGCTAAGCTAATATTTAGAATGATATTAGCTGAATTCCTCCTACAAGAGTATAAGCAAGGATATTTCAGAGGCAGGAAGAAAAGATTTTTAGTCCTCCCTAGTGTAAGTTTGCTATCCATATGCCTAGATGCAGCCTGACTCTTGGGCTCTAATTTATAAACTGGATGGCGGTTTGTGGGCCAACATTATTGTTCGGTCCAGGGAGACATATGGAGCCGAGTGGCATTGGCCCAGCCAGGTGAAGTGAATATCAGTGTCTCATTAGACATTACTTAAGAGTTATGTGAAAGAAACAAAGCCTTGGTCAAATAAAAGGGACCCATTTTAAATAGCGTTTTTAAAATATGATTAAAATGAAAGTTGTAGAGTGTGTGTGTGTTTGTGTGTGTGTACATATGTGCATGTTCAAGCCTCTTTTTAATGTTAGATATGGAACTAAATCTTTGAAACACTGGTGTAGAGAATTCTAGAGAGTAAACTTCTCTAATTCCTCTTCCTCATTATTATTCCACTGATGCTCTCTTAAAGTCATATACGTATCTCTTGAGACAAGTTATCCAATCCTGATGTCATGCAGTTTCCTCAATTACAAAATAAGTTAGTACTCACAGAGTTGTTATTTGGATTCAATGTGCTAATATTTCCAAAGTGGCTGGCTCATAATAGGCATTATATCACCTTTTATTAAAAAATAAAATAAAATTTAAAAAACTATAATAAAGAAAATCAGAAAGCTTTCTTCAGAAGATTTAGGAAAACTTGCTGATTTTTCTAGATAGTAATTGTTCTGAATTATGCCAGATTTAAATTTCAGGTATGTTTTCCTTAGCATATCTGTAATAAGGTCAGATAGAAATGAGTTAATCTATTTTCGTTTAACAAATCTTCACAATATGGAAAATAAAAAGGATAAACATTTATAGCTGTGATCAGAAAATTAACCTGACTTCTACAATGGCAAAATATAAGATTATCATGCAAAATTTAGATTCTACATATAAAAGAGAATAATTTGACCCTTGGGAATAATTTATTCTGCCAGTGATATTAATAATAAAATTTCATTCTATACTGCTTTACTTTCATACAAAAAATATATCAACAATACTTAATGGTTGTTTGTTCCCCTATGGGAATATAATATTATTAGTACTTGCCAGAATTTGAGGTAATTGAATCATATTTAAAGTTTGAAGGCTAAGAACTAAAGGAAAAATAACTTAAAACTCAGCTGAGATGAATAATAAAAATAAAAAAGTCATTGAAATTCATGTGAACCTAAAACCAATGAATTTCACACCGCCCAAATTAGGTTATCTCTCAGGAAACTAACAATTGTTTGTGACATTTTAAAAACCAAATGTTGGAATGAAAAATCCTATAATAAAAATATATTTATATATTTAGCCATGTAAAAAGCTTTTAAATATTTTTCTAGTTATTTCTGAACAGACACAAAATTAAGACACATCTGCGAAACAGTATATGGAACTACCTAGAATTCAAATGATGCATTGACCGTGTTTAAATTAATCACAATGATGATTTAGGTAGAAGTTTTATTGTTTTCCATTTAAAATTAATTATATGACATTTGTAATACGTACAGCCATTTTTCAAATGTATATGACTAAGGGATATAATACAAAAAAAACAAATAAAATCCTCAACATGTGAAAAAAACCTCTTTCTTTCGAAGGGTAAAGTGGCATTACACATCACAGATATTTATTGGCTGAAGTGGTTTCCCTTGCCGTGAACTACTTTTGCCTATCTCATGTGAACATCCGGGTGACAATGACATTTAAGTGAGAGTCCATGTGCTTTCATTACTGTGTATGAAGAGAAAGGTTACATTTGGTAAAACTAACCTCTTTGTAGTCTCAGTAACAGAAGAACAATTTACACATCAAAGAGTGAGCTACCCAGCTAGACTGAGAGCTTTTCAATAGACCCTTGAAAAAAAAGAAGAAAGAAGAGGTGATCTAATTCTCTAAACCAGTGTGAACTCTAGACTGATCTTAACTATAAACAGTCTTTCTACAGGATAAAATAACTTTATCATTATCATATTTTAAAATATGGAGATCTGGTATTCTGTATAATGATTTACTCTCACATACCTGAAAACAAAATGGTGTTTCTTATTTAACAGTAGCAAACCTTCACATTGAAAAGATGACTTCACATTCATGGTTTAAAATTCCCACTTCCTCTGTGACAGCTGGATATCTGAGATCTCATAGTCATGCTACAATGATGGAGGAATGAACAAAACAAACTGAGATCAGAATTACTTCTCTGGTGAAGTACAGGATACAAGCCATTTTCTGCTTGAACTAGCTCTTTGCCCTCTATCCATGAATTCCTATTCATCAATGATATATTATGAATCAGTATTTGTGTCTGTAAATTTTGTCTTTTACTTTTTTCTTCTCAAGTAGCCTCACACAAAGAAAAGGGTTTACAAATAAATAGTAGGGTTTCCTTAATTGAGATGCTCTAAGTGAAAGTAATTGAGACAAAATAAATTGGAAAAAAAATAGTTTACATGAAGCTGTGGGTTCAAGTGCCAAATCACGAGTTATGTAACCTCGCTGTTCCATTTTCTTCTTCTGAAAAATGAAGTTAATACCATCTTCCTTACTTGCCTCATAGCATCTGGGTAAGGTAAAAGGTAAAAAGAGATGATACATAGGTGAAAGCGTTTGACAGAGTACAAGCCTATACACATTTCTCTTGATCACCATGCCTTTGTCCCTTTTCTGCTTTTCTCTCTCTAATAACCATAGTTCTGTCAGATATATTACATAACCTCCTGAAGTGAATGTATAAAAAGTGAACTGTATTTAGAACAACTGTAAGAACACAGGATTAAACAGAATTTCACTGACATCAAAACCTGGGCTCTTTTTATTTAAAACACTTTTTCATTTAAAGGCCATCTAAAGTCTAAAACAATAGCCTCATTATAGAGAAATTCTCAGGATGTATTGGGAACTTAATGGCAGGTACCATGTTTAAAGAAAATACAATTGTAATCCAAAACTCTAGTATTGATTATTTTACTAGTTTACTTGGATCCCTGTGACATTAAGAGAAATTTGGAAATTAAATGAATATAGACTTTAAAAATATTTTAATTGTTCTGATTTTGATTTAAAAGGAAATTCTACAAAATATTCTTTAGAGAGAACTAAGCTATAAACCACATAGCATGTGGTTTTAGCGGTGTGTTTTAATGGCTGTGTGTTTACGTGTATGTGTGTGTTTAAAAGTGACAACCTGTTTTGAATTATTGGCATGGTGTGGGTATGGCTAGGATAAGAATGGTAAAGCAAAACAGTCTCTCTACACTATATGAATCTAAAAATTCCTCAATTTGTGGCCTCAATTTTTTCCCCTAGAATAGTTTGTTGAGATTTTACTACTCTTCTCAGAATAAACTTTAAATGGAAAGTACTAGTGAATTAACTGTAGAGTTGAAGAAGTGATAAATGTGAGCAGAATTTCCCAAGTAGGGTTGGCAGATTTAAAAATAATAAATAAGCAAACAAATAATTAAATTCAGGCTATCTACTAAATTCAAATTTCAGGTAAGAAACAAATATTTTTGCCCCATGTAATATTTGGGACATACATATACTAAAAAGAAAATTTATTTTTTCCCTGAGCTTTAATTTTCAATTATCGATTTTT
The DNA here is from genome assembly GCF_028885655.2 of Pongo abelii. NCBI lineage: Eukaryota > Metazoa > Chordata > Mammalia > Primates > Hominidae > Pongo > Pongo abelii. The sequence goes on along the minus strand of NC_071999.2, from coordinate 91,434,025 downwards.
TATGCTGTGTAATAAATTACCACAACTTTACCATCTTAAATGAATATCCATGTTTTATTCGATCATTTCCTGTAAGTTCAACACGAGGACATTTCTGATCAACATCTGTGTTCTCTGCTCAGGGTCTGCAATACTTGAAATGAAGGCATCAGTTGGGCTGTGTTCTTATCTGGAAGCCAGACTAGAGAAGGATCCATTTCTCCAGCCTGGTGAGTGAATTTATTTTGTTTGGTTGTATAGTTCAGGGTAGCTTGCTTCTTGGAAGCCAGCTGTGGAAAGAAAAAGTTTCTGCTGCTTTCAGTCTCTGCCTTCAGGGAAGACCTAGTTTTTTGTTTGTTTGTTTGATTTAAAGGCAGAGTATAATTTGGTTAGTCATATCTAGAATAGTTTCTCTTTGTATTAATTGAATGGCAATCAATTGGGGACCTTAATAACATCAACAAAATATCTCATTTTTACCATATAAGAAAGCATAATCACTATGATATCTCATCACCTTTACCATATTCTCTTGAGTAGAAGCACGTCACAGGATCAAGAGGACGGGCTTACACAAGGATGTGTCTCATTTGGGGTCACCTTAAAGGTTTCAACCACATTTATTTAGCAAATCTATCCCAGAAAGCATGTGTGTTTTAATTATGTATGATTATCATAATAGAAGATATCAAATCTATACAAATTAGTTTTTAAGTGATATGCATACAGGATAACACAAGGGTCAAGAATTTTAGAGAATGAATGTTATATAGTTTCTACCAGCTGTTTCTATGTTCGTGTTTTCAAGATTTATCAAATTATGCCCAAATTGACAGAAATTGGAAAAAATAGCATCACATTAATTTGAAAGTGATACAGTGTTAGAATTACAATCATCATCACTTGCTTATTAATTGTGTAAACATATATTGAGTTTCACTATGCTAAAGAATTATGTTAAGTCCCAGCATTACAGAGATGGGCGATATCCCACCGCTCCCCTCAAAGAATCTAAAGTCGAGAGAAAGAAAGATACATATATTCAGATAACCCTAAATTATTAAACAGAAAATAGTTGATTGAAGCCTTTTTCACTGCAATTTTAGTTTGTCAAAAAATGTCATGAGAGAGTTCAACTAGCAAGTAAGTTTTAGACAAGTCAGGAAGTTGCATCCTATAATCATTTTTTGAAGATATGTAATGCACACATTAATATGTTGTGGGGGAGTTCAACTAGCAAATAAGTTTTAGACAAATCAGGTTGTGAGGAAGTTGCATCCCATAATCATTCTTGAAGATATGTAATACACACATTAATATGGAAAGTCTTTGACGTATTGTTTATAAGGTGCTTAATTTTGCATAACCTAGTATTTCACAATAATTTCAGACTGTCAAAAGACATTTTTATTTAACACATAGTAACATACAGAACCAGAGTTCTACCAGATACTCTCTGAATATGCTGTAGTAGAAAGGTGATGTTGAGAGGGAAGAGGCTACTGGCATGTTAGGTTTAAAATGATACATTACAGTAATTGCGCACCTATATTTGGATTCACCATCCAAACATTTGCCCAGCGTCATATCTTGGAGTTTTTCTATATTCCTCCTTTTTACTTTGCCCAGCTCTTGTTATGTAGTCAGCTCTGTCCACTCCACTTCCTAAATAAGTCAATGGATCAAGTATGTCTTATTGGCCATTGTAGCAACCCTGAAGAAGAATCTTCTTGGAGACAGGTTGTCAGGAAAGGTCATTTCTGATAGGTTGTCAAAAATATTTTCAGTGACGGATATGTGTTGTCTCTGAAACTGTATGTTGATCTCAGTGAAAGAAGAGGAGAGGTGTCATGTCAGCACAGGTATGTAAAAGCATTCTTTATTCTTTCATTTAACTGTCAATAATTTTACAGCTGTTTTGCAAACTCTCATAGCAGTGCACCTGTACAGAAAATGAATGAATTCCATTTACATATTTAAGCAATTAAAGGTGTGAAATCTCACTAATTGTGCATAATTACAATTCAGTGATTTTCCAAACAAACCATACTTTACAATTTAAATGACGACTCTATAATTCATTACTATTCTGTGTGACTCAGCAAAAGATAGCATTTTTAGGCTCCCATCTTTAAAAATATTCGATGTCAATATTTTTCTATGGGCTTGGTTGAAAACATAAACTTCTTATTTGCAATGCAGCTCAGGCAGGAGAACATTTGTGCACTGTTTCTTAGTCTCTGGCTATGACCACTGCTTGCAGGACCTGTCATCATGCAGGCTTTTGCCTCTGCCCTAAGGACTTCATGACATTTTTGCACAAATCGAGTTTTCCCTATTCAGTAGCTTACACGCTACTATATATTTTTTTTCTTTCCCTGCTGTCACTTCTCAGCCATCAGCAATGTCTCACACTGCTTCAACTTGCCAAATAATGGGGTTTTGTGATGTTTTCTCTGCCTGACTTGTTTGTGATCACCCTGCTTCAACTTATCAGTCAGTATGTGGTTTGACTTCCTGTCATTCACCCTCTTTTACAGACTAGCCCCATAAAGCTAAATTGTAATGCCTGTGACTCCATTGCCACTGGGCTCACAGTGTATCACAACCGAGGAATTGTCTGAGAATTTTATTTTAAGTAGAAAGTATGAGCTGGAAGCCACAGGACAATATGCTATCTGTTAGTGTGCCAAAGATGTGCTCACTTTCCTCATTAGCCTCTCTAGCTCATCTCTGCCTGCATCACTTGATTGGCATTTTGCTAAACTAATACACTTTCATGATCAATTTTAGCTGAGAATTTTCAACTTCCTATCTTGGCTGAAATCGGATCTTCTTGACATGATCCAGGATTGCTTCAAGGCAGATTATCAACCTAAAGCATTCCTAACATTGTGCAGTTTCTAATGGACATTGCTGGACAATGATGCTTGCAGAAACTTCTTAAGGAATTTGGCAATAACACAGGCTGCTGAAGAAAAAGAAGTTCATAAAGGACTACAATAATTTGAAACCAGTCAAAGAAATAACAGGTTGTCCACTCATCAGTGGTGACTATATTTGAAATTGATTCTGTGGTAACCTGAGAAAAAACAGATGTTTTAGAAAGTAAACTAGTGCTGATTGCCAAGGTCAGATTCCACAGGCAAAGCTGAGGATCTCATTATTTATTCCCAAATAATAAATAAAATGTGTTTATATGGAAATGTTAAATATCATGATATTAACCATCTGGATCTATCAGTTCTGAGATTTGTGTAAAATCTCGTCAAACCACTCAGAATTTTCTATTGCTTTCATCTTTTTTCTTAATTTTATAAGAAATCTTTCTACTTTGTATGATTGGCAAAATAATAAGTACTTATCTTGAAAAGGGGGCAACAGAGAACATAAAATATAGAAAATACATCACTCAAAATGTTATTTACACAAAGACAATTATTATTTATATTTTGCCATTTTATTCCAGATTTTCTATATCTGTGAGTAATATAGAGAAGTAGCTCCTGCTGTCATTATTTGCAGGAAGACCATATTCTTATTTTCCTGTGAGCTTTCCCAAGTATCTTACAGAAGCTATATGTGTCTTTTTTTTTTTTTTTTTTTTTTGAGAAAGCCTTTCACTGTCTATCACTAACTCAGAAAAGACCTATTAGCATTTCAAGGCTAGATTCCTGTTGCTTTGTTAGAAGGTACATTTTTGAAGTCACAAAAACAGGAACCTAAATTCAGTGGTACTTGTGATTAGTTCTCTCACTGTGTTTTCTCCCTTTCTTGGCATGTGTATTTTAATCTTTGTTTGAAGAATGCTTATGCCACTAAATATCCATATTATCATTTAGAAAACTCATCTTGCTGTTGTCTTGAGACCCTATAAAGAAACCTTTGCACAGTCAAAGTAGTTCATGCCAGCTTCCTATTTTGAAGCAAGTTGACCTCAATATAGCAAATGGAAGTTTTAAGTTGTAATAAAAGACAAAAATGTCAACATGAGACATTCCTATCAGACAAAATAAATAACTTAATCTCTAAAAATGACCTAAAGGCATACAAATGACCAGGTTTCATATCAATTTCTGTGTGTAAAGGTAGAATGTTTGTATTCTTACCATGATGAGATCATATATTGACAGCTGCAACTATCATTGCTGCTAGGATTAAGTCAATCGCATGGTTTCGTCTTTAGTGTGTTGAGGCGAATACAACTTGGTATGACGTGGCTTTACTGTTCTGACTTCTCCTTTTTTGATATAACACATTTCCTTTTTCACAGTGTTTTTCTATAGCCATGGTTACCACTGCATCACTCTAAGAGATCTCTACATTAGTTTCATTCCTAAAAGGTATTCTGAAAATGCCAGAAACTCAATATTAACTAAGTTTACAAAAATAAATAATACAATGAACAAATTAATTTAGAAATAAATTCACATTCTGCAAAGTTGCACAGATGTCTTTAACCGGAGACTTTAATATGCTAATGTGCTTTCTGAATTTCTATGATTTCCCAAACGTATTTGCCTATAAATGCTTTATTGGAGGCATCTTGTGGACTATTTGTTCCTTGGAATGTCTTTGTAAAATCCGGTCCTAGCTAATTAACTGTAGATCCTCTGGGTCCTCTTCTTAATCTAGTCAGTGATTATAATTTTCATTGAAAAACACAGGATCAGCTTAAGATCAGCTCCTTGTGGGTACCGAGAGTTGGTACCAGAATTCTGGTTTTTTTGTTTGTTTGTTTTTCTGTTTAAAGCAGAGAGTTTCTAGTGATGGTCGGTTTCTGCTTTGGCCAACAGGATGTCTATGATCTGGTACTAGGTAAGGTGGTTGTAATCTTATTCAGTGTTTGAGTTTACACCTATTTCCAACCATAGAAGCAAGTACGCTCTCAAAGGGACTATTTGTCCATGTCTAGGATAATCTCATTAATTTTCACTTGCTTTTGTTAGGTAATGGAAAGTTTTTGTTGAGTTCATCGTATAAGCATGTTACAAACTATGATGTAGTAACAACCCTACTCTTATCTACTTAACACTACAGAAGTTTGTTTTTTTGTGTGCATATTTAGTGAGGATCCCTATAATATTCCTGGGCTATGTTGATTCATGTATCAAATCAATGATTCCAAATGCCTCTTGAACATGAGGCCTCCATGTTAATAGCTAACAGGAAGAGATAATCTAAAGAATGGTATAGGGGATGCACTCTGCCTATACCAACAAAGTTCTTCAAATGACCTGCATGAAAACTAAGAATGTGTAAGTTTAGTTCAGAATCTATGCAGTAGATAAGGTGGTCGCCTGCTCTGCTCTTTTGTGATTAGCTGCTCATTCATAGTTTGATGAATCCCTTCTGATATCGATCCTAAAAATAACTAATTTCTGCTAGGAAAACTTACCAGTGTTTATCCTAATTTATTTTCTCACATTTGCAGATGGTATTTTTCACTTGACTATGTTCAATTTCTATTTTGTGAAATCTACTGAATCCATCGTGCCATAGTCCCCTGGGTATGAAAAATACAGAAAGGGCTTCTTTGGGAAAGGAGGGCCAATTCTACTTTCAGTTTCCAGCAGGGAAAATAATCATGATTAGGAGCACATATAAATAAATCTGCAAGGCACCATTAGACAGTGTGACTGAGTATATTCTATAGCATATACTGCTTTAGTCAACAGAGAGGCTAAGCTTACCATAAAATTAAGTGGAGAAGCAAGTTTGTCTTTGGTTCTCTTCCATATTCACTCTTCACTATCTTTCTCTGCCCACTCCCTTTGATAAAATATCCTCATGAGGTGAGTTAGAAGCCAGGTTTAAAGCAATATTTAAGGCACTATTGCCAGAACAGCTACTGATGCTCCAATAGAGAAAGGGAAATGAAGAGTGAGTATAACTCTAAAACTAAAGAGTAGTTTCTCTTTCTATCAAGGCTGATAGAGGTCAACTGACATCCGTTTTAATCCCTGTTTGTTGTTGTGCAGCTTGGAATTAGTCACACATACTTAAAGTTTCCCTTTAGTAAAAAAAAGAATTTGGATCTTATTATCTTCAAATTCTCCTTAGTTCAAAAAAAAGTAGTAACATTTCTTAGCATCTTTATTTTCAGTAAATCCAGTAGAAATTTCATTTTCTATTCAGTCTTTCTAATTTGATTGTCACTTAGTAGCATCTTCTGCTTAACAATAGTATTGATAAAATATGATGTAATGGAACAATGCAGAATAATAATACAGGCTTCAAAGTTAGAATTCTAGTTTAAATCCCAGGTTAACAGCTGGCTAGTGTGTATCACTTGGCATGTTATTTAACTCCTAAGTCTCAATTAATAACTTCTTAAATGATGGCTTAGTGAGGCAAATGCTTGCACAATCCTAGGTGAGTAATGTACACATAAAACTACTATAATGAATGATGTTGTCTTTTCTGTTTTTAAAATGATATTTGGACACTTATCCTAATAACAATTGTCAAAATGTGGGGGCAATTTGTAGATTATATTTGGACACTTTGAGGATCCTATGATATTAAGCCATTCAGGTGATGTAATTTGTGGTTGAACATACTCTTCCCTTACGGGTATGGTCCACAGAAAAAGCCAACAAGGTCATTGTGGAAATTCTGATATCAAAACCCAGGTTGCTGCACCTACGGGAAAAGACAGTTATTCTATGGCTCTCATGCTAACAATAGCAGACTCACTTTAATTGGTGATATGGTTTGGTTGTGTCTCCACCCAAAGTTCACCTTGAATTGCAGCTCCCATAATTCCCATGTGTTGTGGAAGGAACGCTGTGGGAGACAATTCAATCATGGAGGCGGTTTCGTCTATACCCTTCTCATGGTAGTGAATAAGTCTCATGAGATCTGATGGTTTCATAAGGAGAAACTCCTTTCACTTGCTTCTCATTCTCTCTCTTGCCTGCTGCCATGTAAGACTTGCCTTCTGCCTTCTGCCATGATTGTGAGGCTTCCCCAGCCACATGGAATTGAGTCCATTAAACCTCCTTTTCTTTGTAATTTATCCCATCTCAGGTATGTTTTTATCAGCAGTGTGAAATCAGACTGATAACATCAGACATTTATTTTTGGGGAAAATGTATATACCCATGGCATGTATAATATAAATATTTGCTAAAAGTTTTAAAGATTAGCTTCTTTTCTTTTTTTTTTTTTTTTTTTTTTTTTTTTATCTTCGGGGTATAATTTAATACAAGTGAAAACATGCAGTAATGCATTCTTTCTTGATGAAGATAATTAAAACTCAGGAAAAAAAATTCCAATTATCATGCTAGGATGCTCATTATCTAGCAGAAATAATTATATTCAACTTTCAATTATTGTTAAGTATTTTACCCTTAATATTGGACAACAGGAGATAATTATTTAGAGTGTGAAGCTTGTGATAACACCTGTCAACCTCCCAGAGCCAACAACAATATGTTATAACCAAACTAAACATCTACAAAACCAAACTAATCACAGATATTTTTACTTTAATTCGCAGTTGGATCTTTCAGATATTGTAATAGCTATTTGGTTGAAAAGAAAAACACATAAAGATATGTATGAAATACTGAGTAAAACAAATTTAAGCAGTTTTCTTAATTGTAAGGTTTTCTCAACATTTTAATATGCTGGTTCAAACTTTTAAGAGAGCAGATATATTTATAATAAGTACATATTTATAAGAGGACATATATGGTATATATAATATAAAATAAACATATACTAAAAGGATATGATATGCATTGATAATAAATACATATTAAATATATAAACAAATTCAGTATACACTTTATTAAATACATACTACAATTATATTATGTTTTCAGAGAATATAGTCTTGTATAAAAATATATACTTTATTATTCCCAGGAAATTAAGAATTTTAAAAATGTTGTTCTTTGCTGTCCATGATCCCAAATACATCCTAAAAAAATCTGAATGCTGTCAGTTAATTTTAATTATCAGTGCTACATTTAAATAACTATAGTAAAAGATTACATTTTTCTGAAATCTCATAAGAACATGTGCTTTATGTGTTTTATTGTCAAAATTTCCAAAACACACCTTATCCTGAGCCTCCTGTTTGGCTTTTCTTCTGACTTAGTGACAAATGGAAAAAATATAGAAAGAAAGAAGAAAGTAAAGCGGACTGACCCTTTGCTTTTCTCAACCATTTTCCTTACTTAGATACAATTTGTTCTAATTTCCAAGTACAGTTTTAAAGCTACACAGAAATAAAAAAAAAACCAACAAAAATAGCATTATGGAAGTCTCTACTCTTTCTAGCTTACAATCTCCAGTTTTGACATTATCACCTTTGAATCTTTTAATATAATGGTTTGTGACATGTATTAAACATCATATTTTTTATTGAAATAGGATTAAAATTTTAATATATCCAGAGCTATATTTGCATCTGAATTCCATATTGTTCAAATCATAATGTTCTACTACAAATTGGTGAATTTCAATATTTCCCATATTTAAACGTAGCCTATTCAGATATTCTTTCATTCATATTGTTCATCTTTGTATTCAACACTCTATAGGTTTGTGGGAAAGGGAGATGCTATTTATTTTACTTGCATGCGATGGTAATTGAAAAGCTATACTTATATTAACATAGTAGATATAGGAAAGATGAAAAGTAGCTAAGATATACATGGGCCAAAGCAAAGGAGATTTAACATTGTTTTACATTTGTTATTTATACCTGATTTTTCCAACACTTCGATATTAGGCAGGCTTGCCTTTACTGTTAAGCAATGACAAGTGCAGGTGGCCCGGCTGACCATCTAATATCCTGGGCCATCATCCACAATTACTGGAAACTTACAGTGAGAAAGCAGTTCAAATGTTTAGTGCTTTTGAAAGTCTCTTCCTGCTAGGGTTTTCCCTGAACATATGCAAACCTCTTACACTGCAGCTTTGTACTGCTATAGCTTCATCTAATGGGGCTGGCAGAGCACTTTTTTCCCTATAGTTTTAAAAATTCACCTTAATATTTTTTGGTCCTTACAGCATAACTGCTTTATTGGCTAAGTGTAGTTGTTAATATTGAAGTCTCTTATTCTTTTTTCTTCCAATATCTTTAAAAACAATTATATGAATGTAAATTTATGTATCACTGTTTAATCACACTACTTTTTATAGTAGAATTAATTTGGGTAGAGAAATAAAACTGTCAGCATGTACCTACCAGTTTTACACAACAATGAATAGAACAGGTAAATTTAATTTTAAAAAAGTCTAAAATACTTTTGTAAATTAAAAATGTAAAAAAACAGCTAAGTTTACTACACTGTCCACATCTCACTTAACTCTAAAATCATTTGAATAACATTACTTGAAACTAAAAATGTAGTAACAGTTATCAACAAAGAAATGCTTAATTATATCTACAGGTTTTCTAAGTTTTTACTTTATACACATCTATTAATATTTTCATCAGTAAAGGTTTACATATGTAGGAAAATCATATTTTTAATATTTCTTCCATTTATATCTGCATTTGGCTACTACAAAAATACTTTAATGTCAAGAAGCTAACTTTCATCAAAATGAATAAAAACTACATTATATGCTTTGAATTCTGGGTCACTGTGGAATAGTAAAACAGTAATACAGAATTTTCAAATCAAAAGCCAAATGCAGGAAAGTCATCCAATAATAGTTTTTGCCTGCTGTGTTGTAGTTTGCTTATTGTTAATATTGGCTCCAAGAGGTTTGTTTTGAATTACTTCCCACAAGTTTGCTGTTTCCTATTGAGCCTTAAATGACTGACATGTTAAATTATGCATGATCAACTGAAAAGGATCACTTAAAATGTTGGCACTCAGTCACCATCTGTGCTTTGTACGTTGACATATCTCACATCATTTTCATGTTTGCTTTGTAAATGGTGTGACGGTTAGGCTTTTCCTAATGTTTGTTGTTCCATGCAACTAATTCTAGTGATGGTCATATTCTGAGAATATAAAGATCCATTCAGGAAACTGTGAAGAATTTTGAAGATAAAAACCTTCATTGGGTGGTGACGCTTATTTCTAATATTTCTCATGACAATCAATGCAGGTATATATTCATCCAGGATTTCATTCTGTAATATGCAGTATTAATTTCTGAATTGTATTGCAACAAAATTTCCTTCAGAAAAGTAATCAGTGGAGCCTTTCCCACATAATGTGCATAACTTCAAAACTTGCACTAAAAATAAATTGAATACCCAAAGAAATCTTTCTTATTATCATTTGATTAATCTTAAAAAATTAAGAGATCATTACGCATATAAACTCACATACAATATTTCACAAGTAGAAGATACACTGAATAACAAAGTTAAATATAGTAAGTATAGTGCATTAGAAAATAATTTCAAAGTTGGGGAAAACAGTATTAGGATGTATGCACCAGAATACTAAGTAAAGCATTTTTATCATTCTTATATTCCCTAAGATAGCATGGACCTAAATCTTGGACACATCATTATTACTCTCACCTAAGCCCCAAATATTTTTCCAAAATTTATAATAAACTTAATTTCTACATCATTGTCTGAAATGGCCATGATTTCTATAAAACAAAGTGAAATCCTGTGAATCACTTTTGTTTACTCATATTACTTGACTTAATAGAGTGTTAAGAGAATCATTTGCAACTATAATTGCACGTGGCAATTACTTCATGTAAAATAAATTTAAAAATGACGACGTATATAAACTATTATACTCCCCACAAAGAAGGACTTTCCAGAAGTCCAAATACAGCTTTGAGAGATCCTTATAAATTATTTTCTTCTTCTAATCAGCTCAAAATTTTTCCTTAAAATTTATTCCACTGATGCAGGCAAAATATGCACCTAAAATGCTTATTAGAAAAAACCCAGATCAACAAGGTTCCTATTATTAAAATGTTCACAGAGTAAAGGAGAGCAAACACAAAGTCATGAGGAAGAAAAATGAGCTCATTTTCTTGGCAACCAAATGACTATTTGGAACCAAGGATTAAATGAAGTAAAATTTCAGTTACACTCCCCCCTTCTTTCCCTGAAAGTAAACACACACTGAACCATTCTTAGGCTATTACAAAATCAAAGATTATGAAAGTCTTACTTTGTATATTTTGAATATGGACATTTCCAACTGACAGATCTTTCAAAAAAAAAGTTCTGGCTTTCAAACTAACTACAGGATTGTTAGGATTATGTGATTGAAAATAAAGAAGAATAGATAAATTCTTTTATATTCTTTCCTATGCTCCTTTTAACAACCGTGTGTTTAATTTCTTCTCTTTTATCTGGAATAGGGGTTGTAGGGTTATATTTTTAGCTATTTTTATTAACCATTATTTATAAACTTAGTCTCTGGCACCTCTCTGTTACTGCTCTGTGTTTTGCTTTTTTAAACAAAACTCAGTCTTCATTTCTACTCATGATTTCAGCTACCATTGTCCTATTTCTTCTTTCTTCCATATAGTTTCCTCTGTCCAAGTTTTCTGGTATTCACACTCTTTGCCTTAGTCTTGACCTATTTTTCAGGTACCATGAAAGCCTTTTTACTTGACTTATAAGTAGGCAAATTTTATATGCTATTTTCCTACCATGTTTGGCAATCCTATCCGAATATCAGCATTTCAATTTCTTTTCCACAATTTTAAAATTCAAAAAGCTCTGAAATTGTGTTTGTGACAAATGTAATCATACAAATGAGTGTGACTGACATGAATTGTCTTTCCCTACTACATGAAGAGCATGTCCAGTCTATATCTACTGCAGAAGTATGCCCCAGACCCCACAGTACATTGTATGTAACATACCTTGTATATAGAATACTAATTTGCCTATAGGCAGTTATCTTCACCAAATATATTTACTCTATCTTTCTTTTAACCTTTTGGTGTTTATTCAAGATTCTACCTTCGATTTGCCCTTTTTCTTTTCACCAAGTGATATAATCTAGGCACTCTTTCCTCTAACAACTACCTACAGAATATTAATCTGTATTTCTATCATGGATCTTTTTAAAGACTTCATACAGACATGTCAACTCTGTTTCCATGTAGGTATCTTAACACCTATAATAACTACAGCTACTGTTTGTAAAAAAAAGAGCACATAACACGTGTCAGGCTGTGTGACAGCTTTAAAACATTATCTTGTATATATATACCCAACCACCTAATGAGGTAGTTATTGGAATTTACTTTTAACAGACAGTAATAATTTTCAACATTAATCAATGTTTCCCATGGGCCTGGTGCCATTTTAAACATTACCTTTTTTATACTGCAACATTTAATTCTCACAACCAACTAACCAATAGGTAATATTATTGTCCCATTATACAATGAATGAAACTTGGCCCAGAGAAATAAGTAACATACCCAACGTGACACAGGGGAAGGTTCATTATTTTTGTTATTCAAGCTGACGTCTGTTTTACTAAGCCCTGTATTTTACACTTATACTGACACAGCTTCTCAAATCTAATAAAAATATGTACTTAGGTTTCCCCCATTACCATCTCGTTATGCTTCTATAATTTTTATCGATAACAACATGAAAATAATGTTAATGTTAAACACGACCTGCCTCTTTCTCAAACTCCACGTTTCATCTGATGCTGTATTCTGTCAGTGATGTCTCCTAGGTCTCACATTTGTTGCCAGTTCTGAGTGAGCACAGTTACGGCTTAAATCCATCTTTTCCTACTTGGGCTACTGCAGAGATCTCTCTTAAATTGTCTTCTTGCCCCTATTAGACACTCCTTGTAACCTGCCCTAAACTCTCTAATAATAATGTTTTAAAAATCTTATAGAAGCATAAGATTATTTTAACTCTTCAGTAGCTCTGCATCTCATACTTCTTTACAAGACCAATGCGACTTTTTTCTTCCTATTATCTCAAACTCAGTAGCCTATTGTTAGCCCTTCTGCTAGTCACAGTAAATTAATCCGTAGATATATATGGGGTATTGGTTCCAGGACCTCCCAAATTTACCAAGATCCACATGTACTCAGGTCCCTCAGTCAGCCCTGTGAGAACCCAATATGTGAAAAGTTGGCCCTCAGCATATGTAAGTTTTTCATCTGGCGAACACATTTTCAGTCTGTGTTTGATTGAAAAAAAATTCACATATAAGTTGACCTGCACAGTTCAGACCAGTGTTCAAGGGTCAACTGTATATATTTACCTAAAGCATCCTATTTCATTATTCCAAGCATTTGTTTTTATTTGTTTGTTTTTTCTGAGACAAGGTCTCACTCTGTGGCCCAGGTTGGAGTGTAGTGGGACCACAGCTCACTGCAGCCTCTACCTCCGGGGCTCAATGCATCCTCCCACCTCAGACACCCAAAATGCTAGGATTACAGGTATGAGCCACCGAACCAGCCACAGTTCCATTTATAACTGATCATTTTCACCTTTGTTTATGATTGTATCTTTATGTCAATCTTTGTGTATAACTGCCCTTACGTGTGTGTAGTCTTATATATACATGCATATGTGCTTATGTACACAAAATCACATATATATACACACACATATTTTGATATAGAACTTAAGAGAATGTATTTCAATTATTTGTTAATGCATTTCCTACTTGAATGTAAGGTTCTCTATTTGTAGGGTAGAATTATACACCTTATTGTGCAAAGCAAAGAAAAAGAAAATCTTCAGAGTGATTCTCAGGATTTCAAGTGTGGCTAATCAGTTGTCATTGCAATTAAGATAAACTAATATGTATGGATTTTGTATTTATTTATATTTCATTTTGTTCTGACATATTGTTAAAGTTTTACCACAACTTATTAGTTGAAAAATTATTTTCTAAAATAGGGTAAAAAATACATTGTATACTTGATGAAAACTACATTGTAAGGAACACACATGAAGAAAAACAGACTAAGATTACATTTTAGAAAGTTCCTATATGTGGGCTGGGCGCGGTGGCTCATGCCTGTAATCCTAGCACTTTGGGAGGCCTAGGTGGCAGATCACCTGACGTCAAGAGTTCAAGACCAGCCTGGCCAACATAGTGAAACCCCATCTCTACTAAAATACAAAAATTAGCAGGGCATGATGGCGGGTACCTCTAATCCCAGCTACTCGGGAAGCTGAGATGGGAGAATCGCTTGAACCCGGGAGACGGTGGTTGCAGTGAACCAAGATGGCGCCACTGCACACAGCACTCCAGCCTGGGCGGCTGAGTAAGATTCTGTCTCAAAAAAAAAAAAATTCCTATATGTGAATGAGCTGTTTGCTCATGTGGTTGAATTGCCTATGTAATAAAAGTTTAAATTATTGAAAACTAGTTAAACCACTGGTATTAGATGAAGAAAATAAAAATTAGACAAACAGCAAATAATTATTTTTTTAAATGTTACTATGTACACCATTTATAGATGTATTATTCTGAAAAAAAGTTCAACCATTTAAAATACGTATTTTGGTATGGTTGCTATGATGGCCATTTTTTAAACATTAGTTTATATTTATTGTGATTCAAGGTACACAACCTAAATTTTCACAATTTTAATCATTTCTTAAACTTTACAAATTCACAAATTAAAAAATATAAAGGAGCCAAAACTTATGAACATGTTTAAATAATGACTTTTCTATTGGAAATCTCCTTTTAATATTACTTTCATTTTTTATAATAGATTGCATCATTCAAAGAAACTGAAGGGTATTATTAATATATTTAATTATTAAACTAGTTTTTCCTATAAAAGGTATACTGAACTGTGAATTTCATAAAATAAAGCTACGGTTATGTATATTAATATATACTGAGTAACACTTTAAATAGGAATGTTAGCAAAATGGTTAGGCAGGGTATGTTTATCCAAATTGGTATTGATGAGAATAGTGGAGGCAGAAAAATGTCAACAAGCCAACCCTCAATCATAAAGTCAAAACTGGGGTAAGAAAGGATCTGAATCTTGATATTCTGCCAAAAAAATCAAGTATCTCAAGACTGATAAATATTACTTCTCATTTGGCTCAATTTTCAACATTTAGGGATACAATTAAAATACTAATATTATATATCTCACTCCAAAGGGAGATTAGTTATTCCATTTAGTGTAATCTAATCAAAGTATAGTGATCATCAGTGTAGTTCAGTTGTATGTTTATGCCATTCACTTACTTGTTACAGCCACATGCAACTCAATAGCATTAATGGATTTTCACTGAATCTCTTCTAAACTCCTTGATGTCAGAGGATACATTATAACATGCTTTATATTTTCAAGCCTTGCCTAGACCTGGTATGAAAAAGAAATAGCTCTCTGTACACTCTAGATGTTTCAACCCAAGACAATAGGTCTATCCATTAAATCACTAAGACTTAATGCTAAGATTACATTTTAGAAAGTGTCTATATGTGAATGAGCTATTTGCTCACGTGGTTGAATTGCCTATGTAATAAATGCTTAAATTATTGAAAACTACTTAAACCTCTGGTATCACATGAAGAAAATAAAAATTAGACGTTTACTAACCATTTAAAATGCAGATTCTGTTATCAAAACACCAGTGTATGGTCTAGGTTCTGCTACTCACTGCACAGAAAGCCAATTACTGAGACAGCAAATATTGCCAGGGAAGAAGGCTTTACTTGGGTGCTGCAGTGAGAACAGGAATCAGTCTCAAATCCATCTCTTCGGCCAACCAAAACTGGGGGTTTATGTAGCCAGGAAGGAATGTAACTACATGCAGGTAAACAGGTACTAGGGAGGGGAAAGGAAACCATGAAAGATAAAGGGGTGTCTTCCCAGTATCTGAATGTGGTGATCTGGTGAGTTTCAGTCCCTTGATACTATCTGGGAAGACTGAGAGTGGTTTCCTGAGGAAGGGACTCAGATAAGACAAATATAAGTTTCAAGCATTAAGATAGGAGGTTCAAGTTCTATGTTTATTTAAAAAGACTAAAAATATCAGTTCTTTGGGACAATTGGTCTGGTTTCAATTTCATCATTGGAATTGAGCTGGTAACATTATACCATGTTAATTCTGAAACAAAGATTAAAAAGAGACTGATCGTGTTATCTTTAAAAATATTTTATCAAAGTCATATCATTATTTTTATTTAAGATGTTTTATAAATTTACAGACTGTAAAATGATCATGTCTGAGTACATATTTATTAATAATATACATCCTCAAAGTAACAATTGAGTAAACAAAAGTGAAAGAAGTATGGTAATTTTCATTATCATTATAAACCAGTAATGCCATACCTGCTTTCCTCCACTGACCCTGGAGTTGGAACCAGTAGTCAATTTTTTTTTTTTTTTTGAGATGGAGTCTCGCTCTGTCACCTAGGCTGGAGTGCAATGGCACAATCTCAGCTCACAGCAACCTCCACCTCCAGGATTCAAGCAATTCTCCTGTCTCAGCCACCCAAGTAGCTGGGATTACAGGCACCCGACACCATGCCAGGCTAATTTTTGTATTTTTAATAGAGACGGGATTTTACCATCTTGGCCAGGCTGGTCTTGAACTCCTGACCTCGTCATCCACCCGCCTCGCCCTCCCAAAGTGCTGGAATTACAGGTGTGAGCCACCACTCATGGCCCACCAGCAGTCATTTCTGACACTGCAACTAAACAATTCACTTTTCCTTTTGGCAATCTTTTCTTTCCCGTATGTATAATAAAGTACTTTTATCTATTATCATCACTTATATTACCACACATCCTTAGACACAATGGCCACAAAGCAGGGTGCCATAAGAGGAAAAATGCTTAAGATGTTTGAATTACTTCATAAAAATTAGATTCCATGGTGAAAAAGATTTGAAAACTTTAGAGTTAAAAATTTTTTTCCAAAGCCTTTTTTTGTATTCTAAGCTGACTGTGACTCTCTTAGTGGATGATGGAACACATTTTTTTTTCTCAAGATGTTTGATCTGTGAACCTTGTTTTAAAAAGCAACTTTTGGATCTTTTTCATGAGACATCCTTTAGGAGTTTAACTAATTAATACTTCTATGGAATAGAAAGATTCCATTTTAAATCATATGCCAAATCAGAAAGAAATGTGCCTAAATGTTTATTTGATCTTTCCTAAATACTTTTATGAGTATTTAACAGGAGTGAACTATATTAGAACTCATCAGAACTAAAAGCCAATTCCATCATATTTTTTTCTTTTCTAAAAGACTGATACAATTTAATGAGTTTTAAGAATGCTTATCAGTATCTTAGAAGGAAATTGTAATGGCAATATTTATTTCCTCTGTAAGTTTGTTGTTAATTTTTTTTGAGCATTAAGGTAATTATAATTCATATTTTGGTCAACAAAGACAAAGTGAACAAAGATAATACAACTACTTACAACATTTGGAAGGATTAGATGCTTTATATTTTATTCCTCAGTCATCAGCATTTTTGCCTTTTTTTCCTCCACTTTTTAAGTTTTGGTTCAGTGTTCTTGAATTTCATGTCAGCTAGCTTAATACAGCTTCCTTTCCCTCAAGCACAGTAGATTAGCAATAATTAGATATCTATAAAGAATGCAATGTTTTATATAAGCAGATGTGAACTGATTCTCTGGAAAATCAAAAAGATGATCTCTTATTGAAGACATATATGGAAAAAAATAGCCACAGTCCAAATTGATTCAGAGTTAAAATATAATTTTAATAAAAAGCAATGTTGAAATCACATGTAAATGTTTTTCATTAAATCCTAATGAGTACACACTATGTAAGTACTACAGAAAAATAAATTACAAATTCCATTTTAAGAAGCGAGACTTGCATAAGCAGTTTTTGAAATGAGAAGCGTTGGTCATGTGTTGATGACATTACTTCATTAAACTTTAATTAGCATTGCATAAATCATGTAAGGTTTATAAAACAAGTTAATAATTTAATCTTGTAAGACAAATTTTTGTACTGTGCTGTAACATTACTCATTATGCAGCTTTAATTAAAACCTACTATTTCAGCAAATAATTCATCTATTTAAATACCAATTTTAAGATGTTTATAAATCTTCACAAATAGAAAGTTTGTTTTTTCTCCCAATCTCTTAGTAGCCAAAAGTAGGAAAAGTTATAAACAGTATACACCAAAGATTTTTCACCAAACAACCTTGTTTTAAATGGTCAAAGTGAGAAATATAATAATGTTTATCATAAAAGCTGTGAAATTGCTATTGTAAAGGTATCATAGTCACAGTGCAATTCTGGAAAGCTAAAAAAAAGCAATGTGGTCTAGTTATGGGTTCCGAAAATAAATATTCACCATGCTGACTTGTGATTACAGAAAAGATTTGGTACATTACCTGCTAATGAAAGTAGAGAGAAGGAAATGGGAATTCATTTTGGAGAATAAGAAATACAAAGGGGGAGGAATAAAACCATGACAGTTCTTATGTGCAAGTGTGAAAGCGTTAAAGGGTCAGAATGATAAAGACAGTAACATAAATAAAATCCGGAGTCCTCGCTGGATATAGTAGGTATTTGACATATCCAAATAGAGACTTGTGAAAGAAAATGAAGAACAGCTGAACATGTATAACCAAATACATATAATTAACCAAATAATTAAAACATAATACATATGGAGATGGAGAACAGGCTTGTGTGAGAAACAGCAGTCAAACAGTTTGCAAGAAAGATTTCATGTGTTCAGTTTTTCAGATCAATTATCACAACATTAAGGATTGAGATATTCTTGGGGCCAGTATTCTTTCCTGTAAATATCAAAGAAAGTTATCTTCCAGGGCAAACACGTTTTTCGTTTGCTGTACATGTTGACACCCATTTGCTCAAATACCTCCAAAGGTTTAGTACTTCCTGTAAGATAAATGTTCTTCTAACGTGTCTTTCAACTCCCACAAACAGGCTTAGAGTCATATTTTTATAAGAGTATTCACATTTCCCAATAGAAGTCCTGTACATTCCCCGTGAACTCTCCTAGACGCAGATCAACCGACATGCCTTATATATTACCTTTCCAGACACTGGAGAATGCACTCCTCTCTGCTTGCATTGTTTCTGTTCATACTTCAGATCCTTTATCAGTGAGAAGTCTTCCCTGATTATTCCAAGCTGCAGTGGGCAATTCATTCTCAATAATTCAGTAGTGTTTGTCCAAGGCCAGGAAAACACGTGAGATTTACAAACTGTCCTATTTTAGTGGTTAACGTTCAAGTATTTTTTTTCAAGTGGAAATATAATAATAATACTGTGGTTTATTTATAGTAATATATTAACAGTTATCAAAATTACCAGTTATTAAAATAGATTTTCAGAGAAATAAACAACTCAAGAAAGTTTTAGCTAACAAGCAATTCTACATATTTATCTGTACCATTAAAGACTGCTTTTTATATTGAAAGCAATGAGTATAACAGGACTCCCCTCTTCGTATTCGGTCTTCTTTAGCTTCTTCTCAAACTCTTCTTTTTTTTTTTGAGACGGAGTTTCACTCTTGTTGCCAGGCTGGAATGGCAGGCATGATCTTGTCTCACTGCAACCTCTGCCTCCTAGGTTCAAGCGATTCTCCTGCCTCAGCCTCCCGAGTAGCTAGGATTACAGGCACGCGCCACCACACTCGGCTAATTTTGTGTTTTTAGTAGAGACGGGGTTTCTCCATGTTGGTCAGGCTGGTTTCGAACTCCCAGCCTCAGGTGATCTGCCCGCCTCAGCCTCCCAAAGTGCTAGTGTTACTGGTGAGAGCCACCGCACCCGGCCTCTCCTCTCAAACTCTTTTACCATTGCTAGTGCACACTTCAGCAGGAAAAACATTGCTTTTCCTCACCCCTGGATCTTGTCTAACATTTTAGCATGTTTAGATGGAAGGTAAGATTTCAAGGCATATTGAAATACGCAAGCTTTTTCCTCTGCATTTTTTACTTATATTTGTTAGTTTATAATATTTGTTCATTTAAATAGATAATACAGGGAGTAAATACCTTCATGGGAAGGGTACATAAAAGCATAATACAAATGGATTTTGCCTTCTGCATGATAATCTTTCCAACTAAATGACTTGATAGTATCAATATTTTAATAACAATTATGTGGTGACAAATGCGCGTATAAGCAAGGACTGTTTGGATAAATAGGAACAACCTCATGCCATCATGCTGTGAGAACATGTGAGGGTGCAGTCACTGTTTTTGTGACACTGCATGGGTGTGTGTATGTGGCGTGCACGTGTGTGACACTGAGGATTGCACTTTCACAAGTTCATATACATATACATATACAGATACACACACACACTTTATGTATTTTAAAATTAAATAAGATATTGAATGTTCTGTTGCTCCATTTCCCCAAAATTCCAAATATGTAGTAACTTTCATTTAAGTGATACACTGAAAACTTATAGTGATAGTGATACTAATAAGACATTTTAAATACAATATAAATGATAGTGATACTGACATTTTCAGTGTAAGCTAAATTTGGACCCATAATTTATCACTTAAAATATCAGTATCACTGTAACACAAAACTCAAAAGAAAGTTATGACATATTCAGAATTGTGGGAAATGGAGCTTTAGAATATTTTCTATTTTCATGTTCCCTAAAATAAACATTAGGCCAGTATTACTACTTTCCAAAAGAAGCTACTGCTCTTAGCAGGCAATAGTTGCTAATTTTATTTTACTTGTTTTAACGAGATATTATAATAATAGAAATGTCAATCATAAAGACATACCTTTATTTTATCTCATTCTCTCTGTATCCATTTTTTTTAATCCTTAAATGGAAATAATGGCTATCTTTTGAAAAAACAGTTATATATACACCAATGAACAAGAACAGATATTTATTTTCCTTTACTGGAGCTAAGAGACTGTTTGCAATAACATATATTAATCGAACTACATAGTTTCAGTTAAAATCGCAAATACAAGTAAACAAGAAATAATAAGATATGTGAATAGAAATGACAGCATTGTTTGTATATGTCTAGGTACAGTGTGGTGGTAGCAGTGCTAGAGTTATAGTGAAGAACTCTCTTGGTAAATATTATTTCAGTTTGGAAGGAAGTGCTATCTAGTTGAAGACTAGAATGGATAGCATTTGAGACAGAGTAAAGCAAATGCAAAAACACGTAGTAGAAAGAAGAATAACCAGATTAAACAATAGGAAGAATCCGAATGTAGATGGATCCAAAAACTATTGGCAGGACAATTTCTGTTATATAAAGACCTTACTGTCTACACTCAAATCCTTATAAAAAGAGAAAGCTGGATAAACTGAAAATCGATGGGTTTTCTTAGACCACATGGAGAACTGAGGTTGTGAGGCAAACCACCATCCTCAAATCTGGAGAGGCAGCCACATCAAGAGAGACACAATCAAGATCTGCATATCTGGAGCCAAAAGCTAGTATGAACTCTTACATGATAAATTTTGATAAATTACTAGAGGATAAGTAAGAACTAGCATGAGAGTGAGAAACTCTCTTAGTGGGATCCCTCAAGCTTTCACAGTCTTAGTGGGATCCCTCAAGCTTTCACAGGCTTAGTGGGATCCCTCAAGCTTTCACAGGCTTAGTGGGATCCCTCAAGCTTTCATAGGCTTTCTCTCCAGGAACATGATCAGATTTCCAGGGAGAAGACCACCCCTCACGGCACTGTCTGAGAGGGGATATAGTCATCACTGTGAAATACATGCAAAGACCTGTCCATTAAAACAACAACGACAACAACAACAACAAAAACCTTTACAGAGAAAGACTTTTCCAGAACTTTAGACCAGCTTAGGGCATTACTTCCACATCAGCTCCCTCTAGCCTTCCACTGTCTGCTATTGTGTAGCAGGGAGCAAAATTAGTGCGAGTCAGGGCTTGAAGAAAGTAGATCAGGTTGCTGTTGTCACTGAAGAGAGAAAAGAGCAGGAGGTTAAAAAGAAAAAAACAGCTATATCACTGAATAAATATTTGTGAATGTCACAGCCTGGAGACACAGGCCCACTAAATGACCAAGATTTCATCAGAACTATGATTAATATGTTTCAGGCTCTAATGGAAAAAGTAGCTGGAAAATCTACTATACGGGAAACTTTGTATGCTTTGTACAGAAACTTTGTATCTAATATAAAGGATATACCAAAACAGGTGGGTAATATAAGAAGAAAAGATAGGAAATGTAAGAAAGAATAAGAAAGAATTACCAGAAATTTTTAAAAACAAAAACAAAGTAGCAGAAATAAAGAATGTGTTTGATAGGCTTTTCAGTAGATTAGATCCAGCCAAGAATAAAAGCAGCGATTATGAAAATATTTCTAGAGAAACTTCCAAGCGGATGCTGTCACACGACCTTTGGGGTGTTGCTTCGCCGGCCAGAAACTTCTGTGGCCACCGGCGCCTTCTGCTTGAGTATTGCTTGTGCCTGCTGGGCTCATTCCGCCCACTCACCCCAGTAGGCTGCGCTCCGCTTACACTATCAAACCAGATCCCACACTTGCCAAGGGGAAGCCAGGCCTACAGCAGCGAGGGGTGTACAGTCAAGCCAGCACAAGGTCCAACCACTGCACACTGCCAGGCACATCTGGCTGCTGCAGAGGGGCAGGCAGCTCCAGGCACTGGCACAGGTGCCAGCTCCATGTGAGGCTGCAGCTGGACCAGATGTACTGCATGCGGCTTCTGCTGGAGACACCCATGTCTAGAAGAGGGGAGGAAGGTGGTGCCAGGAAGCCTAGAGATGCCAGAAACCGCAGAGCCTCAAAGCAAGTGTTACAGCCCTGACTCAGGGAGTCCCTAGGTCTGGGCTCTGCAAAGGACCACAGCTCTTCCCTCCTTCTAGAGGCCCACAACCTGGCAAGCAGGGGATGTGTTTCAGCCCTATTTGTGTTACAGCTCTTTCAGTTCTGCCACTCAGTGGGTCTCAAGTTCTTGGCCTGAATCCAGGAAGAATGGGGTATGTGGATAACTGGAGGGTGAGCAAGGCAGAGTGGAGCTTCACTGAGTAACAGAACAGCTCTCAGGAGACCTGAAGTGGGTAGTTCCTTTATGCAGGCAGGTTGTCCCAACAAGTGTCCAGCTCTCAGCAAACAGGAAGCCTGCAGTGCACAGCTCCTTTCCACAGTCAGGTTGTCCCAACAAGTCGAGGAGAACTGAAGTGGGTAGCTCCTTCCCACCACTGGTAGTCCTGACATCTGTGTGAGTCTGGCTGAGTCCAGAGGTTTTAATGCGCTCAGAAGGGAGGAGGTACGTGATGATTGGTCCATGGGTGGCCATGGGGATGGGCACAGAAAAAGTACCATAAGTTCTCACTCCAGGCCCACACTCCACCTGCAACTGGCAGCCCAGGATTCAGGCCGTCCCTAGCCAGAAGGTGGGATTTCACCAGGGATCCACCCCTTTCTGCCCAGGAATCTCTGCCTCTGCCATCAACATGCTGTCCACAGCACGCAGGCTGTTCATGCTGAGGGATGCCTGCAGGCCTGTGCTGAGCTGCCTTCAGCTCCCCCGGCCTCCCTCCTGCACTTATTGGTACCCAAAGTCCAGAGGGGGCCAAGGTGGGAAGAGGCTGGCATGTGAGTACCACCTTGAGTGTACACACACCTGGCCGGGTCGTGACAGTGCCTGGGCTCAGCTTCAACTTTGCTCCAAAATCAGAGTGGCTGTCAGGAGTGGAGAAGAATGGGAGCAGGTGCTTCTGGGCCTGCAGGGGCAGAGGGGCTTTCCGGGCTCCTGAGAGCTCAGTGATACCCAGGTCTGGAGCCATGGTTGGGTAGCTGCAGCTATGCCTAGAAGCACAGGGCTCTATCCCTGCCAACTTGGTCAGGCACGAGGCTCCCCCCATTTCTGGTTCCCACTGGCTGCAAGGGCAACACAGCCCCATCTGCGCCTCCCCCATTGTAGCTGGCATCCCCTCAGTGGCTGTTTCATATGTACAGCCACTGCCATCAATGTTATGAAATTTAAAGACAGATTTCCATTTTCCTCATTATTTCTATATTTTTTAAAAAATATTTATTTATTTTTTTTTTTCCGAGACAGAGTCTTGCTCTATTGCCCAGACTGGAGTGCAGTGGCACAATCTTGGCTCACTGCAACCTCCGCCTCCCGGGTTCAAACAATTCTCCTGCCTCAGCCTCCCAAGTAGCTGGGATTACAGGTGCACACCACCATGCCCAGCTAATCTTTGTGTTTTTAGTAGAGATGGGGGATTCACCATGTTGGCCAGGCTGGTCTTGAACTCCTGACCTCTTGATCCACCTGCCTCGGCTGCCCAAAGTGCTGGGATTACAGGCGTGAGCCACCATGCCCCGCCTGAATTTTCTAAATAAATAACTTTTATATCAGCATAAACTCACAGACACTTATTTTATTCTGTGGATTATAACCCAATAGTACTGTCATTTATTTTATTGTTCAAAACTTATTAAATATAGATGTTTTGAACAATAAAATAAATGACCCTGGCGTATTACAGTCTATGCAATTGTAAATTTTTACAAAGAAGATATAAAATATGGAATACTCCTACCAAGAAACAGGACACAACATTCAAGAAGTACCCTCCAGAATTCCATCCTCTGCAAGCGTAACTAGTATTCCGTCATCTAAGAGTATGACTGAGTATCTTTTCCTTCTTTTTTTGTTTTATTTTTGTTGTTTAGTTGTAAGTTGTATTCTTTGGAATATAGATTTATTTCACCCAACGTAGCAAATGTATTTGTTAAAAATTTCTCAGTATTCTTCATTAAAATTTTTGAGGCCTCTTAAGTCTATATTGATATATACTTTTTTATTTCTAATATTAGTAATTTGTGTTTTCTTTCCTTTGTTCTTATGAACTGTCTAATGGCTTATCAATTTTATTGATATTTCCAAGGCAGTAACATTTAAATTTTAGTTTTTTACTATTACACATTTGTTCTTCATATCACTGGTTTCTGCTGTTATCTTTACTTTATTTCCTTTTAATATCCTTAGGCTTTATATAAGTTTTTCATTTTCTTGCCTCTATGCAAGCTTAAATTGTTTCATGTTAGACAGTCTTTTTATATGTTAATTTAAGGCAATACATTTTTTACTAAATACTGCTTTAGCTACATCTTACAAGTCTCAGTATAGCATATTTTCCTTATCTTTTAAAGTACTTTCCTATTTCCAGTGTGATTACATCTTTGGCCCTTGGGTTGTTTAGTAGTCTATTACTTAATTTCCACATTGTTGGCCTTTTCTGGTTTTATTTATGTAATTTATTTTCATTTTAATACTACTATGATTGGAAATATACACTTAATGATTTAATTGTTTAGGACTTGATATAGGATTTGAAATTTTATAAATATTGCATATGTTCTTGAAAAGAACATACATTCTGCAGTTGTTTAATATGGTGGTTTATATTTGTCAATTAAGTCAAATTTGTTAATTATGTTACACATATTAACTATAGATTCACTGATTTTTGTATTTTTTGGCTACTGACAGAGAAATGTATTAAAAGTAACATAGTTGATACTTAATTTGCTTATTCATCCTGTTAGTTCTGTTGATTATTGATATGAACATTCTGGAGCCATCTTATTATGTGTATAACGATTTAGAAAAGTTGCATCTTCTGCTCTCATTGTCCATTTCATTTCCTTTGCTTAGAGATAGCATCTCCTCTGGACAAGATTCTTCTACATGCTATGACATCAATCTTTTTACTGAATTATCTGAACCTTCATGATTTTTCCATGTACTTTATTGTTCCAGTCTTATCACTGGGATGGGAGTCCTATGAGTGCTCCCCCAGGTTCATATATGTGTAGACCAGTCTACCAACATTGTGTTGCAGCAATTCTCTTTCCCTCTTATGATCAGAATCCAGGTCATATATTTTTCCTTTCTTGTCTTTATTTGGTCATAAGGACCCCAAAATTGCCAGATCACAGTCTAAAATGTCCAGAGTATTGGAAATGTCATTGTGTCTCCTAGTAGAAGAATTTCTCCTTTGGAAATTAAAACCTCTGAACAAGCAAAAACCGAAAGGCGTGGAGAATAGAAACAAAGTATTTGCAGGTTTGTAACTATGAGAAGTAATACTTCCACTTTTACCCCTTAGTTTATGGACCGATATATTCTGGCAATGAGAGAGATAGCATTAAGCACTATGTATTATCTCAAAACATATACCAAATCCTGTGGTACACCACTTTGAATTGCAAGTTTTATCTCGCAGCTGACTTTCTGAGTCTTCTGGAGCTCAATTTCATGTACTCCTAATATCTGCTGCAACTTCTTGTTGAGAAACTTGATAATATCAATTAATCTTAAATTTTTCTATTGACTAGTCTCCTTTTTTGTAAAATGTAAACTGTAAACTTGTGTTTAGAAACAAAATCAAATGGGATGCCACAGTAATTTAGAAGATACTCAAGAAATTTTTGAGCGGTGCCATTGTGAGAGGTATGGTGGGCTGGGATAGTAAATCCATCCCCAATATAAATGTTTATTCTGCCAAAGACAAATTGTCATACACTGCATGATGGACATAGTGAAATGTAATTGAGCATCTGCATTTATCAGATGGATGGACATATCAGACATTGATATGGCTTGAATCCGTTTCCCTGTCCAAATCTCATGTCAAATTATAATCTTCAGTGTTAGAGGTTGGGCCTGATGGGAGGTTATTGGATAATGGCGGCAGATTTCCACCTTTGATGCTGTTCTTGGGATAGAGTTCTCATGATATTTGGTTGTTTAAAAGTATGTGGCACCCCCCTCCTCACTTCCTCCTGCTGTGGACATGTAAGATGTACCTACTTCACCTTCACCTTCTGCTGTGATTTTAAGTTTCCTGAGGCCTCCCCAGAAGCAGAAGCCACCATACTTCCTGTACAGCCTACATAACTGTGAGCCAATTAAACCTATTTTCTTTATAAATTACCCAGTTTCAAGTATTTCTCTATAGCAGTGCAAGAATAGACTAATACAGACATAGAAAATTGTCCTCAGGGCCTTGGGCCACATTGCATGAGCTATAGTCTACAGAAGTTCATTATTGCCCAGTGTCAGCATATCATGCAGAATTACCTTTCAAGCATCTTAATGTTCTGTTCTTTGATAATTTGAGCATTGAGGCTATCAATGTGAGTTGAGTAAAGGCAGAAGTTCATCAAAGAGGAGATGTACTTGGAAATGAGCCACGAGTTCATAAAGGTGCTTATGTCTTAAGAACCTGCTTGTGTCTGATGTCATATTTACAACTTCCGCTTGATTCTGCTGCCCGACAAAAAATATGACTAGGTGGATCAGATAACACCAAAGTTTTAAACAAACATTTTAGTAGTCATAGTCATTTGATGCTCTAAGTTGAGATATTCAACCTCTATTAGGACTCAGAAGCAAGGCAAGGTCTGTTTTCATGAGACATGTTTCATGAGATGTGCATGGATTTACTCCAAAATCCTAAGTTACTACACTGCTTTTCTCCTATTATTGTTTGACTCATTGCCTATATACTATATATTATCTTGATCAGTCAAAAGATAATCCCAGTGGGTCATAAAGGCAATATTACAATGCTCCTTTCTTCCAGCAGACTCCTACTAGACAAACTTATCCTTTGTTGACTGAAAGCCAGAAGACTTTTGGCAGCCATATGTGTTATTCAGTAATAGCTTCCAGCAGCATACCTAAAAGCGTATCACCACATTCCATGGATTCCTAGTATCCCATTTTTTAATGCTGATTAGAGCTTTAATGCCTTCACCCCCAAGTAGATCAGATGCCCAATCTTGGATTTCCATTTTATCGGTTATTACTTACAATTATTCAGAGTATTTTTTGATTTATTTTAATTAAACTTAGTAAAAATAATTTTCATTCTAGAATTAAGTGACTATCAGAATAATTTAGAAGGTTGGGTTATAGTAGGTAGTTAGTCAGACATGAGTAGGGCAGAAAGGCCCCAACCCCCTCAACCAGGAATGTCAGACGACCATTAGGTGATGGGCAGGTGGTTGTTACACTGTCTCTCTAAAATAAAAATTGGTCACAGCCAGGGCCAGGGAAAGACAGTCTCTCAACAGATAGGAACATCTGAAACTGGTGATCATCAGTTTCCCTATAAGATCTCAGGAGTTGGGCAAGTGGGCTCCGGCATGTGCATGAGAAGGCAAAATGGCAGCATTTACCTGGTATATGACCTTCTAGGAACATTCGACTGGTAAGGGAGTAATGCCTCAAGGAAGAATGTGTACAACTCCAGTAAACACACTGGGCATGCGGCCCCTTTCAAGTACTGGCAGGCCACTGCCCATGCAGATAGCCACCACGGGGAAGAATCGGGGGAGCAGTAACATAGACCCCGGAAGAATGCCAATGTATAAAACCCCAAGTCAAAGTTAAAACTGGGCACTTGGATCTCTCAAGTTGCCCATTTGGCCCTTTTCCAAGTGTACTTTACTTCCTTTCATTCCTGCTCTACAACTTTTTAACAGACTTCCACTTCTGCTCTAAAACTTGCCTTAGCATCTTACTCTGCCTTATTTGCCTCAATCAAATTCTTTCTTCTGAAGAGGCAAGAATTGAGGTTTCTGCAGATCCATACAGATTCACTGCTGCTAACAGGCGAAAACAAGTTCTACTCCCATTCTGGCTATGGCAGCATAACTCAGTAAGTATGATCAGTTCCAGCAAAACAAAACTTTCATGCTGGCCAGAGAATATATCAGAATCCAACATATGTGTCCTTTATCTCACTGCTGCCTTCTAGATACAGCTTGATTTCTTTCATCTGACTGAGGGAATATAAATCACATCTAGAATTTTACCTGTTGACGATTCTAAAAATGTAAATTTGTTGCTTTCTAGCATCTGCAGTGAAGTACAGCATACTACATTCCTACATACAAACGACAGTCTGTGGAGTAATTGCCAACACGATTTTAAAGTGATTACAGGTATATAAATGATGAAAGTTGCTTTATAAAATCAAGACTTACATCTAGAAAAATTGAAACAAAATATGCAATGTTTACTAATTGAATGGTTCTTGTATATACTGGAGATATCTTGTCAAAAAGAACTATACTAATGTGGCTTTATCTTAATATTTTATCC
This sequence comes from Pongo abelii, assembly GCF_028885655.2. Lineage (NCBI taxonomy): Eukaryota > Metazoa > Chordata > Mammalia > Primates > Hominidae > Pongo > Pongo abelii. Next base: position 91,404,992 of record NC_071999.2, on the reverse strand, counting down.
ATGTCCTAAGATTCTAATGGATTAGAAAACATAGTTCTTGAATAAAATGTTAATGGATATTTATTTTTATACAGGTTTGTAACATTTTCTTTCCTAACGTTTTGATTCTTTCAACTGTTTAGATGATAAAGTTTTTTTTCTCTCCCTATGTATTACATGTATGTGTGTATTTGTACATGTATATAATCAAGTGTCATAGTAATTAAGGCATGGGGGAGGTGTTGCACTATTCTTTTTTAAGTAAGAGTGAAAAATAAAGCTTATTTGAGTTAAAAAATGTATATGAAGAATTCCTTGGCTGTAACTGCCCAATGGATTCTTCTTGCCCACTGCCCAGATACAGCCAACGTATCAAGGCAGGGTAATTGCAATGGAGAAAGTGTTTAATTGACCAAGAGCTGACTGAATGGGAGACCTGAGTTTTATTATTACCCAAATCAGCCTCAGAGAATTCAGGGGCTATGGTTTTTCAAAGGTAGTTTGGAGGAAGGGATGAAGTGGCTTGGCAATGGGTGCTGGCTGCTGACTGGTTGCAGGTTTAATCACAGGGGTGTGGGAAATGGTCTTCCTGCATGCTGAGTGGCTTCTGGGTGGGGCCGCAGGAGTGGTTGGTGGGTCGGGTAGAGCCATTAGTGTCAGACATGCAAAACCTGAAAAAGATATCTCAAAAGGCCAATTTTAGGTTCTGCAATAGTGATGTTATCTGCAATAGTAATTAAGGAAGTTGCATATCTTGTGACCTCCAGAATAACAGCCTGCAAACTTTTCTGTCTACACCTTAGCAAAATACAGGTTCCTCTATCCTCCTAGCCTCCTGAACTCTCATTAGCTTTACAAAGGAGGTTGAGTTTTGGGGAAGAGCTATTATTATTTAAACTATAAACTAAATCTCTCCTAAAGTTAGCTTGGCCTAAGCCCAGGAATACTTAAGGGCAGCTTGAAGGCAAGAGAGGGTTGGCCAGATCAGATCTCCTTCACTGCCCTAATTTTCTCATTGTTATAATTTTCTTTTTTTGCAAAGGCAATTTCATGTATAAAGGAATTTCTTGGCTTTTTCCTATAAAAGCAGGATATACCAGCATTGTGCTTTTTATAGAAGTATTAGAGAGGAAGTTGCAACTCTTTCCAACCTTTACTGCTCCCTAATTAAGTAGCCAGTTTGATTAGCAAAATTCTGGATAATTCTTTCCAATAAACAATAACATGTTTACTAATGAGTATTGTTACTGTGTTAAATGCAACTGCTTACACATTGCAGAATATTTCTTGCATTCTTGGGCTCTTACCTAGGTGCCTGATTCACCTGCTTGCTTTATATCTATCTCCAAGGAAGAAGGAAATCCGCTGGGACCTACCTTTTGCAGGCCCATTAAAGAAAGTATCCTCTCTGTTAAAGTGACTTAGTCATTTTTAGTCAGCTGTGGTTAATCAGACAGCCTATTACATTTCCTACGTTAATAGATTTCCCTATAGCATGAGACTTGTCCAATTGTCTAGCCCAACAGTAAAACTGAGGATTTGCATTTAATCACCATTTAGCTGTTGCCTATTTATGTGTATCAGCAAGAACACAGAGTGAGATCGTGAATGGTAGAGTTTGAACAGAAACATTGACTTTATTTAAAATGATGGAGTAGATTATACTTTGGCTTTTGGTTTTCTCACTTACCAGGAACATCTTCTAGTACAAATACGCTATCCATTAGTTAACCTATGATGAGAAATACTTTCATAGAAGCACAAAGAAAACATTTCTAGCTTTTTAATCAGAAAATATATTGCTTTTTAACTTTTGTAATTTTAGTTTTACATTTAGGGACTTCTCAATATACTTAATAAAGGCAGCAATTCTATGGGAAAAATAGCATTTAAAATATGTAAATCAGAAAAGAATTTTTTTTAATTTAGAATTTAACTGTAGTTCAATTATTTCCTCTATTCTTTTATTTACATTAATGTATAAATGACTGACATTTTGTTTTATTCTTATTTTTGGAGAAATGACACTAGATTACTGACTCACAAAATCTTGCCAGACTAGTGGCAATCATAGCAAAGTCTAACCTTTGCTCTCATTGTGAGAAAAGAATATTATGCATTTTCAAACTGGATCCAAATGGAAGTGCTCATTACTCACACTTGGATAATTTGTTTTATATAACATGCTACATGGCTATGATAAAAGAAAAGTGTTCTAATAGAAAACATACTAATCTTAACATACAAAAGTGTGTTTTTGGACTGACTCCTGATATTAGGAACAAACAAACAAAATGTGTTAATTTTGAGTTGAGCTTTATAGTGTGGCTCTATGCAAACTTTGTTACAATCATTTCCTCCATAATAAAGTAATATACTGTTATCTTTGTTGGTGTTGCCCGTATATTTAGGAGTTAAAACATCCATAAAAATATCAAAGCCATGCCAAAATGTCTTCTTGTTACGAAAACACATATTCTGTATCTAATCCAGTCAACTGACCTACCTAAGGCAATTTCTGATTTTTACACATTAAGAAACAAGGCTGATTAGAAATTTTAAAAAAAAACTTTAAAATGTCATACATTTTTATATTGCATACAATAGAGAAAAATGTGACTTTCACAAATATGAAAAATAAGTATTTCTAAATATAATTTTCCTGTGATTAAGAAAATAGCTAGTTTTGTACATGAACCAAAATTATATATAGATTTTTGCTTAAAATTTATGGCAAACTTCACACTATCTCAGTTAAAGCTCCATTCTTCATTATAAATCTGAACACATTAGAACCTTATGCTTGGTGGGCTGGTTTTAATAAGTAGAAGAAAAGGAGTGGGAAGGAAGTAAGGATGGGAATAAGGAGAGAGAAAGAAAAAAAGAAATTTAGAGATAATCATATAAAATGAGTTTGAATTTCCTATGCTCCCATTGACTCTTCAGTTTTGTTACAAGAAAGACGTCCTGATCCAGATCCCAAGAGGGTTCATGGATCTCCCACAAGGAAGAATTCAGGGAGAGTCCGTGGTGCAAAGTGAAGGCAGGTTTATTAAGAAAATAAAGGGACAAAAGAACAGCTACTCCATAGACAGAGCAGCCCCAAGGGCTGCTGGTTGCCCATTTTTATGGTTCTTTATAATATGCCAAACAAGGAGTGGATTATTCATGTCTCCCCTTTTTAGACCATCTAGGGTAACTTCCTGGTGTTGTCATGGCATTTGTAAACTGTCATGGCGCTGGTAGGAGTGTAGTAGTGAGGACAACCAGAGGTCACTCTCCTCGCCATTTTGGTTTTGGTGGGTTTTGGCCAGCTCCTTTACTGCAACCTGTTTTATCAGCAATGTCTTTATGACCTGTATTTTGTGCTGACCTCCCATCTTACCCTGTAACTTAGAATGCCTTAACCATATGGGAATCCAGCCCGGTAGGTTTTAGCCTCATTTTACCCAGCTCCCGTTTAAGATGTGTTGCTCTGGCTCACACGCCTCTGACAGTTTCACATTCTAGTCTCCGCCTGTCTTCCTTCTGTGCCTAGCTAAAAAGAAAGGCTTGGAATTTTCTTGGAATGCTTAAGCCCATTTAGAATAGGCTTTTTAATTATTTGCAATTAAAGGAATATTAATTATCATTACAATATATTTACAATAAACTGAATAATTATTATACCTTTTTTTTTAAAGTTAGCAATAGATGAGTGGGCTGGGCAAATGTACTCATGAATGTTACATGTTTTCAGAAAAATTCTATAGCTGTAATTTCAAAAAGAGAAAGAGAAATGCACCAACGACACCATATATCAAAAGATAGATATAAGTTGAAATGTGTTAGAACAAATAGAAAGGTATTGGGAAAACTGGATCCCATTAGCATTTTCTGCATTCCTTTGGTGATAGCAAATTAATTCAGTACAGAAACCATAGATGAAAAAGTTTCTATGCTTGTGTGCTGACCAGATCTCTCTGCCTATGCGACTTCACTTTTTTAGAATCAATTGGTCATAATCTCTTAGTGGAAGTGGTACTTTTAAAAGTCAAATTATCAACTTTATATGTATTGAGAAGACTGTATAACCTTCAAAAGCAAACATATGACCAGGCCCAGTGGCTCACGCCTGTAATCCCAGAACTTTGGGAGGCCGAGGCGGGTGGATGGCTTGAGCTCAGGAGTTTGAGACCAGCCTGGGCAACATGGGGAAACCTACAAAAAATACAAAAATTAGCCAGGAATTTTGGTGCGAGCTTATAGACCCAGCTACTTAGGAGGCTGAGGTGGGAGGATGGCTAGAGCCCGGGAGGTGGAGGTTGCAGTGAGCTGAGATCGTGCAACTGCATTCCAGCCTGGGTGACAAGCCAGACCCTGACTCAAAAAAAAAAAAAAAAAAGAAAACAAAAAAGCAAGCATATGAGGAATATAAATGAATTGGTGACTTTTTTAAGGATAAATTGAGGCCCCGTGATTCACTCATCTTGCATTTTCTAGATTACAGAATAAAGAGGTCTTTTATAGCAATCTTTTGGTTTTTTTTCCTCAAGTCTTTAAATTAAGACAAGGAATCAGTCCCAGTTAGCCACTGGCCACCATTCGTGTGTGTGTATGTGTGTGTGTGTGTGTGCGTGTGTGGACATTTTACTGTAATGACTCATTAGGGATTTCATTAAAAGGAATGTGAATTGGCAATGAAGCCATATTCCATAAGGATTCAGCAAGAGAGAATATGTATGCTATGAAGCAGCAACATTAGCTGGAATTATTTCCCTTTCTATAAAGAATCTCCTAAGATACATACCTCCAAATAAATAAATTCATTTATTAAGATAATGTTTATAAGGTAGAATGAAAACCTCTTCTGCAGGACCCAATAGGATTTTTAAAAAATTAATTGAGGTGATGTAAGAGTGTGTGAAAAATCAGAGTTGGTATCCTGTTTGTAAAGCTGTGTTATCTGATATTATGGGGGAGAATTTTGTTTATTCTTAATCTTGGGAAGGACATTTTTTCTTTACCAACTCAAAGGTTATTTGAATATTGATCAATCCTATTTCAGGAGTCTGAGATTTAAAACTAGTCACTTATTGTCCCTATTTTTCCCCCTAATTTTAAAGGACTTGTGTTCTATGGAAAAACTAATCTCTTCTGTTTATTCGGTTATTTTAAACTTCAAAAAGCACACATCTATATACAAGCTATCTCTGGAGATCGGGGCCTCCTAATTAAAACATTTTTAGGCAGGAAATTTGAGATAGTGAATCGAAACACTCTGGGGTTAGAGGTTCAAATATCCATTTCTAGATCTATTATGTCTTAATCTCTTTCCAAAAGCTATTCAAATGAAGAGCTCCCTACTGGTATCAATAATAGATTATTCATTTTAGCTTTGAAAATATACATTGCTTCTTAGAATACAAAATAATGTACTCTGTTTTGTGTTGGCTATATTTAATATCTCTTAGATTAAAACTGTTCATAAAAAAGTAATGGCAAGCCTTTCAAACTTGTTTACTAAACGTTTCATCCTTTTTATTAATTTAAATGGATTTATCAAATTATTTACTAAAATAAAATGTAGTGAACATCTCTTGTTTTTGACAGCACATATTCATTTACCTTTCTTTCCTTACAATAAAAAAAGAAGACAAAAAAGAAAACAAAGGAAAAGAAGACGCTTCAATGTTCTGAAAACAATTATCTAACCCATTTATGTGGGGGAAGTTGACAACCCCAGCTACAAAGTCAGTCCTGATTGGTGTAATAATTAGTGTATCCTATCTTACAGGACAAAAGGCATGACTCATGAATTGTTTATGTGACCTAATTTAGGCCATAGAGGTCCAGACATGGGGGACGTCTCCATTGTTGGAAAGTTATGATTTATCTTCTCCTGCATGGGAAGCTTTGAGAAGGTGAGAAGAGTTCAGCATTAAGGTATCCTGACTGAGCATGAGACCAGCACAGAAGACATCAGAAAGCAGAGGAACCAGCATCTTGGTGACATCATTCAGCTCCGCAAGCAAGAATGATGAAGCAATAAGTCCATGGTTTGCTTTAAGCAAGTTAGAATTTTCATTCCTGAAAAATGATTTTGGAAGGACTTCTACCACTTAAATTGTTATTAACAATATTAGTAAGAAAACAAGAGAAAAGTTTGTAAATCTAAGGAGATAAATTTTATTTATAGGCCGGGCGTGGGGGCTCAGGCCTGTAATCCCAGCACTCTGGGAGGCTGAGGCAGGGCGATCACGAGGTCAGGAGTTTGAGACCAGCCAGGCCAAGATGGTGAAACCCTGTCTCTACTAAAAATACAAAAATTAGCCAGGCGCAGTGGCAGATGCCTGTAATCCCAGTTACTTGGGAGGGTGAGGCAGAAGAATCGCTTGAACCCGGGAGGCAGAGGTTGCAGTGAGCCAAGATCGTGCCACTGCACTCTAGCCTGAGCAACAGAGCAAGACTCCACCTCAAAAAAAAATTATTTATATATTATTTGGGATAATAAAGAGAAGATTGAAGGAACAAAAATATATATAGGTATATGTTTGTTACATATGCATAGGTTATCTCATAATGCAGTTATAAACTATAAAACCTTTTATAGTTTTAAATATAGCTATAAACTATAAAACCTCAGAGATTGAAATACTACAAACTATAAAAAAAAGAACGTTCAATTAATTATTTAAAAGTCACATATTTATTTGGTTATGTGAATTTTGAATAAGGTTAATTTATTTTTTTCTGTTAGCATCTGTCATCTTTAGAGGGCTAAAAAAGTACATCTAATTTATTATTCAAAATTCACAAAACTAAATACAGGTAAATAACATTTACCTAATTAAAGCTTATAGAATTTTTTTTTCTAAATTTGTGCATTCCAAGGTTAAGTATCAGTGGTATGCCTTTAAAGAAAACTCTTGGAGAACCAACAACAACAAAAAACACATGAAATAAAACCTCTTCAATTTGTATGTTTCCTGGTATCAATGTTGTAAATGCTCCTACCACGGCTGGTTGCAAGCTGCCAATGGGATGCCACTAATTGCAGAGTTGGTGAGATATGCCCAGTGGGCTCTCCTATGCTGGAATGGAGCCTCCAGAACACATGAGAAAAGAACTAATTTTTTAAAAAGTAAAATTGAATTCAAACAATAAAAGATGATTATGTGGTATTTGAATATAAAATGAGGAAATATATTTTTACAAGGAACACAAGGTATTATTTATTTCAAAGCATTAGATCCTGCATCATATTCTGATTCTTTAGCTGAAAGAGGACATATTAAATTATTACGTACATATATATTATTATACATGTGTAATCGATGTAATAATAATATTTATCATTATTGTCAAGATCTAAGAAAAATTTGAGATTTTACCCAGTTCATAAGTGAATAAAAAAGTCTGTCACTCACAGTTTCTTGGACACTGGCAGAAGACCAGCATTTCTTGGGGCAGGGACAATAGACTTTATTTATAAGGCACAGTAAACAGAATCATTGTCAAAAAATATGTGTCAGTTTGTTTTCCCCTCAAGTCTAACAGGGTGACACACAGGTCCCAGGTAGATGTCTGCATGTGTAGTAGGTGATGTTACACAAGAGGGAAACTCAGCTTAGGGAACTCACATCTTTTATAGCAGGCAGTAAGTATGCCTGCCATTTGCTCAGGCAGGAAATTGTATCTTCTTGAACTGTTTGGTAAACAAACATTCTTGAAGAGATATTCTGGAACAAAAGGCAGTCAGTGCCTTTGCTTACGAGATGTATAGAGGCTCAAAGAGAGAATTGTTTCCCAAATTCTATAACATACAATTATTGTTATTCACAGTAATTATGTGTTAGAAAGTCACTGCAAACACTGAATAAATATTGAACAATTGCTCACAGAATAAATACAGATAGGCTCCTGTTAGCCTTTGACCACATTTTCATCAACCAATTAATATATAAACTTGTTGTGTCTTTCTGATTAATGACATCTTATTTAATATATACTGTTGATTAACGTTGAACTAACAGCCAACAGCACTATAACTTATGCTTAGACAAAGCTTTTATTTTTTCTGTATAAGGCACATCACAGATTTCTTAGGAACACTACCTTTACCTTGCTATGTTTGGGGTCATTTGAACCAGTTAAATCACCAACAAATAGCACACAAATTTGAAAAATGTGCTACTAAGTAGTCTGTGAGCAGTCCACTTGTTTATAATATGAGAGCTAAAGAACAAAGGCAGACCATCATCAACTTCAGTTGGAAATGGGAGCACTGTGTGACTCAAACGTTTCACCACTGTGCGTGTACCCAAATGACCACTAAATCACTGAGAATATTACTTATGGTTATAAATACATTTTAAGAAGCGGGCAAATTTGTAAACATAAAATCCACAAACAGTGAAGATCAATGCATACTGTTGCAGTATAATAAGAATACAAATTATAGTGTGAAGAAAATATTTGTCATTGACTCAGCTCTTATTTATCCATATGACACTATGCAACCATATGTATCTAGCATCTCCTGTTGAGTTAGTTGAGAATGAAGGTGATCAAAAGTAAAAGATGTGTAGTGTCTGCTGCAATGTTCATAATCTGTGGTTGATAAATCAAGTGAATACATTCTTACTGTCTAAGTGATATAGCAACATGGCATGGTAACCATAGAGGTATTGAGAAAGCAGGAAAAGTCACCTTTATAGGAAGAAGGGAGAGGTCTATATTAAATGAAGTTTTCAAAAAGTTTGATTTTCATTTATGTCTCAAAATACTAAGACAGAGATAGTCTTGAAGACCCTATAGTAAGAAAAAAGAGCAAAGGCAAAAATTGTTGGCTAAGTTTTAGTGAAATTTTCTTTTTTTTTTTTTTTTTTTTTTTTGAGACAGAGTCTTGCTCTGTTGCCCAGGCTGGAGTGCAGTGGCGTGATCTCGGCTCACTGCAAGCTCCGCCTCCCGGGTTCACGTCATTCTCCTGCCTCAGCCTCCCGAGTAGCTGGGACTACAGGCACCTGCCACCATGCCTGGCTAATTTTTGTATTTGAAGTAGAGATGGGGTTTCATCATGTTAGCCAGGATGGTCTCGATCTCCTGACCTCGTGATTCACCTGCCTTGGCCTCCCAAAGTGCTGGGATTACAGGTGTGAGCCACCGCGCCTGGCCGTGAAATTTCTGATACAAGGAAAATGGAAGCTGAAGTTTGAAAAAAATTTAAAGGTAAAAACAGAAAGAAATGGAATTCTTAATTAATAGCAATTTCTGAACCTGAACTATTAGTTTTGCTTTTAAAATATATCTCAACCCTCTTATTTCTACTCCAATGACTTCACTCCATGTAGTTCTAGCCATTCTCATTTCTTAAAGAAACCATTGTAATTCCATCCTAGTATGAATCCTGGCCTCCATTCTTATTTCTTTTATAATTTTTGATATTCAGATCCATTGCATACCATAAAATTCACCCTTTTAAAATGCACATTCAGTCCTTTTTATAATATTCACAAAATTGGGCAATTACCACCATTTTCTAATTCCAGAATACTGGCATAATCGCAAAAAGAAATCCTGTATCCATTAGCAGACATTCTCTGTGTTGCGCTCTCCTCAGTTCCTGGCAACTAATAACATACTTACTGTCTCTATGAATTGCTCTATTAGGACACTTCACATTAATGGAATTGCAGCTTTTGTATTTGGCTTCTTTAACTTACCACGGTGTTTTCAAGGTTCATCTATGCCTATAGCACATATCAGTACTTTTCCCTGTTACTAAAAAATAATCAATTGTATGGATATATCCTGGATATATCCATTCATTATTCGGCAGACATTTGGGTAGCTCCCACTTTTTGGCTATTATAAATAATGTTGCTGTGAATAGTTGAATGTTTTCTTTTTGTTGTGGACATACGTTTACTAATCTCTTGGATATCTACTTGGTAAAGGAAGTGCTGGGAAACATGGTAACTCTATGTTTAACATTTGAGAAACCTACTCCATTCCTGACATTCAATTTAGCAACGTTGTGAAACAAGTAATGGAGTGAGCTGGGGCAGCATGTTCCATCGACCCTGTTAAGTGCCGCTGACATGGAGCTACTCTGGCGATTGTTTCAGTGTTAAGTATAAGCTGTGTTTCGTTGAGAATACCACAGCCTGCAGAAAAGACAGCATCACTCATTTTATTTAGAACTTGAGTGTGTCCACCCTGAAGTGATAAAAGAAAACTTGCTTCTGCAAGTGATTGGCCACCTATTGAAATACGAGAATACTATCACTGTTCTGTACCTAAACAAATAGGTTACAATGTCAAAATATTCTGGAATAAAGAGAGATAATCAAGTGCATTATTTTGTTACGTGCCTTGTTGCATAGAGATTTGCTATTATATGGTTCAGTTTTAGTCATTCGGGTTGTATTTCTATTTTTCAATATTTCCAAAAGAATAATCTTACATAAAGAAGATATCTTTAAGTCTTTTATAGAACTTTCTATCTGGTGTTAATATTGTGTGTATTAGCTTAATTTTCTTGTAAAACCTTACTATTTAAAACCTTTTGGCTGGGCGCAGTGGCTAACAGGTGTAATCTCAGCACTTTGGGAGGCCAAGGCTAGCAGATCACTTGAGCTCAGGAGTCCAAGATCAGCCTGGGCAACAGGTGTTGCCAATGATGTAATACATCTTAATGATATGTAATAAACTTTTAATCTGAAATGAATGTAAAAAATAATGTTAATATTCATCTTATTCTTACTAAGAATTTATGTCTTATCTTACATAAATATTCCGTTTGTTGAAGAATTAAGAAAGAGAGCTCTGATCAAGAGGAAGAGACTTCAAACTATGAAATTTGAAACAGAAATATCAAAAATTTTCACTGAATGAACCGTATCTCTGGAGAGATTTCAGGAGTCCTTTGAAGGAACCTGCCAGAAAGAGGAAAATACTTGACCAGTATAACCTCAAAAGTGAGTAAAAAAGTAAAAAAAGTGCCTTCATGGAGTTGTGGTGTCTGTGACATAATATAGTCGTCTGTGTGAATGCATAATTACAAATTATATGATATTACAATGCAGGTTTATGAAAGTCCTCATACAGAAAATTCAATGGGATTCTTATTTGGATTGAGAGATCAGGGAAAACCACTCATTAGAAGTTACACTTCATTTGACAGTGAAGAAATATGAGTAGAAGCTCTCCTGAAACTATTGAAAAAAATTATATTTGAGCAAGAAAGATGCTGTCACCGTTGCAGGATTAGAGAAGAGATCCTATAATTGTAGCACAGTAATTGAAGGAAAGAATAGTACAAGAGATAGATGGGAGCAAGGAAGGGACTTCCTAATAACAGTCCTGCTAATTAGGAGTTTGTATTTTATTATATGTCAAAGGGACACCAACTAAGGTTTAAAAGAGAGTGATATGTGATCAATGAATTTTAAAGATGACAGTAGAAATGAGAAAGAGTCTATAGTCTGGATAGTTGACAAGATTGAAAGCATAGAATGACAACTGTCACTAAACTTCCAAGTTGCCATTCCAAGTAATGTTAGATGATTCTGGAACTGGGAGGCTTCAAACTACATTTTTCCTTTGCTAGTGGCCTTCTGCAAGCTTCTACCAACAGAAGGCATCAGGGTGCTTAGAATACAAGCAAAGGGAAACCTTCCCATCTGCATCACCTGGAAAATAGGTACTTCACCCAGGCGGCAGTTGGTTCCAGTTTCCAGCTTCTTTTCAAGCTCTCAAAGAACCAGCCTCATTGGGCTTTCCTGGTAGAGAAGATTCCCCTTCTCAGATGTTTGAGTCCAGCTCCTCTTCTGAGCTCCTGAGGTACCAGCACCAACTGGGCAGGTTCTCTTCTTTATTGTGTGACTTCCATGAGGATCTACCTCTAAACTTTATATTCTAATAACCAGAACTATTTCCCTTTGTTTCTCCAGCTCTACAGGTGGGAGTCACTCTCTACAGTAGTGATTTCTGCACTACTTCAGTATCCTCTGTTAGCTTGTATAGTTCTTTAAGTCCTCCTACACCTGTTTAACTAATTTTTATATCAAATTCTCTTTATTAAAATAATCTCAGTGGTAGAAAAGTATCTTTATTGTGTACAATTATGCTGCATGTTGCAGGGTGTTCAGCATTTTTGTTATCTCTATAAAATAATGAACTGTTCCTCTGACAACTTATAGTGATAAAACACTCCCACACAGTTCAAAACTCACTTCTAAGGGAGTCAATACGCATTTAGAACCACATAATGGTTCCAATAGACAAAGAGAGACCATAGATGGATTTAAGATAAATTACGGTAGTAGACTTAATGGAACATAATCTTGAACTCAATTTGGAAATTCTTAATGAGGGAAGATTCTGCCATCAGCCACTAGGTGAATAGAGAGGTGTCGTCTACTGAAAATGGAAAGTTAGAAGCAGAAGCACATTCAGAAATTGAAATAAAGTGTATATTTATTAGATGTTAGTTTTGAAATGCCTATATAAGACCCTTGCAAAAATTTCAAATGCTCTCGACATTTGAATATGCAGTTATGGAAATCAGATGTAAGGTCCACACTGAGATAAACCTTTAGGAATTGTTATCTTAAAGTTATCAGTTCAAGGTTGAGATTGCATGGGATCCTCAAGAAACGTTATTAGATAACAAGAGAAGACAGACCTCTAAAGAAAGGGAACAGCCACATGTCAGTTAGAGGCAGTCAGCATGAGAGAATTAGACCAAGAAGCCAGAAAGACAGAAAAAAAACAAAGCAAAACAATGACTTTAAAAAATTTCACGTATTATTCCAGGAAATTAAAGATAATAAGAAGGAGTAGAAAATGAAAATATGTAGCGTATGGCTGAGAAAACAAGATGAAAGACATCTATTGTATTTTGAACCTAGAGTTCAAGCCTCCATATATATTTTGTTGTTGTTGGAGTGCTTGGGATTGGATGACATGGAAGAAAATTTAAAGGAGATTGAGGACTGTGCCATGCAACAATAATAAACACACTTTTTAGGTTTGTTTTTATGGCTAGTCTCTCTGAGTCTATGAAGTGGTTCAGGCATTTTAAATTTAAAAATATATATCTTTAATAACCTGAATTGTTTTAAGTAGATCCAGAAAAAATGAACTGGGCTAAAGAACCTCATGGCCGATATGTCTAGACAACACTAGAATTATCTGTTCTATAAAATATACTCATAAAGAAACAAGACAAATTAAGATGACAAAACTGTATGGTTAGCAAAATGAAAGGCTCCAGTGAAGAGGATACTTTGTTAAATATTATATATAAAATAACTATTGCAAGTTAATTTCAATGTATTACTTTTTCAGTTAGCATCTTTTGTGGGGGTAAATTTTCATACTCTTGATCAGTATTTTTACTCTAAATATAACACTCATGTCACTGTCTAAATATTACAATAGAAAGAAAGCATAGACTCAAAAACATAAAAGCCAAGTCATTGGGTAATCTATTTAAGTGAAATTATTTTTAATATACTCAGTACTGTAACAAGAAGAAAAATGGAATTTGCTTGGATATGTTCTAATAAATATCAATGCAATTACCTACAGGGTTTGCGAAGTGTCTATGACTAAATGTGTGGGTGTGAATTAAGCCAAATAATTTGAAAAGTTAGATTACATTTTTGAGACAAGTCATTAATTCTCACAGGCCAAGTGAATACTTCTACACTAAGTCAAACTTCCTCTGTTATTTCTAAGAAATAATAGGCAACTTAAAACTAAAAGCTATCTAGCTATTAGAGCAATCTGGTTCATGATTCATGACTCCATAATTTACCCTGGTGGGAAGATTTTAAGAATACATACATAGAAAAAGTTAAATAATTACTGGATTATTAACACAACTTTCTGTGCATTTATATACCAAGAGCAACTTGTTATCTGAATGTATAACCTACAAGGAGTTGGTTCCTAGCCTATACCTGAAATGGAGAGATCAGCCATCTTTTACATTTCTACAAACGAATGATTTTGTAAATCATATTATTTTACAATGAAAATTTCTTTGTTCATTTCAGAACAATTATCTTTATACTGCAATCAGACAAGATATTGTTCAGTTTAAACATAATTAAAGACAGAGTTATTGGCAAAGTGTTCGGATAAAAATTATCCTTTTTTTGTGTGCCCATAATGAACAAAAATAGAAAGCCACGATCATTATTAAATGCATAATGCTTTCTAATTTTATGATAATTTTAGCTGTCCAGATGTTATACCAAAAATCAACTCATTTGAAGCAATATAATAATTTAGAAAAGTTTAGACTATATGTAGCATTACTATTCAATGATTTTTTTCCTAATCTTAAAATACTGTATCATTGGGAAGGGGAAGATATTATTCTTCAAGGAATTTTTTTCATGTACTTTGTGACAAGGTACCAGTAAGTAACAAAGAATATATTTAATGAAAGGTATGTTCCAATTTCTAGTCTGGAAAGAATATGTTTAATTCATTACGACTTGAACAATACTGAGATTTTTATAAAGTGAGGAGATTCTGCTACAAACAGTGTAGAAATTAGGTAAAAATTGGAGGCCAATAGCTTCCTGATATGTTATAAGCATCCTGATAATATATATATGACTTAGATAGCATTAATAAATTGAATAATATATTCCAAATGATTAGTGTTGGTGAAAATATATAGGATTTGGGCTTTAGATGATTAGAGAAATTTTCACAAAATTGAGAGAACTGGTCTGGTTTTTAAATAGCAAGACACAAGATCAAAAGGATGGAGGATATCAGCATTTCCAAAAATATGTAGAAACTTTCAATTGTTTGTTGTGAGTGCTCAGGAAGGAATAAAAATACTTGACTGGAGTGAAAAATATTTTAAAAATTAGATGAGGTGCATCTGTGACTAGAACTCAATGGCAGGGGCTTAAGATACCAGATAAGGTTATTTACATCTATTGTTTTTATCCAATAGGTAATAAGGTGTTGGTGTAGGTTGCAATCAGGAATGTGGCATGATAAGCAAGAGTTTTAGAAACATTTATCCAGTGGTATTAGATAAAATACATTATGTTACTATTTATGACAAAGGAGAATTAAAATGTAGATCCCTGTGGTCTATGAACAGCATGTGGAATGGAAAAGCTCACAAAGTGAAAATAGAGAGTCCTCTATTGTTGGAAGTCAACACTGAGAAAGCCTGCTATAGTGCTTTATCATGCATGGACTTGATACTGGGAGATTGTCAGAGAGGAAATAGGCTCAGAAATTTTAAAAAGAATAGACTGTTGCTTCAGGGGAATTTTTCTAGGAGAGTTGTCAAAATAAATATGAAACTTGGAATCCTATAAACTATGTTTCCTTGGCAAAGAGATGGTAGGTGAATAATAAATATCCATCTATCTGCCAGTTTGGGCTGATAACAAGTTTCATTAACTTGGATGCCTACTCAAACCTTAGCTTTATATATTCTTTGGTGGTTTTGACTATATCATTATTCAGTTATTGTAATAAATCAACTGTATATATTATGCCATACTAACAAGTGTATGCAATTACTTTCTATATTCTTTGATTTTCATAGTTTACTACTTTCTCTAATTTTTAACAACATATTTTTTATTCCCTAATGATAAATAAAATGAAACACAATCTTTCTGAAAGTCAAACCAGTGGCTCACTCCTATAATCCCAGCACTTTGGGAAGCCGAGGTAGGCAGACACAAGGTCAGGAGATCCAGACGATCCTGGCCAACATGGTGAAACCCTGTCTCTACTAAAAATACAAAAATTAGCTGGGCGTAGTGGTGCGTGCCTGTAATCCCAGCTACTCAGGAGACTGAGGCAGGAGAATCAGTTGAGCCAGGGAGGGTGTAGTGAGCTGAGATCGCGCCATTGCCCCACAGCCTGGCGACAGAGCAAGACTCCTCTCAAAAAAAAAAAAAAAAAAAGTCAAACCAGCTACCTACAATGTTAAGCATCTCCTTATTTAACACAGTACCAGAAAAATACATGTTATGATTAAAGTATATTATTTTGACTCTTTTATCTCTCTGTTTATAGGAAGTTTGTGGAAATATTATACAGCAATTAAAAAGGCATATAAGTGCTCAATTTTACACAACAACTTAGACAACTTATTTATGAGTATCTCACAAAATTTGAGGAATCAGGGAGTAAATATTTTTGTAGCAAATTTGCTGAAATGAAACAACAAAATTGAATGCATTAAAGAGCAATTGTTACACTTTATGTCAATTTCAAATACACAAAATTTTAAAAATTCATGTTAATATTAATATACTTCAACCTTATAAGTTATTGAGAAGAATAATATAAGATCTATATATGCTTTACCACAATTTAACAAATTTTAATATTTCATAATAATCTCTTACACATATACATATATAGATCTTTCAAATACTTCAGCTACTATTTAAATATTTATATATCTATATATAAAGATATATGTATACCATATTTATATAACTATTCACATATACATGAGATATATATATATATATATAAAAATAAATTTCCAAGTTTTAGAATTCATGGTATGGAAACCATATATACCTCAATATGAATTGTCTAACCTTATTTTCCTATATAGTCACAGAAGCATTATTGTATCTAAGAAAATTAACTATAATCCTATAAAAATTGAGAATAATGTTAAAGTGTAATTTAATTTGGCTTACGTATTCAAACAAGCTCCTTTGACTATGGCCTTCAAAATACCTTTTACAGCAGCAGTTGCTGCTGCCACTGCTACTGCTTTCTCCTTTTTCTCTTACTTTTCTAATTCAAGATATGCCCATTGCATTTGGTTGTTACTTTTTTTTGTTGTTATTGTTGAGACGGAGTCTCGCTCTGTCGCCCAGGCTGGAGTGCAGTGGCATGTTCTCAGCTCACTGCAACCTCCGCCTCCCAGGTTCAAGCGATTCTCCTGCCTCACCCTCCCAAGTAGCTGGGATTACCACCTGGTTAACTTTTGTATTTTTAGTAGAGATGGGATTTCGCCATGCTGGCCAGGCTGTTCTCAAACTCCTGACCTCAGATGATCCACCCATCTTAGCCTCCCAAAGTGCTGGGATTACAATCATGAGCTACCATGCCCGGCCTTATTTATCTTTAATGTAGTTTAATCTAGATTAATACCCTAGGTTTATATGTTTAAATAAAATTAATTTATTAAAGAATCCAGATTAAGCATCTTGAAGTACATTCTACATTCAGTATTTTAAAGATTATTTCCTCATGTCAGATGTAGGTTTACCAGTTTTGTGTAGCAGAAATATTTTGTAAGATACACAATGCAAGTTTTGCCAGTATTGGTAATTATAGATTAGATCACTGACATGAGGGGCAACAAATCTCTATTTAGAAGGTACATTTTCCCCCTGTGTATTAGTAATTTCTCAGGAGACATATTTAAAACCTTGTGAATAACTTATTTCTCACCAACATTTCATACAATGGTTTTAGCATCTACTGATAAGTGCAGGCAAAATTTGTTTTACAGGGTATTTCAAAAGTGATTTTTTTATTTCAACATTTTCTATATTTATTAGCCAGCAATTTTCTCTAAAGATGAACATTTGATGTTGTCTCCCTGTGTCTCATTATCAATAGTCATTATATATTTTAATATACTTTAAAAAAATTTAGTATATTATCATCCAATTGTTGTCATTATTTTTAATATAAAAATAGTCTCAACTATTGTCCAGTGATAGTTTCTTCGAATCACTTCCTGTGGCTGTATGACTATTTCATATATTTTTTAAGATGACGAATATTCCTTTTTTTTTTTTTTATTTGAGACAGGAGTCTCTCTGTCACCCAGGCTGGAGTGCAGTGGCGCGATCTCAACTCACTGCAACCTTGGCCTCTAGTGTTCAAGGGATTCTCGTGAGTCAGCCTCCTGTGTAGCTGGGACTACAGGCACATGCCACCATGCCTGGCTAATTTTTGTATTTTTTTTAGTACAGATGGGGTTTCACCATGTTGGTCAGGCTGGTCTCAAACTCCTCAAGTGATCGGCCCACCTCAGCCTCCCAAATCACTGGGATTTCAGGTGTGAGCCATTGCACCCAGCCTAGATGAAGAACATTCTTAATGTACAATTAGTTTTGATTCAAATTAACACAAATAGAGAGTTTACCTGATTTTATACATATATATATATGAATTTTATTATTGAATAGTGCACTGTACTCAGTCAAATCACTAAGATTGCTGTGCAGGAACATGTGTAGGAATTTGCACAGAGGAATTTAGTATTTGAGGGGCACTTAACCTAAGTAGGTGTTTTATCTGCTCTACTAATTTTGTGAAGCATTTCTTTAACCCATGTGACATAGTTTGGGTCTGTATCTCCACCCAAATCTCATGTGAAATTGTATTTCCCAATGTTGGAGGAGGGACCCGGTGGGAAGAGATAGGATCATGGGAGCTGATTTCCCCCTTACTTTTCTCATGCTGGTGAGTGAGTTCTCACAAGACCTGTTCCTTTAAAAGTTTGTGGCACCTTTCCCCCCAACTTCCTCCTGCTCCAGCTATGTAAGATGTGCTTCCTTCCTCTTTAACTTCCACTACGATTGTAAGTTTCCTGAGGTTTCCCCAACCATTCTTCCCCTACAGCATGCAGAACTGTGAGTCAATTAAACCTCTGGTTTATAAATTACCCGTCTCAGGTAGTACTTTATAGCAATGTGACAATAGACTAATACAGAAAATTGGTATTAGAGAAGTGGGCCGTTGCTATAAAGATGCCTGAAAATGTGGAAGCAACTTTGGAACGGGTAATGGACAGAGGTTGGAAAAGTGTGGAGGGCTCAAAAGAAGACAGAAATGTATGGGGTAGTTTGGAACTTCCTAGAGATTTGTTAACTTGTTGTGACCAAAATGCTGATAGTGATATGGACAATCAAGTCCAGGCTGAGGAGGACTCAGATGGAGATCAGGAACTTACTGGGAACTGGAGCAAAGGTCACTCCTGCTATGCTTTAACAAAGAGACTGATGTTAATGTGCCCCTGCTCTAGAGATCTGTGGAAATTTCAACTTGTGAGAGATGAGTTAGGGTACCAGGCAGAAGAAATTTCTAAGCAGCAAAGTATTCAAGAGGCAGCCTGGCTGCTTCTAAAAGCATATGTTTTTGTTCATAAACAAAGAAACGACCTTAAACTAGAACTTGTATTTAAAAGGGAAGCAGAGCATAAAAGTTTGGAAAATTTGCACTCTGATCATGTAGTAGAAAAAAAAAAAAAAAAAAAGCCCATTTTCTGGGGAGGGTTTCAAGCTGGCTGCAGTTAATAACTGAGGCAATAGGGAAAATGCCTCCAAGGTATTTCAGAGACCTTCATGGAAGCCTCTCCCATCACAGGCCTAGAAGCCCAGGAGGGAAGAATGGTTTTGTGGGCCAGGCCTAGGGCCCTGCTGCCCTGCACCACCTGGGGACACTGCTCCCTGTGTTCCAGCTGCTCCAGCTTCAGCCATAGCTAAAAGGGCCCCAGATACATCTCGGGCCACTGCTCCAGAGGGTACAAGCTGGAAGCTGCCAAGGATTCCATTTGGTGTTAAGCCTGCAGATGCACAGAGGTCAAGAGTTGAGGCTTGGGAGGCTCTATCTAGATTTCAAAGATGTACAGAAATGCCTGGATATCCAGGCACAAGTCTGCTTCAGGGGCAGAGCCTTCATGAAGAACCTCTACTAGGGCAGTGCAAATGGGAAATGTGGGGTTGGAACCCCACACAGTGTCCCCACTGGGGCAACAGCTAGTGGAGCTATCAGAAAAGGGTCACCATCTGTCCCCCAGAACCCAGAAATAATACCTCTACTGACAGCTTGCACTGTGTACCTGGAAAAGCCATAGGAACTCAATGTCGGCCTGTGAAAGCAGTTAGGGGGGCTGTACTTTGCATAGTCACAGGGGTAGAGCTGCCCTAGGCCTTAGGAGCCCACCTCTTGCATCAGTGTGGCATGGATGTAAGACATAGAGTCAAAAAGAGATTATTTTGGATCTTTGAGATTTAATGACTGCTCTGCTGGGTTTTTGTGAGAAAGCATTTTAAATGGTCCATTTTCAAGGTATGATAAATCTAAGTACTGGCAGCCAGTCTGCAAAACGTAACAAACTGCATGGTTCGTGCACCTAGAAGGTCACAATAAGCAAACAGAATGCAGAGGAGGGGTAAGCCCATAAAAAGGAAGAAAGTTTCTTTATTGGGAAATCGAAACTTAAGTGGAGAAGGGGAGCAGGGTATAACCTTATAAGGGGGATAATGAAACTTGACTGGGAAGATTGTAACCCCATAGCACTCAACCAATGAGGAACTAGGGGAGGGACTTGCATGCTAGGAGATAAATTACCACTTGTGACTGTCCCGGGTGTGCTTGCCCATCAGACACAAAATCTTGCAAGACTGTTATTAAACAGTCTCACTTTAGCTGTTCTTCATGCCTCTAAGTCCATTCTTTGGGTTTGGATGGGTGACTGTGTTTCTCACAGTTTTGGACTTGCATGGGGCCTGTAGCCCCTTGGTTTTGGCCAATTTTTCCCTTTTGGAAAGTGAGCATTTACCCAATGCCTGTACCCCCATTGTATCTTGGAAGTAACTAGTTTTTTATTTTACAGGCTCATAGGTGGAGGGACTTGCTTTGTCTCAGAGGAGACTTTGAACTTTGGACACTTGAGTTAATGCTGGAATGAGTTAAGATTTGGGGGACTGTTGGGAAGGCATAATTGTATTTTGAAATGGGAGAGGGACATGAGATTTGGAAGAGGCCAGGGGCAGAATAATGTGATTTGGGTCTGTGTGCCTGCCCAAATCTCATGTCAAATAGTAATCCCAGTTTTGGAGAAAAGGCCTTGTGGGAGGTGATTGTATCAGGGGTGCAGACTTCTGTCTTGCTGTTCTTGTGATAGTGAATGAGTTCTCACAAGATCTGGTTGTGTAAAAGTGTATAGCACTTTTCCTTTTGTGCTCTCTGTTTTGCTCCACCACGGTAAGACATGCTTACTTCCCCTTTGCCTTCCACCACAATCGTTAAGTTTTCTGTGGCCTCCCATCCACATGTCCTGTAAAGCTTGCAGAACTCTGAGTCAACTCAAACTCTTTTGTTTATACATTACTCAGTCACAGATAGTTCTTTATAGCAATGCAAGAATGGATTAATACACCATGTTTTTAATGGGTTAAAATTTCAGTCTGGGCGCAACGGGTCACACCTGTAATCCCAGGATTTGGGGAGGCCAGGTGGATCACTTGAGGTCAGAAGTTTGAAAACCCCGTCTCTACTAAAAATACAAAAATTAGCTGGGTATGGAGTGAGCTCCTATAATCCCAGATACTCGGGAGGCTGAGGCAGGAGAATCGCTTGAACCTGGGAAGCAGAGGTTGCAGTGACCCGAGATCATGCCACTGCACTCCAGCCTGGGCATTACAGTGAGACTCCATCTCAAAACAAACAAAAAAACAAACAAAATTTTAGGCCGGGTGCAGTGGCTCATGCCTGTAATCCCAGCACTTTGGGAGGCTGAATTGGGTGGATCACCCGAGGTCAGGAGTTTGAGATCAGCCTGGCAAACATGGGAAAACCCCATCTCTAGTAAAAATACAAAAATTAGCTGGGCATGGTGGCACGTGCCTGTAATCCCAGCTACTCGGGAGGCTGAGGCAGGAGAATTGTTTGAACCCAGGAGGTAGAGGTTGCAGTGAGCCGAGATCATGCCACTACACTCGAGCCTGAGTGACAGAGCGAGACTCCATCTCAAAATATAAAAATTTCAGTGGGGTAAAGCCCATGTTGTCAATGGGTTAGTTACTTCAATGTTGAAACGATGTTACTAAAGTTTACCACCACCAACAGTAATATTATTATTGTAAGCCTTAATAGTTGATTTAAAAATAATTTTAATGAACTAAATTGAAAAAATCTTTGGAATCTCATAGCAAACTTAATTCAGAACCAACTACTGTTGAAAAGCTTATTTCTGTTTTCTAATAAATCAAAACACTCAATAGAAGGTAAGGATCCCCAAACAACAATGAGTTCCACCTAAACTTCCAGTCCAGGGCCAAACTGAAGTTCCTGCCTTTTGGTAGCCTGATTACATTGCTTCCATAGGTTTCTAAAAATATGTAACACCCTCCCCTTCCTGAAAAATACATAGACAGGCACACACACATACATACATACAAATTTGTTAAAACATACAAAACAATAAAATAGGACAATGTGATGACAAACTTATATGTATATGCTTCACCACCATTTACAAGACTTTTACATGTAATTATAGTCTCCTTCTCTCTTTCTCTCTCCATATAAATATAACTTTAGCTTTGAATTAAATTAAATCATATATATATAAAATATTGGCATATTAGAAAATATGTTATATATTGCGTTTGCTAAGTAAATTTGCTTCTTTTTATATTCACAAGACACCTGAAAAATATCATTTTCATGCCTTACCTTTTATAAAAATTTGAAAAACAAACTAGGTTCTGTACTTTTGCATAATCTATGAAGGAGGTGGTATGAAAATCAGGTTCAGGTCCTGACCTTAAAGTATATTTTCATTAATGTTTTCTCATTTTCTTAACTTATTTGGTTATTTCTCAGTAAAGACCCATATTTTATTATCTTTCATTTCAGAATTTACATTATTGACTAAATAGATATTTGAAATTGTACTGACGTATTTTCAACCTAGTTAATTCAATTATTTGTACTTCTCTCACTTAAAATTTTCAAAAAATTATGCAATTTTGATGGTGTATATCTATATGTATGATGCAGTTTTCTCTACTTAATTATCCATTATATTTAATGTTAATTAAATACTGGTTGCAAACCTAAGAATGTTCATGAGGTATTTTATTCTTTATTTTCTAAATAATCTTCATAACTGAGCTCTAAAATAGATGAAAATATGATACACATCAATTTTTATTACTAAAATTTCTTAATATAAAATTATTTTTGTCATTGATTTTATAGGTCTATGTTGGAATCTCCTATAAGCCAAAGCTAATTCTCAGCTACCCAGGATAATGAGGCAAAGGATGGTATAGAATTTCCAAAATAGCCCCAAGAAATTATTTGCTTTGCATTCAGTGTCAAACACAAAATTGTAAAGTTCATTTATTTTAAAGATAAATAAAAGTGTGAGGAAGTGACTGTCAAAGTAGGAAAACTATTTGAATCTGTCTACTTAACAATTTTTTCCCTATACCAGGTACCTCCATTTTGGCCAGAAGCAGGACCACTGTTCAGATTACGAATTAGGAAAATTCCAGTGCTATAATCTTTAATGTATGAACCTTTGTCATTTATATTCCACACATCCACTGCTTTAGAGAAGATTATTAGTTTAGACATAAAAGCGGAAAAGAATGTGAAATCATAGTAAAAAGGTGAAACAATTTTAAATGCTATTGAAATATCTATATTTAAGGTAACAATATAAAAAGTTTTATGAAAACAGTGCCTGTGTTTATGCATTTCATAGACATGTCTGCTATTAAGTTGGCTCAGGGTGCTATCAATATTAAATGTCTCTTTTCTAGTTATAGAAGATAAGTGTGTTGTCCATATTAAGTAATTGTTTCTTATTTATAAGAGATAAAATAAATTTTATCAGGAAAAATTTATGAACATATGTTAGAATTACTTCTCTTATTGAAATAGAAACTGCTAAATCTAACATAGCAAATTGAAATTGCCAAACCTAATTAACTTTACTAGATACAGCACCTTGACAGTTTAGCTGACTGCCTAGAATGGACTTCCACACATCCGATTGACAAAAACAAATGTACTTTCTGTCTTAAGTTTTATTTAAAACTTTCAAAAAAGCATTTTCTGAACTTAAATATAGCTATATGAGGAGCAGTTTTTAAAAATATTAATACAGACACACTACGTAGCATTTTTTTCCTTGAATTTTCCTGAATATTTTGCAGAAGGAAGTGAGACACCATTTATCTGTTAAAAGCATAATCATATGACTAATTTTATCCTCCATAAATTTAATAGCAATATTTCTTTCTGTATCTTGGATAGTCACATTTTTCATATTCCAACAAGGCAGGCAGTATTTGACTTTAGTTTTTAATTAAATCCTAGAAACTTGAAAATGAGGGTAAAATTGATTTTTTTAAGAAGAGTGTACAGATAGATCCCTTTAATATATAAATATGGGATATTTATATGAGTTGTTTACATATGTCTATGGGATATTTTATAGATGTTTCTGTTTCTGTTTTTTATAAATGTTATCAGAAATCTAAATTATCCTATAAGATCCTATCTTTATTCCAAACCAACTTTTTAATAATAAAGATATTCCAGCCATCAAGGATAAGCTGTTGCTAAGATCCTTCAGGAGATTGTGAATAGAAGCAACATACACATTTCTTTTGTAATAGGACCCCTCATCCCCAACAGTGTTTTCTTGAAGTGAAAATAATTTAATTTTCCATATGCCTGGATTACAAAGATATATCAAACAATGCTTTCTAAATTTTGGTTTTGTGATTTTTATGGAGACACACCTATTACATGTTTTTTTGCCATATATTTACAGTCTTTCCTGGGGCCATTTTCTCCCCAATTCATTTAATTCATTTCTAAAGAATTCCATTCCAGATACAACTTGTTCATGAGTAAACACCCATTTTTTAAGAAGCCTTGCAAAACACTGAATAATTTTCCAGACGTAAATGATGTCTAAGCATGTGATATTTTGTGTACACAGGCAAATTTTTCTATCCCTATATGTGATAGGAAGATGTGCATATAAAAATAACATTACTTCCAAAACCGATTAATTTTGAGCATTTATTAAAAGTAATGTATTCAAAACATTTTTAGACAATTTTCATGGGTTTTGATACCATTACCAATAGTTTTCTTAGCTCGCTAGTTAATTGCCCTTTTCTGTTAATCTTTATATTGGTTGAGTATCAGACTTACACATTTGCCTTTAGCAAATAATTTTAGAATTTTTATGAAAGCATCTGTATTCATGAAATGAAAACTAAAACTATACAAAATGCCAAACAAATTATGTGATTTTTCTTAGGGAGGATGAAGCGAATATTTTTTCACAAGATATTCTTATATTGCATCTTAGTATTTTAAACCAATGCATATTTTCACAATCATAGGAAATTATTAAAGGAAGAGGCCATTAGCTAAAGAAATATAATGGAAGCCCTAAGAATTCCACTACTGCTTTATACATTTATACTTTCCAGCAGGTGTCCCTATATAGTTTGCAGATTCCAGTAAAAAATTCAAATATGGGCCCTTTACCATAGAGCATTTAAAAATACTGTAATATTTTTCCCCAAGATGGTGGATTAGAGACTTTTAGTGTGCCTCACCCACTTTGAAATAGCAAGATAGGGCATAAAGATCAATTCCATGAGCTTTAATTCAAGAAGGAAAACATGGATCCACCAGAATTGTGAAGGACATTCTAGATGCTGGGGAGGAGAATACTAGCAGTCTCCATGATGGCATCCAGCGGATGAAAGACAGTGAGGCCCCCATACATGAGAGAAGCAGAGAGTCTCCCCCTCCATGACTCATCTTTTCACTGGGGATCCAAACAACCCGGGCCAAAGGAGAGCACTCTGTTTTCTCCACGTTGCTGGAGCTAACATGGAGAGGCTTGGAGATGCTGTCAGAGAAAGTCACCTGGAAAAGAGGCAGACATTTTCCCACACCTGGGAAGCAAGACACCATTTTTAATCCAGGCACATTAAAAATTCAGCCATTCTTCCAGCTTCATCCATGTCCCTACAAACTTAAAGTATAATAAAAAAACAATACAAAATTAAAAAAAAAAATTCAGCCATTCTTTGGCAAGCCAGCAATATGGGCTTGCAGGCATTATATTATCTGGCCAGAGACTGGAGGGCTTGCTCGGGAGTGAGGTAAGGGCATCTACAGCAGGAACTGTGGAAAGTGCATCAGCAGTAGGTGCTGGAATTGTGCTCTCCTCTGTCACAAGCCAGGAGCAGAAGGAGAGCTACTAAAGCTGCACTTTCACCTGGACAGTGCGGCTTTGATCCTGGCTCAACATGGTGACAAGGAACTGGTCTGTATGTGCCATTGCTGGGTAGCTCGGCCTGCTCCCATGATACTGTGGTGCAGCAAGCCCTTCTCCACTCCACACCAAGGCAGAAATCCAGACGTTTGGAGTACCTGTCAGCCAGGACCAGCAGCACGAGCCATTCCACCCTTCATGGACATAGACTGAAGTGCAGTGGAGTCCTCTCTGCTCTATGACCAGGCAGATCTTCAGGCATTAGTAGCACCCACACTCCTGAATTAGGAGTTTAGGCTGCTCCCCATCCCCCGGCAGAGATATTGGAACTGTGAAGGTTTCTCAGCTCCACACCTAAGCACACCTCTGGGCACTTGGTGGCTACCTACTGGACTCTCCCTCACCATGATGTTTGTGCCTGACATTGGAGAACCTGTAGGCAAACTCGCTGGGTCCATCATGGAAAATATATTTGATGGAACAATTTGAGAAACATGCTGTAATATTGTAAGAGATGTTGACATTCAGATAAAAGAAATCCAGAGAACACCTGGGAGATAATCTACAAAATGAATATTACTGAGGTATATAGTCACCAAACTGTCCAAAGTCAATGCTAAAGAGGAAATATTAAAGACAGGTGGGGAATTTGTTACCACTAGGCCAGACTTACAAGAGATCCTTAGGAGAGTTCTAAACATGGAAACAAAAGGACAATATCTGCTACCACAAAAACACTTAAGTACATAGCCCACAGACCATAGAAAGCAACTACTCAATAGAAACTACAAAGCAACCAGCTAACAATGTCATGACAGAATGAAAACCTCACGTATCAGCATTAAACTTGAATATAAATGGTCTAAACACCTCACTTAAAAGGAACAGAGTGGGAATTTAGATTAAAAAACAACATTCATCCGTCTGCTGTCTTCAAGTGACTCAACTCACGTGGAATAAAACCAGAGGCTCAAAGTAAAAGATTAGAGAAAGGTCTACTATGAAAATGGAAAACAAAAGAAGGCAGAGGTCATTTTCTTATATCAGATAAAACAGACTTTAAGCCAACAACAGTAAAAAAGGACAAAGAATGACATTATATAATGATAAAAGGTTTTTTTACTCAACTAGAAGACTTGACTATCCTAAATATGTACACACGCAACATTGGAGCACCCAAATTCATAAAACAAGTACTTTTAGACCTACAAAAAGACTCAGACAGCCACATAATAACAGTGGGAGACTTCAACACAATGCTGACAGCATTAGATAGATGATCAAGGGAGAAAACTAACAAAGAAATTGTTATGACTAATTTATGACTATGTCCGGGACTTAAATTTGACACTTGACCAATTGGAACTAATAGACACCTACGGAATACTCTACCCATTAACCACAAAATTTACATTCTTCTCATCTACACAGGGACATACTTGGAGATTGATTACATGATAGGCCATAAGGCAGGCCTCAATAATTCCAGAAAACAAAAATTACACCAACCGTACTCTCAGATCATAGTGGAATGAAAATAGAATCAATACCAATAACGTCTTTCAAAACCATGCAATTATGTGGAAATTAAACTGCTCCTGAATTACTTCTGGGTAAACAATAATTAAGGCAGAAATCAAGAAATTCTTTGAAATAAATGAAAATAGAGAAAGAAATAAGAGGCATTAAAATAAGAAAAGAAATCAAACAATTTCTCTTCACAGATGCTGTGTTTCTTCGTTGTGAAAACCTTAAAGACCCCACCAAAAGGCTCCTGGAATTTATAGACAGCGTCAGCAAAGTTTCAGGACACGAAATCAATGTACAAAAACCAGTAATATTTCTATACACAAAAAACATTCAAGTTGAGAGCCAAATAAAAAAGAAAATCTCATTTACAATAGCCACAAAAAAATAAAATACCCAGGAATACATTCAACCAAGAAGTTAAATGCTCTCTACATAAAGAACTACAAAAGATTGCATAAAGAATTTATAGATGAAACAAACAAATAGAAAAATATTCTATGGTCATGGATTGGATGAATCAATATCATTAAAATGACCATATTGCCTGTAACAATCTATAGATTCAGTGCTATTCCTATCAAACTACCAATGTCATTTCTTACGGAATTGGAAAAACACTGTTTTAAAATTCATATGGAACTAAGAAGGAGCCTGAATAATAGCCAAGGCAATCCTAAACAAAATGAACAAAGCTGGAGGCATCACAATACCTATATTATAAAGCTATACTAAACAAAACAGCATGGTACTGATATAAAAGCAGACATATAGACTAATGGAATAGAATACAAAACCCAGAAATAAAACCACACACCTACAGCCATCTAATATTTGACAAAGTTGACAAAAATAACCAATTTTTAGGGAAAGGACTATCTATTCAAAAAAGTGTGTTGGGATAGCTGGCTAGACATATGCAAAAGATTGAAACTGGACTTCTACATTTTACCATGTGTAAAAACTAACTCAAGGTGGATTAAATATTTAGATATAAGACCTCAAACTGTAAGAATCCTAGAAGAAAACCTAGGAAACATCATTCTGGCCATCAGGTTGTGAAACAATTTATGACTAAGTCCTCAAAAGCAATTGCAACAAAAACAAAAATTGACAAGTGGGACCTAACTAATCTTTTTTTTTTATTTTTTTATTTTTTATTTTTTTTGAGGCAGTCTCGCTCTGTCGCCCAGGCTGGAGTGCAGTGGCATGATCTCGGCTCAATGCAAGCTCCACCTCCCGGGTTCACGCCATCCTCCTGCCTCAGCCTCCCAAGTAGCTGGGACTACAGGCGCCTGCCACCATGCCCGGTTAATTTTTGTATTTTTAGTAGTGACGGAGTTTCATCATGTTAGCCAGATGGTCTCGATCTCCTGACCTCGTGATCCACCCGCCTCGGCCTCCCAGCACTTTGGGAGCCACCGCGCCTGGTCGGGACCTAATTAATCTAAAAGCTTTTGCATAGCAACAGAATCTAGCAACGGAGTAAACAGACAAGTTACAGAATGGGAGAAAACAACTGCAAACTACACATCTAACAAAAGTCTAATATCCAGAATCTATAAGGAACTTAAACAAATCAACAAGCAAAACACAAATAACCCCATTAAAAAGTGGGCAGAAGACATGAGCAGACACTTCTCAAAAGAAGACATAAGCTAACAATAGTAAAAAAAGGACAAAGACGCATAACAAACAAGTGGCCAACAAACATATGAAAAAAATACTCAATATCACTGGATATTGAGAAATGCAAACTACAGCCACAGTTAGATAACATTTCACACTAGTCAGAATGGCTATTAATAAAAGTCGAGAAACACATGCTGCTGAGCCTGGAGAAAAGGGAATGCTTATACACTGTTGGTGGGAATGTAAATTAGTTCAGCCACTGTGTAAAGCAGTTTGCAGATTTCTCAAATAACTTGAAACAAAACGGCCATTGGACCAAGCAGCCCTGTTATTGGGTATATATATCCAAAAGAAAACAAATCCTTCTATCAGAAAGACACATGCACTCACATGTTCGTCGCCGCACTACTCACAATAGCAAAGATATGGAATCAAACTAGGTGTCCATCAATTGTGGATTGGATAAAAAAAAATGTGGTACATATACGCTATGTAATACAATTAATATGAAGCCACTAGAAGAATGAAACCATGTCCTTTGGTGGATGGTTTCCAGCAACATGGATGCAGCTGGAAACCATTATCCTATGCAAAGTAACACAGGAACAGAAACTCTAATATCACATGTTCTCAGTTATAAATGGAGTTAAATATTGGGTACTTAACGTACACAAAAATGGCAATAATAGAGACTGGGGACTAGTAGAAGGGGAACTGCTGAAGAGGGCTAAGAGTTGAAGGACTTACTATTAGGTGCAATGCTCAGTACCTGGATGACGAGATCATTTATTCCCCAAACCTCGCATCACACAATATATCCATGTCACAAACCTGCCCATGTACCCCCTGAATCTAAAATAAAAGTCAAAAAAATGCTATAAAAAGTAATATAAAACTTTTCCATTCCACTGGAATTTCTCTCTCTTCTCACGGTGTTTTCTTGTTTGCTATTTAATGTATTACATAAAGAACAATTAAAATTTTAAATTATTAGCATGTGTAAACTGTTCATTTTTATATAGTGCAAGGCCAGTTCTAAATGTATTTAATTCAGTTGCAGAATCACTGAAATCACACAATTTTTATTCCATAGCTTCTACATGCACATGTATTTCTTTCTTACCCAAAAAGGGAAAACACTGCACAAACACTACCTAAACTGTATTTATTTTATTAATCTGCACACATTGTACCAACACACTGTGACTTTGGCTCACTGATAAGGAAGACTGAAAGAAAAAGAATATGAGTTGCCCTGTTTTTTGTCCTTCTATGAAAAAAAAATGGTTGACTCGGGAAGCAACATGAATATGAAAGGATATTGATACTCTCTTGTTGGATTTTTTTTTTTTTTTAGAATGCAGCTGCCTTGTTAATAGACATATTTGAAGCAAATTTTATTATTATTCTAACAGAAAACATGCCTTTTGGATGATGTCCGTGTCCCATCGATCCAGTCATAGATGTAGCATGTTTATTTTGTATTCACTTGGTGAACTATTGTGCACTGTGGGTCATCTGGCATTTAGTGTTCTGGGGGCATCACAAAGGCTATCAGTGGGTTGAAAATGGGTTGACAAAGACTATCAGATGTGAATATGTTGTGTGTCTCCTCTGTCCATATACACACAACATTGGCCCATTGGATTACACTTAGGAAGAAGTTCAAAGATAAAATTATTTGAAATATCGAAATGGTACCAGCATCACATAAATCCAAGTGCTGGATCCTTCTGAGATTAGGGTCCTATGTGACTGCACCTATAAAGCTATCCCTGACTCATAAACAGGACATTGACTTTTACTCTTATGTCAGATCATTTCCATTCATGAGTCCATGTCTTCTCTCTTCTTGGCCAGATGACTTTTAGAGAATTTTTTTGACTATTATTGAAAGGTCACAATGTTTGTGTCTATTAATTTGTGATCCATAATCTGAAGCAGCTTTAGATATTATAATTCAGTATGCTGATATTCACATTTTAATTTTTCTTATCTTATTCACCTGTATTCTCATCTTTTATCTGCTACCATGAGGTATAGAACCTTTTTTCTTTTGTTTCTCAACATGTGATCTTCCTATATTCTTTGAAGACAAAGAATGTAAGCATCTGATAAGTCTGAGAAAAAAAATTTTCTCCTTAAATAAACTACTGAAGATGCATTTTTTAGCCTGTTTCATACCTCTGACTTCAGGGTAACTGGTGTTACAATTACTGAGTCCTGCTGGATTTCTGTGATTCCAACGGGTTCATTCTCATTGGTACCTCCCCCACAACTGGTAGATATATGTAAGCTGGTATGTCAGTTACCATAAAATGAATGGCTTTCCATCTTCTGTATGCTGCTGACATGTCTTAGCTGTTGTATCTTTTCATTCATAGTTTTAAAACTATTTTCTACTAGGATAAAAGTGTTCTTTGAAAGTAGGATATTTTAAATTATTGGTTTGTTTGGTGTTTATATTTGTAACATGATTTCTGAGAATTTTACTGAAACAAAATATGAAGAAATAAAAAATTCTGTAAAGCCAAATAACAGAGGCTAACATTGCCAAGAATCACGGATGCTTTTTCTCCGAGGAAAAAGAGTTGGTAACATTTCTTTCTTCTTTTTTGTTTTTTGCATTAGGAAGCTAAGCATATAAAAATTCAAACTAACAAAGACTGTCAGTTTGAATATCTTAACAGGGAATTTCCAGTGGCACTCAGACTATAACACTTTTTTTTTCTTGCAGCAATACTATGATTTCATCTCTTGTAAATTTGTGTTTTTTTTTCTTGAAAATTTTTTAAACTGATCTTTGTGTGTGTGATTAAATTGCCTGCTGAAAATTAAAAAATTAAGATCCATATTGTTTCGTATTTTCCAAAATGAATTCATTACAATATATAAATGAAAATTATTAAATTAACTCAAAAACTTTATCACTAAATTTTAGTTCAGATATGATATGAAATATCATTTAAATTTAATATTTACCCTGGTAAAATATTTGATTGTAAAGTCACAAATATTTAAAGATACAGTCTTCGAGGACTTACCAGTTTAGTGGGCAACACATGTTGCAAATAAATTTTGCTCTCTGAATTTAAGCTTTTTTCTTTCAAATCTTTATAAGTTGGCTCCTCTGTGTAATTTTGGCTTATTTGCTGCCTTACAACATTGACTTGCAATTGGTAAGGTATACACACCTCTCTTCACACCAAACTGACCAAAATACATATTCTTGAGGAAGGCTAAAATTATGTATCAGTGTTTCACGGAGTCCATTGGTTCACCAGGATCAGTTACCTGGTAGAATGATTGTCAGAAGGCATCATTGTGGACAATTTTTTTATAAGGGGATGTGAGAATGGGGGGAATTAAAGGCATTCATAGTCAAATATGTTACAGAAATTCATTTAGTGGAGCTATGCACAAAGTGAAATGTCAGCTCAGGGAAAAGGGGGGTCTCCCAGTCAGTTGAAAGTGTCAGGAAAGCTTCATCTACTGTATAGCACTAAGGCAAAACTGATACCTAGGTATTTAAAGGCCAAACAAGATGTTGATTAATTAAAAAAAAAATATATATATATATAACATGAAAATCATATAGTAGTATGGTATGACCAGAAAATTACACGTTTAATATTATTTCTGGGGTTTATGTTATAAATATAAGAAATTATGTAGTGAGAATTGCACCTGTTAGCAGTTAGTAGTATATATTAATTTGCAGAATATGAAGACATTTCAAGAATTATAATCAGAAGAACAATGATCAACTTTACTCATTTATAAGTTTTCTCTCTTCTTTTTCAAAATTTACACTTTAATTTAAATGTATAGAGTAACTAGTTATTAGATTGGAGAAAATCTTACCCCAAAAAAGTTCATTAAAAATAAGTTTTGATAACCTACTTAAAGAAATTTTACTTAGTGGTATTGTAAATGTACAAAAGCTTTCATATACATTTGATGAGAGCTGAAAATAAACATGCTGATTTCAGTATAATGCTAACAACTTTCTTTACTAAATGAGATACACAAATATGATCATGACCGAACAACTGGAATAGTTTTTACTTTTCTTTAGAAAATCTACGTTTCTTTTTTACCCCCCAAATCTAGGTACCTCATTGCTACTTGTATTCATTATATTAGATTACTATCTTAATGCTTCAAAGCAAACATCAGCCTCTATTAAAGACATAAATAATTATTGATTAAATTTCAAATGCATGGTTTGTCACATTCTCTCAGAATATAATTCATTTTGAATTAGGATTGGTATTTGAAGACCTCCTTAATTTTTGTAAAAACTTTCTGTCCTCTACATTATCATTCTCCATTACTACTTGAAATAATAATTACTTATAAAGCAAATGTAATAAGTATTTTTTTAAAGTCCTAAAGGCTGGCAATTAATCCATTTTCTGTTAGTGAACAGCTCCATTAATTGGAGTAGTCATTTTATTGAGATACAAGACTTTATTTTGGATGTGGTGGTAAAGAAAGGTAAGTCATAATGACAGGACAACTTTAAATTCTTTTACTCAAAGAATCAAACAATATTAAATGCATACTATACCTCAGACATAATAGGTTCTTGGCTTTGAAAATGTGACAATGAAACAAAGTGTCTCTGACTTTGTGGAACATATAATCAAGTGGAGGAAACAGTAAATGGAAAAATAGTAAATAAGAATAGCGGTAAGACTGCCACTATGTCTTATTTTTTACTGGAGTTTGATACACAGTAGGCACTGGATAAATGATTTTGAATACAATAATTATGCCATATAACATTCTCCAATTTACTGGTTACATTTGTTTAAAAATGTCTTTTTATTTTGGAGAGTACCTGCTTATGTTAAAGTGTCTTATCAGCAAGTTTATTTTAAAGTCAGAGAGGTTAGGACAGTCAATTATTCTTATGTGATTTAGCTATACTTGATACGAAATTTGACCCAGCCAACTGAAGACAAAGTAAACTTGGTTCAGCTAAACTGCCTCACTCTAATTTTTGTGACTCTGAGTGAGGTAAAAATAAAGTACCTCTATAGATGACAAGGTCATGTTCGGAGATGCCAGGAGTTTGATGTTTAGCATAGAACATTGGTAGAACTTTGATTGCCATCAATTTTCTTTGTTCATGACATCTGCTTCTTGTGGTATGGAAAGTGAGGACAGATGCAGGAATAAAGTGTAGGACAAATATTAATTGTGACAATCAGTGTTTCGGAGGTTTTGAAACCACAATTTTTAAAGTCAGCAAATGATGATAGACAATAATTGAGTCTGTTAAAACTCATACGTTGATAAAAAACAAAACAATGATAAATTCATGTAAGCATTCAAAATTTCAAATAAGACAACATGGAATGGTTAATACATTATTAAATCATAATGAAATTATTCAGACATATAATTTTACATGGTATTAAGTAAAAGAGTATGATGAATAAAAATATGGGGAAGACTATATATTAGCTAACATGCAAACAATTATGATACTTTTTTCAACTTATTTTTCCATAAGATAGAAAAGATTACAAAAGTAAGCACTAAATATATGTTTAAAAGGCAGCAACGACCACTAAACTTTTGAGCATCTGAATAAATATATTTATTAATTATTACAAATACGGCCTTTGGAGTCATAGCCAGGACCCTGGGGAGCAAGGCAGTCTTAGCGTGCCTTCTCCACATGGCAGTTTTATGATCTTTATTCATGTTACTTGACCATTATCTCTCAGCTTTATCATCTGTAAAAGAGAGTCACCATTTGTGTGTGTTTTTTTTTTTTTTTTTTTTTTGAGACAGGGTCTGGCTCTTTTGCCCAGGCTGGAGTGCAGTGGCTCTATCTCTGCTCACTGCAAGCTCCGCCTCCTGGGTTCACGCCATTCTCCTGCCTCAGCCTCCCGAGTAGCTGGGACTACAGGCACCCGCCACCACGCCCGGCTAATTTTTTGTATTTTTAGTAGAGACGGGGTTTCACCGTGTTAGCCAGGATGGTCTCGATTCCTGACCTCGTGATCCGCCCGCCTCTGCCTCCCAAAGTGCTGGGATTACAGGCGTGAGCCACTGCGTCCTGCCCACCATGTGCTCTTTAAGGCTACTGTGGACTTAGACAAAACAGTGTTTGCAAAATGCTTGTTATGGATTAAATGTTTGCATCCCTCCAAAATTCATAAGTTGAAATCCTAACCCCCCATGTGATGGTATTAGGAAGTGTGGCTTTGAGAAGCAATTAGGTCATGAGGGTAGAGTCTTCATTAATGGGATTAGTGTCGTCTTCTTCCACAGAAGAAGAAACATTGAGCTGGGTCATGCCCTCTGCTAAGTGAGGAAACAATGAGAAATCAGTCAACTGCAAACCAGGAGAAGTGCCCTCACCCGGTGCTGGATCTACTGGAGCAGTTATTTCAAACATCCCAGCCTTCAAAACAGAGATAAATGTTATTTATGGTATTTGTTATAGCAACACCAGCTAACTAGGACAGTACTTATTGCATATGATACACTGCAGAAATAAAATTGGCATAGGTGTTCAATAAATGTTTATTGAAGAAAAAATAAACATACTATTATTTAGAAATAAAAGAGGAGACAGTCTCAATAGGATAATGAGTCTACATTGTTACCTTTGAAGAGTCTAACTGGGGTATATTTTGGTAATTTAAAACATTTTTACTAATAGAATACTACACAAAGAGTAATCTTCATATTTGCAATAACAACTTAGAGAGCAGCAATAGAAGTAATATTTTCTGATAACTAAGAAAACTTTTAATAATGTGGACTGCCCTGAAACTGTGATGATACTCACCTGTGTTTTGAACTATATAATTAAAAGCACAAATTTCTAATAAGAAACTACCAGACAATAGTTTAATATGGTGCTTAAATATTTTTGCTAGTAGCAGTATCTTGCTATTAGAAAAATATCTGATAGAATTTTTATATTCTTTGCAGATGTAACACATAATGAGTTGTGTCCACATCCCCATTCTTCTTAACATCCCAGCTTCAACCCTAAATCCTATCAAAGTGAAATGGGAAGTGTTTTTTTTTTTTTTACTTCATCAGTTAAAATTTTTTTCACATAAATTTTTCTTGCTTTAATACATCCCACTGGCATGGTAATCTATAACACATTCATCTATTCAATATATTTATTTAGCAAACATACCCTGCAAAGTACATAGCCACTGTTAGTCTCTAAACATGCATGTAACATTGTAGAGAAAAATGACATCTTGTTAAATGACAGTGATACAAAATAGAATGTAATAAGGGCCTTAATAAAAGTAAATTATGGGCCAGGCACAGTGGCTCACCCGTGTAATCCCAGCACTTCGGAAGGCCAAAGCAGGTGGATCACTTGAGGTCAGGGGTTCAAGACCAGCCTGGCCAACATGGTGAAAACTTGTCTCCACGACAAAAACACAAAAATTAGCTGGGCGTGGTAGAATGCCTGTAATCCTAGCTACTCCGGAGACTGAGGCAGGAGAACTGCTGGAACCCAGGAGGTGCAGGTTGCAGTGAGCTGAGATCCCAAGAATGTGCCATGGCTCACCAGCCTGCATGACAGAGGCTCTGTCTCAAAAATAAATAAATAAATAAATAAATAAATAAATTTCTTTTAGGAAGCTAACAGTTATTGGATGGCCACCATGTCCTAGGCATTCCTCTAGATTTTTTCAATGCACACTGCCTCAGTCTTATTTGATTTTCCCTAAACTTTGCGAAGTCAACATTAACATTACCATTTTACAGATTACATGAAAAAAAAAAAAACCACCAAAAAGCCCAAACTGAAGTAAGTTGAGGCTAAAGTATTCCTTAGATTTCTACCTCAATATGCCTTATACCATATGTTCTTCACATTCCTAACCACAGAATACCCTGAATATATTCATAGTCTTTTTTCCCCTTCCACATGCCTACTATCAAAGTCTGATTTCAGCCCTTTATAATCTTTCCTCTGGATTATTTCTAGTTGTTTTTCCGCCTCCAATTTTAAATATCTCCCTCCTTCTTTCTACATATCATCCAAGTCTGATAATACTACTTTTCTGTATACAAATTCTTCAGAGACTTTTTATTGTGTGCCAATGAAGCAAAAGCTGCTTCTAATGACATACTGAACTGTCTTTGAGCTGCCTCCTATTCTATCCCACTTCTCTTCTGCACTTCCTCCCCTCCCTCAGAACAGGAGATCCCATCCTTACAGACCTATCTGTTTTGTGATCTGATTGTTTAATCATGTCTCTGAGCAGATTTTCCCTCAGGTTGGATTTACCATATTCATTCCCAATATCCAAGTCAAGAACTGCCTTCTCCGTAAAGCACGTCAGACTGAGATGGCTATTCCTGAGATGGTCCATCACTGTCTACCCTGTAGGTCCACATAACATGGTACTATTTTATAAAAATACACTACAGAAAAAAGAAATTATCTTATATTTGAATTACTTGTGCTACAAAACTTATTTCTTGTTTTCTATTTATTCAACTGCCATTTTGGAAATGAAGCAAATAATTTTTGAGAAAGAAATATTTCTCTAAAACAATCATAGTTATTTCTGACTTTGGATGCTTTTATAAGTCACCTAAAAGGACTTTTTTTTAAAAAGGAAAAATTTACTCCATGATGGATTAGTAGTTAATTTTAAATTTAGGACATCACAACTACCAATGGTGGATACTAATAAAATAACCCATTTAAAGATCACTTTTGAAAAGTCACAGAGAGAAGTCGTCTACTGGTAAAACTTATACCTAACACGTTATTGAAAGACAAGCGAGTGAGAGAAAACAGCACTACTTATGTGATGGCTTGGGATAAAATTTCCAGTGACAGCATCATATAGGCTTTTAAAATGCTATTTTTCAAAAAACAGACAGATACGAAGGCGATGTACTTTAGAAAACTGTTAGATGACTCATGAAGTGGCTGCTGTGATCACTACATGGTGATGTCTAGGGTGTCCATGAAAGATTTAAGGAAACTGCTTCATAAAATATGAGTAGGGAAGAAAGCCATAACTTTATATTAATATCTTATTTGATATAGTGCTATTTTAAGTGTGTTTATGTAATCAATTATGTAATCAAAATATGCATTTATCTACTTCATTTTACCTAAAGTAGACAAAAGTATTCTTGTTGCCTTTTCTTATTTGGAAAATAGAGAACTGTATTATAGTCGGGTATCTTAATTTTTGGATGTATGTAATGCTTCTTTTTGTGGCATTCTATTCTATTCTATTCTATTCTATTCTATTCTATTCTATATTTTGAGATGGAGTCTGGCTCTGTCGCTCAGGCTGGAGTGCAGTGGCGCCGTCTCGGCTCACTGCAAGCTCCACCTCCCGGGTTCAAGAAATTCTCCTGCCTCAGCCTCCTGAGTAGCTGGGATTACAGGCATGCCCCACCACACCCGACTAGTTTTGTATTTTTAGTACAGACGGAGTTTCCCCACGTTGGTCAGGCTGGTCTAGAACTCCTGACCTCAGGTGATCCACCTGCCTCGGCTCCCAGAGTGCTGAGATTACAGGCGTGAGCCACCTGCCCGGCCTGTGTTACTTTTTATCAGCCTCTTTTCCTTAATATGCCACTAGTTCCTTGATGAACAGAGAATGTAAGCTTCATAAGGAAAGGCATTTATTATTGTTAATAAATGCTGTTATCACCAATCCTGAACATTTCTAAGCTCACAGTGGTCACTTAACAAATGATGCTACGAGGGATCACTAAATCACCATATTTCAGGCATTTCATAGTGTTCGACGTGCAGTAAACTACTGGTATTTTTATATTAAGAATACACTATTGCAATAAATTTTGAATAGGTATCATAAGCAGAGGAAGCTTGACTCAAACCCAGATTTATTTTTTGCTGGATCCAACAGTATTTGTATTGCCTCTGGACAAACAGAAAATGGGTAGATTGTTTCCATACTGGAGTAGGAGAGGTAACATGATATGGAAGACACTATGAATTCAACAGGTATGAACTGAAACTTTCCTCAATGCCTTTTAGTGACTTACTTATATATGAAATGTTATTTACCAGCCAATTTTCATTTCAGTAGTCCCTAGCTGAGCACTCACCCCCACCAACCTGTGCTGCTCTCGAGTCAGAAGTTAACATCAAATGCTGGAGGCTGAATAACTAGTCTTCACTTTCTCAGGCACAGAGTCCACGCACGCCTTTTAAAACCCAACAGTTTTTAGCTCCTAGATAGCCAGAATAAAAGGTCTTTATGTAAAAGCTTCACCAAAGCTTCTATTTTCTTCAACCACTCTTGTATCTTAGCCTGCCAGACTACTAAATTGTTGACACTGAAACACTGACCAGCCCTATTCTACCCTTTTGGAAATAGAATGCCCTGATTAGACCCAGGTATCCAGTGTCAACTCTATTAAGGCTCAAAACAGTCTATATCCTGTCTATTTGATTCTGAGAACCAAATAATCCCATACTAGACTCTTTGTTTTTTAGAGACAAGTCAAAAGAAAGACCTTTGCTGAATCATAATATTATACCTTGACTGCTATTGAGAAAATCTAATCATTGTTTCATAAAAGTTTTTTTTATACTTATATGCTACTTTTTCTTCATATATCCATAGATCTACATGATTTTTTTCTCCTTTCTATTTAATTCAAGTTCTCTTTGAAGCTTAAAACTATAAAGATGTCTCCTTCCTTTGAATTCATAATATCATCTTTGTCTCTCATGATGTAATCATATAACACCAAACCATTTATTTTGCATTGAGTAACAGTTAATTTCCATATATGTCTGATTATAAATGTTATAAGAATTGTACTCATCTACCTCTCATTTTTTTCTGAGGAATTGGTAAACTATTCTTCATTTGAGTCAATAGAATTTTTCTGATGTTTGATACTATATTCTTTCTTTTGGCTTTATGCTTGTCCTAAGCAGCTGACTACAAAAGACTTCCTCTGCATTTTAAAAAATTATTTTTAGACAGATTAATATACAAAAGCCTGACTTTTAAATGCTGCTTATAGTGTCTCATTGTCTCTGCTTTCTCTTTAAAAAATATCATATTGCCTGTTCCTATGATAGCCTTGATTTATCTTCCTTTACTTGGATTGCCCATGATGACAATTACTTAGCAAATTCTCAGTCTCAGAGTTCTTGATATTTCAGGAACACTATCCTTCCTTAATAAGATGACTGTGAAGTTTTTGTAGTGATTTTGGAAAATAAGATATTATATTTTGCATAAAATAAGAATTTTTGTATTCTTCCTCCCTTGGCACAGACTGCTCTTCCCCTTACCTAATATAATTTTATTTTTCTTCCCAAATATTTAGCACACTCACTCCTCCTTCTGGGAGACATAGTGTCCCATTCAATCACTGCATGCTGCTCAAAATCTGGGATCTCTGGGTGATGTAAAACTTTCTCCATCAGGTCTTGTGGCTTTCTTTGGTAAAAAGACATATAGACTAAAATGATATTTCCTGCCTACCTCTCCGAACTTGTTCACCCAGCATACAATGGTGAAAAAAAACCAATTTCTTTCTCATTAGAAGTTACGGATAAGAGATAGAACAATTTAAAGCAATTCTGAAATCCCAAGAGAAAGAAAATGGCATCCATAATCTTGCCAATCAACTTCAAAGCAATTTCCAATTCATGACACCTCCACATTGATTCTATTCCTATGTGTGACTTTACTCAGTTCAAAGATTCTCTGCACACTATTTTGGATTGCACTTTTTTCATGTGCTTTTTAAAAATCGCATATCCAGTTTGATGAATTTTCTACTATTGATCTTGATGACTAAAAAGTATGTTAACATAATTCTCACAAGATGAAAAGTGAGATTAATATTATATTATTTTTTTTTTAATGACACTGAGATTGTAAGTTCTGACGTGCTGAGATGGTGCCAAATTTTCTGTTGTCTAATCCATTTTTCTGTGAATGTTCAATCTTTTATCTCTGCCTACTCCAGTATAGTTGGTCATTTCCTGGTCACGTATCCAATTGAATCAAGAGCTAATTCTTTGTAATTAATAAAATAAAAATCCTTATCTGTAAAACAGTAGTTTCTTCTCAGAGTCCAGACTGCAAGCATGGTAATTTTACATTACAATGTGATCTGAATTGTTAAATTTTTTTCATGTTTTGGTAAAAAAAAAGAAGAAAGCTTCCCATAATGGTAAGAAAATAAATAATAATTAATGCTTAGATTTATTATTTTAGAGAAAAAGATTCTACAATTCAATACAGGCTCCTGTTATAACAGCTAACTTTTTTTTATAGAGACACATGAATATTATGGTTAATAAACAAAATGCTAATTTGTAAAATATAAGAAAAACAAGGAAATAAACGGTGCCTGTCAAATAGATCATTAATTAAATCAATATTCTCAGATACATTATTACATTGAGAAGCTTCAAAGAACAACAAATGTTTGCCAAGTTTTTCTAATGTAAAGAGTCTTTACAGTACCCTTTAAAATACATCAGAGAAAAATCACTACAGCTTTAATGCATTTGTATAAACAAGATAGTCATTTTCCTTAGTATTCCTTAAAGGTGAGATGTGGGTAATGAAGACCAGATTTCTTTTAAATCCTTATGGCAATATTTTTCATTCTCATGACACTAACAGATTGATATTATTATCCACGTGTCCTTGGTCTGATTCACTCTGAAGCACTTTGTCTTGTGTAAAAACTTCAAAATAAACTACTGAGCTAGCTTTTCTCAAGTACTCCTCACATTATTCATGGCAAGAAATTAAATGAGAAGTATAGAATTTAGAGTCAGAATCCTTGATACACTACAGTGGTGTTGGTTCAGCCAAATCATAGATGAGTGTGCTTGAAAACGTACTAATTTCCCTGAATAACTGTCTTCAAAAGTAAAATGGGGATAAAAAATATAAAACAATAATTGGGAGCTACTATAATTTTCTCTTATCCCACAGAGTGAACACTTTTTGGAGGCAGCAGTTTAATGCTGAAGAGCTTAAAATATGTTTTTTCTAATAAATTCATAGAATAAAATAACTGATTCATTTTTGAAGAGCCAATTTTTAAAAATTAAGTATTAAACATAAATGCAGGTAAGTATATGTCTTCTGAAAGTACGTAGCTTTTCACTTCTATATTATCTTTTTTTCTGTTACTGCAATGGGATTTATTTTTAGTTGTCAGTGCAAATAGATTTTAAACTGGAGATATAATGATGATACATAGCTGTAAATCTTAACTCATTATAGCGTAAGACTTCTCACATTCCATCAGTTATATTAATTGTTGATATCAAATTATTTTTAGAAAATCTACCTTAAAATAAATTTAACCAAGTCTTTTAATCTTAGAAGATTTATGGTTTTGAAAATACTCATTTTGCAGTGATAAATTTACTTTGTTCCCATTTTCTATTAAGCAATGTAAGATCAGAACTTCTATTCATAACGTTTATCACAGCCACTAAGAGAAAAAGAGTCTTTTTATAAAGACTTATTTTTCACTTTCATGAGTTAACTTCATACTTTAAACAGGAAAATTCTAGACAATATTATGTATGTTAGAGTGTGATGAGGAATTAAACTTTGATTTTGGAAGTTCAATGACTTTTTGTTTGTGTGTTTGAGACACGGTCTTTGCTCTGTCACCCAGGCTGGAGTGCAGTGACGTGATCTCTGCTCACTGCAACCTCCACCTCCCGGGTTCAAGTGATTCTCGTCCCTCAGCTACCCAAGCAGCTGGAACTACAGGCATGAGCCACCATGCCCAGGTAAATTTTTTTGTACTTTTAGTAGAGACAAGGTTCTGCCATGTTGGTCAGGCTGGTCTTAAACTCCTGGCCTCATGTGATTGGACCGCATCAGCCTCACAAAAGTGTTGGGATTATAGGCATCAGCCACCATGCCTGGCCAGTTCAATGACTCTTAACATAGAATCAGGTCTTGTTAAGCATCATGACAAGGGCTCTGTGATATATTATTAAAAAAATACTGTTTATCATATAATATACTTAATTATGTATACAATAATTAAAATGTTTACTTTTTACTTATTGACAGTTTTTTCAATAATGGATGTTTTATTCTGTGAGAGAAATTTATCAGGAAGTTGGAGTAACACAGAATGTGAAAGCTTTTTATGTTAAACAAAAAATATTTTTTAAAAAAAGAGATGCAAAAAAATAGTCAAACTTTAAGACTAGTTAGAATATCTAAATGATGAGTTTCTAAATCCTGATAACAGGGCAATGATTAAATTCCAAAGAGAAAACTTCACTTTTCAGAGATATAAATTTGTTCAAATAGTTATTTATATGTACTTAAATGAATAACTCATGTGAATAATTATATCCTAAATACTGAAAAATGAAAATAATTTAAGATAATATTGTGTTTTCTATCACATTAGAGAGGTAACATATTCAAATGTAAAAAAGAAAAAAACTACTAAGTTGTAACCAAGCTGCATGTTGATTTTAGATCAACATAATTTAAATGATGGAAAGATTCGTATTTGTATTGCAAACTGGGAAGAATGTAAATAGTGGTAGAAAAAAAAGCATAAGTAAAATTGGAGAACATAACAATGAGAAAACAGAATTAGCAAGTGTCTTAGTCCATTTGGGCTGCTACAAAATAATACCATGGACTGGGTAGTTTATAAACAACAAAAATTTATTTCTCACAGATTTAGAAGTTGGAAAGTCCAAAGTCAAGGAGCTGGCCCATTCAATTTTTGGTGAGGACTCCGGTTTGTACACTGCACCTTCTCACTGTGTCCTTACATGGAGGAAGGAGATGCTCTATCGTTACATGGTATGAGTCTTGTAAGAGCACTTACCCTATTCACGAGGGCTCTGCCAAAGGCCTCACCTCCTGCTAACAGCACATACATGATTAGGCTTCAATATATGAATGCCAGGGAAAAATAAACAGTGAAACTATCAGCAAGTAATTCAAAATTGCAATGGGCAGCTGCCAAAAGTTGAGTTGATCTTTCTTCCTGAGTAAGAGTTTTTGCCAGGTAGTGCTAGAAAGGAACACTGGATTATATGTTGGGAACTTTAACTGATTTGCTAAAAAGTACATGCATGAACTTATATTCACGTGAAATCAACAGAATGACTGTCAGTAAAAAAAGACATTTTAAAAGGTATTTTACAATGAAGTTAATGTAGAGTGGAATAGATTAGGATTAGAAGTAGGGAAGACAATTAAATGGTACAAAATTCCTCCAGATATGTGATAACATAACTGGGCCAGGGTGAATGGGAACACAATATATAGACATTGGCTATATATTCAAGGAGTCAGAT
Organism: Pongo abelii; assembly: GCF_028885655.2. Lineage (NCBI taxonomy): Eukaryota > Metazoa > Chordata > Mammalia > Primates > Hominidae > Pongo > Pongo abelii. Next base: position 91,360,452 of record NC_071999.2, on the reverse strand, counting down.
ATATTAAACTACGAAAATTTACTAAAAATCTTCAAGATATACATGTGTTATACTTGATCTGAACAGGGCTGGCATTCTTTCTTTGATTCTCAAAAGCAAGCTCTTGAAATACTAGAACACATTAACTGCAATATCTTTATTTAAACAAAAAGAATGTGAAGAGAAGGCAATAAATTGGAATTTCATAGACGATATATATGACGTAGGAAAAACCCCAGAATATTATTTCTTTATCTTCAGTGGCTAAGCAATTAACTTTAATACTATATTTTTTGTAGCAATTCAGGCACTGAATATAAACAGTCACCCAAAACCATACTCATATTTGTAAATAATATGAGGAAGAAAACATTATTCCAAATTTCAAATTATGGCTGCAGTTTTTCATGTACAATACCCTTCACATAGCAAAAAATGATCAGGCTTGAATATAGTTTGGACATTCCACCCAAGTCTCAGGTTGATATGTAATCCCCAATGTTGAAGTTGGGGCCTGATGAGAGGTATTGGATCATGGAAGTGGATTTCTCATGAATGGCTTGGGCCATCCCCTTGGTGATAAGTGAGCTCTCACTCTGAGTTCACAGGCAATCTGGTTGTTTAAAAGTGTGTGGCACCTACCCCGCCCCCATTCCCCCCTCCCAGCACCCTAGTGCTTTCTCTCTCTTGCTTCTGCTTTTGCCATGTTACATGCTTGCTCCCCCTTTGTCTTCTGCCATGATGGGAAACTTCCCCAGAAGTGGATGCCAGCACCATGTTTCTTGTATATCCTGCAGAACTGTGAGCCAATTAAGCCTCTTTTAAAATAAATTATCCAGTCTTAAGGTATTTCTTTTTTTTTTTTCTTTTTTCTTTTTTTGAGACGGAGTCTTTCTTTGTCGCCCAGGCTGGAGTGCAGTGGCGCGATCTCTGCTCACTGCAAGCCCCGCCTCCTGGGTTCACGTCATTCTTCTGCCTCAGCCTCCTGAGGAGCTGGGACTACAGGCACCTGCCACCACACCTGGCTAATTTTTTGTATTTTTTTTTTAGTAAAGACAGGGTTTCACCTTGTTAGCCAGGATGGTCTCGATCTCCTGACTTCATGATCCTTTCGCCTCAGCCTCCCAGAGTGCTGGGATTACAGGCAGGTATTTCTTTATAGCAATGCAAGAATAGCCTAATGCTGCTATATAAATAAACAAAACAAAAAATGATGTAAAACCAAAGAAACAACAGAAAATACATAGACTCTGTCTAAGTCTGTTCTGTATTACTATAACAGAATACCTGAAACTAGGTAATTTATAAATAAAAGAGGCTTATTTAGCTCACATTTCTGGTGAATGGGAAGTTCATGGCCATGGCACTGGCTTTTGGTGAAGACTTTCGTGCTGCTTAATAAAATGACAGAATGTGAAAGGGTGAACCATTATATGTGAAAAAGAACCAGGCAGAAGGAGGAACCTCAATATATAACAACTCACTCTCACAAGAGCTAATCCGTTATCATTAGAGCCAGTATTCACTCACACAAGAAGGCATTAATCTATTTAGGAGGGATCTGTCCCCATGACTCAAAACTTTCCACTAGGCCCCACCTCTCCCAACACGGCCACACTAGGGATGTAACTTCAAAATTAGCTTTGGTGGGAGCAAATCACATCCAAAACATAGCAGACCTACAGAGAAAAATATAATGTAGTTATCAATCATGGACTTAAAATAACTTTCATTAATATCTTCAAGAAATAAAATGCAAGCTGCATTTTGGTAGAAAACTGAAAAGAGAAAGGAAAGAAGAAAGAAAAGCAGAAAGAAGAGAGAGAGGAAAGAAAGAAGGAGCAAAGCACAATGGAATTAAAAATTAAAGTAGGATAACTGAAATTAGTAACTTTGTGGATGTGTTTAAAGGCACGTTAGCCACATATGAAGATAAAAGATTTTTATCTAACTATTGATTGATCGATCAACTGACTGCTCTATCAATTGATCTATCTCCCCTATTGGTTCTATTTCCCTGGAGAGCCCTGATTAATACATTCCACAGCATTCCATGGAAATGTTTCAGGTCTGCGCTTCTGCTGGGTATGGGTGAATCTAGTTTTAGAGGGAAACCTCTCTTCCATGCATCTTCCTCCAATAAGGCAACAGGAGTAAATAGCCTTGTCAATACAAACACGTGCAGGCTGTGTGATGCAATGGCAGTCTGAACTCGGAGTGTCAGCACTTTACTCATTATGCAGGAAAGCTAGTGCCCAGGACCTGGAGACATTGGGGTAGCTGGGGTTCTCGAATGTGTGGCATGTTACAGTCTCCCTGTGTGGTGGAAAAAGTCATGAACTTCTTCAGAAGCTGAGCTTGGTTTTATTCTTCCTATTGGGAGAAGAGGGACTTAAGACTAACTCTTTGGCCTTGCAACTTATGGTAAGCTTCAAGCCTAATTCTCAGTTTGTTCCAGGAATAAAACAATGTCTTCCATAGAATCAGCTCTTTAACAGTATATTAAAAAAAATAACACTTGGCACATAGTAGGCACTCAATAAATATTTGTAGAATAAGTGAATGTATCATTTTGAGGGGGAAGAAAGGGAAAAGCTGACAAATTGTAAAAGTCTCACTACCAGTGTCACAATCCTACCCCATTATGGTTTTTTTTTTGAACTTCAATAAAGAAAAATTAAATACTATAATTAGTTGCCAATAGAAATACTGAAGAAAGTTTTATTCCTCCTATATCAGAAATCAGACAAAAATTTATTATTTACTTTTTCCCCAGTAGCAAAGATAGTATATATGGAGTTCTTAGGTTCCTGATTAAATTATGAAAAAGGAGGAGAAATAAAAACAAAGAAACAAAAAGCACAGCTATGTGATTCCCTTATGTCTTTAAGTTTAATGCGCATTATATTGCTCATTTCATTTATATATTTCTATCTCTACCCTAATAAAAAGGGATATCATTATAAGGTAACCAAAGTAATAGAGTTTGAATTGTGTCCCCATCCAATTTCATATTAAATTGTAATCTCCAATATTTGAGGTGGGACCTGGTGGGAGATGATTTGATCATGGGGGTGGATTTCTCATGAATGGTTTAGCACCATCCACATGGTGCTGTTCCTATGATAGTGAGTTCTCACGAGATCTGGTTGTTTAAAAGTGTATGGCATTTCTCTGCGTCTCACTTTTGCTCCTGCTTTCACCATTTGATGTGCCTGCTCCCTTTTTGCCTTCTGCCATGACTGGAAGCTTCCTGATGCCTCCCCAGAAGCAGATGCCAGTACACTTTCTGCACAGCCCGCAGAAACATGAGCCAATTAGATCTGTTTTCTTATAAATTACCCAGTCTCAGGTGTTTCGTTATAGCAATATAAGGATGGCCTAATTAAAAAAAGTGAATATAAAAGAAATTGTTTTCCTACTAAATTTTTTTCTCTCTAAAAGTAACATTGAATTTAAATCAATATCATAAGCCAGATTGGAATAACATTTGTCTTATAATTGATGTGTGAAAATAGTAAGAAACTAAAGTGCAAGAGCAAAAACATAGTTCTAATGACTTAAGCGTATTTATTGCCATCAAAACGTACTCCAGTATTTTTTTATTTTTTGGCCTGCTTGTTAAGGATATGCCTTAAACCTTTGTCTTGGAAAATTATTAAAAATTTAAAAAAGCAGTTACCACTGAAAATTAGAAAGTATCTTAACTAATTTTCCACATTAACTTTCTAATTTTCCAGTGAAAATTAGAAAGTATCTTAACAGACTAAGAATATGACTAGACTAGGGTTGCCAGATAAAATTAAAAAACAAAGCAATTTTGAATATCAGATCAACAGGTATTTTCTTGTTAGTGTAACTATGTCCCAGACATTGCGTAGGATATACTTATGTTGTTATCTCATTGCTCATCTTAAATTAAATTGAATTTGGCATCTTCTGTTGTTAATTGTTCAATCTGGCAATCCTGCACTGGGTGAACATACAATGGAGCCTTCAAAGCCTGAGCTATGGTAACGTTACTAAAGCAAAAGAACCAAGTTTCTTCACTGCTTTTTTCTTTCTTCTTGGGAAACATTCACTGAAGCATATTATGTTGTGACAGGTTCTGTTTACTGAAAACTTGTGATATTAGCCCTTGAGGGCAAAACTGTTACATTAAAATGGACATGTTTTAAATAAATTTATCCAATCCCTTTTTATTTAAATTGATATCACAAGAGTAAGAGATATTATAGAAGCAGATAAAAGTAAATAGGTTTTGGAAAATTATTATTGTCTGTTTTTATAGTTGTTCTTTTTAATTGTTTCTGGTTGGGAAGTGTTTTTTTTTTTAATTTATGTTTTTATTTCATTTTAAAACAATGACAAGTAGGCAATAGCTCAGATTTTTTTCTTTTCTTTTTCACTGTCAGAATTAAATAATTATTTTCCTAAATTGACATTTATATTGTATAGCTCATTTTCCAAATGTGGCTGTTAGAATGGCTACATTTGAAGCTATCCAAAGAAATCTAGCATACATCCTCTGCTACCTGAAAATGTTAAGGGCTTTGCTATAACCTAAATTTGATTTAATTGTCATCGAACTTTGTTATCCAAGAGTATCTCTATTTCATTCTTATCAAGCTACGTGTAGTTATCAGCTAGTCCAAATGAACACTTGATATTAATTAACTCAAAATTTCTCTCTCTGTATATTTATTCTGTAGAACATTATATGCCAAGAGTTGGAAATCCCAGCAAATATGGCAGAAGAAAGACTTCACATTTTACTTCCTAAATATAAAATATGATCTTCCCCCTTAAATATTCTTCAGCACAATATGGCATTTGAAGAAATTTCCTTTTGGCACATATATACTCCATTAATCTTAAAGCACTTATAAAGATCCATAAAACTGACTAATATATTTTGGAAGGATTTTTCTTTTTTTGTGTGATTTAAATTTGCATTTGTAAAAGCAAAGATTAATTTATTGAGGAAATATGTAGAAAGCATCAGGATTCAAACTGTGCTAAAAAAATAAAATGAAAATCTTTTCTTGGTCGTTGGAATCATTTTTACCTAACTAAGCCAATAACACTTGGCTAGATGACAGTCTGAAAGAAGATGGACTAACTTCCAGTATTTAAAAGCATTTTCAAATCCTAATTGTCTTGGAACATAAATACAGTCATAAGACTTCAAATTGGTTTGACAGGAAGGTTTCTTGAGTCAGCAAGCCAGGTCAGGCAACCCATATTATTTTTCTTTTTCAGGAAAGGATAATTCTCTAAAATTTTTGAAATATGAAAAATTGAGCTCAACATAACTTATCTTTCATATTTTAGTGTTACATTTCACCAGTTACCTATTGGATGCCAGTCTCCATCCTGGGTGTTCTGAAATACCAATTTATTATTTAGAAAATCATTTATTGAATGTCTAGCTATATATTGTTTACTTTACAGATGAAGTAACTGGTAACTGGAGACATTAAGTAATTCCCCCACTGTTAGGAAGTAGGAGAGTGAGTGACTAATTCTGTCATATAAAGACTATGAGCATTCCACCATGCCATGCTGTCCCTTATAAAAGCAATTTTTTTTTTTTAATTTTTTTTTTTTTGTGGAGACAGAGTCTTGCTCCACCGCCCAGGCTGGAGTGCAGTGGTGCCATCTCAGCTCACTGCAACTTCTGCCTCCAGGCTTCAAGCGATTCTCTGGCCTCAGCCTCCCCAGTATCTGGGCTTAAAGGTGCCCGCCACCATACACAGCTCATTTTTTGTATTTTAGTAGAGACGGGGTTTCATTGTGTTGCTCAGGCTGGTCTGAACTCCTGAGCTCAGGCTATCCACCCGCCTCGGCCTCCCAAAGTGCTAGGATTGCAGGCATGAGCCGCCGTGTCTGGCGTCAGGTAAGCATTTTTATTTGTCCTTGATTCACCTAAATTTTCTAAATTCACTTCTAAATACCTATCATGATTCCATGTATAGATCTACAAATGAAAGAAAAACATCATTATTTGAAGTGATCTATATTAGAAATAGAAATATACGAAGAAGTCACTCTTCAAGCAGTAAAATAATTTCATTACAAAGAGTAGTGATTTCTGTCCAAGGTCCTTTGTTGTCTCCTGCTTCTGATTCTCCAAAATCACAGCATACACACATCTAATTTTGAAGTTCATTCTATGATTTGAATCTGAGCGATAGTAATGGTGTAGTTTAAACTGCTTCTTAAGAATACAATAAAACAATCTCTCCTCCCTATAAAATAGATCTTCCCATAAGGGAGAATATACTCCATTTTAAAAATTTTTTAAATTGTAAGTAAATTTTTCTGATTATTATTTTTTTCAGAGATGCTGTGTTAAGTGGTTCTCATTTCTTTTTTTTTTTAGATGGAGTCTCACTCTGTTGCCCAGGCTGGAGTGTAGTGGCATAATCTCGGCTGACTGCAAGCTCTGCCTTTTCGGGTTCATGCCATTCTCCTGCCTCAGCCTCCCGAGTAGCTGGGACTACAGGCACCCGAATGGTGGTCATTTATGTAGGGAGCATGGAGTCTGTAGCTGTACAGATCTGCTATTGTATTCAGCTGTAGTTGTGTCTGGAATTTATTCCTTCTGGTGGATTCTTGGTCTCGCTGACTTCAAGAATGAACCTGCGGACCCTTGCAGTGAGTGTTACAGCTCTTAAAAATGGCGTGCCTGGAGTTTTTCCTTCAGATGTTCAGATGTGTCCGGAGTTTCTTCCTTCCAGTGGGTTCGTGGTCTCGCTGACTTCAGGAGTGAAGTCGCAGACCTTCGCAGTGAATGTTACAGCTCTTAAAGGTGGCATGTCCAGAGCTGTTTCTCCCAGTGGGTTCATGGTCTCGCTGACTTAAGAAGTGAAGCTGCAGACCTTTGCAGTGAGTGCTACAGCTCTTAAAGGCGGCGCGTCTGGAGTTGTTTGTTCCTCCTGGTGGGTTCTTGGTCTCGCTGACTTAAGGAGTGAAGCCGCAGACCTTTGCAGTGAGTGTTACAGCTCTTAAAGGCGGCATGTCCGGAGTTGTTTATTCCTCCCAGTGGGTTCATGGTCTCGCTGACCTCAGGAATGAAGCAGCAGACCCTTGTGGTAAGTGTTACAGCTCATAAAGCTAGTGTGGACCGAAAGAGTGAGCAGCAGCAAGATTTATTGTGAAGAGCGAAAGAACAAAGCTTCCACAGAGTAGAAGGGGACCCTAGCGGGTTGCCACTGTTGGCTAAGGTGGCCAGCTTTTATTCCCTTATTTGGTCCTGTCCACATCCTGCTGATTGGTCCATTTTACAGAGCGCTGATTGGTCCATTTTACAGAGTGCTGATTGGTGCGTTTACAATCCGTTAGCTAGACACAGAGTGCTGATTGGTGCATTTTTACAGTGTACTGATTGGTGCATTTACAGTCCTTTAGCTAGACACAGAGCACTGATTGGTGCGTTTTTACAGAGTGCTGATTGGTGACAGAGAAAGTGCTTAAAGTTAACAGTATTCATTCACAAGATATATTGCAAATCACAACACACAGTATAGATAAAAACAACTTACATTATACAAGAATGCTGATATAAATGTGTTAACCCCACAGAGACATTAATTCATTGTCAGACCATGTGCCAATATTTTGTGTTTAGAAATACAGACAAGTAGGGAAGAGAGGTGAATGTAGATAAGAGGGCATTACAAAAACGCTATGGTGTTAGGAACTAATCTGTATCTTGATGACACTATCATCAACATCCTGTTTATGATATTGCATTAGAGATTTATATTATGTGCAGGTGATCTCTGCATGATCTTATAATAGAAAATATATCTACAATTATCTCAAGGTAAAACAAGTTTAATTAAAAATATGTTAATCATGTGCACGTGAGGCAACTTAGATATTTACGAATGTGTCTTACTCCAGTGATGACCAACAGGAGCAGAACAACTTAAATCAGGCAAGAAAATACCTTCTTTGAGGAGTGGCTGATGCTGCTACTCTTGCTCTGTAGGAGATTTTAGATAGAAAAATTAGAAGAGAGCTTTTAATAGTAGTGGTCATTGCATGGGAAATTGATTAAATCTCTTACTGATAATGTCTCTCTTCCAAACCACAGGTTTTAAATATGTCATTAAAGGGAAAGACAATACTATTCATTCTATGATCTAATGGTGTATTAGACAGTTCCACACTACTATAAAGAATTGCCCAAGACTGGGTAATTATAAAGAAAAGAGGTTTAATTGACTCACAGTTCCGCATGGCTGAGGAGGCCCCTCAGGAAAGTTACAATCATGGTACCTCTTTACAGGGAAGCAGGAGAAGGAATGAGAACCAAGCAATGGGGGAAGCCACTTATAAAACCATCAGATCTCATGAGAACTCAGTCACTATCATGAGAACAGCACAAGAAAAACCTACCCCCATGATTCAATTACCTCTCACCAGGTTCCTTCCTTGGCACTTGGGGAATACAGGGTCCACAATTCAAGTTGAGATTTGGGTGGGGACACAGCCAAACCATACCATTCTGCCCTTGTTCCCTCCCAAATCTCATGTCTTCATAATTCAATACACGAACATACCCTTCCAACAGTCCCTCAAAGTCTTGACTTATTCCAACATTAACTTGAAAGTCCAAATCGAAAGGTCTCATCTGAGACAAGGCAAGTCCTTTCCACCTAGGAGCCTGTAAAACCAATAGAAAGTTAGTTATTTCCTAGACACAATGGGGGTACAGGCATGGGTAAATGCAGCCATTCCAAATGGGAGAAATTGGCCAAAACAAAGAGGCCACAGTCCCCAGGCAAGTCCGAAGTCCAATAAGGCAGTCATTAAAACTTAAAGTTCCAAAATGATCTCCTTTGACTCCGTATCTCACATCCAGGTCAAACTGATTCAAGAGATGGGCTCCCATGGCCTTGGGCAGCTCTGCCTCAGTGGTTTTACAGGGTGCAGCCCCCCTCCTGGCTGCTTTCATGGGCTGGTGTTGAGTGTCTGTGGCTTTTCTAGGCACACGGTGCAAGTTGTCAGTGTATCTACCACTCTGTTGTCTGGAGGATGGTGGTCCTCTTCTCACAGATTCCCACTAGCCAGTGCCCCAGTGGGGACTCTGTGTGGGGGCTCTGACCAGCCCCACGATTGTCTTCTGCCCTGCCCTAGTGGAGATTCTCCATGAGGGTTCCACTCCTGCTGCAAACTTCTGCCTATATATCCAGGAATTTCCATACATCCTCTGAAATCTAGGTGGAGGTTCTCAAATCTCAATTCTTTACTTCTGTGCACTTACTGGCCCAACACCATATGTAAGCTGTCAAGGTTTGGGGCTTGCACCCTCTGAAGCAAAAGCCTGAGCTGTATGTTGGCCCCTTTTAGCCACGGCTGGGACACAGGGCACTATGTCCCCAGGAGAGGACAGAGGAGTGAGGCCCTGTGCCTGGGAAACAAAACCATTTTTCCCTCCTAGGCCTCTGGGCCTGTGATAGGAGTGGCTACTTTGAAGACCTCTGACATAGCCTGGAGACATTGTCCCCATTTTCTCCGTGATTAATATTCAACTCTTAATTATTTAGGCAAATTTCTACAGTCTTCTTGAATTTCTTCTGAGAAACTGAGTTTTTTCTTTTCTATCACATTGACAGGCTGCAAAATTTCCAAACTTTTATGCTCTGCTTTCTCTTCCACTTTGCTACTTAGAAATTTCTTCTACCAGATACCCTAAATCATCTCTCTCAAAGTTGAAGTTCCAAAGATCTCCAGGGCAGGGTCAAAATGCCACCAGTCTTTATGCTAAAGCATAGCAAGAGTCACTTTTGCTCCAGTTCTCAAGAAGTTTCTCATCTCCACCTGAGGCCACCTCAGCCTAGACTTCTTTGTCCATGTCACTGTCACCATTTTGGTCAAAACCATTCAATAAGTCTCCAGGAAGTTCCAAACTTTCCCACATCTCCCTGTCTTCTGAGCCCTGCAACTCTCTAGGAAGTTCCAAACTTTTCCAATATTTTTTGGCCTTTTCTGATCCCTCCAAACTGTTCCAACCTTGACCTACTACCTAGTTTCAAAGTCGTTTCCACATTTTCGTGTATCTTTAGAGTATCACCCCCACATTCTGTGGTACCAATTCACTGTATTAGTCCCTTCTCACACTGCTGTAAGGAACTGCCCAAGACTGTGTAATGTATAAAGAAAAGAGGTTTAATTGACTCACAGTTCCACATTGCTGGGGAGGCCTCAGAAAAACTACAATCATAGTGGAAGGCACTCTTCACAGTGCAGCAGGAGAGAGAATGAGAGCTGAGTGAAGGGGAAAGCCCCTTATAAAACTATCAAATCTTGTAAGAACTCACTATTATGAGAACAGCACAGGAAACACCTAACCCCATGATTCAATTACCTCCCACCAGGTTCCTCCCACAACACATGGGGAATATGGGGGCTACAATTCAAGATGAGATTTGGGTGGGGACACAGCCAAACCATATCAAATGTTCATATATAAAAAGTTAAGTATTAATAAATTAGGAAATATTCTCAGTGAAACTGCCCAATAGGAGGTTCTTGCCTGCTGCCCAGATAGATCTGATGTATTGAAACAGGGGAACTGCTATACAGAAAGAGTTTAATTCATGCAGAGCCAGCTAAATGGAAGACCAGAGTGTTATTATTACTCAAATCAGCCTGAGAATTTGGGGGTTAGAGTTTTTCAAAGACAGTTTGAGGGAAGTGGTGGAGCTGGCCAGGCAATGGGTGCTTGCTGCTGATTGGTTGGGGTTGCAATCATAGGGATGTGGAAATGGTTCTCATGCTGCTCAATTTTTTTTGATTAGGCCATAGGAGCAGTTGGTGGGTCCAGATGGAACCATTGGTGAGTGGGTCCAGGTGGAGCCACTGGTTATCAGACATGTAAAAAACCTGAAGAGATATCTTAAAAGGCCACTCCTAGTTTCTACAATAGTGATGATATCTGCAGGAGTAATTGAGGAAGTTGCATATCTGGTGACCTCTGGAATGATCACTGTCAATCTTTTATGTCTACACCTTAGCAGAATTCAGGCTCCTTTCATTCTCCTAGACTGGTGACCTTTCATTAAATTTACAAAGGTGGTCGAATATTAGGGAAGGGCTATCATCATTTAAACTATAAACTAAATGTCTCTCAAAGTTAGCGTGGCCCAATCCCAGCAATAATTAAGGGCAGCTTGAAGGCTAAAGGCAAGATGAGGGTTGGCTAGATCAGATCTCCCTGACTGCCTTATTTTTGCATGGTTATAATTTATGCAAAGGCAGTTTCATAATCACAAAATGGATGCTTAAAAATAATTGTTCTTCATATTTATTAAAATGGAATGAAACATATGCTTAAATGTGTATAAATACACACACACACACACACACACTCCCAAGTGTGTGGATAGAGAAGAAATTCTTGTAATTGAAAACATTGAGGAAAGAGGACATAGACATTTTGAAAAGAACCAATGTTTAATAAGGAAGAACTTAACACATAAAACAAGATTGGTAGTCAGACAACAAACATTCATAGGGTGCTAAGTCCCCTGGAGTTTTCGAAAAGGGGGATATTCATGGAAAACAAACAATTTTAAGAAGAGCCATTGTGTTATTTTTGTTGCTGTTTGTTTAAGATCATCTATGCAAGAATACTTGGAGGGTGATAAGAGAGAACTCATGGATACAGTCTAGGGGACATATTATACACTTGGCAAGACATGATGGTAGCTTTAATAAGAAGGGTAGAAAGGATAGAAGACTGACATATTTGAATTAGAATTAAAAAGTATTGAATATGGGGTGGGGGCAAAATACAGCCAGATGTATGGCTAACAAGGCAGGTAGATTTATCATTTATTAATATAGAAAAATTGGAGAAAAGTCAAATATGGAAGATGGGGTGGTCTGGAAATAGATTTAAAGTAGTTAGATTTATAAGTAATATAAATGTGGTAAATGTTAAAATAATAAATTTAAAGCTTCCAGTCAAATACCTGAATTCAATTATGAGGAAGAAAGTTGGATATAGAAGTTTAGAAGTCAGAGATAAGGACTGGGTTTGACTTATGCATTTGAGTGGCACACACAAGTAAAATATGTATAAAGCCATTGAAGTTGATGAATCATTAGGCAGATGGTGGAGAGTCAGTATAGAAGAGGGTCCATAACTGATACATATGGAGCTCCCATGTCTAGAAGTCAGGCCAAAGAGAAAGAACTGCAAAACAGAAGGAGCAGCCAAATTTATAGGAAGAAAACCAGGGGAGTGTGGTGTCGTGAAACTACTTATGCTCCTTATTGGTAAAGTAGAGTGAATGAAACATGTTCATCTGTTATTTTAGCAAGAGTAGTTTTGGTGGAACATAAGGTACAAGCCAGAAGAGAATATGATAAAGAATAATAAAAAGGCCACCGGGCACCCAGAACTGGAGTGTATTTTTTCTTCTATCACTGTGACCCGCTGTACACATCTAGGAACACTTCCATCCTTGCTACAAACACCATGCCTCAAATTTACTATTCACGCAAAGTAATCAATTCTTCAGAACATGACAAATGTGCCCTCATTCCCTGTTTAGATGCATCTTTTACTGTAGGCTATAAATGGTAAGAAAAAGATAAAATATAGATTTGATAGGAAGAAACAAAAAAGGTTCACTGTTTGCAGGAGGTATAATTGTTTACTCAACAAAGAGAAGAATATACGGAAAAATTATTTCTTAAATTAAGAAGTTTAAAATACTCTGCAGCTTTAGTCAAAGAAAGAAATGAAAAACCAAGTAAGACTTAAAGGGTTATGTGAACTGGAGTGATTTATAAACACATTAAGTAAAACAAAAAAAATAATAAGTTTGTAAAAGAGTATCAATAATATGCTACCATTCAAGCGAGAAAAAACGAAGTGTAAGTAAACATACGTTTATCTGTATTTTGTGTAAAAGGAAACTTAAGGATGATAAGGAACCAGTGAGATGGGTTACATGGGAAGAGAGGGTAGGAATAAAGTCGAACTAGGAGGAGATAGAAAGTAGAGAGGAATGATTATTTTAACTATTAAAAAACACATTTTTAAATAATTTTGACTTTAGGAACATGGAAGTTTTGCTACACACACAAACACCCACATAGCAAAGATAATACATTACTAAAAATAGAATACAAAAAAAGCAAATATATGTAAGTAAAATTATAATCAATAAAATGGCCATATTTAATTAGTGAGAAATATTCTTGAACATAATATTTGGACTCCATATTATCATGCTAAAGAAAAAAAGAACTATACACAAATGTGAACTGTGGCTAGTGAGTTCATTTTCAGAGATTTTTATGGGTTGGCAATTCGGAATGAATATTATTTGTGTGTTATAGGATTAATAAAACAAGTACATTGTGGATAAAGAGATAGGTTTAGCACAGCTGGAAAATGCGGTTACTATACAGAAAAGGGAAACGTTAGAATCAACCTTAAAATATTGGTCTGGAATTACAGATCTAATTATCAACTCACGTTTTTGTTCAAGAAGGGATAAATAGAAGAGAGAAAGAGAGTGAGAGAGAATACACACACCAGCACACATACACACACATCTCTATACTAGTAGGGTACAACTCTGACTGCTGATTGCCTGGAATCCAAGATATTTCAGTAGCAATGAGTAAGCATAGAGCATTCAGACTGTAATTTCAAAATGTCATTCTTCATTTAAAGGAATCAAAGATTATTGGATAAACAACTAATTTGAGGGCAGGGACAAGGGCATTACAAGTTGACCTAGAAAATGATATTGCAACAGAAAATAAGAAAATGAGCATATAATAATGTCATCAGGTCAGGAGGAAACACACCTAGACAAATATGAAATAATTAGATTATCAACTAAAAAAATAAAATAAATTATAATCCTTGGGATACACCACTAATTCACAGGGCCATACAGATATAAATAAATAATTGAATACAACATATCAGAGAAAAATTGGATTTTTGTTATAGTAGAATGTCAATTAAACAGGTAGAAAGAATGATAGCTTTAGAAAATCATTATTTGGCAATCAACGTAATTTTTTAGGCAATTATTATGAATGGATGCTGAAACTAAGTGAAGTGTATATAGAAATTCTTCACACTATTTTTGCCACTTTCCTTAAGACTAAATAATTTTAAAATAAAATATTAAAACACATTTAGCAAGAGTTTTGTACATGTAATTACTATATGCCAGTCAATTTGCATTTCTATTTAACATCAACTTAATTAAAAAATATAATTTACAATGTAACAAATAATGTGTTACTATAAATCTAGGAACAGCACTATAGTGAAAACATAACTGAAATGAGTGACTAAGGCAAAAGATTTAGGTTTATTAAACCAGCTTTAGTACACCTCTGGGGAAAAACATGAACCTCAGGTGCATTTGTGGTAGGTTTTTCCAAAGAGGTTTTCAGGAGGTTTAGTATTTATATATTTTCTTAAAGGTGAGGAAGGTATGTAGTAAGAGGGGCAAGTACGTGGTAAGGCAAATGGTTACATTCTTGTGAGACTTCAGTTAGTGCCCAGTTAATCTACTTTTACACAAAGTGAATATTTAAAGAGAAAAGGAAGTAAAGGAAGAGTAAACTATGAAATATTAGTGGAGAATATAATGAAGAAATTATTATTATAAAATGTCTATTTTTCAGAAAGTAATTTATAGATTCAAGTGATTTTCAGAAAATAAAAATAGAGTATTCTGGAGGATGCTTCATCAATTGGTTCACAAATTTACCTGGAATTAGAATGGCCTAAGTAAAGCAAAGACATTCAGGAAAAACATGAAAAGGTTTCTTAACTAGAAATACATATTTTGAGATAACGGAATCAACCTAGGTGCCCATCAACAGTGGATTGGATAAAGAAAATGTGGTACATATACACCATGGACTACTACACAGCAGCAATGTGGATGGAGCTGGAGGCCATTATCCTAAGCAGATTAACACAGGAACAGAAAACCAAATACCACATGTTCTCACTTACAGGTGGGAGCCAAAAATTGAGTACACATGGACATGAATATGGGAACAATAGACATTGGGGATTTCTAGAGGGGAGAGGGAGAAAGGTAGGCATGGGCTGAAAAACTATTGGGTACTCTGATCACTACTTTGGTGACAGGGTAACGGGCACCCCAAACCTCAGTATCATGCAATAGACCTATGTAACAAACCTGCACATGTACCCTCTGAATCCAAAATAACAATTTTTTAAATTGTGTTTCCTTAAAAAAAATGATATGGTAACCACCTGATGGGTTCATCTTGCCTGCTGCCCAGATAGAGCTGATTTATCCAGACAGGAGAATTGTAATACTGAAAGTTTAATACATGTATAGCCAGTTCAATGGAAAACCAGAGTTTTATTATTACTCAAATAAGCCTCCCACAAAATTTGGAGGCTAGAGTTTTTTGTTTTGTTTTGTTTTTTGAGATGGAGTTTCACTCTTGTTGCCCAGGCTGGAGTGCAGTGGCACAATCTTGGCTCTCTGCAATCTCCGCCTTCCAGTTTCAAGTGATCCTCCTGCCTCAGCTTCCCAAGTAGCTGGGATTACAGGTGCATGCCACCACACCTGGCTAATTTTTGTATTTTTAGTAGAGACAGAGTTTCACCATGTTGGCCAGGCTGGTCTCAAACTCCTGACCTCGTGATCTGCCTGCCTTGACCTTCCAAAGTGCTGGGATTACAGGCATGAGCCACCGTGCCCAGCCCGAGGCTGGGGTTTTTTTAAAGATAGTTTGGTGGGCAGGAGACTAGGGAACGAGTGCTGCTGATTAGTTGAGGATTAAATCACAGGGGTATGGAAAATGGTTCCCCACTTTTGAGTGGGGGTTGTGGCATGAGCTGCATGTCAGAGTGGAGTCATCAGGTCATCAGAAATAGAAAAGTCTGAAAAGACAACTCAAAAGGCCAATCTTTGGTTCTTCAATCAGCATATTATTTACAGGAGTCATTGGGGAAGTTACAAATCTTGTAACCTCCAGAGCAATAGCTGGTTGTTGTTTAACTATGCCTACATCTTAGCAAAACTCTTTCATAATATTAACTTCAGGGTCTTTCATTAGTTTTACAAAGGCAATTTAGTCTGTGGAAGTTCTGTTTTCATCCTTGCTTTAAGATTGAACTAAAATCAAATTTCTCCCAAAGATAGCTTTGCCCACCCCCAGGAGTGACCAAGGGCAGTTTGGAGTTTAAAGGCAAGATGTCATAATTTTCCCACTGTCATGATTGCTGCAAAGGTGGTTTCAGTATGACAGAAGACAAGTATATAGGTTGAGCTCTGGATATAATAAAAGAAACATATATTTAGTAATTGATGGTTTAAATGCATTAATAAATCATGAAAAAAGGATCTTCAGCATAGATTTGGTGTAAGCTTAAGGAACAAAAAGAGAAAATGTGAGTTTTAGAAGAGTATGAAATAGTCTTTAAGGTGATGGAAAGCTCATACCACAGGAACAATGCCATACGGTTTCCAGGCAGTGCTTTCTGCTCATATTGAAGTCAATAAATAAAAGTTTATTTTTATTTAAAAATACCTATTTTATCCAGCAAAACTTACTTGCAAACACAGATTCAACTGAGTTCATCTAGGGTGAGTCTAGGTGATTACAGGAGAGTATAAGAGAGAGAAAGTGGATTTTATAGTGATGCTAGGTTATTACAGTGGAGGGTGAGTATATTCACCAAAAATATAAAGTGATCATATCAGATAATCTAAGTGAATAAAATGGAACCCAGAATATGTCTAAAGAATATTAAAGTATTGGAAAGTTTCATGTATTTTAAATCTTGTAGTAGTTGAAGAACTACTGTTTTGAGATAGCTTAATCAAAGAGCCATAAGGTTAAGAACTGGTAGTCGGAAATTTGGGTGTTAAATTTTATGCTTTGACATCAGAGATAACATGAACTCTGATTATAACTACTGCCAGAACATTACCTGCATGTGAGTGGTTAAAATAAAGTACAATAAATCAGTTAAGCAGATTAAGGAGAGGATAGGTACCACTTTTGATGTAAATTCATGTAAATGAATGCATACAAAATATGTAAGATTTTTGGTCATCTGTGATTTAAATGATGTACGCCTCTCCCAATGTAATATGTCATTCATCTGAGTGAGTCATCTAATTTGGGTGCGTCAAAATTTCCTTTACATTAATAAGTAGATTTGGGGAAAACTGTATTTTTTCCTATAGTCCCTAAGTTGACAGAAGAGTGCAGCCAGTGGCCATCATCCTATCTCTATGAGAAAATTCTGTCTATAGAAATTATAGGAAATCGCAAGTAGATATGAGCAATGGACAGATGGGCTGGGAGATTTAGTATGATTAATCCCCTCTTTTTCCTAGAACTCAGTCTTTGGTTCAGAAATTTATCCCAATGTAATTGAAATTCCCAAACAATTCTGCCAGGAATGTAGGTTGTTGCTGTTTTTTTTTTCTTTTTTTTTCCCCAACCTTGTTTCAGTTGTTCAGTTGTATTTCTTTTACTTGCTTCTGAAACACCTCTAATGTAATTATAAAAAGACTATAGCAGATAAACTCTTTCTCTTCTCAAAACAACTCAGTCTACTTTATTCTCCTCTGCCCTGAAAGGCAGATCACTATAGACTGCACTAAAACTTTGTTTACATTAGTCACTGGAATCAATCAATTGAAGGGGAGATAATACCCCCACCCCATTCATCTTCAGAAAAAGATAGTTTACATCCGGTAATCTTCTAGCTTGACCTCTTAAGCTTTTCCATGTCTGGTACCAACAGACCTCTTACCCCTTCAGGCCTAGAGATGGTAATGGTGTTTTTAAATTTTGCTACACCGATTGGTTTCCCTTAATTTTGTCCACACTTTTGTAAATACTCTTATTATAAAAATGTCTCAAATTACATCTTTAGTATGCATTATCTTTTTTTGGTTCTTCATTTCTGAAGAGGTACACATATGTATATGTATGTAGGTAGATATACAACATGAAAAAAGAGTGTAGAATAATTGATGTATTAAAATATTCTGAAACATATTTGAGCTAAAAATATTATGCTCAGTTCAAAAGCTCTTTTCATTTTTCATAGCAACTGATTTTGACATTTTTATGGGCCAATTTCATACTGAACTCATCCAAATCCTAAAAATAAAGTGATTTGTTACTGTAAACCCTGTGGTAAGTCTACTTGAAAGAACATTGCTGAAGAACTGAAGAATAGAGCTATAAATTTTTAGGTGTATAAATTCAGAATAGCATTCCCAAGTTTTACTTGAACTTTTAAAATATAATATTGGAAAAAGAAAAAAAAAGAGCTGAAAATGTTTACTACTTCCTCACTAATGAGTATAATCATCAAAGAAATTATGCCACCTTTCCTCACAAACTTTGTGTACTTTTTGTTTGTAAACAACTTATTTAGAAACATAAGGACTATTAGAAGTCATACACACATCCATTCTACACATTGTATTTAAGATATGTTCATTTATTTTAACCACTTTTATTTCCTGTTAGCACTGAAGTCTTATTCTATGAACTTATTCTACTAGTTTTATGCTTGTTAAGTGGCAAGGAAATGAATTCACCTATATCCATTTGAATCAACGAGACTGTTTCTATACCATTGTGCAGTAATACTTGTTTTTATCCCCCTAAGAATGACTTTAAAGCAATTATATACCACTATATACGAATTATAACAGTAAAAAACTATTACTATCACATCAATAGCTTCTAGCGGAACAATAAGGGAACCCATTTATTTATTTCTGTCAATAATGTATTTAATATAATATGCCCTTTCTGCACTTAAAAAAGTTATTTTTCTGTGGCAATAAATAAGGTATATTCTAATATTCTAAACATTGCAAGGGCCATTTTGGTGAGAAAACACACACACACACGCATACATCTATGTATAATTTATATATATATATTTCTCACCAATTACAGTCTCAATTTACAATACGTATTTTAAAGTATCCTGTCAAGAATAAAATAGACGTTATTTCCTGCTTAGCATTCTGATGCACCTAATAATGGATGAAATAAATACAGTCACATAATGCACACAATTATTTCACCAAGCTAACTGTATAATTTTCTTAAGAAATATTTTACCAAATGATATAAAATTATAAATATTTCTTTTCAAGCATTCCTTTTAAATAGGTTCTTTGCATTCATGTAAGTGACATCCTGAGGAGACTCATTTCACTAAAACACACTTTAGTAGGTGGCAATGTCTGAAACAATGCTAGAGGGTCTTTCACTAAATACTCCAGGATGACTTGCTAAGATTTCCATTATGGTTAAAACTGACAATCTGCTATAATGATTGGACACCAAACTTACTCATCTTCTGATTGCATTTGACAAACTGATACTTTGATTCACAGCACAGTTTCTTAATGGCATGAAAATTAGTTAACGTGGCAAACGGTGATTCACTTGAATCCAATTATATCATATAAATTTGAGTCCAGGCTGGTTTTGGATAGCAGGATTGTGCTTAATAAAGTGAACTAATGTAGCAATTTACTAAATAATACTCTCATAAAATAGAGGACATGGCATTTGACCACTAAAACCATCAATACGCTTTGTTTAAGAAGTTGTAAAATGTAATGCTATTATAAAAGCCATTATATCAGGCCTAAAGATAGTCAGGGACAGTAGAACTAAAATTAACATTGAAATGAATAATTCAGAAAGATTATGAGATCCTCTTCGAAATGGATAATTATGGCAGAGACCCCCTGTTGCCTACTCTATTATGTGTTCTTCCTTTCTTTCTTTGAAAGAATATTGCAGATTTCTCGCTGGATGCTTGATTCTCTAAACTAACATATATTTTCCAGCAACTGAGAATTAAATTCTAGAATATAAGAAAAAAGATATGTGTTCTAGCTACTGGAAATTTAACTAAGGTGACTATTTCTTTCCACTTTAAAAAATATGTTTTTTTTTCTAGCTAAGTGGATTATAGATGTTATGGTTGGAGCTTAAGTAGGAATTTAAATAATAAAGGAGGAGTCCTGAATTGTGGATTTTGGAACAAAAAGAGGACACCTCTGTGTGTGTGAGTGTGTGTCTGTGTGTGTGTGTATGAAATGATAAAGTTAGAAAGAATTAGAATATTCGAATATTCCATGTCTAGTTTTTGCTTATTTAGTAAAATCTTGTTAAAAGATCTTGACAAGAATACAGTAAGTTTTTGTGGATGTTGTTATTGGAAATGGTATAAGCTACTTTCCAAGTACTAATATTAATGAATATAGTAGCAGTTAGATGCCCAGATCTCTATGCCAAACAGAAATAGTTATTTGCCAGTTACCAGGGAAAGTTTAAAAGACCTACTTCTTCTCTTAGAAAACCGGAAAATTAGACCAAGTAAACTACTGAAAAAATCTGCAGGATATGTGGTAATATATTCTTTTCTTTTGTGAGAGTAAATTCTCTCTTTTGTAAGTTAAATCTTGACTATCTTTTTTAAAAAGTAGAAAATAAAATAGTATAGGAATAATTATTTATTTTCTATTTTATTAGGAGGGTCTAACAGATTATAGTTAACAAATAATTCCATAGATATGAGAATAATAAAAAGAATATAAGATTCAAAAAAACTGAATATGTGACAATATATAGAAGAAATTGCACAGTTTTAGTGTGACTAAAGTAAGCTAAATTTATGAAAGTTAATCATAGATATTCCTTCAAAAACATTTCTCTATTACCATGATTCATTTGTTTCTGAATTTCAAATGAGTATCAAACATTACTAATATGAAAATCAATATTATCTTTCTGTGCTTAATAGAGATTGAGGTATCTCAAAAGTACATGCTCCACTGAGCACTTTACAGTATGTATATAGGAGGTTTAATAGGTATCTACAGAGAAAAAAAGAGAGAGATGAGAGTATATGTGAATAACATAAAAAAAGAATTAGTTCAGAAATTTCAGCTACTAAATTGAATAGTGTAGCTTAGCTTATGACATACCAAAAATCACATTTTTACAAAGAGCTGGATGAAAGCTAGAAATGACATGTTTGAAGCCAGTAAAAAGTTGTTGAGGTAATGAGAACTGGAGGTGCTAAGAATGTGAACAGAAAAACTCAGGAAATTTTTCACAGTTTTAGGAAGAGACAAAAATTAGAATTACAGGACTGAAATGGAGATTGACCTGATATTTCCAGGTTTTCAGTCCAGCCCTGACTCAGCACAATTGCTGATTAACACATCTTTCTTGAATATCACAAAAATATTATTAGGCATACAGAAGGAAGAACTACAGAAACAAAATCAAGAAAAAAATGGACAATATAGACTTATATTGGACCTATAATGGATAATATAGACTTATAATTGACAGAATTTTTGAAATTGGCTAAAACATTTTTTAAACGAACTTTTTAAAATGTTCAGTATAATGTAGGAAATATGGATACAATAAATAAAAATATAGATTTCATGGAGAAATTGAAATATTTTTAGATGAAATAGGCCAAGGATAAGTCAATAACTTTTAAATGAAGTTCAGCTTTAAAAAAAAACACACTTTCTATATGAAATAAGATGTCAGCTAAAGTTGGGAGAGGGAGGTAACAAGTGAAAGTGTTGATGGGAGTAACGATGGAATGACTAATAAAATCCAAGCTTTTCTAGGCATTTAAAAGAAGTATAATATTAAGGTGCAGAAGAAACACAGCCCCAAATGACCATAGAGGCTATTTTCCACCAATGAGAGGGTCAGAAGAATGCCAAATGCTAGTAGGAGGATGCTTTCTTTTATATTACAAAAGCTGGGAAAGATCGATTCTAGATCCTAAAAATAAGTAATTTTAACAATAATTTAAAAATGTTATTTAGGATAAACACGTGCACAGGCAGTTGGAGTGACATTTTAGAGCCAAAATAAATTACCCTACCAAATTTTAGCAGTTTATTTTTTCTTCCCCCGATTCTTTTTTTTTTTCTTGAGTTACTAAGTTTTAAGATCACAGTAATGCCACAGAAATAATTTAGTTTGGTTTCTACAAAATATTTCATAAAATAACTGTGCCATTTTGAAATATGAATTAGTAGGATTGCAACGTGTATTGACAGTTAAAAAATAATTTTGATTGTCTGGGTCAATCTTAACTTCTTCCTTAGCCTTTCCCTGTTAGGAATCATATTGTTTGAAATTAATGATTAAAGAAAAATACACACACTAAATTTGAAGAAGATGTAAATGAAACAGAGTAAGTATCAGAGATAAAATAATATTTGTTAATTGAAAATATTACCAATAGGCTGGAATCAATGTCTGAAATAAAAACAGTAACATTCAACAATAATAAATGTAAAATGGCATTCCTGAGTTAAAATATTCAATTCAGCAGAAGCAGGTTAATAGAAATGTAGCTTCTATTATATTTGATAAAGACATAGTCTTTTGGGTTGACTAAAGCACCATTATAAATCCAGGATAGGAATAAATAATGTATAAGCTAAACATAATTTTAAATTTAGAATAATAAAATAGTGGGAAGTAATATTTCGGTTAATTTGGGCATTGCATGTAAGATGGCTGATGGCTTATTAGAAGACATTCAGGGGTATCTGACCTGAAAACTAAATTCAGAGAAACCATAATAGAAAGAAATGTCAAAAGAACTGATGATCAAAATGGAAGTGTTGCCAATTAAAAAAAAAGATACTTTGCCAAAACTTACTTAAAAATGTAACGAGCTACATATATTTCCCTCAATTAATAGAAATAATTATTAAAATGTTTTCCGTATTTTGATTTTTTAGTATCAAGAGATCTAGCTAATGAATAAGAAGTTGATATATGGCCATCACAATTTTAAAAGCTTATGAATATCAATGCAAAAGTAAACATCTCTTGTTAGATCATTTTATTGTATGGAATTATTTAAATATGTCACTAGTAGAAGTTAAATTAGAAGTCTGTGTCAGTTTCAGTCTGTTTTTTCTTTATTTCTTATTAGACTCAAGAGGTTTAAGAAAACTTTTTAGTTGACTCTGGCTGAGAACTAATTCTGTAATAAAATGTGTGCCTATTATATTCAATATCTGTGCTTTAGGAGATATTAGAACTTTGAACTAAATTATTGTCTTTCCATTTTCATGTCTGCTATTGAATTCATCATAGCAATTTATGTCAAACTTTCTTTTCAAAATTTTAATAGGCCTCATAAGCTGTGCCCACTTGACCCAGCTGTTGATTAGACACTCTGTTGCACTGTTCTTTCTCCAGAATTAGAATTTCTGTGTTAAAATACATTTAATAATAACTGATATTCCCAGTGTTGTAATTGGGGAAAGTTAGTCTCAGGGATATGAATTATCTTGCAGTGAATCACATGGCTAATTGATAATATAGTTGATGTTATAAATCAAAACAAGAATCAGATTTGGTTTGTTCCCATTTTACTCTGCTTCCTTTATTTTTTATATGTAAGCATTCCTTTCCAAGCAACTTTGAAGCTGTCCAGAAGTAGAAATAATGCTTAACAAAGTGCTGAGCCCACAGTGGGTATTTATTACACATGGATTTGTTGGCTCTGGGTTACGATTTAGCTTTCTTTAAAAATTAAGCAAAGAAGATAGCTAGTTCAGCTCTACAGAAAAATATTTTATGTTACCTTAAAAATAAAACTCCTAGAGACTCTAGTATATTTTATTACAATATGTCACTAGATCTAAGGGAACATATTTTCTCCTTAATGTAAAGGTTTAAATTTATTGATTTCTCTTGAGACAGATAACTTTGAATTTCATTTTGAATAGTTTCTTATAGAAGAAAACTATAATTGCATCCAAAATATGTCTTGAACTATTTCTAAGATATCATAAACTGGGTGGCTTATAAACAACAAACATTTATTTCTCACATTCTAGAGTCTGGGAGATGCAAAATTACGGTGAGAGCAGATTCAATGAAGGCATGCTACTCACAGTGTCTGCTAACTGTTTTTTCACTTGGTGGAAGGGGCAAACAATCTTTCCCTTGGACTTCTTTTATAAGGGCACTAATCACCTTCATGGCTGAACTTCCTTTATGATCTGATCACCTCCCAAAGGCCCTACCTCTTTATGTCATCACCTTGGAGATTAGGATTGCAACACATGAGTTTTGGAGGGACACAAAACATTCAGACCACAGCAATGCATACATTGCAATATATAACAATATTGTATGTATGTATCTAAAATAGAATATCCAATAGTGAAAGATAAGTATATTGTCATACATATGAATGTATATATGATTAGAATGGAGATGGCAGTTAGATGGATAAATGTGATGATAAGCAAGAGAAAGAGGGACATGGAGAGAATGAAAGAGACTTGATCAGTAGTCGAATCCTTGTTCTCTGTAACAAAGGTATCAGGCAACTTTCTAGGAAGACGGTCACATTTTACTGCTGCTAGGAATAAGCACACATCTGCGCAACCCAGAACCAAGCAGTTGAGAACGCACCACACTGTTGTTGGGAGGGGGTGCTTAATTCTAAAAGAGCCATGAAAAAAATTGGGGCCCTTAATTGTAGAATGGACAGAAGAAAAGCCAAATGAAAGCTCAAAATTGTCCCCCTCTTTCATATATTAAAATAGATTATTGTTCATTTAATATTGTCTTTGTTTCAAAGCATTCTAAAACTTATCAGATTAAATAATGAATAACATTTCCTCAGGAAAATAACTATTTTATTTTCAGCTTTTTCTTTGCATAGTCATCACACACAATTTTTTTTCTAACTTCCAGCTTTTGTGAAATTTATGTGACTAGTATCTAATTTGAATTATGTATCAGATTTTATGTAGCAAAACATTTGATGACAAAATGAAAGTTTAGTGGCCTAGAATGCCTTTTTTATATTGTACATCCTCAGAATCAGATTTTTGTTGTTATTGCTATTATCTGTGGAGTATCTATCACAGGAAATCTTTTTAGAATGATTCTTCACGATGATTCTAAAAGATTGGCGTAGGGAGGCTGAGAGAGACCCACTGACAAGAGCAGTGAGTGAGAAGTAACACACAAATGGAGGTAAAAAACACACATCTTTTTTTTTTTTTTTTGAGACAGAGTCTTGCTTTGTCGCCCAGGCTGGAGTACAGTGGCGCAGTCTTGGCTCACTGCAGCCTCCGTCTCCCAGGTTCAAGCGATTCTCCTGCCTCAGCCTCCCAAGTAGCTGGGACTACAGGCGTGTTCCATCACTCCCAGGTAATTTTTTGTATTTTTCATAGAGACGGGTTTTCATTGTGTTAGCTAGGATGGTCTCGATCTCCTGACCTCATGATCCGCCCTCCTCGGCCTCCCAGAGTGCTGGTATTACAGGCATGAGCTACTGCGCCCAGCCCACAGTGCATGTTTTAATGGTGCTCCAATTCAGAATGCAAAGTGGAAGTGAAGTGAATCTCACAAAAAACGGAAGTTAGAAAAAGAAACCTGTAAGAGCTTGCAAGACTTTAATAACTCAGAAGTAAAGAGAAAATTCGGAGTGGCTAAAGCCAGAGCATGGAAAGCAAAGAGACTGAGTTTTTTATGTTGTAAATGCAAAACAGATCTCCATTTTGCCAATAAGAATCACTAATCTTAGCTCTCACTGTTGGATATAATGAGCGAATACTAGTAAGAGTAAAGGTTCACTACTGTCTACTGGAAAGTTAAATAGCAATGTCATGTCTTCCCTAGGGGAAAGACATGTGTCTGTCATACAAATAATTTTTATAAGAGAACTGCTACCAAAATTTAGGGAAACACAACTAAAGGAGACTCAGCTTTGACCCATTTCTACCTCTAAAAGGCTTTGGATTAGATCTATATCTAAAAATCCATCTATTTGTTGGAATCATCTTCTTTTTCACTTTTCTTCTAATTATCAGGTTTTGTATGTCTTATTTCAGAACCAAACTATCTCCTTAATATATGATAATATGTGATGTTAATAAATGATTTCCTTAAACTGATTTAAGCTTTCTGCTCTTAATAGAAGGATTTTCACAGGTTAAAATAAGCTACAGCATATACAAATACTACCCTGATATTGAAATCTGTAGTAAGAACAACCTAGAAAAGAGTGATAGTTACTGATATATTGATGAGAAAAAAAAAAAAGATGTCCAGGGGCCAATTAGAAGCCAAACTTACTTTGACTAAAAACTGTATTTTTCAAAGAGTTAGTAAGAAAGCTTACAATATTAACTAAAATTGCAAACAATATAACCACATAGCTTGAATAAATAACATTAAATATTATTTTCATAAATGAATAGTGGTTTGGCAAAATTCTTTCTGTAAATCTAAAAGCTCAGTAAAAGGTATTTTGACCTTTAATCCAAAATAATAATAATAATAATAATAATAATAAATAATAATAATAATAATGTGGTCCTCTGTCATAACATTTTTTAAAGTTCAAAGTTGTAACTTTTTTTTGGAAATCGGACTAGAAATTGAACAACTTGGGATTTCTATGTTCTAATACCAAAAAGGACCTAAAGCCATTTTCTCAGTGCTTTTCATTGAAAAGGCACAGCAGCAATGGACCAAACTATTAATTTTTAACTCCCTTTAAAAAATAATATTCTCCAATAAAAGTAACTGCATTCAATGTTATCGACATTTTTTTTTAAAAAGGAGTGATATTCTATGGTAATATAAAATGTTTTCCTAATATTTGTAGTTTAGTTGACTATCTGGCAAACCATTTACTACTCTAGAAATCTGTAAGTAAATATTAATCCTATGTGAATATATATTTTATGTTACTCATCTCTGATACATAAGTTAGGGTTCTTCGTTGTCCTTAATACTTAATAGTGAACAGGATTATGATTATGATTCAGAACATATATTTTTTAAATTGCCAGAATGTTTCACTAGTACGTTTATTTTCTGAACCATACTAATGAAACCAATTCTTGCCTGTAGCCCATTTTATGGTAAAATCTTAACATGTGGTCTCAGATGTTGGCATATAACTATCTAAATCTGTATCACTTTGGCTTGCCAATTTATTTTGTCATTTTTCAACAGAAATTTCTGAAAGATGCTTACAATTTGTGTTTTTAACTTGATAATTTAAAGAAAACAAATTATGAAAATCTATCTCTGACACACGGAACCACAAATTTTTAGTGAATTAAAATCT
Organism: Pongo abelii; assembly: GCF_028885655.2. Taxonomy (NCBI): domain Eukaryota; kingdom Metazoa; phylum Chordata; class Mammalia; order Primates; family Hominidae; genus Pongo; species Pongo abelii. Next base: position 91,333,274 of record NC_071999.2, on the reverse strand, counting down.
TTAGGCTATTAGCAAAAGCCAAAAGGAAAAGGTTGGAAAAGATTAAATTTTTAATGATTTTTTCAAGCACTGACTACATTTTAGGCACTGTATTATATCTAAGAAAGTTTGATAAGTAAGATAGATGAAATTGCTGTCTTCATAGAACATATAATTTATATTAAAAAAAGTTGAGAAACTATTATAAATGTAATGAGAATAAATAACCTATACTGAAGTGACTAAAGTGGATATTAGAAAAACATGCAATTTTAGCAAATGGTTTTCCTTACCTGAGTATAGTTTTCTGCTATTATTTGAAAATCTTTTTCAAGGTAAAATGAACTATCACAATAAACAGATCCTACTCTGACCCTAAAGGGGGTAGCAAGGACACCTCAGACAATTATGACTTTCATGGATGTATCAATCAGAAAATATGGGAAAAGGTTAACAAGATGTTTATGTATTCCAAGGAATTTAAAAGAACAAAGTGTAAAAAAAGAAAAGTGTTGGGTACATATGGCCAGGGAACTTTACCTGGCTAGTTTGGTGGTGGATGGTGTCCCTGAGTAAGTGATGCTGGAGTTGAGATTTGTAGGAAGAGGAAAATTTAGCCAGGTTAATACAGAAACGAGACTGTTCACAAAAGCAGAACCATGTATCAAAAGGTCTTGAAATAGGAATGACTGTGGCTGAAATTAAGCCAACACTGGTAAAGTGATCTTATACAGAGCAGACCAGATTTTGTGAGAGTGCTACTGGCTCTTTGTGACTTTTTTTTTTCCCCTTAATAGTGAGGTCACTGAAGTATTTTAAGCACCCTGGTCTCCTCCTCTCAGTCACTTACGTCTCTACCCCGTTTCTATTTTATGGTGCATCATTTTGACCCAATTTCTTGTCAATATTTTCAACTCTTTGTGCCATTATTCTTCTGTTGTACACCCATGAAAAAAAAAATCTGATTCAGTTTAAATCTTTGCCTTTTTAGCTTTTTCACCTGATGGCTAAGAACTGTAGGAAACACCCCAATTCTGCCTCTCAGTGACACCATTACTTCTTATTCTTCAGCCTTGTCTGTCAGTCCTTCACTCCATCAACAGCTAGCTGTCTGCTTCCCACAAAGTGGACATTTCACACCTTTCTACTTGATTTTCAAACTTCCTGGGGAGTCGTGTTTTCTCATTCTCAACTGTAATCTCCATTTTCACTTCACAGAGAAAATAGAAACTAAAAAACCCTAATTGCCTGACATTTCCACCTCTAAATCACCATACGTTTTTCAGAACACACTAAGCATTTCCTTCTTCGTATCCACTACGATGGAACTGAGATCTTGTATGTCAAGACCTCTTCTTGACATAACATTAGTATCCTTTTCTCAAAAAACAAATTGATTTGTCAAAAGATTAATAATCTAAGCGACTGCTCCATCCTTATAATACTTCTAACCTGTTTTTCTTTACTGCCTTCTTTCATTTGCATGCAGCATTTAAATGTGTTTAAATTTACCCATCTTGGAACAAAATGTAAAAAATGTAAAATAAATAGAACACTTCTCTCTGAAACCACGCACTGCTTTCTTCAGATCTGAGCTTTCCTTCAGCTTGGCCACTTAGCAATTCTCTTGGTAATAATTTTAGTCTGCTTTTGTTAATTCCTCTTTTCAATACATTTCTCAACACACCAAATCTGGTATTTAGTCATCTTAATTTCTTCATAAACATTAGAAAAAAAACACACAGAGCACTATTATTGTGTTTTTAATTGCAATGAGCACTTTAGGATTCTGTCTATATTTTCATGTATTGTCTGAAAATGTTGACTCCTCCTTGCTTCCTTGAAATATCATCCTCCTTTAGCTTCCATTCCCTTGCACTCCTCTGTTAATTTCTGCTTTTTTGTCAACATAAATGACTTAAACTTTTTTTAGGTTTTCTTATTTTTCTCCCCATTTACATTTAAACCGATGCTTATCCTAGGACCCTTTTACCTACTTTTATAAACTAATGTCATCAATTCAATGAGTTGATTTTCCATTGATAAAATGTGTTTTTGCAGTATTGACGTTCCATTGTTTATTTGTGGTTGAGTTTAAGCATCTTTTAAAAATGTTTTTATATGTTTCCAGTACCTACGAATATGTCATTATAATGTGTCTTTGAAAAGGGAAAGATATAGGGAAGGGCCGATGTGAGAGAGGTCCTCGAAAGTGTAAACAAATTAATGTATATAGGGCATCGGCACTATTACATTTTCTTAATGTTTGTGTTGCAGCAAAAAAAAAAAAAAAAACACATAATATTTCTTCCTCACAGTTTCTACATCAGGGCTACATTTTCAAGTTGTCATTTTATATATATATATACATATATACGTATATATATGTATATATATATACACATATATATGTGTGTATATATATGTGTATATATATATATTTCACCATCTCTATACATTGTGATAAAAACAGCAGTGGAAGTAAAAAGAATGCAGATATTCCTCTCATTCATATTCAGCCACAAACGAGATGTGTGACTTTGGTTAGGTAATTTAACCTTGTGAGTTTCTCTTTAAAAGAAGGACTTAGGACCAGAAACCTTGTGAGTTTCTCTTTAAAAGAAGGACTTAAAATGCTCATTAAGGTAGTTTTAGCCTTACAAATATTTTGACTCACTGATCCTTAATACTTTTACATTTGTTTTTTGAGCAGAGATGGCTCCAGTTTACTTTATGATTCTTCATATTTACATTAACCCCTCAGAGGTGCTGTAGAGCTTCTAAGGGTTGGCAAAGAAACATGTGGATACAGGTCCCAGAGTCCATTAGCCTCAACTGTATAGGCTTAGTCTCAGGTGCAAGTTTGTATCCAAACATTTTATTATCTCCTCTTTTACTGTCACCTGACAGGATGCTTTGGGGGTCATTTGCATAATTTAAACTGCTTTAACTGACAATCTAAATGTTGTTCTACTTCATCTCTTCACTCTAATGTATAAACATGCACATCTTCTAAGATTAGGCCCAAATCAACTGTAATCAAATTTTATCAAAAGTGTGTTAATTTTAGTGTTGCCTTCGAATTCGTATTTTTTGAGAAAATTAAAAGAAGGAAGAAAACCAGAATACTTAAGCACAAAGGCCCAGCATATTTTGAAATATACAGTCAATATTACTTTATCTTGATTAAGTTTCTCAGGATCTTTATCTACACCTCAACAATATAATAATAACAATATTAAGAATCATCAGGTTATTTCTTCACTTTGGGCCATCTTTAAAGTATACTTAAAACAATTTCTAAGATTCAGAAGTTTTAAGTAGCAGAATGTATCAAAAGAACTTCTTGTGCTATGTGTTAGGTTAATTTACCTGAATGCGGGCCACCTTGCCCTAAATGGCAGGGTAAATCACTTGCTAGTCTATTTTAATTTTCATTCTTCTCAATCTTAATTCCTTTTCTTCTATAGCCTGACTCCATTTCTGGAACCAATTAAGCATTTTATATCCCATTTACTAGTACCTGCTCCTTTTCATATAATCTAAATTAACTCAATTCCACTTGACAATCAAGCTTCTAAGAAAAAGCTCAGTTCATCATTATAAAGCTGACCCAAAGGAGTGGGTAAAGAGGCTCTTATATAATAAAACACTGAGCTCTGGCACTCACAACTTTTATTAACTGGCACACTCTAAAGAGCCTAAGCAAACACATTGGAGAAATTGATCTCCTTGGGAAATATGACTGAATGTCCAAAGTAAAACCCTTTGCTGAATAGTAAGTTGAAAAAGACAGACAGTAATAAACTTTTATGTATTTTCCCTGCCATCATCTTTTCTGCTTTAAAAAAAATTATGTAGGAGTCAAGAAGATAACTAAGCACGTGAATACGAAATTTAAATGGCATTTCCAAGTAAAGATAACTATATCTAAGTCCAAATATAGAAGCGTTTGAGAGGTTTTTCTTTTTAAATTTTTCTGCTCAATGTTTAGTGCAAAAACTAATACACATGTGCATTCTTCATGCCCTTATTTTATCTTGGGCTTAAGTCTCTGATAGGGATCATAGTATGGTGGTATATAACATGCTGTTTATTTTTAGTTCTTCCGATGAGGAATTCAGTTGCGCTAGTTTTCGTATTCTTAGTGTTTTGTCTTACACTCAGCTTACTGTGGGACTAAGAAAAAGAACTTTGTAATTTTTCCATGACATATGAATACTGGTTTACATTTTACAATTTAGGGTATGTTATATCATCAACATGTGGTCAGAAAATCCTGATGGGTTGAAAATTTGAGCAGGCCAATGTATGTATGAACCTATATAATCATACAAGAATTTTGCAATAAATTTCAATAGGTAAGAGAAGAATAGTGTATTGTTATCCAGGAAATGTATCAAGAATTTGAAGAAGGAAAAGAAAAAAGCCTAAAATTAAGTTAATTTGGCACCAAATTTATTTAGTTCATAAAATTTACCATTGATTTTTCTATTGAAGAAACAATGGCATTATTTTTTATCAGAAAAAGTAGCATTCATAAAATAGTCATATATTTGAAGAGGATTAAGAATTCATTCAACATTGTGCTCCTATTTTTTAAAATATTTTTTAGTTAAATAGTTAAAAATAACCTTGATGATGGCTTTGTAGATGATGATTCAGCAATAAGGTACTAATCTAATTATTTGTGTAGTTTCAAATGTCTTTTCATTTCCAGTTATCACTGAAAGTAAATTATCAATAGTTTTATTTACACAAATATGCAATATCTTATTTTTCAGTAATAAAGTTAAATTAAGCATAATTATCCTAAATATGGTAATTTACAGTTTGGAATATTATATCATTAGAAACTGGTTTTTGGGTTATAAATAAAACCTAAGTGTGCAGTGCAAAAACCTGAGGATATCAACAGAATAATTTCTAATACTCTAGAAAATTAAATAACGGAGTATTAACCTGAAGAGTACTCTGAGTAAATATTAGATTCTCACAGTATTATTAGTTCTATTTATAGGTTGCCTGTTCTGAAATGATAAAAGAAATTCTTGAAAAATCATTTAACTTCAAAGAAAAGCAGCTAAGTAGATATAATGACAGCATTCATCATTTAGACTAAGCTTTTTGATTCCTTTAAATTCCCATAACCTCAGAAATAAATGAAAATTGTTTAAAGTTTGGAATATGCCTTGCAATATATGTCACATACAATTGTTCAAGCTTTTTCTCTCTTTTTTTTTTTTTTGTATATAATCATGGCTACTGGAAACATTTTGAGTTTGATGAGAGCTGGCTACTAGGCCCACAGCTTCCCTATGAATTTACAATAAAAGCTAGTCTCAGAACAAATTCAGGCACAACACAGACATGTATTTATTGAGTATTTATTAGCATACAAATAAAACTTTATTATACTCTCTAGGCTTGAAAAATCTCCATGTCTTTATCTACCACCAATTCCTCATAGAAAGTTGAACCTATACCATAGTGACAATAAACCACAGATTGCATTCTGTCGTCATTTTAGCCAGCATCAGGCAGCCAGACATTTTGAGTCCATCCTCATCAAAGAACTATTATGGAATCAGCCTGGAGGGTCATCCTAGGGTGAATGTTATAGGCTTGGATAAAATTTAGTGTCTTGGATGGAGGATCTTTAATGTATATTAGCCAATCTGCATCTGGGATACTTTCAATGTTTCCAATAAGAAACATATATAATATTCATCATATTAGATAAACGCTATTATTTTCTGCTGTGACACTGCATTTGACATTTTTTAAATGAGTTGTTAAATAGGTGTTGCTAGAGATACTAGTAGCAGAGCCCATTATAGTGGCTGCCTCTAGAGTGTGAACATTCTCGTTGACCAATAGTCCACCATTAACTGTACATCCTTGATTAGACCGTTAGCACTTAAATAGTACACATATAATTGAACACTATATGGACTGAAACACTTTCAAGTAAATTATTATTCTAAGAACTAAGAGTTGATATATTTAAGACGAAAGTTATTAAACTGTGATCCTAGGGAAAATATGACAGCTCTAGAGTGAGGACTCTCCCTCCCTCACTTATTTCTCTTGTAAGAATAAAACTATCTTCCTGGCCCATTCAATCTCTATGTCCTTAAGGGTAATGGGTCAACTCATGGCTAATGTGGGAGTAGAAGTGATTATACTTGGGAACATTAACATCAGGCCTAGACTCTAGTCCTTAGTTCTGCTACTTCCCATATGAACTCAAAAAAATTGCCATCTCCTCTATAGCACAATTTTCTTGTCTGCACAATGGGTACCACAACTGAATTATCTCAGAGATTTTTATTTTATTCATTTAATATAATTTATAAATGCTTCATATATCTCAAGTTTCCATTCTTGGCTAAATATATTCTAAATGAACAAATAAAGACACACGCAAGATACACAGTAGATGTAATTTAGCAGTAGGCAGAAACCTGAAGCAAAGTAATGAGAGGAATTATATACGTTTAGAGGGGGAACCATTTTGTAGAGTGATATATGGACAGAAATCTGATGTAAGAACATCCCAGCAGAGGAAAAAGAAGTGCCAAGACCACTTAAAGGCTGTGCCTTGCGATATTCACAAGAAGCCCAATGTGCTGGACTAGAAATAAACAAGATAAAAAGATTTAAGAAGATGAACCTAGAGAAATAAGGAGATGATCCCAGAGGAGTAAAGAGATGGTGAGCCAGATAGGTTTGTGTTGAGAATCAAATGAGGTGATAGCATAGTATAGTTCTTGGCACTACAGTATAGGAAGTGCTGTGTAAGTGTTAGACATTTATTCTTGGAATCACTTCCTTAGAGGGAGAGATTGCCACCTAAAATATGTTGGCTAGGGATATGAACAGGAGTGAATTGTCAGTGGTTTACAGAAGCACCATAAAAATTGAGTGACCAGAGACAAACTTTGTCTAATCTAGGAGTTTGCCAAGGACAGACAACTTTGGAGATGTTATTTCCATTTAGTTTTAAGGCTTTCTATGGTAAATATGGTCAATTAGGATTATCAAAAAAATAGTTTTGCTCAGCAATGCCAATGTCACTGCTATTAAATATCAAAACATCACAGGAATTGAGTAGGCTCCAAATGTTAAAATCGGTGTATCACTAAAGGCTGATCATTTTTAGGTCTTCTAATCATATTTTGCTATTGGATGAATGAAAAGTTACAGCTGCTTAATAATAGCAATATAACCAAGATACTACTAAAAAGGGAGAAAAATTTTGAATAAATGCAACATCAGTGTGCACTTTTGAATACCATTCTTATTGACACATGAATAATTTTGGAGTGTTCAAGTTTACAGATGTCGATAGACATATGGGAATATTTAATATCTTGTTACCACTATGTACAAAAATTGCCTTTTTCTTCATAGCATTGATTTGTTACGGACTTGGAAATAATTACTGAATAACGATCCAGATTAAGTACTAATAAAAGTCATATATTTATGCATAAAAATTTGTGAGGATATGCAGATAAAGTTGTTTTGAATGTAAAATAAATAGCAGTTGCAGGTACTGGTGTTAGGGGATACTAGGGGTGTCACTTCACCATCCAGAAACGTCTGTTGACAGTGGTGCCTTTGCCCGAGTTTTGCCCAGGCCCACTGGGCCCACTTGGCCTGGCAGGCTGCACTCAGCTCATACTACTGGCCTGGATCCCATGCCTGCCAAGGGTGAGCAGAGCAGTGAGAGGTATGGGAGTGAGTGAGCATGGGGTCCAGCCACTGCTCACTTCCAGGCATGCTGGCTGCAGTGGGGTGAGCAAGAGCCAGCACGGGCATCAGCTCTCTGTGAGGCTGTGGCTGGACCAAGCGTACAACAAGCAGCTTCAACGACTGGCACCAGGGAATGTGGTGGTGCTCGGTAGTGTGAAGATGTCAGGAACCACAGAGCCTCAAAAAGGGTGTCACAGCCCTGGCTTGAGGTGCTCCTAAGTCTGGGATCCCCAAAGGGCTGCAGCTTTTCTCTCCTGTCCTCCACAACATGGTGAGCAAGGGGCATGTTTCAGCCCCGATTGTGTTACAGCTCTTTAAGCCCCACCATTTGGTGGATCCTGATTTCTTTTTCTGCATTCAGGAAGAATGAGATACATGGACAAATGGAGGGGGACCAAGGTGGAGAGGAGCTTTATTGAGTGATAGAGAAGCTCAGAGGAGACCCACAGTGGGTAGCTCCTGTCCACAGCTGGTCATCCTGTTGTCTGCTTGAGTCTGGCTGAGTCCATGGCTTTTATGGGCTTCAGAAGAGAGGAAGTGTGTGCTGATTGGTCCATGGGTGGTCATGAGTGGGCCTGGAAAAAGCAACATAAGTTCCTACTCCCGTCTGAAGAACTGGCATCCTGGTCCCCAGGTTTCAGGCCTTCCCTGGCTTGAAGGTGTGGCCTCACTGGGGACCCTCCTCTTTCCACCCAGGAGCCTGTCCACCTCCTGTCTCTGTTCATGGCACCCAGGCTGTTTTGCTGAAGGGCGCCTGCAGAGCAGCACCTGGCTGCTCTCAGCCCCACCTTGGCCTCTCTCCCATGCTCCTCAATGCCTGAAGTCCAGAGGGGGCTGGTGTGTTAGCAGTGCCCCAAGCATATGCACACCTGGCCAGGTTGTACCAGTGCCAGGGCTCGGCCTCAACTCTGCTCCAAGATTGGAGTGGGTGCCAAAAGTGGGGTGGGAGCAGGAACATCTGAGCCTGTGTGGGGAGAGGGGCCTTCCTGGGCTCCTAAGAGTGCAGAGATGCCCAGGACACCATTGGGTGGCTGCAACTGAACCTGGGAGGGTGGGGCCCTTGCCTGCTCCCGGACCCCAAGAACATAGGGATGCCCAGATCCACAGCCATGGCTAGGGGAGCTGCAGCTGCACCCTTCAGGGTGGGGCTCCTGCCTGCTCCCAACCCCCAAGAGCGCAGGGAAGCCCCGGTTGTCAGCCCAGCTGGGCCAACTTATAAGGGGGCAGGGCTTCTGCCTGTTCCCAACTCCCCCTGGCTCCATGAAGCATGCAGCCCTGACCGCACCTCCCCAACGGCAGCTGGCATCATGGCAGCAGCCACTCCAGATGGGCCACCGCTGCCATCATTGGACAAGTGATTACACTGTTTAAGGCATTTCATTTCTTGGTAGCCATGAATCTTCCTGTGGCACATAAATATAGATCACTAGATATGCTATATTTCAAAATAGGCACAGTTGGTTCTATTCTCAGGTCTGAAAGAAGTAAAAGAATTTTCCATTAAGACTGCATGCGGTAGATTTTCCTGCACTTTCATTAACCTTGCAGCATTTACTACTTCACCTAATAGCCTTGATGGTTCATAAATAATCTTCAGTTACCTGCCAAGTAAGCTCTTCACCACTTTCAAACTGATTGACATGATTCATGGTAAAAGACTCTCTGACAAAGCAATGCCTAGATGAAATTACTAGACTGATTACTTTTCACCCATCCCTTTTAGTTTATTTCTTAAAGATGGGCTCAGGAGTTTAAATCAGTAATGTCACAATTAAAATGCCACTCTTTCATAGGAGAATAAAAAGCAGCACATTGAAGAGTTTAGTAAACTGAAATATATTTCTTCATCTAAAAATAAAGTTGCTCTTAAGCATTCAATGCAAGATCAGAAAAAACCTTACAAGTTAAAAACAAACAAGATAAGATTAGTAAATAGGTAACTATGTTTATTAGAGGTCCCAATGAAGTATGGGTGAGGAGACTAAAAAAAAAAAACAATAAATTAAAGCTTGATTCTTTAAAGCTTCATTCTTCTCTCAGAATGAATAGGGTGATTTTCAGATTTTAATACTTTTTTTTTCTAAAAATATTCAGGCCCTATATATTACATAAAAATAAAAATATTATATGCTAGAATTATTGTTTATTTAACATTGTCTCCTACATACAATTTAGTTTTTATTCTACTATTTCTTCTCCTAAGGTTGGATTTAACGGTAAAGCAAGTCTTCTGAGTCTAAACCTACCATCAGGTTTTTGTTTACTAATTTAAATTTCTATCTTTCTTTATAGAGAAAGCAAAGCTCCATCTTGCTTGGATAGAGGAACTCTACTTACTTCAAACCTGCACCAACAGAAATTTTTTTTATTTGTTTATTTTAAGGCAATGGTTCCTTTTAATGGGTAAAAGTCAGAATATTTGAACTCTAACTGTTAGATCTGATACTGTATTACTTGGGATTCTTTGTGAGGATACTGGATAACAAGGAATAATTAAATTGCACACTTTTAGGGGCCTCAAGAAAAACTGAAACCAGAAACTTACATGTCAGTGATAGCTGCATCCTCTTTTTCTCCCTCTCCACACCGCCTCCCACCATTAGTTCATTTCACACTCGTTTTCTGTTCAAGTCAGAACACATGGCTGCCATCGGTAACCAATCCAATTTTATATTTTACACTTCAACTAAGGGAAGGATTTTTATTCAGTTATTGAGATTTCAAGTCACAGTGTAGAAGAAGCAGATTGGATGATCTAGTTTTTGTCTGCTAGTCACCTCTGTCAAGGGCCAAAATCATGCCACAGTGGATAGCTTCCCGTGCCATCAGTGTGGATGGAGGATTTTAAACTAAGGTTAGTGGGGTACGCTAAGTGGAATACCATGAATATTTACTACAAAGTATGCAGGTACATCCGTTGGCCATTAATTTTGTGTAATTGCATATCTTAATTATTTAATTGTGAACTCCTCAGAAAATTGGTTATCTCTGCTTTCTTAAGTTTATAAAATGCTTGAGAACTTAGTTATTACTGTTTTAGTGAGGCTGTCTTAAGATTTTGTTATTTCAATTCTGTGAGTAGTGACAAGAATATAGATATTCCAGAAAAAAAAACATCTAAAAAAACACTTTTAAGAGCAGATCTTAGTTTCCAACATGATGAAGAGACAGAGTGATTCAATAAAAGATTTTTTTCACTCAGTGAAAATTTGTGGACACTATCTAAAAATAACTTTCCAAAGTTGAATATGTTTTATTCAATTCTTGTTCTGCCACTTAGATGCCATAACTCTGGGCAAACTATTTCTATGCCTCAATCATCACATCTGTAAAGTGGTTATAATAAAAAATGTCTATTAGTAGGCATATTATAAAAATTAGTGGATTGTTTCACATGAACAATTTAGAAACGTGCCAGGCACGTAATTTATATATATGGTAGCTTTATTATTATTTAGGTGCTGTGTTGTGTTGGAAGAAAGTTTAGTATATGTAGTGCAAATATTTTTGAAACCACAAACTGATTATAATATTGTATGAAAATAAAGCTAGTAGAAACTATTCCTTGCATTGAAAGGGAGCTTAAAATAAACATCAAGGAGTTCTATCATTTTAAAATTCTAAATGTTTATTTATATTTGCATTTAAAAGATTTAAAAGAAAAATGTTTTTTAAATGTCTTCTGGAATTTGCATATTTCTAAATATTTTACTTAGTTTTTCTCTACAATCAATGTGTTTCTCTCGTGTGATAACAAAGCAAGAAAAAAAGGTAAGTGATTTTAATGCCTGTGGCTAAAACTTTGAGACTATGTATACCAGTTTGCTATTGTATTCATTTACCTTCATGGAAATATTTATTTAAGGTAGTTCTCCATGGTCTACCATTGTTCCTCATACAATATAAACTGGATTTTAAAAGGGAGTGAATGAAAGCTGGATAATTCAATACATAAAGTTTATTTATTTATTTATTTCATGTGAATAATGTGAGTAAACTTAGGAATTCTAGATTTTAGTAGAATTCTCTTGAAAGGTCATGGCGAGGTGACCAGTTCCTTAAAAAGGAAGCAGTGGTTGGGCCAATAGCCAAGATTTGATCTGTCTCATAGTTACATCATTCAACAGCAATCTAATATTTGCAAAACACTTTGATAATTAACTTGGCCCACAAAATTGAATAGAAAGAGCCAAACTAGTTTGGTCATAACTGTTACTTAGAAGAAACCTTGAAAGATATTCGGATTCCTGGATCTTGCTCTTGACCAACAGTCAGCAAATATTTTCTGTAAAGTGCCAGACAATCAATATTTTCAGCTTTATGGGCGATATAATTATTTCATTAACACTTCATTCTGCCATTGTAGCAGGAAAGCAGACACAGACAATATGGAAGATAGGTATGGTTGCATTTCAATAAAACCTTACTCACAAAATAAGTGGTAAATACCACAAAATATGTGGTAAACTGAATTAACTGGAGTGCTATCATTTTCCAACCCTGTTCTAGATCAGCTGAACAGTCTGGGGGCTCTTTCAGTTGAGAGCTTTAACATCAGGATAAACTATATACAAATATGGCAAATCAGTCAAATATATTTTTAAATGTTATACAGTATGAAGATATTATGTTGGTGAGATGTGCAGTTAAAAAGTCTTGACAGACAGCCAGGAGCAGTGGCTCACGCCTGTAATCCTAGCACTTTGGGAAGTCAAGGCTTGCAGATCACTTGAAGTCAGGAGTTCGAAACCAGCATAGCCAACATGGTGAAATCCCCTCTCTAGTAAAAATACAAAAATATTAGCCAGGTGTGGTGGCAGGTGCCTGTAATCCCAGCTGCCTGGGAGGCTGAGGCAGGAGAATCACTTGAACCCGGGAGGTGGAGGTTGCAGTGAGCAAGATCCTGCCACTGCACTCCAGCCTGGGTAACAGAGCAAGACTCCATCTCAAATAAAAAGAAAAAAGGTTGAGAGCTTTGTACCATCTTTGAGTATGTAAATCTTTATTTATTGTAAAGAATATAAAGCATTTAAGCTCATCAAATGCTATAATGGAAAGGACTGTCACATATACTGTATCTTTTATTTCATGCTAAATGAGTCCCTATAACAATATTAGGCAGTACAACTAAGCTTAAAGGCCATTCTATATTTCTGGTTTTTCTTGAAAAACCTGAAATATTTGGCATCCCTTATGTTGTATTTTCAAAAGCCAAGTTTAGCTGTCACTAAATAGTAGGTTCCTCTTTTTAGTCAAAGAATGTTTTCTGTGATTTACACCATCCCCACCTGGCATATTAAACTCACTTGGGTAATCTGAATTTCCTGATAGGTATTTAATTTTGAACACTTGTATATACTTCACTCATTAAAAAGAGACGAGAAGATCCAAATGGGATTTCTTTAGGAGAAATATAAATTGCCTGCTAATAGGTAGAAAGATTTAAAGATTACCAATCATACAATCCATTTCCAGAAAGTACCTATTTATCAATTCAGACTGATTATACAGCAGCATAATTGGAGTTTTTTAATGTATACAAGCTAAATATTACATTTTCCTATTACCCATATTCCAGAGTAATTTGATAAAGTCTAAAATAAAACAAAACTGAACCAAACACTTTCCCAGGGCAGGTTAAAGAAACTCCACATTAAAACTATATGACTTTAAAAATCCCTTATGTCCTTTAGACATGCTGTATTTCTCACTGAAACTAATGAATAAGATTAACTTTGAAGACATTTTCAGCATCTCTTATGATATCACAATTTTAGGGTAAAAATGAGTGTAAAGAAGCTGTTTGAGCTCCTAGGCCATGAAGCACAACCCTCAAAATATAAAGTAATGGAGTTGTAATCAAATGTCTATACATGAAAATAATCTTTTTTACATTTCACTTGATTTTCTCAGATTCTCCCTCAATATCAATGTGATATTTTAAGTTTTGCACTGCAATCTTGTTGAAAATTTCATTTCCTCATATCTACTTACTTAAAGAATTAACAATGCATCCTTTTACTTAAAAGAAAAATTTGAGAAAATGCTAATATATTTATTCTGTTAATATGTTTCCTAAACATCAGAAAAAAAAATGTTTGTTAGGCACACACTTTTCTCTAAGATGCAGAGATTTAGCATCTACTTTTAGAGGTCAGTGCTGTGGCATTTTTTTTTTCTGACCACCTAATTTTTCAACACAAATTCATAGGCAGCTTATACCTGTCTATATTTATTACAAAGTTCTGTTTCCTTCCACAGTGAGGATTCTCTTCAGTGCCTCTCCAGAGATCTAATTAAATATGTAGACCAAACTCATCTCCATGGCTTAGTTTTATGTACAAATATATTAGGATGCTGCTTATATGGTGTAATTTACTTTACGTCATCCATGATGTTCCTCAGTCCCAAATTAAAATTCCAGCATTAGACATTCATTCATTTAAAGTTAAGAATATTTCTTTGGCTTTTTGGGTTTCCTATTTATATGCAACTGTACTCGAAAGGATACTAAGTTTTCTAACCTGTAATAATTTAGTAAATGGTCTGAGAGAACTTCCTCGAAATTATGACGATTAGCCAAACTTGGCGTCTTTTTGTGCATCAAAAAGGCTAGTTTCAGTGGAAGGAGAAATTAAGTAGAACTGGAAAGTCTATCTTTCTTTCTGAGACACACATAGATAAAATTGAGCAAAGAAAAACTACAGGAAACCTGGGGCTAAGATGAGCAAATTAGACAGCACAAAAATAGAATGTAAAATTAGGCTCCAGTAATTGGGGCTGTGTCTAGTTACTCAGAAGGCTGATCAAAAACTTTCTTGTTTCCACCCCCTCTTTTCTTTTTTGTGGCTCTTATTTATTTTTTTCTACACACATGGTTTACAAACAAAGCACATAAATATTTTCTCTGACCCCTTAATTTTCTCTTAACTCTTCTAGCTCTAAGAACTTGCTTTAGATAATCATTCACCTGTTAACTTTTCTCTTGTATTACTTACTGTTGTTCCATAAGTATCGTTTGGTTTGTCTGATGTTTTAACCTTCTTGGAGACAGAATGAAGTTTTAACTTTATTCTTTCTCTCCTTAAGATACAATATGTTGATTTGCTCAACAAAAGAATTTAATAAATAAAACTTCAGAAAAAAGCAACGACAGATGTGAAATCCAGTTAACCATGCCATTCTGACATTTATTTAAAGACACTGATGATTAAAATTAGGAAATAAATCAACCATTGAGAATAACTAAAATTTGCCTAAAGTTAACCATGTCCAAAGTCCTGTTCTAAGTCAGTAACATGTATTATCTTATTCTTCTTTAAGGGATCCTATATGACAGGTGAAATAATCATTAGCATTTGCTAGATGAGGAATTAAGGCACATAGTGTTCAGAGGATTTGAGTAATTCACACAACTGGGTTTGAACACAGGTAATCATGTTCTAATGTCCTTTCTCTTCAGGATGACAAAATTATGCCTGTATGTAAGGAAAATATGTCAATACAGTCTAAAGAATAAGCTCAACAGAATTTACAAACCCTTACAGAAAAATTGAATCAGAGCATACAAACAGTCCTAAACCTCCCATCTGGGGAATCCTGGAGATAATACAAATGTAGGCCAACGTGTTACTAGCTAATATTTAGCAGTTATAAATCAAGAGAAGAAATTGCTAAACAAAACTGGTTCTAGCCTAGTACTTTAACAGACATGCCCTTTAATGAAATGGAAAGTTAGATTCAAATTTAGAATTCTCAAATTTATGTTTATCAAATTTGCGTTTATGAATTATGTGGCTTGGGGATGGCCACCCAGCCCCTCACCTGAGACTCATCCTTTTTCTCACCCTACATCGTGGCTCTGTTTATCAATACACGAAGCGTCTTCTAAACCTGGGTGATTATCTCAGCTTGTATATATTTGCTGTGATAACCCCCTCAAAGTGCTGCACCTTAATCAACACTTAGAGTTTCACATGCTAAAAGGTATTATATGGAAGATGGACATAGCAAAGAAACACTTGTAGGTCCTAAAGTTGGCCTATGGTGATTGGGTAGAAGATGTCATGCCAGGAATGTGTCCTGGAAGGGACATCAAGGGTTCCAGGGGTCCACTCTCTTGGTCCATGGCTACTCCCAATCCACGTGGGTGTGTTCGGTTTAACGCACATCAGAGCCAGTCGTGTCATTTGATTCTAACAGTAGTGTTGTACAAACAGTTTAGAGAAAATATATTCATGAGATTGAGAGACAATGACCAGTAGAACTCAGAAGTAACATTCAAAATAGTATTAAGTAAAATATGGTTACTATCAAAAGACTGGCAGAAATACAGTGAAAGAATCTACTATTGAAATAATTCCTTGGCAAGAATGGCAAAAGTTATAAAAGAAGTGATTATCCGAGATAAAAATGCAAAGAGAGAAAGGTGGATATCCAGGTGAGTATGAAAAATAGGAAATATGGAATCTCCCAGAAATGACCTGTTTTCACATTATTTCTGGGGCAAATAAAAAATATTTCAACAATGTGAAATTTTAAAGTGAAAAAGGAGAGGCCCAGTCAACCTGTATAACCGAAGTATTCCCATAAAGTCACATTGATATAGCAGCCTCATTGATGAAGAATGGAACTGATTTCTTCTGGATGCCTATAACTGCTGTGTGCCGAAAACAAGGCCAACCTTAGAAAGGAATGAAAAACCAACCTTGATAAAGATGCTTTTATATGGGATCTGGTCATTGTAGTATTCAGTGAAATTCCAGGAAATACGGAGGCTGGGCTATCTAGAAATATTTTAATTGAAATTTTACTTACTTATGTGGTAAATAAAATAAAATAAATACATAATTTTAAAAAGTATTAGGTTTTATTAAAATTAAAAATTTTCAATACATAAATACTTAAATAAATAAAACTTTATTACAAGCCTGCCCTATTTTGTGCAGTACTGTTTTCATAATTTATTTACACACACAGGAGAACTCTGTGAAGTATGTATTTATTTTGTTTCTTTTATAGACAAAATGATTAAACTGTAAAATCTCATGTTTTAAGTCACTTACTAGAAGTTTCAAGGACCTCAATGTCCTGTGATCATTCTATAAGGTACATTGCCTCCAAAGACAAGAACATAAGCACAGTGGAGAAGGTAATTGTGCTTTACAGATGAAAGGCCCTTGTAGGAGACTTTGTTGCTGTCTGAGTCTTCAAAATATTCATAACCTTTGGATATATTTATATAAGGAGTGATATCTAGAAATGTGTAGCTCTCAAGAGAAGCTAACCAACTTTGAAAATGGATAACAGAAAGAAATAACAAGCCTAAAGAAACCTAAATTATTGAATGTGTTTTAATCTGTTGGATTAAGCACTTGCCCTATCTCAAGTCTTGTTATATTAGATGATAAACCTCCATAGAAGTTGTCACTAATATTTGTGTCTGTTATTTGCTGCCAGAAACATGCTAATTCAAATAAAATGTAATATACGGTTCTATCCCATGTAAAAATTTATAACCAATTAAAGTCACACAATTGAATGTAAGAACAATAAGAGCTTAGACTTGTAAATGACTACAAGTATCAAGTGGTTTAATATTGTTCCAAATTCAGACATGATATTTACAATGGATGATAGAGTGCAGAGCCAATCATGAATTTGAAAATATGTAGGATATTGATTTAAGTTTTTTGAGTAATTTTAACTTATAATATACAAATGTTATACATAGCCTCTCTATATATAGTGAATAACACAGTGCAAATAAAGTTGCATTAAATGAAGTTTTAGAAAAGCCCTTCTGGCCGGGTGCCATGGCTCAGGCCTATAATCCCAGCAGTTTAGGAGGCCAGGCCGAGGTGGGCGGATCACCTGAGGTCAGGAGTTCAAGACCAGCCTCGCCAAAATGGTGAAACCCCATGTCTACTAAAAACACTGAAAATTAGCTGGGCTTAGTGGCAGGCGCCTGTAATCCCAGCTACTCAGAGGCTGAGGCAAGAGAATCGCTTGAACTTGGGAGGCAGAGGTTATAGTGAGCCGAGATCATGCCATTGCACTCCAGCCTGGGCAACAAGAGTGAAACTCCATCTCAAAACAAACAAACAAAGAAAAAGCCCTTCTGTACACTATTTACTAGTCTTTCAATATTCTAAATTCCACAACAGGCTATGTTAGAATGAATACTATTTCTTTTTAATAGTGCCAATTACGCTTATCTAAACTGCAAGAGTTTTAACAGTATTGATAAAATGTGGGTTCGACCACATCCATTATCCAATCAGACCGTAAGCTTGGCTATATAAATCAAGATAGAAGTTTCTTTTCATCACTCTGGAGGGATGAGACTAAAAGATTAAGACTGCTAAGAAGGCTAAATATAGCTGAATCCTATATTTCGATCAGTGGTGATGAAAATTGTAAATTTTCAATAGCCTGAAAAATTAAAATCACTAATTCTTATTTATTTTACTGTTAAATTACTATTTGAAGATAAATATGGTTTGAAGACCAGTATCCTATCAAATACGATTTTATGGTTTTACTAAAGACTATAAACAAGCAAATATTAACATGGTAGATTAAATTTAGTTTCATTTAAAATAGCTGAATTGTGGTATTTAGATTGATGTGTGTATAAGTTTTTGTATGTGTATATATTAATATTCCAGCGTGTGCTAGTTCACTTTTATAGTTTTAGATATGTGTGTGTGCATGTGGGTATTTCATCCATTAATAACTTTTTAAAATCCCATATAATTAACCTACAGTTCATCCAGATATGTACTCGATAATTATCTGCTGCACACAGTCACTCTGAAGCCAATCTAAACTTTTTATTTTCAACGTTTCACAGAGATTTTAAGTGTATTTGTTTTATAAGTTAATATGTAGTATTCTTGATGTTTTACATGTTATCTCGATTGGCTTCTACGCAAAGCAGAATCCAAAGCCCTTTTCAAATGAACCAAAAAACATATCTCTTTCTATCGCATTATAACCATGTTTCTCCCAATTACCTCCCAAAGATATATTTCATTATGAAAATTGCAAAGACAATTCCAGCCAGTTAATTCTTAGTGTTGACCATAGTGGACAGAATTATTGCCCTCTCCCCGCTGGATGTGAAGGCCCAGCGTGACTTGGGTCTTACTGAAAATTCATGATATGCCTGGGTAATTGAGCTGGGGATATTTCCAGGCCAACTTTCTTCTATGAAACAGGGTAGAATTACAGTCAGGGAAGATGTAAATGCAGATCATCATTCCTCAGAGATTTCTCTTGGCTGAAAGCATAAATGTGATTAGACATTCAACAGTTTCTCTTCTTCAAACTAATCTGTTTACCTCCATGTGGGTGGGCTAAAAACCAAATCTGAAACCTAAAATTGTTTTGTCATCAGTGTTGACTGTCAGAGACTCTGTCTACATGAAGCCAAAACATCCAGATGGAAACTGAAAAGTAACATCCATCATCTAAATATTTTCCTTTCCCAATGCCAAGCATATAGATACTTGGAAACAATGTCATGGTTGACCGAATGTTTCACTTTTAATCTAGATGTTTTGGCATTGTTTAGATACAATCTCAGTTGTAACTTCTCATACAAAATTCCCAGATCTGTAGTGTGATAGATACATTTTTAAAAATAATTCACTTAAAATCCTTATATATATGGATAAAATCCTGGCTATATGGGTTGGGATAGAAGTAATTATAAAGCCATATGTGTATGCGTATATATATGTGTATGTATATATGTGG
The DNA here is from genome assembly GCF_028885655.2 of Pongo abelii. Classification (NCBI taxonomy): domain Eukaryota; kingdom Metazoa; phylum Chordata; class Mammalia; order Primates; family Hominidae; genus Pongo; species Pongo abelii. Next base: position 91,313,771 of record NC_071999.2, on the reverse strand, counting down.
ATTTTTAATTACTATCTTGGATTTGTATGGATTTTTACTTCCATATATGAATAAATTCTTCACATGAATAAATCATTATTTTAGGTACTATGGGGGAATACCATGATGAGTAACCAAGTTGAAAACAAGTAGTTACACACATGCACAAGTAACTAAAATGTCTGGCCCGCTGTGATTTGTGATTGTTTTTTAATGTACATTTACATAGGACAACTGTAGAGAAGAGAGGCTGGTATGGTTGAACAAAGAGCTCTGGTGAGGTCTCATGGGGAAGCAGATTGGTTTTTGAAATTAAAAATGACCAGAACATTGTAATAAGCATATATGAAAGTGAAGGGCATTTAAGGCACGGGATGTATGAACACGGTTCAACAAACCCTGGGCTGTTCATCAAATCTGGCGTGCTGCATGTTTTGGTAAATACAGGTATTGTATATAAGGGCCCAGCCACATCCATGTGTTTGCTTATTATTTACTTCCTGTCCATAGCTACCTTAGCACTGCCTCAGTGGCCTATAAAACCAAACATATTTAATGTGTGGCCCTTTATAGAAAATAGATTGATACATTTTGGAACATTATGTATTTAGGGAAGCAGGAAAGAGTTCCAGGTGATTGGAACAGAGGCTGCATGCTGCCATTGCTGGTGATTTAGAGTGGGAGTATTGAAAGGAGCTTTCTTCCAGATGACCCAAATTTTAGGATAAGACAAAATATGTCTTAGTATGAAGACAATAATAACAAGATTAAGCACATACTTTTGATACAAAATCAGTGGTTTCATATGAAAATGTTCTATGGCTGACAGAAAGTGGGGGTATTTTGCAAAGTGAGCATTTTATTAGCTTAAAGATAATTTTATTTAATTGAAATTGGATGCCACTGGTTTTGTAAAACAATATAATTATGGTATGAATAAAGAATTTATTCATCTTAAAATACCAAATGCTAATGTTTTGGATGTTATTAGAATTTGTTATTTAAGAATGATGGTCCTAGGATTTGACTGCCTGACATTTGAAAGCATAAAAGAATGGCTTTGGCAAATGTTTGTGACTGGTTTCCTGCTTACACGGGAAAAATAACAACTCATTATGTTTTTGGCTGAATTACATGAGTTATTCCAAATAAGCATTTAGATAATAAGTAGGTATTAGTGTGATTATGCTTCCTATTGAAGCATAAATGTGTTGTACTTCAAAATATATTCCAAGCAAACATTTTCCTATTTTTCATATCAATTGGGTATGTTTTGAGGGCTAAAGAACTGCTTTTGCAGAGAGTATATGGAGGACATGGTACATTTTTATGGTTTGAATTTGTGTCTCCAGCCAAATTTCATGTCAAATTGTAACCTTCAGTGTTGGAAGAGGGGCCTGGTGAGAGGTGATAGGATCATAGGGGTGGACTTCCCCCTTGCTGTTCTCTGGATAATTAATGAGTTCTCATGAGATCTAGTAGTTTCACAGAGGGTGGCACCTTCCCCCTCGCTCTCTTTCCTCCTGCTCTGGCCATGTAAGGACTTGACTCCTTCATCTTTGCCTTTTGCCATAATTGTAATTTTCCTGAGGCCTCTCCAGCTATGCTTCCTGTACAGCCTGTGGAACCACGAACCAATTAAACCACTTTTTTTTAAATAAATTACCCACTCTCCAGTAATTCTTTATAGCAATGGGAGAACAGACTAATACAGTATTCTTCTTCTGAGCTCTGGCCATATCTTATCTGTGGCTTTCTCAAAATGCACAACATAGGATAAATTTAAAGTGGTAGAGAAAAAGAATAAATAAAAGATAAATTCAGATTTAGATATGTGAGAAACACATTCACCCATCCAAACCCAAATGATCTCGGATACACGAAGAACTGCAGAAGCGAAACTTTTAATGCGGTCTTGCAAGATCGGTGTCTGGTAAACAGGCACACCCAGGGCAGCTACAGCAGGTAATTTATCTCCTAGCACACAAGTCCCTCCCCCAGTTCCTCATTGGTGGAGTACGATGGGGTTACAATCTTCCTGGACATCACCTAAGTTTCATTATCTCCCTGATAAGGTTATACCTGGTCCCTTTCCCTGCTTAAGTTTCAATTTCCCAATAGCAAAACTTTCTTCCCTTTTATGGGCTGACCCCTCCTCTACATCTTGTTCGCTTATTGTCACATTCTAAGTGCATGGTCCATGTGGTTTGTCACATCTGCAGGCTGGTGGCCAGTACTTAGATTTATCATGCCTTGAAAATGGACCATTTGTGGCTCATGCCTGTAATCCCAGCACTTCGGGAGGCCGAGGCAGGCGGATCACAAGGTCAAGAGATCAAGACTATCCTGGCCAACATGGTGAAACCCCGTCTCTACTAAAAATACAAAAATTAGCTAGGCATGGTTGTGCGCTCCTGTAATCCCAGCTACTGGGGAGGCTGAGGCCAGAGAATAACTTGAATCCGGGAGGTGGAGGTTGCAGTGAGCCAAGATGCGCCACTGCACACTGCACTCCAGACTGGGCAACAGAGCAAGACCCTGTCTCAAAAAAAAATAAAGAAAAGAAAATGGACCATTTAAAGTGTTTTCTCACAGACACAATACAACTTAAGACCTGATGTTTTACTTCACCAAATGCTTTTTTTCTACTTTAAAAGTATACACACACACACACACACACACACACACAGAATTAGGCTGATAATGCCCAGTGTAGCCAATCATAAACTTCTTAATTATTTGGGAAATATTTATATATTCTATGCTGGATAAATGCAACATAACATACAATACTAATTAGTTATATGGTATCTAGTGACTGATGAATGTTTCATTTAGAATGAGTAGACATTTTCATAGAAAATTATAATACTGCAACCCTGATATTAACCTCAAAACAGGTGCATTTAAACTACTTAAATTTCATTGCTATTTATTTTTTAGATGGAACAATTTCCATCAATAAAATTATTACTTCTGTGTACTATTGAAATATAAGGACAAATGCATATATAGTGTAGAAATGAGTAAATGCATAATATTTTCATGAATAACAATTGCAAGTTTGTAAACTCATTCAATATTTACTCTTATTGTATTGCTGTATTATTGTTTGGCTGCTGTAATAAAGGCTGAAGAACAAAGAGTTAAACAAGTTCATTTCTCTTCTATAATATTCTGAGTGTACCTGGGGCAATTCTGTTATGGTAGAATCTAGAAGGATGTCAGAGCAGAGCTTTTCAATTTTGTTGTTGAGGTCCTCGGCTCCACAAACCACTCATTAATTTTTAGTTTGTGTAATGCGGTGATTGCAATATGAGATTTTTACAAGATAGATGTTTCCTGGAATGTTGGCATATGCAGTTAAATAATTTGAACTTTGTAGTGGAGGTTAGCTATCTCCCCTCATAGCTATTCCTCTTAGTTTTGTTCAAAGAATAGGAAGGAAGAAACTGGCTCCAGAGAAAGAGGAGGAAAAAAGAGGACTTAAGATACTATTATATGAAGCTGGCCCTCATGGTGAGATGCCCTCCTTTTCGATAAACAGTACATTTTTAAGAGGTGATTTAGAAGATCAGCAATTGTGTTCCCTGTGTTTCTCCTGGAAGTATTTTTTTTAATATCCACTTGAATGAATGCTACATGAGTGTTGAGATTTTTGTCTACCTTGTTCATAGTTCTATCACCTGTACTTAGAAAAGTGCCTGACGCATAACAGCCAGGGAACACGAATAAATGTTCCGCCAATTTCAATACTGGCTTCGATCTTTTGATGTAAGATAGCTATTTAGCTCTGCTAGGGCATATGTCTTCTAACTAGGGCACAATAGAGAAAGTGTCTATTCCATTAAAAGACTAACAGAATTCAGGAAAGTCAACATGAGGAAAGAATTAACTATCTGGTCCACAATAATGTTGCTTTGAAAAATTTGGCTGTAATACAAATATTAATACATTTTTATGAAGTGTTCAATATGAGATTTGTGCATGATTATTTTATCTATTACATGTTTGATGAAAAAATATCAGTTCTACTTAATGGTAAAATAGTCCAATACATAAATGTTATTTATTAAGAAATACTGTTCCATTTTCTTTTGGCATATAATTCAGAGATGTAATTTTTTTTGTAGGTAATCCATTATATTATTGTGAACACTAAAGAATAATGTCTTCTTTTGATTATTGCATTGTGGTCCCATAAAATTTATATTCTTGGAAATGTGTATGTGTGTTTGAGATGATTTAATAGCTTTTAAACACTAAAAACAAACTGTTCTTTTTTTTCTATAATCCAGTATGAAAGAATTTGACCAAATTTCTTATAATAAAAAGTATTAGAAAGGGGAGAATAGTAAATATGAAATGTGTCATTCAAGAATAAAGCAATCCATGACTAAAATATAAAAAATGTAAAGGAATTAGTCTGAAGGAAATTTAAAGCCTGGTTGTCAAAGTTTTTTGGCAATGTAGAAAAACATCCCTTGTGTAGAAGCATGTAATTATGCATACGTGTGAAAAAATTTTCCTCTTTTAAAAGGATATATTACTTTCCTATTAGCAAAAGAGTTAGAATATGTTTCCAAAATTTAGCAACTGAGTTCTAGTGGATCTAAATCATGTAAGCGTAATTGTTTAGTGAAAATACAGAAGTTTCTCATTGTTTAAAGTATTTCTTTATACCTGTGAGAAATGAAATGAATTGAAATGTCTTTCCAAAGACAAGAAGCAAAATGTGAATATACTGGTAGAGGACACACATTCCTAGACTGGGGTTGTTTATAGTAAGAGTGGCTACCACAAACCAATTTGGTGGAATCAGTAATGCTAACTGGGTCTGTCCTGAGCTAATGAAGACATAGGGTCACTTTCCCTTTATGTTTTTCCATTAGATGTGATTTTTAGTTTTAATTATATTTTAATTCTTTATGAAAGATTTTTCTAGAGTAACAATCTTAGTCTGTGGAGAAGGAAATTAGATGTGAGAGAGATTCTTCTGGAGGTGAAATAGTTCTGGGCTCTATTTTGGTTACAGGCCAAATTATGAAAACATATATATTCTGGTCTGCTCTTGGCTTCATGGTAGAAGCTACGTGGAGTGTTTCATCTTTGCCAAAGACTATGTAATTAAATCTGTGCCTAATTCTGGAATGTCATATTAAGGAACTCAGTTATCTATAGTTATGTTATATCCTCCAACTTGCAAATAACTCCTGCCTCAGCCTCCCAAGTAGCGGGGACTACAGGCGCCTGTCAACACGCCCGGCTAATTTTTGTGTTTTTAGTGGAGATGCGGTTTCACCATGTTAGCCAGGCTGGTCTCAAACTCCTGACCTTAGGTGACCTAAGCTGACATTCTTATCTTTGTTATTTTTCCTTTGTTTATCAGTTGTTTCTAAATCCAGATAGAGGAGTAAATAGGGAATGGAAGAAAGAAATTTTGATATTCACCCTCACACCCCAACATAATCTAATTGCTTATAAAGTGAGTTTAAACCATACAACCACTGCCTAAAAGCAAAATATTGCATGACATTACATAATAATGTTTTGTGTGTATCATAGAAGAATAAACCTAGTAACTATTTATTTGGTAATTATGCCAGATTATGTTTCAATGTATTTTAACAGATATCCTAGATTTACTTCAAAAAATTCTTCTCTGTTATCCTTCTACCATATCACAATTTTTCTATAACAAGACCTTTGCAAATACATGATTAGCGTTTTTTTTGTCAGAAATGATCTTACTTAGATCTCTGAATATTTCTTACTTAATTCAGGTTTCTGCACAAATATCACTTCCTCTGAGAAACCTTCCTGAGAGTGGTAAAGTGGCCTCCTGCTCACCTCATCATCACATCTAAAGTTCTACTCTTTCTGAGCCATTTCTTAATTGCACATGCAACTACGTATTGTGATGATATGTTTTACATGCATTGTTTTAACTTCACTTACTAAAGCAACTTTGTCTTGTACTGATGTATATTTAGCGCTAAGAAGAGATCCTGGCACATTTTGGTTACTTAATGAGAGTGTGTTGAATAAAAAAAGAAGTAAACACTGTGGAACATGTATGGACATAATGGAAATAACTTATACTCCATTAATAGGAGAGATGTGCAACATGCACACTTTCTTTTGAATTGAGTCACTTTTTTCCCCCCTAAAATACATTTACTTGTTTTCTTCAAATGCAAAAGTGACTTCAGAGGCTAAAGTAGAGTTTTCTGCTTACCAAACATCTTTGTTTAATCTTGGGGAAGCATGTAATTCCATTTTGATTATAATGAAATAACTTGTCCTTTAGAAGAGTTATATTAACTGCAATTGTTCCTGCTAATGGAAGCCTAAGCACTAGTATAGATCATTTTAGTCTGTAGATTTACATAGAAAAGCTAGAAATTTCCGCTGTAAGTAACTTAGAATAGAAATTGAAATATAAGAGATCTTGGAGAAGAGATGAGGATGAGTGCAAAGCTGGTTACTATCATAACAGTACATAGCTTTTAGCTTTTATGTACTACTGAATAGTTTCAAAATATGTTCTTTCATTCTCTTATTTGACAAGTTAGGGGAATGAGAGTTTTTGTTTTGTTTTGCTTTTATTGTTGGTTTTTTCTTTCTTTTTACTTTTAGCATTTAGAGTATACTCTCTGGCCTACAGAAATTTGTAAATGGTAAGTTTGAGTACCAAGTAGTAAGCATTCACATGGAGAACACACTGAGCCAAGTACTGTGGGAGCAGTGAGAAGGAAGGATCTTACTCTGACTGAGGAAGTTAGGGCAGGCTTTATGGTGTGGGGGACATTTGATCTGTGTCCTGAATGAGCCAGGATATATATACATATGTGTATATATATAAATATATATGTATATAAATATATGTATATATACATATATGTATATAAATATATATGTATATAAATATATATGTATATAAATATATGTATATAAATATATATGTATATAATATACATATATAAATATATATGTATATAATATACATATATAAATATATATGTATATAATATACATATATAAATATATGTATATTATATACATATATAAATATATATGTATATTATATACGTATATAAATATATACGTATATATGTATATATAAATATGTGTGTGTGTGTGTGTGTGTGTGTATATATATATATATATATATTATTTTTTTTTTTTTTTTTTTTTTTTTGAGATGGAGTCTTGCTCTGTCGCCCAGGCTGGAGTGGATTGATGCAATCTCGGCTCACTGCAACCTCCACCTCCCGAGTTCAAGAGATTTTCCTGCCTCAGCCTCCCAAATAGCTGGGACTACAGGTGCCCGCCAACATGCCTAGCTAATTTTTGTGTTTTTACTGGAGATGAGGTTTCACCATGTTAGCCAGGCTGGTCTGGAACTCTTGACCTCAGGTGATCCCCCCCACCTAGGCCTCCCAAAGTGCTGGGATTACAGGCATGAGCCACCATGCCCAGCCCTGAATTATATTAATATTTATAAATTTTCATCAGTATCAATGAGATTTTTAAGAAAGTACAAATTCATTACACTATGAGACATCAATGTTTCTATAAAGAGCCCTAAGAAGATGGTTACATCCTTCCTCTTAGGCTCATCACTGTCTCCTGGCTGCTTCCTTCCCCAAATATGTTTCCTATAAGATGACTCCATTTCTCAGTGGCTTTCTGTACTGGATTCTATCCTATGATTTCATGAAGCCTCAAACCATCTCTTCATGTCAGGTTATTCTCAATCCACTTTTTTCAACAGTATTACTGAGTGCTTTAGGCCTATGGGATGCAATGATGATGATGACTAAGTCCTTGCTCTAAAAGAGTTGACTGTTTTTGCAACTTGGACTGTGTTCAGTTGGCAGCTCCTTTCTGCTCCAAGGAATGTCTGCTGGGCTCACTCACTCCTGTATCTGCAATCAGCTAGAAGCTTAAGTGAAGTTGAAGTATCCAAGATGCCTACGTTTATATTATCAGATTTATATTATCTTTGCTCAGCTGGAATTGCTGGAAGAAGTGGAGTTGGACTAGGCTTCTCTCTCTCTCTCTTTCACCTCTTTGTCCAGTATTCTTACTTCTTATGGGCCCTTTATATCTACCTGACCTTTTATCGTCAAGGAAGCTTTGTTACATGGCTTGTCATAGCATCAAGAAGAAATAGACATTCTTTGGATGTAAACAAATTCATCAACACAATACCAAGAAGTTTATACACACATTAGGATAACATAGAGGTTGAACTTCAGCATATCTTTTCTATTAAAAAAAGTATGCTAATAACTTAGGATGTGGTTAATCTGATACTGTTTTAATAGCAGAACTTCATCTGTAGGTAATTTGTTGTAAAATAAAAACATTAACAAAATTAAAATAATCTAATTTTAAAAAGAATTAGGCTACTAAAATCTGCTTTATATTAGTTCAATTTTGCATATACACAAGCACACAGTATTTAAGTTGCCGATGTCATTGGGAAGAGATGTACAAAATATTTTTCAAAATTGAGCTGTGGTGAAAATAATTTTAAATAGAATGAATTATAAGCCAGAAATAAAGAGCATTTACTGTATAATCTAAATGCAAATAAAAGCAACAAACAGGATTTTGAGATCATTCTAAGCTTTTTTTATAACTGAATGAGACTACAGAGTGACAGCAGGGCAAAACACAAAGTTTAGTTGGTAGAGCCATGTTGTAACATAAACATCTCATTTCCAAATTTGTTAAGACAGAGGATTTTCCTTATGACTACTTAATATTTAATATTAATGTGGAAAAAAATAGGGAGTAAAATATCTCAAGGAAGCCCTATGCCAAAGTGTTGACTAATTCTAGAACCAGGGACCCTATTCAAATACACACATCCTTGTTAAAGAATCTTGCTTTAAATTTTATCAGCTAAAAGCTTTAGTGTTATTTTTAACTAAATGCTTTCTACCATATAAAAATGGAGCGACATTTAAGAATTGGAATTAGAGCATTCCTAAGTGTCAATGCCCTCCCATTATCAGAGACCAGTGGGAACAGATCTGTAGTTGTACAACTCATGTTGATCACCGAGTTGCAGAAAGGGAGGACACACGTGTAACTGGGGATGTTTTAGTCAGAGGGTGTTGGGAAGAACTTACAGGATTTGTGCTTGTGTTAGGTAATTGTGCAGAAGGTGTAAGAAAATGTTATTTTGTTGTAGGTCAAATCCAATCAGGAAGTGGGAATAATTCTATGATTTTACATATTACCATTATCTAGAAGCTGGGAAGAACAGAAGGAAATTAAGGCTGTAATTAATAAAGAATCACTAGTCACTTGTATTAGCTAGAAGTAAAAGGACTACCTGGTCATTTTTGTAGTTGCTCAATTACCTTGTTTCTGTCTATGCTCAGACAAAAAAAAAAAAAATGACCAGAGTGGTGTATTTTTCGTGTTTTTCTCCCCCTACTTCATTATGGTCACAGTCTTAAATCTTGTGTGATGTCGCTCTGCTATGTGACTGCTCTTCAGAAGAATGTCATGGCTTATGTATGCGCACCAGGCCAATTCTTCATAATCCCAAGGCCTAACTTTTAGAACAAGTCTATTTCCTTGATGTCAGGGCTATTTGGTTTTTCTTTTCTTTTTCTGACAGTTATATCAAACTAAATCTTGGAGCAAATTATTCCACATAAACAGGCATTTATTAATCAGATTTTCTTTAGAAAGAAGGATAAAGGCAATCATAAAATCTATCCTATCGTCTCCATGAAGTCTCAACTCTTTGTACTTTAGATGATCTCATCATATTTTACGAAAAGTCAACATTTGGCAGACTTATCAGTGATCCAGAGACAAGAGTCTATCACTGATATATTTAAAATCAGCAACAAGAAATGCTTCCGAGCAAGCAGCTCATCAAAGACCTGTTTACCAATCATGCCATCTCTGAAGGAATAGGGCTCAGGTCCCTCTGGGCTTTAATGATATCTGCATACATGATGGCAAGTATCTATAAACCATGTTGTCCAGTCTATTTTCTTTATTTTTAGCATTGTCAATAAGAGACTTTTCATTCTTCCAAAACAAGCTGTGAATTTTGCCAATACAACTATTTGTATTGCACTTTATATGCTAATAAATAAAACTTTATGTGTCAATTAAGAGATAGATAAATGAAGGGCTTGAGTGCTGCCTCTAGTGTGCTTGGGCTCAATGATACAATGTTAACTACCTGGGAGTGTAGATTCTCACTCAGGGCAATTGATTGTTACCAGTGTCAGCTGAGATACTATATAACTCAAACAGAATGAGCTTCATCTCACAATCTTAAAATATTTCAAAGTAAATTATAGATATTGCAACAACACCAATATTTCCGTGTTAGTGTGTTAATTTGGGCTATCCATCAATTTGCTTTGTGGGAAAATTTTCCTCGGCCTACCATTGGTCACATTAGGCTCACTCATTGGCTACGACCTGCCTGGAAAGAGCAGGAGGTCTTTCCAGCTGATTGGCTAGTTATATTTGAAGGCTCATCTAAGCAGTGCCTCTCTGTGGCTGTATCACCCAAATAGACTGAAAGTTTTAAGTAAAGTTTTTCCTTTTCACTTTTATATTACTCCCTGAAGAACATAAAATTGAAGGTAAAGGGTATAAATTAATTTTACTCAATCATTAGCATAGTTTTAGTATTGCAGCAACATTTTTATTGCCAGGAACATTTTAGTAAGCAGAATATGGTTTTATTAACTTTACCTTTACTTAAAAATTCTATGATTAAAATGTAAATGGTATATTCTTTATAAAATGCATATACAATATGAATATTCACAACTCTAAATATCTGCTGCAATCTCTGGTGATTGCATGTTGCATATTCATACTCATAACAACTGTAATTTTTCACAATAAGCAGTAGCAACAATTTCCCTGAGAAGTTTATAATTAAAAAAAGTCCAAATAGATATTTTGCAAGTGGATACAGTCTCATAACCAAATTTTTCTAAGATGCAATTTCCAAAATGATTGATAGGTCAGTCATCCAAGAAGGATGAGCATCATGATCTTATAACTTTCAGCTGTGCTGTAAAACATGCACCGTGAAGGCATTTGAAATGGTGGTCATCTGGAAGAAATTAAGAGAAGGGCAAACCCAGAACTTCTAATGTAATTATTTTGAAAGGGCGAAATACTACCAGCATCATACATTTTTGAGGTCTAGACATTTTCTTATAATTTGTTTTGTAAATAGGTGTGGTGATGGAAGTAACTTTTTGCTAATAACAAAATACAGATATTTGTAATTATTTGCTTCAAAAACAACAGACCAATATCCCTGTAGTAGCATCCCTCTCACTCAGGAAATTCAGTAATGTTTTAAGGAGCTAAGGACACAAAATGAGAAAGTCAAGCAAGTCCTTTAGATGTTTTCTGCTTAATCTTGTAATGCTTCCTGCAGGGTGTAGGTAAGATTCCTATCTTGTTCACTCTTTCTAGAGTCACTACCTGGATTACTTAAATACTATATATCCTAGGCTGTACAGTCTAAGCTGACTAGTGAGCAATGTCATCTAAGAAGAGAAAAATCATGATTGTATTCAAACACCCAGAATTTACTAATCTACATAAGTGCCAGTGAAAGGGGTGGCATATTGATTACTTTCTTCTTATCTATAGAAAACATGAAGAATGTACCATGTATTACTTTTATAATCTTTGGAAAGAAATATAAAAATGACAGTAGTCACTCTTCATGGCACTAAAGCAATATTACATAGTAGTTATTAATTTAACCTTTTCCTTTTTGATTTGATTGACTTTTCAATGCTGCTCTTCCTGTGTACAGGGATGTAATCTTGAGAAAAGCAAATTTGGAATATAAAAGGTCACTGTCATATTGTGCTTATTTTTGCTCAAGGTATTGGCCATTTGAAGGTGTAATCTTTCAACTTGAAATTGTAATTGTAAAAAGAATTTAAAATGCTATTAATATATTTCTGTATCAAAGAGCAACAAGAAGGGAACATATTACAAAATTATTTCATTTCCATTACTATGTGGAATTAGAATTGCATAATTCCACAAGAATGATATAAGAAAAATATTAATACCATTAATACAAACTGCTAATGATTGCCTATATATTAAACCGAAACCTGTATGTTAAAACCAAAAAATATATATATGTTATCCTAATGTGTGTATAAAGTTCTTGGTATTATGTTGATGAATTTGTTTACTTCCACACACACATATAAAGACTTTTTCTTTCACATATGTATTTATATATGTAATATATACATATATATATAAATAAAGCTTATTTCTTTTGGTCTTTTTGTAGAAATTAGTTCACTTTAACCCTCTGTATTAATAATATATTAAATGCTAATACTTATTTTTTCTTGGTAAATTAAGTAGTGTGAAACAAATTACTTTTCTCTCTGATTTATATTTAGTAAAAATTCACTTTAACCTAAGAACCGAGATATATAAAAGTCACCAAGACAAATTTTATATTTTCAATTATTTAAATCTATTTTACTTTTATTTTTTAAACCTATACAGTGTGTCAGAAATAAAATAATATTGGGATTTGATATTCTCACCATTTCAATTTCTATACAACAGATCATTTGATCTTCCCAATCATCACCTCATTCCTGGGCTTTTATTTTATTTCACACACGAGTTTTGCCTGGTACAGGCAATCCTCATTGTTCACAGATTTCATATTCCAAATTCTCCTACTCACTAAAATATATTTGCATCCCCAAAATCCATACTTATAGCACTTTTGTAGTCATCTGTGGACATGCATAGATAGGGAAAATATTTGAGTTTCCCAGTGTGCATGCCCCAGCTGAGGCTGAACAAGACAATGCTCTCTCTCATCTCAGCTCTCAGAGTCTAAACAAGTGCCTTTTATGTGATATATTTGCTGCCACAATTTTTTCCATGTTTGTGTGTGTTTTGCTGTTTAAAATGTCTCTCAAATGCAATGCTGAAGTACTGTTTTGTGTTCCTAAGCACAAGAAGGCTACGCTATGCCTTATGGAGAAACTCTATGTGTTAGGTAAATCTTGATGGGGCAGAATTTATGGTGCTGTTGGCCATAAGTTCAATGTTAATAAATCAACAACATGTATCAAATAAAGTATAGGGACAGGAGGCAGGGAAATGTTAATAAGTCAACAACATGTATCAAATAAAGTATAGGGACAGGAGGCAGGGAAATTCTGGGCAGAAGAGGGTGTGTCCCTGTCAAAGCCCCACCCTCAAACTTGGAACCACAGTCCAAAGTGAGAACATGCATTCCCATTTTCCCACTTGAATGTTGCCTTTTGCAAAAGCACCCGTTGCCCACCCTGTCTCTCATCCTGTACCCAAGAAAACCCCTGACCTGGTTGGCAGAGAAAAGTGGCTGAATGTTGAGAAGAGAAGCAGTAGCTGGGTGGCGGAGACTACAGCTGGATGTCAGAGAGAAGCAGCTTGACTTTAGAGGAAGAGCTTGACAGTGTGGCTTTGAGGACAAGTCTGGCTGGGGAAGCCTGGACTCCAGGGAAAGACAATCTACCCATTTGTCCCGTTTCCAGCTCCTCTTCCTGCTCAGAGCCACTTTCATCAGCAATAAAATCCATCGCATTCAGCACCTGTATTAGTTCATTCTCACACTGCTAATAAGGACATACCCGAGACTGGGTAACTTATAAAAGAAAGAGGAGCAAAGTCACATCTCACGTGGTGGCAGGCAAGAGAGCTTGTGCAGGGAAACTCCCATTTATAAAACCATCAGATCTCGTAAGACTTATTCACTATCATGAGAACAGTGTGGGGGAAACTGCCCCTATGATTCAATTATCTCCACCTGGCCCCTCCTACAATATGTTCAGATTAGGAGAACCACAATTCAAGATGAGAATTGCATGGGGACACAGCCAAACCATATTACCACCCTTCAATTCATTTGTGTGTCCTGATTTTTCCTGGACGCTGAACAAGAGCTTGGGTACCACGGGTGAGGATGCAAAAGGCTGTCACACTGGCCCTCTGCCCCTGCTGGTGGAAGGCAGCTACCTCATGCAAAAACACAGACTGCCCACTGAGCTATGAATACGTAAGCTGTCTACTGATGGCAATGCTAAAAGACGGCTGACTGTAACACTCTGCGGCTTTGGGCTGTCATGGGTACTCCCCCTTAGATGCTGCTGATGCGGGGCCCACACAGAATTTTGCTCCTACTGGTGCCCAAAAGCACTGTCCCCAGCTCTTGCGCCCACTACCTGCATGATCCCTCCCATGAGGGGTGGAGCACAAGGGGTTTGAGTGAGTGGAGTTCGAGTCTGCCTGTGCTGAAGCAGCCAGTTGGCTCCAGTGCCAGTTGCTTTGGCACCGGCAGGGGCAGTTTCTGCCCATGAAGAGGTCAGGAAAAACTCCCTGCTTCAGTATTTTTGAACAGAAACATATATGAGCCATGGTTATATATTGAACAGGTGATAAAAATCTATCACTGGACAGTGGTGGGAACCCAGCCCTGTATTTCCCTAGGAACAATAGTTCAGTATTGACTAGCTGAGCATTTCAGGTAACTTAAAATAATATAACTACTAGGAATACAACTGACTGTATTAATTGACTCTCAACAAATGTTCACTTATTTGTTTCTTCAGGTGGCATTCAGGGACTATTTCTACTATCTTCCATTTTATAAAGAAAAATATCAGGTTCCTGGACAAAACATCATGGTCTCTGGCACAATAAAAAAAATTATTTCAAAGAAATTTATTTTTTGTTATGGAATTACTTGACATTTTATGTAACTGCATTTTACTATTTGCCTTGCAATTTTTGATACACAAGAGTGAACTTTTAAGTCCACATTTCTATGACTAAGAACTCTTATATAGTGGAATAGAAGAGACGATATCCAGAACATGGTAAGAGAAAGAAGCATAGGACTGTGGAGCGTTTAGCATGTCCTCTACAGGGGTGATAAATAGCCTGAGTACTCCATATAGAAGGAATAGCATTTGCTTAACCTCCACTGAAGCTGAACACAATGTTAAATGAAGAGTATGAAAACTGAATGGAAAGAAACAAGATTATGCCAAAACATCCTAAACGTGTTCATATTAAATATTTCAGCTTGAAGATGATATTGTAAGTCTTTTCCTTTAAGTTTGCATCCATAGTCTTTCTATAAATGGCAATGAATAAATATTAAAATGATGCAAACCAATATTCAAGTTCAAAATTACAGTAAGATCCCTTGGAATAAAAATTCAAAGGACAAGGATTCTGTATTAGTTCATTTTCACACTGCTATAAAGAACTACCAGAGACAGGGTGGGGAGGCCTCAGGAAACTTACAATCATTGTGGAAGGTGAAGGGGAAGCAAGACACCTTCTTCACAGGGTGGCAGGAAGGAGAATGAAGTCAGGAGGAAATATCAAACACTTATAAAACCATCAGATCTCATAAGAACTCACTATCAAGAGAACAGCGTGGGGAAACTGCCCCTATGACTCAATTACCTCCACCTGGTCTCTCCCTTTACTTGTGGGGATTCTGGGGATTATGGAGATTATAATTCAAAATTAGATTTGATTGGGGAGAATCCAACCATGTTATATTCTAAAGCTACAGTTAGTATTTTGTATCATATGATGTGGCAAGGATTAAAATTGGCCACATGACTTTCCATTGTTCTGGACAATATAAGAGTTCTGGAAACAGACAGTGAGGATGGTTACACATCAATGTGAATTCAATTCCATAAACTGTACACTTAAAATAATTAAAATGGTAAATTTTATTATGTATATATTTTACCACAATTAAAAAACAGTAGTTCCAACAGGAATAAAGTTATATGTAATTTCACAAATTAAGTACCACAAAAATGTTTCAAAAGACCAATGCCTGGGCTATGATTCACAGCTTTGTGGTCCTAATGAGTAGAGATCAAGACATAGCTTATTGTTCTGAAAGTTAGACAAGCAGCTTAGTGGCTTGGTGACTAGAGAAGTATTTTTACAATATTTTCAGGTAGTAGGAGCCCTAACTTTCTTTAAAAAATTGTTGTCTCCTTTAGAAGCCTAGAAAGCTAAATAAAGGTAATCAAGAATACACAGAGAGAGGATGAGAGAGAGAGAGAGAGAGAAGAAAGGACCTCCTACCATAGTTGAGATGGAAACACAATAGGAAGACATTAATATCAAGAAAGATAATCATAAACAACTGCTATGTGCAATTACGCAGATATATTTAAAATAAAGAAAATCTGGGCCGGGCACGGTGGCTCACGCCTGTAATCCCAGCACTTTGGGAGGCCAAGGCGGGTGGATCACGAGGTCAGGAGATCGAGACCATCCTGGCTAACACGGTGAAACCCCGTCTCTACTAAAAATATAAAAAATTAGCCAGGCATGGTGGTGGGCACCTGTAATCCCAGCCACGTGGGAGGCTGAAGCAGGAGAATGGCATGAACCTGGGAGGCAGAGCTTGCAGTGAGCTGAGATGGCGCCACTGCACTCCAGCTGGGCGACAGCGAGACTCTGTCTCAAAAACAAAACAAAAAAAATCTGAATGGTATATTGTTTGTTTACTACTAAAAATAATATTTGAACATATATAAAATAGGACTATGAAATGCAGAATTTAGAATCAATGACTATAATAAAAATAAAAAATAACAGGAATGAAAAATACCGCAACAGATATTAAGCAAAAACAATAGAATGAATCCAAAACAAGAAAGAATTACTGAACCTAACCAACAGAACTGAGAATTCACACAGATGACATAAACACATACAATAATATTTAAAAGATATGATGATAGTTTCGAGAGCTAAGATGTACTAAGAGTTTCAGGAGAATGCGATAGATGGAGTGGTGACAAATTACATTTGAAGGGACAACTACTAAGAATTTTCCCAAACTGAGGAAACACATGAGAATTTAGGTTGAAAAATACACATTAGTATACGGGAGCATAAACAAGATTTAATCAAAATCTAGATATATTTTGTGAAAATATTTACATGTCAAGGACAAAGGTATAATGTTCTTCAACCTTACCAGGGAGATAAAAGAGACTTCCTGTAATAGACTAGGCAATTTCTGTAGATCATGACAGACTGCCTATTATAGAAAATATAAGATAATAGACAAGGATTGCCAGGTAAAATATAAAATACCTGGCTAAATTTAAATTCCAGATAAAAATGAATTTAAGCATATCTCAAATATTTCATAGTACATACTTATTCTACAAAGGTTGATGAAAGTGTAGTTTATTTATAAAAGGAAATACTATTCAGTCTTAAAAAGAAGGAAATTATGACGTTTGTGAAAACATCAATGAACCCTGAGAATATTATGCTAAGTGAAATAAGCCAGTCATAGAAATACAAAAAGCAGTATGATTCCACATATAATGAGGTATCTAAAATAGGCAAACTCATAGAAGCAGAGGATAGACTAGTAGGCATCTGGGCCTTTCTAGGGAGGATAAATGGGGC
The DNA here is from genome assembly GCF_028885655.2 of Pongo abelii. NCBI lineage: Eukaryota > Metazoa > Chordata > Mammalia > Primates > Hominidae > Pongo > Pongo abelii. Next base: position 91,296,275 of record NC_071999.2, on the reverse strand, counting down.
ATTACTGTTTCATGGGTATAAATTTTTAGTTATATAAATGAATAAATTCTAGAAATCTATTGTACAACACAGTGCCTGTAGTTAACCATAATGTATGATGCAGTTAAAAAATTGTTGAAATCATGTTAACAAAGAAAACATAACAGAGGACAAGGACATTCTTAGAGGTAATGAATATGCCTATTACCTTGATGGTAGTGATGGTCTCATAAGCATATACCTATGTTTAAAGGTAATATGCACGTGTACCACAACACTTCTCTTTGACACGTTTCAGAAACCTGCAAAATTATTTTAATTAGCCAGTCCATAGGGAGTCCAGGAAATATGGCTAACACCACACTACTTGGCACAAGTAAGCTGCTCACAACAGCTCCAGCTTACTGCTTTCTTGTCCCTGGGTAAAGCCCCTGTGTGGCTCCTGTTTTACAGCCTTCTCCCTTTTGGATGTGCAGATAACAAAAAGTTCCTGCTTTTCATCTATCAAGTGTCAGTATGTTTTACCCCGTCATTAAAAGAACATTTAGACAGTAGGGCCAAGATGGCTGATCAGAAGCAGCTACAGTGCATGGCACTCATGGAGAGGAACAAAAGGGGTGAGTAAATACAGCACCTTTAACTGAAACATTCAGGTACTCGCATTGGGACTGATCATGGAAACAGCTTGATCCATACAAAACAGGGAAAAGCAGGGCAGGGCAATAATCCACTAGGGAGCCATACAGAGCCAAGAGAACACCCACACTCAGCAAAGAGTAGCATTGAGTGAATGAGCGACACTGGGAAACCACGCTTTTCCCACAGATATTTGCAACCCTCAGATTAAGAGATCCCCTCGTGGATTCACTCCATCAGGGCCTTAGGTCTGACACAAAGCTATGTGGACTCTTGGTAGAGCAGCTTCTGGGACATACACAGAGACCTGGGAGCTTTACATACTCTAGCCCTTGGGATTCCCAGCAAAGGTGATTGCAATGCAGACAAGGTGGGAGGTCTGTACATACCCCCTGGAAGGGGGCTGAATCCAGGAGGCTGAGCAGCACTGGACTGCAGGCCCCACTTTCACGGCACCTCACAAGATAAGACCAACTGACTTGGAATTCCAGTCAGTCACTAGGAACCGGGTAGCACCTATCTGAGATGGGAGGAGCTCCCATGGGGAGAGGCAGGCCGCCATCTTTGGTGTTCACACAACTCAGTAGTTCCAGCCTGCAAGCTTTGGAGAGTCCAAATGGACCAGACGAGAAAGGGATCCCCCAGCACAGCACAGCTGCTTTACCAAAACATGGCCAGATTTCTTCTTTAAGCAGAAGACTGATGCATTCTTCTTCACTGGATGGGACCTCCCAACTGAGGCCTCCAGCCATCCCCACCCACATTCTACAGACAAGAGTTCTGATTTCTCTATGGGATGGAGTGCCTGGAGGGAGGGGAAGGCCACCTACCTTTGCTGTTTGGGCAACTCAGCTGTTCTTAGCCTAAGGGCTTTGGAGAGTCCAAGCTAACTAGGACAGAGGCAATGCCCCAGCATGGCAGAGCTGCTTTGCAGAGGCATGGCCAGACAGCTTTTTAAAATGGGACCCCAATCCATTCTTCCTTAGTGGGTAAGACCTCTCAGCTGGGGCTTCCAGCTACCCCCTCCTGTGTTCTATGACCAACAGAGTTCTAATTTCTCCCTGGATGGAGCGCCCAAGAGGTGAGACGGGCTGCCACCTTTGCTGTTTGGGTGACTCAGCCATTCCAGCCTATGGTCTTTGTAGAGCCCAAATTGATTGGGACCTGAAGGGATCCCCCGACACAGCACAGATTCTCTACCAAAACACAGGCAGACTGCTTCTTTAAGTAGGTCCCTCATCACGTTACTCCTGACTGGGTGAGACCTGCCAGTCAGGGTGTCCAGACACACCCTATAGTTGTGTGTGAGCCAGCAACAGGTCCATATCCCCCTGGGATGGAACTCCCAGAAGAAGGGGCAGGGTGCCATCTTTGCAGTTTTATAGGCTTCACTGGTAATACGTCCAGGTACTGGAAAACTGAGATGATTAGAGTCTGGAGCAGACCCTCAGAAAACTGCAGGAGCCCTACAGAAAAATGGCCAGACTGTTAAAAGAAAATGAAAACAAAACCCAAAAAAAACCACAAAAATCCCAAAGATCAAAGGTAGATAAACCCACAAAAATGAGAAAGAATCAGCTCAAAAACACTAAAAATTCAAAAATCCAGAATGCCCTCTCTCCTCCAAATGACCAAAACACCTCTCCAGAAAGAGATCAGAACTGGGCTGAGGCAGGCAGAGAGAAAGGCCAGGTTACCTACAAAGGGACACCCATCAGACTAACAGTAGACCTTATAGCAGAAACACTACAAGCCAGAAGAGATTGGGGGCCAATGTTCAACATTCTTAAAGAAAACAAACTCCAACCCAGAATTTCATATCCAGCCAAACTAAGCTTCATAAGTGAAGAAAAAAAAATAAGATCTTTTTCAGACAAACAAATGCTGAGGAAATTCATTACCACCAGACCTGCCTTACACGAACTCCTGAAAGAAGCACTACATATGCAAAGGAAAAACCATTACCAGCCACTACAAAAACACACTGAAGTACACAGACCAGCGACACTGTGAAGCCATCACATAAATAAGCTTATAAGATAATCAGCTAGCATCACGATAACAGGAACAAACCCACACATAATGCTAACTTTAAATATCAGTGGGCAAAAGTCTCCATTTAAAAAAAAAAAAGAGTGGCAACCTGGGTAAAGAATGAAGACCTATCACTATACTGTCTTCAAGAGACCCATCTCACGTGCAAAGACACACATAGGCTCAAAATAAAGGGATAGAGGAAAATTTACCAAGCAAATGGAAAATGGAAAAAAGCAGGGATTGCAGTCCTAGTGTCTCACAGAACAGAATTTAAACCAACAAAGATCAAAAAACAAAAAGGGTATTACATAACGGTAAAGGGTTTAATTCAACAAGAAGACCTAACTATCCTAAATATATACACACCCAACAGAGAAGCACCCAGATTCATAAAGCAAATTCTTAGAGACATTCAAAGAGACTTAGACTCCCACACAATAATAGTGGAAGAATTTAACACCCCACTGACAATATCAGACAGATCACTGAGACAAAAATAACAACGGTATTCAGGACCTGAACTTAGCTCTGGATCAAGTGGACCTAATCGATATATGCAGAACTCTCCACCCCAAAACAACAGAATATACATTCTTCTCATGACCACATGGCACTTATTCTAAAATTAATCACATAATTGGAAGTAAAACATTCCTCAGTAAATGCAACTGAAATCATAACACACTTATCTCTTGGACAACAGCACAATCAAATTAGAACACAAGACTAAGAAATTCATCCAAAACCATGTGACTACATGGAAATAGAAAAACCTCCTCTTGAATGACTTTTGGGTAAATAATGAAATTAAGGCAGAAATCAAGAAGTTCTTCAAAACTAATGAGAAAAAAAGATACAACATACCAGAATCTCTGGGACACAGATAAGGCAGTGTTAAAGGGAAATTTATAACACTAAATGCCCATAAACTCGAAGGACCTCAAGTTAACAACCTAACATCCCAACTAAAAGAGCTACAGAATCAAGAACACACAAACCACAAAGCTAGCAGAAGACAAGAAATAACCAAGAGCAGAGCTGAACTAAAGGAGATAGAGACACGAAAAACCCTTCAAAAGAGCAACAAATCCATAAGGGGGATATTACCTCTTACAACACAGAAATACAAATAACCATCAGATATTATAAACACTTCTATACACATAAACTAGAAAATCTAGAATAAACAGATAAATTCCTGGACATGTACACCCTCCCAAGACTGAACCAGGAAGAAATCAAATTCTTGAACCAACCAATAATGAGCCCTGAATTTGGAGCAGTAATAAATAGCCTACCAACCAAAAAAAAGCCCAGGACCAGATGGATTCACAGCTGGATTCTACCAGAGATACAAAGAAGAGCTGGTACCATTCCTACAGAAACTATCCAAAAAAGTCGAAAAGCAGGCACTCCTCCCTAACTCTATGAGGTCAGCATCATCCCAATACCAAAACCTGGCAGAGATACAGAGATCACTGGCATTCCTATACACCAACAACAGGCAAGCTGAGAGCCAAATCACAAATAGACTCCCTTTCACAATTGCCACGAAAAGAATAAAATACCTAGCAATACAGCTAACAAGGGAAGTGAAGGATCTCTACAAGGAGAACTACAAACCACTGTTCAAAGAAATCAGAGAGGACACAAACAAATGGAAAAACATTCCATGCTCATGGATAGAAAGAATAAATACTGTGAAACTGGCCATATTGCCCAAAGCAATTTATAGACTCAGTATTATTCTCATTAAACTACCATTGACATAATTCACAGTACTAGAAAAAACATTTTAAAATTTATATGGAACCTAAAAAGAGCCTGAATTGCCAAGGCTATCCTAAGCAAAAAGAACGAAGCTGGAGACATCACGCTACCTGACTTCAAACTATACTACAGGGCTTACAGTAACCCAAACAGCATGGCACTGGCACAAGAACAGACACATAGACCAATGAAACAGAGTAGGGAACTTAGAAATAAGACCACACACCTACAACCATCTGATCTTTGACAAACCTGACAAAGAAATGCAAAAGGAAAAGGATTTCCTATTTAATAAGTGGTGCTGGGAGAACTGGCTGGCCATATGCAGAAAACTGAAACTGGACCCCTTACACCATATACAAAAATCAACTCAAGATGCATTAAAGACTTAAAAGTAAAACCTAAAACTATTAAAACTCTAGAAGAAAACCTAAGCAATACCATTCAGGACATAGGCAGGGGCAAAGATTTCATGAGGAAGACACCAAAAGCAATGGAAACAATAGCAAAAATTGACAAACAGGATAAAATTAAACTAAAGAATTTCTGCATGGCAAAAGAAACTACCAACAGAGTAAACAGACAACCTACGTAATGGGAGAAAAATTTTGCGATCTATGCGTCCAACAAAGGTCTAATATCCAGCATTTATAAGAAACAAACAAATTTACAAAAAGCAAACAAACAACCCCATTAAAAAGTGGGCAAAGGACATGAATACACACTTCTCAAAAGAAGACATGCATGTGGAAAACAATATGAAAAAAAAGCTCAACATCAGTCATCATTAGAGAAATGCAAATCAAACCACAGCGAGATATCATCTCATACCAGTCAGAATGGCTGTTATTAAAAAGTCAAAAAGTAACAGATGTTGGTGAGGTTGTGGAAAAAAGAAACTTTTACACTGTTTGTGGAGTGTAAATTGGTAATCAGTTCAACCACTGTGGAAGACAGTGTGGCAAATCCTCAAAGACATTGGGACACAAATACAATATGACCCATCAATCCCATAACTGGGTACACACGCAAAGGACTATAAATCATCCTATTACAAAGACACATACATGTGTATGTTCACTGCAGCACTATTCACAATAGCAAAGACATGTAATCAACCTAAATGCCCATCAATGACAGCAGAATACTATGCAGCCATAGAAAGGAATGAGATCATGTCCTTTGCAGGTACATGAATGGAATTGGAGGCCATCATCCTTAGCAAACAAACACAGAAACAGAAAACCAGATACCACATGTTCTCATTTATACATTAGAGCTAAATGATGAGAACAAATGGGCACATAAAGGGGAATGACAAATACTGGGGCCTACCAGAGGGCAGAAGGTGGGAGAAGGGAAAGGATCAGAAAAAATGACTAACTGGTACCAGGCTTAATACCTGCCTGATGAAATAATCGGTACAACCCACCCACTTGACACACATTTACCTATGTAACAAAGCTGCATATACTACATATGTATACTTCATCTTAAAATAAAAGCTAAAGAGCATTTAAATTTTTAAAACATATTTCAGATTCAAATTTAACTAGGCACACTGAACTTCTATTTTTAAATTCTGGGAATCTCAAATTTACCTCATTCTTTTTGTGTTCTATATGTGATATATATAAATATATATATTATATATTAATATACTATATTTTATATAGTATATATAGTATATACACTATAAATAGTATATATAGCATATATAGTATATACAGTATATATAGTGTATATATAGTATATATAGTGTATATATAGCATATATAGCATACTACATATACATATATACTATATATACCATATATGTATGCAGTGTACATATATACACTATATATACTATATATATGTAGTATACTGTATATACTATATATGGTATAGTATATACAGCATACTACATATATATAGTATATATAGTATATACAGCGTACTATATACTATATATAGTATACATAGTATATACAGCGTACTATATACTATATATGGTATACATAGTATATACAGCGTACTATATACTATATATATAGTATATACAGCATACGATATGCTATATATACTATATATAGTATATACAGCATACGATATACTATACATAGTATATATATAGTGTATATATGTACTATACATAGTATATATATAGTGTATATATGTACTATACATAGTATATATATAGTGTATATATGTACTATACATAGTGTATATATGTACTATACATAGTATATATATAGTGTATATATGTACTATACATAGTATATATATAGTGTATATATGTACTATACATAGTATACTATACTATACTATATACGTACTATACATAGTATACTATACTATACTATATACATACTATATGTATATAGTATACTATATATACTATATACTATAGTATATATAATATATACGGTATACTATATACTGTACTATATAGTATACTGTATATAGTATATACTGTACTATATAGTATACTGTATATAGTATATACAGTATACTATACTATAGTATATATAGTATATACAGTATACTATATACTATATATAGTATATACAGTATACTATATACTATATACAGTATATACAGTATACTATATACTATATACAGTATATACAGTATACTATATACTATATACAGTATATACCGTATACTATATACTATATACAGTATATACAGTATACTATATACTATATACAGTATATACCGTATACTATATACTATATACAGTATATACCGTATACTATACTATATACAGTATATACAGTATACTATATACTATATACAGTATATACAGTATACTATATAGTATATACAGTATACTATATACAGCATAGATAGTATATACAGTATACTATATACAGCATAGATAGTATATACAGTATAGTATATACAGCATAGATAGTATACATATACTACATGTAGTGTATACAGTATACTATATAGTATAGTATATACTATATATAGTATGTATGTATAGTATATACTATATATAGTATATGTATATACACACTATATATACATAGTACATATACACACTATATATATACTATAGTATACTATATACTGTATATAGTATATAGTGTGTATATATTATGTATTTATATATAATATCGAATTCTATATATTATGTATTTATATATAATGTCTAATTCTATATATTATGTATTTATATATGTCTAATTCTATATATTATGTATTTATATATGTCTAATTCTATATATTATGTATTTATAATGTCTAATTCTATATATTATGTATTTATATGTCTAATTCTATATATTATGTATTTATACATAATATATAATTCTATATTATGTATTTATATATAATTCTATATTATATATTATACATTATATATAATTCCATATAATATATAATATACAATTGTATATATTATATATATTTGTGTGTGTATACATATAATTCCAGAAAACAATGGAATAATAAGTTTAAAGTAATCTGATGTTAACCAATATTTCTGTATAATCATTGAAGAGTGAAGATAGAATAAAAATATTTCAGATACAGAACACTAAATTTACAATGATCAGATCTCCACCAGAAAAGTATTATTGGGTGCATCTTTGAATGAAGTTAAATGACCAAGGAATAAAGAAGTGGGATGCAAAGAAATTGATGATCAAATAAATTGCTCAAAAATAATAAAATTATTGGTCTGTAAGCAATTAAAACTTAAATAACAAGAATAGCAAAATAATTACCCAGTGTTTTGGGAGTATTCAATAAGGAGATTGAAACGGCCACAGTCCTTGATTTATTTGATCAAAAAGATGCTAGAGATGCAGAATAACTTCAGATGATGTTAGGAAAAAAAACAGTTTACCTTATATTATAGTTTGGATATTTGTTACCCCAAATCTTGTGTTGAAATGTAATTTCCAATGTTCGAGGAGGTTCCTGGTGGAAGGTGTTTGGGTCATGGTGTCGGGTCCCTCATGGCTTGGTGCTGTCCTCATGACAGTGAATGAGCTCTCGTGAGATCTGGTTGTTTAGAAGTTTGTGGCACCTGCCTCACAGCTCTTGCTCCTTCTCTGGCCTTGTGATGTGCCAGCTCCTACTTCATCTTCTGCCATAAATAAAAGCACCCTAAGGCCTCCCCAGAAGCTGATCAGATCCTGGCACCATGCTTTCTGTACAGCATGCAGAACTATGAGCCAATTCAACCTCTTTACCAATTACCCAATCTCAGGTATTTCTTTATAGCAATGCAAAAACAGCCTAACACATTAGTCATTTTTAAAATGTGATAGTATTCACCAAAAAAATAAAAATAAAAATAAGGTCAATACCTTCCAGACTGAGAAAGGGAGAGGTGTTGGTGTTAAGCAAAGCAGATAAGGAATATGGAAAAAACTTATGAATCCATGAGCAGGCATAAAATTTTAAGAGTGAACACATAGTTTAAATAAGTCCAGGTATAATAGATTGCAGTAAAACAGGAATCACAGAAATTGTAAGACTTCTGACTGAAATAATGTCCAGAGTGCCGTATAGGTTAGACGAGAGAAAAATAAAAACATATAGACACATTATCCTGAAATGTTAGAACAATAAATACAAAGGGAAAAGTATAAAAACTCCCAAATAAAAATGTAGAGTTCCATAAAATAGCAGCAACCATACTAGGACAAGATTTCTAAATAGTATCATTGACTTATCAAGGCAGGTAAGGAAATTGGCTAGCAGGCTTTGAATAATACTCTCATTTGTTGTTTCTAGAACAAAACAAATCTATCAATTAAGTAGCACCATTTATGGAATTATTCTTTTGATTAACACATAAATATGGAACTGAGAAAGCTCTGGAAATAATTGCTTTGCACATTTTTAAGGATAAGAATACAGATTTCATAACTTGCATGTCCTAAAGTGTTTAAGAATTGAAAGATGTCCATGAATATTTGTTGAATTAAAACTATCTTCAATAAATATCTGGAGTTATTCTTAACTGCCTTCCATCCTTACCTACACATCAAATCAAAAATCAAATGCTTTTTTTAAATATGTCTTGATATTTTTTCCCTCAGTCTCCAGTAACTCCATGTAGGTTGTCATAATTACTCCTCTGAACTGCGGTGATAGCTCATAAATGAACACATCTGCCTCTACTACCACAATCATTCTTTCCACTCAAAATCCAGAGGGTTCTTTTCAAAATATAAACATGATTGTCACTTCCAGACCTAAATTATTCATTTCATTCTGCTTGCCCTTTACATTACTCTGAATATGTTGGCAGGGATTATAAAGATCAGCATGACCTGGATGGATCTTGCCTCCCTCTCCATTTTCATTTCCCTGTTTCTCTCAATCTCTACATTGTAGTCAACCTGGATTTTTTTCCAATTGACTGTATGTACCAAAAAGCATCTCAAAATTTGAAATTTTTTTGCCTGAAAAATAATCTGTTATCTTTAGCTTATACTAAATAATTCCTCAGATCTCTGTTAAAATCACTTTTTCTCAAGAATGTTAACAATGAAGTGACTACTGTAACTTAAAGCAGATATGGGCCGGAATCCAATGTGGAAAGAGATCACAGTTTTCCCCAAATCCTCTGGTAATGGTATCATTCCTTCACGGGTAACTAGAAGTCCTCAAACCATAATGTGCTTTTTTTTTTTAATTGTATACCTAAAATTAAATTGCCTAATAGCTTTTCTCCTCCAATCTCTTTCCCCAATAAATAGGAGACTCATTCAAAGGCTATTTATCTGCCTGGTACGAGATTTTGCATAACTTATGTCTTCTCAAGAATATTACATATTGACTTATAATCTGTACTTCATTTTACACAATTTTAGTATCTTTCTTATTAACTTCTGAACAAGCTTTCCCCAGTTAACAACACAAATATTTTACTCCCGTCTCCTTCTCCCCCACAAAAACACACAGGCAAAAACATAAAAGTATCTCTGAAAGAATGAAATTAAGAAAACTTATATATGGGTATGTCACACGTGGAAAACTGACTTTGAAAACTGACCTTTGATTTACTCTTGCATTAAGTATGAAGGAATATGATGTAGTTTTACCAGATATTTGCAAAATGGTGGCAGTCAGAGATGCATGCAACCAGAATCTAGGGCAAAGCCAGGAGATATCAACAGGCCATAACCCAATCTCTCCCCTGAGAAAAACAGAGGATCATTTTGATGGACTCGATGGGATTATAATTCAGTTACTCAATGCTGTTGAAAGTGTGCTTCCTTTATGGGAATAGAAGATTTGAGATTTTGCCTTGAGAAAAGTGAATATTTATGTGTATACTGATTTATTTCACAGTTTTATTACGTTAAATTATTTTCAAAAAGGATCCATCTTTTTGTCTTTATATGTAAGCATCTTTATAGTAGTCACCTTTATTTTCATCTATGAAATAGGCACTACCTTCACCAATCTTTCTACTCTATGAATCTCACATCATTTTCTTTTTATTATCCTTGGCTGTCTTTTCCTTCATAGCCAAATTCCTTAAGAGTGCTGGTGACATTTTCTGTCTTCATTCACCACTCCTTTCCCAATTTAGTTGGGACTGGTGACAACCCTTCACTATAGAAACAATATCACTCCCATTAATACTGCCAAGATCTTCACAAGGTATTCGAACCCAACATCTCACTTTTTTGTGTTTATTATCTCCAGTTAATCACTCCTCTATCTAAGTCATCTATTCTCATGGTGACATCCTGGACTCTGTTATCTTTATTCTCTAAAACTTTATTTCTGAAATCATTAATTCACACATCTAAACTTCTGATCACAAGGTTTGATATTTACTACTTGCTCACACAAATACACCCGGCATAATGATTCCTCAAACACATTAGAATGTTTAATGTCTTGACTTCCTTTATTGGAGCCATAGCTTACAATTTCCTGTTTTCATTTTCTGTTTTAGTTATTTAGACATTTAGATAATGTCTTTCTAAAGGCACCATAATCCAAATGGTACCACCTGTCCGGAACAAGAATTTCCCCAACTCTTTTAAGATATTCCTCTTTCCCTTGTCAGAGGGTATCCTAACAATGCTACAAATATTTTTGCCCCTACTTGTCTGCTATTCTCTTGCCTTGCTGTTCTTCATCCAAACCATTAGATAACACTAATACCCCTTCACATTTCCCACCATGCACATAAATGGCAACTAAGGATGAATTACAGATCTGTATCCCTAAATTTCGGATAAGCAAACATAACTGGCTCCTTCATACTGCCTACTGAGATTTTAAGAGTTATTTTCATCTTTTTTTTTCAGTTCCACAAAGATTCTTTCAATCTTTTTTTTTGTGGACTTAAATCTGAATCCAAGTCCCTCTCTATAACTGCATAGAGCAATATTGCCTCCTGTTATGCAGGGAAAATGGAACATATATACTCCATTTATGTATGAGAATTCCCTCATTCTGCCAACACTAAATATATAAATATTTATATGTATGATTCTTCCTAAAAGTTCAAACTTCATATATGACCTAACTGAACCCTTCATTTTATAAAAGAGAAAACTGGAAAATAGAAAGGGGAGCTATCTAAGCATGATCTTCAGCTACTTAGTGGCTGAACTAAGGTCGTGTTGAATAAAGTCAGTTTAATCATTTTTATTCCCTATCTTTTGCATAAGTAAATTATAATTTTATGTCAAATATATATATTTATATGTGTACACACATACACTCCCATTGAAAACAGATTTGTATCTCCAACTCACTCTGTGTAGATCTAGACTGATGTATCTAATGGTTATTCAACTTCTCTACATAGACTTCTCACAGTCTCCGGGTGGGTGCCATGGCTTATGCCTGTAATCCCAGTACTTTGGGAGGCCAAGGCGGGTGGATCGCTTGAGGTCATGGGTTCAAGACCAGCCTGGCCAACATGGTGAAAACCCATCTCTACTAAAAATACAAAACTTAGCCAGGTGTGGCGGCACGTGCCTGTAGTCTCATGAAACTTACAATCAAGGCAGAAGGCAAAGGGGAAGCAAGGCATGTCTTAACATGACAGCAGGAGTGCCATACACTTTTAAACCATCAGATCTCATGAGAACTCACTCACTATCATGAGAACAGCCAGGGGGAAATCTGCCCATGATTCAGTCACCTCTCGTCAGCTCCCTTCCCTGACATGTGGGGATTACAATTTGAGATGAGACTTGAGTGGGGGACATACAACCAAACTATATCAAATATCTTTGATCTTTTTACATTCAAACCATTTCTTTTATTATTATTAAGTTTTTAATTTTTTATTTTTTTTAGGATAACATTCCCACATGTACCATTTAAACAATTTAAGCAAATGTTTAACCTTATATATATATATATATTTTTTTTAATTATGCTTTTAAGTTCTAGGGTACATGTGCACAACGTGCACGTTTGTTACATATGTATACATGTGCCATGTTGGTGTGCTGCACCCATTAACTCATCATTTACATTAGATATATCTCCTAATGCTATCCCTTCCCTCTCCCCCAACCCCACAACAGGCCCCGGTGTGTGATGTTCCCCCCCTTCCTGTATCCAAGTGTTCTCATTATTCATTTCCCACCTATGAGTGAAAACATGCGGTGTTTGTTTTTTTTGTCCTTGCAATAGTTTGCTGAGAACGATGGTTTCCAGCTTCATCCATGTCCCTACAAAGGACATGAACTCATCCTTTTTTATGGCTGCATAGTATTCTATGGTGTATATGTGCCACATTTTCTTAATCCAGTCTATCATTGTTGGACATCTGGGTTGGTTCCAAGTCTTTGCTACTATTGGGAATATTGCTGCAATAAACACAGGTATGCATATGTCTTTATACCAGCATGATTTATAATCCTTTAGGTATATACCCAGTAATGGGATGGCTGGGTCAAATGGTATTTCTAGTTCTAGATCCCTGAGGAATCGCCACACTGTCTTCCACTATGGTTGAACTAGTTTACAGTCCCACCAACAGTGTAGAAGTGTTCCTATTTCTCCATATCCTCTCCAGCACCTGTTGTTTCCTGACTTTTTAATGACTGCCATTCTAACTGGTGTGAGATGGTATCTCATTGTGGTTTTGATTTGCATTTCTCTGATGGCCAGTGATGATGAGCATTTTTTCATGTGTCTGTTGGTGGCATAAATGTCTTCTTTTGAGAAGTGTCTGTTCACATCCTTTGCCCACTTGTTGATGGGGTTGTTTTTTTCTTGTAAATTTGTTTGAGTTCTTTGTGATTCTGGATATTAGCCCTTTGTCAGATGAGTAGATTGCAAAATTTTTCTCCCATTCTGTAGGTTGCCTGTTCACTCTGATGGTAGTTTCTTTTGCTGTGCAGAAGCTCTTTAGTTTAATTAGATCCCATTTGTCAATTTTGGCTTTTGTTGCCATTGCTTTTGGTGTTTTAGACACATAAAGTCCTTGCCCATGCCTATGTCCTGAATGGTATTGCCTAGGTTTTCTTCTAGGGCTTTTATGGTTTTAGGTCTAACATTTAAGTATTTAATCCACCTTGAATTAATTTTTGTATAAGGTGTGAGGAAGAGATCCAGTTTCAGCTTTCTACATATGGCTAGCCAGTTTTCCCAGCACCATTTGTTAAACAGGGAATCCTTTCCCCATTTCTTGTTTTTGTCAGGTTTGTCAAAGATCAGATAGTTGTATATGTGTGGTATACAAACAAATGGAAGAACATTCCATGCTCATGGATAGGAAGAATCAATATCGTGAAAATGGCCATACTGCCCAAGGTAATTTATAGATTCAATGCCATCCCCATCAAGCTACCAATGACTTTCTTCACAGAATTGGAAAAAACTACTTTAAAGTTCATATGGAACCAAAAAAGAGCCCACATTGCCAAGTCAATCCTAAGCCAAAAGAACAAAGCTGGAAGCATCACTCTACCTGACTTCAAACTATACTACAAGGCTACAGTAACCAAAACAGCATGGTACTGGTACCAAAACAGAGATAAAGACCAATGGAACAGAACAGAGCCCTCAGAAACATTCAAACCATTTCTTACAGAGCTTCTAGAAGAATCTTTTTGGAATACACATCCAACAATGTTATTCTCTTAATTTCCCTGGTTGGCTACCCATTACTTCTAGGTAAGTCCACATACTGTAACAGTAAATTTTGCCTCTTAACCTTGTTCCTACTTACCTTTCTATCCTCATCACTTATATCCCTTAAAATTTATGATTCAACAATAGGACTTTTGAAAAATAATTCCTGCAGATACTTTCTTGCTTCTTATATTAATAATTTTGTCTTATTCCCCTTCCTTCTTGATTTTCCTATGCTTGTCCCCCTTTGAATAGGCATCAGTTCTCCCAAGAAGATTTACCTTTACTTAGATGTATTTTCTGCAGTGCTGCATGTGTTGGAAACATTTCATTTATATTTTTGTTTTCATATCTCTATTATTGCATTTGCTTATCATACTGCAAGATTTTTTTTCATTGATTACCATATCCATTTTTGTATTCTCTGAACCTACCCCAGTGTGTAGCATCTAAACAAACTTTCAGGAGTTTGTCAGTGATTCATAAATGATCCTTAAATTCAGTAAGAATCTAACCCAGCCAAAGATCCTACTAAAAATCTGTATTAATAAAATCTAACTCCAGAGATGATAATTAGTCATACCAGTGTAGACCATTTTAACTAAGCAAACCAGGTTATTTTGACATAGCTGCTCCATTGAACAAACATCAATAAACAAGAGTTTGGATGACCTTTCAGTTTTCCTTTATATCCAATAGCACATTCTGATAAGTAAGTTGAAGTGATTTAAAAAAGTTCACATGGTGATAATTATATTCAATCATATTATGAATACTTGTCTATTTATATAATCATACAAATATAATAATGCTCAGGTCATATACATTTGCATGAGTTTGAGGAGGTTAAAAGTTTAGAATGAAAATTCAGTGATAGAATAACATTTTTGTGGGTTTTTTTGTTTTGATAGTGCTTTTGTTCTAGATAATTACTCTATGCCAAAAGTAGGACTACACTTTTCTCATTTGTGTGTCTATATTTGGCCTCCAGACAGTAATAAAGATGTAAAAATCTTGTGAAAATGTGTCTTGGTTCGTAAGTTTTAACCTTTACTAAGAGAAGAAAAATTAGGAAACACTTTATAGAATAAAGGAACACATGAGTAAAATTGTATGCAGCAGAAATCTTAAAATATCTTCAAAGGCAATTTAACAGTTTCCCAAGAACCACATTATTTTAACAAGCATTGTCAGGAAATTTAACCTCATTTTCAACCTAAACTTATCACATTGAAACTGATTTTTGAAAATTTATTTGCTTTTATAACCAGAGAAGATGAAAACCTGCTGTTCACCATTGCTATATAATAAACTCTCACATCAGAAAACAGCTTTACATAATTTTCCTTAGTTTTATAATCTTCAAAATAAACATTTTTTTAAAATTCTCTGATCAAATTCATTTGGATATTTTCCTGGCACAAAATAATTTATTTTGGCTCATTAGTCTGCACATGTGGATGCTTTTTATTTTACAGTTTCTTTCTCTTAAGAAAGGAAAGGATTGTGACTTCTGGGAGACTAATAAATTTTTGGTAATTATTTGCAAGGTTGATTTAATGCTATTGGCATTCTCCGAGATCAATTTGTCTAAACAGCTGCAGTAATAAGGATTGGCTTTAATTCTAGCTACACAAGATTGTCACAGCAGTAGGTGACCTCTAAAAAGAGGTAAGTAAACAGCAGAGTGGAAAACAAAGGAAATACTTCAGACTGCTATTATGTCATTTCAGCATAGCAGACATGCTGCTGGATGGACAAGTCAAGGCTTTGTCACAGATTAGAAGTAAAGCATCCAGACCACCAAAGCGAAGGTAACAGCAGAAGGGCGAAGTCCTTTTTGTCCATTGCATTTTTGCCAGCGAAATAACCTTACAGAGAATGTCTATTTCTCATTTCAGAGACAGAAGCTATGGTCATGGTTCATTAGGTAGCAGAAAAACCACAGGATTTCCAACTAATCTCGTGTTACTTTGTAAAAGAAGAGTATATATGAAAAAAATTATTTTTTAACAGCTGATTGCAATTACATTTTTGAAATATGTTAAATAAAATGCTTGTTTCACATGACAAAGATCCACCAAAGCATATTATGAATATATACATACACACACACACACACACACAAAAAATGTGCTGTTCAAAGACTGTAAATAATTTAAACAAGGCCAAATTCAAGATGTTTAAAGAGACAAGGTATAATATTAAGACATTAACAAACAAATAAAACAATATCAAATTCTACCATTCAAATGCCTAAAGTTATTCCAGTTATTTGAACAATTAATTCCCTTTTGGAAATATTAAATGTTTCTTAATAATTAATTCACTTTGGACAACTAAGTCTTTCTTTCTCCCTCTTTTCCTCTCTCTCTCTCGCTATATGTGTGTGCTTGTATATGTGTGTTCTTTTCTGGAGTTACAAACTTTTTAAACAAAAGAATAGGTTAAAATTCTAAGATCTAATCAATTTCTGTTGGATGCCAGAAAAAACTTCTGGGCAGTCAGGGTGTGAAGGTCCCAATGTAGGTTATGGTGTCTGCATAGTGAGATATTCTAGAGAAGCATAGACAATGAACCGTCCTAGATGGTTTAGACACGTGCTGCCTAGAGGCAGGGTGCTGCAGAGATGATTTCCTAAGCTTCTGTCAAGCTCCATTAATCTGTCCTTCTGGGAGTGTAGGATTTTAGAAATGGTAGTCTCAATAATAGAAAACTGAAATAAAGGAGAAAAACGCAATGTATGTTATTTTTCCAGTGTATGTTCCTGTTACTTTTAGTTATGTTTATTTCCATTTATTTTAGTATCCTTATGCTTATACTACTAAACATTTCACACTGCTTTGTTATTTTCATTTATCTTGAAAGTTACTAGTCAGAGTCAATATTTTGAAGATTTTCTTGTGCCAAAAATCGATGATTGTTGTATTTAAAAACAGTAACAATAATCCTCCTGAGGAGGTGACTTTCCATCTAGTCAATGCATCATAACCTCCAGGAGGTCTTTTCAAATTACACACATGCATCCTTCTCCTTGCCCCCTTCCTTATTGAAAGAGGATCAGTAATATCATCTCTTATCTGGAACTGAAGTGTAATGGGAGATATTACTGATGGATTATTATTGGGGCTGTTTACAGGGAGCAGGAAGACCTAGCATTAAGAACCCCCATTTGTGCAATGATGGAAAAGACACTTTCCGCAGTGAGATACTTCTCTTAGAATACAGAGCACCAACCAGCTACACTAACATAACAAATGCCATGTCCTGTGGCAGGCATGAAGTGGAGCACTTCGGGAAACGTAGCACTAACCATCCTTGTGACACTCCTTCTGCAGAGAAGCAAGTGTTGTGTGGCTGGTAAGTTGAGTGGAAAAGACTTTGTGAAGAAGTGTTAGCTCCACAGGAACATCTCACAGATTTTTGCTGAAGTTACAGGAATAATTTCCATTCCTAAAACACTATTTTAGTTTTTGGATAAATTTATTTGCATAAATATTTAATGTTGCTTCTAAGACATAGAATTACCTATGAAACTCATTTTTAAGAAACAGATTGTACCCAATAACTCATAATTTCCCACTGCCCTATAGCAACGATCAAGCCCTTATGGAGAAAGTAGATCCTGGATGTACAGTTTCTATGTGGAATAGGTGTGCAACAGCTTTCAGTAAGCCCAGAGAAAGATTCCCAAACTATTGATGTGATGATCATTAAGAAAGTATCCACTATGTATATAAACTTTAAAACATTGTATTGCATGTAATTAATGCATTCAATTTTGTGTTAATTTTTAAAAATTTGAAAATAAAAAGAATGTAAAGTGGTCCTGTCATGAATGATGGAGGGACCCTCATACTAACAGTACCTTACAATTTTCTGTAATGTTGTCAGGGCAAAATAAGTGCCCTCATTTTTGTAATAGTCAATGAAGAACGGCATTTAGATCTTGTCCACTCAAAACAACTTTTAGTTATAATTATATTTTCACCTAGAAAATATAGAGTTTTGGATTCTAATGCAGAAAAATTATACTCCAAGTTTATGCAAGTACACAAACTAAAAGTAAAGTTGTTCCTTTTCATGTAGATTTTTCCTTCAGTCCTATTTAAACTGAAGTTTGCCAACTTCATTAGTAACAAAGAATATATAAAATTTAAATACCAATAAATATATAACTTTAAAAAGAAAACTGCTTCATAAGTAATTTTTACACTGTGTAAATGCAGACTTTTCAGTACTCTAGATGTCATGATCCTGTATTGACGGTAGATTTTTTTTTCTTAGCCCTTTTCCCCAGGCTTTGCTACAGCACTTTTCTACTCAGACTCTAGTTGTCTAGTTCCAGACAACAAATTCCACACTGCTCATTTTCTGTCACCAAGAGAAAGCAAATTATTTTTATTTTTATAATGTCAATTTAAAATAATTGATTAATCCACAGGGTAAATTTACATTAGTAACTATTATGATACTAAATCAGCTAAGTTTTACTATAAATAATAAAATAATACCATGTACCTAATACAGTGGTCTTTTATTTACTATATTACACTTAAGGGTAAAAACAAACTTTTAAGTGAAGCACAAAAGCAAAGTCCGAAAAATATTTTCACTCATTTAGAGGTGCAGAGGTTAAGGGATTTGCCCAAATTCACAGAGGGAGAAGGCAGAGGGAGAATTAAATACCCATATCTGCAGATATCATCATTATCTCCTAATTGTGGTTATCATTTTGGTAGAGCTTTTGCTTATATAATTACATGTTTTTTCTTAACTTTAATAGTATTTTGAGACTTTTAAAGTGTGAACTGCATTGAATAAAACTGAATTCATCATTTGCTTTAACATCTTTAGACACCATTTTAGCAACCCTTGAGGCAGAATTTAATGAACTGTATTTCCTGCCTGAAGTGCCTGCAATATTTAGGGTTCTGCAAGTGAACCTAGGAGGATTCTCCACCTGAGCATGATTTATCTCTTTGGGAGCTCCAGGTTGGTCAGGGTTATATTTAAGTACATTTGAAAAACATGCATTTTCTGACATGATGTCAAGAAACCACTGACAGCTTTCAGAAGGAAATTCAAATTTCCTATCCTAGCACAAAAAGACTTTTGCTGCTGATCCCCAGTCCAATTTTTTAGCCTCACAACACACCTCTGCCATTTATATTCTATCCTAACCAGGTAGGTGTCTACTTACTATTTCTAACCATAAACTTTTCATTTTCACATTTCTCTGTTGTCTCCAGTGTGAAAAATCTTTTACAACTGTTTTGTATCCTCCTTATTTACTTTCAAAACCAGTATGTAAAGACACTTGTTCTATACAATGTTTTCTGACCTAGTTGTGAAAATTTATGTTACTTCCTTCTTGGTGTCCATTATACATTATACAGAGCAGTAGAGTCAGCATTTTTACATTGCAATTTATTTATTTGCTTGCCTGTTTTTTTCATATATATTTCTCCCTCGCTAGGCTGTGGGCTTATTTGAGTTCAAGAGGTCCAGATCTTTGAAGTCATTAAGGTTTAATTAATTGAACTATGTGAAAGTTGGGAACTTCATGCTCTCTGGCATACTAAATTATCTTAATATCAACATGCAAAAAAGTTTTTCCTAGTCTTTTGTAAATGCCACTTGCAAACATCTTCATCTTGAGGTTGAACTTTTAAGTGGTACTCAACTATATTTGTAATGTTTTTATTAAATAGTCATAATTTAATGACTAAAAGAGAGGCAATGACTTTGAGTTTGTCACATACTGCCTGTTTTAAGTTTTTAATTGTAAAATATGGATAGTAATTATTAATTATTTTTTCATATATTTCCCTGAAAGGTTAAATGATATATTAAATAACTTGGCATAATATCTGCTATATCTTAAGCGCAACAAAATATCAGGAAATATTAGATTGTAGCTTCTGTGCGGACAGAGATTTTTCAATCATATCCCCCAATGCCCTGTCACAGTCACTGGCACGATGTTGTGGCTCCCCAAATTTACTCTGTGAACAAATAAATTAACCTTAAAAATGCTGATTTTTACTAATGCTGTTAAGAAACAGTTTACAGTTTAACAAATCTGAGTTATTAATTTAGAGAGGGAGAAAGGAGGTAAAGTGAATTTCAATGAAAGAACAAGATTTCAAATAGAAGAAGGTATAAATGGGACAAAGAATACTGAGGAAAGGTCAGATGTTTGAAGGGGCTGAAACTTTGTTTCTGAGAGAAACTATGTGAGCATAGGACCTCCTAGGTAGGTCTGAGAGCTTTTTTATGCCATTGTGAAACATAAATTTTAATTGTAGATTTGCCTCAAATGCAAAAAAGTTCTAAAAGTGTAGAATAATACAGATCTGTTTTTTAGTAAGCAAATAATTGCAGATTTATTGTGAAAAATGGCCTATATGCAGATAAACTGGTATCTAAAGAGATTAGTTACAAAGCATAGGTACTACAGCCTATGAGATTATGGGTAAGTGGCTTAACCTGGCTGAAAGACGATGTGCATAAAAGTAAAATGGATACCTAATAACATTACCCACAAGAGTAAAAGTTATATTGTGGATCATTGTAATAATTATCATCACATTATCATCACAGTCATCAGTTATAAATAGTAATGTTAGCTACTCAATTAATAGAGGGAAATGGAGACAGAGCAGTAAGAATATATTATAGGCTATTTAGAAGCTACCATTTGTAGGACTTGATTATAATGGACGTGAAGAGTCTGAAAGACGGAACTCTAAGAATGAGGTCTGTAGATATATTTACTAAGGTAAAGGAGAAAAGCCAATTTGCATAATAAGTAATGATCAGAGATTCAGAGATCTTTGAAATGTCTGTGTGAGATAACCCAATGAAAATACCAAACAAGCAATTGCACATATCAATTTGGAGACTGGGAAGAGATTTGGTAAGTGTAGATTAGAAATTCATCACAGATAGATGCAAAATTACATAATGAAAGCTCATTGACAAACAAAGAGAAGAAAGGGAATACTGGCAGAAAACTAGGGAAAATGTAGACAGCCGTATATTGAAGATACTGTGGATTTGGTTCTAGACCACTGCATTAAAGTAAATATTGCAATAAAGTGAATCACAGAAGTTTTTGGTTTCCCAGTGCATATAAAAGTTATGTGGACACTATACCATAGTCTATTAGGTGGGTAATAGCATTATGTCTAAAAATTTACATACCTTAAGCTTAAAATGCTTTACTGCTAAAAAATGCTATTAACTACCTGAGTCTTCAAAAGGTAATTTTTTTTTCTGATGGAGGATCTTGCCTTCCATTGGCGGATGCTGACTGATTAGGCTGGTGTTTGCTGAAATGTAGAATAGCTTTTCAGTCTCTTAAAATAAAACAATAATAAACTTTGCCCCATAGATTAACTCTTTACTTTCTTGAAAGATTTCTCATAGCGTACTGTTTGGTAGCATTTTACCCACAGTAGAACTTCTTTAAAAATTAATCAACCCTTCCAAACCCTGCTGCTGCTTTATTAACTAAGTTTATATAATATTCTAAATCTTTTATTGTCAATTCAACAAAATTCACAGCATCTTCATTGAAAGCAGATTATGTTGCAAGAAACTGCTTTATTTGCTCATCCTTAAAAAGCAGCTCATCTTTTCAAGTTTTAACATGAGATTGCAGGAGCTCAGTGTCAGCATCAAGCCCCACTTCTAATTCCAGTTACCTTGCTATTTCTACCACATCCACAGTTACTTCACTGAAGTCTAAAATCCCTCAAAATCATCCATGAGGTTGGAATCAACCTCTTCCTAACTCCTGTTAATACTGACATTTGGACCTCCTTCTGTGAATAATTGCAAATGTTCTTAATGGCATCAAGACTGGTGAATCCTACACAGAAGGCTATTTACTTTGCTCAGATTCATCAGGTAAATCACTCTCTATGGTAACTAGAGCCTTACAAAATGCATTTCTTACATAACAAGACTTGAAAGTCAAAATTACTTCTTGATCCATGGGCTGAAGAATGGATATCGTGTTAGCAGGAATGAAAACAACATTAATCCCTTGTACATCTCTATCAGAGGCTCTTTGTTGACCAGGTGCATTTTCAATGAGCAGTAATATCTTTAAAGAAATCTTTTTTTTTCTTTTTCTGAGGTCTCAACAGTGGGATTAAAATATTCAAAAAAACTATGCCTTAAAACAGATGTGGTGTTATGCAGGCTTTGTTGTTCCATTTACACAGCACAGGCAGAATGGATTTAGCACAATTCTTAAGGGGCCTAAGATTACCTGAATGGTAAGCAAACATTGGCTTCAACTTAAAATTGACAGTTGCATTATCCCCTAACAAGTGAGGAAACCTGTCTTCTGAAGCTGGAAATTCAGGCATTGCCTTTTCTTCCTTAGGTAGAAAAGTCCTGAATGATATCTTCCAGTATAATGCTGTTTCAGTTACATTGAAAATATTTTGCTTAGGGTAGCTTCCATCATAAATTATACTAGCTAGATCTTCAGGATAACTTGCTGCACTTTCTGCATCAGTACTTGCTACTTTACCTAGTATTTTTACGTTATGGAGACAGCTCCTTTCCTTATATTTCATGAATGAACTTCTGCTAGCTTTAAACTTTTCTCACCTCTCTCAGCCTTCAAGAATTGAAGACTGTTAGGGCCTTGCTCTGGATTAGCCTTTGGCTTAAGAGAATGCTGGAGCTGGTTTGATATATCCAGACCACTAAAATTTCTCCATATCAGCAATTAGGTTGTTTCACTTTCATTTCTCGTTCATGTGTTCCCTGGAGTAGCATTTTTAATTTCCTTCTAGAACTTTTCATTTGCATTCACAACTTCACTAAATGTTTCATGCAAGAGACCTAGCTTTTGGCCTGTCCCCACTTTCAATGTACCTTTCTCTCTAAGCTTAATCATTTCTAGCTTTTTATGTCAATTTAGAGACATGTGACTCTTTTTTTAACCTGAACACATACATATAGGCCATCGTAGGGTTATTAACTGGCCTAATTTAATTATTGTCATGTCTCAGGGAATAGTGAAGCAAAAAGAGAAGAAGACAGATGGGAGAATGACTGGTGGAACAGTCAGAAGATATACATTTATCAATTAAGTTGTCTTACACAATTACAATAGTAATACTAATTATCATAGATTACAGAGATGTAAAGAGGTTAAGAGATGTAAAAATAAACAATTTGAAATATTGTGAGAATTACCAAAATGTGACACAGAGACACAAAGTGAGCATATGATGTTTTAAAAAATAGTGCGAACAGACTTGTTGGATGCAGAGTTGCTGCAAACCTTCAATTTGTAAGAAATTGCAGTATCTATGAAGGGCAATAAAGTTAATCTCAATGAAATGAGGTGTACCTGTTTTGTAAAGTGTAAAGGCCAAAAGGTAGACAGTATTATCTCAGAAGCCATGGGAGAAAAAAGATTGACTTATACAATCCAAAATCACAGAGAAAAGTAGAGTTTGTGGTTTCAATGTATTTTTCTTGATCAATGTATCTAGCACTTTCATTGGAGTAGGAGCTGTGGAAGCTCAGTTACACTGGATGGAGAAAGAAATGGAGGTAATAAAATAGAAATAAGTATTCTTGAGAGAGATCACTTCATATGGTTTCTATTTTCTTTGAAAAGTAGAATATAAGGTCATCTGCTAATTCTCCATGACATAAGAGAGAAAAAAAAAATACACTAACCAAGACAATCAAGAAAATGGAAAGTGTTCCTAGGAGAAGAAAATGTTTGCAGCTGGTAGTGGAGATTTAATGTGTTTTCTCCATAAATAGGCTGCAAAATGTTCTTGGATTAATAATTCTGAAAATATAGCTAATTTATCAACATGTCATTATAAATAGATATAAAATGGATTTATGAGTACTATCCTCATTCTTTATGTACTACCTTTACTTTGAGCCACCCAAATAGTGAATATTGTTTTCTAATTTTCACAAGATATCTGAAATCTAGTAGATAGCCATTGTCATTTTTCACAAGATTACTTGTGAATCAGAAAAAAAGAATTTATAGTTTCTATTCAAGAGCTCTTTTCATTAACTTTTCTTAATCTAATTTAAAAATATTTATTATTCACTAATAATGATAAAAATTATCTTTCCTAGTATAGTAGGATAAAAGATTCATGATGGCACAATTCAAAAATGCAAAAAATAAAAAAGTTCCTCCTCAAGTTCTAGCATGGATCTAAATTAACAAGTTTAGGGGAGCATACCATTGTGAATTAATACCATTTTAGAGTTTTTTGAACATAAGTTTGCAAACCTATGTTCAAATGATCCAGTTTTCCTTAGACACACGTTGCTTTTCAGATTTCTTCTCCTTCTATGCTTACCATCATGACATACCTGGTGCATATTTGAGAAATGTGTAATGGCCCTGTGGAAATGGCTGAGTCTTATGTTGGATATCCCTGTGCAGATTCTCTTGCTATCCTCAAGGACTGCTGTAGGTGAATGATCTGAACTGGACCTCAACTCAGAAGTATGGCAGGTTCCATTGAGCCACTGAGTCTATTGTGTTAGCTGAGTCTATAGATCTCAATGTCATGTTATTTCACAAAGAATAGTTAGACATGTGATCTTCCTACATATTTTACTATCATTGACTCAAGGAATTTAATTTCAGAGTTTAATTCCCATTGACTAGTATCATATATATAATATATATCCATATTTCACGATTTGATTTTCTAAACTTATAAAATAATTCTGGAGAGACACACACACACATTATATGATTTAAGGGTTTGTTTTCCACAATAACTGCATGACTGTGCAATGTATCATTGGAGATAACAAGATTTATGAGACAGTATATAGCTATTTTGAATATGGAATTAAAATAACAATACTAGGCATTATGATTACATATCTCATTTAAAATTATTAGAAAGAAATGGCCTGGCGTGGTAGCTCACGCCTGTAATCCCAGCACTTTGGGAGGCCGAGGCAGGTGGATCACAAGGTCAGGAGATTGAGACCATTCTGGCTAACACGGTGAAACCCCATCTCTACTAAAAATACAAAAAATTAGCTGGACATGGCGGCAGGCGCCTGTAGTTCCAGCTACTCGGGAGGCTGAGGCAGGAGACTGGTGTGAACCCGGGAGGTGGAGCCTGCACTCCAGCCTGGGGAACAGAGCGAGACTCTGTCTCAAAAAAAAAAAAAAAAAAATGTATTACAAAGAAATAAGAATAGATCTCAGATCATTAAATATTGACAGAATGTTTTATTTTCAAATATAATTTTCAGCAGTGAATGACTTCAAATTTATCCTTTAAGAATTAGAGGGACAATTATTAAAGTTTTATTAAGTTCAGCCACACTGTCAGCTTCTGCTAATTGCTTTTTGACTCCTGGTTTCTTGCTTCCTCTCTGAATTCTTGCTTCTCCTAACTAAATCATTTACGCTGTCTGGGAATGAAGTAAACAAGGATACTATTTTAGCAGAAACTTCACTAGGCATGAATAGAACTGTTAAATTTTTGCATACTGAAAAATTGTGTTCACCAGTTTTTAAGTAGCATTGCTTAATTAATTTCATGGATGTTCTTTATTAAACTGCTCTTAGAAATATAAAAGCATAATGCTTAAAATTATCATAAAATTAGAATATAGTATTATAGTCATATTTTTGGAATTGCTACTTATATAAAACATATGCAAAATTCCTATTATATAGAAGTATATACAGAAACTATATTAAGTATATAAAATATAAAATATTACAAGATAGAAAATTGATAAAATGAAATCAGGACATCCGTAAGGGTAAATCTGAATATAGCACTTAAGTATTCTATAAAAATAGAAAAGGGCAACAAAAGAGTAAAATAAATTTAATGTAGAACACATCAGAAACTATATGGGTGGTTACATATCTCTCAGTTCATCTGGTTTTATTTGGTGATATATTTTTGAAAATCAGGAGGAGTGGATTGATAAACTGTCTTGCTGATCTTAATCAATTTTAAATATTATTTTAAGAAGTATCACTTATATAAAAGAAAACTATATTGAATCTATATAATTTTTTAAACAAAATAAATAAATGGTCTAGATCTGCAACTCAGTTTAAAGCAAGGAAAAAACCCAAACATGATCATCTTTCAGATGACATTCTTCTGTCTTTTCAGTGTGGATAACCTCTATTCTTCTGTGTTCAACATTTATTGGTTTTAATTGAAATTATACATATATGTGCACATATAAAATATGTTTTAGTTTGACAATGTATTTTTTAGTTTGAGTTTTAAACTATACAAAGTATTATCCTATGATAAATAATTTTCTATGATTTTGTCCTTTTCAATTCATGTTTTTGAATTTATCTATGTTGCTATCAGTATCATTAGTTTATTTCACAATTGTTGTAAGCATTTATTCTATGAATGAGCCATAATATATATATCCATTTTTTTGTTAGTGAACATTTGAATTGTTTCTAGATGATCACTTTTCTGAATGTTATTACTCTAAATATTTTGATATATTTCTTCTGGTATGCATGTGAAAGAATCTTTAGGAATTTATGTGAAGGAACGAAATTGTTGAGTAATAGAGTATGTGAATCTTGTCTTTTATCAGATATTGCCAAATTATTCCCTAACTGTCTGAACCAACTCACAATTGGGTGTACCAATTTACGATGTAATTTACAATATAACTCTATGTGCCTTCACCTGGCTTTTGTATTCATTTTAATTTTTGACCACAATGAGTAAAACATTTTTTTATTTTGGTTTGGTTTTGTGTATCCTTATTTATTTATAATGTTGCATTTAGTCACAGTTCTGTTGCATTTCTTTAAAATATGTGTATGGATTTTCAGCTACTTTTGAAATAGGGTATTTTTCACCATTTCTATTGACTATGTGAGTTGTCTGTATATTGTGAGAAGATCTGATAGCTGTTACCAAAATTTTATTCTTATTTTTTATCTTGGGACATTCCAGGTTACACTTCTCAGCCTCGTTTTATGATTAAGTATATTATGCTGCTGAGTCCTAGCCAATGGAATATGAGTGGAAATTATGTGTGTCACATCCAGGACAGATACATAACAACCTTTCAATATAGTCTCACTCAATGCTTTCCCTTTCTGAAGATTGGGATGGGGACCAAAGCACAATCTTGGAAAAGAAAGTTAATGATTCTTCCCTAAATGATTGTGTCAAACAAACCCTCTTCCTACCTTCTCTCACCTGTCCCTGACACATACATACTCCCCATTACACACACATATACTGCCACCATATACTGCCACCACTAACCAAGGTCACTCTGTTTGCACTGTAAGAAAAGAAATACAACTTTCAATGTAGTATGCATCTGAGTGTTAATTCTTATTTGTTCTCACTGCTTAGGCCTCAATCTCCTAATTAATATGTGGTAAAAAAATCATTTCTTCATTATATTCACTTTGTATATGCACTTCCAGGCATTTTCTTTGGTTTAAAAAATATTAATATAGTAATTTTAATATATTTGACTTTTCCATGCTTCTTTAAGGCAGAGCTAGGTTTTATCTTTGTTAAAACATTGTTCTTAGCCAGGTGTAGTGGCTTCTGCCCAGTTACTTGGGAGGCCAAGGCAGAAGGATTGATTAATCTCAGTAATTAGAGTCTGCAGTGAGCTATGATCATACCATTGCAATCCAGCTGGGGCAACAGATCAAGACCCAGTCTCAAAAACAAACAAAAACATAAAAATAAATTGTTTTTGCTGATGAAATAAATGTACATTCTTATATTTCCTTCCAAAGCATAAATGCATGTTTTCTATTAGAGCCTTTTAAACATTAAATAATGCTAAGAAACTTTTTTTATATAAATAAGAAATTGTCAGGACACAATTTTCAGGTGATCTGGTCCTCATTGAAATTATAATACATCAGCAATATATCACTTTATATTACCCTGTAATATATCAAGGTTTTAATGTATATGTAGGTCAGTTTCTAGGTCTGGCTTCTGCATTGATATCACACTGTCTTAAAATTTGTCCTTAATAGTTTTGTTTGTATGGTGGAGTCTCACTCTGTTGCCCAGGCTGGAGTGCAGTGGCGCGATCTTGGTTCACTGCAACATCCACCTCCCAGGATCTAATGATTCTCCTGTCTCAGCCTCCCAAGTAGCTGGGACTACAGGCGCATGCCACCACACCCGGCACATTTTTGTATTTTTAGTAGAGATGGGGTTTCACCATCTTGGCCAGGCTGGTCTAGAACTCCTGATCTCAGGTCTCCCAAAGTGCTGGAATTACAGGAGTGAGCCACCACGCCTGACCTTTCCGGTTTTTTTTCCAGTAGGACAATTTATTTCTTATACAGTTTTTCTTCAGGTGTACATTGCTTATTTTACTCCTATTTCAATATAAAATTTAAAATTAAATTCTATAAAAATATCTTTCAAATGCAATTTATAATTTCATTATATTTGATTATAATTTTGAGTAGAATAAACATATATTATTCTGACTTTTAGTATTTTGTATTTATACATTTATTTAGGTCCTTCAAAATGCATTTCACTAAGAATGTGTATTTTTCCATGGACACTTCACACATTTTCTGTTAGGCATGTTTCTAATTATATTGTTTGAAGTTGTAGAATTGAATGACTTTTAAACCCTTTTTATTGAAGTTCAAGATACATAAAGGAAAGTGTATATGTTACAATTATAAATTCAAAGGGAGAAAGCCACAGTTAATTAGCAGAACATTCTAGAATTTAATGCACTAGATGTTATGTAACTCTAAACTTTTACTAGATCAATAAGTACACTGTTTAGTTCACTGGACATGCCTACACTGGATAAGTAGCAATGTAAACATGCTACAGAAATGTCTGTTCTTATCTCTTCTCAGACTGCTAACAGAATCTTTACCAATTGGCAGTGGTTTTCAGACAAATTGTGTACTTTTCTAGTACATGACATTGGTAGTTGTTTATGCATTCCCTTGGGTCAATACTAGAGATGGAATTGTATTACAGGATATGAACAAATTCAGCTTCAATAGATTGTAACATACAGATTTCTAAAGTGACTGTACTTCTAAAAACTTAAATCAGATAAAAGAAACAAGAATGGAAAGGCAGAACAAAATAATCTTTTTCACAAATAACATAATAGAATCTACGTAGGGTTTGTAGAAAATCAAAAATTATATGATTAGAAAACATCAAAATGAGAGGAACATTTAGCAATTACACAGTATGCAAGATAAAATAAATTTTATTTTTATCAATGTCGAAGACAAATGCATTAAATTGCATTTCTTAAAAGGTATTGTAAAGATTACTCTCTATCTGTCAAAATATTACTTGATACTTTTACTTCCAGGAATATTAAAAATGAAATATTCTTAAAAGTCTTCTTGCTGTAAGTCTTTGTCCATTTGTATTGCTATAAAGAAACACCTCAGGCTGGGTAATTTATAAAGAATAGAGGTTTATTTGACGCACAGTTCTGTAGGCTGTACAAGAAGCATGGTGCTGACGTGTGCTTTTGATGAGGGCCTCAAGCTACTTCCAATTACGGCAGAAGGCAGAGGGGAGCTTGTGTGTAGAGATCACATGGTGAGAGAGGAAACAAGAGGAGGAGGGGAGTTAGGTACCAGGATGCAGTGGCATGATCTTGGCTCACTGCAACCTCTGCCTCCCAGGCTCCAGCAATTCTGCTGCCGCAGCATCCTGAGTAGGTGTGATTACAGGTGCCTGCCACCATGCCTGGCTAATTTTTTTTTTTTTTTTTGTATTTTTAGTAGAGACAGTGTTTCACCATGTGGGCCAGGCTGATCTGTAACTCCTGACCTCAAGCAATCTATCCACTTGGGCCAAAGTGCTGGGATTACAGGTGTGAGCCTCTGTGCCCGGCCACCAGGCTCTTTTTAACAACCAGCCCTCATGAGAACAGAATGAGAACTCACTCACTCCAACTCTGTCCCAGAGAGCAGGGTTCTATTCATGAAGGATCTGCCCCCATGACCCAAACACCTACCATTAGGCCCCACCTCCAACTTGGGGATCAAATTTAAACAAAGTTTGGAGAGATGAACATCTAAACTATTGCACTATATCACCCAGATGCTTTATAAATCACAATAAATATAATTTTACATGCTCAGCTCAACTTTTAAGAGAGTAGGTAAGTCTCCCTGGCCCCAAATAAAGCAGGAAAAAAAAAAGAAACTGAGATGGGGTGCAGAGCAGTCTAGCATGTGGGGACAACATGGGAAAGAATGGCTTACCATTAGAATCCAGACAGATGTCCTACTTGGTGTTTTTAGGTGCCCTGTTTTAACCTATTTTTAATGGTTTCTTGCTATTGCTATTTTGTTTCATTTAAAAATTTGGGGGGATATATTAAGCATTTCTTTTTATTCTGTATTTCATAATTCCAGAATACAAAATCCATGAGGGATATTGTCATTTTTATTTCTGCAGTATCTTGCTAATGTGACTTGTACTTTTTTATTGGTAGATAATAATTGGCTAAATATTCGCAGTGGAAATCCTTAACAGCGTCAGTAGAACATGCTTTCTCTAGAGAAATTGTGTATTTGCTTCTTCTGGATGTCAGAGACACTATCAAGCTTTAAATATTTTCCTAACTTGTGATTTCCTTTTTCCATGATCATCCAAATAATAAAAATTCAAACCTCAAGACAACTTAAAGTCAGGCTTTTTTTCTTATTGCTATTATTATTAGCTTGTTATTATTAATAATTCTTTTCCTAGGTTATGGTACAGGCAGACACTTTTCTTTATAAAGCCCTTGGCATGCCTAGAAAGTTGAATTTTGTTCTAGTCTACCTTTTCACCTATTGAGAATATACATTTTTTTTTTTGTAGGCTCAGGTTTGTTGTCATCCCACCGACATGGGCTCAAACCAAGGTTCAAAGGTGCTGTACATTCCAGAGTCCATGTTTCTTTGCTATTCTACTCTGAAGTCACATTCTTGCTACTTTTATTTTTTTTTGAGGGGTGGGGGCTGAGTAGTATTTGGAGTTTTCTCTTGCTTTACAAGATCTTATGTGCATATAAAATTATTTTTATTGACATTTATCCTGTATGTGATACAGCAGGTGGATTTTCTTATTATCTCAACCATCATATTTCTAGAAGTAGAGGTCTTAAGTGATATTCTGACAAATATTGAGTAATTATTACTTCAAGACTGATGGTTAGAGTCAATGCCTAAAGAAATACCTAGAAAACTATTATTTTTACATAGCCAATTGCATAGAAACCACATGGCTTAAGGATCCAGTTAAGAACAGGGTTAACATGATTTTATTAATGACAAGCCTAACTAGCAAATCTACCTGAGAAGTCATTTACTCACTTAAGTCTGAGTTGAGCTAAGACACTATATGCTGAATGCATCATAATAATCCCCAGATAATTATTTTGCATGAAATTCAGATTGCATAAGAAACATCCTCAAGCAAAGCACTGCAATTTTAGTTTTATACTTTTAATCCCATCCCAACACTCAATTATGACCTGAGGATTCTCACACATAGTCTTTGTTCAAAATAGTCTTAATAAATCATTCCATTAAAAAATGGTTTAGTTACTGCTATCAGCTGTGACCTCCAAAGACAAAATATTCTTAAAAGGATTATACAAGATGTGCTAATGGTTAATAACTACATGAAAAGACAGTCAACAACATTAAAACCACAACGATATACTATTTTACACACACTAAATGACTGTTAGAAGACAGTTTGATAGTTTCTTAGAAAGTTAAACCTAGTTTTACTGTATGGCGTATCAATTTAATTTCTTTGTATATACCCAACATATTCACATGAGAACTGTACACTAATGCTCTCAGTAGCATTATTCATAAGTATGAATAAACTTGAAAAATATGTAAATTAAAAAGTCAGGCAAAAATGACCATCTATTTTGTTGTACCATTTATAAGAAATGACATGAAATCTGGAATCTATAGAGACAGAAAGTAAAATAGTGGTTACCTGGGGTGAGAGTTGAGGGAGGTGGGAAGAGATTGACAATAAGTAGGCTGGATGGATTTTACTGGATGATAGCAATGTTTGAAAATGGATTTATTTTAATGTTTGCACTGCTTGGTAAATTTACCTAAAAACTGAATTATATACTTGAAATTCATGGATTATAGGATATTATCTTTAAAAAAATAATGAAATAGGTTATATGTTTATCATTTTAAAAAGTATCTCATAGTTGCAACATATCTATCGAAAATATTCACTTCTAAAATAATTAATTTTAGATTATTTCTTTACAGTGATTCTTTAGTAGCATCATTTGCCCATTTTGACAGAAAATACACAATTTACTCTAAAGTCTTTTTTTTTCCCAAACGTGAGTGTGATTGTTTCTACGCCACTTATTTAACAATGATGTCAGATACTTAACAAATAAGTAAAAAAGAATGTGCACCTAATGAAAATTTAGTATTGACCAAAAAAAAATCTTTTGAAGCCTCAATAAGATTATTTTTACCATCTTTGTTTTGCATGAGTACTAAGGTACAGTGATTGAAATACTACCGATTATTGAGTCTTTTTAATAATCTGGTTAGCATAAATAAAGAAAATTGAAAAATCCTGATAACATCACTTTTGGTTTTCTGGCATATGAGTCTAAAAGCTCTATTTAAAATGATTAGTTGAATAATCTGAACTTGAAATGTGTAAAACACCTGGGTGTTATAAAATCTGGATGACATACTTCCCAAAAAAGAGCTTAAAAGTTTGGGACAGTAATAATTTTAGTAAAACTCGATGAATGTGACATCTCTAAGTATGGATAGATAAATAATCTAGACACAATCATCTATTTTTATCAAGTGAATAAAACATTATCATCCTCAGGAATTACACATAAATTGATCCTTAAGATGTGTGAGGAGGAATTTAATATGGATTGAAATATTCTAGGAAGTCTGTCCCACCTAGAAGTAACGCATCAATTAATATTGCTGGATGGGCTTGGCCCTATCCCAGAATGTAGTTCCATTGGCAAAATACGCCATGCAGTTAAGTGTGTAATCTTATTTGGGTCAAATTAGAGCAGAGGTAAGCTGATCAATATTCCTCTTGCAGACACAGGCAAAAATGACCAACCCAAAAAATGATTATCAGTGACTGTCAGTGGTAAAATAATTTCAGCATAGTTATGATTTCCTTTAGAAATGTTCTCTAATCATCAAGTTTTAAAACTATTGTTTTGTCAAGAGGTAGTTAATGCTAAAATTTAGACTGAATGATCTCAAGAGTGAGATACAATGATTTTATATTGTTGATTTAAAAAAGAACAATAAATATTAGAAATAAGACCAAAGTTTGTGCTGAAATCCAAGTAAGCTTGCACAAATTGAGGATTATCCTGCATCTCATAAGGAGTCCACAGGAATTTCATGGGGAAAAATATCATATTTTCAGGGAAGATAGCTCTGCACATTTTACATTCTCTTGGCAAATGATTGACTGATGTCCCAGAGTTCTCTGTTATACAGTCGACAAAGAGCTGAAAGTCACCAGCTAGCTGTCTTAACTGTGAAGCAGATTTATTGTTGACTACTGAGAAACATATTTTAATGGGAACTTCATTGATCTAGCAGAATGTGTTTATAGCAAAATAAGTGAATCAATAGATAAATTTTTCACACATATTTACATTTCAATGCCCATTGCAATGTAGGTAAATGAAACCTGAAGATAATTATTTAAATTTTGTTGGATTGATCATTCTAGTAACAATTATTTTAAAAAATCAGATTTTTAAAAATGTTCTTGATTTGGTTAACATTGTGGTAGTTAATCTAGAAGACAATCCTTCACATCCAGTGAACCACACTTCCTAGCGTTCACTTCCTTGTAAATTCCCTTTCCTCCCCCTCTTTAGATCTAGGCTGGCCCTATGTAAATAATAGAGTGCAGCAAAAGCGGCACTGATTTTTCTGGTTATAAGATTATAGGAAAATTTGTTGGCTCTTGCTTTAGTCTTTTGGTAACTTCACTCTGGGGAAAGCTGGCCACCATGCAAGATGTCCAATATCTTTGAGATTGCCATGTTTTGAGAAAGCCCACATGAAGGGGCTGCCTAAAGACAAAAAAGCTTACTCGGCCTACAGCTATTCTTGTTATTCCAACCCAAACATCAGACACGTAAGTAAAGAAATCTTGAGATATCTACAATGCTAGCCATTATCTGACTAAAACCACATAAAAAACCACAATCAAGAAGTCAACTGAGCTCAATCTACAAATTTGAAAGAAGTAATATGTTTTGCTTTAAGATACAGTTTTGTGACAGTTTGTTATGTAACAAGAGATAACTAGAACCATCAATAGCACACGTGATTATTCTGGTGCTGACAGTTGAGAAGACCACAAATATTTGTGGTGCATTCATTTAGATGCAAGTACACTACAAGAGATGTTAGAATTTAATCCTTTTCAGTTGTTCAAGTAATAAAGAGGACTTTAGGGGACAAGAGAATATCAATGAACTGGAAATAAGAACATACACTATATAAAAACACTATCATATACATGTAAGTAATAAAAAATATGTAAATTAACTCAGAAAAGTGTACTTGTGAAGTGCCTTAGAATCCATATAGGCCATCTTTTCACATCTGATTCATAAATGTTGCATATACTATTCAGTTCTACTACTGACCTCAAGTGATAGAAAATTTGTAATCTCATAGCAGTCAGCACGTGCCATATTTTATATATTTGTCCAAGCCTCTCTCTCCAAATCTGACATTACTTAGATCTTTACACGAAAGTGAGTATAAAAGTAGAGTAGGTGAATTGTGTGAAGGCTGAAAAACTCTGGTTTGAAATTATTTGGGCTAATTTTTTTTTTTCAAGTGTACCATGGAAATAGAGCCTCGTGGTCTTGCAGAAAGTAAATATACCACTTAAGGGAGAAATAAAGGCAGCATGTTTATAGACACAGTAGAAAGAGGAAAAAGTAAAGAAATTTATTTCCTTTTTGATGTACTGAAGAGTTGACAGATACATCAGAAATCTACTCATATTTCAATTTGTCAATATAATTTTAATGCATACACTGCCATTATACATGTTTAAAAATGTGTGTGTGTGTACATTCTTGTGTGTATGAATCATATATAACCAGAGCCTACGTAAATCTTTTATAATTAAACTAAAATTATTAGATGGAAATGTAAAAATGTCCACTTAAATGTGATAGACATTATAACAACATTTACATGTGAATAGATATATTATGCATTGTAATAAAATATGTTGGAAATCATAAAATGCTATACTTTTGTGTAGGAAATGCACACATAGAAAATACAATTTAGCCTGCTGGGCATTCTCATTTTTGTTTTTTTCGAGCTTAAATATGAGCTCTCTGGCACGCAACAGAAACAACAGAAGGAGACGGGGTAAAGATTAGGTCATTCTCAGCCATCATGTTCTGAATTCTCTTTTTGTTTCAGTGCCATTATTAGCTTTTCTTTGTAATTTCCTCTCTTATTCTAAATTGCCTCAATTTCTATTAAGTGGATTTTCCACTCTGCATTATGAATTTAATAGACAAAAGAATTATAGACTCAGTTCATATAAATGTCTGATGAAAATTATCTCAGATAACTCTCCAATAAATTATCTTGAAAATGTTTCTGTAGAATTAAAAAGTAAACATCTGATAAATACAAATAAACATCGGATAGAACTGAATATCATATAGTACACATTTTTATATTTATGTCAGTAGTGACAACAAAACAAAATCTCAACAAAATTACAATGGATTTATAGAAATGAAGTTGGCAAAATTGAAAAACTGATCATTGCTAAACTCTTAGATTAACTTTTCTGGAACATTATCAATAGATTATTTTAAAGAGAAAGTTTGAATTTTTACAGGTGTATCACCATCGCCAGATATATAATTTTTATTTGAACACTGCATGACAGTGAAGGTATGGTTGGTTGCTCTTTATACTAAATCAAAAATATTTCACAAAATCAGTATAACATACTCTTTTCTTCACTAAAGGAAAGTGATACTACTTCAAGACTAACATTACGAGAGAAGAAAAATTCTAGACTTCTTGTTGATTACATAAGAGTATTTAGCTACCAGATAAAAATATTGAATAAAGTTACTTAGCCAGAGGGAGGAAAAGAATGGCAAAGTTATCCGGTAGTATGCTTCCCACGGTTCAGATTTGTTGGGCATGTTGATTTTTGTTGTTTTTGTTAAAAGTGGTTTATAACAAGGCTTTAATGAAGCTGTCACGCACTCTACTCTATTTTCAATTGGAAGCATGTGGTGTCATTTGGATCTTTTTTTCCCCCTTAGATTACTTGGAAAACATTCAGCATTTGATTGCTTTTAATCAAGAAAACGAGGCACATTTGCTAAATCTTTTGATTAATCTGATTTTGATAAATACCCATGAGCAATTAAGAGTCCTAATCCTGAAGTCAAAATTAGCTGAACTTGGGATATGAAATATTATATATATAAAATACTACCCAGTTTATTTCTTCGAAGAAAATCAGGATGATATAAAATCATTTAAAAAAAAACAGAATAAGTTGAGAGAAAATAATACTGATTCTCAACAAAGTTACTGTCCAAATTTTTTCTGGATTGGGATAAAACTAATACTCTTTAAATTCTATATATAATAAGCATGAGCATGAAATGCACATATACATATACGAAGAGGTATATAAGACAGCAGAATTTTAATACAACTATGAGTCAAAGTTATGAATTAAATTGACTGTGGTATTCTAAAGAAGCATAACCTAAAACATTCAGAAGAGAAATAATGTGGGTCTTAAAAATAGAAGTAATTACCTAACAAATTTTGCTTTCAAATTAGAGTAGTGAGAATTAATGTTTATCATAATATTACAACCACTATTGCAAAACAGTGTGGAGATTCCAAAAAGAACTAAAAGTAGATCTACCATTCAATCCAGCAATCCCACTATTTGGTATCTACCCAGAGGAAAATAAGTCATTATATGAAAAGGACTTGCACACGTGTTAATAGCAGCACAATTAGCAATTGAAAAAAATATGGAATTAACCCAAATGCCCATCAATCAATGCACAGATAAGGAAAATGCTCTCTCTATATATGTATATACCATGGAATACTACTCAGCCATAAAAAGGAGCAAAATAATGGCATTTGTAACAACCTGGATGGAATTGGAGTTACTTCATTCTAAGTGAAGTAACTCAGAACTGGAATACCAAACATGGTATACACTCACTCGTAAGTGGGAGCTAAGCTTTGAGGACACAAAGGCATAAGAATGACACAATGGACTTTGGAAGGGTGAAATAGGGGTGAGAGAGAAAAGATTACACATTGGGTACAGCGTACACTGCTCAAGTGATGGGTGCACCAAAATCTCAGAAATCACCACTAAAGAACATATTCATGTAACAAAACACCACCTGTTCCCCAAAAACCTATTTAATTTTTTTTTTTTTTAAAGAAACTGAGATAACCTGGAAGACAGTCAGGGTGTGAGCCACCCCTTTGCTGATGAAGACCATAACAGATCAGCTGGTTGTGGAGCTGGCACCACCCCACTCTGCTTGGGAATTTGTTGCTGGAAGAGCAGCTTGGAGTTCACCTCTTCAAGTCTCCCAACAATCATAAAATCTTATGTAATACTCCAGTGATAAACCTGTTTCTCTCTAAACCAGCTAGATTCTTTTTCCTCTGCAGTAAAACCTGATCTTCCCAGAAATTACAGTTTGGATTTCTTTTTTTTTGGTTATTTCTCCACCAAACAATGTGTCGTGATACTCAACGTTTCTCTAGAAAGTGGGTTTGGGGAATAGAATTTTACTTCTTTATAAGATGATTTTCAAAATAGCATGATTATAGATATTTTAAGCTTTTTTAGATTTTTCAGAATTTTCAAAACAAAATGGAAAATATATTGTTTTCTGACCCCCCCTTCACACACACACACACACACACAAAGGGTCAGGGCCCAGTTTTACTCACATCAAGTTTGAGATATCTATTAAAAATTCAAGTAATCATGTGAGTAGGCAATTGGTAAATATAAAATTTTCAGCATGTAAGTGGTATGTAGATGGTGATATGCAAGTGGACTAAGTATTCTGAGTTCTTGTCTCTAAAGGTGTTCAAATAGAAGGGAGGTGAACAATTAAAAGTGAAACATTGTTACATAGATGGCAATTCTGATTTGCGTTGGAATAAATTACCTGTGATTCCAGAATAGATCCCACAGGAAATGATGTTGTGTCCGGAATTTGTGGGTTCTTGGTCTCGCTGACTTCAAAAATGAAGCTGCGGGACCCTTGGACCCTCGCGGTGAGTGTTACAGTCCTTAAAAGATGGTGTGTTCAGAGCTTGTTCCTTCAGATGTTCAAATGTGTCCGGAGTTTATTTCTTCTGGTGAGTTCGTGGTCTCGCTGGCTTCAGGAGTGAAGCTGCAGACGTTCGCGGTGAGTGTTACAGCTCTTAAAGGCGTCGCGTCTGGAGTTGCTAGTTTCTTCTGGTGGGTCCCTGGTCTCACTGGGTTTAGGACTGAACCTGCAAACCTTAGCAGTGAGCGTTACAGCTTATAAACGCAGCAAGGATCCACAGAACGAGCAACAACTAGACTTACTGTGAAGAGCAAAAAACAAAGCTTCCACACCACCGATAGAGAATCAGAGTAGGCTGACTCTGCTGGCTCGGGTGGCCTGCTTTTATTCCCTTATCTGGCCCCACCCACATCCTACTGATTGGGCCATTTTACAGAGAGCTGACTGGCCCATTTTACAGAGAGCTGATTGGTCCGTTTTGACAGAGTGCTGATTGGTGTGTTTACAAACCTTTAGCTAGACACAGAGTGCAGATTGGTGCGTTTACAATCCTTTAGCTAGACAGAAAAGTTCTTAAAGTCCCCACCAGTCCGAGAAGCCCAGCTGGCTTCATCCTTCACTGGCAGTTGCTGAGGGACTTTGCAGCACCTAGCCTGGTCACTCTGGCAGCCCAGAGGGAGCTGGTCCCCTAATGAAGCCCAGCAGGCGCCTGCTGGCCGGTGGCACTGAGTGCCGGGCCGCGGGGACCGCGGAACCCTGGCCCACCCAGAACCTGCGCAGGCCCACAAGGGCCTCGCACAGCCCTGGCTCCCGCCCGCGCCTCCCACTCCACACCTCCCAGCCAGCAGAGGGAGCCGGCTCCAGCCTCGGCCAGCCCCAGAGAGGGGTCCCCATGGAGCAGCAGCGGGCTGAAGGGCTCCTCAAGGGCGGCCAGAGCAGACGCGAAGGCGGAGGAGGCGCCCAGAGTGAGCAAGGGCTGCTAGCACGTTGTCACCTCTCAATGTCTCAGCAAACTAACACAGGAACAGAAAACCAAACACCGCATGTTCTCACTCATAAGTGGGAGCTGACAATGAGAACACATGGACACAGGGAGGGGAACATCACACACTGGGGCCTGTTGGGGGTTGCGGGGCAAGGGGAAGGAGAGCATTAGAACAAATACCTAATGCATGCTGTGCTTAAAACCTGGATGACGGGTTGATAGTTGCAGCAAACCACCATGGTACATGTGTACCTATGTAACAAATCTGCACATTCTGCACATGTATCCTGGAACTTAAAGTAAAAAAAAAAGAAAAATTAGGACAAAAATCTTCATAGATCATCTTACCACCATTACGGTACAATTTTATGGAAAAACACAACTCAAGGGAGTTAAGAGTCTTTCTAATGTGCAAACATCTTGTTAGTGGCTTTTATGAAATTCAAACTTAGGACATTTTTAGTGTGTGCCTTTTATATTGCACCATGAACCAAATTGTTTCCCTTGAGACACTTTAGGATGATTTCAAATTTTCATTAAGTAATAAAATTTAGCCTGTTTATTTTCTTAAAATAGATAACTGTAAGTTAGACTTTTGCTTAAGACGTAAGAATATTTCAACTCTGTTTTACAATGGTGTACTATTTATCAACCTGCATTTAGAAAGCTAAGCTAATTATATTAAATAGGACAGAAATTGGGCAGACAGAAGGAGACATTTGTTTAGATAATGTCTTGGTTATGAAAGACAGTTGCATTTCAAACATGTATATTTACTCTGTTGTGAGACAGCTATATTTTTGGTTCCAAAATGTGTGAATTTTAATGAGACTACTAGTTTTCTTTTAAATTTAATCTTATGAAAAATGGGCCAAATTATATATATTAAAAATTAGCTACCACTCTCTCAAAATATATTTTATAGAATATTGTAAACTCTAAGAACTGTCACAAAACCAAGTGATGTTGATAGTAGATGCTCTTGATATAATCTGATGAATATGATAATTCACCTCTATGCTCTTTATATCAAAAACCCATAACCCCTATCTATAATGAGAAAAAACATATACAAATCTCAGTTAAGGGGCAGTATATGAAATAACTGGCCATTATTCCTCAAAACTGTGATTATTGAAAAGAAAGAAAGTCTGTGATACTATCACAGCCAAAAAGAGGCTAAGGAGACATGACGATTACATGTAATATGGAATCTTAGATGGGATTCTGGAAGAGAAAAAGGGCATTGGGTAAAAATGAAAAGAGCTGAATGAAATACAGTTTGATTTAATAACAGTGTATCAGTATTCACTCACTAATTATGACAAATGTATCATACTCTTGTAAAATGTTAATAAAAGTGAAAATTGGGTGTTAGGTATACCAATTTCCTC
This sequence comes from Pongo abelii, assembly GCF_028885655.2. Lineage (NCBI taxonomy): Eukaryota > Metazoa > Chordata > Mammalia > Primates > Hominidae > Pongo > Pongo abelii. The sequence continues at coordinate 91,255,004 of NC_071999.2, read as the reverse complement.
TGTACTATCTGTTCAAATTTTTACGTAAACCTAAACTCTTTCTACAAAAAATTGTTTATTTTTTAAAGATGACAAATCTGTGAAAAACATATTATTACTCAAAATCTGGCAAAATTTATGTTAAGTTATATTTTGCCTGTGTGTATCATGTTCAAGACACTATGGTAAGTGTAGTGTCCATAAGGTTAATAAAAAGTAGGCCCTCCCAGGAAGATATACAGATACACGAAAAGAAGTTTAACATCATGAATCATTTGGAAAATGGGAATAATAACTACAATGAGATATTACTATACCGACACTAAAATGGTTAAGATAATGGGATCTTTATTTCCTGTAGCAAACTGCTGGAAACTACACCAATGTTTAACAAGTGAATTAATAAATAAGTTGTGTTGTAGACCTATAATGGAATACTATTCAGCAATACAAATTAATATGCAATTGTGACATGGAACAACATAGTTGAATCTCAAAATAATTATGCTGTGTTAAAAAAGCCAAATGCAAAGAGTATACACTATATAATCCTTTTTTTTTTTTTTCAGATGGAGTCTGGCTCTGTCGCCCAGGCTCTAGGGCTCCAGTACAGTGGTGCAATCTCAGCTCACTGTAATAACTGCCTTCCGGGTTCAAGCGATTCACCTGCCTCAGCCTCCCCAGTAGCTGATATCACAGGTGCACACCACAATGCCCTGCTAATTTTTGTATTTTTAGTAGAGACAGGTTTTCACCATGTTGGCCAGGCTGGTCTTGAACTCCTGACCTCAAGTGACCCGCCCCTCTTGGCCTCCCAAGGTACTGGAATTATAGGCGTGAGCCACCATGCCTGGCCCTATAATTCCTTTTCTATAAAATCTAGAATATACAAATTAATTTCTGGTGACAGAGAGCCAATCAGGAGTTGCCTAGGATTTAGGTTGGCTTTTAGAAATGAGATGAAAGATTTGCAAAGAGGCACAAGAAAACTTTTGGGGTGGTGGATATGTTTACTATTGTGATTGTAGTGATAATTTCATGGGTGGATGTATATCCATCTATGTCAAACTCATCAATTTGCACACTTGAAATATGCATAGTTATCATATGTCAAGTATACCTCCATAAGGCTGTTTTTTTAAAAAAATGCATTTTGGAGCCTAATATAATAGCATAAGATAAAAATAAATATTTAGAAACTGTCCTTTAAAGTATTATATTCTATTTTAATCTAATGGTTCCAATAATATAATTTCTTGGTATTTTGTATTTTCAATTTTTAAATTAGAATTTCCAATTTTTAAGTTAGAAATCAGTTCCTCAATTTTAATCTCTTCTTCCAGGCCACAGAGCTATAATTTGGCACAGGCAGTACAAAACTCTAGATACACTGACTCCCAGTAGTGTTCATTCCACCAAACCCAGACATCCAAGTTCAGGGGTAACTGCATAGTTGTTTCCATCAATATTGGCAGACATGAACACTAGGAGAACATTCCAAAGGATGTACAGAAAATATTGAACCTATGTGGAAGGAAACTTAGTACATCATTACCTGTACAGCCCTGACCTTTCATTTAAATAGCTTTATTCACAATTGTATAGCATAGTTTTAACAAAAATCCAATTTAATTACGTTTACAGCTAATAGCCACGTCTTTAAAAGATGGCAATATTATTAACCTTCTCTCCAGTGTCCCTAGCTAGATGCAAATTCACAGTTATACATTCATTTATACCTAATAAGGCTATATAAAATGTTTGGAAAATGAAAAGAAAACTGAGAAGAACTTTGTGTACTATTTTCATCTGCAAGTTCCAGTTTTCTTATCAGCCCCCTGGGCTCATCAGAATGTGATTCACTGCATATTTTCCATAATTTAAATGTTCTGAAAACAGTTTTTTTTGTCTTTGTGATAGATGATTTCTTTCAAAATTGATAGTTGCCTGTAGGGAAATATAACATCAAATTCTAGTTTTATTATTCTTAGACTTTTAATCAGGTTAACGTATATCCCAATAGCATTGAACATAAAGGTTTTTTTTTCACTAACACTCTGTAAATCATGTAATTATTCAAGAAAATATAATAATGTTTTTAAAGAAGCTATAGCTGACACATTCAGTACTTTATGTCTACTTGGCTTATGCAACAGAAATGCTGGTGTTGATGTTAATTAAATGTATTTTTCTCCCAGGCATAGCAGTTCCAAAATTTGATGTAAAATTTTTACCTTTTCCATAATTAATAGTTTCAGAAAAAAATATTATTCTGCAATTCACAGTCCCTATTTAGAAAAGAAAAAGCTTAAAATAAATGTATACAATTAAATTATGTAAACATTAACATATGCATATTTTATATTTTATTATAATGTTGTAAACAGTTTATTCTGTTTAGACCATGCACACTTAAACCATAAAAGTTTTCCAGTATGAACAGAATTAATGAAATGTTTACATTGATTATTTTAAAATTAAAATCCACATTCAATGTTGTTTAAATTGGTATATCTTGTCTTGATAATAAAAAGTAATTTAATTAAAACAGGTTAATCTCTTGAAGAAATAAGATTAGACATTTAGAAACCTCTTGACAATATCAGACACTTCCTCAAGATCACATTGCCAAAATGTGGCATAGGCAGTACTAAAATTCACATAATTTCTACAGTTATAATTTGCTGCACAACCTAGAGAAATAAACTAAGGAATTTATGCTTAGCAATCTAGGTATTCATTTTAAAGTCGTTGAAATAGTATATGTCTTCAAATAATGTGGAAACAAAATGTTTCAGAAATATAAATTAGAAATGTGATTGTGACTGAAATAAGTTTACCTTTAGTCACATTTTGATACTGATTAATGTTAGTCATGTTTAATTAATGACTGATATATATACAATGTTAATAGGAAATAATACACAAGAACTAATTATATACATAGCACAATAAGACATTGACTTTCTTTTTTTAACTTTTATTTTAAGTTCAGGGGTACATGTGCAGATTTCTTATATAGGTAAACTCATATCACAAGGGTTTGTTGTATAGATTATTTTTTCAACCAGATATTGAGCCTAGTACCCACTGGTTATTTTTCCTGATCCTCTCCCTCCTCCTACCTTTTACCCTCAGGTGGGCCCCAGTGTCTATTGTTCCCCTCTATGTGTCCATGTGTTCATTCTATTTAGTTCTCACTTATAAGTGAGACCTTGTGGTATTTGGCTTTCTGTTCCTGCATTAGTTTGCTAACAATAATGGCCTGCAACTTCAAAAAAGAATGATCTCATTCTTTTTTTGGCTGCATAGTATGCCATGGTGCATATGTCTCACATTTTCTTTAGCCAGTCTACCATTGATGGGCACTTATGTTGATTCTATGTCTTTGCTATTGTGAACACTGCTGCAATGAACATACATGTGCCTGTGTCTTTATGATAGAACAGTTTATATTCCTTTGAGTATATAAGTAATGGGATTGCTGGGTCAAATGGCAGTTCTGTTTTTAGGTCTTTTAGGAATCACCACACTGTTTTCCACAATAACTGAAGTCATCACAAACAACGTGTAAGTATTCCTTTTTGCTCTGTAGCCTCACCAGCATCTGTTATTTTTGACTTTTTAATAATAGCTTTTCTGACTGATGTGAGATGGGATTTCATTGTGCTTTTGATTTGCATTTCTCTACTGATCAGTAATGTCGAGCTTTTTTTTTTTTTTTCATATACTTGTTGGCCCCATTTAGGTCTTCTTTTGAAGAGTGTCTGTTCATGTGTCTTTTTTTGTACCAGTACCATGCTGTTTTGGTTACTGTAGCCCTGTGGTATAGTTTGAAGTCAGGTAGCATGATGTCCCTTGCTTTGTTCTTTTTGCTTAGGATTGCCTTGGCTATTTGGGCTCTTTTTTGGTTCCATATGCATTTTAAAATAGTTTTCTCTAGTTCTGTGAAGAATGTCATTGGTAATTTGATAGAAATAGCATTGAATCTATAAATTGTTATAGGCAGTATTGCCATTTCAACAACATTAATTCTTCCTACTCATGAGCATGCAATGTTTTTCCGTTTGTGTCATATCTGATTTCTTTGAACAGTGTTTTTTACTTCTCATTGTAGAGATGTTTTATTTCTCTGGTTAGTTGTATTCCTGGGTATTTTATTCTTTATGTAGTAATTGTGAATGAGATTGCATTCCTGACTTGGCAGTCAGCTCAGTTGTTGTTAGTGTATAGGAATGCAACTAATTTTTGTACATTGATTTTGTATCCTGAGACATTGATGAAGTTGTTTTTCAGCTTAAGGAGGTTTGGGGCTGAGACAGTGAGCTTGTCTAGATGGAGAATCATGTCATCTGCAAACAGAGATAGTTTGACTTTCTCTCTTCCTATTTGGATGCCCTTTATTTCTTTCTCTTGCCTGATTGCTCTGGCCAGGACTTCCATTACTATGTTGAACAGGAGTGGTGAGAGAGGGCATCCTTGTCTTGTGCTTGTTTTCATGGTGAATGCTTCCAGCTTTTGATTATTCAGTATGATGTTGGTTGTGAGTTTGTCATACGTGGCTCTTATTATTTCATGGTATATTCCCTCAATACTTAGTTTATTGAGAGTTTTTTAAATGAAGTAGTGTTGAATTTTATCAAAAGCCTTTTCTGTGTCTATTAAGATAATCGTGAGGTTTTTGTCTTTAATTCTGTTTGTGGGATGAATCAAATTTATTGATTTGCATATGTTGCAGCAACCTTGCAATCCTGGGATACAACCTATTTGATCATGGTGGATAAGCTTCTTGATGTGCTGCTGGATTTGGTTTGCCAGTATTTTGTTGAGGATTTTTGCATTGATGCTCATTGGTGGATATTGGCCTGAAGTTTTCTTTTCTTGTATCTCTGCCAGGTTTTGGTATCAGAATGATACCTCATAAAATGACTTAGGGAGGAATCCATCCTTCTCATTTTTTTTAAAGTAGTTTCAGTAGGAATGGTACCAGCTCTTTTTTGTACATCTGGTAAAATTCAGCTATGAATTGACCTGGTCCTGCGCTTTTTTTTGTTGGTAGATTATTTATTACTGTTTTAATTTTGAAGATCACCGTTGGTGCATTTAGGGATTCGATTTCTTCCTGGTTCAGTCTTGGGAGGGTGTATGTGTCCAGGAATATATGCATTTCTTTTCGGTTTTCCAGTTGGTGTGCATAGAGGTGGTCATAATATTCCCTGATGGCTATTTGTACTTCTGTGGGGTCAGTGGTAATATACCTTTTGTCATTTCTAGTTGTGTTTATTTGAATCTTCTCTGTTTTCTTTATTAGTCTAGATAGTGGTCTATCTATTTTATTACTTTTTTTTTCAAAGAAACAACTCCTGGATTTGCTGATCATTTGAGTGGTTTTTCATGTCTCATTCTCTTTCAATTCAGCTTTGATTTTGGTTATATCTTGTCTTCTGCAAGCTTTGGTGTTGGTTTGCTTTCGGTTCTCGAGTTCTTTTACTTGTGTTGTTAGGGTCCTAAATTGAAGTCTTTGATGTTAGGGCATTTAGTGCTGTAAATTTTATTTTTAGCACTGCCTTAGCTGTGTCCAGGGATCCTGGTATGTTGTATCTTTGTTTTCATCAGTTTCAAAGAACTTCTTGCTCTCTGCCTTAATTTCATTATTTACCCAAAAGTCATTCGAGAGCAGGTTATTTAATTTCAATGTGAGTGTCTGGTTTTGAGCAATTTTCTTAGTCTTGATTTCTAATTTTATTCTGCTGTTGTCTGTAAGAGTGCTTGGTGTGATAACTTTTGCATTCACTGATGATTATTTTATATCTGATTACGTGGTTGATTTTAGAGTATGAACCATGTAGCGATGAGAAGAATGTATAGCTTGTTGTTTTTGGATGGAAAATCCTGTAGATGTCTATCAGGTCCATTTTATCCAGTACTGAGTTCAGTTCCTGAATATCTTTGTTAATCTTCTGCCTTGATGATCTGTCTAATACAACAGTATTAGACATCTGTCTAATACAACAGTATTAGACATCTGTCTAATTAGATCTGTCTAATACAACAGTAATGGTATGTTGAAGCATCCCATTATTATTGTGTTTGAGTCCAAGTCTCTTTAATGGTCTGTAAGAACTTGCTTTATGAATCTGAGTGCTCCTCTGTTGGGTATATATATATATTTAGTATAGTTAGGTCTTCTTCTTAAATTAAATGCTTTATCATTATGTATTGCCCTTCTTTGTCTTTTTGAAAATCTTTGTTGGTCTAGAATCTGTTTTGTCTAAAATAGGATTACAACCCCTGCTTTTTTCTGTTTTCCATTTATTTGGTAGATTTTTCTCTACCCCTTAACTTTGAGCCTATGGTTGTCACTGCATGTGAGATGGGTCTCTTAAAGATGGCATACCATTGCTGTCTTGGATTTTTATCCAGCTTGCCACTCTGTGCATTTTAATTGGGGCATCTAGCCCATTTACATTCAAGGTTAGTATTGATATGTGTGGATTTGCTCCTATCATCATGATGTTAGCTGGTTATTATGAAGACTTGTTTGTGTGGATGCTTTATAGCGCCACCTGGTCTGTGTACTTAACGTGTTTTTGTAGTGGCAGGTAATGATCTTTCCTTTCCATATTTAGTGCTTCCTTCTGAAGCTCTTGTGAGGCAGGTCTGGTGGTAATGAATTCTCTCAGCATTTGCTTGTCTGGAATGGATCTTATTTCTCCTTTACTTAAGAAGCTTGGTATGGCCAAACATGAAATTGCTGGGTTGCTGGCAGGGGCAGTGCTGGTGACTGTGTGCCTGCTAAGGCTCTGACTGCAATGGTGGTAAGGTAGGAGTTGAGGAGAGAAGTGCACTCCCACCAGCAGCAGTGGCAGGGCAGGGTGTATGCACACATGCATGCTGGTGGGGCAGAGAAGGCAAAATCCACCTGCCTATACACATGCTGACAAAATGATGTGCAGGGTGACTGTGGCCCGGGGGGTAAGCTGCGGCAGAGGAGAGTGTGAGCAGGCTGGTGTGTGGCTGCAAGGGTTGCCCTGCTGGAGCTCTCAGCTGATCAAGTACTGTCTTCCAGCAACGAAGCTATGATGTGGGTCCTCAGGGAACCCGAGGCTGCACTGCAAGCAGGTTCGGCCAGGCTGTGGCCCCAGGAGAGACCCACAGACCAAGGCTGCTCAGGTTGGACTGGCCCCAACTGATGGGCAAGGCTGCTCTGCACAGTTCAGTCCAATAGTTCCCCTAGAGCTAAATTCTCCTATGGGAACCAGTCAAGCCAAGGGGGACGGATGTCCTCGGCCATGGTCCAGTAGGGATGCTCCCATGGCAAACCCTCCTGGCTCTTCAACAGCTGGTGTGCTGCCCCTACTACTTGTCTAAGGAGCTCTCCCTGCCAACTCAATTATCTGTGGTGGTCAAGGGGTCTCCTCCTTCCAGAGTTCCAGAGTGCCGAGGTGTAAGTAGGTTGCTCTTTGCCAGTTCTCCAGGAATTACTGGGAGCCAGCAACGAGTACCAGTGCACAGTAGCCCCGTCCAGGGCTCCCGACTTCCTCCTCCTTCACCCAGCTTCTGTATCTTCCCTCCATCCACTCTCAGTGCCTTCCATCTGAAGATCTGTTAAAAGTGCCACCAGTCATCCTGGTCCTTCCATGGCAGCTGTTCCACCTGGCTGCATAGAGACAGCCATCTTGGCCCCAGATATTTTCTGAATTGTGCAATTTGAAATTTTGGTAGCATTGCTTCTTGAGAAATGTGTCATCTAACCATATTTTACTTTTTTCTGTGGGGGCGGGGAGTGCAGGGTCTTCTTCTGTCACCCAGGCTGGACCACAGTGGCACGATTATAGCTCACTGCAGCCTCGAATTCGTGAGCCTCCCAAGTAGCTGGGACTACAAGTGTGCAGCACCATACCTGGCTATTTGTTAGTTCTTTTTGTATATCTTTTAGAGGTGAGGTTTTACCATGTTGTCCAGGTTGGGCTTGAACTTCTGAACTCAAGTGATCCACTAGCCTCAGCTTCCCAAAGTGCTGGGATTACAGGCATGAGCCACCACCCTGGCCTATTTCTTCATAATAAATTACTTGATCTTTCGGTATTTTTGTTTGTTTTTGTAACCACGGAATTTATCCAGTACCTTTGATTTATGTATTTTACGTTAGACACCCAGGATTTTTCTTAAGACTCCTAACTGGCTTCAAGTATAATCTGAATATCTTTCAACACAAATGTATTCCCTCTTCTTGCTAATACTAATGCCTTACCCCTAATTAGCACATTAAATCATATCTTATTTTTACCTTGAGATAACTAAATTTATTAGTTTATAATTATTGTTATAAATCAATATCGTATAGTGGGATCTTCATATACTGCTAGCAGAAGAGAGAAACAATGGAGAAGGGAAACTGGTGAAGAATGAGATGTTTGAGAGTGCAGAATCATCTCTCATGTTTCATCTGTCTTAACTCATATCAGATTCATAGTGAACACGCACTCTGAGAATCATCTGAGGATGTGATTTTCTTTGACACTTTTAAAAACAGTCCTTACAAGTATTATAATCACACATTCATAGTGGTCAATATTTTAATTTATTTCGTCAAGGGAAGGGGTTCCATGGCATTACCACATTCTAAAAGGCAACACAATAAAAAGAATAGATTAATATTTTTCTTGATAGTACAACAGGATCCATCCAAGTTATTTAGGTGCAATTCTACAATTTGTGTGTTGTGGAAATCTAGGGGATGCCATTCATGGATTCATACAGTTCATACAGTTTATGATCTGTGAGGTTATATGGACTAGCTCTGTTTAAACACAGAACAAATAAGCTGTTAGATTTATTACTGTCATTTTTAAGAAGTCATTCTGCCATCGCAAATTTAATAGCCAATCTAATGACTTTCTTCTTCTTATCCAATCAAAAATGTTCTGTGCTTCCACCAACCCCAAATATGGGCACTAAGCTAGACCACTATGAATTCTTCAATGTTTGGAACTTACTGTATAAAAAAGGAAACGTGTCCCTCCTTCCTCTTTCTTGCAGCATCAAAGATAGAAGGAGAAATGAAGGAGGTGTAAGGTATTTGTTGCTATTTATGTCATTTATATAAGATGTTAACTCCACTAATCCCATATAATCTTTGATGCCAGCAACTCTTTAATGATTTAATTGACTAGCAAATAGTAGCAAAGAAAAAAAGAAACAGTGAAAGGAATGAAGGGGAGGGATGGGGGAAGGAGAGAGAGAAGGATGCATTTAAATAAATACTTGTGTTTCATTTTTCAATATGCTATCTTACATAAGTAATATATCCTCTCAATCAAATACATACAAAAGAGTAGGTACTGAATTAATGGCTTGAACACAGCACAAACAATGTGTACTTGTCTCTGTGAAAGAGTTTATAATTTCAAGTAAATGATTGATCACAGGACTTTTGAGTTTAACACATCTGAGATGAAATTTAATTTTCACCATTGAATCACCTCAGAAAATTTACATATTCTCTCTAAGACCAATATTTGTCACTCAGACAGACTGATTGTAATAGTATCTTTCTTATAGGATAATTGTGGGAATTCAATGAGATAATACAAGTAGAACAATTAATATACTGCCTATCACATATGGAGGGTCCAAAAAGTTATAATTTCAGAACAAAGAAACTTAATTCTAACCAGAAACCACAATCATATCTAGAATATTTTTATGTCTGGACATAGTTACTTATTTATTTGGCAAGTGTTTATTTAACATTGATATATCCAACATATTATGCTAAACAATGTGGATATTGTAGAAGATACTACGGTCATACTCTGAATAATAACATTTTGGTCAATGACAGATCACATATGTGACAGTGGTCCCACAAAATTATAATTTTATTATAATATTATAATTTATTTTATTTTTATTGTACCCTTTTCTGTTTAGATACACAGATACAATTGCGTTAAGTTCCCTAGAGTATTCAGTACAATAACGGGATTTACAGCCTAGGATCAATAGGCTATATCATATAGGCTAGGTGTGTAGCAGGCTCTACCATCAAGGTTTGTGGAAGTATACTCTATGATGTTTGCACAAAACGACAACAACATCACCTAATGGGTCATTTCTCAGAATTATCCCTGTCATTAAGCAATGCGTGACAATATAGATTTGCTGCCTACACTTATAAAGTTATATGCAAGTATATATGTTTCTTATTCTTTTGTAACAAAGTACAATTTCAGCAGCTTAAAAACAATACTGATTCATAATCACACAGTTTTTGTAAGTCAAATGTCCCATAAAAGCATTTTTGAGTTATCTGCTTAAGTTATCATGAGTATTACAGCAAGTTGTCAGTCAGGCCAAGCTCTTCTCTGGATATTCTGGAGAATAATTAACCTTCAAGCTCTTTCAGGTTTCTGGTGGAGTGTAATTCCTTGTGGATATTAGATTGAGATTCCCATTTTCTTGCAGACTGTCAGTTCTCAGCTTCTCAAAAATGACCCCAAAGTCCTTACTTATCATGTGTCTCCTCCTCAATCTCAGCAGTAAAGAACCCTTCTCACTTTCCAACTTTTTCTGATTTCCCTTAACAGTTGGAGAAACTTTCTTCTTTTTTTTTTTTTTTTTTTTTTTTGACAGAGCCTTGCTCTGTCCCCCAGGCTGCAGTGCAGTGGCACAATCTCAGCTCACTGCAACCTCCGCCTCCTGGGTTCAAGCAATTCTCCTGCCTCAGTCTCCCAAGTAGCTGAGACTACAGGCACCCACTACCACACCTGGCTAATTTTTGTATTTTTAGTAGAAACAGAGTTTCACCATATTGGCCAGGCTGGTCTTGAACTCCTGACCTTGTGATCCACCTGCCTTAGCCTCCCAAAGTGCAGGGATTACAGGCAAGAGCCACCGTCACCGGCCAAACCTTTCTTCTTTTAAAGGATTTGTGTGGTGATGTTAGGCCCCCTTGTCTTATATAATCCACCTAGGTTAAGGTCCACCGTGTCATATCACGTAACATAATTTGGCAGGGTAGAGTGAGAAATCTTGGGCCATCTATGAATTATGCTGACCAAAACATGAAAGATTGACATTAGAAACATGAATACCCATTAATTATTTAGATTTTTGGGGGGTATTTGACATAGGTAAGATAAGTAAAGGGTGTCATGAGAATTTATCCTAAAGCTGTAGAAAGACAATGAAGCAGAGATACCAATTGACATTTAATCAAGACAGTTTTACTTTCAAATTTACATATATTTCCATGCATAAATATTATTAAAGAAGCAAAATGTTTTCCCGGAATAGGACAGAAGAAAATAAAACAAGACAGAAAGCACTGAATACTTTAAAAAAAAAAATTTTCTAGTCATTAATGTGGTAATTTGATAGTTTTCGTCCTCCATTTTCCAATCTGTTTCTTAGAAATAATACATAACACACTCCTATTGTGAGATATTAATGTCTTTTTATGTAGAAAGCACATAAAATGAAATATAATCTCAGATTCAAAATTAATATGAGGTGTTTTAGGTTAACTTATAAAAAAATCTGTATACAAAGTACTGGAAACAAGGAGGCTTTTAGACAATGTTTATATTCTTAAATAAATACTGTTCTTGAAACAAAGGCATCTAAATCACTGGATGGGCAAATCTAACTATGTTCTTCCATCATGTATTTTATCATCAGAGCTTTAGTTCAAGGTAGTTTTGTACTAAATAAAGAAAAGATTTATGTCATAGTTAAATACTATAGTGTCCGTCACCTAACAAAGCATAACAAATAGATATTGTTCTGAAAGTTTACGTTTACTATGATCATGATTTATGTTATCAAGAACAGAAATCACAAACAATGTGACTTCCACCTTGATGGAACATTAATCAAAGGATAAAACTATATTAAAGCAAAGTTCCAGTTGGGCAGGAATATAATGGTATAAGCTATTTTTCATCACACAATCATTTTATGATCCACTTTTACATCAAAACAATGGAATACAGGAAGTGTACTACTTTCAAATCACAGAATAAAAAGTTCATCCCAAAGCAAAATAAATGAATTATAAAATATGCTAAGTCACCTTGGGCTTTTCTTAAAATTGCATTATAGAACTAAGCTAATGGTAGTTAGTTATTTTCATTACAACTAAGTTATTTTGTGTACAAAAAAAGAATGAGGATGTTTTTCTCCCTTTATTTATATAAACAATAGATTTTAATCAAACTTTATTTATAGATTATCCTGAAATAGAGATCTTATCATTATTACTACTAAAATAATATATATCATGTTTTAACCAAATGGTCTTATTTCAATGTGATATCTTACAATTCTTTATTAAAGTATCATCTACATAAAGAACATACTTTTTTTCTGTATTAAATTAGAATAAGCAGCAATGAATAGTTTCAATGTTAAACCTTTGGCTGGCTCAAGTTTCTTAGGTACAGGTTTTATACCAAACTTATATTGAATGAACGGAGTGGGGCTGTATGGTAGTTTTGCAGATCCATATGATTTAGACTCTGTTGAAGATCATTTTAGCACATAAATATTTTTGTAACTGTTGAAAAGGGCATCAATGGTATGGTACTACCAGCATCTGTCCCTTCTGGAAATTAGGCTTTCTTTTCCTCCCTTCCCCCAACATATCTGTGTATCTCCATGATAGTCATTGGGATTCCACAGTCTTACATGGCCCCACTTTTCTAGCTATGGTGGCGTACGGACAAGCTACAGACACTAATATACTCACTCAGATTAAACTCTCAGAATTTTCAAACTGGAATTTAAAAAAAATTCTTCCAGATATGAAACTTTTAAGTTAACAATAGTTTTGACTCCTTCAATTTTCAAAAAAGTAAAATAAAACCCACATACTGGAACGTAAGTGAGAGCAAAAGAAGGAAGGAAGGAAGGTAGGTCAGACTTTATCCAAATGTTTACTTATAATTGACCCCAAAGCCCAACTTTCATTGTTCTTTAGGATTATTTGTCCCACAATTCCTTCAACATCCTACTATTCTGAGTTCCCCCTTTTGTTTTTGCTTCTTTCACTTTCAACGAAAAGAATTCTGATTCAGGCAGATATACATAGACATACATATGTACACATACATATGTATACGCGTGTATTATATGCCTTCTGTCCTTACACCCAGATACTCTTCCAGTCCTATCACATTTTCATTGCTGGAAGAACATAACTCTTGAATAGTTATTCATGTATTTACTCAATAAATATTGAAAACCTACTGACTATCAAGCACTAGAAAATATTTTCAGATAATGTTAAGTGTTAAGAAGGAAGTCATAAAGAAACATGATAAAAGCTAAAGAGTTATTGACAATAAAGGAAAACTTTATATAAGAAAGTTATTAAGTCCTTTTTTAAGAAGGCAATATTTGGGCTAGGACTTAGGGCTCTGGACTTAGGACTTAGGGCTCCATGCAAGAACAGAGTAGGAGTGAAATGGGAGGAACCTGGTGATTTATCAGCACAGAAAAAATGCCCTTGTGAATGAGTGTGGTGAACAAGACACGTAGAAGTAAAAAATGAGGTTGGGAAAGAACTTTATCAATAGGAAATCATTGAGAGGTGTGGCAGCATTGTGACGTAGTGTGGCTTATATTTCCCAAATATTACAATGATAACTCTATGGAGGTCAAATTATGGGAGAATAGAAGTAGAATGAGGGAAATTGGTGAGGAAGCTATTGTAATAGTACTGATGAGAGGTACGGGTGATTTGGAATTGATTGGCAGCAAGAGAGAAAATAGACAAATCAATTTGGGATATAATGGAATTAAGCACGAACTTGCTATAAATTGCATATTGGGAGGTATAAAAGAAACAGATTATTCAAATATAAGTATAAATGTATTTATGAGCCACTGGTTGGATATATTTTAATTGCCTGGGATGGGGAAGAAAATATAGTGATGAGGAAAATCAATGATACAGTTTTAATCATGTTATATTTCAGGTATGTTCAAGCATCTAATTGCATGTGTTAGTCTGCTAGGGTTGGCATAACAAAATGCCAAAGATTGGGTGGGTTAAACCACAGACATTTATCCTGACATAACAAAATACCACATACTGGGTGGCTTAAACAACCGATGTTTATTTTCTTACATTCCTGGAGTCTAGAAGTTCAAGATCAATGTGCTGACTAGGTTGGTTTCTGGTGAGGCATGTCTCTTTGGCTTTCAGATGTCTGCCTTCTTGCTGTGTACTTACATGGCCTTTCTTCTGCATACACATGCTCCTCGTGTGTCTTTTTGTTCTTATAAGGACACGGGCTTTATTGGATTACTGTCACACCCTTAAGACCTCATTTAACTTAAATTATTTCCTTAAAGGCCTTATCTCCAAATACAGTAACATTAAAAGTTATAAGTTCAACCTATGAATTTTGGTTGCGGGTCAGTGAGGGGGAGACACAATTCATTCCATACGATTGAAGATATTAAAAAAAAAATGGATAGGAAATTTTAAAAAATTCCCAATCCCTGTGATAATTTGGTCAAGTTTTTTAACCAGATACATATAAATGCTAAATGCATAGGGAAAAATAGCCTAGAATAAAGGTGGTAAGGATGAGAAAGTGTAATCAGAATCAGAAGAAATAAAGTAAAACCCCAAGAAACCCCTGGACTGATGGTGCCTGGTTTTTTTTTGTTGTTGTTATTCTTTTTTTTTTGACGGAGTCTCACACTGTCGCCCAGGCTGGAGTGCAGTGGCACGATCTCGGCTCACTGCAAGCTCCGCCTCCTGGATTCACGCCATTCTCCTGCCTCAGCCTCCGGAGTAGCTGGGACTACAGGCGCCCGCCACCAGGCCGGCTAATTTTTTTGTATTTTTAGTAGAGACGGGGTTTCACCGTGTTAGCCAGGATGGTCTCGATTTCCTCATCTCGTGATCCTCCCGCCTCGGCCTCCCAAAGTGCTGGGATTACAGGTGTGAGCCACCGCGCCTGGCCTTTTTTGTTATTCTTTATACAACATGTAAAACAACAATTTGGCCACACAACTTTTAAAATTATGAATATTCAACGGAATGTGTTCTGCAGAATTCCCTTTGGGAGACTAGGAATAAAAGCATGTCATGTTGATAGAGTTAATATATGTTCCGTATATCTAGTAAATAATATATACTTTACTTCTATAACCCAAAAGTCTCATCTCTCTACTTTCAGCCATATACTATGATTACTCAAAGTTTATAATCTTTATGGATGCAATAAAACATATTTCTGATTTTCTTAGCTCTATCAACCAGCCATTGCAGCAATAATGTTGTATAAAAAACCATCCCCAAATCTCAGTAGCTTATATTAAACAATTATTTCTAGTTTACACCTATGAAAAGTTGGCTAAAGGGATCTTCTTCAGGTCTGTAGATGTCTTCCAAAGTCTTCAATTTTGTCCTTCAACATTGACAGAATTGGAGAATCATTCAGAATTAGCTAAATACCTCTGTGCCTTTGACTAAGACTCTCACTCAATTAAATGTGCATATGAGACACCTTGTGTTTCTACCCACCGAAGTTTCCTAATGTGCACCACAATGAATTGAGCTATAATATTTAATTGAATGTCTTCAGTGTTGAGTTTATTTTCCTAGGAATAGGCTCCTTTGAAGGACTGTTTATATATAACCTGATTTGTATTGTACTTTGTTGAAATCATTTCCTGACATCTAACATCTATGTCTAATGCCTCTTCTGCTGTCTGGTATCATAAATGTTAATTCTGTATAAGAAAAAATGCTGATGGAAAGAGATCCTATAAATTAGTTATTGATTTGACCCCATGAATTGAAAAGTTCAGAAGGATTTTTCTCGGAATTATATCTTTTGGGCAAATTTTGCCCAGGATTTCCATTTCAAAACCTTCTTGGGAATTTATTTTTTTTTAATTTGTATCCATGACAACTTCTTTTATTTTAGGTTTTTGAGTTTATTTTTTATTTTATTTTATTTTATTTTTTTTTTTTTTTGAGACAGAGTCTCACTCTGTCACCAGCCTGGAGTGCAGCGGTGCGATCTTGGCTCACTGCAACCTCTGCCTCCCGGGTTCAAGCAATTCTCCTGCCTAGCCATCCAAGTAGGTGGGACTACAGGCACGCGCCACCAGGCCCAACTAATTTTTGTATTTTTAGTAGAGACGGGGTTTCACATGTTGGCCAGGATCTCTTGACCTTGTGATCTGCCCGCCTCAGCCTCCCAAAGTGTTGGGATTACAGGCATGAGCCACCCACACCCTGCCCAGAATGAGGAGGTTTAGTCCAGATCCTGGTTGGTGACGACTAATCTTTGACCAAACCCTGGAGGCAAGAAATATTACAAGAATCATACTTCTGCACACAAAGTAGTTCTCATGGGGTCTTTTCAATGCAAAATTGTTATTCCTCTAGGGCAACCACTACTTTATTTGTGTTTTCTCACTATAATGCTAACTCTAGTGCATATCTTTCTAACTGGCACAACTTTACCAATGATGACTTATAATTGTAAATTTTATATATATACATACATACATATAGATGTATAGATGTATGTTGCAAATATTATATATACATACATACAGATGTATAGATGTATGTACAGGTATAGATGTACATGCATACATATATACATCTGTATGTATGTATATATAATTTACAATTCTAAATCATCTATATATACACATATATACATAAATCATATACGTATATATTTGTATATATATATTTTTATGTTTGTATGTATATGTGGCACTGAAGAAAGAGTTAGAAAACCAGAAGATCAATCTAAGACATTATCTAGAATTCAGGTATACAACTAGACAAAAATGTTGAATAGAAATAGAATACAGAGAGAAAAATTAGAACATGCAGCATGCATATACTAGCTTCAGGAGTAATAAATAGTATTCATTAAGAGCAAGATACAAAATGTCCCACAGAGCTGCATATCCTAACATGACCCCACACTTTCCCTGCTGTTACACTGCCTTATAGGACAATTGAAAGAATCTCTCTGTGATTCCATAAAGCTGTTTGTGATCCCAAAGATTCATCTTCCCTTGGTATACCCTCATGTGCTCCATCCTAAGCAGAATTTCAGGTGGAACACAAGACTCTGGACACCACACAGCCATTTCACCCTTGACAGCCCTCAGAGATCCATGTGCCCCCGAATTTAATCAAGATGCCAAGAATGCCATGTATTTGGCAGAATGTATGGATATTGATTTGGCTACATAAGAAGTTATCCGAATAAAAAGGCTCTAATAAAAATGCTTGCCTGCCTTTTCTTAGAAACCCATTAGAGGAACTACATTATACATCATATTTTTTTTAGCTCAATCATAACCAGAAATACAACTTTTCTAGGTCCTCAGTTATAATCCACACTGCCATCTTCAAACACCTTTTTAGTATTCCTAATCCACCCCTCGAAAATTTCCCGAACTCCCCAACCTTTCAACTTTACCCTCAGAAACTCTTGCCCTATCCTGCTTAATCCTTCATAATCTTCAGCTCTTCTCTGAATCTTTCTATGCCATGTTAATCTGACCAAAATCCCTGCAGCCTTCACAAGGATCCATTATTTTAATATCAACATCCCAAATATCATAACCCCTGGAGATGAAGAGATTCCTCCATGTTTTTCCTCACAATTCCAGACTTTATCCTGACTCCTTTGAAATAACATCTTGTGATAATAACTTCAGAGTTATGATCAATGCACAACTTCTCTCATTTCTTGAAAACTGTTGTAACCACTATTCCCACAATTATTATCATTATTAGTGGTGCTAGTACTTTCTACTGGATTATCCATGCAACATCCTGGTCTCTTACTTCTTTGATCTTATTTCCAACATTCTTTTTCTCCACTTGAGTTCAGCTATTTTCTACCAAAGTTAGACACTAGACCTTCTCAAAACCAAGAACTATAATATAGAAAGTGAGTTTACACTTCCTAATTTTTAGTTGCAACTTCAGAATGTTCCACATCACTTATTTTTAATATATTATCCACACTCCAAAAAGTTTTACTTCCAGGGATCCTACAAGATATGGATGTTTTATATAATTATTCACCAGTCCTTTCACATTCTCATATCCCTTTTTGTTAAACTTAGGTTCCATTTGCAAGAACTGCATTCATTCCCTAGAATATAGATTTAGCTCCTATCTCTCTCTTTAACTACCTCATATTGGCATGCAAAACTAGAACCTGTTTATACTCAACATTTCATCTACTCTGTGCTTGTGCTCAAGAAAGGGAATATAACTAGAGTAAAAATTAGGACTATTTTGAAGGACTTATTTTAAATCTAAACACACAAATCTCAAGTAGACCTTCCATCCTACCTCGAACTCTTTTATTTTCTTTGCTTAGGCAATTAAGTCTCCCACACTCTGAAATAATTGCTTTACAACATTATTCAATTCTCAAACCTCTAATGCACTCTCCCTGTTTCTCATCTTCAGAATGATGCGCTCATTCTTATTTCATTAAAAAAGAAAATAGAAACAATAAAAAACCATCTATTCACTGCCATATCTCAAACAATTCTACTTTGTGCTCACGTATTTTGCTTTCTTTACATTGAATGAACTGAATTGCTCCAATAGAATTAACTTCTCAAGGTTACCAATTGCCTCAATTTTGCCTATCTAATGTTCATTATTCATAATTTATTTCTCAGTATCCCTTGGCAGTATTGATATTTCTTTCTCAAAATATGTTCTTCACTTTGCTTCTGGGAAACCACAATTTTGGTTTTCTTTTTTCCTCACCGAGTGTTTTATTTTAACCTCTCCTCTAATCCCCAAATGTCAAGTATTAAACAATTCCAGGAATCAAAATCAGTCTTCATTATTTTATTCTTTCATTCCTTTATAAACTTAACTAAAATATTGTTCTGAAACATTCTAAGATAATAGTAAAAATTTATAATGATGTTCAAAAGACAGCAGCAAATAATTTAAATGTAAGGTTGTGCTCTCAAGTAAGATATGGCAAATTTCTGTCTTTTTTTTTTGAAACAGAGTCTCGCTCTGTCTCCCAGGCTGGAGTGCAGTGGCACGATCTCGGCTCACTGCAAGCTTCGCCTCCCGGGTTCATGCCATTCTCCTGCCTCAGCCTCCCGAGTAGCTGGGACTACAGGTGGCCGCCACCAAGCCCGGCTAATTTTTTGTATTTTTAGTAGAGACAGGGTTTCACCGTGTTAGTCAGGATGGTCTTGATCTCCTGATCTCGTGATCCACCCGCCTCGGCCTCCCAAAGTGCCGGGATTACAGGCGTGAGCCGCTGCGCCCGGCCTCAGGCTTGATTTTTAAAAAGAGGAGAAAACAACAACAACAACAAGTAAGATATATCTGTAAGACACTGTGGCTAATCTGGGAGTTGGATTTGATTCTACCATCGGGACAGAAGATGAGGCCTTGGGATTGGATCAGGCAGTAAATGGAACCAAGGTTCCTGAGTCTAGATTGCATTTGGAAGTAGGTACACTCTGTGAACAGGCATAACAATAAACATAAATAAATAAATAAATAAATAAATAAAGCACTACCTAGTACAGAAGATGCAAAATTAATCTCTTTCACCTCTCATATGCACCTCATTACCTTTGGGGCTCCTGTTTACATTAGCTACATGGACCAAGAAAATCTAAGCCAAGAAAGTACACAGAAACTTTTCTAAGTGTAGTATATCCTGCACAGCCAGGTACAAATAAAAATATCATCCTTAAAGATATTCCTGCAACACTAGATAATAAAACTATCTAAAATTATTAAAAGTACTAATTTTTCATGAAATGTCACAGAATATACACATTCTACCATGCGTGTTCAGATGATATAACAAATAGGAGAACTAGCGACACCCAATACATGTGTCATAGGATAACTAAGAGAGGACTAAAAATGGTTTTAAAAACTAAAAAGCTGAAAGTAATTAACCAAACATTTCATCAGAATACATTTTAAGAAAAAATATGGAACAATTAGATAAGGAAATTGATCCCTTCACTACTGTCTGTGATCATACATGCTTTGGAAAGTCTCAGGATAATCCCAGAGGTATGAGCAGCCCAGTTTTAATCTTAGAACATCTGAGACTCAGTTTTTTCAAATGTAAAAAGAGAATAATAGCAATATCCTCACGGAGCTATTTTATGACTTGCCAAAAAAGTAGACTTTTGAGCATACAGTAGGCATTAACTAGACAGCAGCTTTGAGATAATTCTTCTCTTGATTTTCTTCAACTTTTAACAAATAATCCATTAGTTTACTTGGAGCAGAGACTAAGAATAAGATATTAAACACTACTGTTAGGTGTGGGAAAATATTCAAATAGAAATTTATATAATTAACCATTCAAGTTTAAATTCAAAAGAGAATTTGTGCAAAATATTAGCCTCATTTGAAGTTAGAATTGTTAAGTTGAAAGACAAATCTGAAGACATTACACATAATGCATAAAAGTGGCATAAAATGAATACTGCAAGAAACAGAAGTGTTTAAGAAACACACATCGAGAAGGTTCAGTTTTTGTGTAATAACAGAATGCAAAAGAAGATAAATAGAAGACACTGGGGAGTAGGTTGTATTTGAAGAGCTAATGTTTGTGAATTTCCATAAAGTGGTTAAAAATAAAACCTCATTCCTAGAATTTGCAATTTCTATAGAGGCAATAAGAAAAACAATTCAAAAAATCTATACTTAGTTAAATCTTAAAACTTAAGAATAACAAGAACAGAGGCAGATTCATTAAAAATACAATATTATACAAAACAAATTACCCACCAAAGATCAACATTTGACTTATGGCAGACTACTTCTCAATAATAAGAGGACTCAAGAGAATAATAGAAGATAGAAAAGATGCTGTCATCTTAGAACACCCTATCCAGCAAACTATCATTCAATCAAATTTCACACATAATCTTCACAGAACTTAAAGTTTAAACTGAAAACTCACAAGTAGGAATACATAGCAAAACAAAATAGCATTTTTAGAAAAGAATAATTGGTACTGGACAAATCTTAAAACACATTTATTTTGAGTGAACAAAGCTGGTTGCAACTGTTTTAATACTTGAAAAGTCATAATTGTTCACATATTAAATGTATGTGAATCTAAACAATGCATGAAACCTGCTAGAAAATCAAACATAGCAAAAGGATTCCCTGTCTGACCACAGAAAATAATTTTTTTAAGATAAAGAAATGGGAGGGAGAATTATAATTAACTCGGTATCAATCTGTTATTCAAGTAACTAATAAATGTTTGCGTCTTTTGTGCTGCTTACACAAGGCCTTTGAACTATTGAACATATAAATATGTTAGCTCTAATTATATATGGTAATTAACATCTAATTTTCCCCTTCTGACATATTACTAAGATCCAAAGTTAATATTCTTAGAGCTTTTGTATACAGAATTACATTTCAACATTGTATTTCTACAAATATATGAGAGTAAGCAATCTAAGTTCTACTATAATATTCTTTTCCTTAAAAATTACATTTCTGAATATTTGATATATAAGAAAATATACACCAAAGCACTTTTTTGAATATTTGGTGTAGAACATTTTTTACATGGCAAGTTATTTCACAAAATACTTTATATCTTATAAGTCATATAGTTTGAAAAACTAGATATCACAAAGTTATTGCAGTAATTTACATTGTATAATTGTTTTTGGTTATACTTACTCTGTCTTCCAAATCTTTCATAATATCTCATAGTAAAGTTCCTACAGTAGAAGTTGAAAGATAATAATTTCAATATTAGGTCAATGTGATCATCGAAGATCATGCTATCGGATTAAGTAGTTATATTTCCAAGTTCTTTTTATTTCAGCAAATATTTCCTAAGTACCTGTCATGACTCAGGAACTATTTTAGATATTGAGTTATAAAAATTTAGAAAAAAATTGACAAATATTCTGTTTTATTGAGCTTACTTTTTAGTGAACAAAATTTTCTCAAATAAAATATCTTGTATGATCCCTTTATTACAATGTAATTAATGGCAGAAAATATTTTGCCATTTTTGAAACTGAATAACCAAGGCTAAGTTACTTGAATAAATAAAAAAAAAAGTATCAAAATGATACCTGGCTTACATCTCTTGAAACTATACAATTCTTTTTTTCCCCCCTATTAATCTCACAGTTTTTCAAGATAATGTTTGAGTCATCCTATCCAGGGATCGAATGTTCATGGAGAAAAGCTGCATTGAAAAATAAATTATTATTTATTCAAGCTCTTACTAGCAGAACTCGGAAACTCAAGATTACTCAATTCCCTTCGATTCTCTTGCAGTTTACCTATTCGCACCACTTGCCTTTTGTAGGAGGTTATACAGAGCTTTTCCCCACATAAAGGAGAATCTGCTTGCTGATACTTCAAAGAATAAAGCCTTATAATGGCACTATTTTTAATTTTTTTTTTCGACTACGCTCAGGCAGGATGTGAAAGAGATAAGCAGAGTTATAATGTCTTAGAAAGATTATGGGGCAGTTTCTACATAAATGGATTTCTTCTGTACCCTTCACCTCTTATACCACTCTGCCCCTTATTCTGCCCTGTAAACATGGAGTACATTTCCTGGTTGAGGTATTGTTTCACAGTGCTCAACCGAGTGGGGCCAATCTGCTAAAAGTTTTGGAAAAAGGTAATTTGGTTTGTCTTCTCCATCTTCCACCACCTGGTTATGTTGGGTAAGGATATCTCTTTGCATCTCCAGTTTTTCCTCCGATGTGCTAGTCCCAGGATAAGACCCAGGAGATAAGCAGTACAGTAGGCCATATGGCATATGAAAAAGTGTGCTCTCCAGTCTAGCTTTATTACTAATAAAAGATGCTGCAAATCTCCTTCTGCTGCTTCATTTCTTAATTGATTCAAAAATAAAGCAAAGAAGGACAGTGCTTTTCATCTGCTCATTAAACTCACAACTCTAGGCACATGAGCCAGGAAAGAAGATATAGATAACTTTTTTTGTGAAGCCAGGGTACATGGGATCATTGGCCTTGAGGATGTTCTTGATTTTGTTAATGTTTCTTTTAAAATAGCCTGTGGGTATACCTAATGAGGATTTGGTAGATTAATTAGTTTTACAGTTCGTGTTCAGTTTCTTAGTACAATCTCTAAACCGTTAGAGGATATTTTGGCCTTGGGTTTAAACATGCAGGGCACACACAGACAAAAATAGGTCTTACAAGGAAATCAGTATGGTTTATCTCCTTCCCATTTCCTCTGGGAACATACTTCCCCAGCATGTACTATATATGTTTATCATTCCCAGAAAAGCAGAGAACTTTATTCTCACAGATATGTGGAAAACGTAAAAACTTAAAATATATTAAAATATATTAAAAATGGAGGTCCCTACTATGAAAATATTACTAATACTTAGAACAAAATAATGTTAAAACTGTATTATATATGTATATTGTGATATGTAATACAGTGATGACAATATTGTAACAAACATGTTTTAAGGAAAGTGTGTACTTGGATGAGTCAATCTTCCAGAAGCAGTACAGATATTTAAGGCACCAGATTATGTTGTCAGGCATAAGTTAGTAGTCTAAATGATAGTCTTACTTGTACAAGTGATAGCAGATTAATTCAAGAAGTACCCAAATATGAAAAAGTAGATTATACTTGGAGAGTCCGAAGCTTTTAAAACACAAGCTAGATAACTAGATATTTATGGAAGACAGAGATGGAGAGAAGAAGAGAGAGAGTGAGAGAATAAATCAATGATTTGAAACCTGTTAAAATGAATGTTGTTAAAGATTAGACCAAAAAACAATTTGGGGAAGTAACTAGCTGAAGAAAATTACCAGTAGCCAATAGAGATGTTGGGAAAATAAAAGACTTAAGCAAGAAGAACCCATTAACTCTCTCAGAAGAAACTGGGACCCAGGAAACCACAGCAAAGATTCCTGTCAACATTTGGATGGATTCCACAGTAAGTCATTGAGCAAGCCATCCTTGAAGAATGGGATACCAGCACCAAATGGTTATATACTATTTGGATAGATATGAGAAGGAAGGCTACATGCTAAGCCTTAAATATTCAAGTCCTTGGTGGGCAGGCTTCAAAGTTACTTTGTTATCATGTACATAGATGCCAGTACTAAGGAAATGTGTTTCTGAGATGTATGAAGTTAGAAAATAGAGGAAGACACAAGCAGAATGACTAAAGTTAGAGAAAAAATAGGGAGGGCATAATCTAGGACTATAGAAAGCATACTGAAAAGGCAAAAACTTAATATAATTGAGCTATTCTCGATGGAAAATTAGTTGAAGTTTAAATGGAACCATACTCTTGAAGATCCAGAACCTAAGAAGTTATATTTCTTATTATCATTTCAGCTATGTATTTATATTTGCAGGACTTGATGGACAAATGTATTTGTCCATAAACAAAGACGGAACACCTAATGTCCAAGACTGAAAAGCACAGAGGTAAATAGAAGAGAGGGATAGCGAAGAATGCGAGAAAAAAAATCTCAACTACATTCATAGAGAGAATGAGGTGGATAAAATGTTAAGGGGCCTCATAATAGAATGAGGTTGATAAAATCTTAGGGGGGCTCATAAAACAGAAGTAAAATGACAATGTCTTTATGAGATCAAGGACTTACTGAAGAGCATAGGACTAGTGTTTTCAAAATTGTAAAATGATGCATTTTTCCAACCAATTACTGACTATCAATGTATGTCCATTATTCTAATTAGAAAGCAAAGGCTGTAAAATTGGTTAGAAGCAGAAAAGGCAGTACTAGGTGTCTTTCCTGTGAAAACATCAGTTACCTACATGAGAAAATGGAGATTTAACCCAGCGCATCTAGTCAAATTTATTTCCAGAGCATCTTCAGCAAGAACTTCACATTTGAAACTATGAGTTTCGGCAATATGTCTAAATATTGTTTCAGATAGAAATGAATTTGTGAACAAAGGTTGCAATGTATGCTGCCTACTTTAATGCTTAAATCTTGACTGGTCTATTTATTTCCTTCTATGATGTGGATACAAGCAAGATGTCTTCAATTATTCTACACTATCATTTTACTTGGTTTATCCTTTATGCCTTCCTGTGCAGCTATATTTAAAAAGCTGAAATTTAACTTGTGGTCAGAGAGTACTTGGATTTAAGTATCAAGGAATCAGGCAGAATAGAAGGTGATTTCTTGCAATGTGTAGGGTTTGGAGAAATTACCAGGTAGTTGGGATGCAAAATTTGGAAGCTTTATTCACACAAGTAGGTGTTAAGACAACTGGAGAATAATTAAAGGAATCCTGGAATCGATTTTATTTATGAATTTTATTAATACATTCTTCTAATTTATTTCAGAGCTCTTTTGGGGGAAATCTTCGATAGCAGTTTTTCACTAGCCATCTTAGGCCAATGCTCAAAGGAGAAGTTCTTCATAAATGTGGGATGGACTGCTCTGATGGACTCTGCTGTTGGTCCACTTTGAGAGCAACAGACCATTCATGGTTAAGCATAGATTTAAAGGCTTAGCTCAAGGATATAAAGGAAAAAAGTTGGCCGGGTGCGGTGGCCCACGACTGTAATCTCAGCACTTTCGAGAGGCCAAGGCGGGTGGATCAAAGAAAGGAAGGAAGGAAGGAAGGAAGAGAAAGAAAGGGAATGAGGATTAGGGACGTCTACAGCAAGAGAATACATTAGGATATCTACTCGGTACAGAAATGAAATTGTCCTTCGTTTTCTATTTTAGGTCAGAACTAAAGTAGGGTAGGTGGTGGTAAGTCAGCTTGGCTCACAGTCTAGTCTAGCCTGGATTTATTGTAATTGTGATAATATTACGTGTTCCATCTAGCGCTGCCGTTCTTTTATGTCTCAAATGTTTCAGAATTCAGATGGGGAAAAGGTGTATTGGGCTTTTAAAGCCTTCATAAGAGAATATTTCATACTATTGGAAAAAGGTATCACTTCTTCATATCTACTTACCAACTATCTAATAGAATTACTTGTGAGTCTGAATTGTAGTAGCAATTCTTCCACATCAACTTTTAAATAAAAAAAAAAAAGAAAAGAAAAAAGAAAAAAAAATTCCTTATCAAACACTGCAGGCAACCTCAGGTACTTCAGAATCAAGAGACCACGCTGAGTCAGGGTTTGGAGTTGGGAGAGTGGGCTTTTAATTCAATAAGTCAGAGAGAAAAGAATGAATAAGGAAAGAGGCCAAAGGGAATTTATGGTAGAGAAGGATAGAGCCAACAAATGAGGGAGTCAGGAATATGGAGTGGGAAGCAACATGACAGAAGTCCAGAATGAGACTGATCTTGTTTACATGCTTGAGATGAGGACAATAGCCAAAATTGCTCTAACAGGTATGTTTTAAAGAAGTAGAAAAATAAGTGGGTGCCAATTTCACTTCTACATAGCACTTGCTACCCTTTTCCTGTGATGAAAATAGAAATCAACATACCCTGAATCTCCTTTTCTTTTCCCCTGTTTATATAATTATCAAGGTTTCATTGATTGAATACATTTACTGAATTAACTTTTAATTTGTACATTAACGTAGTCAAATCAGACATCTAAATAAAATTAAGTTAAATCACATATAGAATAATAGCATTTTTAATAATATTAAATTTATACCTTTTATTTCCTATTTGAAACATTGTTGAAAATTCATATAATTATAACATATTTTCCCCTTATTTTATAACTTTAAAAATCTTGGGGAATATTTTTATCTGTGAATATGTTCATTTATTCTGTCAGTGAAAACAAACTACTTTAAATTTTTATTAGAAAATTTAATTAGCAAGCTTTCAACTTTCAAATTTTATGTTTCTAATTCAAAAGCTGTATATATGTGTGTGCATATGTGTGAGTGTGTAACTAATATTCTCTTTATGTATTATTCTAATAGATTATATTTTAAGTTATCTATTCACTTTAAAAGGGAATATTATGGAAAGTTCACCAACTTTCAAAAGATTAGAGCGATGTATAAAATCTCTTGTTTTACTAGGTGTGGAGTTTTGTAAAGGATTGAATTTCAGTGGAAAAAAATGTTTAAATATGCTTTTTTCCAGGAAGCCACTGGAATCTCTAAAGTGTTCCTGGCTAACTGGGAAAAAATTGCAGGGAACCAACAGTAGCAGATGGAAAGACAGTTGGCCAAACCTACTGCCCATACTACACGGTTGCCAAAACCCTTGAAAGTAATAGTCCATTTTGGAAATATTTGCTGGAAGAACAAATGTTTGCTAATGAAACAAACATTTGAAGTATTAGGAAATACCCAAGTAAAACAGTTTTTTAGCAGAAATAAATATTTTACTTGAGAAATCATTGCCAGAGTAAATATGCCATTTCAAGGTAAAAAAACAAAGCATAAGAGCTATTAGAGACAGATCACAAAATGTATAAAGAATGCAGATTTAATGGACTTTGTGTATCTATATACCTTTCAATAGAATTCATCTAATGATTTATATTTCAGCAGCATATTTAAACTGCAAAAAATTTTACTTGAATAATAAAAGAATGGGTATATTTGTGCTACATTGTTTTAACTTATCTATACTATTAAATATAAATGAAACTTAAAATTGTATAAATAATCTGAAAAATCAAGGCAAATTCAACATCCTTCAAGCATATTGAGCAAAGGGCTATGTGTTGATGCTGTATGTTGAAATAAGTTTATTATTTAATGTAATTTGATTAAATTAAGTTCACGATTGTCTTGAATGTGAATGTTTTTACTTTGCTGAGATATTAGGGAGAGATATTTAATCAAAGTAAGTTCAAAAATTATGATCTAGAAATAAAAGTAACTCAAATTCTTAATATTTCTCTAGGTCCTTTTAATATTGGAAGAATGCTGCTTTTATTATCTGACTTTATCATTATGATGGGTTAATTCTTACACAGACCTCTTTTTTTGAGAAGTATAAATATGTAGAATTTTGAAGGTAATGAAGGAATTTAAAATCAATGTAGTTCAATCTGCTCACTAATTACATATGGGCAAATTGAGTTCTAGAAAGGTTAAGCTATTAGCCAAAACCATATAACAAATTAGTCACACTACCAGAACAAGACTCTCAGTCTCCTAATTCTTAGAGCAAAATTTTTAAATTTAAGCTTATTATTTTATTTTGTCCTTCTTTATGCCATTTTCTCTACATTCTAGGAGATCAGAGTAAAATTTCATGTGACAGTGTATTAAAATTAGATGTATACATTTTCAATATTTTTTGATCATTGTTATCTACTTTATAAACTGATGAGGAAGTACAATTAAATCTGAAACAGTGAAATAATGAAATTCTCTTTAAATTTTCCTATTTAACACTCTTTCAGAAAAATAATGAAGCTCTGGATTTAATGCAAACTTCGTAAAAGTTTTTCTTGTTTCATTTAAACATACACATACAATGTATAATTCAATAAATTAAGTTTAAGGTCCTGTGAAGTACAAAATTAATATTGCTGAAGAGAGGTCTGGCATTTTCCCTCATTTCCTGGGAGGTAATCTCTAAGCTCATGGAATATGCTTAGATAGGAGTGCCTGATAAGAATGCCATTGTTTACCTTCAAGACTTGTGGAATCCTAAATACTCTATGCTAACCATGTGACTTACAGTGCAGGCTTTGGACTATCTGGTAATATCTTGACCTCTGGAGGGGATGGGGACAAAGGCTGGTCATGCAGGAAGTCTACCAAAATTTGTGACTGATCATCAATAGAAGCTCTGGACACCAAGGCCTGGATGATCTTCATTAGTTGGTAGTATTCTATGGGTGTCATCACACACCAATGAGGAAAGAAAAATCACTGTTTTGCATAACTTCACTGGGAGAAACTAGAAGTTGTCCTCCACTGAGGATACCACCAGAAGTTCATTCTCGAAGACCTCTTGGGTCCCGCCCTGTGCACTTCTCTCCTTGAATGATTTTAATTGGTATCCTTTCACTATAATAAACTGTCACCATGAGTCTGACAGGTTTGGAGAGTTCTGTGATTTCTTTAGCAAATTACCAAACCTGGGGATAATTTTGGGAACCTCTGTACTTGTGGTTTGTGTCAGAACTGAGAGAGCTGTCGGGGATTCCCAAACTTGCTGTTGGCATCCAAAGTGGGAGTGGTTTTGGGGACTCTCAAATTATGCAGGTACTAAATATAAAAGAGTTCAACTACTTTCAAATGGAAATTCTACAGGAATAAATGTTTAAATTACAGTGAAAAAGACAAAGAAAACTTTTTAAAACTGTTAAGCTAGAAGAGTTACACTAACTGCTGTCAGAATTTGCTTCTGTGAAAAGCACTACTGCAAAAAACTAAAACTCAAGCGCAAACAGGTTTGGTTGTTACTTAGGAAATATTCCATGATGGCCAAATTAAATTAGCATATTGGGAGTCTGAAATACCTATTGATGTTCCTTTAATACTGATATTAAAAAAGATGAAGTACATGAATGTGTTCATAAAAGTGGAGAGTCAATCAAGAAAATTATTCTTTAGCATTTTAAATATTTAACATTTTAACATATTCCCGAGGAGCAGCAGCAATATTTAAACATATTTAAAATTCACAAAGTTCCATTTGAATATCCCCAAAAACTTCATGACTAGCTCTAACAAGTTTCCTTTTTGATCAGCTTTAATCAGATTTACCTTTGTGACTATTTTTTAGAGTTTGCATCATGTTACTTAAGTTACTTGAACAATCTCGTAGTTAATAAACAGCTTAGAAACATAGCATGATATATAACATTTAATATGCATACTAATTATTAAATATAATACATTTGCACATGAACGCCAGTGCACAAAATGGTTATTCACAAACTGTTCTTAATAAGCTGTGGCTGAATTTTATTTTTAATGATTTTATTGCGATGAAACATGGCACAGAATCATTTTTTAAATATGTATCTAAAATTCATTACTGGCCAGGCGCTGTGCCTCACGCCTGTAATCCCGGCACTTTGGGAGACCGTGGTGGGTGGATCACCTGAGGTCAGGAGTTTGAGACCAGCCTGGCCAACATAGTGAAATCCCATCTCTATTAAAAATACAAAAAGTTAGCCAGACGTTGTGGCAGGCGCCTGTAATCCCAGCTACTCGGGAGGCTGAGGCAGGAGAATCGCTTGAACCTGGGAGGTGAAGGTTGCAGTGAGCTGAGATCACACCATTTCACTGCAGACTGGGCAACAAGAGCGAAACTTTGTCTCAAATAAATAAATACATAAATAAAATTCATTACTGTGCAGCCATAAAAAATAACAAAATCATGTCTTTTGCAGCAACACGGATGCAGTTGGAGGCCATTATCCTAAGTGATTAATACAGGAACAGAAAGCCAAATACCACATGTTGTCAACTATAAGAGGGTCCTGAACATTGAGTAAACATGGGCATTAAGATAGGAACAATAGACACTGGGGAATACTACAAGGCAGAGGCTGGGAGAGGAGCGAGGGTTAAAAAAACTACCTATTGAATATTATGTTCACTACCTAGGTGATGGGATCAAGTTGTACAACAAACCTCAGTGACACACAATTTACCCATGTAATAAACCTGCACATGCATCCCCTTAACCTAAAATAAAAGTTGGGAAACAGGAGTGAAATAAAATAAAATACTTAGGTCACTAACAATAAAATGCAAAAAAAAAAAAAAAAGAAGTAAAATAAAATACATCACTAACCCTTATAATAAATATCACTTTTAGGATTTATTGTATAATTGATCTTAATTCATTTTGAACTGATCAATTTAAAACAACTAATTTTTGTTAAATTCTTATACAAATATTTATGAAGCAATCTACAAATAACAGTTTGTTTGGCATAAAATTTTGTTGGTGGCCAAAAACCCAAATAATTTTACACCTTTTTAAAGTTCATTATATGTAGAAACATGTCATGGAACAATGTTTTGGTAAATGACGGACTGCATGTCCTTTGAGCGTCCCATAAGATTATGATGGAGCTGAAAAGTTCCTGTTGCTTAGTGGCTTCATCAGAAAGCAAAGCACAACACATGTGTTTGTTGTGATGTTCGTGTATGAAAACCTATTGTGCTGTCATATTTTTACTGTGTCTTTTCTTTTTTTATCTTTTTACTGGGACAGGGTCTCACTATACTGTATTGTCTAGGCTGGTCTTGAACTCCTGGGCTCAAGTAATCCTCCTGCCTTGGCCTCCCAAAGTGCTGGGATTATAGGCGTGAGCCATCACCCAGCCCATTGTATCTTTTCTACGTTTACATATATTTAGATTTACAAATACTTACTATTGTGTTGCTGTTGCCTAGATTATTCAGCATAGTAACATGCTGTACAGATTTGTAGCCTAGGAGGAATAGGCTATACCATAGAGCCTACATGTGTAGTAGACTATATGATGTAGCTTTGTTCAAGGACACTCTATGATGTTTGCACAATGATACAATCATCTAATAATGCATTTCTTAGAACATATCCCTATCATTAAGTGAAACATGACTCTATAATGTTTTATAAAGTGCATGATGTATTTATATTATATAATATATATAAAGAAGTTTAATATAGGATGCATATATGATGCATATCCACACCATAGCCATGTTAGTCTAAACATGTAGGAAGATTGATATACAGATATTATCTTTTTAGTAGTTCATACCCATGTCTAAGATATCTTTGTTCTCATTCTCATTTCTACCTTTCTGAGGTTTCCTACCTATTGCTTGATGTGATATTGCCATGGCTGAACCAACTAGGCTCAACTAGGCTTGGGAAAAATTTGTTTTGAAAATCAAAGTAGACATTTACAAGTGAAATATTTAAGATGTATACGCCAACCTCTCTGATTGTTTTCTGTTTCTAGTTCATTAAACAATATGCAAACATGAAAGATAAAAATGGAGATATAGCTGTTATATAAAAATGTCAAATAGAAGTATTTGCAAGAATGTAGAGGAAAAGGAAAACTCACACACTGTTCATGGGAATGTAGATTAGTACTACAATTATGGGAAACAGTGTGGAGGGTCCTCAAAAAATTAAAAATAAAACTACCATATGACTCGACAATCCTACTACTTGGGTATATATTCAAAGGACAAAAATTAATATGTTGAACAGATATCTGCACTCCCATGTTCACTGCAGCATGATTCACTATAACCAAGATAATTACAGTAATTACAGTGTAATTACAGTATTATACTAAGTGTCCATAATGAATGAGTGGTTAAAGAAAATATGGTATATGTACACAATGGAATATTATTCAGCCTTAAAAAGGAAGAAACTCCTGTTTTTTTGTTATGTTTTGTTTTGTTTTTGTGAAAACCTGGAAGAGCTTGTAAGATGTTAAGTGAAATAAGCTAGGCACAGAAAGATAAATATCACATGATCTCACATGTGGAATCTAAAAATGTTGAATTCATAGAAGCAGAGAGCAGAGTTGTGGTTACCAGGTGCTGGGGTGAGGGTAAGAGTAAGTTGGTCAAAGGACACAAAATTTCAGTTAGCAGGAATAAGTTTAAGATATCTATCATACAAGTTGGCTATGTTTAATAATAATGCATTGTATTCTTTAAAATTTCTAAGAAGTATTTTGTGTTTTCACCATAAAAATAAGTATATAAAGTTATGCATATGTTATTTAATTTAGACTTGCATAATAAATGCAGATTTCAAAACATCATGGTATATACAATAAATATATACAAATTTTGATTCAGTAAAAATTAAATAATTTTAATGAGAAACAAAATTATGCCTTACCTAAGAATTTGCTTTCTCACTGAAATCATTTCACATGTAAATTACAATTAAAGCCAAAGATGGAGATATTCTATTAATATAATAGTTTTCAAATTACTTTCCTGGTGCACATATTACCGTGAAGTTATCTTTAAGTATTAATACACATAATACAGTTTTTTTCTTAATTTTACTCTTCTCTTAAAGGAGTAATATATTTATATCTTTTATATTAAACTGGAGATGCACATTTGCCCTTGGGATGATGCCTAATAAATAATTGTGAAGAAAATATATTTTTATTTAAAACTTTTCTGAAATGACACAGAAATTGTAATTGGACTACACAGCAGTTGACATTATGAACATCTGAGCAAAAGTAAGATTGACTTTTATAGTAATGCTTTTAAGGAATTTTCTGATGAAATGTACTCATAGCTATTATTTCAGCTGCACTTGGCTTTTGGCTCTTGGCCTTTTTGTCAGTTTCTTGATGTCAAATTTGGAAACCAGAATTTGCCATGGAAACTACCAGATGAGTTTAATGCTGTACTCATAAAACAGGCAATATTTACAAAATATAGCTTGAATTTTCTCATTTTTTTGTTCTTTCTTTAAACTTACTATTATTTATATGTGCAGCAACTTTTTCTTAATCTGATAATTGCTGAATTACTGAACATATCCCTGGCTAAAATATTCTGAAGATCTAGTGTTTTTTAGAGTAAATTAAACATGAAATTATAAAACATATTTATAGTAGCTTGTATTGCACTTTGTATAAAAAAGGACATTTTCCCACAAAATTCATATTTTGAGAGAACTGGATTACAATAATCTGAGTCTCTAGTTCAAACCTAGACGATCAGAATCCCTAAGCGTGGTTTAAGAACATGAATGTTTAAAGAAACTATGTGTGTGTTTGTACGCACATTCAACTCTAAGAAGCAGGTTGAGCATTCAATAATTAGAATAAGAGTCATGCTGTATGACATCTTGTGATGGAGAGATGGCAGGGTCAGCTGTATTTATTGAGCCTTTTTTCTTTTTTTTTTTTTTTTTTTTTTTTTTTGGAGAAGGAGTCTCACTCTGTCACCCAGACTAGATTGCAGTGGCGAAATCTCAGCTCAAGGCAAGCTCCGCCTCCCGGGTTCACGCCATTCTCCTGCCTCAGCCTCCTGAGTAGCTGGGACTACAGGTGCCCGCCACGACACCCGGCTAATTTTTTGTTTTCCTATTTTTAGTAGAGTCGGGGTTTCACCGTGTTAGCCAGGATGGTCTTGATCTCCTGACCTCATGATCCGCCCGCCTCGGCCTCCCAAAGTGCTGGAATTACAGGCATGAGCCACCGCACCTGGCCTATTTAACCCTTTTGAAATAAAGACACTCAGATATTTTTCTCATGTCATCAGGCCACTAAATGTTTCACTCTGTCTCAGTGTCTTGGTGTCCTGAGCTGAAAAGGAGAACATTGTCAGATACTCCATTTACAGAATTACCACATAATGCATGTGCTGAGGAGGTGTTACTTGTTTTTCCAGTTGTATTCTCCTTTCATAGAACCCATTAAATCTGACTCTGAGCAATGGATGATGAGGTTATGACATGATTGATCAGCTGTAAATTTCAACCTAGAATAAAAAGCCACATTGATAAATAATGTTAAAACAACTAACACAACAGATTAGTTATTAAAATATCACCCTTCATTTCCAATTTCAGATCCAATTTTTCTTCATGGTAGAGATACTCTATCTGCCCTCCAAACAATGTTGCTAGTATTGGAAGGAGGTTTGAGGATACTCATCTGGTGCAAGAGATCCCTCATCAATTTCACTTCACCTTTTCACAGAGCTTCCGGTTGTATAATTCTGCTGTGTAATTCAGTTACTACCAAAGAATCTCATGTCATTGTTTAACAGTTTTCACCGCTTAAAAGGTCCATAGGTTAAATATGAAATTTATAACTTTACCTTTTCCACTCTCCTTTTGTACATCTTTAACCAATCAACAAACATCTCTCAATTTATTTTCCTTAAATGTAGTAAGTAAAAAGTGTGGTCGAGTGGAAGATTACCAAAGTCCTCTGATTTAGATGTATTGTATTGTGTTGTTTTGCTTTTTTCCCCCCTGGAAGTTCACTGTTGTTGTATATTCTCTTTATTCTTAAAATAAAATATGTTCTTTTGAAGGTTGAATGGTTTCAGTGAGAAACAATTATTGGTACATTTCCTTCCCTAGGCATGAACACCTAATACCTTTATTAGATATTCAACAACTACTGTATTGAAAACAAAGCTATTTAATATGGCTATTATACTAAATACACTTAGAAGACTTGATTTAAAGCCTACAGTAGTTAAAAAACAAAACACACAAAAGTAATTAGAATATAAAGCACAAAAATGTAAATTTACAAAATATGTATTCCTTATTTTTGGTACTACAAATATTTAAATTTGGAATTGAATGTTCTGACAAAATATTTCTACTTTTATATTTAATAGAGGAATATGTCCAAATGACAAATAAAATATATTTATAATTTTTCTCTTCTATATATTTACTCTTCTATAAGCAAATAAGTATTATACAAATTAAGAAAGAAATTTCTCATAATTAACAATGAACTACATATTATACAAAATGAGTTCTCATCATAAGAAAAAATAGATAATTGACTCTGAACTGATGTGAACTCTCAGATTCAGTATTTCAGAGCAAATTTAGTTGTTCTGAAATCATTATATGATCTCATTTGACATGCAGTGCAACTTCAGGATTGATGTAACATGTAATCCATCCAATTTTAGCACAATAACGTCTTGGAACTTAATAAACACATTTTTTAGTATAGCATGAAATAAAACTGGCTTCAGTGAATGAATCCTATAAAACCAAATTTTGTTGGAAGATAATAAGGCAAAGTTGCAGAGCTGATTATTTTAATAGCCCTATTTGTCGGCCTGTAACATGAATGGGTTAAAATTTTATAAAACTATTAAATCTGATTATATACTATATATTAATAATAAACTATTAAGATGAATTATACTTCTTTTTCTTTGTAAAATATTTATATGCAAATATATGAATATATTCCTATAAATTTGAGTCAATGTAGACAAAGCAAATTATTCTGTTAATAACATATTTTTCAAAAGCATATTTTTCAGAAGAATCTGAATTTTAAGGCCAATAACTGCTAGCAGATAATTTCATGTGATAATACCTATGTAAAGCATATATAGAAGCATAAACATGTTTTAATGGATTTTACGTATGTAGACAATATTATACTTATTGTATTCAATTGCTTCTCAAAATTAATATACATTGTTGCATTTTTATATAAAACAAATTTCTGTCTATGGAATTTCATGTAATAAAATCACAAAGGTTAATAAGTTTGCCATACCCAATTTTCAAGAGTCAGTAGGGCTCTCTTATACATTTCTGCTGGATATTCAAACTGATACAACTTCTCTAGGAAAAAAAAAAGCATTTCCAAGTAACGTTGAACATACAATTCACATAGTTTGTGACTGATCAGTTCAACTTCTAAGCATAAATAAAAGAGAAACCCTGGTCCATGTGTTGGAGAGACATGTAGGAGAATGTGCATCCTAGTACCGTTTTGAAAAAGAAATTAAAAGAATAAAGAGTCACCAGGAAAACATGGAAAATAAATTTTGTAACATATGTACAATGGTTATTATACAATCATATGACATAAAACTACTAGAACCAACCCTGGAGATAGATAAATATATGATAGGAAGGGAGGGAGATAGAGCAGATAGATAGATAGATAGATAGATAGATAGATAGATAGATAGATAGATAGACAGATGCTGAGATTTGAATATTGTAGAATATTTGGGGCCTTCTTAAAAATAAAATAAAAACAAAAATTTGAAAACACAATATCCTTGAGGCCATTTTCCTGGTCCCTGGATAAATCCCATACATGGAAAAACATGGCTCTTCATTAAGTTTTAAGGTTAAACTGTTTCTGTCTATAATTATAGACAACAGAGGGTGAATCTCAGCACATAATGTACAACATGAATTTACAAAAATAAGCCGTATCAACCACTAAATAGCCATTTTACAAAGTTTAGAAACAATTAAAACAAAATAATAGTGTTTAGTTATACACAGACATTCAATACAGTTTTTAATCAAATGAAGGGATTAATAAATTATTAAATTAAAAAGTCATGTTTTGTGTTAATTAGTAAAGCAAAATTTACTGAAAAGACTGTAGCTATCAGATACTGCATTTTGTATTCAAATCTCGTTTTATTTGTACATAGTCCTTAGATAATAGCTATGGCATTGATGTACAGATAAATGGATAAACACATCTTGCTGCAAAAGAACTGTAGAAGAAAAAAAGGTACGAAGTGTAAAATTTCATTTCCAGCATCCTATGAAAAATTGGTGACACTGCTATCATAAATTATACATATATATACACACCACACACACTTTGATTTTAAATGATAATTCTTTGAATGTAATTAAAATTTGATTCATCTCAATAAAAAAATTATTAAATTAATACTCCATTAGCAAGCAATAATGAAATACTGGGGAAAATACCTGAATTTGTAATACTCAGATTTTTTTGTGGAAGCTTAATCTGTTGGGGGGTGGATTCTGGTAAAATCTGGTTATATTAGAGTTGTACTGAATTTATGGTAGTATCTTGCGTCTTAGGCATGAAAAAGGATCATTCACATGTGAGATCACACCGATGTTGAATGCACTTTTCACAAAATGGCTGGCACTTTGAAAGGTAAAAAAATGTGTGTTTATTACAGAGAAATTAAGTTATGGAAAACTCTATTCAAAAAGTCAAACAGATTAGTATATATTTCACAGAGTAAATTAGTATATATTTCATAGGGTATTTCCACACAACATTGAAATCTACCTGGCCAAATATATGAAAATTCATTTTTCCCACCTCTAAGCTTTCAGAAAAATGTGCAGTGGAAAATGTTTACTTAAATTACAATTTCATGTAGGGCTATCCTGTAGCTCAGAAAAGTCAATGTTTCCCAAGTTTGTGTTCTTCAACTAGACACTCTTTGGACTAAAAGACATTCAATTTTAGTAAAAACTACTGCCTCTTCTGCTTTCTTTATATATTATTATTATAGGCTGCTTGTTGTACTCTGCTTGCATTGTGTGCAAAACAAGTTCTAAAATCTCAAGTGCAGCAGGCATAGCTACTGTGATGAATTTAAAATGATACACATGGAAAGGGGCAGGCAAAGCATGCCCTCTTTTTCATCACGCTTTCAGAAGGGTCTTAGCCCCATGGAAATGTGTGATATAAACCCAGTGAAAGCTGCTAATGGATGAGCAGTACTGAAATCACTTATAATAAGATGATGACATCCTACACCCAGTTTTTAATAGCCACTTCATTAAAGGGTATATTTATTCTGTATGCTTGAGTATAACTAGAGGATTAAGTTTAGTTAGAATAGCTTTAGATATATTTCAGTTTATATAAAATAGGCATATTCTGCCTGTTTGCATTTGTTTACCATTGTTGATATGTTAAAAAAAGAGGCAATTGTGTTATTTAAAGTTAATAGACATAGCTTTTAACTGTTCATATTTCTATAGATGTTGAAGTCTTACAACAGAAGATATTTTACAGACCTAGAGGGTTCAGTGCAAAATTTTACATCATAAAGCTTTACATTGTAACAATACAGTGAGAACAAGTTTTTTAAAAATGGAGCTAGACAGGAAATAAGAAATACTGTCTCATTATACTTCTGAAAGGATTTTTCCTTCCTGATGACTGAGATAATATGGCCCTATTATAGTCTCACTATTTGGTCAGCATGCTTTATCAAAAATAAGTCTGAGTCTTATCGGGAAAAGAAAATTAGCGAAGCAAGCTTTGATATGGATATCAACACCATAATAGCTTTCTGAAAAAAAAAAGTATTTTATTTCCATAATATGATGCCATGTGGAATTGTGGTAGAAAGAATGCGGGTCAAAAATATCGAAAGAAATGTAATTCAGGGCATACACACAAACCAGGTGGTCTTCTGTACATCTAAAGAAAAAAAACAGAAGGTTAAAGAAAGAAGAAACTTTGAAGATAAAAGCATCAGTTGAAATGTCCAGGGGAACTACACAATTCTGCTTTTGTTTCTGTAAATATATTAATATATAGTTTTGCTGTAATCTATATTTCTTAAAATTAATATCTGAATTCTCTGAATTTGAATTTTGATATTTTATGCTTTTTAAAATAGCTAAACATAAAATATAAAGCATATGAAGTTTGAAAATAAGACTACAGCAACAGGAATACGATGTATATATTACCCCCCCGACATTTAATGCGGTATATTGATAGCAAAGTAATAGACTTTATAACAATAAAAGATGTAATAAGGAAAAAAGTGATTGATGCATATGATAATAAACAATTTACCAAAAAAAAAAAAACTCTTCTTCCTGAAGTACCAGGTCAAAAAGAAAATTAAGCAAACAAAAAGAAAAAACAAAAGAATAATGTCTTCTAGTATGTAATGAATATATTTCTAAATAAACATAAATTTAAGATCAATTTTTTTTTCAGAGAATAGGGAAGATTTTTATTTATAGGAAAGCTGTTAGATATTTTACAAAAACAATATTTTTTACTGCAAAACTCAGCCCTTAATGAATCTCTTTTGTAGATAGTTATGACTATAATGCATTTTAGCAGAAAAACCCTGTTAAAATGTAAACTAAATATTTTAAATGTGCAATAGCATTTTTTTAAAAATAAGAGACTGCATTGTTTTTTATTTTATTGTTTTGTATGTGTAAATAAATGTATCTTTCATTTTATCTCTGAAAAAATAGACTAATCACAGTTAATTCTAAAAATATGTGTCTTTTTTCAGGTGCCAGGTTGAATTGCTTTATGAAAATAAATTTTTTTCAATGCATGTTTTTCAAACATTTATTAATAACTTTATTTAGATAGTGTAAGCTAAGCTCATTGAGTTTAAGTTCCAGTGAGGTAGTAATCCATTATTCATTGAACATCTTGCAAATTCTTATAGTATATTAGAAAGTGGTTAATTGAGTTTGTTGTTTTTGTTACATAGCACCAAATTTCTAATTTCTTTTGTTAGATAATTTGTAACTTACTGAAATTGAAATTAAAAATAAAAACATTTTACTACTTTGAAGTTTTTCTTTATTTCCCAAAATCTGTTCCTCCAGAATAGAATCAGAATACAGGTTTGGCATATCATGTCTTATATTTATATGTACTTTACATGCTTTTGTCAATTAAGTGTCTATGTATGCATACACACACACACTCACACACATATGTATATATATATAAAATGATAGGCCTTCCTTTTAC
Organism: Pongo abelii; assembly: GCF_028885655.2. NCBI lineage: Eukaryota > Metazoa > Chordata > Mammalia > Primates > Hominidae > Pongo > Pongo abelii. Next base: position 91,214,838 of record NC_071999.2, on the reverse strand, counting down.
TTTGCTTTATTTATTTACTTTTCCTCTAATAATAAAATAATATTAAAATATTAAAATAATATTAGAGAAAACAACTCACACAAATTTGACAAGAGTTTATTTTACCCAAACAGATTTTCAGTCTTAGGAAATAGCTTTCTTGGTTCTGTAAAAATCATATATGTCTAGTGTGATTAAAATGCTTTTGAAAATGAATTGTTGAAAACAGAGTGGAAAATAATAATATGCTGATTGAATGTGACAATTAAGCTAAAATTAATGTCTTTTTAACAGGACTCTAAGGTGTACAGGAGAAGTGTATTTCAGCAAGGTAATGGCTGTCTGTGGTTTCTCCCATATTATGGTAGTGAAATCTCCACCCAAGAAATGCTATTCGTTATCTCTTCTAGAAACTCATTCATTTATATGGTGCTTCCTCACAAAAAGATCCAATAGATATATTATTTTCTGAAATATTTGAAATGATGAAAACAGTTTGGAAACTGATTTTGCTAATTATTGAAATGCTTATCATTTTTACCCAGAATAAGTACATCTATTTTGATTCTTCATACCACTGATTCAGTTTTATCTGCAGTTGAATGATTCCGCAATGAATAGCCATGTCCACAACCACTTAAAAATCAATTCCACATTATATTTTCCTGAGCCCTTACATTTTGCCATTCAAACCACTGTAAATACAAACCTGATAGTATAAGGTGTATTGAAAACTTCTATGAGATTACTTATAGATGAGGAAGTTTACATTTGCAACAAATATACAACTTAAATAATTTAAAGCTCGTCATTTTATTCAGTATTTGCAATTTGGCATGAATCATAGCCATGTATACAGAAAAGGATATTTTCGAGAAAGACCCATTAGGAACACTTTGTATGTAGTTAAAGTTTATATTTGCAAGTATGTCCACATCAAAAATAAATATCTTCTCTTTCTTCTCTTTAGGATTTAATATGATTGATTTTGGAGAAACTGTTTTGTATTCATTATCTTCGCTCAAGTTTTAACAGGTTAACTTAAAAAAAAAAAAGTCTGGTCTTGAAGAAATGATTTCAAGACAAAGACAAATAAAATTTGAAACACCCTACTCCACACAAATCTCACTTTTTAACCGTTAATTTAAGGAGATTTAGTAAGAAATTAAGCCAATCACCAAAATAGAAATTCAAGTAAACTGTGTTGAGTGAAATGTTAAGGATAATATTTCTATTATTATATACAGTCCATTCATGTTTTCAATATTTGCTAGCTTCTGAATGTAAAATACAATTCTTAATACTCTGTATTATTTCCCATGACCCTCCCACCAATTGTTTTGTTGGTTTTTTTTCCATTGTTGTTTTTAATACAGAAGGTTTGCCTTCTTCAGCATACTTATCTCATGCTCCCTGCCAGATTGGTTTTACTTTACTCTGCATAGAATCTCATTATGAGGGATTCATTTTTATCCTACAGGATTTTCTCTCTTAATCTCTCTGTAAAAAATTAATTCCCCATGGTTGTTAAAGTACTAGTAGCTTCCTAGCAAAAGAGATAAGATGGACAATTTTTATTTATTTTCTTTCATGCAATAAATGTCTTAAGTTTACATTCAGAGGAGATTAATAATAGTTTAATAATTCCCAAAATAATTTTTCTCAGAAATTTGAAGATATTGCTTAATAATTTTCTACAATTCAATGCTGAATTTGAGAATTCTAATGACATTTTATTTTCATTAAAAAAATTTTTTTTTACCTCCATGGATGTAACTGTTTTTAACATTTTATTACGAAATAACTTAGTGTGTGTCTCATTAGTCATTATACCTTACTAAGAGCAAAACTGTTCAATTCAGAGATAATAATTCTGTGTATCATTTGTAGCTGTGATTACAGGTGCACACCACCTGGCTAATATTTGTATTTTTAGTAGAGATAGGGTTTTACCATGTTGGACAGGCTGGTTTCGAACTCCTGACTTCAGGTGATCTACCCGTCTCGGCCTCCCAAAGTGCTGAGATTACAAGCATGAGCCACTGTGCTCGGCCTATTTTTATCATTCTTTCTAAAATTTTTGGTTTCCCGTTTATCATTTCTTATAGTAATCTTTTTAGTGGTGGTGTCGGTTTTAAATTTTTTTCACAGTCTAAGATATCTTCATTTGTCCATTCCATTTTCACAACTGAATTTATTACCTGCTGTTAGTTACAACATATGAAAACTGTATCTTTTCTAAAAATCTTAGTTGCTAGCATCATATTCATATTTAAAAGACTATGCTACAAACTTGGAATGATCAATCATTATCTGATTTTCTTTGCGTTCCAAGTGAATGAAAGGATTCTACTTTCTCCTTCTCTTTGAAGACACATGGCAAGATGTGACTTGTTCTGTCCAATGGGTTGTAGTGAAAACTGATGTATATTTTCATTGTCAGCATTTTATTGCTGATGTAAGACATTTTATATGCCATTTCTCATCCAATTGACTGAAAAAGTATGGGTGACCAGGTGGTGTAGCTATAGGATGCTGGACCCTTTATCAACTTAGATATTGAGTGATCCTGACAGTAATCTGCACCCAGAGTGAACTTTCCAAAGCTATACTATTACTATTACCACCACAGCCACCACCAATACATACACACATATGTGCATACATGCATACATACAAACATATATTCATCCATCTTTTTTTTTTTTTTCAGACGGAGTCTTGCTATGTCACCAGGCTGGAGTGCAGTGGCGCAATCTCGGCTCACTGCAACCTCCGCATCCCGGGTTCAAGCGATTCTCCTGCCTCAGCCTCCCGAGTAGCTGGGACTACATGCACTCGCCATCACACCCTGCTAATTTTTGTATTTTTAGTAGAGATGGGGTTTCACCATGTTGGCCAGGATGGTCTTGATCTCTTGACCTCGTGATCCGACCGCCTTGGCCTCCCAAAGTGCTGGGATTACAGGCCATCCATCTTCATTTTTTAAACCACTACAGTTTTGTTTTTTTTCTTACTGCAGTGTAACCCAGTCTCTCCTGAATGATTCAAGTTCAATATTGTTTATTATCTCAGTGAGTATATGTTTTTGTTTGTTTAGTACTCTTTGCACTGTCTGTTATCTTCAAATATTCTCACTTTTTGTGTATATGTTTTAGTGTCTGTCTTGTATTTGCATCATTTTCTGAATGTTTGTTGGTCTCTGGTTTTCTGATTATGTTTCAAAAAGAAGAATTGTATAGTCTATTGTTAGCTATCTGTTTGAAAAAAGCTGTGCTCCATAGTGACTGGATAAAAAACTTAACATTTTTCCCATTATGCCATTTCCAAACGTACAAGTTTATTTGTATTTCTGGCAAAATTCCAGGTTTTTTAGAAAAAAAATGTGACTTTTCTTTGGCTGTCTACAACTTAACTGCCAATGTTCTTAGATTAGAATTTGAGAAGACTGCTCAGTTTCTTGCTGTTTTGTAACAAATTTCAATTTAGCACATTGGCTTCAATATTTTTCATTACATGTACCTAAATCTAATTTCTCTCATTGTACACACTCCAGAGGATAAATATTAGGTGCCGTGTGGATTTGGAAGCTCCTTTAATTATGGAGGCAATTTAAAAAAACTAACTTTTCCACATCCATCGTTTTATTCTATCCCCGCATTGATCTCAGTATTCACAGTTTCTGGTATCTCAGCGTTTTAAGTCCTCTTGGGATTCTGAGAACTGTCTTGCTTCTGGTTGCTATTGTTCTGTGCAAGCCCTTAGCTTTCATTTTTTATATTCTTTACTGACACAATTACTGTGCTTCTGTAAGCCGTTCTTTCTTATCATTTTCCCCTCGTGAGTATGCACTTTATTATGATTATTTTTCTATCACATTAATAATGCTTGAGGAGTATGATAAATGTTCACCTTCAAGAAAATATGTTTTAACTCTAACTTTCTTACTCATTCTCTTTACTTCATGTATCTTTAACTGCTCATTGTCTTATCCTGAAAGCCTGCTTTTCAGTTTCAAAGACCATACTAATAGAAAAAAATAACTATGATTTTTTGAATGCTTACTATGTGTCTGCTTTTTGAAATACTTATATGCAATGAATCATGTAATCTTTTTGGTGTAGTAGAATGTATGCTACTTTACATATCAGCATTAGGTAACTTGCATGAGGGGGTAAACAGTAAATACAGGATTCAGGGTATTGACACAGATCTGTCTGATTCAAGGAATATCAACCTCTGCAAAAAACTGGGCTTATCAAAAACAACAGCAAGAGCAATGATGCAGTAACGGAGGGATAAATTCTGTAAGAATTACTTGATTTGTCAAATTGTCAGCATTTTCAAGTGAAAATTGCACATAGACAAACTGATATATGTCATTCATCAGGAATTGGAAAAGAACATTATTTTCTGGCAAAATAAAATAAATATTAATATATAATAATTTAAAGCTGAAAAATCAAAATAAAAAATGAGTTGAGTGTGAGTTGAGTTAAAGATAAATTAAAAAATTATTAAAGTGATCATAACTTGAAATTTTTCTGAAATTGGAAAACTTTGGTCCTACATCAAATTTAACTTAGGTGACTTATCAAGAATCAGAAATTAGGGCCGGGTGCAGTGGCTCAAGCCTGTAATTCCAGCACCTTGGTAGGCTGAGGCATGCAGATCACCTGAGGTCAGGAATTCAAGACTAGCCTGGTCAACATGCAGAAACCCCATCTCTACTAAAAATACAAAAAATTACCCAGGCGTGGTGGTGGGCGCCTGTAATCCCAGCTACTCAGGAGGCTTAGGCAAGAGAATCGCTTGAACCCGGGAGGCAGAGGTTGCAGTGAGCCGAGATGGTGCCATTGCACTCCAGCCTTAGCAACAACAGCGAGACTCCGTTTCAAAAAAAAAAGAATCGAGAATCAGGAATTATTAATTTTGGATCATTTCATACAGAAAAGAGAATATATAAATATTTGCTTTGTATTAAGAAACACCTTTAAATGCAAACACACATACAAAAAATACACACATGAAATAAATGTCTCAGGAAATAGGATATTATAATGTAATCATTAAAGGTTTTTCCTGTTTATTTAAATTTCAACACAATATACAAAGTCATAGAGGCATAAACTTTAATAACACTAGACAGCTTTCTATTAAAAACATTTACACATATTTTTTATAAATATAGAAATTTTTTCTTTTTAAAATTCACTTGAATAGCAAAGTGAGCTTTATTTATAGACATAATTTTCCTTAACCAATTATTAACTTATTTTTTTCCTGTTTGGACAATGATTAAAACTAGTGCTTACAATGAAAGCTTTGTTATTTGTTTTGTTGAAAGTGAAGAAATGGTATCATGAAATTTAGGGGAAAAAAGGACAATTATTCCAAAAGTGAATGAAACTAGTCCATTTTGTTTGGTGAAATGGCATCCCAATCATCTAACCATCTCTTCCTTTGACATCTAGAAGTCTTCATTGTATGCTCGATGATGAATGCTTTGTTCAGACTGAACACTTTAAGCTGCTGAAAGTAAGGGCATCTGCCAGTTTTATGCTTATGTGGCCTTAAACAAAACCCCTTCTGTTGTTTGCCTGACAGAGGAGCATACATCTCCTCTTTCAGCAGAAAGCCTCTGTTGAGAGTCTAAACTTCAAGTCCTTTTGCCAAACAATGCCCCATCCATGATCAAAGTACAGCAGGAATATGACATTCAAGTTCATGTTCAGCATCCTTAACAGATATTGAATAGAAAAAAAACCCTTTAATTTCAAAAAAATAATAATTTGATTAGTATCTGCAAGTTGGCATTTCACCAAAGGCTACAATGCCCAACAATGTAAAAAAAAAAAAGGCTTTATTTTGGCCCCATTTTAATTACTTTCAGCCTTTGCTACTCTCTCAAGTTTACCAAACACATTGGCCTCAGGGGTCTTCATTGTCTTTGAGGCAATTCTTCAAATTATCCGCAAGATTTATTTAAAATTTACCCTCTATATACCTTTTCCATATCACCTTCTCAAATTCTTTATTTTACTAGAATCAAATCTAATCTCTATGCCACATAGAAACAGTTCTTGTGAGGTTAACAACCTCCTCCAGGTGGCTGGGCCAATGAGTCCGTTTGTGCTCCTTTTATACCATATCTCAATAGTATCTGGAACCCTGCCAGGTACTTACTTCATTAAAGCATTTATCATATTTTATTATTTATCTACCTCAATTTCCCTTGACAGAGGCCAAGAAATGCCTGTGACTTCTTACCAAAATTGTCTAGCAAGATTCTTGGTACCTATAGGAACTCCAAAAATATTGAACAGATGTGCTAATAATGAGATGGAATAGAGTCTTTTAGTGTTCTTATCTGATTCTCTTGAGTGTCTGGGTATATGGAATCATTACATCTCCAAGGACTTTGAGGTTAGGTGTGAGTCATATGATCATTTCTATCCAACGAATAATTAGGGGAAATAATGTGTGTGTCACTACCGGGCCAGGGCTGTAACTGCCATTGCAAGACCCTCTGGCACTTTTTGCATCTGCCACAGTGATCTTGAAAGCATGTGTTGGGAGGAGATGCTATGTAAACAAAAACAAAGCAGTCAGAAACACTACCTAATGGAGAACAACTGCTCTGGAGTTTCACCCAATACCACAAGAGGTTTAAATTTCAGCAAGAAATAAATTTATTTTTTTATTATGATGAGATATTTTCGTGAACAACAAAGAGAACACCCCAGAGACAAAAGCTACTCACTTTCAACTACTGAAGTCTGCAGAACAAGAGAGAGTGCTGAGTCCCCAGACCAGTTGCTCTTAATATGCTGTCAGGAAATCCCTGCTTGTCAGCTGGGCACGTCCAGGGATGCACGGTCAAAACAATTTTCCTTATACTACTAAGACAATATTTTTGTTTCCACTATGTTGACATTTCCACTGATGGTGCAAAAACCGTGCTGAGTAAAACTACCAGCAGCTTACCAAGTACCAAGGCAATGAAACCAAACAGCCATGCCAGTCATTGAATTCCTTACCCCTAAGCAGTTCCAGGAGAAAAATACTAATTTTCTTTAAGAGTACTTTTGGTGAAAATTTATTAAACAGAAAAATATTAATAATTACTATTTATTTAATTTCATTTATTCCTGGTCCCTGGGTAAACATTGTTTCAAGGTTTGTTGTATAAAAATGAGAATTCTGCATATAGCACTTCTGTGTCAGGAGAAGAACTTGTGTGATTGTTTGAATTGTAGGCTGAACTAGCAGCATGTTCACGAAGTTTTTACTTAAAGGAACAACAGGCAATTGAAGTGTCACTTATCTAACTTGGGTTATTTTCAAGTTTCTCGATAAAGCATAAAGTAAGCCTATCTCTTCAAGGAAAAAAAAACAACTTAGAGTAACAGGTAATTAAAAGCATGACTAAAGTACATTTTTAAAAATAGTACAATAGGAGTTACATGAACCGTGAAGATATAACATTTGTATCTACCCAATTTAAGCTTCACATTGAATGGTTAAAATGTCAAGTCTTTCAGAATATTTTATAGAATATAGAATAATAAAGAGGTAGAGTATAGAAGAATAAACCTGACTAGCTCATTACATTAAGAAGAACAGAGAAAAAAATGCATCGAGAGACATTTAAGTCCATTTTAAGTCCAAAATTAAAATCTGTACCCACTAATCCTGGAAAAAGAAGTCCTTTATATTTAGGTCTATATTCTTTATGTAGAAAATCCTGTGTTGTTGAAAGTTTTCCTAATGCATGAAACATACCTATTAAAGTGTGTGTGCTTGTGTGTGTGTGTGTGTGTGTGTGTGTGTGTGTATGAGAGAGATATTAGCAGAACTTTGTTCAGGTTCTATATTCTACCAGAAATATTTACTTCTAGTATTTTAATAAAGTATATGAAGAATATCTCAACAATTCTACTAGAGAATAAAAGTCTTAGGCAAAAGTTAAAGATGATGCTAAAATGTGAAGAATAATTCTAATTACTGATCATTCGTTAAGTTGTAGAAGGATGTTAGACATAAGTCAGACATACTGACTTGTTACTAATAGTCTGTGGGAAGACCAGACACTCAGAGTCAGTGAGGAGAGCTTTCTTTAAACAGGCCAGTGACCACAGAACCATTTTAAAAGGCCATTAAAAACGATGTCAACAGATCTCATTTTCCCAAGCTAATTAACAAGAAGCAGACACCATTGAATTACATGTCTATGAGACTGTTTCTCTAATTTTATAAGGATGTGCTGGCATGGACATATTTCCACTTCCAACCTCTCTAACAGGTTATTCATATGCATGAAAAGAGAAAGAAAAGTAGACTTGTCTCCCTGCTTATCTCAGAAAACAGCCCCTACCCATCCTGCTTGTGTTTATCTGAAGTGTCATCACGTTGGATCTATGAGCTGAATTGTCAGCCTCATTGGCCTACAGGATTTGAGAAAGTGTTTTTAAAGTTGGATTTTATTTTTTAATTGATTGCTTAGGTTAATCCCTTGTCTTTACTTGGCCATCTAGGAATGGGATTCTACTAATAATACTTTCATAATAGACAATCCAAGGTATAATAGTACAGAATGGTAAATAACAGAAAGAACAAGAGAGAGACAACATTCAAAAGCAAATCCAGTACTGTCTTCCTGCTCACAGGGGTGACCAGAGCACCTGAAACTGGGAATTGATTCAACCTAAGGTTGTTGCCAGAGACTGACAAAATAAAACAGAGAAAAATAAAACAATGTAAACTAAGAACATTCAGCTGCAATGTCCTCCCATTCCTTATCCAAGTGGGTAAAATAGCTTACCTCTTTTAGTTCAGTTATAGGATAAAGACAATACATTAATTTTAACATAAGTGACAGATTTGGTCCTGAGCCTCTAAACAAGGATAATCCAGCAATTCAGTACATTTCTCTATTTCAGGGAACTATTTCCCCTGTTCCAATGATGGAGTTGGAATGGGTAATTTTTAAACTCAGTATTCTGCCCTTTAAACTTCAGGTATGAGAACATGATTCAGGTGTTTACAGTAACTAATACGTCTGCATCAGAGAACTGGTCCAGGGATTAAACATTACCCATTTTGTTTTTTAGTTTGAGGTGAATTTTTTTGTCACTTGTAATCTAAACAATTACTGAGACAAATATTAGAGAAGCCTTTTTTCATCTCTTCATTTTGAGGAAATTTCTAGCATCTCAAAATGATTCAGGAATATGAAGGGTTTTTTTGTAGCACTTTGATTATTAAATCATTTTTTAAAAATATGCTACCCCTTTGAGAAGCCACTCCACAATGGCCGGTCAACATGGATTGTCATGCCACGTAAGCGGAGTCCACTGAGAACAGAGTCAGCTGTGCTTTCCACAGAAAGGATCTAGGAGAAAGTATAGTAAGATATCTTGCTATTATTGGTTAACCCGTGTTAAATTTAAAAAAAAAAAACATTTAAACATAAATTACTCTTTGAACCTTTCATTAGAGGAGACACCTGCTTCCATTCAAACTAAGACAGGAGGACAAATAGCATAAGATATGTCTAATAATTGACTCATTATAATATGTCTAGATTATATAAACAAATTATAATACTAATAGGGCTTTGTTTCACTTGTATTTAAAATATACACATATATAACAAGCACAAGGTAATGTCTTGATCAGAGGCAGAAACAAAATACACGTGCACTGTGTTTCTTTTATGCAGTATTTAAAAACATGCACAAATAAACAACATATTATTTATGGGTAAAAACTTGATAAAATAAAAAAAAGCTACGATAAAACACAAAGAGAAAGGAAATTGAATAGGTAAGGAATCTATAATGTATTTAAAATAATTAAAATATTTTTAGACTGCTTGGTAGGAAATAGGGTATTTGTTGTTGCATTATTTTTATGCCTCTCTTATTTTTATAAATACTGTGTGTATTTGCTCAATATTCAAAAAAATTACTTTTGTATAGTATATTTTTCTGAATTTGTTTTATTTCATAATAAACATTTCTAGACCAGTTTTAGGTTCACAGCAAAAGTGAACGGAAAATACAGAGAATGTAATTGATGAATTGTCCAAATGTATAATGACATGTATTCACAACTGGAGTATCATAAACATTCTTTTCACTGCCCTGAAAATCCTCTGTGTTCTGCTTCCTTCCTTCTCACTATTCCCTGACAATCACAGATTCTTTTACTATCTTCACAGATTTGCCTTTCTGAGAATGTCATATAGTTGGTGTCATACATATGAGCCTTTTCATGTAGGCTGCTTTCACTTAGTAATATGCATTGAAGTTTCATCCATGTCTTTTCATGATTGCATAACTTAATTTGTTTTATTTCAGAACTAAAGTTCAAATATGTATTAGTTAGAATTGGTTACCTAGAATATGCAAGTCGAAATTGTGTTATTACAGATCTAATGATGCATATCATAATGCCTATCTTCATGGACATTATAGTTTATTAGCAAAGATAATACACACACATGCAGATGTCTGTGACATTTTTTTTCCAAGGCTGAGATTCCTAAAAGGACATTCCTAGGGATGAGATCTTTAATTAGAAATCATTTAGGCAAACATGAATAAAACTCAGTTTTTGTTTGTTTGGTTGGTTGGTTTATTTGTTGGACACATGTTTCTTTAATATTGACATAGAATAGATACACTTGAATAAAGAACCAACAGTTCAGCAGTTTCTTGACACTACCCTTGCAGGTGCCTGGTCACAGAAGAAAAAGAACAAACAGTCTGGCATAATAGATATTGTCTGTATTAATTCCTTCTAATGCTGCTATGGAGAAATACCTGAGACCGGGTAACTTATAAAGGAAAGAAGTTTAACTCACAGTTCTGCATGGCTGGGAAGGCCTCAGGAAACTTACATCACGGAGGAAGGAGAAGCAAACACATTCTTCTTCACAAGGCGGCAGGGGAGAGAAGTACTAAACAAAGGGGGAAAAGTCCCTTATAAAACCATCAGCTCTTGTGAGAACTCACTCACTATCATGAAAACTCCATAGGGTAACTGCTCCCATGACTGAATTACCTCCTACCAGGTCCCTCTCATGACACATGGGGATAATGGGAACTACAATTCAAGATGAGATTTGGGTGGGAACATAGCCAAATCATATCATTGCCATTTATAGAATTCCCACTATGTGATAAGTATCATATTAGGCAATATATGCACTACATTACTTCAAACCAACACTTTACCATTTGTGAAATATATCTAAATAACAAAGAAGACGTCTATTCAATTAATTATAAGATGCTATCAGTCATAACTTGCACCCTAGTTTCAGATACATAAAATGTGAAAAGAAAATTATTAGAATTAAAATGTGTTATTTTTCTCCCTTATTCCTACTACATTATAATGAAGTATAAACATTACCATTCTTTAATGCACAAGATCATTAAGGTTCAAGATACTGTTGTTTGACAAAGTTACAGACAGAAAATGAGATAATTCGATCAATATTTGGGTACTCAATCTCAATAAATCCTGATACTGTTAATTTGGAAATACAAGTTACATTCAAACTAACATAGAAGAAAACTAAGAATTTCTAGTTAAAAAAGATAATTTCTTAATAATAGAAAACACACTGATTAGAAAATAGTTTTAAAACCATGATTGGGTCATTATAACTATTCTGACATTTTCTAATTCTTTAAAACTAATATTAACATTTTCATGTTAGAAAACTCTCTATTCTTACATTTTTAGATTTAAAAATTTTCCATCATAATAATCAAGATATGGAATCAACCTAAGTCTCCTACAGCTGATGAATGTATAAAAAATATGTATACTTATACAATGGAATACTATTCGTCTGTGAAAAAGAATGAAATCCTGTCATTTTCAACAACATGAATGAGATAGGAGTGCATAATGTTAAGTAAAATAAGCCCGACACAGAAAGACAAATATCACATGATCTTTCTCATATGTGGAATCTAATAAAGTTGATCTTATAGAAACAGAGGGTAGAATGATGGTTACCTAGAGGCTAAGGTGGGGGTTAACAGCTGAGAGGTAAGGATCAAGAGAAGCTGGTCAATGATACAAAGTTACAATTAGATAGAAGGAATAATCAATTGCTTGATTGCTCAGTAGGGTGACTGTATTAGTCTGTTTTCACCCTGCTACAAAGAAATACCTAGACTAGGTAATTTGTAAAGGAAGAGATTTAAATTGATTCATAGTCCCACCTAGCTGGAGGCCTCAGGAAACTTACACTCATAGCGGAAGGTGAAGGAGAATCAAGTACCTTCTTCACAAAGTTGCAGGAAGAGAGAAGAAGATCAAAAAGGGGAAGCACCAGACACTTACTAAATAACCAGATCTCCTTGGAACTCACTCACTATCACAAGAACAGCATGGGGGACGCCACCCCCATGATCCAATCACCTCCCACCAGCTCCTTTCTTCCACAAGTGGGGATTATGAGAATTACAAATCAAGATGAGATTTGGTGGGGACACAGAGCCAAACCATATCAGTGACTATAGTTAACAGCAATGTAAGGTACATATCAAAATAGCTAGGATAGAGGATTTTGAATGTTCTCACTCCAAAGATATGATAAATGTTTCAGATGGTAAATATAATAATTACCCTGATTTGCTCATTATGCAGTATATATAGAGAGGAGCATCACATTGTACCCCATAAATATGTATGATTATTATGTTTCAATTTTTTAAAAGTAAATTTTTCCCAACATATTAATGTTGCTGCTCAAACGATTGATTTGCCCTAAGCACTTTTTTTTTTATGGTTCGTCAAAGGGACAATTGCCATTTCTCTGATACAATCCCTAACTAGCTTGTAGTCTTTATACAAAGGACAATATGCCCCTAAAGAAAATTCTTGTCTCTTGTGACTTTCCTAACTATAGTCAACTAATAATCACTAAGTTTCTTCAGTGTTTATTCTTCCTTAATGTCACAATTTGATTGGTTCCTTGATCTTTCAAACTCTACCTGTTTGTATGGCAGTAAAATCTATAGAGAATTACCGTTTCGTTAAAAAGGAATATTTTGAGGCAAATTCATGAAGAAAGAAAGATTAGTGTTTTTCAGAACCTGGGGGGTTGGGGGAGATTGTGGAGTAACTGCTAGCAGGTACAGTTTCTTTGGGGGTGAAAAAAAATGCGATGCTATAAAATTAGATAATGGTGATGGTTGTACAACTCTAAATAAATTAAAAACCAGTAATTGCGCACTTTAAAATAATGATTTATCACAGCTTAATTACACCTCAACTGTTCTTTATGAAAGTAAAAGCCTCCAAAATGTTCTTAAAAGAGAAAGACAGCTTGATTTTGGAGTTAGCTAAAACGGCAGTAAGTAAAAAAGATCAAATATTTAAAAGTATTTAAAAACGGAAAAACAGCTGAGCGTGGTGGCTCACACCTGTAATCCCAGCACTTTGGAAGGTTGAGGCAGGTGGATCGCCTGAGGTCAGGAGTTCGAGACCAGTCTGGCCAACATGGTGAATCCCTGTCTCTACTAAAAATACAAAAATTAGCCTGGCATTGTGGCAGGTGCCTGTAATCCCAACTACTCCGGAGGCTGAGGCAGGAGGATCGTTTGAACTCAGGAGGCAGAGGTTGCAGTGAGCTGAGATCACATCATTACACTCCAGCCTGGGTGACAAGAGCAAACTCCATCTCAAAAAAAAAAAAAAAAAAAAAACGGACAAAACAAAAAGAGGTTTAACATACTTTTATATTTTTAAAAAGAATATTTAATGAATATTTTAAAAATGATTTTAGTGCTTTTTAATCATTATATTTTATAAACATATTCAATAACACCATTAACCTAGACATTGTATATGTTAATAATCATGAAAGGAAATCCCTTGTAAATAATATCTTCAAAATGCTGAAAAGAAAAACTAACATTGAACATAGTAATAAAAATAATAAAAAATAAAGAAGTGATACCAATTATGTCTAAAATTGAAAAAGGTTTTTCACTTATGCTAGTCTAAAGAATATCAAGTTGTGTAGCATGTGAGATTTTGTGGCAGTCAGTAGATCTCTGTATTACAATTAGAAAATCAGCTGTGAATGATGGGATCAGGGTGTAGGAGCCAAGGATGTGAATGATATATCTCTGATTATATTTGATTATATAACTAGACTTTGAAGGCATCCTAATATTTTTTGTGTTTAAAATATAATATTAAAGAAAAATTAAAAAAGCACTTCCTAACAACTGAAAATAACATGGAATGAATGAACCTGTGTTTTAAGGTGGTAACAAAATCACATAGAGAATATTATTTCAAGTGACTTTAAAACAGAGTATTTTGACTGTATATCCATAGCGAGATATAGTCAAAGAACAGATACAGTTATGAGGAGATCTGAGTGTCAATTCTTTATTTTTTCCAGTAACTCAAAAAGCTGTTAATACTTTGAAATTATTAAATAATATTGTATATATAATTGTACGTATGAATATAAAGAAAATCATTTTCAAAAGGTTAAATACAGCTTTTCAGAATAAAGGAAATTATAGAAAAGCCCTGAAATGTTAAAATTGAAATAGATAAAATTTAGTTTTTTTGTAAATTAGATATTTATTTATTTTTATTTTTTTTAAAAATTGTATTATTATTTTACTTTAAGTTTTAGGGTACATGGGCACAACTTGCAGGTTTGTTGCATATGTATACCTGTGCCATGTTGGTGTGCTGCACCCATTAACTTGTCCTATTTTTCACATTTGCCCACTCAGAAGGTCAAGAAGCTATAACCTCTAAATGGCATGTGTCCCAACCACTAGACCCAAAACTGTGAACCTTAAATACCATTTCCCATTAGATAAATAGCTCTTCAGAAGAATGGTGATCCTGGGACCACTGTGTCAGAAGACGAGGAAGCTGACAAAACAAGAAGGTGTGTCAAAGGAGAAAGGCATCAACAGGAAGGACCCTACTGGCCCGGAAGTGGGTCACTTTCAATCATGACTTTAAGAAATGAAACAAATTATATATTTTTAAAATAATATTTCAATTATTAATAAATTAATCTTACATATGCATATGTTCAAAGCAAATGGGATATAAAATTCCTGAAGTTTATAATAATACTTTTTTAAAAAATCCAAGGCGACCTAAGAAAAATGTAGTTCTAAAATTTGAGGGTCATCATTGAACTATTAACTTCTTATCCTAAAATTTGGCAGACAGAGAAAACTAACGTATTTATTTTGCCTTTCTTGTATACTTATATCTCAAGGTAATCAAATAACTCTAGATGATGAAAGAAAGTTTTCTTTGCCAAAAGAATTTCAACTAATAAATGTGGAAGGAATATGAAGATGGGACAATCATTATTTTTCAATCACTAATGAAATAAATGATTCAAGCAAAAATCATTAATAGATGAAATTAGAAGATGAAAGCCTGAGGAGAAATTATATAATGAAGGGATAAGTCACCACTTAACTCCCAGATATCTTAGAAGATAGCAAGACATTTGTATTTTGATATGTTACAACAGAAACTACACAGCACCAATATGACTGCATTCTTGCAGAAAAGAATATAACCTGACTCAAAATAAGGTTTAAAGCTGAGTCCTGTGTATAGGAAATACAGAAGATACAGCAAAAATATTAAATAGCATAACAAAAGAATGAATAGATGTATAGCAAAACTGATCTGATTTCAACAAGAAATTACACTTTTTAAATAATAGGATTACACTTTGGATTAAAACAAACAAAACAAAAACAAACAAACAAAAAAACAAGATGGCCAGGCACAGTGTCTCACACCTGTAATCCTAGCACTTTGGCAGGCTGAGACCATATGACTGTCTTATACCTGTTGTTTGAGACCAGCCTGGGCAACATTGCGAGACCCCATTTCTAAATTAAAAAAAAAAAAAAGTGATGCACGGTGGCATGTGACAGTACCTCCAGCTACTCCAGAGGCTGAGGCAGGAGAATTGCTTGAGACCAGGAGTTTGAGTCTGCAGTGAGCTGTACTATTGCCACTACGCTCTAGCCTGGGTGACAAAGCAAGACCCTGTCTCAAAAATAAGTAAAAATTAAAATAATAAAATAATAAACACAAAGTTTTGATAGAACCAATCCTATGAACATATAACACTTTGCCTCTAATATTCCTTTCTTGATTCTATTATACCACTTAATATGTTGCATATTATTTATCTCTATGATTCACTCTTACTAATTTGAGGTCCTCAAAGTCGGAGATTGTACCTTATTCGTTGATGGTATATTCTCATCAATCATCGTTCTTGATTCACATAGAATAGCCATATAAAACAGGTTTGTTCAATGAATAGATTTGAAAATGTCTCCATTGGGAGATGTATTAGTTTTACATTGCTATAAAAAGTTATTGCAAACTTAACAGTTTATAAAAGCATTTATGACATAGATTCCATGGCTCAGGAGTCCAAGCATGGCTTTATCTGGTTGTCTGTTAAGGGTTTCATAAAGAGTAGGCTGGACTGCACTCTCATCTGGAGGCTTGCTTCCATGATCCATCAGGTTGTTGGCAGAATTTGTTTTTCTTACTGTTGTAGCACTGAAAGTCGCAGCTTCTTGCTGTATGCTGTTTTCAGTTCCTAGAAAATGCTCACAGTACTAGCCACATGGGAATCCCCAACATGGCTACTTACTTCATCAAGCACTGGAGGAGAGTCACCAGGGTGAGCCCAAGTTTGCTGGCAAGATGGAGTGTTACATAACACGATGTAATTACGAAAGTGACATGAAATATTTTTGGCCATATTCTATTGCTTAGAAGCCATAGAATCGAGTTATAAGTCCTGTCTATACTCAAGTAGAGAATAATACAGAAAGGCATGAATAACAGAAGGTGCGATAATGGAGGGCAACCTTACAATCTGTCTAACATAAAACATTATGTGTAATCAATTGTATTCATCCTTTACAAAAGCAAATTGCCAAAAGTATAACCCTACTGTAGAATTCATTCTCTTTGAAAGCAGTCATAGTTAAATCCCCAAAATTCTTACTTTAAATATACTTTTACTTTAAATATATTTGATTTTATCAAATAAGAAAAGCCATTTTAACTAGGCTAAATTTTTGTAGAAATTGACAGGATAAAAATATAGTTTCAGTAAAATAATACATTATAATTTTTTATTTTTTTTATTATACTTTAAGTTTTAGGGTACATGTGCACAACGTGCAGGTTTGTTACATATGTATACATGTGTCATATTGGTGTGCTGCACCCATTAACTCTTCATTTAACATTAGGTATATCTCCTAATGCTATCCCTCCCCATCCCTCCACCCTACAACAGGCCCTGGTGTGTGATGTTCCCCTTCCTGTGTCCATGTGTTCTCACTGTTCAATTCCCACCTATAAGTGAGAACACGCGGTGTTTTGATTTTTGTCCTTGCGATAGTTTGCTGAGAATGATGGTTTCCAGCTTCATCCATGTCCCTACAAAGGACATGAACTCATCATTTTTTATGGCTGCATAGTATTCCATGGTGTATATGTGCCACATTTTCTTAATCCAGTCTATCATTGTTGGACATTTGGGTTGTTTCCAAGTCTTTGCTATTGTGAATAGTGCCGCAATAAACATACATGTGCATGTGTCTTTATAGCAGCATACTTTATAATCCTTTGGGTATATACCCAGTAATGAGATGGCTGGGTCAAATGGTATTTCTAGTTCTAGATCCCTGAGGAATCGCCACACTGACTTCCACAATGGTTGAACTAGTTTACAGTCCCACCAACAGTGTAAAAGTGTTCCTACTTCTATATCCTCTCCAGCACTTGTTGTTTCCTGACTTTTTAATGATTGCCATACTAACTGGTGTGAGATGGTATCTCATTGTGGTTTTGATTTGCATTTCTCTGATGGCCAGTGATGATGAGCATTTTTTCATGTGTCTTTTGGCTGCATAAATGTCTTCTTTTGAGAAGTGTCTGTTCATATCCTTCGCCCACTTTTTGATGGGGTTGTTTGTTTTTTTCTTGTAAATTTGTTTGGGTTCATTGTAGATTCTGGATATTAGCCCTTTGTCAGATGAGTAGATTGCAAAAATTTTCTCCCATTTTGTAGGTTGCCTGTTCACTCTGATGGTAGTTTCTTTTGCTGTGCAGAAGCTCTTTAGTTTAATTAGATCCCATTTGTCAATTTTGGCTTTCGTTGCCATTACTTTTGGTGTTTTAAACACACATTATAATTTTTTATATTGAAAAGTATAAATGTCCTGTTTTTGGTGTTTTGTGGTTCTAATATGCTTATCTGTTAATAAATTGTTTATCTCTGAAAAGGAAATATTTTTGTATATGCAAAAATTGTGTTTCTATAGCTAGTTTATATATACTTTTGAGACTAAAGATTTCTATATATATATAGAGAGAGAGAGAGAGAGAGTGAGAGATGAATATATATAAAATTAGATATAAATGTAGGTGCAGGTATTATTCCCCAAGTTTGCAGGAGCACTGAAATTGTAATAGAACCAACTTGCTTTTTGAAAACTGGGGTATGATAAATCCAACTTAATGGTGAGTCAAAAGAAAACTGAAATGAGAGCATGATTATATTTGCTCTCAGCTCACTTTATTCTTTTTCTTCTTTAAAGCTCTCTTCATGGCTTTCTAACCCTTACCCCATCATCACATATTAAAATTCATATTAAAAAACTATACAAACAAACAGGAAGCCAGGACTCTAGCTCAAACTGAAACCAAGGAACAATTACTTTCTTATTGCTACATGCTGGTTTGGTTTGTGGATCTGCTGACTCTCACCGAATGACTAAAATTTGCCCCTTCCCCACTCAATTATATAAATTACGTGAGTGAGATAGTTACCTCACCAAAATCAGAACCTTAGGCCATTGAGCCAGCACCCTAGTAATTTCTCTGTGAAACATCCTAGCAATGTCTCTGCTACAGCCAAAACACTGAAGTGTCACTTACACTCAAACTTTGTACAAATATCATTACTCCCTAAAGATTCTTTGCCCTCATTTAAATGTTCAACAAAATATATTTAATTTTAATTTTTTACTGTATTGGCTTTATTTCAAACACAGTTTACTTTGTAGATAATAGAAATTATTATTCTGTAATCAGGCAACACCATTAACTTAGTTAACTTTTGTGAAGTAGAATTAGAAGTGGTTTTGCTAAACCTACCATTCTATCTGAGATTAATAAGTGATAGGGCTAGACAGATACAAGCTAGTGTGTATATCCAGCCTTCTATGTGTTTTTTATTCAAGTGTCTAGAATATGATTGACAATCTTCTAAACTTAAATTTATCAATATGTACACAGTTGAAAACAATGTGTACATTTTTTAACACAGTTAAAAAAGTCTAAGAATGTTAGTTGGAAATAGAATGTATAAATAAAATTTACTTATATTGCTAAATAGTGGTTGAAAATTGGTTATTTAATAATATATATGTTACATAAGATTATTTTTACTTTCAGAATATACTGGTTGCCAGTCATGTTTATGGGTTTCTAGACCCACATGCATAATTTGGAATTTGAGAATAACTAAAGAGCAAAAATGTCTCTAATATGATTAAATTTGTAAAACAAAAATTGCCTCTGGAGCCCTTCTTGAGCTTTCACTTGAGGGAAAGTGATTCAGCCCTTGAATCAGATGTCATCCCAACAAAGAAATAGCATCTATTGACCTCATAATTAACACTACCATCCTATATTTATAAACTATGTTTTCCTTAGATATTATTTAAAACATCATACTAAATAATGAATCATTGAGATAACATTTTATATTAATGTTAAATGAAGGGGCTAAAGAATATATTATATTTATAGGCTTTAATTATGAATTCTAACAAATGATTTAACTCAACTGTGACATCTTATATTAAATTCACAAGTTTGCCTGTTATTAATCAAATGTATTTCTACTACTAGAATTATAAAATACAAATTTCAACCCAGTAAGCAAAATATAAATCTATGTCAAATGTTAATGGGACCATTGTTTTCTATATGACTAAGTATCTGGTAACATCTGTTCTTAAAATGTTTTATAAGTCAAATTTCACTCGTTTATGCTTTGTGGTATGGATGTCTGCTGCCTCAGCAAGAAAAACACAAAAATTGACCAGTGCTAATCCAACTGTTAAAAATTTTGAAGAAAACAAATTAGTCCTACTTTCATGTGGTTCTGTTCTTTTTCTATTTGTTCCACAAATAGTTAGAAATAAATACTTTGGCCGGGCGCTGTGGCTCACGCCTGTAATCCCAGCACTTTGGGAGGCCGAGGCAGGTGGATCACAAGGTCAGGAGATCAAGACCATCCTGGCTAACACGGTGAAACCCCGTCTCTACTAAAAACACAAAAAATTAGCCGGGCGCGGTGGCGGGTGCCTGTAGTCCCAGCTACTCGGTAGACTGAGGCAGGAGAATGGTGTGAACCCGGGAGGCGGAGCTTGCAGTGAGCTGAGATAGCGCCACTGCAGTCCGGCCTGGGCGAAAGAGTGAGACTCTGTCTCAAAAAAAATTAAATAAACAAATAAATACTTTTCATGTTAATGGGTAAATCTGTTAAACATTTCAATTGTTTTATGTTTTTGTTTTTATTTTGGATGGTCCTTTAACATGTTTTTGTTCTTTACTTTTAATTGTTGTCATATACTCATCCCTATTTCCTTTAGAATTCAACAGTCTATATGTAAGACAATGAAGGTCAGTATGAAACAGGCTGCATTTCACTTTGCCTGATAAATGACGCCTGGAGATACTGATTAAATAGTTCAGAGGATGGATCACAGAAATACTGAGACTGGCAGCTTAACAAGTCTTTACCTCATTATAAAAAGTTTTTGATGGCAATCAAAAATATTATTATAGATAATAACATTTTACAGATATGTTAATATTGAATAATAACATATCTGTAAAATGAAATAACTACCTATAACATGGGACTATATACATGAAGGCCACTTGCCTACATCTCAAAATTTCTTGGCAGTGTGTAGCTTGAGCTCCATGAGTATACTTTCATGAAAATATGCATTGATTTGACTCAATGAGGTAAGAACAACAAACAAGTAAGTAAATATACTTTCTTATAATTTTCATTTGGTTGTTCATATATACATGTACAAAGATGTTCATAACAGCATCAATTGTAATAACGAGCAATTGGAATCAACTCAAATGTCCCCAGATAGGGAAATGGATGAATAAATTTTGGTTGATCAAATACTATAGATCAAAAAATATATATACAGCAACCACCATGAAACTTTTAAATGCAATTTTGTTTGTATTTCCACAAAATGTTTTGGATGCTTATCACATATCTTTTAGGTTTTTTAGGATGCATCAGAGACCAAAACTGCAAAGGTCCCTGCTCCTCTGGAAATTACAGAAAAATATGATGAGTTGATTAATTAAGAAATAGTTTAAATTATTTTTAAAGAATATTTTCTGCATCTATTGAGATAATAATGTGGTTTTTGTCTTTGGTTCTGTTTATATGCTGGATTACATTTATTGATTTGCGTATGTTGAACCAGCCTTGCATCCCAGGGATGAAGCCCACTTGATCATGGTGGATAAGCTTTTTGATGTGCTGCTGGATTCTGTTTGCCAGTATTTTATTGAGGATTTTTGCATCAATGTTCATCAAGGATATTGGTCTAAAATTCTCTTTTTTTGTTGTGTCTCTGCCAGGCTTTGGTATCAGGATGATGCTGGCCTCATAAAATGAGTTAGGGAGGATTCCCTCTTTTTCTATTGATTGGAATAGTTTCAGAAGGAATGGTACCAGCTCCTCCTTGTACCTCTGGTAGAATTCGGCTGTGAACCCATCTGGTCCTGGACTTTTTTTGGTTGGTAAGCTATTGATTATTGCCACAATTTCAGCTCCTGTTATTGGTCTATTCAGAGATTCAACTTCTTCCTGGTTTAGTCTTGGAAGGGTGTATGCGTTGAGGAATTTATCCATTTCTTCTAGATTTTCTAGTTTATTTGCGTAGAGGTGTTTGTAATATTCTCTGATGGTAGTTTGTATTTCTGTGGGATCAGTGGTGATATCCCCTTTATCATTTTTTATTGCATCTATTTGATTCTTCTCTCTTTTTTTCTTTATTAATCTTGCTAGCGGTCTATCAATTTTGTTGATCCTTTCAAAAAACCAGCTCCTGGATTCATTTATTTTTTGAAGGGTTTTTTGTGTCTCTATTTCCTTCAGTTCTGCTCTGATTTTAGTTATTTCTTGCCTTCTGCTAGCTTTTGAATGTGTTTGCTCTTGCTTTTCTAGTTCTTTTAATTGTGATGTTAGGGTGTCAATTTTGGATCTTTCCTGCTTTCTCTTGTGGGCATTTAGTGCTATAAATTTCCCTGTACACACTGTTTTGAATGCATCCCAGAGATTCTGGTATGTTGTGTCTTGGTTCTCGTTGGTTTCAAAGAACATCTTTATTTCTGCCTTCATTTCGTGATGTACCCAGTAGTCATTCAGGAGCAGGTTGTTCAGTTTCACAAAATTCAACAACCCTTCATGCTAAAAACTCTCAATAAATTAGGTATTGATGGGACGTATCTCAAAATAATAAGAGCTATTTATGACAAACCCACAGCCAATATCATACTGAATGGGCAAAAACTGGAAGCATTCCCTTTGAAAACTGGCACAAGACAGGGATGCCCTCTCTCACCACTTCTATTCAACTTAGTGTTGGAAGTTCTGGCCAGGGCAATTAGGCAAGAGAAGGAAATCAAGGGTATTCAATTAGGAAAAGAGGAAGTCAAATTGTCCCTGTTTGCAGATGACAGGATAGTATATCTAGAAAACCCCATTGTCTCAGCCCAAAATCTCCTTAAGCTGATAAGCAACTTCAGCAAAGTCTCAGGATACAAAATCAATGTACAAAAATCACAAGCATTCTTATACATCAATAACAGACAAACAGAGAGCCAAATCATGAGTGAACTCCCGTTCACAATTGCTTCAAAGAGAATAAAATACCTAGGAATCCAACTTACTAGGGATGTGAAGGACCTCTTCAAGGAGAACTACAAACCACTGCTCAAGGAAATAAAAGAGGATACAAACAAATGGGAGAACATTCCATGCTCATGGGTAGGAAGAATCAATATCATGAAAATGGCCATCCTTCCCAAGGTAATTTAGAGATTCAGTGCCATCCCCATCAAGTTACCAATGACTTTCTTCACAGAATTGGAAAAAACTACTTTAAAGTTCATATGGAACCAAAAAAGAGCCCGCATCGCCAAGTCAATCCTAAGCCAAAAGAGCAAAGCTGGAGGCATCACGCTACCTGACTTCAAACTATACTACAAGGCTACAGTAACCAAAACAGCATGGTACTGGTACCAAAACAGACATAATAGATCAATGGAACAGAACAGAGCCGTCAGAAATAATGCCACATATCTACAACTATCTGATCTTTGACAAACCTGAGAAAAACAAGAAATGGGGAAAGGATTCCCTATTTAATAAATGGTGCTGGGAAAACTGGCTAGCCATATGTAGAAAGCTGAAACTGGATCCCTTCCTTACACCTTATACAAAAATCAATTCAAGATGGATTAAAGACTTAAATGTTAGACCTAAAACCATAAAAACCCTAGAAGAAAACCTAGGCATTACCATTCAGGACATAGGCATGGGCAAGGACTTCATGTCTAAAACACCAAAAGCAATGGCAACAAAAGCCAAAATTGACAAATGGGATCTAATTAAACTCAAGAGCTTCTGCACAGCAAAGGAAACTACCATCAGAGTGAACATGCAACCTACAAAATGGGAGAAAATTTTCGCAACCTACTCATCTGACAAAGGGCTAATATCCAGAATCTACAATGAACTCCAACAAATTTACAAGAGAAAAACAAACAACCCCATCAAAAAGTGGGCAAAGGACATGAACAGACACTTCTCAAAAGAAGACATTTATGCAGCCAAAAAACACATGAAAAAATGCTCACCATCACTGGCCATCAGAGAAATGAAAATCAAAACCACAATGAGATACCATCTCACACCAGTTAGAATGGCAATCATTAAAAAGTCAGGAAACAACAAGTGCTGGAGAGGATGTGGAGAAATAGGAACACTTTTACACTGTTGGTGGGACTGTAAACTAGTTCAACCTTTGTGGAAGTCAGTGTGGTGATTCCTCAGGGATCTAGAACTAGAAATTCCATTTGACCCAGCCATCCCATTACTGGGTATATACCCAAAGGACTACAAATCATGCTGCTATAAAGACACATGCACACGTATGTTTATTGCAGTATTATTCACAATAGCAAAGACTTGGAACCAACCCAAATGTCCAACAATGATAGACTAGATTAAGAAAATGTGGCACATATACACCATGGAATACTATGCAGCCATAAAAAATGATGAGTTCACGTCCTTTGTAGGGACATGGATGAAATTGGAAATCATCATTCTCAGTAAACTATCGCAAGAACAAAAAACCAAACACCGCATATTCTCACTCATAGGTGGGAATTGAACAATGAGAACACATGGACACAGGAAGGGGAACATCACACTTCGGGGACTGTTGTGGGGTGGGGGGAGGGGGGAGGGATAGCATTGGGAGATATACCTAATGCTAGATGATGAGTTGGTGGGTGCAGCGCACCAGCATGGCACATGTATACGTATGTAACTTACCTGCACGTTGCGCACATGTACCATAGAGCCTAAAGTATAATAATAATAATAATAATAATAAAAAAGAAAAAAAAAAGAATATTTTCTTTACTGCTCATATTCAGCCGTGTAAATAGTACATGTTTATTATAAATATGTTCTATCATATAAATGTATATTATGCATGTGATAAAATATACAAAAAAAATTTAGAATAAGATAAAGAGAAATTAAGTATTTAAAACTTATTTTATTGATGGCAATACCCAGCATTTTAAAAATTATTTAATTGATACATTATATTTTACATATTTATAGGGTACATTTGGCTATTTTACATACATAGAATATAAAGATCAAGTCAGGGTATTTGGGATAGTTCTCACCTTGAGTATCATTCCTATGTATTGGGAACATTTCAAATTCTCTCTTCTAGCAACTTTGAAATATACATTACTGCTAACTCTATTTAGCCTACCCTGCTAACATTAGAACTTATACCTTCTACCTAACTACATGTTTGTACCCATTGACCAACTTCTCTTTATCAACCCCTCCCACCCACACACTTTTTCCATCCTCTAATATATGTCATTCTACTCTATACCTCCGGGGGATCAACTGTTTTAGTTCTTATATGAGTAAAAACATGTGGAATTTGTCATTCTGTGTCTGGCTATTTTCATGACCTTCAAGGACATTCATGATGCTGCAAATGCCATGATTTCATTATTTTTATGGCCAAATAGAATTCCATTGTGTATATATAACACATTTACTTTATCCATTTGTCTGTTGATGGACACAAGTTGATTCCATATGTTTGCTATATTAAAGTAAAAAGCTTCTGCTCAGCAAAGGATACCATAAACAAAGGGAACAGACAACCCGTTGAATGGTAGAAAGTATTTGTAAACTATTTATCTGAGAAGGGACTAATATCCAGAATATACAAGGAACTGAAAAACCTCAACAGAAAAAAAAATCCCATTAAAAAGTGGGGAAAGGACACAAATAGACATTTCTCAAAATAAGACATACAATGGCCATATTGTATATGAAATAATACTCAACATCACTAATTATCAGGGAAATGCAAATCAAAACCACAAACAGTTATCATCTTACCCCAGTTAGAATGGTTATTATTAAAAATACAAAAAATGACATCTGCTGGCAAGGATGCAGAGAAAAGACATCTCTTATACATTGTTCATGGGAATGTAAATTAGTACAGCCACTATAGAAAAAAGTATGAAGATTTCTCAAAAAATTAAAAATAGAACTACCGCACAATCCAGCCATTCCACTACTGGGTATTTATCTAAAGGAAAAGAAATCAGCATATCAAAGAGGCAGATAGCAACCAGTATTTCTAGAATTATGATGCTATTATTGTTATAATGAGTGGTGTGTTTATATTCAAAGTTTTATAACTCTGAGCACTTTTTAATACAGTGACTCAAAGATCTGTTTCTAAACAACATCTGTCCTATTTCTTGAATTTAATAACAAACTTCTGCTAAAATTTATACCATAGAAAGTTAAGTGCCTTGATTTTTAAAAGTTGATATTCTGCATATAGTTAAAAATACTTTTTGCTACAATTAGGTTTTATTACAACTTCTTTCATCATTGATTAAAGCAGGAAAGTAGATGAATTTTAAACAAAAGCAGTTATACAATGATGGAAACACTGATTGATCATAATTTCTAACACTATGTTCTAAAATTAACTGGCTACTCATTATATTCATATGCACATATGCAAATATATTAAGTCTCAATATGTATACATCTATTAGTGGTAATTATTTTATTATAAATTGGAAAAAAATGTACATTTCATCTTTTCAAAAGTCTTTACCTAAATTTCATTAGTATCGTATTTTCCCAAATTACTTAAAGGAATTAGAGTTCAAGAAAATATATCCATATCACTATTAAAATCAAATTTTAAAAAGTTTATACTAAAATACATTAGAGGAATATTCGAAATTGTACATAGAGACAGATCTAGAATGTTTAAATATAATAGAACATTTAAAATGTGTATAATTACAGTATTGTGTTTTATAAAAACTTATTTGAAGAAACTACTTATTTTAATTATAACAATTTAAAAATAAATATGTCTTCCAAATACTAGTGTACATAACAACTTACCTGGGTTACAAAGTAAATATGTGGTCTTTAGAAAGAGTCACCCATTTTAGCATTTGTGGTAAATCCAAATGTCTGTGTGAATTAAATGTCTTGCTTATTGCCCATTTTGCTCTGTATTAAGTGCACTACTGCAAAATGAATAAAATATATAGTCATGTTTAAACTAAAACCCATTAAAAATTCAATTTCTAGAGGAGTTTAATTTACCAAAAACCATTAAGTGATTTTTGGATTAAAATCCAATTTTCCTGATATTGTACAATCTTATGCAACTTTATAACTCTCTAGTTCTTTGTTTTAAAGCTTGTGAATAAAATTTCCTTTTAATTGAAAGCATTTGTAATTTACAACTATAAAACTTTAAGGTTATTTTTTATTTAAAAAGTAGTATAAGCCTTATCTCTAGATTGAAAATTAAAGTTTTAAAAGAAACTTTGAAAAGAGAATGAAAATTAGAAAACTATTTGTAATTAAAAGTAAAAAATAAATTTAGAGCACTATTCTTTATCTCTGGTTAAACTCAACTCAGGGACATGGAAATTATTCAGACAAAAATTGAATTTCTCTTCTACTTTTTCATCTATTGGGCAGGTAAGCTGTTATTTTGGAAAATAGGATAATTAAAGTTAAAAAATCCTGCTTAAAACTTTAGTTTTACAAAAATAGATTTACCTTGGAATTTTTAAAATAAAACTGTTAGCTTTGCAGGTCAACACATTCAAACTCAATATATCTGAGCTAGCTCATGAGATAGTACTGCAAAATCATGCCTTCCTTCATCACTCCTCAACCTCAAGATCTGGGTGAATCATTCTAATGCAGATGACCACTGACCGAGCTCAGGAGGTGATATGAGACTAATAAAATGAGTTAGAGTCTAGAAGGCCCCAGAAGAGCATTAGCCGTTATTATTATTATTATTATTTACTAATAAGAGCAGCATCTATTCGTTAACCAAATGTTAATATGCATTTTTTTATTTTTACATTTTCTACAGGGAAGCTTACTTTTCCATGTTGAACAATTGTTAAAAACTATCCTCCTAATTTTGTTAGTAACCACTTAATAAATTTACTCAAATTACAGAATTTTTACAATTTCAGCTCTCTAAAGTGAAGATCTGACCTGTAAGGAAAAAAATCGCTTTTATGAGAAAGGATGTGACAGGAGACAGTAAGAGTAACAGATTACTGGGCCTCTAGCTTTCATGAAGAAAAAAAAATCTGGGAATTTATATAATTTTTAAAACCAAATATAAAGTGGTATGTTATTACAATTCTTTATCACAATATTTAAAATCATATATAGAAGTCACAAGCACAGATGCTGAGCAGATAGAAAAAAAATTTTTCCTCAACCCTCAATTATCTCAGGTCTTCCATATGAAGTAAAATCATTTATATTTTAAAAAAGTAATAGCTGTATTAATATGAGTGCCAGTGGAGATTTTAATGCTCACATGTTTTTGAGTATGAAAAGTATCTTTACTGTAATCCCAGCACTTTGGGAGGCCAAGGTGGGCAGATAACCTGAGGTCAGGAGTTTGAAATCAGCCTGGTTCAACATGGTGAAACCCCATTTCTACTAAAAATACAAAAATTAGTCGGGCGTGGTGACAGGCACCTGTAATCGCAGCTACTCAGGAGGCTGAGGTAGGATAATCACTTGAACCTTGGAGGCGGAGGTTGCAGTGAGACAAGATTATGCCACTGCACTCCAGACTGGGGGACAGAGCGAGACTCTGAAGAAAAAAAAATGTATCTTCAGCTAACAGCTATTCATTAAATCCTGATAAGGACATAGACTTACTCATCTAACTGTTGTCCCAAGGAGAGAAGGCTTGATTTGTTGTTGTTGTTGTTTGTTATTCTAACAAGAGAAATTAGACAGTTTCAAACCAATTGATGTGAATGTGGATTCTCATACTTTATGAAAAATGTTGACATAATACCAAATTCTAACAGGTTAGGCTATAATTCCAAGAAAGCAACTACTTGTCAACAATGCTCTCCAATTTCTGTTGTTTGTGATTACTTAGTCAAGACAAATTGTGAAATATACTAAGACACTATACAGTTTGCTAACATTCAGAGGTAAAACAATAAAACAACACATTTTTGGAACAGAGAGTATTTTCTTACTGCCATGTTCAAGGGAGAGAATACAGTCATGGGTTCTTAGTTTCTGTTTCTGGTGGAGCCAGTAAAGTCCCTTCTTATCCCTCCTTTCCACTTACCACTAGAGATAGAAACTAAAAATCATGGCTTCAGGCTGCTAAAAGCCTAAAACAAAACAAAACAGAACAACAACAAAATAAGGTGGGTTGGACAAACTTGCTTAAGACTTAACTTATACTTTGTGAAAATCATATATATTTTATCCAGAACCAACGGATACAAAGCTCATGAGGCCAAAATAAAAGACTCAATTTCCAAATTGCCAGACAAAACAAGACCCAGCCAATATATTCTCTTTCTGCTGGTCTGCCTTCACTTCAAAGTTCAGGAGGTAATACATACACACAGATTTACCAGCTGTAGGGATATCACTCAGGCTTGCAAACCGTAATTGCCATGTAATGGGTTATTTTTAAAGGACCAAGTCCTCTTTGAAAAGGATGACCAGAATTCGCATAGATGCCACTGAGATGCTAGAGATGGTACTTTGGTCTAGGATGGTTTGGAAAAGTAGTTTGTACACACTGTTTATTGCAATCTAACCAAAGAAAATGTATACAATGAAAACAAGATTATATGAGTCTACTTAATCAACTCAATTAACCTGGTCAACTCATCCTTTATTATTACTTAAAAAGGAAATAAAAATCACCTTGACAATATTAAAATCTTAATCCGGTCTAAATTTATTTTTAAAAGATAAAATACTTTTTGAAGAAGATATTTTCTCTATATAAAGATATGACACCCATAAATACACAACAAAGCAAAACAAAAATATTCTTACATGAACTTTAAAGGCTTGGGACCTAACAACTTGCATGGAAGTCTTTTCCCCCCCCTTTTCTTCTAATTTGATGTCTAGCCCCTCTCCCCCATGCCAAAAAAAAAAAAAAAAAAAAAGCCGTTGAATTTCTACAAAGTGCACTGATTTAATGATGGTAAAGAAACATGTATAAAGAAGACAAGAAGTCTCATGTTCATATTTTTAGTGTCTTCAGGTACCTGATTGGACATTTTACTCAACATTTAAAAGTAACCTCTATAACATTTCATTTTTATAACTGTGTGAAATAGCTCAAAGTTATTAAGTTTGTTGACTCCTACTAATCAACTCAAATTTTATCAGTAAATTTATAATTTCCCTGAAGCCTGTCTTTATATACAATTATTGGCTAGATTTATAGATAAATAAAAGAAAAGAAAAGTCTAGAAATCTATCTAACATTGTCATTTTATTATTTGGTTCTTTTAGAATCATAGTCTTGCTCTATCACCCAGGCTGGAGTGCAGCATTGTTATCATGGTTCATTGCAGCTTTGACATCCTAGGCCTAAGAAGTCCTCTTGCCTCAGCCTCCTGAGGAGCTGGGATCCAGGTGCAGGCTACCACAACCAGCTGCAAGTACAGGCATTTTTGACAAATGATGCTGAAACAATGAATGTCAATGAGCAAAAAAGAGAGCCTCTGTCCAAACTTTGTATGATGTACAAATATTAACTCAAAATAGATGATGAACTAAACTCTAAAAATTAAAACTATAAGTAACTAAATAGAAATTATAGATGTGACAGCAAGAGCATGCTCTATAAATGATAAATTTTACTTCATCTTATTTTACTAGGAACTTCTACTCCACAAAACATGTTGTGAAAAGAATTAAAAGAGAAACAAGAGGCTTAAAAAATATTTGCAACCTATATATTAATAAAGGATTTGTGTCAAGAATATCTAAAAGCTTTCAAAACTCAATAATAAGATAATAACTCAATAGTAAAACTGAACAAAAACTTGGAAGAGACGCTTCAAAGATACAAAGATGGCAAATAGGCACAGGAAAATATGTTCAACATACTTTGGCATTACAGAAACGCAAATTACATGTGCAATGAGATTTTATTGTACAACCTGTTAAGAATGTCTAAAATAAGAGATTGGGTATATAAAATATTATAGAGGAGGTACAACAACTGCAACACTTATTCCTGCTGATAGAGACGTAAAATATTATGACAGGTTTGGGTAACAGTTTGGCAGTTTCTTTAAAAAAAATGAACATATACTTTGCATATAACCCAGTAATATCATCCCTTAGTAATTAGCCAAGTGAAATAATAATCTGTTTACATAAAAACTTGTAAGTGAATATTAATAGTGGCTTATTTGTAATCTCCCCAAACTGGAAACAATTCAAATGTCCTTCAACTGGGTCATGGACAAACAAACTGGGTAACATCCATAAAATGAAATAATATTCAGCAATAAAAAGTAAAAACTCTTGATAACACCTACCAACATGAATGAAGCTCATGTACTTCATGTTGCATGAAGAAAGTCAAGCTCCAACAGTTACATATTGTTTGATTCTATATATATGACCTTCTTGCGAAGATAACTGTATAGGGACGGAAACCAGATTAGTGGTTACAACTGCCATGAGGGAAGAAGTGATGACAGAGGAGTGAGGGAGAGTTTTCAAGGATAACATAATTCTTCTATGTTATCATCATGATGGTGGTTACGTGAGTATATATACACTTGCCAAAATTCTTAAAATGGTAAATGTGTGAACATGCCTGGTGTGGTTTGGCTGTGCCCCCTCCCAAATCTCATCTTGAATTGTAATCCTTACAATCTCCACCTGTTGTGGGAGGGACCCAGTGGGAGGTAATTGAATCATGGGGGCAGTTTCTTCAATGCTGTTCTTGTGATAGTGAGTGAGTTCTTATGAAATCTAATGGTCTTCTGAGGGGGTTTCCCCCTTCTATCAGCACTCATTCTCTCTCCTGCTGTCCTGTGAAGAGGTGCCTTCCACCATGATTGTAACTTTCCTGAGGCCTCCCCAGCCATGTGGAACTGTGAGTCCATCAAACCTCTTTTCTTTATAAATTACCCAGTCTTGAGTATTTCTTCATAACAGCATGAGAGCAGACTAATACCTAATGCAAATTAGAATCCTAATAATAATAGATGTTTTCACTATAAAACTAAACTCCTCCTGCCTCAGCCCCCTGAGTAGCTGGGATTACAGGCACGTGCCACCACACTTGGCTAATTTTTTTTATTTTTCAGTAGAGACGGGGTTTCACCATTTTGGTCAGGCAGAGGTTGCAGTGAGCCGAGATTGCGCTGCTGCACTCCAGCCTGGGCAACAGAGCGAGACTCCGTCTCAAATAAATAAATAAATAAATAAATAAATAAATAAATAAAATCATAAATAAACTCCTACTCTTAAACTACCTCAAAATCAACTGTAAAATTGAACTTCTAGGAATGGCAGAAACAAGAAGTATTAAAAATACAGAGAGGCCCAATTTGTCCACTTCGACTACTTTCAGTTTCTGATATATTCAGAGTGAACGTGAAAGCAAGGAAAAAAGAGAAACTTCTGATATTAAAAGTATATCTTTTGAGTGTTTATATTTAATAAAGTGATTCTTTTATCAGCACCAGAAGAAAAAATAAGCAAATATGAGGGCAAATCCCACAAGCAACTTTGTGCTTGTCATAGAGCAAAGTCAACTCTATTATTCATTTTTTTACAATCTCAGCATAATATGCTAATGTAGTGTTAGATTTTAATACTTTTTTGTATCTTAAGCAGAGTTAATATCCTTAAAGCAATAAAATTTCTGACAGAAAAGTGAAATTTGATACTGTGTATTATTTCACTTATTTTTGCCATAGTCAAAATATTTTTTCTCTAAAAATATATGGCAATTTTTGTTTTCTCTCTTAAGTGAGAAAATTAAATGTTGTCCCCTTACCATTTATCACAAGTTCAGTCAAATTTTATGAACAGCATTGTATATGACAATAAATGTTTCATTTTTTGTAAAAAAATACTTTTCGTTGATGTTTTGAGTGATAGTTAAATGATTATCCTAATAGCTAAATTTTTCCACAGTCAATATCTCAAAGTCCTATATCCAAAAGAGCAAGTCTCATTGTTAGTATTTACTTGAAATATTTCTGAAATAGCTTTTTTGATAATGATTGAAATTGCTGACATTTTTTAGAATATGGATAACAAAGCTTATATTAGGCATAGGAAATAATACTAGCCCTGCCATTTCCTTATTGTTGGAAATTGCATAAAGAAAATTGTTTTTCACATGATTTCTTGGCAGTATATTTTTGACAGTTGTCCTTTTAGTGATGATTAGTTCAGTAAAAAACATCAAATGCATTCTATGTGATAGTTTATGGCTACACATAATTGAAAGAAGAAGAAGTTGATGATAAAGCTATCAGTGCTACTGTATTGTGAAACTTCTGTTTTCCCCTAGGGGTACAGATTTCCATGGAAATTTATTTTTCTTAGTAGTATTCCATAACCCTTCTAGGGGTATTGCCTTTTTTTATGATGCACAAACAAACATTTATCCGACATTGTTGGTAAGTATTTCTTTAGAGTGATGATTGTATTGGGTTTTCTAAAGAACAATTACAGTTTAACCAGCTGCCACTACCCAGTATTCGCTAATGTATATGCATTTTTAATGCATCAACAATTTCAAACAATTTATACACATTTT
This sequence comes from Pongo abelii, assembly GCF_028885655.2. NCBI lineage: Eukaryota > Metazoa > Chordata > Mammalia > Primates > Hominidae > Pongo > Pongo abelii. The sequence goes on along the minus strand of NC_071999.2, from coordinate 91,181,251 downwards.
AGGAATTCAAATATGAAGCACAACACAATTTTAAAATATATCAAGTATATTTTAAACTATTCAAATAACTATTTTTATACATTTCCTAATTTTCTTTGTTATACGTTTTTAAAATTTTTTTATTCTTTTTTTAAAAAAACTACATGTATATAGGGCATGCTGTTTTTTTAAGGCTGGGTTAACTTGCATTCAAAGGCTTCATTTTAATCGGATTTATCTAACCCATGATCATGTTTTGCAGAGATCTAAGTTCCTGGAGTGCTTTTTTACTTTCCAATGGCACCATGCTGTTTCTTGGTATTCTTTAATTCTCTTTACTTTATGAAACAAATATTAAAGAATTTCAGATAAGCCTTTTGAATGGAATCAAAATTTAAGCCAATTCCTTAATGTTAATAACTGCTTTACCTGAAACAGTAACACACTAAGAACATAAGAAGCCTCCAAATGCAAATTAGTAACTTTTTGTTTGTTTGTTTTGAGACAGAGTCTCGCTCTGTTGCCCAAAGTGGAGTGCAGTGGTGTGATCTCAGCTCCACTGCAACCTCTGCCTCCCGGGTTCAAGCAATTCTCCTCCCTCAGCCTCCCAAGTAGCTGGGACTGAAGCGCACACCGCCATGCCTGGCTAATTTTTTGTATTTGTAGTAGAGATGGGGTTTCACCATGCTGGCTGGTCTGGTCTTGAACTCCTGACCTCGTGATCCGCCCCCTCCCCCACTCGGCCACCCAAAGTATTACAGGTATGAGCCACTGCACCTGGCCCCAGTAACTTTTTTAGAGTTTACAATAACTTTAATTTGTAATTTACCTCATTTTTATTGGTGGCTGACAATCCAGGATATATTTCTGTAGTTGCTTAACCCTGATTGTCTTTGTTTGAAACCAATATATTAGACAGATACATACATATCCAGATGGATAGAGATAAGCACAGAAGAATTAATTGGCACACCACAATAAACATTTGTTTCTTAATCTCTGCTGGTGAACTGAGATTAGGCTGATGTTGTATTTGGCTTGTCAGAGATTGGTTCAAACCTCTGGGTTATAATCACATCTACTTCACATGTCACTTATATCTTTGAACCAGTGGCTTAATAAGGCAAGATCTCAAGGTAAAGGGCACATGTGCAAGAGAACAAACCCAGCTATGCATGCAATAATCAAGCATTTTTTTTACCTGCTATTCATTCCACTGGCAGGAGTAAACCACATGGCTAGGAAGGAAGAGATGTATTGAAAAAGTAAATACAAGTAGGATAAGTGTTACAAAGGATATAGAGAGAGTGGTACAGAAAAAATAACCTTGTTAGATATAAACAACAAGGTACTATTCTGTGAATGAGATCTGAGTGTTCAGCAAATATTAGTTGGTTAAGTGAAGTTCAAACATAAAGGATAAACAGTTATAGAGAGATAGGATGAAGAAAGTAGATTACAAGTTTGGGATGGGGGAATAGTAAAAGGGCAAAGGGAAGAAACAGCTTGGTATTAACACAATGAGGGTTTGGGGAAAACAAAGGACAGACTGGAGATTCAGGCAATTATTGTGCCATCTGCCATGTTCCAGGTTGTAGTATTAGGATAGTAGAATACATAGATTTTAAACAGAGAAGGGAGAGCATCGGAATTGCAATTTTTAAAATAAACATTCTGCCTACAAAGTAGAGGGAGAAAATGCTTTCTCCCACAGTTGGGTCAAACTGTGTTTGGTGATTTTGACAGAGTGTTTGGTAATAGCAGAGATGAAAAAATATTGATTTCAGTAATGGTTAATAAAACATGACTAAGAACAGGTAATAGAGTGTTTACAATATGCCCAACATTGGGCCAAGGGTTTCATTCACTGCCTATTTAAAATTAATAAATTTAATATCAAGTAATTAATCTTCCATTCTCATTTCTTAGTTGAGGATCTCAAGACCACAATACATTTTGGAAGAGATGAAATTAGTTGGGTGAAATCCCTGATGCCAAACCCCATTATCTTTATCATAGTCTATAGTGACTCAATTTTTAGAAGTAGGCTTATAAAAGCATCTTCATAATTGAGTTAGTTTACCTAAAATGGATTTTCTCCAAGCAACTGGTACCTAATGAGGCTGTGTATACCACTAATGACCCTTTATTAACTTCAGCACTGAATTTTTTATCTTATTTATTTCCCTCATGTCTCTGGGAGATGCTGCTTTATTTTTTCCAAAGTAGATCTCTAATAATAGTTGCTTTCTTCTCATTGTTTGCACCTGGAGAGGCCCTTCTCATCAATATGGTGAGCTCAGAAACATGGAAGCCACTTATCTCTGTTATACATCTAAGGACAGCTAATAAGCCAAATAAGTAGAGCAGGAAGCTTCCATGGAGGAATTACTAACAGAAGTACCTAAATAAAAATGCAAAGTGAATTTTTTGAAAAATAGGATTATAGAACTGAAGAGAATGTGTACTCAAAAGTGAAAACAACTTCCACATTTAAAGATAAAAATCAGACACTGACAAATATAGTAATGAAGATAAAATAAATGTTTCAAATTTTGCATGGTTATCTGAATATTTAATATTTATTTCAAGGCTTGACATCTTCGTGGTAATTGGTAACTATTTTTTTTTAACAAGTAACAGGAGTACCCAAAAGAGTTGAGTACATAGTTGATAAAAATGCTGAAATTAGGAAAGATAGAAAACATGTTAACATTCTTTGCAAACAAGTAAAATACATAATTTTTACATTGAGAATGAAATACATATTTGAAAAGTATTTAAATGATACGAATGTTTCAGTCCTGTTATTTTCGTGAAAATTATCTGCATGTACTAGAAAATTATCAGAGTGGCAAATTCATTTTCTCAGATACGTTTAGTAACTACTTCATATGATACCTTAGAGATTATATTTTTAAACACTCTTTTTTCAAGAATAGTGGATAACTTTAGTTACTACTAAGTAGTAATATTGAAATATTATGATTTGTAAAAGCAGGTGCCATACAAAAGGCATGATTCCTCAGCTATTTTCCAAAATTATCTTCTACTTATAATAGAATTTCTGAAGTAGACAGACATTTATGGATTTCTTTTCAGTCTATTGTACGTTTTTTGCATGTGTTATAAATTTGTCTTGGAGTTATGGGCCGAATGTTGTGTTCCCCCCTAAACTTAATGTGTTGAAGCCCTAACCCCCAATGGGATGGTATTTGTAGGCGGCGTCCTTGGGAAGTAATTAGTCTTAGATTAGAATTTCAGGGTGGGACTATCCTGATGGGATTAGTGCCCTTAGAAGAAAAGAAGATCAGATCTCCTCCCTCCTCTGTCATTCCCATCTCTTCCTCTCCCCAGTCTTCTCCCTCCCTCCCTCCCTCTCTGCCTCTCTTCTCCTGTTCGAATTCTTAAATAACTACCCTGGAATGAACATGGGATAATTCAGGCACATGCTTGCTGTGAAAGTGAGCTTCCAAAGAGACATGCTTTAAATTATTTTAAAACAACTTCATCAGATAAAAAGATATCTTATATATATATTATATATATTATATGTATATATTATATATACATATATAATATATTATATTATATATACATATATTATATGTATATATTATATATAATATATTATATGTATATATTATATATAATATATGTATATATTATCTATATTATATGTGTATTTATTATATATGTATATATTATATATTATATAATATATACACATAAATTATATATTATATATTATATATACATATATACATATATAGTATATAATATGTATATATTATGTATGTATATATAAGATATTATATATATTATATGTATATATGTATATATAATATATTATATAATATGTATATATAATATGTTATATATACGTATATATAATATATTATATATGTATATATAATATATTATATATGTATATATTACATATTATATATACATATATAATATATTATATATACGTATATATAATATATTATATATACGTATATAATATATAATATATATACGTATATATAATATATTATATATATTATATATATTATATATGTATATATAATATAGTATATTTAATATATGTATATATAATATAGTATATTTAATATATGTATATATTATATATCATATTTAATATATGTATATATTATATATGTATATATTATATTTAATATATGTATATATTATATATGTATATATTATATATGATATATTATATGTATATATTATATATTTTATGTATTATATATGTATATATTATATGTATATATTATATAGTATATGTATATATAATATGTATATATTATATAGTATATGTGTATATAATATATTATATAGTATATAAATTATATACAATATATGTACATATATTATATATTATACAGTATACATAATATATTATATATTATACAGTATACATAGTATATTATATATTATACAGTATACATAATATATTATATATTATACAGTATACATAATATATTATATATTATACAGTATACATAATATATGTATATATTATGCAGTATACATATTATATGTATATATTATACAGTATACATAATATATTATATATTCTACAGTATACATAATATATGTATATATTATACAGTATACATAATATATGTATATATTATACAGTATACATAATATATTATATATTATACAGTAACATAATATATGTATATATTATACAGTATACATAATATATGTATATATTATACAGTATATATTATATATTGTATATTATATATTATATATGTATATATCATACATGTATATATAATATATAATATATATTATATATGATATATATGTGTATATAATATATGTTATATATGAATATATAATATATAATATATGTTATATATGAATATATAATATATAATATATGTTATATATGTATATATTATATATAATACATGTATATATAGTATATGTTATATATGTATATATTATATATTATATATGCGTATATATTATATATTATATATGTATATATTATATATGATATAGGTGTATATAATATGTATTATATATGTATATATTATATATATTATATATGTATATATAGGATATATTATATATAATATATGTATATATCAGATATATTATATATGTATATATTACATATATTAGATATATTATATTTGTATATATTACATATATAATATATGTAATTTATATTACATATATTATATGTATATATACATATATAATATGTGTAATTTATATTACACATATTATATATGTATATATAATATATATTATATATGTATATATATATAAAGGGAAATGGCTGTGCTTTAGTCAGGAGTAGGCGGAGGTGGACTTCTGGCGCGGCATAGCTCAGTGGTTTTGGAGAGCAGTCACACAACTCCACACATGTAACCATGCCACGTGAGTCACATTAGGTGATAACCCCCCTGAGCTTGTACTTGGCTCAGCACCACGACTGTCTGTAAAAGGTATAATTACACTGCCAACGCTGTACATATGCCTCACTCGTGCCCAGAGAGAGTAAAACCACGTTGGAACTGTCTATGATTCCTCGAGTTTTTCCAGCTACCCGCCACTCACCCATCAACTCCCCTCAGACCTCAGTTATAACCTGACAGTTGGCGATAGGAACAGGATCCAAAGGTGAGTGAGACTTCGGTGCCCGCTGATTCCGGGTCTTCCATGTGGCCACAATATGGGCTATGGTACCCGGTGGCAGCTGTGCTCCTCGGATGGGCTCTGGTGGAAACCTGGGCAGTGGTAGATGGGACCCCGCGAGCATGGAGAAGGAATTGAAGCAGCTGGAAATGCGGAGCACCGACAAGGAGCGAGCTTTTGCCTGCAGATTTGGATGGGCATTTTTGACTGCTCTACTAGAAGAACACACCCAATCCCTGAGGGATGCAGCACAGGTAAGTCCTCCAGGCGCAGGTGGGCACCTGGAGGCCTGGATACAGAGCTTGGAAAAGGAATTAGAGGCTGCTCTGAATGTAGGCCTGGGTTTGTCACCTCGGCTGGAGACCCCCACTCGGTCTGATGCCGAAAAGAAAGAACCCCAGGTGTGGGTTCGTCCGGTGGTCCGTAATGAGATCTAGAGGCAGATCATAAAGAGCCATTGGGGCTCCAAGGGCAGACTTGGGGAACCCCCACCATAACGCAACACACTTCATATATTACCTATACCCCAGGTGAGTTGTGGGCATTAGGCAAGCAGTGCCGCCAGTGTCCAGGGGAGCCTCTGCCTGCATGGGTGCTTTGTGGGACAGGGAAGCAGATAGTATCTCCTGTTTCACCTCTGAGATGGAAAAGTTGGCCTCTATCATGGCTCACCCCATCCCTCCACCAGCGGTTGTAAGTAAGCAAGTGGTTAACCGCAGGGCAAGGTGACCAACTGCGTGAAATGATGCTGGTGAGATACCCAAAACGATTAGTAAACGGCAGTCGTATGCCGATTTGGTGCAGGTCATCCGGGAGATGGGTATGCGGCAGGCTATGTTTGACCTGAATACCTGGAGGCCAGATGATGAATGTTTCGTCTCCCACTTGAGGGATCTCGTGTTGGGTTCTGCACCCCCGAGCCTCTTTGGCTCCCTGGCTGTTCTCACCCGCTACGTAGGGTGCTGCATACATGAAGTGACCACCGCTAGGGTGTTTCTCGGGGAAGCAGAAGGCCATTGGAGGGACTGAGGGGTTCATGCCATAAAAAAGGGGAAGGTACTCTGCATGCAGGGGGGCACCCCCACAGGAAAAAAAAAGGGGCCTCAAAAAGTGACACATTCACAGATGTGGATAGTTTTTATTTTGGCCGGGATTGACCGAGGAAAAATTGGTTAAGTAACCCAATGAAGTACTCTTAACTTTGTGGAGACAGTTGTCTGCGGAGCAGCAATTCCAGAAAATGCCCAAGTGCGGGAAGGACATTGAAACCTGACCCAGCCCCACCTGGGTGCTTCAGCAAAAAGACTACTTGCTGCAACCAGGTAGAAATATAGAGCCTTTCCTGTTTGATGAGGGAACTGGCCAAGGCACCCAGCTTGCGGGGGACACTGGACGACTGGAGGCCACATGTGAAATTAGCACTCCACTGGTCCCCCGCCAGTGTACAGCGGGTGCTGGTGCTAGTCAGTACTGGCGCAGATTGCGGCCTTGTTTATGGAAACCGGGATAAGTTTCTGGGCAACCTGCTTACATTGACAGTAATGGAGGCCAGTTCAGTGAAAGTGAAACCTCTGTCTCTGCACTTCGGCATCGACTGTTTGGCTTCCCATTTATTTACTGTATATGTCTCTACTATACTGGAATAAATACATTCTGGAGGTGGACATGTTACGTGGTCTGGTGTTATAAACCACAGCTGGGGAATTCAGTCTGTGAGTGCATTTGATGAAGCCAGTGCTGCATGGACGTATGCATCACCAGCCTCAGGTCCTGCTACAACCCTGATGGGTTACTTCCACCCATTGACACCATTTGCTGGATGGGCATACGGACGTAACTGAGACAATTATAAAGTGGGAGGAGGTACAGATAGAATTACACTCGAGAATTATAGGTCCACAGCCCCTATAATTCTTGAGTATGGCCAATTAGAGAGCCTGATAGAATTTGGTGGATGATGGTAGACTATCAGAAACTGAATAAAGTAACACCCCCTTTGCATGCAGCTGTAACATCAGTCCTGGATTTGATGGGCCATTTCATGATGGAACTGGGACAGTACCACTATGTAGTGGACTTGGCCAATGCATTTTTCTCCATAGACATTGCTCCAGAAAGCAAGGAACAGTTCACCTTCACGTGGGATGGGTGACAATGAACTTCTACAGTGTTGCCACAGTGCTATGTGCATAGCCCCACCATATGTCATGGTCTAGTCACCACCAATTTAGCCACCTGGCAATGTCCAGAAGGGGTCCGCCTCTTTAATTATATTGATGATAATATGTTAACCTCTGATTCTCTTACAGATTTAGAAGTGGTGGCACCCCTCTTGCAGCAACATTTGGCAGTGTGCGGTTGGGCCGTCAATGAATCTGAGGTCCAAGGGCCTGGATTATCTGCCATTGGGAGTTATCTGGTTGGGTAAGACAAAGACCATCCCAGGAGCTATCATTGGTAAGATTCAGGTTTATTGCTGGCTCACCACGGTGAAGCAGATGCAAACTTTTTTGGGCCTGCTGGGATATTGGTGAGCATTTGTGCCCCATTTAACTCAAATGATAAAACCATTGCATCAGTTAACAAAGAAGGGAGCTACTTGGATTGGGATGATGCAGCTGAGACTGCCGCTAACTGGGCTATTCAGCAGGCACAAGCCCTATGGGTAGTTGACCAGGGGTGCCTGTTTGAGCTGGATGTGCATGTGACCACAGATGGTTTTGGTTGGGGCCTGTGGCAGTGCAAGGAGTGCTTGAGAACACCAGTAGGCTTTAGTTCCCATCTGTGAAAGAGAGCTGAGCTCCAGTATTCCTTGATAGAGAAACAGCTAGCAGCTGTATATGTCACCCTTCAGGGTTGTGAGAGTGTGACAGGACAGGCTGCAGTGGTCATGCAGATGACTTACCCCCTCATAGCGGGATGGGAGCGCTCATGGGTAATGATTCCCCCAGACTGGGATAGCGCAGACATCCACCTTGGCAAAGTGGAGCACCTACTTGGAGCAGTGCAGTATGCTGAGTAAAAGCCCCTTAGCAGCAAAGTTACAAGAGGTCTTGGGACCTATAGTCCTAATGCAAGATAAGGCCATGGGGCCTGAGGCACTCCTTGAACCCTGAGCCTTCACCATTTAAAGAAGGGAGTCCTCCCGTTTCCGATGGGCAAGGTACACAGATGGGTCTAGCCAAGGTGCTACTGCTGCCTGGACTGCTGTTGCAGTCCAACCTAGTACTGACACCATATGGTTTGAAATCAGGTGTGGGCAGAGTAGCCAATGGGCAGAACTGAGAGCAGTGTGGATGGTGATCACCAAGAAGGTGACACCTAGGGTAATCTCCACTGATAGCTGGGCAGTCTACCGAGGCTTAACTTTGTGGTTAACGACTTGGAAAATACAGAATTGGCTAGTTGGCCACCGACCCATTTGGGGCCAAGCCATGTGGCAAGACCTCTGGGAAATGGGTCAAGAAAGATGTTAACTATTTATCATACGTCAGGCCATATGCCTTTGGCCACGTGCCTGGCAATGATGAGGCAGATGCCTTGGCAAAGGTCTGATGGTTAGCGTCAGAACCTACAAGAGATATGGCCTTCTGGCTACACCAGAACCTGGGACATGTGGGGCATAAACTGATGCAACAGGTCAATAAGCACTGGGGTCTGTCCCTGTCCACACAAGATATTTGGAAAGCTTGTCAGAAATTCCCAGCAGGTGCTCAGACATACCCTAAATAGAGAGAGCTGCCCAGTGTTACACAAGTGATGATAAGGCAAGTGCCCTTGACCAGGTGTCAAGTAGACTATATCAGTCTGCAGCTGAAGTCACAAGGGTATACGCATGTGCTAACAGCTGTGGACATGGCGTTGTTCACCTACCCATGCCTGGTGGCCTACCAACAGCACACCATCCAGGCCCTGCCACACTTATGTACCATATATGGTCACCCTTTAGCCATTGAGAGTGATAAGGAAACACATTTCACTGGACAACAGGTACAACAACGGGCAAAATAAATGGATATAAAGTGGGGATTCCATGTGCCATATAGCCTGCAAGCTGCAGGTATGATTGAATGATATAATGGGCTCTTGAAGAATGGGTTATGCTTGCATGTCACACCCTGGTCTTTGTGGGGCTAGAATTCCAGGCTGGACCCGGTGCTCCAAACCTTGAATGAATGGCCACGAAAAGGTGGCCAGGCCTCAGTGGATGCTTTGTTACACTGGGCTATCACCCCCATTCAGTTGCAGATACACACCAAGGATGACATTTTCCAACCATGTATGGAGACTGACGGTAACCTGTTGTTGCCTGCACCAATGCCCCTGAAGATAGAGGAACAAAAAACCTGGCTGTGACCATGGATCCTCCGAGCCCCCCACTGTTGGTGGTTGGCCACTGTAGCTCCCTGGAGGGAGGGCTTACAGTATGGCTTGCATGTCACTCCTTGGATATTCAATACATGGCACCCGCGGTTGACTGTTCATAGGGGAATGACCAGAGAAGAAACCCTCCTCCAGGGGACATAAATACTTTCTGTGTGGCCTGTTATGAGCTCGCCCATGACTTTGGCACAGATACAGGACTCAAAGGAACCATGGGGAGCTGAGAAGGGGTAGTACCATCACTCAGGGCAAAAGCCCTTGGCGGTCGCATTGTTATCCAGGGATGGAAAGTTAGCCTGTATTTTGCCTGAGGAATGTGATCTACCTCTGTTCGTACCTGTGCCTGCTCTGTCATTTAGACTGTAGGTTAACATGCTTCAACTGCATTGTGGACTGGGCCCACACCTATGCTGAGGTGACCCATGTTTCCAACTGTTGGATCTGCACTGCCCCCCTGCCAGCAGCCGCTGCTGCTTGCCTTGGCACATACATTCAGCATCTGCAGAGAGCTGGACATGGCTGGAGACTCTACGATTCCTCAAGTGCTCTTCCAGCTACCTGCCACTCGCCCATTGACTCCCCTCGGACCTCAGTTAGGATCTGACATATATATTTATTTATATATACTGCTCAAAGGAAGTTGTTCTAAATGAAGTAGTTGCTTTAAAGGAAGTAAACATTGAGAAAAATTAGATCCCTTGCTTTATATGAAATTAAGTATATTCTAAGATGTTTAGTGGTTTTTTTTCTACTATGGGAAAAATAGGCCCCCATGCAATATTTTATCAACAATGTCAATTATATACAAACCCCTCAAATATAACAGTGTTGCCAAAAGTGCCTGAGACTCAGATCTTAGCAAGCATTATGGGTGGTTTAGCAGGGAGAATTGGGGCTAAATTACAAGACTTCTACCCCAGGGATTCAAAGGCGTACAGTTTCTATTATTCCTTCATAAAATATATGTGTATTTTAGATATTTTTTCTCTTCATTGAAGCAAAAAGTCACTCAACTATGCAGGTTTATGCAGGTATAATTTACCTTAGAAAAGCCCTGTTCCTTTGAACTGAAACTCAGTTCAGTTTTTTTTACAAGTAATCAGTCTATTTTTCAGCCATGGCTTGAGCTGGTTAGCCAGAAATTCAAAGAAATTTAATGTAAACACATGATTTCTGATGCACTTTTATCTTGGTTTACTAGTTTGTAAAACAGTAGAAGACTGAAGGATTGCAGAGTGCAGAATAACAGGAAAAACCTTTCCAAGACTCACATAAACTGTAAGCTTCCTTAGCCCTCCTCTTTTTTTGCTACTACCCTGCCATGTGATCAGCTTCAATCTGGACGCCAGCTGTTTTGGGCACTGCTGGAGAGGTGATTTGTCATCTCTACAGCCTTATATCTCCCTGTATGCATCTTTACTCCTTCTCTTGGGGGCTTGAAGATGCTTTGGATTAGAAGAAATGGAGCCTAAGGGTTGACTTGACATGTTAGTTTTAGAGTCTGTGTTCCAACTATGTCACATTAAGTCTAAGAGTTCAGGGGTCTAAGCAAAGATTATAACTCAGTGTTAGTTTCTTTTAAGCCTAATTGAAAATTAGAATCACCCAGGGAGATTCTGTGCCCTGGCCTTACTCCTAAATGTTATGAATTAATTGGTTTCAGGTGAGGCCAGACAGGCTTCATTTTCAAAAGCTTCCAGGTGATTCTAATATACTACCCAGGTTTAAAAATGTCCCAATTCTTTTAACAAGACCTTTAGAGCTCTATCAACAAAGCATGGTGTGCTCTAGATAGTAAGGTATCCTTGTAGTTACTATACGTGCCTTGGCTCCTAGAAATCATAAGAAGTTAATGATAAAACTGTAAGATTTTTACTGATTACAAACTGTAATTGTGCTGCCAAAAATATTGTCACATAATGTTAAGTATATATATTATTAGCCTTGATAAGTCTACTGTCCATCTAGGAGTCGCAGGGCACTTCATATTTGCTTCTAGAACTGCCCACGCAGAACCTATCCACCCATATATAATATTTTCCTGTTCCCTTGTGTGTGTATTTTCAGTCAAGATGAATAAAGAGTTTAGTTGTTGCATTATTTTTTATTTTTCTACTTAATATTATTTTATATGGTTAATATGGTCCAATATAGTTTTGAAATTTTTGAAATGATGTTAAACATTTTCCTATTAGATATTTTGCTTCTATAAAATCATTTTTGTTATAAATATGACAGTGATTAAGTCATTTTAAAAATTGGCTGCATCAATAATTTTTTCCTTCTCATATACTCAAAATATATAAGTACCTTACAGGATCATAACATGTATTTCCAAATGGCTTCTTAAAAAATGACTGTCATTATAGTATGTAAATTAGAAGATAGATGGAAATTGATACTTCATTGTTCAGTTGACTGGCCTTTATTAATACACGCTTGTTTATTAGCATGTTTATATTTTTATTTGTAAAGCTACTGGTCATTTGCACTAGTTTAATCATATACTGTCTGCTTCTATATCTCACTAATTAACTTTTGAAATTTTAATGTTACTTAATACACTTGAAAAGTCTCTATTTCCATTATTTTCTCATTTTAACAAAATGTATTACCAAAATTGTTCTCACATATTCTTAATTTTCTCATTTTAACAAAATGTATTACCAAAATTGTTCTCACATATTCTTAATGTATTTTAAATGTCTATGTTTTTTATATAAACATTATGCTTTATACATCAATTATATTTACCCTTTCTTATGTTATTATAGCATTTAGAAAGCCCTTTAAAATACTACAATCAGATGCAGTGCAAATTTTATTGGTATGCAGATGTATTTTATGAATTGTTTTTTTCAATACACGTGGAACCTATTTTGTTGTATAGTTTAAAAAGAAACTGTAGATTGATAGCAAAACCACTTAGTAAATGACCCGTTTTCCTTTTGGTGTTGAGAGACTGCAAATGACTTTTTTTCTACAAAATCATATGGTCTCTGATGTTTTATTGCAACATATTTTTGGATAAATGGATAGTCCCAGACTTAAGGTGGTTTGACTTATGATGATTATTTTTCCAAAATATTAAGATTTTCTTAGAATCCATAGAAAGCTCAATGCAGGCATCCTTTAGAGATTGACTTGATCACCAGTTCTTAATTGCCTTTGTTACCTTCTATGCCAGTCAGAAAAATAGAGTAGATCAACTTCTCTTCTCTAGCCCCATTAGGGTTGAGGGAAAAATTTGGAAGTTTGTGTAGCATAAGATGAAAGTCTTTTGAAATTCTTAACAATAGATTTATATGTTATATTATTCCCAGAGGATGGAGTTTTCCATACTTGTAAGTATGATATAAAAGAAAAGCTTCTGATCATTTGTCATAAGCATAACCATAACACCAATGGTATTAAGTAAATATCCTATGGGTGTGTGTTTGAGTGAGTGATCATGTGTGTTTGATGTCTCCATTAAATTCGAGGAAAGGATAACTTGTTAAAAGAAAAATATGGAAGAGCAAAACCCTAGCAAGGTGTTACACTTCAATATTTCTTTTTTTGTATAGGTCTACTGTATGAGAGAGTGAGAATATAATCCCTGTATTTTCAAAGCAATAAATTTGTCTTTTAATCAGAGAATAATGCAACTTGTTTTTTAATGTTAATAGGCATATGAGATTATGTGAGTAGGTAGGTAGTCTATAAACATAAAAATTGTATCCATGGGAGAGGATGTAATTTTCCCAAATTACACGTCTTTTAAATAACAGACAAAATGAAAATGGAGAAGGCAAGTAAATACTCCAGCTTAAAGCAGTTGTGATAGAGATGGAAAATCAAGAATGAAAATCCACACTGTAGAAACTAATCACCACGAAGCAATACCACATTTAAACAGCAGTGCACTTTGTTGGGTATAATATGCTTAAGTCTCAAAAACGTCTGTCAATAATCATGGCACTAATTCCTGGAAACCCTGTCATTACTGATGAAATGTTAAAGAGTTAGGCCAGGCTCATGGTTCATGGCCGGGCACAGTGGCTCATGTCTGTAATCCCAGCATTTTTAAAGACCAAGGTGTGCATATCACTTAAGGCTAGAAGTTCAAAACCAGCCTGGCCAACATGGCAAAACCCCATCTCTACTAAAAATACAAAAAAAAAGAAAATTAGTGGGGCATGGTGGTGCATGTCTGTAATCCCAGCTACAACAGGAGGCTGAGGAGACTCGACTGAACCAGGGAGGTGGAGGTTGCAGTAAGCTGAGATTGTGCCACTGCACTCCAACCTGGTGACAGAGCACGACTCTGTCAAAAAAAAGAAAAAAAAGTTAAATCTCTTTTTGGATTGAGACACACTCTTCATGGAGAGCCTGTTCTGTCAGTATACAGGCACCTAGAAATACTTTGGAATATGAATTATAAACAACCCAATAGCTAGGTTTTTGGTCAGGTGGCTAGAGTGGCAAAACTGTAATGTCCATTTACTTGTATTTTCAGTTTTAATTGTAACTTAGTTTTATTTTACGAAGACCCAGATGCCTGGGCCAAATAATGCAGTATGCCTGGGTAACGTATGTTTTGAAGACTTGCTTTAAGCCTGACGGAAAAACGCAAGATAAACATCACTCTAAAGATTTGGCAGTAGAAATATTGGAAAGAGGGGTACTGCCATACCATTCCAATGACAGACCAATCATTGATCAAAAAGAAATATTCTTAGATAAGCCCTCATTTTAATATTTCTCCAGCTTTAAAATCATAGAGTTAACTATTCACTTATGTAGCCATATAGTTTACATCAGTTAATCAAACATTTAGCGAACATAAATATGTTTATGAAGCATTAACTGAATGATACAGAGGAATTTATTCCAAAATCCAGTGTTTTTCAAGCAACCAAACATGGGACAGAGCCATTCCATTAAAAAAAGTATACACTGACTCAAGGTAAAATGAGAAATATGAGGAAAATATAATACTTTGATTATTTTTGTAAGCAGATATGTTCAAACTAATGGAAACATTAACAAGGGTTTGATGTTTTTTGTCAATGAAGAAAAATATTGAACCTCTAAACATGGTATTAGTACAACAAAACACATGAATTGGAATAACATTTAAGTTAAATACATGTGAAAGGAAAAATACCTATCCTGCTGAATTCGTTTGGCTCCAACTAAATCACACATTGACTTGTAATCCTCAATATTGGGAAGAGACCTGGTAGGAGGTGTTTGGATCATGGGGCCAGTTTCCCCCTTGTTGTACTCATGATAGTGAGTGAGTTCTCATGAGATCTAGTTGTTTGGAAATTTGTAGGACTTTCTCTCTACTCTCTCTCTCTCTCTCTCTCCTGCTTCGCCATTGTGAAGATGTGCCTGCTTCCCCTTCACTTTCCCCGTAATTATGTTTCCTGAGGCCTCCACAGCCATGCTTCCTGTACAGCCTGCAGAACTGTGAGTCAAATTAAACCTATTCTCTTTATAAATTACCCAGTCTAAGAGTAGTTCTTTATAGTGGTATGAGAAAGGATTAATACAGTAAATTGCTACCAGATAAGTGGTGCATTGCTTTAAAGAAAATGTGGAAGCAGCTTTGCAACTGAGTAATGGGAGTAGTTCGGGGGACTCAGAAAATGAGGATGATGAGGGAAGGTTTGGAACTTCCTAGAAACTTGTTGAATGGTTTTGACCAAAATGTTAATAGTGATATGAACAGAGATGGCCAAGCTGATGAGGTCCCAGATGGACATTACGAATTTATTGGGAACTAGAGTAAACGCCACTCTTGCTATGCTTTAGCAAAGAGACTAACGACATTGTGTCACTGCTCTAAACATCTGTGGAATTTTTTAACTTGAGAGAGATGATTTAGGGTATCTGTTAGAAAAAATGTCTAAACAGCCGAGTGTTCAAGAAGTAAGCTGGCTGCGTCTAACAGCATGTTCTTATATGCATTCACAAAGAGAAGGTCTGAAGTTGGAACTTATATTTAAAAGAGAAATAGAGTCTAAAAGTTTGGAAAACTTGTAGCCTGATCATGTAGTAGAAAAGAAAAGCCCATTTTCTGGGGAGAAATTCAAGCCACCTGCAGAAATTTACATGAGAAAAGAGGGTCCAAATGTTAATTGCCAAGACAATGGGGAAAATGTTTCCAGGGCATTTCAGAGACATTTCCAGCAGCCCCACCCACATAGGCCTGGAGGCCTAAAAGGGAAAATGGTTTCACGCACTAGGCCCAGGGCCTCACTGCTCTGTGCAGCCTTGGGACACAATGCCCTGCTTCCCAGCCACCCCAGCTCCAGCAATGGTGGAAAGGGACCAAGGTACAGATTGGGCCATTGCTTCAGAGGGTGCAAGTCCCAAGTCTTAGTGTCTTCCATGTGGTGTTGGGCCTGAGGGTGCACAGAAGGCAAGAATTGAGGTTTGGGAGCCTCTGCCTAGATTTCAGAGGGTGTATGGAAACAACTGGATGTCCAGGGAGAAGTCTGCTGCAGGAGCAGAGCCCTCATGGAGAACCTCTACTAGGGCAGTGTGGAGGAAAATATGGGATTGAAGACCCAACACAGAGTTCCCACTGGGGCACTGCCTAGTGGAGCTGTGAGAAGA
Source organism: Pongo abelii (assembly GCF_028885655.2). Taxonomy (NCBI): domain Eukaryota; kingdom Metazoa; phylum Chordata; class Mammalia; order Primates; family Hominidae; genus Pongo; species Pongo abelii. The sequence goes on along the minus strand of NC_071999.2, from coordinate 91,164,613 downwards.
GGGCCACTATCCTTCAGATCCCAGAATGGTAGATCCATCAACAACTTGCACTGTGTGCCAGGACAAGCTGCAGGCACTTAATGCCAGCCTGTGAAAGCAGCCTCAGGTGCTGTACCCTGCAGAGCCACAGGGAAGCAGCTGCCCAAGGCCTTGGGAGCCCACCTTTTTCACCAATGTGGACCTGATATAAGACATAAAGTCAAAGGAGATTATTTTGGAGCTTTAAGATTTAATGACTGCCCTGCTGGGTTTTGTACTTATATAGGGCCTGTACCCCTTTGTTTTGGCTGATTTCTCCCTTTTGCAATGAGAACATTTGCCCAATGCCTTTACGCCCATTGTATCTTGGAAGTAACTAACTTGTTTTTTATTTTACAGGCTCATGGATGGAAGGGACTTGCATTGTCTCAAATGAGATTGGACTTGGGACTTTCGAGTTAATGCTGAAATGAACTAAGACTTGGCAGACTGTCGTGAAGGCATGATTATGTTTTAAAATGTGAGAAGTACATAAGATTTGGGAGGGGCCTGGGGCAGAATGATATTGTTTGGCTCTGTGTTCCCAGCCAAATCACTCATTAAATTATAATCCTCAATGCTGTGGGAGGCCAGAGGTGATTGGATCATGGGGGTGGTTTTCTGCAGTTCTCATGATAGTGAGGTGAGCTCTCATGAGACCCGGTTGTTTGAAAGTCTGTAGCACTTCCTCCTTCCTGCTCTCCTCTCTCTCCTGCCTCACCATTGTGAAGATGTGCCTACTTCCCCTTTTCCTTCTATCATAATTGTAAGTTTCCTGAGGTCTCTCCAGCCATGCTTCCTGTACAGCCTGCAGAACTGTGAGTTAATTAAAGCTCTTTTTTAAAAAAATTACCCACTCTCAGGTAGTTCTTTACAGCAGTGTGAGAACGACTAATATACCTGTAAGTAAAATAAAACAAAAATTAATTCAAATTAAGCAAATAAAAATGAAGATAGTGCAAAGGAGAGGAGCATAGCATTTAAAAGAAAATAAGGCAATAAGTAAAACAGACAAAAGTATGTATAATAAAGCCATCTCCATTTTCCTTAACAAAGGTAATGATTTTAGAGACTACATATATAGCTACCATGTATATCTCTACCATGTATATCTACTATATAACTATCTCTACTATGTATATATAGTAGAATACTATATATACATGTATCTACTATAGATACATGTCTACTATATATATATAATATATGTATTAAATATAGTTCTGTGTCCCTTCTTGGCCATTCTATTGACTTCCTTCATAATTAAAATTCAATGTTACTGTTCCCTGATGTCACAAATCCTGGGATCTGTTATTATACGTCATGTAAAACCTGGAATTAACTAGATTACAGTTATGATATGCACATAATTTATTTTTAATAAGTTAAAACCGATTTGCTATGTTTGATGTTAATGAGTGTTATAGGGAAGAGCTCTAAAGTAACAATTACTAGATTGAAACTAAGAATAATTTTCTGGGCATTGTTCACAATATTGTATCATATGTATCATATGTCTTCTTTAGAAATATGAGAGAAATATCTCTGGTTCTCAACATCAACATTTTTTTTAACTGTTGTTGTGGTGCTATAATGAAACATTTCCTAATTTCATTGCACAGTGATGCAGGGGTGATATAAACCTACATTTGCTTTATTCATTTAATGCAAATAAACTTTCTCTCTTTCTGACCTCATTATATTATGTGGTTTCAATAAACCAGTTTTTGCATTTTTTCTATTGCTCTATGGAACTCAATGTCATGTTAGTATTGGTTGAAAATACTACCCATTACAACAGATAACTAGGAGGGCAGAGGGGGGAGGCATGGTAAACTTAGGATTTCTCCAGTTTTGATTTATTGATCAAAGTGAATAAGCACAGACCTATGGTTTCATTGTGATAAAAGACCAGCATCATATTCTATAATATCATTTTATAATACTTTTGATACATTATCTTGCTTTTATTCCAGTTATTCAAATACTGGCACCCATTGTCCATCAAGCCTGGAACTATATAAAAGAGTCAGTTTGAAATTTACATTAACCAACCTTAACCTTTGTGGCACAAGGGAAAGTGTCCACAGTTTTTCCTTTCCTAAGAAAAATCAGCTAGTTTTAAAACCACAAATATTTTCCAGGAAACACTGCCATTATCACATCATCTTCTTGGCATAACTTCCCTTTCACCACTGAGAATTGCCAGTCTGTGAGTGGGATGTTTATGTGTAGAAGAAATCTACATGGAATAAATGAAATAATAAATATAGCTTCAACTCCCCAAGTTAATTACTCTGAAATATTAGTTCTGATAATATAGGTTCGTAAATTAATAATAAGTAAATAAATAGATGTGAATCCAAAATCAAGCAAGAGGTAGTTTTATCCTGGAGGTAGACTTCCAATTACTGCCATTTGCTACTTTACAGACGTAGCATCTTTGAAAGGTTGGTCAAAGAGGGAAGGAGATTATCAGTTTCTTCTGTGATTTGTTCAAATTTCTCTTTAAAAAGTGACTGTCTCAAATGAGTTGCTGAAAAATAAGAAGCAGCCAATATTAAGATATGTATGTGTCTGTATGTGCACATATGTACACACCCCATACACTCATACACACATGAGTTTGTATGTTGCATACTAATAAACTTAGAACACTACGGAAATTTCTTGGAGGCATTAATTTATGAGAAAAATGACTACACATTCTTTCTTCTCACATGATTACTGGACCATAGTACATTTTCCTATTACTGACTGTGTTGATAGTTTATTGCTGACAATAGCTAGCTACTCTGCTCTGCCAACCCCTGCTGATATTTTAATTGCTTTCTTTTGTTTTTACACACAGTTGAAAGTTTCGCGATAAACAGCAATTAAAATATACAAATATGTTCAGTGGTAATCATCAGCCTTTTCTGCAACAAGCCAAATAATGAGACTTTGACAGTATTTAATGAGTTTATATTCCATTAAATTTAAATTACAATAGAAACATGTTTTCAGTGCTAGATTATAGCAAATGCAAAATTCAGAAGCAACTAATCTTAGTTGTCTATGCATCAAGAGTAGACCATTATTATTGACATTATGAACATCTGCAGCATAAGGTGACAAAAGCTAAACTTTCTCAGGGTCATGTGAATTGGACATTTTACAGTGATTAGGTTTAAATACTCAATGTGTTGAAAATTGTTTCAGCTATTTGATATTTTGCTGACAAATAAATGTCTGTTACTTATTTCTAAATGTATACTTGATTTTTATTTAATAATAATTGTAGACTAATGAAAGGCATTATAAAATGTCTTTACTTTGTTAGGGAGAGAGTAAAGGGCCAATGTCAAAGTGTGAAGTTTTATATGTATAAATCTAATTTATGTACATCTCATTTATATATATATATATCTCATACATATGTCATATATATGTATATATATGATAAGATAATTTTTGGCAAAGCACTCCTCTGTGAAATCCATGGTTTTTAATCATCTTTATGTCATATTATCTCCTGGACAATCCCCATTTCTTTTCTCTGTCTGATCAGACTCAGTCCCGTGTCTGAGGGCAAACTAAGACTCATTTGTTCTGTCAAAATTATAAGGAGTACACTTCAAAACATGAAATGTTTCCTTCTTTTCCATTCCTTAACTACTTCTTATAAATTGTGTATATGTTTAAGATGCTTTATTATTGCCAACCTCTCAATTAAATGAGCTATTGTTATTTACTATGCACAAGGTTTATTTTGTGACCCCTATAGAAATAGACATTCTTGTCAGTGATTGAATACAAAATTCTCTATCTTTTCGTAGAAATTGTGCAATGTCTCTTTCATGGTGTTCATGCAAGAAATGTGTATTGGTTTGATATTTTTTGGACAGATGATTGATGAATTTTGTAATATGAATCAACTGCCATAAGCAGGAAGGGAAGGATGGATCATTCCTTAAATTCAGAATGTCAGGTGTACTTACCCAGTCAATATATATCTAGCCTTATTAGTAGGCCTTTTAAGCTAAAACCATATAATTTAGGGATTTTATAGTACCACTTCTCTAAGCATCAAACTAAATGAACAATTACTGAAAGCTATTTTAAAAGAACTGAAAAAGACATGTTATAAAAATACATATCTAAAGATCTTTGTAAATATGCTTCCTTATTCAAATTATTATTAAAATCTATTTTAAATTTAAAGTCAATTTAATGTTAAATTTAATTAAAATATTATTAAAATTACTATAAGCTCCTATCTACCCATCATCATTGCCAGTTATGTTGTTTCTTCATGCTTCTTTTTCAAAAATTAAGACAAAAGTTTTTGATGTTTTACTTATTAAAAATTTTTTTGAAAGAATAGTTTTTCCTCACTGCCAATGGTATTGAATACCTCTTTTCCTTTTGAAATTCACATCAGTTTTTTTGGTGTGTGTAAAGAAGATCTCATGAGTCTTTTTCATGAGCCTGGCATTGTCATGAGTGCTTCGTAAGTATTAAAGCAGCTAAGCCTAATCTCAACTTCATGAAATACTTAACTAATATTATCCTCAGTTTAGGGATGAGGAAACTCACACAAAGAAATTGAGTAACTTATACAAGACCGCATTCTAAGAGATGGTGGAGTTAAAATTGGAACCCAGACAACTTGACCCCAAAGGCTGCCTCATAATTCCTACCATGCCTTTCCCATTCTCCTTTTACTTTGCTGGCCCTATTGTTTCACTGCTCAAAAGCCATAACATTTCCATTTCTATTATAAATGGCAAGCTTATCTCACAATGTAAACATTCACTTCTAGAGGAATTTACTCATGAGTGGCTCTAACTCAGCATCTCCTACTCTCCTCTGTCACTCAAAATGCTTGTTGAAAAGTTCCACTTGTGCCTTAAAGTGTTGTCAATTTGAATTCAAACTGTTCTGTGGCAGTTTAAAGAAGGGACAAAGAAGACAAAGTCTGCTTTATCATAATTCCGACAATTCTATTGCTGCTTGTCCAATGATTAAGGCTAATGATATGTCTCCCAAAGCCTCTGGCTAATAGCATTCTAACAATCACTGTCAATTTTTCTTCCCTTTTTCTATACGTTCTCTTTCTGTTATTGTTCACTATCAGCTCTACTCATCAGCTCATATCAAGTTTGTTTTTTGTTTTGTTTTGTTTTTAATTTTGTTAGCTGCTTTCCTACAGGAAAGATTCTCAGTATCTAGTTTTTCCACCATACTTTCTCTTCTACAATTCCTGTCTTAGACAATTTGTGTTGCTATAAAGGAATACCTGAGTCTGGGTAATTTGTAGGAAAAAGTATCTCATGTTTTTGCAGGCTGTACAAGATGCATGATGTCCACATGTGGTTTTGATGAGGGCCTCACACTGCTTCCACTCATGGCAGAAGGCATAAGGGAGCCAGCATATGCAGAAACCCTATGGGCAAGAGAGCTAGCAAAAGAGAGAGGCAGGAGGTTCCATGCTTTTTTAAACAACCAGCTCTCCAGGGTATTAATAGAGTAAGGACCCACTCACTACAGCAAGGACTGTACCAAGACGTTCATGAGGAATTTGCCTCCATGGACAAAACACCTCCCGTTAGGCTCCACATCCAACATTGGGGATAAAATTTCAACATGTTTTGGGAGACAAAAATCCACACTATAGCATGTCCTTACTTCATTAATTTTAAAAAATATTGCTTGTCAGTAATGCAGCAGTATTACTCTTCTTGAAATATTTTAAGGCCATTTATTCTCTAGACAATCCTGTATGAATTGTTCTAACAAAAGTCCTCCATATGTGCCAAATTATTCCTCAATTATTGCTGTGCAACATCTTCCTTTAAACCCACATGGGTTATTGGGCCACCCTTGTCCAGATATTCCATATTCACTCTACTCTTTACTTTTGGTCGCATACATATTTTTTTCCTTCTGGAAAAGTAGCTCTTATTTTTTCCAATTATTAACATTTTTTTTCAACCAACATTTGTATTAAGCCCTAGCATCTACATAAAACCTCCGTTGCTACCCTAGTAGACAGTTGTCTCTTCTCTAAGCTCTTAGGTCACGTTGCATCTGTCTACTTATTTGTTTCTTACCATGCAATAGTGTTTTGTGGTTTCTGTTTATTCCTATTTTAAGTCCTACCACAAGCACTATATCTTATTATTTGTGCATATGCAAAATCATTTATTTGCATCACCATTCTGTAACACAGAGCCTAGAATATATTAGGTATTCACATATGAGGTTGCTGATACACACAAAGTATTTCAGCAAAACCAGTTTGAAAATTTAAATAACAATAAGTACATTAATTAAAAAGCTTAGAAATAGATCTAATTAATGTACTTTAAACAGACAACTAATTTATCAGATTAAAAATGTTACATATTTTGAAGGTGATTTATCAAAAAGCTGATTTTAAAATGTGATTGTTTTGCAAAATTATTTTGTTATCCCCAATTTTTTACTCATAACTAATTAACCATGAATATATATTTCAAAGTGTGGTGAGTGAATCAACTGAAATAGGAAGATAAAAAGTTTTGCAAAGCATAAACTCAGGAGAAAAATAGCCAATATATTAATCAAGGTTATTTAAATGTCATCGAGAGTAGGAGACTTTTTAATGTTTATACTTTTTACTTTCAGAATTTGTTAGTACTTCAAGTTTATTTAAAATACTTTTGGTTTGATTGTTTAATGGGGTAAACAATCGCTATTTTATGGGCTATATTTTTAGTGCTTTTAAATGAAATATATTCAAAAACCAAATGAAATACCTAATAAAATTTCAACTTTAATGAAATTCAAACAGCTAGCAATGTATTTTATTCTACCAATTGCCTTGTGTGTTTTTTAGGATGATGCCATAAAAGAAACATGTTTCTTGTATTCAGAATATCAGAATTTGAGTTCTTGCTATTCACTTTATCTGTAAATTTTTATATATCATTTAATCAATCTGAACCTCAATATTATAATTTATACTATTAAAATTTGATTATTGGCATTTCTGGGTTATGGGTAGAAATAACATAATTAACATAAAAACACATTATGCAACTCTTGGAAAGTAGTGAACCACAAGTATTGATTGAATCTGGATGTTTGGAAGCATTAAAGCAAAAAAGTTAACTGTACATTTAGATTATTCTTCTATATATTCTAACCCAATTATAAAAGAGAGTATACTTATAATTAAGAATGATATGCTATGGTAGATATTACAACTGATAATGCAGAAACACCAAGAATAAAATGAGCTACTATAAACACTTGTATTCCAATACATTTGCTAACCTAAAATAAATGGATAAATTCCTAGAAACATAAAACCTCTCAAGACTGAATCATGAGGAAATAGAAAATCTGAACAGACCAATAATGAATGAGTAGAGATTGAATTGGTAATCAAAAAATTCTCAAGAAAATAAGCCAAGGACCTGATGCCTTCAATGGTGAATTCCAACAAACCTTTAAAGAATTAATACCAATCCTTCTCAAACTCTTGCAATAAATCGGAGAAAAGGGAACACTTGAAAACTCATTTTATGTGGCCAGCATTACCCTGATACCAAAGCCAAACAAGGACATTACAAGAAAAAATGACTGGTTAATATTACCTGATGAACTTGGATGTAAAAATTCTTAACAAACTACTAGCTAACCAAATTCAACAGCACGTTAAAAGAATCATACACATGATCAGGTGGGATTTATTCCAAGAACACAAAGGGAGTTCAACATATGCAAATCAGTAAATGTGATACACCACATTAAAAGAATGAAAAGTAAAAATGATACAGTCATCTCAATGGGCGCAGAAAAGGCATTGACAAAATCCAACATCATTTTGTGATAAAATTACTCAACAAAATAGGTTAGAAGGAATGTACTTCAACATAATAAAGGCCAAATATGACAAGCCCATAGCTAAACATAATACTCAATGGTGAAAGCTGAAAGCTTTTCTTCAAGATCAAGACCAAGGCACGAATGCCCCTCACTTCCACCACTTCTATTCAACGAAGTGTTAGATGTACTTGCCAGAGTAGTTGTGCAAGAAAAATAAAAGTTACTCAAATTAGAAAGGAAAAGGTTAAATTGTCCCTGTTTATATATGTCCTGATCTTACATGTGGAAAACCTTAAAGACTCCATCAAAAAATTTTAGAACTAGTAAACAAATTCAGTTTCAGGATACAAATTAACATACAAAAATCAATAGTGTTCTGTATGGTAACAATAAAGAAACTGAAAAAGCCTCATTAACAGCATAAAAATACTCATAAATAAATTTAACCCATGATGTGAAAGATCTGTACACTAAAAACTATAAAACATTGATGAAAGAAATTGAAGACAGAAACAAATGGGAATTTATCTCATGTTCTCAGATTGGAAGAATTTGTATTGTTAAAATGTCCATATTACCTAAAGCAATCTAATGATCAAATGCAATTTCTATCAAAATTCTAAAAACATATTTTATAGAAATAGGAAAAAAAAAATCCTACAATTCATGTAGTATCACAAGAGGCCCCAAAAGATATAGCAGTCTTGAGCAAAAAGAATAAAGCTGGAGGCATCCTACTAGCTGATTTCAAAACACTCTATAAAGCTATGCTAATCAAACAGTATAGTACTGGCATAAAAACAGGTATATAGACCAATGCAATAGAGTAGAAGAGCCCAGAAATAAATCCACATATATATAGTCAATTGATCTTTAATAAATGAGCCAAGACCATGCAATGGAGAAATACAGTCTGTTCAATAGTGATGTTGAGACAACTGTCTGTCCACATGCAGAAGAATGAAATTGGGCAATTATCTCCCAACCGTATTTAAAAATGTACTCAAAATGGATTAAAGACTTAACATAAGACCTGAAACTTCAAAACTATTAGAAGAAACCAAGCAAAAAAAATATATTGACACTGATCTGAGCAATGATTTTTTTATATGACCTCAAAAGCACAGAAACCTAAAGCAAAAATAAATAAACATTCATTTTGGAACGAATAAACTAAGGGGCATGTGTATATAGACATTCATTTTACAGAGTGAAACGTATTTACCACAGGAAGAATTTTAAATAGGGTTTTCATTAAAATTTTGTTTCCAGTAATATTGAGGGCCTGTCCTATTCTAAATGTCTTTCTCACTCCAAATCGTGCTCACACCACACATTTCTTTTCATGTTCTGATTATAGCTACTCTAACTGTAAAGAAGAAAATGGCTGGAAGCATTTGTTTTACACAGGCACAATCTATAAAGATAAGCAATTTGATGAAATGAAATTACTAAAAATTTTCATCCATTTCCCTGAAATCTTCAGCAAGTAGACCTTCAATCTAGGAAGAACAGCAGCAGGTCTCCCTGTTGGTCTATATTTTCTCAGTACCAGAAAAAAACCACATTAACTGTAGAAACCTAGAGGCTACATTTACAGGAGTTCTGTTCAGGACTTCTTTTGTGTTTCCAACATGTGCATTTCATTTGGAGGAAATGATAGCCATATGGTTTTGATTCATTTACACTGAGTTCCTAAAAGTACAGTGTTTTAAAAGGTATTTGATGTCCATGGAATTTCTGAGCCTTTTTATAAGCCAGTTTATAAAAACCAGAAACTTAAATTTTGCTAGCATTTGAAATAAAATACCAAACAGTTTATATATGCTAAGAAAGGTAAAACTCTCAAATCTATGAATGCATTTTCTTTCTTACTCCCAGGATTTTGTTTGCACATTCTCAGTGAAGTAAAGAATTGAAATAATTATTTACAAAGTTCATTAAAATGCTTTTAGTGAATTATATGGCTAATTATTTTTTAGTATGTTTTATAATATATAAAATTTTCATCCAAATTCCCCTGAACTACACGCAAACATTTTTATGTCCTTGTAGCATTTATTGTGAAAATAAGACATGAATTTGAGCTGTTTGTATTCTGCTAACCGGTTTTGTGATATTAGGAAATTCCAGAAGCCTAAAACATATATTTTAGAAAATTGTAATTATAACAAGCTTTCAGAGCTATAGTTTGCCATTAATTTTTTTTGCAAAATTGTTTATTCAAGTGAAAACTCTAATTCATAATTTGTGTATTATTTAACACTAAATAATTCAGAAATTCAGAACACCTCAGAGACAAGCATATACACTGCAGATACTGGTAACTAAATAAAGAACCTAGTTCAAGTTGGTTTCCAATTGCCAGTGGAATAAAATAAACATGAAGTGGAAATAAATGAAAATAAGAATTTCTTATTTGATTTTAATCATTTTTATTTCTCAAATTGAAGAATTTTTTTTAAGTTTGTTTTACTGCTATGGGTCCAAAATCAACTCATTCAAATCTCTTCTATCTTTTTTTTTCTTTAATACTTTATCAAAGTCACTAGTTACCATACTGGCTGCATGGTAGGATTCAATGATGTCATAAAATCCACATGCTTTGTCAAATAGCATCTCTCTTACAGTCTCCTCAGCAGCTAACTGATGAATGGTATTCCTTTGGTGGGCAGAGTATCTCTCTGCATAGTTACATATTTATTCAAAAGCAGATAATTTGAGAGAACTTACATTAACTTAAAGGAGAAAATGATTTTCTAAAAGCATTATTTTGGAGTAATGTATACTATCTGTACATGTTAAAATCTTCACATGCAATTATTTACTTTTTTACTACAACATTGATTTTTACAGTGGTTGTTCTATGTATTATAATATGCGTACTTTATCAAAGTAGGATTATTATTATGCCACTTCCTGAAAAATTAAACTTACAATATTAAAACGCCTTTTACCAACCACCACTCTTTTTTGCAATTGTTATCATATAGTGGAATCTGTATAAGTAATGATTTTGAAAGTTGTTATTAACTATATTTACGTTTTTCTTTTTTTCATCCTGAAGATTTGAGTTTCCATTTGGTGTCAGCTCCTTTTCGCCTAAAGAGTCTTCTTTAGCAATTTTTAACAGTGGAGTTCTACTGGTGGCATATTTTCTCAGCATGTGGTTATCACAAAGTCTTTATTACACCCATTTTTAAAGAATATTCTCACTTTGTCAGAAATTCTTTGTTTAAAGTTATGATGGTAGTTTCAGGTTTTTTGAAAGGTATTTTACTGTCTACTCTGATCTCCATTATTCTTAATCAAGAATCAGTCATCTCTTACATCTTTCTAAGTAATTTATCTTTCCCTTTTGGGGTCTAATATTTACTTTTATATATATATATATATTTTTTTTTACCAGTTTGCCACTGCAATTTCTAGATATGCTGTTACTTACATAAATTCTGAAGTTTTCTGCTCTAGATGAATCTATATGTTGATGATCTAAACTTTATACTAAATTGTTGAAATCATAATTTTTTTTTTTTTTTTTTGAGACAAGAGTCTTGCTTTGTCGCCCAGGCTGGAGTGCAGTGGTGCGATCTCGGCTCACTGCCAGCTCCCCCTCCCGGCTTCAGGCCATTCTCCTGCTTTGGCCTCCCGAGTAGCTGGGACTACAGGTGCCCGCCACCACGCCCAGCTAATTTTTTGTATTTTTAGTAGAGACGGAGTTTCACCATGTTAGCCAGGATGGTCTCGATCTTCTGACCTCGTGATCCGCCTGCCTCGGCCTCCCAAAGTGCTGGGATTACAGGCATGAGCCACTGTGCCCAGCCGAAATCCTAATTATTTATGTCTCTTTCAGATACTCCAATTATACAAGCAATATACCTATTAATTTTTATCCAATGGGGCACTGGTCTGCTTATTTATTCTATTTTTAAAACCTGCTTTTTTATTTGTTTGTTTTTCACTCTATGTTTTTTAGTGTAAATTACTTATCCTGCTATCTCTTCAATGTCACTGACTACTTTTTGTGGCATCTTTACTTTGTGTAAATGTTGATCCAGTGAAATTTTACACGTTTAGTTCTATAATTTACATTTGGTTTCTATTTCTCTGCCATGATTTTCCAAATGTTCATTTTTAGGTCAAGCTTTTGCTTTAGGATCATGACTATATTTACAATAGACATTTTAGTATTTTTATCTGCTGTTCCCAACATCTGGATGATATTGAGTTTGTTGACAGTTAAAAAATAAAGCTATGAATTATGTTATCCTCCTTCATTTGATGTCCAGTATTTTTTAAATGCATATTGTATAATAGGGGTGATACATTGCAAGAAGCTAAATTATATTGTCTTCCTTTAGAACTTGATGAGATTTTATGTCTCAGATAGTAAAATACTGACAGCTTTTTCAGGCATTGCAGGCTCATCTATTTAGAATATAATTTTGATAGAAAGACGATGGTATGTAGCATACTATACCTACAAAGTACTGATTCTGAGCTAGTCTCTTTTAAAAAATATTTTTTTCATCAAATCATATACTTTCCCAGCTATTGTTTTTTCATTCAAAATCTGCAGGTAATGTTCATCAGACTGATATCAGAGTAAGAGAGAATATTGCTTTATTGTTATTGGTCCTATCGTTTGTTTAGTTTTTACTTTTTAATTATTGCTGCAATTTTAATTCTATGACTAATGAGAAATTAATGTAAATCATTTTTAGACACGTGTTTATGAAATTATGATAACAAAGAATTTACACTCTAATCATATGCTTTCCATATTTAACAAATCTAAAAAATAAAAAAGAATCCTTTACTAAACTATTTTATGTTTTTACCTTGATAATGTGTTTGGAAAGTTGCTTTTTCAGACGTATAAGATTTATTTTATGCTTTATTTTTAAGAAATAAATAAGAAATAAAAACACTTATTGACAATGTGAAATTGCTTTTATCCTGTATTTTTTTCTCGATAGAACACATACTTAAAAAATGAATTTTATACTGCTGTCAATATTTCAAAATCATATAACAAACCATTATTTAAAATATACTCAGTAATATTTTAACATGACTAAACTAAAAACACATTACTTTAAAAATATATTATGGTACTAAATAAAATGTGTGTTCTTACTGAATAAATTAAGAAGTCTCAATAATGAATGTAAAAGCAGACAGGATTATACCCATATGTAAGAGACAGAAAAACGTTAAAGATGGCGGTCCTTTTATTCTTCAAGAAGCTTTTGATTATAAAATCATATACTTAAAATAATTTCAGAGGTCTTAAATACCCATTGATTACTAGTAGTTTAATAGCTTATTTAATTTTCTATTTAAGATCTCCATATTTATAATATGGTATCTTAACCATATGACTTAGTTTCCAATTTGGCTTTGTTGTGTTTTAAGTCTTTCTAGATAAAACATGAGGGAAAACCAGATTGTTCCTTCACTTAAATTTTCACAGATTCTAAAAAATTTTTATAATAATATATCATTTCTAGCAAAAACCTCATGTGTGTAATAAAATAAAATATATCTTCAAAATAAACCAGCCAAGTGCATAGTTAAAATGTCCAACCTAGAAGACTTGCATTCTCAAAGATAATTGTTTCTCTCTGTCAATGGAGTACACTCTATATACAATCTGGGTGCATCTGGGAATGCCATCTGGGCTTACTGTGTATCTTTCCCCTGTGGTTCTTGGGGAATAAGGGGAACTAATAACAATAAGAGGTGTATGATATTTGCTGTGCTGTACTGCAATGATGTCCTTTGCTCTACCTCCAGAGTCTCTGTCTTATGCTAACATCCATGAAACTGGGGTGTATTAACTTGTTAGGCTTCAAGCAGGATAAAATCTGAGTCCTGTTAGATTTCTTGACAGTATTTATTAATCACTAGCTATGTAATCTGAAATATGCTATCTACTGGACAATATACTTTATGAATATCACAGTGAGTGATATCCACAGTGAGTGATATCCGCAGTGAAAAAGACCCATTAGCAAAATGCTGTTATTAATGTTGTGATCAAAGCAAGCAAAAATCAGAGACAGAAATAAAAACAATATGTAGGATTGATGTTATTATTATTTGTGTTATTAATGTTATTAATGTTATTATTGTTGTTATTAAAATTATTAATGTTGTGATCAAAGCAAGCAAAAATCAGAGACAGAAATAAAAACAATATGTAGGATTGAGAGGAGACTTGGGATAGAGCTTATAAAGGATTGTCAGAAAATGACTCTAATTAACAGAATTTGAAGGTGAAAGGCCAATTTTAAGAAGAACCTTGTCACCAGAAGAATGGGTCAGAAAGTAGCACAAGAGGAATCAGCATGTTCGCAGTATCTCAAATGACAACACTGATGTATGTTAGAGAAAGTTACATCTAGTAGTATAGCTAGAATATATGGAGCGAGAAGAAGAATGAAATAGGCAGAAAATGGGTGTATGGTGTTAAAGAAAAAAATATTCTGACACTTCTTAAAATTGTCAAGAAGAACTTTTGAGGGACTGGGCTCAATTCAAATTTAAGCTAAAGTAAAGATCGCTGGGATCTGAAGCCAGGGAGCAATGCAATGGGGTCAGTAGATGGAAAATTACCAAGAGGTGACATCAAGAGTAGGACAATTCTTACTAAACTGACCCAACAAGGTTCTTGAGATAGGCAGGCCAAGGACAAATACATCAAGGGTGGGATGAAGAAATATGAGCAGATATCAAGGATGATCAGGTATCAAAGGTGGAAGGAGGAGTCTTGCAAAAGAGACGTAGAATGATTCCTGCTAAGACAAGGCTACTGGTAGAAGACAGTGCTTGCGTCAACAGAAAAAGTGAGGATTATAAAACATTTTATAGGCCATAGAAAGTAGTTTACTTTCTAATTAAGATACAAAAGATAGCTATGAATACATTTCTACCAGAAGAGAAACAAGATAGACTTTTTTCCCAGGGGATAACTTCTGCTGCTATGTGAAGAGCCAGGACTTGAAATCAGTGATATTTTGACCTAGTTATGAAAGTGGATTATCAAAACTTAACTAATTTTTATGATTTATATAGAAATTCTACTAAAATATCCTTTTCTACATTTTCCTTTTATAACAGGTAAAATAGAAAGCAAAAAATATGTTACATATCTAGTATCGAAGTTTTTCATATTTATACCTTTTCCTTGTGAAATTGAAATTGTTTTTGATTTTATTTTTAAAGCTTTTATTTCATAATTATATTATTTATAACACAAGTAATACGTGCATATTTGTGAAAATTAATCAGTACAGATAAAGGAAAAATTGTTATAAGTAATTTGTTATTACTATCCAAAAATAAACACTATTAAGATTTTGATGTACAATGTTCTAGACTTGTGTGTGTGTGTGTATTCATATATAGATACTTTTTTTTCTATTTTTGGGGGGTAACAAATGGTGTTTAGTTACCTGGTTAAGTACTTTAGTGATTATTTCTGAGATTTTGGTGCACCCGTTACCCAAGCAGTGTACAGTGTACCCAATGTGTAGTCTTTTATCCCTTGCCTCCCTCCCACTCTTCCCTCTGAGTCCTCTAAGTCCATTGTGTCATTCTTATGTCTTTGCATCCTCACAGCTTAGCTAGTTCTTCTTTTTCTGGCAATTCAGAGATTTCTTCTTGGCTTGGATCCATTGCTGGTGAGATAGTGTGAACTTTTGGGGGTGTTAAAAAACCTAGCTTTGTCATATTACCAGAATTGTTTATCTGGTTTCTTCTCATTTGGATAGACTACGTCAGAGGAAAGATCTGGGGTTCAGGGGCTGATGTTTAGATTCGTTTGTCCCACAGGGTACTCCCTTGATGTGGTGCTCTCCCTCTTCCCCTAGGGATCGGGCTTCTTGAGAACTGAACTGCAGTAATTGTTATTTCTCTTCTGGGTCTAGCCACCCAGCGGAGCTACCAGGCGCCAGGCTGGTACTAGGGAGTGTCTACAAGAGTCCTGTGATGTGATGTGTCTTCAAGTCTCTCAGCCATGGACATCAGCCCCTGCTCTGGTGGAGGTAGCAGGGGAGCAGACTCTGTGTGGGACCTTAGTTGTAATTTTGCTTAGTGTGCTGGTTTTCTCAATTACTGGCTGTGCTAGCGGTAAAATTGTTCCATGGACAGACTCAGGACCTCTGGTTAGCCAGGATGTTACAGGCGGTGGAATTAGCTGTTGTTTTCTTCTTTCTTGGGACAGGGTTGTTCTTTTATTAGTTGCTGTAATGGTTTGTATTGGTTGGCCTCCAGCCAGGAGATGGTGCTGGTACTTTCAAGAGAGGATCAGCTGCAGTAATATAGGGAGGATACAAGCTTGCACTAGGGTTGCTTGGATAAGTCCTCAGGCTTCTCAGGCAGTGGGTAGGGCTATAGAGCTCCCAAGAGACTATGTCTTTTGTCTTTGGCTACCAGGGCAGGTAGAGAAAGACCATCAGTTAGGGGGCAGGGCTAGATGTGTCTGAGCTCAGACTCTCCTTGGGCAGAGCTTGCTGTGGACACTGTGGAGGATGGGGGTGTGTTTCTCAGGCTAATAAAGTTATATTCCTGGGGGCATTATGGCAGCCTCTGCTGCATCATACAGGTCACCAGGGAAGTGGGGGAAAGCTGGCAGTGACAGGCCTCACCCAGCTTCCATGCAGCCAGAAAGGCCAGTCTCACTCCTGCTGTGCTTCTCCAACAGCACCCGGTTTATATCCAGGAAGGTGGTGATGAGCAGGGATGGGAACTTGCCCCAGGCCACAAGCCTCCCTGCTGAGAAAGCAAGCAGGGCTCTCAGGCTTCCTCCCTCCCCACTGCAGCTTCTGTGCTCCCATCTGCACTTCCTGTTCACTCCCCACTCCCGGATTCTGCCCTGGAAAATTTACACTCAGTCAAAATTATTACAAATTTCCTCTGGAAGTTTCCTTCTCCCTGTGGTCTTTCCCCAGTTTCACTGGCAGCCCTCTCCAAGGACCCCTGCAAGATCAAGTCAGAAACGGGTTCCCTGGGCTTCCATGGGGACTGCAAGTGCCTATAGGGCTCGTCCTGCTGTTTCTTCTACTTTTATATTTTGCACAGCTATCTAAATTCATTTCACCTCTAGGTAAGGTTAAATCCTTCTCCTGTGATCTGGATTTTTAGGTTCCCCAGCAAGGATGTGTGTTGGGAGGCAGACTTCCCCCCTCACGCTTTGGGCACTCACCATGTTTCTGCTGTTTCTCAGAGTTTGCAGCAGCAAGCCACTTCTTTCAAATGGTCTGTGCATTCTTTCCGTTTTCTTGGTATGTTCCTGCAGTAGCTCTTAGAGCAAAAGCTCACAATGTGAATCTCCACACACAGTTCTGTCCATCTGAGTGGGAGATGCAAGTTAGTCCTGCCTCCTATCTGCCATTTTTCAGGATCCGTATATCAGTTTCTTATTATTTTCAACGTTGTAAAATGTAGCTACATAGTGATTAATTGTACCATAACAGTGAAATCAGAAAGCACATAACCCAAATGTAACCTATGCAGTCTGTATTATTCAGCAAACTCATATAGGAGATTAAGCTCCCAGGTCAACCTATGTTCTGTCGTTTTTGATAAGAGCAAAATGAATTAAGGTAATAGAGCTGGCCTGCTTATATTACCTGATTAGCAAGATGAGGCAGGTTAAAATTCCTCAGTGACATATCGTGTATATAAATAGTGCTCTTGGCATACAGTAATAGAAGTAGCTATAATCCAGATCAATCCAGGATCATGATCTCTTTTGATGGATAGATTTTAAGAATTTATAGCATGATACTTTATAATAGTTCAATAACCACTACATCAGTAGTGATATATACACGATATGTCACTGGGGAATTTTAACCTGCCTCATCTTGCTAATCAGGTAATATAAAGGGTTTGGTGAGTAAGGAGAATGATAGTAATGTTACAACAGAGTTACAACTTATGGAATGATAGTTTTAAGCATCAGAATTAGAAATCACAGTGAAATATTCTACTATGGTAAGGATAGATTAAAAACAAGCAAAAGAAAAACACATGCCATTCTGTTTTCACATATTTAAATTATATTTCTATACGGATTGAATAAAATCTATATTATTTCCTTCTAGATATTCTTTCACTCAGGAGACAAAAAACATTGTATTGGGCATAGTTTTAAAAAAATATTCTCACAATCCACGAACTCTTCCTGTTAGTGCTTATTTGGAATCACTCACCTTAACACCTTGGAAAAAGGCCTTATGGAAAAAACTTGGAAAATGTTGGCTCATGGTAGCAGCAAATGTGATCCCCTCAGAGAACTCTGCTACAGAAATAGCTTCACCTGCAAATGTATAGAAACAGAAAGGCAATGCAAATTACTATTCTCTTGAATTGTAAAATTGTCTACAGGATAAGAAATGGAAAAGATAAGCAGCCATCCCTCTTGAGAAAAAACAAAGAAATCTCCTGTTCTCTCTCTCTCCATACATAGCTCACCAGCATAGGGGATTGAAGATCTTCACACATCTGGCTTTTGTTACATATTTGAGGAAATCTTTAAGTTATAGGTATCTAAAGTCCTTGCAGTACAGATTATTTGACAAAGAACCAACTCAACAGAGATCGTAGTTGTTTTGCTGCAAAGATAATTGGCAGGGAAAGCATAAAGACAAAATCTGCCAGCACTAGAACTGTCAGGAAAAGGTATATGACTGTGGCATATTGAAGACAGAGACGTTATTGATAGAAGGTATAGGCAAAATAAAATGAGGAGGTAGCTCCAACAAATAAAAAAAATGAGAATTATTGTATTATGTGGAGTTACATAGAATATGTTTTTCTTAGTGGTACAAAAATGTGTGAGCATCATGTATGATTAGTTGGTTCAACAAGAATCAAATAATGCCCTAAAGCACCACTGAGTTTTATATACTTCCTGTTTTAAAGCAGAATTTTTTGCATTTCAATAGTTAGTATATTTCTACATGCATACATTAAACACCCACTGTTTGGAGGACCTCATCTCATGTCTCAAAAAGAGCAAAGGCAATTATAAACATATATATACACACACACACACACACGTATCATAAATAGCATTGCATATATGTATATATGTGGATATATGTATCATAAATAGCACTATATAATGCCAATATATATGTATGTATGTGTGTGTGTGTGTGTGTATATATATATATATATGATCCAGGGCATGGTAGCCCAAAAATTGGGGCTTAGCTCAGAATGGTTCTTGGCTTCACTCAAGAAAGATTTCAATGATAAGCTGGTGGTCTTAGCAACTTTTGTTGAAGCAGCAGTGTACAGCAGCAGTGACGCACTGCTCCTTGTGGAGCAGGGCTACCCCATAGGTAGTGTGCCCAGAGTAGCAGCTCAAAGGCAATTCTGCAGTCATATTTATACCATTTTTAATTTCATGCAAATTGATGAGCAGATTATGCAGAAATTTCTAGGAGAAGTGTGATATCTTCCAGGTTGTTGAGTTATTGGTATGGAAAGAGGTAGTAACTTCCAAGTGTTGCCATGCTATGGAAAATTGCTATGACAAACTGGTGGGCATATCTTACAGAGAGGTGCTTTCCCCTCTTCCCTGATTTAACTAGTCCTCAATCTAGTTCGAGTCCCACCTCCTACCTCACAAGAATGCATTATTTACAATACAGTATTTAAATAGGTAGTTTAAAAATCCATGTGGTTATATCCCATGATCTCATGATAATAGAATAAAATAGCGCAAAGTAAAACAAAAGATGTCTACCCATAGGCGATAGAATAAGCGTCAGAAGATTTCAGAGAGGACCTGAAGTCCAAGGAAAAAATTGAATAGTAAATACTAATTTTCCTTATTGGCAATTGGCTTTTCCAGAGAGAGGACAAAAATTTTTCAAAATTCAAAGAAATATAGGGTAAAAATAGTGTTCCAGGGACTAGAAATAATTTATTAAGACTAGTGTTTAAGTTGGCATGGAGGATGAGATGAGCGATATTGGCAATATCTCAGCCATTGAGACTTACAGAGTAGAGCTGAGTTTCTAACTGGGCTGTTCTTGAGGGTCAAAGTGGTTGGGAGCTGGTCTTGTTTGTGAAATAAAAGGGTAAAGTTTCTTTCTTAACTGTAAGTTCATTTAAAGAAAAGTGTACTATAGCTGCATAAATAGAAATGGGCCAAATTACTTTGATTAATATTTCAAGAAGACAGAACACTTAATCTTTTATATAAAATGTTAATAAATGCTCATAAACCTGTGCTTTGTCAGCAACAAAAATGAAAATCACTAGTTAAAAGTGTTTGAAGAGTTCTGCTTTTTAGAAAACAAATAATACAAATTATATTTCCTTCAAAATTTCAAAGGAAACATCTCAGTTATGTGACGTACATGTTAATACTTTTGCATATAGCATGTAAAAGTGAAGACTAACTAAAACATGTATGTCTGTTGATAGTAACCTGATGCAAAAGAAAAAAAAGTAAAGTTATTGGTTCCTTGGTACACATTCACATGTGACTTAAGTGCAAATTTATTGCTAAAATGCAAGTATTTCAGATGTTTACATAATAATGTGGCTTCATATGCTTATCTTAGTCACAAAATATACCAGGACGTAAATCCATTGCTTACTATAAGATTGGAAAGCAGTGAAAATATTTCATAAAATATGGATTTGTTAGCAGAAAAGAGTTTTCTTTCTTACTTAATATTCATTGCCTTCTAAAATATCCTTGGAAAAAATATGCAGATCTTTAGTAAAAACAAAATAAATTCTATAAAATTATATCAGTTTCAGATTAGGATATTTATCAATGTTTAAATTTGAGGGAACGGAGACAAATAACTCCATTTAAACTCTGGTATTTCTAATTTTCAGAAATGGAAAGTAGATTGTGTCTTCAAATCATTTCTTCCTGTTCTCCTTTATATATTCATTTAACGTAAAAGAGGAGAGAAAATAGATGTCTCCAGAATAAAAGCAAAGCAAAGTTTATCATATTTTTAAAGATCAAAGATCAAAAGAGATCGAAGAGACAGACGGAGAGAAGGAGGGAGAGAAGAGAGAGAGAGAGAGAAAGGGAGAAAGGGAGGGAGGAAGTGAAGAAAAGGAAGGAAGGATGGAAGAAAGGAAGGAAGGAAGGACGGAAGGAAGCAAGGAAGGAAGGAAAAACAAAACAAACAAAAAACACACACACACACAGAATTAGCAGCTGTGGTAAATATTTTTTACCTCCAATCCATAATAGTTTCCAAACACAGGGGTTTCAGGTATGAGTTCTTACTACAAAATTTTCACTAGGGGCAGCTTTGCATATGTGAAAACTAATGTATTACAAAATAAAAGTGTACAGTGAGAGTTTGCATATAGCATCTAAGTTTTGATTAGCAACTATTCGTTAGAGTGAGAAAAGGTTGGGAAATCAAGAAGTACCACAGATAATGAATTGTTTTGTTTTCTGAGAAGAAGTTGGTGCTAGAGAGGGGAGAATAAAAGGGAATACTTCTTTGATGTTTGTGCTGGCAAACAGACCTTTCTGCTGGTTAACAATGTCTCTACATTTTCAGTGTTTATATAAGGGAAACCTAGTAGAATAAATGAAGTGATGAGGACAGAAGAAACAAATGGAATAAAAGCAGAAAGTACAAATGAAGATTAGATTATTGAATATGAGTGTAAACATTTTATTTGTGGTAGCAATATTGATAACATTAATTCAAGATTATCAGATAACAATAGCAAGACTATTATTTGAAAATAAAGAGTATCAGCAATAGAGCCCAGAAAATTTCATCTACCTCTACAACCAGGAGTGGGTAAAAGTTTTCTTGTATCATTACTTTTGTGTCGTTATTAGTAAGTTAACATGAAAGTGTGTGTAAATAAACCAACAATGGAATAGACTGACACATAGTTAGGATTCTAAAGATCTTAGTTTTGTCCTTTACTAATTTCCTAAAGGTCTAACGAACAGATCTCCATGGCAAAATTGTTTTCCAAAAAGCAATGAAAACAGTGACAGTAGCAATCAAGCAGCAGCAACAACAAATACCATTGCTGCCGCCGTGGCTCAGAACATGCTAGCCCACAGCATGGCATCTTGGCATGCTGAGAACTTTGGAGTAAAAAACATTAGAAGGGCCTTAGAAGTAAGGTCTTCCTGACCTCCTCCCGTCCTCCTGTCTCCCACCTCTCTTTCTCAAGCTAAAGAGAATCCTAGATGCCAGAATTCTTACACCCCAAGGCGGGTCATAGAAACTAGAGCTCCTCTCCCAAAAAGCAAGCCATAAAATGTAAAGAGATCACCCCTCTGCCTTCTCCCTTTAAGAGTCTCATTCCAGAGAGGTACTGCCCCATTTCTGGGGAGTGGAAGCAGGAAGAGGTAATGCTGCACAGGCAGATCAACAAGAATCTTTGTACAAAGGACTTGCTGGGTTTCTCACCTCAATGTATTATCATTACATTATACCTTTTGGTGCAACCCCATTTTTACATGGCTGACCCTTCTTTATATCCCACATATAAAGTCTGGAGTCTTTGAGTCTTCATTTCTGATCTCTCATGTCACATACAGTTTTGATTAAATACATTTGATATGCTTTTCTTTTGTTAACATGTCTTTTGTTATAAGAGTGCTGGCTTTGAACCTTAATGGTGGTGAGAAAAGGCTTCGCACCTTTCCTCCCTATGCTGCCAACCTGTATACCTGACGTTGGTGATTATTTATGTGGAAAACAACTTGGAATGTCTGATTTAGATTCTTGTTTTTTTGCCATTGTTTTATCGACGTATATAAGGATTAAATCATTTGTGAGATATTGATTCAAAAATTTTGTTTTTCTATTATTCTTAATAAAATTTATGAAATGTTTGAACAATTAGACATTAAAATTAATTTTTGTTATTGGGAGCATGGAGATAGTTTATCATCAAATACAGTTTTATACATTGGCTTTTTACCAATTAGATATATTCTTTTCCAAAAATAGTTTTCATGTAACTCTTTTGTTGATTTCCTTGTTAATATATTGGAATTATTTTACACATAATCATGGGAAAATCTTATAACTGCCAAATGTAAAACTAAATACCTTAGCTGAATTTTTTGACCTTTGTTTGCGGGTTTCAATTATATGATACTTTTCTTTGAATATGATACTTTCTGTTGATAGATGATACATGTCCTACCTATTTGAAAAGGTATTTCCTTACTAAAAATTATGGACATTTAACAGTCTTCCATTGTCTCCCTGCTTAATCACAATAGTGATAGAAATTAGCATGTAGTAGCATGTTTAGGAATTAAAACTAGGATTCTAATGTATGGAGAAAACTGTGCAAATATAGATATATTACAAACAATACCCTAAATCCCTATTATATGTCAAAGATCTAGAAATAGTAAGGGTATCTTAAGGATCTATCAAGGCTTTGTTGTATAAAGAATGAAGTAAAAATAACTTAAGAAAATTATTATTTAAGCTATTGGAAAATTACTGAATCTCAAACAGATTTAAAATTGATTACTTTGGCTGTCTACATTAGCTTGATTAATTCAATATGGTATATTACCCTCTTTACTAGTCATGTAAATGTGACAGCAATATTTACATGAAATCTGAAAAGTGTTTTATGAGACATGATAAAACCATCAAAACTGCAAATTATATGCGTTCTTTTAGATATTTGATCATTTATAACCTCTAATTTTCAGATGAAGTTGAGTCATAAGCAAAGAGCAAATCTGTCTTAACAGTGCTTATTTTAGTAATTAGCTGTTATGAAGTGACTTATTACCTAATCAGTACATAATTGTTAAAACAATGAATTTTCTATCATGTGCTAAAATAGAAAACACCCATTTTACTATCATGCTACCAAATATATGTTAAATAAAATTAAAATTATTTTGTAAAATGTAGTTTATATTTTCAGTTAAAGAAATTTTGGTAAATTGCTTTTTGGGCTAATAAATTTAAAATATAATCTTAATTAAGACAGACAAGGACATACACTTAATAAGTTCTCCATATCAATCATATGAAATAATCGTTTCACATATATGAGGACATGAATACATTTTAACTTTCATATGAAATAAGATGCAATATATATGAGGATAATTTTAGGTGAGAAGTTGGTATCACCTATGACTGTCTATTGATATATTGGATATTCATATATTGGATATTGCCAATTGACAATTGTCTATTGAGACATTGGTTGTTATCTATTGTCTATTGTCCTTTGTTGGTTTAAGTTATGTGACATTTTTCTTTGAAAATGCTATTAGACAATATCCAATATATTAATAGACAATTGTTCAATAGACAATATCCAATATATCCAATATTGTCTATTGTCTATTGGACAATTGTCTATATTGGATAACTGTCTATTGACATATTAGACATTAATATATTGGATATTGTGTATTGACAATTGTCTATTGACATATTGGATTTGTACAAATGTATGTCAGTGAGGCCAGCAGAATAAAAACATCATTTTTCTCAGAGAGAAACACTGTGATTCTGGGTTGCATATAATACCCAACATCCTAGAAAATTAAATGTAGATGTTTGCCAAATCATCCTTGTAAAAATAACATCCTTCAATAGTTATGTTCTAGATGCTTGGGTGAAATATATATGCATGTATCATACACACATGTAAATACATATATATATATATGCATACACTCGTACCCAAACACACACCTACACTTCCATTTGTAACAACTACCACCCTGGAAAGCTGCCATAGTTAACAATTTTTTCTGTTGCATATTATATTTATCTTTAAACCTAAGGAAGCAATGAAAGGAAATTTAAAATTGACTCATATTTTTATATATATGAAACGATTAAATTTCTATTTCTCAGCATATTAAAATTATCTCCTTTGGCCTCCATGACCAAAACCATGTGTTTACTTGTGCCTTCATAAGGACTTCTCAGCTCTTTCAGCTTCCTTACCTTACTCCTTTCCCTAACCAAAGTCAATGCCCCTAAGGACATCTCTTTAGACTGATTCTCTACTGACTGCACTCTACCTTGGCAAATGTGTCCACACTTATAGTTTCAAATACTATTTCTGGTATTTTTTCCAGCTTTTGCTTTACTCACATCAATCTTTTCTTCTCACTATCACCATCATCTTTCAGGTTTATCTCTGTTTACAATCAGAATATGTCAATATCTGAATATTGACAAAAACACAAAATGAGATAAACTTGTTAAGATTGTCACAATACATATTTCCATAGCAGTTTTACATGAATGACAATTAAATTTTTTTATTTCAGTCTCTATATCATTTAGCTGATGTCTTGAGCTTTTACTTTAAAATTTTCTCCAAATATACTATTTTGGGTGTTCTTTTGTTTCAACAAAATGATTTACGTACTTTCAATATATCTTCAGTAACTCCTAGATTAAATAATCTTGGCATGCAAATTTTATTTTTTAAATTCTTACAAACTCAATTTGTCTTATAAAATCACCAATGCAGAATATGAAATTAATTCCAAGGTAGAAATTTATTATTGGAGAATCCAAAGCTTCAGCTTCATATGTGATAGCAGGAATGACTAAACCTCTGCACATAATTTTGCATACAGAATTTTTTCATAATCTATGTTGTACTGAAAGATATAATCCATGTTTCCTGACACAGAATGTTCTTTTTTTTCTCAAGATTATATGTAAGTTTTTTTAATCTAAAATGTCTAAGTTTACTTAGACCTAGTTGTGTGCTAAAATCCAAACCAAAAGAAAGGATTCACCGTTCTGTCATTAAAATTATTATTGCTACCATTGATTCAAAAGTTGGAGACATTATAATGAATAGTAATTTTCAATTTAAAAAACTTTCAAGTTAGGTGTTATTCAATATTGGGGGTGTGGCCAAAAGAAATCCAAAGTCTTCTGTAAATGTGTGCGTTTTAAAAAAATCTCTATTAGTAAGATACATAAACAAGGCAAAGAGTGATAAAAATGGAAGTAAATCATTATTTTCTAACATAAAATGTTTTGAAACGTAATGAGTTAAATTTTTTATTTAGCCTTATACCTGATAAGAAAAATAAGCAAGAAGTAACAGAAATAACAGTACTGAAAACCATTTAGTTATAAATAACAGTAATGTGCTAGTAGAGAATAAACATTAACACTGCCTTGTAATCATGTCTTGCAGGTATTGGTTTACGGAGATCTACTTTAATAATTGTTCTGGCTAATTTCCATTACAGAAACTAATTTCCTCCTTTCTTCATTATTGTATTGAGAAAGCTGAATCAATAGGCTCTTTGCTAGACTGTTGGCACTCAATGTAGAGAAAGTATGTACAAATGTTTCCATCAAATATTAGACTGCAGAGATTTTGTTTGCAGGGGCCTTATCTAACCTATTTATCTATCTTTATCTATCTATCTATCTATCTATCTATCTATCTATCTATCTATCTGTCTATCTATCCACCTACCTACCTACCTGTCTCTTGAGCTATGGAGCTATCTATGCCATATTTTTATAAATAATCAGAGGAAATATGCTTCAGGTTGGAATTGGCTATTTTGAAATTTTTACTCAGTGTTTTAAATTTTAAAGTTTAAAGTTTATACAGGTGAAACACACCCATCCCTTCAACTTATTACACCCTTTTCAAAATATTTGAGTGACATACAGTGCAGTTTCAACACTTGTTAACTGGGTATAATTCAAACCAGACTTGTCAGCAGCCATGCCAGTATCCACCTTACCATTTTGTACTCCACACAGGAGAACACTCTTACAACCTTTGGAACTCCAGAATGAGGTGTCATCAGGATGAAGAAAATGACTAGGACCTGCAGTGGGATCAGGAGTAGGACCTATGCCAGATTTCTGAGAAGCTGAGGAAGGTATGCAGAAGCCAAGATCAGAAATTATGGATTATTTAGGCGTTGAAGAGGAGTTACAGTAAGTCAGATAAATAAAATTTTTACTAAATTCAGAAGGATTAGTGTACTCAGTCATTTAATCCTGTTTGAACATTTGACTCAAGCCAACCTACCCCCACTTTGTTTTCCCGTAATCTTAACAATTTTCAGATAATTGTTTCCTGCCCTAGTGTGTCAGAGTCTAAAGATAGAATTCCAGCCTTAGAATTAAAACAAAGCATCTGTTGCAAAGACTAAAGCTGCTTTTTCCCCCTCAAATAGTTAAGATCCATAGTAAAAAAAAGAAAAAACAAATTTGGAAAGTTGTTTTGTTTCTCAAATTAGAAGTGCAATAATATTACTGTCCTATTCGAGCAAAATGTATATGATCTATCAGTAATTTTCATTTAGCTTACTATTTCTTTATAAACTAAACCAATCCAGACATTTTCAAAATGATTTCAACGCTATTTACTTTGGATAAATCAGTCACAGTAGAAATAAAAAACTGTCTCTCAACTATTTTAGATACCTCATAGAAGTGAATTCATGCAATATTTGTTCTCCTGTGACTGGTTTGTTTCACTTAGCATAATGTCCTTCAGGTTTATTCATGTTGTAACAAATGGCAGTTATTTTAGTTAGTTCAGGCTACTATAATAAGATACCATAAACTGGATGGCTTAAACAACAGCATGTATTTCTCAGAGTTCTGAAGGCTACGAAGTCCAAGATCAAGGTACTTGCTGGTTTCGTTTCTAGTGAGGGTCCCCTTCCCAGTCTACCATCTTGATGTATCTCTACATGGCAGAGAGGAAAAGGAAGCAAGCTCTCTCCTGTCCCTTATAAGAGAACCATCTTTATCATCTAATCACCTTCCAAAGCCTCCATTTTCAAACACCATCACCTTAGGGACTAGGTTTCAAACATGGATTTTGGGATGACACAAACATTCAGTCTATAGCAGCAAGATTTCCTGTTTTAAGGCCAAAAAATATTCCACTGTATGTATATACAGCATTTTCTTTATCCATTCAGCTGTTGGTGGACAGTTAAATTATTTCTACATCTTGATTCATGTGAATAATGAGTGAAATGAACATGGTAATGCAGACATCTCTTTGAGATCCTGTGAGTAGAGAGACATGGAGAATTGTTATCCAATTGATATAAAATATCACATATAGAATCATTAAGTTCTGTAGATCTACTGTACAACATTGTGCCTACAGTTAACAGCACTGTATCATATTCTTTAGAATTTATTGAGGGTAGATATCATGTTGTTTCCTTACCACAATTTAAAAAAAAATTCTTAGTTTGCCCTTAAACTTCTCCAGGTCC
This sequence comes from Pongo abelii, assembly GCF_028885655.2. NCBI lineage: Eukaryota > Metazoa > Chordata > Mammalia > Primates > Hominidae > Pongo > Pongo abelii. The sequence goes on along the minus strand of NC_071999.2, from coordinate 91,136,475 downwards.
CATTTTAAACCACAAACGCACACAATCTTACATATCAGTACACAAGACAGGGGTCATATGCATTTAAATTATAACTACACATTACTCATGAGAGAAGGAGACATAGCTTGCTAATCCAATATTTCCTCTCTACTTTCTCCTGACTCCTGATGTTGACAAAACAACCCCAGTCCTTTCATCATAAGCAATACATGAATACGAGGAAGGGGTGAAACTGTGTGCCTTCACAGGATTACTAACTTCCCGCAGATTAGAAAGTGCTGCTGATCACCTGAGATTTAACCAGGTATATAAAAGCTGCATCAATCTCTGCCACTTTTAAGAACCTTGCTATTGACAAAGCCACAGTCTTTTCTCAAAGATATAGCTGCCTGATACTTAGCAGCACATTCATCTATGCATTCAATTCATAAAACATTCATAGAGTGAATATTCTATATTAGGCATCACTTTAAAACTGGGCATAGAATCATGAACCAGATAGTGAGGGTATCGCTCTTGTTAAGCATTCAGTTAAGAGAGAGTTGGCCGGGCGCGGTGGCTCACGCCTGTAATCCCAGCACTTTGGGAGGCCGAAGCAGGAGGATGGCATGAACCCAGGAAGGCGTAGCTTGCAGTGAGCTGAGATCACACCACTGCACTCCAGCCTGGTGACAGAGCTAGACTTCGTCTCAAAAAAAAAAAAAAAAAAAGAGAAAGAGAGAGAGTTAAGATGAGTGTTATATTGAATAATGTAACAATATTGTATACAAAAGGTACATACTTACACTGGGTTGCAAGAGGATACTTTCTTTTTTTTTTTTTATTATACTTTAATTTCTGGGATAAATGTGCAGAACGTGCAGGTTTGTTACACAGGTATACACGTGCCATGGTGGCTGGCTGCACCCATCAACCCATAATCTACATTAGGTATTTCTCCTAATGTTATCCCTCCCCTAGCCCCCCACCCCTCAACAGGCACCCCTCAACAGGCCTGTATCCATGTGTTCTCATTGTTCAACTCCTACTTATGAGTGAGAACATGCGGTGTTTGGTTTTCTGTTCCTTAGTTTGCTGAGAATGACAGTTTCCAGCTTCATCCATGTCCCTGCAAAAGACATGAACTCATTCTTTTTTATGGCTGCATAGTATTCCGTGGTGTATATATGCCACATTTTCTTTATCCAGTCTATCACTGATGGGCATTTGGGTTGGTCCTAAGTTTTTGCTGTTGTGAAAAGTGCTCCAATAAAGATATGTGTGCATGTGCCTTTATAGTAGAATGATTTATCATCCTTTGGGTAATGAGATTGCTGGGTCAAATGGTATTTCTGGTTCTAGATCCTTGAGGAATTGCCACACTGTCTTTCACAATGGTTGAACTATTTACACTCCTAGCAACAGTGTAAAAGCATTCCTATTTCTCCACATCCTCTCCAACGTCTGTTGTTTCCTGACTTTTTAATGATCGCCATTCTAACTGGTGTGACATGGTATCTCATTGCGGTTTTGATTTGCATTTCTCTAATGACCAGTAATGATGAGCTTTTTTTCATGTCTGTTGGCTGGATAAATGTCTTCTTTTGAGAAGTGTCTGTTCATATCCTTTGCCCACTTTTTGATTGGGGTTGTTTGTTTTTTGTTGCAAATTTGTTTAAGTTCCTTGAGGATTCTTGATATTAGCCCTTTGTCAGATGGGTAGATTGCAAAAAATTTCTCCCATTCTGTAGCTTGCCTATTCACTCTGATGATAGTTTCTTTTGCTGTGCAGAAGCTCTTTAGTTTAATTAGATCCCATTTGTGAAGGACCTCTTCAAGGAGAACTACAAACCACTGTTCAAAGAAATAAGAAAGGACACAAACAAATTGAAAAACATTCCACGCTCATGGATAGGAAGAATCAATATCGTGAAAATGGCCATACTGCCCAAAGTAATTTATAGATTCAATGCTGCCCCTATCAAGCTACCATTGACCTTCTTCACAGAATTAGAAAAAAACTACTTTAAATTGTATATGGAACCAAAAAAGAGCCCATATAGCCAAGACAATCCTAAGCAAAAAGAACAAACCTAGAGGCACCATGCTACCTGACTTCAAACTATACTACAAGGCTACAGTAACCAAAACAGCTGGTACTGGTATCAAAACAGATATATAGACCAATGGAACAGAACAGAGGCCAAAGAAATAACACCACACATCTACAACTATCTGATCTTTGACAAACCTGACAAAAACAAGCAATGGGGAAAGGATTCCCTATTTAATAAATGGCGCTGGGAAAACTGGCTAGCCATATGCAGAAAACTGAAACTGGACCCCTTCCTTACACCTTATACAAAAATTAACTCAAGATGGGTTAAAGACTTAAACATAAGACCTAAAACCATAAAAAATCCTAGAAGAAAACCTAGGCAATACCATTCAGGACATAGGCATGAACAAATATTTCATGACTAAAACACCAAAAGCAATGACAACAGTTTTTTTTTTTTTTTTTTTAATGGAGTCACTCTGTCACCCAGGCTGGAGTGCAGTGGTGTGATCTTGGCTCACTGAAGCCTCTACCTCACAGGTTCAAGCAATCTTCCTGCCTCAGCCTCCTGAGAAGCTGGGATTACAGGTGCCCACCACAACGCCTGGCTAATTTTTGTATCTTTAGTAGAGATGAGGTTTCACCACATTGGCCAGGCTGGACTCGAACTCCTGACCTTAAGCGATCCGCCTGCCTCGGCCTCCCAAAGTGCTGGGATTACAGGCATGAGCCACCACGCCCAGCCAAGAGGATACTTTCTGAAGCTGAAATCTGAGTACTAATAAATATCTATTCATCTAAAATTCAGGGGAAGCATTCAAGCACAAGGAACAGCCATTGCAAAGGCCAAAACTGTGGAAGTAGCACTCTATCATTAATGAAACTAGAGACGTCCAGGATGGCTGGAATGTGATAAGCATATGAAACCCCTCTATGCCTTTCTCTCATTTGTCCTCATGGCCCACTTTTAATACAGACATTGCTGTGGGAACCAGCTTTGCAGAGGTAAAATCTGTCTCAGCTCTCTGCCTTACTACGCCACCCCCTCGAGCTTTCTTCTCCAATTGTATAGGGATGACTTGGCATTGGACCACTGGTAGAAACCTTGACCCTCTGGCATGTGGAAGCAGAGGGTTGGGACCCAGTGAATGGGAACCAAACACTGTATTCATTGCCTCTGCTTTCTTAAAGTAACAAACAAACAAAAAGAACCTCTTACTTTTATCTACTTACTGTCACCAAGCTTTATCTCATTCCAGGTATGGGGAATAAAAAGACATTTTGTGGTGGGAAACTATGCCTCAGTCCATTTACTTTTTCACTTGATGCTGTGTCCTCTAAATAATTGATTTAGAATCTGATGAATTTTTCCAGACTTTCAAGTTTGGAGTATTGTACAGAAGAAAAAAGTGACAGGCCTTTAACATTTCAAGTTGTCTGTCTGCCTCGAGTGAATAATGTACATACCTTTCTGTCAGAATAATGGAGAGGTAGACATGCTATGCCACAGTGGACAGGTAAATACAAATGATCCTTTTGCTGCCTTCTTTCTGTTTCTCTTGTCAGCAGGCACTGGCACTCCAGCACAGCAGATACTTGAGGAACCAGGTGCTGGGGTAGAAGATGTCAGGAAGAGTAGAGCTATAAAGGAATGTAGAGAATGGGAAGATCCTGTGAGATGATTAGTGGGAACATTTGGTGTGTAGCCTTTTGAGAATTTAGGAGATTTCTGGTTCTTTCCCTTTCTCTGGGAAACTCAGAATTCTTGGGATTCAACACTGATTTTGAATAATAGCAATATATTTCAACCACTGTGTTAAGCAGCCTATATGCATGTTTATATATATATGTGTGTGTAGGATATGTAGGATATATACGTATTATATATATTTTACATATATAGTTATATATATATACTTATATATATATAAAGTAGGATACAGGTAGATAGATCGATAACATTTAAAAACATAGCATGAGTCAGGCATAGATTTATAAAAAATAAAGCTCAAATTCAGCAGGTATATAACAAAATATTTTATTGGAAATATTTTTTACCTTAGATCACAATATTGGTTGACCAGCGATCTATCAGTAAGCTCCTATCATATAGGACTTCTTCGTGATGATTCTGAAGAAAAATATAGAAATATAGTAAATGTGTTTATTAAAGTCTTGAGTTTGTGATTAGACAGAAAAATACAAAAAATCTAGAAGTTGAAATTACAATTTTATGGTAGGATGTGAGGTTGCATAACTAAATTATTCAGTCTAGGTTTAGACAGACTTGTTCTAGCGTTGTGTCTTAACAGTATCAAATGCATGGTTCATCACAAACATAAAGCTGGTATCCATTTGCAGGCAGACTCTATGGCTGGCTCTGTTTTTACTCTTTATATTGGTCAATTTCAATGAGAGATCATTACTTTCGCTTTTGTGAGCAAAACTATCAGAAAATTCACTTTTCCCAACAGGACTTAACCAAGACATTCTAATCATAATCCTTTATTTCAAGAAATGTCACTAACAAGGCAAGCCAGGCATCCACTGCCACCCTGGTAGATCTTTATGTGGCTAAAACTTGCCTTTAAGCTGCAGACAGCTCTTTAATCTTATAATGGTTCAGAATTGTCTAACTGTATTCTGTTTTTAGACTTTTCACTGGAAGAGAAATCCACCCGGAGTGTCTTATTTTATTAACCTATTTGGCTGGATAGATCAAAGTTTTAAAAATAATAAGACCAGGATTTCTATTACTTTATATAATGATACAATTCTCCTACAGTTCTTGTGATTTTAGTACCTACAGAGATTAGAAGATTTTTATTTTTATTTGGCATTGTGTAAATTTAAATCACAGAGTTGTTCCCATTATTATATTTGAGATGTAAATTCTTAAAAACAAATGAAAATATACCTATAAATCTAACTTTTCTGTAAATACTGCAAGCAAATAATACTTAAATAAAATAAATAACATCTAAAAAGGTCACATTTTTATGACAAAATCTAAGCTTTTAGTGACTCCTTTTTTTTATATTACTATTTTTTACACCACAAACATACTAGAATCTCACAATTGTGTCACTTCTCATGGCCCTTTACTTCATTATTTTATCTCCCCTTTTTCTTTTCCTTTTATTAAAGCAGCAGAGGTCTGTTTGGAGCCCCCCTGCTTGGCACTGCTGCAGGGATTTAAACTTCAGCAGGTTCAAAGAAAACAAGAACTATAAGAAGCCTTGGATTTATATAGATTCTTTTGAAGAGCTCAAAGTATGAGAAACTTTGCATGGTCAGGGTTAAGGTTACAAAGGGTAGACCATGCAATCGCTGTGTTCTTGTCAGCCTCTCATCCTTCTATATGATTCCAAAAACACCTTACTGAAAATGGTAGGTACATTATCAGTTACAGTCCCATCAGGAAACACAGTTCTACTCATATTTTTCAAGAGTCTTTATGAAATATTTACAGAAGTAAGGGCCAGGTTAAGGGAAATAACAAAGAGCATTGAGACGTTCAGAGTCTGACATGTCTTTCCTGGCCTTACACTGGAAAAGATAACAGGAGGAAATCATGCTACTGAAGCCTAGTGAGAGTTAGAGCTGTGGATGAAGGGCTGGCCGAGGGGTGCCATAGTGATCAGTAGATATAGGCACAATCTTAAAATGCTGCCCGCAGCAAGAAGGGTGGATAAGAGCGATTCCTCCTCCTTTCCTCTGACCTCTCTGTAGCTCCAAATTAGCTCACCTAACTGGAAGCCAATCTCTATGGAAGCCTGAGTGATGCAGTCTGTAGAGGTCCTTCTATTAGGACACAAAGAGTAGAGAATGAATGTGAAACAAGGCAACCGAAAAAAAAAAAAAAAAAGGCACAGTCATGACTTTTGCCATTTCGATTTTTTTTCCTTTGCTCAAAGTGAGTAATTTGCATTCAGTAGAGGGAAGACAAGATTTTAATAAATCATAATATTACTGTGGGATGATGTCAATTAAGTCATCCTGCCACTAAAATATAAATTGTAACATTAGCCAGCTCCAGAACTCATCATATGAGGGAGAGAAAACTGGGGGAAGAAAGAGGTTGAAATAGCCAAATAATAATAAATAAAGGAAGTGCATAGCTGCGAAGATGTGAGGAAATGTACAACACATGGAACATAAGAACACAGGTAGAAATAGTATAAATAGGTAGAAATAGTCTTCTTATTTTGTTTAATTATATTTTGTTCATGGTTCTTATAATTTTCTATATTTAGGTACTGATTTCTTTGAAATTATATATCCCCTACATACCCAAAGTAGTATGGTTCCAGTGGCTGATCATGTTGCATACAATAGAAGCATTTCAATGCATCATTTATCTAATCCTTCAGACTCATTTTTCAGTATTATAGGAACGGTATAGCCCTTCAACTTTATGACCATAGGCTAGTATTGAACACAGATTTCAATCAATCAATCAATCAATCAATTTGTTTGATTCAGGAATTCATGCTAACATATGAAATTACAAGGCACAATTCGATAGATTCCACCCTGTTTAACTCTATATTATCCTTATTCCTGTAACCCTTTTGGGATCCTTTTCCACTAATACTCCCCCAACTTAGCTGATAAACATGGAACGATTTCACTGTTCCTTTGGTGTATATTTATGTTCTTTGGGAGCCAAATTCATTTTTTTTTTCCTCTGAACCATGTTGGAGTTTAACTTTTGTTAAATTTTCTGGATCTAGTGATTGTTCTTAAAGAACACAGAGTTCTCCTTGCAAATAAACTGACTGATAAAATCATGGCATGACCTTTATTGAAGGAAAGGCTTGTTCCTCGTGCAGGGAAGGATGGGCCTGGAATCCAGGTGTTCAGATTCATCAGCACCTGCCAAATCTCAACTCCTTGTATTTCAAGGCCCTTTTGTTTTCCATCTACTATTTGAGACCTAGCATTTAGCTGACCTGCTGCTGGGCAGCCTGCATAGTAAGATTTTTGTTTTTTAATGATGTGTTAGTGAAAAACTGCTTTAGATTTGAAATACTTATCAGAAAAGCCATATATCATAAAAAACACCAATGCAATTCTTAAAATAAAATCATAAAGTAAAATAAAAGATGCATTTTTTTCTCATTGTGGTTTTGATTTGCATTTTTCTAATGACCAGGGATGATGAGCTTTTTTTCTTATGTTTGTTGGCCGCATAAATGTCTTCTTTTGAGAAGTGTCTGTTCATATCCTTTGCCCACTTTTTGATGGTGTTGTTTGTTAATCCTGATAGTTTTATGTTGGGCTAGTAATAAAGCCTAATGGTGATTGAATGAGTTTAGAGAAGAAAAAATGCACTGGGCACTGAAGTAATATTATGTTATAATTCTATCGTTGGCATATAACTGTTACGCATATATATGCACATATATCTGATTGCAACAATTTATAATAAAATAAAGATATGAACTTAATCTCAAGGATGTGATAATTCAGGAAAAGTTATAATTCAGTAAAAAGTAGGAGCAGCCCTCTTAACCTAGTTTTCTTAATAACAGAGCCGAGGTCAAAACGTATGTGCTAATATTTTATTGAGATGTGGTAGTCTCAGAAAGACAAGAATAAGACAAAATGAAAAGTGTTTCAGTAAACTTGGTCATAGCTCTGCAACACACATACAGGACTGCTTGGCCATGCTGGACCATTTAAAACAAATCGATCTTGGTATGGTCCATACAGGTGAGGAAGAGTAAACAATGTATTTGCTTGGACCTCACATTTTTTGGTCTCTCATTGTCAAATCTACCCCCCTAATACTCTCCAGCCAGAGAATGGAATATTCTCAGGACTCTATCTTTATAAAATCTGAGGCTTTAGTCGCTGAAAATGTTGCTAAAATTATTTTTTTTTGTTTCGTTCTTTTAATACCTGAGAACAGAAATAGGAAGAAATGCCCAAGTCAATCGTATTAGTTTTAGATATAATTCTCCCATTCCTCATAAGTATAAAGGCAACCTTTATCTTCTCCATAATCAGAATTATTTCAGCCAGCAGAATAAATGCACTTCATACCCATTCCAACTTGTCCATCCGTATAACTCTTCCTTAGGCTTATTTTATCAGCTCTCCCAGCATTTTTCTTTACTGGCTTCTAATAAAACAGGCCAAGCTATTTATCAGTGCCTAATAGTTAGTGTATCTCTCTCCTTCCAGATATTCCTTTCCTCATATTAAGTTGATGACAAACTGAAATACTCCTAGCTCTTTCCAGTGGAAGGATTTATCTTTACCACTGTTTTTTAGGACTCCCCGTTGGTGGGGCTATAAAATGGCATAAGCGTATTCTAGCAAATGCCAGCTTAGTGCACTAACCAATCTCTTAAACAAGGCGAAGACCTTTTCTCCTCTGTCAATTTTTCATAGGAAATCCTTTATGAGGCCAAGGATATGAGTTAAAAGAGAAGAAAAGAGAAAAATAACATGAGACTCTGGTCCACTTATTTAAATAAATTGCTGACTTCTGAATCTGTTTAAAGCTGGACTCTAGTGCAGTTTCTATCACACGATTTGTAGCTGACGATGCACAATTTTACAAACGGATAGATATGCTATAGATATGCTATGCAGTTCACTTTTCAATCACTTGTCTTCACTAGAGCAAGTTTATGAAAACATGAGGAGACATGTTTCAGAGAGAAAAATTCTTGGCTCTAAAACGTTCTAGAATTATAGAATTCCAAGCTGCGTCTCTCCTATCACATCTTTCCAGTGACTCTTAGTACCATCTTTATCCACTATACATACTTAAAGCACCATCAAATATGCTGAGCAATGTGGACTAAGTGCTTTTTCACACATCTTTGAATGACTACAGAGCTTCTGAGTCTGTCTCAAAGCAAACACCTTCAGAGGCACCCAGTAAAGGGGGCTTAGCTACACTCCTAAATGTGATATACAATGTCTCTAAAATCCAAAGACCTTCACCAAACACTGATCCTCTTTCATGAATATAGGATGTGAAAGGTGCAAAAACTCATCCTTTATCATAGAAAGCATATCCCAGCACATTACAGACTATTTGAATTTTAAAGATTTCAAGATTTCAAATAACCATTTAATCTCTGCTAATTGTATCTGCCCACCTCTGGCACACATTTTCTTTCTATATTGTTTAGGATATTTGATACTCCATACTCACTGGATCCAATTAGCATGATGTAATTAGTACATTGCACCGGTGGAATGTCTAATGAAATGTCAACATTACCAAAGTCCCTGCAGAATAAATTGTAAAGAGAATAAGAAAATTAACATAGCTCTCAGGCAAGACTATTAGTGTGTACTACTGCCTGTGTCAGGTAACATTTAATTGCTTTTGATTCTCTCTACTGATGGGGAATATCAAGATGTAATAATTCATCACTCAATACCATATTTTTCTGTCCTCAGTAAAAGACACCATATCTGCAGTAGCAGTTGCAATTGGGGCTGCCCTTTGGTTAAGATCAGAGTTGTCCACCACCATCCATCTGGTATCTGCAGAGGGCAGACGGACAATTGAATAGGAGGTATGGAGAGGACAGCTACACTAGCAACCTCCAAGTCTTTATTAGCATCACTAATCACTGTACATCACCATGCAATGTGTTATTGCTTCTAAATTACTACTTTGGCAAAGTGGGGAGAAGTGTCTATGTTTTTATGTGGTCTTTCTGACCCTAATATGCTGTAACCTATAAATTAGTGACCAAAGGTTTGAGAATTTATTAATATATCAATCCCAAGTTATTAAATTTTGGCTCAGAAGAAATAACCACGGTTGTGTTGGTGGCCCCTTCTCTTCAACTCTAAAAAAAAAAAAAAAAAAAAAAAAAAAAACAAGTAAAATTTTTAGCATGTGGCCTTAGTAACTCCAACTCTATCTGGAAAACCATGATGGCATTTTTTGTTGTGTGGTGTCAGTGTCAGAAAAGACAACTTATCAAACATTTCTTACAAAGTCTTGACATGTTTTTTAATTATGCTGGTAAATCCACGCATGTCCTTTGGCATTACAGGGCTCTTCCTCAAGGGGACCTGATCTCTACCTGTGGAAATGACCTATGGATTTGTGAACTAGAAACTGAGGGAAGAACCATGCTTTTGCCTTTTTTTCATGTTTCCCAGCTTTACTGAAAGGTACAATTGGTATGCAAAAAACTGCATGTAATTAATGTATACAATTTGGTGGGTTTGGACATATCTATACACTTGTGTTACCATCACACCAATCCAGATAATCAACATGTCCATTCTCTCCCAAAGTTTTCTTGCGTCTTTTCTGTGTGGGGGCGGGGGTGTGTATGGTAAGGATATTTGACATGAAGTCTACCCTCTTAAAAAATGTATGCTCCCCAGTTCTTGAGCTTTTATTGATACAAATCAAGTCACACCATAGTTGGCTATCCATCTCTTTTCTAGGAAAACCATGATCTATTTAGTCATTATCACAAAGCCTTGTGGATCAAGTTATCTTGATGGCCTCTCAGGTACTGTTGCCTATTAATAGTAATGCTTTCCTCATTGATTCTGAAGGGTAAGTTTTGCCATCTGATTTTGGCCATGCCATAGCCCCACCATGTCTATTGATTATTAGGTGGTCCATGGCATTATCCTCCCACTGAACACTCCATCATACAGAGAATGATTACCATTGAAATTCTAAGAAATGTTGGAGTCCCCCTTATCAGTGGATTCCCTACTAACTTAGTCCTGTTCTCAGGAAACTCTAAGAACATAACTAGGCAATTTAAGGTCTCCTGGTCTTGTATAAATCCATTCTAGCATTTCCACCTCTTTCTACTTTTGTTCCTTTTTCAACACTCTGGTTCTCTTTCACAGTTTTTGAAAACCTTTATTGAGGTTTTTCAATGAAGAAGCTCATTGAAAACTGGTATAGATACCACATAGGAATTTCCAAGACTAAAAAAAGAAATGAATTTTTTAATACAGTTGGTTCCATGAAAGTATCAGTAGTCTGGTATATTGTTTTCAACATTTTTTTTTGTGGCAAATTAAGCTTTTAATATCCAAGTGGAAAACTATTCTAAGAGATCTAGTTGAAGGAGTCAGAATTGGAAATGTGTTTAAGTTTTGGGAATGTACACCAAGTTGGGCGGTATTGATTTGGTTCCAGGAAACAACTCCAGTTGAGACCCAGTAAGCTGTCTGTATAAGAAGGGGGAAGGAAAACATTGGCAAATAAGTTCTCAGAGAAAAAACTGACTAAATAAATTCTCATGTCAAGGCCCTAACCAAGTGGAAAGGGGTTTAAGGCAGTTTTCCAAGCTGTACAAAGACAGAGAGATAATCAGAAAAACAAAGCCGAAATTCATCATAAAAATGAAGCAAAGTAGCAGAGAAACATGGATTTTTATCAGGAGTATCTCCAGTTGGCAATGGTTTGTAAATCTAATCTAGAACAAAAATAAGAATAGTATTTTTGGACTCTGCATATTCTTGATAATGAAAATTATAAAACCTTTTTTAAGTTAGACACAGAATTGGCAATTCTAAGGCAAGACTAACATATTTTGGCAGGTCTAAGAAGAAAGAAGCTAAGAAAATAATTCCTGCTCCTTAGTTCTGCTTGTGCATGTGTTTTTTTGAAACAAAATTAAGTGAAATTATTAGAAAATTAGAACATCTTGCCTAAATTATAAGTATGCATTTTTCTAGTAATTCCTTTGATGTTTAGATTGACATGTTATGCTAATATGTAAAATAACTTCTAAATAAATGTCACCTCTACCATTTTCCAGGGCCTATGAAGAAAAACATGTAATATTAACAATAATTTTCTGTTTTTAATAAATGGTTAGCTAAACGTATACCAATCTGAAAAAAATGCTTATTATATAATTTAAAGGTTTCTGGAGGTTTTGAAGACATAAGATACCAAACCAATATGGGAATATTTATATAATCATTATAAAATTAAAGAAAATACTAACACATAATTTTCAGAATTTTGGCTTGAAATGTCTTGAGTTTCATGTTCAGATATTTTGAACCTTTAAATAAATAATTAAAATAATGGTTTCCATTTTAAATCAACAGAAAAACTGAAGCCTAGAATTTTATAATTAAAAACTATTAGTATTTCAGAAAAATATGGATCAATATGATCAATTTGGTTTCGTCTTCGTGTAGGCAGAATATAGTAATTCTTATTCGGTGTTAGTGAAGATGTTATGAAGGCACGTATGCTTCTGAATGTTTTCTCTTCCGTTGCCTACATTATAGCATTAGAGAATGCCAGGCCGAGTGTGACATCCTCAGCAAAATTGAAAACCAGGGTATCTCAGGTCAGTCAGTATCACATACATAACTAAGGGATTGATAGATTTAGCAAATGAGCCGAGACAGAGATGGACGCTTTGAGGAAAACATATTATTCCACCTCTTCACTTTCCTGGGTTGTATGCACTCTAGCTTATTTCCTATGACTGCTCTTTTAAATAATTATTCAGCTCTGCCTAATTTCATGTTGAAACAATTCATAGCATTTTTTAATTCCAAAACAATGTTTGCCTTTCTATTAGTTCTCTTGGGCTCTTTTTCAAGTATGAGTTTTAAATAGTCTCTGATACTTTGGTTGTTATTGAATGCTTTGTTAATGTATTTTATCATTTTGTAATCATTATTTAAAGGTCTTATCCAAGAAGAGTTCTATTTTGTAAAACTCTTGAAATGTTATTTCTCTTTTCAGCTGGATCTTCTGTCTTTTATTCATTATATAATAGATTGTTCAATAAACAAAGATTGGACAGTACCTGCTGATGGACTTGTGACTAAGTTTGTAGAGAGAATTGGCAGGAGCAAGCCAGGAGTGTTATGAGGTATCAGGGGCTGGGGAAAGAAAGATTTCAGGAACAGCTCCCATGATCCTGGCCTAAGTTTATAGGAAACAATGACATTTACTGAAACAGGGAAGAAGTGGGATTTAGGGCAGATGTAAAGAAAGGAAACAGACATTTCAATTTTTAAATAACTTGTGATAGAAATCTAAGCTATTTTGTGAGCTGTTCTGAGTTCCTAAGAATGTTTGCCTCGAAGCTAGCTGTCAGACTATTTAATGGATTATTTACTTCTAATCCCACAAATGAACCTCTACTAATTGAAGTAATTCACATATGTTTGTGTTCTTTGCCACTAAAAGAAGCTAACTAATAAACTTACCAAATTTAGGAAATGACTATTTATGGCCACGGGTATAAAAGAGTATTTTCATTTTTTTTTTTCTTCTTCTTTTTTGGTGCACATGTTGTCAGCAGAAAAAATAACAGTCAAATATAAATTTTAAAATATGTAGAATTCTTAAGAGTTAAGTTAAATTTGTGTTTAATTTGACACATATTTAACAGGCTGAGAGTAAATTTTAAGCATCAGAATTAGGATAACTGATGTAAGTAAAAGTCTGTGAAAAACATTTAAAATAGAATTATAAACATTAATCAGTTGGTAGATATCCAGGAATGAAGAAATCTTTATCTTCCCAATTATGAGGAAACCTCACTCTACCTAACCTAGATAGAATGGATTATGTTCTCTGCAACTGAACCCTTAAAGGACAACACTCAAAGGGGAAATTAATGTGAAATAAAATGCTGAACTTCAAGAAATTGGTTGTGATGGAGGTCTATTCTGTCATATTTATATAAGACCTATATGAAGTATTTGAAGCCAGAGGAGGTTTGCAAAGGTGCATAGTGCCAGAGAAAAATCCCATCCGAATATATAAATTATGTATGAGTAAGTGTAAGAAATATTTTAAAAGTGCAGTTTTATATGCCAAGGAAGAATGGTTGACTGTTGTGAGAGATCATGTCAGCAATATCATCTTAGATTAGAAAAAAATGCCAAATTGGATGAGTTCTGGGGATATCAACAATGATTTTACTATTTGTATGAGGCTCTGTTTTTGCGCACAAGGACAATGGATAGCAGTGCAATTTTAAGCAAAGGGAGATCTGTTTCTAGTGGAAATGAGTAAGCAGCTTGCTATGCCTCCCAACCTTAAAACTTTTGACTTTGTGCCAGTATGTACTTGAAAAGGTCCTTCAGGTGGAAGCTAGGAACAGCCAGGACAAAAAGTGGTGCATTTCGGGGAACCACGGAGAGAAAGGGAGAAGAGGTGGATTCGCAACTCTGTTCATTCACATTTACCATTTTACAACATTTACCATTTTACAATGTTTAACCATTTTTATGAAACAATATGATAGAAAGCACACACATATATTCATATACTTTGAGATTACTGTTACAATTACTTATTTATTAGATAAAAAGAATAATAAAGAACTAGAACTTTTGCATTATATAGATTAAAAGATACACTATTATACTCGATGAATTTTGTTTATGAATAGATTCTTATTTGAAAATTTTTGGTTTTTTTTTGTTTTCATTATTGCTGTTGATTGTTTGGGATAAGTTAGAATATATAACTCAGAAAATGTAACATGACTTCTAAGTTTGAGTAGATTGTCAAAGCAATCAAATATATAGAAGAGTGGTAATAATTTATTTCTTAAATGCGCAGTAAAATTACTAGGGCCATGAAACTTAACAACAACAAATAACAACATTTCTTGACAACAAAATAAATGACTAACATACTTGACAATATGCTCTAGATTTAGCTGTGTTACATTCAGCAGGAAGTTGTCACAGAGCAATGAACCTGCAGTACACACAGATGGCCCTACTTGTAGGAACAGATATCTGTACCTATCTGTGACAGCAGATCAACACTTTATTCTTCTTATTTTCTCTAGAATTTCTGAGTTACTACTTTTCTATGTAGAAACAAAATATGCACTTATAATTGTCTTTAACTTTTGGAATTATATTAATTGAATTAGTTTGAATCATAATTATTATTCTATTGACAAAATGAAATCATTTTCATAGTATTTAATTGATTTGATTCATTTTTAACCTATAAGGTAGTTAGAAAAAGTTTTATTATAGATACGTATGCATTAGGAAACTGACCCAGAAAAAATCAACACTATTCCACTTCTAAATTCCAACCAAGGATGAACAAAATAAATCATTTGGTTACAAAATGATGCTACAGTATTTTGCTACAGATGTTATTACTTGTAGAGACATGAATTTGTGCTTAAAGATGACTAAAATTAACTTACTATAAGTTAAAATAAATCAACTTAATACTTTCATTTGCCAGCCATGATGGCTCACACCGGTAATCTCAGCACTGTGGGAAGCCAAGGTGGGAAGATCGCTTGAGCCCAGGAATTTGAGACCAGAGTGAGCAACACAGTGAGACCTCAACTCTACACAATTTTAAAAGTTAGCTAGGTATGGTAGTGCATGCCTGTGGTCGCAGCTACTTGGGGGGCTGAGGTGAGAGGGTCACTTGAGCTGGGGAAGTTGAGGATGCAGTAAGCTGGTTATCCTGCCACCATACTCCAGCCTGGGTGACAGAGTGAGACCTTGTCTCAAAATAATAATAATAATAATTAATTAAAGAACACTTTAATTCAATTTTAAAGATCCAGTACAATATTTTTGTCTCACCATCACCTTGATGATTTGTGGATTTTCTTTTCTTTTTAACTTTATATAATAAAAAGTAGAAGAAAAATTAGAGCAGCAAGGAAGCTAGAAGAGAATAATCACGACTTATTTGTACCTTGTCCCTAAGATGGTTAAAGACTTCCCTTAGACTTTCCTAAAATTAGTTTGGAAATGTGATTAGGTCCCATATGACTAGAGACAGAAAACTTCTAAGACTTCTGTCTGTAATATCTTGTCCTTATCCAACTTGTGTTCCCCAAACCTTTTTTCCAATCTAAGTTCATATTCTGAGAAATATTTTCTAATTCACTCCCCAATTACTAGTGTGATAATCTCTCCTTTTGATATTATATACTTTTAGCATTCTTTACTTATCTCCTATAATGTACATTTTGGCTATAATTATTATTAGTTTATCATTTATATTCTGTGCCATGTGTATCAGTGATGCAATTCTGCATTCCAGGTGATTATGGCTTACCATTCTTCTTCCATTTGCCAGTTTTAGGATGTGTAGGGCAATATCACTTTGGCAGAGAAAAAAGGAAAAAAAATTATTCATCTTCGAATTATTGCTTCAATCAATCCTGAAGCTCATCTTATTAATATGTCTGTGTTTTTCTTAGTTTTAATGGATTTGCAGTTATATTCAGGCTAAAGTGTCATAAAATGTAAACATTTATAAGGTTCCATAAGCTGTTCTTAGAACTTATATGAACAATCTTAATCCATTATCTCACAATTTGTGAAGTTGATAATAATTATCCCCATTATTGGGATCAGGAAACTGAGGCCTAGAAAAGTTAAAAACATACCCAGGTACACATACTAGTGAGTGGCAGAGCCAGGATTCCAATTCAGGCAGTTTGGTGTGATACCCAATCCTTGTAAACAATATGCCATATTGCTTCTGCTAGCTCACAACTCACTGTATGTGTCTACCTTGCACTTTAGTTCTTTGCAGATAACTTTTTTATTGGTATTTATTGGTATACATATCTCCAGTATTCAGCATCATGCTTGCAACATAATCAATCAAATACACTATTATGGGCAATATGGGGTATGTTCCTTCTGTAAGATAAAAATTACTGGGTAATAATCTACTCAATTGTTTCAGCAAAAAAGAAAAAAATTAACTAGAGAAACTAAAAAACTACTGTCATTATTTTTGTCTAGACACTTCCCCAATGGCATCTGTCCTAAATATCCTTCAATACTTGTTCCCAACATGTTTTGAAGATATTATTTTAGTTTACAGAATAATAGCATTTGAATAGCCTGGTGGTCAATGACTCACCTCACTTTATTATCGATTTTTTATTCAAAAATTATTAAATACGTGCTAAGTATGTATTGAACCATGCTATGGAGTCAATGAAGTCCCTTTCAGTATTGCCTCTTGATATTATGCAGGAGGTTATTTTATTTATTTATTTATTTATTTATTTATTTAGAGACAGAGTCTCCCCCTGTCGCCCAGGCTAGAGTACAATGGCGCGATCTTGGCTCACTGCAACCTCCACCTCCTGGGTTCAAGCGATTCTTCTGCCTCAGCCTCCTGAGTAGCTGGGATTACAGGCGTGCACCACCATGCCAGGGTAATTTTTGTATTTTTAGTAGAGATGGGGTTTCGCCATATTGGCCAGTCTGGTATCGAACTCTTGACCTCAGGTGATCCACCCGCCTCAGCCCCCCAAAGTTCCGGGATTACAGGTGTGAGACATTGAGCCCAGTTGGGAGGTAATTTTAGAAATTCTGTTAAATATTGGCTTGAGGAAATAGGCACATGGTGATCCCTTATTGTCATTTCCAGTGTCTCAGAGAAGTCAGCTATAGTCAAGGGCTTTTGATTTATTCTCCTATAAATAATATAAGAAACAACAGTCGATAGTGGTTGGTTGGTTCAGTGGGTTTGATTTTTAGTCTTGAGAAAGAATATGGAAGAGAGAAATGAGAAAAGAAAAATAAGTTCAATATTCCAATAGATATTTTGCGGCAGCTACAATTATAATTCTAAAATTTAGTTACTGTTTTTTATTGATAATTCATCTTTTTGTTGAAAGCAATATTATTTCTTCTGAGTAGCATATCACAGTGAATCAAAGACTTAAAACCGTTATTAGCATAAATGTTTTCTTTTCTCCATTAACTCTTACCACACTAAATAGAATTATTTTAACTGTTCCTTACTTAGTAATTACCATGTGGCTTTTTAGTGCTAACTTCTGTAATAAAAAGGAACTGCATGAACATATTTAATTGAAAATTATAGTAATAAAAAAGATGCATTTCACTTGTCTTACCTAGAATAATTATTTTCTTGTTTTCTATGTTAAAGTATGCTACTTTAAATAATACATTATTTTTTATTTTTTTATAAAATATGTATCTTATGGAGAAAACGAAATATACATGCTGCCTGCTTTATTTTATTTTAAAAAAATTGAGATTTTTTAAATATTGATGAACTCTATTATTTATAGCAGTATTAGTTTTACAGGATAATGAGTGGTAGTACAAAGAATTCCTATTTACCCTCTTATATCCCTCCAGTTTTCCCCATTATTAGGGTTCAATATTGAATTGTACATTCTACAGGTTCTGACAAATGTATACAATATCATTTATCCACCACTATTGTATTATACAGAATAGTTGCACTACACTAATATTCTTTCGTATTCCACCAGTTTACCTCTTGCTCCCTCTTACTTAATCTCTGTCAACCACTGGACATTTTACTGTCCCTATAGTTTTAACTTTTCTGTAAAGTCATTTGGTCGAAATCATATAGTATGTAGTATTAAATATTCCCAGACTGGCTTCTTTTACTTTGCAGTATGCATTTATGGTGCTCCTTGTCTTTTCATGGCTAGTATCTTATTTCTTTTTATTAGTGCATAATAACCCACAGTAAAGATGTACCACAGTTTATTTATTCATTCGTCTATTGAAGGACACTGTATTACTCAGTGTTCTCCAGAGAAACAATCAATAGGATGTATGTGTTTATCGGCCTGTCTGCCTGTCTGTTGGTTTCTTTATTTACTAGGAAGAATAGGATCAGTCTACCAATTTAAATGTAAATCTCATCCAAAAACACCCTCACAGACACACCCAAATAATGTTGACTAAATATCTGTGGAATCCATGACTCCATGATCCAGTCAATTTGACACAAAAAAAATGACTCATCACAAATATCTTGGCCGCCTCCCAATATGGAAATCAGAAATAAATTTCATGTAAACATTACATAACATTTTTTTGTGTGTGGATGTAAGTTTCTAAATCATTTGAAACAATACCAAGGAGTGTAATTGCTGGAACATATAGTGAGAGTATGTTTAGTTTTGTAAGAAAATATTAAACCATCTTCCAAAGTGAATGTACCATTTTGCATTCCCAACATCAATGAATGAGGGTTCCCATACCAGCATGTGTTGCTGTCAATGTTTTGAATTGTAGCCATTCTAATAAACGTGTAGTGATATTGCATTATTATATTTAATTTTTAATTCTCTAGTGACATATCATGTGGACCATAATTTGAATGCTTGATTGCCATCTGTATATCTTTTCTGGTGAGGTGTCTATTCAGATCTATTGCCCCCTTTTAAATTGGGCTGTTCATTTTCTTATTGTTGATTTTTAAATGTTCTTTCTATATTTTGGACACAAATCCTTCATATGACTTTCTCCCTGTCTGTTATTTGTAATTTCATTTTTTAAAAAGAGTAATGGTTTTTAATATTAATGAATTTCTATTTATCCAGTTTTTCTTTCACATATCCTGTTTTTGTTGCACCTAAAAAGTCATTATTAAGCCCAAAGTCACCTAGATTTTCTCATACACTATCTTCTACGAGTTTTATATTTCCATTTCACATTTACATATGAGCTCTATGTCTAGATTATTAATTTTTGCAGGTTCATTAGTTGAAAATATTATCTTTTCTTAGTTAAATTGCCTTCAGTTGTTCATCAAAGATCAGTAGACTATATTTGTTTTGGTCTGTTGCTGGGTTCTCTATTTTATTCCGTTGATCTATTTATCTATTACTTTGTCAGTATCAACTGCACTGATTATTATAGGTATATAGTAAGCCTTGAACTATAGTAGTGTCAACCCTTGACAGTCTTTGTTCTGCTCCTTTAATATCCTTGTTTATTCTGTGTCTTTTGCCTTTCCACACAGACTTAGAATCAAGTTGTTCATATCCACAAAAAGCATGCCAGGATTTTCACTGGGATTATATTGAATCTGTAGATCAAACCAGAAGAATCCTACATCTTGACAATATTGAGACTTTCCACATATGCAGAATATCTCTCTATTTATTTAGATTTCTTTCATCAGTGCTTTGTAGTTTTCCTCATGGAGATCTTATACACATTTTGTTAAATATATGTTTAAGCATTTAATTTTTTTGGAAATATAAATGGTATTATATATTTAATTTTCAAATTCCACTGTTCATTGATGGTATATAAGAAAGCAATTGGCTATTATATATCAACCTTGTATCTTATTACTTTGCCATAACTGCATATTGCAGTTTTTTTGTTTTCATTATTGCTGTTGATTGTTTGGGATTTTCTGCATAAATAATAATGTTATCTGTGAGCAAATACAGTTTCAGTTCTTTATATCTCTATCTATCCATCTATCTATCTACCTATCTATGTATTATTTTATTTTCCTGACTAATGGCATTAGCTGGAACATCTCATATGATATTTAAAACAAACAAACATTGTTCCTGCTGCCACAACAATGAGCTATGTGTGACTATACTTTATCTTGTTGCTTATTTCTCTCTACAGTTGACGATCAAATAACTTGAAAAGTAACTACATTGGAAAATCTTCTAAGTATATTTTAATTTTGAAACAAAATAAAATAAAACTAGACAGTTTGCCTAAATTTGTGAGAAAAACATTAGTTTAAAAATTAGAGAATGCATGTCTTAGGAAAGAATACAACTAATAATAATCTAAGAGAAGAGATTTTATACAATGTGTTATATATTTACATGAAAGAAACCCTTTCTTAATACAATTTTCATGTTAATTGTGTCATTTCATTCATTACCTAATGTACAATTGGAAAGTTTGAAAAAGCTAGTTTATATTCAAAACAAAACAAAAACTTGAGAATGATTTGATCTTAGGAATTCACTATGCATTATCAGTTATACTGGTAAAATTAACTAAAAATGCTGGGTTCTTCTATTGAAAAATCATCTCACACTTGATAGGCTACTGCATATTCTCTACACGGAGTAAACAACGTACTACATATTAATAAGACTCTACTTAATCTGGGATATTTTGAAAGGCCTTAATGTGTCGGATAAATGGTAGATATAATGAAAAATGTCTTTTAGTGGAATTGATAGTAAAAGATTTATGCCTAGCTAGCTTAAAGAAAGAAACAGTACTTTTGTGATATAGCTAATTAATGCTTACCAGGAAAGCATTATAATATCAGGATCAGAACAAAACACTGTTTTCAAAAGTAAACATACAACTTTACACAGATATAGTTACTTTTCTCCCTGAAAAAATTTATATAAGTGCTATATCATTCTGTATTTGCATTTACCTTATAAGACGTTTTATCTACAGTAATTTTGCTATTGTATAAAGTGGGCCCTCCGTATCCTTGGGTTCAACATCTGTAGATTCAATCAACCTCAAATAGAAAATATTTGGAAAAAAATAGTTAGTTGTGTCCATACCGAACATATATACACTTTTTCCTTATCATTATTCCTTAAACAATTAAATACAACAACTATTTATGTAGCATTTACATCATATTAGGTAGTATTAGTAATCTAGAGATGATCTAAAGTAGCCAGCAGTGTGTGTAGGTTATACGCAAATACACCATTTTATACAAGGGACTTGACCGTCTGTGAATTGCAATGTCTGGAAGGGGTCTCACCGCAACCAATCCACCACAGATACTGAGAGATGACTGAATAGACTTTGCAGAGCAGTTTCTTTTCCAGGTATACGTGTGATTTCAATTTGCTGTGAAATTTGAAAAAAGAATAATATACACTTTTTACATTAGGGGTACTAACTTTTTCTTATCCTACTAACACTCCTCTAATCAAAATAAATAGGAATATATGAATTGGTTTAAGCTAAACACCCCTCTAAAGTTTCTATACATATTTTTTGCATAATAAACAGCATTGCTACCACATGGTGTTCAATCTCTTTGTGTGTCCTACATAATCTCATCAATTGTTTTCATATATTTTGTTACCAAGCCTGTCATGAATGTATTACTATTTTTCTTGTTTCTCACCTACATTTTCTCCATAGGCTTTTCTAAACAGACGACAGCCACAAACATATTCTAATGTTCTCATTCTATCACTTTTTTGTAGTATTGATATACCCATGCCACTACCACAGTTTATGCTATCTGAACTAAAACAAACATTTTTTTAAGTTCACACATTTTCAGATGGCTCTGTTAATGTTTGAGAGCTGGTGAATATCTTAAAAATTATATGAGAAATTCTTCCTGATAAAATATTAACACCTACATAGTCTCTTGATCACTCAACATAATTAGTTCTCAAAAGGTCAATAATAATAATACATTATTTACATTATCAGCAATTACAACAATATTTACTGAATGCTTAATGACCTTGTGTATCTAATTATATCATTAAACCAATGTGGCAGACATTATTATTATCCACTTTTAAGAGTTGGAGAAATTGAAGTTTGTAGATAAGTATTTTGCTCAGGATTTACAAAGAAGGTTAGTGATGCAAAGAATTTTTAATTCAGAGATTCTGGTTTAAAAAAAGCCTAATCATTGTGCTGCTCTAGTTTATTTATTTGTGAACACTTCATAATTATTTCCTAATAAGTATTTTTGCTGTTTACATTGATACAGTAGAAATCAAGAAGTTATTTGTTTATATTATTATGAGCCTTTTAAGTTTACAGAATCTTCAATAGCTATACAACAATTTGAAGCCAAAAAAAAAAAGGATCTTTCATGAGCAGCAAAATGTATCAACATTTATCTGATGGCATGCAACAAAGTCTCACCACCACCACCACCACCACCATCCTCACCACACCACTTCTTAACTAGGCTGAAAGCTGCTTAAAAATGGAGCTCATGAAATTGATCATGAGTGTCTAAATTGATCCTTCACAGTGTACTTAGTATACTATACTCATTAATTAAAATTTTTGCATACCTATTTTGTTGGAAAGAAAAAAGAATAGATTGCCTCAGATAATAAAATTTTTATTCTCAAATTTCGAAGGAGAGTTTGATTTTTTTCATCATTGTCACTTGACTCTAAGAGACATTTTAGAAATGTATATTCAATTTTTCTTTTCTTTTTTTTGAGATTTGGGAGAAAGAAACCAGGCTATGGTGGTCATGCCCTATAATAGAAATAATTATTTTTATGGCTCAACATAATTGGAAATAATCAATATTGGAAAGATAAACTCACTATGACAATTCTATATAGATGAGTAAACCTATATGGGTAATAATAACTTATTGCCTCAGAGTTTAAACGCACATCATTCAATAAGTTTTATTTTCATAATTAAAATTTGCAGCTTTATTTTACATTTTTAACTCATACTTCTTTTAAGTAGTAAATAGAGACAGAAATAGTAAATAGAAGTAATTAGATGAATAGTATGGTCCAGTGATTTCTACTTGGATGGCAGCTCTGTTAGAATTTTCTGATGCGCTTTCCAGTATCTCAGATGGCTTCAGGTTGTCAGATGGCTTCACGTTGCTGGTCTTGGAATAAATTTGCTATTTAGTGCGCAGGTGATCAGGTGTGACACAGCTCTGCAGAAAACCTTTCTTCACACTTGATAGACGCATGTCACTTTGTAGAGTATAAATGGTGTCTGGTGAAGCAGTGTTGCTGTAGAGGGTACCTTGCAACAAAGGACATGGCATAGATATTAAACCAGTTACAGTTTTAATTACATGAGTTCTTGTTCGGGCATTCTATAGACTCTAAGAGGTTATTTAGCACACAGGTAGGAAGTGAAGGCTGCGTTACTAGTCACAGAAATGAATATCAGTAACATCTGGTTGCTCTGGGTAGTATCCTATAATTAACTAAGTAATTAAGTATAATAATTCAGAAAAAAATTATAAGCAAGGCTCAGAATATGAGATAATAGATGCTCATTAAATATTAGATCACCATTTTTTTTCTGGAAATGAATAGCTACAATAATAACAAATACAAATTTACAAAGTACCATATTTTTTCCTGGAAGAAGTTGATTCATAAAAGCGTGAAAAGTATTTACAGACATAAAGCATAATCATGGATATGAAAGTCTTTAAAATTTAATTGGGGATGCAAAATAACTATATATCACAAAGTACTTTATTGTATATAATTAGTACTGGGGAATAGCCTTTACCTACATGTCTTTGGGTGCTTAAATTGTCAGATTATGTGCAGACTCAATGAATAGACCAAAATTTTATTTTTAAAAATTAAATCTCATCTCTTATTTTGAAAAATCTTTTGGTGAAACTATTTATATTAAGTTTTGTTGTAAAGATAATGCCTCATTTCAAAGAATCTTGGGGCCCATCACGTATTGCAGGGCACGTGTAAGGAATGCATAGTTTTCATCATACCCATACTAGAATGTGTAGCATAATCTCCATTTGAGATGAATTAACGAAAACATCTTGACGTTATGATTATGGACATCTGCCTTTGTTTACATTCATCTCAGCTTATTGCAGAAAATGTCAAAGAAAGAATGTGGGGGTGAAAATTGTGTATCTTTCGGTTTTACTTTCATTGCTTAGCACAAAGGATGAAAAGACATTGTGCTTCTTGTGTGGTAAGCATTTAGCTAATGGATGCAGAAAGCAAACAAAGCTGAAAGGAAATGTTTTATTGCCCCATTCTGGACCATATGGATTTTTGCTGCTTTTGTTATTGTTTTTGTTGTTGTTGTTGTTTAAATGATTTGAAATGTCTGGAACTTCACCAAAATCTGGAACTGTACCAACACAGAACTTTGTCTTAAAACATCTTACAATTTTGCTTATTCTCTTGCCAAGCAAAAGAAGTCACACATGTTTGGATAGAATAGAGAAGTTAGAGAACTGAAAATCAAAAGGACAATATTTTCGTTAAAGTAGTTTAATTTTTTGTCCCATTACAATAAAGACAAATGGAAAATAGAAAATACTTTGATGAAAAACATGACACTTCGATGAAAACACTTTGATGAAAATCACAAAGTAATCTGACTCTATTCAAATGAAACCATAAATATCCTCGGTTAATATATATTTATATATTATGTACATATTTTAACATATTTTTAACTGAGGATATTTATAATATTGAAGTATGTCCTTTTATTATCAGGACAAATGGATATCAACACTCACATTTTGTTTTATATGTGTATAACTGTCTTTTACTTATATACAATTGTCATATACGATTGTCTTCTTGATATATATGCTTGCAAAATCAGCTTGCATTTCAACCGACTCTTATTTTCCAGATAAATCTGAAATTGAGAGCATTTTTGTACAAGTGTACATTATCTTAATTCAATCTAGAAGATGCAAGCAAATTCCACTTTCAAACATATGTGCATACTGACTTGCAATTGTTTCTTTTTCATATATTTAAATGCTGTAAACTTTCATAAATTCTTCTGTTTAATTAATGTCTAATGAAAAAATGAGAGGGTAATTTTTGAATTCTTACACTGAAATTCAATTATTTGTTCAAGACGACTGTGTTAACATTTCATGCAATAATTTCTCTTAATATAAAGAGATATTCTTTTCTATTTTAGAAATAATTTACTAATATCTTCCTGTGCTAAAAAATATATTAGCATTGTTACCATTCCCCTCCCCAAGCATGTCCTTTTCCTCTATCTAACTTACTAACACTATTTGCTACAGAGTTTAGTTAAGGCAATATTTGGTGTTTACATTTCTGTGTTTATTTATGAACATCTGGTTAACCGCAGAGACATGTTGATTAGTGCTAAAGGCAGGATGGCAACATCAGCCTCACCTGGCAGCTTTTCAGTTGGAGTAGTAGGTCTGGGAGACACTCCTAGAATTTAAATTGGAATCTACACATTAGCAAGATTTCCCAGGTATGCTTTTGAAGATTCTGATTTAGTAGATCTTAAGTATGACTTGAGATAAAATTATCTAAATATCTCCAAAAATATCTTAAATGACGCCAGTGCTCTGGTTCTCCAAATACTCTTTGTAGCAAGAATGTAGGAAACCATGATTACCTTTTCTCTTTGTATAACATTTTCTAACAACTATATTCAAATTGTCTTTCTTCTACTTATTTTTTAAAATAAATATCTGTCAATAATCCAGGCCTGTATTTTCTGACAGAGCTCAGTACAGTCAAATGCACCAGCTTACAGATCTTTCTTCTTTTTCCCCGCTTCCCTTTGGGAAAAAGACCCTTGCAATTTTACATTGGCTCTTCTATTCTGATTTAGAAAGGCTGAGCTTCACATCAGACTCAGCTGTAGTCCTAGGTCACTATTAACTAGCATCAGACCCTGGACAGCCATAGAACTTGTGGGACCTAGTGAATATATGAAAACCCTCTTTCAAAAAGCAAGAAAAAAGTGTCAATAATGGAACTAAAATATAAAACTTTCATTGTTTTTTCTGTAGTTTCATCTCTCTCTTTCTCTCTCATTGTCATGGTATCTTTTTAAGTGTTTTTTTCTGTCATTCTAAGTTTAAAAAATAAGATTATTAACACAATTTTTTACTGTTCATCTTTATATTATGCAATGCCTATTTTAAATACTTTCATAATAGCTTGTAACTCATGTGAAGGATCACCAAAATAACTTAAATTTTATTGCATCATTTGTAAACTCGCAGGAATCTCATTCTTAGAAGTGTGAAATCACTAAACAAAACTACCTAATGTATTCTTATTTCACTTGGTAAACCCATTCTACCAACACTCTATACTACTGGTTTACTGATGAGTAAGAAAAGAAGCTGTGACTACCTGACATTTCCCTTTCCTTCTTTGTCATCATTTTTTTTAATTGCATGTGATTTACTAATATGGGGAAGTAACATGAAAAATAAAGAATATGATAGAGTTCCTTGGTCTTTCTTGTTTCTTAGAATGTGATTAGCTTTTTATGCTTTTTTTTTTTTTTTTTGGCAGCGGGGGGGGCATGTATGGAGAGTGTGTCCTCACCGTATTGCCCAGGCTAGTCTCAAATTCCTGGCCTTAAGGAATCTTCTTGCCTCTTTGTCCCAAAGTGCTGGGATGACAGGCATGAGACACCATGCATGGCATTTTATGTGCTTTCAAAGCAAGTTCTGGTTCAAAAGGAATGTGTTGCTTCTCAGGCTGTCAGTGCCCCACTTAATCATATATACAACACAATTACCTTGCACCAGCTTGGGGTCTTGCTAAACTCCAGGACATCTTGTGACCTCCAGAATTGTGTGCTCCTGAGGCATGTAGAATGCTATATACAAGTGGAATGTTATAGAATTGCAAACATATATTTTCTCCTTACGTACATGTGACATTCATTGCCCTATAGGGTGTCACTTACAAAAGGTCAAATACAGAATTATTAAGAATTTCAAAGGCCGTTAGCAAGGCATTAAACCGACTTCAGGGTTTCTGCTCCATGCTACTGCACTGGTGGGACATCCTTCAGCTGGCCTGGACTAGCAAACAGAGTGTTGGCTTTTACTCTTATGTAATATCACTTGCTTCCATGAGCCCATGTCTTTTTCTTTATTGAAGAATTTATTTATAGGGCAATTTTCTCTCTTTTACAATAGGATCACAAAAATGATTGCAAGTAGTCTGTGATCCGTGTAGGAAAACATGGCTTATGTAATGTAATTCAGTATGCGGATTTTTACGTATTCAATTTTTGTTATGACATTCACCTGCATTCCAATTCCTACCTGGCGCTATTGGGTATAGAGCCTCTTTTGTTTTCTGTCTCAAACATGATCTTTCTATATTCTGTTTAGGCAAAGAAAGTAAGCAGCTGACTGTGAAATCTGAGAGAAAGAATTTCTCCCTACATACAGTACATCAAATGCACAAATTTTCAATATGTCCTATACCCTGGGATTTGGGTAACTCGTGCCAAAATTGCTGAGCCTTTCTGGATTCTTGTCTTTACAATGGGCACATTTTCATTAGTGTCCACCATTAAACAAGTAGATATGTTTATGCTTTAATGTCAGCTATAATTTAACAAAAGCTTTCCATCTTCCAGTATGTTGCTGACATCTCTTACCTGTTTATAATCTTTCCTTCACACTTTTCAAATAGTATTTATTATTTTAATAAAAATAACACTTATTTTAAAATTGTAATTATTGTCTAAACATAGGAGTTTTTGTTGGTTTTGTTTTCAGTTTTGCAATATGTTTTCTGAAAATTTTCTGGAAATCAAAATGTGCAAAAATAGAGAATATTGAAAAGCCAAATGGTTTTTAGGTTTATGTTTTAATGTTGCAGATGATCAATGATGCTTTCTCACTGTAGAAATGTATTGGTAGCTTTCCTTTTCTGCAATAGAAGACAAAGCAGGCCAGGCATAGTGGCTCACGCCTGTAATCCTAATACTTTGGGAGGCCAAGGCAGGCAGATCACCTAAGTTCAGGAGTTTGAGACCAGCCTGGCCAACATGGTGAAACCCTGTCTCTAGTAAAAGTACAAAAATTAGCCAAGTGTGATGGCGGGCACCTGTAGTCCCAGCTACTTGGGAGGCTGAGGCAGGAGAATCGCTTGAACCCGGGAGGCAGAGGTTGCAGTGAGCCAAGATTGCACCATTGCACTGTAGCCTGGGTGACAAGAGGGAGACCCCGTCTCAAAAAAAAAAAAAGGTAGACAAAGCAAATGAAAAATCAAACAACAAACATTATCAGTTTGAATATCTTAAAGGAGAATTTCCAGAGGCACTCAGACTTGAACATTTTTCTTGGCAGTGACACTATATTATCTATTACAAATTTACATTCTTTAGAATTCCTTGTGGTGAATATTCTTTGTTTAAGCTTGTCATCTTACAAAGATTTAATAATTGGGATATATATCAATTTGAATTTAGAAAATGAATTTATATAATATGTAAGTAAAAATAATTCTTAATATATAAAATTTTATCATTCATATATAGTCTGGTATGGTTCAAAATATAATGAAAAAAATTATTGTAATGATTTTTTTTTTGGCAGAGTCTTGCTCTGTCCCCAGGCTGGAGTGCAGTGGTGTGATCTTGGCTCACTGCAATCTCTGCCTCCCAGGTTCAAGCGATTCTCCTGCCTCAGCCTCCCGAGTAGCTGGGACTACAGGTGCACGCCACCACGCCCAGCTAATTTTTGTATTTTTAGTAGAGACGGGGTTTCACCATGTTAGCCAGGATGGTCTTGATCTCTTGACCTCATGATGCACCTGCCTTGGCCTCCCAAAGTGCTGGGATTACAGGCATGAGCCACTGCGCCAGGCCTGTAATGAAATTTTTAAATGAACAAAGGCAGACATAGTCAACACTACACTTCCACTTCTAATAGAGCAATATTCTTCCTCTTATTATAGTCATTAATACTTTATGATCATTATTTTTCTACATTTATTATAATGTTCAAAAAGCATTCAGTATTTTTCAATAAATCATCTGAAATGATCAATCAACCATTTCATTATCTTGACTACATAGAAGCAATAGGGAAATATTTGAAATATTTAACAACATCTTGCCCAACCAGGACAGGCACTGACTTTAACCAACTTTAAGATGGAGCCAGTATATACAGGTTCAGCATCATCCGCAGATCCAGCATTTAAGGGGTCAGGCAGAATACTAGTTTAGGAATAGCAGATTACTTTCAGGAAAAAAGTGTCTTTGGACTAATCAAATATATGCATTAATAAAGGGTCTAGGAGACTGTAGTGACAGACTCTGGTTTGCAGGTTTTTGGAAAATCATATATTATAATTTCACTGTGAGTGTTGTCCACATTTTTTATTTATACCTTAAACATCAGAACAATATTATGCAACTGTGGAATTAAATATTAATTTGCTGATGAAAGGTATAATTTTAATACATGTTTATAGTGAAAAGAAAATATTAATCAAATACAACTAAATGATAGAATAAAATGAACACTGTCTTTTTTCTTTTTTTTATTCTCTTAAGAAAATTTGTAACTCTTTGGTTCCTTACTTATGGAAAAAATAAGAGTTGTAAATCTAACTTACATAAACCACAAAAAAACTAAATACATTATTTTGTTCACTTCAGTTATTTATGCTATGTTTACATAAAGTGAATAACAAATTTCCAAATGGCTAAAAGTTTTTACTCAATTATGCTATGATCAAACTTAATAAATAAAAAATGTCATCTAATTCTATGAACATAATATGTTATTTTTTCAGCCCTGTTTCATTTAACATTATATATTATCTGCTCCTCAGTTAAAGCAGACATAAGTGATACAATGTTATATGAGACTATCGTATAAAATACATTACTATCCTTATTGCAAATGACTCCTCAATTTAACCTTTTTTAAGGCTTTGTGTAACAAAGAAATACATTTAATTGTGTTTGGGCCAGGCGTGGTGGCTCATGCCTGTAATCCCAGTACTTTGGGAGGCCGAGGCAGGTGGCTCACCTGAGGTCAGGAGTTCGAGACCAGCCTAACCAACATGGAGAAACCCGGTCTCTACTAAAAATACAAAATTAGCCAGGTGTGGTGGCACATGCCTATAATACCAGCTACTTGGGAGGCTGAGGCAGGAGAATCACTTGAACCCAGGAGACGGGAGTTGGAATGAGCTGGGATCACACCATTGCACTCCAGACTGGGTGACAGAGTGAGACTCTGTGAAAGAAAGAAAAGAAAGAAAAGAAAGAAAAGAAAGAAAAGAAAGAAGGAAAGAAAGAAAGAAAGAAAGAAAGAAAGAAAGAAAGAAAGAAAGAAAGGAAAGAAAGAAAAGAAAGAAAAGAAAGAAAGAAAAGAAAGAAAGAAAGAAGGAAGGAAGGAAGGAAAGAAAGAAAGAAAGAAAGAGAAAGAAAGAAAGAAAGAAAGAAAGAAAGAAAGAAAGAAAAAAGGAAGGAAGGAAGGAAGGAAAAGAAATACATTTATCTGGGTTTAAGTGAGAGGAACATCTGTCAACATTGTATACCTTCCCTTAGGGATAATAAGCTGTTGCAGTTGTTTGTTGTTTAGTAACTAAGTTACCTGGTGTGGCATGAACAAACATATTTGAGATTTCATGTTTCTTCCTGCAATGACTTTTATGAATTACCACACTCTATTTAAAATACATGCTAATGTTCTATATATATAGGACTTATGTATCTTAAGTGAATTCTTGGCACACAGAAATAAATATGTTTCACTTTATGGCAGCTGCTGAAGAGTCCAATAACTATTTTGCTAGAGCTCTTTCAACAGGCCTTCCTCTACATAGTTTTCACTTGATGAATAACCTCACAAGTGTTTTTCTGACAAAATCTTATTATCAATGGTAATTGCAATTAATAGTATAGATATGATATGCCGCATGAATGGATTTAAATTGCAAAAAGAAAGCTAATTTTTTGAAATTTTGATAATTCGACAATAGTTTGCAAATAAACACTTGGTCAAAGACAGCTATGGAAATGTTCTACTCTAGGTTTCATTCTGTTTCACAATAATGTCAAATATATTGCAGCAATATGTGGTACAGTTAGTAGCAGAAAGAATCTGATTTAACTTGTAAATACGTTCACAGAACATTATTAGTATTCACAGCACATATTTCCAACCCATAAAGAGGAAATACATAAACAAATTTAAATAGTGAACCAAAATCTAGGGGTAAACGATGCAATAGAATTTAACAAGTCCTTAAATTAGTACAAAGCTTAAAAGTAATTAGACATTCCATTGTTTTTATCTTTAGTGTTGTTTGAGGCAAATTTCTAAGCATGACTATTTTTCTCAAAAGATATAAATTAAAACACCTGCTCAGTTGCCTTCTGATGCCAGTGGATTATTCAAGGCATGCAGAACATAGGTTCACAGGATAGCCCCAAATCAGCAAATATTTGAGATCTATGTTGCCCTGTGAGTTTGGGTGGCAAGGGCATCTGATGGACATACGATGAAGCCTATGCTTTTTACTGTGCTAGAGTAGTAAATTTATTTGTCCCTGATACAGGAGTTTCATGCCTTCTGCAAACATCAATCTATTAAATGGTACTGGCTATCTTGTTAATTTCTCTATATCATTAATTAATGCTATCATTAATGAAATGACATATGTGTGTATTTACTTCCATGTCACTTTGTGCTTGCTAACTGCAGCTCCACATGAGAAATTGTTTTTAACGCTTTTAACAGCTTAGTACTAAGAGTTTTGTTTCCTTTTGGAACTCATTTTGTTCTCTCTGTTAGAAATAATAAATAATCATGTCCCAACTTTTTAATTTTCTTTTGGTGGCCAGGAAAACTTTCAGCCTGATGTTTGTTATTTATTTTAATTTGCGTATTCCCATTTTTTTGGCCTCAAACAAAGCAAGACATAATAAAACAAACAAGCAAACAAATAAATAGTATCATGTTGTCTATCATCAACCGAGATTGGTGGATACTTCACTCTGGTGAATTCCTCACTTACCCCACTCTCAGAATCTTGAAAAATGTAGAAATTGGCAAATGTTAGTGATTTTATTTCTGACAAGTCTTTTCTTGGGAAGATGTAGAACTTTGTATAATACTTTGAGCTATAAATATAGAACTTTAATACTGGTTGTTAAATGTGCAACCACATTAAGGTACCTAAATAAAATTTAAATTTATAAATGATACTTCCTACAAAATGATTATGATCTATGGAATTAATGGTCATAATTTAGGTAGCTCCAGTTACGTGACCCTTTGTTTTCTTAGGCAGTTTACACCACTTGGCAAGCTCTTACCAAGTTGAACTTCATATATTCAGGTCATAGCCTCATAGTCCATCATTTGGGGAAGGTCTTTACTGCTTATAACTATTATAACTATTAACTTTCTAAAAGTTTATTTGTTTTGAAAATTCTTTTTGCTTTGAAGATCCTTTAAGGTATCTAGATTGGGTTCAAAAATCTATTAATGGTTATAGAAGAAAAACTCATGAATGCTTTATCTATTAATTATTTCAAAGTGATCCTCTAGGACTGATGAGAGCAGAGAGATCTAATCACAAACCAGGATTCCATTTAAATAGATTCTGCAACTCCCAGCACCTCCTAGGAAGCAAAGTGAAATATAAAAACACGGTTTCTGGTATCAGACTTCTGGGTTTCTAACTCTATCACTCTCTCGTGCTTAGATGAGTAGCTTTGGGGACATTTCTAAACTTGATGAGACTTCATTTTTCTTGACACAAAACTGAAATAATAACAGTTAATCAGCAGGACTTCTTTGTGTTACTAATCAAGATAACATGAAATTCACAGCATAAAAAGAGCACTTGACAGAATAATATTCCAGAATGTTTAAGGCATGTTAAAAATTATAAAGTATAGACCTTTCCTCAATAGTTTGCAGAGTTATCAGATTTTTTTGTATGATTTAATCCATGTTTTTGAAGTCATGGGTAATTGTGTTAACACGTCAGTTTATAGCAGACAGAAGTGCTTCCGTACGTTAAATAAATCTGAATTCAAATTCCATTATGTTTCCCAATCAAGCTACTGTGATAACATTTCTGACATGTATTTCTTTTAATTTTTTTATTATACTTTATTTCTTTATTTTGCTATTGAGTATTGTATTAGTCCATTTTCACACTGCTATAAAGACATACCCAAGATTGGGTAATTTATAAACAAAAGAGTTTATTTTATTTTATTTTATTATTTGTGTGTGTGTGTGTGTGTGTGTGTGTGTGTGTGTGTGAGACAGAATCTTGCTCTGTCACCCAGGCTGGAGTGCAGTGGCCTGATCTCAGCTGACCACAAGCTCTGCCTCCCAGGTTCAAGCGATTCTCTAGCCTCAGCCTCCCTCATAGCTGAGATAACAGGTGCGCACCACCATGCCCGGCTAATTTTTATGTTTTTAGTAGAGACAGTGTTTCATCATGTTGGCCAGGCTGGTCTCGAACTCCTGACCTCAGGTGATCCTCCTGCCTTGGTTTCCCAAATACTGGGATTACAGGCATGAGCCACCCCACCTAGCTGGAAAGAGGTTTAATTGACTCATAGATCCACATGGCTGTGGAGGCATTGGGAAACTTACAATCATGGTAGGAGGCAAAGGGGAAGCAAGCGCCTTTTTCACAAGGTGGCAGGAGAGAGACGAATGAGGAGAAACTTCCAAACACTTATAAAACCATCAGATCCCATGAGAACTTACTTACTATTATGAGAACAGCCTGAGGGAAACTGCCCCGATGATCCAATCACCTCCTTCCCTCGACACATGGGGATTACAATTTGAGATGAGTTTTGGGTGGGGACACAGAGCCAAAACCGATGATCCAATCACCTCCTTCCCTCGACACATGGGGATTACAATTTGAGATGAGTTTTGGGTGGGGACACAGAGCCAAAACATATCATTCTGTCCTGGCCCCTCTCAAATGTCGCCTCTTTTCACAATTCAAACCAATCATGCCTTTCTAACAGTCCCCCAAATTCTTAAGTCAATCCAGCATTAATTCAAAAATCCAAGTCCGAAGTCTCATCTGAGACAAGGCAAGTCCCTTTTGCCTATGATCCTATACAATAAAGACAAGTTAGTTATTTTCGAGCTACAGTAGGGGTGCAGGCACGGGTAACTATTCCCATCCCAGATGGGTGAAATTGGCCAAAACCAAGTGGCCACAGGCCCCATGCAAGTCCGAAATCCAGTGGAGCAGTCATTAAGTCTTAAAGCTTCAAAATGATCTCCTTTGACTCCATGTCTCACATGCAGGGCACACTGATGCAAGGGGTGGGCTCCCAAAGCCATGGGCAGCTCCTTCATGGGTTGGCCATGAGTGCCTTGGCTTTTCCAGATGAACTGTTCAAGCTGTTGATGGATCTATCATTCTAGGGTATGGAGGACAGTGGCCCTCTTCTCACAGCTCCACTAGGCAGTGCCCCACTGGGGACGCTGTGTGGGGTCTCCAACCCCACATTTCCCTTCTGTACTGCCCTAGCAGAGGCTCTCCATGAAGGCTCTGCCCTTGCAGCAGACTTCGGTCTGGACATCCGAGCATTTCCATATATCCTCTGAAACTACACGGAGGTTCCCGAACCTCATTCTTGACTTCTGTGCACCCACAGTCCCAACACCACGTGGAAGCCACCAAAGCTTGGGGTGTGCACCCTCTGAAGCAATAGCCTGAGCTGTACCTTGGCCCATTTTAGCCATGGCTGCAGCTGAAACAGCTGGGACCCAGGGCACCAAGTCTTGAGGATACACAGAGCAGCAGGACCCTAGACCCAGCACAGGAAACCATATTTTTCTCCTAGGCCTCTGGGCCTATGATGGGAGGGTCAGCCCTGAAGGTTTCTGACATGCCCTGGAGAACTTTTTCCCATTGTCTTGGCTATTAACATTCGGTTAATACCATAGCCTCATTACATATGCAAATTTGCATATCCTTGTTATTTATGAAAATTTCTGCCACTGGCTTGAATTTCTCCCCATAATATGGGTTGTTGTTTTTTTTACTATCACATGGTCAGGCTGCAAATTTTGTAAACTTTTATGCTCTGCCTCCCTTTTAAACATAAGTTCCAATTTCAGACCATCTCTCTTAAGTTCAAAGTTCCACAGATCTCTGGGGCAGGGGCAAAATGCCACCAAGCTCTTTGTTAAAGCATAGCAAGAGTGACTTTTGCTCCAGTTCCCAAGAAGTTTCTCATCTCCATCTGTGACCACCTCAAGCAGGACCTTATCGTCCACATCGTTTTCAGCATTTTGGTCAAAACCATTCAACATGTCTCTAGGAAGTTCCAAACTCCCTCATCTTCCTGTCTTCTTCTGAGCCCTCCAAACTGTTCCAGCCTCTGCCTGTTACCCAGTTCTAAGGTCACTTCCACATTTTCAGGTTATCTTCATAGCAGTACCCCACTCTCTGCAGTACCAATTTGCTGTATTAGTCTGTTTTCACACAGCTATAAAGACATACCTGAGACTGGGTAATTTACAAAGGAAAGAGATTGAATTGACTCACAGTTCCACATGGCTGGGGAGGCCTCAGGAAACTTACAGTCATGGCAGAAGGGGAAGCAGGCACGTCTTACACGATGGCAGGTGAGAGAGACAGAGGGAGGGAAGGAGGAACTGTTAAACACTTATAAAACCATCAGATCTTGTCAGAACTCATTTTGGCAAGTTGCAACTATTATTACTGCTACTACTAATAGTATTAGTATTATAAGGAGTTTATTTTCTTTTATTTTGTTATTATTATTATTTTTTTCTGTGTGTGAGACAGAGTCTCTCTCTGTCACCCAGACTGGAGTGCAGTGGCCTGATCTCAGCTCACTGCAAGCTCTGCCTCCCAGGTTCAAGTGATTCTCTGGCCTCAGCCTCCCTCATAGCTGAGATTACAGGTGTGCACCACCACACCCAGCTATTATTAATACTATGAATAATAATAGTATTCGTAGTAGTAATTATTATTTAGTTTACAGTAAGGCAACTTAAAATATGCAGGGACAAACACACTACAGTATGTCCCATCTACATAGAGGATGGCAAAATTGAAATGTAATCTGTCCTGATTCTGATTTTTTCTATTTTTCTCTTTTTAACTCCAGTAGTTATATTGCTAATGTGTCCTGATTATTAAGAGTGACACAATAAAGGCTAAATGTGTGTTAGTTTTTCTAATGACAAGAACAGTTTATCTGAAAGCTGTTCTAATAATTAGTTAATTATTATTCATGATAATGGTAATAGAGGTGCAGATTAATTTTGGAGATGAGTAGGTCTTAATGTATACTGATTCCATCAAGCAGATTAGTTCCACTTAATATTAATCCATGTGCCATTTTCCAAAACCTCGTCCTAGTTTACTGCTTTGACGTTATTTCCAAACACCTACAATATTATTATTGTAAATATTATTAAGTATAATTAAATTTTTAATTTTAGACTGGAATGATTTTCATCCATTATATAAATATCATATACCATTTATTAAGCTATTGTTTCTCTGTGCTGAATCAGCTGTTTCTTACTATGCTTTGTGATGCAGACCCTAAAACTGCAAAACACATTTCTGCTTTGCCAGCTAGCACCCAGCTAGGTACTGCTAACCAGGGCCATTGGAGAGAGACTACAGGGCTGGATAAAAACGAAGGAAATTGTACCTTTTTGTCTGCCTACTGCTGCATTCTTCTCCAATTACTATTGTTGTATAATAAATTATCCCAAACTAGAGTGACATAAGACATCCCCTTTTTTTAGAACACAAATTTGCAGGTCAGGGACACAGTGTGGGCTTGACTAGGCAGTGCTCATTTGGGTTCCCCTGTGCAACTGCAGTCAGATGTTGGCTAAGGCTGCAACCATACAATCATCTCATGGCGTAATTATGCCCATTGCTAGCATAGCTGCTGGCTGTTAACTGGGAGATCAACTGAACTACCCACAGAAGTGTATACGAGTGGCCTCTTCAGCATGGCAGTGTAGAGTGGGCAGACTCTTTACATGGCAAGTGATTTCTCCAGCAAAAAGTGTTCTAAAGACCCAAAGCAAAGCAGAATTTCAGAAGTTACACAGCATCACTTGTAGGGCATCCTGGTAGAGCAACCTGTTGGTAAGGGGTCTAATAATGATTCAGAGGAAGAAGACATAGATCCTACCTCTCTACAGAAGGAACATCCAAAAGGTCTCGGTGCCAGACCCATGAAGCACCCTTTAGAAAAGACTCAGAGCTTCAGAGATCTTACTTTCAGTTCTTTAAGACCCCTCCTCCAAGATTCAAAATTTTAATCATCTTAACCTTTTCATTTTGTTCCCCCAGTCCTAAGGAACACCTTAGTCTTTTTCAAAATTTACCCTTTTAGCTGTCTAACTAACTTAATATCTAGTTAAAAACTGTTAATATTAATTTTTCTAGGTAAAAATAAATATAATTTCTGCCTCTTCATTGTATATGATGACTCACATAGAAAGAAGTGACAAATGAAAACTATGTCAAAAGTTAGGCAAAAATCTGAATGACGTATTTCAAACAACTGCTTCTTAAGAGTTTAATCATATCTTGGTATGTTGATATTTTATATTATATAAATTATAGCATTTAATCAAAGACCAACTACTGCCTGGGTTTTGCTATGTTCACATTCCCTTAATATATCTTGATCTTAGACACTTTTACATCAAAGTTTAATGTAGACTATTATAGTAGCTAGAATATGAATAGAAAAGTTGAATAACATTGGCAGTGTAAGATAAGAACAAATTCCAATTATATATTGACAGACTGAAAATAACCTTAGTATTTAAATACATTCTTACAATATATGTTTAATAGGTTGAGTCTCAAAGGGGTCAAATTTCTTTCACACAATTACAAACTAAATGGGAGAATATACCTTAGAATAGTTGTATTTAATTTTGGATCCTCCTTTAGTGCTATTTCTATGAAACCATTAAGTCCCCCAGGTGGCCAGTTACAATTTTTTTAAGATTAAAGCTTGTTGTAAATTACAGTAGAATATCATTTTCAGGAACATTTCATAAAGCCAATTTCAAAGCTATGAATTTTTTACTATTTCCTGAAATTTTACGCTCTAATTTAAAATCTCCAAACTCTAAAGTACGTATAAAAACCTATACATTAGAAGGCCTCATGATTTGAACTATTTAATAAAAAAAGATCATTTGAAAGTTTGAGTCAGTACTTTAATTGTTGCTGAAATAACACTAAATTTTAGATGTGCTTAATAAAATATAGGAAGTTTTCACTGTGATTAGAGAGCTTGCTAATTTATTTTTTTCTATCAACCTATTTTATTAAACATAATCATAGGCTTAAACATTCAAGCAAAATCCCTGTAAACTGTCATGAATTACTTTGTAAGAGAAAATAATGAGGCTCATGGCTACTGCCCAGCTTATAATTGTCCATTTTTAAAGCAAAACTTCATTCAGTTGACAAAATATTCGATGCTTGTGTCTTCATGCTACATTTAGAAGTGAACATAGATAATTGATTCCAATTCCTGCCTATTGTAGGGAACTCTGTCAGAAATCACCAAATAAGTTCAGAATTTCTGACATATAATTAAGTAATAATTTTTGATATTGTTTTTTACTTTTTATTTTTGACTGAATTTCACAATAGACTGGCAGTTCCTGTCCATAGAAAATAGAATGTTGAGTGCATTCTCTGCCCTCTAATGGGGAACCAGTCATGCATAAGCTGCAGAAACTTTGCTTTGATAGAACAGGCAAACTCTAATTACCAAATAATCAGCACTACAGCTGTGCAGGAGCATCCAAGTAATTGTGGATTCTCACATACTGGCAGAACACTGGAAATAACATAAATAGTATTTTAATAAGAACTATGAACACTTAGGTTGGTTCCTCATCCATTTCTAGAAAATTCATCCGTTTTTTTTCATCAAAATTTTTTTTTTGAGACGGAGTCTCGCTCTGTCTCCAGGCTGGAGTGCAGTGGCGAGATCTTGGCTCACTGCAACCTCCACCTCCCGGGTTCAAGCGATTCTCCTGCCTCAGCCTCCCAAGTAGCTGGGACTACAGGCAAGTGCCACCACGCCCAGCTAATTTTTGTATTTTTAGTAGAGACAGGGTTTCACCATGTTGGCCAGGATGGTCTCGATGTCTTAACCTTGTGATCCACCCACCTCGGCCTCCCAAAGTTCTGGGATTACAGGCGTGAGCTACTGTGGTCGGCCCACATTTTCATTTAAAATAATCACAATGGAGTCTACTCTAGAAAGACCTTACAACACTTCCTTCAAAAGTCTTAAAACCTAGAAGAAAAAAAATGTGTGTGTGTATATATACCCACATATATACGATACATACACACATACATACATACTATACATATATAAACAGGCATTAAAATATAACTGATTGAGCTTTGTAATAAAGGTATATAAAAACTACCCAATCACAAGTTCAAGAGAGTGGATAACTGGAATGGTTAGACTTATTATAAATAATCTTTTTATTTTATTTTATTTTACTTTAAGTTCTAGGGTACATGTGCACAACGTGCAGGTTTGTTACATATGTATACCTGTGCCATGTTGGTGTGCTGCACCCATTAACTCGTCTTATTGTAAACTAGTAAAGAAAACAAACACAGAGTAAAAAAACACATTTTATTTCTGGTTACATTCCTATGTTCTCCTCCAACAGGTACCAAAATAAAGTGTATCCTAGAGTCCTTTAGCTTCTTTACATTCAGGGCCAGACCCTCAAAAAAATGAAAGTTCTTCATTTTGGGTTTTCTGAATAACTTACTCAATCTCACATTCACAGGGAGAATTTATAGGAAACAGATTAGCTTACCCTTGACGGTTAGCTTCAATATTTCAAAGAAAATTAAAAAGAGAATGAGAAGTTTAAGGATTTAAGGAAAGAAAAATTGATCTTGATATGTGTAAAGTGGCATGGAATCCAGAGAAGATATTCACTATTTATTAGACATGGACATAAGTAGATTGGAAGGAATATTAGGGAGATGATAAGGCAAACTGTTCACTTACCTTCACTCCACTTAATTCCATTATTCACAATCAAATTGCTTATAAACTCAGAGCCTAACCCTTTTCATAATTCGATTCTCTTTCCTTACTTAACTCTGATATATTTTCAGTTTCTGCTCTTTACTTTCAGAATAATGGACCACCTCTAGAAAAAAGCCTTAGAGTGTTTCCCAACATTTCATAACTTAGAAGATGAAGATGATTCAACAAAAGGATAGTTAAAAGAAAGAGCCAGCTAAGTAAAACGAAAAACAAAATAATAGTGAAAGAATCATAAAATGAGTTCTTCAAGACTTAGTGGTTGATCAACGAAACACAATGAAGGTGAGAGTCAAATAAACTGAGCACTGAAAATTAAAATGAATGGTAGGAACAATAGACTTGTTTGACTATGGAAGAGACAAAGTAGATCAGTGAGTGGAAAATACTCTTTTGATTACATTTGCTAAAGTGGGAAAAAGAAATTGCCATCAATTAGAAAGTGATGTCAAATGAAAGTTTCTTCTTTTAAAGTGTAATTTTTACAACATCTTATTTTGCTTAAGGAATTGTACTGAAAAGATAGACATTTTTTAATCAGGAAGAGAGAAAGTAACTTGAAAGACACTTGAGAAACATGCCTACTTAAGAAAGGCAAGAAATGACAGAAGTCTTGTACACAAGTAGAGTGGAGAGTCTCAGATAGGAAACTGTTATACAAAAGAGGCCCTAAATGAAAGTAGATTTGTTGTCGTAGGATTAGGAAACTCCACTCTCACCTTTTTCTAGTTTTTTTTTTTTCAGTAAAATAAGAAACTCATAAGATGAGAGTGAGAAGATGTATATGTTTGAAGAAAAGGGACATGTAAAAAATACAACTGAAAGAAAAAGAGATCATAAATCAGAGATATGTAGTAGATTTCCAGATGCAGCTGAGGACTCACTTGATGTTTGTGATCAAGCATCTAAACACCAAAATCTACCCCTACTATGGGCTTTTCCCTCCATATTCAAGAATTCTGTTCAGAGTAAAGAAAAGGTGGCAATTTGCATTCAACTGCGGTTAAATCAGAGAAAGATAAATTGTGCGTGAAAATTGAAATGATTACTAAAATAATTTGCAGTGGGCTAACCGAAAATAAATGAAATAAACTACATATGAATAAATATTAACTTTTTGATATTCATCATGAAGTGAATAAAGTCTTTTCAAATGAAGCAGTTTCAATAGATAGGATGGGAGGTGGGCAGAAATAAATAAATAAATACTGGAAAAAAATCCCTGAATAAATATAGACAGATATTGCCACATTATAAGGTCCACTGAGATACACTGAATAATAACTAATAAACTTTAAAAAGCATAGTAGCAAAGTGTTGTGAAATTTTACAATGTCCAAGTACAATTTCAAGTGGGGATAAAAAAGAAGTGATCTAAGAAAAATTATAGCCAGAGGCCAACCAGTCTGATCAGCAAAACGGTTGATGGAGACAGCAAAGCCACTAAAGTGGAAAGGCAGGAACGTGGAGGGGTGTAAAGATAAGACAACTAAGCATATTATTATATTATCAATATCTTATTATCAATTTAAAATATATTTATAGAAAAATTGAGCAGAGCCTATATTTGATATGTTATTGTTTACCAAATTCTATAGTTTATTCAGATTTCCTTAGTTTTTATCTAATTTTCTTATTCAGTTCAAGGATGCTATCTAGGATACCACATCACATTTATTTACAAAGTTGCCATCATCTCTTACCTGGATTACAGTAACAGCTTCATATCAAGTCTCTGCTTTTTCAAATTCTGTCACTGCTTCCATATTCTAATGCTTTTTGCATATTATTTAGTCTTCATCCACTAAGAGATAAGCAGTATGACCACAAGTATATTTTGCTCATCAACATATCCCAAGTATTTGAAATATTGCATGACATTTAGTAGGCGTTCAACAAATTGTAGTATAAATGTTTTCAGTACTAATTGTCTTTTTAAAAAATTTTATTGTACGTCAGCAAATTATAATTGTATATATGTATTGGGTACAAAATAATGTTATGATATATGCATACATGTAGACTAATTAAATCAAGCTAATTAATGTATCCACCACCTCAAATACTAAATTTTTTGTGGTGAGAAAATTTCAATTTTATTCTCAGCAATTTTGAAATATACAATACATTATTATTAGCTGTATTCACCATGTTATGCAAATGATCTGAAAAGATTTATCCCTCTTGTGCCACTGAAACTTTGCACCCTTTAACCAACATTTTCCCATTTCCCTAACTCTGCAGCCTCCAGAAACCACTATTCTATTCTGTTGCTATAAGTTCATTTGTTTTGTATTCCAATATTTTGAACTTTTTCTCCAATCCATGGTGTTTGTCATGCAATTTGACACAATGGCTCTAAAAACTTAAGGCAATAGCTTACTGTGAATCACACCCACTTAGCCTGTTTTTGTTGTCTTCAATCTTCTACAAACTTCCGTTACCATCAAAGCCCCTCTGCATGTGTTCTTACTCTCTCTGCTTATCCTGGTCATCATTAATACTTATCTGCAGGTTTACATTCAGTCAAGCTTTTACCCCTGAATAAAATTAATTCACTCTTCTCTCCTACTTCTAGTCAACTCAGCCTAACCAAAAATTTTGTTTAGATCTTCAGATATTGGTCCCTAATCTTTAAAAACAAATTAAGTCACACACTGGTACCTTGATAAAGCTCTGCTTATGAATACACTTTATTGTTTACATTTAAAATGTAAGCACTTTAAAATCATTGGTCCTTATGATTTTTCATGAGTCTTGCTGATGTGTGCATTTTGAAAACTAGTGTCAGAATTGAACAAAACAGTAAATATCTTAGACCATGAAAAATAACTGAGATGATTTTTACTTGATAAAATTAAAGGCCATTCAATAAAGTCCAATCTTAGTATAATAAATCCCTATGCATTATTTTCTTGATATACAATATGCCATCCCACTTGTAAAATTGCTATAATTAATGGCCCTCATTTTTAGTATGTTCACACCTTCTAAGCCTGATAGACACTCCACTGGTGTGCATGAACTGTAGCCTCAGCGTGTTTCTCATTTGTAGTGAAACTTTTGAAGATAATAGTATCTATTTTTGACAGGGCACAATGAAGCAGAAAATGGGCAGATGTCATGAATTGTATAATCCATACAAGGAAGATTCTAGCTAGCATTCATAGTACCTCAGACAAACCAAGGAGTATTTAGTGGTTAACTCTAATGTAATGACAATCGAAAGCCATCTGTTGCGAAAGCCTGCAATACGAGGACCTGCTGCTGACCCACACACATTCGAAAACGACATTTAGAGAGTTAAATTAATACATTACACTTTAAAGAAAGAAATAATTACTGATTGATATGGTTTGAATTTGTGTCCCTGCCCAAATCTCATGTTGAATTGTATTCCCCAGTGTTGGAAGGGGGCCTGGTAGGAGGTGATTGGATCATGGGGGTGGATTTCTCCTTTGCTGTTCCTGTGATAGTGACTGAGTTCTCATGAAATCTGGTTGTTGGAAAGTTTGCAGCACTTTTCCCTTCGCTCTCTATCTTCTTCTCAGCCATGAGAAGATGTGCCTGCCTCTCCTGTGACTTCCATCATGATTGTAGGTTTCCTGAGGCCTCCCCAGCCATACTTCCTGTACAGTCTGGAGAACTGTGAATCAATTAAACCTCTTTTCTCACAAATTACCCAGTCTCAGTTCTTTACAGCAATGTATGAACAGAATAATACATTGATTAGCTGCATAAAATTTATTTTTTAATTTCACAGAATATAAGACATCGCAATGTAGCAACAGATGTCAACTTTCAAAGCATTTGGTTCAATGATTTATGTATCAGTTGTTCAACTGACTTTAGAAGGATCATTTTTCATGTGTTTAAAA
Source organism: Pongo abelii (assembly GCF_028885655.2). NCBI lineage: Eukaryota > Metazoa > Chordata > Mammalia > Primates > Hominidae > Pongo > Pongo abelii. Next base: position 91,092,183 of record NC_071999.2, on the reverse strand, counting down.
AAGTGTACATTTTTTCCCTCATAAAATTATATTATCAGATTAAACCTTCTACTTTTAATATAGTATGCTTTAAATACTTAATAGGTAGCATATTTACCAAATGGTATTAATTTTAGAGTCTATAAAGCCAAAATATTTTTACTGTGGTGGTTATTCTTGATTTTCTTATTTTCATATTTTTTAAATCATTTTACGCATTTCAACTAATGTATGTAAGAAGTATCTAATTTTCTTTTATCAAATTCTAGCAAAGTAAAATGTCTCACAAGTAGTCAATGCTACTGTGTGATTTCAAAATTTAAATTTAAAATGTGAAAGCGTTGTATGCAAAGATCAAAGCCTTTGAGATGATACATTGATTTTCAAACTAAATTGCCTGTATTAGTTTCCTAGGACTGCTATAATAAACTTGGTGCCTTATAATAACAGACATGTATTATGTGAGAGGTGTCAGCAAGGCTAGTCTCCTTATAAACGCACCTGGGAAGGAACGCTCACATGCCTCTCTTCCAGCTTTTGGTGACATTAGGGAATCCTTTTGCTTGGAGATGTATCACTTTAATCCTTGGTCTTCACATGATACTCCTTGTATGTCTTCACACCATCTTCTTTTTGTATGTGTTTGTGTTCAAATGCCCCTATTTTAAAAGACACCAGTCATATTGGTTTTAGACTAACTCTAATTAATTCATCTTAACCTTGTTAAATCTGCAAAGACCGTATTTTCAAATAAGTTACCTTCTGAGAGACTAGTGTTAGAACTTGAACCTATATTTTTCTGGATGACGCAGTTCAGCTGCGTGCCCATGTTGGAATATCATTTCTGCCACTGACCATTTCTGTAGCCTTAAGCAAGTTAAATAGTTTCTGTGAGCCTCCATTTATGAGCTGTTATGAGGAATAAAGACTCTAATACAGGTATATGAAAAGTACTTAGAAATATTGGCTATTATTAGTCTTACCCAACAATAATGTCTGTTCTTTTCCAACAGCTTTTTACTATTCAGTTTTTTGAATCAATATTTTACTCTTTGATAGTAGATAAAAATTTATGTTCAACACTTTCATCTGGCTTAGAAAATCTAAGTTACATTGGCTTGTCAGGAATTACCAACAACAATGGCACAGTATATCCTGACCCAGTTCTCCACCAAATCAGCATAGATCCTGACTGTCAGGTCAGTCACCAGTTCAGATTACTTCCTATCCTTTTAGTGCATATGGCCTTAGTCAGGTCACCCTAATGTTCTCATAAGAGTGAGACAAAATGACTAGAAATCTAGGTCATATTTGCCTTTCTGTATTAGTCTTTTCTCACATTGCTATAAAGAACTACCTGAGACTAGGTAATTTATGAAGAAAAGAGGTTTAATTCACTCACAGTTTCACAGGCTTAACAGGAAGCATAACTGTGAGGCCTCAGGAAACTTACAATTCTGGCAGAAGGCAAAATGGAAGCTAGCGTGTCTTACCATGGTGGAGCAGGAGAGAGAGAGAGAGTAAAGGGACAAGTGCCATAAACTTTTACACTGTCAGACCTCATGAGAACTCACTCACTATCACGAGGACAGCGTGGGAGAAATCCACACCTTAATCCAATCACCTCCCATCAAGTCCCTCCCCCAACATTGGAAATTACAATTCAATGTGAGATTTAGGTGGAGACACAGAATCAAACCATATCATTCCACCCCTGGCCCCTTCTAAATTTTATTTTCTTCTCACATTTCAAAACAAACCATGCCTTTCCAAAAGTCCCCAATGTCTTAACTCATTCTAACATTAGCACAAAAGTCTAAGTCTAAAGTCTCATCTGAGACAAGGCAAGTCCCTTCTGCCTATGAACCTATAAAATTAAAAACAAGTTAGTTATTTCCAAGATACAGTGGGAGTACATGCATTGAGTAAATGCTCCCCTTCCAAAAGGGAGAAATTGGACAACTCAAGTGGGCTACGGGCCCCATGCAAGTCTGGAATCCAGTAGGGCAGTTATTCAATCCTAAAGCTTCAAAATAATCTTTTTTGACTCCATGTCTCACATGCAGGCCACAGTGATGCCAAAAACCAACTCCCAAGGCCTTGTGCAGCTCTGCCTCTGTGGCTCTGCAGGGTACAGTCCCTGCAGCTGGTTCACAGGCTGGTGTTGAGTGCCTGTGGCATTTCAAGGTGCATGGTACAAGCTGTTGATGGGTCTACCATTCCAGGGTCTGGAGGACAGTGACCCTCTCACAGCTCCACTAGGCAGTATCCCAGTGGGGACTCTGTGTGGGGGCTACAACCCCACATTTCTCTTATGCACTGTCCTAGTAGAGGTTCTCCATGAGGGCTCTGCCCCTGCAGCAGACTTTTGCTTGGACATCCAGGCATTTTCATACATCCTATGATATCTAGGTGGTAGTTCTCAAACCTCAACTCTTGCCTTCTGCACATCCACAGGCCCAACACCACAAGGAATCTGCCAAGGCTTGGGGCTTGCACCCTCTGAATACATGACACAAGCTGTACTTTGGCGCCTTTTAGCCATGGCTGGAGCTGGAGCAGCTGAGATGCTGGTTGCCATGTCCCAAGGCTGCACCAAGCAACTGGGCCCTGGGTCTCACCTACAAAATCATTTTTCCCTCCTATTCTTCTGAGTCTATGATGGGAGGGGCTGCCATGAAGGTCTCTGAAATGCCCTGGATACATTTTCCCATTGTCTTGGCTATTAACATTTGGCTCCTTGTTACTCATGCAAATTTCTGCAGCTGCCATGAATTTCTCCTCAGAAAATGGGTTTTTCTTTTCTACTACATGGTCAGGCTGCAAATTTTCCAAACTTTTATGCTCTGCTTTCATTTTAAATATAAAATCCAGTTTCAGATAATCTCTTTGTTTACACATCTGAGTGTATATTTTCAGAAACAGTCAGGTAACATCATGAATGCTTTGTTACTTAGAAATTTCCTCCACCAGATATCCTAAATCATCTTGCTCAAGTTCAAAGTTCCATAGATCTCTAGGACAGGGGCATAATGCAGCCAGTCTTTTTCGCTGAAGCATAGCAAGAGTGACCTTTACTCCAGTTCCCAAGAAGTTCCTCATCTCCATCTGAGACCACCTCAGCCTGGACTTCATTGCCCATATCACTATCAGCACTTTGGCCAAAATCATTCAACAAGTCTCTAGGACATTCCAGATTTTCCTACATCTTCCTATCTTCTTCTGAGCTCTGCAAACAATTTCAACCTCTGCTCATTACCCAGTTCCAAAGTTGCTTCCACATTTTCAAACATCTTTATAGCAGTACCTGACTCCTGGTACCAATTTTCTGTATTAATTCACTCTCACACTGCTACATAGAACTACCTGAGACTGAGCAATTTACAAAGAAAGGAGGTTTAATTGACTCAAAGTTTTGCAGTTTGGAGGAAGCATGAACAGAAGGCCTAAGGAAACTTAGAATCATGGCAGAAGGTGAAGGGGAAGAAAGCATTTCTTTTTTTTTTTTTTTTTGAGATGGAGTCTCATTTTATTCCCCAGGCTGGAGTGCAGTGGCGCAATCTCTGCTCACTGCAAGCTCCACCTCCCAGGTTCACGCCATTCTCCTGACTCAGCCTCCGGAGTAGCCGGGACTACAGGCACCTGCCACCACGCTCGGCTGATTTTTTTTTATTTTTACTTTTAGTAGAGACGGGGTTTCACTGTGTTAGCCAAGATGGTCTCAACGTCCTGACCTCGTGATCTGCCCTCCTTAGCCTCCCAAAGTGTTGGGATTATAAGTGTGAGCCACTGTGCCCAGCCAGGGGAAGCAAGCATTTCTTACCATGGTGGAGCATGAGAGAAAGAGAGAGCCAGGTGCAGCATGAGAGAAAGAGAGAGCAAAGGCCAAAGTGCCACACACTTTTAAGCCATCAGCTCTTTTGAGAACTCACTCACTATCATGAGAACAACATGAGAGTAATCTGCCCTCATGATCTGATCACCTCCCACCAGCTCCTGCCCCCAACATTGGGAATTCAAATTCAACATGAGATTTGGATTGAGACATAAGAGCCAAACCATATTACTCTTTCAGAAATGTCATTACCACTATGAAAATGGACCAACACAAATGAAGTTTGGAAAGATACTTCTTACAGTTAAGAATTATACTAAAACCATCTAAAAAGATTAAATTATGAGATATAAAAATAACATGATATAATTTTAATCACTTTTAATGAGAGTCTTCCATAAAGAGTCAAAAAAGTGGATACATTTTTTAAGGTAATTGAACCAATAAAACAAATCTTCCCAGTTTAAGAAGAGCATAAATTATTGAAATATCCACATTAAATTGAAATTTATTAAAGTTTCTAAAATGTCCCACAGTAACAAAACATCTTTAAATTGACCTGAGTTAAATCAATGTTTATCCTTGGGAGAAGATTTTGTTCATTGTTTCTTTGAAAACAATCTAGTAACATCCCTTTAATAGCACTTTGAGAAGTGCTATATATATACCTTTGAAATTATACTTCCTACATGACTGAAATTTTGTATTCTTTCCTACCCTTCTCCACCATTCCAATTTATAACTTTCAAGAGTTAAAATTATGGCTGACATAATATTAAAATGAACTTGTGTCAAAACTTTTTCTTTTCAATGGGGTGATCCGAGAATATTAAATCTAATTCAAGGAAAATTCAACGGGAACTGCAGAAAAAAATGTTGGAATAATCTTGCTGCCTTACACACAAAACTGTTTAGTGTCCCATGAATTTGGGGGTTATATTTTCTAGTGAACAGGAATAATGTCCTTCCACATATGAATGCAATAAAGAGCAACAACATACTATTTTTTCTACTTACCAGTTACTTTCCTCAATATAAAGTAAAATACATGGACAAAGAGTTACTTGTTAACATTGATTATGCTGATACTGTGTCCAGAATTGGTGGGTTCTTGGTCTCGCTCACCTCAAGAATGAGGGCATGGACCTTCGCGGTGAGTCTTACAGTTCTTAAATGGGGTGTGTCCGGAGTTTCTTCTTATTGATGGGTTCGTGGTCTCACTGACTTCAGAAGTGAAGCTGCAGACCTTCGCAGTGAGTGTTACAGCTCTTAAAGGCAGCGCATCTGGACTTCTTCGTTCCTTCCTGTGGGTTCGTGGTCTCGCTGGCCTCAGGAGTGAAGCTGCAGCCCTTCACAGTTAGTGTTACAGCTCATAGGTGAACCCAAAGAGTGAGCAGCAGCAAGATTTATTGCAAAGAGCAAAAGAACAAAGCTTCCACAGCATGGAAGGGGACCCTACTGGGTTGCCGCTGCTGGCTTGGGCAGCCTGCTTTCATTCCCTTATCTGGCCCCACCCACATCCTGCCGATTGGTCCATTTTACAGAGAGCTGATTGGTCTGTTTTGACAGAGTGCTGATTGGTGCATTTACAATCCTCTAGCTAGACATAAAAGTTCTCCAAGTCCCCACCAGATTAGCTAGATACAGAGTGCTGATTGGTGCATCCACGAACCCTGAGCTAGACACAGAGTGCTGATTGGTGCATATACAATTCTCCAGCTAGACATAAAAATTCTCCAAGTCCCCACCCGACTCAGGAGCTCAGCTGGCTTTGCCTCCTGGATCCCTCGCAGGGGCTGTGGGTGGAGCTGCCCGCCAGTCCTGTGCCTCACGCCGGCACTCTTCAGACCTTAGGTAGTTGATGGGACCTGGCGCCACGGAGCACGGGGCGGAGCAGGGGGTGGCGCCCGTCGGGAAGGCTACGGCCGCGCAGGAGCCCACCACGGGGCCGGGGGCGCTGGGCATGGCGGGCTGCAGGTCCTCAGCCCTGCCCAGCGGAGGTGGCTGAGGCCCGGGAGGAGAATTCGAGCGCAGCATGGGCGGGCCGGCAGTGCTGGGGGACCTGGCGCACCCTTTGCAGCTGCTGGCCCGGGTGCTAAACCTCTCACTGCCGGAGGCCAGCGACGCCAGCCGGCCACTCCAAGTGCGGGCTGGCGGAGCCTGCACCCACCTAGAACTCGCGCTGGCCCGCGAGCGCTACGCGCAGCGCAGCCCCAGTTCCCGCCCTCGCCTCTCCCTCCACATCTCCCCTCAAGCAAAGGGAGCGGTGCCGGCCTCGGCCAGCCCAGAGAGAGCTCCCACAGTGCAGCGGCGGGCTGAAGAGCGGAAGGGCTCCTCAAGCGTGGCCAGAGTGGACACCTGGGCGGAGGAGGCGCCGAGAGCGAGCTAGGGCTGCTAGCATGTTGTCACCTCTCAATATGACAATGCAAATATTAGTTACAAATTATCAAATGGGTGTTTTATTATATTTACCTGGGAATAGACTTTAAAGTTTTACAAACAAATATCCAAATACAAACAAGAAATAAGAAGGCCTTGGTATATAAAACTATGCATTTATTGATTCATTAAAATCCTGTATCTTTCCTGTGATTCAGTATGGACATTGGATTACATATGACTTTATGTTCCAAGTATGCATGTGTCTAACATCAATTAAAACAGTTTACGTACATGAAGAGTTCAATGTAAGCAGGCATGTTTGTAATTAAACTTATAAGCAAAAAAAAAGAAAAATCTTTCAACTTGTTTAAAATAGGCAGTCTAAAATTGCCTTTAGGTTTTATTCTCTAATATACGTAAAATTAAAAAAACTGATTTCCAGTCTACAAATATGCATTGATTATAATCTTTTATTATGAGACTTAATTTATTTCCAGTAAATATCAGAAGACAGAAGGAATGGAGATTAATGATAATGATAATATAGATTGTCTTAATCCTTGTTAAACAAGTATTCCTAGGTATACACATATAAGTAAAACCAAGTTTTTGAAAAAAAAGACATATTGCAATACAGTGATAATATGCTGCAGTTACATATGAATCATGTTATTCTTTAATATATTCTGGGTGAGTTCTCTTACTATTTATTTTGTTATAATTATAGGTGCAGAGAAAAGTCAGTGGGTTCAGCCTTGCCAGATAAAAAGTAATCAAAGGTAAAAATGAATCAAGATTACTTTTGCATAAACACGTCTTCTTTAAATCAACCTGATCTGTCTTTGAAACTTAATATCTGATATGAATTTAAACATCTTTTTTCTTACATTCTTCTTTTCATAGACAGGAATTTTTAAAAAGTTTCTATTAACAGTTCTTTGATATATAGGGTCTATTCTCTTCAAAAATTAAAGTACATAATTAAATATCTTAAATTACAAATTTAGGTTATAAATTTAAATTTTTCTTCTACTTGTTGGGAAAATATTGAGAATAATGAAAAATTAAGAAGGAATAAATCTGAAAATTGTAAGCATAGATATTGTGAAGCAGTAAAAACATAAAACATAAAAACTTCAGATAATTTAGTCTAAAAATGAACTCTTCTCTGAATTTAAAGATGTTAGAACCCATTTGCTAAACTAAATGAAGAAGATTAATTGAAATATCTAAAGTGGATTTTTTAATAATTTGGAAAATAGCACATGATACCTCGTGGCTGCTATATAGCTACGCTGACACATTTAAGCCTATTTTGGGAAAAATAAACAAACCAAAAATAGGATTGATCTATGGCTTAAAGACGTTGGATATAAAGAGACAATTATGCAGCTAAAAACACATGGGTATTTATTATTTGTGAAGTAATTTTATTTCAGAATTAAAGAAGTTTATGAAAATGGCCTATCACTTTTATTTAATTATACTCTACCAACTTTCATTGTGACAATTTTTCTTCAAATTGTTTCCATAGAAATTGCAAAATATAAATAAAAACACATTTAGTATAACTAAAATTCCTACACGTTTAAGTATATTCTTTTAAATAATTTATTTTTAAATAAAATTACATATATTTATCATGTGCCGACATAATGTTTTGAAATACATACACGTTGTTGAAGGCCTAAATTGTGCTCACTGACATGCATTACCTGATATACTCATCTTTTGTGGAAGGGTGTGTGTGTGTGTTTGGTGAAAATACTTGAAATTTACTCTAGTAGTGATTTTCAAGTATACAATGCATTGTAATTGACTGTAGTTGCCATGTTGTCCAATATATCTTTGAATTTGTACTTCCTATATGACTGACATTTTGTATTCTTTCCTACCCTTCTCTCCCAGTTCTTAGTAACCAACATTATACTCTTTCCTTTTGTGAGTGAAACTTTTAAAAATTCCACGTATATGTGAATTTGCCTTTCTGTGCCTAGCTTATTTTACATAACATGATGTCCTCCAGGTTCATCCATGTTGTAACAAATGATAGAATTTCTTTCTTTTATAAAGTGAAATAGTATTTCGTTGTGTATATGTACCACATTTTATCCTATGATAGATACTTAGGTTGACTCCATTTCTTGGCTACTATGAATAATGTTGCAATGAATATTTCTTTAAAAGGTTGATTTCATTTCCTTTGGATGTATATCCAGTATTTGGATTGCTGGATTATATGCTAGTTCTGTTTTTAAGTTTTGAGGAACTTCCTTGCAGTTTTCCATAATAGCTTTACTAATTTACATTGTCACCAACAACATGCAAGTGTTCCCTTTTCTCCACATCCTTGCCAGTACTTTTTATCTTTCATCTGATTATAAAAAGCATTGTAACAGGGTGAGATAATATTATGATTTTAATTTGCTTTTCTCTGATGATTAGTGAGGGTGAGCATTTTTTATACACATATTTACCATTTATGTATCTTGAGAAAAAGCTATTCAACTCCTTTGCCCATTTTTGTAATTGTGATGTTTGTTTTCTCTCTGTAGAGTTGTTTGAGTTCCTTATATAGTCAAGATGTTAACCCACTGTCAGATGTATAGTTTGCAAATATATTTTTCCATTATATAGGTTGTCTCTTCACTTTGCCGATTGTTTCCTTAGCTGTGCAGTAATGTTTTAGTTTGTATAATCTCATTTGTAGATTTTTTTGCTTTTGTTGTCTGTATTTTTTGGGTTATATCCAAAAAATAATTTCCCAGACAAACACCATGGATCTTTTCCCCTGTTTTCTTTAGTAGTTCTATGGTTTCAGGTCATATGTTTAGGTATTTAATCTATTTTGAGTTGATTTGTACATGGGGTGTGAGATTAGGGCTTAATTTCATTCTTCTGCATGTGGATATCCAGTTTTCTCAAAACCATTTATTAAAGAAAATGTCATTCCTCTATGGTTTGTTCTTGGCACCTTTGTCTAAAATCAATTGACAACAAATGTGTGGATTTATTTCTGGGTTCTCTAGTCTGTTCTATTGGTCTACGTGTATGCTTTTGTGCCATTACTATGCTGTTTTGGTCACCATAGCTTCATAGTATATTTTGAAGTTAGGTAGTATGACACCTTCAGCTTTTTTCTTTTTGCTCAAGCTTTGGCTACTTAAATATGGAGAAAGTAGTATGTTCCATTCTCCCTCCATATGAAATATATTCTTATTCCAGTGCTTCAATGGACCATTCCCTTTTAAATAAAGCAAGATCCATGGACTGTCAGCAGGAATATCAGCTGTTAGTGTGTGAGAAATGCAAAATTTCAAGCCCCACCTCACATTTTAAAATCAGAATCTAAATGTCAGCAAGATGGCCAGTGGTACCTATGTGCATTAAATTTTGAGCAGAGCTGGAATGTGCAATAAGTTAAACTGTTGCTCTCACAAGCATCATTTTTTAAACTCTTAATTTTCAATTTATCCTTCATTTTGTGGTGACAATGACAAAAGAGACTTGCAGTTTAACTGTGAGCCTTGCAGCATACTTACACATTAATAAATTGATAAGAATTTATTATTATACCCCCGTTTGGCTTTTTTTAGTTTCAAACCATTCTCACCATATGAAAAAACATGGGCTATCTGCATAATAACTATAAACTAGTCTGTGATTAAAATAAGAAAATAAAAATAATCTACAGAACAATATCAAAGTTGAGAAAGCATGAGTGAAAAAAAGTGCCCTGAGATTTTGAAGTTGTTTGAGATTTCATTAGTGATTAAATTAAACTTTTTTTTTTTTCGGTGTAATACTTTATTTTCTATTGTATTAAACAAACGCCAGGAAAAACATTATACATTTTAGTAATTTAAGTACTTACGTTGACATTTTTGAGTTAACCAATAAAGTAATATCAATAATTATCCAATTAGTTAACACAGAAATGCACACACACACATAAACAAAGATTTCAGAGAAAAATCAACTAACCCAAATGAAGAAAGGATAAGAAAGAGAAAAAAAAATCAAAGAAACAGAAAGTGAATGCTAAGTAAAAAGCATAAAATAAAATGGTTGGAAAGTCCAAATAATAGTAATTAAGACAAATATAAATGGCTAACAATACAATTAAAAAGAACTTTGCAAAATCCAGCTATTTTAAAGGGACACCTAAAAAAGGAATAAAGATCAAAGATAGCCCAGGAAAACTTTAAGCACATAAGTGAATGTAGCTATTTCAATATTAGATAAAGCCTTAGAAGAAAGGTCCTTAAAAATAATGAAACATTTAATTCAGCAGGTAGATATTACAAATATAAATTTTTATGAACTTACGTGCAAAAACTCAGAGAGTAAGGCTGCTGTTAACCTAAGAAAAGCTGCCCAAGTTCTTTGAAGGATGGAAAAACAAATAAACAAATAATAACAAGAATACATCATATTTTTATGGCTGAAAGCTGGTGCCTGGTTTACTTAGAACAGCATGCACAACTAGCAGCCATAGGGGACAGTTCAGATTATCAACAAAGTAGATGAGCTAATGCATATAGCTGGAGTAGATTTTAAAGCTTTTGTGGATCAAAGACAGACCAGCCAATGGGCTGATACATGGCTGTTACTTGGAATTAGTGCAGAGAATTATGGAAACAAGATAAACCAAGATGAAGATAAGATTTGGGGAAATGTCTGAGGTCATGAATCTCTGAAATTAATAGGGGGAAAGAATTTATGAGGCTATGATTTTGTATTTTGTATCTGGACTATATATACTGTTTTTCTGTCAGTCTTTGTGGTTTATGAAGATATTCTGGGTAGTCATCACATGGACATGCTGATTAGGATGAATTCATTGACACTTCTGTTTTTGGACTCTATAAAGGTCAGCCAAACATATGGCCCAAAACAGCTTATATTCCTAAATCTTGCCAAGTTTGGAAAATTGAACCTACGTTGTATACCAGAAAAAGACAATTTTATTGAGCAACTCATAAGTATTTTGTACAGACCAGGGTACTGTACAATATTATCCTCTAACTTAATAGCCCAGTCTTCTCTGTGGAAGCCAGGTATGCTTAGAGTATTACAGTGATGCCAGCTACTGAGGTTTAAACATGAAAAAGGTTGATATTGTTTCAAGAATGTCTAACATCGTAACAGGACTGAAATAAGTCATGCCTAGTTGGAAGTGTATGCAGCCTTCGATCTTGCTAATGCATCTTTATTAGTCCTCTTCAGTTGCCTTCATTAGTCCTCTTCAGTTTGCCTTCACTTGGCAAAGCATATATTATGTGTTTTCAGTCTCTGTGTGTCGAGCTAATCCTAGCTCAATGAAAAATATTGATAACATGCAAATATTTTATTATAATGATGATATTTTGCTAAGGGTTCACATTGAAAATACATACTTACATATTACTTTGATTACTACCGAAAGAACTAGAATGAAGACAAAATCAGTGGTTTAGCCTCTCCCAGCCTATGTTAAGCTCTATGTATGCTGAAGCACACAGCCTGTTAAGAACAAACTTTTCATCTACAGTTACCAACCACAAACAAGAATTTTAAACTGGAATCTTACATCTGGGAATTTTACTGTGAACTCTATCATAAGTCATTAGCTAACTACCAAAATTGAGTGGAGCTTTCATACAAGTAAAGCACAAAAGCAGTGAAAATACAATAAAACAAGCCTTGCCATGAAAACTGCTACCTTCTCAAGACTCCACGGAATTAGAAAAACATCTGTGGCTAATTTCACATCTTGGTTGAACCTTTGGTAAGAAAATGCTAAGGGGACTGGACACTTCACTGAAATTCCTTCAACTGTTAGGTATAAGTAGGTAGCCTATTTGTGGGCTCAAAGGGAAACAAATTATTTTAATGTCTTATTGATAAAACAAAATAAAACAAAAACAAAAACAAAACAAACGTCATATCCCTTCAACCCTGCATTATTATCTTATAACAAGTCTTTTCTGAAACAAGCTTAAGATTGAACAATACCTCAGATTTTCACTAAAGAAATGACACTTCAAATTAAGAAATAATTCTTATCCAAAACAACTCAGCCATTTTTATGGCCATGTGTCTCTCCACCCATTATACCCAGAGACTTACAATATTAGTCCGTTATCACACTGCTGATAAAGACATACCCAAGACTGGGCAATTTATAAAAGAAAGAGGTTTAAGTTTAATTGGACACACAGTTCCATGTGGCCAGGGAGGCCTCACAATCATGGCGGAAAGCAAGAAGGAACAAGTCACATCTTACGTGGATGGTGGCAGGCAGAGAGAGAGCTTGTGTAGGGAAACTGTCATTTTTAAAACCATCAGATCTTTTGAGACGTATTCAGTATCACGAGAACAGCACAAGACAGACCCATCCCCATGATTCAGTTACCTCCCACATGGTTCCTTCCATGACGTGTGAAAATTGTGGGAGTTACAATTCAAGATGAGATTTGGGTGGGCACACAGCAAAACCATATCACTTACTATTTTATTAAAACTTAAACTTTTGGCTCAAGTTGCACCTTTATTTACAAGACTCATCTATTGAAAAGAAAACATGGATAAATACAAATTAGTGTCAAGCTATGTAATAACATCATGATGCTAAACTACTGCTAACATATAACACATACTATCCATAAGCACTGGAATGGGACTTGTGTGCAATTCTTAGCCATAGAGTGTACAACCATGAATTAAACTGAAATATATTTTACTTGGATTTATAGGCCATAGTAATTATTTACTATATAATTAGGTCATTGAGGCCTCTAATACTGGATGATAAACACACAGGACGTAAGGTACTTCCTTATGAAAACAGGTATGACAATTTAATCATAAACTTATTTGTGCTATGTAGGAACATATCCATAGGAAGCAACCCTATCAAGAGTAAGGCAGACAGCTTGCATGTGGTCACCATACTTTCTTCTCCAAAGAAGAGCTCTCCAGGGCAAGCTGACTCAGCCATTCTTAAGTACCTAAACATGGTTATATTTCCCTCTGACTTTGAAACAGAGCCAGTTGTCCCATAGAACTGATGTTTATTGTTTCCTGATAAATGTAGATATTGACCCTCCTGGTCTTAAAGCTTGAAACTTATATCTGTCTTATCTGAGTTCCTTCCTCAGGAAACTGACCATCAAGCCTCCCAGATGGTATCAGGGAACTGAAACTCACCAGATCCTTGCATCTGGACAATGAGATGTCAGACCCCTCACCCATCACGATTGCCTAACTGACCACCTCCTTCCTGTTGGCTAACTTATCTTCCTTAACCCTCAATTCCTGTTTTCCCACACTTAAGTTACAATCCTTCCCTGCTAAATCAACCCCCAATTGTAGTCAGTTGGGGAGATGGATTTGAGACTGATCTCCCATTCTCCTTGGCTGCAGCACTTGAATAAAGCATGTCAATACCCATTGTCTTAGTGATTGGCTTTCTGCGGGGAGACCAACAGGACCTAGACTGAACTCCTGGTGTTTAGGTGACAACTTGTCTGAATCTATACACATCTAGTATTCAAGGGATTAGGAAAAAGAAGTATTTCATCAGGAACAGTCACAAGACTCTCTTTTTCAAATCGCATGCGTTTTCAAAAGACTGGTGCATTGTTCTTCCTTTCTATTGCATGTGCTTTCACTGCAGCATACAGATAGACTGCTTTGTAGAGCTAATATTGAGAATAACAGGATAGATGACCTGAGACACTGACTTTCATTCAGATGGTACCAGGGCCTTATAGTCATTTCCTAGGATTGCCACAACAAACTACCACAAACTGGCTGGCTTATAAAACTCATACATTTACTTTCTCACATTTCTAGAAGCTAGAAGTCTGAAATCAAGATGTGAGTAGACTATGCACTGTCATCAAGCTTCTATAGGTTGTCAGTAATCTTTGGCATTCCTTGGTTTGCAGCTGCATAATTCCAATCTGTTTCCATAGTCACATGGCCATCTTCCATCTGTGTATTTGTTTTCATATGTGGTTCCCTTTTCTGTGTTTCTGTTTGTGTTTGTGTATCTCTTCTCCTCTTCTTATGAGGACACCAGTCATGCTGGATGAAAGACATACCCTACTCAAGTATGACCCCATTTAAGTTACATCTAGTTATATCTCAAAAGGCACTATTCTAAATAAGGTCACCTTAACAGGTACTAGTGAGTAGGACTTCAGCATACCTTTCTGAGGAACTCAGTTGAACCCACCACAGTGCTCCCTCCACTAACATGAGTACATCCGTTATAAAAATTGGTTGACTATGGAGAATTGATAGAGCTCATCACTTTGAAAAATCAGTGCTCATACAGGCATACCTCAGAGATAATGTGGGTTCAGTTCCAGACCACTGCAATAAAGCAAATAGGACAACAAAACTAGTCCTACAATATTTTTGGTATCCCATTGCATATAAAAGTTAAGTTTACACTGTACTATAGTTTATTGAGTGTGAAGTATAATTATGTCTACATTAAAAGTGCACACACCTTAATTTAAAAATACCTTATGTCTAAAAAATGCTAATGATCATATGAGCCTTCAACAAGTCATAATCTTTTTGCTGGTGGAGGGTCTTGCCTTTCTGTTAATGGCTGCTGAATGATTAGAACGGTGGTTGCTAAAGGTTGAGGTGGCTATGACAATTTCTTAAAATAAGTTAACAATGAAGTTTGCCTCATCGATGGACCTTTTCTTTCATAAAAGTTTTCTCTGTAGCCTGTGATGCTGTTTGGTAGCATTTTACCCACAGTAGAACTTCTTTCAAAATTAGAGATAATTCTCTCAAATTCTCTTGCTATTTATCAACTAAGTTTATATAGTATTCTAAAGCCTTTGTTGTCATTTCCACAATGTTCACAGGATCTTCAGCAGAAGTAGATTCCATCTGAAGAAACCACTTTCTTTTTCATCCATAAGAAACAACTCCTTATCCTTTAAATTTTTACCATAAGATTACAGTAATTCATATCTTCAAGTTTCACTTCTAATTCTAGTTCTCTTGCTATTATCACTACATGTGAAGTGACTTCTTCCACTGAATTCTTGAACCCTTCAAAATCATCCATGATAGTTGGAATTAACTTCTGTACTCCTGTTAATGTTGATATTTTGACCTTGCCACAAATTATAAATACTCTTAATTGCATCTAGAATGGGGAATTCTTTCCAGAAGGTTCTCAATTTACCTTGTCAAAATTCATCAGAGTAATCTAGTCTAGAGCAGGTATAGCCTTAGAAAATGCATTTCTTAGATAATAAGACCTGAAAATCAAAGTTACTGCTTGATCCATGGGTTAGAGCACGGATGTTGTGTTAGCAGGCACAAAAGCAGCATTGATCTTATACATCTCCAGCAGAGCTTTTGGGTGAGGAGGTGTGTTTTCAATGAACAGTAATAATTTGAAAGGATTCTTTTTTTCTGAGCAGTAAGTCTCAACAGTGGGCTTAAAATATTCAATAATTGTGCTTGAAACAGATGTGCTGTCATCCAGGCTTTGTTGCTCAATTTTTAGAGCACAGGAAGAGGAGATTTAGCACAATTCTTAAAGACCCTATGATTTTCATAAGGGTAAACTAACGCTGGCTTCAGCTGAATGGCATCAGCTGCATTAGCCACTAACAAGACAGCCAGCCTGTCCTTTGAAAAAGCTTTGAAGCCAGGCATTAACTCCTCCTCTCTAGCTATGAAAGTCTTAGATGGCATCTTCTTCCAGTACAAGGTTGTTTCATGTACAATAAAAATTTGTTGTTTAGTGTAACCAACTCCTTGAATTATTTTAGCTAAATCTTCTGGATAACTTGTTGCAGCTTCTAAATCACCACTTGTTGGTTCATCTTGCACTTTTATGTTTTGGGGACAACTGTTTTTTTAAAAACTCATGAACTAACCTCTGCTCACTTCAGACTATTCTTCTGCAGCTTCTTTGCCCCTCTCAGCATTTATAGAATTGAAGAGAGTTAGTGTCTTGCACTGGATTAGATTTGGGCTTAAGTGCATATTGTGGCTGGTTTTATTTTCTAAACAGGTAACTAAAACTTTCTCCATATCAGCAATAAGGCTCTTTTGCCTTCTTATCATATGTGTGCTTCCAGAAATTACACTTTCAATTTCCTTCAATAACTTTTCCTTTGGGCTAACTGGCACAAGAGGCCTAGCTTTTGGCCTAGATCAGTTGTTGACATGCCTTCCTCATTAAGCTTAATCATTTCTAGATTTGTATTTACAGTGAGAGATACGTGACTCTTCCTTTCATTTGAACACTTAAGAGGCCATTGAAGGGTTGATAATTGGCCTAATGTCAACAAAGTTGTTCTCAGAAAATCAGGGAGACCCAAGGAGGGAAAGAGTGATGAGGACAGCCCATCTGAGGAAGAGCCAGACAAACACGTTTACAGATGAAGTTCATCCTCTTATATGGGCACGGTTCCTGGTACTCTCAAACAGTTACAATAGTAACCTCAAAAATCACTGATCACAGATCACCATAACAGATATAATAATAAAAGTTTAAAATATTGCAAGAATTACCAAAATGTGACACAGATGCACAAAGTGAGCAATGGGAAAACGTCACTGATAGGCTTGCTCAACACAGAGTTGCCACAAACCTTCAATTTGTTTAAAAAAAAAAAAAATCACACTATGTGGTAAATGGAATACAGCAAAGCACAATAAAATGAGGCATACCTGTAACTTATATCACTATTTTTTGTTGCTAATGTTATCATAATGTTTTCAGATTTTGTATGTAAGTAGTTTTTTTTTTTTTTTTTGAGACGGAGTCTCACTCTGTTGCCAGGCTGGAGTGCAGTAGTGCAATCTCAGCTCAGCTCACTACAACCTCTGCCTCCCAGGTTCAAGTGATTCCCCTGCCTCAGCCTCCTGAGTAGTTGGGACTACAGGTGCATTTTTTTTGTATTTTTAGTAGAGATGGGGTTTCATCATGTTGGCCAGGATGGTCTCAATCTCCTGACCTTGTGATCCACCTGCCTTGGCCTCCCAAAGTGCTAGGATTACAGGTGTGAGCCACCAAGCCTGGCCGTAATTTTTTTTTTTTAAACAGTCTTGCTGTGTCGCCCAGGCTCAAGTGCAGTGGGCCAATCTTGGGTCACTGCAGCCTCCACCTCCCAGGTTGAAGTGATTCTCCTGCCTCAGCCTCCTGAGTAGCTGGAATTACAGGCACCCGCCACCATGTCCGGATAATTTTTGTGTTTTTAGTGGAGATAGGATTTCATCATGGTGGCCAGGCTGGTGTTGAACTCTTGGCCTCAAGTGATAGGCCAGCCTTGGCTTCCCCAGGTGTTGGGATTACAAGCATGAGTCACCGCACCTGGCCCTAATATAAGTAATTGAACGGTAAAAGCTAATTTAAACTTTAAGGTATATTAATACAAAGAAATTCCATCCTAGCTCTACTTTTGTTGCCTCTATTGTATATAGTAGAGTGTAGCAATGCAAATAAAAAGTTATATATGTATTAAGGTAAAAATAAATAAAATCTCCTTTGAAATGCTTTATTTTAAATGATGTGCCATCTTACAAATATTCAATAGTATAGGACTTAGAAGCTTAGTCACTGAAAAAAAACTTTTTTAGGTCTAACATTTGGGCCTACTTCTGTTTCTTTCCTCCATATTCCAAAGCCTGAGATTTGTGCAGGTCTTTAAATGTAGAGAATGAAGTATGTGAATTTTTACTGTGCATTTCCTTTGATGAGACAGAACATATCAGAGGCTAAATCAATAGAAAACTTGTATCATAAATACTTGATAAATATTTTTAAAATAAGTTCTAAACCTGGGATTATATTGGCTAGGAAATAAGAAACTAAAACCTTACATTGATTTAATGTTTCTTTCTGAAACTGTAACTGAAACGTGATAGGAGTTACTATTATTTCTTAGGAAGGCCCTGTTTTCACTCTTTACCGCAAATTAAGCACTAAACTATAATTACCAATAGCTTTTGTTTTTAATTAAAGAGTTAATGTTACTGATCAAGCATCATGACAGAGATTGCACACTAGATTTTCTGAGTGATTTCATACACAAAGTCTTAACTGATAACATCTAATCTGTTTTTACTTCAGTATCATCAATGTAATTCATATAGGCATGGCAATTAGATGCTAAATGTGTGATTAAAATAGTCAGTACATTTTATCAAATTTAAAAGAAAATTCCTTAAATCACCCATGACATGTATGTAAGCATGTCTGTTTGTATATATGTGTATCTATTCTCTTTACTATTGTCAACATAGCCAGATTTATTCTTTATTTATTGGGTTGTGCATTAGGTAAAGTACATGATATTAAATCCATGTTCCATGAAAATTGCATGTCTGAATTAATACCAAACTCATAGGCAATCTGTCAAGATGCCCGATTTAGAAGAAGGTTATAGGAAAAAATATTGTCAAAGCAATTGCAACATTTATGTTTCCATTGGCCAAAGGTCAAACAGCCATTGAAATGTTTGGGACACAGGTTAATGATCATTATTTAAATATTTCCTCCTCCCCAGCTCCACGTTTTTAATATACATGTAATTACAAATTCACATTTAAAATATTATTAAAATATAATGTTATTAAATATAATATTTTGCACTATAAAATATTATAAAATATTTTAAATTATAAAATGAAATGTTATTAAAATATTATATATAAATATATAAAATATAATAATATTATATATAAAGAAACCCAAGCACGGACATGCACAACCAAAGTTAAACATGTAAAATATATGTCAAATGAAATAGAGAAAATAAACCACTGAGTTTTAGTCCACTTTTGTCTGCTATATGTCATCCTCTTCATCAGTTATGCCCAGCATTGTGGAATACAGTGATCATTTATAGAACTTAAAGTTTGAAGTTACCTAATATTATGTGTAGATATTAGGTGTAAAATAGAAATATAAAATCATACACAAAATATATTTTGAAAAGGCTGCTATATTAACATGAGCATTTAGAATTTAAAATGCACTATATTTCCTATGGATACTTGATCATGCAGAGTCTATATATCCAGTCTCTGTACAAATTAGTATAAAAGCCAAAAAGCTAATTATGTTTTAATTTAATATAACTGTTCTCCTAATTCATAATTCAACCACGCAACTGCATATAGTATTGAATTTCATATTATTTGTACTACTTTTATTATATAACCTAGTGTTAAATTAGACACATATTACATAATTGAAAATATTTAATGAAATAAATATTTAAATAAGACTTATGAATTAAATCCAGCTTTTGGAAATTTCCTCAAACTCCTTCACTAAAATAATGGTCTTGAAAGAACAACAAATTCCCATGGGAAGTTTTCTTTATTGTGCTCATATATATTTGGATGATGATACCAGTTTAATGTGAATGAATGATCATTTCCATTATCATTGAAATTTATTTCACTTTAAATATACCTGATATTTATCATTTTATTCAAGGACAAAAATTATGATGACATCTCATTTGTTTATCTTAGTATTTCTCTTCTATTATTGAATTCAGAAATCTTTGTAATCTATTAAGGAAGATAGAGCTTGACTGAGACACATTTTTATGTCCAGGTAGAACATATCTCTCTCCTTGTCCTAGAAAACATTGCTCTTACTTGACAATGTCAAAAAATTGCAAAGGCTTAGAAACAAAAACATACCCAGATAGCAATATAAGTCTGGCTTACAGAATTATGCATTCATTTTTTACATATTGAAGCCTATTACTGCACTGCTTATATATAAGTAAACTGCGATAAACCACTAGGAAATCTCATGCTCAATTTGTTTATCAATACTGAACATTTACTTTGTTGACTCTTCAAATGAAAGAAAGTAGACTTTTGAAAATTACAAAGGTAATGAGTAAATATTTCATTAGAAGTCAATCAACATCAAAGCATGTAGAATAAATGTGAAATCAAAGGTTACCCGACCAGGCTGGGTGCAGTGGTTCACCGCTGTAATCCCAGCACTTTGGGAGGCCGAGGCGGCCGATCATTTGAGGCCAGTAGTTCAAGACGAGCCTGGCCAACGTGGCAAAACCCCGAAACTCCGTCTCTACTAAAAATACACACAAAAATTTAGCCAGGTGTGATGGCAGGCGCCTGCAATCTCAGCTACTTGGGAGACTGAGGCAGGAGAACTACTTGAACCTGGGAGGCGGAGGTTGCAGTGAGCCAAGATTGAGTGACTGCACTGCAGCCTGGACAACAGAGCCAGACTCCATCTCAAAAAAAAAAAAAAAAAAAAACACAAAGTTTACCCAACCATATTCATATGATCTCTCTTCTTCAATATTAATGATTACTCACGATTTGGAAAAAAATCGTTAGAGCTGTTTATATCCAGACAATTACATAATTGTTTGAGAGGTAACTAGATAATAACGTTTTCATTCATCAACTTCCTAGAAGTTACTTGTGCGTCAGGCACTCCACAGATTTTGGTAATGCAGTAGAAGGCATAATAGAAAATTTCCTACAGGAGTTTACATGGAAATTGTAAAGGAACGATATAGATATACTAAGTAAACTAAACAAATACAAAGCTGATGAGCAGTGCAAAATAAACCAAGAAAAAGGAATTGCCCATATATATGTTCTCAAAACAATTTGCATGTTCTTGATTACTGTAATGGCTGATTGTTCCTCCTATATTTTGATCATTTATATATTTTTATGCATCTTTTCATGTTCTTTATTGGAATAAATAGTCTGATTCCATTTTTGTTTTTTATACTGCTGTTAGCTTTCAAGCCCAGCCACCTTCCCTTTCACTCTGTCACACATCTGAGTGAGATGATAAGAAAGATAAAGTGTTCCCTTATATGCATGGGAACTCTAACTAACAGAAGCCCCACAATTACCTACCGTAAAATCCCAAAGTAGTCACCCCTCCTGCTCTCCAGTGAAACTCATTTGCAGACCTTCAAGACAGCCTGCCTATTCACCCCAGAAAGCCTTTGCATGTGAATGTAAATTTGTTCTTACACTCTTGGTATATACATGGTGTCCATTAGTCTCAATATCAGAACCACATTTTGTTGGGGGTGGGAGGTCTAGTTCACCTCTATGAAGTGACCACAAATTTACCCTCTTTTACAAAGGGGTTCTATTATGTTATCTAAATATAAACTCAACATTCTGATGTCTGTTTCCATCCGTATTTTATTCTTGCTTTGGAAGATACCTGGTTTGCCTTACATCCACATAGTATAATGAAATTACTTTACTGTTATTTGAAAACCATTAATGTGCTATACCACATCCATTCTCCACCCTGCTCTGTGCTCTGGTAGACTCATCTGTGTGGACAATGTCAGGCATCCTTAGCCTTGGACTTCCATTAGATTTTGGTTAATAGAAGATGCTTGCATGAGATTTCATGCTGGAGAGAACATTCAGGATATTAATGTTTCTAACTTTTATTTTAGATATAGGGGCACATGTGCAGGCTTGTTATACAGGTAAACTCATGTCACAGGGATCTGTTGTACAGATCATTTCATCACCCAGGTATTAAGCCTAGTGCCCATTAGTCATTTTTCCTGATTCTCTCCCTCTTCCTACCCTCCACTGTCTGGTGGTCTGTTGTTCTGGTCTATGTGTCCATATGTTCTCATCATTTAGCTCCTATTTATAAGTGAGAACATTCAGTATTTGGTTTTCTGTTCCTGCATTAGTTTGCTAAGGATAACACCCTCCAGCTCCATCCATCTCCCTGTAAAAGACATGGTCTCACTTATATTTATGGCTGCATATTATTTCACAGTATATATGTACCAGATTTTCTTAATCCAGCCTATCATTGATGAGTGTTTAGGATGATTCCATGTCTTTGCTATTATTAATAGTGCTGTAATGAACATACGCATGTATGTGTCCTTATGATACAACAATCTATATTCCTTTGGGTATATCCAGTAATGGCATTGCTGGGTCGAATGGTAGTTCTGTTTCTAGCTATCTGAGGAATCATCACACTGCCTCCCACAATGGTTGAACTAATTTACACTCCTTCCAACAGTGTACAAGCATTTTTTTCCTCCACAACGTCTCCAGCACCTGTTATTGTACTCCCCAAATTTTTGCTCATCTTTTGTAATTAGTCTTTTATTAGTCCATTTTTGTACTGCTATGAAGAAATACCTGAGAGTGGATAATTTGTAAAGAAAAAGAGGCTTAATGAACTCACAGTTCCTTATGGCTGGGGAGGCCTCACAATCATGGCAGAAGGTGAACAAGGAGCAAAAGCACTTCTTACATGGCAGCAGGCAACAGAATGTGTGCAGGGGAACTGCCCTTTATAAAACCATCAGATCTCATGAGACTTATTCACTATCATGAGATAAGCATATCATGAGCATGGGAAAACCTGCCCATGATTCAATTGCCTCCCATCCAGTCCCTCCCACAACACATGGGGATTATGGGAGCTACAGTACAAGATGAGATTTGGGTGGAGACACAACCACAACATATCAAGTTCCTTTATTAAACTTCCATTAAAATCCAATCTAAGTGAATAATTTGTTTCCTGCCGGTCTCTGATATGTAAGCTCTAAATATTTTGTACAGTCTTCCATTAAACATAATTCCTATACCATCTGGATTAGCGGCTTTTTGCATAAGTAGTACTAATGCATGTTATTTATGTATTTATTTATTTATTTATTTATTTTATTTTTATTTTTTTGAGACAGAGTCTCTCTCTGTCCCCCAGGCTGGAGTGCAGTGGCACAATCTCAGCTTACTGCAACCTCTGCCCGCTGGGTTGAAGCAATTCTCCTGCCTCAGCCTCCTGAGTAGCTGGGATTACAGGCACAGGCCACAATGCCTCGCTAATTTTTGTATTTTTAGTAGAGATGGGGTTGCACCATGTTGGTCAGGCTGGTCTTGAACTCCCTATCTCGTGATTCCCCCTTTCAGCAAGGTATAGTCCAACTTCAGTTACAAGGATATGTAACCAATTTGACTAATTTTACCACTTATTCATTTAATTATAACCATATTTTAACTATTTGTGCTCTCCAGTGTTCTCTGAACTGCCTCATGTCATTCTTTGTGATATCTTTGTCCAATGTTGAGTTTTGCAGTTTTTCAAGCACTGAAGCCAAAATTTGTTTTGTTCTAAATAAGAAATTATATCTGAATACTTAAAATGCTTTATTTATGACTTAGAATTTATATCCTAATATATGAGAATATTTCCAAAATATTCCAAAATAGCATTATCGTAAGTCTCAGGATTCTAACCCTATGTTCATTATTACTATGGTTAAGTTCTCTTCTATTAAATATATGAAATGGATTGTTTAGAATGTTTTATTTGGCACTCCACATTCTTCACGTACGCCCAATCCAACATTCTTTCCTGATATTTGGGTATAGATTTTTGGATGTACTGCTCAATTTTTACAATAACATCGACAGGGTTAATTTTTTTTCTTCCCAGCTGCATCTTATTTTTACTTTGGAAGATGTCCTGTTTTTTTTTTCCTTTTATGCAAACAGTATTTTAATGTGGTCACATGAGAAACTTCACCAATTAAACTCACAAAAACACAATTTTAGGTTATGTGTCCATTAAAGTCTAGTGTATTGTGAAGATATTGTCTTAGATTTATCTCTTTGCAAGGAAATGTGAAACAGATCCAACAGTTCTAGGCTCAATGCGAATGGGTAGTTCTCAAATGGCATTTAAAATCTCTTATATAAAACTCATGGTATTCTGCTTAGTAAATAAAGTGATATATAACACTTTTAATTCTAAGAAAAAATCAGAAACAAAAAATTATAATTATCAAACAACTGGTACAAAAGGAAAGGCATAGCGGCATATGTCTGTTACAGAAAGTTAAAAGTAAGAATGAGAGGAATTTGATATTACAATATTGTGTTGCTAAAAATATGAAAGGCCAGATGGGGTGCATCACAGGGACTACAAGGCAATTGGCAGTAGAAATCTTATACTTGAACCATTAACAACATTTGACAAAGTCTACCAAGTAAGTGATATGTTCAATAACGGTAACACAATTATGTGATTCTGGTTGTGGGAAGAAAAATGAGATCATGATTAGCAACTATAAAACTGTCAATCATGAATGCTATCTCAGATTAAGAGGAAAAACAGTTTGACAACTGTTTTTGAATCTTTAATGCACAGTTGGTGACGGACACACCAGGTAGTTATCTCTTGACACAGAAAGAAAGACAAGGCTGATTGTTCTTCATAAGGAAACATAATAGAGATTTGTTTGTATATAAGCCATCTTTGGAGCGAATATTAAGTTTCTTACCTCTTCAAGAGTAATTAAAGAAGCTATGATGGCGTCTAAAGTCAAATGTCAAAAGTGGTATCTACTCAGAGGATATGTTAATACAGCTGCTTTGAACATCTAAAACTATTAACTGTGAACTCTAAAAGTGTAGTTTGTCCTAAATAAAAAAATAGAGTTAACTCTTAACACTTACAGGTTATGATATCAACTACAGGAATGTTGTTAATTCATTCATGCCTATAAGAAATATTCAAATACTGAAAGAATTTATGTAGTCACTAGTTTACTAATAGTCTCAGTGCCTATAATGCTTGACAGGCTACAGCTTCCAGCTGGGTTGACATTGCCAATGATTCTCCATTTCAGTGTAATGAAGTGATGCCTGATAAGGATATGATATTTTATGCTGTAGTAGAAAAAATATGATATTTTTATGCTATAGTAGAAACTAAGAAGGCAATGATAATCTACTACTTCAATATTTGAAGCCACTATGTCTTTAGGTGACAAATTGATGTCTAATATGTAAAGCCACTATGTCTTTAGGTGACAAATTGATGTCTAATATGTAAAGGCACTATGTCTTTAGGTGACAGACATCAATCTGTCACCTAAAGACATAGTGGCTTTATGTATTAGAATTTTCCATTGCTATCTCCCAATAAAACATGCAATAATTGAAGATTTTTACTCAATGTAATATATTCCATGCTTTAGATATATTCCATACATTAGTTACATGATGTACATGTTCCATACATTTGGCAAATAATGACTTTATTTGCTGCACTGAGGTTCAAACCCAGGCTTTTTTTTCTGTTTTTAAAGATGGAGGATTGGCATGTCTTGCTAGGTTGTCCAGGATGGTCTCAAACTCCTGGGCTCAGGCAATCCTCCTGCCTAGGCCTCCAAGGTGCTAGAATTACAGGCATGGGCCACCACACGCAGTGATATTTTTTGATTATTCTCACAATCTCATAATCTTTTACTTGTCCGTTTTTTATTAAGAAATTTTTCTGTTATCAAAATCATATGTTAAAGTTTATTTTCTTTATAATATTATTCCTATTTCTTTGGTTCTGCTGTTAAAAAATTTGCTTTTCAACATTTTACCTCTATACTTCTTACCAAAGCCTTATAAAGAAAACCAGTTTGTTGGACAACAAATTCAATGAAATAATTTTATTTTTCTTGACTACTGTCTTCAGTTATGTTTTTTCCAACTTCCATTACAGCACCATAGGTATATCCCATTGGTTACTATCCACTTGTACCTATAAAGTAGAGTGATCAAATTTTATCTTAAGTTTCAATTTTGTACGTTATTAACATTACAGTGGTAGACAGTCTTGACATTAATGACTAGACATGGAGAGGAAGTATATCATTCTTTTTCAGTTTCCATCAGCTAATCTTTTCTTTTTCACTTGGGTCTTCAAATCACAGCACTTAAGTGGGGTAGAAAGGAAAGAGGAAAAAAAATGTCCTACATAAGATGCTATGTTTGCAATTCTTGACTTGACCATCCATGCTCAGATTCTGGCTCTTTCATGATTGCTTGTATGACTTTAATACGTGGAATGTCATAGGACATCCTATTTTGTATTTCTCTGACACAGAAAATGTGTTGTGATGTGACCTTCTCTATGAACACTCTATTTCTTCTGGTTTCCTTATGAAAGATGCTATGTTCTGTCCTAGTAAGAAAGCTCAAGCTAACCTTCTTGAAACACTTAGACCTTCAGGAAAATCACATATTCTTTTCACGCCAAATGGCTCTCACTAATGAATCCTGTCTCTTTTCTCTGATATCGTTGACTCATTTTTCTGTAAGCAAAAGTAGGCACACAATGCAGATCACCAAGTCACTTAATTTAACAGCATTCAATCAGAGAATTAAATGTCAGTCCCTTCTTTCTATAGGAATGTCCTAACACTGTAGAACATTTTAAAACCTCCTCACTATGTTTGGGGAAATATGGACCTTTTTTCTCCATGGTAAAGAACTTTTTGCCACGAATGCAGTCCTCCTGAAAACTCCAGACTTATCCATCCAATTATTCAGGTGATAGCTTCTGTAAGTGTGAGGAGTAGTGATTGGGCAAAGTTATACTCGCGGTTGCTGGGTTATTCTGCTATTCCTTATTATATCCAAATAAGTCATATCTATCAGTTATCTTTAGAATGTAAACTTTGTGTTTTCACCTATGGTGATTACTTGGAATGAAACAGTAAAAATTTTGTTAAACATCTGTTTACATTAAAACTGTTAGATTAGCCATAGCCTTAAATAATTACCTTCAGTGATTTTCTCTGCTTTGTTATAGTGTAGTATTATTAATAAAAAAAAATTAACTCAAGATGGATTAATGACTTAAACATAAGACCCAAAACCGTAAAAACCATAGAAGAAAATGTAGGCAATACCATTCAGGAAACAGGCATGGGCAAAGACTTCATGACTAAAACACCAAAAGCAATGGCAACAAAAGCCAAAATTGACAAATGGGATCTAATTAAACTAAAGAGCTTCTGCACAACAAAAGAAACTATCATCAGAATGAACAGGCAAGCTACAGAATGGGAGAAAATTTTTGCAATCTATCCATCTGACAAAGGGCTAATATCCAGAATCTACAAGGAACTTAAACAAATTTACAAGAAAAAAACAACCCCATCAACAAGTGGGCAAAGGATATGAAAAGACACTTCTCAAAAGAAGACATTTATGCAGCCAACAAACATATGAATAAAACCTCATCATCACTGGTCATTCGAGAAAGGAAAATCAAAACCGCAAGGAGATACCATCTCCTGCTAGTTAGAATGGCGATCATTAAAAAGTCAGGAAACAACAGACGCCGGAGAGGATGTGGAGAAATAGGAATGCTTTTACACTGATGGTGAGAGTGTAAATTACTTCAACCATTCTGGAAGACAGTTTGGCAATTCCTCAAGGTTCTAGAACCAGAAATACCATTTGATCCAGCAATCCCATTACTGGGTATATACCCAAAGGATTATAAATCATTCTACTTTAAAGATACATGCACACATATTTATTGCAGCACTGTTCACAATAGCAAAGACTTGGAACCAACCCAAAAGCCCATCAATGATAAACTGGATAAAGAAAATGTGGCACATATACACCCTGGCCTACTATGCAGCCATAAAAAAGAATGAGTTCAAGTCCTTTGCAGGGACATGGATAAAGCTGGAAACCATCATTCTCAGCAATCTAACACAGGAAGAGAAAAGTCAAACACTGAATGTTCTCACTCGTAAGTGGGAGTTGAACGATGAGAACTCATGGACACAAGGAGGGGAACATCAAACACCGGGGCCTGTCAGGGG
The DNA here is from genome assembly GCF_028885655.2 of Pongo abelii. Lineage (NCBI taxonomy): Eukaryota > Metazoa > Chordata > Mammalia > Primates > Hominidae > Pongo > Pongo abelii. Next base: position 91,064,313 of record NC_071999.2, on the reverse strand, counting down.
GTGGAGACAAGGCAAATCCCTTCCACCTATGAGCCTGCAAAATCAAAAATGAGTTAATTACTTCCATGATACAATGGAAGTACAGGCATAGGGTAAATGCTCCCGTTCTAAAAAAGAGAAATTGTCCAAATCAAAGGAACTACAGGCCTCATGAAAGTCTGAAACCCAACAGGGCAGTCATTAAATCTTAAAGCTCCAAAATAATCTCCTTTGACTACATATCTCCCATTCAGGGCATGCTAATGTAAGAGGTGAGCTCCCGAGGCCTTGGTTCTGCAGGGTACAGCCCTCATGGCTCTGCAAGGTACAACCTCCTTGACTGTTTTCGCAAGCTGGCATTAAGTGCCTGCAGCTTTTCCAGGTACATGGTGCAAACTGTCAGTGGACCTACCATTCCAGGGTCTAGAAGACACTGGTCCTCTTCTCACAGCTCCACTAGGCAGTGCCCTAGTAAGGACTCTGTGTGGGGGTTCCAACCCTACATTTTCCCTTCGCACTGCCCTAGTAAAGGTTCTCCATGCGGACCCTGCCCCTGCAGCAGACTTCTTTCTGGACATCCAGGTATTTCAATACATCCTCTGAAATCTAGGCAAAGGTTCTCAAACCTTAACTCTTGCTGTCTGCATACCTTCAGGCCCAACACCACGTGGAAGCCACAAAGGCTTAGGGCTTGCACCCTCTGAAGCAATGGCCTGAGCTGTACCTTGGCCCCTTTTAGCCACAGCTGGAGCTGGAGCATCTGGGACACAGAATGGCATGTTCTGAGGTGCCACAGAGTAGTGGGGCCCTGGGCCTGGCCCATGAAACCATTTTTCTCTCCTAGGCCTCTGTGCCTATAACAGGAGGGGCTGTGGCAAAGGTCTCTTAAATGCCCTGGAGATATATTTCCCATGGTCTTAGCTATTAACATTTGCTTCCCCATTACTTATGCAAATTTTGGCAGCCAGCTTGAATTTCTCCCCAGAAAATGGGCTTTTCTTTTTTACCACATGGCCAGAGTGCAAATTTTCCAAACTTTTTTTTTTGGCTCTTCTTCCCTTTTAAATAGAATTATAATTTCAGACTATCTATTTCTTCATGCATATGAATGCACACTTTTAGAAACAACCAGGCCATGCTGCTTAGAAATTTATTCTGCCAGATACCCTACGTCATCTCTCTCAAGTTCAAAGCTCCAAAAATGTCTAAGACGGGCAAAATGCTGCTAATGCATAGCAAGAGTGACTCTTATTCCAGTTCCTAGTAAGTTCCTCATCTCCATCTGAGACCACCTCAGCCTGGATTTCATTGTCCATATCACTATTGGCATGTTGGCCAAAACCATTCAACAACTTTCTAGGAAGTTCCAAATTTCCCAAATCACCCTGTCTTCTTCAGAGGCCTCCAAACTGTTCCAATATCTTCCCATTACCCAGTTACAAAGTTGCTTCCTGATATGGTTTGGCTGTGTCCCACTCCAATCTCATCTTGAATTTTAACTCCCACAATTCCCATGTATCGTGGGGGGAACCAAGTGGGGTGATTGAATTATGGGGGGTGGGTCTTTCCTGCACTCTTCTCATGAAGTGAATGAGTCTCATGAGATCTGATGGTTTTAAAAATGGGAGTTTCCCTGTGCAACCTCTCTCTTTGCCTGCTGCCATCCACATAAGATGTGACTAGCTCCTCCTTGCCTTCTGCCATGATTGTGAGGCCTCCACACCTGTGTGGAACTGTAAGTCCAATAAACACATTCTTTTGTAAATTGCCCAGTCTTGGGTATGTCTTTGTCAGCAGAGTGAAAGCAGACTAATACAGTAAATTGGTACCTGTAGAGTAGGGCACTGCTGAAAAGATACTTGAAAATGTGGAAGTAAGTGACTTTGGAACTTGGTAACAGGCAGAGGTTGGAACAGTCTGGAAGGCTCAGAAGAAGACAGTAAAATGTGTGAAAGTTTGGAATTCCCTAGATACTTGTTGAATGGCTTTGGCCAAAATGCTGATAATGATATGGACAATGAAATCCAGACTGAGGTGGTATCAGATGGAGATGAAAACTTGGTTACCGGAGCAAAGGTGACTCTTGTTATGTTTTAGCAAAGAGACTGGCAGCATTTTGCCCCTGCCCTAGAGATTTGTGGAACTTTGAACTTGAGAGAGATGATTTGGGGTAACTGGGAGAAAAAAATTCCAAGCAGCAAAGCATTCAAGAGGTGACTTGGATGCTGTTAAAGGAATTCAGTTTTATAAGGAAAACAGAGCATAAAAGTTTGGGAAATTTGCAGCCTGACAATGTGATATAAAAGAAAATCCCATATTCTGAAGAGAAATTCAAGCCAGATGCAGAAATTTGCGTAACGAGGAGCCAAATGTTAATCCTGAAGACAATGAGAAAAATGTCTCAGGGCATGTCAGAGGTCTCCACGGCAGCCCCTCCCATCACAGGCCCAGAGGCCTAGGAGGAAAATATGGTCAGGTCCAGGGACACCATGCTGTGTATAGTCTAGGGAATTGGTACCCTGTGTCCCAGTTGCTCCAGCCATGACTTAAAGGGGCCAAGGTACAGCTTATGCTGTGGCTTCAGAGGATGAAAGCCACATGGTGTTTAGCCTGTGGGTGCACAGAAGTCAAGAATTGAGGTTTGGGAACCTCTGCCTAGATTTCAGAAGATGTATGGAAATCCCTGAATGCGCCGGCAAAAGTTTGCTACAGGGGCGAGGCGCTCATGGAGTACCTCTACTAGGACACTGCAGAAGGGAAATGTGGAGTGAGAGCCCCAACACAGAGTCCTTACTGGGGTGCTGCCTAGTAGAGCTATGAGAGGAGGGCCACTGTCCTCCAGACCCCAGAATGGTAGATCCACCAACAGCTTGCATTTTGCACCTGGAAAAGCCACAGACACTCAACACCAGCCCATCGAAAGCAGCTGGCTGGGAGCCTATGCTCTGCAGAGCCGCAGAGGTGGAGATGCCCAAGATCACGAAAACCCTCCTCTTGCATCAGCGTGACCTGGATGTGATACATGGTGTCAGAGGAGATCATTTTGGAGCTTTAAGGTTTGACTGCCCTGCTGGATTTTGGATTTGCTTGGGCCCTGTAGCTCCTTTGTTTTGGCCAATTCCTCCCATTTGGAATGGGTATATTTACCCAATGCCTGGACTTCAGTTGTATTTAGGAAGTAACTAACTTGCTTTTGATTTTACAGGTTCACAGGCAGAAAGGACTTTCCTTGTCTCATCTGAGACTTTGGACTATTGAATTTTGAGTTAATGCTGAAATGAGTTAAGACTTTGGGGGACGGTTGGGAAGGCAAGATTGAGTTTGAAATTTGAAGGCTGAGATTTGGGAGGGGCAGGGGTGGAATGTTATGGTTTGGCTCTGTGTCCCCACCCAAATCTCATCTTGAATTGTAACTCCCACAATTCCCACATGTTATGGGAGGAACCTGGTGGGAGGTGATTAAATTATGGGAGTGGGTGTTTCCTTTGCTGTTCTCATGTTAGTGAATTAGTCTTGTGAGATCAGATAGTTTTAAAAATAGGAGTGTCCCTGCGCAAGTTCTCTCTTTGCCTGATGCCACCCACACGAGATGTGACTTGCTCATCCTTGCCTTCCGCCATGATTGTGAGGCCTCCCCAGCCATGTGGAACTGTAAGTACAATAAACCGCATTCTTTTGTAAATTGCCCAGTCTTGGATATGTCTTTATCAGCAGTGCAAAAGGAAACTTATACACTTCCCTATTTTCAGGTATCTTTATAGTAGTGCCTTGCTCCTGGTACAAATTTTCTGTATTAGTCTGTTCTCATAGTGCTATAGAAAACTACCTGAGACTGAGTAATTTATGAAAAAAGAAGAGATTTAATTGACTCACAGTTCCACATACTTAACAGCATGGCTGAGAGACCTCAGGAAACTTACAACCATGGCAGAAGGCAAAGGGGAAGCAAGCACATCTCATCATGGCAAAGCAGGGGAAACAGAGGGGAGGAGGAAGCACCATACACCTTTAAACCATCAGATCTCATGAAAACTCACCATCATGAGAACAGCAAGGAAGAAATCTGCCCTCATTACCCAATCACCTCCCACGAGGCCCCTCTCCTAATATGCGGGGATTACAATTTGACATGAGATTTGAGTGGGGACACAGAGCCAAATCATATCACTACCTAAATACATTGTTTGGAAACTTCTTTATGAAACATATGTCCCTGTTGTTTTCTATTAATCATATCTTAAATGTGCCTCTCTATTCTGTTCATGTGCCTTCATTTCCACCACTAAATATATTTTCCAAACTACCACTCTCTCTCAACTGGATAATTTCTTTAGCTTTTCCCCAATATACTCAGAGTAATCTCTGTAAAAACTTGGTGCCTTCCCATTAAGAAGGTTACAAGCTGCTGCTTGCTTTGACTCCTACTGTCCTTTCAAACTATCACTGGCTTCATAATTCTCTATTTATTTCTCTTTTCCACTTATTCTGGCTTTCTGTGAGTTCGGATACTTATATTTATTCTTGCAAAGAGTTACACATGTTCATTCCATATGTTGAATACTTCTCGCACTCTATTCACTGAGAAAATGATTGTCCTTTATTCTAATGGAAGGGCACCCTTTCCTGAATTTCGTAGTCAGATCATAGCACCTAATGTCTCTCCTTAGTTGCAGTTGTGTCATTGCAATGTCAGATTATTGTGTCTGATGACTTAGTCAATATGTATTTCCCCACAGAAGCAGGAGTTTTTGTTGTTGTTGTTGTTGTTGTTGTTGTTTTCTAGCATTATACAGAGCATGACACATAGAATTTGTCATTTTGGTGTACTCAATAAATTTTGGTTATATTAATTGAATGAATGAATGAAGATTAGCTAGTAAAATTTAGATCAAACTTATTTAGGAATTGTTATCTAGGGAGTATCAAGGAAGGATAAGGTAAATATTAAGTCATTTAATTGATTCGCTATTATAGTTAATATGTTTGTTGCTTTTTTCCTCTTCCTCATGTTCCAAGATTCTTCCAGTTCCTCACTATTTGCTTAATCTCTTTTCTCTTTATTCTTCTATAACTGTTGTATTAGTCAGGGTTCTCTAGAGGAACAGAACTAATGGGAAATATGTATATATATATAAAGGTGACTTTATTAGGAGAATTGACTCACACAATCACAAGATGAAGTCCCACAGTAGGCCATCTGCAAGCTGAGGAGCAAGGAAGCCAGTCCAAGTCCCAAAACCTCAAAAGTAGGGAAGCTCAGAGTACAGCCTTTGGTCTGTAAGGCCTGAGATCCCCTGGCAAACCACTGGTGTAAGTCCAAAGAGCCCAAAAGCTGAATAATTTGGAGTTCAATGTTTGAGGGCAGGAAGTATCCAACACGGGAGAATGATGAAAGTTGGAAGACTCAGCCAGTCTATTCCTTCCATGTTCTTCTGCCTGCTTTATTCTAGCCATGCTAGCCAATGATTAGATGGTACCCACCCAGATTGAGGGTGAGTCTGCCTCTCCCAGTCTACTGACTCAAATGCTAATCTCCTCTGGCAACATCCTTATAGATGCACCCGGGAACAATACTTAGCATCCTTCAATCCAACCAAATTGACAGTCAATATTAACCATCACAACTATTACCATTGTAGGTTGTTTTCCATTTGCAGCCCATTTGGTTTAGTTCATGGTTACCTGCCGTTTGTCTCACCATTTAATAGAAATTCGTATTTCTCCTCAATTTACTTTTTTTAAAATCTTGAATGTCTTTTTTGGACTGTTCAGATTATAAGTTACAAAAGCCAACTTAAAGTACCTACATATAAGGAGGGATATTTTGAAATATAATAAATGTGCAGTGTGACTGTATAAAACACAAGAACCCACAAAGAATGAGTGGATTAAGGACCTCGATCGATCTCCAAATCATGGTAATTACCTCCTCATGTCTTATCTCCTCTGTGCATATCCTTTATTATTCAGTGTGTGCTCTCTCTCTAGGTACGCCCTTCCTCATTCTTCTTCAGCAGATTTCACCACATAGTAGACATCTTGGATTTGCAATTCCGCCTTTCTTTCCTAATGTTAAAAATTATTATAGGTGAAGAAATTGTTTATCCTAATTAATTTGTTGACTTAAGAGAGCCTCTGTCAGGCAGTAATCTGGAAAATGTATTGCTGAGTAAATTCTCAGGAATAAAAAATGTTGATGACAAATCTTGTTCCAATTACAGCTTTCTACATTTCTACCTAAACTCGGTGTTCTCGATTAACTTGACCATTCCATCCATAACATGAGGAGAAAGCATCTTTCACAGGGTTATGGATACAATTAAATTAAGTAACCTATGTATAGCAACTTTCACCATAGCTGAATGAGAGTAGCCACCATATATATTGACCATTATTTAAATTAAAAACATGTCAGAATCATGGAAATACATTTTACCATAAATTATATAGTCACCTGACTGAAAGTGCTTTTGTATATTATTTTGAATATTAAATTGTTTTAAATATACAGAAGAAAAATTTTATGAGAAAAATAAACAAAAACAATGTAGATAAATGATTTATTCATGAGGTTAAATTGGAAATAATATGAAAAATTGAAATAATTACTTTGTTACTGGCAAAATGTGTTGCATCTGTTTGCTGTCGTCTCAGTGATAATAAAATGAAGATTGGTGACTTTAATTCCAATTTCAGAATAAAAATGAACTTTATAAGGTGAATATTTTTCACTTTGACACATATAATTAGAAATACAATTTTCATATTTATGGTAATAAATAACTTACATTTCAGTGTGTATTCCCTTAAATTCATATTTGTGTGCACTAGTCTTTGTCTGCACTAGTCTTTGTCTGGATAAGAACTGTATTCTTATGTAGCTCTCCTTTGAACTTTATTTTAAATATTTATTTATTTATTTGTTTATTTATTTATTTATTTATTTTTGAGACAGGGTCTTACTCCTGTCAACCAGGAGTGCAGTGGCATGATCACGGCTCACTGCAGCCTTGACCTCCTGGACCAAAGAGATCTTCCCACCTCAGACTCCTGAGTAGCTGGGACCATAGGTGTATGACACCATACCTGGATAATTTTTTAATCATTGTGGAGATGAGGTCTTGTTGTGTTGCCCAAGCTAATCTGGAACTCCTGGGCTCAAGTGATCCTCCTGCCTTAGCCTCCCAATATGTTAGGATTACAGGCATGAGCTACTATGCCCAGCCTAAACATTCATAAACAAAATACCATGGACTCTTTTCTATGGACCCACCTGGAGATGAACATATATCCAGACATCACGAAACAGCTATTTTTCCTAAGGCACATATTCCCCACACTTTGTATTGATTTGAGATATGCCCTGCAATGAACTAGAACAGAAAAGCAAATGCACTTTTACATGATTGGAATTGTAGTGTTACATAAATTGCTTGGATTATCCATTTCATATTCATAGCTCTAAATCTTTAGAGAATCTGTCTCTCAAAGGGTATCTGATACATTGCAAGGGTAAACAAGTGAAAAAGATAGGAAATAGTGATTTCAGGAAAGTTTCTGGAAATGGACACTTCACAGAGGTTGTAGCTGAGATAGGGGATGATATTGTGGGAAAAAAGAAGATAAAATTAACCTTAGTGAAAATTCCTTTTTGGTGTTTTTGTTTTGTTTTGTTTTCTTTTTGGTTTTTTTTTTGACACGGAGTCTCGCTCTGTCACCCAGGCGGGAGTGCAGTGGCATGATCTCGGCTCACTGCAACCTCCGCCTCCTGCATTCAAGTGATTCTTCTGCTTCAGCCTTCCAAGTAGCTGATTACAGTAAGAGATTACAGGTGCTTGCCACCACGCCCAGCTGATTTTTGTAATTTTTGGAAGAGACAGGGTTTCAACATGTTGGCCAGGCTACTCTTAAACTCCTGACCTCAAGTGATCCACCACCCTCAGCCTCCTAAAGTGCTGGGATTACAGGCGTGAGCCACTATGCCCAGCCACATTAGTGAAAATTTCTAAAAGGTATGTGCGTATTATAATTCCACCTAAGAATCACTATAGGATCTTTTAGTACTTCTATTTAGGTAAAGCCTTTTTCAGATTAATAATGTTAAAAATAATAATGATAATGGCACTAGATTAAAGAAGTCCGGTGAAGTCTGTTTTTAAGACTTTTGGGTTGCTTAATTTGCCTCCTTAACATAACACTTCCATCTAAGCTCCATCTAACAACAGTGAAGCTTAATCTGGAATCCCAAAATGTATGTAAATATGAACTCCTGTTTGGCATCCATCTAGCTACGTGACACACTCAGAGAATAAATTTTGTTTATTTGCAAATTATTTTCCAGGACAAAGTCAGTCAAAAAATGAGCCTGTGATTTTTACAAGATTGTGCCAAATGTAAAAAATACATAAAGACGGGTTTCCACTCAAAAGAAAACATTGTACTTAAAAACACACACATTGATATATATAATGGAGAAAAGATAAAAGATAAAACTCTAAAAAAAGTAATGAAGTATCAAAATGACATTGACCTTTTTTGATTTTCACGTTTTCTAATTTTGTGCACAATTTATGTGTTTTTTTCCTTTTTTCTTTCTTTTTTTGAGACGGAGTCTCTCTCTGTCACCAGGCTGGAGTGCAGTGGCGCGACCTCGGCTCACTGCAACCTCCACCTCCTGGGTTCAAACTATTCCCCAGCCTCAGCCTCCCAAGTAGCTGGGATTACAGGTACCTGCCACCATGCCTGGCTAATTTTTTGTATTTTTAGTAGAGATGGGGTTTCACCGTGTTAGCCAGGATGGTCTCGATCTCCTGAACTCGTGATCCACCCGCCTCGGCCTCCCAAAGTGCTGGGATTGCAGGCGTGAGCCACCGCACCTGGGCCGTGTTTTTTTACTTAATTGCTTTCACTTTTGTGAAATTAGTTACAAAATCCATATATTAGATTGGAAGTGTGATATGTCTTTTTTTAATTTTAATGACAATTTGGATCCTATATAATCAAAATCTAATAAATCGACCACTTTTGCTATAAGCATAACATCTTATGAGTTTTGTGTTGAATTAATACATTGAATAAATTTGGGAGATTTTAGAATTTTAGTCTAAGTATATGCTTTTTTTTCTCATAAGGAATGTGTATAATTCTGTCTAAATGTTGTCTAATGATACACTCTTCATAAATTTCCACTGAAATATCGCTATAAAAATGAAACCTCTTTATTCTCAAAAAGCATGTGGTGTACCATCTAATGCTATGATTCAGGTTAATAACCTCCTACTACACAGCCAACAAAGTCAGATGCAGAATAGTACTGATTGTCCTATACACCCTCTCAATCAGAAGAAAATCTGTTTGTAAGTAGACAGGAAAAATATTTTTGGCCTTATATACTGTCTATGTGTAGGCACAGAGTTCAATATTTGCCAGACATAAAACCCTGTATAAAAATAGTAGAGTTTTGAAATAGCCAAGGTTTTCTCCTGTATACTCCCACCTTAAAAGCTGTCAAATAGAGTAACCATACAATTCATCAATCCCAATACTGGGTATATGTCCAAAGAAAAGGAAATCAGTATATAAAAGAGATCTGTGCATTCCCATATTTAATGCAGCACTCTTCACAATAGCCAAAATACGGAATCAGCCCAGATGTGAATGAGGAAATGTGGCCCATATATAGTATTAATACATATACACAATGGAATATAATTCAGCCATTAAAAAGAATGAACTCTTGTCATTTGCAACAACGTGGATGTACCTAGAGGAGGTTATGTTAAGTAAAATAAGCCAGGCACCAAAAGACTAATTTTGCAGTTCTCACTCATATGTGCGAGCTAAAATGTTTTTAAAACATTGAAGTCAGAGAGATAGGGTAGTATGATGGTTAGTAGAGGCTGGGAAGGGTAGCAGAGAGGGGGCGGATAAGAGAGGGTTGGTTAATGGCTATGAATACAGTTGGTTAGAATTAATAAGATAGGATATTTGGTAGTACAACAGGGACTAGAATTAATTATTCATTGTACATTTTTAAATAACCAAAATTAGAATTAGGAATATTTCTAACAAAAAGAAATAACAAATGCTTGAAATGGTGGATACCCTAATTACCCTGATTTAATTATTACACATTGTATGTGTTTTAAAAAATATTGCATGTACTCCATAAAAATATAAAATATGATGTTTTTATAATAATTACTTTTAAAAAAATTTAAACTTGCCATCATTTTCTTTTAAATAATACATATAAATTGGCTTTATTAAAATTAGGTAAATAGATGTATAGTCTATACGGTGTATGGTATAATTCTCAAAGACAAATGCTGGAAGTGTGGCTGCTCATCTTTTGCAAGAGATAATTTCTCATATAAACAGTTTTTGTCAAAATCTCAGAGGACCAAGCATGGGAAAGAGGAGATTATAGGATTTTCCTAAATGAAGGGCATTAAGGTATTATTAGACAAAGAACCATGTTAAAAGTAAAAATTATGAAACACAATTGGTGTGTGACATTTTAACATATCCTACATTTTAACAAAATGATATAAGAATAAATAAGAACAAATAAATAGAAAATTTTACGTTTATAATTAAACCTAATACCACAGAAATCAAGTACACAATTCCTTCTTTAAGCTGTTGGTCTCTGATAGTTCTAGACTTTTAGTTTTCCTCTCTGAAAGTCCCTAAGTAATATTAATCTGTTCTTCATCTTCCTGGACCTCATGAATTCCTCCCTCTTTTATTACCTTGCACATGTATGGGAAGTATTTCCTAAGCAATGCTTACACATCACAAAGCTGCCCTGCTATCTTCCTGCCACCTGTCAGTGAACAGGCACTTGATGGCTGCAACTCTCCTGTGTATTACATAAAGATCACAGGACTGGCAACTTGTGAGCTGCTTTACCTCTCCCTAAAGCCTTTCACAGCATTCGTGGCCATCCATTAAATCTCCAAGGCACATCTTATAAGGGATTGTAACATTTTCAAAACTTTGCTGAAATTTGGTGATAACAGAATTACATCACAATGGGGAGTGATTAAAGCAGTTATGATTCTCACTAATACCTGTCAAATGTGCGAACTATCTCTTTAGGGTTTCTCCCACTTTCCTATCTTTTTAGCCTTTCTATCAATATTACCCTCAACCATATCCTTCCTAACTAAAATCTTGGCCAGAAATCCTGTGAACACCAAGAAGAGAGAAACAGTCATCACTTTCTTCCCAATCTCACAGCAGCAACTAACCTTTTAATAAACATAATCTCAGGCAGGCTTTTCTCTGAAAAGAAAGAAAAACCTCCTTTTTCTTTTCTTCTCATTGATTGGAATTTTTCTGACCGAGAAAATGAATTTTAGCTTGCACAGTGAACAGTTCCATTAAAGTGATTTTGCTTGTTTTACATTGTTTTGTTTTCTTTCCCAAAAGTAATAACATTTATTCAAAGATAAGTTTAGCCCTCATCTCTCAATAACCAGGAAATCTACTAAAAGTTTTTAAAGATAATGAAATGTGCTTGTATATAACTAAATATCAATATTTCAGAAATGTGAGAATTAAATTTTAGGCAGAACACTCAGTTTAGCATTTTTAGTAGAATCTTTACTATAATTAATCATGTTTCAATCTCAGTCCAGCGCTGTCTCAACACTAGGATGATACCTTAAAGATGGTGCCTCTCTCGTAGGAGTTAGTGCTGGACAGTCTGGTATCTTCTCTTCCCCAGAAGTATGGTAAATAAATGTGAATACCTGAGAACAAAACAAAGGAGGGGTAGTTATTATTTAAATCAGTTGGTCATAAGAGTTGTCTCTTAGGAAGTAAGTTTTTAATTTTGGTCTAAAAATGCAAAAACATTTACACCTACTTAAAGACGATGCAAAAAAATGCTAAAACATGTTCACCTACTTAAAGACATTACAGACAAGTCCAGGCATAAACAAAACCATGTGAAAATCCGCTAAAGCAAGAAGGGTTTTTGTATTGTAGAAACTGAGAAGAACACTAGAACATCTGAGAGGTAAGGGGGAAGCACAGTATGATAATTTTTTATTTGGGGAGGAAGGAAGATTGTGCTGGGCTTTGAAGTTTATGATGAAATATTTGAATTCAGTCCAAGTGAAGGGAACGTTATAAAAATTTTGATAAAGGACATGATCTTATGTACTTTTTTAAAAAAACTTCACTCTGACTTCTGCCACTTTTCTTCTGGAGAAGAAATGAAGGCAGGGAGTTTGCTTTGGAAACAACTGTGCTATTATCCACAAGATACAGTAGGATATTGGGCCAGGAAGATTGCACTGGATATGAAGAAGATATTTTAAAAGTAAGATGTACATGACTTATGGATTAGCTGAATATTGATATAAAAAATTAAAGTATCAAGATAATTGCCTCATTTAAGAATTAGATAAAGCGCTGAACTAGATATATAATTTTTGAACTTGGCAACATATTGTTGACATTTAATGTTGTGGAAGTAATTGAGAGTACATAGAAGTGCTGATTCATTTTTCCTGAAAATCAGTTGCCTTTTGTGCTTTATGAATTTCCAAATCTAGTTACAAGCTAATGAACACGTGCTAGCATGTAAACTATTTTGCTGTACATTTCATCTACTACTTTAACAGTCTGATGTTTTCAATGTTATGGCAACACAAACCTAATTATACTAAATGCTTCCCATCTGTAAATCTAATGCAATTTCAAATCTTGGGAATAAAGCTTGAACTCGAGATACCCTTGCCTTCTATCTCTCCCACTATTCATATGAATATCTGATTCATCAAAAAATAAGTGGTCTATCTTTAAAATGTGTTCATAAATGGTCTAATTCTCATTGTATAACCTTGGTTAAAGCTACAGTTAATTCTTGCTTACACTGATGTAGTCTAAGTGGTGATGAAGCAGTCTGAGTGGTCTCCCTACTTCTACCATTGCTACTTTTTGGTCTGTTAGCAAGAGGGAAGCCTAGTTCATTCAGTTATGTAACTCCTCTACTTAAAATCTTTCACTGAGTTTAAAATGCAAACTTCTTACAATCATCGAAAAGTCTTTCGCATTCTATTTTCACCTCCCTTCTCTGTTTCTTCCACTTCAGCAAGGTTGGCCATGGCCAGTATCAACCATGCTCCTGCCTCAGGGCCTTCGTACCAGCTCTTTTCATTACCTGAAATGCTCTTCCCACAGATATCTACATGTCTGAAATGACTTCTTCGGGTATTGTCAACTGTCATCTTCATAGTGAGGTCTTCTGAGACATGCAAATTACAACTGCCACCATATCTTTATCCCATTTTCTCTGCCTTTGATGCATAACTCTTATTATTAAAACATTTATTTGGGGCCAGGCGTGGTGACTCACACCTGTAATCCCAGCACTTTGGGAGGCTGAGGCAGGTGGATCACGAGGTCAGAAGTTCAAGACCAGCCTGGCCAAGATGGTGGAAGCCCGTGTCTACTAAAAAAAAAAAAAAAAAAAAAAAATTAGCTGGGCGTGGTGGCAGGCGCCTGTAATCCCAGCTACTTGGGAGGCTGAGGCAGGAGAATCGTTTGAATCCAGGGGGCGGAGGTTGCAGTGAGCCAAGATCGCGCCACTGCACTCCAGCCTGGGCGACAGAGTGAGACTCCATCTCAAAAAAACAAGCAAACAAACAAACAAACATTTATTTGGATTGTTTCTTTTTACCACCCACTAGAAGTTTAGTGAGTTCCATAAGGGCAGGTATTTTTGCTGGCTTTGCTCTTGGATATAAGCCTAATGTATGGATGAAGTTTCTGCCACCTAAAAAAAAATTTAAGTGAGTGGCTACAGATCTTTCAAGTTCACTATTTTCCCCATAATTGTATATTCTCTTAATAACAAGAACTGAAATACAATAAAAATGCATGTAATTATAATTTTTAAATTAAGAGATAGTGCCAAACAGTATAAATTAGTAAAAGAGTAGAGTATCTGAAAAAATTACTGAAACATCTCCATAATAATAATGCTAACATGTATTGTTTCCTTATTTAGTGTCTCATGTTTCACTTAGAACTTTTTTTCTCTCTTTTAGATTAATGAAACTTCTTCAAATCCACAGCCAAAGAGTTGTGTAGTTAGAACACAATCCTATATTTCTGATCCCAGAACCTGAGCTGATAAATACTCTTCCATTCTGCCTCATGTTTAAGAATTTGTTTTCAAGCCTGGTTCCAAATAAAGATTAACCTTGGGCTCCTTTAAAAAGCATGTTGTTAGTCTTCTTTCCTCACCTATGAAATCTGAATCCTTTGAGGTTAGTGAACAGGAGTCTTTTTAAACAAACAAGTAAGAAAAAAGTTTCCAAGTGAAACTGATATGTTGCCAGCTTTAAGAATCGTGGATACAGAGCATCAAAAAATAATTCAGCCAGAAAATAAACCATCTAGAAAAAAATGCTTTATTCATTGGAAGATGCAGAAGTTAAGGGAACTAGGAAACAATTTTTTTGCCATCTGATAGATGTATAACTTCACAAAAAACATTTCACTGGTCTCTGAAGTAGCAAACTAATTTCTAACAAAAACTTACATAGATAATAGGGTATGAAATAAGCAATCATGAAAACAATGTGTATAGTAAGAGCACCAACACTGCCAGGAATGTTTTTAAATAGTTCATATCTACTTTTTAATGAAAATTCACCAAAATATATGTTTACATGATAGAATATGCAATGTAGTTCAAAAGTTTTGTAAGTGCAAGTGGTTTCTTTTTCTATCCTGCCCAAATTAACAGAAAACAACAATAATAAAACTGTACTGAGAAATATGATCACTCAGGCAACAAGTGTATTCATTTTAATTCATGGTTTAATTAGGTACATATTTTAAGTAGTGTCAGGGAATGTGAAATATATATATGTATGTATATATGCACACACACAAATGTATATATATACATATATACTGTGCTCAAAAATTAAGCAGCAAAGGGGAGAAAACAGGGCCAGGGATAATTAATGCTAAAGAACACAGGAATAATATACTGACCATTGGAATCAGATGAGATGTGAGTGCAAAGAAGTAAGCAGAATTAGTGTGTAGAGATTAAATAGCATTGGGAGTTGTAGATATCTGCACTCCCCAACCCACCCCCACCATTTTTATTGAAGTGTGGTTGACAGCCTAAAGGTGCCCAACTTTGTGATTTGATATATACATACATATACACACACACATTATGACATAGTCATCACAACCAAGCTAATTAATTAATGTATCCATCACTTCATATAGTTAACATTTCCTTTCTATTTTTCTTTCTCTTATCTTTGTTACTTTTATTTTATTTTCATGATGAGAATAATTAAGATCTACCTTCTTAGCAAATTTCAATTGTCCAATACGATATTGTTAACTATAGTCACATTTTTGTACATTAGATCTTTGTACCCTGGAACAGCATCTACCTATTTTCTCAATCCCTCAGCCCCTAATAACCACCATTCTACCCTCTGTTCTTATGAGTTTGACTATGTAGATTCCACGTATAAGTAAAATACAGTATTTGTCTTCCTGCATCTAGTATATTTCACTTGGCATCATATTCTTTTGCTTCATCTATTGTATTAATTCATTCTCACACTGCTATAAAGAACTAGTTGAAACTGGGTGACTTCAGGTAGTGAAATAGAAGAAAACAGGTTTAATTGACTCACAGTTCTGGAGACTTAACAGAAAGCATGACTGGGAGGCCTCAGGAAACTTAAAATCATGGCAGAGGGCAAAGAGGAAGCAAGCACATTTTCACATGGTGGTAGGAGAAAAACAGAGAAGGGGGAAGTGCCATACGCTTTTAAACCATCAGATCGCATGAGAACTCACTCACTATCATGAGAACAGCAAGGAAGAGATCTGCCCCCATGATCCAGTTACCTCCCACCAGCCCCCTCCTCCAAGTCCACATAAGATGTAGGTGGGAACACAAATCCGAACCATATCATCTATGTTGTTAAATATGTCAAGATTTCCTCCATTTGTAAGGTTAATTAATTTTCTGTTGTATAAATATTTCACCTTTTCTTTATCCATTCATCAGTTGGTAGACATTTGAGTTATGTCCATTATCTTGGATATCATGAATATTGCTGAAGGGAACATGGGCTAGCAATCCCACTTCTGGGCTATATATGAGGATCAAACTTTTTATTTCAGCTTCCACTGTAGCAAGTCTAATGGTTGTTCACCAATACTCAGACTCCCTTTATTTAATCCTAATACTGCCAAATTTTAGCTGGTTATGTGTGCAATGTATTTGATATTATAGTTTCCAGATCATTTTTCTTTGTTGGGACCACATTCTGCCCAATGAGATGAAAGCAACAATTATACAAGCCTCTTCTGATCCACACCCAGGAAAGAATTATGTGAGTACTACTCAGCTTTGCCCTCTTCTTTATGGCAACAAAGGAAATAGCTACCTTGACCTAAGAGGTGGAAAACGTATGTGAGATGGTAGATTGCCTTTATCCCTGGCAACTAATTACCTTTGAACTGCTGTGTGAAAGAGAAATACATATTTATCTTGAATGTGTCACTGTATTTTCAGTTCCTTGTTTGTGTAGCACAAGCACTAACTCATCTGCTTATAAGTTCTGTAAAATTACTCAAGTTGTGTATCTATTTTAATTTTTTCAGATTACTCATTATAAAATAGTCACATTAATATTATAGGACTTAGAGGACTATATGTACTAATACATGTATAGCACTTGTGATATGGTTTGGATATTTGTCCCCTAAAAATATCATGTTGAAATGTAATCCCAATCTTGGAGGTGGAGCCTGGTGGAAGGTGTTTGGATCGTGGGGACAGGTCCATCATGAATGTCTTGGTGCTGTCCTCATAATAATAAATGTGTTCTTACTGTTAGTTCACATGAAAGTTGGTTGTTTAAAAGATTGTGGCACTTCCCCCCTCTCTCTCTTGCTTCCTATGATGTGCCTGCTCCCATATGCTCTCTGCCATGATTGTAAGCTTCCTGAGGCTCACAAGAAGCAGACACTGGCACCATGCTGCCTGTAAAGCTTACAGAACTGTGAGCCAATTACCCAGGCTCAGGTATTCCTTTATAGCAATGCAAAAGCAGACTAATACAGAACATTGGTATCAAGGAGTGAGGCATTGCTGTAAAGATACCTGAAAATGTGGAACTGGCTTTGGAACTGGGTAATGAGCAGAGGCTAGAAGAGTTTTGAGGACTCAGGAAAAGATAGAACGAGAAGAGAAAGTTTGGAATTTCTTAGAGACTGGTTAAATGATTGTGAAGAAAATGCTGATAGTAATATGTACAGTGATGGCCAGGCTAATGAGGTCTCAGATGAAAATGAAGAATTTCTTGGGAACTGGAGTAAAAGTCACCTGTAGTATGCCATAGTAAAGAGCTTTGCTGCATTGTGTCCACATCCTAGGGATCTGTGGAGAGTTGAACTTAAGAGTAATGACATAGGGTATCTGGAAGAATAAATTTCTAAGCAGCAAAGTCTTCAAGGGGTGACCTGGGCAGCTTCCAATGATCTACGATTAGATACCCAGGAGCAAAGGAATGACTTAAAGTTGGAATTTATAATTAAAAGGAAAGCAGAGTGTAAAAGTTTAGAAAATTTGCAGCCTGGCCCTGTGGCAGAGAAGAAATCTAAGGAGGCTTTGGAGCAACCACTTACTAGAGAGGTTAGCACGACTAAAAGAGAGCCAAATACTACTATCCAAGGCAATGGGAAAAAGGACTCAAAGGCATTTCAGGAGGCTTCAAGGCATCCCTTCCCATCCGTGGCCCAGAGGCATAGGAGAAAAGAATAATTTGGAAGGCCAGACTGAGGGCCCTGCTGCCCTGTGCAGCCTTTGGCCATTGATCCCTGCATTGAGGCTATGCTGGCTCCAGCCTCAGTTCAAAGTGTCCCAGAAACATCTCTGGCCACTGCTCTGAAAGGCACAAACTGTAAACATTGGCCACTTCCATGTTTTGTTAAGCCTGAAGGCACACAGAATGCAAGATTGGAAGCTCCACCTAGATTTCAGAGGATGTATAAGAAAGCCTGGGTGTCCAAGCAGAATCCTGACACAGGGCTGGAGCCCTCACAGAGAATCTCTACTATGGCAGTGCAGAGGGGAAATGTGAAGTTGGAGTCCCCACAGGGCACTTTCTAGTGGAGCTACAGGAAGGGGATGCCACCTTTCAGACCCAAGAATGGTAGAGTCACTGGCAGCTTTCAACCTAAGCATGGAAAATCTGCAGGCACTCAAGTCCAACCCATGACAGCAGCCACGGGGATTGTACCCTGTAAAGCCAAAGAAGTGGACCTGTTCAAGCCTTGGGAGCCCACCCTTTTCACCAGTGTGTCCCGGATGTGGGACATGGAGTCAAAGGAGATTATTTTGGAGCTTTAGAATTTAATGGCTGCTGTGCTGAGTTTCAGACTTGCATGAGGCCTGTTTGACACTTTCTTTTGGGTGACTCCTCCCTTTTGGAACAGAAACATTTGCCCACTGCCTGTACCACCATCTTATCTTGGAAGTAAATAACTTATTTTTACTTTACATGCTTATAGCCGAAGGCGATGATTCTCAGATGAAACAGGATTTTGGCCTTAATGCTGAAACAAGTTAAGAATGTACTGAACTATTGGGAGGAGATGTTGTATTTTGCAATGTGAAAAGGACATAAGATTTAGGGGGTCTGGGTTAAATAACATGGTTTGGATGTTTGTCCCCTCCAAATCTCATGTTGAAACATAATCACCAATGTTGAAAGTGGGGCCTGGTAACAGGTGTTTCAGTCATGGGAGTGGGTCCCTCATGAGTGACTTTGTGCTGTCCTCATGATACTTACTGCATTCTCACTGTTAGTTCACATGACAGCTGGTTATTTAAAAGAGGGTTATGGAACCTTGCCTCTCTCTCTTGCTCTGCTCTCACTATGTGATGTGTCTGCTCCTTCTGACACTTCTGCCACGATTGTAAGCTTCTTGAGGCCTTGCTAGAAGCAGATGCTGGCATCCTACTTTCTGTAAAGCCTGCAGATCCATGAGCTAATTAAATATTTTTTTCTTTATAAATTACCTAGTCTCAGTTATTCCTTTATAGCAATGCAAAAAAGCCTAATACAACTTAGTAGCCCATGTACAGCACTTAATAACCAATAATTATAAAGTATGAAAATATAAAGAAAAAACTAATTTATTTTGTCCAGCTTTATTCATTATAACCTTTATAAGTAATCTCTCAGTTTATGGTGAAGACTTCTCAAATAGATACATTTTAATAATAATATTTTTAGAGCTATTGAATTAAGACTAATCTATTTTTTATCTTTTCTTACATTACACCTAGCTGAGTATATATTCAATACCTATTTTGTTAATTCTTATCTACATCAAAGTCCATAAAACTTTTGTCTGTATCAGTCTAAAATCTTTGGACATATTGTTTAATTTTTTGTTTTAATTTATTTTAAAATTAGTAAATTTAAAAAGTAACATAAATGTTGATGAATTTGTTTTTCAATCTCTAATTTTTCATAAATAAACTGATTTATATGATGTATCTTACGTAAACTGATTATACCTCAGAAATTAAGCATTTTTATGATCTAAAAAAACTACGTGATCTTCTTCTATAATAATACTGGTAGGTACTATTGGTGCTCTGCCTTCTAAACTTACTTCTAGTAGAAGTAAATATTCTTCTACTTTAATACAATTATGGTGAGAAGTATGAGTTATATATCATTAAGAAGAGACCCATCACCCTGCTGAAAGTCCATGGTACTTCATTTTTAAAACACTAACCATGTTTTTCTTATTTTATTATAGAAATCTACAGACATCAACACGTCACTAAACTAGGCTAGATTTTTGGGAAGATGCAACAAAGTATATAACTTTTCCTTCCCCACACCAAAGACATTTGTAACCACTCAAGTCTTTGTTAAAATGGTGAATATGTGAGTGAGATAACATGAAGTACCTAACCCATGCAGGTAGCAGGAGAGGTGGGAGAGGGACTGGCAGTGATAACATAGAAGCATTAAGTGTGAATGTAATGTTTGAAGTTGTAGCTCAGATAGCAATTCCCTAAAGAGAAACTTTGCCTACTTTGGAATATTTTCCATAACTAAAATGAAGTGAAAAGGAAGGGAAGCTTGACTACACATGTGTTTGTGTAACTAAAGGTTAAAATATTTGTATTTGAATAAAAAATATTTTAAATGTATATGTTTGCAATAAGCAAAACATTTAAAATGACTTTTCAAATTTTATTCTTTCTGATTCAGAGTCAACACATTCTAAATATTTATATTGATTTAATTAATTATTATCAGCCAGCTCAATTCAAACTGCATTATCTGACTAGAACATTTTTATTGTTGAGAAGAATATGAAAAGAGGCTATTTAGATTAGAATGGTCTTGATGTTAATTATAACGCTTCATTATGCACATTAAACCATTTCTAACTGAATTCATTCAGTTGAATATAAAAAATAGATAATCAGGGAATAATTTAGCTATAGTCTTGCAACTATGAATAAATATCCTGACATGTTAACCAAAATATAAACAAGTTTAAACAAGTTTATTTAACCAAAATATAAACAAGTTTTATTAGAGTATAACAAAATGCTAACTATTTACAAAACTTCCTAAACAATTTAGGAACACATATCATGTAGAATATTTTTAAATGTGTTAAGGAGCTAGGTTTATCCACAAACAAGAGAGTCTGAAGTTAGGTCCAATAGTTATTTTAGCAAGGTTCTCCACTCTCCTTCCAGTTCAGATAGGTAATCTTCTAGAAAATCAACTGTCTAATCTGTTCATCTGAGAAATCACCTATGTTTTGGATGTTAAACCTTCTGGATATTTTTATTATTTTGTTCTTAAATATGACCACTGGGTAGACTTTTTTGGGTTTTAAGGTAACCATTATATATTTCCCCAAGTATTTTGGCCTGAGAAACAGAGCTTGTTGTTTCTAAAATGTAAACAACAAAGTTTAGTGCATGTACCAGCTTTCTAATGATAGCCAATACAGAAATACAGTGAAAATAAAATAAATCCTTTTGGGCATAAGTTTAGAGTTTTCCTTCCTAGCATTTATTTTTTGTATGGTAGGAATTAGTAATGCTTAGTAACTTTTTGACAGTTATCTGAAGACTAGTTTTACGTGAGGCTTCAATATGTTAGTGAAACTGGAACAAAATATTCATGGCTATATAAGCATCTGACCTACTTCAACATTGTGTTACAGCTTTAAATAAAGCTTCTCCACTATCCTTCTTCATTATGTACTCATAGTAAGCCAGGGAAACTAACTGTGTAATCTATTGATCAATTCATTTGCTATAAATATTACCTCTGTGAACACTGTAAATTATATTTAAATATAGTTTAGCCATCTGTAGGCTGCTTGTGCTAGTCAGCTTAGTTAGACCCCTGCCTTATCTCAAGAACAGAGGGCTTTCTGTATCCCGGGTTCTTGTCTTGGTGTACCGGAAGAACTGGATCACAAGTGGGCTTGGGGAATGAGTGCAAGGTTTTATAGAGTGGAAGTAGCTCTCAGCAGATGGGGGAGCCAGAAAGGAGATGGTTTTCCCCTAGAGTCGAGCTGCTCAGCGGCCCTGGCTCTCCTCTGACCGCCCCGGCCAAACTCCGCGTCATTCCACGGGTGGATGGCCTGCTGGTGTGTTGTTGTGCTCTTCCACAGGTGTGCTCCCCTCAACATTCAGCCGCTTGTGTCTTCTTCGTTGATGTGTTCCTCTAGACATCCAGCAGCTGTGTCTTTGCCTACTAGGGTCTTGTGGTTTCTATAGGCACAGGATGGGGGCGTGGCGGACCAGGGTGGTCTTGGAAAACGCAATATTTGGTTATGAAAGCAGGAGTGCTTGTCCTCACCTAGGTCCATGGACACAGGCCCGGGGATAGACCCCTAGCCAGGGAGCCGCCTTTCTCTACCCAACACTTCCCTGCCCCGCTTCTGTATCAATAGGAGTTGTATTGAGTCTGTAGATTGCTTTGGGTAATATGGTCATTTTGACAATATCAATTCTTCCAATCCATGTGCAAGAGAAATCTTTCCATTCATTTATGTATTCTTCAAATTCATTCATTCATGTCTTGTTTTTTTGTTTTTGGTATAGATCTTTTACCTCCTTGGTTAAATTTATTCATAAATATTTTTTCTCTCTGACGCTATTGTATATGGAATAATTTTCTTAATTTTCTAATAGTGTCTAGCTACTATAAAGAAATGCAACTGATTTATATGTTGATTTTATACCTTGGAACTTTGAAAACATAGGAAAAAAGCCTCCCTGACGTTGAATTTGGCACTGGTTTTTTTTTTTTTTTTTTTTTTTTTTGGATGTGACATCAAAAGCACATGGAACAAAAGGAAAAATGAAGGGAAACCATGTCAAACTAAAAAGCTTTTGCAAGCAAAGGGAAAAAATACACAAAATAAAAAGGCAGCCTATGGAATGGGTAAAAAACTTGCAAATTGTGTATCTGATAAGGTGTTAATATTCAAAATATGTAAGGAACTCACACAACTCAATAGCAAACACACAGACACACACACACACTCCAATTAAAAAATGAGCAAAGGCTTGAATAGAGAATAGGGAACCCTGTACACCCTTGGTGAGAATGTATATTGACATAACCATTATGAAAACAGTATGGAAGATTTTTCTTACATTAAAAATAGAAGCACCGTATGTTCTAGCAGTCTCACTTTTGGATACACAGTCAATGGAAATGAAATAAATATATCAGAGAAATATCTGCATCCCCTGCACCCCTCAATTTCATTGAAGTAATAGTGATGTTGCCAAGATATGGAAACATATTGACGTTGCCAAGATATGTCTCCCACTGGGAAATGGGGGAAACAGGAAGATATTAGTCAAATGGTACAACCTTTCAGTTATAAGATGAACAAGTTCTGAGTATCTAAGGTACAGCATGGGTGGTGATGGATGTGTCAATTAATTTGGTTGTGGTAATCATTGCATAGTGTATATGTGTCAAGTCATCACATTGTACACTTTGAATACGTATAATCTATATTTTTCCATTAAATGTTTCAAAAATAAATAAAATTTTTAAAAAAGAAAATTCAATGTAGAAACTTCATCTAATATATAAAGAATGACAATATGTACATGACAATTGCAGCCTATGTCTACCATTCATAATCAGATTATTCATTACCATGACACTACTTCAGGTAATTGTAACACTCAGATACCTATGCAGTATTTCCCAGGGTGAGATCTGCGGCAATAGGAAGCCAAAAAACGAGGGGAAAATAATTACCTGAAATGTTGAATACATACTAAAAATGGCTAAAACATCATGTATAGTTAGAAAGAATATTTAAAGAAATAAAAAAATTGAATTTTGTGTCATTTATAGAAACAGAAACAAAAATATTAATGAATTTTATTAGGCTCTAGGAAAAATATAATGTAATCAGAGTGATAATAAACTAAGATCCTTCCATGAAGGACCTAACATTATGATGAAAGAGGGAAGTAAACGGAAAATTATATTTTGGTGTGGTAATGATTCATGTCATAATCCACACGGACTATGAGTGGTGTGGGGATGCAGAGAAAAAAACAATTATTTCCCCCTGCACTGGTCCAAGAAGTCTCAATATAATATGACATTGACTTCTATGTAGAAGGGGGTCACAGATGTGAGATATTAAAAGTTGAAAGAGCATCAAATTCAAAAGCATTTTGTACTTGTGTTCAGTCCACAGTGAATGCTAATAAAGAAAGGAATATTTGAATTATTGTGCATCATTGTTATTATATATATAGTACACTGTGGTGTGTTTGTGTGTGCACTTTTTTCAGCATGGTTAGATGCCTTTCTATTCTAACATATTAAGACTCTGATAAATGTCTAACAACAAACAGCAATTACTGCTCCAACAATTGACTATATCTACATCATGGCTGTTTCTGGACTGTAAAGTAAATATACCTATTTGCTTTATTTATATTCAACACAAACTTTGTCATTTATTCTAGACTCCCATCTATATTAATTGAGTGAAAAAATATATGTGTATACATGCAGGTTTTTATATGTGAGAGTGTGTGTGTGTGTGTGTGTGAGAGAAAGAGAATGAAGAGAAAAGAGAAACGCACAGTCACATAGAACAGAGACCCAGAGAAGCATGCTTTTACCTTTGCATTTTCAGTAACAATTGTACACCTTGAACTGCCTGTTTAGTAAAGTAGATAAGGAACAAGCAATTTTTATGGATTACATTAAAATTCCCTATCGATTCTGAGTAATATTTCTATTATTTTAAGTGAATAGAAGTTTTGATAAAGGCAAATTAAAACTACTTGGCCTTGCTAAATTATATGGAAGAAAATAAATTGGCGTATGAAATTTACCATAAATTTTCTACAGATTTTGGAACATTGAGTAAGCATTGTGAAATTGGCACTTGGTTTAATCTTACTTTGTGAACAAGCTGGTTTTGCACTGAAATAGAAAAGCCACCTGTGGTTTCATCTTAACAAAAGGATACTTGGCTTGTTAATGATTTAATCCTATTTCATTTACTATTTGAATACAGTCATGTATTGCTTAAGGATGGGGACGCATTCTAAGAAATGCATCATTAGGCAATTTTTTCATTGTGTGATTATCATAGAGTGTACTTACACAAGCCAAGGTGATAGAACCTACTACACACCTAGACTGTATGGAAGAGCCTATTGCTGCTAGACTATGAAGCTATACAGCATATTCTTCTATTGAATACTATAGGCAATTCTAACACAATGGTAAGTAGTTGCGTATCTAAACATGTGCAAATATAGAAAAGGTACAGTCAAAATATAGTCTTATAATCTTATGGAATGATCAAATATGCAGACCGTCATTGACCAGAACATTGTTATGCAGCTCATGGCTGCAGTTCATACAGAATATTTAAAATTTTGTTTATATATAACTTTTTATAACTGGATAAATGTGGCAGAAGTTATTGGCTTAACATTAAAGACAGTGCTAACCAATTTTGGGGAATTTTGATAGATATTTCCAATAGGTAAAATATACATAGACTATACATATGCATATATTAATACATCTTTACATATTTTCTTCTCTTCCATGTCCATGAAGAACAGAATAGAGAATAACAGAAAGGGACAAGCAATAGTACAAAAAAAGTTATATCGTGAAGGTATATCAAGAATAGATTTGGCCAGGCACTGTGGCTTATGCCTGTAATCTCAACACTTTGGGAGGTCGAGGCAGGCAGATCACTTGAGGTCAGGAGTTTGAGAGTAACCTGGCCAGCATGGTGAAATCCCGTCTCTACTAAAAATACAAAAAAAATTACCCAGACATGGTGGTGGGCAGCTGTAATCCCAGCTACTCGGAGGCTAAGGCTGGAGAATCGCTTGAACCTGGGACATGGAGGTTGCAGTGAGCTGAGATTATGCCATTGCACTCCAACCTCGGCAACAAGAGCGAAACTCTGTCTAAAAAAAAAAAAAAAAAAAAAAAAAAAAAGAATTGGACTCAAAGAGCTCTCAAATTTTGAACAGAGAGCTTGAGTGTGCTCTAAATAATATGTACCCATAGAGAATTTCTAGAAAAAAGATAATCAGTCCCATTGTTGGAATTCAGGACTCAGAAAGCACAATATATTTTAAAGATTTATAATATTTGACAGGTTTTTCAGTGGATATGTTAAGTCTACAGATAATTATTGATTTATTTAACTTATGCATTTACTGGCAATTAATCTTCTTATCTGTGTTATTATATTACTTATACTGACAAGAGTCACCTAGCTTATTTTACAAAACATATTATTAGAGTTACTGAAATAAAAAGAAAATCCACAGAAAGGTACTATTTCAAAACATTGATTACCTGGGTTGCAAAAAGAAATACATGTTTGTGGATGGCTAGCTGGAAAGAAACCTGTATTTGTGGCTTTAACATAACTATTCTTTAAAGTACTAAAATAAACTTGCTTCTTTATACCGTTTCCGTGCACTGTCTGAGATGAAACTTCTTTATAATCTACATTTCTCCTCCTGTTACAATAGTAGTTTATTTTTGAAGTCATATATATGTCTGTGAATTCCTTTTATTATGATAACTTTGGAATAATGTGATAATATCAGAACAGAATTTGATTCTGTGCTTTTTAGATCTTAGTTTTTTCTGTATTATCTAGATTTTCTATTGAAACAGACACACACACACACACACACACAGACACACACGAAACAGGTATGTATGACTTCTGTTTTTACCTCCAACATGGAAAGAGCTTGGAAGCTGCCATTTCCATTCTTACAATAAGAAAAAGCTAAACAAACTGAAAATAGATTACTTTTGGGGGGTGCATCAGGGAACTAAATGAATAAACAAAACAAAACAGGAACATTACAATGTAATGCTGCTCAACTATAAAAATAAATGAGCTATCTAACAACACAACGGCATGGGTGACTCTTAAATATTAGTGAGTGAAAGAATCCAAACTGAAAAAATATTACATAATGAATCATTCCTAGTATATGATTTTTAAAAAGAACATTAAAATATCAGAGATTATTAGGGGGTAGTAAAGTTGAACACGGGAAGTATAGAGTATTTTTTAAGGGTAATGCAGCTATTCTGTATGACACTATAATAGTGGATACATTATATGATATATTAGACAAAACACATAAAATTTTACAGCTCAAAGAACGTCTTAATTCATACAAATTTTCAAAGAAGTTTAGATAGAAGGGATTCCAGGATGGCATTTAGAATTAAAAAAAAAAAAAAAACTGTAAGTATATGAAATGGCCTCACTAAAAGAAGTGGGGAAAAGGGCACTCACCTAAATGACTCTGGAAACAAGTGGCATATATAATATTAAATACTAAAGGAATTTAACATAAGCATTCTATTTGGTAAAGTTATCTCCCCCAAGGAAAAGGGTTAACAATTCTGATACTGCTATGCATCTACACTGAAACTGAACATTTAAGTTAACCGATGGTGGATGGTGGGAAACAAGTTTTTTACTGTTGAAGTGAAAGATTATAGACAAAATTGAGAAGAAGACTAGAATGATTTGGAAATTGATTAGAAATGGAGATTTTAATATGAACTATGTTAAACTTAACATAAATATACCTAATTACATGTAGAAATAGATGTACATGTTCCTATAAATATGGATATAAACATGGGTTAATACATAAATACCTAAATATATATGTGTGTATGTGCATGTTCATATATGTTTTTACACACACAAACTTATGTACATATATTCTACACACACTTTTTCATATATGTGTGTGTGGATATAAATATGTCTGTGTGTGTGTGAAAATCTATTCCTTGCTCTGTTAGCTGAGAGCAGCTAGCAACAACGGGAAAGCG
Organism: Pongo abelii; assembly: GCF_028885655.2. Classification (NCBI taxonomy): domain Eukaryota; kingdom Metazoa; phylum Chordata; class Mammalia; order Primates; family Hominidae; genus Pongo; species Pongo abelii. Next base: position 91,036,867 of record NC_071999.2, on the reverse strand, counting down.
GTAGCAACAAACCTGATGCCAGGATTTTGATTTATTATACCATTATCCAATGAGGAGACATAGGACTCTATAGAGAAATGGCAGTCTCAGACCAGTGCAAGTAATATACAAAATGATCCTGGAGCATCTTCTCATGTCATAAAGCAAAAACTTCTCAGAAAACAAAACAAAACAAACATATACACACAGTGATACGGGTATGTCAAAGGGGCGCAGGAGCCAAAAGAAAGCTGTCAATGGTGGAAGCTGGATGAATTTTGAGCAGCAAAACAAAGTAATACTGGATTAAGTAAAAAGTATAAAATAAATATCCATGAATCCACACTGATGTAAATTATTGAATAAATATATGAAGAAGAGACATGTCTTCAGTGCAGAAATACTCCAAATACTTTAGATAGATACTCTGCCATCAAGGAGGTGGATTATAACTCCCGATTCCTTAACTATGGGTGTGTATAGTGACTTGCATTCAAAGAATATATGGAAATGGGAAGAATCACAAGTGTAATTAGCAGTGGGACACCTAACAAAGAAACACTACATCAACCAGGTTGAAGGTGATGAAGGTTAACATAAATAGTGATAAGTTTTGGTGATAATAGGTATTAATATTTTTGATACAAGTGATAAAAGAACACATCACTTTTGTGGTCTGCCTCCTCAAAACACGTAAGCTCAATTTAATCATGAGGAAAATATTAGATAAGTTCCATCTGAGGGGCATTCTACAAATTATCTGTCCAGAATTTCATAAAACTGACAAGATCACCAAAAATAAGCAATTCTGAGAAACTGTTACACTCAGTATAAACTTGAGGAATCAAGGCAACTAAATATTATGTAGTGTCCTGAATGGGATATTGGGTCAGTAAAATGACATTAAGTAAACCTTAAGAATATCTGATACAGTAGAGGCACTAATTATTGCTAATATTTCAATACTGGTCCATTAATTGTAACAAGTGTACCATGCTAATGTGAGATGTTAATAACGGATGTAAAATATCAGTAATGATAACAGTCATTTAAAAATAACTGGGTATGTATTGTATAGATACTTTCTGTACTATTTTTGCAATTTTCCATCAAACATAAGACTATTTTAAATTAAAAGTTTATTTAAAGCCACAGATATTATATTATGCTAATCTTCACCAGTCATCTTTGTATTTGACCACCTAATATCTGCCTAGAATTTTCACATATTTATAAACTTGAATAATTATCTCAAAATATTGTAAATACAGTAATTTTAGCAGACTGTGTACAAATGCAGAATGTGATCGTGGCAAACCTGGTCTGTGATCCCATTCATGTTTCATGGTCCTACATCACCACCACATGCAACTTACCCTTAGAGGTTGAGAGTATATCATATATAGTAAAGTAAAAACTGGTTTAGAAACAGTTTTCAGAGTCCTAGATGTTGTTAGCAGTGCTGGTGGTGGTGTATGTATGGAAACAGAGTATGTATGAAGTGGTGTGATTTTGTGAGTGTTTCTTTGGCAAGGAAAATAAAGAAAAACTAATAAATCAGCAGAAATGTTGAGGCTGGGAATCATGGCTTCCACCTGTAATCCCAGCAACTTAGAGGCCAAGGTGAGAGGATTGCTTGAGTGAGGCAGTTTGAGACATCAGCCTGAGAAACATAGTTAAAACTCATCTCCACAAAACAAAAACAAACAAGCAAAAACAACAACAACAACAGAAAACATTAAAAATTAGCCAGGCGTAGTGGTGCATTCCTGTGGTCTTAGCTACTTGAGAGGCTGAGGGAGGAGGATAGCTTGCTTCAGCCTGGGCAACAGAGCAAGAAGAAGGAAGGAAGGCGAAAGGAAGAAGGAAGGAAGAAGGAAGGAAGGAGAAAGGAAGGAAGGAAGGAAGGGCTCATCACCAGTACTCTTAACTTGATAGATGAATGCACTTCAGCTTCTTACTAGAGATTAGTTTGAGGTTTTGTTTGAAAAAAGTTTCCCTACTAAAAATAAGGTTTAAAGTCAATTTGGTCAATTAAAATCTTATGAAAATTTATTTATTATTTTAATGAAAAGTATTTTATTGAAAGTATTTAATATTGAACACAAGCACTTTGAAGAAAGAGAGCAAAGAGTCGTATATTAACGGGGCGTAAGAGTTCAAGGCAAAAAGAAAAAAAAGAAGCGAGAAGCATGCAGACAGGAGATTACTTACACATGCATTCTAAATTATCTTCAGATTTCCAGTGACCTACCTAATGTGGACACATAATAACTTTATATTTTACGTATAAGCATAAGTCTAAGACAGTACTATGACAATGGAAAAGAAATATGAGATGGAAGTGAACAAATTTTTTCTAAATCTCTTGTTTTGTTATCTAAAGATTATTTAAATATTCAATTTGTAATTTTTTTGTGTCAAGTTTCCATACAATTTTTTAAGTATTTTATTTTATTATTATTATTTTTTGAGACAGAGTCTCACTCTGTCACCCAGACTAGAGTGCATTGGCACGATCTCGGCTCCCTGCAACCTCCCCTCCCTGGTTCAAACAATTCTCCTGCCTCAGCCTCTGGAGTTGCTGGTATTACAGGCTCCCCACACCATGCCCGGCTAATTTTTGTATTTTTAGTAGAGATGAGGTTTCGCCATGTTGGCCAGGCTGGTGTCAAATTCCTGGGCTCAAGTCATCCATCCGCCTCAGACTCTCAAAGTGCTGGCATTACAGGAGTCAGCCACCAAGCTGGCCAAGTTTCTGTACAATTTTTAAATGTTATATTCAATTTTTGTGCATACACTTTCATTGACCAAAACAAAGATCATGGACCAGTGATGGTCAGTGGAACACATCTGGAACATGACTGGTGTAACACAATACCCAAAAAATAATAAGTGCTTGGTAAAAGATTTCTATTATTAACACCCAAGAATAGGTCTGAGTCAACCATTAAATAATCATCTTTGTGAAACCATTATTGAAATGGCATAGAAATTTCATGTAAATCATATTAAAATTATTCTAAAATAATAGAAGCAGTAAAAAAGTATACTTGTAGAAAAATAAGCGTTAAACTTGCCTCATATTTCCCTTCGAAAATAATAAATGCCACAAAATAAAGAATAAGGTGGATGACAATGTTAGTAGAAAAATTCTATAGTCTAATATAATTGTAAGAAGCATTTTTTTAATAATTGTAAGAAGCATTTTTTAATTTAAACATCTTACATATGCAATCGTTGGAACATAGCTTATAATTAAATTCTGCTAACCCAAGTTAAAACAAAACTGAAGCATCAAAAATAATGAAAACCCCTAGCTATGCTTTCCAATTTGCAGCAAAATAGGAAAGCAATGGCACATTTCCAAATAGAAATGATGGGAGGTAAGAGTGGATAAGACAGGAAAAAAAAAATCTAAAAACTCAAATATAAACACAAACAAAATGACAACCATAAGATGAAATAAAGCATTAAAAAATAAATGTATATATTGTACATCTTCATAAGATGCAGAAATAACTAAAGGGTTACAGAAACAAAGCAGAAAAACTGAAACAGATCAGTAATCTTGTATTAATTGAAATATCAAAAACTAAATTCAAAAAGTAGATAATTTGAGTTTTTATAGCGTTCAAGATTCTAGGAAAAGAAAGAAACATATTCAGTTCATTTATTAAGATATTCAACGTGTAACTCTAAAGATTGAAGATATTAATAGAAAAACAATAATAAAACAGTATCACTTGAATAACAATGCTAAAATTAAAAATCCTAAAAAGACTCTAATGGAATACATATTAAAATAGCCTACTAGATACTTAATATATATTTGAGCAAGAAAAAAAGGAAATATGGCCAAAAAGTTTTAAAAATATGTTATAAATCATAAGTGGTCATATAAATGTGACTTAAAATAGTAATGTAAATTCTTTCTCTTACATGAAAATATCTAAGATTTTAAAAAGCATGTTTAATGCCTTAAATTTTAAGTTTGTGCTCTAATGAGGAGTATATTTACTGCAGCTAAGATTACTCAGCTCAGTAGACCCAGTATCTAGGGGGGCTGAGAAAGGAGAATTGGTGGAGCCCAGAAGCTTGAGTCCAGCTTGGGCAACATAGTGAGACTCCCATCTCTAAAACACAAACTAATAAACAAAAAATTAGTCACTTCAGTAAAAAAAAAAAAAAAAAATTTAAAAAAGAAATATATATATATATATATATACACATACGTACTCTGGAATACACATCTTTTAATACATCAGACATTAAATTACAGTTCCATACATATTTATAACTTGGACTCTGGAAATACTTTTGTAGGAATCATTTATAGGAAAATTATATGAAAAAAGATATGCTTTAATACGAAATTTTAAAATGATTGTTTGGCTGGGTGCAGTGGCTCACACCTGTAATCCCAGCAGTTTGAGAGGCTGAGGTGGGCGGATCGCTTGAGCTCAGGAGTTCACGACCAGCCTGGGCAACATGGTAAAACACCATCTCTGCAAAAACAATAAAAATACAAAAAATCAGCTGGGCATGGCAGCACAGGCCTGTAATCCCAGTTACTTGGGAGGCTGAGGTAGGAGGATTGCTTGAGCCTGGGAAGTTGAGGCTGCAGTGAGCCAAGATCACACCACTGCAGAGCCTGGGCAAGAGCGAGACCCTGACTGGAAAAAAAAATAAAATAAAATAAAATACAAAACAAAATAAACGGATTGTTTGTAGCATTCCTTATTTACGTTTTAATTTTGTTGTTATGATGTTTTTTGGTCTGACACATTGCATACATATTGTCAAAATGTTAAAAGTAGACATTAAAAATGGACAAAAAATATAACATCATTCACAATCTGACCATCTAGGTGTATACAAATGCTGTTCACATTCTCCCGATAATTATTTGTTTTTGCAATTGTGACAATTATATACATACAAATACATATACAAACACATTTTAAAATGTTGTTTCTTAACAGCACATGAGTTTAACATGTTGTAATTCATAAAATTAAAATTTTAAATACGTAAACAGTAAAAAATTAACATTAAATTATAAAATTCATTAAGCCACATTATTAAATTACAGATTAATTATCTATCTAACTGAAATTTGTATGCAACCTCACATTGTTGAAATTACAGGTAAGATATTTTATTATGATAATAAATGCTGGGAGAAACATTTTATGATTTAGGTGAAATATCAGAAAGGTAGTTGAAAATATAGTAGAAATTATTCATTTTATAAATTAATCCAAGAAAGCAGAACTATGAAAATTTATTAGTAAATCAGAAATAAAAGGAAACATGTATAAAAGTTAGAACTTTTAAATAAATCTCAAAATCATTTTTAAAAAAATGCTTCTTGTTTTTTGACAACTGTATTGTTTATCTATTTCTGTGTAACAAATAACCCCCAGAACTTAGACCCTAAAATAACAAACATGATGTCATAGTTTCTTTGGGTGAGGAATCTGAGTGTGACTTTCCTTGGTCCTCTTGTTTGGGGTCTCACAGGCTGCAATCAAGGTATCAGCCAGGACTGCAGTCAGCTCAAGCTTAAGCAAGGAGGATTAGCTTCCAAGCTCACTCACGCATTTGTTGGCAAGATTCCATTTCGGGTTGTTGGAACAAAGGCCTCGAATCCTTGCTGGCTGTCCTAGTTCTTTGCAACATGTACCTCTCCATAGGGCAGGAAACACATGGCAGCGGGGTTCAGCACAGCAAGCAAGAGAGAACCAGAATGTGTAAGAAAATGCTAGCAACATGAGAGCCATGGTGTTTTTGTAACCTAATAAGTCACATACAATCACTTTTGTACTATTCTATTCCAGAGAAGTGGGTCACTAGATGTAGCCCACACTGAAGGGGTGGGGATTATCCATCTTGCCTGAATACCAGGAGAGGGATCACTGAGGACCATCTCAGAACCTGTGCACCACTGTGACATATTTAGTGAGAGTATAGTATGTGATAATACCACTCAAAATTCTGAACAGTTTTTGGTTGGACATTCTCATGAATGACAGAGATGGTAAATTGGTACAACTTTCAGGATACCAATCTGAAAATAGATATTAAATACCACGTTTTATTTTAATCTGACCGAAACTGTCTATTGTTAGGTCTTTAAAGACATGAGAATGCATGTGCACATATATATAATTATAGTAATGGCCATCGCAATGTGGTTAAGATTAGCAAGAAGAATCATTTTGAATTATTGCAATAATGGATCAGTTAAATGGCTGCATACTTAGCATTGCTATTTTAAGTGATGTTTAGAATAGTTTCTATTAATATAATATAGATAAAAAGAAATTACAGAGTAATGAAATAATGTATGATCCTCTTTTCATTACTCACTATCTGTGTATCCTATCCATGTATCTATCTATGCATGTATATATAAAAAATGTTTATCTACAGGTTCTGGGATGGCAGTTGCTTTTTTTTTTTTTTTAACTTTAGCTTTTACTTAATTAAAATTAATATATGGCCGGACATGGTGGCTCATGCCTGTAATCCCAGCACTTTGGGAGGCTGAGGTGAACGGATCACGAGGTCAGGAGATTGAGACCATCCTGGCTAACACGGTGAAATCCTATCTCTACTAAAAATACAAAAAATTAGCTGGGCGTAGTGGGGGCGCCTGTAGTCCTAGCTGCTCTGGAGGCTGAGACAGGAGAATGGCATGAACCCGGGAGGCGGAGCTTGAAGTGAGCCGAGATCACGCCACTGCACTCCAGCCCAGGCGACAGAGCAGGAGCACTCCGTCTCAAAAAAAATAAAAATAAAAATAAATAAATAAATAAAATTAATATAATAAAAATTAAATTTACTTTAATGAGAAACAGGTAACATAGATTTTATTTTAAAGAAGTTGTAGAATTGAAACATGTAAAAAGTAGAAGCAAATACATTTGCTTTTCAAAACACCTGCAAAAGTAAGAATAATAAAAAAAAGGAAGGAAATATTGAAGGCAAGAAAAAAGGAACAAAGGAAGGATGAAGAAAAAAGAAAGGAAGAAAGGATGACAGAATAGGAGGAGGGAGCGTGGAGAAAGGAGAGAAAGAGAGAAAGATTATATTACCCTATTTAACTCTCCATTCTACTTTACCCTGGTGAATTTAATTTTGTATGTAAGGCAGTAGCTTGGATTTGTTCACAAGTTACTGTGTGCTCATTTTCTTTAACAGCATAAACACTCACATATGTTGAATGATAGATTGAATATTTTATTACTTTCTTTTTAGACAAAAAATTTGGAAGTCATAAAACAGAAATCGATATTAAACTTTAACAGAATAAAATATCTTTATCTTTGCAAGTATTTATGTGCGTGTTGGAGGAGTGTATTCTCTAATAAATGATGTATCATTTTCATGCTCTGATGTGATGCAAATAATTAAAAATTTTGGTAACTACTGACTTATTGGACAACGTAACAATTTTGTACACTGGATGATAGTCTTTTATTTCTTATGAAGATATTTTATTGCTTAATTAAGTGCAACTTTTTAAAGACAGAAAATCAGGCATATATCATTTAATCAGTTTCACTGTATAAGCAAAGTGAAGTCGAGAAATATTGGATTGGAGACTGGAGGTCTCTGTTCCTGTTCCCAGATATAAGGCTAACTGAGGACATAGCCTTGACATTTGACTATCAGTTGGAAGTGGAGTGAATCATAACTACCTCTTAGAGTTACTGTTGTTAAAATTTAATGAAACAGTATATAGCAAAAAAAATAAATTGTAAGCAAATAACTCAGATTGTTCCTAGGTAATTCCATCATTTATGTACAATCAGTAAGTTCTCTACTAGAATTACAAAAATGCTCTGTAAACTTATCAGCATAGTTATTTTAAAAACATGTCAAATTTAATTAACATTTTACAGATGTTTGAACCAGTTATTGAACATAACTAAAAGAGTAAGAGTACATAATTTTAATTAACTAAATTCACTATTAAATGAGCAGGATTGTGTGAACACATCCGTGAACAGAAGCTGCTTTATGAAAGAATCTATTGCAACCACAAAGCCAAACAATATTTGCGTGAGCATATTGTAAAATCAATGAAAATAAGTGTCATTTTAAAATGTTGCTGTGATATTAGTCTCTAAAATCATATTATGGCTCAATAGAATTCATTGAATTTTTTAGCAGATAATTGTTATGCAAAAAAAAAAAATTGAACTACAGCCAGGTGCAGTGGCTCACACCTGTAATCCCAGCACTTTGGGAAGCCGAGGCTGGGAGATCACAAGGTCAAGAGATGGAGACCATCCTTGCCACCATGGTGAAACTCCGTCTCTACTAAAAATACAAAAATTAGTCGGCTGTGGTGGTGGGCGCGTGTAGTCCCAGCTGCTCGGGAGGCTGAGACAGGAGAATCGCTTGAACTCGGGATGCGGAGGTTGCAGTGAGCCAAGATCGCGCCACTGCACTCCAGCCTGGCAACAGAGCGACACTCCATCTCAAAAAAATATATATATATATATATTTTACCTTCAGAAAAATCTATATGTTTGGACCAAAGATAAATTACAGATAATCTCTTTGAAATTATGCTATAAGGTAAAATTCCATAAAAATTGTTCTTTCAATAGAAATAATATGAAGATATTTTGATATAGTATTTTCAAACATTTTATTTATGAAATATATTTCTGGTCAAAAATACATTGAATAAAGTATTTCAATTCAGTTTACTTTTTTATTTTATCAAATTTTAATGGTTTATTTTATCAAATTTTAATATCAAATTTTAAAAAGAAGCAACATTTTCTTAAGTATGGAATCATATGTGGTAATTTGTAATTTATTTTACTTAATATTAAATATTAAATCTTGACATCATGATTGATATAATTTCTATGCCAAATTCAAAATCTTAAAATGATTTAAGTATGAGAATATGTTTACTATGACACCAAAAACAGATATATTTGAGTTTCACGTTTGATCTTTGAGCGGTGAGAGGCATTTACATGAGTAAGTTGTTTATTCTTGCTAATACAATATTCTCTTTTAGAATACAGTTTGCCTTTTGTGTTTGTGGATTCCCTGTGTATGGATTTAATCAACCACTAATCAACAGTAGAGACTCCAAAAAGCGGGGGGACAAGGACTAAAAACTACCTACTGGGTATTATGTTTACTATTCGGCTGGTGTGTTCAATAGAAGTCCAAACCCCAGGATTACACAAAATATTCATGTAGCAAATCCATACATATATTCCCTGAATCTAAAAATACATGTATATGTTCAAAAAATTGTGTCTGTACTGAATATACACAATCTGCATATATCTGAAATGTATATATATATACAATCTGTATATATCTGAAATGTATAATCTGAAAATACAGATTTTTTCTTGTCATTATTTCCCAAACAAGACAGTATAACAACTATTAATATTTATCTTGTATTAGATATTATAAGTAATCTAAAAATTATTTAAAGTATACAGAAAGATATACATAGGTTATATGCAAATATGATGCTATTTTATAGCAGGAACTAGAGTATCTGCAGATTTGGGTATGTGCAGAATATCCTGGAAACAATTCCCCACAGGTACCAAAGGAGGATTGTAGTTCTAAGAATTTAATCAGAGCTGGATTATCTGCTCCTTATAAATGTAATTATAATTTTTATTCTTTGGATTAGAACAGCAGTGATCATCCTCTGCTTCATATGGGGAAAAAAATAGACTCTAGAATGCTTAGCTGGTTGAATGTATAAAGAAATGAATAGTCTATAACTCAGTCATTTGAATATTCATTATTATCATGCTCACCATCAGTTTGTGTATAGACATAAAGTCATTTTGAGCATAGTGGTGCCTTAGATAGAACAGACATCTCTTAAAGTAGAGTCATCTCTCTAATTCTCAATATTTTTGAATCTCTTCTACTCTATTAGTCTATCCCTTTGCTCATAAGTTTAGTCCATTTACATCTATTATTTGTATGTATAAATTGAAAATATAATACATTCTGTTTGCTTAACAGGATATCCACAACTCCATTAACCTCAAAACCCTGCTTTACAGAACTCTATCATCACGTTATATTTTTTCTAATGTTCAAAAATAAATAGGCTGGGCATGGTGGCTCATGCCTATAATCCTAGCATTTTGGGAGGCTGAGGTGGGCAGATGACATGAGGTCAGGAGTTGGGGACCAGCCTTCCCAACATGGTTAAATCCTGTCTCCACCAAAATACAAAAATTAGCTGGGTGTGGTGGCATGCACCTGTAGCCCCAGCTACTCAGGAGACTGAGGCAGGAGAACCCCTTGAACCCAGGAGGCTGAGGTTGCAGTGAGCTGAGATCACATCACTGCACTCCAGCTTGGGTGACAGAGCGAGACTCCATCTCAAAATAAATAAATAAATAATAAAAATAAATAAATAAATAAATAATGTTTTGGGAAAATTTTCCTATAATTTTAGAAAAATTACACATGTACTATTACTTTATTTAGTGAAAAATAACCACCGTTTTTGAAAAGATTGCATGCTTTTTAAAATGTGTATTTCAAAACTTTCACAAAATATGAACTAAATACATAGTTCTAATATTCAGTGGCTCTCTTCAATGGCTTGGCTAACGCTTGCTCTAAAACATCTACATCTATTCTGTCTTTTTTCTCTTCTCTGCTTTTTTTTAATGCCTCAACTATTCTTTCAATTTTTTTGTCTCTTTCAATTTATTTTCATGTTTTTACTTTTCTTTTGGATGACTTGAGTGTATCATTACAATCAAATGCTCATTGCTTATTGCCAGTGAATGATAATGGCTTTGTGTTACCTTTCTCCAAAAGTAGTGGGCTTTAGGATATGTTTTGTCTTATTCTATGATAAAACTTGTACCATGTAAAAGCTGTACCTCCATTGTAAACCTCAAATCATTTATGTTATCATCAGCTCACGCTGAGTTCTTCTTTTGTGGCAACTCAATATATTTTCACAAAGGTAAGGCTATTTTCCTTGTTCCTTTTTATGGCAACATGCATTTTCTTAAATTTAGATCTATAATAAAGAAGCTGGTTGAAGCACTTAATGTCTTTTTATCTTCACCTCTAGGATCAAGATCAGCTATATTAAAGATTGATGTAGTCTTTATAAAAAAGTGCCTCATTAGTTGGCTGCAAGAAAGTCATCCAGCCCACAAAAGGAAAAAGCTATGTTCTAGCTTTAATATGTGTTTAAATAAGAAAAATTTCCCCATAGCTAATTCTTAAACATAAATCACTAAAAGCCCTTCATCTTGAGATGCAATTATATTGAAGTGCTCTAAGTGGTGAGCTATATGATAATGGCATTTGAAGGAAATTTTTGTCTAACATGTAGAAGAGTAAATCAAAGCCAGTTGAGAAGGGACTGTGTTTATGGAAATATTTCCTTATCATGAGAAATAAACACTTCCAAGTACTCACTATTTTTATGACAACCAAAGGCATTAATGCTTGTGAAAGCACTTCACAAATTTTTGAACCTATGCAAATTATTCCCTTGTTATCTAAAACATAGTATGGAAATGGTTTGCATAGACTTGGAGTCCCTATTATCAAATTAGTAACAGCTACCAGGAAGAGCAGTTAAATGAGAGTGGTTAGGGGGAAGTCAACTTTTCTTAAAGAGTATCGGAAAACAAACAAGAGTAGACACAACTATGAATGAGTCTTGAAGAAATTAATCATATTTAAATTTCATTCTAATACACTGCTATCCTTTTTCCCTTTTAGAACTTGGGTATCATGCTGCTTCTAAGTATAATTAAAGCAATTTATGTGCTATATTCTTAATGAATCATTGTCTTTCTATAGCATGGTTACAAGCTAGTGGGATATGTTTTATGCCACAGGTTTTTAAAATGCGTTTTATGCATATAGAAAATCTAATTAGATACAACTCCTACCGAACTGCTGTGAGCCCAATACGTAGGCACAATGCATAGAAATGATTTACTTTTCAAAGAAAAGTGGAGGCATTTTATATCCCTGCATTTTTTACTCACACTTTTCACTTTTGAGGAATATTTTATCTATATTAGATCTTCTTGAACAAACAAATGCACTCTATTCCATATTTTGAAGTCATTAGTGATTCTGAGAGATTATTTTTAGTTAGCACTATTTGGGGGTATTAATCCAAAGTAGCACATTAAAGCAAGTTACACAAAGAAGTGACCCCATGCTGATACACCAACGACAGCTGTGTTCAATAGGCAGACACTTTCAAGGCTTAAGAGAAAGGCAAGTGAATGAATGACGCAGAAAGCTGGTGCACAGGGCTGCACAAAAGAATGCATGCCTATCTCAGTGTTGCTGGATATAATATCCCAGGAGTAGCCTAAAATCTGGAACTTCATGTGAAATACTTTTTTTTTTTTAAAAAGAGCGTCTGGCCCAAGCAAAGCATGTCTGCAGTTCATATGTGCTTTGTCAGATCTAATTTTTTTGAGACCAAATGTAAAGCATTCTATCAGAACTTTATTAGATTGCATGTAATAGATAAATAAAGTCAGTAGTTATTAATTAACAATATCTTATTTTTTCACATAAAGAGAATCTTCATATAGGTAGATGATGATATTAAGTTCCATATAATTTGTTTCCTTCCATCTGTTTTAGTCTGACATTCCTAAACAGTGGCTCCCACCTTGTGGCATGTAATGGATAAATATAGTTAGTAGTTATTAATTAACAATATCTTATTTTTTCACATAAAGAGAATCTTCATATAGGTAGATGATGACATTAAGTTCCATATAATTTGTTTCCTTCCATCTGTTTTACTCTGACATTCCTAAACATTGGCTCCCACCTTGTGCGCCAAGATAAATACTGTGAAAGAAAATCTAACCTTTGGGACACAAACTCACATATACCGAAGGGAAAGTTAAGCTTGGGAACTGAGTCATGCAATACTACCTTCCTTTTGTTCCCAGACAGATAGCTGTCATTTAACAACCCTTGTGTTGTTAGCCTCATGTGTATCATAGTCTCATCCATAAGCCAGGTTCCCACAATTATAGAAGGCCACATATCTCCCTCGATGCCCTCCCTCACAAATCTTTCAAGATCCATAGCCCACCTATAAACTAGCCCTGAAACTGAGTTCTGTTGGATCTCACCCTGACAATGTCAATTACTAGCTTATCTTCATAGGTACAGGACAAGAACAAGACCAGAAATCATCCTTCCAACTACACAGAGAGGAATGCATGACTAACTTTCCTCTACTCCCTCTTTTCACATCCTTATCTTATGTAAAATGTAGATGTACTGAGTACCAGACAAATGCATAATTGAATTTTTCCTCTGCTCCTTCTTTTCCCATGTAAATTGCAGATTTACTGAGCCCTAATCAGAGCCTCACAATAATGTAACCATTTGCCTCACTGCCTACCTTTCCTTCTGTTTTGACCTCCTGCCTACTCTTTCCCCTTTTAATATGGAAGTCCCCAAAAACTTCTTTGGAAAAAGCACAGGTCACAGAGGCTCCTGAACTTGTGTCTTCCCCAGTGCATCTTCAGTCTTTGACTAAACAAACCTCTTTCATTCGAGGCATCTGGCTTTGTCACTTTTTGGTTAACAATCCTAAAGCTCCAACCATTGCATTCTTGTTCCAGACTATCCTGTCAGGTTTCAATCAGCCTGGTTGTGGTAACTCCTCACAATGACTCAGATGTTATATTAGTCCATTTTCATGCTGCTAGTAAAGACATACCCAAGACTTGGGTAATTTATAATGAAAAAGAGGTTTAATTGACTCACAGTTCTACATGGCTGAGGAGGCCTCAAAATAATGGCAGAAGGTGAAAGAGGATCAAAGGTATGTCTTACATGGTCGCAGGCAAGAGTGCGTGAGCAGGGGAACTGCCCTTTTATAAAACTATCAGATCTCGTGAGACTCATTCACTATCATGAGAAAAGAACAGGAAAAACTCACCCCCATGATTCAATTCCCTCCCACAGGGTTCCTCCCACAACATGCGAGGATTATTATCATTCAAGGTGAGATTTGGGTGGGGAGGGGACACAGAGCCAAACCGTATCAGTTGCCAATGAAATGCTTTAGAATGAAAGGTTTATTGAAAGGCTTTTACACACCACCAATCATGCACACATTCACCCCACACACAGTCAGTAATAAGAGGAGGGGTAAGAAGCCCCAGCAAGTAGCATGGGAGACCAGCACACTGAGTAATGAGCTGGGCAGCTCTGGATTTCCCATGACATGCTGACAGGGCTTGGGGAGGGGGTTCAGTGCTCTTTCAAGGAAGAGTTTTCTGTGGCATCTGAGGAGAGGAGGCCTCGGAGTTTTCATGGGCAGAGCGTCTGCAGCCATCCTGGCCATGATCGGTTTCTTTGATGTGTTATGGCCCTCTATAGGAATGTCCATCATTATGTAAGCCACCTTTTAGCTTCACTTTCTTGTTTGGTCTTGGAGGTACCTGGGCACAGCAGGCATTATCATCGCCTCAGTCCATTATTCATGTTTTTCACTTTGAGGGGTCGGCAGTTCCACTGTGGGCTGAGTCACTTGTCATAAGTAACTCCATTTCGATACATTTAGGATGACAAAACTTTATTACATAGCACAGACAGAAAGTCAGAGGAAGGTAAGATTTTAACACTTCTCTGTTGAGAAATTTGATTGATATCCCATGAAACGTCTGCTTTTGTCTAACAGGGCAGAACTTGTCACATGGCCATTCGATATGCAAGATGGAAGTGGGGAGTGTTATCTTATTTTAGGTCACCATTAGCCCAGATAAAAATAAAACATTTTATTATAAAAGAAGAAGAGGAAATATATAATGTCATAAACAACTATGAAGACTGCCGCAGAATCTTTTAAAGACAGAAGTTGCAGAGCCTGATTGGCTTGAATAAAATTTTCTTTCTTCAATGTATTAACCATGTGACTTTAGGCAAGTGGTATTAGCATATAAGCATAGTTGCTTCATCTTTAAAAAACTGATAAAAAGGTATTTACTCATATGTTTATTATAATATGGGAAAAAGTTCTTAGAATAATGCCCGTCACATAACTGTTAGAAGGTATCAGCTATTATTTAACAATATTGACATAAAATAGTGAAGAAGAAGCTACTTCAAGAAAGCAGAAAAAAACATCTGATAGGACTCTAACTAAGAATGGCCTTAATCCACAGATTTGGAGAGAGCTAGTGTGAAATAGGCCATCCATGATTTATGATGCACCTACTTTCCTAAGGATTTAGGACTGCTTAAAAGAGCAAACATATTTAATACCTTAAAGGAACTTAAAATGGAATAAATTCAAGGTAAGAAGAAAATAATACTCAAAAAACTCTATGTGGCTAGAGTTTATAAATTTCTCTATTCTATAAATTATGACACTAAGGCAGAGTGTGCTTAAATAATCTTCCCAAGGTCACCTGGCTAGGAAATGTTGAAGCGAGGGTACCAAGTCAGACAGTCTGAATTTCTAAAAGCATAACGTTAGTTACAAAACCAACTCAAAGGGAAGACTATCATTCAATAGACAGGGGGGTTGAATTAGAGATCAGGCAGCTTTCTCTATCATTGACTTTCACAAGGATATGCAGAAAAAAGAACATGTGTGTTAAGCATCAGAACTATCTGCAGGCCTAGTGGTGCTAAGGTGACAGAAATATAGAATGTTGCTCTTTTTTGTTTGTTCATTTCGGTTTTCTTCAAAAATATATGCTTCTTTGAAAGTTATCTTAGTTTTAATATTTTTTTGAGGGAAGAAAGCATTAGCAAAATTACTAGGAATGCTTAAAACTTTTAGACTTGCCAGCCAATTATTTTTGCAAAAAAAAGTTAAAGAGAATCCAATTCTTATATGTCAAATGAAAAGACAATTCAAACTTAAATGAACATAATCTGGGAATGACCCTTACTTGGTTGTGAATATTATCAAATATTGCTGCTTCAAAGACATCATGTTCTGACATGAATAGCATATTTATTTGTCTTACAAAAAAACAACTTTATTCATAACATTTAGAAGGTTGTTCTTCTTTTGTTTTCTATTGTGGCAAACCCTAAAGCTGTGTGCATGTCTACTAAAGATGTAGACAAGATTGAAACTAATTTAGCTTTTATATCTCCATAGGCACTTTATAGAGAGACTCCATCAGTCAAAACATTACATTCTTTCCGCTTTGTTCTAGCCACGATGCTTATAATAAACCTATCCTCCAGCTATTTTCCATGTCCTTACTGTACCCACTGTTACTGATTATATATAATGGCATGCTGATGCCTATATTTAACCCTCCCACAGTTCATTGTTAAAATTAGTCATTATGGAGCAGATCACATCTTATCTTTGTATGTTTAAAGCTTGCTGAACAAAGACAGCAGGCTAGTCCTAAATGTTATATGACAAGAAAAGCATGGTTTAAAGCAATAATGTCCCAATTATGTTTAATCTAAGAAGAAAAAATTAGGATGCCTGAACAAGGTGTAATGTGCCTTTTTGTAAAATTGTCAAAATCCTTGTCATTTTTTTTTCCTTAGAATTACAAAAGAATTGCTGTGGCTTAGTTCTTTTAACAGAAGCTTTGATTGCAAGCTTTGATTTTCAAGCTATTGCTCTTAAGGAAGAGAAGAAATAACATTAGAAAATTATAACAGAAGAATATGAAATAGAAAAGGATAACTGATACTAATTTGTAGAAGTATTCCACCAGTTTGTTTCTTTTCAGTGTGTAGCAAAGGTGTGATGGAAATATAATGGTAGAAGAGAGCACATAGTTTTAAGTAAATAAATGTATTCCCTCCATATAAAGAAAAATGGGTGTGGTCATTACTTGAATCTATGAACATGGTAAGTTATAGTGCCCATTTATTCATTCAAACACTCATTTGGTCTTGCATTGAGCTATTTTGTAGATATGATTAACTTCCACAATCAATTGACTTAAATAAAGGGGATTGTCTGGATAATGTGTGTGGGTCTCATCCAATTAGTTAAAGGTCTAGAAAACAAAACTTAAGCTCCCTGAGAAAGAAGAATTTGTGCAATATCTGCTGATTAGAGTGTCCAGACTGCTGTAGTGATCTACAGATTTTGAACTTGCCACCCTTCACGAGATAAACAAAATCAATCACTCTCTCTCTATATATATAAGTATACACACACACATATACATATATGACATATACACACACACCCATACATATGTGTGTATATAAATACATATGTGTATTATATATATATATAGAGAGAGAGAGAAAGAGATAGATTCTTATGCCGACCCACATAAGATATTTGCATATACACACATATGTATATGTATATATCCACACATATGTATTTTTGTATACAATTTACATAGCAAGCTAGACTATTATATCAGTCAGAGATCTCCAAAGAAAGCAAACCAGTAGAAAAAACATATACATATGGTATATATAAAAGACACATATATATGTTTTTTATACAGGTTTAGACATAGATATGTATATATATGTATATGTGTGTATATATATGTCTATATATGTGTATTTATATGTCAAAAACTATATTTATGTACACACATATGTATGGCTGTATGTATATGTGTTACATATATGTGTATATATGTATTTATTTTTTATTATATATATTCCCTTTTAATATATATGTGTATGTATGTATATTAGATTATAAAATGACTACTTCATCCACTCTACCTTACAGTGAAAATTGCCTGGCATATAATAGGAACCCAGTAACAATTATTTTTCTTCCTTATGTAATTTCATATATCATATGGTTCGCAATCACTGTTTTGCATGTGAATACATTTTACATCATTATAAGATATAAGCAATATGTAATATTAAAACAAATCAGTTTTTAAAATGAATACATTACATTCTAAAATTTTAAAGTTCTTTTATGATGTTGATAGGTCCTGAAAATTACTTAAGTAAAAATGTTATAAATACTAAGTGTAAAATTATGACAATTAACATTTCAATCTAATTTTTATATAGAGTTAACAGTAAAATTGAAGAAAATAGAATGACTAGATTTATTCACTGTTTAGGATTGGGAAGGCAAGAGGTCTTTGACTGACAATCAGCATAATGCTGTTGCTACATCCATTTCTTTCCAAATAAATAAGTTAAAATGTTTCTATTAAAGAAATATGTCTCATTTTACTGGTCTCAGTAACTTCACCCTCAGTCTAGTGCAGTAATCAAGAGGGCAGACTCAGAAGCCTGAGTTTTAGAAAATCTTGTAGGACTTTGTGCAAATTGACTTGAATGTACCATTACGCCCCACCCCCAGCATCTCTCCATATTAGGATCCTCATGTGAAAAATGAGGATAACGTCCTTCCTCATTGAGTTGCTGAGTGTATTTCATGGCTTAATACACGAAGATTCTAAGAATGGTGTCTTGCACATAATATCTTTCAAAATATATTAGCATATTTTTGCTAAAATGATATAATGGAACATAATTACATGGGGCTTAGTTTTATCAAATATAAATATTTAAATAAGACTTATAATGAAGAAAGCAATGTAATTTTTTTCCTATCTCATGTATACACTTAGCTGTTTTATGGTTTGACATCACGGGTCAAGAATCTGTTATTTTCAGCATTCCTAATGGTTTATGGAAAGATGTAAATATATTTAATTCCAAAAGCTAGTAAAGATAAGATCTTGAAAGTCTGACTACAAATGGCAAAGGGAACACTGGTAGTTTGTCTGCTGAAAAGCTCTTCAATGTCTTCTATAGCCTTTGCTTAGCCAATATGCCACGGGGAAACTGGGATGAGGGAAGATACAGGGAGTAATTTTGAACTGTAGTGAGTTTTGATCAACCAAAATAATCAAGATAATTCCTTTTTCTCTTGTCAAAATAGTAACATCTAAGTTTTTTCCAGTAAGTGGATTTTGTTTTTATCCTACCTGTGTCAGAAAGAAAAATGTCCCCTCCCCCAGATATCCACATCAAATTCATAAAACCTGTGAATGTGTCTTGTAAGGTGAAAGGTGTGATTAGGTTAAAAAGTCTGAGGAGAGAGCTACTTTGGGAGGCCGAAGGGGGCAGATCACTTCAGTCCAGGGATGTGAGATCAGCTTGAGAAATATGGTGAAACCCCATCTCTACAAAAATTACAAAAGTTAGCTGGGCATGACGGCTGGCACCTGTAGACCCAACTACTCAGGAGGCTGAGGTGGGAGGATCACTTCACCCTGAGAGGTGGAGGTTGCAATGAGCCAAGATTGTGCCATTGCACTTCAGGCTGGGTGACAGAGCAAGATTCCGTCTCATAAAAGAAAATTTAAAAAAATGAAAAATAAATAAACTAAACAGAAAGAGCTGGATCCTGGAGTATCCTGGATTATCGAGGTAGATCCTAAATGGCATCACAAGTGTGCTTATAAGAGAAAGGAAAAGGGTGATTTCATGCAGACACACACAGAGAAGGCAATGTGAAGATGTTGTCAGAGATTGGAGTGATGAGGCTACAAGCCCAAGAATGCCAGGGCAACCACTAGAATCTAAAAGAAGCAAAAAATAAATAACAAACAAATGAACAAAAAATCAGATTCTTCCCTGGATCTGCCAGAGGGGACCTGGGCATGCTGGATTTCATGGCTTCCAGAACTGTAAGACAATACGTTTCTGTTGTTTTAATGACCAAATTTGTGGTAATTTGTCAGAGCACACTTAGGAAACTAATACAATACCTTATGACTTTAGAAGTTAAGAATGTTTAACAAGAAAGAAAAAGATCTCCATTCTGCTAGGCTCTTGATATGGTTTGGCTCTGTACCCCTACCCAAATCTTATGTCAAATTGTAATCGCCAGTGTTGGAGAAAGGGCCTGGTGGGAGGTGATTGGACCATGGGGGCTGACTTCCCCCTTGCTGCTCTTTTGTGAGTGAGTTCTGACAAGATCTGGTTGTTTGAAAGTGTGCAATGGCTGGGTGCAGTGGTGCATGTCTGTAATCCCAGTATTTTGGGAGGCCGAATTGGGTGAATTGCTTGAGCCCAGGAGTTCAAGACCAGCCTGGGCAACATGGCAAAACCTCATCTCTACAAATACAAAAAATTAGCCAGGTACAGTGGCATGCACCTATGGTCCCAGCTAGTCAGGAAGCTCAGGTGGGAGGATTGATCACTTGAGCACAAAAGTTTGAGGCTTCAGTAGGCTGTGATCACACCACTGCACTCCAGCCTTGGTGACAGAGCAAGACCCTGTCTCAATCAATCAATCAATCAATAAAAACAAGTGTGTAGCACCTCCCTCCTCTCCCTCTTTCTCTCTTTCTGGCCATGTGAAGACGTGCCCATTTCCTACTCACCTTCCACTATGATTGTCAGTTTCCTGAGGCCTTCCCAGAAGCAGAAGCCCATATCACCTGCAGATCTAGGAACCAATTAAACCTCTTTTCTTTACAAATTACCCAGTGTCTGTTGGCAAAGGATTACCCAGGTGCCCCGGCAAGAGACTGAAGGCACAAACTGTTTCAGTATAATAAAGAAAATAGTTAGAATGAAGAACAGTTGTAATACAAATTAGATATAGAGATGATCATGGACATTATCAATCATCAGTATAAACATTATTAATCATTAGCTTTTAATATTACTCTTTGTTGTATTACTCATATTACCAAGGAATAACCGGTGAATATAGGGTCAGGTGCTAAAGGGACATTGTGAAAAGTGACCAAAAAGGCAAGAGGTGAGCCCTCTGTCATACCCGCATAAGGGCCACTTGAGGGCTTCTTGGTCAAGAGGTAATGCCAGTGCCTGGGAAGGCACCTGTTACTTAACAGACTGCAAAAGGGAGTCTCCCTTGGAGTCAGAGAACACTCTGTTCCAGCAGCTTCTTGTGGGAGGGTGGATATTATCCAGGCTTCCCTGCAGTCATCCGGAGGCCTAAACCCCTCTCTGTGGTGCTGTGCTTCAATAGTCACGCTCCTTGTCCACTTTCATGTTCCTCCCATACTCCTGGTTCCTCTTTAAAGTTCTTAGAAGATAGCAGTAGAAGAAATAGTAAAAGTCTTAAAGTCTTTGATCTTTCCGACAAGTGCATAGAAGAAAATGCTCACATATGTTGCCTTCTCTCTCTGCTTCAGCTACCTAAAAGGGAAGGGCTCCTTGTCCCATGATCACATGACTTTCTTGACCTTATCAATCGCTTAGATGACTCACCTTCCTTACCCTGCCCCCTTGTCTTGTATGCAGTAAATATTAGTGCACCCAGCCATTCGGGGCCACTACCAGTCTCCGCATCTTGGTGGTAGTAGTCCCCCGGGCCCAGCTGTTTTCTCTTTATCTCTTTGTCTTGTGTCTTTATTTCTTACGATCTCTCGTCTCTGCACATGGGGAGAACACCTGCTAAGCCCCATTGTGCTGCACCCTTCAAGTCTCAAGTATGTCTTTATGGAAGTGTGAGAATGGACTAATAAAGCTCTATAATTGAGGCAAATATCTTGATCAAGCATGGGTATCAAGATTATAAGCTAAATTAAAGCATTCCATCTATCTCCAGACATCATGGTATATAATGAAATATTCTGAACACTATGATGCTTTATTAATAGCTTAATAATTCGGAGGTGCTGACGCTTTTCACTCCACCCATAAAAAGAAGTAAACATGTGAATGTGCAGTACTTTCTCTTGGTACAGAAGGCTGCTTCTACAGAATTCTTTCAGCCCATAAACAGTGGTCAAGATAAAGCACACACACTCAGGCTAAAGACACTTGTCTGCCAATGAGTAAAAATGTCTGAGTATTGTTCTGAGAATAAAGCAACACGAACCTTAAGCCTTCTACCACCACAGGGTCAAGAGAGGGCCTGTGCACTGAGGTAAGACTTAACTAGATCTTTTGCCTCCGTCGTCAAATAAGAAGGAGGAGTCCCAGAAAACAATCTTCCCTGCCCCCAACACATAAACCTTGTCACTACTATCAGTCTTAAAGTCACTAGGATTCATGTGTCTTTTATCCTAGGTCATAACAAGCCCCGGCACCTCCTGCATTGCTATTCCCATAATGCTCTGTGCAGCTACTGTTCTCTCTCCTTTTCCCACCACCCCCAGCTCTTGAAACGCTACCTCACTAAACTTGTCATGTGTTTATTATGTTCTTTATTTCAATTCTTCACACTAGAAACTCTACAAAACAAGCAATCTTCAATCATTTCGTTTACCGATGTATTCTCCAAGTCCCTAGAACTGTGCCTGTCTCCCAGTCAAGGCAAAATAAATATTTGTAAGATTAATAAGTCAGTGAATAGAGGACTTAGCTTTCTGGCCACTTTTATTTTTCTTCTCATGAGAAAATAATGCTAAATTTTAAATATAATGACATATATTTAGATGTTCCGCCCTGGGTAACTGTGGGACCTAGAAAGAATAATAGCTTCAATTTCTTTCTTTTCATAACACTATAATAATTAGCTTATTGTAGCTTTTAATGAGAATTTAAATTATTTTAAATGCTAAAATAAATTATATTAATATAGGTTATGTTTTATCTTTATTGGGGGTTGGAGAACAATAGCAAAGAAAAAGGAAAAAAAAATTTAATACACAACAGTCATGCCAGTTAAGAAAAAAACAACTACCAAGTTTCAGAATGTCTCTTTTCATACTTCAGTATTATATGAGAAATAAAAATCTTGCTCTTATTTCACAGATCATAATTTTAGTTTTCTGTCTTACACACACACACACACACACACACACACAACTAAAAACTTAATTCCATTAGGACTTGTCCATACTTTGCTATTCAGCTATCATTTTCTATGTGTGCAAAACAGATTGTAGTTGTTAAGAAATTCCCAGTAGCAGGAGACAGCATTATTTTAGAGTCAACTCTTTATGTCCTATAAAGGAACAGCCCAGTGTTCCTTCTTGACAGTTCTATCTGAATACAGTTTGGTTCTTCATGGCAAGAGGCCACCTTCTCCATGAGCAACACCAAATAAACTCCTAGATGAAGGGTTTTCATTTGAAAATCTCAGTCAGTATTTTCTTGTCTTCGCTTTCCAAGTTTGAGATTTTATCTCCACATCTGTGTAGTTCTTCCCAGCCACTTGAAACTCTAATGAATCATGATGAAAACAGAGATTAGAACAACTTGACAAGTTGATGCTCAGCAAATAACTTTCTGGGCAAGTAACAGTGGTCATCACCCCCACTGGTAGAGGAACAATAGTGAAGAGTGCTTGAGTTTTTTGACAGTTCCTCCTCCACGTTTCTGATGCTACTGTCTCTGTTAATTCTCCTGTTGTATTTGCTAATCATTTCATTAGAATTTTTCAAAGACATTATTATTATTCTTTTTCATGGATGACAGATGGTTTTTCAGGGACATTTTATTTGTTCAATAGGAAAGAAACAAATTTCATCAGATGAAAAAGGAAAAAAAACAAACAAACTCATAGATCTTTTAATCTCCCCCTCTATTTTTATTTGTTGATGGCCAAAAAGAAAGAAAATATATCTCTGTCAAGTAAACTTTCCATCATAATTAAGCCTTTAAACTGCCTTCTCACAGTGAATAGACGCTGACACTCGAGACACCAAGCAGTACCCACAATCCTCCCTGACTCAATGGCTTACTGGATGACTTCCAGTGGACTCAAAGTAGGCTTTGAGGTACTACCTCCAGGTTACTATCCGTTTGTGTTGTTTGTACTGAGGATCTCCAATTCTGATCTGATAATTTATTTATAAAAATACAATATATTTTTATTTTCAGCCCTTGCCAATAGCTCCATCTCTAAGGAGTCTCAAGAGCTCTAAAGGCAAGGAGATGGTCATACACTCATGCCTCACTGCTATTTCCACTCTTCTTTTTACCCCTGAGTCCCTAAATTCCCATTTTACTTATATCTTGTTTTTTAATGCATCTTTAAAAAAATTCAGGTAAGTATTTTTTCTAATAAATATATTTAATGTATAACTTTCTAGGAAAATGAAATTTTTACTACAGAAAAAATATATAATTGCTTGACATATTAGGCCTTAATTCAGCCACATTTCTCATTGCATTGTTCATGTGTACTTCAAATTACAGCTATATTTTTCTCCAACAACATGATATGCTGAACTTCAGGTGTGAAAATTAATTAGTTGATGTAACAGATATTTATTGAGTGTCTACTATTCTCTAGCGTCTGTTCTGGCCCCTTAGTATATGTGATTGAAACAAAGGGGTAAAGATACCTACTCTAATAGAATTTACCTGTTAGAGAGGAGAGACAGAAAATTTTATATACATGTAATTTTGAAGTGCTGTTGAAAGTACTATAGAAATAAAATCAACAAGATGAAAGATACAAGGATACAGGCATTGGTACAGATCAGACTATGGGAGTGAAAGAATGCAATTTTATATGTATTTCTTAAGATAGACCTCAATGAGATGGAATTTGATTGAAGGGGCAAGGGATTAAGTCTGTGGATGTTTGTGTCCATATTTTAATTTTAACTTATTTGTGCCTTTATATTTAAAGAGGGTTTCTTACATATAGTTTCATATTGCTCTCTTACCCAATCTCATAATCTCTGCCTTTTAATTGGGGTATTCAGAAAATATGGTTTAATAGAACCTTCTGGGTTGATGGAAATGTTCTATTCTGCACTGTGTTACTACATGATAGCCACTGGCCACAGGTCACTATTGAAAACTTCAAATGTAGCTAATATTGATGAAGACTTGAATTTTAATGATTTTAAAATTTCAATTATTTTAAATTGAAATAGCCACATAAGGCTAATGGCTACCATGTTGGACAAAACAGGAGGCCTTTGAAGTTCTATGCAATTATGAATATGTTTTCATTTTCATCTACCATTTCACTATTTGTTTTCTATTTACCTCTACTGTTCTTTGTTACATTTTCTATTTTAAAATTTTAAAAGCACACCATTATACATATTTTTTGTGAGAGAGTCTGTCTGTCACCCAGGTTGGAGTGCAGTGGCACAATCATGGCTCACTGCAATCTCCACCTTCCAGGTTCAAGCAATTCTCATGCCTCAGCCTCCCAAGTAAGCTGGGATTACAGGTGCACGCCACCATACGCAGCTAATTTTTGTATTTTTAGTAAAGACAGGGTTTCACCATGTTGGCCAGGCTGGTCTTGAACTCCTGGCCTCAAGCGGTCTGCCTGCTTCGGCCTCCATTGTGCTGAGATTATAGGTGTGAGCCAACATGTCTGGCCTCATTATAAATTTTTTATTATTATTATACTTTAAGTTCTAGGGTACATGTGCACAACGTGCAGGTTTGTTACATATGTACATATGCGCCATGTTGATGTGCTGCACCCATTAACTCGTCATTTACATTAGGTATATCTCCTAATGCTATCCCTCTCCCCTCCCCACAACCCACAACAGGCCCCAGTGTGTGATGTTCCCCTTCCTGTGTCCAAGTGTTCTCATTGTTCAGTTCCCACCTATGAGTGAGAACATGCGGTGTTTCGTTTTTTGTCCTTGCGATAGTTTGCTGAGAATGATGGTTTCCAGTTTCATCCATGTCACTACAAAGGATATGAACTTATCATTTTTTATGGCTGCATAGTATTCCATGGTGTATATGTGCCACATTTTCTTAATCCAGTCTATCATTGATGGACATTTGGGTTGGTTCCAAGTCTTTGCTATTGTGAATAGTGCCGCAATAAACATACATGTGCATATGTCTTTATAGCAGCATGATTTATAATCCTTTGGAAAAATACCCAGTAATGGGATGGCTGGGTCAAATGGTATTTCTGGTTCTAGATCCTTGAGGAATCACCACACTGTCTTCCACAATGGTTGAACTAGTTTACAGTCCCACCAACAATGTAAAAATGTTCCCATTTCTCCACACCCTCTCCAGCACTTGTTGTTTCCTGACTTTTTAATGATTGCCATTCTAACTGGTGTGACATGGTATCTCATTGTGGTTTTGATTTGCATTTCTCTGATGGCCAGTGATGATGAACATGTTTTCATGTGTCTATTGGCAGCATAAATGTCTTCTTTTGAGAAGTGTCTGTTCATATCCTTTGCCCACTTTTTGATGGGGTTGTTTGATTTTCTCTTGTAAATTTGTTTGAGTTCTTTGTAGATTCTGGATATTAGCCTTTTGTCAGATGAGTAGACTGCAAAAATTTTCTCCCATTCTGTAGGTTGCCTGTTCACTCTGATGGTAGTTTCTTTTGCTGTGCAAAAGCTCTTTAGTTTAATTAGATCCCATTTGTCTATTTTGGCTTTTGTTGCCATTGCTTTTGGTGTTTTAGATACATGAAATCCTTGCCCATGCCTATGTCCTGAATGGTATTGCCTCGGTTTTCTTCTAGGGCTTTTATGGTTAGATCTAACATGTAAGTCTTTAATCCATCTTGAATTAATTTTTGTATAAGGTGTAAGGAAGGGATCCAGTTTCAGCTTTCTATATATGGCTAGACAGTTTTCCCAGCACCACTTATTAAATAGGGAATCCTTTCCCCATTTCTTGTTTTTGTCAGTTTTGTCAAAGATCAGATGGTTGTAGACGTGTGGTATTATTTCTGAGGGCTCTGTTCTGTTCCATTTGTCTATATCTCTGTTTTGGTACCAGTCCCATGCTGTTTTGGTTACTATTGCCTTGTAGTATAGTTTGAAGTCAGGTAGCATGATGCCTCCAGCTTTGTCCTTTTGGCTTAGGATTGTCTTGGCAATGCGGGCCCTTTTCTGGTTCCATATGAACTTTAAAGTAGTTTTTTCCAATTCTGTGAAGAAAGTCATTGTTAGCTTGATGGGGATGGCATTGAATCTATAAATTACCTTGGGCAGTATGGCCATTTTCATGATATTGATTCTTCCTATCCATGAGCATGGAGTGTTCTTCCATTTGTTTGTGTCCTCTTTTATTTCATTGAGCAGTGGTTTGTAGTTCTCCTTGAAGAGGTCCTTCACATCCCTTGTAAGTTGGATTCCTAGGTATTTTATTCTCTTTGAAGCAGTTGTGAATGGGAGTTCACTCATGATTTGGCTGTCTGTCTGTTATTGATGTATAAGAATGCTTGTGATTTTTGCACATTGATTTTGTCTCCTGAGACTTTGCTGAAGTTGCTTATCAGCTTAAGGAGATTTTGGGCTGAGACTATGGGGTTTTCTAAATATACAATTATGTCATCTGCAAACAGGCACAATTTGACTTCCTCTTTTCCTAATTGAATACCCTTTATTTCTTTCTCTTGCCTGATTGCCCTGGCCAGAACTTCCAACACTATGTTGAATAGGAGTGGTAAGAGAGGGCATCCCTGTCTTGTGCCAGTTTTCAAAGGGAATGCTTCCAGTTTTTGCCCATTCAGTATGATATTGACTGTGGTTTTGTCATAGATAGCTCTTATTATTTTGAGATACGTCCCATCAATACCTAATTTATTGAGAGTTTTTAGCATGAAGGGCTGTTGAATTTTGTCAGAGGCCTATTCTGCATCTATTGGGTGATGCTGGCCTCATAAAATGAGTTAGGAAGGATTCCCTCTTTTTCTATTGATTGGAATAGTTTCAGAAGAGTGGTACCAGCTCCTGCTTGTACTTCCAGTAGAATTCTGCTGTGAATCCGTCTGGTCCTGGACTTTTTTTGTTTGGCAGGCTATTAACTATTGCCTGAATTTCATAGCCTGTTATTGGTCTATTCAGGGATTCAACTTCTTCCTGGTTTTGCCTTGGGAGGGTGTATGTGTCCATGAATTTATCCATTTCTTCTAGATTTTTCTAGTTTATTTGCCTAGAGGTGTTTATAGTATTCTCTGATGGTAGTTTGTATTTCTGTGGGATCGGTGGTGATATTCCCTTTATTATTTTTTATGGTGTCTATTTGATTCTTCTCTCTTTTCTTCTTTATTAGTCTTGGTAGCAGTCCATCAATTTTGTTGATGTTTTCAAAAAACCAGCTCCCGGATTCATTGATTTTTTTGAATGTTTTTTTGTGTCTCTATCTCCTTCAGTTCTGCTCTGATCTTAGTTATTTCTTGCTTTCTGCTAGCTTTTGAATGTGTTTGCTCTTGCTTCTCTAGTTCTTTTAATTGTGATGTTAGGGTGTCAATTTTAGATCTTTCCTGCATTCTCTTGTGGGCATTTAGTGCTATAAATTTCCCTTTACACACTGCTTTAAATGTGTCCCAGAGATTCTGGTATGTTATCTCTTTGTTCTCATTGGTTTCAAAGAACATCTTTATTTCTGCCTTCATTTCGTTATGTACCCAGTAGTCATTCAGGAGCAGGTTGTTCAGTTTCCATGTAGTTGAGTGGTTTTGAGTGAGTTACTTAATCCCGAGTTCTAGTTTGATTGCCCTGTGGTCTGAGAGACAGTTTGTTACAATTTCTGTTCTTTTACATTTGCTGAGGAGTGTTCTTCTCAGCACCACATCGCACTTATTCCAAAATTGACCACATAGTTGGCAGTAAAGCACTCCTCAACCCATTATACATTTTTAATTCCACTAGTGCTACAAAATCACAAAATCTGGGAAAATAAGCTTTAAATAATCTGCCTAACACAGTTCTACAGTACTCTTTTTCTAATGTTTTATTCCTGAATAGTCTTCAATCTCATTTTCAGTTGGTGTTTATTTTTAATATTATGATCTGTAGAAGAAAAGTAATTTAGTATTTCCTTTAGCATGGTTGATTGAAATTTGTTTTTATTCTAAATAGTTGGGATAGGCGAAATGTGTGACTTACTGACGTCCTTCCAGTTTTTAGGAATGGAGCAGGTTTGCACTGCACGTATACAAAATTCTAATCATTGTAATGAGATTCCATCAAAAAAAGAAAGTAAATATGTATACACACACACACACACAAACACACACGCATATATGGTGTTATAATGGCATGCACCATTATTATTGAATATTTACCTGACAGAGTAGAGGGGTTTTTTTTGTTTGTTTTTAGAGACTAGGCTTTGTTCTGTTGCTCAGGCTGGGGTGCAGTAGTGGCAGGTTGTCTTACTGCAGCCTCAACCTCCTGGGCTCAATCCTCCTGCCTCAGCCTCCTGAGTAGCTGGGACTACATGCCCAGCTGGTGGCTCATGCCACCATGCCTGACTAATTAAAAAAATGTAGAGATAGAGTCTTGCTATATTATCCAGGCTGAGCATGGAGCTTTTTTCAAATCAGTAGCCTTTGACAAAGTTCCAAATTCTTGCAGTTTTATAGTTAGAGGGAATTCTCCACACGTTAGTGCTCATTTTATACATTTTAAACACTGTTTTCCCTTTATACTGACATATTTCCACTTGCAACACCAGTACAAACAAACCCATTTATGTCACCCTCCAACCTATGCCCCTTACTTACACAACGCAATGCTAAGTGAGTTGGTGCAATGTGTGGTAATAGTAGTAATACCTTGGTTCTCAAAAATGCAGTAGGTTCCTTTATGGGATGAGAGGATACTGTCAATGAAGTTAGAGTGAAAAGACACTGCAGCTTTACCCAATATTATATAATTATTGTACTTTTATTATAGATTTTTATATAACCATATGATCACTTTAACACATTACTAGTGTCCCTCTCATAGGACTGAAGGGACATGTACAAGTGAGGAGCTCTGAATTTTAAACTTCATTAACTTCTGCTTTTAAGAATGGACCAGAGTTTTTTCTTGTGTTTTAGTTTGGATTTTTAGAACCATGGCCAGAAATGAGTATCCTTGTGCAAGATATTTTTTAAGTGCTGTCTGGACACAAGGAGTAGAAGTAGTAGGATAGAAAAGATGCATATATCTAAGCAAGAATGAGGTCTTACTTGCCTGAATCCACCCATGGGCAGCTCTAGTGCATGAAGTACACCCAGAATTTGTCCATTTTTCTATCCTTTATGCATTCATTGACAGTTATCTGACCCAGTGACAGTGAGTTGTTGGCTGCATTCTCTGAGAAAGGTGGATAACTGATGTGTGAAGCAGGTTTTCTTTCTGGTTATCCCTTTTGATTTCACTCTTTAAAAAAGTCACTATGAACAACCAAGGATTAAGGAGTATAGAGTTATTTGTTCACTTATTTTGGGCAGAGTATATGAATATATAATTTGGAATATTTCTGATTTCTGTAATAGAGAGTTGTCCATTCTTCCTTATTTATTTATTTATTTAAAATATGTATTCATATTACTACTAACTCATGGATATTTATTTATATGACTTGGTGTATTATTGAATATTATTTATTTTCATGCTCGAATTGTTCCAATTTTGGACACTGGGGCTCTGTCAGTTGGTTTCTGTGTCCTGTTGATATAACTTTATCCATTTTATTTTGAGTAAGTCTTACTTTATGTCACTATAAAATGCTCATCTTGTACAGTCTTGCCCCATCCTAGATTAAGCCATTTCTCCAAGAATCCCTTTTTCCAAAGCTATAGCTATAGCTTTGAAATGGGAGAAGTTTTAAATGATCTGTGTGGTAAAGGGTTAGAATTGGAAGCAATTAAACTCATTCTGAGCTTAATATAGATACAGATAAGTACATATAGAAATATTTATACATGCATGTATATACAAGGGTTATATACATATATATTGTAGCTCTGTCATCTGAGAGGGCCTAACAGCAATAAGCATACCTATTGCACAATTTTTGTGATATACCATATAGGTATTATATATAATTCCATAATCATTATATGTTATACCATAATATATATAACACCATAAATAGTGTTATTGGGAATTAATTATGTGTGTATATATGTTGTGGGTATATATGTATACACACATAATTAATTCCAAATAATATGATGTGGCTTCTCCATTGCCTTTAAGGACCTCTTCGCTCTCATAAACATGCCTGATCTGTTTTCAAAGTTACACTATCCCCCAACTATCAGTTTAAAATATTTTTTTCCTGAACATTACACACACTAAGAGACTCCAGTGATAAATGATGGAAATTTCTACCTACCCACATCCATCACCATTAGTGTTTGGACTACTGTTACAGCTAGGATCAAGTGTGCCAATGGTTTATATGCCATGGCATTTAGCATATCTTGACTCAGTTCTGTTTTTTAAGTATAGGCAGACACTGTATCAAAAGAGTAGGATAATTTTTTAACAATAAAATAAATTTTTTAAAACAATTTCTGGTAGAAAAAAAAATATCCTCGAGCTCCTCAATTGCACTGTATTTACCTTTGTTTCTACTTGTGTCTGGTACACTAGTATGGAACAGCATACATTTATTAATCTTTTAATAAATATATAGTTATGTCCTTACTGTCAGCATGAACCATTACTAGAAAGTGTGTGCGTGTGTGTGTGTGTGTAGGAAGAAAAAACTGGGGTGCAATGAATGCCATCATCCCTATCCCTGCATCATTTTCTGCTTTTCTGCAGATGGTTTTCTTTTCCTTTATGCTTGGGTATTTGGGAATGTGTTAATTTTGCATCGTTCTGAACATTTTCAAGTCATAATACTAGCATTTTTAATATTACCGCTGCAAGGCATGAAAGTGTGTCCTTGCAATGACAAAATACATTGAGAAGCAACTTATATCCTAAGTAATTGTGGCTGAATGAAAATGGAGATTGATAAAAAGGTATATCGGATTTTTTTCTTTAATTGAGTATAAATTTCCAGTGATTTATTTTGTGCTATTTTTTGATAAAAAGAATGTTTTCCTTGCCAAGCAAATTTGACAGTGTAAAAGATCCAATTTATTGAAAGAAGTTCATGTAATTGCTGCATAGAGAGTGTTGGTCTCCACCCATTTCAGCGCTTTTCTATGACCAGTTCTCCCTCATGCCGTTCTCTTCTCTATGTTCACATAAACAACACTGCTTGGTATGTAGAGTGCATATAAATGTTATATATTAAACTAAGGCTGATGAATAGAAGTACTGGACACATCAGCTATATATACTATTTTAAGCTGTCTCAAAACTTTTTCTAACTTATACTAAATAATTTAATGTCAAAATTATCACATAGAAGCAGCTTCCTGCTCTAAGCTAACAGTTAAAAATAGTGC
The DNA here is from genome assembly GCF_028885655.2 of Pongo abelii. Lineage (NCBI taxonomy): Eukaryota > Metazoa > Chordata > Mammalia > Primates > Hominidae > Pongo > Pongo abelii. The sequence continues at coordinate 91,004,838 of NC_071999.2, read as the reverse complement.
TTTATTTATTTATTTATTTATTTTTCCAAGGAGATTAAAGGAATTGCTAATACTAATATTTGGGTATTTTTTACTTTAATATCTAGGGCAAGCAATCATCTATTTTAAACAACAATTACAAAAATCTATCAGTAGTTCATATTTTCATTAAAATATCTTTTACTGGATTTGTTTTTAATTATACTTTAAGTTTTAGGGTACATGTGCACAACATGCTGGTTAGTTACATATGTATACATGTGCCATGTTGGTGCGCTGCACCCATTAACTGGTTATTTAACATTAGGTATATCTCCTAATGCTATCCCTCCCCCCTTCCCCCACCCCACAACCATTTTTAAATGTTGCTGATAGTAATAACTGGGATTGTATTAAACTTACTGTGACATAACTATTCGGAACATCAAGTGTACTCAAAGATTTTTGGGAGAAACACTGAACATTAAAACAAAGTAGGACATAGAGAGTACATGTGCATAAATGTTAAGAATGAATTATGAAGATCTAAGTATGTTTTGTCTTTGCACTCTAAGCAGGTGAGGTAGACCATATTGTGCTGTGCTAGCTTTCCATTCCCCCTCCTTACTGCTGAGAGTACATTCCTAGAACATGTTTGAGGAGCTCTATAGAGGAATGGCCAATTTAAGAAAGCATATTGCAAGCTATATAGCCAGCAAAATGGACCACTTTGTGAATACAGGCCTAGGCAGCGTGGTTGGTTTACATACAAGTATTGAATTTAAATATTTCAGACTATGGCCCCAGGGAAGTGTGGTTTGTCAGTGGATGGTTTGCAGCATGAATCTAACCAGGGTATTTTTATTTACAAAAAAAAAAAAAATGAAGAAACCTTTGGGCTAGAAATGAAAAATAAATCACCCACATACACTGTGCTTATACATGAAGAATTTCATTTAATCTAATAATACTGTTCATAGAGCCTATGCTGACAAGTTTTAGGTTGATGTAAAAGTAATTTCGGTTTTTGCCATTGAGAGTAATGGCAAAACCGCAATTACTTTTGCATCAACTTAATACTATATAAATAAATCTAGAATATAGCTATTTTCCTATTAAGAAGTAAACTATTTTAAAAAGAGCTTATTTCCTAATTAACTTTAATATTCATTCTGTACTTTTATTTGTCTAAAATATATATTCTATATAAAAATTCTACATATTTCTATGTACAGTGCATAAGGAAATAAATACATTATTTCAAAGATCATTTGTTTGCATAGAAAATACTAATATTAAAGATGTAACAAGAAAATACTACTCTAAATGTATGAAAAAGAAAAACTCATGAATAATGTATTTCTCTTAATGTAGAGTTTGCAGAAATACCTATTAACTCCAATTTCCAAATGTCTATTACTTATTGCTTCTGAATAATTATTCATTAGTATTTTTGTATTTTTCCTGTTTTAAAAATAATTTTTACAGACCCTCTGCCTTTTTTTAAAGGCTATTGTATCTTTCGGGAGTTCTTTAGCCAAAGTCTTCCATGGAAAACAATGTTAGGAAGAATTTGTGGAGAAGATACAGAATGTATAGATCTCTGTAATACACCAATGATTTTGATATATGCTTCTCCTCTCTGGAATGCAGAGTAAGTAGGAAAGAATCTACTCTTTTCATGTCTTTTGGTGTAAACACTCTGATTTAATCGCATCTAATTGGACATTTCAGTCAAATTGCAATTTCAGTTTCCTGAATCACCTTCAACATCTATGACATGACATGCAGAAGTAAAAAGTAAAAAATAATCAGATTTAGTGCTATTTTATTGTTAGAAATAGCTTTCAGAAGTACATCAGTCAAGTGTGTATTTCTGCTTGAATGTGTGTGTGTCTCCACTTCAAAGGCTTAAGAAGGTTGTTACTTCCAATTAAGTAGAAAAATGTGAAAAGATATGATGTTATAATTAGCTATTAAATTTAACTGCTATAATTAAATAAAATTAATTATGTGATTTTAAAGTAGCAAGTGAAGAAATTAGCCATAAAAGGTCAATTTTATATAACAAAATATAAAATTAGGCTTCTACATTTACTTAAATTTTAGAGCATTAGTGAGGTTATCACCTAAGAAAAATTATTTTTAGAGGGCCACAATTTTTTAAAGTCTTACGAATATTCAATGTATTCAAAAAAATGAGCAAAGTGAATTTTTTAAGGTGTAAAAAATCCTAAGTTTTATAAAAATGATTATTTTTGAAATATTTCCTTAAGTATAAAGGCACCAGATAGTTCTGTTTATATTGATACATTTCTTCCATTTCTTCAACAACTATTTAGCATTTAACCAACATTTATTTATTTTTGATTCATTTGTTTTTTGAGACAGAATCTTACTCTCTTGCCCAGGTTGGAGTGCAGTAGCATGATCGTGGATCACTGCAGCTTCGACCCTCTGGGCTCAAGTTATCCTCTGACTTCAGCCTCCTGAGTAGCTGGGACTACAGGCACATGCTGCCACCATGCCTGGCTAATTTTCTTTTGTTTTATATATTTCTTTCTTCTTCTTTTTTTTTTTTTTTTTTTTTTTTTGGTGGAGATAGAGTCTTGCCATTTTTCCCAGACTGGTCTCAAACCCCTGGGAGCAAGTGGTCCTCCTACCTCAGCCTCACAGTGCTGTGATTGATTACAAGTGTGAGCCACTGTGCCCAGCCTTTAAGAAACATTTATAGAACACCTCCTTATCTTCTAGTAATGTATCAAGGAGATGTAATATTAAACAGAACAGACATGTTTCCTGAACTCATGGGAATAAAGGCATAAGCAAAATAAATAACATAAATGCAAATAGTATAATGCTATAATGGATTTTTTTTAGAATGCTCTATTTGAATATGACAGAGGGAATGTTTTTAGGGTGGTCTGGGAATGCCTCTCTGAGAAAATGAGACACAAGTTGAAAAATGGGGGCAACCAAACATCCAGCTATGAAATGTGTGAAGAGAAGAACAGAGCCATGCAAAGGGTCAGTTTGGAATTGTTAAATTTGAAAACTATATTGGAAGTCCGAAGCAGAAGTTTGAACTGTCAGGCAAGACCTTTGAGCATGTTGATTGCATTCAAAATGTAAAAATGTATTAGAATAATTGCGGCAAGAGTAATTAGAAAAATTGTGGCATATACACACATATGTACATACATACATACATATGCATACATATATTTATGTGTGTAATATACACACAGATGTATGTACACACATCTGTGTGTGTATATATGTAATGTGTGTAATATACACACATATGTAAAAGTAAAACAAACAACAACTTGTGCCCAAAAAGACATGAGGGAAAAGAAACCAAAATTTGGACACTTGCATAGTTAAATAAAATTAAGAAGTAGAGAAAGGATGTAGAAAAAAAAAGATAATATTTGAATAACAGATAACATAATTCAATTCGGAGTGTTATAAGGACTCAAAAGATGCATTTTAGTTTGTGTGCTTAGTTTTTATGCAATGCAGTTTCACAACACTTTTCTGAAATCCTTGGGACAGGTATAATTCAGAAACTTGAATTGGTCAGGTGTCAAGTTAATAATATGCTTTATAAACTGTGTATCATGAAACACCTTTAATGAGTCTAAAGTAACACTCTAATAAAATGTATTAATATTTCAGCAACAAAATGTAAAGATATTCATTCTAAGTAAGATAAAGAATGTAAGTGACTTTGCATTAATTCAGATTTGGTTTGAAAGCTTTTTTTTTTCCTTTTTAGATATTATCAGTTTTTCTGTTTTGGAAGTTGAGGAAGACTTGTTATATTCTTATATTAGAAGATCTATTTGTGTTGATTAATATGAGCCAGAAGAGAAAAGGGATGGATGATGCAGAAGACACGTAGATATCTGATAATGTGAAAATTCTTACAGTGGCAAAAAGATGGGTTTCAGTATGCTTCTGTACATTAGGGAACTCATTTTCCTCTGGGTGGTTAAAAGATTGCCAAGGAGAATTTTAGCATTGACAGTTTTAAAGGAATCAATTTTCAGCAACTCAATTTTCATGTGAACTTTTCTAAAATGATGTCGCTGAAAAATTTATCTGTACTCAGGATACACTTTTTTTTTCCCAAAAGAATGGCATCATTCAAAATCTTAATGTAGTGCATTATCCTGTGGTGGATTACTTCTGGAGTAACAAATAGCAAGGCTATCTAACGATAATTCAATGTTTCAGTCTAAAGTTTCTCATTCTTCATGTTCCATGTACGTTTCTCTCTCTCTCTCTCTGTCTATCTATCTATCTATCTACCAATCTATCTACCTTTCTATCTATCATCTATCTGATCTATCTCTAGTAAAGTGAAGCCTGGCATTTAGAAAAGTAGCATATTCATCCATGTTGAGATGTTGTGAGTTAAGATATAGGTAGGAATAAAATGCAGAACACTTTCCTTAAATATATTTTGTATTCTCCTACTACTGATTCCTTTATAACTATTTCAATTTAAGAAGAAAAATGTCAGACAGTGTGATATGAATCATGTTTGAGAAATATTTCCTTGAGAGTTTGACTAGTGCAACAAAAAATATCTGTAAGGGACAATGAATGTTAACAATGGTTTTATTCCTGTGCTTGAGCAAAACCTACTCTTTTTATGTATTCTCAATTTTCAGCCCTAGAATGTGTTATTAACTTGAAAGAAAAACTCTCCCAAAGATCTAAAAATTATGCTGATTTTTTAGAAATAACCAAAGGTTTTCAAAACTACCAAAATTTCAAGCTATGTGGGACAATTACCAATGTATGGTGTGTGAGGGGAGGACTGTATTTAAGTTTAGATGTCACTGAATATTTTTCCTTAAGGGATTTAAAGCATTTTATACTATACAAAACAATAAAATGTCTATTTTATTTTCAGTGAATTTATTTTTCTTGGAAAAATATTTATTAAATTCTACCTCATTAAGAAACAAATATCACAAGCATTTATAGATTAACAGTATATTGATTTGTTTCCTAACTAAATATATCTTTCTCATGCAATACATCTACAGGAAAAGTTTATTGTAAGTCTAATTTTATCTATAGAAAAATATGATTTTTTGCCTACTATTCAATTACTTCCAAAATTAGAAACAAATTAAACATATGCTCAAGTAATGATGTGTGCACAAATATATACATATAGAAAAATAATCAATGACTTTTATCTTTCTTTTCTCATTTTAGGCACACATCATGCAAAATTATTTGTTTTAATAATGTCAAACAAAATATTTCTCAGGTTTATGTAAAACATTACTAGAATTATTATTTATATTATATCTAAGTGGTTTCAATATTGCTAGATTTTAATTATTCATCATATAATTTTTGCTCTAGAATTCATTTCTTGTTTTTAATAAGCTCCTTTTAAAATGGGCCTACCCTTCCTTAATTGTTTTTTTTTTTAACTGTCATGCCCACCTTTCAGTGGTGCCTTTGTTTTAGCCCTTTTTGCCTACTGACAAACCAATCAATCAGCATGCACTCTCCCATTCCTAGCCTATAAAAGCCCTGGACTCAGTCGCACTTTGGGATTGCCTGCCTTCGGGCAATGGGGGCAGCTACCCGACTTCGGGTAGAGTAGGGGGTTGCCCTCTCCACAATATAATAAGTATATTAAAATAAATTAATTGGACTGGGCATGATGGCTGACTCCTGTAATCCCAGCACTTTGGGATGGCATGGCAGATGGATAATTTGAGCCCAGGAATTCTAGACCAACCTAAGAAACATGGTAGAACCCCATCTCTACAAAAGAAAAAAAAATTAGCTGATCGTGGTGGTGTGTGCGTGCCTGTTGTCCCAGCTGTTCAAGAGGCTAAGGCGGGGGTATCACTTGAGCCCAGGAGGTTGAGGCTGCAGTGAGCTGTGATTGTACTACTACACTCTTGCCTGGGCAAAACAGCAAGACCATATACAAATCAATCAATCAATCAATCAATCAATTTAGTCATTTTGTGTTACAAAGCAGCTTTGTTTTAGATGAAGTGTTTGAGGTTTGGTAGCTATGGCCCATATGTTGAATGGGTTAAATAGAAAATTCCAGGTTTGATAAAAGTATATTTGATAAAAGTATATTGTATATATTATAACAAAATACAATAATATTTAATAAAAAGATTTTAATAGTATATAATGTAGTACAAAATATTTCAGTTGAACTAAAATTTATTGTTGATTGGTTTCAACGTGCACCTTTGAGTGACAGAGCTATGTAAAAAACATTTTGAAACTCTCAGTAAATCAGTTCGGCAAATTTTCCAGAATTCCTAAAAGAGGATAACTCTAATCATTAAAAAAAAAAAATTCTTTGAGGTGAAATGGTGTCCAATTATTTTCATTCCAAAAAATTAAGGACCTAATTATGTCATAAGCTGATAGAACATTAGAAATAACATTTGATGATAGATCACCATGTGAATTTTATTGTATAACTAAAAAGCGTATTTAAATGGACTAACATTCATATAATACATAGCCCCTTGTTTAATTATGTATATGTGTATAGAAATATATGTTCGTGACATGTATACAGTTTGTTAACATTTATAGATATTGAAAAATAGATCATAAATTGTAACAGTTTTATTAATGGCAGTGTCACATTATTTCAAGGATGCATGAAACATGAACCAATTGGAAAATAATAACCACATTCATCTTTTTACAATGTGAATTTCCAATAAAATATTATGTTTAACAACTGTTTACTAAATTGCAATTTAGCTATGCTGTTTTGATAAATTGTGAGTTAATAAGAATAAATCAATACATCTTTTTACCTCAATCTTGAGGTAAAAAAGACAAATCAATTCACAAATTTTCAACTTACATTCATTCAACTTATATGTTACATGGGAAAATATTTTATATTCACATACCATATTCCTTGTAAATACACATATACAAATTAATTTGTTGAAAAAGTATAGAATTCCATTGAGAAAGTGAAAGTGAAATGTATACATACAAGTTTTATGAGAAAAATGGTGCAAAATATAGGAATGTTAAAGAAAATGCCTCATACAGTTTTCAAATACATAATAATTAGTATAAAATTATCATATCACTGAAATTTCACTGTACATTTTTAGAAGATATTTACTTTTAAAAAAATATCAATATTGTTAATATCTCATAAATATCACTTTCTCAACTATTTAAACCCATAGTGAAACACTTAAGATATCAACTTAAAATATCTAAGTGGGATTTTCTAAATTAAGATGTTATGTGAGCAAAAAATACTTTTGCCTATAGTGGGGGACTGGTCTTAGAACTGATAGCAGCAGAAGGCAGACAAATCCTAGGCAGATAGGGATGGTCCCCCTGTGAAACTCCACCTACAACCCAAAGACAGTTTAAAGCTTGAACGCCAAGCTACAAATCTCAGATAAATCCACAGACCAGATTGACAACCTCTCTTCCCATTTGGTGTACTTTCCTCTGATTGATCCCCACCTTTCACCAATTTTACATGCATGAATGTAATTTTACATACAAAGAATGAATAAAACAATTATTCATGCTTTAATTGTTTTTTTACACTGTCATGCCCACCTCTGAGTGGTGCCTTTGTTTTAGCCTTTTTTGCATACTCACAAACCTATCAATCAACATGCACTCTCCCATGCTGAGCCTATAAAAGCCCTGGACTCAGCCACACTTTGGGATTGCCTGCCTTCAGGCAACGGGGGCAGCTTCCTGACTTAAGGTGGAGTAGGAGATTGCCCTCTCCATATCCCCTCTCTGCTGAGAGTTGTTACTCAGTAAAACTCTCTCCCCTGTTCACCCTTCAGCTATCAGCATAACCTCATTCTTCTTGGATGACAGACAAGAACTCAGGACCCATAGAATGCAGGTATGAAAAAGGCAGTAACACTGTAGTCCTCTGCCCTCCATTGGTGCTTGGCAGCCACCCCATGCAATGGGAGGCTGCAGTGAGGCCAGGCCAGCCCCAGAGCTGCAGGCTGGAGCAGGGGCCACAGGACTGAAAGAGCCGTTAGCACACTCCCGTTAGCCAGGCTGCAAATGGTGGGACTGAAAGGGCTGTTAACATGCTGTAACACCTCCTTTGGAGCTTTGGAGTGCTGGCATCCCTGTTCAGCCACCACGTGATTTCCTAATCTAGATGCTGGTGCACAGGGCAGAGGCAGGTCGGGGCATGCCTGGCCCAGCTACTGGCTGAGTGCAGATTCTGTGGTAAGCATGGGATCTGGGCAGAAGTGTAAGCCAGGTGCAGTGCTTTGGGCCAACTGGTCAGGGTGCTTCCTGTGGCAAGCCCAGGGATGACTGAGGCCCAGGCAGGGGCATTGCCAGCCACTGAAGTCTCTGGCTGGTGAAGGGGCACCAAAAAAATCTTGTGTCAGAAGTAAAGGTAATTCTTCCACTGTGTCTGTGGAGAGGAAGTTTAGATGTAGACTCCAGTAAGATCGATGATTTAATTTGGTTAAAATGAGAGGGTTCCTTTTCTGAGGGCATTAATTTCTCAAATAAGTATTATATATTATACGCAAATTCACTCCAGATTCCCCATGAACATATTATATAAAGTAGGGGAGAAGTGTAGAATAGGTTTTAATTTCATAGAGAAATATTATTGTCTTGACATTTGTCTTTGTGTCTTATCTTCCCAAATCTTAATCTCATAGTAGAAAGAATAGTAAATAAAGCTGATGGTAATACAGAAGTGATGGTAGTCATAAAGTGAGCTGAATCAATGTATCCAAAATACTAGGACTCTGTGTCTGTGTCACTTTTACAAACCATTTATTACAACTCTACCTCAATGTTCTCACTTGTCATACTAAGTATGCTCTCAAAACAATGTGATTCCAAATATGTGAGTGTTTGGAGTAGTAGTAATTGGCTTAATTCTAGAGATGTTGTAATATTATAGGCTAGAAAATTGGAAGGCTATTCATAACTTAGAAAGAAACAATGTGCCACAAGATTAAGATCTGAAAAAGGAATACACACACACATGCATGCACACACACACGTGTGTATATAACAACATGTGAGACTTTTTCTGAGGAAGTGTTTGGAATCAGAATAGAAGAAATGGAGTCATCAGAAGACATATGATATTTGTAGCAAACTTAAAAGTAGCATTGCATTGCTTAGGGATAAACGCATTTATAACAAGCCTACAAAGCATACCAAAGTTAAACAAGAACACCAGTTGAGAGTAATAGTTACTTCTTAGAGGGACGGGAAGATGAGATACAGATGAGTAACTCAGGTGCAGCTTGAGTGATTACAAGAACGTATTATATTTTAAGGTAGATAGTGGGAAAATAAGTATATGTTTTATTAATAAATGTAAATTAATGTGCTATCTTTATCAATATGTCTATGTCATGTATTTCATTTTTAAAAAAACTGAAAACATAGTTTTCAGTCCATAGTTCATCCTTTGTACCATAGCCTATGCTTCACTAAACCTTTTCAGTTTATGAACTCTCACGCAGATTGAGCTAATATTTCTCCAAAGGCACTGTTTACACTATTTAATCTAAACAAATCTACTGATAAAATGCAATGACTTGCTTAATTGTCCAAAGCCAGGTAACTGGTTTGAACACATCTCTTTTTGAGCAGATTTGGTGTTATGGTCTTCTACCGATGTGGTATGATTACTAAGTGTCAGGAACGAGGTGCAGACGTGTAAAAATTTAGTTATAGTGGGTGAAATTCTGGTTAGTGGCCCAGGAAGATTAATCCACCTTTTCCCCATTAAATAATTACCAGAAAATAAGAGAGACATTATAGAGAATACAGACTATGATACGATGCTTTATTTTCAAGTAAATAATAAAGCTATTTTTGGTATTATTGGCACTACTGTATTTTGGAATGAAAAGAGCCTATTTATTTAAAAGTGAAGAGTATATGCTCTCAGCCATTTTTCCAGAATCACTTTCTCTTTATTCTCTTTTTGTTTTTCTTTTTTTGTGCTATATTTCCTAAATGTAAATATCATAATGGGTTCTGCTGTATACATTTAAATAACAAAGAAAATTATTTTCCATCTAAATGAAGCAGGCTCTTTGGGACTCTAATTCTTCCCAGGTTCCTCTTTGTACATTAAGTTGACTTTTCAAGTAAAATATACCACATGTACCAAAGCTCTGACGTCTACTGCTACATGTGTTTCTTCAAAGGCAGCACCTCACATGTTGATCTCTTTGCCATTCTGATGCTGTCCCCGGATCCTTTCTATTGGTCTTTTTGAACATCCTTTGAAGTGCCACATGTAACTGAAGAAAGTCCTGGGATGCATCAGCACATTACTAATTCCAGCTGCAAGCAAGCTTCCTGCTGGAGCTTAGGAACTGGAAAGAGATCATAATATGCCATCCATCTTGTTAAAATAAGGGCAAAAAGAAAGTTGTTAAAGGAAAAAATGAAAGGGAGATGACTCTCGAAATAACCTGTATGCAACTAATCTAAAGGGATCTGTCACAATCAGTTGAATTTAGTATTAGCTACTATATTCTTATAGCAAATATCAAACAAAATAATGACTCCGAATCACTGTTTTTAATGCACATCAGGATGTTTGCTCCTTTTGTTCTTTACAAATCTCATCTCACCATCACCTTTACTCCACTTTTGGATATAGGATAAATATATATTTTTAGAAAGCATTCTTGAAAATAACAAAAACAGCAAACCTCTGTAGGTTGCATATTTAAAAAAATAGCCAAACATTAGCACCCTTAGTACCTGCTGATGTTTGTGAAGTTAGTAGGCAGGCTGGTCCTGAATGTGATGAAAGAAATCACTTTCAAAATCAAGCTAACAAAATGTTCAACATATTGTGTTCATGTTCTACTTGGCCAAAGCCCAGATAATTCTGTTGAATTATATAGTGTTTGATTTGGAGTGCCTGCTTCTCTTCTTACTGTCTTTATTCTAGTTATATAAAAGTGCTGTCACAAAGTTTATTTTCTTTTAATGCAGTATGTAAATTGATCATGTGAATTCATATTCAAGTTCTTCCTACCACTCTTAAAATGATTTTATTGTGGGGAAGGTGAATGCAGATTTATTGTCTTTGTCAAGCTCATTTTCCTTCAAAATAAAATTGCTCACTTCTATTTATTAGTTTTTCTTTGTCATTTTAGATGTTCACAGAAATCTGGACCACTTCAAATCCCCATCTTAGAACTCTTCATCATAGCCCATTGTTGGAGGAACTACAAACATCTTGTGAGCCATGCTCTGGTTTTGATTACAAAGTTTTGGACCTCTTTAATCTTAGTACATAGCTATCCTAAAGACATATACCTTCTCTATCAGTCTGAGGATTCCTATTTTCTAACTCCTGTATTAGAGCTTCCATTTTGGGGGGTATTGTGTATTCTGTTTCATGCCTGTCTTAGAAAATAAATCTTCCAAGAGCTTGCTCTGAAAGGATCTGTTTGAATTAATTTGTGTGTGATCACGTATAAAAAGCCTTTATTCCGCTGGGCCCGGTGGCTCACACTTGTAATCCCAGCACTTTGGGAGGCCGAGATGGGTGGATCACGAGGTCAGGAGATCGAGACCATCTTGGCTAAGACAGTGAAACCCCATCTCTACTAAAAATACAAAAAATTAGATGGGCGTGGTGGTGGGCGCCTGTCGTTCCCGCTACTCGGGAGGCTAAGGCAGGAGAATGGCGTGAACCCGGGAGATGCAGCTTGCAGTGAGCTGAGACTGCGCCACTGCCCTCCAGCCTGGGCAACAGAGCAAGACTCTGTCTCAAAAAAAATATAATAATAATTTAAAAAGCCTTTATTCTACACTCTCAGCTGATTGATTGATAGTACAGATGAGTTTAAAATAATAAATTGTAAAGAATTTCACTTCAGAAATTTTTATTTGCTTAAAAAATACATAACATAAAACATATCATCTTGACTTTTTTGAAGTGCACAGTTCAGTAATGTTAAGTATATGCAAATTATTGTGAAATAGTTGTCTGCAATTATTTTAGCTTGAAAATCTGAAACTTTATACCCGTTAAGAATAAACAACTCACCTTTCCCCTCTTTCCCCAGTCACTGGTAACCACCATTCTACTTTCTGTCTCTATATATTTGACTACTTTAGATATCTCATATATGTGGAACTATACAGTATTTATCTTTTTGTGATTTACTTAATTCACTTAGCATAACGTTTTTAAGGTTCATCCATGTTGTAGCATCTGACAAAATTTCCTTTGTTTTTAAGGCTTGATAATATTCTGTTACATGCATGTACCACATTTTGTTTATCCAGTCATCTGCTAATCAACATTTGAGTTGCTTCTATCACTTGGCTATTGTTACTAGTGTTATCATTAATATGGGTGTGCAAATATACTTTGAGACCATGCTTTCAAAAATGTTTTGGATATATGCCCAGAAGTAAGATTGCTGTTTCATATAGTAGTTTTAAATATTTTGAGAAAACTCCATGTTGTTTTTCATAGCAGTTGCACCATTTTGCAATTCCACCAAGAGTACACAAGTGTACTAATTGCTCCACATTCTTGCCAATTTTTTTATGGGTTTTTTTCTTTTGTTTTGTTTGGTTTTTGTTTTTTATTCTTATAGTAGATATCCTAATAGATATGAAGTGCTATCTCATTGTGATTTTTGTTTGCATTCCTCTGATGATTAATGATGTTGAACATTTTCTCGTATACTTGTTGATCATTTGCGTATTATCTTCAGATAAATGCCTATTCAAGTTTTTGAACCACCATTTTTTTAATTGGGTTACTTGAGTTTTTTATTGTTGAGATGTTGTTTCTAACAAATTCTGAATATTAGTCCCTGAACAGATACATGATTTGTAAATACTTTCTCTCATTCCATAGATTATCTTTTATTCTGTTAATTCTATCATTTGATACACAAAAGTTTAATGGAGGTCCATTTGTCTATTTTTATTTTTATTGCCAGAGCTTTTGGTGCTATATCTGAGAAATCACTGCCAAGTCTAATGTTAAGGAGCTTTTCCCCTGGAAATTTCATAGTTTTAATTTTTATGTTTAGGGTTTTAATTTATTTTGAATTAAATTTGGTATGTGATGTGAAGGAAGAGTCCAATTTCATTCTTTTACATGTAGTATACAGTTTTTCCAACACTAATTCATCAATAGATTTTCCTTTCCCTATTGAATGGTCTTGGTATCTTTGTCAAATCATTTTACCACATACAAGTGGCTTTATTTCTGGGCTTTCTGTTTTATTCTATTGGTCTATTTGTCTTTATGTCAGTACAATACCTTTTTGATTACTGCAGCTTCATAATATGTTTTGAAATCAGGAAATATGAGTACTCCAGCTTAGTTACTCTTTTTCTTGTTTTGGCTAATTTGGACCCCACAAAATTCCAAATAAATTTTTGGTTAACTTTTTCCTTTTTTGCAAAAAATTGCTGTTGAGAAATTGATTGAGGTTGTATTGACTCTGTAGATTTCTTTGGATACTATGGACATCTTAACTATATTAGTGTTCCAAGCCATGAACCTGGTATATCTTTCTATATATTTGTGGCTTCTGTAATTTCTTTTAAAAATATTTTGTAGATTTCAGTACACAAGTCTTTCACCTTCTTGGTTAGATTTACATGTAAGTATTTTTTTCTCTGTTGCTCTATTACAATAAAATAGTTTTATTAATTTCCTTTACTGATTGATGACTATTCATGTACAGAAACGCAACTGATTTCTTCATGTTGATTTTGCACCTGGCAATGTTACTATATTTGTTTATTCTAACAGTTTTTGTTGTTGTCGTTGTTGTTGTTGTTGCTGTCGTTATTGTTGGGGAGGAGTGTGTCTTTCTAATTTCCTACTTGTAAGATTGTGCTATCTATGAACAGAGATAATTTTACTTCTTCCTTTCCAGTTTGGATGTCTTTTATTTCTTTTTCTTGTCTAATTGTTATGGCTAGAATTTCCCATAGTATGTTGAATAGAAGTGGCAGAGTGGGAATTCTTGCCTTGTACCTAATGTTAGAGGAAAATCCTTCAGTCTTTCCCATTGAGTATGACAGTTGTGGGCTTTTCATAAATGGTCTTCATCCTGTTGAAATTGTTTCCAGCTATTTGTAGTTGGTTTTTGTCATGAAAGGGTGTTGAATTTTGTCAAATGCTTTTTCTGCATTAATTGACATTATGATGCGGATTCTTTTTCTTCATTATGTTTATGTGTATTACAGTGATTGATTTTTGTATCTTGAAACACCTGTGCATTCCAGGAATAAATCCCACTTGGTCGTGGTGTATAATCCATGTAATATGCTGCTAAATTGGGCTTGCTAACATTTTATTGAGGATTTTTGCATCAGTATTTCTAAGGAATATTGGTCTCTAGATTTCTTTGCTTGTAGCATCTTGGGCTTCGGTGTCAAGGTAATTCTGACCTTATATAATGAACTTGATAGCGTTTCTGTTTAAACTTTTTGAAGAGTTTGAGGAGAATTGGTGTTAATTCTTCCTTAAATGTTTGATAAAATTATTCAGTAGAGCCATCTGGTCCTGGCTTTTCTTTGTAGGGAGGTCTTTGGCCATTGATTCAATCTCCTTACACATTATTGGTCTGTCCAGATTTTTTATTTCTTCTTGATGCAGTCTTGGTAGGTTGACTGTTTCTAGGGATATACTCATTTCTTTCAGGCTATTCAAATTATTGGCATACAATTGTTTATGACATTCTCCGATTGTCTTTTTTATTTTGGTGGCATCTGTTATATTATCTCCTCTTTCATTTCTGAGTTTTTTTTAATTTGAGTCTTCTCTCTTTTTTTCTTAGTTAATCTAACTAAGGGTTTGTCAATTATGTTTATATTTTTAGAAACTCTTAGTGTCATTGAATTTTTAATTGTTTTTCTACTCTCAATTTTGTTAATCTCTGTTCTTTATTGTTCCCTTCCTTCTGATTTCTGGAAGTTTTGGGTTCAGTTTATTCCTCTTTTTCTAGTTTCTTAAGGAGTAAATTTAGGTTATTGATATTAGCTCCCTTTTTGAATACATTTACAGTTATAAACTTTCCTCTTAGTACTATTTTTACTTCATTCCATAATTTGCTATGTTGCATTTTCCTTCTCATTTGGCTAATTCACCAAGAAGATAGAATAATTGATGTATTTTACAACTTTCCTTGTGTCTTTTTCCTTGACTTTTTGATCATTGAAGAATATGTTGTTTAATTTCTACATATTTGTGGATTTTCCCATTTTCTTTATGATATTGACTTTTAGTTTTATTTTATAGTTATTGTCAAAGATACTTTATATGATTTCAATTTCTTTTGAATTTGTGAAGACTTGTGTTGTGGCCTAACATGTGCTCTGTCCTGAAGATTTTTCCATAGGCACTTGAGAAGAATGTCTATTTTGGTGGTGTTTAGAGGAGTGTTCTATGTATCTGTGTTACATCCAATTTGACTGTAGTATTGTTCAATTCCCCTATTTTTTTTCTTTTTCTAATATTTATTTATTTATTTATTTATTTTTGAGATAGAGGCTTGCTCTGTCACCTAGGTTGGAGTGCAGTGGCACGATCTCAGCTCACCGCAACTTCTGCTACCCAGGTTCAAGTGATTCTCCTGCATCAGCCTCCCGAGTAGCTGGGATTACAGGCATGCACCACCATGCCCGCCTAATTTTTTTGTGTTTTTAGTAAAGACGGGGTTTCAGCATCTTGGCCAGGCCGGTCTTGAACTCCTGACCTCGTGATCCACCCATCTCACCCTCCCAAAGTGCTGGGATTACAGGTGTGAGCCACCGCACCCAGCCAAATTCTCCTATTTTTTTCTTTATCTTCTGTTTTATTTATCTGCTATTGAAAGTGTAGTATTAAAATCTCCTACTATTAGTATGCTGCTGTGTATCTCCAACTTCAGTTCTGTTTCATATGTTAAGGTCTAATATATAAATATTCATAATTGTTACATCTTCTTGGTGAAGTGACTCTTTTATTGTTATATAATATCATTTTGTCTGTTATAAGAATATTTGATTTAAATCTATTTTTGTCTGATGTAGCTTCTCCTGGTATCTTTTGGCTATCATATAAATAGATCAATTTTTCCCAACTTTTCGCTTTCAAGCTATGTGTGTCCTTAGATCTAAAATGAGTCTCTTGTAGACAACATATACTTGGATAATGTTTTTGTTTTCATTTTTTTAAATCCATTCAGCCAATCCACAATTTTTGTTTGGGGAGCCTAATCCACTTAAATTTAAATTAACTACTATTAGAGAAAGACTTACTCCTGCCATTTTGTAAATTGTTTTCCACAGATCTTATAAGCTTTTTGTATCTCCTTTTATCTCTTACCGTCATCCTTTATGATTCATTGATTTTTTTGTAGTGCCGTACTTTGATATCCTTTTCATGTCCTCTTGTGTATGTTCAAAGACATTTTCTTTGTGGTTACCATAGCAATTACATAAAATATCTTAAAGTTATACCAATATATTTTAAACTGAAAACAAATTAACGTACAAAAACTCTTGCCTTTAACAGCTGTACCCCCACATGTTATGTTATTCGTGTCAAAATTACATCTTTATATCTTATATACTCACTTTCATACGTTTCTCATTTTTAATGCTTTGCTATTTATATTATATACACCAAAATTTCTATAGTGTAGGTTATTGTATTTCTCCATTTGTTTAATTTTCCCAGAGAATCTTATATTTCATATGACGTTATGTTGCTGTCCACTGGACTTTCATTGCAACTTGAAAGACTCCCTTTAACATTTCTTTTAGAGAAGGTAACATGATAATAAACACTTTTGGCTTGATTATGTAGAAAAGTCTAAGTTTTTTTTTTTTTTTTTTTTGAGACCGAGTCTCGCTCTGTTGCCCAGGCTGGAGTGCAGTGGCCTGATCACAGCTCACTGCAAGCTCCGCCTCCCAGGTTCATGCCATTCTCCTGCCTCAGCCTCCCAAGTAGCTGGGATTACAGGTGCCCACCACCACACCCAGCTAATTTTTTTCTTTTTTATACTTTTAGTAGAGACAGGGTTTCGCCATGTTGGCCAGGCTGGTCTCAAACTCCTGATCTCAGGTGATCCACCTGCCTCGGCCTCCCAAAGTGCTGGGATTACAGGCATGAGCCAGCGTGCCCAGTCAGATACCATATTATGTTTTGACAGGTTTATTTTTTTTCTAACAGCTTTTTGAATATATTATTTCACTCCCTTCTGGCTTATAATGTTTTTGCTGATAAGTTTACTGATAATCTTATGGAAGTTCCCTTTTATGTGATGAATCATAATTTAGAAAGTAACTTTCCAGAATACTGTAGTGGGATATAGTCATCCAGTGTCATAAACTGGAAAGGGAACACATGAATCTAACTTCTTTTTAATCAAAAATCACTCAAGTCTCCTTACTTAACACAGTTCCCTCAGATCAATGGCAGAGATAACTGTCCGTGTTGTTTCTGGAGCCTTCTGAAGATTCTTTATTGTAAATTGGGCTTGCAGCTTTATCCACTACTATGATAACACTGTCTTAATCTTCTACTAACCAACTTTCAAATTTTGTTGCTATTATTGTATCTCTTGTTCTTCATTATTCTTCTGGGTTATTATTTTCAATGTATTTTTCATTATTTTATTTGGGATTATAAATGAGATATTATAAGCATCTATAGAATTAGTTATCTTAAGTGTTAATATTTCCATGTAGACTCAAGTGAGGACTTTTTTATACAACTCAATATTATTTTCTATGGTGTCAATAAAATATATTGTGTATTTAATTTCCAGGGTCTCTATTATCAGTTCATTACCAAAAAGAAGCCATTTAGTTAAAACATTCTGATTACCACTCTAGTTCTTCTTTCTATTAAGTGGTCCAGGGCCACTGTTTTAGTTTGGATTGATTGATTGATTGATTGATTGATTGATTGATTGATTTTCTGCTGTAAGGAACTGACTGAGACTGGATAATTTATAAAGGAAAGAGGTTTTGGCTCCTTGTTACTTTTGCAAATTTCTGTACCCTGCTTGAATTTCTCCTCAGAAAATGGGGTATTCTTTTCTATTTCATTGTCAGACTGAAAATTTTCCAAAATTTATGCTCTGCTTCCTTTTAAACATACATTCCAATTCCAAACCATCTCTTTGTGAATGCATAAAACTGAATGCTTTTAAGAGCACCCAAGTCACTTCTTGGATGCTTTGCTTCTTAGAAAGTTCTTCCACCAGATACCCTAAATCATCTCTCTCAAGTTCAAATTTCCACAGATCTCCAGGGCAGGGGCAAAATGCCACCTGTCTCTTTGCTAAAGCATAGCAAGAGTCACCTTTGTTCCAATTCCCGACAAGTTCATCATTTCCATTTGAGAACACCTCAACCTGGATTCATTGTCCATATCACCATCAGCATTTTGGTCAAAGCCATTCAACAAGTCTCTAGGAAGGTCCAGACTTTTCTATATTTTCCTGTCTTCTTCTGAGCCC
Source organism: Pongo abelii (assembly GCF_028885655.2). Lineage (NCBI taxonomy): Eukaryota > Metazoa > Chordata > Mammalia > Primates > Hominidae > Pongo > Pongo abelii. The sequence goes on along the minus strand of NC_071999.2, from coordinate 90,986,356 downwards.
TCCAAACTGTTCTCAACCTCTGCCTGTTACCCAGTTCCAAAGTTGCTTTGACCTTTCTAGGTATCTTTATAGCAGCACCCTACTCTCTGTGGTACGAATTTACTGTATTAGTTTGTTTTCATACTGCTATGAACAACTTCCTGAGACTGGGTAATATATAAAGGAAAGAAGTTTAATTGACTCACACTTCAGCATGGCTGGGGAGGCCTCAGGAAACTGACAATCATGGCAGAAGATGAAGGGGAAGCAAAGTACCTTCTTCAGAAGGCAGCAGGAAGAGTGCCAGATGAAAAAGGAAGAGCCCCTTATAAAACCATCAGATCTAATGAGAACTCACTCAGTATTATGAAAACACCATGAGGGAAACTGCCCCCATGATTCAATTACCTTCACCCAGTCTTTCCCTTGACAAATGGGGATTAAGGCATTATAATACAAGATGAGATTTGGGTAGGGAAACAAAGCCTAACCATGTAGGCTACCTTGCCACTTATAATTAACTGTTGTCGTTTGTCCTCTGCCACAACGTGTTTCCATTATTATTTCTGAAATTTTTAAAACAATTTTAATGGCAGAATCCTCCACTTTCATCCATGACTTAAAGAAGAAACTACTAGAGAACTCTTCATAGACACTAGTTTTCTTCACACCAATACATTTGTCATTACATAGTGAAAGGGGGTGTCATCTGACACCTTCACAGATATTTCGGGGTAAGTTGTTGATTTGTATTTAGTAAAAGTCGTTCACTACTTCTATTTTCTTAAGTCTTAGATTCCTTCTAATTTTCAACAAATAATATCTGACACCTTAACTTCATTTAGAATAGGTATGAAATACACACTCTAATCATTCACTTTAGGAAACAATTTGCACCATTCCCACTCTTGAATTTATGTGTTTAAAGAGTAATTTTAAGTACTTCCATACAAAAAAATAGTTCCATCTAAGTTTGACTTATTTCCTCCTTAGCCTGAGCCTCTTTCTTCTACTTTGGTGCCAGACTTTGTTCTGTCCCTGGGACATACTCTTATCTAACTCTTATCATAGGTCAGGACATCTGTCTCAATGCAACCATGACAGAGGGTGTAGAATTCCTACTGCAAGGTAACACTCTTGGATTTGGATAAAGATATGTGTTGTTTCAAATAAAATTATAACAGGTGCATCAGACAAGAGGAACAAATCTGTTTTTGTTGTCAACAAAAGGTTCAGAAGGATTTTTTAGTTTGCTTTATTCATAGTGTTCCCAATTTTCACTGAAAACGCTATTCCAATTCTCCGTGTTAAACCTTGTTCCAATTAATACCTTGATGGTCACATAGCATTTATTGTGAAGCTGCAAAATTAATCTAGGCTTTAAACGGCAATTTGAAGGGGCAGATTCTGCATCTGATTATTTTGCAATATGAGACTTATGGTTAAATGATCCAAGGAAATTACAGAAGCTTCCTGATCAAGTGAAAATTTTTAAACTGAAAATTTAAAATCATTAGTTTGTAATTTTCTTTCCTTAAATTGTGTGTGTTACTAATCACCAGTTCACTCCACAGACCCCCATATTTGTTAACGAAATGGCTTATTGCAGAGGCCATACACTTTACTAAAGTATGCCTTTTTTATACCCTTTATTTCAGGCAACCACAGTGATAATGTAAGTACCTAAGTGCCTAACACATCAACACGTGGTAATGACTACCAGTAGCCATATACCAGTGTTAACAAAATTCTTGCTGTTTTCAAAATCATCCATCTCTGAAATAAAAAACCCAGATTTTTGTTTTCTTGTGTATCTGTAGCTTGCAACAGCACTGTACAATGCCTCTGTCAGGTAGATCTGTCAGTACTGAAAAGACAATTCACTCTAGCTAATTTTAAGGAGACATAATTGCTATTATAAATTAAGTTATTAATCTAATATTCGGAGATCTGGGGGACAGGGATACATACTAAATTAAATATTCAGGAAACTCTTCCATTGCCACACTACAGAATGAAGCTATCAAATAGAGGAGCCTACTTAGTGTAAGAAACTGTAGAATATAAAAGCTGCCTGTTGAGATAAGAAGATGTCATCACTGCTTCTGGTTCCAGAGTCACATCCACCATGACCTGATTCATATCAGCAAAACTGATGCATTTTGCCTTCCTCACTGGCTCCATGACTCAATTACAAATTCAAGTCATGTACCAGTGAAACTGCTTAACAGAATATAAATCATATCTAGAATCCTAGTATACTGGAAGAGAGTTAGAGGGAATCTTGAGCAAACCAATCTAAATTATCTGCTTCACCTGATCACTTCAGAAAAAAAAAGAGAGATAAAAGCATATTGAGTCAGTTTACAGGTAATTCAGCTGGATATGTCAGCACTGTGTCAAAGTAAGCTTCTCTGTCATTACAGCCTTACTAAGCACTGGCACTGAAGAATACGAGAGCAGGGAAATTCTCACAGTAAGTAGAACTAGCAATTCTCTACCTTATTTGCTTTATGCCTAAAAGAATAATTGCTCTGAGGTCAATATCTGTACCAGTTCCTATCATGTATCTGATGGTCAGGACTTAGGTCAGAAATTTGGAATGGCAAAAGCTGGAAAACTGGAATTAAAAGGCTGAGCTGTACATAATGGGCCACAAATCTGCATATGTACATAATTTACGTTAATGCTTTTCAAATGGTGTTAGGATACTATATAAAAGATACATGACTGTGTTTTACTGCTGCTACTGTAGCTCCAATCTTATATCTTAATATTCTCCCAGGAGTGATTTACTGCTTCCAAAGTTGGGAAATCATTTTTTAAATGCTTATACCTCTTACCAGAAACCATATTTACCTTAATATAATGTTTCAGATGTCAAAACACTGGGAGGGAGAGGAGTGGCGCATGGCATTTACTAATAAAATAACTTACATGGTAGGGTGGACATTCACTGTAGGCCAGACATTGTCCTAAGTGCTTCACATATTTTACTTATCTAATATACACAGCATTCTGTTAATATTCTGTTCTGCCCAGCCTGAAAAGGCAGGATGGATACTCCTACATCGAAAATTCAGTTCAGATGTTGCCACTGATGTTGCTACATGCTCACACCAAGAGGATAGGAAAAGGTTTTCTGCAAATATAATTGAGTCTGAAGGAGCACGAAGGTCTCTCAAAATGTCTTGAAAGAGCAAACAAAGAAGAATGGCTTAAGTTTTTTTTATGAATAGGGGTATGACTGGGGGGTAAGAGTTCCTCTGCATGGGCAGGGGCTTAGATGATGTGATTCTTTCATCAGCAGCAAAGGACGGAGAACCTGGACTTTCTCATCAGCTTGTGCATGTGTGGGGAACAAAGAAAAGAAGGTGGTGCAAAATTAAAAACTGATAGCAGTCACCTATGAATACATGGTTGCAGATTCTTTATTCTGCTTCATCCTTGCTTTTTGATTGCTGACTGTAACATGCCATGTTGCATTTAATTGAATTTGGATATGTTTAAATCAGCCAGTATGATGCTCTATGATGCCTGCATCCTGAGGCGAGTAAGTAAGATGAAAGTTCCCATTGAATGCCTTATTAAGATCTCAGCATTGTGTATTTCGATAAGTGAAATGAGTGCCTTGGTCACAGCAATAATATTTAGAACTCTGAAATAGCCAAATGTGTTTTGGTGAGATCTCGTGTTTTGGCTTTAGTATATGTAGCCTGTGTAGAGATGTATGTTATATTGATTTGTATTTTGGGGTTCTATAAGGTAGAAGATTGCCAGAATTCTTCTCCTTAATGGAGGTAACTTTTATTCAGTAGCTCGAGAATCTGTAAAAATGTTCAGGTGGGGCTGATTGTTAGCCAGGGCATCTAGCACTGACAGCTGCCTGAGATTTGGCCAATTGTGTCATTTGGATCTGGTCTTTGATCAGAAAAGTCTCATTTATGGGATGAAAAGCAGAAGGAATGAAAAGCAGCAACTCTTCACTGAGTTCTATCACATTCATGGGTTCAATACTATCCACAAAGTGTAAGAACTCATTTAAGTAATCTCAAGAAACTCCCCAGGTAGCCATGAGGTCTGGCAAAAGCTTACTCCTTCAACACCATGGAATCTGACAAAATACTAAACTGAGGGGAGGCCAACCACTTCCCATAACAGGGATATACTGGAAGGTACAGGTTTGGTCCATCTGGTATCAAGGAAGGCTTGGCAGCCATGCAGAATGTGAGTCATTGCTTCCATGACCCGAGGCACACAGAACAGCAGAGTAGGGAGACTCACAAGTTCAGGGACTGTGAGAGCTTCTTTTTCCAGGAGAACATAGTGTGCAGCCAGCAACTGCCTCTCTAAGAGCATATATCATGGGAAAAGAAAGATAATGTTGGGTGGAGCAGGGGGAGGATTCCCACACATGGGAGGGTTAAGGGAGACAACTGAAAGATATTCAAAAAAAGCAAAGGAAAAATGATTACAGAAAAACAAACAATACTGGGATAGAAGGAACAATGGTATAAAAAGGATAGATTGATGTACCAATGTTTTTTTTTTTTTAAGGAGGGTCATTTAGTACAGGGATGTCCTGAAAGATAACATTCAACATGAGTGGAAATAATTTTATTGGAAGTGGTAGATGTGAAAATAGGTTTTGATTTGAGGTATAAATGTTGAATAAGCAATTTAAGAATAAAAAGATAAAAATCAAATTATATTTAAGAAGGACATGGGTTTCAGTAAAGATTCCTTATATTTTTTTCTTTTTGGGGGTATATATATTTTAAAATAAATTTTAATGTGTATATTTAAGGTATACAACATGATGTTATAAGATACATTTTTTATTACTTACAACAATTAAAAAATTAATGTTTCCTTTAGACACATAGAAAATACAAATTAGAAATTATTATGAATTCTATTGTCAAACTTAAACACTGCTAACAATTTGTATATATCTTTCCTGAAATACATTCTTATTTATGGAATCCTATTACATATACTGCTCTGAAAACAGATACTTCTGACAAGCTATGAGGGCCAATAGATACTAATACATTATCATTTCAACATACTTTTATTTTGTTAGACTTACAAAATATATTTTTTATTTTTATTTCTTCTTCTTGTGTTTTTGTGATAATAATTATTTATAGATCAAACCTATTAGCCTATTTTCCCCATTATTCACTTAAAAAAAATTAACAAAGAGTGCATATACACCCAAATACGCCGAGGTGACAATTTTTTTTCACTACAAGGAGCTGTGAATGCTTATAAACTGAAAATAAAGATCCAGAAATGAAAATTATTCTTGGTAGAAGCAATAAAATACATGCAGTTAGGTCTCTGAGGGAATAGGCGAAATTTTGATTCATGAAATAAAGGAAAAGACTAGGCTTAGATAGAAAGAGGATATTATTTTACTGAAAGGTGAGAAATGGAAGAAAAATGTAAGTAGTTACATGTGCATACAAAAACTTGAGAGGATACTTGAAAACAATATTCTTTGCAAATAGCAGTTAATAGTTAGGATAGATATCTGAGGAAAAGTGAAATTTTATTGTTGGTAGACAGGAAAAAGGTAGGAAGAAACAAGAAAACTGGCAATTAAAATGAAATGAGAAGTCATGGGATAAGATGCACTTGAAGCTTCACAAACCCACATAACGAAACATTGCTTTTGATTTTCCAAAGTGTTTTGAGGACCTAGATTTAGGAACATTGATACAGTTTGTAGGTGAAGGAGCACAACACAATTTTTCTCTTTGGAGTATAGCCTGGAGAATAGTTGATGTGATATAAATGTAGTCAAGGCCAGAAAAAGGAGAAAATGAAAAAAAAAAGAAGATTATAGGATTGGGAGAGAATGAAGGAAAGACAGAATTTAAAAGTGGGATGCTTTCGTCCATAAATATAGAAAAATAAGTATGCAGAAGAAAGGAATTTTATGGCCTTCCAGATGCTGGGTAAATTAATATGTCATGGAGCTTATAAAAAAATAAAGGAAATAATCACAGATCAAAATATTTGGTTTAAATGTTGAGCAACACTCTGTTTCAGCAACCGTGAAAACTAAATTTTAAAAATCAGATGTGTAAAAACATATAAGAGTCAAGGAAACAACAAAGACAAGATGAACAAAAATTCCAGAGAAGGAAGGGTTCTTTCTAGGTGGGCTGGCAATCACCACGTATTTTGTTCCTAGGAGTACTGCAGAATCTAGTCATGAGCTGATCTGGTGCGCCCAGACAGACTCCACTTGAAAGGGAGAGAAACCAGCAGAGCTTGTGGTAATCACTCGGAGCTAGCGGTCATTTGAAAATGGAAACCACGAGGCCAAACTCATAATCATATTTTCCTTTGCCCAAAACACAGCCCTTATTTTAGGCTGTGGGTGAAGTGTTTGGTTAGAAGCTAAAAGATGAAGTTTTCTGCAGTCTCATAGTGCTTGGCAAGCAAAGGCCCCACAGAGGGAGGGATTCTGCCACAAGCACATGGCTAGTCTTCCTGTCCAGGCATTTGCCAGAGTTTGAAGCTGCCTGAAACAGGAAATTAAGAGCTAAACTCAAAAATTCCAAAGGGAACAACAGAATCTCTTCCATTCTTCCAGGGATGAACAGCCACAGCACCACACACTGCTGAATCCAATGTCCCGGACACCTTCACTTAAGGGACAGAAGTGAATCCCCCTCTGACCAAGGTTAGTGTTAACGTAATCAGCAAAACAAATGATGTTTAGTACAATTAATCTTATTGTAAAATGCAAGTAATAAAACCAACCTCATTAACTTTTGTAAAAATTAAATGAGAAAAATATTGTGTGTGTGTATATATATACACACACATATGTATACATATACATGTATCTGTAAGCATATATATGTTTAAATAGAAGGATAGTTCTCATCAGGAGAGCTCTGCCTCCTAACCTAAATACCTCTAAAGGCCCAACCTCCTAACACCATCATACTGGGAATTAGGTTTAAACATATAAATTTGGGGGAAGCACAAAGATTCAGACGATGACACAGACTGACCTAACAAAAGCACAGCGAGGTTTCCAAAGATGAGTATTGAAGAACCTGGACAATGTAAGATTCACACTTCATTGTAAAGACTCTTTCAATGAATTATATGCAAATAAATATCTTCAAATTCCTTAGAAATTAATAGGACACTGGGCACAGTGGCTCACACCTGTAATCCCAGCACTTTGGGAGGCCGAGGCAGGTGGATCCCTTGAGGTCAGGAATTCCAGACCAGCCTGTCCAATGTGATGAAGCCCCATCTCTACTAAAAATACAAAAATTAGCTGGGCGGATGTGGTGTACACCTGTAATCCCAGCTACTAGGGAGGCGGAGGCAGGAGAATCACATGAACCTGAGAAGCAGAGGTTTCAGTGAGCTGAGATCACGCCCCTGCACTCCAGCTTGGGCGACAGAGCAAGACTCTGTCACAAATAAATAAATAAACAAACAAACAAACAAACAAGCAAACAGAAAGCCATAGGAGAGGCAACAGTATCTATAGTTTGTTTTAAATGTGTGTAGCAAAATGTACAGGCATACCACCTTTCATTTCACTTTGCTTTATTGCACTTCACATATTTTGAATTATTTACCAGTTGAAGATCTGTGGCAACCCTGCTTCCAGCAAGTCTATCAGTGCCATTTTTCTAACGTGTTTACTTTGTGTTAATATGTTTACTTTGTGTTTCTATTACACATTTTGGTAATCTGAGCAATATTTCCAACGTTTTTGTTATTATTACATCTGCTATACTGATTTGTAATTAGTGCTCTTTGACATTACTATTGCAGTTGTTCTGGGTGCCATATCCATGCCCATATAGGATGACAAGCTTAATTGATAACTGCTGTATGTGTTCTGACTGCTTCAGAGAATGATCATTGCCCCACCTCTCTACTTCCCTCTCTACTTCTTCACAGGCCACCTATTTTATTCCTAAAGACACAGCAATATTGGAATGAGGACAGTTAATAACCCTACAATGGCCTCTAAATGTTCAAGGGACAGAAAGAGTTGCATATCTCTAACTCTAAATAAAAAATTAGAAATAGTTAAGATTAGTCAGAAAGACATGTAGAAAGCCAAGATAGGCCACGAGCTAGACCTCTTGTGACAAAAAGTGAGCCAAGTCTTCAATGCAAAGGAAAAGTTCTTGAAGGAAAGTATAAGTGCTACTCCAGTGAACCCAAGAGTGATAAGAAAGTAAAACAGCCTTATTACTGTATAGAGAAAGTTTTAGTGGTCTGGGTAGATTAAATCAGCCCCAGAATTATCTTAAGCTAAAGACTAATACAGAAAAAGACCCTAACTCTCTGCCATTCTTTGAAGGCTGAGAGAGGTGAGGAAGCTGCAGAGGAAAATTTAAAGCTAGTGGAAGTTGGTTCATGAAGCTTTAGGGGGAAAAGCAAAAAACTACCTCTGCTAACATAAGAATGCAAGGTGAAGCAGCAAGTGCTAATGTAGAAGCTACAGCAAGTTATCCAGAAGACGTAGCTAATATAATTGATTAAGACAGATGCACTAAACAACAGATTTTTAATACAGATGAAACAGCCTTATACTGGAAGAAGATGCAATCTAAGACTTTCATAGCAAAAGAGAAGTCAATGTCTGGCTTCAAAGTCTTGAAGGATAGGTTAACTCTTGGGCTAATGCAGCTGGTGACTTTAATTTAAAGCTAGTGCTCATTTACCATGCTGAAAATCTAAGGTCCTTTAAGAATTCTGCAAAATTCACTCTAAAATACAACAACGAAAATCCACACGACAGCACATTTGTTTACAGCTTGATTTACTGAATATTTTAAGCCAACTAGTGAGATCTACTACTCAAGGAAAAAAAATAAAAAGACTGCTTTCAAAATATTACCGCCCACCGACAATACACCTAGTCACCTAAGAGCTCTGATGGAGATGTACAAAGAGATTAATGTTGTTTTTATGCCTGCAAACACAACATCCATTTTGCAGCCCATAGATCAAGAAGTAGTTTTACTTTCGAGTTTTATTACCTAAGAAATAAATTTTCTAAGGCTATAGCTGCCATAGATCATGATGGATTTGATGGGTCTGGTCAAAGTAATTTGAAAACCTTCTGGAGAAGATTCACCATTCTAGATGCCATTAAGAACATTCATGATTTGTGGGAAGAGGTCAAAATATCAACATTAACAGTACATTGGAAGAAGTTGATTCCAACCTTCATGGTTGACTTTGAGAGAGGTTCAAGATTTTTGTGGACGAAGTAACTGCAGATGTGGTAAAAATGGCAAAATATCTAGAATTAAAAGTGGAACCTGAATATATTACTGAATTTCATCATCAAATATTAATGGATTAGAAGCTGCTTGTCATGAATGATCTAAGAAAGTGATTTCTTGAGATGGAAACTACTCCTGGTGAAGATACTGTGAACATTGTTGAAATGTCAATAAAAATTTTTGATTAGTACATAAACTTACTTGATGAAACTGCCCCAGGGTTTGAGAGAATTTTCCCCAATTATGAAAGAAGATCTCCCCGGGACGCAGTGGCTCACGCCTGTAATCCCAGCACTTTGGGAGGCCGAGGCGGGCGGATCACCTGAGGTCAGGAGTTTGAGACCAGCCTGGCCAACATGGCGAAACCCTGTCTCTACTAAAAGTACAAAAAGGAAAAAAAATTAGCTGGGTGTGGTGGCAGGCGCCTGTAATCCCAGCTACTCGGGAGGCCGAGGCAGGAGAATTGCTTGAATCCAGGGGGCAGAGGTTGCAGTGAGCCAATATCGCACCATTGCACTCCAGCCTGGGTGACAAGCGTGAGACTCCATCTCAAAAAACAAAGAAAGAAAGAAGTTCTACTGGCCAAGTGCAGTGGCTCACTCCTGTAATCCCAGCACTTTGGGAGGCCAAGGCAGGTGGATCACGAGGTCAGGAGATGGAGACCATCCTGGCTAAAACGGTGAAACCCCGTCTCTACTAAAAATACAAAAAATTAGCCGGGTGTGGTGGAGGGCGCCTGTAGTCCCAGCTACTCGGGAGGCTGAGGCAGGAGAATGGCGTGAAGCCCAGAGGCGGAGCTTGCAGTGAGCCCAGATGGCGCCACTGCACTCCAGCCTGGGATACAGAGCAAGATTCCGTCTCAAAAAAAAAGAAAGAAAGAAAGAAAGAAGTTCTACTTTAGGTAAAATGTTATCAATCAGCATTACATGCTACAGAGAAATCTTTCAGGAAGAGTCCATCAATGTGGCAAACATCATTATTATCTTATTTTGGAAGTTGCCACAGCTACTCTAAGCTTTAGCCACCACTACTCTAATCAGTCAGCAGCCAATAGCATCAAGGTGAAATCATCCACAAAAGAAAATATTATTATTGCTGGAGGTTCATTTGATTGTCAGCATTTTTTACAATAAAATATTTTAAAATTAAGATATGAATATTGTTTTCTAGATTATTCCATAGTACATTTAATGTACCTCAGTATAGGGTAAATATCATTTTTGTATGCACTCAGGAACCAAAAAAATTGTATGACTCTTTTTATTTTGACATTGGCTTTATTGTGGTGATCTGGAACTGAACCTGCAATATCTCTCTGAGGTATACCCGTATGGTGTTTTTATTTCATCATATGTTTCATCATGCACAGCAGTATTTTATTAGTGTGATAGTAAGGACCCAAACAAAGAGTCTCTCCCATTATTATTGTTCCTCAGTTGGGCAAATCCTTTAGGATAATTGCTGTTGAAATTATGGTTTTTAGATTTGAGTAGCTCCCTCCAAAGAACCTAGGTATATCACAATACATATATGTATTATTAGGTCACCTGTAACCTAATAAAAATGAAGCCAAAACATATAAGTTGTAAAAAAGGATTTATGATCTATGTCATTTCTGTGAGTGACATGCTTTATAGTTGGAGACTCAGAGTAAGTAGAAGCAGTGAAATATCCCTGATCCCTTTAGACTTGTTTTTTTCAACTGCACAAGTAAAAATGCTTTGTTTTTAAATTTTTGTCAACTACATTTATCTAATATTCCAAGAGGCAGGAAATTGATGAATGAAGCAATTGAAACAAGGAAACAGTTTTTTCTTTTGTAAAAAATAATTTCAACTTTTATTTTAGATTCAGGGGTTACATATGCAGGTTTGGTACCTGGGTATATTGCATGATGCTGAGGTTTAGGGTAAGACTGATCCTGTCACCCAGGCACTGAGCATAAATAGTACCCAACAGGTACTTTTTCAATTTGTCCCCTTCCCTACCTCCCTCCAGCAGTCCCCAGTTTTTTTGTTGCCATTTCTTTGTGCATGAGTACCCAAAGTTTAGCTCCCACGTATGAGAATATGTGGTATTTTATTTTCTATTCCTGCATTCATTCACTTAGGATAATGGCCTCCAGCTACGTCTATGTTGCTGCAAAGGACATGATTTCATTCATTATTATACCACAGATTATATGTACCACATTGTCTTTATCCAATCTGCCATTGATGGGCACTTAGGTTGATCCCACGTCTTTGCTATTGTGAATAGTGTTACAATGAATATGTGAGTTCATGTGTCTTTTTGGTAGAATGATTTACTTTCTTTTGAATATATATCTAGCACTAGCATGGAATGTTTTTCTATTTGTTTGTATCATCTGTGACTTCTTTCAGCTGTGTTTTGTATTCCTCCTTGTAGAGATCTTTCAACTCCTCGGTTAGATGTATTTCTAGGTGGTTTTTTTGGTGGCTATTCTAAATGGGATTGCATTCTTGATTTGATTCTTAGCTTGAATATTATTGATGTACAGAAATGCTACTGGTTTGTACATAGAGTTTGTATCCTGAAACTTTACTGAAGTTACTTCTTTGTTCCAGGAGCCATTTGGCAGAGTCTTTAGGGTTTTCTAGGTACAGAATTATATTGTCTGTGAAGAGAAGTAGTTTGTCTTCTTTTCCTATTTAGATGTCTTTTATTTCTTTCTCTTTCCTGGTTGCACTGGCTAGCACTTCCAGTACTGTGTTGAATAGAGTGGTGAAAATGGGCATTCTTGTCTTGTTCTAATTCTTGGAAGGAGAATGCTTCTAACTTTTGCCCATTCAGTATGATGTTGGCTGTGGGTTTGTCATAGATGGCTGTTATTATTTTCAGCCATGTCCCTTTAATACCTAGCCTGTTGAGGGTTTTTATCATGAAAAAATGTTGCATTATGTCAAAAGGTTTTTCCACATCAGGGGTATCAGAATCATGATATCTGATATTTAAGGCTAGAGCAGCATGGATAATTGGTTCCAGACAATGCTTTGACATTCAACGACTATATATTGGAAATGAAGTGTCTTCATATTACCATCCTAGTACAGCTTACAGCTACAGAAAATAATGTTCACACCTACTTTCAAATGAATACTTGAGTCAGATAAAAATAATTTGCATGAAATGAGTAAATAATTTTTTAATTGCTAGCATGTATATACAATATATATAACATTATCATTTGTTTTCTCTTTTTATTGACTTAATATGAATTATTATTTGTACCATGGCCATTTTGTTTTTGCTCTTGTATACAGAAATGTTATAAAATACATTATGAACAGACTTACATGAACGGCATTCAACATATATTTTATCTGCCTATCCATTAACTCTGTGAAATCAGCACCTTAGATTCTTAGTTTCATTTTATAACTATAATCTAACTCCAAAAGCAACATAAATGTTCTCATATATTTAAATCTATCATGTTTAAAATTGAATCCAGAATTCTGGAACAGAGACATAAGTAGGGTGATTTATGAAAGCACAGAGACCAAAATTATACTACACACACACACACACACACACACGCACACACATCATAATCCGAAAGGGGTTAAAACTACTTAGAATTGACCAGGCGCAGTGGCTCACACCTGTAATCCCAGCACTTTGGGAGGCTGAGGCGGGCGGATCGCTAGGTCAGAGATTGAGACCATCCTGGCTAACACGGTGAAAACCCGTCTCTACTAAAAATACAAAAAAAAAAAAAAAAATAGCCGGGCGTGGTGGCAGGCGCCTGTAGTCCCAGCTACTCGGGAGGCTGAGGCAGGAGAATGGCATGAACCCAGGGGGCGGAGCTTGCAGTGAGCCAAGATAGTGCGACTGCACTCCAGCCTGGGCGACAAGAGTGAGACTCGTCTCAAAAAAAAAAAAAAAAAAACTATTTATAATTAACAATAACACAATAAACATAAAAAAGCAAAGTGTTTTTATTTGGCCACTTAAAAAAACCTAACCTGAGGGTTAGAAACTATGTGGTAAGTATGATACTTAATTTACCTTGATCATGTAACATTTGACATAAAGCAACCTATTGTTGAAACTCAGGGGTTGCTTTTAATGGATGATCAAAGTAAGTAGTTTCTTGAGATGGAATCTATTATTGGTGAAGATGAACTGAACATTGTTGAAAAGTCAACAAAATATTTAGAATATTGCATAAACCTAGCGGATAAAGCAGTGGCAGGGTTTGAGAGGATTTTCTCCAATTTTGAAGGATGTTCTATGGTGGGTAAAATGCTATTAAACAGCATCGCTTAGCATGCTACAGAGAAATATTTCATGAAAGGAAGTGTCAATTAGTGCTGCAAACTTCAATGTTGTCTTATTTTAAGAAATTGTCACAGCCACCTCAACCTTTAGCAACCACCACCCTGATCGATCAGCAGCCATCAACAATGAGGCAAGAACCTCCACCAGCAATATGATTCCCACTCAGTAGACTTTCACATAATTGCTAGCATTCTTTAGCAACAGGCAATAATTTATTTCTAAATTAAAATATTTATGTTGGTTTTTAGACATAATGCTATTGTACTCTTAAAAAACTATAGTATAGTGGCCGGACACGGTGGCTCATGCCTGTAATCCCAGCACTTTGGGAGGCCAACGCGGGCAGATCATGAGGTTAGGAGATCGAGACGATCCTGGCTAACATGGTGAAACCCTGTCTCTACTGAAAATACAAAAAATTAGCCAGGCGTGGTGGGCGCCTGTAGTCCCAGCTGTTCAAGAGGCTGAGGCAGGAGAATGGTGTGAACCCAGGAGGCAGAGCTTGCAGTGAGCCAAGATGGTGCCACCGCACTCCAGTCTGGGTGACAGAGCGACACTCTGTCAAAAAAAAAAAACAAAAGAAACAAACAAACAAAAAAAACACTACAGTATAGTGTAAGCATAACTTTTATGTGAACTAGAAATAAAAAAAGATTGTGACACACTTTACTGTGATATTTGCTCTATTGCAGTGGTGGGCTTAACTAGCAATATCTCTGAGGTTTTCCTGTACTTGGTTGAACATATGGCAATCACCTTATCCTTCAGGATTAGTTTGATTTTTGCAGGGGCAGGTCTGGCAAATTAATTAGAAATATCAGTTACTACTACTTTTGCATCCTATAACATTTAAGGATGACATTGTTTCCTGGCAGTTTCTATGGGATTGTTATTATTTTAATTTAATACCCATTTCAGAGGCTTCAATCTAGCCATTCTATTTATATTAGCTCTCAATCTATGGCACAAAGAACCAAAATGGTGGGACTGTATGATTTAACAAGTATGTTTATTCTAATAATGCATTTGGGGACCGGGTAAATAAATGACTGCCCTGTAGTTCTGTAGATAAACCCAGTTTACCCACTGTGATCTGGGCCAAGGGTGACATTTCATTTATTACCTGATTGTCATATACCATAACATATCTTCCTAGGTCAGGAGCCAATACTGAAATATTCCACATATGAAATATATCTTATTACACTGTATATTTTGAGACTGGATAATTAACCACAGGAGATACTTGTAGTGCGAATGGGACCACTGTGAGTCAGACTCAAGCCAGAATTAGCTTCAACTATCATCTAACCTGCACAAGTTTTCTCTCTGATTCATGGCCTATGTTGGATTTTAGATCATTGAAGATCAGTGTCAATTTAGAGCCAGCATCTAATAATCCCTGTATTAGCCCATTTTCACATTGCTATAAAGAACTATCTGAGACTGGGTAATTTATGAAGAAAACAGGTTTAATTGACTCACAGTTCTGCAGACTGTACCGGAAGCATGGCTGGGAGACCTCAGGAAACTTACAATAATGGCAAAAGGGCAAAGGGGAAGCAGGCTCATTCTTTACGTAGTGGCAGGAGAGAGAAAGAGTGAAGGGGGAAATGCTACACACTTTTAAACAACCAGATCTTGTGAGAACTCACTGACTATCACGAGAACAGCATGGGGTAAATCCGTCCCAATTATCTAATCACCTCCTACCGGGGCCCTACCCTAATACTGGGTATTGCAATTGAACATGAGATGTGGTGGGGACACAGATCCAAACCATATCAACCCCTAACAGCTCGGAGCATTTCATGTCTCTAATGTATAACGGATAGGACAAATTTACGGTGTGCATGAGATGGGTTATAGAGTACCTTCAGAGTTTCTGGATTCCCCCTTATCAAAGGTCTGTTGGTCTGTGATCTGTTTAAGTGAATCGGTAAGAAGCCATGAATTGCCACTCTATTGGTTCAACTTCTTTGTCTTCCTATTAAACTTATAATAATCATCATTTTTATTATTTGCAAAATCTTATGGGAAGCCATAATTTAAGGTTTTTCTATTTCTTAGATATTTCTTGACTCTATAACCAATTAGCCACATACTCAGATGCCTGATGGCTTGCATTTATCTTTGCCTTTCATGGTTAACATTATCATTTGACCTCTACTGTGCCAGGATCCCATTATTCCCATTGACAGCTGGAAACTCAATTCATTACAACATCGTCCAACCTCCCGTATGGTCTACAGAAGTCAGTAAGCTCACGTGACTGTACATCTTTTCAAGGATGCTCAAATGCCTTTGGAAATATTCACTCCAAATTACTCCTTTTCAGTTTGTCATCTGTTTCCTTCTGAGAAGTTTACCTTTGCCTATATAAATAGCTGAGGGCAAACAACTTTTTAAAAAATTTATTTTTATAGGCTATCTTCTTCCATACCATGTTTGGTATTTCTGTGACTGGGGTATTTTGAGATCTACATCGCACTCTAGGCTGGAGGTGATTAGGGCTTGTGCGTTGGGATCCTGAAGAGTTTTGTTTTTGTGGCAACTGCAGCTGGTGAAGTCCTTGGAAGTTGTTATGCAGGGATGGCAAGTTCCCTTCAATAGTGATGCAAAGACTATTTGGCTGAGGAAGGAGTTTCAAGTGTCCAGGGGGCTTAAGGTTTTCAATCTTACCTGATTCTTTACAAATGTCCCCCTTCCATGTATCAAGGCCCTACTCCTTGCTTGCCACTGACCTTATATTAACTAACTTCAGAGGTCAGATAGAGTTGAGATTATTATTAATGCCACAACTCTGAAACCCTCAAAAGGCTCTGGGATTGCTATACATGTATCCATGCTTTAAATACAAGAAATAAAGCATTCGTTTACTAATACCGTCAAGGCTTTTTAATAGTTTTTGTTGATGCTGTAGTTGTTGCCTTCACTTAGCACTTAAGGCCTCAGACTCAGAAAGGTGCCTCATAATTAATGTTAAGGTTCACTATGCAAAGACGAATTGGGAAATGGAGATCCATCCTCAGAGAAACTGAGTGGTTTATATTTAAACATTTTGTGTCTGTGTCTTTCTTTGCCACTAAGCATATAGTCAACCAAGGCACATGTTGGCATTTGAAAAAAGTGGTGTGTGGCAGGAGTTTTCTCAGTCTCTTTTCATGAGGTAGGGTTTCTGCGGGTCTCCATCAGATCCAGGCTTCATGCAGTAAGCCTAACTTTAATCCTGTTTCTGGTCATGGGAAGCAAACCAGCACAACCACTGCACAATTATAGCTCAGAGATCTGTGACTTTAAGTCTTATCTCCAACTCTTGTAGGAATTTTTCTGTCATACACAGTTCTATTTTTCTTTCTGTAGCTCAGCTGTCTTAGGTATTTTTCTTCATTGCATTCAAGTAAACATTATATGTTGAGACATAGGGGATTATTGTCAGAGCAGGAATTCACTGATCATTTTGATTGGAGGTATGTACATACATTTTATTGATGGTTGGAAATTCATAATTTTTCATTCAGAATATTAAAATAAAATTCAGTTGCATCAATATGTTCCCATAACAATGTGACATTTGTTAACTGCATTCACCATTTATAGTTACCATTAAGATTAAATAAACTACCCAGGTTATTAGTTTTCTATTGCTGCTGTAACAAACTACTATAAACATAGTGGCTTAAAATAACACAAATTTGTTATCTTTCAGTTTTCTATGTTAGAAGTCTGAACTAGGACTTACTGCCTAAACTCACCATACCTGTAGGGCTGTATTACTTTCTAGAGGCTTTACGGTAGAATTCATTTACTTGCCTTTTCAGCTTCTATAGGCCACCCCTAGTCCTTATCTTGTGGCCACATTCTTTATCTTCAACACCAGCAAGATTAAGTTGTCATTTTCTCTGAGCCTCCTTCTCGCCCATCTCTCTGATTCTGACAATTCTAACCCTTCTTCCTTATGTAAGTAAGCATCCTATGATTACGTTGGTTGCACTAGGGTTAACCAAGGATAATCTTCTGATTTGAAAGTAATCAAATTAGCAAACTTAATTCCAGCTGTAACCTTAATCTCCCTTGTCATGTAACAGAACGTAGTCACAAATTCTGGGGATTAGGACATGGACATTTTTGGGAGGCCATTATTTTTCCTATCACACTATTTTTGGGTTAGGTCTTATTAGTTTGAAACATCTAAATAGGAAAATCTAAGCGTCGTCAATATTAAATCCACATTCAATGTAACTTCATTTTTAACTGGAAAATTCTTACACAGATGTATCCAACAAATATGATTTTAAGCAAAGTAATCATAGCCTCCTTGTTAGACAATCATTTTTATATATTTTCCACATTTGCAGAAGAGAGGCTTTGTAGTGGGAGAGTAGAAAATGCCAAAGAAACAATGGTTCCTTTTTTGGGGATAGCCTTTTCATCTGACATCTCTCAGAAAACTATTCCTTTTAAATCTAAATTACAGAGGACCACAATAACCTTATATCATTGTAGTTAGTTGAATCACCAAACTGCTGCATGTTCTTCCATTAAGAAATTACTCTATTTTCTAGAATTGCACCAAATGTAATTTAAGACAAAGCAAAGAATAAGGATGTGTTCATTCATTCATTCATTCATTCATGCATGCACTCAATTGTTTTTAGCATGCACTGCATGCCTAAGAAACTTTGCTATTTACTATGGATATTGTTATGAGAAACACATACTTTTTATCTCACTATAATTTCTTTCATTTTGTTTTAATCTAGGTATTAGTAATCAAACACACTTGTTGAAATCCATAAATTGTGCTTGAATTTTATTTTAATTTTTTGTTTGTTCTAGTGGTGGTATTGATTTTGGTTTGCCCAACTTTGCCTATATCCAACACAGTTGATACTGTTATGTTGATCCTCCAACTGTGTTAACCATTAACACATTTAATTATTGTTGCTTCAGTGTTTTGTGGAAAAAAAGTCTATTGTATATTTAAAAATTTTTTCTGTTGTTATATGATTGAGTTTTTATTCTACTTCGTTGAGTGAGAGTTCTAACTTTCTAGAGTAACATACATAAAATAACAGTAAAGAAAACTTTATCTATGTCTGTGAATATATATGACATGATTACAGCGCAATACACTGTACTGCCAGTTGAGATATTTTAATTGATTTCTCATTCTGTAAGCCACAACAAACAGCCCTCAGCACTTCAGCAAAGTAGTAAAAGTTATAAAGGTCCACATATATATACCTTATTCACCTGCAGGGGAATGAATTAAATAGCACCTGAGCTCGTGTGTGGCACTTGGGCAAATTTAAACTCAGGCCTAGCAAAAAAGGCCACAGAAATATAGAGATATTATTTCTTAGGAGATAAGAGTTTGGATTTTTAGGATGGAAAAATATTAGTTTAGTAGCATTCAGTAGAAATGCACAAATAAATCTTGATGATGTAATGTTTTATATAATAATATTCTCTTGCTTTGCATCAGTTTTACACGTGTATACATCTTTGCAGAATGCTTCTTAAAATTATTTTCTTTGTTTTATGTATAAATTATGGTTACTTTAACCATAATATTTAGTTTATTCCCCATCTATCAAGAAGGTTATATAATAATAATAACTTAGATTTCCAAAGAATTGTGTATTTACATAGGTTTTAAAAATATATTATTCTATAAGATTCTATTTCCTTTTGCTATAGATTATTTCAAACTGCATTTTGATTTCTTCTAATTGCCTTTTTCTTCACGTGTATGTATTTTTAAAAAACTGTTTTGAATATTCCAGATACTGATTATCTTGGTGGAATCTTGGAAAAGCTAAGCAGCTTCACTCTTAATAAACAGACCTTGATTAGCAACAAGTAGTGCAGAGGGAGCTCCTCACAACTCGACCAGTGAACCTAATTTGAGAACTGAAGGAGAAATAAACATCTGTGCAGATCAGGTATTGCTAAGAGAATGCTGGTATTAGAGCTGAAAAGGTGACCTTGTTATCTTTGAGAAAATTAATGAATATCAACCTACCTGTGGTTTATCAAGAAAATTTTCCTGGATTAATTATTTTCTTGCTAATTTTAGTCAAATAAAATTCTTTCTGAAATTTCTTTCATCCATGAATATTTTTTACCAGAGATAGCTGAAATTAATTATGACTTACTCAGCTTCTAGACGTTGCTTATCCTTACTAATTATCTCAAATATAACTAGCTTAAAATGGTTACATGCTAAAACTCAGTTTTTCAATATAAGCTAGTTATTAAAACGACTTTTTGTCTCTATTTTCTCAGAAAGATGATAAAATTAACTTATCTTCAAAGTGGAAACATTTTTGTATTGCAAATAAATATGAAAAAAGGGAATGACTTCAAATACTACCAAATAAAAATGATTAGATAAGATTCTCTATGCCAAATAGATGCTCGATAATGTATATGTTAACACAAATAAACAATGCTTACTCTTTCAGCGAGGCTTAACTTCAGATAGTTTTGTTTTCTTAAGACATAAACAATTTAAAGAATAAAATAGGTGATCAGCTGTTGTCATATTTGCAATGAAAAATAAAGTAAACCCATTTCATTACTGTCTATCTTATGCGTGAAATAAACCATACTAAGCCTGATAATTTCATAGAAAAATCCACGTATTAATAAAATATGCGTTCTTAAAACTACACATAATTTTGCTCCAAGTACTGCTAAAATTAATGCATTTACATTTTTATAAGAGTTGTTAAAAGTTTTCTTATGATTCTATACTATCTTGGATATTGTGCCTCTCTATTTTAAACCAATTTACGATGTATGAACACGAAGCAATCAAGATTGTTTTGGAGAGGTTGTTAAAGAGGTTGGACTTGATTTCAGGTAGGACATCTTGGATTTGGAAGGATACCAAGATGATCTACACCTCAGCTTCAAAGTAATTATTCATTTTAACTGACCTGATGTTAGACATCCCCTGGATAAGGTAATATTTTGCTGATTTACTGATTTAAAATCTATTATCTACTTTCAATTTTGTAAGAAATAGTTTCAACTCTGAAGGAAAATAAAAGTGTCTTTTTCACAACAAAGTCTCCCTGAATCAGTATGGATACTATGTGTGACCTTTGTACATGTTTACTTCGGAACTTGCAATGCTTTTTAACCCTTGACAAACAACTGTATTCCATGTATGGCTTAAGAAAATCAAATTTGCAAGCACTATAAGATATATCATGACAATGAACATAACACAAAAAATCCACATCTTCATTCTCCCTCATCAATTTCAGGTCTATCCTTTAGGATACGTTTAGAAAATCCAGTACTAGTTTTGCTGCCGTGATTGATGTCTTCATAGGTAGTTTTCTGCATGTAATCTGAAAATATTTCCTACACAACATGAGGATCAAGTGTGAGAGAATGTTAGAGCAAATCAAATCGAGCAATGCATTTTGACTAACAAATAAAATAAAGCATCTTTTGAATACCTTGGCATTTGTGATCATATGCAGGGTTTTTTAGCTGTCCAGCAAACCATTGCTATACATTTTTTTAACTACCACCCTCCTATTATTTAAAATAATCACAACAGAATTAGCACTCAATTAAATATTATGCTTCTGCACAAAGCTTTTACTCCACTTTACACTTTAATTTTACATGCAATTAGTAACCATAATTAGTTCTACAGAGAAGACATCCTACGGGGAATGTTTCTTCCTGGGATGAGTAGAATGGAAGCCCTATGCATAATTCAGTTCGTGGAGAAGAGCAAAGGATGGACTCATGTTCCCAATTTGGAGGTGAAGCATGGTGACAAACATCAATGGGAAGCATACACATTGCAAGGTGGCTTCTCTCAGGTAATCTTAGCATTTAGAAACAAGAACAGAGTCTCTGAAAGTCAAAAAACTAGGAGTCCTCGGTTATCAGCTTCCCTAAACTAGGCTGCAAAATTAACTTCTTAAATAATAGGTTTCCATTTTAGCCTCTCGCATTTTACATTTTCAAATGCACATTTAT
This sequence comes from Pongo abelii, assembly GCF_028885655.2. Taxonomy (NCBI): domain Eukaryota; kingdom Metazoa; phylum Chordata; class Mammalia; order Primates; family Hominidae; genus Pongo; species Pongo abelii. Next base: position 90,964,769 of record NC_071999.2, on the reverse strand, counting down.
CAAATCCTTACCTGGCATTTATTATGATCTTGGCAGTGTTTTAAATACTTTAAGATTATGAATTCAATTCTACCTATAAGAACTCTAAGAAGTAGATAATATGTTATTCTCATTTCAGAGAAAAAAAACTGTCAGGAGGAAGTTATGAAGGTCACACAGCTAGTAAATAGCAGAGCTGGGATTTCAGAATCTATGATTTTAACCCCTGTATGTGCTGCCTCTGTGATTAAATCACATTTCTCTTAGGATTAATATAAAAATAGCTGACATGGTGGGTTTTATGACCTAGAGTGATCTTGTCTCTACCAACAACTTCATATTCATCTCACACTGCACCCTCCATTAATTTCTAAATGCTGGTGGGTTTCTCAGTTTCACAAATCTCTCATGTTCCTTCCCTCCTTGTAGAAGAGTCCATGCTGTTTCTTCTTTTCATTGTATTGTTCTCAAGCCTCTTTAAAATTACTTACCTTTCAAATCTAGAATAAAAAGTTTTTCTACAGAATAGCTGTTAAAGCCCTACCCCAATCCCTATCCTAATTAAGATTTATTTCTTTTCATTTACATGAATGGTTTCTTTAATAGTCAAAAATCTCAGTTGGTAATCATGCATTTATTATGATTTGTGCATAATTAGATTCAAGTGTCTCCCAACAGAATACAGTCTTTATGAAAGCAACAATTATTTGCCTGTCTACTAATATATTCCAATATACTAGCCATATTAAAAGAAATTGCTTGATATTTAATAGTGGCAAGGCACTGAATATTTTTCCAGGAGATATTATAGTTTATTGGGTAGAAAACACTTGAGTACAAATACTTTTTTACAACCATTTATTCAATTAAAAAAGCACCAATTTTATTTAAACTTCTTGTGTGACATTCTATGTCAAAACCATTTGTTTATCAAATTTTAAGTCCTTTATTACCATTTGTACAATTCTTTAATATAAATATAGAAATACTATTAAAATTTTTCTTCTGGCAAACATTAGAGGACTTATATTATCATTTAAAATTATACCTGCAGTTACAGAAAATAAAACATATCTACATAAGAAATTTTTCAGTGAAATGAAAGCATTTCTACTTCTTAATGTTTGGTATATATGTTTGGAAAGTTTCTGGCGAAGTATACTGCCCCTTTAGAAATAAAAATGTAAATAAGCATACAAAATAGTACCTACATATATTTAAGATATGACTTTAACTTGCTATATTTGACATTTTTAGTTAATCTCATACCTTCCAAATTGCAAATTCTGAAAGTTGTACATGCCAATTTCTTTTTTTCACCATTTTCATAGTCTGAATTTATACCAGGCTCATACCTAGCTAGAATACAGATGATATACTCCAGTTATTTGTGTTTGTTTTGCAGCCAGGTATGGGTATATTCTGGCAAAGAATATAGGCAGAATTAATGTGTACAATTTCCTGGTTGTTTCCTTAGAAGGTGGGTCTATGACTTTTATTTTCTCTTTTCACCTCTCAGCATCTGCTGTAAACACCGGGTCGTGAGTTGTCTGTCAGTGTGTGAATGAAAACATTCCATAGAGATTGTGTGGCCATAATACACAAGGAGCTGGACTCCAGGTAACTTTTTGAAATAGCATGCTGGACAAGCTCCAACTTTTACATGACAGAGAAATAATTTTTCTTTTTAAAAATTTGCTTTTCAGTTTTTTTAATGTTATGGGTTCATAATAGTTGTATATATGTATAAAGTATACATGATGTTTTTATACAGGCCTACAATGTGTAATAATCAAATCTACCTACCATTTTTTAAGCCACTCTTATTTTATGTCTCTTGCACTTATCTGATGTCATAGTCTAGCTAAACTATTTCCCATTGGGAATAGTTTGTAAGTTTACAGAAAGAGGTTTGCAAGTCAGCAATAAAAATGCATATACACATTTCATAAATATGTCATGTAATATACATCAAATATTTCCCTTGAAGTAACTAAGATGATCCCAAGCTTAGATTTAATGAAATCTTTATTTTCTCAGTCACTGATATACCTGATAATCTGTCACTAGATCACTAAATTTGCTCTTTTGCTTAAATAAATTTTTTTCTGGATTTTATTTAATGTGTCTTATTAAATATTTTTTTACTTATAGAGCCTTAGAGTTTTCTAATCCATCAGTTTGATTTAATAAATCAATAAAATTCCAATTCTGGCCAATGAATTTCACCTGTCCTCCAATGCTTTTAGTTACGTTTGGAATATATACTATGAAATGCCTTTTTTTTTGACAATGGATAAAAGTTTTGGATGTGCTTCCACAGAAAGAGAAGGAGTCTGATCTGTGTGAATTTAATTCCACTTTCCATCAAAGCATGATCTAATACCTCATTTAGTATCCGATATCTCAGTCTTTTCCTTTATAAAACAATGTCATGCAAGGATTTCTTGGCATAACTTCCCAAAAGGGAGATGATGTTCCTCAAGGCATTTTTGAAACTGTAAAATGCAATAAAATAGTATTTTGATTTTTTTATGGACATGAGAGATACGCAGTTCTCCAAAATTTGTGAATTAGAATAAGAGGATTTATTTTCAATGTTGAATTATAAAATAATTCATGGCAAATAAGACAAGAGATATTGAAAGATAATCATTAAAAACTGCAATTCTGGCCGGGCATGGTGGCTCACCCAGCACTTTGGGAGGCTGAGGCAGGCGGATCACCTGATGTCAGAAGCTGGAGATCAGCCTGGCCAACATGGTGAAACCCCGTCTCTACTAAAAACACAAAAATTAGCCAGGCGTGATGGCGCATGCCTGTAATTCCCAGCTACTTGGGAGTCTGAGGCAGGAAAATCACTTGAATCCGGAAGCTGGAGGTTGCAGTCAGCTGAGATCATGCCATTGCACTCTAGCGTGGGTAACAGAAGAAGACTCTGTCTCAAAAGACAAACAAACAAACAAACAAAAAACCCTGCAATTCCTATACAACACAATATTTCATTAAATGTATTGTTATATTAAAAAATAAATGTTTAAAAAATTAACTAAAAGTTACTTGGAAAAGCATCAACTGCCAGCCTGGGCTTCAGAGCAGGATCCTGTCTCAAAAAAATAAAAATAAAAAAAAGAAGAAGAAGAAGAAAACGAGTCACCATAGATGACAAGGTTTGAGGATAGTGGAGGCTCAGAAAAATTATTGCAGGTTGTGAAAGGAAAATAACTTGGGCCCCCAAGATCACTAAGGAAAACTCAAGCTGGAAATTGCTTAGGGCAGACCTGCCTCCCATTCTATTCAAAGCCACTCCTCTGCTCACTGAGATAGATGCATATCTGATTTGCCTCGTTTGGAAAGGCTAATCAGAAACTCAAAAGAACCATTTGTGTATCACCTATCTGTGATCTGGAAGCTCTTTCCCCACTTCGAGTCTTCTTCCTGCCTTTGCATCAAGTTGTCCCACCTTTCCAGACCGAAGCAATCTACTTCTTATATATATTGATTGATGTCTTATGTCTCCCTAAATGTATAAAACCATCTGTGCCCTGACCACCTTGGGCACATGTCATCAGGACTTCCTGAGGGTGTATTGTGGGTGCATCCTCAACCTAGGCAAAATAAACTTTTTAAATTAACTGAGACCTGTCTCAAATTTTGGGGGTTTGCAAGGTATATCAACAAATTTATCAACAAAAGAATGTGGTAGAATTGCTGTGATCTCCAAAGTATGTGTATAAAGATAAATCTAAGACTATTAAGGCAGCAGATTGGTTGACATATTTTCAGTATCTCATTTTCCAATATGCACTCTTTCCTAGAAGAGTAATGTCTGAAGACAGTTTTTCAGTTCTGCTTTTCTACCTCTTTCACAATCATCCATTTTTCTCTACAAACACACAAAACATTTCAATTATTAACTTAACATAATGCATTTCTGGATCCTTCTAGGATGACAAAGAGTCAATTTTATTCTAAAATAAATCCGCCATAGAGGCTAAGCAAGAAATATTAAGGGGGACAGTAATTGATTACACAAAAATGACAAAATCATAGCAAGTCTTCATGCTTTAGCTAGTTGATAGTTATATTAGAGTCAAATTTCAAAAGTAGTGTGTTTGTCATGCAGGCACGTATTAACGTTTCTATTCAAATTGAAAAATGATGTAAGACACTTTATGACAGAAAGTAGGCCTGATGTAGCTGATTGGTTTGACTATGGAGGCTGGCCTTGCCAATTCGTTTACATAATAGACATTTTACATACATGAAACAAGAAAAATATGCTGCTCTGAAGTTTTAATGAAATCTTATTTAAATTTTATTTAATAATTTATACGATATACCATATGGCAAAAATTACATCTTTGCAATTTAATAAAAGTATAAAAATTTCATTTGTCAACTTAAAGGTGTGTTAGGGAGTTTATTCACAGGACTATGAAAGTAAGAAAGAACGAAGAAAATTGGTTTTTATGGATTGCTCTTTTGCCATTTTTATGTGAGTGATGATGAATTAATAGTAATACCTGTTTTCACACATTATGATTTATTCCCAGAGATCTCAGCTGCTTGAGTGCAAGCAGAGAAAAAACAGAAGAGTATGTTCACCTAGGTGTTTTGTTGTTGTTGTTGTCGTTGTTTTTAATCACAGAAGACAATGAAATGAGGAGAAAGACTATTGAGTTGTTAGGGTATTAAGGAGGTTAGGGTATTTAATTAGAAAGACCGAATAGATAGATGAAATGTGAAATCAAGTGGATGGATTTCTGATGTTATTACATAATGTTTCTGCTTAGGAAAGAAGAAGGTGATTGAAGAGCTCATTTTAACCCTTAAAAGTACTATTTATATTGGGGCTTTCTAGGAAAAGGTAAAGTTGCTGAGAACATGGTTAATCCATATAGTGATGTCATACTTTAATGTAATCATTATGGAATCTGAAGCCATTATTAAGACACAGAAATCCTCTTTAATTGTGTCTCAGTTTTTGGCTTGGGAAAATTTTAACCAGCTTATGTTCTTTCAGGGTAAGAGTTTAATTTCCTGTGTTGAATTTTGTCAATTATAGTACCTATATATATAATATATATATTCAAAACTATTTTAAAAATGCAAAAGATTTATACAACAAAGACATGGAATCAATCTAAGTGCCCATCAACAGTGGATTGATTAAGGAAACTGTGGTATATATATATCAAGATGTCATAACATTTTTTCTGTGGAAAATAATATAGTCATAAAAGACCATGTGTTGTATATTTCAATTTGTATAAAAGGTCAAGAATAGGAAAATCCACTGAAATAGAAAGTAGAATCGTAGTTGCCAAGGACTGAAGGAGTCAGTGAGTTGGGGTGAGGGGGTGTTGAGCCCCAGCTAGTAGGTATGGGATCTCTTTTTAGAAAGATGAAAATTATCTAACCTAATGTGTGGTGATGATTTCACAGTTTGGTAAATGTCACGATGCCACATTAAATTGTAACCTTTTATTTGATACACTGCCAAACATTATCTGAAATAAGCACTTGCATTTGGTATTTGAAATATTGCTCCCTTTTGATTCTAAGGCACCTCTTAAGCAATAAAGTTTTTGTATCAAGTTTCCAAAATTGGCCACTGTGATTTTAAATTATAGCATTTAAAATATCAGTCTACCATATGAGTTATAGCATAAATACATTTATGAAGTAGTAGTAAGTCCCAGAGGGAACACTATCTAAAATTTGGACTAAAACAAACCCACTGAAATTGTTGCTAAAATAGTTGCTATGACTTCATGTTTTGGGACCCTCAGCCTAATGTCTGGACCGTGACCAACTAATTTGTTCACCCAACTATTCTGCACTTTTTGTTAGAAAGTATTAAGGGATCTCTCTCAGATTCAAATGTTCACAGACAAAACAAGAAAACACTGTGGAAACTCCTTAGAAAGTTTTGATAAGTGACCTGAGGTAAAGTTGGACTAAAGAATGCCAGTATAAGGCACACTGAATTTTTTAATCACCAGGTTTGGCTTGAAGAGTGGGCTTATTGGGGTCTATGTCTATCTTCTTTCTTGAGTACTTTCCTATTAAAAGACATGTAACAAAAAAGGGCAGGGGGCAGAGAGAGACAAATAACAGTGTTCTTAACACAAAGAAAAGAATGAAAGTTTTCACATCTGATCAGATGATCAAAGGGTCTCTAGGAAAGGGTTTTTTTAACACAAGGATAGGAAATTAAATTGGTGTTTGAGGAGCTTTGATACAAAGAAATTAACATTCAGACACAATCTAATTAATTACCGATAATTATCATGCTCTGAGAGACACTCAAGCTACATGCCCAAGGACTAGCAGAAGCAAGTGCTGTTTCTGAGTGGAAAGCATTGTGACATAGAGAGGAAAACAGCTTAATTTTATTCTCCTTGGACCTCCAAAATTGTCAAATTCTGGCTTCCCAATAGTAATACTTAAACAACTTCATAAGGTTTTAAATTTTTTAAATTTTCTTTTTTGAGACGGAATCTTGCTCTGTAGCCCATGCTGGAGTGCAGTGTCTCAGTCTCAACTCACTGCAACCTCCGTCTCTTGGGTTCAAGTGATTCACCTGCCTCAGCCACCCGAGTAGCTGGACTACAGGCTCCTGCCACCGTGCCCTGCTAATTCTTGTATTTTTACTAGAGACGGGGTTTCACCATGTTAGCCAGGCTGGTCTCGAGCTCCTGACCTCAGGTGATCTGCCTGCCTTGGCCTCCCAAAATGCTGGGATTACAGGCATAATCCACCATACCTGGCCTTCCATAAGGTTTTTAATGGTCTTGGAGGATTAATTATTTGATACTGTCTATAGAAAGTTGAACATTTTGACTTATTTAAAATGGGATTATGAGACTGGAACAGAAAACCAAACATCGCATGTTCTCACTCATAAGTGGGAGTTGAACAATGAGAACACATGGACACAGGGAGGGGAACATCACACACAGGAGCTTGTTGGAGGGTCGAGGGCAAGGGGAGTGAGAGCATTAGGACAAATACCTAATGCATGTGGGGTTTAAAACCTAGATGATGGGTTGATAGGTGCAGCAAACCACCATGGCACACGTGTACCTATGTAACAAACTGCACATTCAGCACATGTATCCCAGAACTTAAAGTAAAATAAAAATAAATAAATGAAAAACAATGGGATTTGAGACAGTTCCTGAAATGAGCAATAAAATGAGCAACTTTTATCTATCTTAGCAAGAATTTACTGGAAAAGTTCGGTCAAAGTCATAAATCACATCAATGAAGATAGTAGAGTGGTATTTGTAAAGACAGCTAGCTAGTATAATTATGTTAATGTAGTTGCCAGCTGGGTGCAGTACATACTTTTTGTTCAGTGATAAAAAGAGAGAAACAAGTTTGGAAATGAAAGCCACAAAAGAGAAACAGACTATAATAAATATATGGACACCTCTTAAAAGGCACCATCAAGCAATATGAAAACAAAATCTCTTGAATAAATCTAACGAAACATCCACTAAACCACTGGATCCTTGAGACCAGTCATTCTTTATTGTCAATTGTTATAACTTACTGTATTTAGCACATATACACACATACATATATTATAAACACATTTTAGCAAATAAAACTTAGTTTACTTCCTGGGGATGTGATTTGGACTTGGTGATAAAAGTAGAATGCAGAAGCAGAGGTTAATGAAAGATTGTCCATACAAATTGTTATGATGCAAACGCCATAAAATCTTACCGATTGACTGGATGACAAAAACTGCAAGCTGAACTTCAGATGCCCACTTCAGAAAATGTCTCAAAGTACATTATGGACTCTCTTAAGAATTTCTGTTTATAAGATAAGAATAATAAATCCTTTATCTTATGGTGTTAGGATTTCACTATTGTTTTAAAATGTGTCAACAGCATAATATTACAGGTTATATGCGAATGATTATGCTATCCATAAGATTGGATGCATCACAAAGCTAAAAAGAGCTACAAATGGCATTAAAAATTTCATCAACCCAGGTCTGAAAGTAATTCAGAAATTACTTTCAGTAATTCTGAAAGTAATTCACTTTTAACCTTGGAATCCCACAACCAGTAGTTGTCCAAAACTCTCTCATGTTTGGATTTTCCTGTCTTTTTCCTTTACTTCTCCTTTTCATGCGTGTGTAAGAAAACTCATTCATTTCACATCACCAATAGATTAAGCTGAGCGAGTGGCATCAAAAACATGGAAAAAGGTGAAGTGAAGGGATGTTATACAAACAAAGCATTCAAAGCAGATCTGCAAATATATGACAGCTGTCACAGCACAGCACTGACGCATCAGTGAGAGGTCAAGAACTGTCTTCAAGGCAGAAGTCAGAAAAACAACCACTAAAAAGGAGATCCATTTCCATAAAAATGGGGGTGCGGTGGAGTGGGGTGGGGTGGGTAGGGCAACAGTGTGATAGTAAATCTGGGGAATAGGCATTTGAAGCTAATAAAATGTCATAGTCACATTAAAACTGCAAAGATAAGCATTATATAATACAAGTGACTCTAAAACATATAGTGAGATTGTATATGAAGCAAAAAATTATATTTAAATTATCTCTTCATTCTTGAGCAAAGTAGTTCCATTATCTCTAATATAGCAAACTCTAAAATGCATTTTCTGCCTCATTGCAATTCACAGCAAATGGTCCAGATCAACATTCTGAAATTGTTAAGTAGATTCTTTAGCCTTCTAATAGGACTTAGCTGTATGACTTCAGTATCCAGATTTCTGCCTCAGTGAGCAATAGCTCAGAGTTAAATTATTAAATAGACTAATTATTAAACACATAGTTTCTCCAAGAACATAATATAACAACACATGGTACTTTAGGAAAGGAAGAAAAGGACAAGAAAGATTGCCTGCTGGGTCATCAATTTCACTATTTTGACCTCTCTAACCCAAAGGGTTGATTTAAATGGTTTAGCTCATTTTTTAAATCATATATAAATAATAATCTGGTAGATTGTTCTGATCTTCATAGGGTAACATGAAAAAATATAATCCTTTCTTTCTCCATTTCTTCCAGCTGTGCTATAAGTACCTGCAGTTTTCAAATGCAGTCAGACATACATTGGAAGGGCCAGGAAGTTAAGACACAGTCTCTAGGTTTGGCTCTGCCAGTTCTACAGAAGTGCACAGAATGTAACCACGAAGAAGCCTGGGGCTTTTGCATCAGTGAGACTGGGATTAACATTTAGGAAAGTAACTTAACCTTTTGGAGGCTCACTGATCTCATCTATTGAATGAGATCAATACACCTGTTTGATTTTTTTTCTATAGAATTTAATTCTAGATAATTTGAGGAGTCTAATAAAGTGTTTGGGACAGGAGAAAAGGCAGGTATTATTCATTGGCATCATCATTACTGGACAGGTCAGAGAATAAGGAAGTAATAGTAATGTAAATCTCAGTTAAGGAATTAGTAAAAATTTGATTCATAACTTCTTGACATGAATTATCCAGGAGCCCAAATGAAATAAAAACACTCTAAAAAAATTATTTAAAAAGTGACTCTAAAGGCAGATGTTAAAACAAAGTGAAGAAATACAAATAGATAAATGAGAAAAATAGTTACAGGGAAGGAAAGAGACTTAATAGATTAAAGGTAATGTTTAAGAAGGTATATCAGCACATATTGCATCTGGAAATAATGTATCTTTTATTTTGGCAATTTGTGAACATGTTTTTTATCCTAAAACCTGAGTATTATAACTGTATTCAGCAACAATACAGATATAAACCTTACCCGTTCTTCAGTGCTGCCTCCTCCAGGAAGGTCTTTCAAATTCCCTGAAAATGAATTTATAAAGACATTTACCTATACCTTGCTTAGGACACCTCTCTCTACCTCAGATAGGAACAGTGTGCACACTGTTCCCTCATACTGGTCTGCAAATCCTGCACGGGGGAACAAGTCAAACCAGATTCAACTTAGTTCCTCTATGTGGCCTCTCATGAAGACATATGTGGCTTCACAATGGGCAACAATTGGACTTGTTCATGAATCCTTTTGGTCTTTTTCTATGGCCTGTTACCATCCTACACTCACTCCCTTCTTATGAGCTCCCCTTTGGTTTTTATCATTTTCTCCTGCTTTTGTATCTTGGTCATAGCCATCCTGAGGGAAATGCTAGAAATATTCCCACTCCAAAATGGCCCCAGGCTACTTAACGGAAATTGGCCAATCACTCATCCGGACATTTCATTCATTCTTACTTCATTATATGACTGCATTATAGGACTCAGTTTCAGCTGCAATATTTTCTAGATGTGTATAATAAATAAATTTAACAAGAGTAAGTTTTCCTGAAGGAGTTAATACGTATATTTTCAAAATAGCAACTTGATTTTCCTGAGTGGTATATTCTACATGCCGTTTCATTTGTGATTTCAGCTATTCTATTATCTAAACAAACTATGCAAGACCCAGAAACAAATTATTTGAAATACAATCCATATAGTGTTTTGGAACCCTGAACTATCATAGAAAGTCATCATCCATGCCATGGTACAACATCATAGGAATGGAATACTTAAAAAGAAACAATTACTTTAAAGATCATGTAAAATAAGTGTTTTGAATAATCAACTACTCTCATTTCACAATCTTAATTTATATTATAATTACTATTATTTACATATGTTAATTTTTAAAGCTTTATTCATGGAAATTTAGTATATTAATACTTCATTTATTCATATGATATGTCATGATGTCTAGATTATTTTAGTGCAAGTATTAAGTTTAGGAAAAACAAATGTCCTTTCTTATTACATGTTTTATTTTACATATGTATTTCACTAATCAAACCTATACGACCTACTCACTCAAAATGTAATGATATTGATTATTAGTCTCTCTTTTGTTTTAACCAAATAACAATAGACTACACTGTTATTGAAGATACTGAAAAGTGATATCTTTGTCTTAGATTTGCCATCATTCGTTTTCCATCTACTTGCTTCTGGTAAAAATGAATTTAAATATCATGGAAACACCACTGAATTCTAGAAAATTGCATAATCATCTCTAATAATATGTTTCTATTGACATCATCTGATTGTCATTACACAGAAACACTGCAGTTAGCACAATAAACCAACTGAAAACTTTAAAATATTTTATTTAATGTGAAGAGTTATGTGTGTAAACAGTATAATGAAGAACAATCAGATGAAGGTGGCAAGGAGCCACATACTAAGTCTACAAAAGTAGGAGAATAGAAATACAGCATCCATGGATGTAAAGTTCATGATCTAATGTAATCCTTATAAGAGGAGCGTATTTGAATTAATGTAATTCTTATAATAGGAACATGTTTGAACTTAATTTTAGTTGTGTGTCTTAGAGAGTTCAGAGAACTATTAATGTTTATCTAAATTACCTATGTGAATTCATCTTAAGGGTTTTATTTAATCAAAAATGCTTTCATTTTCTGTTGTTTTTAGGAACTTAGAAAACCATCAGATATCTGGAAGTGAAGTAAAGCTTATGAAGAAAAAAGCAGTGTGGAACTGCAGTGATTTAAAAGAAACAAGGTGGGACCCATATACAGTCAGCATTAAAACATATAAATCTGTAATTATTCAGTGAATTTGGTAAACAACTTCATTTCTAGTATGTTACACTCACAAAGCTGTAATTGAACTAAAATTGTTCAAGAGCTAAATGTTCAAGGTGAATACTAGGTTCTCTGTTATGTCATGGATCTTGTCAGTGTTAAAAAGATGTCTATCGAAAAACCAAACTTGGCACACCTTGTGAATTTTTAAAGAATATTTTAATACACCTGTTTCATTTTTAACAGTTTTCTCCATCCCAACTCTATGTCTCTCTTCATCTCTTTCAATATCACTGAGTTTAGTACTGAAGAATGTGTCTATAAAACAGCCACAATAGGATCTTGCTTTGGTCAGACACTCAAATTTGCCATTAAATAGATGCCAGAAGGCCACAGTCTACAAAGACATGCCACTCCACAATGAGTCTCTGAAGAAAGTAATGAGCCCACACAACTTCAACGTACTCCTCAGCCCATAAGTTGTAAAACAGCTTTTTAAAAGTTTTAATGCCTGGCCAGGCGCGGTATCTCATGCCTGTAATCCCAGCACTTTGGGAGGCCGAGGTGGGTGGATCATGAGGTCAGGAGATCCAGACCGTCCTGGCTAACATGGTGAAACCCCGTCTCTACTAAAAGTACAAAAAAATTAGCCGGGTGTGATGGTGGGCACCTGTAGTCCCAGCTACTAGGAAGCCTGAGGCAGGAGAATGGCGTGAACCCGGGAGGCGGAGCTTGCAGTGAGCCGAGATTGCGTCACTGCACTCCAGCGTGGGCGACAGAGCTAGACTCCGTCTCAAAAAAAAAAAAAAAAAAAAAAAAAAAATTAATGCCCTTTTCAGTTACCTTTCTTTTTAGTAATAAAAATATATTATTAAATTGTAATTCCCAGCATCAAGATTGATTGATACTATGAACAGATACATGAATTTTTCTGAAAGATATGATTTAATATTAAATATACACATATCTATTTCTACCACTGTAACACTGATTTGTAAATTTAAACATTGCTCTTTTCCGCTGGGAGAGGTGGCTCACGCCTGTAATCCCAGCACTTTGGGAGGCCGAGGCTGGCGGATCAGGGCAAATCATCTGAGGTCAGGAGTTCGAGACCAGCTGGGCCAACATGGTGAAACCCCGTTTTTATTAAAAATACAAAAATGAGTCGGGCGTGGCGGGGCGTGCCTGTAATCCCAGCTACTCAGGAGGCTGTCAGGAGAAATGCTTGAATCCGGGAGGTGGAGGTTGCAGTGAGCTGAGGATCGCGCCACTGCACTCCAGCCTGGGCAACAAAGCTAGACCCAGTCTCAAAAAAAAAAAAAAAAAAAAGAAAAAGAAAAGAAAAAAAAATTGCTCTTTTCCTTTGTTAGAGTTACAGCTTTCCTAAATGAATTATGCTGGGCCACATCATACTCACAGTAACCAAGAAATTGACTAATAATTTAAGTATCTACTGGCTGGGAGTGGTGTCTCATGTCTATAATCGCAGCACTTTGGGAGGCTGAGGCAGACGGATCACCTGAGGTCAGGAGTTCAAAACTAACCTAGCCAACATGGTGGGCCCCATCTCTGCCAAAAATACAAAAATTAGCCGGGCATGGTGGCGGGTGCCTGTACTCCCAGCTGCTCAGGAAGCTGAGGCAGGAGAATCGCTTGAGCCCGGGAGGCAGAGGTTGCTGTGAGCTGAGATCGCGCCATTGCACTCCAGCCTGTCGACAAGAGCAAAACTATTAAAAAAAAAAAAAAAAAAAAGCCATAAATAAATAAGTAAATAAATAATAAAATAAAATAAAATCTATGACCTGGTAATTCAGTAGATTTGTATGTGTGATCTTTTGTATCTTGACTAAAAGAAGCTGAGTGTTAAGATTCAGAGATATCATTCCTTTTGACTCTTGTGTACTCATGACCTAATAGGGCAGTAAGAGATATGTTGTTCCTTTCCAAAACAAACATCCAAGTGAAATGTTGTCTTTTACAGACATATCTATCTTGAATTCATGGAATCAGAATTATGCTAGTGACATTCTTGCAAAATAAATTAGAAATATGTTAAATATTAATTATTTGCTTTTTTCTCTACATTATTGTAGAGAAAAAGCATACAAATGCTTTCTCTTGAAGACCAAATTTACTAGCAAAAATGTAACAAGTATATATCAGTTGATAATTTCTCAAACTGTACTGTAAACCATAATCTTTCCTGAAAACTCTCAACCCTAATGTTCTACCAAGGAATATCTTTATTTGGATGTTTGTTGTGAAAACACGGTTTCAAAATTAACTCTTCTGGCTTCCTGACAAATTTTTTTTGCTCTTAAATTTTCTACAGTAAATTGTATGTTTCTATATCTCTTTTGGCAGTCATCAATTGTTAAAGAGTTAAAAGAATTACAAGTATATATTAGCTGTATTATGTTAATATTTGGATTTTGAATGTGAGAAAGGTATGCGTTACTGCTGGGTGGCCAAGGATTTTCCAAAAATTACGTATCTTTTTTGGTTGGACAAACTAATAAATACAACAGTAGAATACTAGTGAAAGATTCTCACAGGCTGTGATATTGTAATATAAAAAATTTATATTTGGTTTCTGCTCCATTTCTGTCATAGGGCTTCTAAAACGCTTGTAATTTCCTGAGCAGTAGGGGTACTGTATACATATTTTTTGTCTAATATTTGGTTTTTGGCCCAGGTTTCTGTCACAGAGCTCCTAATCCTTTGGAAATTCCTGAGTAGCAGGGGTGTCTTTTGTTCTAACGAGGCAGCTCTTACTGGGTTTCTAGATGGGGGCTGGTCACCAGAATGACCAGGCTATTATGAGAAAATTGGAAATTTTAGCTCCATCTCGCATTTCTGGAAGGACAGAGGGGCTGGAGATTTTGATAGTAATTAATCATTCCTATGTGATCAATTATTATGAAGCCTCCATAAAAATCCCTGAAGTATAAGGTTCAGAGAGTTTCTGGGTTGCTGGGCACATGGAGGTGCTAGGAAGGTGGCACACGTGGAGAGGACATGGAAGCTCCCCACCCATTCCCATACCTTACCCTATTAATCTCTTCTATCTGGCTGTTCATCTGTATCCTTTGTGTTATCCTTTAGAATAAACCAGAGAAAGTCAGTAAAGCACTTTTTTGAGTTTTGTTAGTCTCTCTAGAAAATGATTTAGCCAAGGAGAGAGTTGTGGAAAACTCTGATTTCCGACCAAATAGGACAAAAGCTATGAAAAACCTGGAGCCTACTCTTGTAAATGGCATCTGAAGAGGGGAACAGTCTTTGGGGACAGAGCCCTTAACCTGCGGGTTCTGACACTATCTTCAGGTAGCGTCAGATTGAATGGAATTATAGGACACCTATCTTGTGCTAGAGAATGCTGACTGGGTCACAGTGATATTGTCTGTTGAGTATGAGATTAGGAACAACAACTTTTTTCCTATTTTATACACAAGCCTTCCTACATCATGTTTGTGTGTTTGTGTATGTGCTCCTACAGAAGAAGTTAATGTATCCCTGTTTGTATATATTTGTATATAATGTACTTAATATGCCATTAAATTATATATATATGTTTTCTCATTGCCATTTTTTTACTTGGCCTGAGTTGGAAGCACAACAGGCAAAACCAATGTTGTGTAATTTTTTTGAGCTGTTTGAAATAGTATTCAACAATTTCCTATTTCGTCCCATTAAGATGAAGATCTATTTAATTCATTACCGTTATTGTTTGAAATACAAATTCACAAAGCTAAAATCAAAGGATATATAGAGTTAGCCCTTCCTATCCATGGGGTCTGTATCTGTGGATTCAACAAACCACAGTGGAAAATATTTGAGAAAATAAAATGCTTGCATACTAAACATTTACAAACTTGTTTTGGTCATTATTCCCTAAATAATACAGCATAACAAGTACTTACATAATATTTACATTGCATTATGCATTATAAGTAATTTTGAGATGATTTAAAATACACTGGAGGATTTCATAGGTTATATGCCAATACTATGTCATTTTAGATATGAGAACTTGAGCATATAGCTATCTGCTGGAGCTCCTGGAACCAATACCCCATAGATACTGAGAAACAACTGTATATATTAACTATCATAAAATTACTGTTATAAATATGAAGCGAAATATAAAAGAACTAAGTAAAAAGAGACTTATTAAAATATTGACTGGCTGTAATTTTTTTCATTCAGAGAAATTACATGTCTACATATTTTATGTAAATTTGTAGCAATTAAACTTTGCTAGATAACATAAAAAATCAAATTATTCAAGATAAAACCAAAAAATCATTTAGAGATAGAGTGGGGATGACCATTTCCTCAGTGATCTAGCATAATGCTTTTTTAAAAAAGATTCAGAGTTAAGATAATTCAGACCTCAGAGGTTTATACATTTTTCCAATAAAGGACCAGATTCTAAATATTTTAGGGTTTGAAGGCTATTTGGCCTATTTTTTTTTTTTTTTTTTTTTTTTTGCAAATCCTCAACTGTGTCATTGTAGCATAAAAGCTGACATAATCAATACTGGACAAATGGGTCTAATTTTTTATTTCTTTTTCAACACAAACAGATTGGTGACAGGGTTTATTCAGCAGCACCATAGTTTGCCAACCCTGGAAGATGATTAGTTTTAGAACGCATCAACTTGCATACAATAGTAGTAACATTTGAATTTCTTTTTAATTTTCTTTTTTTTTTTTCTTTTGAGGCAGAGTCTCCCTCTGTCGCCCAGGCTGGAGTGCAGTGGCGCCATCTCAGCCCACTACAAGTTCCGCCTCCCGGGTTCACGCCATTCTCCTGCCTCAGCCTCCTGAGTAGTTGGGACTACAGGCGCGTGCCACCATGCCTGGCTAATTTTTTGTATTTTTAGTAGAGACGGGGTTTCACTGTGTTAGCCAGGACGGTCTCAATCTCCTGACCTTATGATCCACCCGCCTCGGCCTCCCAAAGTGCTAGGATTACAGGTGTGAGCCACCGTGCCTGGCCTTCTTTTTAATTTTCATGACATTAAACTGACTTCCTGAACAGAGGTGATTCACTCTAAATTCTGCTCCTGTCAGACAGAAATATGCATATATAAGGTAAATCACAAACTTGATATTGCCATGTACTCTAGAACCAGACTGTTTAGGCTTGAAACCCTCTGTGTCACACAATAAATGTGATTTCAGTAAAATGTTTTCACCAGATTTGTTTTGTCCCATCTTGTAACCTAATTATTTTGAAATAAAATGAAAGAAAAGAGCATTTTGGAAAGGCATCCACAATAAACCATACTGTTTTGCTAAGAGATCAATATTTTTATTCTTCCAAATGCCAAAACTGCATGAGAAAAGGAAACTAATATTTTTCAAAGATATAGTTTATGTTTTTGTGTTCTGTTGGCAATTAACATAAAACATTGGAATATAATAGATGAAAGTGACATTACAAATTAAGATAATTATAAAAGATTAGCAATGATTTCATTATTAATATGCTTGCCAAGAAAAAGACAAATGTCTTCTATGTGAACCATCTGCATATTAATAATGGAATCAGAGGATGGTATACAGAAGGTTAAAATCAAGAAAGCTCTTGAGGGCAATTTAATATACGATTAAGGAATTTCTAAAATATAATTTCTTATGGTAAGACTACTAAAATAATATGAATGAGAATGCACAAAACCTTAAATGACTTGTGTAAGCATAACGATACATCTGAAAACTAGCATTTTACAGATAATTTAAGAATTAGCAATAAGAGCATAATAGTAAGATGTAGGTAGAGATGCAGAATAAAATTTTTTAATCAAATCCAACTTTTTTGATTTATCATGTTGCTCAAAATGTGACAGAAAATGGAACAGTACATGCCTTTCCTTGTCTATATTTACCTCAGAACAATCCATTTTGAGGAAAAGACACACACACATCTTTCCATTAAAAATAGTTGAGATTGACTCATGTATTTTTAAACCATTCCATTTCTGTTAATCATTAATGATATTGTTACTTAAAGACAGCCTGTTTTCACCTTGCAATTTCTTATTCAGTTGGATGCACAAACTAGTTTTGTAACATAAATGGTTTATGCAAACATTGATTTAGTATTGAGGCAAAAATCCAAATATTAATAGTTGACAAGTTTGTCATAATTGGAAGATGTAAAAGAGTCAATTTATGATTTTGTGTTTACTGACACAAATAAAATATGTAAATGATATAACCAGCACAGTGGAAGCTAATATATTGATTATATATGACAAAGATTCAATTTATTTCATATCAAGAACAGAAATATTTACTCTGTCAAAATCAATTACGTTTTTTATGCCATGTTATTTCTGTTGTAAAAAATAGAAAGTTTCTTGGCCATTTTCAAATTTAAAAAAACTATATTATAAAAGTTTTTATATTTAAAATAGGAATATTTAAATATAAGCTAATAATTCACATTATATTTTTGTTTTTAAAACACCAATACTGTGTTTTCTATGCATATAAACTGTTTTATTTGAATTGCTTATAAAATGATTCCCAGACTCTTCCTTTTCATAAATTAATTTACAAATATAGTTGCTTCTTTTGTAGGGCAAAAAAAGTAATAGAAAACTTAACTTGTAACAGTTGATGATGTTCTTTGTTCTTATTAGCAATAAAATGTAAGTTTAAACTGTGGATTAGAGGAGCCAAGATGGCCGAATAGGAACAGCTCCGGTCTATAGCTCCCAGTGTGAGCGACGCAGAAGACAGGTGATTTCTGCATTTCCATCTGAGGTACCGGGTTCATCTCACTAGGGAGTGCCAGACAGTGGGCGCAGGTCAGTGGGTGCGTGCACCGTGCGTGAGCCGAAGAAGGGCGAGGCATTGCCTCACTCGGCAAGCACAAGGGGTCAGGGAGTTCCCTTTCCTAGTCAAAGAAAGGGGTGACAGATGGCACCTGGAAAATCGAGTCACTCCCACCCGAATATTGTGCTTTTCTGACGGGCTTAAAAAATGGCACACCAGGAGATTATATCCTGCACCTGGCTCAGAGGGTCCTACGCCCACTGAGTCTCTCTAATTGCTAGCACAGCAGTCTGAGATCAAACTGCAAGGTGGCAGCGAGGCTGGGGGAGGGGCGCCCTCCATTGCCCAGGCTCGCTTAGGTAAACAAAGCAGCCAGGAAGCTCCAACTGGGTGGACCCCACCACAGCTCAAGGAGGCCTGCCTGCCTCTGTAGGCTCCACCTCTGGGGGCAGGGCACAGACAAACAAAACAACAGCAGTAACCTCAGCAGACTTAAATGTCCCTGTCTGACAGCTTTGAAGAGAGCAGTTGTTCTCCCAGCATGCAGCTGGAGATCTGATAACAGGCAGACTGCCTCCTCAAGTGGGTCCCTGACCCCTGACCCCCGAGCAGCCTAACTGGGAGGCACCCCCCAGCAGGGGCAGACTGACACCTCACACGGCCGGGTACTCCAACAGCCCTGCAGCTGAGGGTCCTGTCTGTTAGAAGGAAAACTAAAAAACAGAAAGGACATCCACACCAAAAACCCAACTGTACATCACCATCATCAAAGACCAAAAGTAGATAAAACCACAAAGATGGGGAAGAAACAGAGCAGAAAAACTGGAAACTCTAAAAAGCAGAACACCTCTCCTCCTCCAAAGGAATGCAGTTCCTCACCAGCAACTGAACAAAGCTGGATGGAGAATGACTTTGACGAGCTGAGAGAAGAAGGCTTCAGATGATCAAATTACTCTGAGCTACGGGAGGATATTCAAACCAAAGGCAAAGAAGTTGAAAACTTTGAAAAAAATTTAGAAGAATGTATAATTAGAATAACCAATACAGAAAAGTGCTTAAAGGAGCTGATGGAGCTGAAAACCAAGGCTCGAGAACTACGTGAAGAATGCAGAAGCCTCAGGAGCCGATGCGATCAAATGGAAGAAAGGGTATCAGCCATGGAAGATGAAATGAATGAAATGAAGCAAGAAGGGAAGTTTAGAGAAAAAAGAATAAAAAGAAACGAGCAAAGCCTCCAAGAAATATGGGACTATGTGAAAAGACCAAATCTACGTCTGATTGGTGTACCTGAAAGTGACGGAGAGAATGGAACCAAGTTGGAAAACACTCTGCAGGATATTATCCAGGAGAACTTCCCCAACATAGCAAGGCAGGCCAACATTCAGATTCAGGAAATACAGAGAACGCCACAAAGATACTCCTCGAGAAGAGCAACTCCAAGACACATAATTGTCAGATTCACCAAAGTTGAAATGAAGGAAAAAATGTTAAGTGCAGCCAGAGAGAAAGGTCGGGTTACCCACAAAGGGAAGCCTATCAGACTAACAGCAGATCTCTCGGCAGAAACTCTACAAGCCAGAAGAGAGTGGGGGCCAATATTCAACATTCTTAAAGAAAAGAATTTTCAACCCAGAATTTCATATCCAGCCAAACTAAGCTTCATAAGTGAAGGAGAAATAAAATACTTTACAGACAAGCAAATGCTGAGAGATTTTGTCACCACCAGGCCTGCCCTAAAAGAGCTCCTGAAGGAAGCGCTAAACATGGAAAGGCACAACCGGTACCAGCCGCTGCAAAATCATGCCAAAATGTAAAGACCATCGAGACTAGGAAGAGACTGCATCAACTAACAAGCAAAATAACCAGCTAACATCATAATGACAGAATCAAATTCACACATAACAATATTAACTTTAAATGTAAATGAACTAAATGCTCCAATTAAAAGACACAGACTGGCAAATTGGATCAAGAGTTAAGACCCATCAGTGTGCTGTATTCAGGAAACACATCTGACGTGCAGAGACACACATAGGCTCAAAATAAAAGGATGGAGGAAGATCTACCAAGCAAATGGAAAACAAAAAAGGCAGGGGTTGCAATCCTAGTCTCTGATAAAACAGACTTTAAACCAACAAAGATCAAAAGAGACAAAGAAGGCCATTACATAATGGTAAAGGGATCAATTCAATAAGAAGAGTGAACTATCCTAAATATATATGCACCCAATACAGGAGCACCCAGATTCATAAAGCAAGTCCTGAGTGACCTACAAAGAGACTTAGACTCCCACACATTAATAATGGGAGACTTTAACACCTCACTGTCAACATTAGACAGATCAACGAGACAGAAAGTTAACAAGGATACCCAGGAATTGAACTCAGCTCTGCACCAAGCGGACCTAATAGACATCTACAGAACTCTCCACCCCAAATCAACAGAATATACATTTTTTTCAGCACCACACCACACCTATTCCAAAATTGACCACATACTTGGAAGTAAAGCTCTCCTCAGTAAATGTAAAAGAACAGAAATTATAACAAACTATCTCTCAGATCACAGTGCAATCAAGCTAGAACTCAGGATTAAGAATCTCACTCAAAACCGCTCAACTACATGGAAACTGAACAACCTGCTCCTGAATGACTACTGGGTACATAACGAAATGAAGGTAGAAATAAAGATGTTCTTTGAAACCAACGAGAACCAAGACACAACATACCAGAATCTCTGGGATGCATTCAAAGCAGTGTGTAGAGGGAAATTTATAGCACTAAATGCCCACAAGAGAAAGCAGGAAAGATCCAAAATTGACACTCTAACATCACAATTAAAAGAACTAGAAAAGCAAGAGCAAACACATTCAAAAGCTAGCAGAAGGCAAGAAATAACTAAAATCAGAGTAGAACTGAAGGAAATAGAGACACAAAAAACGCTTCAAAAAATTAATGAATCCAGGAGCTGATTTTTTGAAAGGATCAACAAAATGGATAGATCGCTAGCAAGATTAATAAAGAAAAAAAGAGAGACAAACCAAATAGATGTAATAAAAAATGATAAAGGGGATATCACCATGAATCCCACAGAAATAAAAACTACCATCAGAGAATACTACAAACACGTCTATGCAAATAAACTAGAAAATCTAGAGGAAATGGATAAATTCCTCGACACATACACTCTCCCAAGACTAAACCAGGAAGAAGTTGAATCTCTGAATAGACCAATGACAGGAGCTGAAATTGTGGCAACAATCAATAGCTTACCAACCAAAAAGAGTCCAGGACCAGATGGATTCACAGCTGAATTCTACCAGAGGTACAAGGAGGAACTGGTACCATTCCTTCTGAAACTATTCCAATCAATAGAAAAAGAGGGACTCCTCCCTAACTCATTTTATGAGGCCAGCATCATCCTGATACCAAAGCCTGGCAGAGACACAACCAAAAAAGAGAATTTTAGACCAATATCCTTGATGAACATTGATGCAAAAATCCTCAATAAAATACGGGCAAACCGAATCCAGCAGCACATCAAAAAGCTTATTCACCATGATCAAGTGGGCTTCATCCCTGGGATACAAGGCTGGTTCAATATACACAAATCAATAAATGTAATCCAGCATATAAACAGAACCAAAGACAAAAACCACACGATTATCTCAATAGATGCAGAAAAGGCCTTTGACAAAATTCAACAACACTTCCTGCTAAAAACTCTCAATAAATTAGGTATTGATGGGACGTATCTCAAAATAATAAGAGCTATCTATGACAAACCCACAGCCAATATCATACTGAATGGGCAAAAACTGGAAGCATTCCCTTTGAAAACTGGCACAAGACAGGGATGCCCTCTCTCACCACTCCTATTCAACATAGTATTGGAAGTTCTGGCCAGGGCAATTAGGCAGGAGAAGGGTATTCAATTAGGAAAAGAGGAAGTCAAATTGTCCCCGTTTGCAGATGACATGATTGTATATCTAGAAAACCCCATTGTCTCAGCCCAAAATCTCCTTAAGCTGATAAGCAACTTCAGCAAAGTCTCAGGATACAAAATCAATGTACAAAAATCACAAGCATTCTTATACATCAATAACAGACAAACAGAGAGCCAAATCATGAGTGAACTCCCATTCACAATTGCTTCAAAGAGAATAAAATACCTAGGAATCCAACTTACAAGGGACATGAAGGACCTCTTCAAGGAGAACTACAAACCACTGCTCAAGGAAATAAAAGAGGATACAAACAAATGGAAGAACATTCCATGCTCATGGGTAGGAAGAATCAATATTGTGAAAATGGCCATACTGCCCAAGGTAATTTACAGATTCAATGCCATCCCCATCAAGCTACCTATGACTTTCCTCACAGAATTGGAAAAAACTACTTTAAAGTTCATATGGAACCAAAAAAGAGCCCGCATCACCAAGTCAATCCTAAGCCAAAAGAACAAAGCTGGAGGCATCACACTACCTGACTTCAAACTATACTACAAGGCTACGGTAACCAAAACAGCATGGTACTGGTACCAAAACAGAGATATCGATCAATGGAACAGAACAGAGCCCTCAGAAATAACGCCACATATCTACAACTATCTGATCTTTGACAAACCTGACAAAAACAAGCAATGGGGAAAGGATTCCCCATTTAATAAATGGTGCTGGGAAAACTGTCTAGCCATATGTAAAAAGCTGAAACTGGATCCCTTCCTTACACTTTATACAAAAATCAATTCAAGATGGATTAAAGACTTAAACATTAGACCTAAAACCATAAAAACCCTAGAAGAAAACCTAGGCATTACCATTCAGGACATAGGCATGGGCAAGGACTTCATGTCTAAAACACCAAAAGCAATGGCAACAAAAGCCAACATTGACAAATGGGATCTAATCAAACTAAAGAGCTTCTGCACAGCAAAGGAAACTACCATCAGAGTGAACAGGCAACCTACAGAATGGGAGAAAATTTTCGCAACCTACTCATCTGACAAAGGGCTAATATCCAGAATCTACAATGAACTCAAACAAATCTACAAGAAAAAAACAAACAACCCCATCAAAAAGTGGGCAAAGGACATGAACAGACACTTCCCAAAAGACGACATTTATGCAGCCAAAAAACACATGAAAAAATGCTCACCATCACTGGCCATCAGAGAAATGCAAATGAAAACCACAATGAGATACCATTTCACACCAGTTAGAATGGCAATCATTAAAAAGTCAGGAAACAACAGGTGCTGGAGAGGATGTGGAGAAATGGGAACACTTTTACACTGTTGTTGGGACTGTAAACTAAGTTCAACCATTGTGGAAGTCAGTGTGGCGATTCCTCAGGGATCTAGAACTAGAAATTCCATTTGACCCAGCCATCCCGTTACTGGGTATATACCCAAAGGACTATAAATCATGCTGCTATAAAGACACATGCACACGTATGTTTATTGTGGCATTATTCACGAGAGCAAAGACTTGGAACCAACCCAAATGTCCAACAATGATAGACTGGATTAAGACAATGTGGCACATATACACCATGGAATACTATGCAGCCATAAAAAATGATGAGTTCATGTCCTTTGTAGGGACATGGATGAAACCGGAAATCATCATTCTCAGTAAACTATCGCAAGAACAAAAAACCAAACACCACATATTCTCACTCATAGGTGGGAATTTATCAATGAGAACACATGGACACAGGAAGGGGAACATCACACTCTGGGGACTGTTGTGGGGTGGGGGGAGGAGGGAGGGATAGCATTGGGAGATATACCTAATGCTAGATGACGAGTTAGTGGGTGCAGCGCACCAGCATGGCACATGTATACATATGTAAGTAACCTGCACATTGCGCACATGTACCCTAAAAGCTAATGTATAATAATAATTAATTAATTAATTAATTTAAAAAAACTATGTGTAAAATAAACAGATTAAAAATGTAAAAACAAGCTGTGCATGGTGGCTCACACTTGTCCTCTAGCATTTTGAGAGGCCAAAGTGGGTGGATTGCTTGAGCCCAAGAGTTCAAGACCAGCCTGGGTAACATGCCAAAAACTGCTTTCTACAAAAAATACAAAAAAAAAATTAGCTGGATATGGTGGCATGTGCCTGTAGTCCCTGCTATTCGGGAGGCTGAAGTGGGAGAATCACCTGAGCCTGGAGAAGTCAAGGCTTCAGTGAGCCGTGATTGCACCACTGAACTCCAGCCTGGGTGACAGAGTAAGACCCTGTCTCAAAAAAAAAAAAAAAAAAAAAAAAAATTAAAAAGAGGAGCACAAATACCATTATACCATTTCACAACATGTGGCAAATTAAATGCAATATTGACAAATATGTGGTAATGCAGCCAGCAAAAACTTTAAAAACTTAAAATAAAAATTGGATAATATTTTGTCAATATAAAGTGTATTTGAATACAGAAAGCATCTTACTACAGAAAGTTGAACAAACTATAGATTTCTATTTCTAAAACACGTGAATGGAAATAATCATAACAAAGGGAACCTGTAAAATTCAAAAGAAGTGTAACAATGATAGCATCTGAATATTTAGTTAATACATGCTTATTGGATGTTTTCTTTTAATCATGAGTGAATCCATCTAATTGAACCTGCTTCCAGCCAATATTTTCTTCTCCACACATGGCATGTCACATTTTAAACTAGACTTGTAAATGACCCTGCTCTATTGTGTATTTAGTCTGAACATTTGGACACACTTCACCTTCAGCATTAGGATAATTTTAGGTATCCAAATTTGTCCATTTGTTTTTATTTTTACATTGCATGTTAAATCAACCTATCTGTAGTTTAAAAATTATTGTTACATTTTTATGTGCCAATTTTATGCTTTTCCTCATCTGCGATGTCTTCTTTAAACATTTGCCACACAAGATATCTGGCAGTTGGGGGAATACTTAAAGGGTGAATAAAGTCTTCATATAAATTTACAAGCAAATGGCAAATTATTTCCTATATAGGTTTTAAAAACTTCTATAAGACCTCTTCCTTTAGATATTTTATATACAGTTTTTTCAAAATACACTTTAATAACATATTGATTTATAAAACAATTATAAATAAAATTAAGTGTAAATATCATACATGTCATATTTGATAATACCTGGCCTTTATTATTATTGAAGCAATTAGTAATTTGGGGGTCCTCTGATAATATGTGAATTTTATTGCGTTTTACTTTTAATTTTTTTCTGAAACACTACAGACAACATGTCATGAAGAAACTATAATGTAAAGGTACATTTTTTACAAGTGTATTTTTGTTTTGTTTTGTTCCAATTATGTCCCTAAGTTCAACCATATTCTATTTCATTTGTGGTGTTTAATACTTGAGGTGAGTCTCACTGTGAGCAGCTCCTATAAGCAATGGAAAGTTCTAGACTATGACTTTTAATATTTCTTTCCCTCAAAAAAAGTGAAGATTGCAATAATTATGTGATGAAGCCAGGGGAATATTTTTCCATTGCACAAGTACTGGATGACTGAATTCTTGTAGGAAAGAAAATGTGATTACATAATTTTCAAATGTGATTTATACTTTCCATGCCCAGAAAATTATACTATGTAGAATGTTATAATAAGATGTATTCATTCCAAGGAAATGAACTCTATTTTATAGTTAATCATATAGAACACAGATCTCTTTGACTATAATTAAATTGACAGCAGTTTTTGCAAAAGGCCGATGAAGTCAATGACCCGGACACAACCCTTTTATGGAACACTTTGGGGAAATAACACAGGAGCCTTGATCACAAAGTATTATTGGTCTACTGATCCCGACAAAAACCATATTGTATTCACGAAATTTAGACTTCAAAATTTTACCAAAGGCTAAATTTTTATATTTTACAACACATATACTAATGTGTGCTCTCAGAAAATAAGCAAATGTATATTTTATTTAATAAAACACTGTTAAAAGAAAAAATGTTTATATGCCAGTAGCACATTTAAACAATTATGTAACATTAGTACTTCAATCATATGCATTTAAGCATACCTTATACATACTTTTGAAATAGTCTAAGTTTGCTGTGCTTTATATGTGAGGTTGCAGGAAGATGAGAAAGAAGAGTGTGGAATTAAAGGCTGACAACTTTGCAAATATGGAAAATTTGATGG
Organism: Pongo abelii; assembly: GCF_028885655.2. Classification (NCBI taxonomy): domain Eukaryota; kingdom Metazoa; phylum Chordata; class Mammalia; order Primates; family Hominidae; genus Pongo; species Pongo abelii. The sequence goes on along the minus strand of NC_071999.2, from coordinate 90,938,241 downwards.
AAGAATCACATAGTGTTTAGGAGAATGTATAAAGTGTCCTGCCTCTAGCATTAAATGAGGATCTGAAAATGTGGACAAATGTAGTGAAAAATATTCTTAATATATGATTTGGTTCAAATTTGTGTCCCTGCACAAATCTTATGTCAAATTGTAATCCAGAGTGTTGGGGGAGGGGCCTGGTGGGAGGTGATTGGATCTTGGTAGCAGTTTCTGATGGTTTAGCTCATTCCCCCAGTGTTACTTTGTGACGGACTTCTCCCAAGATCTGCTTGTTCAAAAGTGTGTAGCACTTCCCCGATCTCTCTTCTTCCTGCTTCCAAGGAAGACGTGCTTGCTTCCCCTTTGCCTTCCACCACGGTTGTTAAGTTTCCTGAGGCCTCCCCAGAAGCAAAAGCCTGTACAGCCTGCAAAACTGTGAGGCAACTAAAATTCTTTTTTAAATAAATTACCCAGTCTCAGATACGTCTTTATAGCAGTGTGAGAACAGACTAATACAATACATTATTATGGTCCTATTCAATTTAAACAAAATTAATAATAGATAATAAAAATTTCTTAAAAGTTCATATTTTCCCCGATGGCTAAACAGCTAAACTCCGAAAATGTATAGCTCAGAAATTTTGCAAAATGGTTTCTGAAAAACACATGGCATTACTTGATATTATTCAAAACAGCTTCTTGTTTTTAAATTTTATTTGTCATATTTAGAAGAGAGTATTTACTGCGCTATGCATCAGTAGTTACTTACATAAAATCTGAAATAGGGCTAAAATTCAATGGAGGGCCATTTCTTTGGAATGTTGTGATGATATCACTATCATTTCATTTGCTATGGTGTTAGCTATTTAACCTCTTTCACTGATTTTCTGGTTACTTGGCTACAGTTAATGAAATTTACAGAAAGGAGGGAAGACAGCTGAGAGTAAAGGGAGAAGGACATAGGGTTTTCATGTAGAGAGAATAAGAGATTACATCATGTTTTAATATAGGACGTTATTCAGATGAAATAAATCCAGATTAGCTTTTCCTGCTTAAAGTATTAGGCCAGGATAAGGATTAACACTTACAACATCTGAATAAAATTGGTTTCTTTAGAACAGTGTTTGGTGGCTTGAACACAACATACAAAAGCTTCATATAATAAAATCTGTTCTTCACTTATCATAAATATAACAAACCTTTTTTTTTACAAATAAAAGATTATATTCCTCTTTTAATAAATCATTGCCTTATTGGTTCAACGGTAAGTCACTTGTTGCTAGTTAGCATAGAAGCAATACATTTTCTATGTATTATTTAATCTTATTTGACACATAAAGCTGAATATCTGAGATTTCCTCAATTAATAATATTAAAATAAAAATGTTGCCAATAAGACTTACAAAGTGAAAATGTCTAAAATGCAGATAAGTTATGGTGTGATATATGCATGCATTTTCATAGAAGAGCCAAATTTGAATCTGTAATCTCTTGATCTTTACAACTCTTTTATCTTCTGTCAGTCTTGCTTAGCAATGCATACTGACCTGATTTTAGTAGTTGATCATCTTTATTTCTGATGTTAAGGTGCATCACATGTCCAAACTTGACCTAGTTCCATTTGGCACAGAGGGAAATCGTCATATGTAAGTGTAAAGCTACATAATAATACCATGTTTAGAGTTTTCTTTGTGGGTATTATCTGTTTTATTATCACATGCATTTTTAAATGACAGTATGGATAGCCTAAAAGAGAAACATGGAGATGGAATTTAAATGATGTTAATAAGATGATATGACACAGCTTTGCAGCATGTTTTTGTTCAATTTTTAGTTGGAGAATAGACATAATTCTATTTCATTCCTCCATCATTTCTTTCTCACATAATCTCTGAAGTTAGTGCACCATTTCATTGGTGCTGATAATTACATTCTTCCACAATCATTTAGAGAATCATAGTAATAATAATAATGGATATAGTTATCAAGGCAATAATAATTACTTAGAATTTGAACTGTAAATATGACTACCTGAATTCAAATTGTGGTTTTGCATTCTATTATTTGTATAATCTTGAGCAATTTACTTAACCTTTCTGTTTCATTTCCTTATCGTCAAAGGAAGATAAAAAAAATAACTGACTTCATGAGATTTGAAGATTCTATCAAGTAATAGTAAGTGTTGGCATTTGGCATTATGCAAGCTTGCTTTAAAAAAGTTAACAACCTCTCTCAATTAATCCTTATAGCCTGTTTGAGGCAGTCACTGTATATTTTTGCCAATTCCAAGTGAAAAAATGAAGCTCTAAAATGTTAAATAACTTCCCCAAAGATATAGATAGAAAGTAGAATCTACCCAGGCCTAGTGGCGCCAACCTGTAATCTCAGCTATTTGTGAGGCTGAGGTGGTAGGGTTGCTTGAGCTCAGAAATTCAAGAACAGCCTGGGCAAAATATCAAGAACCCGTCTCTAAGAAATAGTAATATGAAAAGCAGAATCTAGATGTGGGGGCTTGTGTTTATAACTTAAATCCGCTACTATTATAACACTCCCTATCCCTACTTCATATAAACAAGTACATAGGTATTGTAGTATGTGGAAATGTCCCTTAACATTTAGAATGTATATGATAGATAAGTCTGTAAACTTAAATATTTGATAAGTTGAAAGAGTGGTTATTTATATAATTATCTTAAAATGTTTAGAGATAAATTTAAAGTGCCTAAACAGAAGAAAGTAAAACAGCTTATTTAGTGGATGCCAAAATCAAAATACAAAATACCAAAATGAAAATTCTCACATTTCTCATTCATTAAAAAGTTTTCATTGTGTGTTAATTATTCAATAGGAGAAAGCATTTAGTGCATTTTAAAGTTTTATTTTAGTTGACAAATAATAAATATGTATATATATGTATGGAATAGGTGTTTTGATACATGTATACATTGTAGAATGATCAAACAAGGTAATTAGCATATCCATCACCTCAAATGGTTTCCATTTCTTTTTTATGAGAACATTTAAAATTTTCCTTTAGCTATTTTGAAATATTCAAAAGATTATTATTACCTATAGTCACTTTGATGCACAAGAGAACACTAGAACTTATTCTTCTATAACTGTAATTTTGTTCCCACTGGGCAACATCTTTCTTTTTTTCATCCACTTTACCCACCCCACTCAAAGCCTTTCATAGCCACCATTCTATTCTTTACTTCTACAAGTTCAACTGTATTAGATTCCATATATGAATGAGATCATATGGTGTTTGTCTCTTTATGCTTGGCTTATTCCACTTCAGTCAATCAAAGATTAAATGTACTCTAGCCTAAAAGCTGAGCTATCCAGCATTAAAAATAAAAAGACCAAACAGTGAATATGACATTCCCTACATAAGAGAAGAAAAACAAAAACAGCAATAAAACAAAATAAATTTTTTAAAAATTATAGCATTCAAATAATTTTATCTGTAAGTCTCAATTTCCTTTCTGTATAATGGGGAATAAAAACATTAACTTTTACACAAAAATCTTTGAAAAATATCACTATTATTCAAATAAAATATTTTATATTTTCTGTTTGCTGTTTTTTCTGCAACTTCATGCAACACTCAAATCTCAGGATGTCATTTAATATATAATATAAAGTTGGGCCTGATGCGGTGGCTCACACCTATAATCCCAGCACTTTGGGAGGCTAAGGCAGGAGGATCACAATGTCAAGAGATCAAGACCATCCTGGCCAACATGGTGAAACCCCATCTGTACTGGAAAATACAAAAATTAGCTGGGCGTGGTGGAGTGCGCCTGTAGTCCCAGCTACTCAAGAGGCTGAGGCAGGAGAATCACTGAAACCCAGGAAGCAGAGATTGCAGTGAACCGAGATCAAGCCACTGCACAGTAGCCTGGCAAAAGAGCGAGACTCTGTCTCAAAAAATAAAAATAAATAAAATAAAATAAAATAAAATAAAAGATGTATTACTACTAAGTTGATTTAAGATTGTATAATAATAAGGTACTATATAAAAGTCTGAATCATATATTAATAGAGGATCATCTGCTCATAGATTTTAAAAATTTCAATGTACCCAACAAATTCACCTCATTTGGAATAACTGATATTTCATTCTTCTTATTCCTCAGTGATATTTTGCTATCAATCTGTTTTGCAGTGTAGTATTTACTAACTGCACTAGAGTTTCATAAATATCCAAGAAAATATTCAATAAATTCAACACCATTTGACTGGTATGAGATATTTTCAGTTCCTCCTATCTGGGAAACCATCCGAAGCTCATGAGCAGAAAGAGTCACCTGAGAGAATATATGTTTTTGTTTATTTTTTTCTTATTTGCAATTATTCCACTTCATGTTCACACTGACTCTTCTAAGGACCATTGTTCTAGAAAATCCTCCAACCCCTGATCCTTTCTATGTTGCTGATAAGGTTTGGCTCTGTGTTTCCCCACCCAAATCTCATCTTGAATTGTACTCCCAAAATTTCCACGTGTTGTGGGAGGGAGCCAGTGGGAGATAATCTGAATTACTGGGGTGGTTTCCCTCATACTGTTCTCATGGTAGTGCATAAGTCTCATGAGATGTGATGGTTTTATTAGCAGTTTCCGTTTTTGCATCTTCCTGATTTTTCTCTTGCTGCTGCCATTAAGAAGTGCTTTTCGCCTCCTGCCATGATTCTGAGTCTTCCCCAACCATGTGATATTGTAAGTGCAATTAAACCTCTTTTCCTTCCCAGTCTTGGGTATATCTTTATCAGCAGCATGAAAATGGACTAATACAGTAAATTGGTGGGCCGGGCGCAGTGGCTCACACCTGTAGTTCCACCACTTTAGGAGGCTGAGGCGGGTGGATCATGAGGTTAGGAGTTCAAGACCAGCCTGACCAACAAGGTGAAACCCTGTCTCTACTAAAAATACAAAAATTAGCCAGACGTGGTGGCGAGCACCTGCAATCCTAGCTACTCAGAAGGGTGAGGCAGGAGAATCGCTTGAACCTGGGAGGCAGAAGTTGCAGTGAGCCGAGATGGTGCCACTGTACTCCAGCCTGGGCAACAAGAGTGAAACTCCATCTAAAAAAAGAAAAGAAAAAGAAAGAAAAAAAAAAGCAGTAAATTGGTACTGAGAGTGAGGTGTTGCAGAAAAGATATCCAAAAATGTGGAAGTGACTTTGGAACTGGGTAACAGGCAGAGATTGGAACAGTTTGGAGGGCTCAGAAGAAGACAGGAAAATGTGGGAAAGTTTGGAAACTCCTAGAGACTTGTTGAATGGCTTTGACAAAAATGCTGATAGTGATATGAAAAATAAGGTCCAAGCTGAGATGGTCTCAGATGGAGATGAGGAATCTGTTGGGAACTGGAGCAAAGGTGACTCTTGTTATGTTTTAGGAAACAGACTGGTGGCATTTTGCCCCTGCCATAGAGATTTGTGGAACTTTGAACTTGAGAGAGATGATTTGGGGTATCTGGTGGAAGAAATTTCTAAGCAGCTGGATTGACAGAATGGTGGAAGTCACAATTACAATGGAAACTATGTGACAACAGTTTGCAGGGCTGGGACAAAGTTCTCCAGAAGGCCGTGTATGCTCTGAATCAGCGTCCATTATATGGTACTGTTTCTCCCATAGCCACGATTCATGGGTCCAGGAATCAAGGGGTAGAGTGGAAGTGGCACCACTCAACATTCCCCCTAGTGATCCACTAGCAAAATTTTTGCTTCCTGTTCCTATGACAATGCATTTTGCTGGCCTAGAGGTCTTAGTTCCAGAGGGAGGAACACTGCCACCAGGGTACACAATAATTATTCCATTAAACTGGAAGTTAAAACTGCCACCTGGACACTTTGTGTTCCACCTACCTTTAAGTCAACAAGCTAAGAAGGCAGTTACAGTGTTAGCTGGGGTGAATGACCTGGACTATCAAGATGAAGTCAGTCTATCACTCCACAACAGAGGTAAGAAAGAGTATGCATGGAATATAGGAAATCCATCAGGGCATCTCTTAGTATTACCATACTCTGTGATTGAGATCAATGGGAAACTACAACAGCCCAATCCAGGCAGAAAAATGTAAAAAGAGAGACTGGCCTTGCCTCCCAGCTTACATTTTTCTCCCATGCTTCTTGCCCTAGAACATCTGACTCCAAGTTCTACAGTTTTGGAACTCGGAGTGGCTCTCCTTGCTCCTCAGCCTGCAGATGGCCTATTGAGGGACCTTGTGATTGTGTGAGTTAGGACTTTGGAAGACTGTTGGGAAGGCATGATTGGTTTTGAAATGTGAGGACATGAGATTTGGAGGGGTCAGGGGTGGAATGATATGGTTTAGCTCTGTGTCCTCACCCAAATCTCATCTTGACTTGTACTCCCATAATTCCCATGCATTGTGGGAGGGATCCGGTGGGAGATAATTTGAATTTTATGGTTGTGAATAACTCTCACGAGATCTGGTGGTTTTATCAGGGCTCTCTGGTTTTGCATCTTTCTCATTTTTCTCTTGCCGCCGCCATGTAAGAAATGCCTTTCACCTCCCACCATGATTCTGAGGCCTCCCCAGCCATGTGGAATTGTAAGTCCAATTAAACCTTTTTTTCTTCCCAGTCTTGGGTATGTCTTTATCAGCAGCATGAAAATGGACTAATACTGTTGCTATACTATTTTTAATTGCTATTTGACCCGTGTAAATAAAAGATTGAAGATTGAGAGGTAGGTAAGTGGTAGTAGATTATAAATGAGCATTGGCATAAAATAAGACCAATTAAGAAAAATTATAAGTATCATTTAAACCAATTTGACATTATTCATAGTAAATATAATAATTTTCAAATATTTTGAGCATTAGCATATAAAATGTTTCATACTTCTCTAAATTAACTTCACAATCATTGTGGTAGAAGAAAAAAATACAGGAGACAAGTACGAAAAATAAATTATCTTACTATTCCGGTTATGTATTACTGCACAACAAACCACTACACAACTTAGTGACCTGGAATAAGAACTACAATACTTTTTTCGTTCATACATCTGCAATTTGGGAAGAACCAGCAGGACAATTTCTTTCTGCTTTATCTGAAATCAGCTGGGGCAGCATCTCTGGGCCTGTGTGTTCTTGGTAATTTGTCAGATTTTTTTAAGATAATGTCCTTTTTTTCCACAGTAATTTTCCTAAATCTAAAATGTGATTACTTGATGACTGTTATAACAGCCACTTTTGAAAAACAGTTTGCGAAAGTTGACAATATGACCCAGAAATCCCACTCTCAGGCAATTACTCCAGATAAGTGAATATTTGTTTTCATATAAATACTTATATTTCTATAGGAATCTTTATTTATAATCATCATAACCTTGAAACAAACCAAATATTTTTTCAATTAGTGAGTGGTTTATCTATATTAGTCTTTGGTTTATCTATATTAGTCTTTGGTTTATCTATACTATTGATATACAGAGCAACATGAATGCATCTCAAATACATTATGATAAAGAACCTGTATATATAACACATCATTATGTCATTTATGTGATATTTTGGAAAAGGCAAAACTATAGAGCTGCCTAATAGAAAAGTAGATGACAGGGGATAGGAGTGTGTAGATTTCAAAAGGCAGTTTGTGGGCATATTTTTTTAAAAGTGTATCGGTTCTATACCTTCATTGTGTTTGAGGTTACATGAATTTAGGCCCTTATCAAAACAAATCTGCATACAAAAACAGTGAATTTTACTGTATCTAAATGTATACATTTTCTGTTGAGGTAAATTCACATTACATAAAATTCACCATTTTAGCCATTTTAATGTATACAATTCAGTAGCACTTAGTACACTCACAATGTTGTTCAGCTATCACCATTAACTAGTTCCAGAACATTTTCATTAACCTAGAAGGGAACCTTATATAAACATTAAGTAGTCACTTATCAACCCCCGCTTCGCCCTAGTTACTGACAACCACAAATCTGCTTTCTGTCTTTGTTTATTCTTTATATTAGATATAAACAGAATTATACAATATCTTGCCTTTGGTGTCTAGCTCTTTTAACGTAGCATAATGTTTTCACATTTTATCCATGTTGTAGCATGTATCATAATTCTATTATTTTTTATGACTCAATAATACTCCATTATATGGCTGTACTATATATATATATTTTTTTTTTTTTAAATTTGATGGTAATTTGGATATTTTTCACCTCTTGACTACGGTAATAGTGCTGCTATAAACATGCATATGTAATTTTTGTTTGAGCACCTGTTTTCAATTATTTTAAGTACATAGGAGAAGAATTGCTGGGCCATATGATATTTCTTTTTTGTAATTTATTGAGGGTCTTTAATATTCTTTTCTATAATGGTTACACTAACTTACATTCCCACCAACAGTGCATAAGAGTTCCAATTTCTCCATATCTTTTTATTTTATTTATTTTTTCTTTCTTTCTTCTTCTTTAAAAAGTAATACTGTATAGCCACTTGAGAGAGTATAAAAAGATGATTTTGATTTACATTACCCAATCAGTAATGATGTTGGACATTTTTATATACTTATTATGTATTTCAATATCCTTCTTAGAGAAATGTCTATTCAAGTCATTTGCCCATTTTTTTTTAATGGATTGTCATTTTGAATTTGGGTTGTAAATTTTTTTCATATAACCTAGGTATTAGAAACTTATAATAAATATAATTTATAGACATTTTCTCCCATTCTATGGGCTTCCTTTTGTAATAATATCATGTCATGGATAAAAGTTTTAAATTATGATAAAATTATATTCATGTATTTTTTACTTTTGTTGTTTGTGTTTTTAGTGTTGTGTGTAAGAAACTTTGTCAAATTCATGGTCATAAAGGTTTATTCTATGTTTTCTTATAAAAACTTTATAGTTTTAACTATAGGTTTTTGATTCATTTAGAGTTAGTTTTTTAATATGGTGTGAGGTAGGCCTCCAACATCATTCTTCTCCATGTGGATATCATGTGTCCCAGCACTATTTGTTGAAGAGACTACTCTTTATCCATTGGATAGTAAAATGGATTAAATGTTTGTGTCCCTCCAAATTCATATGTTTACATTTTAAACTCCAATGGGATGACATTCTAAGTTAGGACATTAGGAAGTTATTAAGTCATGAAGGTAGAACCTTCATGAATGAGATTAGTATTCTTATAAAAGGGATTCCATAAAGCTCTGTTTACCTGTTTCTTCCATGTAAATGTCCAAGGAGAATTGAATGTCTGCAACACAGAAGAAGGCCCTTATCGGAATCCAACCACACTGGCACCTTGATCTGAGACTTTCAAACTCCAGAACTGTTTTTGATAAACCACCCAATCTAAATTTTCTCATATAATAATGCATAGAGATGATAGAATTGGGCATTACTATCTTGTTTGAAATTTTAAGAAGAAAGCTTTAACACTTTCAACCTTGGGTATGATGTTTGCTTCTGGTTTTTCATAGAGTCAACTTATTTATAATGAGGAGGTTTTCTTATATTCCTAGTTTATTTTTTTAAATAATGAATTTTGTTGAATTTTGCCAAGTATTTTCTCTGCATCAGTTGAGATGATCATGATTGGTTTTGTTTTGTGTTCCTTTTATTCTATTAATGTGGTGTGTAACATCGATTGATTTTTATATGTTGAGCTATTCTCACATTCCTGAGAAAAATCCCATTTGATCATCCCTTTAATATATTGCAATTGAATATTTTATAATCCCTTTAATATGTTGTTGGATTCTGTTTTCTAGTATATTGAAGATGATTTTTGCATCTATAGTCATAAGGGATATTGTCTTGTAATTTCCATTTCTTTTCTTCTGATGCCTTTGTCTGGCTTTGGTAGCAGAGTGAGTCAAGACTTACAAAATAAATTAGTATTCCTCATTTATTTTTTGGAAAAGTTTGAGGATTGCTTTTAATTATTTTTAAAATGTTTAGCTGCATTCACCAGTGAAGCCATCTGGTCATGAGCTTTTATTACTTTAGAGCTCTTTGATTACTGATTTGATAAATTTACTTTTTGTAATTCTGTTCAGATTTTCTCTGTTGAGTAAGCTAAAGTAATTTGTGTTCCTAGAATTTTGTTTCCATTTTATTTAGGCCAACTAATTTATTGGTGTAACATTTTACATTGTATTCACCTAAAATCCCTTTTATTTCTTTAAATATTTTAAAATTGTAAGAAGGTACCAATGGAATGCCAGTCAGAAATTCATGCATCCAAACCAGAAGAGGCACAGACACATTCAAATAAAGTAAGCCTAACACCAATCTGTGTCATTGAGACTCAGAATATTTACATGCCCTCAAAATTTGTCTATATCACCCCAAATCACCAAATAATTATAAAGTCCACTTTAAAGATTCATATATACCATAACAGTATGTTACCAAATATGTTAAAGTACTATATTTAAGAGGGACTCATTCAAAACAAACAAAAGAAATAGACAAACAAAAAAACCAGGACAATCATATGTGTGGAATATTCAGAAAAGAATTAATACAGATAGCATATACATGACAGAAGAAAATGTTCACTTGTGCCCTAAAAAATGCCATTTTGTATCTACCAGGTTGGATTTGTTTTAAATAATCAGGTTTCAGTATCAGAATAGTCTAGAGTGAGGGAAAACATATATGACTATTTTGTTGTTGTTGTTGAAATGTAGCTTGTGACAAACTTCTGGAATGCGATTTGACATAATTATTAAAGTTTTGAACTTTATCAAAATTTTCTAAAGACTCTATTGACCTTACATTACCTTGCAAATGTGTCATAGTGATTCTCAAAGATATATTTACAAATAGTAAACTTAAATATAGACACATAAAATGTGATTTTTTTGCCTTGTTTCCCTTAATTCTCTACATTAAGATAAAGACAAAATAAAATTACAAATTTTAAGCAATCACTGATATTAAACATTTTATCATTCACGTAAAGCTATTTTATAAGCTATAGTAATGATTTTTCTTTTGTAAATTCCAGTTCTTGTCCTTTGTCTATTTTATCTGGAAATATTTCCACTTTATCATGAATTCATTATAGTTCATTATGTAATAAAATATTAATGGTGTTTTAAATCATAAATAATTCCTTTAAACAAGATTTCTAGTTTATAATTAGCTTTTTAATGTTATAGTTCCACATCTTCATAACAATATTATATTGTTTGTAGATTGTGTGTGTGCACATGTAGCATGTGCGAATGGTCGGTGATACAGAATTCATGTAATTTGTAAAGGAATAATGCTATATATCCATGGCAGCCTAGGGACATGGTGAATATATACATATATACATCTCATATCTTGCATAGATGATTTCTACAAAGGTTTTATTGGACTAGTTTTCCAAAATTGCAATTCTTTCAGTATTATAAGCTATTGTTTGACTTTTTCACTCTCTTACATTCTTTCATTTATTAGATTTCATATTTATTTCTTATATTGAATTCTTTTCATTGTTTTCTTATGTTGTCTTTCCTCTTTAATTTGGCTGACTTAAAATGCTCATGTATATGATTTTACCATATTCACTGAAAGATTTTAATTTCACTCACAATACCATGTGTGATTGAAAGAATTCCTGAATAGAAACTGAATAATCAGGGCCAGAATTTGAATTATTTCATTGATTGTGTCACGTTAGATGACTATTCAAATTATCAAATTCTCAGTTTACTGACTATAAATTAAGAAGATACTTAAGCTCTAGGATCACTATTACCAAAATAAACTTTTAAAAAGTAATTTTGAGATAGCCAGATACTGAAATTTTTAAAGATAATATAGAATTGTTTTTTACAACAACAAAAAGTTTCCAGAATAATAACTTGTTTAACTTTGACTTCTCTCTAGTACAATCACACAGTAATTTTCCTTTTCCATTATGGGAAAAATGAGCATACATTTTTAGATTTAAAATATATAATATGGTCATTTAAACATATATATACACCATGTTGAAAATGCCAATCAGTCAAAATATTCACTAGCTGCAAATTTAAATTCAAAGAAAGCCGGTTATTCCCCGTTTACATACTGTGCACTGCAGCTGCGGGGCGATTTCCCTATGTGTAATGAAGTTAGACAGTGTGGCTGTAATTATATGCCAGAGAAATACAATCACTTGCTATTAACAAGTTTCATTTCTATAAAAGGAATTATTGAATATTTTAGTGCATGTATACATTCCCATAGAAATCAACTTTTTCAGAACTTTGTAGTAACCGTATCATCTACCACATCCAATCTAGTTCTTTTTCTACACATGCTCTTAAGGTGATAACACTGATAATGAGAATAAAAATTTGTTTATGCTTTAATATTAATTCAGCCTACTCAACTTTTATAAATCAATACGTTTAATTTACTGATTTGTGTTATTCAGTTGTATTACAACCTGCAAAAGAGGGAGAAATGTTCATATTTTAGATGAGAGAATTAGAGAAACTAGATTTTACTTTTCAGAAGATGTCAGCACTTTTTTCCTTGAGTTAATGCTCATCTTTCCTTCAACATATAGTCAATTTAATATAGAAATTAATAATTCTTAAATGTGTCAAACTTTGGACATAATATGGTATAAACCTGTATCAATGATGTGCTTTCTGATTGTACATGGGTCTAACTACACAAATGAGAGTGGGTTTGAGAGTAAAAGCAGAAGACAGAAACATTCTGAACAGCTTTTAGTTAGCAATTTAAAACATGAATAGCTAAGGAAGTTAACTTCATAATAACAACTTTTATTTTTGCAACGAATAGAATTATAACTGATGAATAAAAAAAGATGACTAGTTAAAGTTCTTTAAATTTTTATTTTAATACTAGCTTTTCTTCTAGACACTCAAAAACCATGATTTAGGACTACCATATGATCCAGCAATTCTACTGCTCTATATATATCCATAAGAAAGGAAATCAGTATATCAAAGAGATGGCTGGACGTGGTGGCTCACACCTGTAATCCCAGCACTTTGGGAGGCTAAGGCAGGCAAATCACGAGGTCAGGAGTTCGAGACCAGTCTGGCCAATGTGGTGAAACCCCATCTCTACTAAAACTACAAAAATTAGCTGGGCATGGTGGTATGCGTCTGTCATCCCAGCTATGTAGGAGGCTGAGGTAGAAGAACTGCTTGAACCCGGGAGGCAGAGTTTGCAGTGAGCCAAGATCAGCCTTAGTGACAGAGCAAGGCGCCGCCTCAAAAAAAAAAAAAAAGATAGCAAAGAGATATCCGCACTCCCATGTTTATTACAACACTATTCACAATAGCCAAGATATGGAATCAACCTGAGTGTTCATCAGGGATAAAACAATGTGGTACATATACACAATGGAATATTATTCAGCCACAAAAAGAATGAAATACTATCATTTGCAACAACATGGATGAAACTAAAGACATTATGTTAAGTGAAATAGGCCTGGCACAGAGGAGACGGTTGGTGAGTGCAAAAATTTAGTTAGAAAATTCAGTTAGAAAAAGTAATATCTAGTGTTCAGTAGCACAATACAGCAACTATAGTTAACAATAATTTATTGTATATTTCTAAATGATTCCAAGAGTGGAATTAGAATATTTAGAATATTCCTAACACATATAAATGATGAATGCTTGAGGTTTTGGATATCCTAATTACCCTGCTTTGATCATTACACATTGTATGTTCGTATCAAAACATCACATGTATCTCAAAAATATGTACAACTATTATGTATCTGTAATAAATAAAATAAATTTAAAAGTTTTAATTACAAACAGTAGTTATAAACAAATATTTAAATCAACAATTTTATTCTAAATGCATCTGAAAGAGAATTTTCAGGGCCAGAAGCACCATTTAATAAGAAACATAATTTCTGATACACTGAATACCAAGTTATAGGGCGTATGAGAAGGTACTCTTCATTTAGTAACTCCAAGAGTCATTTTTGTCTTTAGCTTGTGAATAACTAAACGTTCCTGTGTCTACTTTCAGCACTTTTCCTCCAGTTTCTCAGTGTATTAATTCATGTCCCTGACAAGTAACAAATTTGCTGTTACAGTACTCTGACAAAAAATATTACTTTTTATTAACTAACTAGTAACTAGTGAAAAAACTATGATCATATGTTCCATCAAAATGAGTGGACTGATTTCCTACTTCATCTTTCCAACTACACTTGCATAATATTATGTATTTTTTTAGGGCTCTGAGTAATTGTAACAGTTTAAATGTGGAAAATGCATATCTATACTACTTATTTTCTTAAGCTTTGGAGTTAACACAAAGCCGTAACACAGTGCAATAATGAATAGAAGGCTTTCAGAAGATATGTGTGACGAAAGTAATTGATTGAAACTCAATTTTCGCAACCCTCAAATAAGTTTCTTTAGAAATTTACATTTCCTGTATATCTTGCAGAAAAAAATTTTTGCCTTCCTGAAAATCCTGAAGGTTAAATTGTCTTAGCTCCTTTCAAGTGTAAAAAGATTCTTCTCTTTGAATATTCATTTTAAAGACTTGTTCTATGGATATGAGGTAGAAGGTAGGACTCGACTCTGGAGGCAGGGCTCAGACACTGGACCAGATTGAGGACTGCTAAAACAGTGTCAGGGCAGAAGCAGCTTTCCGTAAGATATGCCCACCAGTGCTTTTTACCACTGCCGTGGTAATGGCATGTTAGTTTACCATTGACGCAGCAACACCTGGGAGTTCCATGGCAAGGACCCCACAACCCAGAAGTTACTGCCCTTTTCCTAGACATTTCTGCATAAGCCAGCCCTTAATCTGCATGTAATTAAAAGTAGATATAAAAATGACTGCAAAAACGCTGGGCGTGGTGGCTTACACCTGTAATCCCAGCAGTTTGGGAGGCTGAGGTGGGTGGATCACCTGAGGTCAGGAGTTCTAGACCAGCCTAGCCAACATGGTGAAACCCTGTCTCTACTAAAAATACAATAATTAGTCAGGCGTGATGGCAGTCGCCCATAATCCCAGCTACTTGGGGGGCTGAGGCAGGAGAATCGCTTGAACCCAGGAGGCAGAGGTTGCAGTGAGCCAAGATTGCACCATCACACTCCAGCCTGGAGAACAAAAAGCGAGACTTCGTCTCACAAAAATAAATAATAATAATAATGACTGTAGAACTTCCCTGAGCTGCTACTCTCAGCACACTGCCTGTGGGGTAGCCTTGTTCTGTAGGATAAGTCATGGAGCTGTGATGCTGCCTGAGCTGTAACACCCCTGGAGCTGGAACACTGTCGCTTCAATAAAGCTGTTTTCTTCTATCACCAGCTCACCCCCCTTGAATTCTTTCCTGGATGAAGCAAAGAACCCTCTCAGACTGAGCCCCAGTTTGGGGTTTGCCTGCCCTGCAACAAAAACACACACAAGCGAAAAGTTTCACTTAGCCTTTTGTAGTCTAACACACTTTAAAAGTATATTTCATCCAATTGTATTAATTTTTGCATATTTTGTACATCATGATTTTGGCAAAGTTAGGGAAAGAAGTTTGCATTCATTTTGAATAATTTGATAGTTTTAATACATCTTTAAGCAACTACTGTTGAAATTGTAGGTATTTAAAAGGATGAAACCAATTAAATTATTTTAACTAAGAAATTTAAAGAATTATATTGCTGAATTCGAACATTTTATAAGCACATGAACTCAATGAATAACACATATAATCATTTTCTGTAATTATTTTAGTATGTAGTATATAAAAATGGGAGTCACTTTTGTATCTAAGGGTATCTTATTTCCTCCAAACTTGAGGGGTGTTTTTAAATGTCAAGAATTTAAGAGACTGAGCCCCTTCATAAGCATACAATTAAAGTCAGGCATGGCAAAAGCACAGCAGGACAAAAACAATTAGTTCTATATAATCATCTCCATCTGCTACATGTAAATCACCAGCTTCCTGATCATACACCTATTGAAAACTAAATGAGGTGCAGAATGTGGCCAGTAACTGATCCTGAGGGATGAATTGGTGGGGGAAATGAAAACAGCTGGAGACCATTCACATTAACTCTGGTATCTATCCAGTGTTTCTACTTGGGTGATTACAAAACAAACTACTAAACTATTTTACATCTATTCATTAACTAGTCTAATAGCAAGTCATGTTTCTAGCAGAATGTCCTATTGGTGGAGTTTTTAAAATACTTTATTAGGGAAAGATGTTTTCCCTAATTATTTTGAGGGTTTTTTCTCAGAAGACCTCTATGTTTTCCTCTTAAAGAATTGGAATGTTATTATAGGCAGTATTTCATTTCTGAATATATTATTTAAATAATTTCCATAAACTTTTAATAGCTTCTTTTTGTAATTTCTTTCTGTTCAAATTAATAATATGCTATAAGGGAGCTGGCTGATGGCAAGATATGGCATAATAATTGTAAATGAAAAATAAAAACCCACTGACTGAATGGACTGCCTTGTGGTCAAGGAGACCCCAGAAAAAGCTTAAAACTGGGTTCTTAGCCATGATGGGATAAGAGGTCAGACATGTCTGAACTGATCAGCGATAATATTAAAATTATCATAAGACTGACAGAATACAGTCTTTGTAGCAATGAGATATCAAATTATAAACAGGACCTAAGTCCATGCCAGGCAAGGGTTAAGGCAGGCGCCCCTACACTTAAAGAATAAACTATGTTCTAACCACCAAAAAGTTTTTATTTCCCTCTAGCAGCTAAACAAGCACTGTCCTCAAGATCAGCAATAGTAAAACATTCACAACTCATTCAGCTCATAGACACTGGCTAACTGAACCCCTGTTCCACTAGCCATAACTACAGCTTTGACTAGACAAGCAACTGATTTCAGTAACTTTCTCCTGATAAGAACCCCACTAACCACGGACTGGTCCTGGCTGGTTCACAGATGCTGTGCACTTGTGTAACTTCGTGTCCTACAAAGACCTTTGGTGTATACGATCTAATCGTAATACATTTAAATGTCAAGTTTCCACTCCAAAGTGAACATGGTTCATATGTTAGATGTATGCTTAATATGCATGAATCAGGACCACCTTCATGAATAATCATAGCTCCTGCTCTAGCCCATTAAATATGTATGTTTAGCCAACATGTTCCACATAATACTCCGCCCCAACCCCTGCTCCTTCGAAGTGACTGTCTCTGGTCTCAGCCTGTGGGATGGCCACCTTGCAGGTTATAATACTTTGTAAAAAATAAAGTCTTCTCTCTTTTCCAAATCTGTAGATATTTATGGAGTGTTTTTTCAAGTTAACACTGTTTAGATATTGTCAAGGCATTTTTAATCTCCAAATTTTCTTTTATAACTTTTGAAAAACAAATTAACCACTACCTCTTTGCTAACGTTTTAAGAAAAGATACATGTTTGATAGATTAGGAAAATTAATATTTGAAAAAATATTAATAATGATTTGAAAAGAATAATGATTTTAAAAAATTAATAACGATTTGAAAAAAATAGTGATTTAAAAAAAAATCCTGACTTTTGCTAATTAATAACTAGAGCTCAATCTGATGACTATACAGTCATGATTTTTTTTTCTTTAGTCCGACCCCAGCTTACATTTCAGTAGCGTTGTCATTGTTTGATCTCTTTTTTTTTTCCTGAGGTAACAGTATCCTTAATGCATATTCATTTCCTTTTTGGTAAGTTACACTCTCATTTTTTGGCATTTACAAATAATGATAGACTAAGTCACATAAATTTTAAAGGGAGGAAAACCTTTAATGTGTTCCCTATCATCTAGTGAAGAGGACTACTCCAGAATATCATTCACAAAAAATTTTACGTTTGTTGAGTCTATATTTAGTGTTAAAACATTGAAGTCATATTGTTTTTTTTTCAAGTTGTAATCGTTATTTATTTTCACTTGTGCATTTTATTTTCATTGTAAACATAGTGATTTTTTAAATATTCCAATGTTTTGTAGGCCATTTAATAATACATGTGGACTCTTTAAAATCCTCCTAAAAGACACATTTTAAAAACTGATGTTGTTAACAGTAGGTATAAATTTGTTTTTGGATGGGACAGTGACTTTTCTGGGAACCTAGAAATAGTATTCACATTGTGGCTTAATGAATAAGCCTTCAGTCAAAGCTTAAACCACTTAATCCAAATAGATTAGATTTATCTGATATTAAATAAGTGGTTTTACCTATTTGTCAAATATAGTCCAATTAATCAATGTAAATATGGCTTTTCTAATTATTACAACACATATCTGTCTTCACAAGTGTTAGTAGTAGTTTTGATTAAAATTTGCTTTATTACACTGATTTTGATCATTGATAGTTTGAGATAAGTAGTAGCAGATTTTTATGTTAGCCTAGAATTTTCTGAACAGTTGTATTAATATTAAATTAGGTTATAGTTTGAAATAATACAGATAATATTCAGGTCCTTCAAAGATCTAAGGGGAAGTTTTATGATTGTAACTTAACATATAAAGATAGTAGGGAAAGATACTATTTATAATGATTACCCAATATGTGTGTGGCTCAAAATATTGAGTTTTCACATTGGGCAAATTTAAAAGTCATTGTTGACTTAATCATTAGATGCAGCTTTCAAACTTCAATGCTGCTTTCAGATTCGTATTTTCAAATTCTACCCTTTAATAGCAAACAAAAAGGAATAAAAATAGACACTATTTGTTATTGCCCTGAATACCAAATGGCTTCTGGGTCTAAGACTAATATACCATTAATATCAATTAAATATCTTTTAACCTTCTTATATTTATTATATGGCCTATGTTCTAAAAAGTTCATGATAGTAACATGTCATATAGTATTTGACTAAAACTGATTTTCATGCTCATAATCAGTAAAACTTAAAGGAAACATTTGAGGAAATATAAAATGTTTGAACTAGTGTACAACTATATTATTTTATACTGCTATGAAAATAACCTGTGGTATTAAATTTGAAATATAAAGATAATTTTACCAAATCTAAGAAGTAAATGATAAACTATCACGGCGATGCAGAATAATGTCTAAAACCAAGAGCTTCTCTACAGTCCTAAAGTTATTTACTTAGACTCAATTTCCTTTCTATTCCTTACAACTTACCTAATCATATTTGAAGATGCTTACATTTTGTGAACTAAAATAGTAATAGAAACTCTGCATGACAATATTATCTTTTTATTTATTAGTCCTACTTTCACTTTAGTAACAAATGCACTAATAAAAAGATTTGCCTTCTGAGAGTATGAATTTCTTCTACTTTGAAAAGTTGCATAACTCTTAAGATGGAAGGTGTTATGAATTAAATTATGTACCTTCAAAATTCATATGTTGAACCCCTAATCTTAAGTGTCACTGTGTCTGAAGATAAGGCCTTCAAAATGATAATTAAGGCTAGCTGATGTAATAAGAGCAGGGCACAACTAACAGGACCAACATCCTTACAAGAGGAAGAGACATATATCAGAGATTTCCCTGTCTTCACATGTTTAAAAAGCAGAGAGCCCTGTGAGAACAAAGCAAGAAGATTGCCATCTAGAAGCCAGAAAGATGTGTATGACCAGAAACAAACCCTGGCAGCACCCTAATTTGTACTTCCATCTCCAGAGCTGTGAAAAAATAAATTGATGTTATTTAAGGCACCCAGTCTGTGGTACTCTGTTATGGCAGCCTGAGCTGACTAATTCAGAGACTGTCTATGAATGAGAAGGAGTTTATAAATTTCTAGGCAAATGCTTGATATATAAGATCAATGAATATCTACTGCAGGAGTGGTCCTGGAAGTTAATACATCAGAATATACTGTGTGATGAAATATACAAACTTTATTGTATGTCTTTATACTAAAGCTTTGCAAATGTATTTTAATAAAGAAAATGAGGTGCAGGAAGTCCTAGTAAGAACAATCAGAAAACAAAACAAAAACAAAAAATAAAAAGCATCCAAATTGAAAAGGAAAAAGTAAAATTATCAGTTTGTAAATAACATTATCCCATATGTAGAAAACCACACACACACAAAAACTGCTGCTAGACCTAATAAATAAATCAAACAAAGTAGTGGTGTATTAGTCCATTCTCACACTGCTATAAAGAATTGCCTAAGATGGGTAATATAAAGGAAAGAGGTTTAATTGACTCACAGTTGCCCATGGTTGGGGAGGCCTCAGGAAACTTGCAATGATGTTCGGAAGGTGAAGGGGAAGTAAGGATCTTCTTCACAAAGCAGCAGTAGAAAAAGGAGAGAAAACCACCACTTATAAAACCATCACATCTTGTAGGAACTCACTGAGTATCACAAGAACAGCATGGGAGAAAGAAAACAGCCCCCATGATCCAATCACCTCCCACAGGTCCCTCTCTCGACATGGAGGGATACAGTTCAGATGAGATTTGTGGGGAACATAAAGTCAAGCCATATCATTACACCCCTGGCCCCTCCCAAATCTCATGTTCTCACATATTAATCATACATCAGTCACAAAATTATGCCTTCCTAACAGTCCAACAAAGTCTTAACTCATTTCAGCATTAACTCATTTCATCAAAAGTCCAAGTCCAAAGTCTCATCAGAGACAAAGTAAGTCCCTTCTGACTATGAGCCTGTAACATCAAAAGCAAGTTAGGTACTTTCAAGATACAATGGGGTTATAGGCATTGGACAAATGCTCCCATTCCAAATGGAGAAAATTGCCAAAGCAAAGGGGCTACAGACCTTATCAAGTCGAAAATCCAGCGGGGCAGTCATTAAACCTTAAAGCTCCAAAATAATCTCCTTTGACTCCATGTCTCACATCCAGGGTATGCTGATGGAAAAGGTGGGTGCCTAAAGCCTTGGGCAGCTCAGTCCCATGGCTTTGCAGGGTTCAGTCACCATGGCTTCTCTCATAGGCTGGTGTTGAGTGCCTGCAACTTTTCCAGGCACATGGTGTAAGCTGTTGGTGAATCTACTATTCTGGGATCTGGAGGATGGTGGCCCTCTTCTCACAGCTCCACTAGGCAGTGCCCAGTGGGGACTCTGTGTGAAGGCTCCAATCCCACATTTCCTTTCTGCACTGCCCTAGCAGAGGTTCTCCATGAGGGCCCCACCCCTGCAGCAGACCTCTGTCTGGACATCCAGGTATTTCCATACATCCTGTGAAATCTAGGCAGAGGTTCACAAAGCTCAACCCCTCTTCTGCACACCCTCAGGCCCAACACCATGTGGAAGCCACAAGGCTTGGGGCTTTCCCTCTCTGAGGCAATGGCCCAAGCTGTAACTAGGCCCCTTTTAGCCACAGCTGGAGCTGTAGTGGCTGAGATACAAAGCTTCACAGAGCAGTTGGGCCCTGGGCCCGGTCCATGAAATAATTTATCCCTCTTAGGCCTCCAGACCAGTGATGGGAGAGATTGCCTTGAAGATCTCTGAAATGCCCTCAAGACATTTTTCCTCACTGTGTTGGTTATTAACATTCAGCTCCTTATTATTTATGCAAACTTCTGTAGGTGGCTTGAATTTATCCCCATAAAATGTTTTTTTTCTTTTCTATTACATTGTCAGGGTGGAAATTTTCCAAATTTTATGCTCTGCTTCATTTTAAAACATAACTTCCAATTTCAAATCATTTATCTCAAGTTCAAAGTTCCACAGATCTCTAGGGCAGGGGAAAAATACCACCAGTCTCTTTGCTAAATCATAGCAAGAGTGACCTTTGCTCTAATTCCCAATGATTTTCTCATCTCTATCTGAGACCATCTCAGCCTGTACTTCATTGCCCATATCACTATCAGCATTTTGGTCAGAGCCATTCAACAAGTCTCTAGGAAGTTCCAAACTTCCCTATATCTTCCCGTCTTCTTCTGAGCCCCCTAAACTACTCCAACCTTTGTCTGTTACCCAGTTCTAAAGTCACTTTCACATTTTTAGCTTACTGTTAGAGCAGTACCCCACTCTACCAGTACCAATTCTCTGTGTTAGTTCATTCTCACACTACTATAAAGAAATGCCTGAGATTGGGTTATTCATAAAAGAAAGAGCTTTAATTGACTTACAGTTCTGCATGACTGGGGAGGCCTCAGAAAACTTATAATCATAGTGGAAGGTGAATAGGAGCAGGCACTTTCTTCACAAGGTGACAGGAGGAGAGAGAAAATGACAACTCATAAACTCATCAGATCTTGTGAGAACTCATTCATTCACTATCTTAAGAACAGCATAAGGGAAACTGCTCCCATGATCTAATCACCTCCCACCAAGTCCCTCCTTTGACATGCAGCAATTATAGATCAGATGAGATTAGGGTGGGGACACAGAGACAAACCATATCAAGTGGTTTACAGAATCAATAAATGAAAGTCAGTTGTATTTATTCAGACCAATAACAATCTATTTTTAAAAAAGGAAATCAGGAAAACAATTTGACAATAGCATTAAAAAGAATAAAATTTCAGAATACATTTAACCAAGAAGTAAAAGATGTATTCATTGAAAACGATAAAATACTGGTGAAAAAAAAAACTGAAGACATAAATAAATAGCAAGATACACTGCCTCTGTCTGTGCTTTGGAATAGGTAATTTTGCTAATTGTCCATGCTACCTAAAGTGATGATATAAACCTTCATTGGAATCTCTATCAAAATTTTCACAGAAACTAAAAAGAAAAAGCAATTCTAAAATTGGTAAGGCACTGAAAAAGAGCACAAGTAACCCAAGCAATCATGAGAGATAAAAATAAATTTGGAGACATCACACTACCTGACTTCAACATATACTATAAAGCTACAGTAACCAAATCAGCATTGTACTGACATAAAAATAGACACATAGAACAATGAGACAGAGTAAAGAACAAGGAAATAAATCCACACACTTATAGCCTATTGATTTTCAACAAAAGTGCCAAGAACACACATTGGGGAATGAATAGTCTCCAATAAATGGTGCTGCAAAAACTAAATATCCACGTGCAAAAGAATAAAACTAAGCCCCTATATCTCACCATATTAAAAAATCAGCTCTAAATGGATTACAGACTTAAATATAAGACCGAAAGCTATAAAACAAATCGAAGAGATCATAGGGGAAACACTTCATGACATTTTCCTGGGCAATGACTTTTTTGATAAGAACTCAAAAGCACAGGCAATAAAAGCAAAAAACAAAGAAAATAAAATTACTTCAAATTAAAAAGCTTCTGTACAACAAAGGAAACAAGGAACAGGGTAAAGTATTTTATTTCTCTGGAACAAAATAAAATATTTGCAAACTATGCATCTAATAACAAGACATTCATAATATCCAGAACGTATAAGGAATTCAAACAACCCAATAGCAAAACAAATAATTCAATTAGAAATGGGCAAATGACCTGAATAGACATTTTTCAAAAGAACACATAGAAATGACTAATAATTTACATGAAAAAATGCTAAAAATCACTAATTACAAGGCAAATGCATGTTAAACTCATGATGAATATCACCCCATCCCAATTAGAATGGCTGTTATAGAAAAGACAGAAAATAACAAATGTTGGCATGGTTGTGGAGAAATGGAAAATCTTGTACACTGTTGGTGGGAATGTAAATTAGTGCAGCCATTTTGTAAACTATCTGGAGGTTTCTCAAGACATTAAAAATTGAACTACTAGATGATTTAGCCATCTCACTATTGGATATTTATAGAAAGGTAAGAAAATTAGTGTGTCAAAGGGATATTTGCATTATCATGTTTATTGCAGAACTATTCACAGTAGACAAGATATGGAATCAACTTACATGTCTATAGATGGATGGGGGGATAAAAATATTGTGGTATACACATGAACATGATGAAATATTACTCAGGCATTAAAGAGGAACAAATCCTGCCATTTGGGACAATATGGATGAACCAAGAGGACATTAAGTAGTATAATGAAGTTACAGAAATAAAAATACTGCATGACTTCTCTTATATGTGGAATCTAAAAAACATGAATACATATAAACGGAAAGTGGAATGGTGGTTACTAGGGGCAGAGAGAAGGAAGATACAAATCAAAGGGCACAAACTTTTAGTTATTTAAAATAAATAGGTCTAGCAATCTAATGTATAGAATTAGGACTATATTTAATTATATCACATTATATAATGGAAATGTGCTAAGAGATTAGATTTTAGGTGCCCTACCACACACACACACACACACACACACACACACACACACACACGGGGTAACTATGTGGCAACAAGAATTTTAACATGCCTGACAGTAATAATCATTTTACTATTTATGTGTACATTAAAACATTGTATTGTACACCCTCAATATATAATAAAAATAAAAATAAATAAATAAACAGGTATATAAAAGAAGAAAGGGAGGAAGAGTGAGGGAGTAGAGTGAAGGTCAGAGAAAGAGATAAATAGACAATAGCTGCATCAGAGAGACGCTACACTGCTAACTTTGAAAAGGGAGGAATTAGGCATGAAGCCAGTGAATGCAAACTGCCTCCAGAACCTGGAAAATACAATAAATTAGAGTCTCCTCTGGAGCCATCAGAAAGGAATGCAGCCCTGCTGGCAACCTTGATTTTACCTCAAGAGACCGGTGTTGGATTTCTGACCTACAAAACCATAGGTAGTAAATTGGTGTTTTTGAACCACTAAAGGAAAAAAGAAAGGAAAGATAAAGAGTAATGCAAAATGTTGTACAAAACTGAACAGGAGTGATGGTATATTTTTAAAACAAATAGTTCAAAAATGTAGCACCAGTAGAAAAGTCATGTAAAAACAACTGCAATAGAAACTTTTGAGGAAATAGGAGAAATTATGTGTTATTTTGAATTGTTTATGTAAGTTTGATGGAAATATTTTCTTTCCTTCATATTATTTATCATTAGACATAGAAAACTAAAGTAATTTTTTTTTGCTTAACAAATATAACAAATATCTTTCTCATATTTAAGTGGAAACCATTAAAATAGACTTTCAGATTAAACTTGCATTTGTAATATATCAACCTCAAGTCAACGTTAAAAATGATTTTATTATCCTAAGGAAAAAAATCAGATCACCAGGGAAGTCAAATAGGAAATGTTACATTATGAGATGTGGGCCAAAAATTGAAATTTGTAATGAATTGGATTTTTTTTTCTAAAACAATATGAAATAAACACAATATGAATGATAGTACTCTGATAGAAAATAGTATAGTTTAGAGGGTCCAGAAAATAACTATCTAGAAAAAAATTTTGCCATTAAAAATACAAATAAGTACTTTAAAACATGGGAGTCTATTTTGTCCTCTTATATTCATAGGGATAGAACGGAACAAGGACTATTATTTTAAAGCCTTTTTAGCATTCTAAAGTTATACCATCATAATATTTTACAAATAATCAATTAAAGTTATTTAATCTATTTATGCAGATTTGCTCCTCCAAATTAGACTTGTTAAATTACATAGATTTGGGCCAACTTTAAATTTAGAAATTTAATTCTCAAAGTAAATCCTGAGAAAAAATGCTTTAGTTATATGAGATATTAAAGTACATACAATATTTTTCTCTTTTGAGCACTATGTATAGAATGTATGAGGATCTTTTCTTTCACTTCATCTTGTCCTTTGTGAAATTCTACTTATTTATTTTATTCTAATTTTTTTTAACAATTATAAGATCAAGTTTATTTTGAATATACAATTGATTAATCCCATTTGCTGTTAATGAACATTTGTGCTGTTTTCAGTTTCCAGCTATTTAAAATAAATAATGTACTATGAACATTCTTGCACATGTCTTTGGTGCTAACAAACATTTATCTCTCTGGAATTCTATTTAAAGCCAGTGTGATCTTTATGTTCAGATCAGTCCTGCAGGGCTGTTGAACAAAATGAATAATGAGCCCAGTGGGACCTGACTAGGTATGTCTCAGTTTGTCATGTGGAAATTAACTGAAAAATAAGAAATTTGCAATAAAATTCTATGATTTTTGGTGTCGGTCTCCATTGGTAAGAATTGGCAAGCATAAAACACCTAATCCACTATACAGGATATGAACTGAAGTTTTTTGGTTTATAGCTTTCTTTAAAAGACTTTTTATGTGATTTTACACATTGTGAAATACTATGTAAGTAAACAAAAGGTGAATATATTCTTTCAGCATAGTATGACAATGCCAAGACTATTTCTATAACTATAATTTGCCGAAAATCCATAGTCTATGCATTCACTATCGCAAGCATCTGGATGAAAATAGAAAATGTGAACCATCACCCATACTATGGGTGTATCCTATGCCTGTATCCTATATTCCAGATGCTGATCTGTCACATATAAACAGATTAAAAACTGTGCATATTTGATGAAAACTTCATTTGTAACCAACTGATTTAGAGTTGTTCATATTTTAATACTTTTGTAGACATAAATATTATCATTTTACCATCTTTGATTCAATATTAAGTTTTTTGTATCATATAATTTGATATTTTTCAGTGACAATGTTATCAACTCATAGAATACTGATTAAATATGTAGGCATATAGAATTATAGAAGGAAACAAAAAATTCAACACTGATCAGAAAATATTTTAACAGGAACAGAGAGGAAGATGTCTGCTCATTCATAAGCAAATTACTTTCAACTAGTTTTCAACACATATACATAGATAGGTATGTTTTCTTATTAGCATGTTTTTATTTTTGAAATACTATGTGACTTTTAAAAGTAGAAAGAATTAAGAGAATAACATACTGTTAATAGAATAGAAAACTATTAATTTTTCAGTGTATGTTACACTTAAGTAACAATCAGTACAAAGTAAAAAATAATAATAACAACAAACCCAGAAATGTATTGTAAAGATAAGTCCCACTAGGGTAATTTGACATTTAAAAATTTTCATGAGTATTCATTGTTTTAAAAGAAGTCTACCTTAGTAAATTGTGTATATGTGTGCTTTAGAAAATCTGGTAGAATTATAAAATAATGTATCAATTTTATTTTTAGATAATTGCTTCCAAACATTTATTCATATAACAGGAAATATTTGTTGTGACCTGCATTTTTAGAGTATCTGCTAAATGTATGCATTTTTTCTTTTAACATAAATGGAACTTCTTTTTGAAGATAGAATCATGTTTTACGTTGTTTTCTGAACTACATTATTCTTCTCCTTCCTTTTTGTTTTAACCTTGTCTATTTATTTATGTAATAACTATAGCTCCACCTTTAGTTATTTCAATATTTACATGTATGTTTTACATATTTTACAGTTTTATTATGGAAACATTTTCTGATAAAGTGCATTAGTTCTATATAAATCTGAAAACAGATTATTTCAGGCAACAAAGGTAGAGAATAAAGTATGTAGAAAACTGCTCATGAAAGTAAGATCAAGGCAAGATCATACCTTTAGAAATAAATTATATATTATAAGTATATGTTAAGTTCTGACCAATACCAGAGAAGGTCTTAAAGAAAACATTCAGAGCCCTAAGCAGTGAAAAGTTATACTACTCCACTGATGTCCCATGTGTAGTTGAAAATAACACAAAATATTAAAATAGGTATAGGAAATACCAGAAGAATAAAAGGTGTGACTTATGATGATGAATAATCCATTGGTTTATATTTAATTATTGGTGATCTATGCATGTGCCTAATTAGATTACTGATTAGTTTGAACTTTGTTTGAATACCACGTGGAAAAAGATATTTAGGAAATGTATTATAGAATTATATTTATCAGGTATAATTCTTTTCCTTTACTTATACTGAAATCTTCTCTTTGCCTCCCCTGGAAATTGTGATATTCCTTTTCAATAACCAGTAGCCACAACGAGTTAGCTAGAGCTTCATGTTCCTTAATGTCATATAATTTTACTTTATAAATATTAATTTGGATAATCTTCACTGCAGTAAAAATGAGTGCTTAGCCTAATAGTATCTATAAAATGTTTAAATGGTCATTTGTAAAACACTTTCTTGCTTAAGAAGCACATTTATACTTTCATTACCTATGGATAAGTATGAAGTCATAGAGAAAATATTTGTCATTATAAATATCAAAAGACTGAGGAAAGGAGAGTGTTTCTGTATTATCAGAGTAAGGATTTCCATGAGTAAAAGCTTCCTGAGGCCTCCCTAGAAGCAGAGGCTCCCATGCTTCCAGTACAGCATGCAGAACTGTGAGCCAATTAAACCTCATTACTTTATAATTTACCCAGTCTCAGGTATTTCTTTATAGCAGTATGAGAAATGAACTAACACAAAAAATTGGTACCAGGAGTGGGGTATTGCTGTAAAGATAACTGAAAATGTGGAAGCAGCTGTGGAACTGGGTAAGAGGCAGACATTGGAACAGATTAGGGAGCTCAGAAGAAGACAGGATGTTGAGGGAAAATGTTGAACTTCCTAGAGATTTGTTGAATGGTTTTGACCAAAATGCTGATAGTCATATGGACAGTGAAGTTCAGGCTAAGGTGGTCTCAGATGGAGATGAGGAACTTATTGAGAACTAGAGTAAGGTCACTTTACTTTTGTTATGCTTTAGGAAAGAGCCTGGCTGTATTATGCCTATGCTCTAGGGACCTGTGGAAGTTTGAACTTGAGAGTGGATTTAGGCTATTGGGTTGAACAAATTTCTAAGCAGTGAAGTGTTCAAGATGTGGTCTGACTGCTTCTAACAGCCTACACTCATATGTGTGAACAATGAAATGGCATAAAACTGGAACTTATATTTAAAGGAGAAGCAGAGTGTAAAAGTATGGAATTTGAAGTACTGCCATGTGGTAGAAAAGAAAAGCCTATTTTCTGGGGAGGATTTCAAGCAAATGGAATAAATTTGCATAAGTAAAAAGGAGCCAAGTGCTGATAGCCAAGACAATGGGAAAACCCTCTAAGGCATTTCAGAGACCTCTGTGTAGCCCCTCCCATCACAGAACCAGAGGCCTAGGAGTATAGAATGGTTTTAATGAGCCAGGCCCAGGGCATCTCTGCCCTACAGAGCCTGGGAACACTACAGCTCCAGCGGTGGCTCAACAGGGCCCAGGTACAGCAAAAGCTACTGTTTCAGAGAATGCAAACTGTAAGCTTTGGTAGTGTCCACGTGGTGTTAAGCCAACACAGGCACAGAGTGCAAAAGCTGAGGCTTTGGAGCCTCTGCCTGAATTTCTGAGGATATATGGAATAGCCTTGGTGTCCAAGCAAAAGCCTCCTGTGGGGACACAGCCCTTATGGAGAACCTCTACTAGGGCATTGCAGAAGGGAAATGTGGGGCTGGAGTCCCCAGATAAAGTCTCCACTGGGGTACTGCCTAGCAGAGCTGTGAGAAGAAGATCACACCATACTCCAGACCCCAGAATGGTAAATACACTTACAGCTTGCACCCATCACCTGAAAAAGCTGCAGGCACTCAAGTCAGCCCTTGAGAGCAGCTGTTGGGGACTAAAACCCTGCAAAACTGTGAGGGTGGAGCTGCCCAAGGCCCTGGGAGCCCACCTCTTGCACCAGTATGCTCTGAACGTGAGACAGAAGTCAAAGGAGATTATTTTGGAGTTTTAAGATTTAATGACAGCCTGCTGGGTTTTGGACTTCCATGGGACCTGTAGCCCTTTTATTTTGGTCAATTCTCCCTTTTGGAATGAGAGTGTTGCTTGTATCCCCATTGTGTTTTGGGAGTAACTAACTTTTTTTGTTTGTTTGTTTGTTTGTTTGTTTACAGGGTCAGAGGCGGAAGGGAACAGCCTTGTCTAAGATAAGACTTTGGAGTTTGGACTTTTGAGTTAATGCTGGAATGAGTCAAACTTTAGGAGACTGTTGGGAAGGCATGATTGTATTTTGCAGTGTGAGAAGGACGTGAGATTTCGGATGGGGCAGGAGTGGAATGATGTGGTTTGTATTTGTGTTCCCATTCAAATCTCATCACGAATTGTAACCATGGATGTTGGAGGTGGGGCCTGGTGAGAAGTGATTTGATCATGAAGGTGATTTCTCATGGTTTAACACCATCCCCATTGGTGCTATCATGGCAATAATGAGTCCTTGTGAGATCTGGTTGTTTAAAAGTGTGGCACCTTCCCCTCTCTCTCTCTTACGCCTTCTCTGGCCATGTAAGATGTGCCTGCTTCCCCTTCACCTTCCACTGTGATTGAAAGTTTCTTGAGGCCTCCCCAGAAGCTGAGCAGATGCTAGCATCATGCTTCCTGTACAGAACAGTACAGCTTCAGTTCAGCTCCAACAGCCTTCAGAATCATGAGCCAATTAAACTTCTTTTCTTTATAAACTACCCAGTCTCAGGTATTTCTTTATACCAATGTGAGAGCAGATTAATACATCCTCTGAGAAGGCCATAATCTCTCACTTCTGCAGAATCAGAAAGTGAAGGGTGAGGCAGAAATGGAAACTGCCAGAGCACTGAAGTGTATACCAACACATCTGTAGAGTCCCTTTGGAAAGGGTGGGGAACTTATTGATTCAAGGCATTCAAAGAAATCGCTGATGAATCATTAGACATTTTCTGAGTAGAAACTTCATTGGCCATGCATGCAAAGGATACAGAATTCACTGAAATAGTCCAGGAAAGTCACTAAACAAGCAAAAAGCAGCAGCAGCAGCAGTAAGCATTTTAGGAAAAAAAAAAAAAAAAAAAAAAGTAACAAACAGCAACAACAAATCTCCTCAACAACACCTCTTGAGAATTTGATTCCCAGAGTAACAAATTCTAATTTTAAAATGAAAAATAATATTATGAACAACTTAAAGCTATCAAATTAGATAACCTAGATGTATATAACAGTTCTGAGAAAAACAAAAACTATTGAAATTAACCCAAGAAAATATATAAAATTTAAATATACTTGTAACTGGTAAAAAAAAAAAAGGTACATTAGTAATTTTAAACCATCCCAACAGAAAAGCCTAGGCATATATTGTTTTCTTGGTAAATTCTACAAATTTCAAAAAAAAAAAATACTTCTAATCTTTTGTAAATTTTTTTTTATATGATGAGCTCATTTCCTAACTCATTCTTTGGGGCCAGTATTACTCTGATACTGAATCCAGACAAACATACCACAAGAAAAAAAAACTACAGAAACAATATTTCTTATGAATATAGATGTGAAACTTAATCCTTAATAAATTACCAGCAAAACAAATTTAGAAAATATTTTCAAAAATAATTATGTACCATAATGTCCATCCCAGGAATACAAGGTTAGTTTAAGACATAAAAATCAATCAATAAAATATATCACATTCATAGGATAAAAACAGTTAAATTATCATGCCAATACATGTGGAAAGAGCATTTGACAAAATTAAGCACTCTTTTATGAAAAAAAACTTTCAGCAAAGTAAGACTATAAAGGACTTTTATCAACTTGATAGTGATAGTTATCTACTCCAAAACCATAGTTAAAAAGATACTTAATAATTACAAAACAAAGGCTTTCCACACAATATCAGGAACAAGCCAAGGATGTCTATGCTTGCTACTTCTATTCAATAGTGTGCTAAAGGTATGAGCCAGAGAAATTAGGCAAGATATAGAAATAAAAGTCAACACATTGGAGAGGAAGAAGTAAATTTATCTCTATTTTCAGATAACATGATCTTTTATGGAGAAAATTCTAAGAAATTCATAAAAAACTTTTATACTTAGTAAATGTGTATCAAATTTACATTCAAAATATCAGTATAAAAATATCAGTTGCTTTTCTATATAATGCCAATGAACACTCTCAAAACAAAATTAAGAAAACATTTCCACTTACAAGTTCATCAAAAATACGAAAAAATTTATCAAAAAACTTTGAGGGCTGGTTCATTGAAAACTCCAAATCATAGTTATAAGAAATTGTAGTCCCAAATAAATAAAAGCCTATCCCATATTTATGGATTAAAAGACTTAATATTGCTAAAATGGCAATACTCCCCAAATGAATTTACAGACTCAACACAACTCCTATCAAAATATTAGAAGTTTTTCTTCCAGAAATTGGCAAGCTGATCCTAAAATTTACATATGAATTCCAGGGACTCAGAGTAGTCAAACAATTTTGAAAAAGAGAAACAAAGCTGGAGCACTCATATTTGTGATTTCAGTGCACATTAGAAAGCTACAGTAACCAGAAAGACTATGATACCAAAATCCTTAAAGACATATAAAACAATGGAATAGAATTGAGGGTCTGGTAATAAATTCTTGTATTTATGGCCCATTGATTTTTCTTGAGGGTGCCAAGCCAACTCACTGGGGAAATTACAGTCTTTTCAAACAAATAATGCTGGAACAATTCAAATGCAAAATAATGGAATTGGATGGCTGTTTAACACCATATCATATATTAAAGTTATCCCAAAATGGAACATGGACTGTATTGTAAGAGTGAAAACTTTAAAACTCTTAGAAGAAAACATATAAATAAATCTTCATAACCTTAGGTTACATAATGGGTTTTTTTAGATATGATATTAAAAGCACAAATGAGAAAATATAATATCAAAATAAATAAACTTTACCAAAATTAAGTAGTTTGTGTTGTAATAGACACAATCCAAAAAGTGGAGGGATACCCACAGAATGAAAGAAAATATTTGCAATAACTATGTTTAATAAGAAAATTGTAGCCAGAATATACAAAGAACTCCTACATTTCAACAAAAAGGCAAAAATAAAAATAGGCAAGTTTTGAGCTCTCATATACTACTGGTAGAAATGTAAAATGATGCAGCCATTTTATAAAATGTTCAGCAATTCTTTATTAGTTTAAAATTAAAAGGGGAATGAAGTGCTAATACATATTAGAATTTGTATGAATTTGGAAAGTGTTCTGATAAGGGAGAAAACCATATAGTAGAATATAAATTGCATAATTCTACTTATAAATTTCCAAACTAGACTGCTCTACAGTGACAGAAAATAGATTAATGGTTATCAGGCCTGGAAATGAAGAGGTTTTGAAAATGACTGTTCATAGTTATGGACTTCTTTATGGAGTGCTTAAAATTGGATGATGGTGACAACTGCAAAACTATGTGAATATAACATAAACCACTGGAATATATATATATGTGTATATATATATTATTTTATTGGAAATATATACATATTTTATTTTATTGGATACATATTTTATTGTAAAATTATGAGTTAAATGAAAAGAGAGAAGTTTACTTCTCTAAGAAAACTTTTTATCTCACTTTTCCCAGGGCTTCCACTGTTCACTGTTTCTCAACACACCCCAACAGCCATTCATTGCCTTCTTTCTGATAACATCATATCGAAAAGGCACTCTTTTTACATTACTGAGGAACCTATTTTCTACTATTGTAAGTGAATCTGTGACAAGAAGCAACAAGTACCAATGTCTTTGTTCTCATAGTGCTAAATGCATATTTTGTTCAAATTTTGGAGTGGCATGCCCTTGAAACCAACTCAGTTATCCCATATAACTGATGTTTATAGTTTATTTTGAATAAATACAGAAACTGACCTTCCAACTACTGAAACTTGAAAACATCAGCCATCCCAGACAGTGTCAAGGAATTGTAACTTACTGGATCACCGCGTCTGGACAATGAGACACCAGATGCCTTACCTATCATGACAGCTTAGCCAACCACCTGCTTCCTGTTGACCAACTCCTCTTCCTTACTCTCCCCTATAATTCCTGCTTTCCTGCATGTAGTTACATTTCTACATGAATGTAAGGCAACTTCTATGGAAGAAAATATGGCTATTCCTCAGACAGTTCAACAGTTACATGATTCAATAATTCCACTTATAATTACACACTTACAACTATAGAAAGCGGGACCCAAACAGATTCACCAATGTTTATAGCAGCATTATTGACAATAGCCAAAGGTGGAGACCACCCAACTGTCCATCAATAGATGAATAAACATAATGTAGCACTTACATACAATGAAACATTATTTAGCCTTTTGATAAGAATGAAATTTTGCTATATGCTACAACATGGATGAATCTTGAAAACATTAACCTAGGTAAATTTTTTTTAAAAAAGATATGCAGAAGGCCAAGTATTGCATGATTCTACTTACATGATATATCTAGAATAAGCAAATTCTATAGATAACAATGCATAATAGAAAATATGAAGGTATAGGAGAATGGATGGATGAGGAGTTGTTATTTAATGAGTAGAGATTTTTGGTGGAGTTGTCTGAGTCTGTTTATTATGCTATAACAGAATATCTTAGAATGGTAGTATATAGACAACAGAAATTTAATTTTTATAGTTCTGGAGGCTGGGGAGTCCAAGATGAAGGTGCTAGCATTGTGGTGTAGTGAGGAACTTTGTTCTGTGTACTCACATGGGAGAACAGACGGAAGTAAACAAGGGCCTGAGTAGTTCCTTGGAGCCTTTCTACAGGGGTACTAATCTCAGAGTATGTCTTCATGATTTAATCACGTCTTAAAGGCTCCACCTCTTACTACTACTACATTGGGTCTTAGACTTAGACATAGGAACTGTTAAGAGACACATTAAAACCACAGCAGGAATGCTGAACATTGTTTCAGAATTGGATAGTGGTAATGGTTTCACGATAATGGAATATAATTAATGCCACTGAACTATGCACTTAAAAATAACAAAAATGTTAAATTTTATGTAATGTATGCTTAACCATAATTAAAAAGTACATTAAAAACAACATTAGTATCTAATTCTGTGACTATAGATCAAGGTGAAAATAAATACACACAAATAACAACATGTCAAGTAAGGGTTATCAGATTGTAGAGTTTTAACAACTTTGCACTGTCAGGTATGGGATATTAATTGATTTTAGAGTTTTTCAGATACCTGTATTAAATTATAAATATTAACTATAAAAATATACACTATATATATATACAAAAATCAACCCAGAATAGGAAAAAGGAATAATAGAAAAAATAATATTAAAGAAATAGATGCAACTACATTGCTACATTAGAATGTATACTGACCAATGACAAAAATAATCAAAAGAGTTATAAAACAGTACAGGCAATATGAATAGAAATAACCCTGAATGTCTAACAAAAATGTAGTCAGTTTCATTAAGATTAAAGAAAAAGCAATTATTATGTTTAGTGACTGAACCGAGAGGGAACACAGATACGTTTTCCCATTATTGAATGCTAATTAAATGTCTGACACTATTATTACTATTTTCTTTTCTTTTCTTTTTTTTTTTTTTTTTTTGAGATGGAGTCTCGTTCTGTCTCCCAGGCTGGAGTGCAGTGGCGCGATCTCGGCTCACTGCAAGCTCCGCCTCCTGGGTTCACGCCATTCTCCCGCCTTAGCCTCCCAAGTAGCTGGGACTACAGGCGCCCGCCACCACGCCCGGCTAATTTTTTGTATTTTTAGTAGAGACCGGGTTTCACTGTGTTAGCCAGAATGGTCTTGATCTCCTGACTTTGTGATCCCCCCACCTCGGCCTCCCAAAGTTCTGGGATTACAGGCGTGAGCCACCGTGACTGACCTATTATTACTATTTTCTATTCATTATTACTTTCGGTACTCATAACTTTGTAAGCTACCCTAGATATTTTTGGCAGCTGGCAATAGGGGGAAAAACTGAGTTAAACAATAAAATAAATTTTCTCAAAACCCAAGTCTAGAGATTTCAGAATTGACTTAATTCAGGCTTTCAAACTCTACATGTGAGTGTATTTTATCTTTTCTCACTTGTCAAGTTGATAAGGAAATGTGTGCAATTGACTTTAGCATCACATCTCCTAATAAAATGGGAAGAGTTTTCCCCATCCATCTTACGGAGCATGAGATGAGGGTGTGGCTCGCTTCTTTGGTGCCCCATAGCTCAAACCCCTAGGGGGTGCATGCATATCAGCAGGTCTTGAGGAGCGTTTTTTTGGGGGCTCCAACTGCACAGCAGCCTCTAGGGTTGAGTGTTTACAACTCCTGAAGCCCCAGTGGGCATGTGTTACACTGTGCCTTTCAGCTTAGCTGCCCACAGGCAGCTTGTGTTAATCAGCTCAATTAGACCCTCTGCCTTATCGCAAGGACAGAGGGCTTTCTGTATCCCAAGGTTCTTGCCCTCATGTACCAAAAATTTCAGAT
Source organism: Pongo abelii (assembly GCF_028885655.2). Classification (NCBI taxonomy): domain Eukaryota; kingdom Metazoa; phylum Chordata; class Mammalia; order Primates; family Hominidae; genus Pongo; species Pongo abelii. The sequence goes on along the minus strand of NC_071999.2, from coordinate 90,902,199 downwards.
CCCTCCTGGGCTTGGAGATTGAGTGCAAGGTTTATTGAGTAGTGGAACTAGCTCTTAGCAGATGGATGGGGAGCCAGAAGGAGGAGGGAGTGGGAAGGTGGTCTTCCTCTGGACTCCGGCTTCTCCGCAGCCAGGCTCTCCTCCAACTGCCCTCGACCAAATTTCCCTCAGTGTCCTCATTGTTCTGCCATAGACGACCTGCCGGCATCTGTCGGTGTGTTCTTCTGCCAGTGTGTTCCTCTCAGTGTCCAGCCATTTGTGCGTGCGCCCACTAAGGTATTGGTGTTTTTATAGGCACAGGATGTGGGGTGTGCTGGGCCAGAATGGTCTCGGAAAATGCAACATTTGGGCGTGAAAGCAGGAGTGCCTGTCCTCACTTAGGTCTGTGGGCACAGGCCTGAGGCTGGAGCCCTTGCCAAGGACCGTGCCCTTCTCTACCCAGCACTTCCCTGCCTGCCTCCCATATCACTAATATGAAGAAGAGAAAAGAGAAATTAGCTTGGAGAGCTTTCCAAGTAGAACCCAAGAGACCTTCTTACTCGGGAACATCCTGCCATTTTCTCACCATGACTACTTGGTTCAAGTTGGATAAAATGCCCCATCATTAACTAATCACTAGCAAGGGAGATTGAGATTATGTTTCAACCAACAAACTCTATCTTCCTATATTCCCTTGGAAATGGGAATGAGATCAAGTTCCTCTGGTTGGCATGGCCCTTTCCTGAGGACCCGAACTTTAACTAGAAAAATAGTCCAAGTAACTTGACGTGTGTGCATTCAAAACTTCCCTCTACAAGTATGTATTATTATTACATTTTATAAATGAGGCTAACAATCTTGATTAAGGTTATATGCTTTTTGATAACATTAAGGTTTAAAAGCCAGTCTGTACATTCTAAAACCTTCCTCTTTACCATGTAAATGCATGGTACTTTCTAATTACCAATCAGTTTTACAGAAGGGTTGATAAAATCTTATGGCTATTTCAGGGCTATTTTTTGTCTCCATTCAGTCCTGGGATTCAGGGTTCTCAGAATATCCACAGTTACCATTAAGCATTGTATGTAAAACAGAAACTTAGAATTCTTACTATTAAAAGGTTTGCCTATGGCTGCTCTTCTGTAACTATAACAAAGCTTCAATTGTGACTCTTAGTTCCTTTGTTCTGAGTACAATAACATGCTATGTTCAGTTTCCCTTAGGATTTATTTGGTCCATTCTCTTTGGCAGCTTCTATCAAGTTTGTGATTTTTTTTATTACATTCATCAGTAAAACAAATATTACATGTCCTAGGAATGTAGGGTAGAACCCTTAAAGGCATGTGTAAGTAGAATCAATGATCTGACAGGTCACACCAACTGATCCTCATAAAGACCCCTTTTTATCCTCTGGACACAGACTTGCTGGACAATTATTCACCTATATTTGTCTATTCAGTTTTATAAATGTTTTCTGATGGTACATTTTTATTATCAATACTTTCTTTTAAAGCAGCCTTTCCATCACTCAATGGAGAACTGGCTCACAGGTAGAAATCAGACAATAAATGACCAATTTTCTTTGAAGTGGCTTCTCCAAGACACTTCGTCATTCATCATTGATCACTGATTTCTTTTGATTGTATAAATTAGGTAATACCCTTGTTTGTCCCCCAAATTGTGGTTCTCTACATCTCTGTCCTATCTCTTAGATTTTGGAAGTCAGACTTTTAGATGACACAGTGACTTTGCTGCCCATTATGGGAAGTACACCAACCTTTATTCTGTTTTTTTAAATGCCCCCTGACTTCCATATTTTGGAATCCTATTAACACCAATACTATTGAAATACCTAGTACTATCACAGCCTCTCTTACTTTCAGCTCTTGCATACAAAAGGTAGCCACCTCTTAACTTCTGAATGAAGCTGGTGACCTCTCACTGGTGCATTCCATGATATTTTGATAAGTGTACCTTCTCAAAGAAGGTCATATAGTAAACAGATGAATAGTTTGAATGTACTATATCACTGTAACATACTCACTTCTCCATGCCTGCATTCTCTTTTTCCAAACTTTTTCATGGAAGTTCTGGTCTCTGTGGTTTCGGTTGCATAACTCATGACTTTTTCCAATATTCCCAAAGTCAGGTTTAGCACTGCCTCCCATCATCTTGCCAGAGTTTTAAATTCTATATTAAGGGAGAGTGCTCCCATATGAATAAACTTTATTGTTCAAGATTATTGGCTGTTGTCCTTAGTCCAGAATCTTTAGCATCCGGATCCTTACGTATTCCCTTGGTTTGTCAAAAGTTGATGTGTTTCATAAGTCATGCACTCGTTTAACATATGGTTACTTCCCCTTTTACCAGACCAAGCACTTTCAAAGTTGAGTTGTGTTGTGATATAATCTGTAGTCCAGGAGAAATGATAAGCCATATCCTGAGGATGGTGAATGTTGTCTTGAAAAGTAAAGACCTCTGCATTACTTTTAAGCATGAGAAGAGAGAGCATTCTAAATTCTAATAGGAAGGAGTGGACCACTTATGCAGATCCAGAGGGTTTAGTGGAGTATCAGAATTCAAAATTTCCAAAAGAATCAACCCAGATGCTAAATCTCAGGGTCTCCCTCCTTCTCAGTTACAGCACTAACCTGTTACAGATTAGTTACAGCACTAATCTGTTACAGCACAAATCTGTTACAGATTTGTCAGCATTGAAAAGGCAACCTCTTTTGGAGTTCTGATCACCTTATAATTAAGTCGTGGGGCTGTCTCTCTGCTGCTTTGTCCTCTGCTTGCAAGATATGACTCTATATTGTCATAGAGGCTCTCTGGCTTTCCCCCATTAATTTCAGTTGGTGATCTGTTATCCTTACATGTTTATTCTTCTTCTGGTGAAAATGTAACAAACCAGTTTAGTATGAAAGGTACTACAAATATAGCACCTGCCATAACAGAGACCATATTCTTACCCAGATTATTGGTTATCCAAGTGTAAAGCTGCATTTTAGAGTCAGCTTCCTAGGATGGCATTCCTAGAATGAACTGTCATAGATTGAGTTCCTTAGGAAACAAACTATAAAGAGAGATTTACATTCAGGAAGTTTATTGGGGGAATAGTCTCAGAACTTACAATTTTGAAGAAGTGAGAAAAATAGGATGAGCAGAAGGAGAAGTTGAACGGCAATGTAGTTGTAACAGAGTCTGTAGTAGGACCTGTGGGAAGACCTCTAGCTTGGCTGGCTATTCAAAATTATTCTGAGTTGATGCAAGAAAACTGGGTTATCATTGGATACAGGCTGCCCTCAAAGGCAATTCACCTGCAAACTCTCCTAAGCCAACATTCCAAGCAACTGGGAAATGACGGGGCATCTAAGCAGCCTACCATTACACTCCCTTTTAAATAAAAGTTTCTTCTAATATTTTTAAATGAATTCAGTTAACTTATCTTAGTCGTCTCATCTCTAGGCCCCAAATCCAAGTCTTTATTAACTGTATTATAAGGAATAAGAAATCATTTTATATTACCATTCAGGTAAGCAGTCATTTTATATTTCAGTTCATTCACCACAAAGTTTTAAAGACAGTCCACACCAAAAACCAATTTTTATCCCGTTAAAAAAGCTTGCAAATATTTTAACTCTCTGTGACATTCCAGTCCATAAAATTCTTCACCATCTTTTGTGTTCTCTGACAAATGGCACTCTCTGCTCGGGGTCTTCCCTAAGTGACTTGTGATTATCTATTTTTTTCTTTGAAAAAAATAGATGAGAGACAGCATGTGTCTCTCATGACTATTATCTTATTCTGTGAAATTATACTTTATAGGTTGTGTAAAAAGCACATGTTTACTATAAAGAAAGTAAGCAATGCAGAAAACTACAAATAAAAAAAAAGAAAGAAGAACACAGCTGGGGGAGGTGCCTCTCGCCTGTAGTCCCAGTATTTCAGGAGGCCAGACAGGAGGATCGCTTGAACTCAAAAGTAGGAGGCCAGCCTGGGCAACATAGTGGAATGTCAGAACATCCCACAGAATAAAAAAAGTTTGAAATTATCTGAGCTTTATTATTTAGTCTCAATTACAAATGAAACATTTTAATATAATCACCATTGTAAATGTTTGTGTATGCATATCTCCATCTATCTACCTACCTACCTACTGACAGGCCAGTCTTGCTTTACTGTAGGAATACATTTTAAGAAATGCATGGTTAGGCAATTTTATCTTTGTGTTGTGAATATCATAGAGTGTACTTATACAAATGTAGATGTTATAGCTTACTACATACCTAGGGTATATAGTATAGCCTATTGCTTCTAGTTTATAAATATGTACAGTATGTTACTATACTGGATACTGTAGGCAATTGTAACACAATTAGTGTGTCTAAACATAAAAACATAGAGTAAAATTATAGTATAAGTGATAAAAATGGCACACTTGCATAGGGCACTTATGAATGAAGCTTGCAGAACTGCAAGTTGCTCAGGGTGAGTCAGTGAGTTCGTGGTGAGTGAATGTGGAAACCCAGGACACGACTGTACATTACTGGAGACTTTATAAACACCTCACATTTAGGCTGTATTAAATTATAAAAGAATACGATACTTTCTTCAGTAACAAATTAACCTCACCTTACTGAAACTTTTCTACCTTACAGACTTTTTAAGTTTTTGACTCTTTTGTAATAACACAGCTTAAAACACAAGCACATTAACACCTGTACAAAATATTATATTTCATTATATTCTTATTCTTTAGGCTTTTTTGTATTTTAATTAATTATTTACACTTTTTTGTTAAAACTAAGACACAAACACACACGTTAACCAAGGCCTACCAGGGCCAGAATCATCAATGTCACTCTCTTCTACTCCCACATCTTATCTGAAAGGTCTAAGACATCACTAGGTGCTGGAAATTTTTCAGCACCAGTATGAACTTATGGGACCACTATCATAAATGCAGTCTGTCACTGAATGTTGTCATGCTGTGCATGACTGTTTTCATCTGGCCTTGGAATTATTGGAGGAAATTTTCAGATATTGTAAATAGATTCGCCAAAAAAACGTGATCTTCAGGGAATTGTCAATGATGGTTTTAAATAATAGATTTTTATCACTAACATAAAATAGATGTTTCAAATGCAAAATTTAAATCAGTATTGTTAACAATAACTCTTAGTTACTAGTGTTTATTTTTCTCCACATGAATCCACTTATTGCATTTATAAATAAAAGTTGAATTTAATGATTGGGAAAGAGAAAAATGTATCCTCCCAACAATAAAATTTTGATTAAGTAGATTTGACTTTTATTATTTTAAGTAATATGTTTTCTGGCTTCATTTTGATGTTATAATGCACAGTGATAAGGTATTATATATAAGCCGTTGTGAGAAAACATTAAAGAGAAGATGAAAAATGTACAACTCTTATAATGGAAATGATCAAATCAAAAGTTCATGTACAATGTTTCCAAACTAGTTAGAAATACACAAATTATAAAGATAGGATATAGAGGAAGATATTCCTATCCATAAAGCTTTTCTAGTAGAATTAATATATTCTCAATATTTACAATGTAAAAAAGTTGATATAATGTAGTTTGAGAGAACTCTGAATGTGGAGTTCTCCTATGGAAGAGATTTCACAGGGTCAAATCCAGGTCCAATCAATTGTATAATTATGCAGGTATACATAAGCAATTTGCGTATGTTCTCTAATCCTGAGTTTCTGTATATATTACAAAGATCAAATATAGAGTATATCTTGAAATGGAGGTATTCAGGTATATAGAGGTATATACTAATAATGGTATCTACTCTAAACTTTATAAGAGAGACCCTGTGAGAATTTGAATAAGTTGCCTTATGGAAAGTTGTTAAAAATCACCTGGTGCATAGACAGGGCTTAAAATTTATACAAATAAGATGTTTATCTAGAGAATACTTAGTTTAGAAGTATAGATCATAATGAAAATATTTTGGAAGGTGATCCATAGTTTCAGTTGAACTTAGTATCTAGCACATTCCCCTCGGCATCTAGCAAATGACTGTAAAACAATATTTCATAATGAAAATATACCTAAAATACCAATGGAATCTTCTAGAACATTCAGCTCTAGACTAGAGAGTATATACACATGATGACTTAGTTGTCTTAGTATGTTTCCTGCTGCTATACCAGAATTCTACAAACTAGGTAATTTATAACATAAAGAGATTTATTTTGGCTCATGGTTTTGGAGTCTGGAAAGTCCAAGAGCATGATGCTGTCATCTGGTTAAGGCCTTCTTGCTGCAGGATTCCATGACTGAAGAGCAAGCTAGCACATAAGAAAGATGAAGAAAATGGAGGACAAACTTAGCCTTTTATCAGAAACTCACTCTCACAATAACTAGCATGACATTAATTCATTCATAAGGGCACAACCCTTATCACCTAATCATGTCTTAAAGCCTCACTTTCAACATTGTTACAATGGCAATTAAACTTCAACATGAGTTTGGGAGGAGACATTCAAAACATAGGATTCTGCCACTTCTACCCCCCAAAACTCATGCATTTCTTACATACAAAATACATTCATTCAATTCCAATATCCCCAAAACTCTTAACTTGTTTCAGAAGAGTCTTGTCTAAATCAGATACGAATAAAACTCACAGCACCATTCATCCTGAGGCAAATCCCCTCCAGCCATAGCCTGTGAAATCAAAATAACTTACCTACTTCCAAAATACAATGGTGGGGACAGGCACACAATAGACACTCCCATTCCAGATAAAAAAAAATAGGCAAGAACAAAAGGTGTAACTTGTCCTAAATAAGCCTAAAATCCAACAAGGAAAACAACATTAAGTCTGAAAGCTCAGGAATCATTTCCTTTGACTTCATGTCTTACATCCTGGTCAGACTGGAGGCTTAGGCCCCTAAAGCCTCAGGCAGGCCCTACCCTGTGGCTTTGTTGGGTAAGTCCACCCAGCAACTCTCACAGGTTGGAGTCTGATACCTGCAGCTTCCTAGGCAGAAGTTACATGCTGGCAGCCCTATGGTTCTGTGTTCTTGGGAATGAACTAATTTCCATGGGTCCCATTTCCCTAGTGGGGACTCTTTGTGGCGGCTCCTAATCCATACTTCTGCTCGGCATTGCCCTAGTAAGGGCTGTTTGCAGTAACTATTCTCCTGTGGCAGGTTGCTGCCTGGGCTTCCAGGAAGTTCACAACATCCTTTGAAACCTAAGTGGAAGAAGCCACACTTTCATAGTTCCTCCATTCTGCATGTCTGTAGAATTAGCACCATGTGGGCATTGCCAAGGCTTACTGCTCATACCTTTTGGTGCAGAGGGTTGAGTCACTTCTGAGCTTCTTGAATCATAGCTTGGGCAGAGAAGCTATGCTGGGTGGGAATGTGGGGAGCAGAGTCCTGAGGCAGCCATGGCAGTGAGTCTGTGGAGGGTACACCAGGCTCATCTCTAATAACCATTCTGCCCTCCTGGATCTAAGGCCTGTGATTGGAGGGGAATATTTAAAAATCTTTGAAATGCCTTTGGGGTCTTCTTCCAATTGCTTTGATAAAAAAAAAAAAAAAAACCTGGCTCCCTTCTATCCATATTAATCTCTTTAATAAATGGGCACTTGGCCCAACCTTTGTTTGATCTTCTGAACATACTTTTACACTCATAACATGGCCAAGATACAGATTTTCAAACATTTTGTTCTGTTTTTCTGTTAAGTATAAATTTTAATCTTTGAGTCTTTTTTTTCTCTTCTATCTCATTGTACATGGTTAAAAGTAGCCATATAGTGGTCTGAATGCTTTGCTGCTTAGATATTTCTTCCATCAGACATCTAAGTTGATTTCTCTTAAGTTCTGCATTTAATAAACTCCTAAGATATGGACACAATTTCATCCAGTGTCTTTGGTAATTTATAACAAAGATGTTCTTTACTCCAGTTTCCAACACTTTTTTTCTCATTTTCATCTGAGAATTTATCAGAATGGCCTTTAATTCCCCTGTTTCTACCACTATTTTGGTCACAACCATGTAAGGAATCTCTAAGAAGGTCCACAATTTTTCTACAGCTCTCAGAGCCGTCACTAGAATTGCCTTCAACGCTCGACTCATAGCAATACAGGCTTTTTCTTGCCTACCCCTCCAAATTCTTCTAGCTTCTACACGTACATAACCCAATTCCAAAGGCAGTTTCATATTTCTAGGTATGTGTTATAAAAACAACCCCACTCTTGATACCAGTTTTATGTCTTATACCATTTTCTGTTGCTGTGTCAGAATTTCAAAGACTAAGTAATGAATAAAGAAAAGATATTGAGTTTGGCTCCTGATTCTGAAAGCTGGGAATTCCAAGATTGTGGCATTGGTATCTTATGAGATGCCACAATCTTGGATATATGTGGCCTTCTTGTTTTATTATTTCATGGCAGAAGGGCAAGTGAGCAAGAGAGACAAAGAGAGAAAATGAGGGTTGAACTTATCCTTTTATAAGGAGCCCAGTCTTGTGATAAATAACCTACTCCTGTAATAATTGCATTAGTCCGTGTTTGAGAGCAGAGCCCTGATGACCTAATCACCTTTTAAAGGCCCTGCCTTTTAACACTATTACAATGGGAATTAAATTTCACTATGAATTTTGGTGGGGGCATTTAAACAATAGCAACCACTCTCACCATTAAATCTTAGAGTACTTCCATCTCAGTTCTTCGTAATTTTTGTTTAAACTGTCCTCACTTTCTAGACTATCTCATGTAGTCCCAGTATCTAAATATCATGTATATATGAACCCCTAAATCTCTCTTGAAATCTAGGTCCAGATATCCTATGCCTACTTGGCATCTGCATTTGTATAACTGTAAGCTCCACAAACATAACACATGCAAAACTGAGTTCTTAACATTCTCTTCAATATCTATTCTTTCTTCAGTTGCTCATGTCAATTGTAAATGTCAGTTGTGTGCTTTTATTTTCTCAGCAATAAATCTTTATATAATTCTGCACTCCTCTTTTTTCCTTCTCAATTTCACATATAGTCTTCCAATGGGTGCTTTTAGCTTTGCCTTAATACCACGTTACTACCTCCAGCCACCACCTTGGTCCCAGACACAATTACCTCTCCCCTAGAATACTACTGTGACCATCTATATCTATTTTTTTTTTGAGATGGAGTTTTGCTTTTGTCCCCCAGGCTGAAGCGCAGTGCCAAAATCTCGGCTCACTGCAACCTCCCACTCCCGGGTGCCAGTGATCCTCCTGTCTCAGCTTCCTGAGTAGCTGGGATTACAGGCATGCGCCACCACACCTGGCTGATTGTTGCATTTTTAGTAGAGATGGGGTTTCACCATGTTGGCCGGGCTGGTCTTGAACTCTTGACCTCAGGTGATCTGCCTGCCTTGGCCTCCCAAACATCTTTACCTTTTAATAGCATCATCCTATATACTATCCTAAGAGACTAAATAACAGTTCTTGCCTCCTTCAGATCAAGTAATTCTGTTCAAATGAATGTCTGGTCATATAATTTCTCTGCTGAACACATTCTTTCAACAACTTTACCTCCTGCTCAGAGCAAAGTCTGTGGGCCTATCATAAAAGACTCTCCAGCAGGACCCTTACTTGGTCTCCTACTCGGCTTCACATTTTCTTTCCTCACTCTACTTCGTTTACATTGGACTTGTTGCTTTCTCTTGTATATTCCAAGCAGGATCCCAAATGCAGACTGTTTAAACTATTGATCTTTTAGCATGATTTCCCCCAGATATTTCTGAGATACTTTATTCATCATTTTTCCCCCGGAAAACATGTTTTCAGTTAAGTAACATTAATGCATCCCCTAGGCATAGTAAACACAATACCTAGAGAATAATGATATATTTAAAGTCCTTCAAAAATATGTTAATTTATTTAAATATTCAAAACATAAAAATTTATGTTAAATACAATGTTTTAATATATAATAGTAATATTTTATCTTTATATCAATATAGTTATGATGTATAATTATATATCCATATACGTATGTGAATATATGTGTGCATATGTGTGTTACTGGAGCTATTTAATAGAGAAAGAGCCCAGAAGGCAAAATTGCCTCTTCGACAAAAAGATCAGGTTGTGGCCATGCAGCAATGTTTCCTTTGGCAATGTTATGTAAAATTTCAGCATCCTAACTCAACATTTTATACTTTCTTTCTCTGCTACATTCCCTCTGGCTTTCCTTTAGCACTGTTACTTCCTCTACTAGTAGAATACAAACTTTACATGGTAATATATTTTGTATGTTTTGTTTATTGCGGTTTGTCCAATGTGTAGAAAAATACCTGGTCTACAGTAACACAGATATATATATTCAGTGAATGAATGGATATTTTAACTTGCTTAAAAAAGCCCATATAACACATATTTAGTTTGGAGGCTATTTTCTTTTCTTTTGTTTATTATCTAACCTACCTATATATTGTTTCTATTTATTTGTGCACTGGTTATCAGCTTGTTTGCATAATATCACTTATTTGTAACTCAGGTGTGGTCATATGTGCAGAAGAAATAATAAGTTTCTTAAGTGCTTTTTAACATATAACAAGTAAGAACAAACGTATTACAAGTAAGAACAAAATGTACAATCTTCCTGATCACTATTTATAAGCTTGTACTTTTTAGAGTTTTTTTTTTTCTAATGAAGAGGAAGGGCATTTCAGAAATATGCATCCTGATAAGACTTTAATTAGAAACTACTGGCCCTACCATTAAATTTAATTTTTATATTGTGTCAGCAATAATGTTTTTCTAAAGAACAAACTGTAAGACCAATGCCATGAGTATTACATAAACAATTTTCTGCATTGAATTTTTGGTTGTTTACCATTACTTTGGGTTCTTGCTATGTGAGAAACGCAAACTGAGTTTCAAGTATCTGCTGAATATGTAATGTGGTTTTTATAATAAAATATGTGTCCCAATTTGGATTTGAGAATGAATTTTGAGGACTCCACTATGTTCTTCTTTCTCTTCTTCTTTTTGTTCACTAGTCATTTGTTTTTGCAGCAAAGTCAATTAGAGTTACATTTTTGAGTAAGAATTAGCTTGTTTGCCCTGTCCACTACTATTCACGCACATCCTCGGACCCACCAGAATCAAAGGCATTTGTATTGACATGCCATGTCCAGTTACTAGAGTCCCGTATTGGTATCCCGGCCAATGGTAGTACCGTCCTGGGCAGCTGGATTTGCTCTGTGCTTACTGTGCTCTCCTCCGTCTTGTCCACACTGGTACTGTCTAATTATTTTACATGATCTTTCTGGTGACTATCTGGGTCATTCCAAATAATCTAATGTATGCCAAGATTTAAGAATTTAATGTATTATAATTTTATTATGACAGTATTTTAATAATTTTTTGTTCAAAATGCTGAAATTTGAATGGTATTTGCCTCTATAGGTTAAAAAGAAAAGAAATCTTAGTGATGCTATATTGTATACTTGAAATTCACCAAATAAAAAAAAGTTGATCTTAAGTGCTCTCACCACACATTCACAAAAGTCATAAGTATGGTATGTGAGGTCATTGATAGGTTAATTAGCTTAATTGCGGTAATCATTTCATGGTGTATACATATGTATACCAAAACACAACATTATATATGTCAAATATATGCAACTTTTGTTTGTCAAGCATACCTCAATAAAAGTGGAGAAAAAACATTTTTAGGAAGGAAAGCACTCGTTATTACCATCACACAATCTCATCTCAAAAAAAATACAAACTTTTTTTCTGTGTGTATACGATTACCAAAGATATTCTAGTAAAACTTAAAATGCTCTTTCTCTAATTTGATTTAACTTTAGAAAAGTTATGTAAGCACATATGTAAATATATTTTCATTATTAGAGCATAAGTGCTTTATATGCCTTTCAACAGTATCACTGACTTTGTTGAATGACTTTTTACTTTATTGAACTGACTTTAGTGCTTAGTTTAGGAATATGTATTATTTCAGTGTATTACTTTCATCCTCACTTCTGAGGGTGAGATATTATGTGAAGAACTTTGTTAAATAAAAGAGATAACATTCATATTCTGATGCTCCTTTGTAAATGTAATATTTTCTGAGAAATTGAATAAATCGAGAAAATTGGACTGTGGTCCACAAATATTAGATGTAAGTATATTTAGAGATTATATTCTGATGTTAAACTTCTCATAAGGTTTGTCTTCTTGCTCAGGTTTAAATATGTTAGAATTCTAGGCATTTGAATAAAAGATGAGAAAGGAAGGGGTTTTATAGTATTAGGAACTAGAACTTCAAGGTTATTTGTGCTTAAAGTCTAGGCCATTACTAATGGGGATTTCATCATCATCACATCAATAGTTATTGATTTTCTCTCCAAACTTCTCTTCATTCCCTCTGTTTCTCTCATCCTCTATGTATGTATACATATTTATGACTACACACTCTATATAATTATTTCATATTTATTATATACATAAATATAGGCAGTGTGTGAAAGAAAGAGTGTGAGAGAAAATCTTTTATTTTGATGAGTTCAGGAACTAATTGCAAGTTCTACAGGATGGGGACAAAAGTGCAGAACAACAGCACTATTCACAATAGCCAAGATGTGGAATCAATCTAAATGCCCATCTACAGACGAATGAATAAAGAAAATGTAATCTATATAAAAATGGAATACTATTCAGCTATAAAACAAAATGAAATCTTGTCACTTGCAGCAACAGGGATAAACCTATGGAATATGTTAAGTGAAAAAAGCCAGGAACAGAAAAACAAACACTGCATGATTTCACTTTGTGGAATCTACAAAACATGATTTCATGGAAGCAGAGAGTTGAATAGTGGTTACAAGAGACTGAGGAAGGGAGAGGGTTTGTCAATGGTTACAAAATTACACTTAGACAGGACGAATATTTTTAATGTTAGACAGTAGGGTGACTATAGCAATGTGTATATTTCCAGAAAGTTAGAAGAGAACATTTTGAATGCTGCCACCACAAAGAAATAATAAATGTTCAAAGTCACGGATATGGTAATTACCACAATGTGATCATTATATTATGTATACATGCAGTGAACATCACAGTGTACTCCATAAATATTTAAAATTATTATGAGTCAATTATAAATAAAAATTATTATAAAAATTAATTAAAATATAGACAAATATATTTACTAGCCCTCCTCACTTGATCTAATTACAATAACCACAATCACCGTTCAGTTCTGTTTAATATCTTTCAAAAAAGATTTCAGTATCAATAATACATTATATGACAAAGCATTAACAACTTCTTAAAACACCAAAAGGATTTGAAAATCCAATCAGAAAAGTGTCTTATGCATTTGGAAGTATCAGCTAATCTGATTTATCAACCTAAACAAATCAAAAGTAGTAACAATATAAGAAAAAAATAAAAATCTGTGTAATTGATACTACATAAAAGTGGTTGGCTATGTAAAACAAAAGACTTTGGAAAAATATATTAATTCTTATGTTTTCAGCACAGAGTAAAAAGTCCTCAGGTAGAGTAAAAACCTACTTTAATTTTTTTCATTTCATTTTCTCATTTACTTTGATGTGTTAGTATGAAAATAAGAATAAGACAACTCTTTACAGGCTACACTCTGACTACGTGGCTTATGAAAATGCCCCTATTCTTTATTGTACTTTATATTCATGTGGCATTTGCATTTTGAAAATGTACAGAATCTGGTAGTAAAGCAATGCAATAATTAAATTACAGTATTTTATTTAGCAAAACAATGTAAGGTCCTTGTAAGCTGAAGAGTCTAGGCAAGTACTTCTCAAACTGGGGATGATTTTGCTCCCAGAAGATATATGCAATGTCTGGAGACATTTTTGATTGCCCTGACTAGGAATTTCTACTTCATCTAGTTGGTAGCAGGCCGGGATAACTAGTTAAATATCCAACAATGCACAAAATAGCCCTCACAAAAAAGAATTATATGACCCCAAATCTCAATAGTGTTAAGGTTAAGGTTAAGAAACAATGGTCTAGGCAATGTATAAGTAGTAAAGCACAGCTTAATATTTTTTTCTGAAAAAAAAAAAAAAAGGACCAGCTTTTCTCCTTAAATTAAATATGGTGGTTAAAATAAGACTAATTATACAACATATTTCCCCATCCTGAATCACTTATGAGTAAAAATTAACTTTGAATGTTTAAATAAGTGATATTATAAAATTATTATTATCATATATATTTTTACACATTTAAACATACAATATTACTAAATTTGGTTAATGTTATTATAATATTATTAACCAATTTTAATATATAATATATAAACCAAATTTAGTAATATAATGGTATTATAAAATAATGACATAATATCATTTACCAAATTTAGATAAGTAATAGGAATATTTATCTATGGTTCCTGAAAAAATACACAAATTTATTTTAAGAAAATAATATTAAGACGATGTGAAATATCTGGACTGACAATATATTGATTACTGAATTTTTTTTTTTTTTTTTTTTTTTGAGATGGAGTCTCGCTCTGTTGCCCAAGCTGGAGGGCAGTGGACTCCCAGGTTCAAGCAATTCTCCTGCCTCAGCCTCCTGAGTAGCTGAGATTACAGGCATATGCCATCCTGCCTGGCTAATTTTTGTATTTTTAGTAGAGACTTGGTTTCACCATGTTGGCCAGGCTGGTCTCCAGCTCCTGACCTCAAGTGATCCACCCACCTCAGCCTCCCAAAGTGCTGGAATTACAGGCATGAGCCATTGTGCCCAACCTTGATTACTGATTTTCTAAATGCATTTCAATTGAAAATTTTGGGTGATTTTTTATTTATATTCAAGAAAATGCAAGTATTTGACTAATAATACTATTCTGGATACAAATCTGACTTACTGTCATTAGCTTATATCAGGTTTTATTAACATTTCACTAATAGCTAACAAATAAGAAGATACTATACTAACAAATGGGAGTATGTATTAATATCAAATAAATATGTCATTAATAACAAACTTATACTCTCTTAGACAAAGTTAGGGAATCGTTTGAATAATGCTTTGGGTTCTAAGAAAACACTTGTTTAAATACTGCTCCTCAGTCATTAATTATAGTAACATCCAGTTTTTCCAAAATTTAAGTTATATTCTATTGAATAAATCAAAAGAAAACATAATTTTCCTTCAAGAAATTGTAAGAAAATATTTTCTGTGTAACAATAAACTTCCAATGAGCAAAATTAAGATAAAATCACCAACCAGATATACTCAGATAGATTTAATTATTTTAATTAAATGATATTTAAAATTGCTTTTGGCATGCATCTGTACAGTTTTAGAAAAAAGAATTAACACTATATATATATGTTTATACCTTTAATGGGATTAGTATAACATACCTATTGCTAAACTAGATCTTGATTTTATTATATATTAATCTTTTAGGGTCTTACATTTTGAATATGATGACACATTTTCAAGTAAGTTTTTCAAATAGCTTAGATACTATTATTCATAAATTATTTGCCAATAAATATGAGATTTTCTATACCTCATTAGTATTATATGTGTTTACCTAGAAAACAAAATTCTGTGGAATGTGTGTTTGTGGTTACATTCACATGTGTATACCTGCATATGTGCAGTTATCTCGCAGATCAGATTTTACCTGAGGGCTGTGCGTGTGTGTGTGTGTAAAAATGAAAGGAAGTGTTCATGTGTGTGCAAATAGTTTTGTTGATGGATTAAACTTAACTTAGATGATTGGTTCTCTTAAACATATGTTTCTTGTTAATGCAGTATTTAACTATGCAAAAACATGCTAAAAACCATTTTGATGATATAACTGCACAGTCCAATATAAAAAGTAAAACTATTCTTCTTAGACATTTTCCTTTTTTCCAAAGTAACTTTTTTTTTCTGTTTGGGGAAGTTGGTGTAAATTCCGCTATAGCTACCAATATGTAGGCTGAATTATTCTGAAGTTAATGCATACAGACATTCTGCCACCTGAATTTCTCAACTTTGGAGATCCCTGTCTCTCAGTTTCAGTGTCATGCTTCCAATCCTATTTGCTTTAAGTTTTCTTTCCAGAAGTAAAGTATTTGAACCTCATACTAAGTGAGAATATCTCACTTCTTACACCACAGAAAGACATATTTTACATGAAGTTGGAAGATGTAGGAGAAAAGACATTAATATTGTTTGGGGTCTTAGAAATAATCGTGCTCAACTGATTTATTTCAAATCGATTTGTAAGTATTTTGTATCTATTTGAAACAACTCATGTCCAATGGAAAATAAAAGTAACTATATTATTATGAAATTCTTATATTTATCTGTGTTAGAGACGATTTGAATGAAAGTTTTATATGAGGCTTAATCATATCTATTTATTTTGGGTTGAATACGATACCAAAAAAAATTCTGTCTACCATATTCTATATATTCATTTGTGATACCAAAGGTCCTAGAGGGAGATTATTTCTAAACTACAATTACACATGTGGAATATTTTTCTTATGACTTCAAAAAAGCCAGGTATTAAAAATAAACTAAGCCACAAACGTTTATTTCCCAAAGAAAATTAACCTTTGCTATATAGAATCACTATTACATAACTTACAGACTTTTACATAGAAGTATAAAATGCAACAAAATGGAAAAAAGTACGAACTGGATATTTCTGTATATTGTCAAACACACAGAATATTGGTGCAGTATGTAGAAATTCATGTTTTCCTTTGAATATGATTAATTCTTCTTGTGGATAACAGAATACTTGTTTCTTTCTTTATATTTCTCTAAAAATCTGCTGTTTAATTTCTATGTTATAAGCAAACATTTGATTTTGATTATTTAGAAATTTAGACACTATATAGCTATTTCTGAACACAGTGTAAAATCCTAGAACTTGGACAAAATTGTTTCTCAAAATTTTGCCTTTAACTTCTAGTGATGCTCTGCTAAAAATGAGATTTTATTAATCAAATCCTTTTTTGTCATAGATATTATTCTTCATCTGACTGTACTGCAACCATCCCAATTCTGGCATGTGCCATTTCAGCCATGAGTTTCTTGAAAATCTCATACTTACTTGTCTTTGTCTGATTCCAGCACTTGCATTTTGAATGTTCCAGAATGCAAATTTATTGAGAAAAAATTTAATTTCTACTTGCCAATCCATATTAATAATTAAGGCCTCATAAAACAGAACTTGTAATTAGTTAGACATTTAATTTTCCTCTCTCTTTTGTTGCTTCCCAACTTAAGATATAGATAGGTAAGTAGGTAGGTAGGTAGATAGACAGACGCTAGATAGCCAGACATATATAAATATATATATGTTAGTCAATTAGATTCTGCTCTTAATGGGAATATTTATGCTTTGAGAGACAATTCTTAAGAGTATGCTAATACGCAGACACACACACACACACACACACGTTCACACAACACACCCTTATACAATGAACACAAATTATTCTCAGGTGACTTAAATTTTTTCAATGGGAAAAAAATAAGAATTTTAAGAAGCTCCTCCTGAAGAAAGACCACCTAAGAATAGAAAACCATTCATACTGTGGGATGTAGAAGATTTGGACAGAATAGTCATTTTAGACACTGAACAAATATGTAATAAATAAAGATGTGCTGAAAATGAAATAAAAGTATTAATGTTATACAAATAATCTAGAGTTTCATGAGGCAACAAAAAGAATCCATTTAAAACATAAATATCTTCACAGGCAGCTTTCTACTTTCTATATTTCATCTTAATAGTTAAAAAAGGAAATAGATCCATTTTTCGATCTAATAACAATATAACTTGAAAAAGTATGCACTTAAGTTGATTTGAGCATATATAATAGGAATATTTGTTTATGATAGTAAATATTGTCATAAGTACAGTTTTAGGAGAGTTGATAATCTACTTTTTTCTTATAGTTAAACTGTGGGTGAGAAGTGTGCGATACAAGATGAGGTTGGATCAATGGTAATTGTATCGTGCTGATAGAATTTAATACCTTATGATATGGAGTTAAAGAAAAAGCCAAATCAGTTTTGTAGTGAGGCAATTCTGCCAAAAATAATAACACTATGGGTGTCTGAATGTTCCCAATAATAGACAGCTTTGGGGCCAATATATTTTAACTTTGATTGCACTTTAGGTTCAATTGAGGGTTTTAAAAATCACTGCCTCTTCTAATATATATATATATATAATACATATTATAAAATACATATTTTATAAAAAACTTATATTTTTATACTTTTTATATTTTATATAAAATATATTTTTATATTTTATATAAAATATATTTTTATATTTTATATAAAATATATTTTTATATTTTATATAAAATATATTTTTATATTTTATTTAAAACTTCTCACCATTGCCAGTCAAGTATAATGAGGAACCAAACTACGGCAACACTATTTAAGATACTGCATCAAGAAAATAATTTTCTCTGAAACCTAGTTTTACAGAATAAACACCATTTTGTGTAATGTCTAGAGCTGCAAAACATTTTACAATTTTTAAATCCTTCATAATTTAAAAAGACCGTTCATCAAAACATTGTAATTTAATCAGCTCAGAGAAATATACTAGTGCATAACCAGACACTTAATTCATGTCTATATAAAAATGTATGCTAATTTTATTTCAGAATTTACTATACCTCCATAATCTTTGAAATATCCCTGTTCCTTGATTCAATTAGAAGTTAGCATTTCAGACTTGATTCTGAAAATATTTTATAACTATTTATAGTGCTTAAAATATATGAGAAAAATAAGATGCTTTAAAAATATTACTTCTGATCAGTCAAATCTATAAAAACAACACGAAGGTTTCTCATCTCAGGTAATTTAAAATGGGTGTGCATGTGTGTAAATTTATTTCATTTTTTAATCTTTAATACCACACATTATTCATACAGCATTCACATATCTACTTTTATGATTATAGATTGATGACTTAATTTTTCACCCTAGATGACTCTGTTATATAAGCTCGCTGAATTTAAAATCAGACTAATGACTCTAAATACTTAAGCAAAATTCTAAGACTACAGTTTAATTCATGGAGGGTCTTTATGGAGTGATCTGGCCTAAAGATAAGACAAAAGTGATTTACCAAAAAGATACATTATTAAATATCAGTGTTACATGATTTCACCGGTACACAAATCAGACATTCAACAACATATGTAAAAGTGAATGCCAGGCGCATTGTCTCAAGTGTGTAATCTCAGCACTTCGGGAGGCCAAGGCAGGCAGATCACTTGAGGTCACGAGTTTGAAACCAGCCTGGCCAACATGGCGAAACCACGAAACCACCTCTTGACTAAAAATACGAAAAAAGTTAGCTGAGTGTTTTAGTGGGCGCCTGTAATCCCATCTACTTGGGAGGCTGAGGCAGGAGAATTGCTTGAACCCGGGAGGCACAGGTTGCAGTGAGCTGAAATCGCGCCACTGCACTCCAACCTAGGGGACAGAGCAAGACTCGGTCTCAAAAAAAAAGAAAAAAGAAAAAATTCTTTACTTAAGATATTGTTACTCAAAGAATGTATGTTCCTTCTGTGTATGTTTGTTTGCTGTACATATGCTTTCTAATTTCCACCTGTTGAGATCAATGCTTTATAGTGTTTTGGTCTGTCTCTCTATCAAACTATTCATTTGAAAAGTATCTGGGGTCCATCACTTACACTCAGTTGTGAATATGGTCTCCTAAGAATTATATAGTCTTGTAGCAGAAAAACACTTCAAAGTTCATTTTGCTCATCTGAGCATCTTCTATTTCTTAAGCACAAACTTCAAAGCCAGAAACATAAATATAAATCAAATTTACTTCCTGCAGGAGTATTTTGGTTTAGCCTAAATTAACCTAAATTGTATTAAGAAAGATAATAAAAACACAATGTTTCTTTTATAATTGGTTTGTGTAAGATGTGCAGAGAAGGGAAGTTTGTTTTTTTTAAGCTGTATTCAATATTAAACTGTATGAAGGCATCTGGCAAAAAGACAAAATAAAACATGAACAAAAATGTTGTAAAAAGTATAAAATAAATTAGCCCAGTTTAATTCAGATTTCAGCTTCATTTTTCAGACTTGATTCTGAAGATATTTTATAGCTATTTATAGTGCTTAAATATATGAGCAAAACTAGGATGCTTTAAAAATATTACTTCTGATCATTCTCTTATATCTATAAAACAGCACAAAGTTTTCTTTATCTATAAAACAACACGAAGGATTTTTTAGAGAACAAAAAGCTATCCGTTCATTACTTCTGAGGAGTTAGTTGTATTTTTATTGAGATGTACAACAGGTGCTTAGGAAAAATATAATGAAATACATTCATCGTATTAAATTAAATGAAAACCTGGCCAGGCGCGGTGGCTCACGCCTGTAATCCCAGCACTTTGGGAGGCCAAGGCGGGTGGATCACAAGGTCAGGAGATCAAGACCATCCTGGCTAAAACGGTGAAACCCCGTCTCTACTAAAAAATACAAAAAATTAGCCGGGCGCGGTGGTGGGCGCCTGTAGTCCCAGCTACTCAGGAGGCTGAGGCAGGAGAATGGCGTGAACCAGGGAGGCGGAGCTTGCAGTGAGCCGAGATCGCACCACTGCACTCCCACCTGGGCGGCAAAGTGAGACTCCGTCTCAAAAAAAAAAAAAAAAAAGAAAGAAAGAAAGAAAACCTGTATCTTGCATTTATGAGTCCTTAAGTCCACTGGTGTGCCAAGAGTGAAGTGTGGTAGTGGTATGCCTCAGGTTCAGGCAATAAAAAGGTGCACTGTCTGTAGAAATTTGTAAATAATAATGAAACACTATAATTCAGAGTCCTGGGTATAACCCCATGCATCAACAATTCAAAACGATAGCAGTCAAAATTTTCACTACCTACATTTCTTTTCTGACCATTGTTATTGTTCATCTTATTTCATAATTATTGCTAAAAATTCTTTTAACCTATAGAGGAGGTAGTGTGAACAGTATTTTGATATGCAGGGGAGGCACCATATGAACTCAATCTTTTTACATTTGTTTATACCACTTCCTCACTACTTCCCCTGACTTCATACCCATCAAAATCTGCAGAAAGTTTCTCAGTTCGAATGTCATTGCACAAGAAACATTTCCTGATTTACTAATGCACTGGACTCCTCTTCTAAATACCTATGCCATTTTCAGTTAACATTCATTTCCAATTCACATAATGTATAGCAGCTTGGTTATGTTCATAGAAGTCTTAATTTTGCCATAACTGTAAACCATGATGAAGAAATATTTTATATATTACAATCTCTGTGTCCCCATAGAATCTACATTGTTTTACACATTTTCTACATTCAATATTCATTAATTTAACCAATAATTATTGAGGACATTGTATGTTTTAGAACTTCAGGGTTAAAAAGACAAAAATAATATGATCCCCATCCAAAAAGACAGAATAGTGCTGGTAATAGTAAATGTTGTGAAAAGCATTCTAAATATGTTATTTTACTTACTCCTCCCAACACTGGGAATTATGTACAAGTACCTAATTTTTGAAGTTAAGACAATGCAAACAGGAGTTGTTACTTGTCCATTATGCTAAAATAAAAGGCAAACAGCATTTTATAATTTTATCCTAGATACATGTTATTGTAAAAACAAGACTAGTAATAGATAACAGGTGGGAAAATGGTATATATTTTTCTAGAATTGTGCATATAGTATTTATCTGCTTGGGGAAATATTTTGAAGATGGCTTACATAAGTAAAATTTAATCTTATACTTTATTACATTAGTTCCTGTTTCTCTTTATCTTCTCTGATTTTTAGAATGTTAAGAATTTTCTCTTTTTAAATAAGACTTGATATAGAAAGCAAGACATTCCTGAAAAATATATTTGAATGTCTACTTACTTGAAATTATAATTAAAAGTGACTTTAAACTCTTTTCTTTATAGATAAAAGGGGATTTCTTTTGGCTTGTTATTTCAAGAATATCTATTTTCATTTGTAAAACATTAAAGAAACTTCATAAAACATTTTAAATAACAAAAGATCAACATTAACAGAAAAAATATTAGGCTTAAAATTCCTTTGCGTATCCTTATTCCTGTGATTCCTGACGAATGATGTTTTACAGAGCTTAGAAATTCTGAAAATAAACAGTGGCTGAAAGTACACAGCAAATGGGACATTAACACAGGACATCATCTCAAGAAGCTCATCCTCAAAGACCGAAAGTCAGATTTTAAGCCTTTAAAAATAAATGAATTTACTTGGATTCAAATCAAACCACAGTAAAAAATAAACTTTATTTTAGGAAATACCTTTTGAAATGTTCTAAGCATAGCCACTTAACTTTTTAAAAATAGCATTAGCAGACAGAACATTTTTTTTAGTATCCAATTAAGGTATGACTCATTGTTCACTTGGAAAAGTGCGGATTTTGAACTATTCCCTTTTAAAATCATTGTCTACATTTTTCCATCTTAACATAGAAATCATTTCAACCAGATATAAAAAGATAAACATGCAGAATATGTCTCAGACTTTCAAAACCATATTTTTTTTCTGAGAATGATATATTTTTAGTTCAGGTTTCTTTCAAATGCATACAGAAGCAACCTGTAGATTCTTGTTATGAATATCGAAAAGAAACTTTACTATGGGTTCCATTAAATAATTTAGTGATGTCATAAATACTACTGATGTCACAAATTTGGAAAATGTAGACCTCGAGTATTCTCTACATTTTAGGATTGCTAAATTATTAAAAGTAACCCAGAAAATTGAAGATGGTCAGGTCAAATCTGTCTCTTTTTTTTCCTCTTTGCCACACCTACTTGTCTCATATTTTTTAGGGTCAAGTTCCTGCTAGTTTTGCTATATACTTTTAATATGCTATCCAGAAAAGGGCACTGTTTCGCCTCCAGTCACTAACATTTTTAACAGGAATAAATATGTGTGGATACACATAGTAGAGATGAGATTTCATCATGTTGGCCAGGCTGGTCTCGAACTCCTGACCTCATCTGCCTGCTTCAGCCCCCCAAAGTGCTAGGATTACAGGCATGAGCCAGTGCCCCTGGCCTCCAAATGTTCTTATTGAAAGGACTTCTTGTTGTGTTCATAAGTCAACTGTATTGTTTCCAACAGCATTCATGGGGAATTTTTTTTCTATGAATTTTTTCAACAGTAACTACAAGCAAAATTAATCATGAAATATATTGGCTTTTCTGTTGAGTTTTGTATTATTGTGAATCAAATGGAGAGAGTAAGAAAAAAAAAACAGAGAAAATGAGGAGGAACCCAAAGTATTTTGAGGGAGAGATTAATGTTCTGGTCTTTTTCTGTTATTAAAGAGAAGGATGAACAATAATGCTTCAATGGTTTTCTAATTTAAATTAGCATATTTGCTAACAGAATCATCCCATCTAGGTCATTCAAAACACACAGGAAGAGCCCCACAATTCACATAATTAGAGACTGCATGAATAATTTTTGAAATTCTCTATTATGTAGCATTTTGGATAACTGATGTTCATTTATAGTAATTGTATAACCATGTAGTCTTAATTAAAAATAAATTGATATACATTTTGGGGGACATAGAGAGAATGCTCTAATTTTTATAAATGTACTTTTAAGAAGAAAAGTTTGAAGAACTTGGAGAATTCAAATTTTCCTAATTCTGATAGGTAGGTAATGTTTATATTGCCTTAAACTTTACTGACTTTTTCTCCATATTTAAGATAGGGACTATCACCGCATTTCTTCTGTATCACAGAATTTCACATCAGTAATTCACATAATTCTGGAGAAAGAGGCATCTCAGAAGGGTGAGTTGACATTACACAGTGGATTTTTCCCGTAGGAGATTTGCTGGCTCTGGGAATAGGTTAAGAGACTGAAAAGCCAAGCGAAGGTCCTGGACAGAAAATGACTAAAAAGAATCCAAGAAGTGAGCAATGTGTGCATGTGCATGTGTGCGTGTGTGTGTGTGTGTTTGTTCTCACAAGGACTTTAATCACTTCATTCTTAATTCCTCAAACACTATGCCTACGTTAGTTCAGATTTTAGTGCACCTATATAGGATTTAAATAACAATAAGACCAGGTTTCCAAATAGGGTTGTAAGTGTAGAAATATGAAATAATCAAATATCTCTTAAGAGTATATATGAAGAATGTTCTAATTCTCTAAATGATTATTTTTTCAGTGTCACCAGTGGATTCCCAGACCATATTTGCTTCTACACAGCCATGGGGTCTTAAGTTATCACAAAAACTTCCTTGATTATCAGTATATTGATGATACACTACAAATCTCAGTGTTAGCAAAATGCTTTAAAACAACCATATACAAATGAAAGTTATTTTTATTTTGATTATTATTAAGACAGAACTATATAGTCTAGGTACATCTCTAAACAGATGAAGATACATATATCACATTATGCAAAGCCTTAATATTCAGCATCTTCCAATAGAAAACATGGTTATAGAACTTTTTCCTTTAAAATAGTTTAAGAAAGTTCAACCTAAATTTTCTGGAACTTCCTTAATAATTTATTTGATTTTAACGACTTTGCAATTTCTTCACTTTGCATGGTTTATTGAGTAATTACTGTGTTATTAAAGGTTTTCAATATACCCCTTATTTGAAATAGACCTTATTTTGTAAAACTGGTTAGATTAAAATCTTTTCATGCTTTTGAAAATTCAAGTCATCAGTAACAATTGGGTAATCTCTGATTTCCCATTAACCTAGGACTCTTACTTTTACCACACATATTAGCCATTTTATTATCATGTATATATTAGATCAGGTGCTCTTGCAGACCCAACCTTTGTAGCAGTGGAAAGAAAAAGAAGCCTCTCATTGCAGATTTTGTTTTCTTTGAAGTATGTGGAGAATAAACATGTAAACAAGGTATGAAATATGACAGTTAGTAATTAAAACTGTAAAATAAAAACGAGGCCAGTTGCGGTGGCTCACACCTGTAATCCCAACATTTTGGGAGGCTGAGTTGGGTGGATTACTTGAGGTCAGGAGTTCGAGACCAGCTTGAACATCATGGTGAAACTCTCATCTCTAAAAATACAAAAATTAGCCGGGCATGGTGGTGCACGCCTGTACTCCCAGCTACTTGGAGGCTGAGGCAGGAGAATCACTTGAACCCGGGAGGCAACGGTTGCAGTGAGCTGAGATGGCACTACTGCACTCCAGCCTGAGCAACAGAGTGAGACTCCATCTCAAAGAAGAAAAAAAAAAACTGTAAGGTAAAAATGAAATAAGTTAACTTAAAAAGGAAGCGTGAGAACAACTTCTCTTTATATAAGGCTATCAATGAAGTCTTCTTCTAAGCAGAAGACGGGAGTCCATTTCTGCAATATTTATTTTATTTCTAGCTTTTTTATTTATATATAAATATAAAAGTGTTTTAAATTTCCAACAGTGTTAACTCTTTCTTTTATTTTAAAATATTTCCCTTTGTAGTTTTTTGGTTGTAATGTAACTCTACTGAGTCCTCTAGAACACACACACACACACACACACACACACACACAAAATGAGATTCAAATTAGAACTGCAATAATTTTATCAGTTAATTTACATTAACTTTTATTTTACAACATTTAATCTTTACAGTTAGAAACTCTGGATGCTTCTCCGTTTATTTTCTTATTAAAAATTCTCTTAATAAGTGTTTTTCATATTTGTACAATATCATTTCATTTGAATTGATTTCATAATTTTCTGGTATAATAAATTAAATTAGTCTTTCAATTTAATTCTAATGCATTATTCTTGAAGCATAGAAATTGCATTTTTGTAGGATTGTCTTAAATATTAACATATTGCTGAATTTATTATTTTTATTACACTTCTGTTTCTGTCTCTCCCAGAATCTTCTAGGAATGCAATGCTACCCTTTGTGTACATGTGTATGTATGTCAAGTAAGTGGATGCATTTGTGTGTGTGTGTGTGTGTGTTTGCTTTATGTCTGATTGCATTTCTACAACTTCTAAAATATCAATGGTAATAATGAGAATTTTTGTTTTGTTTTTACTCTTCCTGTTCCTATGCAGTAATGTAAGATATTCATTGAGGCAGTATACAGACTTCAGATAACAGAGGAATATATAAGCCCTGTTAACTGTGATATCCTTTGAAATGTAATAAACATGAATACTTTCTTCCTCCTGCTACTGGCTTCTAATGCTATTTTTGTGTTTATCTGTCCATGGGATCTTCAGATTTCATTTTCTATTTCCTGTCATAGTCTTGCCATTTGGCTATGGAAACAGATTGCCTTTTTACTTAGACTCCTGGCATACACTTAGTTGGAAAGGACTTTGCACTCTGATTCTATCCACTTAATTTGCCTATTAGTCATGCTGTCTAAACAAGCTTTGGCTCAGGGACTCAACTTTGAATAATTCCATTCAACCAATATTCTTATGCCATAGAAAGAATCAAAAGTTATCTATTTTTCGTGAAAAGCTACTTGGAATTTTTGTATCACTTACATAATAATCACTAAATTGGTAACTGTGATCAGTTTATAAGCAAGTTGTACTTTATTCTCATTGAGATATATTATTTGATAGGTACAAATTATAACAAGTATCTTACATTTTGTTCCACACCAGGCTGGTGTGGAACTCCTGACCTCGTGATTCACTCGCCTCAGTCTCCCAAAGTGCTGGGATTACAGGCGTGAGCCACTGCACCTGGCCACTTGCTGCATATTATTATTATTATTATTATTATTATTATTATTATTATTATTATTTGAGATGGAGTCTCGCTCTGTTGCCCAGGCTGGAGTGCAGTGGCGTGATCTCAGCTCACTGCAAGTTCTGCCTCCCGGGTTCAGGCCATTCTCCTGCCTCAGCCTCCCCAGTAGCTGGGACTACAGGCGCCAGCCACCATGCCCGGCTAATTTTTTGTATTTTTAGTAGAGACGGAGTTTCACCGTATTAGCCAGGATGGTCTTGCTCTCCTGACCTCCTGATCTGCCCGCCTCGGCCTCCCAAAGTGCTGGGGTTACAAGCCCTAGCCACCGCGCCCGGCCCACTTGTTGCATATTATTAAAAGTATTTTCCAATCCAACAAGTACATTTGCAAGATAACTTTCTTCTCCAGTAATTGTTTTTGTCTGTTACTTACATACACGATTGAAAAACTGTCCAGAAATTCAGATATCAGGATATCTGTCAAAACATGGAAAAAATAGATAAAATATTATTTTTTCTATTTGAATATTCTGCTTCATTTTAAAATTGTGCTGTGATCTGAATATCTGTGCCCCAACAATATTTATATGTTGAAATCCTAAACCTAAGTTGATGGTGTTAGGAGGTAGGGTCTTTGTGGAGATGATTAGGTCATAAGGGCAAAGCCGTCAGGAATAGGAGCAGTGCACTTACAAAATAGGCTCAAGAATGCTCATTCTCCTGTTCACCATGTGACAACAAGCAAGAAGACGCATCTATGAGAATGCAAACCCTCGTCAGACATAGGATCCTCTGCTGCCTTGATTATAGACTTTCCAGTCACCATAACTGTGAGAAATAAAATTCTGCTGCTTATGAGCCACCCAGTTGAAAATACTTTGTTATAACAACCTGCAAAAACTAAGACAAATTGATTTGGTAGCCTAGATTCACCAAGCTAAAAATAATCATTAAATGTAAACTACTTTATGAAATTGCTTTTTATAAATTAAGTTCAGTTTTATTCTAAATAATGAATGCATGACTGTACAACATAGAGTAATAAATACAATAAAATAAATATTTTTACTTTTCATGTGAATATATTAAAAACCAAAATATATAAATTGCATATAAAGATGAAGAAACATTATGCCTGATTATAAATATTCAATGATTTCTGATATGAGTATTAGTAACTCTTTTATTTCCTGGAGTTTATTCATTGGCCAGAATTTTGAAATGTGAACTTCTTTTCTGCTATCAATTTACAAGAGAATAATAGCTCATTTCTTCAATAACTACAAAATTTCATATATTGTTAGAATATAATTTTAATAAAACATGTGATTCAAGAAAAGCGATTCATACTCTCAAATGTCCTTTGAATACAATTTTTGGTATCTTTGTTCTGATACCCCTATCATGAATTACTTATTTAAAAAATCATATTACCAAATAGATGTCACAGCTGTGAGTATAAAAATCAGAACTATGCATGTAGTTTTAGGAACAAGTTCAACTAAAATTGTCATTCAAATTTATTATTAATTTTTTTGACAGGAAAAAAATGTTCTGAATAAAAGGTCCTGAATTAAAGGCTGATTTGGGGAAATTTATCAGGTTATTATGCATACTTTTTTAGTAAAAGAACTCCGTATGTCTTGACTGGATGGCAATTTCAGGTGACAGTTTTCAGCTTCAGCGGGCAGACACCTTTGCTAGTGTTCCAACAGTTTTACTGTGCAAAATCATACAAAAATGATATAAATTATCAAAATCATTTTAGGCTTCAAACCATTGGACAGAGTTAGGGTAAAAATCAAGAAAAGTCAAATATAGCCTAGCAGATAAAAAATTAGCAAAAAAGATTTGAGAGTTAATAAAATAGGCTTGTTCAGTGTTGTTTTTCCTTATTTTTTACAAAGGAAATTGCAATGAAAACTCTAAATAATAGTCTTTCCTATGAGACCAGTTTTATATTAACTGTATTTGTCTAAGTGCTTCTTATTCTATATTTCACTTTCCATTTAACAATATAACAATCCATGATTATACATAAACAAGGAAAAGTTATTACATGTCTTTTTAAATGTGTGATCTAATTTTAGATCTTACTGCTTTTTATAATTACTACTCATAATTTAACTGGAAATTCAGAGGAAATCAACAAAAAAGTTCTACATTTATGGAAAATAAGCTCTACCTGTAACAGCTGAAAATAACAGAACTATTATGCTTATAACACAAAGGTAGAAATATTGATAAAAGGTTGCAGCTAACAATGTTAAAGACAATAATTGTAAACTGAAAAATTCTTAAAACTTAACAAAATGTTTCTGATGCAAAAGAGATAAATTAGGGTTTTATCATTTTAATTTGATGAAATTGACTGAAAATAATTGATTAAATTGTGGTATGTAGCTTAAATTAATATTTAATTTTGTGCATTTATTTAGGCAGCATTTCTTACCAACAAAGATTTTGTTTGTCTCTCAAAGATCATATTAACAGAGACATCCTCCACAAAGCCTTCTGAAAGTGAATGGTTTTTGAAGTTCTATGATAATCTTTTTCATTGCATGAGGAAAATGTAATTATAAATTTTAAGAATAACAAAAGTCTCTTATATGTATGTATATGTTCTATGTGTCTGGTACTATTATTATATATGTGCCAGATACTCTCATTTTAAATTTTAAGAATAACAAAATCATGTTTTCTTCATTCTCATATATAATCATTTATTATGTGCCAGATATATATATTCTTACTATGCGCCAGATGCTCTTCTATGGCACATAATACTTACATTATAAAGCCCCATTACTGGTAGCACAAGGTAGGTACCTAATTAAAACCTGATTGAATGAATGAATAAATGCATGCGATTTAGATTATTAGATGACGATGGTCAAGTTTTGTTTTTTTTTTCCTAAATGTGTGAACATGAATAATTGACTTACATCTTTTCCCCTTCATTTTCTAATCAGCAAAATGGGTTCACACAGTGTCCTATATAATTCTCAAACTTTCTATGGCACATATTTTGAGAAGCTTTAAAATTTTAAGATAGCAAAAGATTTTTCATTTAATTATTTCTTAATAATTTAATTCATTTCAAGGCACAATCACTCTAGGATTAACACAGCCTTTGTATGAATGAAGTAGAAATAACTAATGTCCAAGGCATTTGTTAGCTCATCCCAATTATCCCTTAGTGGGAAGAAAAAAAAAAAAACAGTCTGACAATTTTCACCTTCTGCTATACAATTAGGGGAAAATATCTAATACCAATCTCCTTAATTTTTTTTCTAACTATGGAATGATTAAAGCACTCCCTAAATTAATAAAAGTTTTGCATATGCAAATTTAATAATTATTACTATCATCATCAAAAGCATCACTATTTGTCTTAGGTGGTTTATTTTACAGTGTTATATGTGAAAAGATATTGGTCTAGACATTTATAAATCTTTTCTTATGCTGATATGTGTAATTCCAAGTTCCTGACTTTACTTTTTAATAGTTCATCAGAAAATTTAATACAGCTAAGACACTTGTGCTAGAGAAAAGGAGAGGGGAAGGAAGTAGGTGATAGTGAAAATAACATTTAAATTATATGTATATTTATGGAAAGAAGCAAACATACGCAGAAAGACAAGTAAACAAGTGGAGTATTTAACACTAGACACTGCAGTCTATTATGTCCTGATATGGTTTGGTTCTGTGTTCCCACCCAACTCTCATCTCAAACTGTAATTCCCACGTGTGGAAGGAGGGACATGATGGGAGCTATTTGGATCGTGGAGGCGGTTTCCCTCATGCTGTTCTGGTGATAGTGAGGGAGTTCTCAAGAGATCTAATGGTTTAAAAGTGGCAGTTTCCCCTGTAATCTCTCTCTTTCCTGCCGCCATCTAAGACTTGCCTTGCTTCCCCTTCACCTTTCGCCATGATTGTGAGTTTCCTGAGGCCTCCCCAGCCATGCAGAACTGTGAGTCAAACTCTTTGATTTATAAATTACCTAGTCTCAGGCAGTTCTTCATAACAGTGTGAAAAAAGACTGATACATGTCCTATATACACTATTTTTGGAAAATACTTTTTGAGATATATTTTTGAGAAGAAGAAAGTTTTAAAACAATGATTCTATAGCAATAGTTCCATGTGGTTAAATACACTTTTAAAAAATTTAGGTAATTTATGTAAAAAAAAGACAGTTAAGGAGTCTAGGCACTCTGCACATGTAATTTTCATGAGGATTAGTGATAGCTAAGCATGACAGAGGATACTTTGTGCACTCTTGAAAATGCTACAATTCTTTTAAAAGCATTTTATTTACTTATTTTTTAAGTCAAAACTGGGAAAAGTCAGTATTTTTTTAAAATAACGTTAAATACTTGCGTTTTTATATCTGTGCCTTTCAAGTTGATTGTTTAATGTTGTCTATATCTTCAAATTATATATTTATAATTACACATGCAAAGCATTTAGGAGCTAAACTAGGCAGTTTATTTCACATCATTATTTTCTTCTAGCAATATATAAACAATGATTTGTTTAGAAGACTCACAAATTTAATTAGTAGATACTTCAGTATGTAGATTTAAAAGAACATATTTCTTGATGTGTAATTATATGATTCCTTTTGGTTTAACATTTCCAGATTGTATATCTAAAATTATTTCAGAAATAAAAAATATTAATATATTAAAGTAATGGAAATGTAATGCGATTCAACATGCAATATTAGTGGTATCAATTTTAAAGTAAGATAATAATAGTCAACTTTCAGTAAAGGTAGCATTTATTATTATTTTTTCCTTGCAGGTGTTCTATAAGTATTAAACAATTAAATTAATGAAAATGTATAAGGGATAATTTCATAGTAATTTACAAAATATAGTTTCTATGAAAACAATAGTTTCACAGAAGAAATAGAAAATAAAAAAGTAAAACTAAAAACACATTAAGTGTAGATGCTTGCTACATGTCATTAATTGAAAAAGGTAGGGGGAGGAGCCAAGATGACCGAATAGGAACAGCTCCAGTCTACAGCTCCCAGCGTGAGCGATGCAGAAGACGGGTGATTTCTGCATTTCCATCTGAGGTACTGTGTTCATCTCACTAGGGAGTGCCAGACAGTGGGTGCAGGTCAGTGGGTGAGTGCACCATGCACCAGCCAAAGCAGGGGTGAGGCATTGCCTCACTCGGGAAGCGCAAGGGGTCAGGGAGTTCCCTTTCCAGGAGTGACAGAAGGCACCTGGAAAATCGGGCCACTCCCACCCGAATACTGTGCTTTTCCGACGGGCTTAGGAAACGGTGCCCCAGGAGATTATAGCCCACACCTGGCTCAGAGGGTCCTACGCCCACGGAGTCTCGCTGATTGCTAGCACAGCAGTCTGAGATCAAACAGCAAGGCAGGCGGCAGCAAGGCTAGGGGAGGGGTGCCTGCCATTGCCCAGGCTCGCTTAGGTAAACAAAGCAGCCGGGAAGCTTGAACTGGGTGGATCCCACCACAGCTCAAGGAGGCCTGCCTGCCTCTGTAGACTCCACCTCTGGGGGCAGGGCACAGACAAACAAAAAGACAGCAGTAACCTCTGCAGACTTAAATGTCCCTGTCTGACAGCTTTCAGGAGAGCAGTGGTTCTCCCAGCACGCAGCTGGAGATCTGAGAACAGGCAGACTGCCTCCTCAAGTGGGTCCCTGACCCCTGACCCCCGAGCAGCCTAACCGGGAGGCACCCCCCAACAGGGGCAGACTGACACCTCACACGGCCGGCCAGGTACTCCAACAGACCTGCAGCTGAGGGTCATGTCTGTTAGAAGGAAAACTAACAGAAAGGACATCCACTCCAAAAACCCATCTGTACATCACCACCATCAAAGACCAAAAGTAGATAAAACCACAAAGATGGGGAAAAAACAGAGCAGAAAAACTGGAAACTCTAAAAAGCAGAGTGCCTCTCCTCCTCCAAAGGAACGCAGTTCCTCACCAGCAACGGAACAAAGCTGGATGGAGAATGACTTTGACGAGCTGAGAGAAGAAGGCTTCAGACGATCAAATTACTCCGAGCTATGGGAGGATATTCAAACCAAAGGCAAAGAAGTTGAAAACTTTGAAAAAAATTTAGAAGAATGTATAACTAGAATAACCAATACAGAGAAGTGCTTAAAGGAGCTGATGGAGCTGAAAACCAAGGCTTGAGAACTACGTGAAGAATGCAGAAGCCTCAGGAGCCGATGCGATCAAATGGAAGAAAGGGTATCAGCCATGGAAGATGAAATGAATGAAATGAAGCGAGAAGGGAAGTTTAGAGAAAAAAGAATAAAAAGAAACGAGCAAAGCCTCCAAGAAATGTAGGACTATGTGAAAAGACCAAATCTACGTCTGATTGGTGTACCTGAAAGTGACGGGGAGAATGGAACCAAGTTGGAAAACACTCTGCAGGATATTATCCAGGAGAACTTCCCCAATCTAGCAAGGCAGGCCAACATTCAGATTCAGGAAATACAGAGAACGCCACAAAGATACTCCTTGAGAAGAGCAACTCCAAGACACATAATTGTCAGATTTACCAAAGTTAAAATGAAGGAAAAAATGTTAAGGGCAGCCAGACAGAAAGGTCGGGTTACCCTCAAAGGGAAGCCCATCAGACTAACAGCGGATCTCTCAGCATAAACCCTACAAGCCAGAAGAGAGTGGGGGCCAATATTCAACATTCTTAAAGAAAAGAATTTTCAACCCAGAATTTCATATCCAGCCAAACTAAGCTTCATAAGTGAAGGAGAAATAAAATACTTTACAGACAAGCAAATGCTGAGAGATTTTGTCACCACCAGGCCTGCCCTAAAAGAGCTCCTGAAGGAAGCACTAAACATGGAAAGGCACAACCGGTACCAGCCGCTGCAAAATCATGCCAAAATGTAAAGACCATCGAGACTAGGAAGAGACTGCATCAACTAACGAGCAAAATAACCAGCTAACATCATAATGACAGGATCAAATTCACACATAACAATATTAACTTTAAATGTAAACGGACTAAATGCTCCAATTAAAAGACACAGACTGGCAAATTGGATAAAGACTCAAGACCCATCAGTGTGCTGTATTCAGGAAACCCATCTCACGTGCAGAGACACACATAGGCTCAAAATAAAAGGATGGAGGAAGATCTACCAAGCAAATGGAAAACAAGAAAAGGCAGGGGTTGCAATCCTAGGCTCTGATAAAACAGACTTTAAACCAACAAAGATCAAAAGAGACAAAGAAGGCCATTACATAATGGTAAAGAGATTAATTCAACAAGAAGAGCTAACTATCCTAAATATATATGCACCCAATACAGGAGCACCCAGATTCATAAAGCAAGTCCTGAGTGACCTACAAAGAGACTTAGACTCCCACACATTAATAATGGGAGACTTTAACACCCCACTGTCAACATTAGACAGATCAACGAGACAGAAAGTCAACAAGGATACCCAGGAATTGAACTCAGCTCTGCACCAAGCAGACCTAATAGACATCTACAGAACTCTCCACCCCAAATCAACAGAATATACATTTTTTTCAGCACCACACACCTATTCCAAAATTGACCACATACTTGGAAGTAAAGCTCTCCTCAGTAAATGTAAAAGAACAGAAATTATAACAAACTATCTCTCAGATCACAGTGCAATCAAGCTAGAACTCAGGATTAAGAATCTCACTCAAAACCGCTCAACTACATGGAAACTGAACAACCTGCTCCTGAATGACTACTGGGTACATAATGAAATGAAGGCAGAAATAAAGATGTTCTTTGAAACCAACGAGAACCAAGACACAACATACCAGAATCTCTGGGATGCATTCAAAGCAGTGTGTAGAGGGAAATTTATAGCACTAAATGCCCACAAGAGAAAGCAGGAAAGATCCAAAATTGACACCCTAACATCACAATTAAAAGAACTAGAAAAGCAAGAGCAAACACATTCAAAAGCTAGCAGAAGGCAAGAAATAACTAAAATCAGAGCAGAACTGAAGGAAATAGAGACACAAAAAACCCTTCAAAAAATTAATGAATCCAGGAGCTCGTTTTTTGAAAGGATCAACAAAATTGATAGACCGCTAGCAAGATTAATAAAGAAAAAAAGAGAGAAGAATCAAATAGATGCAATAAAAAATGATAAAGGGGATGTCACCACCAGTCCCACAGAAATACAAACTACCATCAGAGAATACTACAAACACCTCTAACACAAATAAACTAGAAAATCTAGAAGAAATGGATAAATTCCGCGACACATACACTCTCCCAAGACTAAACCAGGAAGAAGTTTAATCTCTGAATTGACCAATAACAGGAGCTGAAATTGTGGCAACAATCAATAGCTTACCAACCAAAAAGAGTCCAGGACCAGATGATTCACAGCTGAATTCTACCAGAGGTACAAGGAGGAGCTGGTACCATTCCTTCTGAAACTATTCCAATCAATAGAAAGAGAGGGACTCCTCCCTAACTCATTTTATGAGGCCAGCATCATAAAGCCAGGCAGAGACACAACAAAAAAAGAGAATTTTAGACCAATATCCTTGATGAACATTGATGCAAAAATCCTCAAAAAAATACTGGCAAACTGAATCCAGTAGCACATCAAAAAGCTTATCCACCATGATCAAGTGGGCTTCATCCCTGGGATGCAAGGCTGGTTCAATATACACAAATCAATAAATGTAATCCAGCATATAAACAGAACCAAAGACAAAAACCACACGATTATCTCAATAGATGCAGAAAAGGCCTTTGACAAAATTCAACAACACTTCCTGCTAAAAACTCTCAATAAATTAGGTATTGATGGGACGTATCTCAAAATAATAAGAGCTATCTATGACAAGCCCACAGCCAATATCATATTGAATGGGCAAAAACTGGAAGCATTCCCTTTGAAAACTGGCACAAGACAGGGATGCCCTCTCTCACCACTTCTATTCAACATAGTGTTGTAAGTTCTGGCCAGGGCAATTAGGCAGGAGAAGGAAATAAAGGGTATTCAATTAGGAAAAGAGGAAGTCAAATGGTCCCTGTTTGCAGATGACATGATTGTATATCTAGAAAACCCCATAGTCTCAGCCCAAAATCTCCTTAAGCTGATAAGCAACTTCAGCAAAGTCTCAGGATACAAAATCAATGTACAAAAATCACAAGCATTCTTATACAACAATAACAGACAAACAGAGAGCCAAATCATGAGTGAACTCCCATTCACAATTGCTTCAAAGAGAATAAAATACCTAGGAATCCAACTTACAAGGGATGTGAAGGACCTCTTCAAGGAGAACTACAAACCACTGCTCAAGGAAATAAAAGAGGATACAAACAAATGGAAGAACATTCCATGCTCATGGGTAGGAAGAATCAATATCGTGAAAATGGCCATACTGCCCAAGGTAATTTACAGATTCAATGCCATCCCCATCAAGCTACCAATGACTTTCTTCACAGAATTGGAAAAAACTACTTTAAAGTTCATATGGAACCAAAAAAGAGCCCGCATCGCCAAGTCAATCCTAAGCCAAAAGAACAAAGCTGGAGGCATCACACTACCTGACTTCAAACTATACTACAAGGCTACAGTAACCAAAACAGCATGGTACTGGTACCAAAACAGAGATATAGATCAATGGAACAGATCAGAGCCGTCAGAAATAATGCCACATATCTACAACTATCTGATCTTTGACAAACCTGACAAAAACAAGCAATGGGGAAAGGATTCCCTATTTAATAAATGGTGCTGGGAAAACTGGCTAGCCATATGTAGAAGGCTGAAACTGGATCCTTTCCTTACACCTTATACAAAAATCAATTCAAGATGGATTAAAGACTTAAACGTTAGATCTAAAACCATAAAAACCCTAGAAGAAAACCTAGGCATTACCATTCAGGACATAGGCATGGGCAAGGACTTCATATCTAAAACACCAAAAGCAATGGCAACAAAAGCCAAAATTGACAAATGGGATCTAATTAAACTAAAGAGCTTCTGCACAGCAAAGGAAACTACCATCAGAGTGAACAGGCAACCTACAAAATGGGAGAAAATTTTCACAACCTACTCATCTGACAAAGGGCTAATATCCAGAATCTACAATGAACTCCAACAAATTTACAAGAAAAAAACAAACAATCCCATCAAAAAGTGGGCGAAGGACATGAACAGACACTTCCCAAAAGAAGTCATTTATGCAGCCAAAAAACACATGAAAAAATGCTCATCATCACTGGCCATCAGAGAAATGCAAATCAAAACCACAATGAGATACCATCTCACACCAGTTAGAATGGCAATCATTAAAAAGTCAGGAAACAACAGGTGCTGGAGAGGATGTGGAGAAATAGGAACACTTTTACACTGTTGGTGTGACTGTAAACTAGTTCAACCCTTGTGGAAGTCAGTGTGGCAATTCCTCAGGGATCTAGAACTAGAAATTCCATTTGACCCAGCCATCCCGTTACTGGGTATATACCCAAAGGACTATAAATCCTGCTGCTATAAAGACACATGCACACGTATGTTTATTGTGGCATTATTCACAATAGCAAAGACTTGGAACCAACCCAAATGTCCAACAATGATAGACTGGATTAAGAAAATGTGACACATATACACCATGGAATACTATGCAGCCATAAAAAATGATGAGTTCATGTCCTTTGTAGGGACATGGATGAAACTGGAAGTCATCATTCTCAGTAAACTATCGCAAGAACAAAAAACGAAACATCGCATATTCTCACTCATAGGTGGGAATTGAACAATGAGAACACATGGACACAGGAAGGGGAACATCACACTCTGGGGACTGTTGTGGGGTGGGGGGAGGGGGGAGGGATAGCACTGGGAGATATACCTAAGGCTAGATGACGAGTTAGTGGGTGCAGCACACCAGCATGGCACATGTATACATACGTAACTAACCTGCACATTGCGCACAGGTACCATAAAACCTAAAGTATAATAATCATAAATAAATAAAAAAGAAAAAGATAGAATGTGGCAGTCATACTATCATGTGTATTTATTTATACTATGTTCAAATATTGTTTCTTCTCTTTGCATAATGAGACCTCTAGTAGTTTATGTATGCTGAAAAATAGAATGCATTCAATACAAAGACCAAAATGACTCTTAAGCAAATCTTGGGAAACAAATTCAAATAAATTGTGGCCCTGAATAACTGATGCTTAAATGGATGTAATAAAAGTGATGGTAATGTAACTGTAAGGTCTCTTGTCCTAGTGATGGCCAAGTTTGATTAAGTTGATATGATTCATTATTGATTTTCACAGTTCTTGGCCCCACAAAAGTCTTTCCTACATTTTTCTCATTTATCATGAGCTTCTCCTGTATAACCATCATGGAAGCCTGAATTAATTTTGGTTTAAATTTACCACATTTTTATTTCACACAATACTGGCTCACAAGCCAACTACTTAAGTTTACCTAAGGAAGCAAGTTGGAGGACATGCAGTCTGTATAAAGGCATTGAAAATTGGTCTTATGGGTTCTGTATCATTTGCTCCTATGGGATTTGTATGAATTATGTGTTATCTTTAGAATCTATCATCTCCTCTAACCTTAATCCTTTCCAGTGCGTGTATACTCTTGTACATGTCTAAAAAAATTAAGCAAAATTTTCCAAGCTCATACAGCTAATGTACATCTACAGATCCTACATTTAACTCAACTCTGCTTAATTCTCAATCCAGTTCCTTGTGTAATCATATTCAATTGCCCTATATGTATGCTTAATTTGCTTTCAATATGTCAATTTATAGTCATTATAAAACATATTTATTCTTTTTTTTCCTATGACAAATTATACTCATTGCAACAATGACTAAGTATAGATTTCCTTTTTTTTTTCAACTTACATTTTAGATACAGGGGGTACATGTGCAGGTTTGTTACATCCACATATTACACCCAGGTAGTGAGCACACTACCCAACAGGTAGTTTTTGACACACACCCTCCTCCCTACCTCGTCACTGTAGTAGCCCGCATTGTCTATTGTTCCCATGTTTATGTGCACATGTACTCAGTATTTGGATCCCACTTATAAGTAAGAGCATGCAGTAAATGTTTTTCTGTTCCTTCGTTCACTTCAGATTATGTCCTTCAGCTCCATCCATGTTGCTGCCAAAGACATGATTTTATTCTTTTTTATGGCTATGTAGTATTCCATAGTGTACATGCACTATATTCAGTATACTACTGATGAGAACCTAGGCTGATTCCATATCTTTGCTGTTGTGAATAGTGCAGTGATGAACATACAAGTGCATGTGTCTTTTTGGTACAATGATCTATTTCCCTTTGGATATATACCTAATAATAGGATTACTGGGTGGAATGGTAGCTATGTTTTAGTTTTTTAAGAAATCTCCAAAGTGCTTTCCACAATGGTTGAACTAATTTACATTTTCATGAACAGTTTGCATGTTTTTCCTTTTTTTCTGCAGCATCACCAGCATCTGTTGTTTTTTGAAATTTTATAATAGCCATTCTGAATGGTGTGAGGTGGTATCTCATTGCAGTTTTGATTTGCCTTTCTCTGATGATTAGTGATAATGAGAATTTTTTTTAAATGTTATTTGAACACTTGTATGTTTTCTTTTAAGAAGTGTCTGTTGAACCAGGAAGAGACTGAAACCCTGAATAGACTGATATCAAGTTCTGAAATTGAATGAGTAATAAAAAAACAAAATTCCTACTAACTGAAAAAAGCCTTGGACCAGATGAATTCGCAGCTGAATTATACCACATGTACAAAGAAGAACTGGTACAAATCCTACTGAAAATATTCCAGAAGATCAAGGAGGAGGGGATTCTTCCTAATTCATTCTACAAAACTAGCATTAGCCTAATACCAAAATCTGGCAGAGACAAGCAACAAAAGTATACTTCAGGCCAATATCCCTGATGAACATAAACACAAATATCTTGAACAAAATACTAGTAAACAAAATCTAGCAGCACATCAACAGTTAATATATCACAATTGCACAGGCTTTATTCTTGGGATGCAAAACTGGTTTGACATACACAAATCAATAAATGTGATTCACCATGTATTTGTCCATTCTCATGCTGCTGTAAATAACTGCCTGAGACTGGGTAATTTATAAAGGAAAGAGGTTTAATCGGCTCATAGTTCTGCAGGGCTGGAGAGGCCTCAGAAAACTTACAATCATAGTGGAAGGGGAAGCAAGCACCTTCTTCTTCACATGGCAGCAGGAGAGAGAAATGAATGTCCAGCAAAGGGGGATGCCCCTTAAAAAACCATTAGATCTCATGAGAACTAACTCACTATCATGAGAACAGGATAAGGGAAACTGCTCCCATGATTTAATTATCTCCACCTGGTTTCTCCCACGACAGGTGGGGATTATGGGAACCACAATTCAATATAAGATTTGGGTGGGGACACTGCCAAATCATATCATTTCCCCCCAAGCCCCTTCCACATCTCATGTCCTCACATTTCAAAACATAAACCTCTTTGCAATTTTATTAGCATAGTAAGTATTTTGTTAGTATACGTCAACATCACATCTATGTAGACACAGCCTTATAAATGGCCACTTGTCACTATACATGAAGACATATAGCACACATTGGGCTTCAAAGCATATACGTATATGGATGTCTTAGCAGCTAAAGTGAATAAACAGGAGATGAGGAATGGGAAAATCACATACATAAACTTCTTAAAGAAGATGGATTGTCTGGGCGCAGTGGCTGACACCTGTAATCCCAGTACTTTGGAAGGCCAAGGCCAACTCCTGACTTAAGGTCAGGAGTTCGAGACCAGCCTGGCCAACATGGTGAAACCACATCTCTACTAAAAATACAAAAAATAGCCAGGCATGGTCGCGGGTGCCTATAATCTCAGCTACCGGGGAGTCTGAGGCAGGAGAATCGCTTGAACCTGGGAGGCAGAGGTTTCAGTGAACCGAGATTGTGCCACTTCACTCCAGCCTGGGCAACAAGAGCGAAACCCCGTCTCGGTTAAAAAAAAAAAAAAAAAAAAAAAAAAAAAAGAAGAAGAAGAAAAGGATGGATTATTTAAAAAATAAAAAAATACATACACATAATTGTTAAAGAAGATTTTCTTCCATCTTTTCAATTCATATTTGACAAGCAGTAAGACAGTCTACTTGTATCATTTCAATATTGAAGCACAAAAGACATGTTGTGTCCTTCAAACAAAAGCACTCAGTGTTTTCTTTGTTTTCCAATCTGCCCTTTCAACCTAATTCTAGGGTGGAAAGCTTAGCATCCAGACCACTTACCGCTCATATTCTGGAGTCCAGAGTGTAGAACATCATGGTCTAGGGCAGCTTGTTTTGTGTTAAGCCCATCCATATGTCTGTGTATGTTAGTAGGGGAAAAATCATACATTTTGCACATATACACAAAAGTAGGACATTTATACACACAAGGCACAAAATAATTTTTTTGGGCTCTTATTTCCAGTGGAAAGATTGGCAGCTTATATATAATATTTAGTTATTTAGTTCTGGGTCAAGAAGTAGTCTAATACAGTAAAGAATATTTCCTATTTATTTTACATTGTGTGGTATCACAATACACATACACACAGACACATTCACACAAATACATATTGGTACATCTCTGTAGAACCTATGAGTACTATAATAAGACTAAAGGCTTGTTTTTAAACTATCGAGGTATACTGATACGATGCTAGACAACAGTATAACTGAACTGTAACAATTTCACCAAATGTGATAAGCTATTTGTTTTTCTCTTCTTCAGGACTTTCTATATATTAAAGCAACTTTTCTACATTGGTATGCTTTGTTCGATTGAAAATTCTTTGATATGCCTGTTCACCATTACTCATCGGTGCACTTTAGCATCATGCAGAATAATATTTCTGATATCTACAATTTTACTTGCACGCTATTCCTCAGTATTTGAAGTGGTTTGCTGTGATCTATGTGAATATAATTTTAATAACACAAAATAAATTGTAATATATAATTTTATTATCTCTAATTTCCTCAAATGCTAGTAACAAAATTTTTATTTTGAATTCCCTTAAATGCATAATACTTTTTATATTTTATATGACACTCTGTAGTTGTCAATACTTATCTTAATAAAAAACACAATTGAACTTTGCATTTGGAAATATAACAATTATACCCACACACAAATATGTATGCGATAGCTTTGCACCTGACTTAAAGTTGAACAGGTGTTACTTACAGTGATTATAGCAACAGAAAATGTGAATAGAGATTTCAGTACAGTTGATATGGTCTACATATATACCACTATTTCAATTGTTCCAAAATTTAGAGGATTGAAGCAACCATTTTATTATACATAATGTGCTTATGGATAGATTTCAAACTGCAGTCAGTTGTGATATTCTGTTGCCCCATGTGGCATTGACTACAGGTATACATTGGTGATCAGCTGGTTGGCATCACACTGGTCTGGTAGGTCCAAAATTATTTCCCCTATCTCTCTGGCACCTTAGCAGAGCTGGAAGGAAAACTGTATGCAGATAGTACTCTCTTTCAGAGAACTGACTTATCGAGTTGCCAGCATGGTAACATCAGAGTTTT
The DNA here is from genome assembly GCF_028885655.2 of Pongo abelii. Classification (NCBI taxonomy): domain Eukaryota; kingdom Metazoa; phylum Chordata; class Mammalia; order Primates; family Hominidae; genus Pongo; species Pongo abelii. The sequence continues at coordinate 90,859,816 of NC_071999.2, read as the reverse complement.
CAGAAGTCTTACATGGTTGCTCAGGACTCCCAGAGATAGTCTTTCAAGAATGATTATTGGTCTCTTAAATCCTAAGTTTATAAATTGGTACAGAATTACTTCTTTCCCGGAATGGTCCAAGTTTAGTGACTGAGGCAGGTAAGGGTATGAATTCCCAGATTGTTGGCCCTACCCTGACACCTTCTATGGTTGTACTCACATCATAGCTTGCCATCAGGTTAGCTCAGGCTTTACCAAGCCTACGTCATATTTTACTTCTCCTGCCCATTTTTCTTTCTCCAGTTTCCCCCTTCTGTCTTTCACAGATGCTCATACTGAAAAATCGTCTTGCTTCTCACCAGTAAGGGTCTACTTCCACGGAACTTAACCTGCAAAAAATATTAACTTACAAGTTGGAGCTTCTCTCTAGCAACAGTAACAAATGGGAATAGAATATTTAAACTATTTGCAAATGGCATTAAAATCTAGAAAATATCCATTGTCTACCACTGAATACCTAGATTCTTTGTGAGAAATTTCTCAAATCCTACTTATTGGTGTAAAATAAGTTATAAGTAAGTTGAGAGATTTGTTCTGTCTCTGAGTTGACCAAGGTCATATCATAAAGATGTCAACTAATATTTAGAATATGTTAAGACAATTCCAAGGTAGACAAGAATGCACTGAAGATGCCATTTTCATGCACAATTCAAGGGAAATATAAGGTAATATGGTTTGGCTGTGTCCTCACCCAAATCTCATCTTTAATTGTTACTCCCATAATTCTTACGTGTCATGGGAGGGGCCCCATGGGAGGTAATTGAATCATGGGGGCAGATCTTTCTCATGCTGTTCTCGTGATAGTGAATACGTCTCATGAAATCTGATGGTTTTATAAAGAGGAGTTTCCCTGAACAAGCTCTTTCCTCCCTGCTGCCATGTAAGACATGATTTTGCTCCTGCTTGCCTTCCTGCATGATTGTGAGGTCTACCCAGCCAAGCGGAACTGTGTCTTTCCTTTATAATTACCCAGTCTCGAGTATGTTTTTATTAGCAGTGTGAGAACTAACTAATACATAAGATGTAATTGAAATTCTGGTAAACTATCTGGTGGTACATTGTGAAAACACTTGTTTCTTTAGTACTCTTTAAAATCATTTCTAGGTTTTAAACTAGACAATCTCAAACAAATTCTGTAAGTAGATGCATTCAAAGATTTTTCTCACATTATGTTTACAAAGAAAGGGGGCTAGTGGCAATCTGTATGCCATCACTAGGGCACCGGATAAGATGAATGAGGCCATTCCATATATTGAAATTACTTGTGGGAGTCAGAATTGACAAAGTCGATGTATGTATAGCAACTTAGATGTGTCTTAAAAATTTATTATATCTAATGTAAAAGAAACAGAATGACAGCCTACAAAAGTATTTATGTAAATAAAAATATTAATATATAAAGAATATAATACCATATATTCTTTAAAATTTCTACATGGTGAGGACTTAACATTAAAATACACAAATGTGAACATCCATCTGAAAGAAAATTGCAAGTGGATGAGAATATTAGAGGCTTTGTCCAGACTGATGATACCTTTCCAACAAACAGAAGAGTGTAATTAAAACTCCTAAAAGCACAAAGCTAGCTAACTCACCAACCAATAAAACGATGCAAAACAATATAAAATATTAATCTTAAGACAACAATAATATTGAAAAAATAATAGGAAAGAAAATGGTCATTTGGATTTAGTCCACTTGGATATGTAGAGTTCTATTCACTGAATACTATTCAATGAAAATTATTTTTTGGCAAAAGGATCAGTTCATATCATCAAGAAGCTGATTAAGAGACAGACATTTGCTTTACATGGAATCTTTTCCTTTGAGTCATTGTTTTTTTTTAAACATTAGAGCCATTTTTAAAACCTACCTTAGTTTAATAAGTTAGTTTTAAGATGAACATTCATGCATGAAATTGAATCATGTTTTCCTCAGGGATTCAATCTCTGTATCTCTAACAGTGCTCCTGTCAACACTGTTAAAACAAATTGGTTACGGCAAAGAAAGGTGATAGTAGGAAATCTTGGAAATTTTAAACCCATGAAGAAAAGTAATATAATTGTAAACACCACATTATTAAGCAAAATCTTGCAAGTATAAGTTTTTTTCTGGAAAAAGCATTTTAAATCAATGAGCATATATATATGTATTTAAAAATCTGCACTACTTTAAGAAATGTCATAATATATTATGATATAATACAAAGTTGTCTTTAATTAATAAATAGATCTATAAATTTTTGAAAAAGTTGCTTACATTTATTCATGATATACGATAGAAAGGAAAATTGTGTATGTGTGTGTATACTCCATTTACTTGCACATTTATAATTACATTGGCAACACAATTGACACTAAATTATGGCACTAAAATGAGTCTCATTTTCATAACCTTTAAAACAATAATCTAGTACCAGAAAATATGTTGTAATGATTAAATAAATAAATGTATATAATTCGATTGTTATAATGCTAGTAAATAGCATACATTTATTTATTTATTTATTTATTTTTTGAGTCAGAGTTTCGCTCTTCTTGCCCAGGCTGGAGTGAAATGGCAAAATCTCGGCTCACCACAACCTCTGCCTCCCAGGTTCAAGTGATTTTCCTGCCTCAGCCTCCAGAGTAGTTGGAATTACAGGCATGCACCACCACGCCCGACTAACTTTTTTTTGTATTTTTAGTAGAGACAGTGTTTCTCCCTGTTGGTCAGGCTGGTCTCGAACTCCCGACCTCAGGTGATCCACCCGCCTCGGCCTCCCAAAGTGCTGGGATTACAGGCGTGAGCCACCGAGACTGGCAATAGCATACATTTAATAATAAAATAAAATTAATATAAAATACTAACAATAACACCAACATATTAAGTAGAAATTAAAATTACTAAAATAATGATGTGAGAAAATCAATACTCATGTTATTGATGAAGGATTTTTTCAAAACATAATTCTGGCATTCAAGAATAGAGTACACTTGTGTTATTTCAGTTAGTTTTCCATGTGGGTTCACATTCAGGTGAAACAATAAAGTCCACTTTGTTCATTTAAACAAAAGTATATTACTGTTTTCCTCCTGCTGCATTTGTTATTTCCCTCCTATATCAAATTTTGTTTATTGTGTTTACATATGTCAAAAAATTACTAACTTTAATTCACAGGTAGATTAACTCTAGATAAACTGTGTATACACATGCTAGCTTTTGTAAAAACTCAAATTTCGGTTGTAAGGAAGAGAAAGAGTCAGAAATGAATTGAGACAGTGCTGGAAAACCTTGCTTTCTGTAATGCTGTATTTCATCAGAAATAATCTTCCCTAAAAGTTGTTTCTGACATTCTTACTGCCTTCTGACACATTAATAAATGTATTTTGATATAGTGATGTGGATTTTGAAAAGCTATCTTAGGCTTTCTTTTCTTCATTTCTGTTTTTAAGGGGGGAATGAGAGATTATGTAGTAAGTCTGTGTTCAGATATAATGAGGTGAGTTCACTGTATCAGAATTTTCAAGGCTAAATCCCATACTTAAACTGTTTCACTTTAATCTATTTGAAATGTTGAATCAAAATGCATAATTAACTCTGCTGACTATGAGGGCTAAATGATGTATGTTTTGGATGCCGCTTCTTGAGAACAGTTCTTCACTTTAGGCAGCCATGACTCAATTTGATGACATCTATGTTACCTTCTTTTACACTGTGATGATGAACATTTGAAGGCATATCGACTTAAAAACTAGCACGAATGAACACAACATAGCTTGACTTTGCAAATTATGACAGAAAGTTTCCCTAAAATTTTGGCATAATATTGTTTAGTTGACATACATAAACATCAAGAAAATTTGATGTATGCACAAAAATAGCCAATAAGCCCAAGAAAAGCATTATTCATTAATATCATTAATTCCAACAATCAAACGTAAACTATGTACCAATCATGTTATTGGATAAAATGCATATTTTAATGACTGTTTTTTAACATTTTCTGACTAAGATTAGAGAGAAAATGTACAAAGTTCATTTGTATGTTTTGGAGTCATGAATTTCAGAAAACTATTCATACTATTAACGTGAATGGAATTAGAATAAAGTAATTGTTTGTTATCCATGCTTATTTTATAATCATTTGTACATACCTTCCTATGATGTTAATTTTTAACAACCTCAGATTGGAGACACTTGTAATATATCAGATTACATCTGGGAGACATTTTTTAATCCAGTGGATTTGTGCTAAATGTAACAAACAAGTTTATAACTTTCAAGGTCAAAATTAAAACATCCTACTCAAATATATAATACATTATTTTTATATCAGTCAAAATGTACTACTTCCTCTCTAGCTCATTTATGCATGAAAATTAATGGAGTCATATTTATGCACTAATAATTGTATAACTAAGTTTGACTTTTAGGCTAAATTTGCTGATATCATTTACAATTTTATTGTATATTCTGATTATTTTATTATAATAAACTAAAACAGAATACTTGTCTTGTGCTATTCTAGTAATTGGTAATGGAAAACCACAGTGAAGAGTCTGTATTTCTGTTTAATTTTCCCTCTAAATCTACTGTCAATGCTTTTGTAATCTGCTATATTCCCAGGGAGTCTAACCTGCATGTGTGTTGCCTCAAATGGTTTCCATCTGCTGCTTGGAGATTAAGGCATGAGGAAAGAAAAAGTCTGAAGAAGGAGTTCCACTAGCTGGCTGCCTTCTGTGCTTCTCTAGCTGAGGTGTCTCCCTCTATCAAAAGACATAGCTCTTGTCAGGAATGGTGGCTTTCAGATAAAATTATTCTCGTTGGTGTTCCAGTAAATGTTTCTTCTCCCTGCCCTTTTCTGTGACTAGCGCAGGGTGCTTCGATAGTTCTCTTAACCATCCCTACCAAGATTAAATAAGTCTTTTTATTAAATTCTCTTCATGTGATTATGTCACCTGTGCCAAAAATTACAGTAATTGATACTGTAGCTCCAGAAACAGATCCTGGCAATGGGATTCTGGGATAAAGTTATTCATATACTTAAGGCAAAGCTGACGATTGGGTAATACATTTCTAATATATATTTCTGCAGACAAGGAATGAAGTGCAGGTCAAAAGCAAGACACTTGTAGATTACTTACTTGTAGATTTTAACAAAAATGATTATAAAGTTTATGGGGATGCTAGACCGCTTCTCATAGATTTAGAGTACTGGCATATTGAAAGAATAATTTGGAAGGTTTAAATGCCCAGCAGAGAGCCCAACTGGAAAATCAGAAACCTTTCTGGCAACTTCAGAACAAGTCTCCCAACTCTTAAGTCTTTAAAGAAGATATGTTAAGAACTGAGCCCAAAACATGACAATGCAGAATTTCAGTGGCACGTAAAGGCATTGATGGAGAAGAAAAGAAACTCAGAATAATATCTGAGGAATTTTGCACAAACATGGATGAGTCTTAGAACTTCAAACCTACAAACGCCTCTCTGCCAGAAAAGGCAGCCATTTACCTCTCAACGGAAGGAACACATCTTCTCTGTTATAAGGTCTTTCTAATAACTGCACAAAAGAGTTGCTTTGCTAAGGGATGATGAATGTCTTCAAAACCCATAAAAGATCACGCCTCGTAACCTTCATATACATAATAGTAACTACATTCCAGCATAGCTCTGATGGAGAAGCTGAAAGTATTATCCAGGACGAAATAGCTTCACCACACTAAGCATATCACAAGGTGTCATTCATTTGTATGAACAAGGTTCTATAAAGCACGCATGCAAATGAAGTCTGATAATGTTAGATCAAGCAGGATGAAATACAGGACTTGATTAGCATAAATATATTGATAAGGGTGAACCTACACAGATATATGTTGGCTGGGAGAAATATTAATTGTCTGCTGAGTTGGTTAATAGGATTTAGTGAAGATTCAGTGAATACAAAATGCTGGAATTTCCCTGGCCTACCATATAACAAGGAATCTTAAAGCTCAGGGAGATAAGAATGTTGGAATAAGTGTAGTTCATTGTGTGCAACCCATTCAGTTAATCCTTTTTAATTTTTGTCAATATATAATATGTACATATTTATGGGTTACATGTGATATTTGAATATATGCATACAACGTGTAATGATCAAATCAGGGTATTTTGAATATCTGTAACCTCAAACATTTATTATTTCTTCGTATTAGGTAAACTGCAAATCTTTTCTAGCTATTTTGAAATACATAATCTATCATTGTTAACTGTAGTCATCCTGATGCACTACTGAACACTAGAACTTTTTCCTTTTGGCAAACTGTATGTTTGTGCCCAGTAATCTATTTCTCTTCATCCTTCCCACTTTCCCAGCCACTGGCAACTACCATTCTACTTTCTATATCCATATGTTAAACTTTTTTACCATCCATATGTGAGTGAGAACATGTGATACTTGTTTTTCTGTGCCTGGCTTATTTCATTTAACATAATGACTTCCAATTCTATCTGTGTTGCTGCAAATGACAGGATTTTATTTTTTTTATGGCAGATTGGCATTCCACTGTGTATATTTGCCGTTCTTTTAAAATCCCTTCATCCATTGATGGACACTTGTGTAGATTCCATATCATGGCTGTTTTTCTCCATTAGAGTCTAAGTATATTAATTCTAGTTGTTTTAAATTTCTCATCTAAAAATTCCCCAATCTCTGTCATATCTGAGTTTCATTCCAATGCTTGTTCTTTCCCTTTATATTGTGTTTAAAATTTTTTTTTTCAAGTTGGGAAAGGTTGTTTTTTAGTATGCTTTGTAATATTTTGTTGAAAGCTGGACATGTCATAATTAGTAAAAAAAGACTTGATGTAAACAGGCCTTGAGACTAGAATTTTATATTTATCTGGCTAACAGTTAAGCTATATTTCCTGTTAACTACAGCTGTAGGTCTCAGAGACTCAAACTTTTTTTTGATGTTTTTCGTTTTAATCTACTCTGTTGACCTTAGTTTTACATGGAAACAATTTCTTCGATAAGGTCTGGGATATGTGTTTCTTTTTGCTGTTATCCACTCTTATTATACAGGAGCCCTACTGATATGGAGATAAGATATGGGATGGAGGAGAAACATTCTATAGTTTTACTCATTTTCAGTCTTGTTTTCAGATACAGTCCTTGGCTATTTTCTTTTCAAAAGCTTCCTATGGTTCCTCACGCTCCCCGTGTTGTACAAAAAGGCTAGAAAAACCGGGATTTCGGTATTTTAATTTCCTCTCATGGAAGGCTAGAGGGGGCTAGAGTTGGGAATTTCCCTTCCCCAGGTTACATAGGCTCTGGTAAAATAGTTTATGTTGGGAAAGGCCTTGTTAAGGAGAACAGAATGCTTTGGACCTATTTCAGAAAGACTCACTTTCCCCATCCCCCTTCCAGAAGCATTAGGAGATTTTTCCTGGTCATTCACTGTAAGAACTTGGTAGGATTCCTGGAGGTAAAACTCTTGAGATTATGAGAACTTCACCTAATACTCAGTTCTCTGGAACTTTTCAATCTTTCAAACTTGTCTACACTGAGCCTCTAGCAATTTGTCTATCATATTTTGAACTATTTAACCCTGGTACTTAGAAGTCCCTCCTCCTGAGCTTCTGCTCTGGTAGGCTGTGTTTCTCTGTATCTGTCTATTTTTCTCTCCAATGTTACGGGAAACAATTTTCCTGTGACTGCAATTCAGTCATTTCAGGGATCTAAGAAGAGTTGTTGATTTTTAGAGTATTTAGTGTTTTTTTTTTGAGGGTTTGAAGGTGGGCGTAATGACATCTTATCTCCTTCCATGTGGAACCAGAACTAAAAGCCTTAAGTATGTTTCCAATGTCAGTTTCACAACTAAATTGCACATTCTAACAAAGTAATTTTAAATAAAAATATTTATTTAACTGTACCTTAGATGTCTGAATTTTAAAATCTTTCTATTCCTCTTCATTCCTTATTCAAATGACTCTCAAACATCTTTAATTAAAAAGTTTTTAGCAAAATAACAATGATAATTAGTAAAACATATAAATCTCATTTTTATCAAAGAATGCATTCACATATAGTTTTTATCTCAATATAGATTATAAAGTGATCAAAGAAATATTTATCAGGTAAACATAAAAAATAAGCAACTAAAAAGCAGATGTGAGTGATTTTTAGTATTCATAATTTGAGCTAATTTTTAGTTGGCAAGAAGAAAATGAGTAGAATAATCAATGTGAGTCACTATCTTTAGATTTCAGGGACCATGGATTCACATATATTAGAAACTTTCATAGATGTGCTTTTGTAGTTTTGTAGAAAAGGATAAAACACCCCAGTTTTCTGAGGCTTTTCATAGTTATAGCTGAATGAGTATCAAATCTTCAATATTTCCCCCCAAAAATGGCCAATTAGCTACATAGACCAAATCAGTAACTAACAAAGTTAAATGATAAATTACAGTGGCTTGTTGCTTTGGAACTATAGGACACTTAATCAACTTAGGGTATAAGTTTAACAAAATAGGCCTTTTAAAATGTTCAATAACTGGCAACAAACTCTGCAAGCAATTTACTCTCACTTTGATAACACTTAAGGAAGGCATTTACTCTACAATTTTAGGCTGCAATATGTACATGTTTCAATTATGTTTGACTATAAGGAATGTAATAAATACACATATATGCATGTCTGTTTGTGTAATATATCTATGTTTACATATTTCCTTATCAAAAATATCTTAATATAACCATATTGCTCTATAATAAAAGTTTTTAATGTATAATTTATTTCATTACCACCACTGTTTGTGTTAACCCGTCCTAATTTAATGTGTGATAGCACTGAAGTACATTGAAATCAGAATGTAGTAAATGACTATCATTAATTTATATCCAATTGATGTTTAGGACCTTTATGACTTAAGTACCAGGCTAAATAATGGGGAAAGAAAGGCAAATATACTCTCAAATTGGTAACAGTCTAAGAAGCAATCTATTTTTATTCAGTGTAAAAGCTGGTTTGTTTGAGCTTGTTGAAAGGTTTATAGAAGAAAGATAATGGAGACAATTGTCAAATGACGATTGGAAAGGATTTCTAGAAAAATTAATGTCAAGAGTAGAGAGCTTAGCTAAGAAATGTATGGGATCAAACATCTTAGAGGCAGTTATTACTTGCCTAGAATACAGATAAATAATACGCAGGGAACTAAAAATAGTTCAAGATCTTAGAGTGTGACATGGTTAAGGGATGATGTTAAATAAATACGGACCTCATAATGAACAATAATATAAAAGTTTTATTTTCACTTTGTGTACACAGGAATTAAACAAATTTAAGCCGAAATTTAATAAAGCGTGATTTACATTCTGAATGATAACAGTTATGAAAATGGTTCACTAGACAGAAAATGAAATTGAGTATGTGTAAGATGAACAGCAGAAGAGTTTAGTGGGGCCCGGAGAAATCCAAAAAATAAAAAGAAAAGAAAGAACACTGATGACAGTTTGGCTCTAAGTGCGGTTCATCTATGATACAATAATAAGGTGAAAACAATCCACTTTTCTTTTAATAACACTTCTCTATGTTGTATTTGAACATCTCTTTTAATCTTTACCTGATTTGGATATATGGAATTTCCACAGCTATATGTCCGTATCTTCTTTGTAAAAATTCATTATCTCTTATTTCAAGAGACTGTTTCTTATTGGCTGATAACCTAGGTTATATAATCAAAATTATAATATTTTCTGCTCAATAGTGTAGCATATATTGATGATATCATTCTATTTCAATTTCTCAAAACTTTTATCATATCACACTTAATTTCAAAACTTGATTAAAGATGTTTCTCAAAAGAAGACCTGCAAATGCGTAACAGCTATATGAAAAAGTATTCAACATCACTACTCATGACAGAAATGCAAATAAAAACTGCAATTAGATATCATCTCATTCCAGTTAGAATGACTTTTATCAAACAGACAGGAAATAACAGGTGCTGGTGAGCATGTAGAGAAAGGGGAACTGTCGTACACTGTTGGTGGAAATGTAAATTAGTACAGCCACTATGGAACACAGTATAGATATTCCTGAAAAACAGTAAAAATAAAGCAACCATGTAACCTTGCAATTCAACTAGTGGGTATATATCCAAAAGAAAGGAAATCAATACATTAAAGTGATATCTACACTCCCATGTTTATTGCAGCATGATTCACAATAGCCATGTAGGGAATCAGCCAATTTCGCTCTCAATAGATGAATGGATAAAGAAAATGTGGTATGTACACATAACGGAATACTGATAAAAAAAGAATCAAAATTTGTCATTTGCATCAACATGGATTGAACTGGAGATGATTATATTAGGTAAACAAGCTGATATGTTTTAGATTTGTGTCCCTGCCCAAAGCTTAAGTCAAATTGTAAGCCCCAGGTGGGGCCTGGTCGGAGGTGATTGGATGATGGGGCAGATTTTCCCCTTGCTGTTCTTGTGATAGTGAGTGAGTTCTCATGACACCTGGTAGTTTAAAAGTGTGTAGCACCTCTCCCTGCTCTCTCTTCCTCCTACTCCAGCACTGTAAGACATGCTTCCTTCCTCTTTGCCTTCCATCATGATTTTAAGTTTCTTGAGACCTTGCCAGCCATGCTGCCTGTACAGCCTGCAGAACTGTGAGTCAATGAAAACCAATTTTTTAAAATAAATTACCCAATTTCAGGTAGCTCTTTATAGCAATCTGAGAACATACTAATACATAAGCCAAGCACAGAAATGCAAATATTTCATGTTCTCACTTACATGTGAGAGCTAAAAATATGGTGTATCCATGAAGACAGAGAGTAGATTCGTAGTTACAACAAGCCAGGAAGAAATGGTGAGGAGGAAGGAACGAAGACAGGTTCACTAATAGGCACAAATATACAGTTAAATAAAAGACATAAGACCTAGTGTCCAATAGATCAGGAGGGGGACTATAGTTAACATTAATTGTACATTTCAAAACAGCTAGGAGAGAATAATTTGATGTTTTTAGTGTGAAGAAAAGTATTTAAAGTGATGAATATCCCAATACTCTGATTTGAGTATACGAATGTATGAAATTATCACACATACCCCCAAAATGTTTATCCATTATATATCAATTTAAAAATTTAAAAAGTAAAAAACTGATTAAAATCTGAACCCCCAAGTTAAAAAACATTTTTTAAATTTTTATGGCACAAAGAATATGTAATGATCTCATCTAATACATATTTCTAATCCATTGAGTTTTATAAATAACTATGTAGATCTTTTGCAAGTACAGAAAATAATTAAACAATTATTAATGTAAAGTAAATAAGTGTTTTAGTTATGTTGACCATTTTCTTTTTTTAAAAAATTAAATTAACTATGTAATTATTAAATTACATTAATTAAATTAAATTAACTATGTAACTATGTAAAATTTTATGTGGCTGGAAAGAAAAATATTCTGTCCATATATTCCAGCATGTATGTGTTTTCCTTTAAAAGTAGTCTCATTATTATTCAAAATATCTATTAGAAATAAAACAGCATTATAGATTCAATAATCTACGTAAACTTACAGTGAATTGTCCTCATTTTTCCAAAAAAAACCTCTTTGTTATTATCTTCTAGAAGAGAGCAAACACTTCAATTTATATTTTTATTGTTTGTGTAGTTTCTTAGCATCAGCACATGGGCTCCAGCTCAAATTAAAACTGAACTGAATGAACTATTTTATTGAAAGTTCATTGTAATTTAATGTAGCAACATGAATTGAGGAAGTAGGCAATTAAGATGATGAATGGTTTGGGTGTTTTGTTTTTAACTGGAAGAAACATAGAAATTTAAATTTAGTCATTTTTCTCATTTTCTATTTCTGTAAACTGGGGAATAAAATTATTCCATTGCTCAGCTAAGATCATACAGGCAGTTTTTGTAATATTTCTGATTATGATCAACGTTTTCTGACATTATTCAATGCTTTGTTTCATTACAGTTTTTAGGAAGCATTGTTCACATTTTACCAGGGAGAACACATTCTTCAAATGAAATCCAGAAAGCAAACATCCATTATCAGTATCAAACTGCTGGTATGTGGCCAAACAGGGACTTATTTTTAAAGGAGAAATGGAATAAAATTAAGCTCTGACAGTTTTCTAGAGTTTGCTTCTATTCTTTGAATGGAGGAACAAAACTGAATATTGACCTATTTCTATCATGTCCAAAATTCCCCTTATATCTGATTGTCAATCATTATTCCCATTGCCAGAAATGTGCCAAAGATTTCAGCCATTCATGTATCACTGCGCCAGAACACATATCTTTTAAGTCATGCATTAAATTTGATATCTCAGACCTCTAATCATAAATCTGTTTTGTACTTTGCTGTCTGTGAGTGGCAGGGCTAATTGGCTCACTCTCTTGTATAAGACTACTTTTCTGTAGTCAAATGATGGATTTCTGAAATTATCAAGCTGAGAAGTTAGCTCTCATTATTACTATTTTTAACCTTCCCATAGGTCTGGAAGGTATTCCTTAAAATCCATGAAAAGGTGCATAAGCCTCTTTGTAAGAACATCAGTATGGTGGGTGCCTTTAAGAATCTAAAGTTACAACCTACTTGAGATATCTTGACTTAGAATATATCAAAATAATCTAAAATTTTGACTATGTATATGGGGTGCTAAAATAATCATCTGAACACTCAAAATATATCAGTATTACTGTTATTTAACCCTCTTCATATATGTACAAACCAGATTCTATTTTATTATGCACATCATGTTTACTAAATTCAGTCTATATGAAGAGACACATATATTAAATACTGTTCCTCCCACAATTTTTAAATTTGTGTAGCCATTTCACTGAAAATCGGAAAAAGCATGAACATCTTTGGTGAGCAATGACAAAAAAAGCGTCTAAGGATTGAAAAAACAAACTAAATGAAATCCAGAAAGCAAACATCCCAAACCTTCAAATCCTTATCTTTTCCTTAAGATGGTATAAAAATAATCTTAGCACTTTACTGAGATTGTCCTCAACATTTATATGCATTGTTTAGCAAAGTGACTTAGGGGAATTTGGTCATGTGCATTTCTTCATATTGTGAATTTTTAACTATGATATCTTACTTTATAATATGATACTTTCTTATCCAATATCGATAAAGTAATAATGATAATTTAAATTCACTGGGCAATATCTATCTGCCTGATATTACTCAATGGTTTAGAATATCATCAGGCATATATATATATCACACACACACACACACACACACACACACACACACACACACCCACACACACACACACACACACAGAATCATTGACTCTTCACAACAACCCTAAGGGGAAGCTACTTTTGTTGTTCCAGTTTGCAATGGCTAAACTTGCAAAAAAAATAAATATAGGCATTGTGATTTTAGATGACATGTTATGAAAAGCTGTGGTTAATGCAAAGTCAAACAAGTGGTTTACATTAACATTGCTAATAATTGACTTCAACTAATAAAATAGTTTCTCTGAAGCAAATCATTTTAATTAGCAGAAATATTATAAAATGTTTTAAGTGCTATTTTAATTTTCAAAATAATTTTAATAAATATTGTTAATTATTTTGCAAACTTAAGTACAATGATACAGTAAATTGTGTCAGTGAGATTCTGTAAATATTTATAAAATGTTATAGAATTATTACTTACAAACAGCTAAATGTTACATACATAGTCTTTTTTAATGAGATGGAAGGGTTACCTGGATTAGGTCACTTACATCAATTAATTGTAGATGGAATCATTCAATAGCTGGAATTGAGTATTGTCTTGTTGTTGTTGTTGTTGTTGTTTTATATTTTGAGGCAGGGTCTTACTCTGTTGCCCAGGCTGGAGTGCTATGGTACAATCACGGCTCACTGCAGCCTCAGCCTCCCAGGCTCAAGAGATCCTCCTACCTCAGCCTCCGGAGTACGTGGGACTACAGGTGTGCACCACCATGTCTAGCTAATTTTTTTTTTTTTTTTTTTTTTTGTAGAGAGAAGGTCTCACTATGTTTCTCAGGCTGCTCTCCAATTCCTGGGCTCAAGCCATCCTCCTACCTAATCCACTCAAAATGCTGGGATTATAGGCATGAGCCACCATGCCTAGCCTGAGTATGTTAACATTATTTAACAGCAACACTGCAAAGCTTTGGGAAAAACATTTATCATTTTGGGACAGTAGTTCCCTTATTTATAAAATTAGGTGATTGATATAAATTACATTAAATGATTTTCACCTCTAAATGTCCTTGTATTTTTAAATTAATCATGCAAGGAAGACATTTAAGACATAATCAATGGTCGTAGCAACAAATTTCAATTCTGATCTCTAAAATTAAACTTAAATTTACTTTTTTTACTTCAAAACCCATTGCCAACTACATATTATTCCTTTTTTCATGTTGATATTAAAGTTATTTAAATAAAATATTTTCATGACACAGTAAAGTTTTGAATATTATTAAATAATGCAGAAAGATATATTCACATTTCAATCAGCATGTTATTTAAATCTTTAAAGATTTAGATTGATATGTCCTTAGAAATAAGAATTTTGTTTCCTGTTTTTACTCAGAGCTTTTAAAGGTATTGCTTTAGTTCTTTCCTGGCTTGTTTAATTTTGATTATTTCTCATTTTTTTACATTATTGGTTGTTTTTTCTCAGTTAATTTTTTAAAAGATTATTTTAATGCTGAAAGACAAGTATATTCCAAAAATAAATATTTTGTTTTTGTATATAATGTGGCTAATCTTATGATAAATTATAAGAATAAACAATCCTGTGTAGTTTTTATACTAAACTCCCCTTTGATCTTTATACCTTGCATTAATTTAGTTTGAAAAATTGTATATTTTTCTACATAGTTCCCCTTTCTTCTTTTACTTAAAAAGGAAGAATTCATTTATCAGTATAATATTTGTTTTTTTTAAATTTTTATTGTTTTAAAAATATTTTTGATACCAAACCAATTATATTTCATCTGTAGTAAAGCCAAAAACATAATTAAATCATCGGGCTTTTAGCCTCCTGATTTCTCTGGTGCATGGTATTTTCTTCTGCTTTTAAATACTAAATGAAGGGACAATTGTTCAATATTTGGGGTAAAATCTTTTACTCCAAAGAACATTTATTCAAGAAACAGGTTTTTGCTCTCAGCTTCTTATGGAATGAGAGCAATGGTGTGGGAAATACAAGAGAGAGAGAAAGAAATGATTTACCACTCTTATAAAACATTGTATTTGACAGTCGAACCTTAATTTTGGAGTGAAAAGAAAGATTCTCAAACATCCTCAATTGTTATGTTACTAAGCACACATTCAGACCATAAATTGAGTCGTCACATCATTTAAAGTAGACTAAAATAAGCTGGTTGTACTAGCTAACAAAGATTGGTTGTAAGCATTTCTCCCCTTGTATATATTCAATGATAGCAAATTGCTAGATTAAAATGAGCTGTGATGATTATATACACAACATGTAATTATGAAAATAAGTAAAAATTATAAAGTAAGACCCATTACTTTGAGAGTCACTCTCCCCCTTGGACACCAATGCATTACACCTACTTCCACAAATCTTGAAATAAAGAACGAATAGTTTTAAAAAAGCATTAAGATCAGGAAGTAAAAAAAGTAAAGTAGGTTTAATAATTTATGCTTTAAATATAGACTCAAAAATATAAGTAAAAGCATAAAATAAGGACAATTATTGAGCTTAAAGCCAGTGTATTTTTCTTTTTGTATTTGTGTAGTTATATCTATAATATAATTTGAAATTTTCCCAGGGTATTTTGCAGCTTATTCTTTAACTATCCTTTGAAGTTCACAAAAAAAAAAGAACAGAGGATTACTTAATAAATGGCAGTGCAGTTTTAACCTGAAGAATAATAAGATATCCTGTTAACTTACGCATTGAGGAAATACAACCTTGGAACTCGTGATTTAATCAAATCATTAATTAAGCCGAGTAAGTTAAAAGCCAGCATGTAGAAAATGTGTTCTTGACTGAAGAATAAAATAAATGAATTACTTGAGGGATTTTCACTTCAGAATCAGTCCTTTTGAATGAAAGCATAAATCCAGATTAAAGTGTGCAGGTTTGATCATTACCACTGTTTCATTTTCTGAACACTGGAACTTACAGCACTAGACTACATAACTACTTTTGGGAATTGACCATGTTTGTAACACCTTAGGAAATAACTTGAGACTTCAGATTTCCTTTCACGATATAGAGACTTGGATACAGTGTCACTCTCCAAGAAAAAGAAAAATAAAAATAAAACAATATTAGCCCTCCGATTTCACCCTTTCCCTTAACCTACAGAGAATCTACGGAATCAAGTGCATTAATGGAGGGACAGGATTTAGGTACTTGCTTAGATGGAGCAGATGCAGCCAGACACTTTATATAAACAATTTCTTTTGGAGAGTTAACAAATTGGTAGAGTTCAGGCATCAGCTGATGAGAAAGTATAAAGCCCCAAGATCTGCAGAATATAGAGGTAATTTTTATCCTGTTTTAATCCTTATTCTTCCATCAGACGTGACCAAAACAAAACAAATAAAAAGGATAGAAATGGTCCTGAAAAAGCATCCTCCAGGAGTAGGTCAGAAGGACAGAAACAGTAGACATGTGAGACACACAAAATCCCCAGGCTGAAACCTTCTCCCCTATTTCCTGTGTATAACAAAAGCCTTAATCTGCTGGAGGAATCCCAACAAATACTTTTATGTTATTGGCAACTACCCATTGCAGTTAGAAGAAGGAAACAAGAAAATTCTCTAGCACAGGAAGAAGAACAGAAAAAATGCTGGGCCCAGGAGTAGAGCTAGGAAAGGGGAAAAGACACTGAAGCTACTACAGTCCAGAGACACAGGGACAGAACACTTACCTAAAACTGTGGCTAGGAAAACTAGAGAATGCACCAGTCTCTGCTACCTAGCACCAGGCTCAAAAGCACAGTGCACTAGGAGCACTCTTGTGAATAGCTACTACACCACTGCCTGCCAGCACTCCAGCCTGGGAAACAAGGAGATCCCATCTCTCCCCCATCCACCCCAGAAAAAGCTCTGGATTCAACAACCATGGAACTTTGCAGAAACATTTTCAAGAGGATAGAGACAGATACACACTGAGGTGTAGGGCAAAGAGAAAACATAAATATTTAGGGTCAATAAGCATTAAGAAAGTCAGTCCTCTGGAAAACAAGCTCACATTCTAACATAAGATAATGCTAGAACAATTCAAAATCTGTGTTGCCCTAAGGGTAAAGAGAATGACAAATATCAAATACGAGCCATCTCTTGAAAAAATTAACTCAAACTACTGCAATAAAGAGCTAGCAGAAGTAAGGGTGTACTAACTTTTGGCATTAAATGGATTTACCTCATTCTGTACTTTTCTACACAAGATGTCCAGCTTTCAGTAAAAATTCCAAGGTATGTGAGAAGGTAAGAAAGAACAACATTGTGCTAAGTGACAAAACAATCACACATCAGACTTAAATATGACATAAATTCTGAAATTGACCCGACTGTCCCATAGATTAACTGTTTTTTTAATATAAACAGAGAAACGGACCCTTTTGATCTTAAAAAGCTTGAAACTTGTATTTGTTTCATTTAAGTTTCTTCCTCAAGAAATGACCTTTAGGTCTCTCACAAAACATATTAAAGAACTGAAACCAGCTCACTGCACCAGGTGTCACCAAATATAGGACCCTTCATTCACCATGATTGCTTCCTTGCCCCTCCCAAGTTCCTGTTTTCTTACACATTTTTACATTTCTTGCCTGCTACATAAACCATTGGTTTTAGTCAGTCAGGGATATGGATTTGAGACTGAGCTCCCATCTCCTCAGCTGCCAGCACCCTATTAAAGCCTTCTTCCTTGGCAATACTTGGCATCTCAGTGATTGGCTCTCTGTGCAGCAAGCAGCAGGACTGAGGCCCAAATCCCTGGTATTTTAGTAACCATACTGGAAGTATATGGTAAAGAATTTGAGATAACGGTGTTATTTTAAATCTTACATTAAATATAACATGTTAAAAACTCTAATGAACAAAGTGGACAATAAGCAAGATTAGACAGGTAATTTCATCGGAGAGACAGGAGCTTTAAGAGAAGGATCAAGAAACACTTTCAGAGGCTCATTAGTAAACAACACAACTGAGAAAACAGTCATCTAGAAGATAAAACAACAGACATTACCTAATCAAGATGGGTAGGGGATGGGAAGAAAGAGTGAGAGAGAAATACATATAAAAATAATTTTTAAAGTGCAAAACATCAGTGCATTCCAGAGCTGTGAGGTAATATCAAACCAAATGTTTATTACCAGGAAAATTTTGATGTTACAAACTGTGAGATACTCATTCAAGGAATATGATGTAATATACAATGAACAAATAATCAACATATTCAACAAGCTGGATGGATCTCAAATTTGATACACAACGATATATGACCGTACACATGTTAGAACGGCTATTAACAAAAAGATAAATGATAACAAATATTGACAAGCATGTGCTTAAAGGGGAACCTTGTTGCACTGTTGGTGGGAATGTAAATTATTATAGCCATTTTCAAAAACAGTATGGAGGGCCCTCAAAAATTTTTAACTAAAACCACAATAAGACCCAGTAATCTCACTTACGGATATACATCCAAAGAAAATAAAATCAGTGTGTCAAAGGGAAATCTTTATTCCCATGTATATTGCAGCATTATTCACAGTAGCAAAAATATGGAATCAACCTTTGCCCATCAACAAATAAAAGAATGATAAAATGTAGTATGTATACACAATGAAATACTATATAGCCCAAAAAAGAAAATTCTGTCATCTGCAACAACATAGATGAACCTGGAGGCCATTATTCTAAGTAAAATAAGATAAGCACAATAAGACTAATACTGCTTGATCTCACTTATATGTGATATGTAAAATTTGAACCTATAGAAGCAGAGAGTAGAATGGTGGTTACAGAGGCTGGAGGGAGGTGTGGGATAGAGAAAGGAGAAATGTTGGTGAAAGGGTACAAAGTTTCAGTGACACAGGAGGAAGAAGTTTTAGGGATGTATTCTTCAACATAGTGAGCATAGTTAATAATAACATATATTTTAAAATTACTGAAAGAGTAGATTTTAAGCATTTCCACCAATGAAAAATGTATTTAGTTGAGGTTATAAATATATTCATTATCTTGATTTAACTTTTCTACAATATGTGTATGTGTGTGTGTATATATATATTTCAAAACCTCACATTGTAGCCCAGAAATATATACAATTGTTGTGTGTATCAAAACAACACATTGTACTTCATATACAATTATTTGTCAATGAAAAATTTTAAATATATATATATCTTCAGTTAAAGAAGCCAGATCTATGCCTTTTTATCCTAAACTTATCTTTAAATATATTTTAATTTTATTAAATAACATGAAAAATGCATGATAAACCTGGGAATGATACAAGATTTATAGTTCAAACTTCCTGCTTAATATGTTATTCATAGTAATAATAATAATTATACTAAACACAATTCTTACATAATTCTAAGTATACTGATTCTTTCAATGTACAAAGAGAATTAAAAAAGAAATTCTGTGGTTTATTCAGCTATTTATTTGTTATTTCTTGAGTTTTTGGTATGTGGCAGGCATCAAGCCAATTGTAGGAATGTTGTCGTAAACTGACATATGTCATTATACAGAGACCAGCCAGGAGAGTTCAAGTGGCTTAAAATCTAGTGACAGAAATTTGTGTTCAAATACTGAGAAAATACATGATAATTGTTATCACACGTTGCAAATGCAGAAAATATCATGTGCTGAATTGTTGATAAGTACAGTGAGAGAGGGCATATTTGCAAGCTTGAATAAACCTAGAGTAATATGAAATTTACAGTGTTCTTTGAAAGGTGTATAAGGTAAAATGTTTGGTTGAAAAGATAATAGGAATAGAAGTTTAATAATATAACAAATATACTCATTGAATACACAGAGAAATAATTTGCTACTGGAGAGATGTCTTGTAGTTTAAAATAAATTATAGAAAATAGAATTAGCTATAGAGAAACCTGTAAAGTGAGTAAAACTGTTTGAACTTAATATTTTATAGAGCAAATTTTTGGACAGATAATCAGAGGAAATATTAACTTTAATAAAGTTACTACAAGATATGCATATCAGACTGAAGAAAAGAGACCTACAGGGGAACACTTTAGGTAGTGGGTAAATTGCAGTATCTAAAAAAAAATCATTGTGAATATACACCCAACCAGAATGGTGGCATAAAATAGATTGCATCTTTAATTATTTTGGGGAAATCAATTTATTTACATGTATGATAAATTAACTACAGCAAATAATATTTTCTTTTATGGCTATAGACAAAAAATTGCCCATAACTTTGGACACACCATATTGCCAACAGTAAACATTGAGTAATCTGGTCTCATGCCTCTTTTTATAGATTATCTTCATTTTGAATACAAAGCTTATCCAAAATCTACTGATTGTTTAATGAGGACATAGTTTTACTAACCCTCAAATATTCCCTAAAATGTTAATATTGTAAAAATTAACATTGACAAAGCATAAGATTACAGGAGAAAAAATAACTCATATATCTATATTCTCTCCCAAAGTTTGCTTTATTTATAATGATGTATACAATGTTAAAGTTTCTAGATTGGCCCTTTAATATCATCTTTCTTAATTTTAAACAGTGACCAATAGATACATTGGAATACAGAAACAGCTAAAATTTGACGTAAGGATAAAACAAGAACATATGTATTAATATCAAAATCTAACAGATGTCTTAATATTTTTTATTTTTCATATAGGTTTTATTCTTAGTTATCTGATTGCACTTTTAGTGAAACATCTGTTTAATGTGAAATCCATTTAAGATACTGGCATACACAGGACGATTGTAATAAAATCTATTAGTACTCAGCAACATGGAAGGTATTAAATTTTATCGTGTTACGTGAGACAAGCCAGGTACAGAAGGACAAATATTGCCTGTTCGTGCTCACATGAGGGAGCTAAAAAAGTGAATCTCCTGGAGGTAGAGAAGAAGGGTGGTTAGTAGAAGCTGGGAAGGGAAGGAAGGAGGGAGGGTGAAGAGAAGTTGGTTAAGAGGTACAAAAATACAGTCAAATAGAAAGCTATAGTATTTGATAATATATACTATCTGATAGATCTTATCTAATAGATTAAGTTATAGTATTTGATAGTATAGAAAAGAAATTATAGCTAACAATAATTTATTGTATATTTTGAAACAGCTAGAAGAAGATCTATCATGTTCCCAACTCAAAGAAAAGATACATGTTTGTGGTTATAGATATCCCAATTGTCCTGATTCGATCATTACACAATGTATATGGGTATCAAAATATCACATGTACCTCCAAAATATGTACAATTATTATATATGTACAATTATACTATTATATATTATATATGTACAATTATATGTACAAATATCATATGTACCTCCAAAATATGTGCAATTATTATATATTATTTAAAATTTTTGACAGTTTATCACCAAATGTTATCCAATTTGACAGATATTTCCCAGTTGTATAACAGACTATATTCTAGACATAAATTTCCACTTACTGTCCTAAATTTTAAAAGATAATTAGATATTTACTGAAAACCTCATTTTCTAGCTGGATTCTCTATACTACTTTTTATAGCCTCAGGTTGAATACCATTTAATTGAACCATGTGTGCTTGCTTAACTACTTCAAACAATAATATGGTGTAAAGAAGACTGATCCATAATTTTTCATTCTAGTGAAACATTTCCAAATGTCAAATTTAAAGAAGAAAACAATCACCTGTTAAACTGTAGAACTAACTTTTGAAAAACATCATAGAAAACTATGGCCACAAGCAAAGCACTGTGCCCTGTAGTCCTATTGACAATAGCTATTAAATCAAGACTATTCGGTCACTGAATATTTAATTTGCCTTGGGAGGACATTTGACTTTATGTGTTTAAATTTTGATTTGAATTTGTTACACAGAAATTTTCTTGGGTGATTCCGAGAAAAGTTTCAATAATCTAAAATAGACGTAGAATTTTATGGTATTTTAACTGTAATTATAATAATTTTAAAATGCAAGACAGAGGATATACACAGATATTTATTCATGTAATGTATTAAGGCCTACTGAAATATGAATGAAGGTAAAAGCTTTCAACAGACATGTCAATGTTAGTGTTGGCATAGTGTTATGAATTCATCACTTTATTTTTTTGACAGCATTATAAACTTCCCTTTTTAGTGTTATTTTGTATGAAATATCTTAATATATCTGCAAACAATAAGAGGAATAAGCTCACATTTCCTAGTAATATACATATACTGATACCCCTTTATATGTGGCCATTAAAAATGTAATTTAGCCTTTTCTTCCTGCATCTTGCAGCAATCTAACAGAATAATTTTAAACAAGTAAGGAGTTTCCTTATTCCCTTGTCAGAAATTAGAAGTCATCAATTCAAGGCTGGTATAGTGGCTTCTCTGACCCCATGTCTGTTCTCTAATCGTATGTTTCGTATAGCTCTGTTTCTCTGTCACTCATCATATGTATGTTAGTTTCTTCAAGCTCACAAGATAACTGCTGTGTTTTTAGTCACCATGCCCTCATGATAGGCAAATAGAAAGGGAGAGGAGCAAAAAGCCAAGGACACAATGTATATTCCAATCGTCTTTCATGAAAAAAAAGATTTTTGGTAGTATATCCAGTAATCTTCCATTCACATGGTATTGTTGGAACTTCCATGAACAAAATTCCTGCTCCATTTACGAGGGAAAAGTAGAGACTGGATATTATCTAGGCAGTGTTTCTCATAATGTTCCAAGTAGTAAAATAATGAAGTTTCCCTCTACCCTCTCTTCTTATGAAATACATCATTTTAATAATAGTCATTACAATTTTAAATATAAGATATAAAAAACTGGGTATGTGCCTGGTCAGTCTTTGCATTAGGTCATGTGCTAATTATAGCAATAGTGGACACTAGGCACATTTCCACTGTAATTTTTTAGGGAGAGATACTGAAGTTTATGCTATATATCAGCAATGAAATAATTTGTAAGCTATGTTTCTGATACTTAATTATTGGTATAATATAGTATTACAGGTGCTATGACTGCCAAATATCTGCACCATTTTAGTTTTTCTTTCCTTCACTGATGTCACGTGAAATATACTCATTTCATAAATTTCCTCTATGTACTGCCTCTTGGTGAATTCAGTGTGTTTCCTTATTATTATTTTTTTCTAATTAAGGACATATGTCCCTAAAACTTGAGTTAGAATTATCTTCCAAATAATTAGATCTTCCCTCAAGAAATAACAAAAATAAAACCAAAATACATTTTTCAAAATTTCCAGCAATTTTTTCTCTGTATGTTAGACGAGAAGATGAAGACTTACATTAACGGCTCTTTTTAATTGAACTTCCATGTAAATTGAGTCTAAATCTATATTAGTTATATTTTTTCCTAATGAATTGGTAATTATTGTGATTATTCCTGGAACTGTGATTGTTTGACTTAATAGCTATATTTATAATTTTTTTTGTAGAAGGCCCTTTTATGGTGTATGCTTTTTTTCCTGGGAAAAATCTTCCAAAATCACATGTGGATTCCAAAATCACATATGGATTCATCTGACATTCTAACGACTATATCCACCAAAATATAAAATCTTATGGTAGTAATTTTATCTCCCAGTATTTCAGGTATACCTGAATTGGTTAATGAGTCTGACGTTGACATGGTGGTATTTGCAGTGAGTGAAGGTATTAGACTTTCAATAGTGACAATACCAAAGGTGAATACCTATTATGATCAAGGTAAAATTAAAAAAGGCTTTCTGTGGTGGAAGGTTTAGGATGGTCATGTTTTATTTGAAGTACCCTATCTTAGGTCCTTCTTGGGATCTTACTCTTCCTGGGATCTCACATGTGGCAAATTTAACTTTGCAATACTTACTTTCTGTTACTCTATTCCATTCCAGTATCTATAGAATTATCCTTATTAATTGACTCATTTTTGGTGTATTCCTTTTGTGTCTTTGTTTGTTCCTTAAACCTGTTGATTATAAAATAGTGAGTCACCGGTAGATCCTTTGGGGTTTTTTTTGTTGTTGTTAAAACCTGAGGCTTTACCTAGAAAAATTTAATGGCCAGGGATCTGGATTAGTTGCACCCAATTTTTAAGCCATAATCTATAGTCTCCTAGTGGTCCAAATGAGATTTTGTTAAAAAATATACAACTTCAAACATCATCCATAACCTAATGAATCTGGATATTTTGAGAGATCCCTGGGTAATCCTAAGTAAATTAAAATTTAGGAAGCGCTGTACTCAAAAGTCCTTCCAATGTGCACTCTAAGCGGAAACATATTTCTCTTCTTGTTAATGAGCAATAGCAGATTTATAAATTTCATTAATTCTCCAGCATGAAAGTTGCTCATTTAGGGTAATTAGGAAGTATAACAGATTGATAATAGTTTTAGTGGTTCCGAGTTTATAATGAAGCCACCATTGACAATCTCTTGCAGATGACATTTCTCAAATCACTAGTTTTGCACTATTTTAGTGGTACATGGGAAGAACTAATAACATTCCCTCACTAAAGTCAGTCCAGCAGGTATCACATATTTCTGATAACACATAGACTTCAACAATTATTCCAGCATTGTTATAATTGTAAATTCCCCAATAGCTGTCACCAAATCTCTGGGTTATCTCATGACTTAATGGAGTAGAACCCAGAACTCTATTTTACCAACTGTATATACTATTGATCATGTTTCTCTATCAAGACATGACTTTAATTTATGAAGAAACTGAGTATCCATGGAAGATGAGTTTACTAATCATATTCCCAGTAGCAAACTTCATTTACCTGTTTCTTAGACTGTCAATTTAGTGAATGCTCATAAAATGTGTTGATAGTTTTCTCAGTTTGATATATTCAATTTCTACCTCCCCATATTCCATAAATTATATTCTTAATGTCATCATTTCTCCTTGGTTTGAGAAGTTACTGAATGTATGATAATATCATTTGTCAAATCATTTGTTGTCATGCATCCAAAAGTCAGAGTGCATTGGGAAAGACTTCTGGCTAAATCCTGATCAGTACAATCCAATAAAAATATAATTAAACCAAAAAAGTAATTTTAAATTTGCTAGTGGCTATATGAAAAAGTTCAAAAGAAATACGTGAAATTAATTTAAGTAATTTGTTTCATGGAATCTCATATACCCAAAATATAATATTTTAGCATGTAATCACTATAAAATTATGAATATAGCTTTTGTACCTTTTCTTGGTCTTCAAATTCCAGTGTTTATTTTACACATAAGCATGGCTCATTTAGACTAGTCACATTTCAACTATCCAATATCCATATATAGTTGGTGCTTAACATATTGGATACTACAGGTCTTGATTAATAATAAAATTCTAGTTGATCATAACATGTTAGTCCCAATATTCAAAATGAAATGCTCTAAAATGTTACTCCTTTGATGTAAGGTATGAAACATTCATCAGCAACATATGAAATTAAACAAAATCTAAAATGCCACCAAAAGCCTAGACAACTATTGCAGATCATTAGTGTGTTGAGTTTTGGAAGAATGACAGGCACAGAGAGAATCAGGTTGCCATCTAGTCTTCTTTCATAAAACTCCTCTCTAGTCTCTTCTCCTCCTCGTAGAGTTTTACATCCATGAGAGCTGAACATACAAACATGTGCCCTTCTTTCATTCCACAGAGTACTTTAAACACCACTCTTTTTTTCGTATTATCTTTCTCTGGCTCTGGTTGCAAGCTGTTCTCACAGAAATGTCTTCTGAAAGTTCACACTTTTAATGGGATGGTACCATCCATGAAAAACCTGCTGGGAATTCAACCTATTTCTTGTTATTTCTTTTTTTGCCTACTTTTGTCATAAGTTTTAGTGAAGAAAACCTTCAATTAACATGGCATTTTAGAAAAACTTCTCAAGTAACTCTTTCCTTTTATGAGATATCTTAGTTATTTCCTCAGCTTAATTTAACAAAGTATAATAACATTAAAAATTTTAATGAGATAATTGTCTTGAAAAATAACTATTCTAGGTTTTTGAGAGCAATAATACTACATTTGAAAATACAGTCCAGTCCAGATATGTTTCACGGTGAATTAAAATTATTGCCTCGTTATTACTATAAAGTTTAAAGATCTTGACATGCATTTTTCTATTTTAATCATAGTACTAGGGTTTCTTGCCAATGAAAATCAAAATGAAATCACATTCTATGGTTCTCTGGGAAGCAGTTTTTTACAATGTCAAAATTGCATAGCCTTCAACTTCTGTGTTTAATCCCTTTCTCCAAAAAGTGGAATTTTTTTTCATACCATAGGCTTCACCTAACACACAATAACTTATTTTCAATTTAGGAGCAATATCAATAAAGTTATTTTTAAAAATCTTAAATCTAAATAATTAAAAAATCTAACTAAAGCAAATAATATTAAAATATATCTGGAGCTTCTATTCTCCTTACATTAGCATTTCTTCTTAGTTGGTCAGAGTTAATTCAGTGATCCAGGTGCTCAAATCAATTCACAACACAACTTACTAAGATTCATCTTCAGTCCAAAAAAGAGAATGAGGGTATAAAATTTATACCCTTTGTAAATTCTATGTACTCACCTTTGCCTACCTCAAATGATATTTTGTGCTTTTCAATATTTATTATATTTTCATTGGGTGTCAATACTCAATAACTAAAGAATAAATGACTTCCCCAAAACATGTATGCATCCGTAAAACATACAGAAATAAACACTCATTATAGCTCATTTAAGCAGTCTTACATCTTTATCTTGCTTACCTCTAGAAAGTAAGATAAGATAATATCCCCAAGTCTGTTGGAAATGAATGCATTCAGGAAACACACACAAAAGAAGGTAAGTTCTTCACGGTGATATTCTATCTTCATACTGAGGCACATTAAAAATATGGTTACTCACTACTTGAAAATTGATGGTTTTGATTAATGTAACTCGAGACAAAATTTTTAATTCTTCGATTCACAGTTACTAAAAAGTTCATTTTTTTACTTTTGAAATTTAATTTAGCTCACTAAGCATGACTAGTAGTATAGAATTAAGATACTATAGATGGGAGTGGATGAAAGACAATTATGTGTTAAAATTTGAAAAATGACAACAAGCTATTATACAAATTTTGAAAATTGTTAAATAATATTGGATTTGTAATCTAAACAGCATATTTTTAAAGCATTGACTAAGGGAACATTACAGGTCATGAGTCTGAATGAACATAATAAAAAGGGCAAAAATTCTTGATGACTTGAAATTAGTAAATTTGTAGAAGGTGATTTGTTTTACATCTTACGAGTAAGTATTATTGTTCTCATTACATAGAGAAGGAAACAGTACCAGAATCATTAAAAATATGTGCACTCACATTGCTAGTAGCACAGTAAGTTCAATGACTTATTGATTGTGCTTGTACTATTCTTACTAAGGTATATGGGAGTAAACTGCTCTACTGAATTCTGTAGTGAATTAGCTATGAATTTTTTGGAAAAAAATAATTTCACATATAGAAGTTCATACTACACCAATAATGAAACTCAGACTAGAAATATAAAGATGAACAAGACCATGTCCTATTTCAGGATGCATAGAAAGTTCGTAGACAACTATGATTAGATATGACTTGTTCTAAGCTTGAGTAAATATAGAGACCTAAAGGTCTTCAACTTTTGAAAGGGGAGAGAGTGGTTGGTCTGGAAAAAATTATCTGAAGTTAACACTTCTCAGCTTGAGTTGGCAGGATGTTTCAAGATCGTAAGGCAAAAGAAGGTTAAAAGTTCTAACTGTTGGTGGCAGCAGACCATCTGGAGCAGCTGCTGTGGGGAAGCCAGCTGTGGCGAGGGAGGTGCCACCAGGGCTGCATGCTCTGTGGAGCTGGCAGAGGCCAGGAACAGGTGGGAGTCCCACACTCCCGGGTGTAGCTGCAGCCACCCAGCTGCAGCTCCAGACCTGGGCATCCAGGTGCACTTGGGGCCCAGGAAATCCCCTGCCACTGCAGGCTTGAAAGTGCCAGTTCTGCTCCCTGGCCTCTCCTCACTCCTGGTGCCTGCTGTGGGGCAGAGCAAAGTTGTGGCCGAGCCCAGGCACTGTTGCAACCCAGCCGGGTTTGCGCACACTCAGTGCAGTGCTGACACATCGGCCTCCTGCCACCTCAGCCCCCTCCGCACTTTGGGTACCAATGAGCATGCAAGGGGGTCCAGGGGGACTGAGGGAGGCTCAGGGCGGACCCGTGGATACCTCTTAGCACTGACAGCCTGGAATCTATGGATGGCATGTAAAAGGCAGACAGGTTCCTGGGTGGGAAGTGGTAGGTCCCCAGTGAAACCCCACCTTCAGGCCAGGGACAGCCTGAAGGCTGGGGGCTGGGCTGCCAGTTCTAGGTGAAGTCTGCAGCCAGGAGTGAGAACTTCATTGATGACCATTTGGCCAACTGGATGGTGCTTTTTCCAGGAACACCCGTGGCCAGTCATGGACCAAACAGCATGCACTTTCTCCATTCTGAGGACATAAAAACTGCAGACTCAGCCAGATTTACACACTTGTTGGGAAGACCTGCCTATAAAAGAAACTACCCACTATGGGTCTCCTCTCCACTGCGAGCTGGACACTCATCGGGATGACCTGCCTGCAGAAAGGAGCTACCCACTATGGGTTTCCTATCTGCTGAGAGCTGGACACTCATTGAGATGACTTTCCTGTGGGAAGGAGCTACCCACTACGGGTCTCCTGAGAGCTGTTCTGTCACTCAATGAAGCTCCTCTCTGCCTTGCTCACCCTCCAGTTGTCTGCACACTTCATTCTTTCTGAATGCAGGACAAGAACTCAGGACCCACCGAATGCAGGACTGAAAAAGCTGTAGCACAAACAGGGCCGCAGCATACCCCCCATTCACCACGTTGCAGGCAACAAGAAGAGAAGAGCCGTGGCTCTTTGGGGAGCCCAGACCTAGGGACTCCCCAAGCCAGGACTGTGACACCCTCTTTGGGGCTCTCTGAGGGTTCCTGGTGTCTCCAATCATGCAGGTGCCACCATGTTCCCGTCGTCCAGATGCAGGTGCCCTTAGCAGAATCCATTTGTGGTACATGTGATCCAGCCACAGCTTTTCATGGAGCCAGCACCTGAGCCGGTGTCTGGAGCTACCCGCTCTGCTGCAGCAGCCAGTGTGCCTGGCTGTGTGCAGTAGACAAACGTGATGCTCACTAGCCCGCATGCCCCTTGCTGCTGCGCACCTGGCTCACCCTTGGCAGGTGTGGGACCCAGGCTGGTAACATGAGTCGAGTGCAGTCTGCCAAGCCAAGTGTGCAGAATGAGCCCAGTGGGCCCAAGCAAAACTAGGGCAAAGATGCCACCAGCCACAGAGGTTTCCGAATGGAAATGTGACACCTTAAGGATCCTGTGACTACAAGTAGGTTAAAAGGCTGGAACAGTCTGTGGAAAGTAACTAGTAACAGGCTGGGCACAGTGGCTCAGGCCTGTAATCCCAGCACTTTGGGAGGCTGAGGCAGGCAGATCACTAGGTCAGGAGTTTGAGAGCAGCCTGGCCAACATGGTGAAATCCCATCTCTACTAAAAATACAAAAATTAGATGGGTGTGGTGGTGTGCGCATGTAGTCTCAGCTACTGAGGAGGCTGAGGCAGGAGAATTGCTTGAAGCTGGGAGGTGGAGGTTGAAGTGAGCCAAGATCCTGCCACTGCACTCCAGCCTGCGTGACAGAGCAAGACTTTGTATCAAAAAAAAAAAAAAGAAAGTAACTAGTTGCAGAAGAGACATGATAGATATGCAAAAAAATAAAATGATAATGCACTATGTGCTGATAAATAAAAGATTAAAAGGAACAAGTATGTAATTTTCCCAATAGAAAATAATTACTATATGATAAATAGAATATTACTTAAGTATTTTTTTACAGAAGTACGCTTAATAACGTCCTTCCTTCTAGCCTGTCAGTAAACTAACTTATTCTAGAGGAATATAATATGCCTTATTCTTTCTGGAGTTCTGTTATCCACATCAAGATTATCACATTGTTTTTCTTTATATATTTCTCAGAAATTATATATTTTTATTCAAGAGATAGGGTTTTTCAACAGCTCTTAAATAAAAATAGATCCTGAGTAACTTATCTTTATAATTCCCATAAGAAAATATTGAAAGTGGTCACTGTATGCGTGGATTTACTTTTTTTCATTACATAATTATCTGCAATATACAATTGTATCCTATTTAATGATGTTATCTTATTAAATAATTGCATTTTTTAACAACTTTATACCAAAACTAAAATATTTTGGGACAAAATAAAGAGAAGACAAGATAAATAGTTAAAAATAAAAATGGTCTCAAATAGAGATTTCCAAACAAATACATAAATGGTCAGCAGATGCTTATGTCTCCATTCTGAGGACATAAAAACCGCAGACTCAGCCAGACTTACGCAGTTGTTGGGACAACCTGCTTGTAAAAGGAGCTACCCACTATGGGTTTCCTATCTGCTGAGAGCTGGACACTCATCGGAATGACTTGCCTGCAGAAAGGAATACCCACTATAATCAGGGAAATGAAAGTCAAAAGCACAGTAAGATACCTCACACCTGTTAGGATGGCTAAAAAACACAAAAGTTAAATTTTGGAGAAAATGTGAACAAAAGGGAACCCTTGTACAGTGTTGGTGGGAATGTAAATTGGTATTCCCATTATGAAAAATTATATATGGAGGTTCCTCAAAACATTAAAAATAGAACTACCATATAATCCAGTAATCTCATTTCACAACTGGGTATATATTCAAGGGAAACAAAATCATTATCTTGATGAAATATTTGCATTTTCATGTTCATCACAACATTATTCACAACAGTTAGGATCTGGAAACAGCCAAAGTATCCATTGAGAAGTAAATAGATAAAGAAATGGTGGCATATAGAAATATTATGCAACCATGTGATCATAAGGAAATTCTAGAATTTACAACATGAATGAAGCTGGAGGGCATTATGCCAAATAAAATAAGCCAATCACAGAAGGATAAAAAATACAGTATGGTATCACTTATAGGTGAAATCTAAAACAACAAAAAAAAGTTACATTCATTGGAACATAGTATAGAATTGTAGTTACCAGGAACTGAAGTGGGGGAATGGACAGATGTTGGTCATAGGGTAGAAAATTTCAGTTATAAGATGAATAAGTTCTGAAGATCGGATGCACACCACGTCGTGACTATAGTTGACAGTACTGTATTGCTTATTTGAATTTTCATAAAGAAGCAGATCTTAAGCAATCTCACCAAAACTTTTTAGAAAGTAGCTATGTGAGGTGTTGTTATGTTAATGAACTTTATTACGGTAATCATTTCATAATGTGTATGTATATCAAGTAATCACATTATACACATTAAGTATATTCTATTTTATGTGTCAATTATATTACAATAATGGTGATTTTTTAAATGGCTTGCCTGCAGAATGCCACCATATTCATTAAGATTTTCTTTTATACTGTTTATGCTAAGAGTACAGCAACAAAACTTGGCTTTAAAAACTCAAAGGGATGTAATTAAACAATTTACTATGTTTAGTTTATTAAATTTTATAAACTGCATTAGACAAAAACATTTATGCACTTAATCACATTTACATTAATCTATAGTAAAATTCAAAAACAGAAAATAAAGCCTGGAATAATTTCCTGTATTTCCTGCTGGATCTGCCAGACTAGTCGAGGATAATACAATTAGAACATTTACAGAAGTCATCGTGAATGTTACTGTTATTGAAGTTGATAAATGAAGTTTTCATTTCGATTAAGAAACATGTAAGAGATATGAGTGTGACATTTGTTGGTTTTTATGGACTACATACAAAGTCTTGAAAAAAGATTGAAGAGCTTATCAATCAATGCCAAGGCCTAGAAACCGGTTTTATTTTCTTTAAAATGAGAGACAGAGAAGTGAACGTTATTAAAAAGACTACTGTAAAAATATTATTTATTGGCCTTTCCACTTACACAATTTTAACTGCAGAAATAAAACTTTATTTGTAGATATTTTCACTTATTAAAAAAAGTCCTTAAAAAGTAGACCATAGAAGTTCTTGGTTTCTTATCAATATAAAGACAAATTGGCTGTTGTTCAGTTTATGAAATAAAACAAATTGTGTTCATTAATAAAGGCTGTCAATTAATCTAGAAATTAATCTTTTTCTTACAGGTATGTGTTCTTCAATATTATGGTGACTATCTTTCCACCAATGGACTATACACCAATCATTTTCACTTCACTTCAAGCTTGCTACCATAAACCAAAGAGCACATCCTATAAAATATGCTTCTAATTTGTTCGACATTGTAATTTTTTTCTTTAGTTAGGAAATAAGAAAGCATTGTCACACACAAAATGCATGAAGAAAAATGTAATTCAAAATTAAGTTATTCTGAAAACAATTTGAAGACACAGAGATTCTAAGAATTATTACGAGTAGCTCTGTACAAAGAAATCATAGAATTTGAGCAAAGTTACTCTGGCATAATTTGGAAGAAACTGATAAAATTGTCATCAATATCACAGGGAGAAGTTCAACTCAGCTAGGGTAGATAAATAATATACTTTGAAAACAAGCTTAAAAACAGCCTAGCATTAAAAAAACAGGGATAAACAAAAATTATAAAAATGGATCATCCTAAAAAGAAGCACTGTAAATATAAATGATGTAAAAAAGCAATATCCAAAATCGTACACACAAAAAAAACTTAAAACAGAGATTCAGAAAGGTTAAATATTTAAAAATGAGTCAAAATATATCAGGTGAAAGCACAAAACAAAACAACATGGTTTTCAATCTTAAGATTAGACAAGGTATACTGAGACATATAAAAACACTTAAAAGACAGCAAGAGACGTTTATGATACTAAAGACTGCAACTCACAGTGGGGTTATGTTAGTAATGTTACTGCTTCAAATAAATTAGAATCGGCTTTCAGAAGAAAAAAAGATTACAACAGCTATATTAAAAAATGCTGCTTATAGCTTACTCCCAAACAGAGCAACTGGGCAAAACTATTATAGATAAGAAACACACAACACATCATCAAGAAGGTCGATTGTATAAATAAAACACTCCGAACTAAAATAGTAAATAATATAACTTATTTTCAAGTGCACATGAAAATCAACTATATTTTAAGCCCCAAAGTGCTCTTTAGTTAATGCCAAATAATAGTGTTGGAAAAATAAGCTAGAAATTAACAAGATTGCCAAGACTCCGTCACCTAAAACATCAAAAACATTATTTTTAACATGTAGGCCTAAGGGAAAAACGGAGTGGCAACATTTATTTAGAAGAATGGTAACTAAATAATATAATAATCTATGAAATATAGCAAATAATTATCAGAGGAAAATACGTTGCATAAAATACTCATATCAACAGAAAGCAACATCAACAATATAGTGAATTACGGCCAGGCCCAGTGGGTCATGCCTGTAATCCCAGCACTTTGGGAGGCCAAGGTGGGTGGATCACGAGGTCAGGAGTTCAAGACCAGCCTGGCCTACACGGTGACACTCCATCTCTACTACAGGCAGGCACCTGTAATCCCAGTTACTCATGAGGCTGAGGCAGGAGAATCACTTGAATCCAGGAGGTGGAGGTTGCAGTGAGCCGAGATCACTACACTCTAGCCTGGGCGACAGAGCAAGACTCTGCCTCAAAAAAAAAAAAAAAAAAAAAAAAAGTACAAATTTAAGAATTATGTACTTAAAACTAAAAACAGAAAAATAGCTTAACAAGATGCAGGGAATTAGAAAAAAGGTAGAAAGCAGACATTAATGAGTTAGAAAAAATTAAAAGAAAGTTAAAAAATGCAAAAATCATTAATTTGAAAATATCACAATTAAAAGAGTAGATCATAAAATAAAAATGGGAGGGAGAAAGCGCATATATACAAACTGCACATCACAGAAAAAATAACATCCAAACATATACATGTTTGAAAAAAGTGAAACAAACTAAATCTAATGTGGGAATATTTTGCACAACTCAGTGAAAATAGAATAAAAATGATCAGATTAAATTGATAGTTTTGTAGGGGATATAATTACCAAATATGATGCCAGGTAAGGCAGAACACATAATCATATAAATAACAAGATAAGAAATGCCCTTTAAGATAAAAGTGCCAGCCCAAGATGGTAACCTCAAGGAAATTTTACCAAATTTGTACCATATTTACCTTATGAGTATTCCCCACGGACATGTGTTCAAACATCTCAATACTTGCTAAACTAACTCAGAACAAAGAAAAGGCTAGAAAATTTTTCAAAGTTATTAATAAATCAAGGTGATTTCCAAACCTGTAAACAAAAACTAAATTATCATACGCACAAATGATGTATTTGTGTGTGTATGTAAAACCTTAGATAATAGCAAAAAGTCAAGACATTTTTATTCAAACTTAATGGGTTTAGGAATGAATGTTTATTCTCATTTCATATTAAAAATGTATTATTATAATGCATCCCATAGCTAAGGAGAAAAACATATGAGGCTAAAGAAAAAAAACTAACACAATTCAATAATCAATTATGCTAGTAACACTCAACAAAATATAAATTGAGTCTCTCACATGATCAGCAAAAAATATTCTGTGTTATTAAATCATAAAGTCAATTATTCTAAATGGAGAGACACAAGAGCATATTTCTGGACTTAAAGTTAGGAAGAACAGTAGGATATCTTTTTATCCTGATTACTGCTTAACATTGTGTTAGAGGCACTGGCTGATGCAATTAGACAAAAAAAAAATTAGAGGCATAAGAATTGGCAAATATAATAATAACAACTCTATTTAATTATTATCAAATGTTTATATATCCAGGAAACTAAAATAGTTAATATGAAAGATTTAATTGAAGATTTAGTGAAGACTATATTACAAAATGAACATTTAAAAATGAAAAAGCCATTTCACGTAAGAACAAAAACAAATTCGAAGATATAATAAAAAAGTAGACTCTCTATATATCTAATTTCATGTTTTTGTGTATGCATATATACATAACATACATATGCACATACACATACATATACATATATAGAAACACAAATGTGTGCACATATATGTATATGACCAACCCAAAACTTTATTGATTTTAAAAAACAAGTTTTTCTATATATGCTTAATGATACTACATCTCAAGGGAAAAATACAGAAAAAAATACACAAAACTACTTTTGTTATTTTATTTTCCATGAAGCTGAAGGCCATGGTAGATGAAGGCCACACCTTTGAATAGTGGAACTTAATCTTCACTGGTTACTTAATAGATAACATATATATGTCACCAGGGTAATGGTCACTTCTGTTGTTTCTCAGGAACGTGGGGCAGCTCCTGTCCAGTTTAAAACAGTTGAGACCACCGACTTTTCAACTGGGCCTGTGCAAATGCCCAAGAGGTAGACTTTTGACATGAGAAGACCTAAAACTCCACTCTCAAATCAGGCTAATGCTTCCATTTTCTGAACTTATGTCCAGTGAAATGACATGAACCCAGACGACATGTGCGTTGATCAGTAATTACTTCATTTTTCTACACTGTCAACCACTTTTCACCATGCCTTGGCCCACCTTGCTTCTCTTGGGAGAAGACTTATCTTGGGAGGCACATTTGAGAGCTGCTGTCTCACATCCTTGTTGGGCAGACTTGTGAATAAATCTGTTTTCTTTTGCAAAACCGTGACACAGTGATTGATTTACTGTGAATAGGCAGAATGAACAAAAATGTGTTTCAATTGTTATTGAGTATATCTAAACCAGTTTTCATGAGTCCATAGGGAAACTAATAGAAGTATACACACACACACACACACACACACACACACACGTAAAAATAATTTTCTTATTTTTAAATAGTAAATCAAAGAAAAAAAGGATTATAAAAGATATAATCCTTTATGGATTATATATCTTAAGGTAACCACATGGGTGATTTGAAGACTAAGTCTTTATAAAAGGATAACAGTCTAAAATATTTTAGCAAACTAAGATAGTAATATTTTGCAACCACTTACACATTAATACATCAATGTAATCTGTAGTTTCAAATATAACTGAAAAAAAAAAGACCCCAGACATTATGATCTACATAATGGTAGTATTTTAAAACATCTTTGAGGGATGCTTGCCAAAACATCAAACCTGAGTCTTACCTGGACTCTGGACTGAGTTATTAATTCATACTGAGACAGCCGGGAGGGAAGGGGTCCCCAGATAAACTCCAGCTAGCCTGTGCACTGGAGGAACGCACATTGGGGTGGACCCATAGAAGATCCCGCCACTTGCAGCCCAGAGAAGCCTGGCCCCTCCTCTTCCTGGGTGGAACCTGGGATTTGATCTGCGTGGCAGGAAGCGCGCTGGCGGGACTGTGGCGCAGAGGGCTGGTTTCCCTTTTTGCCCAATAAATTCAATTTTTTCTTACCCTTCGAAGTGTCTGTTATCTCTCATGGTCCTGTGACATGAAACTACTCTTAGCTGAACTAAGAAAAAACTCCTACAACAATACTAATTTGGGGGAAGAAAGGAAGATACAACATGACACTAGTGGGGTGCAAACATTAAAAGCAAAATTGCAAAAGTCAGTACAAGAAAATAAGATTTCTCATATGATAAATATACTTTTAAGAATAATATATGGATGAGAAAACCAATAGTACATAAATGGTACTTAAGAACTTATAACAAACAATTAAAATTAATAGCCTTCATTGTCTGCTGTTGATGACCTCATGTAGGATGGTAGTAAGGACTTTTGTTAATTTTGGGTGTGACAATGTTATTGTTGGAATAGTTGAAAAAATAAAAGATTCTCAATAAAAATACTTGAATACTTAGCAAGTATACATTGCTTGAAATTTGTTCCAAACTGTTGTGGGT
Organism: Pongo abelii; assembly: GCF_028885655.2. Classification (NCBI taxonomy): domain Eukaryota; kingdom Metazoa; phylum Chordata; class Mammalia; order Primates; family Hominidae; genus Pongo; species Pongo abelii. Next base: position 90,822,647 of record NC_071999.2, on the reverse strand, counting down.
TGGGGAGTAAATGGGCTGTGGTATAGATGAAACAAGATTTTCTATATAATTGATAAGATTGGGTGACTGATACATGAAGATTCATAATAATATTCTTTTTATATGTTTGAAATTTATTATGAGCTAAAAAACAAATAATTTAGAAACACAAATATATCTATGAATCCATTCCATGAGAAATTTATTTTGTATTGCCTCTCATTTCCAGCAAGTATAAATTTATTCTTATCTATTTTAAAGAATATATATGTATAATTATTGAATATAAACACAATATATATTTTAAAATATGTTAATATAATCAAAACTTAAAAGTTCATAGGAATATATTAATGAAGTCCAAGTTAAAAGCTTATAAATTAGACAATCTATTAAAATTTGGATTGATGTAGCTGTCATAAAAAACTTTCCAAAATGGCAATTTAACTTGTTTCAATTTGTATTAAATAACCAAAAATTTATGTTTATTGGTTGTTGGTACTAATTTGTACTTTTTTAGACTATTAGGAATGCATCATTTTTCTTCCAAAGGCAGAGGTCATTAACAAATCTTCATAGAAAAAGAGAAGCCAAGTATTAATTAAATACTCAACCTTGCAATTCTAGTGAGCTATGACTTCAATCTAGTTAAGAATATTAAATTTAACAGTCTTTATGACTACTAGATTAATATATACAATGTATTATTTGTCCACATTAATGAACATCCTATCTTTACTGAGTGAATTAAAAGTCAATTTAATTTATTTGTAAGACTATATTGAAACAAGTTCTTCATGAAATTAAGTAGAAATTAGAGGTTTAAATTTTTTTCCTGTCAAACCAACAAAATGTGATACTTTTATGGTGAAATACCATCAGAGCAAAATAAAAAAATGAAATTGTCAAAATCCAACTTGACCAAAGAAATTGAAAATAGTCCTGTTAAATAAACATGGGAACAGTAATCATTGTATCACATGTAATGTGTGCATATTGGTGCATTAACATATTAGTAGTTAACACATAAAAGTTAAAATATTGAACGCTTTTGGATTTTCGGATATTCGCTAAAATTAAATAAACACATTAAAGATGGCCAGACAGTGCATCAGCTTTTCTGAGCTTTACAAAGAGTAAAACTATGTGAATATAAAAATCCCTTCCCAGGATTTTCATGAGAGGTGAGAAATCTAACTTCCCTTCTAATGCATGTTAAATTATGTTTAGGTAGTATGGAAAAAAATGCTTTCAGAAAAATGCAAAAGATATATGAATGACCAATGAGCAGGAAAAGTTTATAAACAAAATAGTTTTATGAATCTTTTGATAAATCTGTCTAATTTGTATGGGTATATTTTTCAAAGCCTATAACATATGTTAAAATTAGTTCTGATGTGGAATATTAGAGGTTAGAAAACCTCAAAAATAAATATATATTTAATGGCATGTGAAATATAGTATTCTAAAATGAATGCACATATTTGGAATATTGATTAAATATTTTGTTTGGAATATTGTCAATATCTGAACTAGCTTTTTATGCAGGCAGGAAGATTCTTACATTGTCATTTTAGAAAAACAAATGATATGATACCTGTCCTAAAGTTTCTGCCATGAACCATTTAATTTTGTTTTTTTATATATGATATTCACCAACCTGTTAAGAATTTTAAGAAATCATGACATTTAAAAGCAGCCATTACGAATATACCCCCTAAAGAAGTAGATCAATTTATTATGATAAACTATTACATATTTTATTATTATATTATTATTTTACTACTATTATTATTATACCTCAGTTCCTGAGTTGCAACTATGCTATGAAGTGGGAGTTTATCATCATACTTTAAGCTTCAACATAAAAATTAAAAGATAATTACTGGATTAATAGCTGATAAATTTTCTTAAAAGGAGCTATTAAATGGTGCAGTGGACAGATTAAAAAGTGATCTCCATGTTTTTTGCTCTTTGTGGTTCATGCTTTTGTATCATTTCTTCTTCTTACTGTGAGAAGAACCTGTGACTTGTTTCTAGCCTGGAGAATATGGCAAAGGTACGCCATATGAGATTACATTTGGTAAGACCATTTGTTTGCTTGCTCACCCTAATCTTTATCTCTATGTGGCTGATTTTGAAGAAGCAAACTGCCATAACTCTAAACCTATAAGGATATGAAGTCTACCAATGACCTAAGGGAGGTGGTAAACAGTTTGGTCCCCTGGTGGAGCCTTTGGATTATAAACCGGCCTTGGATGATACTTTGATTTTAGTCTTGTGAGGCCTTAGGCAAATGACTCATGTAATTCATCTTTGTATTTCTCACCTGCAGAAACTATGAGGTAATAGATGTGTAATTTTAAAGCTGCTAACATTTTCTTAATTCATTATGCAGTACATAAAACAAATATAAATGGTCAAAAATAAGATCAACAAATAGGTATTGGAATAGATCTGACATTATTGCTTCCTGGCAAGGAAGAGATATATTACTCAAGTATGTGTTTAGTGGGTTTCCTAAAAAGACATTGAAAACTGTAGAAAGAGTTAAAAAGGGAGAGTACATTAAGTAATGTGGGAGTCTGAAGTGAAGTGTCTGAATGGCTCATTAAGTGGATGGCAATATCTTTATTGTTATGATCAACCTTCACAGGTTTTAATTATGTTTTCCATCATTTATGTGAAAAGGCTTTGGTTCAAATGATTATGAATTGAGATGCATTGAATACTAGAGTGACTAGGATCTTTCAGCAGATGTTCTCATGTGCTTGCGATAGAAAATAAGTCGTATTTGTTTCTCTTTTCTTTTTTTTTTCTTTTTGAGACAGGGTCTCACCTTTTTGCTCAGGCTGGATGTAGTGGTGTGGAGGAGGTGGAGGCTACTGTGAGTGATCCTCCTGCATTAGCTTCTCAAGTAGCTGGGACTATAGGTGTGTGTCACCACACCCAGATAACTTGTTTGCATTTTTTTGTACACAAAAGTCTCATCATATTGACCAGGCTGGTCTTGAGCTTCTGGCCTCAAGTGATCCTCCTGCCTCAGCCTCCCAAAGTGTGGGGATTACAGGTGTGCATTAGTCCATTTTCACACTGCTAGAAAGAACTGCCTGATACTGAGTAATGTATTAAAAAAAGGCTTTAATTGCCTCATAGTTTCTTATGGCTGGGGAGGGCTCAGGAAACTTAGAATCATGGCAGAAGGCGAAGGAGAATCAAAACACATCTTATATGGCAGAAGGGGAGAAAGAGTGAAAGAGGAAGTGTGAAACTTTTAAACCATCAGATCTCATGAGAACTCACTCATTATCATGAGAACAGCATGGGGGAAACTGCCTGCATGATTCAATCACCTCCCACCATGTCCCTCCCTTGACACATGGGGGTTACAAATTGAGATGAGATTTGGGTGGGGATGCAGAGCTAAACCATACAAGGAATAAGACACCATGAATGGCCATCATTTTCTAATTAACATTGATGATGTGGGGCATTCCTTCAGTCTATATCAATCTTTCTCAATATGAGATCCCCAGAAAAACAGCAGCAGCAGCCTTGGGAAATGTTGGAAAAGCAAATCATCAAGACTTACTTCATATCTACTGAATCAGAACATCTGAAAATTATGGCTTCTGGAAATTTGGTTTTACCAAAGTCTCCAAGTGCTTTTCATGACCCTAGATTTTGAGAATCAAGCTAATATGTTCATGTTTCAGTGGATGAAGAGAAACTAGGCCAAAGCTGGAAGAAACACTAAGCCTTACTTTCTGTTTCCCTAATCTAGAGACTTGAAGATAACCAGCTAATATTTATAAATAAGAATATCAGTGAAGCCAAACAGGGTGTTGTTGTAGATGGAGAAGATTTGGGAGAAGAAAGGTGGAAGAAACAGGTTGAGGTGCAGGTGATCTAAAAGCAGTGATGTAGAACAAACATATATGTGTAAATCTATGTATAGGGTTGGAAAAATCAAATGCTTGATATGGACACTGCAACAAAGTTACAGCAGTGAAGAGCTGAAATTCATTTTCAGTTCTACCTTACCTTACCCTATATTACCTCAGATAAAAAAAATAGAAAGAATAAAACTTTAGGCACAGGAAAAAAATTATTATGAAATCACCGTATTTTATAAAAGAAAGGCTTAATGGCAATATCTTAAAAGACAAAAACTCTGAAAGAAAAATTGATTTGAAAGTTTTCAAATAGTACCACAGAGGAAAATATCCAGAAAAAAATATTCAGGTAAATTAAATAAAACATGATCTATTGGAAATGATGTAGAAAAAATATGACAATAATGAAATACAAAATATAATAGGACTAAGCAAAGAAATCATATACACATGTAGCTTATAAATATATCAATAATCACAAAACCCTGATATGGCATAAAACCAGTTAGTCTTGAGTCTGTCTCACAAAAACACAGGACAAAATAAAATGTAATTTTTTTAGGTAGAACCTTAGACCAAGGGTTCAGTCTAGGTCCTGCTGCTCTCTGCACAGAAATCCAATCACTGAGACAACAAGTATTGGCAGGGAAGAAGGGTTTATTTGGGTGCTGCAGGCAAGGAGACGGAAGATCTGTCTCAAATCCAGCTCTCTGAACCACTAAAATTACGGGTTTATATAGAAGGAAGAAATGTATCCATATTGGAAAACAGGAAAGAGGGAGGGGTATGGAAGAGGAGTTGGTCAACAGAAAGCAGGTGGTTGGTTAGGCAACTGTGATGGGTGAGGGGTCTGGAGTCTTATTGTCCAGATGGAGTGATCTGGTAACTATCTGGGAGTCTTGAGAAAAAAGTCAGATAAGACATTTGTAACTTTCTCCCATTTTAAGACTGGGAGTGCTGATTTCCATGTTTATTCAGAAGAAACTATAAATGTTAACTTGATGGGGCAATTGGGCTGGTTTCGGTATGACTATAATAAATTTGGTTAAAAAGACAGTGGAGACACTTTATACTCTAATATGTCTATGTAAAAAATAAAAAACACTAAACACTTCCCCCTCAGAGCTCCATTTCTCTACTCTCCTACATAGGGAAATTCATCTGTTATCTGTCAGTTTTGGGGAGACTTGTGCACCTCAGTTTCCCTTCTGAAAAAGGTTTGCATCTCAGCTTTTATTATAACTGCTATTATTAATTTCAAAATAGCCTTTCTGTTGGCAGATCCAGTGGCCACTTTTTAGTCACCGAGTCACCCTACTTTTGCTTTATTATCTACATGACACTTCTTTGAAATAACTTCTCTTGGCTTGCTGAAATAACACTCCATCATAACTGGCTGCTCTTCCACTCACCTCTTGTTTCTGGTTCTATTCCTCTGCTAAAATCTCACTATCGGCATATTCATAGGTATTATCCTGGGGTCCATTACATACATATTTAATTTTTTCTTTTTAACGTTTTTCCAGAGTTTATAGCCTTAAGTACCAACTATAACATATTCTGATGAATCTCAAATCTCTTTCTCTCACCATGACAACATCTCTTCAGAAATCCTGGCCAGCATATAGAACTGACCACTGGATCATTTCACATAGATGCTGTTGGAATTTCTTCTCTTCAAACTTTCAAGCTTTTAATAGAAATCTCTCTCTCTCTCTCTCCGTGTGTGTGTGTGTGTGTGTGTGTGTGTGTGTGTGTGTGTGTGTGTTTAGGCTGGGGTCTGGAGGAAGTCTACCTCTATTCTGTAAATGGTCTTTGTTTTTTGGTTTTTGTTTTTTGAGACAGGGTCTCACTCTGTCGTCCGGACTGGAGTGCAGTGGCACGATCTCAGCTCACCGAAACTGCCGCCTTCCAGGCTCAAGCGATTATGCTGCCTCAGCCTCCCAAGTAGCTGGTATTACAGGCATGCACCACTACCACTCAGCTAAATTTTTTTGTATTTTTAGTAGAGACGGGGTTTCACCATGTTGGAGAGGCTGGTCTTGAGCTCTTGATCTCAAGTGATCCACCCGCCTCAGCCTCCCAAATTGCTGGTATTACAAGTGTGAGCCACCTCACTCAGCCTGTCAATGCTTTTTGAACAAGAATGTTTGTTTTCAGTTTAGTTACTTTTAAACCTGAAAGATAATTTTATTTCAAATGAATTATTTAAAAATTAAAACAGGACAGTACACAAATATTTATATCAAACACAGAATGTCTTTAACTTTTACCAAAATTCTACCTGTAGCAATTGGGAAGTTTAGCTAGAGAAAAATCATTGCAATTTATAACCAAAGAAAAGAAAGTTTTATAAAAGTCACAGATGCTGAAAAGGCCAGAAACGAACAAAAGCTTATGAAAAGGGAACGGTATAAAGAAGAGCAGCAGGGGGAAAAAAAGGCGTTTGCCAACATGAATCAGATTTGTTCTGGCACCATTTTTAAAGGCATAGTTTGAATTTATTAAATGAATAGAAAAGGAATTTACTTTTAAACATGTATAATATCTCTACAAAACAAGATATTGAGAGTTATTTTCAACACATAATACACATCTCTTCATTAAAACTGAAGAAATAGAGTGTATTAAGTTTTCATCTAATCAATAGGAATTGAACCCTGAGCCTGGACAGAGAGAGAGAGAGAGAGAGAGAGAGAGAGAGAGAGAGAGAGACTGTCAGAAGAATGGGTAGAGTTTTTGAGTAAGAAAGTCATTCCAAATCTTCTCCTAGTCTCTGAGAACACCAAAATGACTCAATAGCAGAAACACAGATAACTATAAGCGCTCCGAAAATTTTCTAAATTATATATATATGTAAATGGTACATGGATAAAACCCAAGCTCAGATATTTCAATATATTTAAGAACAATATGATAGAGCTATAGATAAATGGCATTAGTCTTTTCTCTGTTTTTCCAAAATCTAGATTTGACATTCACATTGTGGTTAGCCTGAAACTTAAAGATACAGAAAATGTTTCAAATAACAAAAAGAATTTACATTACTGGGCTATACAAAATTCTAATTTCTTTCTTCTCTAAAAGGAAGAAGTATCATGGTGGCCACCTTTTCTTTTTTTACCTTGAGGGAATATATTTTTGTATCTAATAAGAGAGAGAAAAAAAAGCAAAAAGTGGAACTCCAAATGCAAGTGATATGTTCATTTTAACTTCCCATATTTTCACTTTCTATTACAGCTATTGACATGTAAATTTAAAGGAACGTAAGGAGACATTTAAGAAAATGTAATTGACAATTTTATTACTATTAAGTCTATTAAGTCTTGACATTCTGATGAATAACATCCAGCGCAGCCAACATAACTTACCAGTATGATTAACCAGCATTTGCTGAGATAATCACCAGAAACATGATTTTGCATTTTAGTGACTCAGAAGTAAAATTCCTTTTGTGTTGCAATTATTTAGTCTGAATATTTGAATATGTATTTTGCTAATATGATATTAACGATATATAGGGTCAGAAACCACACATTTATGGTTAAATTCTATGTACTGGATGACTTAATAAGCTGAAAGTTATAAATTTAAAAACAGTTTGGGGCTGGTTATTTACAGCTGCTACCTCTCTCTCATATTCTAAACCCAGGCCCTATTATATTCATATTTAGTTCTTGCCTGGCTTTTTATCTTTAAGCTTATGATTCTTCTAGAATATATATGTGTATATATATACATATATATAAAATACAAATATTATGCATATATAAAAATATGTATTGCATTATACACACACACACACGTATAATTTACATATTTATGTGTGTGTGTGTATATATATGCATATATACATTATTCATATGTGTATATACAAATAATCAAGTACCTTCTGCAGATATTCCCAGCTCTGCCTCTGTCCAGCTCTTTCATGTCTATCACTTTGTCCAGCAAACTCTAGCCTCCATGCTTACTCCTGACTCCCAGTATATTTGTTTTCTCAACTCAGGGTCACTGATAGTTATACCTGAGTTTCCTCTCACTGTGCAACCTCAGAAATTTCTCCAGACAGGAATCTTGGGCAACTGGAGGTTCACTTCATCTATTTTCTGTATCTCAGAGGCCATTATTTGTAATCTAATACCCAATGTCTGAAAGAATTTTTAAACTCTATGTTTCTTCAGTTTTTAGTTGTTTTAGGTGGGAAGGTATATATGATAACTTTTGTGCTACATAGGCGAGAAGCAGAATTCAAATCCATGGAAACTTACGTATACATGACCAGCCCAGTATTCAGTTAAGACCTTGAAGAAAGACAACTGGGCTTTTTTTTCATATAACACTGTTTTCCCCGATACTCTGCATATCGAAGAGAAACCAGCCCACTTGTTCCATATAACTGATATTTCTGATTTCTTTTGAATGAACATAGAAAGTGACCCTTCCAGTCTTAAAATTTGAGAAGCTTACAATTGTCTTAGATCTGAGTTTCTTTCTCACGAAACCAAACATCAGACCTCCCTGATAGTATCAAAGATCTGAAACTTACCAGATCACCATATCTGGACAATTGAGACACCAGACCTTTCACCCATCATGATTGCCTAAATGACCAACTGCCTCTTGTTGATCAACTCTTCCTTACCTCTCCCTAATTCCTGTTTTTCTGCATGTTGTTACATTTCTTTCCTGCTACATAAACCAATAATTTTAGTTGCTCCCATTTCCTTGGCTGCAGCACCTGATTAAAGCCTTCTTCCCCGGCAATACTCTTTGTCTCAGTGATTGGCTTTCTGTGCAGTGAGCAGCAAGACCTAGACCAAACCTCTGGCATTTTGGTAACAAGATTTTGGTTCCCTGACTGGGAATGTGTTGCTCCTGGCTCAGCTGCCATGAGCTAATAGTTTTAGAAGCCTTCCTAAGCAGCCGCCTGACAATTTTTTGGCCAGGGGTGGATCTCAGTCTCTCTCTCTGGCCTTGTCACTGCCAGCCCCAACTGCGTTTTTGATTGCCTGAACAAATAGCCTTTGAAATTTGACATCTTCATCCATTTACATGAGTATCCTTTATGGGCCCAGACAGCAAGATCTGCTCCTCTCAATCTGGGAAGGTAATAAAGGAATTTCCATTTGCAAGTTGAATAATCCCAACTGACTGAGAGAGGGAAGCACCCTGACTGTTCAGTTTTGGCACTTTTGGGGGCTTGTTTGTAATTGTGTGTGTCTGGACAAGGGTTTTTTGTAGGTACCAGACAGCTGGATTGGCTCTTCTCAATTACTTACCGGGGCAAACAAAGTTTAGTCACTTGAACGTGTTTGTAAACTGTTGAGTTTATGTTGCTATCTCATGGCTAGAGTTCCAAAGTAAAAGCTAGTGGACATTTGCAAGTTGATCAAGCCCAACTGATGGAGAGAGGAAGCACTCCTGCTGTTTCAGTCTGAACACTCTTGGAGCTTTTGCTTGTTGCAGCAGTTGGATTGTGTTTTGGTAATTATGTTTTTGTGTGTCATGAGAAATCAGAATTTGATAAACTTATAATCTTTTGTAATGCTGTTTGGCCCAATATTATTTGGAATCTGGAGAAATTTGTTCTCTCCATGGGCCTAATTTTGCTGTTGAATGGGAAGGTGGGATGGAGTCCCATGCATCCAAGCTTTAATGTTGTGTCTGTGAAATTTACCTATAAATAAAAGAGCACTCATAAATTAGGTAAATAAGTCCAAAGTATTTCTCAAGTTCATGTGACTTAAGTAAATCTTTAGTAAACATGCTGGCTTTAAAATTATTGGTAAGATAAAAATACAAATGTCTTCAGAATTGTTAGAATGCGTTTTTTTCTGGGTTCTGTATTTGTCTCTGCTAGATTTGTTGAAGTGTCAAGGTTAAGCGCAGAAGATTATGAAAGTATAAATCCAGTCAAAACAAGAAGATCTTTATGTGATTTTTTTGATAAATGAGACTAATTTAATGTTTTTACCTTAGTAAAAACAGCTGAATCTTTTGAGTTATTGACAAAAATACCTATGTATTTAATTTTAAATTTCTTACTTAGATATTCACAGGCTTAAAAAATTAAAAACAAGGAAATTACTTGAAATGATGACTAGCTTTGTTTAATATTTCAGTTTTCAGAAGTATGGTAGAGAAACAAAAAAGTAAAAGAATTGAGTACATGTAAATGGAATAAATGTTCTATGTGACTTTTGTTTAGCCTAAAATCTTAAAATTATTTTTGATGCTGATTGAATGTCTGCATAATTTCCAAATAAGAACGGGGAAATAGTTTCTGAAATTTGTGCAATGTTCTCATCTATAAAATGCTAACTAATATCTGATAGACAGTTCAGGATTTCTTGCTTTCTTAGTTTTCACTAAAATTTAAGGTTATTAAGAATTGTAGTTAATATATAATTCTGAATTGATTAATACAATGATCACTACAATCAAGATGCAAAACTATTCCATCACTCCAAAGAAAACTCTTTTATGGTCAGAGAGATGGGTTTGAGACTAGTGTCCCATTTCCTTGACTGCAGCACTCAATTAAAGCCTTCTTCCCTGGCAATACTCATTGTCTACCATGTAGTAGCACAGGACCTAGACCAAACTCCCTGGTATTTTAGTAAAAAAAGTATAACTACTGCAGCAGTCATCAGGTGAGCAATAGCACTTATAAAGTTGAGATCCCCTTTTTCATATTGCAGCAGCAAAGTGCTCTCAGAAGGGTAATAGTGGGTGATCCGAGGTTGATGATGAGGCTCACATTACGGTTTTTCTTCTTTCAAGCCTCAACTTTGTGAAACTGCATAATACTGGCAAACATTTACTTCTTGTGTTTTGTCCAGTTTTAGCATTGTTTTCAAAAGGAGGTCAAATTCAATGTCATTTACTCTGATAAGGCCAGAAACAGAAGTCTCATTCAGCATGCAAGCACTCTCACTTGCAAAACACCTTTTCACCCAGCTTCCAAATACTACCATTTCCTACTTCTTTCCTACCACACTCAGTGAGCATATCAGTGTCAATATCTTTGGATGGCTCCTTAATTTACCACTTCTAAATTACAGCAGGTCCCAGGCTTAGTACTGGAATATTTTCTAATCTCTTTTTATATGCAGTCCGTGGGTATTTCACAAGTTTCATCAATTTGTGTCCATATACTAATTGTGCAGACTCTTAAATTTCAGACATGTATATAAACATGTTTACTCATTTATGCTTTAGAAATGGTTCCCAAGCTGTTATCTCAAAGAAAGACTATAGGAAAGACCAAAATAAAGACAGAACAACCATTTAAGAGGCTGTTACAGTAGTCCAAACAAATATTTTAGACAGAAGCATAGCAGGAAAGATGGATTTAGAGAAAATATTACATGAAGAGTTAAACAACTGGTGCTGATTGACTGTGGGGGCACGGAAGGAAATGAGAATAATAAAGAATGACTCCTATATCTTTGCGTGATCACCTCTTGTAGTAGGGATGAGATGGGGAATACTTGATGGCATGGATTTGGTGACTTTACAAAATATTTAAATTTTTAGAGGCCTAGTTTTAATCTTGAGTATACATTAAATATCCAAATACAGATGCAAATACATAGGAGGCTATTGTGGTGGAAGACATGGCTACATTCAAAATATGAGCATCTATAAGGCTTAGAAAGACATTGAACTAGGTAAAATTATGGAAAGCAAGGTGGATATATATAGACATAGAGAGAGAGGGGATGGGAAAAGGGGAAGAATAATTTAGGGCACACACAAGACAAAACGGTAACATAAGATGCTAAAATACTGCTTTCAATATTTTGCAGAACAAAAAGTCAAATATGTATAAAAGGCAAAAGTAAAAAATCAAAACTCTAATTATTGATTAATTTCAGTTATTATTTACTTTATTGAAAGTCATACCTAACAGAAAAACAAATGTTTAAGTTAGACCAGAAGTAGCCTCTCAAATGCCTAATTATTATAATAAGAACTAAAGATTTTGAGGTATTTTCACAAAAGATGAAATAATATCAACATTCAATAGAAAATATCTAAATAGGCAACCTTACTTTTTGGTGATTATTAAGCCAACACTCAAAGTATAAATAATTGCAAATATAAATCTAGCAATATCCTGTAGATAAGGTAGAAATTAAGTGAGAATAAGAATTCAAAACAATTTAAAAATCTCGAGAGTTGTAGTAAAATAGATAAATCTATAGGCTGAAAAGAGAGAACAGAAGCAGATTAAATGTTATCATTTACTTTTACTGCAACTAAAATGTGTAATTTTAAGTTAGAGACGTGCCTATTTATATCTCTATGCTGAAATAAATACATACCACAACTTATAAAAGCATTTTTAAGATATTAATGAATAGTGATTTTCCATCGATAATAAAAACTGGATGTAGGATGCTGAAAAGATATCATGAGCTGGTCAGTCTTGCATACTGAAAAAAATGACAATGATGGCCTTGTTAGAAATGTGTATTATAATTGGCCTAAGAAAATATTCTTATTTATTTAACCATGATGTTGTTTTCACAATAAGATCCATGTAAAATTACCTGTATTTGAAATGCCTTTTTTATACTTTCAAATGTCAGGTTATTAAATTTCTTCTTTATTTCTCTATGGAACAAGCTGATTCTCCATTGTGTAAAAATGTCACAGAACAGCTGTGACCTTATGTTTGGAGATGACTGGCACAATGAAGTGTCAGAGTGAGTGAAAATGCCATTCTCTGATGAAGCGAGCTGCTCCTATCACATTAATCATTTGTTGATAATGACTAACACAGGTGTAGACTGTTGAATATAAACTAACTAATAAAATTACTATTTGCCATAATGTTCCTCATTACCAGTAAATTAGAAAATAAATTAAAGACGTTGTTAGGTCACCATATGTTACATGAATGAAAGGGCTAAGTTTATAACTGTGGATAGCACTATGGGCTGATTATAAGTCAGAATCTACTTTTATCATGCTATGAAACATTGAAACACTTTTCTTTCTTAATATTTTATGTTTATTCTTATGTTAGAATTAGGAGTTGAATTTTTATTATCTATATCAGTGCTCCCAAACTTTCCGGCACCAGGGACCTGTTTCATGGAAGATAATTTTTCTACAGGTTGTGGAGGTAAGGGATGGTTTTGGGATGAAACTGTTTCACCTCAGAAGATCATAAGACATTAGATTCTCATAAAGAGGGTGCAACCTAGATCCCTTGCATGCACAGTTCCCAATATTCATGCTCCTATAAGAATCTAATGCCACTGCTGATCTGACAGGAGGTGGAGCTCAGGCGGTAATGCTCGTTGGCCCATTGCTTACCTCCTGCCCTGTGGCCTGGTTCCTAACAGACCATCAACTGGTCCTTGCCCAGGGTTTGGGGAGCCCTGATCTAAATATTGTTCTCACAGAAAAAAGGACTGAAACTCTCTTTTGGAAGTAATAGGAAATAGACCACTTATGGATATATACTGGGATAGGCATTTAGGAAGGTACATGGAAACGTATTTTTGCAAGAGTATTTATTTTCTTTTCATCTCAAATTGTACTGATAAATGACCCTGCTTTGTAAATTTGATGTCTTCAAGCTTTCCAATTTTTCTGTTACTTTTATGAGTCTGTATCTACAGCTCCTCATAGCTTTACATTGTTTACAAATCTTGTTGTTAGCAAACTTATGAAGAAAATATGTGTAGTCAATAAATGGATGATCACTTGAATTCTACTTGGATGATCTCTATACCTGTGTTATAAATTGAATTCTTACTCTACTTCGTATTAAAATTATAATTATATCAATAACTGTACTATATCAATAATTTTTATTACTTCTAAATAAGGACAAATAAACTTCTTGTTATTGAAAATATAATGACGTCTTTAAAAGTACAAATGCGAGCAAGCATAAACAGCATCAGGTCACACATACAGAGTGAACATTTGTCTTGTCAACATTTTAACCTGTGAAGAAAAAGCTAACTTTCATCATGTACGTGCCATATTTTCCATTTACTTAGAGCAAATATAAAAAACATTTTAAAATATTATTATTATTAATGTTTTTGAGATGGAGTCTCGCTCTGTTGCCCAGGCTGGAGTGCAGTGGTGTGATCTCGGCTCACTGCAACATCCATCTCTTGGGTTCAAGTGATTCTCCTGCCTCAGCCTCCTGAGTAGCTGGGACTACAGACACCTGCCACCACACCCGGCTAATTTTTGTACTTTTAGTAGAGACGGGGTTTCACCATGTTGGCCAGGCTGGTCTCAAACTCCTGACCTCAAGTGATCTGCCTGCCTTGGCCTCCCAAAGTGCTGGGATTACAGGAGTAAGCCACCACGCCCTGCCTAAAATATTATTTTAAACAAATGTTTCACATAAAGAAAAATTCACCCAGTTTCAAATATTAGGAAGAGAGCATAATTAGAGTGACCGCAAGCATTTGTTTACTAGTCATTGATACCACACCCAAGACACACAAACAACAATGGATACACAATACATGGACACAAAGACACAGCCTATATACACGTGAGCACAAACTTTAAATTATAATTTTATATAAAAATTAAGTGTCTCTCTGATGTTAATTAATTATAGATTAATATGGTATTCAGATCATTGATTTGAGAAGTTTTCCTCTTTTCAGACAGTGTAGGGCTGAAACAACTGAACCTTCATGTACAAAAATGCTGAACCTAAATCTAATTTTAATTTCATATATGAAAACCAATACCTAGGATAGTATATACTTAAATGTCTATATGTAAATACTTAACCATAATTTTAATGAAATTAAGAGAAAATGTTATTTATATATGCAAAATTTTTGAACATCATAACCTGTAAAAGAAATATGTGATAAATTATTGTTTATCAAATTAAATACTTCTGCCCATTGAAAGTATGAAAAGAATAAAATAGTAAGTAAATTCCACTATAAAATATTTTCAAAATACATGGCTAACAAAAGACTTGCATCCAGAATATATAAAGGACTATTAAAACCCATTAAATATACAAACAACTTAGTAATTAAAATGAACGAATGGCAAATAAGACTATGAAAGATTCTCAAAGTCATTCTTTGTTGAAATCGATAACTTTGAATAGCTAAAATCACAGTTCTGTCAATAGCAAATGTTGATGGGGGTGCCTCCTACAGTTTTTTTTTTTTTTTTGGAGAGGCTACACTGTAGAATCACTATGGAAAACAACTTGTTTCTTATAAATTAATAAGTAATAAACAATTTAAAAACATAAACAATTTTTATAAAATTAATGCACACTTACCATATGACCCAAAGTCTCAGTTCTAAGTATTTACCCCAAATTATGAATGTTGTATTCATTCAAACATCTCTTGTGAATATTTATAGCAACTGTATTCAAAACTGCTTCAAACTGGAAACAGCCCAAGTGTCCTTCAGCTGGTGAATTGGTGAATACTCCATGGCATATCCACACAAGGAAATACCACTCAGCAAAAAAAAAGCAACAAATTACTGACACAGACGTCAGCATGCATAATCTCATATACATAATGCTAAGTCAATGAAAATAGACTCAAAGAATACATATTGTGAGCCCATTTTAATGACTTTCTGGATTAGGCAAAAATTACGTTGACAGAAGACAGATCACGGCTTTCCAGAGGATCAAGTAAGGGCAAAAGTTATCTACAAAATGTGTGTGAGGGCATTTGGGGACATGATAGCAATACAACATATCTTGGTTATATGGCTGCAGTTATATATCTCTATGTGTGGTTGAAATGTCACATAACTATATTTTTAGAAGAGTGGCTTTTTTTTTTTTTTTTTTGAGACAGAGTCTTGCTGTGCTGCCCAGGTTGGAGGTGCAGTGGCGTGATGTTGGCTCATTGCAAGCTCCGCCTCCCAGGTTCACGCCATTCTCCTGCCTCAGCCTCCCCAGTAGCTGGGACTACAGGCACCCGCCACCATGCCCGGCTAATTTGTTGTATTTTTTAGTAGCGACGGGGTTTCACCATGTTAGCCAGGATGGTCTTGATCTCCTGACCTCGTGATCCGCCCTCCTCGGCCTTTTTTTTTTTTTTTTCTTTGAAACGCAGTCTCACTGTGTCGCCCAGGCTGGAGTGCAGTGGCGCGGTCTCTGCTCACTGCAAGCTCCGCCTCCTGGGTTCACGCCATTCTCCTGCCTCTGCCTCCCAAGTAGCTGGGACTACAGGCACCCGCCACCACGCCCGGCTAATTTTTTTTTTTTTTTTTTTGTATTTTTAGTAGAGACAGGGTTTCACCGTGTTAGCCAGAGTGCTCTCAAACTCCTGACCTCGTGATCCGCCTGCCTCAGCCTCCCAAAGTGCTGAGATTACAGGCGTGAGCCACAGCACTCGGCCCAAGGTGGCTTTTTTTGTAATCAATTTAGACCCAAATAAAATTATACCAAAAATATATGTAAAAACGTTGCTATCTGATGAGAGAGACTATATACATTTCTGATAGAAAATAAGGACAGTGGTAGGATATAGTATACATTGTTAACATATTGAAACTTGGAGTATTCTGCTTCATAATTGAGAAGCTCTTTTCTCTATTATTTTTTAAAAGTATCTTAAAATGTGTGATTTCTTCCCGTTCCTGCCTTTGGTGAAAAATATATTTTAAGTAAAAAGGAAAATAAAACCCAGAATCTTATAGCAGGCTTGCTCTTGTTCATTTTGTCAGAACAATATCATACCTTCGCTTACTATATACATAAAGCTAACAAGTGGAAATCATTATACTTTTCAAAAATGCATTTGGCTAAACAGCCCTAAGAAGGAATGAATGTAGAAATTATCTACCAAGCAGAAACTGTGTTCATGCCAATGCAGTCTACTGCCTTCTTAGTCGTGATTTCTAACATAAATAAGTTATTTTAAAATTAAGTAGCATTTCCCATAATTGATTTAGAACAATCCAAATAATGGTAATTGGTTCTGATAATGTTTTTATTTCTATAAGCTCTTTTAAAATATGCTTCATGATTCTATGAATAGTCAGGTCTAAATTGAATACAAATCATTTATTCATTGCCTATTCAACGACATGCAAAACGCTTCACTCAGTTGGAAAAACACAGCTACTAAAATTAAGTTTCTTCCTATATTCAGACCTTTTGGTGATACAACACTTCCCACAGAGATTCTGTGTTTGGTTGTATGACTTGTGTTAGCCAATGGAATAACTGCAAATATAACATATCTAGAAACCTCAAAGTGCAGGCACAGTGCACTTTGCAGACAGAAAATTTGTTTTCTGTCTTGCCACTCTTCCTACACTTTGCCATCTTCATCTAGTGAAGCTTAGCTAGCCAAGTGAATGAATGAATGAATGAATGATTAGAGTACACCTGGAAGAGAGATGAGCTGTCCCAACTGTGGCTCACTCCAGGCTGGCCTGCTACCACATAATCCGTTATCTGACTAAAGGTGCTGGAGTCAACTCAGTTCAGATGAGTAGAGAATTTATTTGTGTACCTATTGTTGATCCACAGAACATGAGTTAAAGAAATGGCTACACCTTAAGGCAATATGTATTAAAGGGGCATGTCACACAAAATTATTATATCTAATATAACAATTATAGAATGAGTTGTTGAAACTTGGAACAATAGAGATGAATCTAAAAATTTGAATTCTGAGTGAAAGAAGCCACATTCAAAGCAATACTGGAAGATTCAATTTATTTAAAATGATAAAAGCCTGCAATCTAATATATAGTGACACTACATTAGTAGTTGCCTGGAAACCGGGATGGAGGGAGGTTTGGATTACACTGACTTATATAGACCCTTTTGTGAACAAATGAAAATTATATTTTCTTGATTGTGAAGATAGTTTCATAGACTTATACAGAAGGTCCTCCACTAATGCTGGTTTGACTTATGCTTTTTTGACTTTACAAGTATATTTTAATATTTACCCATTGAATTTTCACTAAAATGTAGCTTAATGCTACTCTAATGAAAATAACAGTTGTGCTTGGCAATCTTAGGATAGTTAAGGTACTTTTAAATATGCAATTTTGAGCATACTCATATTGATAAAGAGATAATATTTATCTCTTTGTGAATACTTTATGGCAGAATATTTTATGAAAGTGTCATAAGGCACAAGTTTTTGTTTTGTGTTTTAATTTGGATTGTTAATATATAGTAGGTCAAGTATGATTGTTTATGTTATCTGTATTTCAAGGAGAAATAACAACCAATTATCGAGTATATTTAACAAAATGTGGCTTGGAGGTAGATTTTCTACTTGTACAATATTGGCTTTTTAGTATTTTCTCTATAAAACAGAATTTTATCAACCACAAAGAATTGAAAAAGTGTTCATTGTTAGGTCTTTGTGCTAAAGACTTTAAAGTATCCCAGTTTCCAACAAAAAACATACATTTTACCATCCTGCTGAGATCTACCAAGCGGCAAATCTATGCAGAGATCCCATGATAGCAACAGTGGTTAAAACAGTTAAGAGCATAAAGCTGCACTATGAATTTCAGATAGTCTAAATGAAGGACACTGACTGCCAGTCATTAATTGTGCTTATATGTGCAGCTTTTGAGACTTCAGTGTTTTAAGTTGAACAATATTTTTAGCAATATAAAAGTGAAAGTAACTTAACCTTGTAAAAGGCAGTGAAGACAGAATATCAAATCATTAAAAATAAGTAGTCTACTCTGAAACATCCAACTGAGAAAATGTCCTAGGGATGTAAAAACTGTATTATTATGTTCTATTTCCAAAGAAAGTAAGAATCACAACCAAGTATAAGATAGCTGAGTGTCTTTTTGTCCTCTCTAAATAAAAATATGCTTTAAAAACGAAGATGTTATATTACTATATTTAATTAGTTGCTGGATGGGATATCTAAATTTATAACTGGTTAAATTTATGTTGTGACTATGACTGTTTTCCATTTTCATACACATGTATAAGTTCATACCTCTTTATTTTATTGTGTAATATTTGATTCACTGAAGAAAAAGCTTGGATTGTTTAGGTGTTTTAGCAGAGTCAGATAAAGAATTTGATAAAGCTAGGAGAGCTGTATGATTTCACTCAAATACAGGAAGTACTGTGAAAATCCATTAGAGTGCTCTTAAAATTTGAAAGGTTACCTTAGACCTATAAAAACTTAATGCATTGAAAATGATATAATACAATGACAGAATCTAAATCAACAAAATCTACAGGCTTTCATTGGAAACCTTTCCCCTCAGAACTGGTTTTCTTTTGTAAGATATCTCTGAAAGATAACACAACTAGGAAAAAGAAGCAAAAGAGATACTCAAATATAGATAGAGTTAATTTATCATCATAATAAGTATCTCCCCTAAGTGCCCAGAAGTACATAGTGATGTTGTTCTTTGATGTACAAATGAGAATTCTGTTCTCTATGCAGAAACATTAGAGTCACCAAGTATAGAAAGCAAGTTAGTCTACCAAGCAAACATGTATCTTCAATTTAGCACTCTGCTTTGAATTGTTTTTCCTTAGGGAAGACTGAGCAATCATGAGACTGGAAGAGTTTGTCAAAAGGCACAGAATTCTACTTTAAAATTGTTTTACATTAGGTGACTCTTAATGTTAAAGCAGAGATATCAAGTAAGCAATCTGACATTGAAGCAGACACCGTTGTTGCAACACCCAAATGCCCTAGGATTCCATTTACTACTCAAGTGTCAAAGTTCACTGAATGGCTGCATGCATCGCCTATGTTGCTGCTTACATCTGCTCATACATTGTTCTTGGGCTGTCAGAACCACCTCATATTACACAATTTCTTCCTGGTCATCACATATGAAGAGAAATAGCCCTTCTTTGTTTCTTCCAGGTGGAACAAACTTTGTGGCTCCTTATCTGAAACTAACCTGTTGCTTGGTTTCATCTATTCCTTATTATGTTTCCTGAGGCTCTTTGTGGCCACCCACAACAACATCCCCTTAGTAGGTTCCTTGTATGTCAATCCCTCTGTCAGTCTTCATTTGTAAGGAATTTGATCTCATACCCAAGTCAATAGAAAAACCAGGGCTAGAGAAACTACTGTAGAAAGTATCAGCATTTACAACATTTAAACACCTGGGGCTATATAGCATTCCCTGGGTAGTAAATGTAAAGATAGAAAAACAGACAGTAAACCACAGTCCTAGGAAAGTGCAGCCTGTACAGGTACATAAGAGGAGAGCCAACAAAAGAGACTTAGAATGACTGGTGAGCTAGGAGAGTAATCAAGTGCAAAGATGTGATCAAGTATGTCAGATGCTGCGAAGTGATTAAATAAAATGAGGACTGACAATTGATCACTGGAAAAAATACTTCAGAACAAAGTAAGACTATAATCTTCTTACACAATGACGGCAAAAGCATCACTCTGAATATTTCATTTTATCAAATGTAGGGAATGATTTAGACTCTTCTGTAGGACACAAAAGCCCGTGGGTCTAAGGAACTGGAGCAGAAAACACTCTGTAAAGAAAGGCTAAGACCAAGAAGTAAATGGATGGGATTTTGAAGAAATGCTGTGAAACCCTAGACAAAATATTATAATTACCACTTATAGTGGAAATGATGAAGAACATAAATTTTATTCATATATTGTTAGTAATAAGAATCAATGGCACACAGACATAAACTCTAGTACAATGCAAAGGAAGAGAATAAAGACATTAGTAGAAAGTGCAAGAAGAGATAAAAAGATAGGTGATAGAAGAAAAAGTAATGTCAATATATATAAAATAAAATTTATGTGATGGTAACCATAAAATTATATCATGAAATGATATCTCATTTTCAGCCATCAAATATTAGCAAGAATATAAGAGGTTATATTCTTATATAAGAGGTTATAAGAGAATATAAGAGGTTCATAAACCTGGAAGGGTTATGAAAAGGGTTTTGACAATCTGTGTAATCTCATACATTGGGACCCAGTATTTCCACTCATAGAGATTCATTCCAAGGACATTTAATATACTATTTTTCATATTTAAGAATATTTTAATTATTACTTACTGTAGTAATACTAAAAGTAATATAAACCTTTTACTTTTAAAAATTCTTTTTTTTTTTTTTGTAAAGATAGGGTCTTGCTATGTTGTCCAGACTGGTCTCCAACGCTTGTTCTCAAGTGATCCTCCTGCCACAGCCTTCCAAAATGCTGGGATTACAGATATGAGCTACCACATCAAGCCAAAAAGTAAGGTAGGCATTGTGACTTACACCTGAAATCTCAACATTTGGGAGGCTGAGGCGGGCGGGTCACTTGAACCCAGGAGTTTGCAACCAGCCTGGGCAACATGGTGAGACCCCATCTCCACAAAAAAACTACCAAAAATGAGCCAGGTGCGGTAGTGCATGATGTAGTCCCAGCTACCCAGGAGGCTGAGGCAGGAGGATCGCTTGAGCACAGGAAGTTGGGGATGCAGTGAGCCATAATCCAGCCACTGCACACCAACCTGGGTGACAGAGTGGGACCCTATCCTACCCTCCCAAAAACAGTAATGTCAACATTTTAAAAATGAGTTACTAAATTTTAGTAGAATCTTAGGGTAAATACAGAAAAACATTAAAGTTTTTTATTTTTAACATCTTCAGATTAGTCAACATAAGACTATTACTATTTAATATAGGCATATTACGGTATCTGTATGCTGGCTGGCCTACAGCTGACATCCATATATGCCTGTTATGTGGAATTAGGCAATGTTCAGCCTCCACTTAATCCACATAGGTATAAAGTTTCAACTAATGTAAGAAGAACAGAGTCTCCTAAGCAGAACGTGAGTTATAATGTCTCATTTCTGCTGAAATATAGACAAGTCTGGAAGATTTTTGTGGGGCACATGTAAAATAATTTATAGCCAGGGTGAAATGTGGCACCACCGGGAGTAAATCCACCATTTGTTAGGTGCCAAGAATTATGAAGAGTTTAACTTTGGAGGGGACAATGATTATAATGGAGGAAAAGAATCAAAGAAACAAGACCAGATCTTGTTAGCAAAGGTAAAATGAACAATGGGAATTTAGAGCAATGAGAACAAGGATGTAAAAGATTTTGAGCAGTCTGGGCTGAGTGAACTGTTTGTTATTCCCGAGGGAGTTTTGAATACATTCAGATTTTGCTCCTGAAGATTCTGAAAGGTATTAAAGAAATAAGAGAACTTCAATATGAGGCTGAGCATATGTAGATTTAAACCAGGGTATTTGAAATGCTACGCTTTCTATGATCTCACTCATATTCTTGGACTTTAGTGAGATGTGTGTGATGTTTTGAATATTACATATTATTCCTGGAATCCTGCATTGAGAACATAGTCCATTTATAATAAGTACATAACACAATCATTTTCATCACTCTTCATTTTCACTGAGGACAGAAAGATATATGATTATTTATAGTGAGTACAAAGAGGGTTTTTGAAGTACCAAAATGAACAGATTCCAAAATATATTTTTATCAAATCCCATAAGTAGCAAATCAGACAAGTAGCAACTGCTGTTAATAATAATAAAAGTTTTCTCAAATAAAAAAGTATTCTGTTTTCGTTGGCTATCAGTTACTAAATGAAAGTAGTAAATAATACTTTTAATTATTTTCTAAAATATAAATGCTGTAAAATGATAAAGCTGTATATTATCTTTTTGATATTTTTCTAGATAATTGACATCGATGTTACCATACTGTGAGTAGAATTAGTTACAAACACTTGAAATTTATTTCTAATTATAGTTTGTAAACACCATTACTGTTTTTGTTTTGTGATATTTAGTATTCTTTCTACAGAAATAATTACTAGTTTAATATAATACAAGCTTATAATTTCTACAAGTAATGATGTATTGACAAGTGAAATTAAGAAAAAAACTATTTGTGCTACTCATTTTTTAACAATTTTTTAGGAAGTTAGGTAAAAACTGTAAACATTTGATTTTGAAATTATGCATTATTTTTGCCAAGCATTGTTCACTTGAGATCAAAGAAACACCCTATCATTAGAAGGAAAATAAGAATTGCATTATAGGCAATTGTATTAAACTCATTATTAGACGTTTTACTTGGGTCAGTTAGGTTTTACACACACACACACACACACACACTTTACCTAATTGATCACAGATTGAACATATGTATGTATATATGTATGTTACCTAATAGATCACAGATTGAAAAGGAACCAGCAATATTATTTACAGATGATGTGATCATGTAGACAGAAAATTTTAGGAATCTTCTAAAACTATTTGAACTAAGATACTTGTTCATCAAACTTACAGGACATAAAATCAATATTAAATCATTTTTTCTATGTACTAGCAATGAAAATAAGTAAAAAATTATAACAATATTACAATAATAAACTTGTTAGAAACAAACTGAAGAAAGGAAGTATGAGATATGCATACCAAAAACGATAAATTATTGTTGAAAGAAAGCATAAGATATTTAAATAAATGGAAAGATATCCTAATTTCACGAAGCAGACTTTACATTGACAATGTTCCTCAAACTGATGTAAAATCTCAATACAATTCTTATTCAAAACTCAGTCATTATTAATTTTTGCAGAAATTGAGAATCTTATTCTAAAATTAAAATGGAAATGTCAAGCATCCAGATTTGTCAAAACAATTTTTTTTTTTACATCAAGTTCCAGGATACATGTGCAGAATGTGCAGATTTGTTACACAGGTATATGTGTGCCATGGTGGTTTGCTGCACCTATTGACCTGTCCTCTAAGTTCCCTGCCCTCACCCCCAGCCCCAACAGGCCCTGGTGTGTATTGTTCTCTTTTTTGTATCCATATGCTCTTAATGTTAACTACCACTTATGAGTGAGAACATGTAGTGTTGGTTTTTCTGTTCCTGTGTTAGTTTGCTAAGGATGATGGCTTCCAGCTTTATCCACGTCCCTGCAAAGGATAGTATCTCATTCTTTTTTATGGCTGCATAGTATTCCATGGTGTATATGTACCAAATTTTCATTATCCAGTCTATCATTGATGGGCATTTGGGTTGGTTTTATGACTTTGCTATTGTAAATAGTGCTGCAATAAACATATGTGTGCATGTGTCTTTATACTGGAATGATTTATATTCCTTTGGGTATATATCCAGTAATGAGATTGTTGGGTCAAATTATATGTCTAGCTCTAGATCTTTGAGGAATCGCCATACTGTTTTCCACTATGGTTGAGCTAATTTACATTCCCAACAACAGTGTAAAAACATTCACTCCAGCCTGGGCAACAAGAGCAAAACTCCATTTAAAAAATAAAAATAAAAATAAAAAGCGTTCCAATTTCTTTATAGCTTCACCAGCATCTATTGCTTCTTGACTTTTTACTAATCAGAATTCTGACTGGTGTGAGATGGTATCTCATTGTGGTTTTAATTTGTGTTTCTCTAACGATCAGTGATGTCGAGCTTTTTTCCATACGTTCGTTGGCTGAGTAATGTCTTCTTTTGAGAAGTGTCTGTTCATATCCTTTGCCCACTTTTTGATGGGGTTGTTTTTTCTTGTAGATTTGCTTAAGTTCCTTGTAAATTCTGGATATTAGACCTTGGTCAGATGGGTAGATTGCAAAAATTTTCTCCCTTTCTCTGGGTTGCCTGTTCACTCTGATAATAAGTTTCTTTTGCTGTGCAGAAGCTCTTTATTTTAATTAAATCCCATTTGTCAATTTTGTCTTTTGTTGCAATTGCTTTTGGTGTTTTCATCATTAAGTCTTTCCCCATGCCTATGTTCTGAGTGGTATTGCCTAGGTTTTCTTCAAGGATTTTTATGGTTTTGGCTTTTACATTTAAGTCTTTAATCCATCTTGAGTTAAGTTTGGATAAGGTGTAAGGAAGGGGTCCAGTTTCAGTTTTCTGCATATGGCTAGCCAGTTTTCCCAGCACCATTTATTGAATAACAGACCCTTTTCCCACTGCTTGTTTTTGTCAGGTTTGTTAAAGATTAGATGGTTGTAGATGTGTGGTGTTATTTCTGAGGTCTCTGTTCTGTTCTGTTCTGCAGCCTATTTCTGTCATTTCATCCATCTAACCCTCCAACCAGTTCCGTGCTTCTGCTGGAGAGGCACTGCAATCATTTGGAGGAGAAGAGGCATTCTGACATTTTGGGTTTTCAGCATTTTTTCATTCTTTCTCTTCTTCATCAGTTTGTCTAGTTTCAATCTTTGAGGCTGCTGACCCTTGGATGGGGTTTTTGTGGGGAGGTTTTTGTTGTTGATGCTGTTGTTGTTGCTTTCTGTTTGTTTGTTTGTTTTTCTTTCAATGGGAAGGTCCCTTTTCTGCAGGGCTCTGTGGTTTGCTGGGGGTTCACTTCAGGTCTTATTCATCTGGATAGATCCCACACCTGGAGATGTCACTGAAGGAGGCTGGAGAACAGCAAAAATGGGTGCCTGCTCCTTCTTCTTGGATCTCTGATCTTGAGGGGCACCAACCTGATCCCAGTAGAGTCGCTTGTGTATAGGGTGTTTGACAACCCCTGTTGAAGAGTCTCATCCAGTTGGGTGGCACAGGGAACAGGGCCTGTTTAATGAAGCACTTTGTCCCTTGGTGGATGAGGTCTGCTTGGCTGGGAAGAAACCCACTAGTTTGGGCTACCTAGATTCCTGAGAACTACTAGGAGGAAAGGCAAAGTCTGCTGGTCCGAAGAGACTGTGGCCACCCCTTACCCTAGGGACTCAGGCCCAGGGAGATCAGGGTTCTGTCCCTGAGCCTCCGGCTGGAGTTGTTGGAGTTCCTGCAGGGAGGCCCCACCCAGTGAGGAAGGATGGGTCAGAATCAGGCCTGAAGATGCGCTCTGGCCATAGTCTGCCACAGCTTACCTGTTGGGCTGTGGGGGACACCTCTTCGGACAAAGCCATCCAGCTTCCCTGGCTTCAACAGGGGAAAAGAGCAGCCTGGAGCTATAGTGATGGATGCCACCCTCCCCCAACCCAGGGAGCTTACGTGTTAGGCAGTTATGAGCCTCAGTGCTGGCTGCTGCCCCTCTGCCAAGAATCTCAAACCGCTCAGACAGCAAGCAGCAGCAGCTGTGGTGCTGGTCGCCCCTCCACCAGGAAACTGGGCAGGCTTAAGCGGATTCTAGCTGAGAGGCTGTTGAGAATCTGCGCAGCTCTGGGGTTGGGACCTTACGCCCTGGTGGTGTGGGTCCGTGAGTGGGACCTTCCAATCCGTGGGTTGCACAGTTCAGGGGAAAAAGCACAGTTTCCCTGGCTAGGTAGCATGCTCACTCACCACCTCCCTTGGCTGGAGGGTGGGGGCTCCCCTGCCCAGTGTTGCTCTCAGGTGAGCCATTGCACCACACTGCTCTTCCTTCCTCTCCATGGATCACACCCCACCGCCTTGTCAGTTCTGATAAGAGAACCTGATATCTTGGTGGCTGGTACAGGATTCACATGCTAATTATGGTTCTTTCGATGGGAGCCTGAGATCACCACTGCTTTTAGTTGGTCATCTTGGCCCTGCATCCACCAAAACAATCTTGATAAAGAACAAATTTGGTGTTCAAGAATCAAACCTTCATATATGTGCTTTCCACAATTGTTGCTGTAACCAAATGTGAATCAAAATATTTTTTAAATAGCAATACAATAAAATTAGTAAAATTTAAAAAAAAACACAGTATAACAACTATTTATATTAGCATTTAGACTATGTTAGGTATTATAGGTAATTAGGGTTTATTTAAAATGTATGAGGGAATGCCGATAGGTAATATACAAATACTATACCATTTTTTTAATTAAAGACTTGAGTGTCTGCAGATTTTGGTATTTGTGGGGTAGAGTTGCAGGTCCAGGAATCAATTTCCTGTAGATACCAATCTCCTTGGATAAATCTCCTGTCACTCTCTCCCATCAACCCCAGACGGGACCGTCTAGTTGCAGGAAAACAAGCTCAGGGCTCCCACTGATTCTATATTATAGTGAGTTGCCTAATTATTTAATTATATATTACAATGCAGTAATAATAAAATAAAATAAAATGCACAATAAATGTAATGCACTTGAATCATCTAAAAACCACCACTCCCTCCGGCCCGGTGTGTGGAAAAAATGTCTTCCATGAAACAAGTCCCTGGTGCTAAAAAGGTTGAGGACCACTGCTTTAGGCTATGAAGATCTTATGAAGGTTTCAAATCATTGAATTCACTCTTGGAGAATGAAAACATATACTTTGTTACTTTTCCTATGCTACTTATATCAAGAGGAGAGAAACTTGTTATTCCTTGCAGTTTAAGGGTGTTTTTATTACTGGGTGCTCATTGACTGGTTCAATTTCATTAAGGCGGTAAAACCACGGACATGGATGAAAGAAAATGAGCAAAAAGTGACATCAGAGCTTTCTTTGTTTTTTTCTTCCTGTTACTTTTTTTTTTCAGTAAACAAGTCTAACCAAGCATTAAAAGGAGAAATTTATAATTTCTTAAACACTTTCTCAAATCCTGGAAAATTCTATAAACATAATGTCAGTAACTTTCAATTTCTTTAAACTGAATTCCACACAAATTACAGTCATCTGCATAATAAGTACTTAAGAATATAATATCTTTGAAGTCTGTCAAGTTGATCTTTAAAAACCTTTGTTACTCATTTTAGACCCTGCCATTACTGCCCATCAACTAACCTTTTTGTCTTTTACTTACCTTGTATTACAAAACTAACCCAAATTGAGGTGCAAGTGTGACGTTTAAATGGTAAATAATTAAAAAGTAAGTTGCCAACTCATCAGCAGCAGCACATTAATTTGTCACGATTTTACGAACAAATCAATTGTGTCTTTAACAAAAAATAATAATCAACAGCTGTTACAATCAGAGACAAGGTATTCTATTAAAAGTAAATTCCACGGAAAAGCTATTGTGCCTTCTCTAGTCGACAAAAAAGACAATACTCTTGACAAAGCATATTACACAGCAGTGATGTCAACAAAAAGCTTTTAGAATAAAAAATATGAGAGATAACAGTTTATAAGCTGATAAGCTTGTGTGATCTCTCTGCAATATTAATTGGATAGATGTATGAACCGTCCCTATAATCTACTAATGATTTATTGAAAAAGCATGTTTTCAGGCAGCTGTATATATATATAGAATCTTCAACCATAATATCATGCAAATGTTGACTCACACAGTGTATTTTCAAGAAGCTTTTAAAATCAGACTTCCAACCCCTTCTTTGAGTAATACAAGTGGAACCCATGTTTGCTTTGTAACTGACATAAAGGGAAAGCACTTTTCTGAATGTCTCTGGAGCTATCTATCAGTGTGTCCCCTAATATCTAGATGGGTGGGATCAAATAGTTGATTAATACCATCATTTTATTTCTCAGATCATTTGTTCTTCTTACGTTTTATTTCTATATTTTCCTTATCACAAGCAAAGCTTTTCAGCGGCCATTATAATTTCAGTTTTCTGTAGCAGTAAACGGCAAAGCTCAATGTAAGTCCATTGACAGAAAAAAAAAACCCAAAAAAAACCTAATTATAATCATTGACTAATCTTGATCTTTTATATAGTAGAGAAAATTTGAAGATTATGAATTTAATCCTATGGGTCATGTCTCTAAAGCCTTTATTAGATGAAAAGTTATAAAAGCGAATAATATTAAGCATTTCCTACAGAAAATTACAGTTCTTAAAATATATTTGAAATGAAAAAATTCTAACTTAGCTATATGTATAACTCTAACAATGTGGTACTAAATAACTCAGACACTGACTCAATCATTTTTCTTAAATATGTATTTCAAATTTTCAATTTTGTTAGAATTTATGGGCTTTGTGCTCATATCCATAAATTTCTAATTTACTCAAAACTTCAGAAGAAAGGGCAAATATATTTTTGAGAATAATGAACAAATCTTAACTCACATGTACAATCAAGTTCAATTTTCCTCTTTAAAGGATAGCTGTTTCTTCTCTGGCAATATAAACCCAGTATTACATTGGTGGTATATTTTTTCTTCATAATATTTCAGTTCAAATAAGGAAATAAGAGTCAGGAATGTCAAATACTCAGATACAAGAGCAAATACAAGAACTTCAATCCATGAAGTCTGTGTAACTGAATTCAGTTATATTAGGCATATCATGCCAATTAGATTTTCTTGAAATTATGCACTTTCTATATGAAGTGTTGTGTGTCTACTAAGATGACTTTCATCATATTATTTATCATTTAAGCAAAACATGTTTTTAGGTACTTGTCAGGTGAAAGATATATGATAGCTACTAGAGATCCAAAGATGTAAAGATACAGTCCTTGTTCCAAGAAAATCATAAGGGAAACTGATAAGCATATTTTACAATTGTTATATCATGGGTCAAATGTTATGATAAATCTAAGTATGGAATAATGGAATATTGCATAGTATACCATGAACTCACAGTGTTGTTTGGATCTTAGATTGGAAATTTTGCATTATTAAGGTAGCATCAGTAACAAAAATTAATATCATTAAGGAATTATTCTAAGTCAATTATGATTCACTTCAAACAAGGAAATCCTTATTTTGTACCACAGTCCCTGGACTTTTCTGAGATTACATTGTTCTAAAAGTATTTCTGCTATCAACCTATTAACTTTACGTCTAGCACATTAAGTAAATTTCAGCTTTCATCCAGCTTTTCTGCACCAAACACAGAACAGGATGTTTTCAGAGATTTTCAAGATGTTTATAAACAATGTATTAGCTCAGCACTGTATAAAAAGAAATCAGGAAGTACTAAATCCATGGCATTTTAAATATATACACTTACTATTTACTTTGCTTGCCCTTTTGAAAGTTTCAGCTTAAATTTAATGGCTTATGGGATGGAGGCTAGGATACTTGTATACTCTAGGGCTATGGTATATAATTTTGCGATATGTGTTGACAAACAGAAGTGAGGTTCATGAGGAACTAGCTTAGGCTTTACTGTTTTGTCTTTGAAATGAATGTGCACAGAATTGTAAAGGATTGTTCAGATATTTGGAAATTATTTCAGGTATCTAGGGCTAACTCATACATACATAAAATTATTTTTGTAGTGAACTGCTATTTCTTTTCACATAATATAATCAATATATATGCTCAGGTAAGGCACAGCAAATTTATGGGGCAACATTAATTAGTAACTAGTAATAAGTAACTAGACCTCTAGTTACTTTGTAACTGAGAGGCTTCTATTCCTGAATTGCTTGTCTTCACTAAAATGAAAACTCCAAAATCTTAAACAATATACAAATTTTTTTACATGCTATTTTTCCCATAATAGGTAAATATACACTTGTACTCTTGTTACAGTTTTAAAAACGTGTTCCAAAGTTCAGATTGATTCTCAAAATAAGTCATAACAATAACATAGTAAAAAAGATAAGCAATTATTTTAAAATTACTTTAGTAATTATTGGCCAAAGATCAGGAATAATCTTTTTTATCAGGTTTTGATTTATAAGGATCCTCTACTGAGTTTTGAGATGACATATGTATAATTTCTAGAGGCAGAAATCAATCATGAGGGATTTAAAAACAAATAATTAAACATCATTTAAACTGATTTAGCAACCTTTTGTTAGGGATTTTCTCTTTTGTTTCAAATATCAAAGTAGTATACATTCTACATTTTTAACACAGGTCAATAGGTTATATAAAGAATATCATATATTTTAAAATAAAATACAAATGGCTTACTCATCTTACAATTGGAAATGTCATTCAAATGTACATTCCTTACTGAGAGCCAAAGTTGTATTTATCGGTTAAAATAATTTAACTTTGGAGATGCAAGATGAGTTCCATAATAAAGATAAATCATATGATCATATTAATGTAGAATTTCATCAAAATTCAATACCTACTCTTGATAGAAACTCTCAACGTGGAATCCCTTCTAATTTTCTCAAAAATAATGAAGAAAATCTACAAAACACGTATGTTTATCATAATAATGTAGTGATAAAAGACTGAATACTGTTCTCCTAACTTCAGTAACATGGCAAGAATCTTTACTTTTCCACTCATATTCAGTATAGTACTAGAAGTCCTAAGGAATGCAACAGCGCAAGGCGGGGGAGGGAGGGGACGGGGTGGGGGGGCGGGGGTGGGAGGGCGGGGAGGGATGGGGCGGGGAAGGGGAAGAAAGCATGCAGACTGGAAAGCAATCATTGAAATTTTTTTCCTGCTTATAGAATACATGGTGACATATGTAGAAAATACCAAGGAAACTAAACTGAAGATTCCTTTAAATAATATGTGTTCCAACAAGGTGTCAGGATAAGACATCAGCATACAAATAGTTTATTATATTTCTTTATATAAGCAATGCAATATTTTTAACCAAATTTTAAAAATACCATTTACAATGGCTTAAAAAAACTTGACAGATTTAGGTATAGATCAAGGAAGGCATGTGCAGAATTTTTTATGGAACGCTATAAAATCCTAACAAAAATAATGCACAACATTAATAAATAAGCATATTATGTTCAAAAACATACCATGTTTTTGAAGAGCACATATGAGAAAATCTTCATGACCTAGGACTAGCAAAAGTTGTTCTTAGACATGACAAAACACAAAACACACACACATACACACACACACACACACAAAATCTATCAGACAAAAAGTTGATGAAATAAAATTTATCAAAACTAAAATTTTACTTTGAGAAAATCTCTATGATGATGGTAAGGACACATGGCATAAGATGTAGACTTGAGGCAAACACTTGTAAATTGAAAATACAGTTCTAAAATGGTCAAGAAAATTGACAAGATTCTTGACTAAAGAAGATTTCAATGTGGTAAATAAACCCTTTGAAAAATGTTTGAATTAATTAGCGATTAGCAAAACTGAAGTTAAATCATAGTGAGATATTAGTACATATCTATTAAAATAATTAATTTTTAAAAACTGCATAAGAAATCCTGGAATTGTTGCAGAATAATGTTCTCTCTTGTATTCTGCTGATAGAAAAGTAAAATGGAGCACTGACCCTGGAAAAATCATTTTTACGTACATTTTAAAATTAAAATCAATTTTTGAAATAGAAATTTAATTCTTGGGCATTTATCCTACAGAAAAGAAATATATTCACATAAAAAGTTGTATTGTGATGTTCAAAGCAGCATCATGTATAATAGTCCCAACCTGAGAAAAACTGAAATATATTTTATGAGAAAGTGGATAAGAAAATTGTACTACAGTACACCAGATTAGAATACTAAAAACCAACAAATACTTCGAAAAAAACAACAAAAATGTCCTAAATTTATTTTCTAATTTGTATAGGTATAAAGTTTGTATTTAGGTCTGTGATGTATGTAGATATGATTTTGTTATAAGGTGTCAAGTATGAGTAATGTTTTTGTTTTTGTTTTTCCATATAGATGTGTAGTTCTCCAATAACATTGGTTGAAGTCTTCTTTCTTCATTGAACTGCCTTGGCACCTTTGTTGAAAACAATGAACTATACATATGTGTGTTGATCTTATAACTCTATTCTATACTATATGGGTGTCTTTGTCTATTCTTTTTCACTAATGCTACGATGTCTTGATTATTGCTACTCTTAGGAAATCATAAAATCAGGTAACTATTGCAACTTTGTTCTTTTTCCAAACTATTTTTGCTATTCTAAATTCTCTGCTTTTAAATACACATTTTAGAATTATTTGTTCATTGTTGATAATTAGAAATACAATTGAAATTTGTATATTGAGCTCGTATCTGAAAACATTGCTGAACTGTCATTTCTTGGAGGTTTTGTGTAGAGTCCATAGAATTTTTACATGGACAATCAAATCATATTTGATTAGAGAAATTTTTATTTTCCCTTTCCAGTATATAAATAACTATTTCCTCCTTTATTTTAATAGGTTAGACTTCCAATATCACCTCAATGATACTGGTAAAAGTGGATCTCTTTGCCTTGCCACTAATCTTTCAGCAAAACTGTTCAATCTTTCATTATTTAATATGATGTTACCTGTAGGTTTTTTGCAGATTTGCATTAGAATAGACAGTTTAGGGAACTTATCTCCTATTCATAATTTACTGAGAGTTGTTATCATGATCAGATGTTGGCCAAAGTCTTATCTAAATCTATTGAGGTGATCATAGTGCTATTCTTCTACTTTCTGTTAATATGGTGAATTATCATAAATATTGTAAATAATAAATTAGTCTTTAATTATTTATATAAACCCTATCCATTCATGTTTTTTCATATGTATATACATTTTCCATGCTTGAATTCATGTAAAGGGTTTACAAAATTATTAAAAATACAGGTTGAATATTCCTTATCCAAAATGCTGGAGAGTCGAAATGTTTCAGATTTCATACTGTTTTTTTCAGATCTGAGAATATTTGCATATATATAATGAGATATTGTATTAATTCATTCTTGTGCTGCTTTGAATAAATACCCAAGATGAGGTAATTTATAAAGAAAAGAGGTTTTAATTGACTCACAGTTTCATATGATGGGGGAAGCCTCAGGAAACTTACAATCATGGCAGAAGCCACCTCTTTACAGAGCAGCAGGAGAGAGAATGAGTGCAAGCAGGGGAAATGCTAGATGCTTATAAAACCTCAGCTCTCTTGAGACTCTTTCATTATCATGAGAACAGCACAGAGGAAATGGTTCCTATGATTCAATTACCTCCACCTGGTCCCATCCTTGACATGTGGGAATTATGGGGATTACAATTCAAGGTGAGATTTGGGTGGGGACACAGAGCCAAACCATATCAGATATCTTGGGAGTGGCACCCAACTCTAAACATGAAATTCATTTACGTTTAATATACACCTAACACCCAGAGCCTGAAGGTAATTTTTTGCAGTATTTTTAGTAATGTTGTGCATGAAAATTTTGACTGCATTTTTACTGAAACACCTCACATGAGATCAGGTGTGGAATTTTTCACTTGTGGCGTAATGTTGTTGCTCAAAAAGTGTTGGAATTTGGAGTATTTCAAATTTTGAATTTATGGATTAGAGATGCTCGACTTGTATTATATAAAATTATCTTAAGACTCTGTGTGTTAGGTGTATATGAAACACAAGTGGATTTTGTGTTTAGGCGTAGGTCATATCCACAGGATATTTCATTAGGTATGTGCAAATCGCGCCGAATTTGAAAAGGTCCAAAATATGAATGACATTTGGTCTAAAGCATTTCTGATAAAGGATACTCTACCTGTATTTACTTATTATCTTTCAATGTTTGCAGGGATGTTTTTCCTTTCATTACTGATATGAATAATTTGTGCGTTGTGTTTGTGTCTATGTGTGGGGTCAGTTTTGCTAGAGATTAATCACTTTTTCTTTTGAAGAAGCAGGTTTTGTTTCACTGCTATTACCTTGCTGTTCTGATTCCAGTTTAAATACTTTCAGCTCTTATTTACTATTTTCTTTATTCCACTTGCTTTGGACTTAATTTATTCTTCTTTAAATATTTTCCTAAGGTGTATACTTGGATTATTGACTTGGGGCCTGTTTTCTTCAACATGGATTTATTGCTGTTTCTGCTTCAGTACTGATTTATCTGCAACTCACAAATTTTGATACGTTGCATTTGTGATTTTATTTATTTTAAAATATTTTCTAAGATTTCTGAAAACTTTTTTGATCAATGTGTTATTTAAAAATGTTGTGCTTAATTTCCAAATATTTTGGGATTGCTTAAATGTTTCTGTTATTAATTTTTATCTGATAAAATTAATACTTCCATTTTTAACATCAAATAAAAGGTCAACCTGGAAGTAGTGGGGATATGGAGAAATTTCCT
The DNA here is from genome assembly GCF_028885655.2 of Pongo abelii. NCBI lineage: Eukaryota > Metazoa > Chordata > Mammalia > Primates > Hominidae > Pongo > Pongo abelii. The sequence goes on along the minus strand of NC_071999.2, from coordinate 90,787,950 downwards.
TTTTTCTATAAGCCAGATTCTAATAACTAAGGAGGTTGGAATAATTCTGTTGATATTGGTGATGGTGGTAGGGATGCTATACATTTTTTTGGCAAAGTGGAAGTAGACTACAAAGAAATAGCAATGCCAAACCACTTCTTTGTTAGTAACTATAACATCAGCAGCATTCACAGTACCATCAGCAAAGTCAGCATGAATTTCAGAAGTGAATATCTCAGGAAGAAATTGTGACTACTTAGTTCCAAAGAGTTTCAACTGGCAACCATTGAGAAGAATGAGCAGCCCCCAACCAATGTCAGGGTGCAACATTAGCCAAGGTCAGAAGAATACGGTAACTGCTCCTTTCAGAGTTTTAACTTTACCAGTGTTACTTGCAGAAGAACTTGTGGCAGACACTTCAGGTGGAACTAATTTCTAATAAGTGAACTGGCAAAGGCTCATGCATTCATAACTTGATGTTAGGAAAAAGTAAAAGAAATGCAATCCCACTTCATATGGAAAGTCTGCTAAGGGTGAGAACCTACGTATACACTTGTGCTGCACTTCACTTGACTTGATTAACTTTTGAAAGTTTATGCAGATCTAATCAGGTTAGGCTTGAATTAGAGTGCATTTATATTCATAATTATAATCATATCTGAATAAGTAGACCAAGAAGTGGTATATTACATGGTAGGATCCTGGCGTTTTCATAATCCTTTGTCTATTTGTACTTTTCAGTGACCATGTTTTGCTCTATCATCAATAGCAGTACTGAGGCTAAAAATTCTTGATGTAAATCACAAAATGATTTTTTTCTATAAACAAGTTTGGCTTAAACTAAACATACTAGAGACAGTCATGATAAGGAATAAAACATATGTTCAAACAAAAGCAAAAGAAGATTATGAGATTATTATTTCTGAGTGTTTAAAAGGCCTTAAATCTAGGATAGGCTTACTTATTTTTAGAAAGTAACAATTATGCTACTATGGTCTTCAAAGATTTTCATTTGACCTTCTTTGACAGGGATCCCAATAACTTGATCTGATAACACTTGTGATATGTAATTTAAAAATAAGTGCCTGAATTTTTTAATGGGTGATCGGATTAATTCTGTATGATCAATTAGTATATATCAATAATTACTGCACATCTTAGAAAATAAGTTTTATATGGAATTTATAAATTATAACTTAATTAGCCATCAAAAAAGATAAGTGATAACACAGCAGGTGGGTGCGAACCAGGGCAAATTTGATAAGGTCTCACACACCATTAAACAACCTCAACAGTCATTTTAGGGGAAAGAGGTCTGCACTTTCTGTTTTTGCCTTCTCATCGCTTATGCCAGTAGGTCTGTTCATGAAAGAGGCCCATAAATGAATAAAAACAGTCAGATAATACGTTTCCTGTTTTATAGTCATAAATATAATAGCATGTTAATAGATAGTTTATTACGATGAACTCTTTATTACTAAACATAAAATTTGTTATATTTAATACATAGCACCATCTAGTGAAATTTGAGGGAAATGTATCATATATTGAATATAATGCATAACAACATTGCAAATGTTACAGACTAATTCTTATTCATTAAGTATAATTTTAGGTTTCTTCAAGAAATTTCCCAAGGAATAAATAAAATATATGTCTGTATATGTGTGTGCTTATATATATAGAAATAGAGGCAGATATGGCTATAGAGACACTTCATAGTATTAAAATTTATTCTTTTTATATTAATGTTTATAAAATCAGTAAAATGTTCTCATACTCTCTGCTGAACTTTTCTTAGACTGAAAAAGCAGTATAGGATTCTTTTACACACAGTTTTATTCTCACTCCTTTCCTTGGGATCAAACTTGCATGACCATGTAATAAACAACTCAGCATTACCAGCTTCTAGCCCACTTCCTTTCAAGAGACCTCTCAGGTTTGCCACTGATAAAATCCTTGATTAGTTAAAACTGACAGTGCAATATCAAATAGCCCAAGAAGCTTGGATAGGCAAGAGGCTAGGAATTACTAATTGGACTACATTGATTCCTTTTGCTGATTAATATGGTTTGGCTATGTCCCTACCCAAATTTCATCTTGATATGTACCTCTCATAATCCCCAAGTGTCATGGAAGGGACCCGGTGAGAGGTAATTGAATCATGGGGGCAGGTTTTCCCATGCTGTTCTTGTGATAGTAAATGAGTCTCATGAGATCTGATGGTTTTATAAGGGGAAGTGCTCCTGCACACGCTCTTTTGCCTACCACCATGTAAGATGTGCCTTTGCTCCTTCTTAACCTTCCGCCATGATTGTCAGTCCTCCCAAGCCATGTGGAACTGTGAGTCCATTAAGCCTCTTTTTCTTTTTTTTTTTTTTTTTTTTGAGGCAGAGTCTCGCTCAGTCACCCAGGCTGGAGTGCAGTGGCTCGATCTCCGCTCACTGCAAGCTCCGCCTCCTGGGTTCACGCCATTCTCCTGCCTCAGCCTCCCGAGTAGCTGGGACTACAGGCAGCCGCCAACACGCCCAACTAATTTTTTTGTATTTTTTTTAGTAGAGGCGGGGTTTCACCATGTTAGCCAGGATGGTCACGATCTCCTGTCCTCGTGATCGGCCTGCCTAGGCCTCCCGAAGTGCTGGGATTACAGGTGTGAGCCACCGTGCCTGGCCACCTCTTTTTCTTTATAAATTACCCAGTCTTGGGTATTTCTTCACAGCAGTAGAAAAATGGACTAATATGCTGATACACAGCCAGTAGATTACTAGAAAAAATTTTCTTCTAATTTCAAATTAATATTCTTCTTGCTTTTAGAAAGGCTAAAATTGGAAAAAATAAAACGACAAAAAAGTATCCTATTAGGAAGAATATAAAAAATAAGTCAAATATGTTTGTTACAAGGCATAAGATAGGCCAAGTAGGGAGAAGGAAAAAATTGGTTTCCCATATTTCAGCTCAAAAAAACAGCAGAAACCCAAAAATATTTCAATTAGGAGATTCTGTTTAGAAGAAGCCTGTGGTCACAGAGATAAATTGCATTATGTCTGATTAGATTCTTGTAAATAATAAAGCATGATATATTGGATATCAAGTTTAAAATGTCATCTGGACAGTTTCCTGATACAACCTGTACTAACATCTCTGCAAAATATTTATGCAAAAGTGGTTTATCCTCACAAAAGCTTGAATACTAAATTTAGAGATGCAATCAAATTATTTTTTCTAGGGTACAAATTATAATTTATACTTGTGGCATTCTCTTTGGCATGGCCAATTTTGGTGAACAGTTTAAGTATACATATATAAGACAAATTCCTACTTACTGTTCTCAGGGAATCAAAAACAATTAATTAGTACGTACACAATGTCAACTGCACAGAGAACAGGGCCTGGATAATCTTTTCAGGTGCAGAGGAGCCTGGATTGCGATCCACTGTGGAAGGTAAGCTGCCTGCTTTCTGCAACATGATAAATGGCTTTGGGTAAAAGGGGAAAGCAGAATGAGTGTTCCTTGTGTTAAGTTTTGCTAAACAGCAAAGCTTAGTAATCACTGTAATTAAGCTCCTACTGAAAAGAGTGGCATACACCTTTATTGGTCATAGTTAGAAACATGATGTCAGATATAAGACTCAGGAAATACTTAGCAAAGGAGTATAGCAATTACCCAGAACAAGGAATGACTTAGATGACAAACAGCTTTCAGGAAATATTTATGCAAAATAGAGGCATTGTTTGGTACTGTCAGAGTGTGTCCCTCTGCTGGTAATGTTAGAGGTTTTATTCTTTTGGCAATAATGAAAGAGGTCCCTATGCTGAAAATTGATGTGGAGAAAACTGTATACCCAATTCTCCACGCACAAGCTGGTGTATTTGATCTTATTGATTTGGCTTACGTCCTGAAAACCAATTCTATTTTTTTAGCAACCTTTTCAATACAAACATAATCTTTTGTTTTGTTTTATTTTACATAGAGTCTTGATCTGTTTCCCAGGCTGAAGAGAGCGGTATGATTATAGGTTATATGATATTGCAACTTTGAACTCCTAGGCTCAAGGAATTCTCCTGTTTTAGCCTCTGGAGTAGCTGGGACTATAGACATGTGAAATGACACCCAGCTAATTGTTCCTTTTTTTATTTTTTATTTTTTGTACAGATGGGGATCTCACTTTGTTGCCCAAGGCTGGTCTCTAACTCCGGGCTCCAAGTGATCCTCCCACCTCAACCTTCCAAAGTGCTGGGATTACAGGTGTGAGCCACTGCACCTGACCCCAAATGTAATACTTAACAGAGAGCTCTACAGAATTCTAATTACAATGAAGAGAATTCATGATTCTCATTGAATTGTCTGCCGCTTTCATCACTTTCATCACCACCAATCCATTAATCTGTAACCTAATTTAGATACTTAGGGATTATGAGTGTGTATTTTGTTCTGTTCTTATTTACCATGTTGAAATAGCTCTTTTCATTAGCCAAGCACCACACCTAGGAATGTAGATCAAATTTAACTTCCCTAAGGATGTTTAAGCATATGGTTTTTTTGTTGTGAGACACAAAAGAAGTAAACTGTAATATTCATATCACTAGTATTTTGAATTATGTGTCTTTTTATCAGGAAAAGTATACACAAAGTTATCTTGAATATATATATATATATATATATATAGGAATCTTTATTTCTTTATCTTTGTTTCTGCTAAATTAGACATAGTCTGTAACATAAACAAGGTCACATTATTTATTACTGACAAATTTTACACTTGCAATAAAGTTCTTTCATTAATTTCTTTCTCCTAACAAAATTCTAAGCTTGTTAAAAGTAGGCAAAATTAGTTTACTCACCAATGCCTACCTAAAATCGTCTGGCATGGGCATTTATCTTGAGGGGAAATGGAAGAAAATAAATTATATATTTTTATATATTAGAAATAATACTTTAATGTATTTACATTTTTCTTCATTATAGTAAATACAGTTTGCTGATCTAAAAAATCATAAAATATTTTAAAAACAACAACAGAAAGTATTGACTCCACTTTAATTCTGATAAGGCATCATGATGAATATTATGCTCTTTATCCTTGTTTACGTAAATCACCCCTAGAAGCATCGGAATTCCAGGCCTCTGTTTATCTACTTCCCCATAATTGTCTGCACTTTTAATATACCTCTGCACAGAATTTACTTCCTCACCTCTCATGCTCCCTACATTTAAAAATTAGTATAATATACAATCTGAAACTTACCATCCATCTTCATGAAAATCCCTAAATCATTAACTTATTATCTGAACGATCCTACATCTCCACCAAGGACAATGCTACCTTCAAAATTTTTGATTACGTAACTGCATTTTCTCTCCTCTCTGTGATTGTACAAATGAGCCCAGAAGCGTGGTATAGACTTTTTTTGTTTTTCTTTAACCTTATTCCTGATTTCAAAAGCAATTTCATTCCTCCTTATTAATGCCCCTAATTTTGAATCTCATGTTATTAATTTATATACTGTAAAATATCTCTCTTGGTTGTAAAGCCTACTAATATGAACTTTATTTATCTTTAATTTTCAGTCAATAACAAAGTGCCAGACAAAATGAATAAAAATACTTCCATCAAAGATCATCACAAAATTCTGATTAGGGAAGAAAAAGGTTTCTAAAATAATTAAAAGAGAAAAAAGGGGGGTGCTCTAAATGATCAAGTATCAAAATGGAATGAAATTTTTAACAGCAGGACTGGAAGCTGATTAAAATGGAAAACACATTGAAATTCTTTAGAAAAAAATATATATGTACTTAGAACTCTATGTCTGGTCAAAGTATTAAGTGTAGATTAAATATGGAAACTCTCTAAGAACTGCTTTCCATTTAGTATGTCATGTGGCTACTGGCAGATGTTTTCAATTAATGTACTGATTTGTGAAAAATGAAGACACTGAATACAGAAAATGGGAAATTTATGATAAAAGGGCAATAAAGATAATTATCAGGAGCAAATACATCCATTAGATAGGTTGACAGATAACATAGATGATCCCAGTTAAATTTCAATTCCAGATAAACTATTTTTAAGCGTAAATACGTCCCAATTAGTGGATGATCCATATTTATAATAAAATGTTAGTCATTTATTTAAATTTCAAATTTAACTGATTTTATTTCTTTCTTTGTTAATTTGTCTACTGAACCTAAGTAACCTTATCCAGGAAGGACATTACCAAGAAATGAAACTTCTAGATGGTGTGATGTTTAAGTATTTTTTATTTTTATTTTTATTTGTTAAATTTTACTTTAAGTCTTGGATACATGTGCAGAACATGCATATTTGTTATATAGGTACACATGTGCCATGGTGGTTTGCTGCACCTATCAACCCATCATCTAGGTTTTAAGCACCACATGCATCAATAAACATGTATGAAATGAAAATTAAAAACATATTTGTACAAACAATGGGGTTGTAATGCAAAAATGGAATAGGATACCCTATTATGCTTTGAAAATAAGACTTGTATCATTGCACGTTTACATTTATTTTAAATTATGCTTTTTAAAAATACAACTCTATGAATATGTCATCTATTAATATATTAATATTATACATCCTTCATGCTCAGTAACTTGAAAGTAAGTTTCATGTGATACATTTTTATTATGTGAAGATTATGCTTGAAGATACATTGTTAATAGGCATAAACTATTTTACTAACTTCTCCTTTTTGAGAAATAAAGATACTCAACAAATACATAACAACGTAGGCTGGCCATGGTGGCTTATGCCTGTAATCCCAGCTACTCAAGAGGCTGAGGCTGGAGAATCACTTGAACCTGAGAGAGGGAGGTTGGAGAGAGCCAAGACTGTGCCATTGCACTCCAACCTGGGTGAAAGAATAAGATTCCTTATCAAAAAAAAAAAAAAAAAAAAAAGACAAACAAGATCATAACAATGCAAATATAAATCTTAAATACCTTAGAGATCTTCCCCTGCTAAGAAAAGACAAATACTTCAGCCAGAACCAAAATAATTTTTATATATTACTGGTAAATGGTATAGACCCATGGGGCACTGATTTAAAACAAATGTCATAACAGAACCTTTTTTTGTAATTCCTTTCATGAATGGGATAAAATAATGAAAGATACAAGCACACCATTAAACTTTTATCAAGAGTCTGCTGAAAACTGTAAAGTGGTCCAGGATATTCGTAGTGTGTAAACATATCTCTTCTCACAAGGGTTGTCCTCTGTCCATTTTCAAACACTTTCAAGTCAGATAAAATAGTGGACATTATTTTAAGATTCAATAAAAGAGTAAATCGATGAACATCGATGAAGGTGGAGGTTGGAAGAATGTGATTTGAGGCTAAGTCATTCAAATACATGAATTCAAAATTGTATATGGAATACTATATATTATATATAGTATACATGCTATGTTTAATAAACCTTTAAACCTTGAGATGTTAATATTATTCCATTTTATAATTGAGGAACTACACTTTTAAGGAGTTCACATTTTCTATTCATATCCTAACATATCTTCAGTCTAAACTGTAATTCTCATTGCTTTAGAATTGTGGTTTTACACTCCAAAATTAAAATATTCCTAATGGCTATATCATCCATTTCATTGTGGGTAAATCAAGCTTACTAACAGAGATGGAACTTGAACAGTTTCACAAAATTAACCGTTAAAAATGTACTTGTTATATATATTCTATGTTAGTTTTATATTTCTCTCTTTCTTTTGGCTTCACATAGATAAATCTGATATTGGATAGGTAGAGTGAGCGGTAAGTCGGAGGAGTCAGGGAAAGGCTGGGCTGTCCACTAGTAAATTACTGTAATAATGAAGGCTGGTATTTCTATCTGGGCTTGTCTGATAGATGACAAGGAACTATATTCTAAAATTGGCTTTGTCAATTCATCCTAACCTAAAAACAAAACATTTACTGCAATGTCTAGGTCTGTACATTTTCATATAGTGTAGCAACTGAAAAATTCCAGTTGTTGGGTAATTTTTGATGCCTGGGTTATTCTTCATTTCAGCTATTTAGGTCTGCTTAAAGTAAAAATGAATAGAATAAAAAACATGGGAAGATTATTAGTTTACATTTTCATCTGAACAATTATTGAATGTGAATGTTTTGATAAAGTGTACCTGTAGGAAAATTAATGATCTATATGTGTTAAGTGCTTGGGTTCATCAAAATAACTTATTTATATGTAGGCAGGAAAGACCAATGCTTATATAATGTGATTTGAAGGATCTAAGAATCAATCTCTGTGAAAATACTACTCAGTTTCCTCTGATACATAAGCAAAAGTTTGATTTCCAGTAGAAATCAGAATATATTTTTATATTTATTTTAACCACATTTCCTAATAATCTTTTAAAATATAACTATCTTCTAGTGAAGTAGCATATTAAATTCATGACAATTAAAATGATCACATTGGTGCCCATTATTTATTAAGATAATATAATTTTGTCATATATATATAATGAGTAATCATGTAGCTTAAAAGTTTGTTGAGTAGCTCCCAAGATCTTGAGGAGGGCTAGAGAACTGGGCTTGGACACTTCCTAGACAATAAAAGTGATCACAGTCAAGCACAGGACTGTTGAGTGAAGATTCGCTGCTCCTACCAACAGGCATAGACACGGTGGATTGCCTTCACCCTGCTCTTGACCCACAGTTCTAGGGTTACTCTTGCCACCTTTATTCTATGAACTGGAGATGGATCCTACTGATTCCCCACCATAAATAACGGCCATGGACGTTTATTTTATTTGGTTCTAATTCAATGTCTGGGACAGGTGCATGAGATTGGTGGATTCTAGTTTCCAAGCACACACACTAACAGCAAGAGAGATTTGGGAAGCAAGAATCCAAAAATTTCAAATTCTATTGTTAGAAGTAGGCATTTTGTTATAGTGGAAAAAATGCATGTCACATTAATTTAATAAGAAGCAAAAAAAATAGTAAGATGGTTTCAACATCATCAACTTTGGCTGTGCAATAATAGTATAATCATTTGTTCTTTTCTTTATACTTCTAAAATCATACATTTTTTCTAACATAATGCAATTATTTCTTGTACAAATACATCTTAATCTTCCAATCGAAAGGGTTAAAGCAAATTACTATGAATTACCGAAACCAATGTAAGACCATAATCATCCAGTCATGCCCATTAAAATCTTGCTTTTGTTAAAATGTTATCTTGATATTATCAACAACATACACCCTTTATTGAATAAAAAAGAAAATGAAGTGTACAGAAGAGGGAAAGTATTTGCCTAATATAGCTACGCATATGACAGAGCAAGAAAGGAAATATGAGTTAATGCTCATAAGTCTTCATTTTTAAATTGTCAATGATTATAGTTGTTTTTTATTACTGCCTTGGTTTGCTATTCACACCACAAGTCCTGTACCACAGCCAACAACTCAGTTGTTAAGTTTTTGCCCCGTGAAGTAATGTGTCTATCTATATATCTTCATGAATTTTTATCAGCCTTATTGATATATAATTAACAAATATAGATTGTATATATTAAAGATGTACAACTGATGTTTTGATATATGTATATATTGTAAAATAATCACCATATTGAAACTCACATATCTATCTCTTCACATGATTACTTTGTGGTGAGAACTCTTAAGATTTACCTGCTTAGCAAATTTTAGGCCTATGGTATACAATAATGTTAGTTAAAACCACATTGATATACATTAGATCTCCAGAACTCATTCGTCTTGCATAACTGAAATTTTGTACCCTGTGACAAACATCTCCCATCTCTCCCTACCCTGAGCCACTGAAAACCACCATTTTACTCTATGCTGCTGTGAGTTTGACTATTGTAGATTCCACATGTAAGTGAGATCACACAGTATTTATCTTTCTGTGTGTCTGGCTTATTTCGCCTCACATAATTGCCTCCAGATTTATCTACATTGTCACAAAAGGCAGGATTTCCTTCTTTGTTAAGCCTAAATATTATTTTGTTACATATCTTGTATAGCACGATTTTTTTAATCCATTTGTCAACAGACATTTAGGTTGTTTCCGTATCTTGGCTATTGTCGATGGTGGGGCAATTAGCATGGGGATATAAATATCTCTCTGAGGCACTGATTTTAATTTCTTTGTCTGCATAACCAGAAATAGGTTTGCTGAATCATACGGTATTTCTATTTTTAATTTCTTGAGAAACCTCTCTACTATTTCCATAATGGCTGTACTAACTTACTTTCCCACCAACAGTACACAAGCATTTTTTTTCATCCACATCCTTGTCAACACTTATCTTTTGTCTTTTTGATAATAGACATTCCAACAGGTGTCAGCTGATAATCTCATTGTGTTTTCTTCACTCTTAAGGAATCTGAATTTTTATTGCCTCTGACTGTGTAAGGTGGTTGTGTTTTTTTAAAGCTGTACCATTTCACTTACCATCAGAAATATAAACCTAGCACCTTAATGTATACTCTCTAAGAAGCAGACCCAGCCTCTAGAATTCAAGTAAAAGTAGTTGATTTGGAAAATGAAATGATTAAGGAAGTGGGGAATTGATAATAGAATAAACACCTATTAATGACTGTAGTATTAAGACAGCTACCCTAAAGTGCTATTCAGGCTTAATCCACTGGGGAAACACTGGGAAAGGATGCAAACGCACACTTCTATCAGCCCCATTCACAGTGTCAAGTATCTGTGGTTTTTATACCCTAACTCCTAAGCATCATTGGTGAGGGCTGCTCCTGGGTGCTATATTTCCCTGCATATCCCGCCTGCTGCCAAAACTATGTAGGAAACTGATCTTTCCAAAATCCAAGGGAAAGGAGTTTTCAGCTTCGGGTATGCAGATACTGTTGAAAATCACCCAGAGAATGTGAAAGGTCTAGGGAAAATGGACCAGACATTGCCAGGGTGAGCTACATTTTGGGGTTCTCTTGGGCTTAAATTATTTTTCTTCTCCTTGTATTCAGTAGTAACAAACACTACAGATTACATCACTGATGACTTCACAAACACAGGACATTCATACTGTCACTCAAACTGCTACAACTGCAGCTACAGGAACTGGCTGCAGCTGCCACTGTCCCCTTGTCATCCTTGACTTCTTACATGATTAAATTTTAATTCAAGTCTATGGTAGGTGTGTTTGATTGGTGAAGCCTATATCAAGGATTTTACTGTGTATTAAAGGGCTTAAAAGATAAATATCAGTAGTTTTCACAGTTTAAAATAATATGAAGCAGTCTCTGCTTTACAATTCAGTGATTCTCCAAAAGTAGGAAGGAAATTCAACTGCAGAGAAACTTAAGTGAATGAAAATTCAAGTACAATCATCTTACATAAATTGTTTTTATTTCTTTCTCTCAGGATAACTTTCACAGAGGTAATGGAATTTTTATTAGAAGAAAGAAATCTAAGCAATGTACCACAGTCTGAAGGTTAATTATGTAGTGAAGAATAAACAACGGGCATTCCAAATATTGATTTTCTGTTTCTAAAACTATTACTTGTTCAGGTGGTTAAGTAGATTATGTTATTGGCAACCATCTGCACTTCTCCCTGGATTACACCTTTTGCCATAACCTGAAGGGCCCTTCAAACATGAACAGTGTGCAGTTTTCTGTTTCTTCACATTAGCCTCAGCCATGAAATATGCTTTGGCCAACAGAATGAAGCAAAAGTGATGATGGGCCAGTTCTAAACATACGCTACAAGGGTCCCTACGTGTTTTCACCCGTGCATAAGCTCCTCTGAAATTGCCGTGAGAGTGAGAACATTCCTAGTAAGTTCATGGGACTGAGGTGTGGATTAGGGACCCTTGAAGCAGAGCCACCCACAGCTGAGCTCAAGCTAGATAAATGAACCACAGCTAGACACAAACAAATATGAGCCCAATTCATACCAGTAGAGATGCACATTATCACAAAATTTAGGTCAACTGACCTCAGTCTGACTCAAGAGCTAAAACATTATTGTATGTTCGTTATATTTCTATGGGTGATTTTCCACACAGAATTTTTGTTTCTATAGCTAATACCTCATGCTACCAAGAAAGGGAATATGAAATCTACAATTCTTCTCAGGAATGCCATTGTACATGTTCCCTTCCTCTTTACTCTGCTGTGTGATCTTTTTATTAAGCCAAACTTGTAAATACCTAAGATGGTTAAAGGAGTGTTCTTTCCAAGCATCTTGAATATGTGAACAGTGATAAGTCAATAAACAAACAGGTATGTCAATACATTGGCAACTTAAAGGATACACATAGTTTCTTCTTTAGTATGCAATATAGTTTGACTGTGTCCCCACCCAAATCTCATCTTGAATTGTAGCTTCCATAATCCCTACATGTTGTGGGAGGGACCTGGTAAGAGGTAATAAATCATGGGGGCGGGTTTTTCCTGTGCTGTTGTGATGACAACGAATAAGTCTCACAAGATTTGATGGTTTTATAAAGGGGAGTTCCCCTGCACTTGCTCTCTTGCCTGCCGCCATGTAAGATGTGACTCTGCTCCTCATTCACCTTCTGCCATGATTGTGAGGCCTCCCCAGCCATGTGGAACTGTAAGTCAAATAAACCTCTTTCCTTTATAAACTACCTAGCCTCAGGTATTTTTTTATTAGCAGCATGAGAACAGACTAGTACAGTATGTGAAAAAATAAAAATGGAGAAGCATTTTAAAGAAATTTGTGTTTTATAAATAAAGAAAACCTTCATTTACCTCACAAACCAGATGATTTTTTTGTCTGCTGATTTTACAAAAATTATCTTCAATAAAAAGAAATGAATTTTATTAGTGTAGCAAAATTAAATTATTTTTCTCTGTTCTAGTCCACAGTTTTGTCTTTTGAGACAAAAATGATTTTTTAAAAAATATATATTTGTTTATGTTTCTTGAGTTCCAGAATAATGTCAGGCAAAACAATCAATAGTATTTAAATCATTATAATATTGCTCTTTAATACCATACAACTTAAAAAGTTGATTTAACACCAGGCTGAGTACAGAGTAGTTACACGTAAATGTAACAAGTTAGAAAAAAAGAGAGAGAGATACAAAGAAATATGAAATCAGAAAGAAGGTCAAATTGACAAAAGAGGGAAAATGTTGGGGCCCAAAGTACTCAAAGGAGAAAAATGGAAGGTTGATTGAGATGAGGAAAAAAGATGACTGTAGAGCAATCTATCATTGAAGAGGTAGACTGACAAAGAGAAGGAAAAGGTTCTTAGGCAATTGCACAGCATTTGAGTGAGACATCTATCACTTCCATCTCTCTTTATTTTTATCTTGATCAGTAGGATTTTGAAGTTTATTGTGAGGTGCACGAGGTTTCTTCTTAATAACATCAATGTTCTTATAAGTTCCTAAACAATATTTATATCTGTGCCATTCTTATATATCCATCCTACTTTAAACGTATATTGTTTAACACATTGTTCAAACATACTCTTCATACTCTAATTTTACGGTAAATTTCCTAATAAAAAACCCTGATATTAGTTTGTTGTGTTTTGTGCTTTTTGTTACCCTTTGTAAAGGAGTACTAGGACATATTTTTGTAAACTTACCAATCTTTTTATGTGAGGTGGTGACCCCAAAATATACGACCTCTGAAATATTTAATACCCATTATCCACTATGTGACCTCACTGTCTCTCACGGCATTGAAAGCTGACTTTAATGTCCTATAATCTAGAATTGTAATATGATTTGTTTCTTGCATTTAGTCCTTCTTCGTGCTTCTACTCAGTTCTTTTTCTTTCCCTGAAGTAGACTTATAAAGTTTCATTTGTTTACTAACGTGCTCCAAACTACAGTCATCTTGTTTGTTCTCAGCTGATTGTCTCATTTTCTATTTTAAAAGTGGGAAACCAAAGTGAACTTGTTCTTCACCTACAACAATCTTCACATCCTCAACCATCCTCCCCTCATGTCCATGTGGAAGAGGCTGGCGGCTGCTCTCACACTCAATATCTCATTTCCTGTGTTCTCTATCACCTGCGTGCCTCCCACACCTGTGGGATGTTGTACCACTGAACATGTACTCGTGATGATTCTTTAGCCACTACTTTTCGCTGGCTCTTTGACCTCAGTATTTAAGATTTATGCTCCTCCCATCCTAAAATATGAAACGAAACACAAGATATGAAACAAAACGCAGGCATTTTCTCCACTGTTTCTGCTCTATACTTTTAACCTTTTCGCAGCCAGATGTCTTGAAAAGAGAGTTTGAAGCACACTATCTTTACTTCCATTGATACGGGAGACGGGTAGGGAAGTGCTGGGTAGAGAAGGGCGGGTGCCTGGCTGGGGCTCCACTCCAGGACCTGTGCCCACGGACCTAGGTGAAGACAGACATTTGTTTTCTTGCACAAATGTTGCATTTCCCAAGACCACCCTGGCCCGCCACGCCCCCATCCTGTGCCTATAAAAACCCCAATACCTAGTGGGTACACACAAGTGGCTGAACGTCAAGAGGAACACACTGGCGTAAGAGCACATCAGTAGGGACCATTAGGCTGGCAGGCCATCAACCAGTGGGAAGATGTAGAGTTCGGCCGGGGCAGTCAGAGGAGAGCCTAGCCGCTGAGCAGCCCAACTACAGAAAAAAACCACCTTTCCACTCTATCTCCCTTCTGGCTCCCGCATCTGCTGAGAGCTACTTCTACTCAGTAAAACCTTGCATTCATTCTCCAAGCCCACAGGTGATCCTATTCTTCTGGTACACCAAGGCAGAAAACCCCAGGACACAGAAAGCCCTCTGTCCTTGTGATAAGGTAGGGGTCTAACTGAGCTAACACAAGCCGCCTACAGACAGCTAACCTAAAAGAGCACCCTGTAACACATGCCCACTGGGTGTTCAGGAGCTGTAAACATTCATCTCTAGACGCTGCTATGGGATCAGAGCCTCACAGCCTGCCCGTCTGCATGCTTCCCTTAGGGGCTTGAGCAACGGGGCACCGAAGAAGTGAGCTACACCCCCACCTCACGCCCTACTAGGGGGATAAGGGAACTTTTCCCGTTTCACCACAGCACTGGTACCTCAGCTCCTTGGGGTTAGCTCCAGCCTCCACTAATCCCTAGATACTGAACTATCACTCCATCTTGAGGTTCAAACTTTTATCGAAATTCTATTTGTGATAGACAACTGGCAGTCTCACAGGATGCTCAACTTCAAAATATACAAAATTAGCTTGTATTAATCAATCATCTTGTTGGTTCTTCTAATACTAGTTTAGTAATGACATTTCAATTCTATAAATTACACAGGTTACAATCTTCTTTTAATTAACTTATTTTTTTATTTTCTTTGAGAGGGAGTTTCGCTCTGTCACCCAGGCTGGAGTGCAGTGGCGCGATCTCGGCTCACTGCAAGCTCTGTTTCCTAGGTTCACACCATTCTCCCTCCTCAGCCTCCCGAGTAGCTGGGACTACAGGCACCCACCACCATGCTCGGCTAATTTTTTTGTATTTTTTTAGTAGAAATGGGGTTTCACCGTGTTAGCCAGGATGGTCTCGATCTCCTGACCTCGTGATCCACCCGTCTCGTCCTCCCAAAGTGCTGGGATTACAGGCGTGAGCCACCGCACCCGGCCTACACAGGTTACAATCTTAAGACTCATTACAGAGTCCTTTCTGCAATGTAATTTCTTCTGTTGAAATACTTTATCATTCTTACACTTTTTGCATTTCTCAGCTCTGTTTCCACAACTCCACCAAAGGCCTTAAAAACTACGTCCTTAAGTGGATAGTCGCTCCTTTCCTTGTTTTGTGTTTCACTCCCCTCCCTCCCAGCCACAAATCATTCCTCTCATGCAATTTGAGTTCCTAAATTACAAATCTGATCAGGGAATTTCCCATGCATTAATTCTTCAATGACAACAAAGTTCAAATATAAGCGAGTACTTCTTCAGCATGTCACTCAAGCTGCATAGGAGGATACAGCTCACACACAGTGTCATGGTCTCCACCCATTCTACTTGCCCATTCATTTTTCTCTCCCTCCTCGATTGTTTCATTCCTCCCTCTTGGAATCCTTAACATAAATGGCATTGCTCAGAGAGAATTTTTGGACCACTTTCTTTTATTTTATGCTCCCTTAACATGCTGAACTTCTTTTACACAGTCAAACTACAATATTAATTTTTAAATTAATATTAATTTTATATGTATTTTTCATTAACTTTACCTGAAATATTTACACTCAGTAGTTGACGCCAATTTGTTCTTTATTGATTATTTATACTCCAGCACCTAATAAATTATCTTAACTTGTTGAGTAAAGGAGGTTAACTCTATCTAAGCAACACTGACAAAGTCTTCCATAGATTTAGAAAGGCAAGGATATAACATAATTTTTGCTACAGAATTTTTTCTCACTCCAATGCATAGTAATAGCAAAATACTGAGGCTGGTGGATGTTTTGTGAGACAAAGAGGTTATCTAGATAATATGGTGGCTCAGACCAGAGAAGTGGCAGGGAAATAGAAAAGATTAGACAGATCCCATAAAATGTAAGTGGTAAGATTAGTAAGGCATGACAAGAGCTGATACATGGAATGGGGAAGAGGGAGACGGACAGCTTGAAAAAATCGAGTTTACCACTTGATACAATCAGTTGGACGGCGATGTTAGAGAACAGAGGAGAAAAGCTAGTTTGTATAATGCAGATATTTTCTCTTGCCATATGGCAACAGACATGAATTCTACTGAGTAGAATTCATGTTAAAGCAAGAGTTCTAATGTTGTTTTCTTCTTTAATTAAATATCCAACATAGTATAAGGATTATGTACAATAAAAAAAGATATGTATCACTAATTAAGACAGATTTTCAAAGCAACTTTTATTCTATTTTAGATTTATTAAACACTAATAGTCTCTCAAAGAAAGCTTCATTAAATGTGCCTGAGATGATTCTAAGAAAAGTTCTAATTCAAAGAGTAACTCACCATGATCTTGAATTTTACTTTTCCTACACAAATATGATTTGCAATAATGAAAACATGATTTTTGCCACTCTTAACATTTTTATAAAGATATGTCTTACAGTGCCCCAAAATGTTTCTAAATATTCTGTATTCATGTCTTTTTACCATTTCTTTTTGCCTATTTAGAAGTGTAAACTTGGTTCAAATAGCGAGTCTGTGCTGCCACCTGCTGGAAAGTGTGAGAAAATTATCTGTTTGTATGTATGCTGCATTAAATAAGAAAACTCAGGTAATGTTCAGGATATTTTTTTCCTAATAAAAGATTATCAAAATGGGGCCGGGCGCGGTGGCTCACTCCTGTAATCCCAGCACTTTGAGAGGCCAAGGCGGGCGGATCACCTGAGGTCGGGAGTTCGAGACCAGCCTGTTCAACAAAGAGAAGCCCGGTCTCTACTAAAAATACAAAATTAGCCGGAAGTGGTGGCGCATGCCTGTAATCCCAGCTACAGGCTGAGGGAGGAGAATTGCTTGAACCCGGGAGGCGGAGGTTGCAGTGAGGCGAGATCACGCCATTGCACTCCAGTCTGGGCAACAAGAGCGAAACTCCATCTCAAAAAGCAAAAAAAACAAGTATCAAAATGGAAAAAGCTATGACTCAATGTATGTCAATATATCCTTTGGTTGTAATAAAATTTATTTTATGCTGCGTTACCACTGTCCTCTCCATGACCTAACTTGAGGTTTATTATTTTTTTTGTGGAAGCATATGCGTTAAAGAAATTAGAGTTTTATGTTGACTAGGAACTAATTCATGTGGTTGTAAATATTTCCATTAATGAAAGCAATAAATATTCTTCAACCACCCCTGAGTACATGAAAAGGTGTGTGAAGGAGGAGAAAGAGCAATGAATGGTTCAACATGGCAAAATGGATTTCGAATTTGTAGGTAGTGTAGGGATTCAGGATAGGTTCAGGATTTGTCATGATTTGAATCACAACTCGGAAGCTTGCTAAAAGTGAATGTGGAAAATTTACTGTCTTAGTTGGTTTTCATAGTGCTACAAAGAACTGTCTGAGACTGGGTAGTTTATGAAGAAAGGAGATTTAATTGACTTGCAGTTCCCCAGGCTGTACAGAAAGCATGGCTGAGAGGCCTCAGGCAATTTACAATCATGGCGGAAGGCAAAGGGGAAGCAAGCACATCTTACCATGGTGGAGTAGGAGAGAGAAAACAAAGAAGGAAATGATACGTTTTAACAATCAGATCTCATGAGAACTCTGTCACAAGGACAGCAAGGGAGAAGTCCACCCCATGATTCAATCACCTCACCTCTCAACAGGCCTCTCCATCAACATGTGCCCATTACAATTCAACATGAGATTTGGGTAGGGACAAAGAGCCAAAACATATCAGTTACTATTCCATTTCAGATTCATATTCTTTGTACTTAAAATCAGAGTACATTATAATTTATAACATAAAACATATGCAAAAATTAAGTAATTCCTGGACAGCAATCACACAGTGCCTGAAACATTGAAAACAATAACAACTATAAAAAATGTATCCAGAAATAACATTTTGGATTAGTAAAAAACATTACCACAGTTTATATAATGTTTTAAAAATATAAACTAAACACAATTGATTGTAGACTTTCTGGTGGTACATACTTGTATTTGAAATCAAATAAGCCTTTATTATTCTGACTAGGATACTTTACTAGTAAAGGCACACGTAAGAATCAGGTCTAGTAGACATATTAAAATTTAATTTTAAGTAACCCTTACTTTTGCTTATACTGCAATATAATGATAAGTAAATATATGCATGGGGCTTTCATAGACCTGAGTGGATTAACTCAACTATCTTTGTATTTTAATGACTGTCTAACTTGGATTTCACTTGGTCATGCTAAAATGGCAATTTTTAATGTTTCTGATTGATGCCAAAACTTATAATCCCAGGTTTCACAAAGTTCTGTCTGTAAATCATTGATGCTTCATTTTCATCCATGATATTAGTTTTCCATTGCTAAAATAAGAGATAACCATAAACTCAGTCACTTAATATAGCACATCTTTATTATCTTATGGTTTTATAAATCAAGTCCAGTGCAAATATCACTGGGTTAAACTCAAGTATTTGGAGAACTATCTTCACTTCCGGAAGCTTTAGAATATGTCATTTCTTTGCCTTTTGTAGATTTTATAGGATACTTGTATTCATTCCTTTGTGACTTTTTCATCTTCAAAGTGAACAACATTGCATCCTTCAGACCACTCCTTGAAAATTACATTCCCTCCCTTTCTCTTTCCTGCTACTCTTCCACTTTAAAGGGCTCTTGTGGTAGCGTAGGATATACCCACATTAACAACGTAAGTTTAGAATCATAATCACACCCACAAAGTCCCTTTTACTATGAAAAGTAATATATTCACAAGTTCTAGTGTTTAGAGGTTTAGAGAAGGAATTTATCTAGAGGGACATTAACTACCACATATGTCAAGTGATATCAAGTGGGCAGTTTACAGACATAATAAAAGATAGTTTTGGCATATATTTCATAATTTTAAAATACTATTATTTTCATAGAAATAACAGAGTCTTAATCACTATATGTGAAATTATTTTTTAGTGAGAAAAGTGATGAATAATTTATTTATGTTTGTTTATATTTTTTGGTCCAAGATCAAGTTAAAAATACATAAAACAGAAGCATCATTTTGGAACATTACGGAAGCCACAATTTAAGATGGAAACATGTACTTGTCTAATAACATGGTTCAATTATGGAATGAAACTAAATATGCATTTTGGTATTATGAGGTGTGTAGGGCAGACAATAAGTTCTACACATATAGAAAAATATGTGGCAAGGCGCGGTGGCTCACGCCTGTAATCCTAGCACTTTGGGAGGCAGAGGCAGGCAGATCACCTGAGATCAGGAGTTTGAGACCAGCCTGACCAACATGGAGAAACCCCATCTCTACTAAAAATATAAAATTAGCCAGGCATGGTGGTGTACATGCCTGTAATCCCAGCTACTCGGGAGGCTGAGGCAGGAGAATTGCTTGAACCCAGGAGGCAGAGGTTGCCATGAGCCTAGATCGTTCCATTGCACTCCACCCTGAGCAACAAGAGTGAAACTCTGTCTCAAAAAAAAAAACAGAAAAGAAAAAAAGAAAAAATATATATATCAAAGCGAGGTGTGTTGACTTTTAATCTTGAAGGTTATACTATACAACTACAGTCTTTTGAAGCTCAGGTTACATTGGAAACCTCTTTTTAAAATAAAACTTTAATTCAATTTTTAAGAATTAACAATAAACTACATAAAATATACAGATAAAAATATAAATTCAACCAGAATTTTACATTATGCCAAAACTATTTATCACTAATTTGTTTGACAGTTCAAAAAATGGTTAATATATACTTTTTACTTGGGGACGATAACAAAAGGAAACACTGAACTGATTTGCAGATATCAGTGCAATATGGTCCCGTAAAAGTGCTCTTTAAGTGGATTCAAAAACACCTGCAGTAGAGTCAGCTGAAATTACCTAGTGAATATTGAATCAGAATCTCTATGGAGGCCAGTGATACTCAGCTTGAGAAGCACTCTTGAGTAGCATACCATATGTTGTATGCTATATTACACATATCATGCGGGATAGAAGGAGGATGCAGGGGATAGTGTATGAATTGTCACTAAAATCATGAGGGCCTTTATTTTTATTTTATTTTATTTTATTTTATTTTGAGACAGAGTCTCTGCAACCTCTGCCTTCCTGGTTAGGCGATTCTCCTGCCTCAGCCTCCCCCAGTAGCAAGTGCTGGGATTACAGGCGTGAGTCACCATGCCCAGCCCATGAGGGCCTTTAAAAGATGTGAGGTTGTGAGGATCCTTTCTGTAATGAGCAACTTTTACAGATCAGAGTTGTTTTACTTCTTCCTTTTTTTCTTTTCTTTCTTTTTTTTTTTTTTAATGGAGCCTTGCTCTGTCACCAGGCTGGAGTGCAGTGGCACGACTTGGCTCACTGCAGCCTCCACCTCTCGGGTTCAAGTGATTCTCCTGCCTCAGCCTCCTGAGTAGCTGGGACTACAGGCGCCTGCCACCACACCGAGCTAATTTTTTTTTTTGGGAAATAGAGTCTCGCTCTGTCGCCCAGGCTGGAGTGCAGTGGCCCGATCTCGGCTCACTGCAAGCTCCACCTCACGGGTTCATGCCATTCTCCTGCCTCAGGCTCCGAAGTAGCTGGGACCACAGGCGCCTGTCACCATGCCTGGCTAATTTTTTTGTATTTTTAGTAGAGGCGGGGTTTCACCATGTTAGCCAGGATGGTCTCAATCTCCTGACCTCGTGATCCAGCCGCCTCGGCCTCCCAAAGTGCTGGGATTACACGCGTGAGCCACCACGCCCAGCCAATTTTTGTATTTTTAGTAGAGACAGAGTTTCACCCTGTTGGCCAGGATGGTCTCAATTTCCTGACCTTGTGATTTGCCTGCCTCAGCCTCCCAAAGTGCTGGGATTACTGGCGTGAGCCACTGCGCCAGGCTGTTTATTTCCCAATTTTTTTTAACTTATCATTCACCTAGATTATTTTGAGTAGCAGAAAAGTTTGAGTACAACCGAATTAGTATTTTATTAGTAGTGCTTTAGGAATATAGAAAAGCAGATAAAAAATTTAAAGAATGAAAGAAATATTTTCTAAATAACTAGAATATAACCTTACTTTTCCTCATGACTCCCTCACCAGGTACGCTTGTGGACCTTGGGGTAGCCCCCGCTAATTGAGAGGTGACAACGTGCTAGCAGCCCTTGCTTGCTCTCGGCGCCTCCTCGGTCCTCTCTCGCCACGCTCGAGGAGCCCTTCAGCCCGTGGCTGTGCTGTGGGGGCCCATCTCTGGGGCTGGCTGTGGGGGCCCCTCCCTGGGGCTGGCTGTGGGGGCCCCTCCCTGGGGCTGGCTGTGGGGGCCCCTCCCTGGGGCTGGCGGAGGCCAGAGCTGGCTCCCTCTGCTGGCAGGGAGGTGTGGAGGGAGAGGCACAGGCCGGAGTCCGGGCTGCATGCGAGTTCCAGGTGGGCGCTGGCTCGGTGGGCCCCGCACTCTGTGTGGCCAGCCGGCACCTGCTGGGCTTGATCAGAGGCTGGGTCCCATGCGTGGACGCCATTCCCTCTTCGCGGGTTCATTGGCCACAATGTTGGGTCTCCATCTCTTTCTGGCTTCCCCTCTTTTCCTCTTGGTTGTCTGGGATGAGCTCCATCTGGGCTGCTGGAGTGCCCGGGCTAGGTGCCACAAAGTCCTGCAGCCAGTGCCAGTGAGAGGTGAAGCCAGCTGGGCTTCTGGGACCGGTAGGGGACTTGGAGAACTTTTGTGTCTAGCTAAAGGATTGTAAATGCACCAGTCAGCACTCTGTGTCTAGCTAAAGGACTGTAAACACACCAATCAGCACTCTGTGTCTAGCTAATCTGATGGGGACTTGGAGAACTTTTGTGTCTAGCTAAAGGACTGTAAACGCACCAATCAACACTCTGTGTCTAGCTAAAGGTTTCTAAATGCACTAATCAGCACTCTGTCAAAATGAATCAATCAGCTCTGTAAAACGGACCAATCAGCTCTCTAAAATGGACCAATCAGCAGGATGTGGGTGGCGCCAGATAAGGGAATAAAAGCAGGCCGCCCCAGCCAGCAGCGGCAAGGTGTTGGCCTCCCGTCCCGTGTAGTGGAAGGTTTGTTCTTTCGCTCTTCGCAATAAATCTTAATGCTGCTCTTCCACTCTTTCGGTTGGCGCCGCCTTTATGACCTGTAACACTCACCACAAAGGTCTGCAGCTTCACTCCTGAAGTCAGCCAGACCATGAACCCACCATAAGCAAGAAGGAACAAACTCCGGACACACCATCTTTGAGAACTGTAACACTCACCGCAAGGGTCCAAGGCTTCATTCTTGAAGTCAGCGAGACCAAGAGCCCACCAATTCCGGACACATAATCACCGGGTCTGATGCTTTCTGTTTTAAAAGTTAATTGTTTATTCAATTTATTTAATAGATAAAGGCCTATGCAGATTGTTTGTTTCTTCTAGTTTTATTTCTAATTGTGTTTTCAAAAAATTGGTCCATTTTATCTAGGTTATCAAAATTATGGACATAGTTTCATTCACAATATTCCCTATCATTTTAATATCCATGAAATCAGTAGTAATATTTCTGTTACTTGTAATTTGTGTCTCCTTTTTTGTTGGTTAGCTGGTTGGAGGCTTATCAGTTTTATTGATGTTGTCTAATAGCATACTTTTCACTGATTTTCTGTTTCGAATTTTATTAATTCTCGAATTTTTACTATTATTTCTACTTATTTGGGATTTACAGTTTTTTTTAGTGTCATAATTTGTGATACTAGAATACTGATTTTAAATATTTCTTCTTTTGTAACGTATATATTTTCTGCTACAACTTACCCTCTAGGAATTATTTTGCTGCATCATACAAATTGCAGTAAGTTTATTTTCTTTTTATGGAGTTCAAAATATTTATAAATTTTTTTCAGACTTATCCTGAGACCTAGATGTTATTTAGAAATGTGTTATTTAATTTCCATATATTTGGAATTTTCCAAGTATCTTTTAATTATTGATCTCACCTTTAATTCTATTTTGGTCTAAAAATATACTTTGACATTACTTTTTAAAAATAATTTGTTGAGGTGTGTTTTATTGCCCAGAATATGGTTTATTTTAGTGAATGTTTCATGACATCCTGAGAAAAATGTGTATTCTCCTGTTGGTGGATGAAGTATTCTATAAATATCAAGTGTATGCAGTAGATTGATGATGTTCAATTCAACAATATCAATTTTGTTCAACTATACTGATTTTCTGCCTCCTTGATCTGTCAGTTACTCATAGGGGGGGTCTTGACATTTCCAAATATAACAATAGATTTACCTATATCACCTTGCATTTCTATGAGTTCTTGCCTTACATATATTGCCATTATTATTAAAGACATTCACATTAGGGATTGTTACACCTTCTTGGAGAAATGACTGCTTTTTCATCATGTAATGCCTCTCTCTATCCCTGATATTTTATTTTCCTCTGAAGTCTGATTTGTCTAAAATTAATATAACTACCAGTTATGAGCTGAACTGTGTTCGTCTAAAATTTTTATGTTGAAGTCCTAACCCCTAGTACCTCAGAGTATGACTGCATTTAGGGATAGCATCTCTAAAATGAAAATTAAATTAACATGAGATTTGGTAATATAGGCCCTAATTCATTACAATTTGTGTCCTTTGAAGGAGGACCCAGACACACGCAGAGGTAAGAGCATTTAAAGATGGAAAGAAGATTACTGTCTACAAGACAAGGAAAGAGGCCGTAGAAGAAACCAACCAGGCCAAAACTTTGATCTCAGACTTCTAGCCTTCAGAACTGTGAGAAGATAAATTTATGTTGTTTAAGTCACTGTGAGGTATTTTGTTATAACAGCCCTAGCAAATGAACATAGTACCTCTGTTATCTTTAGATTATTACTGCTACTATGCCATATCTTTTCCATCCCTTCACTTTTAATGTCTCTCAATGATTTCTTGATGACAACATATAGGTGGGTCTCAACTTTGTATCCACTCTATCTTTTAATTGGTATACTTAGACCATTGAAGTTTAAAGTGATTACTGACATATTTGGATTCATGTCTATCATTCTGTAACTGCTTTCTATCCGTTGTTCTTGTTATTTTTGTGTATACATTTATGAGTCACATACGATGTTTTGATGCTGGGATACAATGTGTAATCACCAAATCAGGATAATTGGAATATCCATCACCTCAAGCATTTATCATTTCTTTGTATTAAGAAAATCTGAATTCCAGTCTTTTATTTATTTTATTTTAAAATATATAATAAACTATTGTTGAGTATAGTCACCCTGTTATGCTGTCAAATACTAGGTCTTATTCAAACTATCAAACTATACTTTTGCACCCATTGACCATCCTCGCTGTATCCTCCCCTTCCCGCTACCCTTCTCAGCCTCTAGTAACCATCATTTGGCATCCACTATTTTTTTCTGCCTTCTGTGGTGTTAATTGATCACTTTTTTTAATAATCTCATTTTCTCTTCTCTCTTAGCATTTTAATTATGCTTTTATCTTTTATTAGTATTAGCCCTAAAGGTTACAATATAATTTATAACTATTGTAGGTGTTAAGTCTTCTTTCAGGATTTCTTTTTTTTTCTTCTCTTTTTCTTTTTCTTTTTTCTTTTTATTTTTTGAGACACTTTATCACTCTGTTGCCCAGGCTGGAGTGCAGTGGTACAATTTCAGCTCACTGCAGCCTTGACCTTACAGGCTCAATTGATCCTCCCACTTCGGCCTCCCAAGACTAGACTACAGGTACATGCCCCTGCATGCGGCTATTTTTTTTTTTTTTATGGTGATGAGGTCTCACTATGTTGCCCAGGCTGGTGTCAAACTCCTGAGTTCAGGTGATCCTCCTCAGCCTCCCAAAGTGCTGACATTACAGG
This sequence comes from Pongo abelii, assembly GCF_028885655.2. NCBI lineage: Eukaryota > Metazoa > Chordata > Mammalia > Primates > Hominidae > Pongo > Pongo abelii. The sequence goes on along the minus strand of NC_071999.2, from coordinate 90,762,469 downwards.
CATAAGCCACCGTGCCTGGCATCTTCTTTCAAATAATGATATACCACTTCATGTGCACTACACATATCTTGTAAGAAAATACTCTGAATTTGTCCCATCTGCTCCTCATAATATCATCATGTATTTCATTTCCACACTTGCTATAATTAACAAACACAAATTTTGTTGTTATTACTTTAACAAACTTTTATCTCCTAGATCTACTAGGAATTAGAAAAATACAATATTTTATTTATCTGTGTTTATTACTTTAATGCTTTTCCTTTCCTCACGTAGATACAAGTTTCTGAACTATATCATTTTTCTTCCTAAATAACTTTTTAAAACACTTTTTGCAAGACAAGCTTACAGGCAACACATTTCCGCAATTTTTATTTTTCAGAAAAAAGTGTTCTTCAATTTTAAAGGATCATTTTGTAGAATACAGAATTTCAGGTAGATGTCCATTTCTGTTTTTCTTTTCTTTTAGTATTATAATTATCTGGCTCTACTCTTTTCTTGCTTTAAGAATGAGTGAATAGTAGTAGCTTATGTCATTCATTAAAAGGTTGAGTTGCTAGCAAAGTAGAAGAATAAATGTTTTCTATATGAGGTTTAGTTTTAATGAATATAGAAGGTGGGCTTTTTATCAAATAATAACGTTTAAGAATTTATTTTTTAAATAAAGAAAAAACTTTGCTGAATTATTCATGCTGGTCAAATCTAAAATGAATAGAACAAAACACTAAAATCTTTAAAATAAATGAAAATACTTTTTATTTAAATAAAAGTACAGGCTCTCAAGAGAGATATTTAGATTTGACTTTTTCAAGTGATCTACTTTTAAATACTTACTATTATTTTCACTTGTCTTTCTGTTCAATTTATGAAATAAAGGCTTTGCTTTTCAATAGGTAATCTGCATTCTATTAAAGATTGAAAGCAATACCCTTGACTCATTCTTCACTGAAGCAAACAGTTTCTTGAGACTCAATGCTTATCATATGGTAAAAATGCAGATTTCAAAAAATTAATTTCAGGCTTGAAAGACAAGAGGCATACATACATCTGATATAATTACTGTATAAAAATAATGCCACTTTGATTTCTGAAGTACTAAATGGTCATGTTTTGTAACTCCTTTGAGGTATTGTAAGTTAGATGCTAATTTGCATTGGAGCCTACATGGAAATAATCAGTACAAAATAACAGATCCAGTATGTGAGTTTGATGGAATTAGAATGCTAATCAGAAATGCTTCAATTAACAAATGGCAAGAGTGCACATTAAGTTTAAACTCAGGCCCTGTGAACAATAAAGGGTTTTAAAATGTTTTATAAGAAAATATATTTTTACTCAATAGTCTTTAAATCTGATGTTGTAAAATCATACATAAAAGAAAATGATTTGGTGGCATGTCATGCCCTACATGCCTTACCTTCCAGATCCATGATCCCACAAATAATTGAAGCTCCCCCAAATTTTTTAACATACATACTGTCAGAAAGACCAGAGCTTTGATCTTCATGCCCTCAGATTGTAAAATTTGATTTCATTCTGTCCCAGTCATAAATTTCCGTCTGCTAATTGCCCTTATCCAGTGAAGAATTTCATTGTATTATACCAGTTGTCCAGTTGTGTTTTTGAAACCAACCTAATTGTCACACGGACTGTTTTTTGTTGTTGTTGTTGTTGTTGTTTTTTTGAGATGGAGTCTCGCTCTGTCACGCAGGCTGCAGTGCAGTGGCACTATCTCAGCTCATTGCAACCTCCACCTCCTGGGTTCAAGTGATTCTCCCGCCTCAGCTTCCTGAGTAGTTGGGATTACAGGCATGCACCACCAAGCCCAGCTAATTTTTGTATTGTTAATAGAGATGGGGTTTCAACATGTTGGTCAGGCTGGTCTCAAACTCCTGACCTTGTGATCCACCTGCCTCAGCCTCCCAAAGTACTGGGATTACAGGTGTGAGCCACCACTCCCAGCCTTTTTGTTTGTTTGTGGTAAACATAGGAATTGACCCTTCTGGTCGTAAAGCATGAAACTTGTATTTGTTTTATCTGAGTTCTTTCCTCAGGAAATCACCTCAGGCCTCTCAAAAAAAAAAAAAAAAAAAAAGTAACAAAGAACTGAAACTCACCAGATAACCATTTCCAGATAATAAGATGCCAGGATCCCTTATTCATCCTGATTGCTTCCTTGTTCCTCCCTAGTTACTGTTTTCTTACACATTGTTACATTTCTTTTCTGTTATATAAACCCCTACTTTTTCTTGGTCAGGGAGATGGATTTGAGACTGAGCTCCCATCTCCTCAGAAGCAGCACCCAATTAAAGCCATCTTCCTTGGTAATACTCTTCATCTCAGTAATTGGCTTTATGTGCAGTGAGCAGCAGGACCTAGCCTGCCCCTGGTGTTTTGGTAACATTTTCATTATTCGAGATCATTTAATATAAAAAGATTATCCGTTCTCCATAGTTCTGTGCAACTTTCTCCTCTCTAACACATTTGTCTTCTGCCGCACCCCAGTCATCCAATCTAATGGCCACAACTAGATTTTAAATTAACAATAATTGAACCAACTCTTGGGTCTTATTTTTAATCATGGCTTCGTCTGGTAACCACCATCTATCTTGATAGCTCAGTCACTCAAATACCCTAATTCTAAAATTATATAGACCCTCCTGTGATGCATAAGCTAAACATGCATATATTTTCACATTTTATCAGGCCTCTCATTCTAGTGTTGCTGCATACAGGTCTTAGAACCAATGACCCAAATATATAAGGGTCATTGCATAATGACCCTCAGTGCATAAACACTGAGGTTTCCTTTCTCTCCAATGATTAAAACTCCTGAGATTGAGGGAGTGCAGATCACAGTACCCTTAAGTTAAACATTCTGTCTGCACTGGAGTAGTGAATATAGCTGGGCAACTCTCCCTGCCACCCCCCCATCCAACACATACACTCATCTTTAATTCGTCAATATAAGTCTCCAGGTGGTTCTGCTATACTTCCCACATCAGTTTTTTTTTTTCCATTTTTCTATGCTACTATTTCTTCCATCTTTTTTCTCCTGTTACCAGCTGATGATTTTGTTTGTTACATTACTGAGAAAATGCATGCAATCAGAAGAGGTCTTCCACCTCTATACAGTCCCAAATTTACGAAACTATTTTTTCCTTCTATTATAATAAATGAATTCCAAATGTTTCTATCCTATTAAAAGTCGGCCGGGCACGGTGGCTCACCCCTGTAATCCCAGCACTTTGGGAGGCCGAGGCGGGCGGATCACGAGGTCAGGAGATCGAGACCATTCTGGCTAACGTGGTGAAACCTCGTCTCTACTAAAAATACAAAAAATTAGCTGGACGCAGTGGCAGGCGCCTGCAGTCCCAGCTACTCGGGAGGCTGAGACAGGAGAATGGCGTGAACACGGGAGGCGGGGTTTGCAGTGAGCCGAGATCGCGCCACTGCGCTCCAGCCTGGGCGATAGAGTGAGACTCCATCTCAAAAAAAGAAAAAATGTCAAACTATCAGTATCTCACTGATATACCTATACTAAAATTTTTATTGCAAGTTCCTTTCTTCTTCCTGCATCATAATTCCTATCAATATAAGGATACACTATCACTTGGCATGGTGGCTCAGTAATCCAAGCACTTTGGGAGACTGAGATGAGTGGATTGCTTGAGTCCAGGAGTTCAAGTCCAGCCTAGGCAAATCCAGGAGTTCCAGTCCAGCCTAAGCAACATGGCAAAACCCTGCCTCTACTAAAAATACAAAATAATTAGCCAGGCGTGGTGGCACGTTCCTGCACTCTCAGCTACTTGGGATGCTGAGGTGGGAGGATCACTTGAGCCTGGGAGCAGAGATTGCAGTGAGTGGAAATCACACCACTACACTGTATCCTGGGCAACAGAGCAAGACGCTGTCTCAAAAAATAAAAAATGAAAATGACACCCCCAAACGTAAGGATATATTGTAACATATTTAATCACAAAAAACTCCTTCAACCAACATCGTCCTCTAGTTACCACTATATTTCACTCCTGTATGTTGCAGCCAATTATCAAAGAATGCCCTATTAGCATTGTTCCCCTTTATCTTCTGCTTAAATCTCTTGAATCCAGTTTATTACTTGGTAGAAAGATTCCCATTATCTCCAATTTAATAATAATTTTAATTCACAATTCATTCAACATATTAGACACATTTGACATACCTTTCTCCCTTTTTCTTGTCTTCTATCAGAGATTTCTCTTGGATATCAACTTGTAACACTGGTCATTTTTAAAATTTGTTTCCTCCATCCCCCAAATCTAAACTCTGGGATAACCCAAGAAGTGTGTTGAGCCTTTCGTTTATCTGCATTCGATTTCAGCATATTTTTATCCAGAATCTGTGTTTTATAAAAAATTTATAAGTGTCTAAAAAAAAAGGTTTATCTGTAGTCAGAAATAGACTGTTTCCGTGAGCTACAGAATTAATTATATAGCACTCACTTTACATCTTTTAATTGTTAAGTTGTTTTTTTCAAAGTTCACATAGAAAAAAAATGTATCCTTAAAACTGATTCCACTATATTCACTGTATGTGCTTTTTCCCTTATGTTCCCTAACTTAGTAAAAGGCACCACAATTTATACAGTTGTGCAGGCATAAAACCTATGAGTTAATCTTAAGTCTTTTATGTTTTTATATTCAATCCTGAATCTCTTCACTTCTATCATCTATACTGCTAATTCCAGAGCCTAAGCCATCATAATTGCTCACCTAGACATCTTCATTTGTCTCTTAACTAGTTACTCTTCCTCTATTCTTATAGTTTTACTACTACATTTTTCAATTATCAGTAAGAATAACTATATGTAAAAATTAAAATGTCTATTGTTGAACAAGCCCTGGTAACAAGGGTAACTGAATGGAAAGAAAAATCGCATTCATTAGCAGATGAGACTTGTGTTTTTCTGATAACTGATAAATCTGATAACTAAAACTTTAACAGTTAAAAATAGAGTTCATTAGGAAATAGAAACAACCCATACAATTAACACAAGATAATTTTCTTTCATCAAAAAATGCAATGGTCAGCATTCATCTCCTTATTGTCTTGGTCACACCAAATGATTTCATTAGCTTCAGATGAACTGTAGATGTAATGTTGTGATTACTTTCGTAGGCACATTGTTACATTACCTCCGAAAGATTTGCTGTATTTCAGTGAGACTCAGTCGTTGTAGCTCTACACCATCGTGTACCAGTCTCTGCTCTTACTCCCTATAAGAAACAACAGCAATCTGGAAAAATCTAACTCATGCAAGGGATAAGTGAAGAAGTCCAAAAATTGTAAACTCTAAGGTTCTGGGAGGTTTGACTGAGAGGCCTTTCAATTGTAATACAGTTGAAGGTGACTACTCATTTTTTGCCTGGGTTAATTCGTACCACAATAATAAATTTGAACAATATCCTCCCAGACACTCAAACCAAAAAAAAGGCATTATAGATTTTTTTCTCTTTCTCTTTATTTACACCATTATTTACAAAACTTTTCTGTTTATAAAACACTTTTATTACAATTTTTTTCAAAAACTTCCTTACATGTCTGTTTGCCTCTCATTACAATCTGTCCATAAAATTATTGCACTATCCATATTTCTGAAATACAATTGGAATGTCAGCAATCTATAAATTCTTCCAGTGCTTCCCCATTATGGGTGAATAACAGTATACCTTCCTGCAACAACATGTAACCTTGCAGTTACATGGCTTTTGATACTATACCAACATGTAGCCCCTAGGTCTGTACTAGGATCCTTTTCTTAGGATCCATGATGATATTTTATATATTTGAAGTACTGTTTTAAGAATCCCCACTTTATTCCCCATTCATTCTCTTTCACATGGCTAACTCATCTTGTATTCATTCATTGGTCAGCTGTCACTTATGAAGGGATATATTTAGCCCTAACTACTTACATGCATTGTCATTTCTTTTTCTGGATGCACATCTTTTACTAGCTTGTAGAATGAGGTTCTGCTAGTACAACTCTTTCTATTTTGGTATTAACATATTATTATTTCATATTTTCTCTTTAAGTTTATCTTGATATAGAAATGTGAAATCACAGAAATTTTCTTCCAGTAACTTGAAATTCCTCATTATATTCTAGCTTGTTCTTGCTATTTAAAAAAGTCAGCAAATTCTCATTCTTTGGAGGCAATATGTAGTGTGTGTTTGTGTGTATGTGTGTGTGTGTTTAATTTATATACTTTCAATAACTATTATTCCATTTATGCTTCTATACTTTAATTATGACAATGTCCAGGTGCAGAATGATTCTTATTTATTCTACTTAAGACCCACTGTGCTTGCTGAATCTGAAGACGCATGTTTTCCATTTTACCTGGAATATTCTTAGCCTTCTCAGAGTAAATACTCAGTTTCATTTATTCTGTTAATGGAACTTCTTTAACACCCTACATGTCTCATAAACTTTCTTTATATTGTCCATTTGTTAATGTTCCTGTGTCATTTGACTAATTGTCCATTAAATTATACTGGTTTACTGCTTAGTGCATCACTGCATATTTAATTTTAATTTGATTATTTCTCAACTTCACATATTACTAAACTACATGGGTTTTTTTCTTGTATTTTTAATCTATGCTTACATTACTTTATTTTAGAAACAAATACTGTATTCCATGGATGTCTGTTATTTATTTTCTCTTTCTTTTCATTTTATTTACCTTTACTTATATATTCACAGTGCCAACTTTTGCTTAGACAGATTCTTTTATCATGAGTTGCTTGATATTTTACTCAAGAGCATTTCTATGATAGCTTTTACGATGTACATTTACCGAATTATTAGCAACCAACTTCTTTATACGGTAATTTCTCAATTTCAAGACTTGCATCACAAGAAAAAAAGAAGAAAAAGACGTAACTATGGGAAATAATGGACATGTTAATTCACTTGACCTATAGTAATCACTTCATTATATATGTATACCAAAACATCTTGCAGTACAACTTAAACATACAGAATTTTTTAAAAGACTGCATCTTCATGCTTGCTTAAGGACATAAATTTTCAGGTGAACTTTTTTTCCCACATAGAATGCAAGCGAAGATAGGCAAATTTCCTTTCCGTAGCCTACTTTTTAATTGTGAATTTCTTATAATTTTCAGCCTCAGTTCCATGTTTCCAAGTCATGAATTGGCCTAAGGCTTTATCTCCTGCCCTGCTCCCTATTCCCAGTATACACATGTTATGTCACAGGTATAAAACACAAACACCTTAGCTGTGAACATGCACAAATTCCTCTAGGCATCCATGTCATGAAATTATATACACATTAGAAGCTTAGGCTTTTCTTTTGTTTTATTTTCAGAATTTCCCTTATTTTCTTGCAAGATAACCTATATATTTATGTCTATATTAAGTTATTTCAACCCCAAATTTTTATTTTTTCTAGCAAGAGGAATTTCAGATGAGCTACGTTGTTATATTGTTTTTTACAAAAGCAAAACTGAACATGTATAGACTTTTCCCATTGTTCCCTAAATAATAGAGTGTAACCACTGTGTATGTAGCACCTACATTTCATTAGGTATTATCAGTAATCTAGAAATGATTTAAAGTATATGGAAGGATGTGCATAGGTTATACACAAATACTACACCATTCTGTATCGGGGACCTGAGCATCTGTGGATTTGGGTATCTGTAAGAGGTCCTGAAGAAACAGTCTCCCATAAATACTGAGTGATGACTACACACACACACACACACACACACACACAGATACTTCTCATTCATTTTTTTAAATAAAAAACTAAGTAAAACTATTTTTGTTCCACATATTATAGGAAATGTTTGCCAGGATAAAATACAGTTGCCCCTTGAACAGGACAAAATACAGTTGCCCCTTGAACAGGGTAAAATACAGTTGACCCTTGAATAGGATAAAATACAGTTGACCCTTGAATAGGATAAAATACAGTTGACCCTTGAACAGGGTAAAATACAGTTGACCCTTGAACAGGGTAAAATACAGTTGCTCCTTGAACGGGGTAAAATACAGTTGACCCTTGAACAGGATAAAATACAGTTGACCCTTGAACAAGGTAAAATACGGTTGACCTTTGAACAGGGTAAAATACAGTTGACCCTTGAATAGGATAAAATACAGTTGACCCTTGAACAGGGTAAAATACAGTTGACTCTCGAACAGGGTAAAATACAGTTGACCCTCGAACAGGGTAAAATACAGTTGACCCTCGAACAGGGTAAAATACAGTTGCTCCTCGAACAGGGTAAAATACGGTTGACCCTCGAACAGGATAAAATACGGTTGACCCTCGAACAGGATAAAATACGGTTGACCCTCGAACAGGATAAAATACGGTTGACCCTCGAACAGGGTAAAATACGGTTGACCCTTGAACAGGATAAAATACGGTTGTCCCTTGAACAGGATAAAATACAGTTGACCCTTGAACAGGATAAAATACAGTTGGCCCTTGAACAACATGGGAGTTAGATGTACCAATTCCCTACACAGTCAAAAATTTGTTCATAACTTGAGTCCCCCCACACCTAACTACTAATAGCCTATTGTTGATGAGAAGCCTTATCAATAACATAAACAGTAGATTAACATCCATTTTGTGTGTTATATATATTATATACTATATTATTACAATAAAACAAGCTAGAGAAAAGAGCGTTATTAAATAATTATAAAGAGGAGAAACTACATTTACTATTCATTACAGGGAAGTGGGTCATCATAAAGGTGTTCATCCTTGTCATTTCACGTTGATTAGACTGAGAAGGAGAAGGAGAAAAAGTTGGTTTTGCTGTTTCAGGGATGGCAGAGGCAGAAGAAACCATGCAGTTTAAACCCGTGTTGTTCAAGGGTCAGCTGTAAAGCAACTCCAAAATCACAGCAACATAACACAACTAAGGGTTCACACTACTTGATGTACAGAGACTGGTAAGAGCCTCTTTTCATGGTAGTCAATTCAAGACATAAGGTGATGGACGCTGTTTCAACATGTGCTTCCAAGTACATCACAGCTGGAGGAAGGAAGCATGGTGAACTGCACGTTGCCCGTTAGAGCTTCTGCCCAGACATGGGACAGTTCACATCTACTCACATTTCATTGACTAAAAGAAATCTCAACTACAGGCCTCTCTGAAAGAAGCCAGAAGGCCAGATTATTAGCATTGCTAGAATGATTATCACAGTCTTCTGTGCTGGAAAGGAAATATTGGTTTAACTTGCTTTCCACATAAGTTACATTATCCTATTCCCAAGTGAGACAAAATCCCCATTTTGTCATGACATTGAGCTCAGAGTTCAGGATCTCTGGTAGATGCAGACACAAGGAGGCTTTCATTCTTTTTTTTTTTTTTTTTTGAGATGGAGTCTTGCTCTGTCGCCCAGGCTGGAGTGCAGTGGCACGATCTCGGCTCACTGCAAGCTCCGCCTCCTGTGTTCACGCCACTCTCCTACCTCAGACTCCTTAGTTACTGGGACTACAGGCACCCACCAGCATGCCCGGCTAATTTTTTGTATTTTTAGTAGAGACAGGGTTTCACTGTGTTAGCCAGGATTGTCTCCATCTCCTGACTTCGTGATCCACCCGCCTCGGCCTCCCAAAGTGCTCGGATTACAGGCATGAGCCACCGCGCCCAGTCAAGGCCTTCACTCTTGTCCCTGAAAGAGGCCCGTGTACATTGTTCTCCAGAATCACTGTTTCCACCTGTTGGGGGAATCTTCATTTACTTTTTTTTTTTTTTGGCCTTAGAAGCTTGGGTGAAAAAATATGTACATTCCATTTTCTGCTAATAGATGTGGAGGGCATAGAGGGAGCTTTACATCTTTAAAGTTCTTAGCCTCTTTATTAACTCAGGCCTATATACTCTCCCTAATTTTAATTGGCTTTTATTTTTCTTTGATTGCAGAGAGCACTGTGAGAAAATAATCATGTTCATGGTAAGATTTATAGTCTGCTTCTTGTATTTATATACATCTTTGCTTTCTCATCTCTATGCCTTCTTTATGGATCTATCACAAATATATTGGGCTCACAATGTTAGCATGGCACAAATGATTAGCTTTATTTCCTAATTTTTGTCCAATGGAAAGAAAAGATTAGCTGAAAACCAGATTATTCTTTAATCTGAGACTCTTATTTTACACAGAGGTTTAAACAATTAGTGCAGTATTGTTTGAAATCGCACTTGATATTGGTGAAATATTAATGATATTTCATCATTAATATAAGAATGGTTAAATTGTTTTATAACTCAAGGGCTTTCTTTGTTTTAATACTTTAAAAATTGGGTATGAGAAGCAAATGCTTCTTTAAATTGTCATGGTTTTGGATTCCCATTTTAAAACAAGCTTAAAATTAATACCTCATCTTTTCCTTTTTGCATTCGATAATAAGCAGCACAGAATACTAATATTTTGTTTTATAACTTCTTACACAAGAGCTATAAAGTCGTTATGCCCATGATCTTTCTTCCATGTAATCAGAAGAAACCATTTTACCAGTTTCTTTCATAGTCTGTTGCCGAATCATTATTTTTCCAGACTCCTTTTCCAAGAGAAACCCTTGTTTTTCCTTATGTAAACTCCAGAAGTGTAAAAAGAAAAGCTCCTCTTAGATCTTAAACTACTTGTTTTTGTATTGTGTTATATGACTTTTTTGAACTAAAATAATTATTACAAGAGGGGCTACTCTTGATTGTTTAAGATAAGAAAGGGTGTGGTTTAGACAGAGAAATGTCTTTATAACAAAGTGCAGTGTAAAAGCATTACATGGCTTAATCTCGTGACAGCTCTTTTTTTGCAGACCCAGGATTCAGTGGGAGCTTTGCTCAGAGCCCAGAGATCCAGGGAGACTAAATTTAAAACTACCTATCTAAATAAAATTCGTCCTCTTATACAATCCTGTGGTAGATATAATTTTATGTTTGATTTGGCATCTATTTTTAATCTTCCTCTCACACAACAGACTCTTTCTCTCTCTCTCTCTCTTCTCTATCTCTCTCTCCTCTATCTCTCTGTACTTTGAAGTGTGAATTTTGCGATCTCATTTTCACCTAAGAGTTGTTACTTAAGTAAGCAAATTTAGGGCTATCCAGCTTACAATTGCCTGGAGTAATGAAACAGATTATCAAGAAATTGAAAGTCTAAAATAGGAGAAAAAGAAAAGGGTCTTGTGAATCTATAAGATTTACTTGTACCTGCATATCTAATATATCTATATTTATTTATGTATTTAATATATAATGTATGTCATGTATATGTTTCACTACAAAAAATATTAAAAAGAGCTTAATTCATTGGCATAAAGAAAAAAAAATAAGTGCTTAAATCAAATGCTATATCAGAAAAATAGACTTTAAGCCCAAATCCATTTTTCAAGTTTACCTGACTTAAATTAATCTTTAATAAGTAAGCTCATTGGTAAAATAAAATTAGAAATGTCTTCAGAATTGTCAGCATACATTATTGTTTAGATTTATTGGTCAAATAGTTTTAAATTTATCTCTGCTAGATATTATAAGCTGTCAAAATTTGCCATGAGGGTTATAAAGCTATAAATACAGCCCAAAAGAGAGTTATCTTTATTTGTGTAATTTTTTATAAATAAGGCATTTAATATTGTTTGTTCAATACAAACAGCTAAATCTTGAGTTATTGACAAAAAATCTACTTAACCTTATTATTCTTAAGTAAACACCTGAAATTCACAGGATATACAAATGGTTAACAGGAAAATAACTTTAAATAATAATTATTACATTTTTCATAAGTAATCTAAGGTAAACTATTAAAAATAAATTAATCAGCTAAATGTAATGGAATAAATGCTTATAAATAAATTTGTCATATTATTTAGAATCTAAAATTATATTAAATTAAATAAAAAATGGTCATTAAATGTCTGGGTCATTTCCAATGTTTTAAAAATTATAGGAAATCATTTTTTAAAATGTGTTCTTGTTTAAAGGAAAATAATTTTTGCCTAATTAAAAAGTTATTTAAAGATTACTTATGAAACAAGGTAAAAGGAACCAGTAAATAAGAGAGATGCAAAGAAAGTTATAAATATAAAGAGGCATTTCACCTAGTAAAGGTTAAAAGGAAAATAATTGTGTATGGGAAATAATCTTATAAGATAAATTTTTGTCCTAAAGTAAAATAATTGGTTCTTTAGGAGAGAGGGATGTTTAGGATAAAACAGGAAGTCTAAGTATAATGCAAATGGTTTGTGTAAGTCATGATCAGATTTGTACAAAGAGAATTTATGAGAAAGAAAACTTTATATGATCACATTGGCTATAATAAAAGGAAATTATTTATAAAATTGTTTCTAAAGATTGGGCTTTGATATTAAAAATACACTAACACACTAAAGAATTGGTAGGAACACCAAAATTTTCTTATTTATTTGCTTGTAATAAAATTACAAGAGATTTTAATTTATTTTAACCCCAAATTTCAACTTCTTTGCATCTCATTGTTTTCAGTTTTCTTCCCCATTTGAGAAAACCTGAAATAATAACTCGTTCAAATTTTTTCCCTAGGGTTCTAACTGCTATTGTGGCCTGATGGTAAAAATGTTTTATCTTAAAGCTCTAAGGGAAATATCTTCTTTCAATATAACATTCTCCGTCTTTGGCTTTAATGAAATAAAAAAGCTTCACTTATGCCCCAGGATACACTCTTCCTATGTTTGACTAATTCAAATATCATTTTTATTAGTTTTGACTTCCAGGTTATCTAAATGAACTCCCCATAGGGAAAGACAATCACACTGCAGAAGAACTTTTTTTGTTTTTTCCTTTTTGCCTTTTTGTAACTAGTCTAACAAATACATTTTATGTTTTGTTGAAATAATTTCTATGTCATTTTTACTAAGTTTTAATTTCCCTAGGAAAACTTAAATTAAAACAAATTATAACTTAAAAACAAATAATTAAAAACTTTAAAAAATTAAGCTTTTTATATCCATGTAACTTTCTGTATTGCTTTTAGAGTCCTGTGCTATTACATTACAGTACTTTGACTCCTGGGTTTAAAAAGGACACCAAGTACTGCTAAATCTTAAGCACTCACAATAGTTAAAGCCTTCATCAGAACTGAGAGATGATGACAATCAAAATAAACTGCCTTTGTGAGACACAGAGCCAGAAATTAAAACTATCGAACCCCTGTAGACCCAGATACTATTGCAGAAGAGGTAGTCACATGAAATTGTAAGAGCCCATTTTGAGATAAAATTAATTCAGAGTTTCTCTGTAAATTTAACATTAATATCAAACGCACACTGATGCAAGACCAGCATATAGGCCCCTGAGTCAGAATAATAAGCCTTTCTTGGAGCATTAACCAAATCTTTAAAAAAAAGTATAAAATTTTATAAAAAGATTTATGGAAATTATATCTTAGGGTCAAGGTAATTAAAATTAAATAGATTTGTTTATAACATTTGAGAGACATATTTAACTGGTCTCATGGTGTTTTTGTTAGAGCTTATTGCTTGGGAAATTAATTCTCCTCTGTCAAATAATCAAGGTTTTTGCTTTTTAGGGGGAAATCTTTGAGTTTTTACTTTGGCTAAATGAATGACTTATTTTACAGTGACATGTGATCCTATTCTGTGAAGACAAGTGTTTTAAACTTTTTATGTTTGATGAACTTTCTAAAATCATATGCTAAATTCAGTCCTATTGACCTCATTAATTTTTTGTTAGTAGGTCCCTTGAAGTCCAAAAATAAATGTTTGGCTTATTTGATGTAATAAAATCATATAGGAAGCATTGTCAAATATAAAATGATGTTTAACCATCTTTGGATTATATTTATGTAAATGTGTTAGTAGTATTTATTGCAAGATTATATGAGATTCCTGTGACTCTAATATGTCTTAGTATATGTTATCAATAGTAATTATAATTATTATGTAAAATAGTTGAATGACACAGAACTAAATTTCCTTGTCAATTGTATCTTTAACTATAGCTGTTCTAAGACATTTTAATTTAATCCTTTAATAAGGCAGTTTATAATCAGCTATAGAAGTCTGAGGACCACTGTTAAATATAGGTTTCTGATAATTTTAGAGATTGTAACATTGGAATAGACAGAAAATTTTCCAGGGCTCTCATGGAGAGCTGATGTATTCATGAGGATTTTTGATCCAATATCGAGCAGAACAGGAATCAATTGCAGAGACTGAACTAACAGAAGAGTAAAATAATGCTGGGGAAACCAGCCCCACACCACGCAGTGGGTACCCTGAGTCTGGCGAAGACAAAGGAGTTAGAAAGAGACAGAATAAGCATTTAAAAGGTGGGTCCAGGGAACTGGAGCATCAGAGGCTTGCTCATGGCCCAGAGCTCGCTCTCGGGATCCCCCTAATTTATTGGTTTACAAGCTCTTTGTTCTTAGGGCAGATGGGAGGGGGAGGAAGGGATGAGGAAAAGGATTGATCAGTGAAGGAGAACTCTGAGTCATTCAATAAGATGTATAGCAGTGGCAGTTTCTGTGAATTTCCTTGAGCAAAGGCGTGTGTCTAAACTACTTAAGATCTTTAACTTATCGGGAATGAAATGGGTGGGAATGGTTTCAGGAGGAGCCAAGATGTTTGATTATACTCCACTGCTTCAAGGGAGTGTTATCTGCCTGAGCAACCTGTGGAATGCCGCTGAGTGGTTATGTTCTTGGGGCATAAAGACATGAAGGCAATAAGGAGACTTTTCTCCTCAGAGGCCACCCATGGCTTCCCTTGGGTGTCTCACACAGGGGAGACCAACTCAACTGGCACCCCAGAAACTCTCTTTGCCACATGTCCCCCTTTTTTGTCTTTATTAATTTATTTTTAATTAATAACTGCCGTTGCTATCATGGCTCATTCACGGTGTCTGGCTTCTCTCCCAAGGTGCCGTCTGCATTTGTAGACTAAAAACAAACAGCATAAACGGACTCAAACCAAACTTAAATTTGCAATTGTTGATCCACCTATGGTTTTAATCCACTTTAAAGGATTAGTATTAGAAAGGCCATCAGTGGCTCCAGCAAGAATATCCGCTCCAGGCAACAGGGTGAGATGAGCCTGAGATGCCTCAAAAACTTGATTTTTTTTCAGTTTAGCAATATCTAATGTTAAATTATCTTCTTTTCCTTGTAGGTGATTTCTAATCATCTCCCAATGGTGCTCAGTGGCATTATAGGAGCTACGACTAATACAAAAATCAGAAGTATTCCAATCACATTGCATTTGAATTCTATGCTCCAAGTTCATAATCCATTCTCCCATCCAAATTACTGTTTGACAGAGATCATTAATTTGATTTGCCAATTTTTGATCTATTTGGCATTGGGAATTCCAAAGCTTAGAAGAATTTTTCTGCCAACTATCCACAAAGCCCGCAGTTTGAATAGAAGACTGCAAAGCAACACCAGCAGCAGCAGCAGTAGCTGTAACAGCTATAAGGCCCAGGATCACAGCTATTAAAGTAAATATGAATCTGTTTGATCTATTAAGTATTCCTTTTAGTACTTCAGTGATAATATGTATGGAAGGAGAGGCCTCCCAAGGTCTATTGAGGGAAACAGGTATCCAAATTCCTTCTCGGGACTTAACCAGTAAAATGCTATTATCTTTATTAAAGGTAGAATTAATGCAGGTAAAAAAGATGACAGTTGAGGCATGATATGGTTTGAGAGTCAGGTAGGATATTAATTTTTTCCACTGCCAACATAAAAGGAGGTTTAACACAACTCTGCAATGGGACTGTCCTATTAGAGGTCATGGCTACAACAAATGGAAGTTTTTTACTATGGGTCTCTGTTTTATATTCTCCTTTCCAAATCTGAATTGGGGTTTGAGCCATCATTAATTTCCACAGTTCTGGATGTTCTGGACTTATAATTGGATCAATCATTTTTGGGCTTGGAAGAGCCATACCATTCTCCTCCCACTTAATAGGGTAATTTGTTTCAATTCTTCTATATAATTTTGGTGCATTATCTGGGTAGCCATTTGCAAAAGGAGTCTCTCTGCAATCTTCATGCTGTCCAGTACAATTTACTACAAAGCATACCCTAGGGGCCCAATCAGTGATGATTTCATAGGAATTATTTTGCAGTACAATAGTGCTGGTTGCAATACAATCTTCCCAGGTTAGCCCCTCTAGCTTTCCAGACAATTTAGTGGGCTGCCTAGGGCAGGGCTTTTTATTAGGTTTAAATTTATTAATCTGGTGATGTGTCATAACATAGCTGTGCTGAAGGTATTTAATAGTGTCCAAAGATTGAAATATTCTTCCATTGAGTGCTGCCAGCCCCAGGCAGATGGGAGGAAAGCGATAACCAGTGGAAACATTCATTAACATTCCTTTCTCCTCTGGATGAGTAGGACCTCGTTTATCTGTTGGTCCAGGCATCCAGACACTACCATTAACATAAACCTCCACCGTGGGGTCTAACCATGTAACAGGCCTAATCAGTGGTGGGAATGGAATGTAGGCCCAATAAGTGTAATTTTGATCTGTCTCAGCTACGGCGAGACTCACTGCCAGGAAGATTACTGCCATCATAGCTACCATTAGATTACTGATCATCAGTGGCTTGTTCTGAGACCTCAGGTTCTCTTCTGCAATGTGAACTAGTCTCTTCATCTGCCCCCAGGTCGGTGGAGTTGCTTAGCAAGTTTTACAGTTTCCATCTGCTCAACAGAGATATTCTTCTGAGACATCTGATGAACTGGGGGTACAGGGACATTCTGAGGTCTTTTCCTCTTCTTGGATTCTGGCTCATGGCACAGCTTAAGATGTCTTGTGCATGCCCAGACAGGAAGCTGATTCTCTCCTGGTGAGATACAAGCAAACTCTCAACCCCTTGTAATGATTTTGCCCTTTTCCCAGGTTTTGGTTCTGACATCCTTCCACCACACATGTTTTCCCTCATGAGGATTTATTTTTTGCCCTGTCAGATGCTGTTCTGCTGCTGTTGTAACCTGATCTCTAGACAAATTCAAATTATTTAAAGTGATAAGAGCCAATTGTAGCTGCACATGGGGAGTAGAGTATTCTCTGGTTCCCCGCTCTGTCTTTTGTTTTTGTAATTGAGACTTTAGGGTTCAATTAGCCCGTTCAACAATGGCTTGGCCTTGAGAATTATAGGGTATTCCAGTACTGTGCTCAATGTGCCATTGTGGAAGGAACACTTGTAAAGATTTACTGCAGTAGCCTGGGCCATTGTCCGTTTTAATCTTTTGTGGGATGCCCATGGCAGTGAAACAGGAAAGTAAATGTCTTTTAATATGAGCAACAACCTCACCTGTTTGGCAAGTTGCCAATACAAAATGAGGATAGATATCTATAATAACATGGACGTATGAAAGTTTCCCAAATGAAGGTACATAGGTTATGCCCATTTGCCACAACATATTGTGGGTCAATCCCCATGGGTTAACACCAGTCCCTTCATGTGGCAGTTGTAGTACCTGGCACTGAAGGCAATGTTGCACAATGTCCTTTGCCTGTCTCCAAGTAATCTGATAATTTTGTTTAAGTCCTGCTGCATTAACATGTGTTAGGGAGTGAAAATCTTGGGCATTAGTAAGCATAGTGGAAACTAGTAAATCAGCTTGATCGTTATCCCTTACAAGGGCCCAGGAAGATTAGTGTGTGCTCGAATGTACATGATATAGAAAGGAAAACAGCGATCATGCACTGCTTTTTGTAAAGAAGAAAACAGCTGATAGAGTTGTTCATTCACAATATATTTAATGAGTGTAGTTTCTATGTATTGAGTGGCTTGAACAACATAAGCTGAATCAGAGACAATCTTTACAGGTTGCTTAAAGTCTTCTAACACAGCTATAACTGCCTCTAATTCAGCCCTCTGTGCTGATTGAAAGTCAGTTTGAATAATTCTGTTTTTGGGTCCTACATAAGCTGCTTTTCCATTGCTAGATCCATCTGTAAACATAGTTACTGCTCCTTCCGATGGAGCACTATGGGTAATTTTTGGAAGAAGCCATGTTGTTAGCTTTAAAAACTGAAAAATTTTGTTTTTTGGATAATGATTGTCAATAACTCCAGTGAATCCAGCTAAATTTATTTGCCAGTTGACCGAATTAACAAAGGCTTGCTGAATCTGATTTTTGTTCTTTGGAACTATAATCTTATCTGGATCTGAGCCACAAAGTTTAACAACTCTAAGGTGAGCTTGCCCAATGAAGATTGCCATCTGATCCAAGTATACTGTGAGTGTTCTAACAGTATTGTGAGGCAGAAAAGACCATTCAACTAAGTCCTCACTCTGAATTATAACCCTTGTAGGAGAATGGAGAGTAGGGAACACAATGAACTGTAATGGTAAACTTGAGTCTATTCTATGAACCTGGGCCTGTTGTATTTTTTCTTCAATCATTTGTAATTCTTTGGCAGCCTCAGGAGTCAGTTCTTGTTTACTGTTGAGAGCAGGGTCTCCTCTCAAAATAGACAACAGATTAGACATAGCATAGGTAGGGATTCCCAAAGTAGGTTGAATCCAATTCATATCCCCTAATAATTTTTGAAAATCATTTAAAGTTTTCCGAGAGTCTTTTTGAATTTGAACCGTTTGGGGTTTAATTGCCCTTTCCTGAACCTTCATTCCCCAGTATTGGAAAGGAGTGGCCATTTGAATTTTATCTGGTGCTATGAGCAACCCAGCATTGGCTACCACCTCCTGTAAATATGAATAACACTGGATAAGTCGGTCTCGATTTTCAGCTGCACACAATATGTCATCCATATAATGAATGATATACGAATTGGGAAACTGATCTCTCACAGGTTGAATAGCATTCCCCACAAAAGTTTGACAAATAGTAGGACTATTCAACATACCCTGCGTCAGGACTTTCCAATGATATCTGGCTACTGGTTCCTTGTTCATAGCAGGAATAGTAAAAGCACATTTCTCAAAATCACACTCTGCTAGAGGAATATTTGAAAAGCAGTCCTTCACATCTATAATTATTAATGGCCAGTCTCTAGGAATCATGGTGGGGGATGGAAGCCCCAGCTGCAGGGCCCCCATTAGCTGGATGACTGCATTGACCACTCGTAAGTCAGTTAGCATGTGCCATCTGCCAGATTTTTTTCTTTATTACAAACACTGGTGAATTCCATGGAGAAAATATGGGCTGAATGTTTCGTTTGTTTAATTGCTCTTTGACTAATTCCTGTAAGGCCCCCAATTTTTCCTGAGAAAGCAGCCACTGCTCAACCCAAACAGGATTTTGGTCTTCCATTTTAAGGGAATAGGACTTGGAGGCTCAACAGTGATTGCCCCTAAAAATGGTAACCTAATCCTTTTTGGTCATTTTTTACAGTAACCTGTATGGGTTCAATAATGCCCATCTCCTGTTTTCCTAGGCCTTTTCCAGGAAAATAGCCCATGTTTGACATTATTTTTTGATGAGCTTGACCGTACCAGGGAGAAGGGATTGAAATTTCTGTGTTCCATTGCTGAAGCAGATCTCTCCCCCATAAGTTAACAGGAATAGACATAATTAGAGGTTGTATTGTGCCTTCATGTTTTTCTGGACCAAGACATGGTAAGATAAAAGTACTTTGGAAAACTTCTGAAGCAGTTCCGACCCCAACAAGACCCACTGGGGCCTTTTGTTTGGGCCAGTTTTTTTGGCCATTGATAAAGAGTTATAATTGACATATCTCCTCCTGTGTTGACCAGACCCTCAATTTTTTTTCCTTGAATGGTAACCATACAAATAGGTCTATTGTCAGAGACTTGATTTACCCAATAGGCAGCCTTGCCTGCTGAATTTGTGCTTCCAAGTCCTCCTGTTCTTTTTCTGAGCTTTCTCCTAACTTAACATACAGTAAAAGCAACAGTTAAGCTATTCTGTCACCTGGATTAGCCCTCCAGGGAACAGTGGAGGAGATAACAATTTGAATTTCTCCCTGGCAATCAGAGTCCACTACTCCAGTATGTACTTGAAATCCCTTTAAGTTTAAGCTGGACCTTCTCAGTGTAAGTTCCACCATGCCGTTTGGCAATGGGCCATAAACTCCCATTGGGACCTTCCTAGGAGGCTCCCCAGGAAGGGGGCATACAGCTTTGGTACAGCATAAATCTACTGCCCTGCTTTTAGCTGTGGAGGAGGACAATTGCTGTACATTTGTACAGGGATAGACTGTGCCAGGAACACTCTGTTTGGAGTCAGGGATGTCCTGTCCTGAATTGGGAATGCCCCGTTTTGAATTGGGGCCCGGGGCTGGACTGTCTGTCTGTTTCCCGTCAAGGGCTATCTGCTGTTATCAAACTTTGAATGACATTGATTAGTCCAGTGTTTTTCTTTCTTACATCTAGGACAGGTACCTGGTTCCCTGCTTTTTCCTCCTGAGTTTTGCCTTTTTTGGCTCTTTGTACACTCTCTTTTTGTATGTCCTATCTCTCCACAATTATAGCAAGATCCAGGGAACACTTGTGTGTTTTTTGTTACCCTTAGTCCAGCCATCGCCTGAGCAAGGAGGCTGGCCTTATATAAGTTCCCCCCAATGCCATCACAGGCTTTAATGTAGTCACTTAATGTTTTTTCCTCATTTAGATCTGCTTTCCTTTAATAGGTCTAATTGCTGCCTGACATTATGTATTAGCATTTTCATAAGCAAGCAGCTGAATGATCACTTTCCTGCCATGAGAATCCAAAATAGCCTTTTGAGCCGCATCTTGCAAACGGGTGATAAAATCTGGATAAGGCTCCCTTGGACCCTGTTGAACTGAATTAAAAGAAGGATAAGTAGTACCAGGGTAGTGAATTTTTTTCCCAGGCTCTTAGGCATATAGTTCTGAGCTGATCAGCAGCCTCATCACCCATTACCATCTGTTGATTTAGAGTACCCCATGCCTGTCTGATTCTAAGCAATTGATCAATTGTGATATTAATGGGAGGTTGGGCTTGAGCATTTCTGCATGCCTGATTTGTTGCTTCATCCATCCACCAGGTTTTAAATTGGAGAAATTGAGAGGGGGACAGGGTCAATCAGGCTAATGACTCCCAATCCATAGGTATTAAATGCCAGTTATAAGTCACAGGTTGTAACAAGGAATGAACAGAAGGAGAATCTGGCCCATATTGTCCAATCGCTTGCTTTAAGTCTTTTAATATTTTAAAAGGAAATGGCTCCCAGCGTGCTTGAGCATGTTCTCCAGGCTCCTCAACTGGCGAAATAATTACCAGAAACTGCCAACCATCCACATCCCCCATTTCTTGTGCCTGGCGAATGGATGGCTGGATTGTCCCTGTGTCATAATTTGTATTTGGGCCGGCTCGCAGCATTCTTCTACCATAATTAACAGGTGGGCAAGCCTGGATCATTCCCTCACTGTAATTGGCTGTTGGGCAAGCGTGAAGCTTTCCTTCGCCATAGTTAATGGCGGGGTGTGCAACAATGGGAGCAGCAAGCCGCGTCTCAGGCTCCTGTTCAAAAAATTCATAAGGCTGAGGCAGGGGTGGCCATTCTGGACCTTCCGCTAAAGGCGCAGTAGGTGGCACTGTTTCTGCAGTAGGTGAAACTGTTTCTTTCATAAGTTTTTGGAGGTTAGCATATGTAGCTTCCCATTTCTCGCCCTTTTTTAAACTAGACTGTGATGGTTCACTTTGCTAATCATCAGACTCCTGATTATTAAACTTTTCTGTCATCCTGAAACTCCTCATCCTCCTCCTCAGTGTGGAAGGGCTCCAATGCTGTTTTAATTGCCTACCACACAGACCAAGTGGAGAAGGGAATATCATGGCCCTCTTGTTGTGCTCGTTTTAAGTCTGTTCCGACCTTGTCCCAATCTTTTACATTCATGGTTCCATATTCCGGGAACCAAGGAAAATACTTTTCTATGAGATTGAACAAAGATGTGAGATTTTGGGTACTCACAATTACCACCCCCTGTGGTGCAATAACTGCAACACCAGGCTTAAATAATTAGCAAACTTACCTTCAGCCTGACCCATATTTTCCTAAGGTTACCCTGGAATTCTCCAAGGGCCCTATTACCCATAGAGTGTGAAGTGAAAACGTACTCGGGCGTCCTTCGTCAGTCGTCCTCCACTTTCCAAGCTCTGGTATTTCTTCACCTGATTATTTGTAGAGTTTATGGGGAGCCCCACATTGGGCGCCAGATGTTGGGGAAATCAGCCCCATACCACCCAGCGGGTATCCCAAGTCTGGCAGAGACAAAAGAGTTAGAAAGAGACAGAATAACCATTTAAAAGGTGGGTCCAGGGGACCGAAGTTGGTGGCTTGCTCATGGCCCAGAGCTCTCGGGCTCCACCCAATTTATTGGTTTACAAGCTCTTTGTTCTTAGGGCAGATGAGAGGGGGAGGAAGGGATGAGGAAAAGGATTAATCAGTCCCTTGAAGCCCAAAAATAAATATTTGGCTTATTTGATTTAATGAAATCATATAGGAAGCATTGTCAAATATAAAACGATGTTTAACCATCTTTGGATTACATTTATATAAATTTGTTAGTAGTATTTATTGCAAGATTATATGAGATTCCTGTGACTCTAATATGTCTTAGTATATGTTATCAATAGTAATTATTATTATCATGTAAAATAGTTGTATGACACAGAAGTAACTAAATTTCCTTGTCAATTGTATCTTTAACTATAGCTGTTCTAAGATATTTTACTTTAATCCCTTAATAAGGCAGTTTATAATCAGCTATAGAAGTCTAAGGAGTAGTGTTAAATATAGGTTTCTGGTAATTTTAGAGATTGTAACATTGGAATAGACGGAAAATTTTCCAGGGCTCTCATGGAGAGCTGATGTATTCATGAGGATTTTTGATCCAATATACAGCAGAACAGGAGTCAATTGCAGAGACTGAACTAACAGAAGAGTAAAATAATCTTTTATGACTTTTTGTTTAAAACATTTGCTGATTTCTTTTGTTTTTCAGTAAAGAAAATATTTTTTCTTTCAAACTATTTATAGCTTTATGCAATTTAGTAAAGTATAATCTAGTGAGCAAAATTTAAAGCATAATTCTTTTCTCTCTACCTAATTTCTCCCAAATTTGGAAACTATATGCGATTATTGTTAGTTTATGGCA
This sequence comes from Pongo abelii, assembly GCF_028885655.2. Lineage (NCBI taxonomy): Eukaryota > Metazoa > Chordata > Mammalia > Primates > Hominidae > Pongo > Pongo abelii. The sequence continues at coordinate 90,739,317 of NC_071999.2, read as the reverse complement.
ATATAGTTATTTGCAGAAGTTCAATAGGAATCTGTTTTCTTTCATAATAGGGCATAATTGGAGTCACTCATTATTTTACCAAGGCTTTGGCTAGAATGACATATTTTCAGATTACCTTGAGAAAATGAGGCTTACCTATAGGGCCAGTAAAGGCCCCTTGGAAATATTGGCCCCATATCTTGTCCTTTACAAGGTCCTGACCTGTCATAAATAAAGAATGTCACTTTCTGATAGGGCCAGGGATTTCAAATTTTCTTGGGACCTTGAAAAGGGAGGAATACATTCAATTCATATAGATGTCTGCAGGCACAGATAAATCCTTAGCTGCGCTTAAGGCTTTTTAAAATGTGTAATCTTAGATTTCTTATTGGAAAAGATTCCAGCAAAGCCAATTAAGAGAGAGAGAGAGAGAGAAAGCCTATTAGCAAATGAATATTTTTGCCACACATTACACAAATAATCAAGCCAAGAATAATAAGATTAAAACTTATTTTAAAAATAAATTAGCTCTACTGTGATTTTATCTTTAATAAAATTGGGGAATTGAAGAGAAAAAAATGTTTCTAAATGAACTGTAGTGCACTCACTATTGGATTCTAGCCTTGTGCAGTGATTTTCTATTATTATTATTATTATTGTTATTATTTTACAATTTGGACTGAATTCTGAAAGTTCTCCTTGCCACAAGTCTCCGAAATAATGTTTTAATTATTTCTCTTTGTTTTCCATTTTCCTGATTTGAAACACTAAAGCTAGGCAACTTAAATGTCAGAAGAAAATAACAGTAACCTTTTTGTATACATAAATGAATTTGATACCTATTGATGTATGGACTTCAGAGTAATACGGCTTATATCAGTTTTCCAGGATTTTCTCCCTTTTTTGTTGTTTGTTGTTTTCTTCTTTTTCTCTTCTGTTTATTTCTATCTTTCTCCCTCTATTTTTTCTTTGTAAGATGTGAGACTTTACAATCTGCTAAAAACGAGCCTTCCCAACCATGTAGGACCTGTTTGTCTAGGAAAAAACTGTTCTATACATGAGAGATTAGACAAAACCCAAGACCAGAGACTAATTTTCTTCTAAAATGCTTTCTCTTGAAGATTTCAAAAAGAAGAGGGAGGTGAAATGTAAAAGGAAAATAGAAATATGGGACCCCAATTCAAGATGCCAAAAGGAAAAATTAAGCTGAAACTAAGTCATGCAAGAAGCTGCCTTTCTTTTGGTTCCTAAGCAGATAGGTACAGATAAAAGGTTGAATATCTTCACAGGTAGCTACTCTGTGTTCACTTTGTCTTATGTAAAGTGCTGACTCACTGAGCATGGGATGAATACCTAATGGACTATTCCCCTGTGTGCTCCTTTTCTCTTACAACATGGAGATTTTGTAATGTGACCGTACCCTCCCTCTTTCCCCTCCAGCCTGCTTTTCCCTTTAAATATTGAACTCCTCAAAAATTATCTTTGGAGAAAGGCACAGATGTGTTTTTTGAGCATGTCCTTAACCTTTGCAAAATAAACTTCAAAATTGATAGAGACCTGCCTCAGATACATTTTGTTTTACTGACTGATTCTCATTTCATCTTCGCTATGCTTCCAAAACCATCAAGATGGGGAAAAATAAAACACACTCACAGAATAAACAGTACAGTAATTCTTAATGCCACTGCACAGAAATGTCTGTCACCACTTAAACTATCATGCCATTGACCAAAACAACTCACAGATTCATTCTTAACTTCAAGTGGACACAGGAACACAATACTATCATTTCTTTCAATAAAAATATGGCTGGGAAATTTTTCTTAAATAGTATGAATGTCTCTGTCAGTGTCTGTATACAAACAACACAAAGAAAAATACAATTTATACGTACTCAATAAGGGGAAGAATGAAACTTTCTAGCATCTGTGTATTTTTTGATAATACATGTTCTATTTTGTTGCAAATTTTGAAATGTAGAAGTATTTTTAGAATTTAGTTTTTTTGTGTGTGTATTTAATCAAGAGTTGAAGGTAAAACAGTTATAAATTTAAGGGTTTATTTTTGTTCACAAATCATAAAACTCAGAACACATCATTAGAAATTGATAAAATAAACAATTACAAATTTTTATTTGAGATATAGAGTTAATTCTAGTTCATTGTAGTTATTTATTTATTTACTTATTTTAGGTTACCTTGAAAATACTAATCAAGATTTTTTTAATGAATAAAATCATTCCATTTTCATTTGCATAATTCTTAATTTATAAAATGCATCTTGTTAATAGAAATAAATTTTTTAAGTGTAATGTAAGCTACTTGGGTGAGGGAGAAGTAAATATTCTTTGTATTCTTTCAGAATTTTTTTTAAGTCATATACTACTTCACAAAATCCTCCAGGTAGATTTTAATATGCTGTGTTTTCTTTGGCACAGCTGAGTTAATCTATTTATATTTCTTATTTAGAAGCTGAAAGTGCCATTGAGCATACCAAGATTTGTTTTCTAAATGGCGATTCGGCTAGTGTGTGTGTGTGTGTGTGTGTGTGTGTGTGTGGTTGTTGTTTTTCTCCTCTATTAATTCAGATGCAGTAAGTGCCTGGATTGCAGGCATTTGCATTGCAGTAACAAGTGGCATGCTAGTGGGCACTGGCCTGGAGCCAAAGAAGCCAAGCTGCCTCAGGCTTCCTTGTGCTTTCACTACTCCTTCAATGGACCTTTGGTGTCAGCTGAAAAATGTGCAATAAATCAGCCTGTTTCATCAGTTGAAATCCTATAATTGAATTAAAGAGCATTTTCATAGTTTATGGGAATCTCAGTCATTGGTTAAAATCTAGCTGGATGTGCCATGTTCTAACAGACTGGAAATGAATTTTGTGACTGTCCATTTCAGTAATTTTCTCAGCTGTCTTTCTCATTGTTAACGTTTCAGCAATTGCAGTCTGTGTCACTGGGTGGTCAGAGCAATTTCCGCTCACTAGTCAAAGCTAATCAGTTATCTTTTTTGTTTTTTTCAAAAATCTTTACCTGTTTTTTTCTTAAGTAGTAAATTTGTGGTAAATATCTTCATCTTAAAACCTTTTCTCTCTTTTATTTTTACTTATAGCAATAATTGTACATACTTATTAGGTACAGAGTGATATTTTAATACATGAATATGATGTGTAATAATCAAATCAGGGTAATTAATAAATTCAGCTGCTCAAACATTTATCATTTCTTTGTGTTGGGGACAGTAAATATCCTATTTTCTAGCTTTTTGAACATATAAATAAATGATTTTAACTGTATTTATCCTGCAGTGCTATCAAACACTAAAACGTGAAACCTTTTAACTCCTGCCTGACCCAAAAGTGTTTGAGTATACTTTAAAAAGTAAGAACTCAAGATAAAAATCTGTATCCTACTATTTGAAAATCCATTTAAAATATACATAGCACATATATAAGTAGATTTCTTTTTACCAGTATTGAAGGCTAAAGAAAATAAACTAAAACAATTTGTGTTTTATCTTTCTCTCACATATACACACAACTGAAAATAAACAAGTTTTTGCTATTTCTTCCTTTCAAACTGGAATATGAAAAAAATGATACTTTTGAAGCCTGATTTCACTGGTACCACTAAAGTAAATTTGTTCATCCATTTACTTGTCAATTTAACAACAGTCATTATTTATTGCCTGCTACATTTCAGAGATTCTGCTAAGTTCTGTAACTACAAAGTTTCCTGATACACTAGAAAAAAAAACTAGAAAACAGATAATCACATATACATATAAACATCACATAGAGAAGTTTGGTTGTGTCAAAATCAATTTACATTAAGTGATATTGTGTTGCCTCTTTTTCAGTCTTGATTTTTATCTCCTATAGAAAAGATTCTTGAAAAGATTCTTATCTTTTCAAGTTGTATTTTATCTAGTGTTTAGCACTGTACATTTCAAATACATTTTCCCCCAGTCTTATTAATTTACAATTTCCTGTCTTAAGCAGCACCTTTTATGGTTCTAAACTGCTCTTATTTCCAGTAATCTCTCAGCTAGGTGTGTCATCTTGTCTTACAGCAGTAATTACTTCATATGGAAGTGTTTGTATTTGCCAATATCCGTTTCTCTCATAATTTTGTGCATGGGAGAGGATTACTGTAAAGTTAGGTGAGGCCAAGTTTTTTTCTCTAATGAATGATATACAAATGAATGTGCACATTTTACCTTCTCAGTGAGATCACTCTGAAAAACACATTTAAATTGAAAGTCCCTTTCAATCAGCACATCCTATGGCACTGCCTTGTCATTTTTTTGCATAGTATTCATTACCAGTTATCAATCAATGCATTTTAAGTAATTTTATGCTTTTTCTTCCTCCAAACCACACACGATTGTAAGAGCAACAAAGTAAAAGTAATTATTTTTTTTTTTACTAATATTGTTTCTTTCCGTTTGGATCTGCAGTAGTGCTTAGAATATAGAAAGTGCTATGTAAAATAGCAATTATGAGGCAGATGTAAAGAGGTGATTTCTAAACTAGGAAAAACACATATGTGTGTGTGTATACACACACACACACATTTTACACATATTATTTATATATTATATACTAATATATTTTAAATACACAAAATACATTGATTTGTATAAAATATATAACAAATACTATAGAGAGACTATATATATACATATATACATATATATGTGCTTCTTTTATGCTTGAGCTTTCATGTTAGTCTTGTTCGCTTGAGTGTTCATGTTCTCATATACTTGTGTGCTTAGGTTTTCTTGTTTAATTTGTTCATTTACATTATGCAAAGTTATATGGATAGTATAATTCATTAAAAGCATTAAAAGACTAAGTATATTGGGGTAATAAATTTAACAGACTTAGTTGAAAAAGTAATAATATTATATCAAGTAGAATATTGCAATTTAAGATATCAAAGATTGTGTATTCCTGGATTATGACAATATATTGATGTGGCAATGGGATATAAAGCTAAAGAAGAATGCATTTAAAATTCCTGGAGTGGATGAGTTCAAGGATTTTAAGCCAGGCTTGGTAGGCTGCATGTAGCTCTTTACATCATGAAGGAAGCAGGTTCGTTAATAAGAATAACAGTGTCAATCAGAAGCTCAAACTAATTTGGAGAAGTAACTATGAGTGTGGTAGAATTATCTGATTACCATTTTAGCTGCATATGATAGGCTATCAACAAATACATTGAAATTCTCTGAGGTGTTTTTAATAGTGGGTTTAGGATCAATACATTTTTAAGCTTCTTCGCATTTTTCTTACCTCTATTTTTCAAGGAAGTGGACTTACTAAATCTCCAACATAGACTGTTCCCTCTTGGTTCTAAAAACAGTGTAGACTGGAAGCAAAGTATTGCCGAAACTCTAGATTTTCTTTTCCTCCTTCACTCAACATGGAATAAAGGAATAAAGAATTCACAAACTCCTAAGATAATCCATTCACTTTTCTGACTTCTCTAATTGAGGGAACATTATTGATTTTAACCCTATTTTTGATTTTAACCCTATTCCTATAATCAAAACCCATTATTGATTTTAACCCTATTCCTATAATTGAGGGAACATTACTAATTTTAACCCTATTTTCCTATAATAATGACCCCCATTTATATATATATATATATATATATACACACATATATATTTGTGATGGCACAGATTAAATCTAAACCCTCACTAGGTAAGCTCAAATATTTACCTGATGAAAATTATGCCACATCACTGACCAACAGATTTATACTTTTTTGTTTGCTAGTTGTATGTAACATGTATACAATGGACCCATTCTATGATTGAAAGTTTATGTGTTTGACTTCTATTAATAAATATGTCATCCCTTGGTATTCCATTTTGTAGGATTGAATTCTTAATTTGGTTCCTTTTTTTCTGGTAGTTTACTTTCCAAACTCATTTTTATACATTTTTATAGACTCATTTTCATATCCATTGTTACGTATTATAGACTAATTATTTCCTCCTCTGAGGAAGCAAATTTATTTTTATCAAACAATGTTTCATTTATTTGAAAACAAGCATTATCTTTTACATTACTTTTGCCTTCCTTGGGTTAAGTATCCTCATTTCATCATTTTATTTCCCATTTTGTCAGAGTTGGTGATCTTTGCTCTTTGACACATTTGACTTGATAGACAACACTGTGCAGAGATTTATAAGTTTTACCAGTATAGCTCACAGATATGAACAGCCTAAAGCTGAACCATTATCCTCCTTCCTCTAGACATTGAGTGAAGAGTGAAAATTGCATACATTTTTGAGAGTTGAAGCACATTGATGGCTCCATGTAACACCCATTGTAAATTTTAATTGTTTTATTCATAGAAGTATAAACTTCATTTTTCATTGATCCAATTTAATTTATATTCTGCCTCTTAATTTAGATTCTTAAGTTCCTTTAGAACCAAGACTCAAATAAATAACTATTTCTTAATTGTTCCTGATCCACCTGATCTGTGAGGTAGGTCGGTTCTGCTTGTTTAACTTCAGTCTAATAAACCATTAATATATAGAATGGAATAGAAGTGTATTATAATTATCAATTCTCAGAAGCAAGAAGGAAATCCAAACATAAATTATGAATGGGACTAAGATGTTGAGAAAAATAAAAAAAAAATTCTGAACCAAGTGAAGTAAAATGCTGGTATAGGACTTTTTAGAAACATCCATAAAGTGGAGAATATAAACATATTCAATGAGAATCAATCTAGGTGACTTGAGGTAAAAGCTTTATGCTGAGTGAAATGCAACATTGAAGAAAGGGCAGTAGGGTGAACTTGTGAGTAAGTGTAAAAAGTTGAGAGCTCCAAATTTAGTCAAAAGATAAGAAAAACGTGAGAAATTTCTATCTTATAACATTTAAGCCTCACATAGCATCATAACAACTCTCAGGCCACCAGTGGTCCATCAGACACAAAATTGATATGTTTAAAATTGTATTCATTTATTTTCTTTTTAAATTATAGATTCAGAGGTACTTATGCAAGTTTGTTACATGGGGTATATATTGTGTAATGCTAGAGTTTGGGCTTCTAGTGAACCCATTGTCCAAATAGGGAACATTGTACCCAATAGGTTATTTTTCAACTCTCATTTCCCTCCCACACTCTCCTCCCTTTTTGACTCCCAAGTACCTATTACGCCACTCTGTATTTTCATGTGTATCCACTGTTTAGCTCCCACTTTATAAGTGGAAACATCTATAATTTTGTTCTGTGATTTAACTCTTAGCATCAGCTTATAAAGGCAAAAGTTTTGAGTTATTTTCTGGTTGATTCAGATTTGAAATGTTTAGTAGAATAAGATAGTTGGCATGAAAACACTAATTGTTTCAACTGTTGAGTAAAACTCCAGAAATTTCAGAAAAAAAATTGCTTAAAGTTAGATGAAAATCAAGTCAAAATGATTGGAAACATATGAAAAACAGTTGAGAATCTGATAGTAGGTGGGCCACAATTGCTGGGGAGAAATGAAGGCATGGACCTGAAAGGGACTAGAGGACCGAAGGGCTGAGAATAGTCTTGGGGAAAAAATAGTTTCTGGATTTTCTGTTTCTGTCCTTTATATTGTGACTGTGAGAATGTAAGATTAGAGATATAACAAATGATTACGAGTTCAAAGCTGAAACTCTGTCTCAAGTTTTACTCAAACATTGGCTTCCATTTTTGAGCCAGTAGGGGTGTTCAAAATTCTCTTGATAGCATTATGAATCAATAAAAATGATTTCATTATTACGCCTTCTGGCCCAGATTATATCATTACCCCAGATCCTATAATCCTGGAATTTTGCCAGATCCTTTCATATCAGGAGGCAACAAAACAGAGCCAACAGGTAAGTAATATTAAGAAGATGCTGGACTGTTACTACATTGAGTAGCCAAGAGGGTGGTGGTGGCTGGACTGCACACCTCTGAACCCTCTTTTATTCTAACCTTGGTATAGGGAATTATTTAGAGGCTAGCTGCACCTAAACACAAGAACGAGATATATGATGCAGAAATTTGGAGGTACCCTGGAGGTAGACTTTACATGAAATGAAGGGGCTCATTTGCAATCCTAAATATACACCTCTCCTTCACTCACGATTAGCACATTTTAGAGTTAATTTAGTGTCTCTTCTTACAGCTATTAGAAGAGATCATGAGCCTAGGTATGGAGTATATCAAGCAAGTTGGAATAAATTCATATGGGAAAAAGTGTTGTAAGACATGTAAAGAGGAGATAAAAATGAAACTGATGAAATGAACACAACAGCACACCACTGAACATCAAATGGATGAAACCAATTGAACAAGAAAGCTGAACATTTTAAAATCTAAAAAGATGGTATAAAAATTGGAAACGAAGGAAGAACAGTAGTTTTGAAGAAAAATTAAGCCAAAGACAAGATAGACAGGATAGAAATAAAATTGTTGGCCTACTTTGAAGAAGTAGGACAAATAGAAAGACCAAAGACCTCAGATCATGAAGGTTCTTGATCCATAGTCACATATATAAATAAGTATTATTTAGATATATAACAGAGATTTTAGAAACAGCAAAGATACAAAATAGTAAAAGCTTTCATATATAAAGCCAGGTGTATCTAAGAAAAAGCTGTTTGTTCTTCAATATAAGTGAGTTATGGTAAATTAACATGTTTGTTAATCATAGATAGAAATTCTAACAGAAAGGATGATGTCTCTGGATCAGAGAACAGGCCATGTATTACATAGATATGCAGTGGGGCATCACCACATGGGAGGAGGCCCTGATGGTAAGATTTGGAAAGTATGTTTCTCATCATCGCATCTTCCCTTTCAAGGAGAGAAGGTGTCACTTTAGCGACTTTATTTTCTCAAGTATTCCTACATATCATCACTTTTTTCCATCTCAGATAAGAGAAGGTGTTAAAATTATTCAGCAACTAAAACAATTGCATAAATTAATATGTGAATAAATATAGACATCATATATGACTTTGTCTGTTTCTTCATTTCCCATGAAACAAAATACCAAGTCAAATATAATAGTAAAAAATCATTCTAATAATTATTTTGTTGCATAGTTATATAGCACATTAACTGTCATATAACCTGAGAAGTCACTAATCTGGCCCTCAGTCTAAGGTAGCCCAATTTTATGTGTTTGCTGTATCACTTCTAAATTTTCATTCATAAGCATCATTTGTTATGAAAAGCTTAACAAATAAAATTGTACAGATTGTTAAAGTATAGACAGTTTTGTGATGTTTAAATTTTAAAAAAGTGATTTTAAAAGTTAATGGCTAAGATCCTCACTATACTGTAAGTCTCAGGTAGGAATAAAGTTTCCTGTTCCTACAATTCTGTCCTTATAACATATTCATGTACTAGGCAATTAATATATAGCTGTTGAAAAAAAATTAGTGAAATTAAAATTACTGAAAGCCTGGGAGACAGTGATCATTTCTAATAGAATATGTTAGAGATCACTATGAAAAGGTTAGGGAATTTCACATGTTTGGGTGTACATGTGATTAAAAAAGAAAACTTTCAAAAACCCCAGAGGGCAAAAAGTAATTATAATAATAATGTGGACAGTGGCACTAAATGGAGGTTTCACATCCAGTGATGGTAAACTATGAAATACAAATCACAGGTGATTTTAATGAGAGTTTTGAAAAAAAATTGTTAAAATCAATGATAAAAAACTCTAAACGTTTTAAATATAAAACTGAAGTCTTTCATGATACCATATTAAAATGTATACATCAAATGTAATTAGAACTGAAATATAAAAATTAGAATTGTAAATCTAATAGATTATCATGTAGGAAAATATAATTGTGACCTGTATATGAAGAAAAGCTTGTTCAATAATCAAATAGAAAATAAAACATAGGGCAAATAATTAAGTCATAATAAAGTATTTCGGTTCAATAAAATAGGCAAATGCTGTATACGTGTGATAAAATACATACAAAAAGAAAACATACAAAAAGGAGCCCAAATAAGATATTCTCTGGGTCTAAAATCAACCATGCTTACTAGTTTGAATATAAAAAATCAAATTGGATAAATCAGGAAATTAAATAGGAAACATATATACAGTATATATAGATATCCATTTTTTCAAATCACAAAAGATGGACTATCAAAGGCTGCAGCCGCATCAAGAGAAAGTCCAAAACGTTCAAAATCACTGTAATTGCAGAATGCAAATTAAATACCTAGTTTCATAACCAATTTCATCCTTCAAAATATAAATAATTATAATCATAGATTATCAAAGTATAGCTTTGAGAATGAACAGTATGAAAAGAGCATTGTTGGAAAGATAGTAAGTCTTAGAAAGTTAATAGTTATGCAAAAATAAAATGATTAAGCAAAAAGTTCATATGTATTTTGCACATGAATATTTAAGAACCTTTGTCAAAGATATTAAAGTGTCTATGATAGTCCTAGAGGGAAGAAAGGATCTAGAACCAGAAATACCATTTGACCCAGCAATCCCATTACTGGGTATACACCCAGAGGATTATAAATCATTCTACCATAAAGACTCATGCACACATATGTTTATTGGAGCACTATTTACAATAGCAAAGACTTGGAACCAATCCAAATGCCCATCAACGATAGACTGGATAAAGAAAATGTGGGAAATATACACCATGGAATACTATGCAGCCATAAAAAATGAGTTCATGTCCTTTGCAGGGACATGGATGAAGCTGGAAACCATCATTCTCAGCAAACTAACACAGGAAGAGAAAACCAAATACCTCATGTTCTCACTCATAAGTGAGAGTTGAACAATGAGAACACGTGGACACAGGGAGGGGAACATCACACATCGGGGCCTGTCTGGGGGTGGCGGGCTGGGGAGGGAGAGCATTAGGAGGAATACCTAATGTAGACAATGGGTTGATGGGTGCAGCAAACCACCATGGCACGTGTATACCTATGTAACAAACCTGCACATTCTGCTCATGTATCTCAGAACTTAAAGTATAATAAAAAATTACAAAAAAAAAAAGATCCCTGGCTTCTGCTAAACATATGCCTTACCGAGATCAAGAACAGAAAATATTGACATAGATTTTAGTCTGTCCCTATGGACACTAGCTCCTGCTTGTGGGTTTCAGCTTCTTCTTTTCCCCTAACTTACTTCAATTTATCTCTCTTTCCTTGATGCTTTATAGACTTCAAGCTTCAGGCTCTAACATCAGACACAAAGACAGTAACACTACACCAGAGACTAACTCCTTTCCACAGCTTCATGAAGTCCAAAGCTTTTAAAATTTATAAATATGTGTGTGTAAGGTCTATGTGTAATTACATACACGCTAATATCTAACTACATTGTATATCAGGAATAACGTGTGGTAATTGATTCCTTGATATTTTGTTGGTATTTTGCTGTATACGTGTGATAAAATACGTAATAAGTGCTTTGTTTATAGAAATTATATAAACAAACATTGATTTATTTTTCTTATAAACAAAGAATAGTTATATATCTCATAAAAGGAAAATAGAGGGTATGTAGAAAACATAAACATAAAAGTAAACAGCGTTATTCAGTTACTGTTAAAAATTATTTGAGATACTTTTGTTTGGAAAATATTTTAAAAGTGATTTATTTTTAAGTAAAAATGGATTTATTTCAGCATTTAAAGAAAAATCTTTAATTTTAGAATCCACTTGTCCATTTGGGCACCTATAGGTAACTATTATTCTGATCAATCCAATAATTATTATATAATAATTATAAATATTTTAAATATTCAGAAATATTCTATCAATCTTTGTTTTAATATAGAGATTAAGATTTAGTTTTGATACTATGTACATATGTGTATGAGTATGAATATACCAAGCAAATATTAATTTAAAAAAAACTTAGTCATTGGGGTTATATATATATATATAAATATATGGATATTAAAATGACACTACATATCAATAATTAAAATAACATGTGTTCATAAAGTTATTTTAAAAATTTAATGTTGGAGAGGGAAGGGATTGTCAAGTGTCTAGCTCATGCTATGAACTCCAACAGAAACCAAGTGAATTACATTTCAATTCAGTGCTTAATGCAGAGTCTTCTGATGTGGAGACATTCAATTCTTCATCATCATCAGCAGCATAGGATCATCATCATCATAACGATTATGTTGTTGTTTATTAATGACAGTTTGTAACTGTGCATAAATTTCAGTAATATGTAAAATTCTAAAAAGTGCATGATTTCAGTTGACTATGTAAATTAGTTGCCCTTGAATGCCCATTACTGTGATCTAATCTATAATTGCAAAATATTTTATAATCTTTTGTAGGTGTTCCGTTCCAAATAGACAAGTAGGTAAGCAGGTTTTATATTCACATTGTATTAGGAAAATATATAGGCTTAAACTTTTCACCTTAGGTAAATTTCTTGAAAAATGAAGGCAAAACATTTTTTAAATGAGAGAAATTTAAGCAGTTTTAAAAAACTAAGTGTAATGTAAAGCAAAATTATCATAGAGTACTGAATGCTTTCCTGGAGGCATTTCCAACATTTTATTACAGCCTTCATTAAAAAGTATTGAGCATTTTAATGGAGCAGAAGGGAAAAGACTGCCTGGTTCGGAAATGCCAATTGCCATTCAACAACCTTTGTCTTCCCTTTGTTTTCGGCAATGTTGCCCTCATAGAACATTAAAATATCACAATATTTCTTGTCGACTGGTAAGATGACAGCTCTGAGGCTAGTTGTACAGTCACTAAGAAACTAATTAGGATTATTACAGAGAAGTGTATATGATAATTAACAATTAAACTTTAACTTTCTGAATAGAAGCTGGTTTTCCCTAGAGGGAACTCTGCATAGATTATGCTGAAGGAAAAACTTAATAATTTTTTTTGCATACATCAGTTACATAATTATGATTCTTTGCTATAGTCATTACTATTTAAATACTCCATGTACAACTGTAACTTTGAATATACCTTTTGATGTAACTATGCACCGAATAACAATGTTTGCATTTTATTAACATTCTATTGTGACTGATATTAGAATCTTCAACTAGATACTGTTGCAGTATTTGGCCACATATTTTTAAATAAACAATTCAACAGACAATTAAAGAAATATAAATATCCAAAGTATTTATTCATAACCACATCCCAGAGATTTTTGAAACATTTGGGAACAGATGTTCTGAAAAACATAACCTCTATTATGTTTAAAGTTAATGATATAAACCTTATCATTTTCAAAAAACATTCTAAGCCTTACTTAACAAATTTTCTTGGGAATTTAGTATTTCACATGTTATTTTTCTTTTTCATTTTTGTGTATAGACATATATGGTACTTTTAAGGAAACTATATTATTTTAGTCTCTAATAGGCAACAAAATCTAGGCGGAGTTATCAATAGTGTGGGGTGGAAATTGTATTTTGCAGCTAACAATTGTAGTTGTTCAAAATTAGTAATTTTAACAATTAAAATAGTTTTATATTTTTTCCTTAAAAAATGTAACTCAGAGGCAGTGTCTCATGCCTGTAATCCCAGCACTTTGGGAGGCTGAGGCGGGTGGATCACAAGGTCAGGATATTGAGACCATCCTGGCTAACACGGTGAAACCCCATCTCTACTAAAAAATACAAAAAATTAGCCAGGCGTGGTGGTGGGTGCCGGTAGTCCCAGCTACTTGGGAGGCTGAGGCAGGAGAACCACGTGAACCCGGGAGGTGGAGTTGCAGTGAGCAGAGATCTCACCACTGCACTCCAGCTTGGGCAACAGAGCAAGACTCTGTCTCGAAAAAAAAAAAATGTAACTCAGAGTACAGAACATATAAGGTGCTGAATATTAGACATACATTTTGTCAATTTGCTTATAGTATTTGAAAATATTAAACATAAGGAGATCATTTGTTCCTAGTCAAATATAAAATTTAAATTTGTATTTTAGAGTGAAATAAAAATACTGGCAATCAATCTAAGTTACATGTCATGTACATAAATAAACATTGCTATGCTGATTATCTATTACAAAAAACAATGCAGCAATTTGATTATTAATCACATCCCATTTTAGGGGTTGTCATAAATCGTATTTCAGGTATTCAACTTTCTAAGACCACAGCTACTGCTAAATCCAAAGCAGGATCTGGCCACTCTGACCTAAACCAACTTCAGTCCATTCTTGGTTTATTTAAATGGAAATGTTTTAACTTAAAATTTAACAACATGGGAATTTAACAATAGGGGAATATTAACTTAAAATTATTAAAAACATTGCATTCATGCTTATACAACTGTTATCTATATGTATTATAACAACAATAGGTTTTTTTGTTTTGTTTTGCTTTGTTTTTTAGACAAGAGTCTTGCTCTGTCACCAAGCTGCAGTGCAGTGACGTGATCTCAGCTCACTGCAACCTCCACCTCCCAGGTTCAAGCGATTCTCCTGCCTCAGCCTCCTGAGTAGCTGAGACTACAGGCACACGCGACCACGTCCAGCTAATTTTTTTTGTATTTTTAGTAGAGACCGGGTTTCATCATGTTCGCCAGGATGGTCTCAATCTCTTGACCTCATGATCTGCCTGCCTTGGCCTCCCAAAGTGCAGAGATTACAGGCTTGAGCCACCACGCCCGGCCAACAACAATAGTTTTTTAATACACATTTGTGTATTTTCTCTTTAAATTGAAGGACGTTTTTAAAAACCCAATTTTGATTATAATACATGCCCAGCATTGTGGCTTATGTCATGTCAAATAACTTTTTATTTGGTTTTATATGGAAAATTTTGAAAAACAACACTGGAGTGATGAATTATTAGGTTAAAATCCCATTTTTGTTTTCTTCCTAATCTGACTGACATCACAACAATGGAAAATACTGAAACACTAAGTTACACTAAAGAGTCTCGCAGTCTCAATTTATCTCTCTTTTACATCCCTGATGTTACAAGATAATGGCTGTATTGGTTCAGGGTAAATGTGGTTTTTATTGCTATTGCAGGACAGTAAGCTTTTTTGTTTCAATGATTTTCTGTCATTATATGAGAGTGATAGAGTCTGTGACACATAAAATGGTGTAGATAAAAGGTTTTCTTGATACATTCAGTACCTTAGCAAACCCAATGTTCAGTTTCTTCACACGAGAAGAATGAGGTTTAGTGGTACCTATAGAAAACTGGTCTTCAAATTTGATTTCATTCCATGAACAACGATAGCATAGTCATAATTTCTCCTGACCACAGTGGATTGTTTCAATTTTCAGAAAAAAATTACATCTTCCAAAATGATCAAGTGGTTTATTTTTTATTAATACAAAGTAGAAATATTCTAGAAAAATAAGATCAACTTTTATTTAATCTAAGTATAATTTCATAACTTTTGTAATAAAGTTTCCTATTAAAAATCATAAGCTGCTTTTTTCATGTTTATTTTAAAAAGTATAAAATATTTTTAGTTTTCCAAATTATTATATCAATTTATTTTTCCTCAACAAACAGTACTAAGCTTTACAAATATGAATGTTAATAATATCTTTTTGTTGAATCAGAAATTTAGAATTTTTAGATAGAAGATGGATAGACACTGAAAACTATTAAAATAGTTACATATTATTAGAGATGTGAAATGGTGTACCATACATTTTCATTCACACACCATTTATAGACATTATGTTGATAGACACTGTGTTTCTAGCTGTGAGTTAAAAAGTATATTGCAATAAATAATACATATACTTGAACGTATATTCTAACATAGAGGTGTTTTAAAATCTGGAAGTTTTCTAAAATTGATATTGCTGGATATAAGCTATATACATATTAAAATTGTAATAGATTAATTCAAATTTTCTTTTAAAAAGTTTTAATAACTTTCACTTCAACAAAATTTTCACTTGTTGTGTTTATTACCCACATCTTTATCAGCATATCAAAAATGTAATCAGTTGAGTTAACATTTAATATATTATAGTAATTTTGTTTAAAATACATCTAGTTTAAAATCAGCATTTAAAAACCTGCCAAATCAAGCAAATTCATATAAATCAAAGTAATTTAACTTAATATTATTAAATTCTCTTTTATGATTTTCATGAAAAGTTTCATTAGAACTTCATCTAGTGAATCATTGCAGATAAGATTAAATAATATCTTTCTACTCTGACATATGTATTCCCTTTAATATACTTAAACATATTGAATATCCATATATTTTAATGATCCGTGATACTAAGCAGAAATCCACACTTCTAAGGTGATTAGCTAGCATTTTGATGAAAAACTCTCTATTTCAGAAGTGTTTTCTAAATGTGTTTCTGTAATGTTAACCTGTGCTGAGTGCCAGAGACTCTGGCAATTAACATAACAAATAAAAGAGAAGTTTACATTTATAATATTAGTTGCTTGATAATAGGAGACATTAGAAATGGGATGTTAATTGTGAAATTGATGTTATCTGTGAAGATGGGCCTATACTGAGGAAACTCGAAATATCAAAGAGTATGTATCTTAGGATGTCACTTATCTGATGCCTACCAAGTAAATACAACTTTGATTTATTTGTGTCATTTTAGATGATTAAGTATTTATTGTTCTATTTACCCCACTTTTTAAAAATGTTGTCTTAACAAAATAAACAATATTTTCAAATAATTGTTACCATTAAAATGGTTACCATTAAAATGTTACCATTAAAACTCGGTCTGCTGAGTGTGGTGGCTTATGCCTGTAATGCCACTACTTTTTGAGGCCAAGACTGACGGATCACGAGGTCAAGAGATCAAGACCATCCTGGCCAACATGGTGAAATCCTGTCTCTACTAAAAATACAAAATTAGTTAGGTGTGGTGGCATGCACCTGTAGTCCCAGCTACTTGGGAGGCTGAGGCCGGAGAATTGCTTGAACCTGGGAGGCAGAGGTTGCAGTGAGCCGAGATTGCACCACTGCACTCCAGCCTGGCAACAGAGTGAGATTCCGTCTCAAAAGTAAATAAATAAATAAATAAATAAATAAATAAATAAATAAATAAAATAAAATAAAAGGTCTGTCAATTTCTAGTTCTGAGTCAAGTCGGGAAAAATCAAAACATGCAGTCTAGTTATTTCAGACATAAGGGATTCAATACAATGATTTTTTACTCGCACAAGCTGGAAAAGCAAAGAGAGGCAGGTAAAGTAACTGGGAGACGTGAGATATGACCAGAACAAACAGAATAAGGGCATGGTGGCTCTTGCCTATAACTTCACCACTTTGGTAGGTGAGAGGATTTTTTGCGGCCAAGGGTTCCAGTACAAACTCCAGCCTGGAAAACTGACTGAAAAAAAAAAGTAGCTCTAGTTCTGAAAAATGAAGGGGGCAATTTGTATATAAAAGGGTTCAGGTCTTTGTGTCCATGTGTACTCAGTGTTTGGCTCTCACTTATAATAAGAACATGTGGTATTTTGTTTTCTGTTCCTGCGTTAATTCATTTAGGAAAAGAGTGGGAAGAGGGTGAGGATCAGAAAACTACCTGTTGGGCACTATGCTCATTACCTGAATGATGAAATAATTTGTACACCAAACCCGTATGACATACAATTTATCCACGAAACAAACCTGCACATGTGCCCCCTGAACCTAAAATAAAAGTCAGAAAGAAAAAAACAAAGTAGAACAGCGGTTACCAGAGTCTCGGAGAAGGACGAATGTGGACTTATTGTTTAATGGGTACAGAGTTTCAATTTGGAATGATGAGAAGTTCCGGAAACATATGGTGGTGATAGTTGCACAACAATGTGAATGTACTTAATGCTGCTGAACTGTACACTTAAAACAATTAAAATAATGAATTTTATGGTGTTATATCTTACCATAATGAAATAAACATTTTAAAGAGTGAAAAGAAAGAAAAAAGTGTTCAGGAAAAATTTTGCGAATACACATGGCAATCTGATACTACTATAATAAGGTTGCATAGGCATGGCTGGGATCTCAGAGAGGAGACCCATCATGGTGGTTGATAGAAACACTGTGAAAGTAATTGCTGAAAGTCACTGTTGAACACGCAGAGGAGCTGCCTTGGTGCTGCACAGTAGGGGCTAGGGCAAAATTTTCTGGTACTGAGACCAAGACAGAGGTTTCACATTGCAGGCCGTGAAGCTGATGATGCTGCTGCAGCCCACATCTGTCCTCTGCTGATGGATGGGTAAAAAAGACAGAAAAAAGACAGAACTGGGAATTGTTTAACTTTTCCCCATTCTTGTCTAATCTTCTAGCATTCCCACTATCAGAACATTACCTGGATCCAGTTAGCGATGAAAGTTGGGTATTATTTTCAGGGTACCAGCCTCTCTCAGTACATAGAGCACATGATTTACTATGTCCTCTATAATATACAGAGATTATAAAGTGTGTTGACAATTTAGAACTTTAGAACGCATTCATTTTGAAAAAGAACACATTTAGGCTTTTTAACTTAATGATCTACTGTGCTGGAACTCAAGTCTGTTTATTGATAACAAGTTAGTGTGAATTTTAAATATTTTGAAAAGTGTATTGTATGTTTATTTACAGAAAGCTCATTTATGTGCAATTGTTGCATGAAATAGAAGGAGCTGTAGTATGCATTTAATATATCGCACATCATTTTCACCTTAGGCCCTCACTCTGACTTTTGCATCAATCGCATTGATCAAGTTGCCATCATCAAGTAATTAGGTTGATATTAAATTCTAATGGTTGACGTATTCATAATATGGACTTCTCAGTTCTACCTCTATGAACTAAATGAGCTTGTGGTAATTAATATTAGAATTTTAAAATATTAAAGTTTACGCATAGTATTGACTACTTATATTTTGTATCCTACTTTTTAGCCTTTTTGAAATACAGTCTACTGGTTTATTTTCTGTAAATTTCAGCCAGGTGTTGACTGAAATAATACAACATTCAGTACACTGTGCTTGTGACCTCTTCATTCTGATTGCTAGTCATATATTGATAATTTTATATTTAATAGCTCTGAGATGTAATTCATATATAATTAACTCACTTCAAGTGCAAAATTACATTTTTTTAGTTCATTCATGGAATTGTACAAACATTGCCAAAACTGATTTTAGAAAATTATCATAAATCCCCCACTCAGAAAATCTCATGTGCAGAATAACAGTTACTTCTCATTTCTTCTTATCTCTCCCATTCCTGATCCTAGGCAAATTTGTTTCTACATTTTCTATAATTGAAATCAAATTGAAATAATTAAACAATTTGAGTATTCTTGTTTCTTTCTTCCCCTTGGTCTCTTTACCTTAAAGTTTGTTGGCATTTTCTTTTCCTGACTTTTTATAGAATCAACTTTTGGTTTCAAAAATTTTCCATTAATGTTTCTTTATTTCTGCCCTAATCTTTATTATTTTATTTCCTTGCTTCCATTTACTTTCTTGTTTCTAGTCTCTTATGATGGAAAGATATGGTATTAATTTGAGAGCTTCATTCGTTTTTAATATGGGCATTTACAGCTACAAATTTGCTTCTAGGCACTAATTTAGTTGTATTCCGTGAGTTTTGGTTTGTTGTGCCTTTATTTTCATTTATTTCAAAGTATTTCTAGATTCTTCTGTGATTTTGTGACTCATTAGCTATTTAGGAGTGTTTTATTTTAATTTCCACTTATTTGTATATTTCTCAAGTTTCCTTCTGTTTTTGAATTATATTCCACTGTGATTGAAGAAAATACATTTTAGGATTTAAATCTTTTCAGATACACGGAAGCTTACTTCATGATTTGGCATCTTGTGTATTCTGAAGATGTTTCATGTATAGCAGATACTTTGTATTCTATCATTACTGGGTGAAATTTTCTAAAAATATCTGATAAGACTTGTATTTTAGTGTTTATCACATTTTCTCCAGTTCATCTTCACCAATCTATTCTACCCATTATTATTATGAGGTATTAATGTTTCCTAATATTCCTTTTGAATTACATATTTCTTCTTTCACATCTTTCATTTTTGTTTCCTACATTTTGGGCTATTTTCTTAGGTGCATATATGCACATAAATACATTTTTGTATGGATTTACCATTTTTATTATTTTCATATGTTTCTTTGTCTCTGATTCTTTTGTCTATTTTAAATCAATTTTGTCTAATATTAGTATAGCTGTTTCAGCCTTATTTTTGTTGCTCTTTGTATAATACACTTTTCCATTCTTTTATTTTTGAACTTTTATTTTTAAAGAGTGTCTTCAATATAGAGCATTTGATATTTGTTTTGTTTGTTTCTGTTTGTTCTTGTGTAATTATTAATGAAAATCCTGTTTATTCATTCATCAGATTTTTTTTTCTTTTTGAGACAGAGTCTCACTCTTTCGCCCAGGCTGGAGTGCAGTGGTGCCATCTCGGCTCACTGCAAGCTCTGCCTCCCGGGTTCACGCCATTCTCCTGCCTCAGCCTCATGAGTAACTGGAATTACAGGCACCTGCCACTATGCCCGGCTACTTTTTTGTATTTTTAGTAGAGATGAGGTTTCACCATGTTAGCCAGGATGGTCTCGAGCTCCTGACCTCGTGATCCACCCGTCTTGGCCTCCCAAAGTGCTGGGATTACAGGCATGAGCCACCGCGCCCAGCCAGCCATTCATTCATCAGATTTTTAACCAATAATATTTAATGTTACTATTGATATAGTTGGATTTATATCTTCCAATTTACATGCCTCATGTATTTTCTTCCTGTATCCCCCTTTTGCCGCTTTCTTTTGCATTCATTAATATTTTTAATTTAACATTCCAATTCTGTTAATGTTTTCTATATTTTTTTTGAGTTAGTACGTTAAAACATTTTTTGTGTGTGTGTCCAAATCGCTGTTTGGAGTCACTTCCTTTTAGTTGGAAAATCTTTCTTTCATACTTCTTACAAGAAAGGTTTGCTAACAACACATTTTTTTCAATTGTTTACCTGTGAATGTCTTTATTTTCTCATCTTGATTTGTAAAACTTATTTTGCTGAACTTAAGATTATTGTTTGACAATTATTTATTTATCTATTTCCTGTTAGCCCTTTGAATATGTCATCCCACTGCCTGCAGGCCTCTATTGTTTTGATGAGAGGTCTGCTGTTAATCTTATCTGCATTTCATTTTAAGTGATGTTATTTTTCTCTGCATTTCATTTTAAGTGATGTTATTTTTCTCTTGCTGCCTGCAAGACTTTCTTTGCTTTTCATCATTTTAAATATAATTTTCATTTATTGATTTGTAGCTTATTGGAGAATTACATTAATGCTGTTCCTCAAATTTGGGAAGATTTTAGTGATTCATCAAATATATTTTGTACACCTTTTCTTCCTCTCTTTCTGCTATTTACATCATTCATATGTTGTGATTAATAATGATCTGCGTTTTGCTGAGGCTCTGTTCCTTTTCATCAATCTTTGTCTCTGTTATTCAGATTACATAGTCTCTAACAATCAATTATCAAGTTAATTAAACCTCACTTCTGCACATTCAAGTCTACTTTTGACACCCCATAATATACTAATTTTGTCACCCACAATGATAGAATACAAAATGTACCCTATAATAGTGTAATTTTCATGTGTTATGCTGCTATTTAGATTGTGAATTTCAATTTTCCAAAAATAACTTCTGTTTATGGATATTTAGTATTTGATGACAAATTGTCATCATACATTATTTCTTTATGCACAATTTTCTGTGATTTTTTGAGCATATCTATAACAGTTTCTCTCAAATCTTTCTGAAGTTCCACATAGCTGACCTTTCACAGGCAGTTTCTTGCCTGCTATTTTTGTATATATGGTCACTTTCTTCTTTCTTTGCATGTCTCATAATTTTTTTTGTTGGAATCAGGACAAGTTTGGCAATGTATTATATCAGCTACGGATAATAATCTCACCTCTCTCTAAGACTTATTGTTGTTGTTTGCTTTTTTTATTTGTAACTTCTGGTCATCTTGGCTTATCTCTTTTAGCATTGAACCTATACCATAAAAATGAGCTGAGACAATGGAAATTGGGGGTCTAATTTTGGCTTGCCACACCTGAGGTATAGCCTCAGTTCTAGGAATAGGAGCTAGATAAAGGGATGGGGGGAGCCCAGCCTCTTTACTGCAATCACCTGGAGTTAGCTTTCAAGACATGGAACTGACGGTTTTGAGAAATGCTAGTGGTTTGCCACCTTTCATTCATATACTATAACCATTGACCAGGAGCTGAGACAAAGAGAATAAGCCCTGTTTTCTTAGCCACACTCAATCAAGCAGAGTTTCAATCCTCTAATCTAGAAGGGATAGGATGGGGCCCAAGTGCCATAGACTCTCACTGTTCTTAATAAGATTTATATTTGCTTCTTCATTTGCTGCATGCTCTTAGGACAGTTTGCAGAGCCTTTAAAAGCTAAATTGTTTGTTTATACAAATGTATTTTGACTAGCTTTTGCCATTCATAGTTGATTTTCTTGGGAGAGGCTCTGTGTAGTTTCTCATGCTCCTATTCTGAAAGTAATCCCCCAAAAGCATGTTTTTTCTTCTCTTTGTTAAAATCATTTGGAAATATTTATGAAATAAATTTAGTTAAAACTAAAAAGTTAAACTATTAAGAATTATGTACTATTAAGTGATGACTTTCAATCATTTTTTAAAAAGCATTTAATGATATTTTATTTTACATTGTGTTTCATTTTACAGGTTGAGTCTCCTTTTTCCAAATGGTTTTCGAGTGTTCTAGATTTCAATTTTTTTTGATTTTACAATATTTGTATTATACATGCTGGTTGAGCATCCTTTATTCCAAAATCTGAACTCTGCAATGTTTCAATGAGCATTTTATTTGAATATCATTTTGATACTCAAAAAGTTTTGAATTTTGGAGCATTTTGGGTTTCAGATTTTTGGATTCAGGATTCTTAACGTGCATAATATAAAACACAAAACAAATGTTCTAGTTCAGTTAAAATTACCTCACAGGCAGAAAGTATTGAAATATGTACTCAGAGGGTTAAAAATAGTCATTTTTACCATGAATTAACTATACATTATTAAAGATTTGCTCTGATACTTTCATCTTCCCCTCCCTACCCCCTTTTTTTTTTTTCTGAGATAGAGTCTCACTCACTCTGTTGCCCAGGTGCCCAGGATGAGGTACAGTAGCTCAGCCTCGCCTCACTGCAACCTCCGCCTCCTAGGTTCAGGCGATTCCCCCGCCTCAATCTCCCAAGGAGCTGGGATTACAGGCATGCACCACCATGCACGGCTAATTTTTGTGTGTGTATATTTTTAGTAGAGATGGGCTTTTACCACTTTAGCCAGTCTGGTCTTGAACTCCTGATCTCAAGTGATGCAACCACCTTGGCTTCACAAAGTGCTGGGATTACAGGCATGAGCCACTGGGCCCTGCCATATTTTCATCTTATAAAGTTAATGAACACTTCCATTCATCAGTTACTGCAGTCAAACTAAATTCATAGTCATTTTATTGAGTGTAATTGCTTTGAACTAAAATCTCTAGCTACTGCAATGCAATTTCATGCTAGTAGAGAGTAGACACAGGTTAGTAGGGGGAAAAAGGCT
This sequence comes from Pongo abelii, assembly GCF_028885655.2. NCBI lineage: Eukaryota > Metazoa > Chordata > Mammalia > Primates > Hominidae > Pongo > Pongo abelii. The sequence goes on along the minus strand of NC_071999.2, from coordinate 90,715,749 downwards.
TTTGCTGTAAATCATTTTGAATGTGACATGTAATTTTCAGGTAAACATTTCTGAGAGGCATGTAAAGAATGTTATTGGAATAATGTAAAAATGGGTAAAACTCTCTTTGGATTTCATTTTGAAAAGAGAAAAATATTGTTTTGGTATCCTGTTTAGCAGGTGATTTGCTCTTTTGCTGGGTTAGAGCTCCCCTATGTGGCTATTTTGTTGAGACACACTAAGAGTTCAAAATTGATGTATTTCAACAACTAAACATAAACTATCCTCCTAGATATATCTTGACAAAAATATATTAAGATAATCATCTATAAATAATTTTAAGTTTTGTAGAAATTCTAATTTTTCTCTCTGAATATAACTGTCAGGAGAATTTTAATAGGATTAAAATTCAATGAGAACATAAAGTTAAATGCTACATGGTATCAATAAAACAAGCAAATTTATAACTAAGTCAGCATGCACCAATTTCTGATAGTTGATTGATGACTAAGTTTGAAATAGTTTATTCCCAAAAAATTAGGAGGAAAGTTTATTTTCCATTCATTTAATTGGTCTATTTTAATCAAATTAATATGTGTACATTTGAGTATGGAAAACCATGTAAAAAGTAGTTATGTCCCTCAGAATACTGAAAATTTTGTAGAGAATGTAATTTATGTAAACAGATGTCAAATAATTCTACTAAGTACAATATCAACTGTAATAATCTATTAAGTTTTCATGAGAATGAAAGAATTTGAGCTCATTTTACAACATGCTTTGGATATTTTAATCCAAGTATACATTTCGGTTTGCATAAATTGCAAAAGTAAAAATAAAACTAAGGAAATTTTTAGGATATGTCTAGGGATTCCAAACCTACCAAGTATTATCAGACACTGGATCCGGAAAGAGAACCACTTGTGCCTTGGGAATCATATGTATATTTAATGTTAACTTTTCAAAATATCTAAAATTCAAATAGAGCCTATGAAGTTAAAATGGAAATTTAACATATAGTCTTTTATTCTACATTTGTGAAGACAGTAAAAATTCTTTTTCAATGATTTAAATTTTTAAACATGTGAGCTATTTCTGTGTTTTGCTAATAATGCAAAAGGCATTTTATATGCAAGGATTATGAGCAGCTTGCAAATAATCTGAACATAAAAACTCACAAGTAATTATTAACACTATACCTCACTAAAATATAAAAGCAAAAGAGACGTCTCTGAAATTAAAAAGAGGATAGCAGTCATTAAGTATAATTGTTGCTACCAGCCACCACAGTTCTGAGTCATAATAACCTCACAGTAAATATATAGTTGTGTGATTGAGTGAATGACTAAACTACTGGCAAAATGTAAAATATTCTTTATGCCAAATGTCTCTAACATAGCTACCTAAACAGATTATGCCTTTACATAATTGCCATATCATCCCAATACAGGTAAAATCAATAATGATGTCATCAATGGATATTTCAGGATGAATGAATTCACATTCTCTAGGGGAATGCTAAATATTAGTAGGGGATAGGGAAGGTGAATGTAAAATATCCCAACCAAATCATCCAAAACCAGACCTAGAGAGAATGAGTTCATTGAGGAAATGGTTTCTTGTACACAGCATAAAGATATTCAAGCAGTATGCTGATTGTGTACTTTCAAATCAGTGCAGATTTTAATTTTATTTGGCTATTATTTTTAAAAAGTTATCTGGAAAAGTATTCAATATATCTGAGCACTCTAGGTCAATATATGTGTCACAGGACCGCTGGTTTCTTAAGTTTTGATTTATAAAAAACTTTGTGGTATTATGCGTCCCTAAAGCCTGCACAATACCCTAAGGGTGAGCACCAAAGACATTCAAACCATTCATTGGCCATGGTTTATCTGATAGTTGAAGGGAAAAATAAATGGGTATGGAATATTTTTTAAAGAATCCCCAAATGATCTGTCAGAGGAATACAATGTATTTTATATTAATGGAGATGAATAATATTAAAGCAGTAGGTAATAAATATATGTTGGGCAGGTGGAGTTATTTTAAAAAATAGCAAATAAAAGTTTGTAAAATGTGGTAGTCACAGAAACTGTAGTGTTTATTATTGGGGTCTTTGCTATTAACTCTCAGCCCTTAAGGCAATAGGGCATAATGCCATATGAAAGAACGTGGAAGCCTTCTTACATGAAATAATTGTGAGTAGCTTACAAACAAGCCGAATACAGAAAGTGCAAGAAAATGTTGATACTATACATGACTGAGATCAAAATGAGAGCAGCAGAATCACTGAAATTAAACAGGCAAGTAGCAGACACCATTAAAGCTGAAGTTTACATAAAATGTACCGGCTACCACAGAACCGATTCATGATAATCTTTCAATAATTACATAGTTGTATGATTGGAGAATAACTGAATCAGAGGCTTATACCTGTAATCCCAAAGTTTTAGGAGGCCAAGATGGGAGGATCACTTGAGCCCAGGAGTTTGAGACCAGCCTGGGCAACATAGCAAGACCCTGTCTCTACAGAAAAAATAACAAATTAGCAGGGCATGGTGATGTACACACCTGTGGTTCTCGTACTCAGGAGACTGAGGTGGGAGGACTGCCTGAGCCAGGAAGTTCGAAGCTGCAGTGAGCTATGTTCATGTCACTGCACTCCAGCCTGGGTGAGAGAGTGAGACTCTATCGCTAAAACAACGACAACAACCACCAACAGCATTAATAAAATAGAACAAACACTAGTTACATATCTTCTATGTGTCAGACAATGTAAAAAGCACTTCTTTACATACAAACATTCTAATTATGAAAAAGCACTGGGAAAGAATTATGCAGTGATACATGGAGGTTATATAGTTTAGCCAGATTAACTTTGTTTGCTTGTTTTGTAGAGAAGTACTGAAATCCAATATCAGAAAATATTTCACATAATACTGTTAAGAAATAATATTGTGATACATCCCTCTCAATAGGTATCCATAGGGAATAAACAGAAATGCATCATATATTGATAAAAGATGGCCAAGTCAATTAAACAGAAATATATAATACCTAATATATGTGAATATATATTTTGATAAAAGAGATAAAAATGTAGATGTCTTCAAGCCAATCTTTAACTAAGGACATGTATCTAACAAATTTATTTTACAATTTTAATGCAAGGAAATACAAGAAGGAAATATAGAAAAGCAAAAGATTTAGGATTCATTAATGTAAGATACTATCAATGTAATGGTAACAATTCTGCCTTCGCCCACTATTTCTTCTTGGTCAGAGCAGTAGGAAAGAAAGGGTAAAGAAGGCTGTATCCAAATAACTCTAATTTAGAGATTTCATTCCTAAAAAATTTCTTTTCTCTTTTAGGTGAAGCCTTCTGCTATCTTAATAAACAAAAAATGGGTGAAGTTAAAGGTACATTATTTGAGTTTTAAATAATGGAATATCTTGTATTTAATTAAATCATTCCCTTGAAAAATGAAAATTATACCAAATTATTTGTATTTTTCAAACTTTGAGAGAGTTTAGGTACCAAAAATTGCATCAAAGGAAACATGCATTTCAACAGGAAGTGAATTACACTTATCACCATGGAGCTCGTCTGATTTTTCTGCCACATTTCTTCCAGCATTGCTATTTCATCAAACTCCACAGCCATTAACTTTTCCATGATCAGTTTCTCTCTGGATTCTACAAAACCTAGCAACTGGAAGCAAGGTGGGAAAATGCTAACCTCTATTATTGACTACAATTGACTCATTCGTTGAAAGTAATTAGATTAAATTAAAAACACATGTTTATTTTTAAAACGTAAATAAGATAGAAAAAAACAAAAATATGTGCGTGCTCTTCAATATCACCTCATGTTTAACTGTGCTAAAATTTTATTCAAATTTCTTCTATATCAAGTTATACTCATACAAATAACAGGTTATTTTATCTATAGATCAAATATATACATACAAATATAAATTACATATGTATAATTTTGTAGCTTTCTTTATTTCACATATAATGTTTGTACCATCCCTAGATTCATGCATGCAGATAAGAGATGTGCATGCAGATAAGAGATGTGCAGGCCAAATTACCCAAATGACAGGGTGTTAGATGGGTCTGAATATTAGCACAGAGCATAAGGAGAATAATCATTTACCAGTAGTGGAATTTTTTTAATTTCATTTCATGCAGTTATGTTGGAGTAGAATAGTTAAGACAACATGAATAGATAGGAATAGATTTATTACCTACAACTCAAGCCAAAAGGAGAAGTAACAGTTCATCTATACCTGGGAGCTCATTGTCCAGCATGTCAGCTTTTATACATGTAATGCATTTACCCTTTACAACATCACATTTGTTAAACATGCTAGTTTCCAACTTCACTCTTGACCATAAGGAAATCTGCCCGGGGTGAAACTTAAACTGTAAAAACAGTTTCACAACACAGAAATGGCCTCTGGGAGGGGATGCAGGCTGAGTATTAGTTCCTAATTACTATTTATCACATTTGCATGTGGTTTTCTCATTAGTATCATTAACGTAAAGTGATAGTCTGAGGATCAGGATATTTGGATGTAGAGTATATGAAATACAGCTTTAATTATACACTTAAATTTTGGTATCATGAACTTTTTACTAAAAATAAAACTTTCATAATTTTTGTTTGTTACCCTTTGATATTTTTGTCTTCAAAGTATAGGCTAAAATGAAATTTCTTTTGAATTTATTGATGCAGTCAGCTGCATCAATTTTTACAATTAAAGCTAATATTATTCCCTTTCTTCTATATTCAGAGGCCCCTCATCAATATTTCTCTTGGTATGTCCCTATTTTTCTCATTTTTTCTTCTGCAGTTACAATTTCTTTGTAAAATTTAGTCTATTAAAAATATTTCACCTCCTTTTATTGTTTCATATATTTTTCTATTTTATTACTTTCCTGCCAGGATATAATACCAAGAGAAAAGAAGAATAACAATGTCTTATAATTAAATGAAAACATAGTAAACTAATGAAAATAACACTGATTTGATCCCTTTTTTTGGTAGAGACACGTCATTAAGCAGACAACTACTATAGACAGAGATAATAATTACTTTGTTATAATAAATATCTGACATATTTTTCTTTCACTGTACCAAGTAGTAACACATTTACAAATACCATTTCTCAAAAGTAATCATCCTATCTCTAGCTTTAAATGTTCTTTTCATTTTAACAGCTGGGATCATCCAAACACCTGCTCTTGCTCCCACAAATTTTTCAGCTCACATTATTATATCTAAATTTCCTGTGTGAACATTAAAGGTTTTATATGATTGGGTAAGATACGAAACTACCTGAGGATTGGATAGTTTTTTTTTTTTTTTGAGACGGAGCCTTGTTCTGTCTCCTAGGCTGGAGTGCAGTGATGATATCTTGGCTCACTGCAACCTCCGCCTCCCAGGTTCAATCGATTCTCCTGCCTCAGCCTCCCGAGTTGCTGGGACTGCAGGTGCACGCCACCATGCCTGGTTAATTTTTGTATTTTTAGTAGAGATGGGGTTTCGCCATATTGGTCAGGCTGGTCTTGAACTCCTGACCTCGTGATCCACCTGTCTCGGCCTCCCAAAGTGCTGGGATTACAGGTGTGAGCCACCGCACCTGGCCTTTTGTGTTTTTTGTTTGTTTGTTTGTTTGTTTTTGACTTCTAAAGGTATGAGTTTGCACTGACCCAACAATAGTAGCTAAAATATTATGTAACTTTCCTGATGTCATATTAATATTTTCTTCATTAGTGATCACTCTAAATCATCTTAAAGTTAGACCTCAGCCATAGGGCACAAGTATATCAGAAAAATATATATCTACACTAAATACTTTCATTTTGTATTTTGTAGATATACCTTATATTCACAGAGTCAACAAATACTGTTTTGAATGTTCACTACTTTTATTCTCTTCACTCCAAAGATAATTAAACCACAGATTTATACTATTTATTACACATAGAATGGTCTGCATCTTGCCTTGAGTGCTATTTTTTGAAACATTTTGCCCTCTCTGTATAACAGTTTTTGAAATATAATGCACATATTGTAAAATGAATGTATTTAAAGAGTGCAATCCAGTGGTTTTTAGTGTACTTGTAAAGTTGTGCTACCATCTCTACTATCTTATTTTATAGGACTTCTCTGTCATCCCAGAAAGAAAGCTCATACCTGTTCAGTAGTCATTCCCCATTCCTGCTTCACCAGAACTGTCCCTCACAAACACTCTTCCATTTTCTGTACTTGAGCATTTGTCTATTCTGGAAATTTTATATCAGTGTAATCATATAATACGTAACTTTTTGTGCCTGGCTTCTTCCAATTGCCATAAGGTTTTCAAGGTTCACCCATCTTGTAGCATGTATCAGTACTTCATTACTTCTTCTGGCTGGCCAATTTTCCATTGCATAGATATATAACATTTTATGTATCTATTTCTCCAATGATGGCCATTTGAGTGGTTTCTACACCTGGGCTATTATAAATAATGTTGCTGTGTACATTTGTATATACATGTTTTTATATGGACATATAGTTCTAATTTTCTTTAGTAAATACCTAGGACTGAAATTACTGGATCATATTACAACTTTATATTTATCATTTTGAAGAACTGCCAAACTGTTTTCTGAAGTGATGGCACCATTTTTCAATGCCATCATTAATGTATGAAAGTTTCAATTTATTGCATATATCTGTATTTTACACTATTGTCTGTGTTTTTTATTTTACATATCTTCATAAGTATGAAACTGTTTTCTGAAGTGACTGCACCATTTTTCAATCCCATCAGTAATGTATGAAAATTTCAATTTCTTGCATATATCTGTTTTACACTATTCTCTGTGTTTTTTATTTTACATATCTTCGTAAGTATGAGGTGATATTTTGTGGGTTTTTGATTTGCATTTGCCTAATGACTAATAATTTTAAGGATCTTTTCACCTACTTGTTGCTACTTGGGTAAAACTTATTTTTTCTTTTGTTTTTCTTTTTCAAGATGGAGTCTCGCTCTTTTGCCCAGGCTGGAGTTCAGTGGTGCATCTCGGCTCACTGCAAGCTTCGCCTCTTGGGTTCATGCCATTCTCTCACCTCAGCCTCCTAAGTAGCGGGGACTACAGGTGCCCACCACCACGCCTTTCTAATTTTTTGTATTTTTAGTAGAATAGAGACCGTGTTTCACTGTGTTAGCCAGGATGGTCTCGATCTCCTGAACTCGTGATCCTCCCGCCTCGGCCTCCCAAAGTGCTGGGATTACAGGCATGAGCCACCGTGCCTGGCTGTAAAACTTCTTTAAATAAACGTCTATTTAAAAGAATAATTAAGTTGTTTGATTTTTACTGTAAATTTCTAAGTGATTTTTATATATTTTATACAAAATACCTTAAAAATGTGTAATTTGATTTTTTTTCCTTTCTATGCATGTATTTTAATTTTTGATGGCCTCTTTTGGAAAAGAAAAGTGTTGAAATTTGATGAAATCCAATTCATCGTTGTTTTTCTTTTGTTGCTTGTGGTTTTGGTGTCATATTAAAGAAGCCATTTCGAAACCCAATGTCTCAAATATTTACCCCATTTGAACTAAGTTCTTTATCATTTTATCACTTATATTTAGGCTTATAGTTTGAGTTAATTTTTGTGTATTGCATGAAAATGTCAACTGCATTTATTTGTGCATGGATATTCCGTTGTCCTAGCAGCATTTGTTCAAAACACTATTATTGTTTCATTGAATTTTTTGCACCTTCATCAAAGTTGAATTGACCATATTTAAGCATTTATCTATGGACTTGCAAGTCTGTTCTCTTTGTATGTTAAGCCTAACACATTACCACCATCTTGGTTAGTGAGCTTTTTATATGTTTTGAAATCAGTGAGCGTGAATAACATTGTTCTTCGTATTTAAGGCTGTTTTGGCTACTCTGTGACCCTTGAATTTCTGTATAAAATTTAGGATAAGGTATAAAATTCGAAAAGCAAACCGTTGGGATTTTGATAGATTGTGTTTAGATGGTAGATCAATTTTCAGAGTATTGCCATCTTAAAAATATTATTTCCAAGCATTAAGTATGGGAGTTCCTACATTAACTTAGATTTATCATGTTTCAACAATGTTTCATAATAGTCAGTGTACAAGTTTTCTACCAGTTTTGTTGATTTTTTTCTATATGAGTTATTCTTTTTGATTTTATTATAAATGGAATTAATTTTTTAATTCCTTTTTCTGATTGGTCATTGTTAGTATATAGAAATATAATTGAATTCTGTACATCAATCTATAATTGTATCAAACTGATTCATTCTAAGGGTATTATTTTAGTGAATTCCTTAGGATTTTCTATGTGCAAGATCATGACACCTATGAATAAAGATAGTTTGTCTTCTTTCTTTCCAATGTCGGTCCAGTTTTTTATTATTACCTAAGTGCTCTGGCTAGAACCTCAACTTCAATAGTGAATGTAAGTATCAAGAGCAGCTATCCTTGTGTTTTTCCTGATCTTTGAGGGAAAGCGTTCCTTTATCACCAACAAGTATGTTTGTTGTTGGTTTTTCACAAATACCTTTTATCAGGTTGAACAAGCTCTTTTCTATTCTGAATTATCTGTGTTCTTTAATCATACACATTGGTTTAACATGTTAAATGCTTTGTTCTCTACCCTTTGAGATCATGTATTTTTTGTTCTTTATTCTATTAATGTGGCACATTAAACTAATTTGTTTTTGTGTGTTAAACAAATCTTGGGATAAATCCCACCTGGAACTAATGTATAAATACTTCTCATATATTGCAGGATCCAGCTGCTAGCATTTTTTTGAGGATTTTTGCATCTTTATTCATAAGGGATACATGTCTGCAGTCTTATTTTCTCACAATATTTTGGTCACATTTGGAATTTAATATACTGATCTCATAGAATTAATATGGAAGTGTTTTCTCATTCTGTGTTTTGGAAGAGTTTTCTAAGGATTAATGTTAATTTGCCCTTAAATGTTTGACAGAATTCATCAATTAAGTCACCTGGGCCTGGGATTTTTTCGTGGAAAATTTTATGTTACTGATCTCTTCACTTTTTATATTTCTATTCATTTTTTTTATTTCTTCTTGGGTCAGTTTTTTTATCTTATGTCTTTATAGGGATATATCCATTTCATCTGATTCACTGGTTTATTGGTATAAATTTCTTTATTGCATTCCTAAAAATAATTTCTCCTTCTTTAGGTGCAAAATAATGCCACTGTTTCATTCCTTATTTTCATAATTCATGTACTAGTCTTCACTTTTCCTTGAGGTACTAGTCTTCAGTTTTCCTTGAGTGAAGTACAAGGTTATCCAGAGGTAAGATATTAGGACATTTTCAGCTCTTTATCATGTACACATCCCTGCACATAGAGGTGGCCTTCAAAATTCCCCGAAATAGATTGGAGGTTTGTAAATCTCCCTGTGGTTCTATATATATAGTTTTTTTTTGAGACAGAGTCTTGGTCTGTTGCCCAGGGTGAAGTTCAGTGGCATAATCTAGAATCACTGCAACCTCTGCCTCCCAGGTTCAAGTGATTCTTGTGTCTCAGCCTCCCGAGTAGCTGGGACTACAGGCATATGCCACCATGTCCAGCAAATTTTTGTATTTTTAGTAGAGGTGGGGTTTTACCATGTTGGCCAAGCTGGTCTGGAACTCCTAACCTCAAGTGATGCACTCATCTCAGCCTTCCAAAGTGCTGGGATTACAAGCATAAGCCACCCCTCACAGCCTCTGTGGGTATCTTATTCCCTTGTTTTTCCTTTTAAAACTTTTGATAGCCATTTGTGAGACTGAAATCATATTGACCTCTCAGACAACTTTGAGGGTTAAACAACTACTACAGATTGTATTTGATAAATGCCGTATATGTAAGCGTATTCACATAGAAAAAGCTTAATTAGGTTTAATAAAGATAAGGCCTGGGAAAGGAGCTTCACAGACAGTTTCCAGACAGATAAGATAATCTCATATTGTCTTTCTATTTTCTTATATACCTAAAAAATCCTAAAGATTTATTCAAAAAACTTCTGGAACTGATAAATGAATTCAGCGAATTTTCAGGATACAAAATTCATGTACACAAACCGGTAGCCCTGCTATACACCAACAGTGACCAAGCTAAGAGTCAAATCAATAACGCAAACCATTTTACAATAGCTGCAAAATAAATAAAATAAAATACTTAGGAATATATTTAACCAAGGAGGTAAAGACCTCTACAAGGAAAACTACAAAACATTGCTGAAAGAAATCATAGATGACACAAACAAATGGAAACACATCCCATGCTCATGGATGGGCAGACTCAATATTGTGAAAATGAGCATTTGTAGATTGCTGCCAAAAGCAACCTACAAAGTCAATGCAATTCTCATAAAAATACCGCCAACATTATTCACAAAACTAGAAAAAGCAATCCTAAAATTCACATCAAACCAAAAAAGAGCCTGCATACCCAAAGCAAGGCTAAGCAAAAATAACAAATCCTGAGGCATTCCATTACCCAACTTCAAACGATACCATAAGGCCATAGTCACCAAAACAGCATGGGACTGGTATAAAAGCAGGCATATAGACCAATGGAATAGAATAGAGAACCCTGAAATAAAGTCAATACTTATAGTCAGCTGATCTTCGACAAAGCAAACAGAAACATACAGTGGGGAAAGGACAATCTATTCAACAAATGGTGCTGGAATAATTGGCAAGCCACATATCGAAGAATGAAACTGGATCCTCATCTCTCACCTTATATAAAAAATAACCCAAGATGGATCAAAGACTTATATCTAAGACATGAAACCATAAAAATTATAGAATATAACATTGGAAAAACCCTTCTAGACATTGGCTTAGGCAAAAATTTCATGACCAAGAACCCAAAAGCAAATGCAACAAACACAAAGATAAATAAATGGAACTTAACAAACTAAAAAGCTTTTTCACAGCAAAATAAATGACTAGCAGATTAAACAGACAACCCACAGAGTGGGAGAAAATCTTCACAATCTACACATCCAACAAAGGACTAATATCCAGAATGTACAAGGAACTCAAACAAATCAGCAAGGAGAAAAACAATCCTATAAAAAAGTGGGCTAAGGACATTAATAGACAATTCTCAAAAGGAGATATAAAAACAACAAACAAACATACGAAAAATGCTGAACATCACTAATTAGCAGGGAAATAAAAATCAAAACCACAATGTGATATCACCTCACCCCTGCAAGAATGGCCGTATTTAAAAAATCAAAAAAATTATAGATGTTGGCATGGATGTGGTGAAAGGGGAAAACTTTTACACTGTTGGTAGGAATGTATACTAGTACAATCACTATGAAAAACAATGTGGAGATTTCTTAAAGAAATAAAAGTAGATCTACCATTTGATCCTGCAATCCCACTCCTGGGTATCTACACAGAGGAAAAGAAGTCTTTATATGAAAAATATACTTGCACACACATGTTGAAAACAGCACAGTTTTCAATTGCAAAAAATATGGAACCAGCCCAAATGTCCATCAATCAACTAGTGGATAAAGAAAATGGAATATATATGTACCATGGAATACTATTCAGCCATAAAAAAGAATGAAATAATGGCACTTGTAGCAATATGGATGGAATTGGAGACCATTATTCTATGTGAAGTAACTCAGCAATGACAAAACAAACATTGTATGTTCTCACTTATAAGTGGTAGCTAAGTCATGAGGATGCAAAGGCATAAGAATGATACAATGGACTTTGGGGGGCCGGGATGGGAGGGGGATGAGGGTTAATAGACGACACATTGGGTACAGTACATTGCTTGGGTGATGGGTGCACCAAAATCTCAGAAATCACCACGAAAGAACTTATTCATGTAACCAAACACCACCTTTTCGCCAAAAACCTACTAAAATAAATATGTATATATGTATTAAAACAATTCTTTCAGCAATGTTTTGTAGAATAACTTATATGTATTAGGTGGGTTTTGGTGCAATTTTAATTTATATCATGTTAACATTTCCATTTTTTAACTCACATACCAGTATATTTAAAAATTGATTTCTGTATGTTTATCTTATATTTAACTCCCGTGCTGAATCACTAATTGGTTAATTAACAATTATCAATATTAATAAAAAAAGATAATGATAATGTCACGGGATCCTTGGGGTGTTGCTTTGCTAGCCGGGAAACTCTATAGCTGGCGACACCTTCTGCTTGAGTATTGCTTGTGCCCACTGGGCTTGTTCTGCCCACTCAGCCTGGCAAGTTGTGCTCAGCTCACATTACCCACCAGGATCCCACATCTGCCTAGGGTGAGCCAGGCATGGAGCAATGAGGGGTGTGTGGGTGAGGGAGTGCGGGATCTGGCTTCTAGGCACAACCATTCACAAAGGCTGCTGTGACGGGGCGGGCAGCTCGGGGCTCTGGCATAGGTGCTGGCTCCGCGTGAGACTGAAGCTCTGGCACAGGTGCTGGCTCCCTGTGAGACTGCAGCTCGACCAGATGCACCTCACTCAGTTCCCTCTGTGCTCCCCTGAGTCTGGACAAAGGGAACGCCTTGGTGCCCAGAGGCTTGGAGATGCCAGGAACCGCAGAGCCCGAAAGAGGGTGTTACAGCCCTGGCTCGGGGATCTCCTAGGTCTGGGACTCCTTATGGTGGCCCACAACGTGGCAAGTGACAGGGGAAGGGGGGAGCTGAGCTTGTTTGTGCCCAAAACGTCACAGGCAGCCAAATGGCGGGGGCCGCGGGGAGGGGAAGGGGCTCGGATGTCCCTGCTGCCCCAAACATTTGCACACCCCGCTGGGTTGCGACAATATCCAGGCTTGACTACAACTTTGTTACAAAATTGGAGTGGGCGCGGGGGAGTGGGGAGAGTCCAGGGAGTGGGAGCAGGCACTTCCAAGCCTACAGGGGCAGAGGTGGCTTCCTGAACAATGAGAGCGCAAGGTTGCCCAGGTATAGTGCCCTAGCCATGTGGCTGCAGCTGTGTCTGGGAGTGCGGAGCTTCTGCCCTTTTAACTCAGTAGGGGGCGGTGCTCCTGTCTGTGCCTGGCTCTGGTGGGGTCTGTGGAGTGTGCAGACCCAGCTGCACCTCACCTGCTGCAGCCCGCGTCTTCGCAGAAGCTGCTCCAGACCATCGCTGCCATCAATAATTCTCTGGAGATGGGGTTAATGGGGGGGCTCCAAAATGGATCTATGCTAGTTGCTTTTGAGTAGCTATTTTTCAAAACTAGTATAGCCATGAAACAGTTGGTTTTAAAGCTAGGAAGGAGCAGGGAAGGGATGTATAGAAAGACAGTAAAACGCTAGCGAACTTTTTGTTTTCACCGGGTTTCAACCATTTTTGTTACATACATGTCTTCAGATTTTTTCAAATATTTGGTCAATTTCTCAAGTTCTACAAGTGTTAATTTTGACAGTTTTTACCAGTGTTCTTGTTCTTGTTGCTTTCATGGAGGCATAGACTTTCCGTTTTTACTCCATAACTCTGGTAGTGCTTAACTCTGGTAGTAACATTTATTTAAGCTTAGCTTTACATACACACTAATAGTTCAATCTGAAAGTCGTTATATCTCATAAAACCCAATAGACATATCACAACACTGGCAACTTTTTCTCCAAATGGTTCTCCCATAACTTGTTATCAGAGGAATTATTGAGTAAGAAGTTTGCAAAGAGTCAACAAAATAAAGACAACACATACTGCTAATAATTACTTCATGCTTTTTATGTATATTCATGAATTGTTAACTGTTTCATAAACTAGCATTCATTATATTTTCACATGATTTTCAGAAGACACTATCCTTGACCACACTTTAGTTAGGCTCATCTAAGCCTTCTAGGCCTTGACATTGGCATCTTACCTTATCAGTTTTACATTTTCCATTTCTTTTTTAAAAATATATTTCCAACTTTTAGTTTAAGTTCAGGGGTACACGTGCAGGATGTGCAGGTTTGCTACATAGTTACATGCGTGCCATGGTGATTACCTGCACAGATCATCCCATCACCTAGGTATTAAGCCCAGTATCCATTAGCTATTCTTCCTGATGCTCTGCCTCCCTCCACCCTCCAGCCTCTGACAGCCCCGGTGTGTGTCGTTCCCCCTCCCCGACCCCATGTTTGCAGGTTCTCATCATTCAGCTCCCACTTATAAGTGAGAACATGTGGTATTTGATTTTCTGTTCTTGCATTTGTTTGCTGAGGATAATGGCTTCCAGCTCCATCCAGGTCCCTGCAAAGGACATGATCTCATTCCTTTTTATGGCTGCATAGTGTAACATGGGGTACATTTTCTATTTCTAGTGAGAATCTTGCTGTCAGTTTAGAGAGAACCACCCACCTTTACTATCTGATCACCTTTGATAGCTGATAGAATTCCCCCTCCCTCACCATTCTTCAGGTGAAATTTGATCACCCTGGCCTGCCTTCAGGACAAATCCTGTCAAATAAATCTTTCCTTACCTTTGATGTTTCCTCTTGGCTATTTTCCATCAGCAGACCTCCAGCCTGGTCCTTGGCTGTAAATCCCAGCTTGTCTATGCTGTCTTCAGGAATTGATCACAGCTCTACGCTGAGGTCCCTTTTCCCACATTGCAATATTTTCTGAAAAATAAATTTGTATATTATTCGAACTAATGTCCAACTGTGTTTTTTTCTTAACCGTTCTTTAAAATATTTCCATTATTCCCTTTCTAAAATAATAAATTATACATGTATATTTAAAAAACAAAAATATATAGATTTTATTTTTTCTTTATTGATGCATTATTATTTCAACTTTGTCATTTATCAAGATTCAAATATAGTATTCACATCTTTGGATTAAACCATTTTCAGTAGGTTCTATTGAAAACTCATATTTACACTGAAACCATCTCTTTAGCATACCTGTATAACCTAATTTATAGCATCATAATTGTCTTAATGCCCTAAAAAACACATATTTTCAAGTAAAGTGAAGTGATCATTTTTTTTTTTTACATGAACAAATTTCCACTCTTTGGCCATTGATATATTTCTATTACCCTTCTCAGCCCACACTTAAGTATTAACTATAATAAATTGCTTTCTAACAGAGCTTGTTTTTAAAACTTTCTTACTACACAATAGAGAATCGCTTACTCTACGAAGAACACTTGTTCCAGTTCACAAAGAAGTGTAATAGAAACTCAAATCTGAGAGATAAGCCTGTAGGTGACATAATTGCAAATGCATCATGAAAAGTAAGACAATAGTGAAAAAGCCACTGATATTACTGTTACAAGAGTAAAATTTTGTTTTAAGGGGGAAAGAAACTATATATAGGTATTTCTAATTGGCTCCTATTCTTACTAATACTATTCTGTTATGCCATTATAATCGGTTTATAAAAGATATTACAGGAGAAAAATTTAAAAAAGAAGAAAAGTTATATATCTCCTTATAATTTCAGGTAAACAAAGTTTATTATATTTAAAATCCATCATTCATGATTGTAATTATTAGAATACTCCTAAAGCTAATAATGTATATAAAAAAATTCATTTCATAATATTTATATTTATTGATGAAATATTTAAAGCTATTATTTTGCAAATCAGGAAAAACAGAGATTCTTATAATTATTACCTTCAATATTTTACTGCAGATTATAATCAATAAAATAAGCCAAATAAAAACTTAATACAAATTATACAGATTGGAAACATATATATATCTCATAATAGGAGATATTTTTCTATTGTATGTATGCCCTATTATTTACAACTAATATAATTATATGCATAGAAAATTATAAATAAATAAATAAAATTCTCAGATAAATAAATTTTAAGAATCAGTTAAAAATCAAGTACTTTTCATTTTTGCTGTTTATATCTTTAATGAATCTAGAATTAATTTTCACATCTTGTTTTTTCACAAAACAAGTTGACACATTCTAGAAGATAGATTTCAATAATTAAATGTACTAGCAAACATTGATAAATATTAGTCTTCATTAATTTTGATTCGAAAACTTGAAATACAAATTTTCTCTATAAGAAGATTAACAAGTGTCAAAGGAAAACAAAAAGTACAAATTTGGATAAAGAGAATAATTTCACAATATTTTAGTGAAATTGTGTTTGCATAAACCCAATGACATAGTAATTAAAAGAAGTCTTAATTCTGAAGATCTTGTGCAAACATTGCCAGTTGCATTTGCAATTAAATTGGAAAGGAATAAAATAATTTTTTAAGTTGCAATAGTTATTGGTTAAGCTGAAAGAAGCCATACCAAAGAGACTAGATACCATATGAATCTTTATGTAATTTCAGAAAAAGGCAAATGGGAGAAAGTAAATTAGTGGTTTCTTGAGGTAACTATGCGAATGAGCATTATTAGTAAATGAACATGAGAGATTTTATTGACAACGTGAAAATTCATTAAAACTGAATTTTGATTGCAGAACTTGGTAAATTTACTTTAAAAATGATTGAATTGTACCCTTGAAATTGTTCAGTTATACGATGTATGAATTTTGCCTTAATAAAATTGTTAAAAACTTTAACCAATATTATCATCATTGTGCTAAGGATTATTTACTTTGCTTAAACTTAGTTAATTTAAATGTTAATTGAGCAAATAATTTCCTTGGAATCACAATCTTGAAAGTTTTAATTTGTTTTTTATTTTTAATAAGTGTAACTCTGGACATGGCATAGGTAGATCACACATATCAGTTTTCTGGCTTCATTCAGAAATATACAATGTGAAAGTAATACATGAAAATATGTTCCATGGGAGTTAAAATAATTTGAATGCTTTCATTTTCTTTTTATTTTATGTATTTAAAGACAGAGTCTCGCTCTGTTGCCCAGGCTGGAGTACAGTGGTGCTCACCTCAGCCACAAACTCCTGGGCTCAAATCACCCCACTTCAGCTTCCCAAGTAGCTGGGACTACAGGCACGTGCCACCACACCCAGCTATTTTTAAAAATATCTTTTTGTGGAGACAGAGTCTCACTTTTTTGCTGAGGTTGGTCTCAAACTCCTGGCTTCAAACAATCCTCCCTCCTTCACCTCCAAAGTGCTGGGAGTACAGGTGTGAGCCACCACGCCTGGCTAGAAATGAAATGTTTGCAAAGTAGAAGAACTATCAGTAGATAAGAGAGAGTAAAACTTTAATGTAATTGAAGCAAGACTATTCATTTTATAATACTGCCGTTTGCAGAAAAATGTGTAAATTTCAGTAGTGCTAAACTTTCTCCAGAGCAATATACCTAAGAAATATACCACACATATATATTTTTGAACATGTTTTACAAGTAAGAAAAATTCTTCTATCATACTAATAATCTATTTCTCATATAGAGTTTTAGATGGGTGACAATATGGTTCCAAGACAATAGAAATGTAATATTTCAGGTAAGTCTAAAAATGGCTAGAAAAAAACTAAAATTACACCTTATAAAATCTAAATAATAAATGATTGTGTACATTTGGTGATTTATCTTATAATTCTGAATGTTATACATCTATTCATGAGCTACTTTTCATTTTTTAAATTTAATTACAAAGTATATATTAAGGATAATATGAGCATCATGCTTCTAAATCTTATTAGAACACTTTCATGTGTAAATAATGGAGTACAATATTTGTCCAAAAAAGAAAAAAAAATTGGTATGCATGTACATATTTGTCTGTGATCTTCCCTAGATACATTTATTCCCAATTATTTATAAGAGCTTCTTGTCCCTCTGTGATTGTCCAGGAAATACTAGACTTCAGAGGATTTGACACTTGTTTTGCTTTGATCATCTTTTCATCCAGGGGAAAATAAATTGCTCTGAACTCTTTCAGTACAGACTCCTATAACTCAATCTTATATCCTCAATTCAAATTAAATGTCTCCGTTTTGTGTAATGTAAGATTTCTCAAGAAAAAAAGATGAGAGGCAGAACTCTTCTAAGACTTCAAAACCATGCTTTTTCGTTGGAACATGGACATCAAAAGTGGTTCAAACTGTAAACATAAAATAGAATTTATGGAGAAGACTTTCAAGCAGAGAAATAGCAGATCTTAAAAAATACCTTGAGTTCTCACTCCACACAGAGGCTTACTTACGTGCAGCTTAACTGAACTAGATAGATATCCATCAAAGATTCCAGGAAGAACTATCTATTGGCTGTGCTTGGGAAAAGGAAGAAGGACTAATAAGCAATCATGTAACAAATAACAGAGCTTTCTGACTGATCCAGCTCCTTGAACTACTAAAAGCAGGCAGGAAATGTGCCTCAACAGTTATCAGAATTTCACTGGTCAGTTTAGGAGCAATCTGATGCCTCCTCCTTTTTTAGTAAATTTTACAGGGAATGACAAAATTACATAACAGTTTCAAAATACTTGGTTACCCATTAATGTTTTTCCTCAATTTGCTTTAAAACTGCATTTTTAGTGTACATGGCAACTATTTAATAAGGAATGGGGAAAAGACTCCCTATTCAATAAATGGTGCTGGAATAACTAGCTAGCCATATTCGTAAGAATGAAACTGGACTCCTACCAAAGGTATACTAAAATTAACTTAAAATGGAATAAAGAGTTAAATATAAGACCTCAAACTATAAAAATTCTGAAAGAAAACCTAGGAAAATCATCCTAGACGTCAGCCTTCAGAAAGAATTTGTGACTAAGTCCTCAGAAGCAATTGCAGCAAAACCAAATATTGACAAGTGAGACCTAATTAAACTAAAGAGCTTCTGCAGAGCAAGAGAAGCTATCAAGGGAGTAAACAGACAACCTACAAAATGAGAGAAAAAAATTCACGAGCCACGTATCCAACAAAGGTCTAAGATCCAGAATCTATAAAAAACTTAATTCGACAAACAAAAAACAAATTATCCCATTAAAAAGTGGGCAAAAGGCCGGGCACAGTGGCTCATACCTGTAATCCCAGCACTTTGGGAGGCCGAGGCAGGCAGATCATGAAGTCAAGAGAGCGAGACCATCCTGGCCAACATGGTGAAACCCTGTCTCTACTAAAAATACAAAAATTAGCTCAGCATGGTGGTGCACACCTATAATCCCAGCTACTCAGGAGGCTGAGGCAGGAGAATTGCTTGAACCTGGGAGGTGGAGGCTGCAGTGTGCTGACATTGAGCCACTGCACTCCAGCCTGGGCAACAGAGTGAGACTCCATCTCAAAAAAAAAAAAAAAAGTGGGCAAAAGACATAAGCGAACACATCTGAAAAGAAGACATACATGCAGCCAACCAACATACATACAAAAAATGCTCAACACCACTAATTATCAGGGAAATGCAAATCAAAACCGCAAGGAGATACCATCTCACACTAGTCAGAATGGCTATTAATTAAAAAAAAAGATATTGGTGGGGCTGCAGAGAAAAGAGAATGCTTACATACTGTTGGTGGGAATGTAAATTAGTTCAGCCCTGTGGAAAGCAGTTTAGAGATTGCTCAAAGAACTTAAAACAGAGCTGTCATTCAACCCAGCAATCCCATTACTGGGTATATACCCAGCAGAAAATAAATCATTTTACCAACAAGACACATGCACTCGTATGTTCATCATTGCACTATTCACACTAGCAAATACATAGAATCAACCCAGGTGCCCATCAATGGTAGATTTGATAAAGAAAATGTAGTACATACACACCATGGAATACTACACAGCCATTAAAAAGAAAAAAACCATGCCTTTTGCAGCAACATAGATGCAGCTGAAAGTCATTATCCTAAGAGAATTACACAGAAACAGAATACCAAATACTGCATGTTCTCACTTATAAGTGGAAGCTAAGCATTGGTTACACATGAACATAAAGATGGGAATAATAGACACTGAGGACTACTACATGGGGAAGAGGGGAAAATGGCCAAAAAACTATATATTGGGTACCGGGCACAGTATCTGGTGACAGGATTATTCGTAACCAAAGCTCAGCATCATACAATATGCTCATATAACCTATACATGTACCCCTTGAATCTAAAATAAAAGCTGAAATTATTTTTTAAAAATAATTTCAGTATCTACTGCTTAAGAGTGCTATATCTACACTTAGAATATGTATAAATAAATTACTTATTAGAAGTTATTTATTACAAAGTCTTTTCTAAAGTCTAAATGATGCTAACATCATTTAGATTTAATTTCCTGCCATTTAGGCATATTGAAAAAACATATTTTTGTTTTGTTTTGTTTCACACTGTTTCATATGGTTCGGTTACTTCATCCTGCAGCCAGAGTGATTTAATTAAGTCATAACTCAAGGCCAAACAGAAAAAGCTAAATATCCTTTCTTAAAGCCTATAATGATTTTTATTATACAATTTCAATATGTATAAAAGGAAGAAATTTTATCTTTTAAAACTATAAATACTTACCTTGAAAGATAGACATTAATATAAAACTTGTGTGTAGGTATATAATTTTGCAAAACTCTTTAATGCATATGTGAACATATAATGGAGACTACTGTTATTAATTATATGTTGAAGTATAAATATCTTCCAGATTACTAGATAATGAGAAATTCTTTTTACAGTGTTATTGTAATAAGTTACACTCCTGTAAATCTGGTATGTTTCACTTGAGGAACTGCCAGACTGGTTTACCCAGTGCCTGCACCATTTTACATTACTATTAACAATGCATGAGGGCTCCATTTTTCAAGTATTCTTGCTAGCCAACATTTTTATTTTCTGCATTTTTGATTATACCCCCAATTTTGTTTTCATTGCCTCAAAGAGCTGCAAAGCTCAACAATTGCCTTTAACTAATTTTGATCAATGAACCCAAGGAAAAGTTTTTTCACACCGAGTGAGCCTTTCTCTCTGAGCTGCATATTCTGTCCCCTGTACTCCACATAAAATACAGAGCAGAAATTTGCCTGACAATGTAAAATACTTCAGGGTAAAAGCGACTTTACTTTTTTGTTTTATATCTCCACTCACTTTTGGCCTACTGTTTTCATTTTGTCTTCTTAGATTTTTAATGCTTTGAAGATGATATATCTCATGTATATTTTACAGTGTAGTGATTTGAATTCAACCTTGACTTTATTTCAAATGTATAGAGAGCTGTCTAACAGAAATAAAAGCCTGAATGACAGCTAGATAATTTAAGATGCAAAAAACCTGAGCATAATTATGTTTAAGAGGGAAAGCCTGTGGAGAGAGAGTGATTGAAAACACTTGAAATCAGGTGTAAATAATGAAGCATTTTGATAGGGGTGATTGAAATAAAAGTGGAAGAAAATTCCTGGATAGGAATAGTCAGGCCTTAGCATTCCTGATTAATTCACAAATGTGACTTGCAAAGACCTTTCCCTAAAAGACAAGACTACAGTGGAGACTAGTTTAATGCCTCTGATAGGGGTTGGATGCGACCCCACCCAAATAGCATCTTGAATTCCCACAGGTTGTGGGAGGGACCCGGGTGGTGGTAATTGAATCACGTGGGCAGGTCTTTCCCGCGATATTGTTATGATAGTGAATAAGTCTCACGAGGTCTGATGATTTTATAGCGGGGAGGTGTTCCCTGCCCAAGCTCTCTTTCTTTGCTTGCTGCCATCCACGTAAGATGACTTGCTCCTCCTTGCCTTCCGCAATGATTGTGAGGCCTCTCCAGCCATGTGGAACTGTAAGTCCATTAAACCTCTTTCTTCTGTAAATTGCCCAGTCTTGGGTATGCCTTTATCAGCAGTGTGAAAACAGACTAATATAGCCTCCAATCTCAGATTTCTGGTGGAAGTCTTAAATACCTCTCTTCTTTGCATTGTGCAGAAGATTGAGTTTGTGTGGTATGTAACCTACTGAACAATAAGAAAGCATGCCTCCTATCTATAGTAAACACACTTCTGAATATCTGAGAAGACTGTAATAGTAAGATTCTCAACTTTGCAACTGAGCTCTGTTTACAGTTCTGCTGTCTTCTGACATGTATTAATGATGACACTTTAATTGTTCTCTTTCATTAACTAGTTCTCTTTCACTAAAAGACTCAAACACACTTTTTAGTGTACTAAAAGTAGACTACAAGCAAAAACTTGGTGCTGGTAATGAATGAAGGAAGGAACAAAGGGATGAAGAAAAATAAGAAAAAAATAAATAATGAATAATGAAATAAATGAAAGGAAACAAAATATTCTGGCTTTAGAATCAAGCAGACCTAGGTGTTTAAACCTAGGCCTACAAGATAGATACTGATTCTGTCCATTATTTTTTCTATTATTTGGATCCTTAATCTCCAGTAGTATCTTCCAAGGTAATAGGAAATATGTATTACAGTAGCTTAACATGTAGGTGTTTCTTAACCACACACAGTCTCATAAAGATTACCTGATTCTCTCTCTCCCAGTATCAAAATCAATGGGCCTGTATAGGTGCCACATCACTACTTGAATAACAAAATGATCAAGTTATGGGGATAATTTTTTGTCACCCTGCATTATAATCTCAAAATTGTGCTGTTGTCTGGGATCTTCTTGATTGACAACTTTCTCAAACTGGCAGAGAATGAAAAAGGTACCAGAAGCAACAATGAAATGCCTTGCTTCCAACTAATAATGCCTGTCTAGGAATAAAGAAAGTTCAGTGCACTCAGTCATTTCTGTTCATCTATTTTTGGTGGTTTACATTTTGGGAAATTTTCCAGTCTTAAATTTCTAAAAGATCACATTTACCTCTTTCCAAAATTTCTAATCTAGCACATAGTATCTAAATGTAGCACTAAATTTGCAATAATACTCTGCTTCTCACCGTATATCTCAAAATATTGTTTTTAATTTTGAGGGAAATATGTTTTCTTGTAATTCTTATGAAAATAAAATTAGATATATTGATTTTAGCTAAAGAGGTGAATTTTCATAGAGCAATCCTCCTCTGAGGAGGTATCCATGAACAAAGAAAGCATGTATGTATATGACAAACATATGAAAGTATTCACTGCAGTATTCTTCAAATAACAACCGCCCAAAACTAGAAATGTTAGTGCATATATACGAATAATTACATGAACTATTTTAAATTCAGATATGAAATATGCACTAGAAAGGTGAGATTTTTTAATATACAAAATTCCATGCAAAGATCAATATATACTTGTTCTCACCACAGGGAGTTTCTACATGTGGCAATGACTTGCTCGATACCTATTCCAACCTTCTTTTAATACACTTTTCTCTACCACACAGGCTGGAGAGCAAAACCTGTTTTCTCACACTTCCTCGCAGTGAGGCTCTTGGGTGTAATTTAGATTCTTCCCATAAGATGCACTCCTGTGTGAATTTGATTCAGGACTGATTATGGTGAGGTGAGGAACTGAGAAGGTTCAAAGCATCCATTTTGCCGTCACTGATTGTAGAAATTCTGCAGTTATCTTCTGCGGCCATGGTTTGAGGATCAGGTTTCTCTTTTCCTAATTAGGGAGTATGCTGTTTAATTCTGGAATCAGTAACTGTGACAGCAGATTCCTGGGTCTGTGGCTTCTTCATCACTGTACTTGCTGAAGAAAAATTAGTGACCACAATCTCTGTTGTAGTTTTAGAAGTCCCTTCTATTAGTTCAGTATTAAATTATGTTCTTGTTTTTCTCTTTTAAAAAAATTCTTTATGCTTTAACTAGTAGAATGGTTTCTGTTTTCTGCAATTTGATGCAACCCGAGTAAGATGTATGCCAAAATCTTAAAGGAGAGTCCCTGGAATTAAAGCTACACAAAACTGCTTCATGTTGCTTGTTCTTTATTTTACATTTTGGTTTATTTTATTTGTTACAATAAATGTGTGACAAATAACTGTTTACATATTAGAAAAAATGTTAAAAATTTGTACTTGTCCAAATTGTCTTCATTCTAAACCATTTTTTTTATAAATTTATGCTTTTATAAAAATAATCCAACTGTATGGTTAGAAAAACAGGTTTAAAATTCAACTAAGCTAAAATAACTAACTAAACTAATGTAAACTAAAAGGTTTAAAACTGAAATTTTTATTTCCCTGTATTGGTCATTGTGTTCTTTAGCTCCAAAATCTTAGGTTAGTTCTCCTGTATGTTTCTCTTTGTAAAATTTCTTGAGTTTGTTGTTTGTTTATTTTTGGTTTTGTTTTTATGATTTTGTTAATTTTTTTGCCCATGTTTTATTGCGGTTGACTGAGCTTATGAAGAATTATTTTGAATTATTTGTCAGGCAATTTGTGGATCTCCAATTCTTTGTGTTGGTTACTGGAAGTTTATTGTTTTCCTTTTGTGATGTTGTTCCCCTGATTATTCCTGATTCACAGAGTCTTTCATAGTTATCTGTGCATTTGAAGAAATAGTTGCCTCCTCCAGACTTTATGGACCGGCCTTGGTAAGGAAAGACATTCACCTGCAGACATAAGGAGGCATGTTGGATCTCTGTATACCAAGACTAGTGATGCCTGTTGTCAAGTTGTGGGTGTATGGTGGTTCCAGCTCTTGCGGGGGAACAGTGTCTCATCAACTCAGGCATTTAGGGTCCACAATGATGGTAACTGCATGGTATTTGGTGGCCATAGCTGTAGGAGGTCCATAGTAGCTGCAGGGGCTCTTTGAGTCTCTGGTGGCACCTCTGATTACAGTGACTGAGGAGCAGGGAAGACAGTAATAAGATTTGGGGCCAGCCATATGAATACATTCAGCTACGTAGCACATAGCAGCATGGGCAAGCTTCGGATGCACAGCAAACGGTGGTGAAAGCCAGGGCCTGGAGCAGGGTCTAGGGTCAATTATGGGTGCACAATTAGTGGTAGGGGCCATCGATATGCACATGAAAAGCTACGGAGTCAGATATACAAAGATAATGAAATATTAGGACTAAATTTAACTAAAGAGGAAAAATTGGTACACTGAAAATGATAAAATGTTGATAAAATAAATTGTTGAAGACAAAAAAATAGAAAGATATCCCCATTCATTGATTGGAAAATTTAATATTTTAAAAATATTTATACTGCCCAAAGTAATCTACAGATTCAACGTAGCCGCTATCGAAATTCCAATGACATTTTTCACATAAAAAGAAAAAATAGTCCTGGTGAGGTGGCTCCCAACTGTAATCCTAGCATGTTGCGAGGCTGAGGAGGGCTGATCACTTGAAGTCAGGAGTGAGACCAGCCTGGCCAACATGGCGAAAACCCAACTCTATTAAAAATACAAACATTAGTTGGGCGTGGTGGCACAGGCCTGAAATCCAAGCTACTCAGGAGGATGAGATGTGGGAATCACTTCAACCTGGGAGGCAGAGGTTGCAGTGAGCCAAGATTGTGCCACTGTACTCCAGCCTAGGTGACAGAGCAAGATTCTGTCTTTAATAAATAAAAAAAAGAAAGAAAGAAAAGATAATTCCAAAGTCCATATAGAATCGGAAAATAACTCTAATAGATAAAGCAATATAGAGCACGAAGAGCAAACCTGGAGAAATCACACTTCCTAATTTCAAGCTATATTACAAAGCTATAGTAATCCAAACAGTATAGTACTGACATTTAAACAGACACATAGACCAATGAAACAGCATAGAGAGCTTAGAAAAACAGCCACAATACATGGTAAACAATTTTTTATAAAGATACCTAGAAAACACAAAGAGAAACAAGAAAACTGGATATTCACATTAAAAAAATAAAATTGGGACTCTCTCTAACATTATATAGAAAAAATAATTCAAAATGGCTTAAAACTTAGGCATAAGATGTAAAACTATAAAAGTCCTTGAAGAAAACATAGGAAAAAATCTCCTTGACACTAGTGTGGGCAATACATTTCTTTTTTTTTTTTTTTTTTTTTTGCATATGATCCTAAAAGCACAGGCAGCAAAAGCAAAATTAAACAGTATGACTGCATCTAACTAAAAAGTTTCTATTCAGGAAAGGAAACAATCAACAAAATGAAAAGGCAACCAATGGAAAGGGAGAAAATATTTGTAAAGTGTAAATCCAATAATTAATATCCAAAATATATAAAGAACACAACTCAATAACAAGAAATGACTCAATCAAAAAAAGTCAAAGGACATGAACAGATATTTTTCCAAAGAAGACATATAAATGACAAACAGATGTGAAACATCAATACTTATCAGATAAATGCACATCAAAATCACAATGAAATACCATCTTACACCTTGTAGGATGTCTATTATCAACAATTAAAAGATAACAAGCATTGGTAAGAATGTGAAGAAAAGAGAACCCTTGTAAACTGTTGGTGGGAATGTACATTGGTACGGCCATTATGGAAAATGTATAGAGGTTCCTCGAAAATTAAAAAAATGAAACTATCATGGGATTCAGCAATCTGACTTCTGAGTATATAGTCAAAGAAGATAAAATCACAAAATCAAAGAGATTTCTGCACTTCCATTTTTATTGCAACATTATTTACAATAGTGTAGGGAGGGAAAAACCTAAGTGTCCAACAACATACGAATGAACAAAGAAAATATGCAACACACATGCACACACGCACAGAGGAATTTTATTTAGCCTTAGAAAAAATTCTACCACTTGCAGCAATAAACAGCATGCTGACCCTAATTACTAGTAATGTATTGTATACATGCAATTTGCTAAGAGAATAGATATCAAGTGTTCTCACTACACACACAAAAAGGTCACTATATGAGGTAATGAATATGTTAATTGATATGATTATGTTAATTATTTCACAATGCATACATATTTCAAAACATTATGTTGTTACCCCTAAATTTTAATATACACAATTTTTATTTGTCAGTCATACCTCAATAAATCTGGGGAAAAAGTCAACATTCTTAAATAATTCTCTCTACAGTTTAATGAATAAAATTATAAATAAATGTTTTCCATTTATGATATCTGTCCATAACCAATTACATATTCATATAAATCTCGGTAATTTTGAATTCTCCCAGTTTTAGACTTTTAAAATGTGAGTTCTTATTTTCTAAGGACCACTTGGTGGTAGCGTATTTGTTAAATTGTTACTAGGAGACTATGGTTGGAGTAAAACCATAAGGCAATAAAGGCAATGTCTGCTATAACCCCAAACATGCAT
Organism: Pongo abelii; assembly: GCF_028885655.2. NCBI lineage: Eukaryota > Metazoa > Chordata > Mammalia > Primates > Hominidae > Pongo > Pongo abelii. The sequence continues at coordinate 90,688,651 of NC_071999.2, read as the reverse complement.
ATGTATACATGGATATATACGGGTATATCTATATCGTCTCTGTAGAACATACAGTGTGTGTACAAATGATAAAGTAGGTGATCTCTTTTTTTTTCTTCCAAAGAGAATTTAGATATTTTATTAAGAATGAGTGATACAAAAAGGAGGAAATTTTAGTTTCTTTGCAGTGGGGGCTATGTACTTTTTTGGTTTTGTAACTTTGCCCAACCTGTGGAATGAAGCTTCGGCTTGGGTTTTTCCTTGTCTGAACAGGAAAATAAAATCCATTCTATTTAAACTCAGGTGACCAGAAAAAGGAAAAAAAAATTAGTTTAATGGAATAGGTAGACTACTGATGTTGAGGTGTCCCTCGATCCATCCCCATATCAAAATTAATGGTATAACCTCAGCACTGAACTGCAGTGATTGAATAAATGTCTCATTCCTTATGAGTTACATTGAAACACTAAAATTCTGATGACTTTTGTGTGGAACAATACAAGAAATTTAGATCTGTCTCTTCTCTCTTGAATTCCTGATCTGGCCTAAATTCACACATATATTCTTTGCATTGCTTGTTTGCAAAAACCTAAACTGTGCCATTATCCCCAATATCTTTCCCCACATGCTCCTTGTGATTTGGCCTAGCTTACCTCCCCACTCAGCACATATTATAAAACAAATTAAACTTTTGTGCCATGACCACAGTTCACAATTAGGTTGTTTTTTTTTGTTTGTTTTTTATGAGTACTACTACCTCGAACTTACTTTATGTATCCAGAAACCTGCATTACCTGAGTGCTCTAACATTTGTCATTCTGCATGTCAAGATTGATGAGACTTGCTTGGCCTTATCCGCTATAGTTCACGGCTCTAGAACTAAATCACTGTAGAGTTTGACCCAATGCTTACAGTTGAATAGACCTGTCATCTCTTCCTGGAAAAACACCTCACCCTCAATAAGTTATGGCTCCTGCCTGGCTAGCTTTCTCTTATTTCCATTTATTCTTTGGCATGTTAACTCTTTGATTTGAAACTTCATGAGTTACTACTGTATGGAATACGGCTATGTATTTATAAGAACACTGGGAGAAGAAAAGTGGTTGTTACACCCAAAGAATGAATCAAAATCATAAATCAGAAATTAGAGAGGACATGAAAAGCATTTTCAGGAGGAATAATTTTCAGCAGCTACTTGAAGAAAATATAAAACCTGATCTCTCTTTATGTCTAGACCTCGCTGTGTTTATTATCTTGATTGTAAAGCCCAATGTATTATGAAGCTGGTTAGAGAAAAGTAGAAACTAATAAATTAATAATAAATATGCCAAGGAAACATAAATCAGAATAATGTAACAATGGAGCTGAACCTCTGGAGCTTTCTCTCATCCTCTCTACCTGCACTTAGGCAGAAAACCTTAATCATATGCATATGTATTTGTCAATTTTGTGTGTAAGTGTTTGGCATTTTAGAGATCTTGTTGCTCATAAACCAAATCTCAGATGATATTTTGGTGATAGATGTATGTTTGCACAAAAATGTTTATTATCTGGCACAAAGATAATTTTCATTCACCTTGTCCCCATTCATATATAAAACAACAGGTTTGTAATAACCTGATTATACATCTATCATATAAAACTGTATTCTTGGATATTTTTGTTACATTTGTAGAAATTTAAACTCTTTCATCTTCATATAAATTTGAGCAGTGTTTCTCTGTCATATTTTTTACCACTTTTTCCTCTGATACTTAAGAATAGAGATATAGAAATATTAGACTTAAAGAAGCATTACTAGTAATATGATGAACAGGATGATTAATTAACAAAAAAGGGAAATGAAACAAACAAGAAATACATGTGGGTTAAGTATACATATTTTAAACACGGATAAACAGAAGACAATGAAAGAAAATTTCTGTTCATTTTTGAGTGTTTGTTTAAAAATATAAATGTTATCAAATTGTTTATAATTTTATATAAATTGTTTCTCATAAGATATATGAAGAAAAATAACCTACATTTATTTCAAATTTCTAAATAAAACTTATGAGTTCTGGGAACTCAGGTTTAAGATACATCCTAAAGTTATATCTCAGAACTATATTCAACAGCAGACACTGTTAGAAAGAGTAGTTTTGGTAACAGATGGGTTCAAATCCTCAGAGGTAGAAAAAAAAGGCTAAAAATTATTTTAAGAATCAGATGAGAAAAATACACATATGTCTTTATTAGATACAAGTGCAGGCTTTCCATTCCCCTCCTAAAAAATAAAGGTAAATATAAATAAAACTACAAAATACTATTCATAATTCTCACTACTGTTTAAAGTAATTGTTGAATATAACTGGTTTGCTAGGAAGAACAGCTTTTGCTAAGGAAAGTTTATTTAAAAAGCGTATGCTCACTTACAGTAATTGCTTTCATGCCAACTGCTCAGTCTATAACATGTAGGTTGTTCCATCCTTCTGGTCAAAATAACAGGTTCTCCCTGCAGACAAATAAGGTTGAATCTTGTATTTAAATAGTGTTTCTTGTTCATATTTTATTTCCAACCAAGTTTATGATAATTTATCATCCAACCCAGCTGCAACAGAAATATAATATATAACAGTATTATCAGTGTTCTATTGCTGGAATAAATTTGTATTATTTAAAAAAATAGTAGTATGTAACAACATTTAAAGGTATAGTATGTAAATGAGTCATCAGCCTCTTTCCAACATAGTTGAGTATTTAATTTTATCTTTAAGCGAGAATCAGTTATTAATGGTTGTAATATGATACACACTTTCTAAGGATATGTACCTCAGAAATTATTCCCAATATGTAATAGAGAAAAACAAATTATTCTAGATTGGTTAAATATTTTGAAAACTAAATCTGAAGTTAAAGACTGTTTTCAAGTAAAATTGAGAGATAAATTAACAATATTTCTAAATGCTGATTAAATATTTTACTGCTTTTTTAACATTTCTCATTTTTCAGCCTCTGCAATAAATGCCTAAGTTGTAAGAGTTGTAAGACTGAAATCTTTGTAAGTTTATATTTCAAAAAAGAAAAGACTCTACATATGAATTTCACCTATTATGTAAAACAAATACATTGAGATATATATATAGAGAGAGAGATGAACATGGTAGATATTTTACTGAAAGTCACTTCAGTAATAATATCTAAAATAGAATCTGCTATATTTTCCCAAAATTAGACTATTTCTTATTGTCATTATAATCAAATCATTGACTTTTTTTTTTTTTTTTTGAGACGAAGTCTTGCTTTGTCATTCAGGTTGGAGTGCAGTGGTGCAATCGTGGCTCACTATAGCCTTCACTACCCAGGCTCAAGCAATTCTTCTGCCTCAGCCTCCTGAGTAGGTGGGACTACAGGCACCATCACGCTGAACACTTTTTAAAATTTTAGTGGAGACAAGATCTCACTGTGTTGCACAGGCTGGTTTTGAAACCTGAGCTCAAGCAATCCTCCCACCTAAGCCTCCCCAAATGCTGGAGTTATAGGCATGAGCTATCCCACCCAGCCAAATCATTGACTTTATAAAGATATGTATTTTTACACAGAAAGTTAAAAGAATTTTCACTATATATTGGACATTTTTGTATTAACCAATAATTCTCAAGTAAAAACATCATTTTTCAGGAATTCTGGTATTTCTCTTTGATTTGGCTTATAACACATTTTTGGAAAGATGGATTAGTAATTCAGCATATGAACAATTGAGTGATACATTTCAAATACAAATATAATACCAAGGGTAGGAACATAAAATTCTGAAAATCTATGAAATATTTTATATTTGCTTTTTATCTGGAAATATTTGTGACTTTCAAAGACATTTGCTAATAGCTAGACACAGTGGCACAAGCCTGTAATTTCAGCTACTTGGGAGGCTGAGGTAGGAGGATCCCTTGAGCCCAGGAGTTTGAGACCAGCGTGGAAAACATAGCAAGACCTCATTTTGAAAAAAATCTGCCTGTGAAATTAGGCAAAATGATTGTTTAATGCAAGCTTGTTCAACCCACGGCCCATGGGCCACATGCGGCCCAGAACGGCTTTGAATGTGGGCCAACACAAGTTGGTAAACTTTCTTAAAACATTATGAGTTTTTTTGTGATTTTTTAAAGCTCATCTATTATCATTAGTGTTAGTGTATTTTATGTGTGGCCCAAGACAATTCTTCTTCTTCCAATGTGGCCCAGGGAAGCCAAAAGACTGGACACCCCTAGTAATGTTTTATCTCAAAACTCTTTGACTATTACAAATCTCCATTTATTAGATCTGTTTATCCCCAAGAGTTTTTATTAGAGTATTTTTACATTAAAAATGAATAACAAGAAAATAGAATGGCTTTGTTATAAAGAGGACAAAAACATATTGATCATCTCCACACCAAAAGAAAATATAAAAGTAAAGGCCTAAACAGTATGCAAAATCAAAATCTGAGGTTGATAATTTAAACCTACTTTACTGAAGTAAATAAAAATTTACAATGAATAAAGATCACGCATCTTTTTATTATTACTTTAAAATTGGATAGACTGCAAACATATGCATAAAATCAAACACTCAAACATTCCTCATTGCTGCAATTCTACACAGAAAAGATACAGGTTAGGCAGCAGAGTCCCAGTAGGATATTTAATAATTGAATAAGCCTGACCCTTTATACTGCTCCTGAATACTCTTGGGACAATGGTAGTCCAAAGAAAAATGATATACAGATGCTGACTACACTGAGCTAGTCTTAATTGTGAGTTAGTCTGTCACATTTCACTGCTTTTTGTTTGTTTAAATTGGTTAATTTCCATGGAGAATTGCAGAGCTCAGCAATTTTTACAGTATTATTTTTTTAATAGAATGAAAATTAGCCAAGTTTTCATGGTTTAAAGGAAACTCCTTGATCCACAGTGCAACATGTTAGTGTTTCAAAGTTTTAGCTGTGTTTTGCTCACATGTTTTCTCTTGGGAGGCTATATACATTGATATCGTGGCATACACTTAACATTGCTGTCAGCAAGAATTTATGTTTATTCCTACTTTAGAGGTAACTATTTTATTAAGAATTCCCTTGCTGTCACCAACCCATCTCTCAATTAGTATGGATGGATTCTTAAAATACATTGGTCCTGCAGTGTTCTCAACTTTTAAATCTAAATCAATGGTAATTTTTTCTTTATTAACTCTTTCCCATCAATATCCAAATATACTACAGTCTCTGCTAAACATAGTAAAGAGAGAAAAAAAAAAGGAAAAACTTTTCTTGACCAAATCTTATCACCTCAATTAATTTCCCCGATAGCAAGAGTTCTCAAGGGATATTTGTTTTATAAGATGTAAAAATTCTTTTGAAGACAGATCCAACCCAATGACACTAATGGCACTCAGATAGATTGATGGAAGACAACACTTTGTGACTGGCAGCTCTAATAAGAGGGTGCAACTCAGGGCCCTAAAGGTGGTCGCACTCAGGGACAGGAACAGAATCACAGCAATCTGTATCTAGCTGCAGGGGGCAGTTTATGCATGGCAAACAAGGTAGGGTTAGGTTGGTTGTGTAGGCTTTCTGTGGATTGCTAATTTGAGTTATTTTTCCAGTTCTGGAACATACAGACAGTCCCTAGTTGTCTGGTATCTGTTTCTAGGGTGATTATGGTAGGGGCATAGTGGCTCCAGAGTCTTAGGGGCAGATCCAAAATCTGGTTGAATCTAAATTTAAACACCCTCTCAAGAAGGGCAATTGACTGGCTTCTAGCCAGAGACCCCAAAATGGGTCAAGACAACATTAAAAACAAAGAAAACAAAACACACTATATTGCATTATATATATTTGTAATCACTACTGTGTGTCTTATTTTTTTCTTCTTATCACTCATATCAGAATTTTGTTCACAAGTCACTCTCAAATGATCTTCAATACAGGTCAGTGACAACATCCACATTGTCAAATCAAAGGCTAATTCTCAGTGCTGGCCTGTGTATGGCATTTGAAATGGTCTGTCCCTCATGTTCTTTAAATATGTTATTCTGTTATTTCCTGCACAGCCCTTCATCACTAGTCATCACCTTGTAGTCTTCTTTGCCCATTCCTTGACTTTCCATCTTTTAAACATTGTTTGTACCAGAGTCAGTCAAACTTCTTTTCATGTCTGTGTGCGTTCACTCCCAGAGTCCCCTTATTCACCCAGATTTTAAATACCATCATTAAACTGATGACTCAGAAATATGTAAGAACACCACATTGAACTTACTCTTGTCTTACTTAAATTTACATCATTGTTAAATTTATATTTTACTTACATCAACTCTTAAGTTAAACTGTATTAAACTTTCATTACATTCCTACATCAACTTTTTGACTTGACTGACTAATGCTGTTTAAAATACGCCCAAGAGTGAACCTATTTCTTAGTCTAAAATGATACACATAATCATTATTTACTCATTTCAATTCCATTTTTCCTGGTCCTGTCTTTAAAATCCCCATTCTGACCATTATCACTTATTAGTGCCTATAATGCTAATACAAGTCATCATTCTTCTTTAGTTAAGATTTTTGAAATTCATTTTAAGTTTTTATCTTTACTCAATTTTCCCCCTTGTAAACTATTTTCATAACATTATGTTTCATATATTCTGTATTATCTTTTAATTTCAGCTAAAACAGAAACAATCTTACTTTGGCTTAAAGAAACTTAATTATCTTGTTATGGTTTCCTCTCTGAATTTTTCGTCTGTTATTTTTTTTTCCCCCTTTCTGCTGCACCCATACTGATCTGTGTTCTGTTCATTGAATATATCAAGCAACTTCTGCCTTAGGGCATTTGAATTTGCCATTCCCTCTGACTGGAATACTTACCCTCCAAACTTTTTCAATCAGGAATGCTTCAGTTACACATTGAAAATTTGAGCCTGCCTCCCACATAGATCATTCCGGCTTTGTATCTTGCTTCATTTAGCTTTCAAAGTATGTATTAGTTTTCTATCATTGCCATAACAATTACCATAATCTTGCTGATGTAAAACAACACAAATTATTATGTTGTAGTTTTATAGGTAAGAAAGTCAGCACTGCTTCATTTGACTAAGGTCACGGTGTTGGCTGGGCTGTGTTCCTTTGCAAAGGTTTTAGGGGAGGACCTGCTTTCTTGATCATTTGGTTTGTTGGCAAAATTCATTTCATAGTGCTCATAGGAACTAGGACCCCTGTTTCTTTCTGGCTTTAACCAGAGGGCTATCCTCAGCTTCTTGTAGGTGCCATATTCTTTGATTCATAGCTTCATTCCTCCATTTTCGAAGCCAGAAAATTTGGGCTGAGTTCTCACCTGGAATCTCTTACATTATTTTTCTGACCACAGCCTGGACAATTTTACTGTCATTTGCTGTTGTTGTTGCTGCTGCTGTTGCTGCTGCTGTTGTTGTTGTTTGGCTTTCTTTTAACTTTTAAGTTCAAGGGTACAAGTTCAGGTTTGCTACCTAGGTAAACCTGTGTCATGGGGGTTGGTTGTACAGATTATTTCATCACCCAGGAATTAAGCCTAGTATCTATTAGTTACTTTTCCTGTTCCTCTCTCCACTTTCAACCTCCACCCTCCGAAAGGCCCTAATATGTGTTGTTCCCCTCTATGTGTCCATGGAGTCTCATCATTTAGCTCACACTTATTAGTGAGAACATGTGGTGTTTGGTTTTCTGTTCCCAAAATTTCACTGTGTTTAAGAAATCTTGTGATTAGACTGGGCCTGCCTGAATACTTAGGAATAATTCCCCTTCTCACAGGAGTTTAAAGCATTTGCAAAATATGCTTTGCCATGTAAAATAACATTGAATTCTGTGGGTTCAGGGGGTACAGTGTGTACACCTTTTAGGAGACTATTAATATGTCCACAAAACACTACCTTACTTACTCTTTCTAAATTTCTTTATACTGTTTCCTCTCACTGCACTCAAATCTTAAGGTGAAATAAATATTTTCTGACTACGTATTTCTCACTATTATATTTCAAACACGTAGAATAATAACTGGTTTGAATACATGAATACAATAAATAGATAAGTAGTTTTCATTCTGAAAATTTCAATTGAATGCATGTAAAACAAACCAAAAATAATTTATGCTGATTTCAAGCAAAAACATTATTATAAAATCTTTCTTGTGTATTATCAACTTTCGATTCAGTATCAGTTTCATAGATGCACATACATTTTTTTAAAGTGTTGACAGATACAAGATTTCTCTTTGATGAAATATCTTAATTATGTTAAGGCAAAATAGGATTGAGCTTTAACGAACAATTGGTGAAAGGGTAAATTTATTTATTGAGCAATACAAAAAGATTGTTAAAACAATTCTGGCAAATAGATGAAAGATACTTGCATCTAAATGTAGATGAAAAAAATTATCCATTCCCTTTTGCAATATCATAAAACTGCAGGTAACCAATAGCAGGTATCTTAGTCTGAGTATATAAATTACTCCTAATGCATTCTTCTATTTCCAAAAAGAGCGACAATACCTGAGGCATCTAGTGGGTACCAAAAGCAGTCAGTGACTGAGCTGAACTGTGGATTACTAATTCTTTATTCTATCTATTTGGCTTTCATATTTAATTCTTGAAATATATTTAAAATACACTTGGTAGATATATTTTAATTTCCTACCAGCTATTAGCCTTAATTAGTAATAATGATTTTGAAAGATGATTATTGCAGTTAAGAGGTTTTAGATAATTAGATTTGGTCTTCTCAAATATGTCCCAGTTTGCTCTTTTTGAACTGGTGGGAAACATTATCTTATTTTCAATGCCTTCTGAGTGGAGTATGTGTGTCTGTGTGTGTGTGTGTGTGTCTGTGTGTGTGTGCGAGAGAGAGAGAGAAGGAGGGGATAATAATTTTAAGAAAAGAAAAATATAAATTTAAAAATCATAATAATTCACCATTTGACAATTTCTGATACTAAATGAAAATATCCAATGAATAAATGTTGGATTACAACAATATTATCGGCAAATTTGTGTATTTGGTCACAGTCTTGAACAATTTTTAATATTAGATAGATTAAGCTTTAGAAATGAAAACTCTAAATATGCTACAAAATCATAAAAGTTACACTGATATACTCTAATAGGTATTTACTTTTTGCTTTTAGAGCATTAGTGCTATTTTTGTCTGTGATTTTCCTAAGATAATTCAACACTTCTTTTTTCTGACTCTTCAAGTTCTATTCCTTTGAGTTTCCATCTTAAATATGAATCATCTCTAGAGCATCCTAGAAGAACCAAGAAAATCATGCCTCTAATTCTGTTGGCCACAGGGATTATTTCAAGCACAGGCACATGGCTGAGAATTCTGTTTTTTATCCTGAAAAGATAAAGCTCAGTAGCTTCTGGCAGCAATTTTCTGATCATGAGGGAAAAGATAATAATTGGTGGAGTCAGTGCAGCAGCTGCAGCTCTGAAATAAGGAGAGTTAACCTTATAACTTCCTGTTCCCAATCACTGCAACCCTTTCATTACCTCACTTTCAAATATTTCACTCTCCATCTTAGCCTTCAGTTTAGTGCTTCGAGTTCTCCACATCCAAACTGCTTTGACCCTACCCAGACGTACAAAACTTTGTTGCTGCTAAATTTTCAAATCCACTTATTTCACACCCCTTTGATGCTTTTTATTTTTCATTTATAGGTTAAATTCCATGAGCCAGCATTATAACCATTCCCTTGCATAAACTCTTAACTCTCCTTGTCCTTACTATAAATCAAGGCTTCCTCACCATGCAGAACAACGTCTGGCACACAGAAGGCATTCAAAAAGATTTTGATCAATGAATTGACCCCATGTTTGAATAATTTCAGGAATGTGCGATCTGTAAGTGTGTTTCTAACTCCCCTCCCCTCTTTTTTCAGAATAAGGAAAATAGAAAATAAGATGGGAAAAGAATCTATCTGTCTTCATACAACACATTCCTGGCAAAAGATGCAGCTCAGAACTCAAGCCACCTCACTCCCAGTTCATTGCTCTATTCTTCTCAATTTCCTAGTTGTCTGAACAACCTAATGCATTTTCTCCCAGACAACTTTGAGCCTTATTTAATGACCTCCCTTCCACTACAATAGTTGAAGAAAGATATGTGTATCAAGAAATATTTCCATTTTTAATTTATAGACAGAACTATCCCCAGTTTTAAGATACTTATATGGTATAAGCCATGTGGACAGATTCATTGTAATAACAGATTTATTTATATATGCAAATCATTAAAATAATGTAATTTTTCTCAACTGAGAGATGATTGAGGAGAATAGTATTGACAATCTTTAAAGTATTTTGATCTTGTCCTAGAATAAAGATATTGGATCCATAAGGCTCTGATTCTGAGAAGTTTGGGAACGGAACTAGGATTATGTTATATTCATTGATTTTAGTTAAAGATTAATGACAAATAAAATTGTATTGAAGTATTATTTCTGCAACAAAATAGTTCAATACACTGTTTAAAGTAAAGGATTTAAATCAAGGATATTCTTAAGAATTAGATGAGTTAGTAACAATTATCTTTTTTATTTGACAACTTAAAAAATATAAATGAAGCACATTAGAGAAGGTTGTATTTTTTGATTATTTTCGTTTGTTTATTGTAAATATTGGATAAGCTATTTTGAAAGTGAATCTTTAAGCCTAAAAGAATCAGAATTATCATATCATGAGAAGTTCAGATTGGAAGTAGAAAATTTTACTATAAATCTAACCTCCAAATTAGCTAGACACTAGGATATGTGCAAATGTCTGTGTACTCCAAACTAAATAGGAAATATACATGTCGTTAACAATTATATGCTAGAGTCATAACTATTATTCACTTATCACCTGCTTATGCTAACTATGTTACAATAAGTTGTTATTATATTGTTTTGTTACTTTTCTTTATCTTATAAGGAAGAGAATTGGGAAAACATATCTCAGTTAAGGTACATACTCTTCATCCATCCTTCTTTCTTTTAGTTCTTTAATTATTACTTCATTCATACATTTCATTTTTCTTACCCCCGTCACTTCACAGGCATTCTAATGTGTTTAGTATATATCCTTAAATTTTATATATTTTGTAATTGTGTCTGTGTGTGTGTCTGTGTGTCTGTGTGTATGAGTGACAGGGTCTTGGTCTATTGTCCAGGCCTGAGTACAGTAGCATGATCATAGCTTTCCGCACCCTCAACCTCCTGGGCCCTGCTGATTCTCCTACCTCAGACTCCCGAGTAGCTGGGACTACAGAGGTGGTGCACATTAGAGAAGGTTATTATTTTTTGTATTTTTTGTAGAGATGGGGGTCTCACTACATTGCCAAGGATGGTCTTGAACTCCTGGGCTCGAGCAGTCCTCCTGCCTCCACCTCCCAAAGTTCTGGGATTAAAGGCATGAGCCATTGTGCCTGAATGGAGTGTGTATTTTTTTAAATGCATACATAACTTAGCAATATAAAACATGTTTCTTTTGTTTATACATGAAAGGAGTTATATTAAGTATTTACACTAATTTACTTCTTTGGACTCCTGGATTGCATTTATAGGGTGTATCCTCTATTTCTCTCTTTCATCAGAATTAAACAATGCATGGCCAGGCACTATGGTTCACACCTGTAATCCCAGCACTGTGGGAGGCTGAGGTGGGTGGATCACTTAAGGTCGGGAGTTCAAGATCGGCCTGGTCAACATGGTAAAATCCCGTCTCTACTAAAAATACAAAAATTAGCCGGGCATGGTGGTAAGTGCCTATAATCCCAGCTACTTGGGAGGCTGAGACAGAATTGCTTGAACCTGGGAGGCAGAGGTTGCAGTGAGCCAAGATCATGCCATTGCACTCCAGCGTGGGTGACAGAGCAAGGCTCCGTCTCAAAAAAAAACAAAAAAATTAAATTAAATTTTAAAAAAAGAAAGAAACAATTCAACACTCTCCAAATCCCATTACAACAAGAATGCTGAAACAAACTTCTGGCACATTTTATCTTTCAGAGCTCTATGAGAATTTCTCTGGTCTATATACGCAGAAAAAGATTCCTGAATCACAGGATTTATTATAACTGAGGATGTCAGATAACTCCCTATTTTGAATTCGCCACATGAATTTCTGCTAGCAGTGCAGAGTTCACTTCATTTCCACTGAAAGTTTTACTCAACATTTTTATCTTTGAAGATCATATAGACATAATATAGTGGCATATTTTTATATTCACTGACTAATTAGCTATGATTTGTGTACCTTGTATGGAATTCATTTAAGTTTTATCCTCCATTAATTATTTATACCTTTCCTCCATTTTCTACTGTATTTGCTGTTTCATTTCTTAGTGATTTGCAACAGCTCATATATATATACACACACATGAGAATTTGGCCTCCTGTAGTTTCTGAGTTTGTATATAACTTACACGAAACTTCTATATGGTATGTATACAATCCTAAATGTCAGTTCTTCATATTATGTTTTATGCTTTAGAAATACTTTTAAATGGCTAGGCGCGGTGGCTCAGGCCTGTAATCCCAGCACTTTTGGGGGGCTGAGGCAGGCGGATCACCTGAGGTCAGGAGTTCCAGACCAGCCTGGCCAACAGGGTGAAGCCCCATCTCTACCAAAAATACAAAAATTAACTGGGCGTGGTGGCAGGTGCCTGTAATCCCAGCTACCTGGGAGGCTGAGGCAGAAGAATTGCTTGAACTCGGGAGGCGGAGGTTTCAGTGAGCCAAGGTCGTGCCACTGTACTCCAGCCTGGGCGACAAAAGTGAAGCTCTGTCTCAAAAAAAAAAAAAAAAAAAAGAATGTTTAATAATTATACCCCAATATACAGCTTATAGTTTGCTCACTTTTAAGGCAGGAGAACCTGACGTCTACCTTTGGAGATACTGTAGACGTCCTCATTTATTCTGTTGCATGGAGTGGGCCAACTTGTTGCTTACTTATTGATATGTTTTTCCCATATTTGTAATAGAACAAATCTGGATGGATAGAAATAGGTATCTGAGCTTTCTATTCATTCTCCTTGTTGGTGGATTTAACCTTTTACAAAGGTTTTAATAGGTTCAAATTTTTAAATATCCTCTCCTTGGCTCTACTTCAAAATTACAATTACAAATTAACATACATTTTAAATATTTTTGGATACTTTTGAAATTAATAAACATCTTTAAAATCTTGATTTCACCACTAAATAGTGTGCTTTATAGAATTTTTTTTTTTTTTAGACAGTCTCATGGTGTTTTCCAGGCTGGAGTGCAGTGCCACAATTTCAGCTCACTGGAACCTCCACCTCCTGGGTTCAAGCGATTCTTGTGCCTCAGCTTCCCGAGTAGCTGAGACTACAGATGGGTGCCAACCACGTTCGGCTAAATTTTGCATTTTTAGTAGAGATGGGGTTTCGCCATGTCGGCCAGGTTGGTCTTGAACTCCTGTCCTCAAGTGATCTGCCCACCTCGGCCTCCCCAAGTGTTGAGATTACAGGCATGAGCCACCACACCCAGCCCTAGAACTATTAATTCTGACCTTTATTTATAATCTTTAGAAAAGATTTAACATTCTCTTGATGCTAATGTACATTAAATATATTCACGTGTAATGTATAGTTTTTGGTGATGGCTTAAATTGTCTTATGTGTTAGTAACTTTTTAGTTGATTATTGTTCTTGAAAACAAATCCAATGTTATTTTTATGAATCAATTTTCATATTCAGAATGTTCCCAAACTTATTTCTAATTGTTTTAGATTAGAATTAAATTAATTTTTTCCTATTATCCATAACTAGAGATAATTTTATTGCCTTTATTTTTATCTTGACATCTCTTTTCTATTGTACTACAATGCTGAATGTAACCTAGTGCCATGGGAAGAGTTACAGATGATATTAGCTATCCTTTATTGACTACATTTTGGAAAACGTAGGTACAATTTCTCCCTCTACAACTGAAATTGTTTCATACAGCTATGTTAGTAAAATTTTTCACATTAAGAACATTTCCGACCGGGCATGGTGGTTCACGCCTGTAATCCTAGCACTTCGGGAGGCCGAGGCGGCTGGATCACGAGGTCAGGAGATCGAGACCATCCTGGCCAACATGGTGAAACCCCGTCTCCACTAAAAATACAAAAATACAAAAATAGAAAAATTAGCTGGGTGTGGTAGTGCATACCTGTAGTCCTAGCTACTTGGGAGCCTGAGGCAGGAGAATCGCTTGAACCCGGGAGGCGGAGGTTGCAGTGAGCCGAGATCATGCCACTGCACTCCAGCCTAGTGACAGAGTGAGACTCCATCTCAAAAAAAAAAAAAAAAAAAAAGCATTAATGTTTATGGAAACATGCATAGTTTTCTATCCCTCAATGCCTATAGATACACATTCGGAAAGTTAACACCCTACCCCCCACCCGCGGCCTCCGCATTCCCACACACTTATCTTTACATTAGCTGATCTATAAGGCGGACACTGTAGAAATCAGATTCCTGCCCAGTGGTGTGGCAGGCCATGTTCTTGCATAAAAACAAATTGGTTAAATCAGAGCCACTAGCTATGGGGCTGATCAGCCTCAGGCTTTGAAGCTGTTCTACTGTGAATGAAATCAAACAAGAAATAAGAGGGTAATATGCGAGTAAATTATACCTGCTGTTCTCCTTTCAATGGACAACTCCAGGCTGTTCGTCCATGGAGCCAGTCTACATGAGTCTATAGATGTATCCTCTAGACAAACTGCTATGATTTTTTAGGGCTCATCATAAAGCAGTAGCCAGGAGAGTTATGCTTCATCATGCAGTTCTTCCCAGTTTTACCTGTATCACAACCCTATTGTCTTATTGTCATTGCCCTAGGATTTTAAGAGTCAAATAAAGAATTGACATTTATTCTGTGTGTAAGGTTTGTCTTTTTAGAAACTAAAGCTCAGAAAATTGCTAGCAGGTATTGTTTCAGAAAATAAGCCTTTGGAATGAGATTGTAAAATTGGATTACCCACCTGACTTAAGATAACAATGAACCCAGTAATATGAGTTTAAGATGATAATAGCTTCTGGAAATTGTCACATTGCAATTACTTAAGATTACTTAATTAGTAATTGAGATAAAATACATATAGAGGGTAAATTATTGGGTAATTAAAGTAATGTTCAATCACTATGGGCGACAATAAACATAATTATGATTGTGGAGTGGGATTGATATTACTGGATACTTTGTAAAAAGAACCTAATTGTCTTAAGGTGGTTCTTGCCAATGCAATGAATGATTTCAAACCAGAAGACCTCTATAGCAACTTTAAATTAGTCTTACCCCTTGTGGTCACATGACTGACAGTGCTGAAAGAAGAAGAAAAAATGTGCTTTTAGTCTTGGCAAAGCTTCAAAGAAAATCTTAAATGTGCATTACTGAATAGTCTTCTATTATAAAATAAAGGAGTTAGTAAAAGAGAAGGCATCTGAGACTTGAGGAGGAAAAATATAGGTAGCTGCACTTGAAAAACTTGATCCTCTTCATGCTATTAAGATTTTTATAAAGGGGAAGTGATGATTTTCACTAGCCAAGACTATAAAATGCACTCAAGTTAAGCAAGTCCATCACAAGGTAACACTTATTTCCTTCAAGACTAGCCCCAAACACCTTTTATCCATCTTTAGGCTGGAAAGCCAAGTTTCTATATGTTCCAGGTTGAGAAGCACAAGCTTACACCAGGACAAACATTCCCATTTGCCGATAGATCTTCAAAACCTGGTCATATTGTGCTCTAGGAAACAAGATACCATGTGTAAGGGTGGTTCTCGAGGCGGTGTGCAAAGAAGGAAATACAGAATACAAATTTGGGTAAAGAGAATTCATTAATGTGGGAATATTTAACCGTAACACGTGACTTAATATTTGGCAAGGGTACCTGGAGTTCAAGCAGTTTTTTTTATTAGGAAGTTATCTTCAATCTTGAGATTAGCAATAACTTAAAATAAATTGAGTGTAGATGCTAGAACTTTTTTGTTAGTGTTAAACATTGCTGGGAAGACTTACAGAGATCAGAATGGTTAAAATGTATTTATTAAATATATACTGAGAATTATTGGATAAATATAATGAAAAACAGAATATTTTTCCAATGCAGATATCCTCTCCACAAAGATAGTAGAGAAATAAAACATTTACTACTGAATAAGCCCTAAAATGTAATGCAATGTGTATCACAGGGAATCTAGTAAAAGATGGCAAAAGGAGAAAAAAAACCCTCATGTTTATTGTTTAGCTAAGCAGATACAATCCACTACATACGTGTTATAAACTATCATTAGTCTTCAAGTGAGAGGACTTCACAACACCGTTTGTCACACATAATCTATCTTAACTTGACCTGGGAATTTGGGTGATCATCTGTGATTAGCTAAGTGGCTTCATCCAGAGGAGAGAAAAACTTACAGCTTTTTAACAGGAGGAAATTTTGCAGCTTGAAGTAAGGAGTCTACCAAAAATTGAACTCCTGTTTTTCTACAGAAACTGGAACATAGGGGTCCTATCTTCCTTGATGTTTATATTTCAAAGAGAGAGCTCCCAGGTCCTTGAGAAAGACATTCCTAGGTTATAAAGCTGAAAGACCTATCTAGTTTAGAAAAGGAGATATATACATTTCAAAGGAGGAGCAAGTACTTGTAATTATACGTTTTCTAAATTAAATACTCAAAGAAAAAGGAGAGGAGGAAAATATCTTTCCTGAGAATTAAGGCTCTTATTTTTAATTGGCTTTTGTCCTTAGAGAAACCAGTATGCAATTATATTTCTAAGAGTTGCCAGAAGGCTTCCATCCCCTTAGGCAATAAGAAATGTACTGGAGAAAAGTCACTCAGTATTCTGGATAACTTGTAATGGCTGTTTGGGGTTTTTTTTTTTTTTTTTGGTTGTCATTTTTTAAAAATTTTTATTTTTGTAGTTCAATGTACACAGAAGATATTGGGGAAGAAAATGGGCTCTGTAAAATGAATAGATCACCGAATTTCAGAATGGCAAGATACAAGAAATGACCTTAAATGTCAGAGTGAAGTATGCGTAATTATCACAGTGTGATATGAATGTTCCCCACTCAAATGTTTCCTCAAATTGGTCACTGTCTAGGGTAACTGTGCATTGGGAAGGGTGAATAAAAGAATATTTGAGGTCTACTAGTTATGGGTTTCTTACTAGGGGACACCAGGTGTTATTCAGGTCCTGTAGTTAAAGTAGAGGGCTCAAGGAGAAAATTTTAAAAAATGAAATTATGATTTTAATTCATTTCACATAGCATCCACACATTTTAGTGATACACCTTGTCATTATTCCCTCGGTTTACTAAAATAAAGCTGAGCTACAAATGCTTGACACAAATAGAGCCCTCACAACCCTACAGAGGGTCCTGTTAACAATGGAGTGTATAATTTTCTATTACATTTTTGGGAACTGGGCTCCTGTGAAGAACACACAGTTTCTTTTGTCCTATCGCTAGTGTCAGAGGGTAGAATCAATCTAAACTGTAGGTAAACTACATCTAGGCTTTATTGCAGTTTTATTTATTTTGGGCCCACCCCAGTGTCAAACATTTTGAGGACAGAACATGACTCTGATTTCACCAGGGCTTGGAGCCTAAGCACTGGTGAAATCCTGAATTTCTCTTGAGGTTTCATAGCAGAAATGCAGGCTTTGCACATTTTGGGAAATTTCCCCCTGCTTCATAGACTACGTGACAATTTTTGTATATTCTGGGATGTTCTCTTTGCTTTTCAGTCCCATCCTCACTATCCTGTATCTCCAGAGTTCCCTCTCTGCTCTCTTGCCCAAGCCTCGGACTTCAGAAAGTAGCTGTAGTGCACTTGGGAAAACCCCTGTGCTTCAGCAGCACGGGAGGATGATCAGCTTCCCACAATGACTCCAAGTCGTTGTTCTTCTGCTCTGTACTCAATCAAGCCCCATGGATAGGTGTTTGCAGGTGCAATCAGATGCATTCTGTGCCTGTGAAACTTGGGATTGTTATCTGTCATGCCGTGTCCTATACAACCGGTAAAACTGATTAAAATTCACACATTTTCCATGTTCCCCATCTATAGTGAATTTTTCCTCTTCCCACCACTCTTAGAAGGATGAAAAGACCTGTGAGTCGCTCCCCCTCACTAATCGATCATAGCCCTTCGGGTGTGTAAGCATTAAAGGAAGCCGTACCAACACTGTTTCTTTTTGCAGTGATACTGGTTACAATTTAGAGCCAATTTCTTCAAATCTGCACACAATACACAAGTATTTCCCAGGACAAGATACTCAGAAAATGTAAATAGCATGAATGATGCCTTTATTTTGATGAGATAAATCCATTTTCCTCTGTTACACATCTGTCTTTCTAACACTGCTAAAATATCCACTACCTTTTCTTTTGCAGGAACTAATGGTATGTTTTCAAAGCAGTGCATGAAAATCGTGGCCTGGGGAGCATGTAACGATCAATGTTTATAGCATAGGCTTAGAAATTAAATAAACTCTGAGGCAAGACTGTGAATATGAACTTTCATCTTTGTTAGGAAAAGGTAAATTGCTTCTGATATTTTCTACTCCTTAAATGAAGGAGAAAATTTTGAGAGATGAATAGCTTAGGTACAAGGGCTGGGCTGTGTCACCTCAGTAAAGATGGAATATATAAAACAACAGCAGCAATCATATCATCATTTAACTAAGCTCCCAATTATCTTCAATTATTCTATCTTCTCCAAATCCCAACATTTTCTTCACAAGGTAAACAGAAATGTTAAATGGTTTATGATAAAAATAAATAATCTGCATTTTTTTCACGTCTCTGTTGGTGGAATAAAAGTTAAAGTCACGCCAGAGACAGCGTAATGCTCTGGGGTTTTAAATTTGGAGAGGAGTGGAAACTCTAGTTTATTTCATTTGGCTCTTCCTTAATAGATTTAACTCCTTGGATCAGAAAGTGAATATGGTGATTTTTCCAGTTTCTAAAATATATTTATTTCAATTGTCCACTCAAGAAAATAGTCCCAGTATGTATTTCCTTACTCAATAAAGTTCTACTGAGATATACATGGGCGAACATATTTGTAACCTGAAACCCATAAGCTACCACCATGATAACGGTGCCATTCCACTTTCTATTCCTGAATATAACACGGAAATGTGTACGATTATTCATGATGAATTGAGATTAGCTTACTTTACCAAGCATGATTTCACTTATATAAGGTATCAAAAGTAGTCAAATTCAGAAAATCAAAGAGTAGAATGATGGTTACTAGGGACCAAGGGGTGGGGAGAAAAGGAAGTTATTAATCAAGGGGCATAAAGTTTCAATCAAGCAAAAAGAAAAGCTCTAGAGATTTGCTGTACAGCATCGTACCTATAGTCAACAATAAGGTATTTTACACTTGAAAGCTTGTTAAAAGTATATATATCATTTGAAGTGTTCTTACCACAATGAATAAATGAAGAGAGAAAGACAGAAACACACACACATGCACACACACCACACTGAGAGAGAGAGAGAATATGAGAGCATAGAACATCCTTACCATTATTAGGCAACTTTCTCAGGGTTTTTAAGCAAAGCAGAAAAAGCTACACTGACCAGAAGAGATTGCTTCTTTTGGTGACCAATTTTTCATGTGTTTTGTATTATCATTTTTTTCCTCAACATTCCTGGTCATTCTTAATTTCAATAAATTCCCAAAATTTTATAAAAAAGACTTGGAAGTCCTAAGAATTTTACTGGGCTTTATATATTAGGATTTTGCTGAATCAGACCATGCATTTGATTTTCTGTTTTAGCTGTGCTCTGGCTGCAGGAGTTAAGAGAATAGAACATCACTGAAATCTCCATTTTCTTTTCTTTTCTATTTTAATTTTAATTTTAATTTTTTTTGAGATGGAGTTTCACTCATTGCCCAGGCTGGAATGCAATGGCACGATCTTGGTTCACCGTAATCTCCGCCTCCCAGGTTCAAGTGATTCTCCTGCCTCAGCCTCCCCAGTAGCTGGGATTACAGGCCACCACGCATGATTAATTTTGTATTTTTAGTAGAGACAGGGTTTCTCCATGTTGATCAGACTGGTCTCGAACTCCCGACCTCAGGGGATCTGCCCACCTTGGCCTCCCAAAGTGCTGGGATTACAGGCATGAGCCACAGTGACCGGCCAAAATCTCCATTTTCTATAATTGTGTCTTGAGCCAATAATTTAAAACCTGAGTTTCATATGCTATCAATAAAATCGTCTGTGCCCTCTGAAGTAGCCCTTGGTTTGTCACCACCTTGCTTTCCACAGGCAGTATGAACAAACATGATAACTATGAATACATTCACTACTCTATGCTCTTGACTCCCAGTGTCCTGTCCTATAGTGTTGCATTTGCACCAGATCAGATAAGAAATCTAATAAGTATATTCTTGAATATGTTATTTTTCCTAGAACACACACTTTTTTGGTGAATGGGAGACCAGAGTTTTATTATTATTCAAATCAGTCTCCCTGAGCATTTAGGGATCAGAGATTTTAAAGATAATTTGGTAGGTAGGGGGGAAGCCAGTAAATCGAGAGTGCTGATTGGTTGGGTCAGAGATAAAATCGTAGGAAGTTGAAGCTGTCTTCTTGTGCTGAGTCAGTTCCTGGGTGGGGGCTTACAAGATCAGATGAGCCAGTTTAACAATCTGGGTGGCACCAGCTCATCCATCAAGTGCAGGGTCTGCAAAATATCTCAGGCACTGATCTGAGGTTTTGTAATAGTGATGTTGTCCCGAGGAGCAATTTGGGGAGGGTCAGAATCTTCTAGCTGCCAGCTGCGTGAGTCTTAAACCATAATTGCTAATTTTGTGGCTAATTTGTTAGTTCTAAAAAAGCAGTCTAATTCCCAGGCAAAAAGGAGGTTTGTTTTGGGAAAGGACTGTTTTTGTCTCTGTTTTAAACTATAAACTAAGTTCCTCCCAAAGTTAGTTCAGCCTATGCCCAGGAATGAACGTGGACAGCTTGTAGGTTAGAAGCAACATGAAATGAGGTTAGCTGTCTTTCACTGTCTCAATTATAATTTTACTACGGCAGTTTCAATCCCTCCCTTTGAGTTTCAAAACACCTTAACCTTAAGATGTTGACTAAAGAATATGAAAAGTGGGCAAAGACCACTCTAACTTCTTCCTGCTAAGCAAGGTCATAGTGGGGGTAGGTGTTGACCCCAAGGTGAGAGGAGTGGAACCGCTTTGCAATTGTCTGAGTGTACTCACACAGACTGTTCTGGGGTTCCAAGGCTCGCATGACAAAGACATTAGAAAGTATCATTTATAGTTTTAGTACAGCATTCAGGGAGCAGCATACTATAAGGTAAAGAATGAGTTCCAGAACCAGGAGTGCAATTCCCAGTTTTAAAAGTAAAGATTTGAAAGCATTAGTTTGGGAACTTGTAGCCCACAAAGAATTTAGGATTTAGCCCAAACGTCAGAAAAAACCCTGAAGAACAACTAACAACAGGTGTACTATAGCTGTTTTTGTTTTTTTTTTTTGAAGCTTAATTTTTCTCTCTCCCGTTGTCATTTTTATTAAAAATAAATCATAGTAGGTCAAATTTACTGGTAAAATAAGTTTTAGTATTATTGTTCTCTTCCTAATTATTTGCATGAAATGCAGTAGGAATGATTACTTGCCATCTAGGTTCTTTCGAATATTGGCTTTGCTGAAACTTTGCTCTATAAGGAATCTCAGATTTTACTTTTTTAAAGCCTTGAAGCCCAGCCATGGATTTATCTTTCACTACAAGTACCGTGAATTCCTCACCTTGAGCTCCCAAGAAAATTTGGGGCTCCTGGGCCTATCAGAAAGTGACATTCTTTACTTATCACAGGTCAGGAACCTTGTACAGGGACTGGGTAGACAAAGTATAAGGCCAGATTTCCCAAAGGGGTTTTTATTGGCTCTATAAGTCAACTTTGATTCTTCAAAGAAAGCATGCCATTCTGGTCAAAGGCTTGGTAAAAAAAATAGTTTCTCCAATTGTGTCCTGTTATGAATGAAAATGAATTCTTATTGCACTGATGTTAATAACTATACTGCCATAAGTTGAGATTACTCCCAGATAGTTTCTAAATGCTGGAGAAATAAAGTAGAAAGAAAGCAATATGCTCCAAATTTATCTCCCAGGAGACTTTACTCACTTGCTAAAATATGTAAATAGCTAAAAAAAACTAAGATTTTTTGACTCTGAAAACAAAAGGATTAGCAATGGTTAATACACCAACTCTCCATGAGAGCCCCAGAAGTTTGTTTTTTTCCTCTACTCCAGTAACAACATTTTTAAAGTTATCAGAGAGCTGCATTCAAGAATACCCCATCAGATCCCTATCTCTGATTAACAACTGCCTTTTGAGAAAGATCAAAAAAGACAAAATTGCCTGTGGATGACAAAAGTCTTAGGATAGTCACCGTTAAAGCTATAATTGACTAGGAATCTGGTACTTTTGTGGCATACAATAATTTTACATAACAATTATAATTATTTATAATATACACTAAATAATATTAGAATTACAGAAGTTTCTCATAATTTTGGAACACATACTAATAGCATACTTATATAAATATAGCCCAAAGAAAGCCAAACACCATTTCATATTTGACAATGCTTCCTGTATGAATATACCAAATAAGCCAAATATGTTATTTTTGGACTTTAGGGGACCTAACATCTAAAAGATTAATTATGTCAGAAAAAGACATACTTTATAATTTGATTTTGGAAAGTTTGTCAAATATCAAAGTTTTAAACCACTGAATATCACAAAATAGAATCCCAGGTAACCATAAGTCATTCATTTGGCCATAACAATAACTCCAAAATTTTAAAAGGGGTAAAACCTTTACTTTGTTAGAGGAGACAGCCTTCCAAACAACAAGGCCCAATTAAGATAGCATGAGGCCAACTGAATGCGTCTCTTCTTTCTCTCCTCTCTTTTACACTGGTATTTACCCAAAGAGCAAACAAAAACCTTTCGTTATCTTTTAATATCATATAAAAATCTTTTTTCAAAAGAGAAAACCAAATTTCATGTTCTCATTAGTGCACCTTTCATGCCAAAACTAGTTTTTAATAAAATTTTATAAATCTGTCTAATTTGAATTAAACATAAGGTAATGTTTTTATAAACTTTTAAGAACCCTTTACAATTTTCTGTTAAACAGAAGATCAGTTTTCTTAGAGAACCCTGTTATTCAGACACATGGGCACAGATTCTCGCCCTGTGTCAGTGTGCTTTTATTTAAATGTTCAACATATGAGAAAAGAAGTAAATAATCACCTTCAAATCTTAGCCAACTTGCTCAGACCCACAGAACTTTCTTTATAATACTAACCCTTCATGAACCCTTTTCAACTTGCTTAAATTTTCAGTTTCGTCCCACTATTCTTTCAGTTTAAGACAATTTTTAAAATGCTCTGAGCTAGACAAAATTACGTTCTTTTTAACAAAAACCATATTCCCATGCCTTCTTATAATCTTTTACCAAAAACACATTCTACTTTCCTTACACACCTTGTATGTAAAACTGTTTCTACAGTAGTTGCTGCTACATGTTACAATGTTAGTTTTTGGCAACTTTTATTTTTGGTGAAAAACCTGTTAAGTAAGTGATTTTAGTTATGTACTAGGTGTGGAGCCTAGGACGCCAGACCAAAGATCAAATAAGGCCTGACTTGTTTCCATCATAGGTAGTGGACATGGCTAACTCCATATGTTCCCGGGCCTTATCTAGAATCTAATGGCTCCAAAGCAGGTAAGTTGAACAATTTTCAAAAGTCAAAGAAGCAGTTTATGACCTTAAAGCATTTCAGCTCATTTTGTAATCAGCACATCCCCCATGGCCCTCTCATCTCTCAGCTGGGGGTTGGCGAGGTGGTGATGTTTCCATACTTTCCATGTGGCCAACAGCATGCTTCTCTGATCCAAGTATGTAAAGAGCCAAGTATCCCTCCATACCTGTCATTAACCATCCCTCACATAATGCAAAGTAATTTCTGATATCCCCAAAAGTCAAAAAAATCAGGTAACATAATGTAAAGTATAACAGAGCCTTGGATTTTGAGAAGCATGTATCTTCTTTCGCTTCCTGGGATTCCATGAGGAAAACAGAGGTTTTTCCCAGAACGGGGTTTTTCCCCAGGAGTCCCAGGCTGTGGTAATTATCTTAAGTTTTCTCATATGGGCATCAAGAATGGCAAGAAGACAAAATGAAGAAAAACAATTCAATTGACTGAGAAGAAAAACACTTTTTTGTCTTTCAGAAAAATATGGCCCAAGAAGAGAAAAAACATAAAGCCTTTTTAAATATGTGTACAGCTTAGATATCTGTTTTTAATTAAGCTGATTATAACCATACAGTTCTTTTTTCTTAAAAAAATCTTTTAAAATCTGTTATTACCAGATTCTAGCCAGGACAGCCAACATTTCTGGCTTTTAAATTCTACCCCAGGTAACCTCTCATGTGAAACTGATAAGTTTTAACTAAGGTTATAGCAACCATGGACACACAAAGTATCTCAAAGAGATGGTAAGCAGTCTCTTTCTTTTTTTTTTTTTTTTAACAAGATTTAGAATCTCCCCAAGGGTAGTTCAGAGAAAGAAAAATTCAAGACATGGGGGGAAAATCTCAATAAATGACAAAGTTACACAAATAATAAACCGGAAAGGACTCATTCCTGAAGCAAAGATTTGAACCCAGGCTGCCATTGCCAAAAGACAAAGCCTTGGCTGCTGAGTTACAGCATTGAGCAGTTTCTATTGCTTCTCCTAGAAGAAGCCCAGTGCAGCCAACTTCAAGCTTACAAAGGCTTATAACTGCTTAAGATGATTTTTACGGCTTACTATGACATGAACTCCTAATACCCATCCTCTTGATGGTGGAGAACAAGAGAAAGTAGCCCCACATTATCACAAGGTTAAGCTGTTACGTACAGAAAACAAGACAGAGAAATTTCATCTGGTACTGGTTTCAGGGACTTGCAGCAAAGTTTGTAACTGACCAACCTGCTGGGCTGGCTTGAAAGCAGGCTTATAGGAGTCCTAAACCTATGTTCTATCCTGTGATACCCCTCTGTAATAGTCCATTTCCATACCACTATAAAGAACTGCCCGAGACTGGGTTATTTATAAAGGAAAGAGGTTTAATTGACTCAGTTCAGCATGGCTGGGGAGGCCTCAGGAAATTTACAATCATGGTGGAAGCTGAAGGGGAAGCAAGGCACCTTCTTCACAAGGTGACAGGAAGGAGAAGTTCCAAATGAAGGGGGAAGAGCTCCTTATAGAACCATCAGATCTTGTGAGAACTCATTTACTATCACAAGAACAGCATAGGGGACACAGCCCCCATGATTCAATTACCTACACCTGGTCTCTTCCTTAACACATGGGGATTATGGAGATTATGGGAATTACAATTCAATATGAGATCTGCGTGGGAACACAAATCCTAAGCACGTAATTCTGCCACTGGCCCCTCTCAAGTCTCATATCCCTTTCACATTTCTAAACCAAAAATGCATTCCCAATAGTCCTACAAAGTTTTAATTCATCCCAGCGTTTACCCAAAAGTCCAAGTTCAAAGTCTCATTCAAGACAAAGCAAGTCCCTTCTGCCTATGATCCTGTAAAATCAAAAGCAAGTTAGCTACATCTGAGATACAATGTAGGTACAGAATTGGGTAAATACATCTGCTCCAAATGGGAGAAATTGACCAAAACAATGAAACTACAGGCTCCATGCAAGTCCAAAATTCAGTGGGGCAGTCAAATCTTAAAGCTTCAAAATGATCTCCTTTGACTCAATATCTCACATCCAGGTCATGCTGATGCAAGAGGTGGGTTCTCATGGTCTTGGGCATCTCCACCCCTGTGGCTTTTCAGGGTACAGCCCTCATCCCTGGCTGCTTTCACAGGCTGGAGTTGAGTGTCTGCAGCTCTCCGAGGCGCATGGAAGCTGTCGGTTGATCTACCATTCTGGGGGCTGGGGGACGGTGGCCCTCTTCTCAAGCTCCACTAGGCAGTGTCCCAGTGTGGACTCTGTGTGGGGGATCCAACCTCACATTTCCCTTCTGCACTGCCCTAGCATAGTTTCTCCACGAGGGCTCCACCCCGAAACAAACTTGTGTTTAGACATTGAAGCATTTCTATACATCCTCTGAAATTTGGGTGGAAGTTCCCAAAACCTGCAGGCCCAACACTACATGTAAGCCACCAAGGCTTGGGGCTTGTACCCTCTGAAGAAATGGCCCTGGCTGTACCGTGGCCCCTTTCAGCCACAGCTGGAGCTGAAGCAGCTGGGATGCGGGGTATCCAGTCCCCAAACTGCACAAAGCAGCAAGGCCCTAGGCCCAGCCCATCAAGCCATGTTTCTCTCTTAGGCCTTCAGGCCTGTGATGAGAGAGGCTGCCATGAAGACCTCTGACATGCCCTGGAGACATTTTCCCCATTGTCTTGGTGATTAACATTTGAATTTCTTCCCAAAAAATGTTTTTTTCTTTTCTATTGCATTGTCAGGCTGCAAATTTTCCAAACCTTTATGCTCTGCTTCCCTTTTAAACATAAGTTCCAATTTCAGATTATCTATCTCAAGTTAAAATTTCCACAGATCTCCAGGGCAGGAGCAAAATGCCACCAGTCTCTTTGCTAAAGCATAGCAAGAATCACCTGTGTTCCAGTTCCCAAAGAATTTCTCTTCTTTCTCTGAGACCACTTCAGCCTAGATGTTATTGACTATATCACTATCAGCATTTTGGTCAAAGCCATTCAACAAGTCTCCAGGACCTTCCAAAATTTCCCACATGTTCTTGTCTTCTTTTGAGCCTTTCAAGCTATTCCAACCTCTGCCTGTTACCCAGTTCCAAAGTTGCTTCCACATTTTTGGGTATCTTCATAGCAGTGCCCAACTCTCTGTATCAATTTACTATATTAGTCCATTTTCATACTGCTATAAAAAACTGCCCCAAGCTGGGTAATTTATAAAGGAAATAGGTTTAATTGACTCATAGTTCAGTATGGCTGGGGAGGCCTCAGGAAATTTACAATCATGGCAGAAGGCAAAGGGGAAGCAAGGCAACTTCTTTGGAAGGCAACAGGAAAGAGAATTGTGAAACAAAGGGGCAAGAGCCCCTTATAATACCATCAGGTCTTGTGAGAACTCATTCACTATCATGAGAATAGCATAGGGAAAACGATCCCCATGATTCAATTACCTGTACCTGGTCTCTCCCTTGACAGGTGAGAATTGTGGGGATTATGGGGACTACAATTCAAGACAAGATTTGGGTGGGGACACAAAGACTAACCATATAACCCTCTCTTCATTACAGAACATCTCAGAAATAAAAATTCTTATGACAAAGTACACCAGATTTGCTACAGCCTAACACTTGGTCTCACAAATCCTTTTTTCTATTAATCAAACCCTGGCTGAGGAAACAAACAGTGGTCTTTACCATTTACACACACACACACACACACACACACAGAGAGAGAGAAAGAGAGAGGGAGAGACAAGAAACTTGGCTGGTAAGAATTTCCCACCCTCTTTGCCAGTATACTGGGTTTCCAGGTTCCCTTTCTCTGCAGCTTCTAAAGTAACAGAGAGGCTTTTGATGACTCTGCTCACTGTGCCATAGCTGTGGGCATCAAGCTACTTTACAAAGGAAAATCATATTTTTCTGTTTTATGGAACCATAGGAAAAAGCTTCTCAATTTTTCAAGAAGCTGCCCGACAGGTTGCATGGGGAATCGAATGAACATTTTCCATCTTAACTGAAGCAAAATACACATAAAACAGACAGTAGTCACCTTGCTCAGCACCCAACATTAACCTGGCAAGGCTCAAACTTTCTCCCAGTGGTCTCTGTCATCTTTGATCCACGCAACGTGGGGAGGGATGACCTCTGACCAGGAATTCAATGGATGTTCTCTGGGCAAGAGACAAAGAGCAGAAGGTCACCTTGAGTCAGGATTGTTGAGCTGTCTTCAGCTCTCTCCAAAAGTGACCAGATAAATGAGAGATTTTCTGAGTTGGGCCTGCTAGACTTTCATCAGCAGTTCCTTCAGAGATCCCATCCACATATACAAATACACACACAACAAAGATAAGAGAGACAGAAGACCTTCCAAACCAAGATCCCTGACCAAGAATTCCAAAAACTGTTTTTTCCAAACTAACCTCCTACTCTCCATCTGAGGAAGCTGCCCAAAATATTCCAGATTGGGGAGATCTCCTGAACCAAGACATTTATCACTAATTAAGGAGAGCCAACTGAGACCCCCAGTGGAGCCAAACCAAGACCACTAAGGAGCTGAACCAAAACACCCAAAGGAGTCGGATGGAGACTCCAAAGTAACCGAACCAACTGGGAGAAGGAAAGCGGTATTGGCAGCACCAAGAATATTCACCAAATCAGACACCCCATAATGAGGCTACAGTTACAGACATCCTGTGGTGGAGCTATAGGCAGACATCCCACCGTGAAGCTACAGTTATGAGACATCTCCCCAGGACTACTTGTCTACTGCAATTAAATCTATGTACATTGGGTTGGCAGTGCCCCACTAGTAGAGCCAGTACCAGAGTCAGCCCCCAGTCAAAGAGAACTAGGCAGTTGCTTGATCTGGCCTCTGGATCCGTCGCCAGAGGACAGCTACCAAACCACTGGCAAGTATGCACAGGGGCAATCCCAACGAGCTCCCAGATTTGTAACTGCCCAACGGCTCCACCTTGCCTATTGCCTAGACAGCCAATTTATCAAAACAGGGGAGTTGCAATAAAGAAAGAATAATTCATACAGGGCTGGCTGTGCAGGGGACTGGAGTTTTATTATTACTCAAATCAGTCTCTGAACACCACACACTTAAATAATAAAAATTCAGTCTTTGATAGTTAAACAAAGAAAATGCTTTCATTACTGGATATAAGTTGGTTCAGAGAATCTTCTAAATAGCCCAAGAATCAAATTATGAAACTACATACTGCAACAACGAATGTACAAAAGCCATTCTCCCCAAGTTTGGCGTCTAGTTATTGGGTAACAAGAAAATTACCATGACTACTTTTGAACAACTGAACACCTCTGCCATCATGATTGCTAAAAAATTAACCTGCATTTAGTGACATCATATTTCATAATGCAGAAAATAAGCCCTAACAGTGTATATCCAATTGGCATAATGTAGGTTACAGGGCTCCACTATAGCAAAGAAGACAAAGATACAAATTTACACGTGAAACTCTAGGAAACCTGAACTAACAGTATGTGAAATTTTCAAAAGTTAGAAATCATTTCAATTTCTAATTGAAATTTCTAATTGAAATTTCTAATTGAAATTGAATTTCAGTTTTGGGTAGCCTCAATGAAACCCACTCTAATGTTCCTCATTGTTTGATTCATAACATTTTATTTTCTTTCAATAATGATTGATATTTTTGGTCAGAGAATAAATAAATGATTGTGACCAATTAGCTGTCTTTAATCATTCTCTTCCATTGCCTTAGGTTTATGATATTATAATTTGAATGTGGAGATAAAGCTTGTATTTTTAACTACATATTAGTTTTCAGATATGCATAACTTTAATGATCTATGTTGATATGCACTGCTTGTAGTAGGATGTATAGAAACCAGATTGGAAATCACCAGAGACCATTTATTGTATTCTACTTTCAATATAGGGTCTCTATATATGCTAATATTTATGCAGTATTCTAATAAATGTATTTAGAAAGCCAGTAAGTGACATGTTTGATTTTCAAATGATACTGCCACAATATTAGTGACATTAAAATTTCCCTTAACAATACTAATATTGAACTACCTGATTATTGGTAAAATAACTTTTTAAATAGATAAAAATAATAATTCACACTCTAATTTCTTCACTTAATAGACTCATATCTATACTTACCTCAAGGTAATGTCAGAAATCTGGAAGACATCAAAATATTACAAGAATACTGCCAACAAATTTCTAAATTTTTTATATTTTTATACAATTAATACAATGAAACTTATGAAAAATGTAAATATAGCATTGGAATAATCATTTTTATTGCATTTAACATACTTTTTTCTTTTTTTTTTTTGAGACAGAGTCTCACTCTGTCACCCAGGCTGGAGTGCAGTGGCACAGTCTCGGCTCACTGCAACCTCCACCTCCTGGGTTCAAGCCATTCTCCTGCCTCAGCCTCCCCAGTAGTTGGGATTACAGGTGAGTGCCACCACGTCTGGCTATTTTTTTGTATTTTTTTAGTAGAGATGGGGTTTCACCATGTTGGCCAGGGTGGTCTTGAACTCCTGATCTTGTGATCCGCCCGCCTCAGCCTCCCAAAGTGCTGGGATTACAGGTGTGAGTCACTGCACCCGGCCTGCATTTAACATGCTTAATGCGTATCAATTCCTTTACTTTTTAATCTTCATCAAATGTTTGAAAAGCTTCTCCTTACTATTCATACAATATCTGTGTGTGTGTGTATATGTATATATATACTCACCTAATAACAATGAGTGCTTAGAGAATAGATAGTACTGCATTATGACCAGGGATAAAAAATATGACACTCAGCAATAACAGTCATAATAATAATAATAATAATAATAAAAATAATTAAATAACAGCAACTGAAAAGAGTCCTTTCCTGAGGAACTTGTGCAATGCATCAGTCATGCAACATAATCTTTTTCTTGCCATATAGAAAACAATTATAGGCAAAGGGATACATATACACATATATATGTAAACACCTATACATATATATACACATATAATTAATTTAGATTTTAATCATCATATTAAAATATATTATATTATTATACGTATAAGTTACACTGCAGGAGAGAATATGCCTAAGAGAATTATGGAAACTGTATTTGAAAAGAAAGATGAGTTTGGTCTTGGTGTTGAAATAGTTTACTCTGACAATAATATATAGGTGATATTAAAGGAATGTCCCAGAGAGCTGAAGTATGTATTACATCACATTTTGAAAATAACTATTACTTTCCTGTTTCAAGTTATAAATTGATTACATAATCAATTATATTATGGTCCAAAATAAAAATAAATTTATAAAAATCCTGATTGTAAGTTGTGTTTGTCATTCCTATTCAAGAATGTCAAAAAACTAAAAATTTATATAATTAGGTATATATAGAAATATTTCTTTCAATGAGGTTAACATTTGAATGTTTATTAGTTGGTATAACTTCCATTTTAATGCCTATGTTGTCTTGAAATGAACAGATCAACTTAGTCTTTTCCAATGGCATAAGCCCCATTGATTTTGATAAAAAGCATTAGCTTTCAAAACCTGTTCTATGAAGCAAAAATTATGTTTTCTTCAGTCTTTAGAGAAAATAAGTAAACATAAATTAAGGGCAGAGACTGTGTCTTTGCAGTGTCCTTTTCCCCCCTCCCCTGTGGTATCCAATATATTATAGGTCTTTGATGAATGTTGAATCATGGTGATGACAAAATCCTGAACTATCTCATTCTTTAAATCATCAAACTATGAAATGTTATCATTCACACATGATGTTAAAATAGCTTTTAAAAAAACAGCACTTTTATATTTCCTTAGGTCATTTTGAAAAAGCAAAACAATTGGCATACATGACAGCTTCCCATCTATCTGTGTGTTTAATAAAGCCAAATGTGATGAAGACTAATGTACCATACTGATGTTTGGAGAATTTCACTAATGTATTTCCAAGACTATCATAACTCACTCACCTCTGTTGAGTTTATGAGCCATGGGTTTTGCACCAGCACATAAAATCAGCTTTCCTCACACAATGCAGACACTAATAATATCAAAGATGTCACTTCTTCACATTTTGAAACAAGGTGACTCATTTATTTCCTTCTTCTTAATGTAGTAAGACAATGGGGTTATTTACATTAGTACTGAAATTAAGAACTTATGCAAAATCACTAAGTAAGTGTACCATGTTTTTCATAATAAAAGCATGTTTTTTAATCACAAAATTCAAAGTGGTATGACAAAGCAAGTCTTACCTTTGCTCAGAATGTAATTTATTAGAAATACAATTTATTAATAAAATCTCCTTATATCGATTATTATTATTCACTTTTACTGCTCCATGAAATATTTTAAAAATCCTCCAACAGTATTGATGACGTGCTAATAACAAACAGATAGAGTTACTTACTCATTAACCTTCAAATAGTAGTATAATCAGAATGTAAGCCTTGTATTTATTAACTACGTAGCATTCATCTGTATTTATAATTAGGTTGATTCAAATATAGATCTTAAGAATATTTTCATAGGCCATCTATCTCACCCGATTCTACCACCTTTGGAGGTTCCCCTTACATAGCTGCTATCATAAAAAAACGAAATTATTAAGTGTGTTTAATAACTATAAATCAAGTAAATAAAGATGTGAATGAAAAAACAAAAAAGCAATGCCTACATCTTGCTCCTGTCTACTTCTCTGACTTCTGGTAACAATCCCTTTTTTCTCTCTCCTTCCCCCATACACACCTCATTTACTCCTCTGCTGGCTCACTGGCCTTCATCGTTGCTTCATTATGTGAAATGCATTCTCTCTCAGATCTAATGTACTTTCTTTTCTTTCTGTTTGGAAAGTTCAAATGCAGTTTCTTGCATGGCTGCCTACTGGTGATCCTATAGGTCTCAGTGTATTTTATTATGATGTGTGTGGAAAAAAAATGAATTTCTCCTCCACTCTCAAATACAGGGAATCAGTTAGTGGATTTTTGTGGATTTTGGCCCAAATAACATGAAGTACTAGAATTATTATTTTTTTTCCAAAAATAATGAGGCAGCAGTTTCTGTGTTGTTTCACCACTTAAAAAAAATGATGTAATGTTGTAATATTGGATAAGTCACTTAGAATATTTTTCTCATCTGTGTAAATTTAATACTTATATTACTGAACACACATTTTTAGATAAGCATTAGATATTGAATGTAAGAACTTACAGAGGTGTTCAACCTAGTATTTTTCCCCCTTTATATCCTTGATGGTTTCCACAAGTATTCACATTACCAAACGGCCAAGTGAAAATGATTACGCAGTCAATAGACAAACAGTGCAGATACTTGCAGAGCAAAATACAAAAGCAGGTAGGGAAACTCCTAAATTGTCCACAATTTAGATTCTTATGATATATTTAACATATTTATTTATTTATTACAACTATATAAAAACTATATTCCAATCAATAGATATAAATGATAAAATTTCTCTGTAATTATTTTATTCATTATCATGCCATACATGTAGTGAATGCAGCAGTATGAAAAATGCAGAAAATTGGTAGAAAAGTCATTAGAATCCAAAAAATGAAAAAAGAGAAGTAAAAAGGCAGCAGTATTGACATTTCTTTTAGGCCTGTATGTACAGGCTTCTCAAATCCTCTAGTGAAGAGAGAGTATAATCACTTCTTTGCAAATTGCCTTTCCATATTATTCTTAACTTTATTGTGAGGTTAACTGAATATAGCTTAGCATAATATATTTGTGTGTATTCTCAAGTAAGCCTTTTCTTATCTCTGTTAAGACTTGAATTTAAATAACTACTTTTTACTTTTTAAAGCATGTCACAAATTCAGAAAATCAAAACCGAGACGGATAAATTTCAATACATTCAATTTGACAGGATAATAAAAAGTAATGTTCATAGGTAAAAAATAAATAAAAGTGGGGAAATATGAACAATACAACCCATAGCCAAATGCCAAGTTCCTACAGATATTTATAATCCTTAAAAAATGATAAGGAACAAAATTTTATCTAAAGTGGGCAAAATAAATGGGCATGTAGCCACCAGCATTAAAACACACACACACACACACTCATTGAAATGTGCTGAACATACCTCATAATTTAATAAAATGCAATTTAAAGTAATAATGTGACAGGTATTTCTACCTACCAATTTCTAAAATAAAAGCAAAAAGTTTTATAATGCAAAACATTGGTGAACGTGATGTGAAAACAGACAGTTTGATACAGTGAGAGTTTGCATCTTGAACAGCAACTTTGGAAGGCAATCTGACAGTATCTGGCAGATTCATTAAGTCAACAAGGCTTTCAGAGTACCCCTTCGTTCCAAACACTTTCCAAGCTAGGAAATCAGGAAAAAAATAACAAGCAAGCCAAATTTCAATTTCATTACATTCCAGAGATGGGAGATAGGTGACAATCAAATTAGTACTTTGTTTTAATGTATCAAATGTTTAAGGTCAAACATGTACTTCATCAGCTGGTAATAAGTACTAACTATAAAGCAAGGAATGCACTGGCAAGTGCTGGGGTAAGAGGGTTGTGACTGTGAGGGTGACATTTTGTTAGAGATCTGGAAGAAGGAAGCAAATATTCCATGTAGACATCGGGAAGGAAAGATTCAGTTTTAAAGGCAGGGCTGGACAAAGTTTCTGAATATAGAGCTTGTCTAAAATTTTTTTAGATAAGAATCACAATATATTTTGGAAAATAAAAGGGAAAATAATGAGAGGAGGGAGAGAGACAAAGGGAGAGAAAAAACACATCATGCAGAGTTTTGAACATTATTGTAAAGACTGACATTTACTCTGAGGTGGAAAGCCATTGTAAAAATTTGAGATGATGAATGCCATGATCTGATTTAGGCTTTGGCTTATAAGCTGACTCTGGCTGAGAATAGTTACAGAGTAATAAGAACAGATGTGGAGTAAGATGAGTTAGGAGGCTATTGCAGTAATTCAGGTCAGAAAAGATGGTTGCTTGGGTATATTTTTTAAGGTAATGCCAACAATATATACTGATGAAAATGTTGTAGGATATAAGAGAAGACAGGGATTGCAGATGACAAAGTTGCTGGCATGAGTGACCAGAATAATAAAGGTTATTTACTGCAAATCGGGTTTGCAATGTGACAGTGTGATGGAATGTGGAGTCAGCTTGCTGTTCATTTTAAGGTTGAGGAGCCTACTGATCATCAAGAGGAGATGTCAATTGCATAGTTATATGGAAGCCTGAGGATCAGAGAAGAGGTTAAGACTGAGATATTAATCTAGGGGCCATTAGCTTTCAGATGATATTTAAAGTAAGAGGATGTATGAAATGATAAAAGGTGAGTTTCGACATTAAGAGGTGTCAGAGATGACAATGAAGGAGGAGACAAAGAAAAGGGACAAGTGCTGTAGGAAAGACACCAGAAAAGGATGGTGACATGGCAACAATTTAAAAAGATAATACTTAAAATACTGTCTTCTGTAATATAAAATTGATATTGGATTTAGCAACGCTGATGTCATTGTGACCTTAATAAGCATAGCTTCTGCGTTTTGATGGGGAAAAATATGATTGGTGTGGAGTACATTCAAGAGAGGATGGAAGGAGGTGAATTTTATCTTTACATATGGGGTTTTGCTGTAATGGGGAGATTGGCAGAGATTTTTGTAGGCAGAGCATCAAATAAGTTGGTAGAAGTGATGGTTGGAACTTGTGGAAATATGCCCCAATTCTTCCTAATTTTTCAGTGAAACATAAAGGAAAATATTTGGATGAGAATAAAGGCAGACAAAGACGTGTTGGTGGTGTCAGGAAAAATTTAACAAAAATAAAATATGGGCATAGCTTCATCGGGAAAATTTGTTTGCATAGCAAACAAATGTTTGCTAACACTGAATGCTCCACAAAACCTAAGTCATACGTTTAAAGAAAATCAGTCAGCATGGTTATGTATTTCATTTCAAACAAGTTAAACTCTATTGTCAAAAGTGTGGATTAAATTTTTCTTTACTTTTCTAGGTGATTATTTAAAGCAATGATGGGCAAATGGTTTGCGGTAGAGGCAGAGGAAAAATGATAATTATTTAAGTTAAGGTGAATTAGAACAGAGTAAAGACCGTGATGAAGGTTATGTACAAAAAGAGTTCATGGATTATAGCTCAAAATGGAATCAAAGGGTTTTTGAGAGGGTGGGTTAATTCTGTTCACCTGAGATTCCAAGCTGAGAGTCTTTAACAAGAAGAAAGACAATATTCTGGAAGCCAAAATGAAGGGCAAATAGGGTGTCTGCTCCACTCCAGGACTCTTGATATGACCAAGACTACAAAGGAAGAGAATATCCCACTTGAGAGGCTGCAAGAGAAGTGGCTTCAGGGCAGGATAAGATTTTGAGTTGAGCAAGATAATGAAGGTACTATTTAGAGAAAAATTAGGAGATTTGGGAGATTCTCTGAGTTTCAGAGGTGGAGGGGAGGATCGAAACATTTCTGCATTTGAGGAGTTATGAGAAGTGGGGTCAAAGAGTGGCATGACACACTGGGATGCAGGACTGCCTTAAGACTCTTGGAATGAAAGTTGTGGAGTCCAGGAGAGAAACACAGTTAATCAGGACAAGACTCCTGCCAGGAATGAATTCTGCAATTGCAACTCCTGAAAATATATCTTACAATTATGATTCATGTAGACATAGATCAAAACCAAGCTACATATCCATGGAAAGACTCCTGATTTGACACACTGCATCATGGAATCTTCTACAAAAGTTAAAAAGTAATAAAAATAGTTCTATACATGCATGTAAGGAATACCCTCAGTCCTTATTTTAATTGAAATATGCAAGTTTGGTTTACAAACCAAGTTAGTGTTAAGTCTTCACTTTAATTAAAAAATATATATTTCCTCCATGAAGGAGACTAGAGCTCTCAAGCATAAGGAAGGCTTTTCTTTATATGACTATTAACATCATTTTAATTTTCTAACACATAAATATCATAACCTATAAAGCGTAATATTACTAAATTAAAATATAAAATACCCAAAAGATTAATGTAGAGGACTGTAAATTTATAATACAGTTTTGGACTCCACCTGACAATTTTAGTCAAGATTCTGGAGTACGTAGTGATGGAGATTGGGTAAGGAGTACACAATAGAAAGAGTTGAAAAGAGACTTCCATTGTCGCAAAATAAAAGGAGATTTGTGGATATATAATATTAATAATTACATATACTATTAATAAGATATATAACACATAAATTGATATCTTACTTGAGTAAATATATCAAGTAATAGGTCATAAAATATACATAAGACCTATTAATTATGGGATATATATTTTTCTATCTGTAGAGCTTTATATGTATCAAGCTATAGTCATGAGATTGAACTACTACTCTCAATCTCAAAGACTGTATAAAAATTTTATAAATGAATAAGATTTTGACTTCCTTTTGTCAAATATAATTATAGTATTATCAAGTTCTAAGCTATCAAGATCCCTCTAATATTAATTGCTATAAATTTTTCTTAACTTTGAATGTACATTTTATTATTTTCTAGGATTTAATATTCAATATTTGAAAGTAAATTATCAAATTAAAAATAATATAAATGCATATATTGTTACATATAACCAACCCGATTTTAGCTGAATCATACAAACTACCAAGTTTTTTTCTTTTTTGTATTTTACATCTGATTTTCCTGATAAATAATTTTTGTATGAGATTTATAGATAGCAAAATTTTTAGAAGCCTTTTACAGAAGAGATTGACTGATTAAAATGCTGTTTTTTCCCTTATTATACTTTTGTACTTAAATAAGTGATCCTGTATATCTCTAAATTTTTTTTTGCTCTTCTGAAAAAGTGGTAATAATAGCCAGAGACACTTCTACCCAAGCAACTTGCCCCCAAGTCAGGGGAATGCCATTTATATCACATTTATAATCCTACTCTGACAATAATAGTGGTTACTCCATGCAGTATATATACGAGTGAGTATCTGAGGAATACTTGATATAGTTATTATGAGGAATACATGACATATGTAAAAAAAGATGAGCTCATCACTTGACACATAGTAATACCTAGGAAACATTTATATTTTATTATTTATTCTTGGTCTTAAGGATAATATAGTTGGAGTAATGGGCTAAATATTCTTTATCATGTCTTCTGAAGTATAAAACTCTTGCATTTAAAAAATCATTTCTTACTGGGCAAGAATATATTTGTTTTATGAATCCTCCACTGTAACTACGGTCTTATACTATTTATTTTGTGGAATGTTTTACACACCCTTATTTTATTTGAGATGTGTCAGGAAAATAGAATCACAGTTGAAAGTATTTCTGGTGTTGTGAGAGACAGAAAACATGAGAGCCCTTTACAATAAGCCTGTCAAAATGCCTGTGCTACCTACCAAAAGCCTTTCATCTGTGAAATTCCTTAAACTTTATGACTTCAGTCAGACTGCCTGGACCTACCTCTAGGTTTCTTCAATAACTGACATCATCTACTCATTAGCATTTTTAGCATCTTAATCTCTAGTGAATTGTAACACTCTGAAAATTAAAGTTTTATATGAATTTCAACGGTATTTTGGGATTTTCAGAATAACAAAGTTGAAGTTTGTTACTTCAACAATATGGGTAAAATATGTTGAATTATAGAATAATCCAAATTATTCTATACTGTGTTGATAGATACTTATATGCTCCAAATAACAAATTGTATTGTCTGTCACATATGTCTAAATATTTATTTAATTGAATACTCTTATGCTATTTGCTATGTCTCAGAAAGTTTTGAATGAAGTACCAATTTTAATCATACCTTTAATAATTCACAAAAATTCTGAGGTTCAATTTCACCTGAATGTTACTATTAACATGTTTTAGCCAGATTTTGTAAGGTAAGGCCACAGTCACAAATTACTCCAACACTTTAATGTTTATGATGTCAAGTTGTCAATTTACAGTGGGCCAGCGGTGACTTTGCTCTTGACCTAGGTGTGGCCTCATTTGTGAACCCAGCCTGATTGCCATCTCCAATTTAACACCCTATTTTATTCTGCAAGAGAGAAAAGAGCAAGAATACTGCCGGAAATACACACATGTTCTTAAGTATCTAATCAGGACTGGCACATATCTTTCCAGCACCTATTGTTTGAACCAAAGCAAGTTGCAGAGCAGGTATAGAGTACTCCTCCTGTAGGGAGACATGCAAGTCATATGGGGTAAGGAGGCATACAGTCTTTCTCCATGGAAGAAGAAGCAAATGATTTGAAACAATAATGCAAGCTATAACCACCAACCCCCCTTGCAGACACACACACACACACACACACACACACACTCACGCACACACACGTGCCTAAAAGTAATACAATAATTAAAATCTCCCCATTCTTACTGAGTTCTGATGTCTAGAAATAACCACATCATCTTACATATATTCTCAGAAATAGTTTTAATGCATAAAAACAAAAGAGTTTTTGTAATAATGCAATGGATTTTACATACTTGTCTGAAATTGTTTAATTAATTCTAGTGCAGTGCATATGCAATGACTGTGCTCCTAGATTGAACCAGTTTAAACAACAGATCATAGCGCACTAGCCTATAATAATAGTCTGTCAATCAGTACTGGCAACATACACAACAGTCTTACTCCTCTTAGTTCTTCTGTCAGAACCTATTTTTAAGGTAGAGACTAAGAGTTTGAGATACATACTTTCCTGTGCCA
Organism: Pongo abelii; assembly: GCF_028885655.2. Classification (NCBI taxonomy): domain Eukaryota; kingdom Metazoa; phylum Chordata; class Mammalia; order Primates; family Hominidae; genus Pongo; species Pongo abelii. Next base: position 90,649,105 of record NC_071999.2, on the reverse strand, counting down.
TATTACACCTAGCAGAGCAGGAAGAAATTAGTAGTGTGGGATTATCTTTCCAACTAGATTGTTTTTCTAGGGAATTTATGGTCATGCTGTTGCTCCCTAATAAAAAGTATAAGGTGCAAGGTGCATGTGCCCTCCCTATTCCTCAGCACTTTGCCATGTGATTACAAGATGCTTGACATGCTGCAGGCATCTGGCAAACAGTAATAGGACATCACTGATGCATTAGGAAAAGAGAGAGAAATCCTAGATTGTGGACAAGATCACCAAACTACTTGACCAACTCTCCAAATAAATGCTTTAGTACAACTTGAGCATGTTAGAGACCCTTTCCCCCAGTGAATGCCATTAACAGTTGGGTGTTTTAAAACTTGCAGCTTACAGCAGTCTCAAAAATGGTAACTCGGTTTGCTAAGAAAACTATTTTCATTGGAAAAATACATTGGCTTATATCTAACATTGAACTCTGTGAAAGTCAATATTTATTCCCTCATCAAGTATTTTATTTTATTTTATTTTATTTTATTTTATTTGCTGGGGGGTCTTGCTCTGTCATCCAGGCTGGAGTGCAGTGATGTGATCTCGGCTCACTGCAACATTCGCCTCCAAGGTTCAAGTGATTCTCCTGCCTCAGCCTCTTTAGTAGTTGCATATTTTAATTTAATATTAGATTTGGAACAATTAATTTTGATAAGAAATATTGACTTTGTTAATGATTTCATTGTATTTACATCGAGAAACTCTCTCCAATATGAAAGAGTCTATCTGGAATGTTTTTCCCCCAGGTACTCACAAGGCTCATTGCCTCGCCTCTTTCAGATCTCTGCTCCAATACCACCATGGAGGACTTTCTCGGCAATGCTACTTAAAATAGCAGTCCCTCAAATTTGTCACTTTGCACTTGCTCCTTCTATGGCATTTTGGTTTAAAATAACACCATTTTATTTCTCATTTATTATCTGTCTCCTCTACCAGAATAGAAATTGTGTACTTTTCACTGCTGTACTGGAGACTAGTAATATTACTAGTTATATCAAGAGTAGTTGTCCAAAATTTTTTTGTGAATGAAACATAGTGCCTGGTTCCTCAAGAAAATTATACTAAACAGCCCTAAATTTTATATTTTATATTTCTCTTAAACTACTCTAAACCATTGTTTTTTACACTGTATATAAATACGCATATCTTTTGTTTTCCTTCACTACCTTAACATAAATGGTTTAACAAAGTGTTCGATGTCTGTAAACAATTTTGTCTACCTAGGTAAAATTTCTTTCGAAATTGTGTTCATGTTATTAATCCAAATGTGCATAATTTGCATTCCTTTATACTGATTAAACAAAAGGAAAAATATGTACTAAATACTCTCTTAAACTTAATTTTTACTAATTATATAGTTTCATTACAGCTTTAAAAAGCAAGTAGAATTTTCTAAGTTTGTGCTTAGTGTTTTTATGAAGACTTCATTGTGGGTCCAAAGTCAGAAAAATAAAAAAAAATGTGTTTTGTTTTGAATAAGTGTTAAGTTTCTTATTAATCTCTACCAGATACATCTGCTCTACTGTAAACTTGTTGCATGCACACCTGTATCAGAATTACATTAGATTTTATCCATGAATTATAATGTGGCCATTTACCTTTAGCACTAGTTTGATCTTCCACAAATATCATCACCCTATATAGTCCTTTAGATTATATGTATACATGATGAGTTTCACTCCCTCCTGTAATTAGGTAATTTGTATAACACAGTTGAATGTAAGAAGATTATCTGGGTTGAGCCTCACCTAAAAGGGTAAGCTCTTTAAAGTGGCTGAAGTCATCTTGAAGTCAAAGTTTTGAAGTGTAAGTTGGGTACACGCAAGAAACTGTCTATTTCTGGCTTCAAAGAAGCAATGGACCATGTTATACGGAATTTGGATAGCTGCTGGGAGTGAAAGCAGTTCTCAGATGACAGCCAGTAAAGAAGCAGAGGTCTCAGTTCTATGCCCTGCTAAGATTTGAATTCAGCCAACGACCAAATAGACTTGAAAGTGTCTTTTTTCCCGCAACCTTCAGACTTGAAATCAATCCAGCTAACATATTGATTTCAACTTGGTGATAGACTAAGCTGAGAATCCAGTAATATTTCACCTGGATTTCTGACCTACATACTTTGAACTTGTAAATTTATGTTGTTTTTAGATGCTAGTTTATTGATTTTTTAAACAGCAATAGAAAACTAATACACCCCTTCTCTTTCTTTTCGGTCTCTATCCAAGCTTACTTCTTGCTCTTGCTTCCTTAAACCAGAACTACAGCCCCACATAGTTTTATAACTGTGGTATTTATTATACTAGCTCACCCTACAAGTTTGGCCCTTATTTAGAGGAGGTTATTAAATGAGCTCCTTTCCTGTGACTTATCAGACATTGTCTACATCTGATAATGCCTGGCATTCATGGAATTGAGCCATATAAAACATTGATAATTCCCCTGTCTCATTTATAACAATAAAGCAATAACAATATCAGCTAGATTTACACAAGGTACTCAAAGTACTAACACGGGAAATGAAGACTATGGATCTCTCTTATAAGAAAACCGTGTAAGAAATGAAGTCTTAGAGTTATTTAAGATAAACATAAAGCCACAAATACTACTTCGTATTTGTAATTCATACAGATAAAGAAAAACTTGTGTAGTAAAATGATACCTGGCCACATATCTGAAAAAATAAACAGTGAAGATATCTAGGGAAAGAATATTCTCAGTAGATGGAAAGAGAGGTGTCTTCTACAAAGAACAGTTTCTTGAAAACAAGTAATTGAATTAGACCCCTCCACCTGAATTTATAACATTCATAAAGACTCAAAAGTATCTCTATTTCCTAAGTAATAATTTTGGGGAAAATTTTTATCTTTAGTTAATGCATGTAAGACTTGTCTGAGATTTAGTGGGTAAAAGTAGGATAGAGGAGATAATAATAAAAAGAGCATTTACTACAAATCCTCCTTGAGAATCAGGTTTGATCTGTGGTGAGTGTGGGTCTTTCTTCATTTGGGAAGTCAGTAGACAACACGTTAGGCATATAGCCCTGAGACATACTTTGCCATCTGCTCTATTAAGACAACTAGAGTGCTCTGTTTTTATAGAATCCTGTATAAGCATGTGATTAGAATGAAAATGTTTTTATTTTAAAATGATGATTGTTAAACTTAAGAAGTTTCTAGATGCAATTTTGAGATAAAATACTCTGAATTCATTGTATCATTAATACGCTGTAAGAATTGTTGCTGGAACGTTTGTTCCATCAATCATCAGAGGACAGGACAACTTCTTCTGACTTTTCAGCTTGAATTGGGAAAAAAATCCAAATCATTTCTCTTGCCATTAACCTTCCATATGAACTTACTGAGGTTTAGTGGATCCTTGATTAGTAGCCATTAAAATAGAATATAATTAGCAGCCTCCTAATTATATCTAACTCGTTTCAAGAAATAATTTTCTTGTTCTTCCTATCCCATAGAGAGAACCAAAAATTACATAGTTTCATTTGGCAATCAAATTCTAAAAGCTAATGAAAAAGAGTGCTTTCTTGTGGATTAATTAAGTGGTGCATACAATTTAGTGTCTTTTGCATAGTGCCTTAAGTTACTTTCAGATAGTTATTGAGTCTATTTTGTGATTATAATTATGGAAAACAAAAACAATTCAAACTGTATATGAATGTGTAGTGTGCATATATGTGTATATAAATACACATATACATACATGTATATATAAAGTAATACATGTACATATGCATGTTACATATAAAAAGCGTTGTAATGTAGTGAATAAGATAACCCATAATCACTCAGGGTAACAACGTGAATTTAGCTTTAATTGTTAAAAATCAAATGTAGTATATGATGCTAGTAACTTTGCATAAGGATAAATAACTTACAACTAAGGAGATAAGGAAGATTTTTCTCATTCTAATTTGGATTAGACACTAGATAGACATTAAAGACATAATTAATTCTATGTCTAGAAGGTAGAGAAAACAGAGTTCTAGGTAGACAAATTGAGCAAAGCCATATACAACAGTGAAAATATAAAAAAGTTTTTTGGAACACAGTGATTATACTTTCTTCATTGCCAGTTCCTCTAACATCAGCAGAGGATGGGGTGTGATGTTTTTAAATAAAAATAGTATAAATGAGGCTAAAACATTGTTTTTGTTTCTGTCTTTTTAAGTTGTATTTTATTTTCTTTTAGATTCAGGGGGTTCAGATGCAGGTTTGGTACATGAGTACATTGTGCAATGGTGAGGTTTGGGCTTCTAATGTACCCATCATCCAAATAGTGAACATTGTTCCCTATGGTTTTCAAACTGATTATAGAATGTTTGAAATGCAGCCTAAAATTTTGGCTTTATTTCTAGAATTAAAAATTACTTGCATTCATGTTGTCAACACATAATTATTGATATGATAACTTTTCTGAGCACCTGAAATATATTCTTGTACAAAACTTTCTGTCTCCGTAAGTGACTTTCCAGTTAGATAACAGTCAGTAAGTGTAATAAATAGTAAACAAAATGTTACAAAGGGAAAGGTGGCAGAAAAATAATAAAATTGGAGTCTTTAGTATAGATATTCTATTCTATGTATTGCTTATAAAATATATTAGTTTTTAAAGTACATTTCAATGAGAAGGTCTAGAAGAATGATATGAGGAGTTTGCCATGTGGGTAACAAGAGAAAGCATCCAGGCCTGAAAAAGTAGGTCCTAAGTTGGATTCATGCTGCGTATATCTGACCAGCAGCAAAAAGCTAGACTTGCTGAAACAGTGGTAGAGATGAAGAGAGAAAGAGGTCAGAGAAGTGATGGGATCAGACGTTGGAGGGCTTTGGAGGCCATTTTAAGGACTGTACAAGGGCCATAACAATTAATGAATTCAATCGTCTATAATCAACCCATTAATAAACTCAGATCCAGAAAGAATAAATGAACTGGTGTCCTCCCAAAAGAGCCCAGAACAATGCAATTCATCTACTAATTCAACAAATATCTGTGGAGTATCTACAGGGCATCAGTAGGTATAGTAACAACGTGGGGACAAAGGCCATAAAACTAGGCAGCTATGATTCAGCTCTGTACATTTTTTAATAATGGTGTTCATACCATGGAGGACACATTACAGAAGCAGGAAAGGGGAATTGGTTGCCAAGAGAAGAGTCTCGTAATGAGCAGGAATGCTTGAAAAATCCTGAAGTACGAGGAGAGAAGCGTAAACAAAATGAAGTCACACAAGTGGGAATTCTAATGGTAATGGAGCACAGAGGAACGAAGAAGACTACAGTTGTCAAACTAAAGTATATGGACATGGCTGGGAAGAAAATTGAAGAAGAATGTAGGAAATCTGGAAGAGTGAGAAAGGATGAGATTGTGAGTGATGTTATGTGCTGGTTAAAAGGTATGAGATTTATTTGAGGGTTAATCCAGAGCCATGTAAAACAAACAAAAAGGAATACCATTAAATTTAGCTCAAACTTACATTTTCTGAATTTACGATGGCCAAGGAGATAATTCTACGGAAGAAAGAAAATCGGAAACAATACAAATTAGACATTGTTTTTTAAATAGAGCAAAGGAAACTAACCTAATATATGACGAGGAGGAAGTAGAATCTGAAGTATTTGACAGGTATTAGAAATACAGTCCGGTGGATGATTATTAAATGGTGTTGATGAAAAAGATGATGGGATGCTATTTCTGGAGAGCCTACAAAAGTAGTGCCTTTACTAAAAGAAACAATGCAATAATAGGAATTTTACACTACTTCCTTTAGATTGCACAACCCTGTCATCCTTCATTTGTTATGTATAGTACTCTCAGGAACCATGAGGGTTTCACCTTCAACTCTTCCATCTGAATTTAAATTTATTATGTCTTCTGTTCCAGTTATTCATCTTCTGTTTTGGTTTCAAGCTTAGCGAAATAAATATCTAAGATAGTTTTCTCACATTTAATCCAGTATTTGTGTGTGTGTGTGTGTGTGTGTTTGTGTGCGCGTGCGCCCGCGCACTTGGAAAATGGATGGGGGAACTCAGTTCAACCTGGTAACCAGTAACGTCATCCAAAAAAAAAAACATGCAAACTGTCTTTATTAAATTTTACTAAATAGATTTCTTGCAAAGGACATTGTCATTGTCTCAAACTGGTATAGGAACAGTGTGGGGAGGGGGGGAATGGAAGGAATAAAAGAGATTAGAGACAGTGAATAGATCCACCAATATGTCTAGTTTATTTCTGATGTGATATTTTAATAGCTAAATGAAGATAGAAGTTGTATGGTTAGCTGAAAGGACAAAGATGATTTCATTACTATATTTATTTGAAGTACCAGCAAATATTAATTTAACATGGCTTCAGGCTAATAGTACTTGTAGCTTCTTCAAGTTTACACCAAAATTCCTGTGGAGATACAGAAAAAGTCACAAAACCCATGAAGTTATGTACCAGTATGTAAAGGGGATGAAGTTCTTAAGAGTATTCACTGTGAAATGAAATGTTGATGATGCTAGCTGGCTTTATGCAGTTTTTCTTTAACTCATTTTATAACTGAGCTTTTAAGTTTGAAACTGACTGCCTGATTTCTGTGGAAATTAATTTCTTCCATTCCTGTGCTGCTGTATAGGTTATTTCTATTTCCCTTGGAATTTATTCTTTCTTCTCTGCAGTAGCATTAGTTTGGTTTGTATCTATATCACTAATGGACTCCTTTAAGTTGAGGAAGTATATATTACCTGTATTTTCTGAAGCACTCATAAACACTTGAAAATGATTGTTCAATTATTGAATAAAATTTTCTTATCAGAATGGCATAATAATAGAGAACAATTAAATAATGTTTTGCAATGCTTAGTGATTAGTGAGCTACTTCATGTAATAGAATAAAATAAAATAGGCAATGAATGGAAATTGCATTTTAGTTAACTTGGTGTTTCATTATTCTGATATTTATAAGCCAGCATTCATAAATGTTTTTGCATAGCTCTCTTAGACTATAACTTATCACATACTAATTTCTCACAGCTTTAAAGACCTGTATTTCTCTCTAAACTGAAAGCACATTAAGGAAATGAAAAAGTTATTACTTCTCAGCTACCTAATTATGACAAATTTCACAAATATTATATATATCTGTATTTTACTATCAAGTATGCTGTCCAGTATTCAAGAATAATAATAATTATTTAGAAAAAAGAAATCTGTGTACAGTACTGAACATATTTACATTTCATTACCTTTATTTTAAAAATCTCATATATATAGTTTGATATAATCTCATCAAATTAGTTTGAAATAATGTAACATATAAACCTATTAGTATTTTGTATGATTTTTGATATTTATTTAATATGAAATGTAATATAAATGCATATATATAATATTTTGATGAGGTGATCTATAAAATTTGTTTGACACATACCACTATCTTAGTAGTCCTATTTTAAAGAGAAATATTTTTAAAATCTATTTTAGATTTACTAGTCAATTATAAACCCAAGTATGATTTTTTATTATAACAAAAGTTTAAGAATGACCAAACGGTGAATGGTTTTCATATGAGAGTATATCTGTCTATATATATATAACATCTGTCTATATATATAGATAGTACATCTGTCTATATATATAGATAGTCCATCTGTCTATATATATATATCTTGATGCCAATATTGATGTAGATATGGAAATTTTAATAGAGATAGATATGAAATTATTAATTAAAAGCCACCAAAATCATAATTTAAATTCAATTATTTTAGGTTGAAGATAAATAGAGTAATATTACATTTCTCAAAAATGTTTACATTTGGTATTTTTATATTATTATTTTACAGTGGGTATTAAATAAGTTCATATGATTACATTTTAAGACAGGTTGCTGTCGGCATTTTTCAGACATTCTAATTAAATGTGTGTAATTTTTCTCAAGGTTCTGTAATATTCAAGTGGTAAAGATAGTATAAGAAGCTTGATTATTATAATGTCAAAATGTCATGACTATTCCCTTGACCTACCACATGAATTTATTAATACGAAGTGTACGTATAAAAATAAATGTAATGCATGTAAAAATTAACAATATTTCAATTAAGTTTCTATAATGTTTCTTCACTTAGAAAACAAAAGCTTTCACAACTAAGCATTTGATCATATGTAGAATTCGATTATTCTTTGAAAATAAAAAGAAACTCACATAGGAGTGCCTGCAGTAGACTATGGTATTTTACAGATGTGTCTAATTTAATTTTCATGACAACTCTGAAAAGTGAATGCTTCTATTTTTTATTTAAAGATCTGAAAATATTGGTTAAATGGTTCAAGGTTATAAGAGTATTAGTGAACAGAATCAATATTCCAACCCAGGTCTCTGACTCAAAAACCCAAAGTTTTCTTGTATGTTTGCAAAACTTTGAAAAGATCAGGTGATATTCTCATTTCATAAATGCAACATAAACAAATCATAACGAATTAGGTCCTGGCATGTAGCAGATTAATTTAAGTAATATTTGTGAGTATATTTTCTATAACAATAATAAATAATGTAGAAGATGTTTTCATTTATCAATTTTTTTATAAGCTACTGAAATCATTTATCATCTTTGTACTATACCAGAACCAAGCATGCATGGTGTTCTTGTTTCTAAGTCATATTTTATATATATATATATATATATAAAATCTCATATATATGAGATATAATGATATATATCAGATATATATGAGATATATATCATTTAGATGTAGGTATGTATATATGTATATATTACACACATATACATAATACATACATATATATTTCTATACATCATTTGAATTGTTTTTTCAATTACTTTTTGAATTATGACTTCAATTCACTAAGTGTTATTATTTTCAAATTTTCAGTAATATAACATGACAACTAAAGATCTTAATGTAAAGCAATTTAATATGATTTTAATGTGGGGTATTTTCCCGCGTTGGACTCCAGGAATTTATAGATAATTCTTGTCGATGACCCAGTCAAAATTTATAAAAAAATGTGAATCTTTCTTTTCTGGCATAGAACATAAACTACATACTGTCTTCAGAGAGCTAAACTTTAATACAAATATTGATTCTCTAATAATAAACATTTCAATGAACTATAAGATAATTCCTCATGACTGCTATCTAGACAAAGAAGAAAAGAGAGAAGAATCAAATAGTTCTCATAGGTTTTTATTAAGAAATTTTACATAATTATTTTGTTTGTTGGGCGTTTAGTGGATTTCACAAGTGAAGTTAACCAACTGGATTATTTAACTTATATAAAGCGGTGCTTAACTTTGCTATAAAAGGTAGCACTATTTTTGTTCATCCTGTAGACTTTATGCTTTACTAAATTATTTAATTAACAGCAAGTAAAATGTTAAAGTTAAATGAAACAAATTATCCCTTTGGTGAATGACTGACAGGTTAATTAAAAATCAGTGTTTGTGATTGATTTACTCAAAGCTATGAGCATCCACACTTTTCTCCACTCAATGTACATATAAATTATTTGTTAAATGTTACTTGAAAAAGAGAGCAGATAAAAAACAATGATTTTATCATTTCAATATTTCCTCTAGCATTCTTTTGAAAGCTTTCAACTATAGCTATAGATCATGTGCTTTCCTATTGAAACACATTTGATTTATAATTATTTAGTATTATTTCTTCAGTATGACTGAAGTTTTTAGGAAAAATAAAGATAATTAACTTATCTGTGCCTCAGTATCCTTCATAAACTTCCTCTATCCTCCTTTTTATAACATTCATTAAGCTGCAATTTAATTATCTTTTATACTAATATCCTGCCACTAAGATCTTTGTCTATAGAAAATGTCTCTCATTCAATGTTGAAATATTTTATTATGGTAATAAGCATGTGGTAGAAATTCAATAGATGAGTGTATTTTACAGAACTGCCCAGGTATGTAATCACATTTTCAGACTACTTGTTAGATATTGTGTTGCATAATGAGTTCAAATATTAGTTTCCAGAAATATGACTGTCTTATAACTTACATCCAAGGCTTAAGTATGTCTCAGACATGCCCCAAAATATTTTCATTTCTTTGATTTCTTTTGGAAAAAACAATAAAAGTTGAGCCACTAGCTACGATCAGACAGACAACACCCAGCTTTAATGATTATATATGTGAAAATACTCTGCATATTCTGTATTCTGAAGCTATGTTATATTTGAAATGTCAAATGACCTGATTAATTGAATTAAAATGAATATGTATCCCTATATTTTTTAGTTATAAGATAAATCTAAAAGAGTTCATATTTAGGAAGATGATAATGAACTGAGTACAGGAATAAATTTAGATGTGTCTATTACTTCAGGCTTTTATAATTTTGTTTTAATATCAATTATGTTACACACACATATATAAAGGGTTTCAATATTTATATTAGCATCATCATATAGATTTAAAGTCAACCAAGATTATTTAAAACATAAAAATGTATGATTTGAATTTAGTTAATAACAAAAAGATATTGCTTTATATTTAAATCTGTATTTTTCTATGTGTAACTATAGCTTAAAAATTGTATTCAAATGTCGACTTTTTTACATAAAATAATCAGTGCTTTTTTCTTCTTTTAAAAAATTTACTTAATTTTTCAAAAAAATACAAATTACTTTTAAAAATAGCTAGTAGTTTATTCTCTATTTTGATTATTTTTTCTTTTGTGGTACAGTTTTTATACTTCACATCTTATGACGGGTATCCTAAATTTAGCATCATGATTTCTTTAGTAATATTTAATAGTTAAATAATTTTAAGCAATTGTAGTTTCACTGTGTGTTTAAATATTTTTAAACACTCTTACAAAAAAAGGAGCACTTAATATTTTTTTCAGAGGCAAAACCATGGGAAAATGATATACTCCAACTTGATAATTTTATACATTAAGAAGGTATCCTGTCCTATTTGACACGGCTGATAAATTAATTGGAAGCAAATATTTTCCCAAAACATATTATACAGCCCATAGCTCAACTTTTCCAAGAAAAATTAGATATTTTACATGTTATTATAATTCTTCCATGGTTCATGCCTATTTTTGCCATATTTTCCAACTCTTTCAAAATCCTTAAATCTGTGAAAAGTAATTTGGTAACACAATTAAGAGATTTAAGTAAAGAAAATATGGTGTACACAGAAGGTATGCCAAATACAAAATGACTGTATTTTGTATAGTCAATGTGAAATACTAAAATTCAATTTTTTTCAGTACCCATAAATACTGAAAACTTTCTTTCAGTAAAACATCCCATTTGAAGGCTGTTTATAAGGCATGGTTTCTGTCAACTGGAGTGCTCCCCTGTGATCTCTTCATTGAATGCTTTTCGAAAACTCTGAGTGTGCAGTTTCCAGCTCACATCTCTCATTTCTCTACTCCAACTTTTGAATTATCTTCTCCAAATTTTAGTTTCTCTTTCTGCCTCAATCCAATATTACTCAATATTACATCCTTATATTTTCCCTATTATAGTAAATCAAGATCAACCATTCAATGATTATTCAATGAATTATCTGTCAAATGTGATGCACTGTTCTGAATATGTAGGATATACTAAACAGGTCAATAAGATGTCATGCAGTTTATATTCTTAATTACCAATTCAATTTCAATGTATTGCAAGGCTTAAAAAATATATAATAACAGACTATTTTCTTTGAAAACATTTAATACAACCTATTAAAATCCAAGGAATAGGCTAGGCACTGAAAACATAAGTATTAAAAACATTTTTTTTTTTTTTTTTGAGGCGGAGTCTCTCTCTGTCGCCCAGACTGGAGTCCAGTGGCGTGATCTCTGCTCACTGCAAGCTCCATCTCCTGGGTTCACGGCATTCTCCTGCCTCAGCCTGCCGAGTAGCTGGGACTACAGGCGCCCGCCACCACGTGTGGCTAATTTTTTCTATTTTGTAGTAAAAATCACTACAAAATTACTATTTTGTAGTAAAAATCACTACAAAATTACTATTTTGTAGTAAAAATTATAGTAGAGACGGGGTTTCACCGTGTTAGCCAGGATGGTCTCGATCTCCTGACCTCATGATCCGCTGGCCTCGGCCTCCCAAAGTGCTGGGATTACAGGCATGAGCCACCGCGCCCGGCCAAAACATATGTTTTGCATTTAAATAGTTGTTGGTCTACTGGCCAAATGATAAAACTTGAAAAAAAATAGTGTGATATTTCTGAATTTGGAAGTTCTAGACTCAAATGCTATTCTTGACTCTGAGTTCTGCTACTTACTGGATCTTGAGAGAGTTCACTTTACCCTCATCAATGAGTATTGTATTAAGAAACATATAGAGAATATAACAGTGGGATTTAACTTACAGAATTACTGTGAAGATTAAAGGCATAATAGAAGTACTGCATATGGTCTGGCACATAAAATGTGCTCAATAAATATATTTTTGTTGGAATGCTATTGTTAATGTGTTATAATTGTATATATTTAAAATAGCATGCTAGTATCTGTGAGAAATTAACTTAATTCCGTCTTGGCAGAAAGGTAAAGGTTAATAACTGAGTTCAGCATAAATGACAGTGTCTTACGTGAACCTAAGTTTTCTCACTATAAAATGGCAGTAACTTACTATAATAATTAGCAGAAATATTAAAGAGTTTTGTGAAAGTGGAATATAAACTCTAAGCACAATATAAATATACAATGTTACTAATATACTATAATAAAACTGTTAACAAACACCAAAAGGCATTTGAAGGTGAGTTACCTGAAAGTTTGGTGTTTGGTTTGCCAAGTAGGTGCCTACAGTTAAATGATAACACATTATACATTTTATGAGATAGCTGTTAAAAAGTAGAGAAGTTGAAATGTTGGTGCCAGAAACTTAAAAAAAAAGGACTCTCTATATTGTCAAATATTACATTTAATAAACTAAGCCACATGGTCATGCCATCATTATTTATGCCTCTTTGAACCCCAAACCCCCCATTTATTAATAAAAGTTGAATCATATCCACTCATTTGATTGATTCAATGAGTGAGGCTTACAATGAGATGATCTACTCTGAACATCAGCTAAAACGCTTCCCTCACAGCAGACACTATAAATATTGTCATACCTCCTTCATTCATTCTTTACATCATCTTGTTCTGGGGGGACAAGAAGAATGACTAGGATACGAAACAGGTTTCACGGAGCCACTTGAATTGCTTTCTCAGTACAGCACTGTATTGTCAATATCGAAAGTGCCTTTTTTTTCTATAAACAAAGAATTATTTTCTCACAATAAGGTAAAAAACTCTCATAAATTCTGTTCATATTCTCTGAAAGTCAAAAACACAGAAAAAGTAGCCTGTGGGGAATATGATAAGCTTTATGTGGAATATATTGCCATTAAAACAACCATCACCAGCCAATATACCTCCAAGGTGAATCTCAGAATAAAATACTCATTTTTCTAGAGAAATTGGGTTAAATTAGTTGTTTTCTGAAAAACCATTAATTTTCCTTAGAATTGAAGAAATATGACAAAAATTTATGACTATAGACTTATAATTGAAATTTTTTATTTGTATCATAATATAGCCGGGGCTTATAAATATTTATTTTCTTTGAATTTCTCTACCCTACAAATGATCAGTGTACCTAATACACTGAACATGTACTACTGATAGGTCAGGATTACGATGGTATTTGGCAAATTATATGCAGCAGATAACGTTTGTTCATTTCTAAGTGCTTGTAGTTTATGAAAGCCCTTTAGTCAAGATTTGTTTTAGTATATAAAATTTTTAAAAAATCTTTTAAAGCTAATATATATTTTCACCAACTAGAAGACTAAAAGACAATTCACTAAAGGATTAGACTATGTCTGTAATTTTCCTGGAGAGTCTTCACAGTAACCCTTGGGGGCATATACTATCTCCATTTCACGGATGAGTAAATAAATGACAGGTAATGTAGAGATTAAATACATATAATTGTTTAAAAGTGTATTTGGTTTTTGCACAGAAAATATATAGTAATTAAAATGACAGGGTTAGAAGAAGAGAGGCAGAGAATATGTTGCCTCTAATGAAAGCATACTGACAGAAGAATCGAAAACAGAATTAAAATTCACCTTGTCAAATCCATTAGCATAAAAAGACAAGTCAGATGAATTAAATATATCAGAATGTTTTTACATGCAATTAATAGAAAGCTCAACCAAAACTGTGGATAACAGTAAATGGAAAGTAGAAGCTACTACTTCTGAGTAATTTCATTCAGTACATTTGGATTATCCACACTGGCATTTTGCCAGGCCCCAAATCTCTTATTTTATCCACTGGCTTGCTGGCTCATGATTAAAATGGCTACTTCAGTATAATGTTAGCTGTGGGTTTGCTGTATATGGCCTTTATTGTGTTGAAGTGTGTTCCTTCTATATCCAGATTGGTGAAGGTTTATGCACCACAAAGAAAACCATAAAGTGAAGAGAGCCTAGGAAATGGAAGAAAGTATTTGCAAACTACGCATCTGACAAGGAGTTAATATCCAGAATATATTAGGAACTCAAACAACTTAAGAGCATAAAAAAGAAAAACCAAAAACCTGATTGATAAATGGGCTAAAAACCTGAATAGACATTTTCCTAAAGAAGATACACAAATGGTCAGCAGATACATGAAAAAATGCTGAACATCAGTAATCATCAGAGAAATGCATATTAAAATTACAGTGCCATTACCCCTCATCTTAGTTAGAATGGCTATGATCAAAAAGACAAAAAATAAAAAATGCTGGTAAGGACGTGGATAAAAGGGTCCCCTTATACACTCTTGGAGGGAATGTAAATTAATACAGCCATTATAAAAAGCTATATGGAGGTTTCTAAAAAAATAAAAATAGAACCACCATACAATTCAGCAGTCCCATTACTGGGTATATATCCAAAGGAAATGAGAACAAGATGTCAAAGAGACATCTGTACACCAACATTTATTACTATTTATTTATTACTATTTAACTATTCATGATAGCCAAAATATAGAATCAACCTACATTACAGATCAACGGATGAAGAAAATGTGGTCTATATATACAATGGAATACTATTCAGCCATAAAACATAATGGAATTCTGCTTTTTGCAGCAACATGGATAAAACTAGAGGACATTGTGTTAAGTGAAATAAGCCAAGCATAGAAGGACAAATACCATATAATCTCACTCATGTGGAAATTTAAAAGTTGATTTCATAGAAGTAGAGAATAGAGTTGTGGTTGCCAGAGGCTGGAGAGGGGTGGGGACAGGCGGAACAGTGAAAATTTGTTCAATGGGTAAACTGTTACAATTAGAAAGAATAAGTTTTGGTGTTCTATTATATAGTAGGGTAACAATACTAGCAAACAACAATGTATTACATATTTCAATGTAGCTGCAAGAGAAGGTTTTGAATATTGTCACCACAAGGAAATGATGTTTAAAGTGATGGGTATGGTAATTACCCCATTTGATCATTATGCAATGTATACATGCACTGAACCATTGTATTGTGTCCCATAAATATGGACAATTATGTGTCAATTATAAATAAAAATACATAAATAATAATAGTTCTAAACAGGTAAAAATAAAATACTATGGCTACTTCATCTGCAGGACACTCTTGCTTACATAACTTCATCCAAACAAAGAAAAGGACAGTGTCTGTCTATACATTTTTTAGTCACAGTAGAAAATATTTTCCATCAGACCACCCAGCCTAACAGCCTAATATATCATTGGCCAGAACTGCATCACTTGTCAGTCCCCTTAAATCTATTACTGACACAGGGGAATAAGATTGTTGTACTTCATTTAGTTCAACCATCACTTATCCTGTGGGACTAGGAAGAGGCCCATTTTTCCTGAACATAGCACCTTCAGACATACCTGAATTACATCTAGACTCTTTTTGGCAAGAAAAAAAAAAAGAAATGCTATCTGAATAGGCAACTAACACTGTCTGTCATGTTACGTATGAGTGACTTAGAGGGAAAATATAATATTGAGTTGAGAAGTTTCTGATTTTATTCTGTTGCAAGCTGACTAGATTCAGGGACCACTGCATTGTACTACTTCAGTCAGCACTATCCATATTAAAATCTATGTGAAAGATGTTTCCTAGACTTTCACACTGTAAAGCTTGCGTGGCATGTGCATCAGCCCTGGTAAGTATAGTGTCTTGCAATGATCTTGAAAGAGATCTACAAATTATCATGGAACAAAACAATTGCTATTATATATTAAGCACTGAGTGCCACAATACAGCAACAACTGAGTATTGCTAACATACATTAAACAGAATGTGCCACAGACTGAACTAACCTCTAAATATATTTTCTAATTTAGTTCTCATAACAGCCTTATGAAATAAGTACTTTGATTTTCTCCATTTATTGACGAGACTGAGTGCTTTATAAATCAAGTATCTTTCCCAATATCCCATTTAGTAATTAATAGAGATAAGGCTAGAGGTAATTATCAAATACACATATCAATTGCTATTAAACAGCACTGTAGATATCTACGAAATGTAAGTAGAAGAAATGAGACATGATTGATGAATCAGAAATATCAGAGCTGGAATATAAAAATAAAAATGTTGGCCAAATAAAAGAGAAATAAACAGAAAAAAGTGCACAGCCAAAAAAAACCCCAAGGAATACTCATATATGCAATATTAGCACTGATTATGAAATATTGTTTTCTCTCAATTATGACATGTAAAAAAGTCCAGAATTAGGCATAAAGTTCTTAATCTAAATGTAATCAGTCAATATGAACACAATGTTTATGATTTAATTACTTTTTATATTCTATGTGATTACCCCAGAAATAGTGATAGCAGGAGTAGAAGCATTTACTATTTTGTCACATAAAACAACTTATATTAGCAAGCGTTGGGGAATTACAAAATATATTATCATATTAATATGTTTTCAGATATAAATGACAAAACTCTAAAACACTTGAAGTAGACTACTGATACAAACTCAAAATTTTTAAAATTGATGTCTCTAAGAATCATTACATTTGAAGTTTTGTGGTCCTATGTGGAATCTTTTCTTTGTCATATCTTAGCTATGTTATAGTGCAGGAAATTAATTAATCTCCTGAGTTTCAAATTTTCCAACTGTTAAATGTGGGTTAATAATATCTATTTGTCTTGGTCATTTGAGGTTGAAGGTAACAAGTTCCAAGTTGTCTGGCTGCTTGGCACATTCCAGTTACTTAATAGAAAGAAGAACTATTAAAAAATTAACAGTAGTCCTTATCTCTCTCATTGTATGTATTCCAAGACCTCCCATGGATGACTGAAACCCTGGATAGTAGGAATCCATATATAGGTATATATGGCTTTTTCAATCTGGTAACTAAGATGGCTGTTAAGTGACTAATGGGTGGGTAGTGCATACAGGGTGGATAAACTGGACAAAGGAGTAATTCACAGCCCAAGAGGGATAGTGCAGGATTTCATCACACTACTCAGAAGGGCACACAATTTAAAACGTATGAATTGTTTATTCCGGAATTTTCCTTTTAATATTTTCAGGCAGTGGTTCAAAATTTTTCTGTAGTAACTTTCTGTACGTAACTGAAACTATAGAAAGTGAAACTTTGGATAAAGGGGGACTACTGCACTTAAATTTCTATTTGTGTTTGTTTTTTCTTTAACTCTACATATAACCCGAATTCAGAAATCAGTTTTATAATTCACAGCCCCTATGCAATTATTAATTCATTAACTTTAGCTCTTTTCAACAGACTTTGTTTCCTTGATATGGAGAAGGACTTTTATGTAATTTTTTCAAAAGCATCAGAGCCAACACATGCACAACTCAGAGAGTTATGCTAGCTTGTGTCAAGATGGCAGGTAATAGCATCAATCCTTGCAGTTTAAAAGTCTTTCAAAAATAGCATTTTCAAAAAGTTCTGTTTGGTTTGGAGTTTATATTGCTGGCCACTTTATTTGATAAAATCATTTTAAATTTCAAACACATTTTAAATTTCAATATTAAAATATAAACAATGTATATTTCAAATGAGTTATCCCCATACTTTTCAATTTTACAAAATAGAACAATAAAAAGTTTTTTTCAAAAAGATATTCTAATATATGAAGTACAACTTTTTATTTTTGCAAAGCAAATGTTTGAAATGGGGCAAAACAAAGAGCAGCCTCTCAAATCTAATATACAATCTTCTATATAATTCACCACTAAAGAGTAGGAAAGTCATGATCTCAGAATAAGACTTCCAAGACGTAACACTTTAAATACATAAAGAATTTACTATGTCACCATTAACTTTCTCATTTAGCTTCATAAAAATACAAACTGTAACATATTGGCAGCAACTCCTGGGACTTACTGCACCAAAACACTAAGGTGTCCACTATACAAGAGAAGACACCTTTAAAGTTGTAGTGAATGGAGCATATAGTCTTAATAGTGCTTATATTTGAAAGATGATATAAACAATGACAAAATCAGGTTAAATAGCTTTTGATTAAAATTTCATAGCAGTTTTCTCAAAGAGAAGGATCAGAATTAGTATCTATATATTAATAATTGCAAAATTGAACAAAATAATATTGAGTATACAAACTGTTATATTAAACACACTACTGAAAATCCTGATAGATTTGGTAATTTCTTGAGTGGAAATGATCTGTTTGTATAATAGAGAAAGGAAAAAACATAACATAGTCATCACTATCAAAATGGCAGTGGCCCAGTTTTCGGAAGCAATGATTTTTCTACTTTGTTAGGAGCAGTATTGTATTTTAAGGATAATAATTAATAAACTGAGTTCTCCTTGATATAAAATTTAAAGAGCTGAAACGTTGGACAAAGTTAGTATATTGGCTCCATTTCAATTCTACTGTATAACTGAAGGAATTAACATTATTATAAAAAGTTCAAATTCAAATGTCTTTTAAATTAAAAAAAGTTTTTTTATAGAGAAGTAGAATCAATATAAAACTGAACAAACATAAGATATATATTAAATATATTTATTTTTGTTTTACATGTAACATATTTATATAAATTTATTTATTTATTTTGAGATGGAGTCTCACTCTTCTGTTGCCTGGGCTGGAGCGCAGTGGTGTGATCTCGGCTCACTGCAACCTCTGCCTCCTGGGTTCAAACAATTCTTCTGCCTCAGCCTCCCGAATAGCTAGTACTACAGGTGTGCACCATCACGCCCAGCTAATTTCTTTGTATTTTTAGTAGAGACAGGGTTTAGTCATATTGACCAGGCTGGTCTTGAACTCCTGACCTCAAGTGATCCACCTGCTTCAGCCTCCCAAAATGCTGAAATTACAGGCATGAGCCACCACACCAACCCAGAAAAAAATGTATTATAAGGAATTGGCTCATGTGACTATGGAGGCCAGCAATTCCAAAGTCTAATGCGGGCAATTTCTGGTCCAGTATTTAAGAAGTTCGGAAGTAGCTATTTCATCCTAACAAGTAAAATGCTGAACAAACTGAAAAAAGCAACAGCTTTTCTTAAAAATATAAGAGACTTGGAGGTCAAAGTAAAAACTGCTGTCCCATAATTAGAGAGTTCAACAGAGAAATACAGAGAATCACAACCTGACGGAGCAGAAACCCACAAGCACAAAATTCCTTGGGAACCAGTGCTGGGGTAGAGAAACCTAAATGTAATCGATGATTGGGTAGACGTTCAGTGCAGACAAGAGAGAAAAACTCAGGGGGTCCAGTGATGCCGTTGAGGAGTACACCTTTTTGAGTTTTACCTCCTGGAGTTCTACCAGTTTCTCACAATGAATATCAAAGAAAATTCTTCATGTGCTTCTAACAGATAGAAGGAAAAAGAAACCAGTTTGAAATATGCCAGAACATTCTGTTCTTTTTTACAAGGTCTGCCTTCAGGAGAAACTAACCAAAGCTTATCCTGCTAGGGTTTTTATCAGAGTAACTGACATGGAGGGAGGGGAAATCTTCAAATCCAGCCCACTCTAGCTATTCTTTCCCACCCTCCACCTGGGAAACAGAAGAACTGAGAAGCAGAGGCACAGGGTCAATAAGAGACTGAGACCTAAACACAGAGCTATAGAATGCTTGCCCTTCCCTGAGACCTTATCACCACATTACTTGCTAAAGGACTATTTACAGCACTCCCCTTTTCCCTGTACATCATGTCTAGCATCACACACACACACACACATACACTCACACATACACACACAATTCCAGGACATGTTAAAAGGCAAAAGTCAAAGTTTGAAGACATAGTGCAAGCACCAGAACTAGACTCAGATATGGTAGGAATGTTGGAATTGTCATGCTGGTAATTTAAACCAAGTATTGTTAATATGTTACTGAATAAAGTAGACAGCATGCAAAAACAGATGGACAATATAAGCAGAGAGATGGAAATTCTAAGAATGAACAATAAAGAAATGCTAGAGAAAAAAATTCACTAGTAGAAATGAAGAGTGCTTTGATGTGATTATTAGTAGACTGGACAACGCTAAGGAAAGAATCTCTGAGCTTGTGGATATCTCAGCAGTAAGCTCCAACACTGTAAAGCAAAATCTGTAATGTGGATCAGCAGGAGGATGAGAAATGCTAATGTCTCAGCTGTGGTCCTTCGTAAGCCGTCTCTTGGAGAATTCCCTCTGGATTGGGAAGACCTGTCTTTTTGTTTTAATCAGGGGTTTAACTGATTGGATGAGTTCTACCTATATTATGAAGAGCAATCGCTTTATACGAAGTCTACCAATTTAAATGTTAATCTCATCCGAAAACACCCTCCAAGAAGACACATAAAATTAACCATTACAAAAGCTAAAGGTTTCATGTGCAGGAGAGTGGAAAAAATGTATAATTTATTAAGATAAGAACTTAAGAATATAGTGGAATTTAATTTTTTGCAATAATATAATTGCATTAAAATATCAATGTTGATTTAGTTATTTTTTTTCCAAAAAAACTTTATTGTATAGCTCATGATTTAGCTTTTAGTTACAACAAAAACTTCATTATCTTTCTACACACACCTGAGTGAGTGAAGTAATAAAAGGAAAGAGGGTGAAATTTGAATTCACCGACAACTGCTTTTAATGCAACTATGGATTCAGAAAAGCAAATGGCAGTTATTGGCTAAAATAAGATTTGGTGTTGTGGTAGATTTTATATTAATCTTACTTTGATAGCCTTAATCATTTAAAAATAACTATTTAACTCTTGTGTTCTCAGGAGATTAAAAGTAGAGAAAAATTCTCTACATATTCATAGACTAGATTGTACAATAATATAAAACAACATCTTTACAATTTATTTTAAGAAATGTGAGTTTAAAATGAGAAACCAAATTATGAAATGTCTGGGTAAAGATAAGTGAAGAAACGGTGTTTCACCTAAGATCAGAGAAGGATTTCACAGCAAGCCGGATGTCCACAGCCTTCACAGTACTCTTCAACCTTGGATCCTTGCCATGTTATAAATAATGGCAAATCGGAAAAAGAGTGACCTTTTCTACCCTTTACCAGTGCAGCTCTATATTTCCCTTCTTAATAACAGCTCTGGTAACATTCCTGCAAAACAAATCAAAACAAAAACTTCTTATGGTAATTACATTTGAAGGGCCTTGAAGACAAAAACAACTTATTCTTGGAGAATTTTTTCATGTTTTTATAAAATTTCTCATTGTACAAATCAGGTGGGTGTAAAGAGACCTTATAAGTATTTTCTTCTTACTTTCTTAATCCTAACTTAATTATTGTTTCTTGAAAGAAAGTATTATGCCAGAGAATGCATAACACCTGCTTATGACCCTAAGTGGAGTTTGCAGATGGTTAGAAATAAAAGAATGGCTCCCAATGCCCTTGAAAATGGGAGAAATACAGCTGTGTAAAGCCATCACAGGTTGTTATTTTGTGATGATTGTTTGTTTGTACTTCCCCCTTTTGGAAAATTAAGTTATAAAAACAAACACCTGTTTCATTAATTCACAGTGCATCATTAATTCAAATGACTTCAGGGGAAAAGCTATGTTCATTCTTATGAACTGAATTTCCTAATGATAACACAATTCAATCAGTAACAAAACTAAAAAATCATTATTAAAATATAATTCTCAGGTTGCATAGCCTGATAATAGTCAATAGCATTACAATGAAAATGATTATTCAAGTGTCTTGAATATACAAAAAAATTTTCTAGTACTTCTAGGTAGGGGTTACAGTTATTAGAGTCTATTCTTTTAAATAAAATGAGCTACTGTTTACATTTGTAGGGTACCTTAATGTAAAGCCTTCATGTTATTGTATTTCATCTAAATTTTCCGAAAAAAAATGTATACTACTAATCTAAACACCCAAAAACAAATGACTTTTAAAGAGGCAAGTGAGCTGTCTACAGATCCTATTGAAACATTGGATGGGATTTCACATTAAGTGATCCAACCAAACCTGAAACTCCACAAAATTATTATTTATCAATATTTTCAGAAAACCTTTTAGAATTCTACAGCATCATGTTAAATTTCATTATTCGTATACCATTTATACCTTGAAAATCACAATAGGTAACAAACATATAAAATAGAAGCATTTTTTAACTGAAGATTTTCACTCAAGAACAGGTAAGTTAATAAAAAATACAATTGTAATTGAAACTTATAAGGCGATGCTTAATCATTATTTTTGTTTATTTAAAATGTATAGTGTTCATTCTCTTCTCTAATTTTAAAAGTGGTACCAAAGACTTTTTATGTATGAGTTTCTCTACATGCATAAGTTGGAGTTTTGAGTGGTTAATTTTGCATAAGTCATACTCAGAAACTTCATATTTTATTCTAAAAAACTGAGAATGAACATAAATTTATGACAAATAATCTGAGCCCACAATCCTTTTAGTCTTTTACAAGCTGCCACCCTTTTACAGTCATCTCATCCACTCATAGCCACCAAGAGGCTTTAGTAATTTCCCCTTATTGTTTTTTCAAGGTCTTCATAGAGAAAATTATTATTTTATATGGTAATTTGTTTATAAAATAGTTAACTAATGTATGTGAATGTAAAAACAAGAGCAACTGGCATTAACGGGAGAAAACCCAAGCAACTAACCTTAAACATTTTGTTCAGCTGGGAGGAAGTGATTGCAGAAATGTTGAGACATTCTGGAGGAACCTTCCACCACCAGTATCCACCTCCATATAAAAATCAGTTAACATGTTGGGAGAAGCATTGGAAAATGGCTGAAATTTGATAAAGAGACTTTCTAATGCATCTTGATCACTAACTGATTTTTCAATGTAGACTTTGATATTGGGGAATCCAAATAAAGTAAATGAATTATGATCACTCGCTCTTCTTTGGAGCAATGCCTACCAGAACATATTTCAGTAATTCAGGAATATTGATTATGTCATTATGCAATATGTTTTTTTCTAGTGTGAATAAGTTAATGAGTCATTCACAATCTGTCATTGATGCATTCTTATTCATCCAACCAAATTCAGCTCCATTGTATCTTTCCTGACCCATTCAGGCAGAGATCAATGAACCTTCCATTTGCTCTGATTGCACCTCATATATGATACCCTTTAGCAGAGCTAAATCTGTTGAAATGTCCACCTCCAAAATCAGAGATGGGCAGCTCATTTTAATCTTTTGTGGCTGATGATGGAGGAGGAGCACCATCATTGATAGAGTATATTACCATAAAAAATTAAAATATTATAATCTTCCATGTTGCTCTGTATAGTAACTTTTGTTCAATTAGTTTCATGGCTTCACTGGAGCTTCCAATCAAATGTGGCACAAACTAATAGTGTAAACTCATATGTTCAAAATGTAAGAATACACTAAATTCTAATTAAATCAGGTTAAATTATAAAAAGATATAATTTATATATAAATTATGTATATATATGTATATGTGTGTATATGTATGTGTCTATATAAGTTTTGAGGCAGAGTGTCACTCTGTTGCCCAGGTTGGAGTGCAGTTGAAAAATCTCAGCTCACTGTAATCTCTGCCTCCCGGGTTTAAGTGATACTCCTGCCTCAGCCTCCCAAGTAGCTGGTATTACAGGCACCCACCACTTTTGTATTTTTAGTAGAGAAGGGATTTCTCCATGTTGGCCAGGCCGGTCTTGAACTCCTGACCTCAAGTGATCCACTTGCCTCCGCCTCCCAACATGGTGGGATTACAGGTGTGAGCCACCGTGCTTGGCCAATATTTTCTAATTATAAAGAATGGTATGAGAAAAATTGTGTTCTTAAGTCAAAATTATCCAGTAAAATATTCTGATTTCAAGTCAATATAAAAATTTGAAATATATTTGAAAAGTTATTTTCTTTTTCAATTTCTGATGTAAGAATAGTATGAAATAAATAAATGGTAGCATTCATAAGCAATGGATTTTTAACATAAGAAACAATTTCAAATATGGTGATAATGGCTCTCCTCAAATCTGAAGAACTGATTTGGAAAAAGTGCTTTTCTTCGTATTAGTGGGACCAAAGTTGTAGAAGTTGGTGGAGACGTTGGGTAAAGTTTTAATAGTGTCAGATAGAGGTAGTTTTGAGAAACAATTTCAGAGCTTCCAGGAAGCTTTCTCTAGAGCAGTGGTACCCTCAGCCAAGATTAATTTGGCACCTTCAGGTGACTTTTAGCAATGTCTGCAGATAATTTAATTGTCACAATGGGAAGAGATCATGCTTTTAGTATCTAAGTGGATAGAAGGTAGGGAGGTTGCTAAACATCCTGTAATGCACAAGATAGCCAGATACAGCAACTTATAAAATAATAATGAGAACAAAGTGTCAGTAGAGCTCAGATTGAGAAACTCTTGTCACAGAGGTGATGAGGATGAAAATAATGATTACCATTATTATTGATTTTACCTCAAAAGATCATGTTATGAATTTTGCCTATTACTATGGTTATAATGTCAAAAATGAATTAGATTTTAAAATTTATTATTCAAATATGAATTCAAATTTATTTACTATTATTCCATAAGAAAACATTTTTTATACTCAGATTCTGATAACATTTTATGAGTGAGAAAAAAATGAGTGAAATTGTAAACAACCTATCAGGAATTGTACATAGTAAAAATGTACTCTTCAGTCCTGTGAACACTACTTGACATGCAGAAAACAATTTGTCTTATATCCCTTGTTACTTGGTATTTTCCATGAATTATGTTAAAAATATGTAAGAGTTTCTATTCTTCTGCAATCAGACTTCTGAAAGATGGCTGGATTCAGAAGTCACCTAACTCTACTTTTATACACCATTTCTTGACATAACCTGTCTTCAGCATATACCTACTGTGATATTTCTTCTCTCCTTTAACCTTGTTCATCTTATATCTGCCAGTGTGCATCTATTTAATATTCCCAGGCTTCATGTTAACAAACCTGTATACGTGCTTTGTATACAATGCTTATACATTTGAAGATTGTAGAACTTCTTAGGAGATAAAAAAAAATTGATGCTTTAAAGTAACAATTTTATGTTATAATCAGACCTTTCTGTCATTTTTCTTGAATTTTAACATTCCTTATTAAATCAATATCATCTTTTACAATTGACAGTAAAAGAAACAAGATTGATGATTTTTAGCATTACGGGGGGCACAGTATTTAGGATAAACATATTCAGCAAGAGATTACATTCTTTTAAATACCTACTCCATAAAATTATATCCAAATTTTGTGCTATATATGATTCAACTTAAAAATTCAGTTTATCAGAGGTATTGTATGTAGTGTGCTGCAACAAGTCATTTAAAGTTTCAAAATCAATGTTAAAATATTTTAACATTAACCTAATAAGGGCGTTATGAATGTTTTTATTGATTATCACATAATTTTGGGTGGATAAACATAGACATGAGATTTGAGTAGGCTAGTGTCTACTAGCCAGACTGGAGTCTAACTTCATAACTGCAGGTCAGCCTTGGCTGAATGCATTCCTAACACACAGGTGAAGATGTTAGGGCATTTGAAAAGCAGTCAGGAAGTGAAGTAACAAGGACTCTGTCTCAGTGGAGGTTACAAATATCCCCAAGAGGCAGAGACAACTCTTAGAATAATGAGAAGAATCACATCTTTGTCATTATAACATCCAGGATAATTCCTTTTTTTTTTTTTTTTTTTTTTGAGATGGAGTCTCACTCTGTTGCCAGGCTGGAGTGCAGTGGCGTAATCTCAGCTTACTGCAACCTCTGCCTCCCGGGTTCAAGCAATTCTCCTGCCTCAGCCTCCCCAGTAGCTGGGACTACAGGTGCATGTCACCACACCTGGCTAATTTTTTGTATTTTAGTAGAGATGGGGTTTCACCATGTTGGCCAGGATGGTCTGGATCTCCTGACCTCGTGATCTGCCCGCCTCGGCCTCCCAAAGTGCTGGGATTACAGGCATAAGCCACGGTGCCTGGCTGATAATTACTTTTTTAATGTTGTTCTTCTTTAACCACCTGATCCTTTAGGTGTACTCTTTATCAAAGATAAGATATTTATAATGACAAGATAAAATATTTCCAAATTATTGAGAAAATTATTTATTTTTTTTTGTTAACCTAAGAAATGAAGATGTTCTGGCTGTAAATTTCATCAAATGTCTTGCTAATATCACATTCTATCATAAAAGAGGGAAAAAGCCATAATATATTGTTTTTATGTTTATCAAACACTGATATCTAGGGACATGAAAAATTTGTTCAAATGGGTGAAATATTTGTGAATTTATTTAAAAATATTCATTGTGTATATATATTGTGTATTATACAGAGTATGAAATTCAGTAATCCCATATTTTAACAAAATATTCACAGGCCTTTACAAAGCTTAACTCTACTAGAGATTACAATCTTTAAGCAAATATTTATGATAAACTGTGCTGAGTGTTATAACGAGGAGAATATCCTAGGCAGAGAAAGCTATATAGGTAGATACAGGAGGGTAGAAATATTATAATGGATTCGAGAAAAACTGTATATCTAAGAAAGCTACCAATAGAGAGATACAAACAGATGCAGGGAGTCAGAAGTATAGCTACATTAGTAAGACAGCTACACTCAATTTTATATCATATTTACTGTGAAATGCACCCAGAAAAGATCAAAGACTTTTATAACAATGTTCATATTTAATACATTATGCTTAATCTTAGTATATGATATACTTTGAAAAATTACCATAGATAAATTTTCAAGTTTAAGAGTTGCAAAACATGTTCCCTACTACTATGATACCTAATATACAATGAAGAGAATAGAGGCATAGGGAGTACAATCAACAGTTAATGTTGGAGCTGGGATTGGAATCTATAAAATAGGGCTCATATGAACACACTGTTCACTACTGTGCAATTCAAGTCTTCACAGAGTTTCAATACAAATGATACCTAAATAACTTAGATGTTCTTTATCATCCAGCTATGTAATATCCCATATTTCTTTCCCCACCATCATTAAACAGCCTATGCAGAAGTATGTGCTATGTCACAGACACCAGTTAAACTTGAAGGTTTGGAGATACATGGCAGAATTCCATCCTTTTAACAACTTTCAAAAGAGCCGAAGCACAGATAAGCTACCAGTCAAGCAAAAGTGGAGATATTAGGAGGATGGCAAAAAAGATGATAAAGGAGCATCATTTACTCTGTTGATCATCAGGAGATGCTTTCCTAAGAAATTCATGTCTGCAATGAAACTTGAAGAACAAATAGCAGAAAATCAGTAAAATAAGGATGAAAACACATTTTAGATAAGGGAAAGGTCACATGTCAATGTTGGGAATTATGAGAATACATGATAAATGTAGAGTAGATATAGAGAAATAAATTATTTGTAATAATTTTCAGGAGATATTAAAAATGACACAATTTTGGAATTGATTGGATTGTTAAAGACTGAGAAAATAAAAAAGCCTAAGATTTTCCCCCAGTCTTGGTAAATTAGAAAATAAATGGAATCATTCATTAGAACTGTATTAGTCAGAGTTCTCCAGATAAACAGAATCAGTGGTTGTGTGCATTGATATGGAGAGGGAGAGAGAAAAAGAGAAGACAATGACTTCAAGAAATCTGATTCACAGGACTGTGGGGGTTTGGTAAGTCCGAAATCTGATCGGGGAGGCTGGCCAACTGGAGATTCAGAAAAGAGTTGTAGTTCAAGTCCAAAGACAGTCTGCTGGAGAATCAGGAAAATCTAGTGTTACAGAGAAAGTGAAAAATTCCTTCTTGTTTAGGGGAGGTCAGTCTTTTGCTCTATTCAAAAATTCGAATGATTGAATGAGGCTCACCCGTACTATGGAAGAAAATCAGCTTTACTCAAAGTCTACCAATTTAAACATAAATCTCATATAAAAGCACTGTTACAGAAATATGCAGAATAGTGTTTGACCAAATATTTGGGTTCTATGGCCTATCCAAGTTGACAAATAAAACTAACCATCAAAGGAGGGGAATACTAAAGAAATTGTAGCCATAGGTCTTTTTTTTTCCCCTAGTGAGAGCCGTCTAATAGCTAATTGATACGTCTTTTTAAAAAGAAAATTTATAATTCTAACTTTTATTATTTTAACCACTGCATTTACCAACTATTAGTAAAAAAAAAAAAGAAAAGAAAAAGTCAAAGTACATTCTTGACCAAATCTGAGCAGTTGATAGTCTAGATATTGAGAGGAACATTAAATATTTTGTCACACTAATAATATTAGGCATTTAAGGGAAAATAAGAAATAATTAAATCTATATATTTTACTTTTATTAGGAATATCCTGTATTTTTTTTGACACCCAGAAATCCAAAGCTCTCCAATCCATGACAAAAATGTTAAGAAAAATCCGCAGCCTTAAGTTTAGTAAATAGTCTAGAACCCTGGAAATCAATTCCTAACTCTTCTAATATTTTCGAAAATGCCATTTTGTTTTCAATTAACAGTCCTTCCAGTTACTTCATAGCCCATATATAATTTTCTTCTATTATGAGTAGAGAAAATCACAAAAATTCCAAGCCAACTTTCCTTATTGGTGGAGAGATCCACATGACATATAAAATACTTGTAAAAATTCTCTTTTAGTTGCTCTTTTTATAAAATTATACATAAAATATGTCCCTGAAATCTACTGCTTATCAAGCAGTCTATTTGATAAAGTTGTAATAGATAAGTTATTCTTTTTATCTTTTTTTTTTGAGACGGAGTCTCGCTCTGTCGCCCAGGCTGGAGTGCAGTGGCACGATCTCGGCTCACTGCAAGCTCCGCCTCCCGGGTTCACGCCATTCTCCCGCCTCAGCCTCCCGAGTAGCTGGGACTACAGGCGCTCGCCACACCACGCCCGGCTAATTTTTTTTGTATTTTTAGTAGAGACGGGTTTCACCGTGTTAGCCAGGGTGGTCTCCATCTCCTGACCTCATGATCCGCCTGCCTCGGCCTCCCAAAGTGTTGGGATTACAGGCATGAGCCACCGTGCCCGGCCTTTTTTTTTACTTTTAAAGTTTCTTGCTCTATTATGCTCTACAAATAAAGAGAACATATGCATTAAATGATTCAAGTCTTCAGGTCTTATTTTAGGTGAAAAGTGTTGGCAACTGACAGTACAATTAATCCAGGAAAACTAGGATTAAAAAAAAACCAAAAAACAGCAGCAAGAAACATTACTGTAAGTATAACCCAAATTAGTTTATTGCAAGACCTATTTTAATTCAGGTAAGCAACAGCTCTCTGCTATCTTGTGAGACTTATATTCCCTGAAAAATTATAGATATTAATATTATAAAGGCTACCTCTATATTTAAGAAAAGATTAATGTAATTTTCAACATCTTTTTTCGTGTTGTTTAAATAATGAACACTATGTAGTCAATAAATATTAAAAAATATTAACAGTTCTTCTAGTTACTTCGTAGCCCACCAATAATTTCCTTCTTTGATGAGTAGTAGAAATCACAAAATTTCCAAGTTAACTTTTCTAATTGGTGGAGAGATTCACATGACAGGTGAAAGATTTTTACAGAGTATTTAAAGACTTTTCGGGAGTTATTAAACATTTTTCTCTTGATTGGATACAAACCCGCTTTTCTTTCCACTTTCATTGTAGAACTGGAACACTTCAAAGTACATTTCTTTGTGACCAGTTGATTTTTCTATTAGGTTAGGTTTTGACAATAGTGGGTATTACAGGGAGGCTGCCAGGTGAAAGATGGATGAAGGGAATTGCTCCTTTCATCTTTAATGCTGTTCTTTCTCACTTTGCAAGCAGCCATTGGTTCTGGTTTCCAGCTTGTTCTCAAATCCCCAGAATGAGCTTCATGGCACCCTCTCTGAATGCCAACACAAGTGGGCAAAATCTTCCTGATGGGCCCAGGCTGCAGCTCTGCAGCTCCTCCTCCAAGCTTCCACCTTCTGCCAAGTGCAGCCAGTCGTCTTTATTTCCCCCATAGCATGGGTACAACTGCTGCCCGTAGTTAGTATTTCTACCATTTTGGTTTTTACTTTTACTTTTTTGTAGTCTTTCACTGTCTACTTAATCAATTTCTTCTGATATATCTCCCTCTTAAAATAATTAATGTGGTGTTATCTCTCCTTGCCTGGACTTAGGCTAATCAAGATCTAGTCCAGTGTAGCTCTAGAGCCCTTCTGAGAATCAATATGTCCAGTGTTAGGAACAGATGGGAGCATGAGAGGTGACTTCTGTAAAATTTTTGTAATTACAGATTCCTGAAAAACAAACATATACAGTAAATATATAGATCGTATATAAGTTGAATTATGCATATCTGGAACTTTTTCCTCATTTAGCATGTAACAACATTTTTTTTTAACTTACCGCCTTTTTGATAGACAATTCAACAGATTAAAAAAAAAAAGAACAGAAAATGGGTGTTCTACAATCAGAGAGAGCTAAGTTTCTTTATGCTCATGAGGTACTTTTTATACTTTTATTTTCTGAATTCTTGTTTTATATCATAATTGCATTTTTTAGGATTCTCACTTACTGGATGTGAGAAACTTAAGGATAATGATTTATCTTTGTATCTTTATGCCTAGCACAACACATATACAATTTAGGGGCTCAAAACGTATTGAGACACATAAATTAAATTTAATTTAAGTTGTTAAATGGTGTAAAAAACATAAAGTGCCATTATTTAAGTGTTAGCAGAAATTTACATGTGACTAGAAAGTTGAATCAATTTATATTAAGTATAAAGTAATATACATAAGACATTTTTATATGAAGACTAAATTATTTTCTGCCTGGTAAAAGTGTCTTTTATTGTTTCCCAGAAAAATTATTTTTGGGAGATATAGTTTGTAATGTATTCTTCATTTTTATCATCCATAACATGATCTGATGGGCCAAAAGCAATTATCTTATAGATCAATTAAGATTTATGTACTGACTGTACTGTACAACAATAGATCCAATGTTATAGTGATTATTTATGTAACTTTCATATTGGAAAAAAAATCACAGCCATTACAATGCCATTCAGTTTCTTATATGTAAGCATACAACTGTCAGTGCATTTCTCATTGTTTTCACCTGTTGTCTTTCCAAGACAATAACCTCCATTCATATGTTTTAAAACAGGTAGAAATTTTTTGTCTCTCTTACAGTTAAAATGTTTGCCCCCCTCTCCCACTTTACTGCTGCCTATGTCATTAGTGGATGATTAATCTATAATATTTTCATTTTTCATTTTTATCACTCAAAAATGCGATGTTTGCAACTGATACAACTAACCATATATATCATATACACTGCAAAACTGCATGGAACAATATGCACTGCAAAATTAAACTAGACAGAATAAATTCTTTTCACAGCATCCATACTGGAAGAAACTTAATTACTTTTGCTAAAAGCCTCCATGTTTTTTTCTACCATTTTTTGTTTTTCTTGTCTTGGGAAAACCATTTACTAATTTCTTAATTCTTCAAAAGTTCTCTTTCATTATTAAGTCCCCTTGTCCCACTAAGAAATGTGTTTCAGTCTTATTACATTTAAGCAAACAAACAAACAAACAACAACAAAAAAACCGTATCACTGAGAATTGCATACCTTGCAAATAAAAAATCAGACACTACTTCAATTATGGTCAAATACCTGAGGAACATTCCACATTTTTTCTTTGTCATATGCTTTAAATCAGCTACCTGGATTTCAATGTTTAGGGCTCAAAACTTGGAATGGGGAATTAAGCATTTCTGTAACAGCTCTCCCAGAGCACAAATCCTGGTACTGATTCTGTTCTCCAGTGTGACTAACAGTGTGTTATGCCACATGTAGAAAATAATATGTCTTTACTAAACTGACGATAAAATCACCATAACATATATAAGTATTGCACCCAGGATATTCTGTCCCCTACTAAAACAGACATTACTTGTTCAAGCATTTCCGTCATAAGTAAGTAGATTATACTTCCTTGTTACTAGATTTGTGGTTAGAGGCATGATCTAAACAGCAGGGAACATGAGTTTTGAGTTATGTTAGTATTTTTCTTTACTGTTATTCAAGTCCCTTATTAAATAACTAGGGATCATATTTATCTTTCTATCTGGCATTAAATGCACTTACAAATTCTAGGTATGAATTTCAATCCTGAATGTTAAATGATGAAATTAAGCCTGACACACAATTCTTAAGCATTTATTTTGCAAAGCATAAATATATTTGAAAAACAGTCTCTTCTCTTAAATTATATTTTATATTTGTTGGTTTCAGGTGATGTTGAATTAAATAGGTGACTGATATGGATAATAATATCATGTCAGAGTAGATAAAAATCATAATTTTAAAAGTGAAATTAGTATACATTTTCTGCATTTTCATTATATTTGGAACAAACATTCTATTTTACATTAAGTTGTTTTTAATTTAAAACCTCTTTTGGCTTGCATGTGTCTCCCTCTGTCCCAAAATTTAGATTTTTTAAAAAAATGGTAGACTCCTAATATGATCTGATGAGCTACCCCCTACATACTTCTTCAAATTTATCCTCTACGTTGTTTTACTTTATCCATTTCTTTTTCCTGTGAGTGCCCAAACTCTTTTAAAATGCCAATTGTATTCTTGCTCAGATCACTTTACACATATTGCTCCCTCTCTGAAAAAAATTATTCTCCTTGCTTTCTTATTCCTAAATTATTTTCATTTGTAAGCTATATACTCTAAAGCTTCCCATTTTCAGCCTTTCACAAATGATCTGATACGAAATGCCACTATTTACTCCATTCAACTGCCATCCAATTTTCCTGTTTTATTCTCTCATAATTCCACTATATGAAATGCATCTTTCTTTTTCTTTCTTTCTTTTTTTTCTTTCTTTCTTTGTTTCTTTCTCTTTCTTTCTTTCTTTTCTTTCTTTCTTTCTTTCCTTCTTTCTTTCTTTCTTTCCTTCTTTCTTTCTTTCTTTCTTTTCTTTCTTTTTCTTTCTTTCTTTCCTTCTTTCTTTCTTTCCCTCCCTTCCTTCCTTCCTTCCTTCCTTCCTTCCTTCCTTCCTTCCTTCCTTCCTTCTCTCTCCCTCTTTCTCTCTCTATCTCTCTCTCTCTCTCCTGGCTGACTCTCTCTAATTCACTCTATCTAATCCCATTCATTTATATTTGTATCATTTTGCTTATTTTTTTGTTTCCCTCTATCTCAGGGAATACTTTCGTAAAAACAGACACCATAGTAGGCGTTTTGACAGGGAATTTTATACAGAAAGTGACTTGAAAAGTGTTGGGAAGGCAAAAAGGCAACCCTGAAGCAACAAAGGCATTGCAACTGTAGGCATCAGCTCTTAACTCACATAGCTGAGGGGAAAAATGGAAAATGTAGGGATTACCAGAACCTGAGAAATGATGAACCTTGCGAAGGTAGGCTCAAACTTCTGAGAAGACACTGGGTAGTGGTAGAACTTTTGGCTCATGGAACTGAGGTTCAGACTGCTAAGCATGGGATGCTGTCTGGGCAATGCTAAAGAAACTGGAGAGTAAATCATACACTGCAACATGTAGCCCTTTTTTGAATGACTCTAATATTAACATTAATGGGGAAAAAAGTAGCAAAGCAAAACAAACAACAAAAAATGAGGAAGTCCAGTCTTCATTATTCCTCATTCATAATCAATTGCTAGTAACCCCTTCTGTCAAGACTTTCTGTTTAAAATACAGTAGATAAAAGATAAATATCATTTGTGGATTCTCAGTCCCAGCACCACAGAGCAGAGAATAGAATTGTGAATTGAGACGAGGAAGACAATAGGTTGATTATCAGCGTACAACTTTCCTTTCGTTAGCCTGTATCTATACACACACTTGCCATAGTGAATTACAATATAATAACAATTGTAATGTTTTCCTTTTGCCTACAAAAATTCGACTATTTTCATTACCCTCTCTTCGAAACAGAACACAAGGTACTCTATTTTTTCTAACTCTAAGCAAATATGAGGATATCTATTTCTGAATTATTGTAATTAGTCTACTAATTGTGTTATGATCACCATATGAATCTGAAGGTTATGTGTAAAGTTAACCACTTACAATTTATCTTTTGTACAATAATGAAAACAAGAGGCAGGAAACAGAAATTGAATAATATATCCACCTGTGTGCATGTGTTTGTGTATAAAAAATAAAGAAGAGATTATGCATATCTGCTACAATATTTTTTCCTCCAATAATGAGTCCATAGTTGATATTTTAACTTCTCTGTTCAATTACCAATTACTTGTTCTCAGCAGATTGTGTCTTTTTACCTTAGGAGTTTACTCAAAATTATTTCTAAAAGCTGCAATATTTGAGTAATATGGCCTTTATGAGTCGTTTCCATTAACATTTGCTATTAGACATGAAGTACTAAGTGACCAGTACTTAGTCACTGTGGATTTTAAGCATACTCCTCCCTGTCACCAATGTATGTTAGCAACACACCTATCTCGTAAGTATCATAATAAATCATGTCAGACCATAACTAATTTATTCTTTGTCAGTTCAGTGGAGTGAGGGAATTGAAATGGCCAGGTGATGACCTCAACCTCCAATTCAATCATTTTTCTGTGCCCTAATAGAAAAAAAGCAGAACCCAACATTTTTAGTATAGAAGCGAAAAATACTTTCTAGATGGATTATTAGGTGCAATAGTATAACAGGCAGAATTCTACATGTATTTACTACTTCCACTACAATTTCCATCCCCTGGTTATTCAACAAACATTAATCTGGTTACTTCTTTGAAGGGAGTTTGACATTGAAAGTAAGGCTATTCATAACCTGCCTTCAGGTTAAGGGTATTATCCTAGATGATCTAGGTGGGTACTGTGTAATCACATGAGCTCTTAAAAACAGAAAATTAAGGCAGAGAGTCTATTGGCTGTGAGACTGAGGCTGCAGACGAAGTAGCAGAGGAAAGAGGAAGCAGAGTGGATGTAAAATGAGATTTAAAGAAGAAGAAGAACACAATTCATCACTGGTGTTTGTGAAGATGAAGTTACAAGGCCATGAGGCAAAATCTGTTGACAGCCTGTAGAATATGGGAAGAACATCTGGCTGACAGCCAGCAAGGAGATGGGTAAAAGTCCTACCGTCTCACAGAACTGAATTCAGACAACAATCTGGACTAGCTTAGAGGGGGATTATTCTTCAAAGCCTGCAGACAAAAAAAAAATTGGCAACTTGCTGAAACTTTAATTTCTGCTTTGTTAGACTCTAAGCAAAGAAATTAACCAAGCCCACCAAAGTTCTGACCTACAGAACTGTGAGACAAGATATATGTGCTTTTTTAAGTGAACGATTAAGTTTGTGATAACTTGTTAGGGCAATAATTGAAAACTAATGAAACAGTAATTTAATCCTCCTCATTTCACCCTTGATTGCATCATCTATGTTTTCTGACAAAGAAAAAATATAAATAACCCTTATGTTGAAAGTTAACCTAAAGCATAGATCACCTCTTTCAAGACAGAACATCATACTTTTAGTGTATTATTCCTCAACTAGCACTATAACTGAGTCTTCAGTCAGTCATTCCTTCTTTCTATCAGAGAAGCTGCTTGGCATGATAAAGAGTCCTATGGCATATGCCATTTCCACACTTATTGCTACAGAATAAATCCCTTATACAGAAATCACAAGTACATATATAGCGGTGTTAACAAAAGCATTATGTGCAGGAATGTCAATTTCATAAATAGAGTATCTTTCTAAACTAATGAGGACAAATCATCACTCTTCCCCAAAGATGAAATCCCATGAAATCCTCCCTGGCCAAGTTGTGATATTAGGCCTTCAGCATTGTTCTAGATGATGGCAAGTTAGACACTCAGTGATTAAGACAGCAAAGTGAGTTGTGTGATGTTCCACATTGTTTAGCCTGTGTAGAGCCTTCATCTCTTCTTTTGTGGCTAATCATAAATAAGCCCATTGCTCAAGCCAAAAGGTGGCTGGAGAGTTCGCAACCAGCCTGGGCAACATGATGAAGCCTCATCTCTAAGAAAATACAAAAAATTAGCCGGGTGTGGCAGCGCGCACCTGTAGTCCCAGCTACTTGGGAGGCTGAGGCAGGAGAATTGCTTGAACCTGGGAGGCAGAGGTTGCAGCGAGCCGAGATCACACCACTACACTCCAGCCTGGGCGACAGAGGAGACTCTGTCTCAAAACAAACAAACAAACAAAAGCAAGGTGGCTGGAGAAAGAGGCTGACTGATGTTCAAAGGGCAGGTCATGTTGTCCAGATGATTATTGAAAGTTTTCTCTGAAACAGATATTCCTCTGAACTCATTTTTTCCATTTTTTCAATTCTATAATACAGTCATTTTCCAAGTTTCTGATTATACAGCCAAATCATTAGCCACTGCCTCAAATTAACACAGATGTATCTATCTATCTATCTATCTATCTATCTATCTATCTATCTATCTATCTATCTTATATCTATTTCTCAAAACAGACTAAGAAATCCAAAATGGATTGCTTGATGTTTGGCCCACTGGGATAATTTTCATTCATACTTGTCTTTCAAGGACATACTTCTGATTGAGCATCTAATGCTGCAGTAGTCCCTTGTAAGTCGGATTTATCATATTGACAAAAGACCTAAGATATTTCTTCTTCTATCAATTTGTTATAAGGTACTGTGCAAAAAAGGTCATAGGAAGAAGAATGGCAATGCATCAAGAGATGGTATCAAAGGAATCTGAGCCACCTGCTTTTTCAATTTACTTGTATTTTATTTACCTGCCTGAGCTTGATCTCTTATGCATCATCTGCAGTGATGATTTATGGCTTCTGGGCATGCCCTGCCTTATAATTTGGTTGGTAAAAAAGGCACTCAATTCAAATAGTTTGCTCAAGCCACATGATCTCTTGATGTCTTATAATCAAATTTTTAAATTTATATAGGGCCCAATAGCAAGTCAGAAAGTGTTTCTCATAAGGAAATAAAAAAGTATATTATCCGTGAAAAAGGGAAAGCTGTTGCTTCAAAACACAAGAAGTCTCCTTTGTCTTATTAGACCTCAGCAGATTTGTCACATACATTTTATATATCAATGTAACTGCTGTAAGTAAGTTTATATGGCAACATAGCTTTTATTGCACAATGGACTCCTAAAGAGCTTTCCCTTGCTCTTGGCCTCAACGTTGAGAGTCTTATTTGTTACATAAAACATGTGTAACATATCATTTTTGAGGCATATGACGCAATGTGTATCAATCCATTTTAGGCATTGGAATGAGTATCTTTATATTGTACAAAAAAAATTTAATGAGGTGACAAGGCCCTTAAGCTCTGTGAGGTTTGACTCTAATCTCTGGTTTACATTTTCCTTACTGTGATTTTGTTTTTTTGGTCATTGATTGTTCCTGTGTATATTCAGCAAGCCAGCTGTCATTAATGTAGTGAAACAGTGTAAATCGTTCTGTGGGATATCAATACTGATAATATTCCTGCAGGATAGATTATTGATATAGAATTGATATAGACTTGAAATACTATATGAAATTTAAAAATATATCCTGTTGTGCCTGCTAAGCAAGAGAGTATGACTTCTCTTGAACCTTATATGTTGAGAAAAATAAATAATGTATTTGATCAATAGTTGTGTAGATTTTTTCTAGTAAACACAGCTCTGAAAAACAGCTAAAATTCACTTTCATTTTCTCAGATCCATCTGCCTCTTCACAGGCCAAACAGTTGAGTTAAATGGAGATGTTATATAGAAATCACCAACACTGAATTTTCAAGTGTATGATGGTGACAGTAATTTTGGCAATTTTCTAAGAAATATGACATTACCTCCAATGTCAAATATATTTACTGATTTGTCCCAACTGCTCATTAGGGAAATTATGCCACCTTGCCTTTTGACATTGAGTGTTGCCATTCAACATCATCATTGTAAGATGCTATCTCTAATGCCATTGCAATCATTAAGTTTGTCTTAAGGACACCATCTTCCTCCATCATATCCAGCCTTCAGAGAACAATTACCACAGAGATTTTCCGTATTCTAGCAATCTGCTCACAAATGTATTACTTAGCACTGTGATGGGCTCATATGGTGAATGAGTGGGTGACATAACATAACTTATGATAAATGCACTACAAAATATCTAATTCTCTAAGCCCAAATTTATTGGATGGAGGACACCAACGTGTCCAAGTTTCAGTCAAACAATCAAGTCAACTCTTAAGAGCCAATCCATCTGTACAAGCTAGCATCATAAATTCATATCTGGTAAGTGTACTTATATAAAGGTGGCATATTCTAGAGTTTTATTCCATCCCCTTGGTCTATTCCCATTCAAATTCATTCCTAAACACATTCATATGTTTCTTAGGTTATATAGTAAACTAATCTGGAAATAATTTGGTAGGTTAACCTGAGTCAGGTAATGTATTTATCTTCCTAATATATACATTCGGTTATTTGACTAGAGGATATCATGAAAGAACAGGTCAGTTTTAGCAAGAATAAGCACTAAGCATACCTTTGCTAATTGGCCACCCATGGTGAGGTAAATGAGGGTCTTCAAGGAAGGCAAGACTTCTTTCCTTAGATATTGTGTGACAGAGGTCTCCTTAGACATAGCAGACATCCTTCTGCTAGCAAAGATAACTCACAGACATATGGGAATTCAGTATTCTCAACCTTATCTGATTCTGTCTATTTTCCTAAAATCTTAGGGTCCTACTGCCTCTAAATCAATGTCATAACCTTCATGTAGGAGACTTGGTGAGTCGAGGAACTCAGTATTTGTTGTCCTTCTGCAACCTACATAATTACATTTGTGTTTGACTTACAGTGTTCCTTGTCCTATAGCTAGAAGAAATAAGAGATTGTTAGGAGATTATTTTAAGTCTGCCACAGAAGCTCCGTTTCTCTGACTGTTTGGGCTGAGAATGTGAGAATGTAAAGCTGTAAGCTTGTAATTTTTTCCGGTAAGCCTTTTAGTGCATTTGCAATCAGATATTTCACCCCATAGATCCTGCAGTCATCATTAAAAATTTAACAGTTATATACAACAGCTAGTCCCCCTGCCTCCAAAGACATTTGCTTTTTAGTAAGCATTGTTTCACAGTCAATGACAGGTTTTAATTTAATGCATTTTATATTCAGGGCATCCTATGATCAAAGAGATTATTGTAGTTTTCAGGACAAAGAATAATCAAAATTTCATAATACGATTTTTGAGATTTTTTAAAATAACTTCTGGGATCATTAAGTAGTGTATCTAATGCCAAGTAGAGACAAATGAGGGGAAGTGAAACTACATTAGGTATTTCAACAGAGATAATTGGAGAGAGGATATTGAATAGGTGGTAGATGTCTGGAAAAGCAAATGAAAACATTTAAGTAAAATACAGGTATTATATGATCTATAGTTATATACTATCATCCTGAGTTCATACCTTGAGGAGGGCATGCTTTCTGGTTTTGCTGGTACATCAAAAGCTAAGAAAGGGCCCTGGCTGGGCACAGTGGCTCACGCCTGTAATCCCAGCACTTTGGGAGGCTGAGGTTGGCAGATCCCTTGAGCCCAGGAGTTCAAGATCAGCCTGGGCAGCATGGTGAAACCCATTTCTACAAAAAATACAAAAGGTAGCCTGGTATGGTGGCAAACACCTTGTGGTCCCAGCTACTCAGGAGGCTGAGGTGGGAGGATAGCTCTAGCCTGGGAGGCAAAGGTTGGAGTGAGCCATGATTGTGCTACTGCCCTCCAACCTGGGTGACAGAGTGAGACCCCCATATCAAAAAAAAAAAAAAAAAAAAAGAAGAAGAAGAAGAAGAAGAAGGAGCTCTGAGCTTACAACTGGGCTCTGAGCGGGGTCTAAGGTCTGGATGGTAATGATAGTTCTGAGGAAGTATAACAAGGTTGGTTTTGAGTGCTAAAAGATGCTGGAAAATAGAGCCAAATGCTGCTTGCAGGGTGAAGACTCAATAATACAGTGGCACTCAATGGAATAATAATCAAAGAAGAAAGAAAAATTACCTGTGTTCCTTCTTAACTACCTATAGTGCACTCATTTGAATGAAAATATCAGAAGTAGCTGAAAAAGAAAAAAAAGAGTGATTTGAAGAATCTTAGCCCAAGCATAAAAAAGGAAAATATGAAGGTAAAATTTTGGAGTGACAAGAGCTTAATTCCTGACACATTCTGAATTAGAACATATGTTGTATGATAACAAAGCTATGTTCCTAGAACCTTGGGACTCTCAACGGAAAGGCCTCATTACTTATTGTTGAGTGTGTGAATCAAACACCACTCTACAGGCAGGATGATAATATCAACCATCATGCAACAATGTAGATCCTTTTGTTGGAAAATGATGGAATGTAACAATTAATATTAAAATAGTAACAACAAAATCTGTACTACATTAGCATGTAGCATTTAAATACAACATTTAAAATGGACTGTGGCAGTCACTCATGAGCCGTGTTGATATTTCTTGCACAACTCATGTCTCACTATAGGTTGTAAATAAGAAGAATTAGCAAGCGAAAGGCTCAATTATTAGTAGAACTTGTTGCTATATTCTGTGAAATCTTTGTGTCACAAACAGGTAGAAGTTGGAATGTTTCAAGTGATCATATGGTTTGGAAAATGGTGATGATCTCTGTCTTCCTTAACTCTTCATATTTGCTCCCTTCACTTATAATGTTCTTACTTTTTAAAAAGCTGGTAGAGTTTCAAGATGGCTGACTAGTACCGCTAGGAAGTGCTGCTCCCACCGAAACACACTGAGATTTAGATTAAACCAACATAATTTGAACATGTCTTCGGAGAGAAAATGCCAAATGTGGGCATGGAAAAGACTCACATGCTGAAGCTGAAGCGGGATGAAGCTGAGAACTCTGCATGGGATAATTCAACACTAGAGCTGGTTCCAGGGCCCAAAGGGTGCCTGGAAAAGGGTCTACGGTAAAGAAAACAGCATGGTACTGGTACAAAAACAGATACATAGGCCAATTAACGGAATAAAAAACTCAAAAATAAAGCTGCACACCTACAGCCATCTGATTTTTGACAAGGCCAACAAAAAAGCAATGGGGAAGGGACTCTCTTTTCAATAAATGATGCTGGGATAGCTGGCTAGCCATATGCAGAAGAGTAAACCTGGACACTACCTTTCAGCATAAACAAAAAATAATCTGAAGCCATGAACGATTTAAATGGAAGATCTCAAACTATAAAAATTGTAGAGGACAACCTAAGAATTACTCTTTTCGACATCAATGCATTAGTCTATTTTCACACTACTATAAAGAAACTACCTGAGACTGGATAATTTATAAAGGAAAGAGGTTTAATTGACTCACAGTTCTGCATAGCTGGGGAGGCCTCAGGAAATTTGCAATCATGGCAAAAGGTGAAAAGGAAGCAGGCACCTTTTTCAGAAGGCTGCAGGAGAGAGAATACTCAGGAAAAACTGCCACTTTTAAAACCATCAGATCTCCTGAGATCTATCTCCCTCACTGTCATGAGAACAGCATGGGGGAATTCACCCCCCTGATCAAATCACCCACAACCAGGTCCCTCCCTCAACGTATGGGGATTACAATTTGAGATGAGATTTGGGTAGAGACACTGAGTCAAACCGCATGAATTAGCCTTGGCAAAGAAATTTTGGCTAAGTCTCCAAAAGCATTTGCAATCAAAACTAAAGTAGAAAAGTGGAATGTAATTAAAGTAAAGAACTTCTGCTCAGGAAAAGAAGCTATCAACAGAGTAAACAGAAAACCTACAGGATGGGAGAAGATATTCACAAACTCTGCATCCAATACATGTCTAATATCCAGAATCTGTAAGAAACTTAAACCACTTGACAAGTAAAATCAAATAACCCCATTAAAAAATGGGTAAATGATATGAACAGACACTTCTCAGAAAAAGACATACAAGTGGCAAACAAACATATGAAAATATTTTCAGCATCAATAATCATCAGAGAGATGCAACTCAAAACCACAATGAGATACTATCTCACACCATTCAGAGTGGCTAATATTAAAAAGTCAAAAAATCAT
Organism: Pongo abelii; assembly: GCF_028885655.2. Classification (NCBI taxonomy): domain Eukaryota; kingdom Metazoa; phylum Chordata; class Mammalia; order Primates; family Hominidae; genus Pongo; species Pongo abelii. The sequence goes on along the minus strand of NC_071999.2, from coordinate 90,606,516 downwards.
CAGATCCTGGCAAAGCTGTGGAGAAAGGAGAACTGTTATACTCTGTTGTTGGTAATGTAAGTTAACCACTGTGGAAATCAGTCTGGAGATTTCTCAAGGAACTTAAAACAGTTATCATTCGAGCCAACAATCTCATTACTGAATGTATACCCAAAAGAAAATAAATCATTCTACCAAAAAGACAAATGCACTTTTATGCTCATTGCTGCACTATTCACAATATCAAAGACTTGGAATCAACCCAGATCCTTATCAGTGGTAGGTTAGATAAAGAAAATATTATATATACATGTTATATATATATGTATGCGTATGTATATATATACATATATACATACGCATACATATATATGTACATGTACATATGTACATATATACATATACATATATGTATGCGTGTATATATATATACACACACACACACACACACACACACACACACACCATGGAATACTATGCAGCCATAGAAAATAATGAAATCATGTTTCTTGCAGCAACATGGGTGCAGTTGGAGACCATAATCCTAAGAAAACTAACACGGGAGCAGAAAAGCAAATACTTCATCTTTGACTTATAAGTGGTAGCTAAATTTTGAGCACATTTGTGCATAAACATGATAATAATAGACACAGTGGTCTACTAGAGGTGGGAGGGAGGGGGTGTAGGTTGAAAAACTTCCTATTGGGTACTATGTTCACTACCTGAGTAACAAGATCCATGCCCCAAACCTCAGCACAAGGCAATATTCCCATGGAACAAACCTTCACATGTACCCCCTATATCTAAACTGAAAGTTGAAATTTAGAAAAAGCTTACTGTCTTACTCCTAGTTTTCTTTCAGTATTTGCTTCAGGATCTTTTTCTCCACGAATATTTCCCTGATCCTTTGTTGCATTTGTTTTAATTCTTCTAAACCTTCAAAAATCCTGAACTGACTTCTACCAAATCACAAGTAAATTACATATACAGTTTTATTTGTCTGCATCCCCCACAAAACTTTAAACTTTATGTGGGTAAGAATTGCATCTTTGATTTCTGTTTCCTACTCAGGAATAAAACTTGGAACATGTAAGTCTCAGTGTCTGTGATGAGTATATAAAGGAATACTTAGGTATTTATATTGAATCATGTAGGTTATAGGAAAAATAGCAAGTAATATATCTAAATGTTAAGTTTAGAAAATGATGTTTAGCAAGATATTTCTATTGCTACCATGTAGATGGAGGCATTTTATGAATAATTTTTCCTCGTGCATTTGTTCATGCAAGATTTGTTTTCTCTCTCTCTTTCCTGCCTGTGGATTTTCCAAGCCAATTATAAGTGCCATTACTTTTGTTGAGCTATCACTATGGCCAGTTGGAAAGAGCTGATGCTTTCCTGCATCCCTTTATTATTTTATTTGTGTTTGTGTTATATCATAGTTTCTATCATGATTGCTTTATAGCTTACCAGAGGATAGCATAGTGGTTCAGAGGCAGTTAAGCATGAATGATTAGATACTACCACTCGGAAGGCAAACTAAACACTTTGAACCATACCAAAGTGAGAGATTATCTAGGGTACTTGGACAGCTTACTTGACCTCTCTATTTGTCAGATTCTTTGAAAATAATGGCAGCTACTTATTTGGGTTGTTGTAATGATTAAAGGCAATAATGTTTACAAAACACTTCATATCATTACCAAACACATAGCAATCTCTGACAAATATGTTAAAGACTGTCACATATTTATTCTCATCTCTAAATAGTGAACTCTTTGAATACATAAATATTATTTTGCCTTTTTATTATGCAATAAATAATGCAAATTCTATCGAAGTTTCTTTTTTTTGCCATTTGGTCTCTGAAACAGCTTTTACTTATAATGTAGTAGTAATTTTATTTTTTATGTTTTTCTAACATTATTTCTTTTTTGCTTTCATAATATCTAGAAATTTAAAAATAAAAACTCAACAACACTACTTTTTCTTTTTTAAACTGGGCACACTAAGCCTTCTTAGTTAAAATTGTGTTGTCTTATTATAGCTATGCCTACATAATGCCTTTGTGTCTAAGCTCTTGAGTGTTGTGTGCTGCCATTTCAATAATTTATAAAGAAACAAAATAACATGTCATTAACTTTCAGAGAATGTTCGTTCACCAGAACAGTTCTGAAAGCTTTGAACACTTGGGTTATTCACTGAAGCTTGACAATCAGTGCACCCAAATCCATTCATTCTTCATCTTTGTATTTGTTGTTACTGAGAAGAATGGTCCAAATAGGGAACTAGAGTACTCTAAAGAATAATGCAACGAAGGATTATGTTCCAAGAGGCTGGGGACAAGTCTGTGGCTCTGCCATTAATTACCTGTCTGAACAAAGGAAAAGGAATTAAATTCTCTTGATCATAAAAGCTTCAGCTGCTAAATGAGAAGAACTTGGCTTAGCTGTCTTCATATTTTTTGAACAAAGAAATAATGTAGAATGGATATCAGTATTTTTTGTAAAGTTAGTAAGCGTAATTTGGATGCCTATAGAAATACAAACGTATTCAACACAAAATATACTTTTTGTCATATCAGATACCAGTTGTATTTTTTCATTGTTGTTATTGTTAGAAGGATTAATGAGAGTCATGGGAGGCAAAGATAAGTGTAATAATTACTACACCAATTACTTGTAAGATCTTTTATATTTTATTATAAAGATGTAAGTGCCTTTCATTTTAAACACTCATTCATTCAATGCATCCATTTACTTGTTCGTTCAATGTATAATTAATGAAAATGTCTACATTATTATTAGGGCTAAAAAAATGCATACAGGATGGCTCCCAAATTTGAGATGCTTTGGAAACAGCACTAGTTAAGACTCAACATAGTGCACAGAAAGAGAAAAAGATATCCCTGAATACCTTCTGTGGAGAAAAGTTAACAATGTAGCATCAAATGTAATACTTTATATCTCAACTCTCTCAGTAGCTCTCTAAAGCAAGGATTAGGGCTATTTATCCCATAAGAATTTCTGAGATTCAGAAAAAGTGAATAATTTTTATATGTTATATTCAAGAAGATGTTGGATTTAAAGTTTCTGCCAGGTAATTCTGATCTCAAAATTCATCTCTTGAATAATCAATATGTCTCTGTAGCAAGGAAAACTTACTAAGATACCTATAACACGTTACTGGTACCTCCATGAATCCTAAAACAACTAATAAAAGGAAGTTTTTGTTCTCTAAACTTCAGTTTATGACATCTAAGTTATTTCTTTAGTTTTCCTAGGAATTAATAGCAAGCTTTCCAATGAGGTTTCATGTTTAGTGGGCAATAAAATGAGTGCTTTTTAATCTTGATTTATAGAAATCAATTAAATATGCCCTTTAAAATTGCAAAATTCTAAAGATATTTTATTTCTACATCATTTTATAGACAACCATAAGAGTAATACTGTCTACTTCATTTTTAAAATTTGTTTACCAATATTAAAAGCAAATTAATTATCTAATTAGTTCAGTTCTAATTTTAATCCTAATTGTCCACTTTAAATCCTCAAATCCCCAGGGGGATACAGGCATGCAACATTTAAGTTTTAAGCCATTTTTCATTGTCTGATTAGGGAAATAAAGCACTATGCAATTGCTTTCTTTCATTTTATGCACACTTCAAAATCCTACTTATTTTATTCATTGTAGAAAATGGAAATTTACCAGACAATGTGGAGTAGTCAAATCTTCTAGCAGCAAAATAATGTCTCTAAGACTTTCTGTAAAGTGAGAACAAAGTGCTTCATGGCCCTATTTGACGCTGGTTAATAAGACACAAATGTAATAGGCTTCACTGCATTTAACTTCAAAAAAAGTGCCAATATCTTCAAATGTGAACCTTGGATTATTGCCTCTGCAATTTGTTTAGGCAGCCAATGCACTACAAATCATTTCCAGTCTACAAATTGCTTTGTTAGTGGGAAACGGACTACAATAAAGCCGGATTTCCTAATGCTTTATTGACTCTTGATCGAGTAGATGTTGAGAATTCTTTTGTCTTCTTTCAATGACTTTCTCAAATATTCTAAGTGCTTTCGAAATTATAGCCTCTTTAAGTACTGTGAATTTTTTTGAAGACCATTGTAATTTTTTTGGGAGTTTTTGTTTTCTCAAAATGGTTTACTATTTTTTTTTTCCAAATTGCCTATGTTTGTACAGATTTTGGAAGTACTTTAAAAATAACTATTTCTCTAAATGTGTGTTAGCCTTTAGTGACAATACATCAATGTTCCTAAATGTCATGATTATATTGTTATATCCTGATGGAAGTAAAATATCACAAACGAGTTGTCATAATTAATTTAAAATGTGTCGTTTTAATATGTTTTCTTCAGCTGCATTTTGCATTACTTTGTAAATATTAAATAGTCTGATGAGTATGGCCAGCATGTAATATGTTACTCAATGACACCAAAATAATTAATACCTCCATCATTCTTCGATGTCATAAAATCTTCTAATTAAATATTTTTAAATAATTCCTGTATATTAAGTAAAAAACAATATACAGGAATCAGTGAACATCAGTGCTAATACAGAAATATAGGTCAAATATCTTTACATCTTTTCACCAAATGTCAAACTATAAAAAGGTTTAAAGTCATTTATTTTATAAGAATTTTTATTTGGAATATATAAATCACTGTTTATAACAATTTTTATTTTACATGTGAAAATATTAAAATTAACATTACTGCCACTGAATATCTTTTGTGTTAAAATTATGATTGCACTTCAAAAACAAACATCTATAATGTACAAATATTACAATATTATTATATCACATTGCTTTAGTATCTCAAAATGCTATCCCTGCAGACAAACTAATATATTGGGTTTGCTTGTTTTCTAGTACCTGTAGTACTTGAATATGATCAGCATCCAGCTTTGTCAACAACTTAGAAGCAGAATCCAGGTAAGCTATAGGGCTAAGCTACAGGGAATAACATATCCAAACTCCAGGAGTATTTTGAACTGGGATATAAAAGGTAAAGCCAGCAATCAAGGAGAAAGGCTGATGTGAAGTTCAATGAGTAAGAAGAGACTGGGAGCCAGCTAGACAAAAATGTTCTTCATAGGTTGCATGCTAAGTCCTTTTGATAAATGCTGCTAAACCATGCATACGTTCATGTGCTTGAGTTAGCTGTTCTTTGTCCTGTGCATTGACTTTTAACTGAGGTAAATCCTAAAAGATGGAGATATAATTGATAAAACATCAAAATCTTTGTTGTCAAATAAATTATGCATAGAAGTTCAGATCTGACGAGTTAGCTATAGACCACATCTTCCTAAAATAGCCTAGTAGAGTGGAACCTGATTAGTACTATGGTTGTCTAAAGGAGATTTGAAGTTTTCAAGTTTTTATTTCTAGGACATATAGCAGAAGTTTAAAAAGGAATCCTATTCCTAATTTGATAATTCCAAAGCATCAATGAGACTTACCTTTGAAGCCAAATGCTGCTGGCAGTACATTAAATACCTTCATATCAATATATCCACCTTATATTTAATTAACCCAGAGGACTCTCAAATAAATATAAATGTCTTAAATTTACATATAAGCTAACATTAAAGACTTAGGTGAATTTTGAACATTTGAAGACAATAGGAGATTTATCTAAATTTGTTGTTGCTGTTGTTGAGATGGAGTCCTGTCTGTTGCCCAGGCTGGAGTGCAGTGGCGTGATCTTGGTTCACTGCAACCTCCACCTACCTGGTTCAAGCAATTCTCCTGCCTCAGCTGAGTAGCTGGGATTACAGGTGTGCACCACCACACCCAGCTAATTTTTGTATTTTTAGTAGAGACGGGGTTTCGAACTCCTGACCTCAAGTGATGCCCCTGCCTAGGCCTCCCGAAGTGCTGGGCCACCATGCCTGGCCAATCTATTTGCAAATGTATTTTTTGTATGTCTCAAAAAAGGAAACTGTCTTTCTCCTGAGAAATGGCCTATAATGAAAATATTACTTCCCTTGGTCATTTTTATTCATACATATGCATCTATGTATGTATTCTAATGATTAATGAATTGATAATGATTGATTAATGGATATTAACAAATGGACATTAAATATCAATAATATATATCAACTAATATTAATATTCAGTAAATACAACAGAAAATCAGAGACTACCTAGTGTTAGTATGAGCAGTATTTTCTCATTTGTTGTCATTGTAAAGGTAAAGATTATAGACTTTTGACAATACATATCTAGTGAAATAAAGATGATGTCAGGAGAATTCATCTCCTAGACAACATTCAAAGTGACTTTTATTGTCACGAATTCACCAATTTTTAAAGTCTAGCCCTAAGGTTGGAGGCTTAAAGACTTTAATTTCCTGATTTATTGAGAATAGCTGCATCATTTATAACTTGTGCTTGACATCCCATCATATAAACTAGATTTATATTTATTCTATATTCTATAAATTAGAATTCAAATTTAAATATTTACAATGAACAATGTGATAACTATGGGGTACAGAATAATCTCACCTAAGTTATTCACCCCTTGGAATCAGATTTCATTAGAAATCTCTTTGTGTGGATCAGCTCTAAGAACTTACCTCAATAGAGATACACTTGATACCAGAAATAGTGAAATCATCTGCCATTTTACCTCCCGGAGTGGAGATGGACACATACCATAATATGCAGTATTTATTTTATGTATTTTGCACTTAATTGTCCTTCAACATCTTCCTCTCCTATTAGCACATTCTTTGTTAAATAACATGCATTCATTTAGTAAGACTGATTCTTGTCAGGGAGACATTCTGTGTTCTTTAAGTGATTTGGCACATATTGTGGTGATTCTCAAAATCCTCAATCTTCTTTAGAAAGAAAATCTTATTTCTAAATTCTATAGGAATAAACAAAATTCTATAAGAATAAAGCTACTTTCTGTTTTTTAAGAAAAAAATAAGTATTTTATTATTTATTTGCTTGACTCATGTTTTCAAAGAGCAAACTTGTAATCTGTGAATATTTGGAAAGTATATCAAATCCATCCTAGATATTTGTATCTTATACTCTGCATCCACATATCAAAATGTGTTCACTTGTTTCCCTCTCTTTATTGAAAATGCAGAACTTTTCAGATAAATTAAGGATCCTGAGATGAAGAGATGATCCTGGATTATCCAGGTGCACCCAATGTAATCCCAAGTGTCCAGATAAGAAAGAAGCAGAAAAGTCAGAGTCAGAGAAGGAGATGCGACCATGGAAGCGGGGTCCTACTTATGTGACTGAAGATTGAGAAAGGGCCCAGGAGCCAAGGAATACAGATAGGCTCTAGAAGCCAGAAAACACAAGGGAACAGACTTTCTAGTGCACCCTCTCAAGGGAACACAGCCCCAGATTTTATTCCAGTGAAAAGCATTGAAAACTTTTGTCCTCCAGAACCATAAGATAAATTTGAAAGATAATATAAATAAATTTGCATTATATTAAGCCACTAAGTTTGTGTTAATTTTTCATAGCAATAGGTAACTAATACCGATAGTTGATGAGAATAAGTTTTTAGAAATGTAATTTCTATATAGAACAGGAACATAAATAAAAAGCATTATCTTAATCAATAATAACTACATTATATCAAAAATATACATTTACTTACTCAATGCTGAATAACTATATGTTGAGTAATGTTTAATCATGATGACCTATTATTTTTGAATTCCATCTCTCTAAATTTAGTTTTTGACCTTACGTAAGTTATTTACTACCTGTGTACTTGAGATTCATTTTATTATACAATGGACAGAACAGTTATCAAAAGGGGTAGAAAAGTTCTTGCACATTGAAAACAATAAATGTATGTTACTCATCAATTTGTTTAACAAAATTATTGCTGGTTATTATTACATTTTTATTATATACCTTGCAAATAAAAGCTACAATTGTAAAATATGACTTACATAAACAGTGACTAAATTTCATTCACTGTTCAGTCTTCCAAACTGCGACTTTCAAAGTTTTATGAAAAAAATAGACTATAATATCTAGTTACTTTGTGGCATCATCATAATCATTTCATTAACATGGGAGCTACATAATTATACACATTGATAAGAGGAAAAACATAATTCTCCCAAAACCAAAAACAAGACATAAAAAAGTGCAATAAGCGTTCTAAACAAGTCACCTTTTGTAGTATTAGTATTGCAGTATGTCAAGTCTGAATTAACAACAAAATCTAAATGCCTATTTAATGGTCTCTGAAAATATTCAATCTGCTTCATCTCCTAGCTTAATAGAAATCAGATATAGGGATGGTGTTAGACTATAAACTGAAAATCCAGAGGCTTAAAATAGACTAATAAATTTCTCTTTAGCACATGCTACCATCAGAGTGGTCAACAATAACTGTTTGTAGGAAATTGCTTAGCCTTTCCTCAACTATAGCCTGAAAAGTAATTTCATCTGAAAGTATTGTATTTTATCTGACACTAAGGACCTGTCTTAGTAAGTCTATTAAATTCTTATGTACTGTGGAATTGTAGTTCAGGGTAATTTACAAACTATATGTGTGATTGGTGATTAAAATTACCTTCAAAGACAGAGTTCTATATTGGTAATAATTTTCTGCCTATTCAAAAAGGAAATGAACAATCAGAAAGGCAATAAGCTATTCTTATGTGTGTTCCTACACAAAGATACTCAGTAGATTTCTTCTCAAGAGAAGTGTGGTCAATTCAATTATACATAGAGAATCTGTTAGCTAAAAGTTTTTATTTTAATTGTTATTATCATGGTGATTATCATTATCACTATTATTTTACTTTGTCTCAACAGTAGACAGTATTCTGTCCCTATTTTGGTCTCCTTTTTTTACCAAGGACATAATAAATGAAATAAATTTTGGATAGTGAGCTAATTTTATATGAAGTTTTAAAGCAATTAAAAAATTAATGTAGTTATGACAAGATAAATATATAAACTATTAATCATTATAAGATAGTAGTTAAAATTATGGCAATGACATTGATATCTAAATACAGTTTTCTTTAGCTACTTGATTTTAGAGAAGTTATGTGTCATTTTATGTCTTCATTCCTGGAAAATAGAAGATGGTCTGTATGTCTCTGTTGATCTCTTTGTCTCTCTTTGTACGCCTCTATCTCTGTCTTTTTTATCTCTCTCTGTGTATGGACACATATAATATATACCTATAAATCTAAGCTATATACTAAGATATACACATACATATACACTTATAGGTCACCATATATTTTATATTATGTACATAAATTTTATGTATAAATATGTCTATAATATATATACATATGTTCACTGAATAAGTAAATGAATATGTTTCAATTTCCTATAACATTACTTATGCCTTGTTAGAGATTGAACTTTCCTATTTTGCTAGCAATTTTTCTAATATTTCTCCATAGAACTAAGACCAACACAATAAAGATGAAGCGAACTTTGAGAATCATATCAAAAATAACAGCTACAAAGAGAAAAACATAAAGGGAGGCAAAGACATTACAGCCCTTCTCCTTCCATGATCTTTCTTTGAAGATGGCCTTCTGAATCATAGCCATGAGTTAACAGTCAAGAGCCCAGCAATGTTTGTAACGGAACAAGAAATGCAGTAAAGTAAAGGACAGCCTGACTGTTAGAGCTGAGTGAAGACAGAGCCTGGCAGGGTTGGCAGGTAGAAGAGGATTGAGCAAAAGTATAAAGACTTGGAAAAAACCAGAAGTAAAGTTTCTCACTGTCAGAGAAGGGAGTTACAAATAAAGAATCAGAGACAAATGGACTATATGGTTCTGGAATAAAATAGGAGGTACTGGTGTGAGGTAATGGTTTTCAATACATGTAGATAAGTGCAGACAGAAATATACTAATGTGTGTGTGTGTTATATCTCCTTGGTCTGTCCATTAAGAAAGTCTGGAAGTAGTAACAACCTAGGAACAATGAGAAAATCTAGTGCTCAGATCTTGCATTTCTAAATATTTTTTCTACCATAAGAAATACAGATTCTTTGGAGAAATGACCAAATAAGAAATAAGACAAGCCTGAAATATTTAGCTGTGTCAGAAAATAATCAAATTGTCAAAGAATGAGAAACACATGCAAAAGGACATGAGAGAAGAAAAAAAATCCTTCCATGCCTAATAATAAAGGTATAGGCATTATGAAATTAGAAAAATCACAGTTTGGTAACCTATCTAGCAACAACTAATATGGAAAAGTATCTATGGATGCCCAAAGTAATGGGTGAAATTGTGAAGAACAGAATTTGTATGTAGTCACAGAGTATCTCTCCACAAAATACTTTTAATTTGAAAAAACACAATGAGTAAATTAACTGTGAGGACACCTAGAATATATCACAGAAATTTATTGATCAAAGTGAACATCATCCATAATAGGGCAAATTGTTATCCTACATCAGCTGATAATGTGGAAGGAGAACACACATCATATCTGTGATATTCTTGCTACAAGTGCTAAATGGAATGTAATCGTGATGAAATATCAGTCAAAGTCAAATAATAGGAGCATTGTCTAAAATGTTTCAGTAGTCCCAAAAAATTAAGTTCATGATAATAATGGAAAGACTAAAATACTATTCTCGGTTGTATGAGTAAAAAGAGTTTATAAATAAATGTAATGTGCAATGTTATATTGGATCCCTGTACTATGAAGGACATGATTGAAACAACTGGTGAAATTTAAATAGGGCCTGCAGGTCATCATTAGTATTATTTCCAAGTTAATTTCCTAGTTGTAATATTTGATGCCTTTTTTCATAAATAATAGACATTAACTTATTCAGACTAATGGGTCACCGTGTCTGCAAACTTCTTTCAACATGAAAATAATATATGTTTAAATAGGTAGATCATAAACAACAGAAAGACAGGGAGGTACACATAGAAATAGAGATATAGATGTAGACAGATACATATTAAATGGGAGGAGTTCCCTTATTCCCCTTGTGGGGCATGTGACAGGGTTGTGGCTTGCTTCTTTGGTGACCTGCTGCTTAAACCCTTCAGGGTAGCATGCAGATGGGCAGGTCGTGGGGATGATTTTTTTGGGCTCTGACCCCACGGCAGTGTCTAGGGTTGAGTGTTTACAGCTCTCGAAGCCTCAGTGGGCATGTTACAGTGTGCTCTTGCAGCTTTACTGTCTGTAGGCAGCTTGTGTTAATCAGCTCGGTTAGACCCTCTGCCTTATTGCAAGGACAGATGGCTTTCTGTATCCCAGGTCCTTGCCTTAGTGTACCAGAAATATTGGATCACACTTGGGCTTGGAGAATGACTGCAAGATTTTATCAAGTGGTGGAAGTAGCTCTCAGGAGGTGGATGGGGAGCCAGGAGGGAGATGGAGTGGAAAGGTGGTCTTTCCCTGGAGTCCGGCCGCCCAGTGGCCAGACTCTCCTCCGACTGCCACCAGCCAAACTTCCATCCATGTCTGCAGCGTTCCAATGTAGATGGCCTGCCAGTGTCTGCTGCTGTCTGTTGATGTGTTCTTCTGCTCCTCTCAACATCCAGCCACTTGTGTGTCCTTGCTAGGGTCTCTCAGGTTTATATGGGCACAGGATGGCGGGGCAGGGCGGGCCAAATGGCAACTTTTTGGGCCAGAAAACAGAAATGCCCCTCCTCATTTAGGTCCGTGGACACAGGCTCAAGGGTGGAGCCCTTGTTGGGGACCCCACACTTCTCTACCCAGCACTTCCCTGCCCCACTCTCATATCATATGTATATGATCTCTCATATATATATATATATATATATCAATCAGAGAGAGAAAGAGAAAGAAGAGAGACAGATATATAAATATAGCCACAAATTATCATCTTTGCCTTTTATCGACCATTCTAAATCCTGGGAATAATGGTATCTTGATTAGATATTCAAGGCCACATGCTTTTGAGGTCAATTCTATAGGTAGAAAATGAGCATATTCATCCTTTGTTGGTACCTTATGAGAAGAGGGTCCTCTCAACTATCACAAATCTCACTTAGAAAGCTGGAAAACATACCTATTAATAAAAGTGAATATTTTATCAAAATGTGATTAAGTCTGCCTTGCTTCCCTCATCTATCCTGCTATTTTTTCATAAACTCAAAAGTTGTTCAGTTGCACATAGAAAGTGCATGGAGACTATCCTGCATATGAATGCCATGATTCCACTTGCGGGTTCAGCCATGTTGTTTATTTACAACAGATCATATAGATCTGCATATTCTCTATCACTGAATTCACAATATAGATCTTTCATATTCTCTGTCACTGAATTAAAGATATTGCAGACTTTATCAGCACAATTAGACAAATAAGCCCATAATAAGCCCATAAATAAACACTGCCATATTCATCAGAAAATCAATTACTAGACTACATAAATCAAAATACAACAGTTAATATCTTAAGTCAATCAGCCAATGAGCACAAAGTCTATTCATTTGCCTTATCAATATGAAAGTTATTTTATACATATAAAAATATAGAAAATGACAAAACCTAAAAGAAATCACCAATTTATAGGGTTAAAATGTAAAAAATAAGGTATGAGTGATTTATAAAGGGCAAAATGTTTTCATAGGTTAGAAATATTTGAGGCAATCATCCAGTAATATAAAACTGTAATATTCTATTGTTTCCATAAAAGTACTAAGGTTTTAGTGTGTTTCTTTCAAGTTTTAATATATTTATCTTTGCACATGTATTAGCTACTGTATGAAAAAATTATATGTGTCTTATCACACTTAAAGATTTTCTTGTCTGGCTCTCCCAGTCACTTTGTCATAGGAGATAACAAATAAAATTTTAAATGCAGATATTTAACACATAGCCTAGTGAAGAACACCTCTGTATTCTGATTAATAGTGATCTTACATGTCCATAAGAAATGTGATTTTTCTATACCCAAAACAAAGCCAGGAGATAGCCAGAATATGTTTAAAGAGTAAGAATTTTAGAGCTGAAAGTAAATTTACAGTAATGCCCTAAACATATCACATAAACAGTTAATATTATAACAAAATCTTTTGGAAAAAAATAATATCTTTATCTTTCAAAAATATGTCAGAATTATTTTCAAAGGTAAATTAAGGGATGTTGTTTATCTACAGTAACCAAAGCTCTAGACATTATAAAAGAAACCAAGATAGGGAATGGTTGTATGTCTGCTTTAGCTAGAAAGAGGAACTAACATAATTAGCAGAAATATTTTGTAATGGCTTATATAGAAAACATTTTGATTGACACTTTGACATTTACATATTACACATCATCTGGTTGCTCTAAAACAATTATAATTACCTGGGAATTGTGCACCTAAGACAAAATTTCATCCAATTAAGGAACAGGTAAAGTCTGAAGATGGATTCTGAGAATAGAACATTTTCAGCTCTTACAAGAAATTCACAAGAAATCAAACTCCCAGTTTTACTGAGTAAGTGTGAAGTGTCATCTTGCCCCAGGTCTTGACGGCAGCATGTTGTAAATAAATAAGAAGCCAGGCATCAATGTACACGGTGGCTGGCCAAGGAAAGAGTAAAAGAAGCTAGATTTTTGATGTTTTTAAGCTATAAAATCATCTCCCCTGAAGTCTTTCCTACTTGTGTCTCTCATGAGCAAACTTATAAATAATGCAAAAATAATACCACTACCATATTACCACTATCAACAATAAAAACCATGTTATTTATTTAAGAAAACCTGGAATATAAATTTACTCATGAGAAGAAAAGTAATCACAAAAAAGTTTTTGAAAAAATTATTTACTAAAATTTACTGTTAGGTTAAAACAAGTATGTTATTACACTAATCAACACCTCATCACAAATATTCACTGCCTTGTAATGATTAAGACATGCATGCTGAAATCTTCCTTTTGACAAAAGTTGAAATAGTCTTTATTTTTCTAGCGAAAAGTATTCCTACTATCTATATACAGAGAAGGTGGGTCTGCTTTATCAGTTATGCATATAGATTTACTGGTAGCTTTAGTTAGAGTTCGAGATCTATACCAACCTTCTAAATGCATAATGAGGGAAATGAGGACAAGGAAATTATACTCTGTACCTCAGTGCAAGTAGATATTTGAGGATTAAAGTTAGGTCTTCTGGAAACTTTAGTTTAATACTCTAAAAATGTTGTCACTTTTATCGAAGCAAATGATAGATTTTTCTTACAGTGTTTACACCAGGCCATGCACCTGGAACCTGCATCATGAGCTAGAAAGGCTGATGAAAGAAATGTTTCACTAACACATATAGTAAGACATTTTTAAAAAAGAAACCCCTAAAAGGTAATAATATAAATAATATAATAAAATAAGAAATTGCAAGGGACAAAAATAAAATTAATTAGATTTTGCTTGGGGCATGTCAAGTGAATTAGATCATACGGACATTTGAAAGAAATATCATTGGGATAATTAGGTATGGGAGAAAAATAAATTTAAATTTATCCACAATAAGTAACTTTACTTGATTAAAATAGATAATTTCAATGTTTCAGAAACATTGAATTGGGAAGCATTATAAATACACTTTGCTGACTTGTTTTCATTAGTTGTGTATCTCTATTTCTTCATCCATCCATTCTTCTATTCATCCATCTATCCATTTATTCATCCAGTCTGATTTATGTTTATTTCCTTTTTTTTGCTTATAATTCTACTGTTTCTTTTTAAAATTGGGATATTTTATGAGTTACATCTAACTTGGGGGAAATCTCCCCACTTTTCTTAGATTATACAAATTGAAATTATCTGGGAAATAATTTGTAGTAAACTAACAAAACTATTTCACTAATATAGTTCATCTACACACATATCCGTGTGTGAAGTATGTGTGCTTGTTCATATAATTTGTTTATCTTCATTTTCATGTTATTTGTAAACTTGTCTTGATATTTCCCCTTTTTTTCTGAGTTGTTATTTTATAAATGCCAGTTACAACATTGTACATGATTATCTCTAATAAAATAAAATAAAAGAAATTCCCAAAACCTTTTTTTCTTTTATTACATTTACAGAATGACATATTTGCAGAGGGATTATGAATACTTAAAAATGAAGCAAATAAATTTATGATTAATTTCTGCAATAGCAAAGGATAAATATCAGTATAAGAAGAAAGTTTGCTTACATCAATGTCATAATATTAAATTATGAACGTAATTGTATTAATGATAATAATTATCAGCTCTGAAGACCAAACTGACATCAACCTTAACAGCTGTACTGCTTTCTTATTAATTGGAATCAGATTGTTAAGGCTTAGTGAATTTTATTTCATTATATTACATTGAAAGAAATTTTGCTTAGCAAGGGCTGACAAAGCAGCTTTCATTATGAATCTTGTTATTTGGCATCTAAAATTACTTAAATTGTACGTTTTCTGCTTTCTTTATTCTACACAACCTTATGGTTATGCATCTGAAGAATATTTTCACAATCATCAATAAATCTATCATTTAGATTGGCTTGAAGGGTGGATACTCAGTTGGAAAAGTTGTTGAGGTCTTTCACATGTTAGATTAATCTAACATTTTGTAAGGATTAGTTTTGGTTATTTTGCTCTTTGAGACTAGATCATTAGCTTCTGGAAATGCACATGGCCATATAGCTTCTCCACATAACCTAGCTCCTGAGTTGCAGATTTTGCAAATTAAAGGAAACAAAATGATGTATTCCCTTTTATTAGGCAATATGACACCTCAAACATTTTAAACTTCCAATATTTTTGCCAAAATTACACAGAGTTGTGTGACTTCTGAATTTTCAATAATAATAAAAATAACAACCTGGGTCTTATATATACTTTCCTCTGTATCAGGCATAAGCTATTCATGTTTAAGGACCTACTTTTATATTTTGTTAATTTCTCCAAAATTTTTAATTATATTTAAGATTATCCTGGAATTTCTCAGTAGTGAAGTTGAAAAACAGAGTAGTCTTTTTTTTTACTTTTACTTTTCAAATATTTGCAATATTTCTAGGTATCTTCTGTTATATATTTTAAATTAAATTTGATTGTGACCCAATAATATACTCTTAATTATTTCAACCATTTAAAGTGCATTAAGAACTGTTTGATGTCTAGATAATGGGAAAGACTCAGGGTGTGAGTCTCTGGCAGTGTGCAGCAAGGGCTCTTAATTTGTTGTTGTTGTTTGTTGTTGTGTTTACAAGTGTCATGTAAGTCAATTTGATTGAATGTTGATCACGACCTCTGTATCATTACTGATTCTGTGTCTATATGTTTTAATTACTAAAGGAAAACTGGTGAAATCATCAACTGTAAATTGTAGTGTATCTTTCTTTTCAATAATATCAGTTTTTCTTTAAATTCTGAAGTTCTGTTTTGACTAGATAAAAATTGTGAATGTGTAAATATCAAATAGACCCTGAGTCTTTCCCACTTCTAATATAATAAACTTTCTTTCTTTATCTTTTATAACACCCTGTTTAAATTATACTTAATCTAATATGAATGTAACCAATATGACTTTTGTATGTTTACCATTTGCATAGTATTTCAGTTTTCATCCATATGCTTTCAACTTATTTATTTCCATATATTTAAATTGTATATATTCCAAATAAAATATAGTTTAATCTTTCTATTTTGCTGTTTTCTGACTCTTTCATTTGGAGCTCTTAGTTTATTAACACTTCATATATTTGTTATTATATTGGAATATATATCTACCTACCAAGTTATATTTTAGATTTCTTTCTTCCTATATATTTTATTCCCTTTGCTACTCTCCTGACTTCCCCTCCATTAATTGAATGCTTTTTAGAATCTTAATTTGTTTATTGGTTTTTAGCTATATTTATTTGCATTAATTTTCTCTAAGGATTACATTATACCCAAGTACATTTTCAGAGTCAATTTGAAGATAACATTTTTCACAACATAAAGAAATGTAGAAAAATTACAAAACTATAGGTCCAATTTCTTCCTCCCTAATCATTTTGTTTTCATATATATTAAATCTATTTAATAATTTCTACAGTGCAAAATTATGTTTTGCATTTAAATTTTTTTCATATTATAAAACATATATAATATACATATATTAGTTTCTTTATTCACATTTTTCTCTAATGTTGCTTTTCCTGTTGATGTTTGTTTTTCCCTGAAGTTATGTGGTTCCATTGGATTTATTTCAAATCATACTGAAAAGTTTCCTTTAGCATTTCTTATAGTACAGGTATGCTGAAGATGAATTATTTTAGTATTCATTTACTTACAAATACAAAAATGTGTTTATTCACTTTGGTCTTGAATAATTTTTTTGCTAAATGTAGTACTGTTGGTTGGCAACTTTTTGTTTTTCTAGTCAACAGTTTGAACATATTGTTTTACTGTTGTTCAGTCTCCATATTTTAAGATGATGAGAAGTTTGTTATCTTGATTTCTGTTTCCCTATATGTGACGTTATTCTTTTCTGGTTGCTTTGATGATTTTTTTTATTGTTGGTTTTGGCAGTGTGATAATGAGGTACCCTCTTTTTTAGTTATGCTTGGGTTTGCTGAGCTTCTTCAATCAGTGAATTCTTGCTTTCATCTCGAGGAAATTTCTGACGTTATTTCTTCAGATAGTTTTACTGACACATTTTATCCTCAAATTCTTGGTTTCTAATTGTTTATTTGCTAAACTTTTAAATAAAAGTATTCTATATGAAGTAACTCAGGAATGGAAAGCAAAATATCATATGTTCTCTTTAGTGGGAGCTAAGCTATGAGTATGTAAAGGCATAAGAATGATATAACGGACTTTGGAGACCCAGGGGGAAGGGTAGGAGAAGGTGAGGGATAAAATACCACATATTGAGTACAGTGTACACTGCTCAGGTGACAGGTGCCAAAAATCTCAGAAATCACCCCTTAAGAACTTGTCCATGTAACAAAAACCACCTGTACCCCAAAAACTATTGAAATAAAAAATCACATTCTTTATTAGTCTGATTGGGCTGACATAATTGAAAACACAGACTGCGTGGTTTAAATAACAGAATTTTATTTTCTCACGGTTCTGGAGGCTGGAAGTTCAGGGTCAAGGAATCAGAAGAGTTGTTTTCTAGTGCAGCTTTTCTTCCTCTCTTGGGCACATACCTCTTCTAATGGTATACTCATATGGCCTTTCCTCTGTGTGTGCAGCGAAGGAGAGAGAGACAGACAGACGGAAAGAGATCTGCTAATTCGCCCTCTTCTTGTAAGGACACCAGTCCTAATGGATTAGGTCTCTACCCTTTTGACATCATTTAACCTTAATTACTTTCTTAAAGCCCCTATTCCCAATTACAGCTACATGGGGGATCAGGGATTCAATATACAAATTTTGAGGAGGAAAAAATCAGTCCATAATATATTGTCTTGTGTTTCCTTCAGAAGAATTTACTTAGCTTTTCAAAATATTTTTTTCCTCTCTTTTTTTCAGGAAAAAATTATTTCTATTGATCTTATGCTAAATTCACTGAAACTCTGTTCTGTTATCTCCATTCTTATTGCATTCATTCAGCGAAGAGTTCTGGCTTTTTTCCTTCCACATATTGTATGTTTTCAATTCCAAAATTGCAGTTGGATTCTTTGTAAAATTTCTATTACTGTGCTGTAATTTTCTGACTGGGTCATCTAAATTCTGTCTTTATTGATTTTCTTATTTTCTGGATAGTCATATTTTCCTTTGTCTTCAGTTGCTGACTAATTTTAACTTCTATCTTGGACATAATGAGGGATTGATATTTGATGGAATCTCTGGGTTCTGGCATGTATGTACTTTCTATAAATATTGATTTTGTTGTTAAACAAACATTCAATTTGCCCGAGATGCAGCTTTATCTCTGCTGTGTTGACAAAAGCTCACATACCAGTTCATTTCTTTTGGCCTTATCTATGGTGCTGGGGTTGAGGTATACCACAATACTTCAAAATTTAGGGATTGCTCACAAACTCTGGCAAAGTTTACAAACAGATCTGTTTCTTTTCCTTTTGAGTGCTCTCCTATCCAAGATTTTTTTTCCTCTCACTTTCAGTGACTCCGGCAGAGCAAACTCTGTCTTCTGTTCTTTAAGAATTTAAGCTTGTGGGTTCTTAGTGTTATTCTGTCTCTGATGAGAAGCCTGGGATTAAACTTTAAGAAATACATTTGGAAGTAATACTGCTCAATTCCGTCTTTTCTTCCATTTACCAATATCTGAGTGCTTTTGGGGTTTTTTTTGTACATTTAGATACCTTTTTGGTTTACAGGAATGTATAGGTTTTACCTGTAGAATGAGTGGTCTAATAGGATTTCTTCAGCAATGGCCAAAAGCTCCACTGATCAAGCACTTTTATATAAAAAAAGAAATTAGTGCTGTATTAATATATGTTCAATATTTTTCACACTAAAGAGTGTGCACCTGGTACTCCAAACATATTATTTAGTCTAAAAATATCTACAATATAATCATAATTAAATTAAGGTAGTTACATAATACATAGTTGTAATTTATTTAGTTCTACCAAGTATGATTAAAATGCCTGAAAAAATAAACAATAATGATTCACTGTACATTTTCTTATATTTTAAATCATATCAAATACGTTATATTTATACCATTTGAAGCAATTAAAATCTAAATTATCAAAAATAATAGACTATAAAAAACAACACTAAATATTAAGGAAGTTATTTAGTTATTTCAATATTCCAGAATAGAAAGAGATGGAAATACCCTAAATTAGGATGGTGGGAGTACAAAATAATATGAATATTAGAGAGCCAATAAAATAAAATCAGAAGAAATAGCCATCAATTGAATGGGACAGTTGGAAAAGAGGTTAAGTGACAAAGATGATGGAAGTTTTACTCATGATTTGTGCACACACTGAATCCAGAATCTATTCCATGGAAGCCTAAATTGGAATAAGTCTGATAGGGGCTCCCATGGTAGTAAAATGAATGGTGTTGTTTTGTTGGTTTAGTAAGGTGTGCTGAAGCAACAATCATGCATAAATTTTACCTGTTAGTTGGAGATTCAATCTGCAGCTTAGATGTGTGATAATTGCATAGAGGTGACATCTGAAGCTACTTAATTGGTTTAAGCTCATTGAGGGGAAAAGTACAAAAAAATGAAGAAACCCGTATCTACACATCCATTTATCCTCTAAAAGAACAAAATTAAGCACTCACATACAGGTGAGCTATATGAATCTGAACAAGTACATGCACAGCACCTGTGTCTTGCTAGATACATAGTTAAAAACCTAGACCAATTATAGGCTGCTGTAATATGACATATGAGTAAAGGAAGATTTTTTTTTTTGAGATACTCGCTCTGTCACCCAGGCTGGAGTGCAGTGGCATGATCTCGGCTCACTGCAACCTCCACCTCCAGGACTCAAGCAATTCTCCCACCTCAGCCTCCTGAGTAGCTGGGATTACAGGTGCACATCACCATGCCCAGTTAATTTTTATTTCCTCGGTAGAGGCGGGATTTCAACCATGTTGTCCAGGCTGGTCTCAAACTCCTGGCCTGAAGTGATCTGCCTCGGCCTCCCAAAGTGTTGGGATTACAGGTGTGAGCCACCGCACCTGGCTACAAGATAATATTTCTAAAATTTAAGGATTTTTGCTCATTAAAGTGTTTAAATTGTGAATTATAAAGTGTCCTTATTTTTCCATTTTGCAATGAGGAATAGAAAGTGTCTGGGAATGGGATAGAAAGGAGGACAGTCACAGTAGAGAAAAGTATAAAGAGCTTCAGGTACAATAAGATTTCTTCTCATGCCATCTAGCTATCCCAGAGACAGTTTGGAAACCACAGCGAGCTTCATTTGTGTATATTTATTTATGGTCTATCCAAGGACAAAATTTTCCACACACTTATCTCTGTATATTGGCTTTACTTATCTCTATCTCATCAGGGGTCCTTCAGTGAAACTTAGCTATTTTCCTGATGGAGTACACAATCTATTTCCAAGCTATACATCTCACAAATAGTAGGGAGTAAATCAGTCACTTTATGTTTAATTGAAGTACTATATGTGTATTCATAGGTATTGCAAGTGAAATATTTTAGCAGTGCCAAGTACTTCCTGAAAGTGCCATTCAGACATATGGTACAATATGTTTATACCTATTGCAGACCATCTGTTGTCTAGGCTCAACTGAGCATTTATTTTACTTTTAATTCACAAAGAAAATGGAAAATAGAACTGGCCCGTGTACCATAATTTGGCAGAGTTTTAAGCAGGTGCAAATTCAATAAGAAAACATATTTAAAACTACAGAAACCTCACTTATTCTGTCCCCTTGTGGATATATATTTTTTCCAAATTAATACAAATTTTTTAGCCCTTTATGCTTAGGTCTGTTGCAGTGTGTAATGGGGTCAGGTGGGATGAAACTGATTCAGAAAGCAGAGAACTATATATGCTTTTCCTCAAAACATAAGTAATGTCTACAATAATATGTGCAATGCAATTTTATTGGTGTATCAAAAGTGTTATATTTATAGGGAAGGTAACAGTTATGAAGACTTTATTATTTTTAACTAATTTCGCTTTTGCTTTTAATATTTTACATATACATAGAATAAAATACAATGTAAAATTTTCATAGGCACAGTCATCTTATTTAAAATGTGGGTATTTATCAGAAACCAAAGCATAGACATACAGCTGAACAAAGAAAACGAGAGAATATACTCACAAAGCAATTAAAGCATATATCTCAGTAATTACTTTAATTCCTAACTTTGATATGAAAGTATTTTTAATGACAGTTATTTGCAGAACTGATCAGATGCTCTTCTAATTACTAAATTTCAGTAACTATCTCAAGTAATATTTTTGGCTGAATTTTGCTATATTGTAACATTATCCATAGCATTATTGTAATACCAAGGTTATTGTTGCTGCCACAGATTATCTGAGTATTTGGCTTGAACTCTCTTGAACCTTACATTTTCTTCTTTATTTGGGTTCATTAGGTAGGAATTGTTGAAGACATTTTCACTGAACAGAGTCCAACTACATAGTGGGTCAACAGGAGAAACTTACTCTTTTCAAAGAGTTTCTATACCATTCAGTCAATGTTAATCAACATCTTACTTTTGAAAGGCACCATGATAAAGATAAGTTGAAATATAAAAACATAAATTATTTATGAAATATTTTCTCAAAGCCTGATGTCTAATTGAAGGTATATATATATATATACACACACATATATATTTGTGTATATATACACATATATATGTTTATATATATACGTATATATATCTTTATATATACATATATATCTTTATATATATATACATATATACCTTTATATATATATACATATATATCTTTATATATATATATACATATATCTTTATATATATATTTATAGGGTCTCACAAATAAATAAGTAAATAAATGCATAAAGACGTATAAATGATATTGCATAATGAAAATATAAATACATTATTGAAGAGTAAGTAGAGTAAGTTTGTTTTAGCTCTAAAGTTGGGCACTACCACTGTGATAGAAAAGAGGAGGACTCTAAAAAGCTTTAAGAAAATCTACTATAAAAGAGTTTTGAATGAGTGGTTGGATTTTGGCATGCTGAAATGGGGAAAAACATGTTTGGGATAAGAGACCATGCAGATAAAAACATTCAGAGATTTTGTTATACATGGTCCACTTAAATAAAAAAAGAAACACCTTTGCATTGCTTTTAATTCTCAGTACCTCTGAAATTTAAAATGAATCAGTAGTTGAGTATATAAGTAAATAATGAGTGACACATTTAAAAACAGTGCCGAATCAGAGACACATTAATATAATCAGGACGGCAAATGGGTTTAATCTCATGGCCAGCTACTGTCAATTAGTGGTCTCCAAAAGCACAAGCTTGAGAATCATTTCAGGTTTTTTTGTTCAATGAAATTAAGCACAGTGATTGATTAGTGTTGTTTTCCAAGGTCACTGAGTGCATTTTTCAATTCTACCTTTAATTTACAGCTTCAACTTTTCCCCCTAATAATACTGAATATATATTTGGCATTAACAAACGGAGCTTCTTTTCATAATATATTTGCATTCAACCTTAATCAAAATGGGCTCAAAGGAATCACAGAACAGATTAAATCGATCAATTAAACATCCTGACTTTTCAAGAGACTGTTAGTATGTAAGTGGATTCCTCTGCCCTTCTCTAAAGTGGCCTTTGGGGAGTAATTCAAGGCTTTAGCTTAATTCTAGGTAGGAGAATAAAAAGATAGGGCTGGAATGTTTTTAGTGACAATGTATCTGAATTGTGCTTATTGGGAGATATTGGCTTGATCATTTGCTATTGAATCTCTGTCTCTGAACTGAATCGTAGAAAAGACTGTTCCATTTTCTGCCCTTTTCTCTGTACATTTTACTTATCCTATAATGTGTGTTTGCTCATATTATTTTGTAAAAGTAACACATCTAACAAGAATAAGACATTATTCTGGAACTTGATTATTCAGAACTTTAACTCAGTAATCTTGATCTGGATCCATATAATAGAGACACATATAAGTCTAGCTGGATGTAAATTCAAAGCTCAAATAAAACAAATTTTAAAAAATAACCAAAATTTCCCCAACTGTTTCCCCAATTGAAAAATGTTGATAATCACAATACCTCCTTCATGAGAGTGTTGTGAGAATTAAATAAGCTTTAAAAATCCTTAGAATAGTACTTGACACATAAGTAGCACTCAATTAAAGTATAATACTATTTTTATTGTTATAACTGGGGCCTTACAGTGCAATGGTTAACAGCAGGGACTCTGGGGCCAAACGCAAGGATTCAAATCCTGCCTCTTACTACATGTGTGACCTTAGGCAAATTTAATTTAGAATTAAATTTAGAATAACCCTTATTGTAGAATTAAAAATACGTATAAGTAAATATATATATATTTAAATTCAATAGTTTTATATATTATATTTAATTTATAAATCATATCTAAAACCTACATTTATGGGTATACATGTAGCATGTGTGATTGCATATACAAGTATATACACATACATAGCTTACAAATCTTACAACTATATGTTGTATATATATAATATAATGTGTATATTATATTATATATTGTATAATATTATATATTATCTATTGTATGTATAATATATAATTTTATATAGTATGTATAGTATATTGTATAATATATATACAATTATATATTATAATACATTATATATTGTACTATAATTATATTATATAACACATAGTATATATATATAATATATAATTGTAAGATTTGTAAGCTATATATATGTATATACATGTATATGTATATACAAGGCAAGTCTTTGGTCAATGTAATATTTAGATGTCTATAGGTTATAAAAATACGTTTCTGAATATTCAGCCTGAAATTGATTTTTAAAAAATCTACATTTCTCATTGCCTATTGATATATTTTTTGCTGCCCTTAATGATTGGCGTTAGAACTTTATTTTACACAATATGGGTATCATAAAATTTGAAGATCCCTGTCAAAATTGTCTAAAATGTCAGACATTCCCAAGGGCAAGCCTCAAGCTTATACCCACAGAGACTACTGCTCCTAAGATAAAAGGAATTAAAGAGGTCCTTCTGCCTTTCATATATACTTTAGTCACCTACTTTACCCAGAAGATGATATCTCTCATTGCCACACAGAAGCACTCCATTGTGATTGCTTTTCTCATAGCTGTAATTTATTGGGAATCTTCTATGAAGCAGTTGCTGGGCCAGAGAGTTTAGAATGAAATGATTTTTTTCTTTCCATACTCTAACTTGTAATAAAATCCTAGCTTGTGTTGTCATAGGTTTTTTTTTTTCTTTTTTTTTTTTTTTTTTGAGACGCAGTCTCACTCAGTCACCAGGCTGGAGGGCAGTGGGGCGATCTTGGCACACGGAAACCTCCGCCTCCCGGATTCAAGCGATTCTTCTGCCTCAGCCTCCTGAGTAGCTGGGACTACAGGCGTGCACCACCACGCCCAGCTAATATTTGTATTTTTAGTAGATACAGGGTTTCACCATGTTGGCCAAGGTGGTCTCGATCTCTTGACCTCATGATCCGCCTGCCTCAGCCTCCCAAAGTGCTGGGATTACAGGCATGAGCCACAGCACCCGGCTGTATTGTCATAGTTTTTAAGGCTTAATTTTAGGTTATTTTAAAGGAATTCTCTTATGTTGTATCAAGAATAATGTATGTGTGCACCAGTGTGTGTGTTTGTATATGTGTGTGTGTGTGTATTCTCATTAATAGAGAAAGTCATCTACGATCAGTACTCACTATTGTTTCCTGCTTCAGGAAGTTTTTGGTTTTTCCTCTCTGGAATGTCTACTCTCTTTCAATTGTCTTTTGTTCAGCATAATATTACAAGCACCGTCCTTAGATCAGAAACAAGTGTTAAAATATACTATGAATCTGAACATTTTAGACTTTAATTTGTATGATCACTCAAAAGTCTATTACATTTATCTTTAAACATTGTTCCACTGCCTTCTCTTGTCCTTGATTACAAATGTCTACATTGATTAGAGAAGGCTGCTTTTCTTTTCATTCCAACACGTGTGTGCGTGCACACACACACACATACGCACACACACACAGAGTTCGGAAATACTTTTTTCCCATTTTTCTCTATATTTGGGAATTTCAGAGGACAAATCTATGTATTTTCATTTAATTTTTATTAAATTTGCTGGAGACTTGTTAATCCATTCAGCTACCAGTTAAAATCCTTGTGCAAAGTATTACTCAATTATCCTTATCTCTCTTGTGGAATTCCTTTTATTCACACACTGTGTCTCTTATTCACACACTGTGTCTCTGAGATCTGCCTTTCTAGTGTTTTTATTTGTTTATTTTACTCATTATTTCTATTTATTTCACCTAATTCTTCAGGATTATGTTGTTTGCTTACTTCTTTTGAGAGCCAGTTACACCTTTTACTCTTTCAGAACAAAAATTAATTCAAAGCAGTGACCTTCTCTTTTAAATTACCTAAGTTTTAAATGAAATATTTCTTCAGTTCTACACACTGGTTTGGTATTTGAATTGCATTCCTTTAATAGTCATTATTTTTGAAGAAGTTTTTTCGTTAGTTCCACTTTAACAGAAGCCATCTGCTATGTTTGTTCATAAGAGTCCCCCATCTTCAGTTTAAATAAATTGTAACATTTCCTGCTTTATAATTACCTTAGCATAAGTATAGTAAGATTTTTTTTCCAGATATATTCATCATAAAATAAAATGCCTACATGGTTTGGAATGAAATTAATTATAAGCATATGAAATCTGCACATATTATTATTCCCTAAATAATTAAATAACAATTATAAAAACATTAATAACCAGATTATAAACTACAATGTGCCATGATCTGCTTTTTTAAATTCATATCCACTATATCAACATTCTACCTATATGATAACATATAAAATCAATAATATTCCTGTCTTTTTATAGGTGACAAATGGACAAAGTTAAATAACTTGAATCAAGTTCCATAGCTAAGTATGCAATAACACTGAAATTAAATTAGTACAATATCACTCCCAATTTCATGTTCTATCTACATATAATATTTTGCTATTTCTTACTGCCTCTGTTGCTGTTGCTATATACGAACATATTATTTCATTTATAATAGGTATAGTTGCAAACATCATTTTTTTCTAGAACAATGAGAGGAGTCTTCATAAAATGTGTACTCCACGTAGTGTTCTTTATATATATATATATATGAGTGTGTGTATGTGTGTGTATCTATACACACACACAGTTTGATATAAATATCACTCTCTCCTAAAGTTAACTGGGTAACTCTGAGAAATCTAGATAAAGAATGTTTCCATATTTCATATTGCAATGTTTTTCTTCTACAAAGATATTTCTCTTTTTGCCTTTAGTGACTTTGGGCAAGACCCTTTTTCAAATATATATCACAGGAATTTTGCAAGAATTAAAACAGATTCTTTACACAATGTTTGCCATGAAATGAATGCCCAGTAACTATAGGTTAAAACCAATATTAAATTAAAAGTAAAATATTTTCCACCAAAATGTTCCTCTAATGTCACTTAATGTTATTCAAACTAATTCTTCCATTAAAACAACAAAGTATACTGGATAAAGTGCCTGCACAAATCTTACCACAACCGTCAAAGAGATGACAAAATAATACAGAATTATTAGACAAAAGCTTAAGAGTAAGCAACAGTTTGGAGTCTTAAGCAGCACATAGACCTTCAGAGTATGTGCAAACCTTGGAAACATTGAGCCCTTACTTTGGAGGGTCTAAGAGGGCAAGGAAGGTAAAAATAAAAGCATGAGTCCTGCCAAGGTGATGGATACAAATGGAGACTCTCTCTAAATTCAGTATAGCATCTTTTGGTACGCTTGAATTAGAGATAAACCCACACCAGTCCCAGCATCAGAAACTTACAGACAAAGACTGACTCTATCCTATTTAGAACGCTAAGGAAACATATTCTTGGAGGGTTGACAGAATTCAACCATTGAATTTGGCTGATGAAGTGTCTAAATGATAGTACCATAGGCACCTGGCGGAAAGAAATGTAAAATCTTTCTGGAGGAGGTACATTCATCTCAGCTGTTCAGAAGTCCAAAAATTATTTTTCAAAGATAACGACTAATATAAAGTCAAAAATAACCAGTCACACAATTGACAGCATAACAGAAGAATGAACAAGTAGGAAAACAGGTACAAAAAAACAGGCAGCAAAGATTCACCCACACGGTCATCATACGTATTGGAATTATCAGACTAATTACGAAGCAAAATTTATGATGTTAAAAATAAGGCAGGCTTGAAAATATGTGCAGGAATCAGAAAGTGTTATATGACTAAGATTATTTGAGAAAGATTCAAATAAAATCCGTAGAAGTGAAAAAAAAAACAAAATAAAAAACAGTGACCATTATTAAAACTTATTCGATAAGTTTGGGCCCAGAATTCTTTAAAAACCATAGAAAATTAGGAAGCTGAAAAGTAAGCCAAAATAAATTGTCTAGATAGATCCCTCAAAAACTATGGGGTAGTAATAATGAAAACATGGAGGACACAAAGAGGAAGTCTAATGTGCTTTAATGAGAACCATAGACGAAGAGAAGGCCCAAGAACAGAGACAATGGGAGAAGAGACAATGAGCAAGAATTTTTCAGAAATAATTTTTTGAAATAATATTTTCCAGCCACTTGACCTCCCATAAATCATCAACATCTTATTATTAAAGCCAGCTAACTTTCTCCTTGAGTTTCCGTATCCTCTTTCCATTTGACCTCGGGCATTTCTCTAGATACAGTAGGATATATTTGCAATTGCACGGACTCCACTTACAAGATGGAAGTCTAGGGCAAATCTATCACCCATAAAAACCCTGGCCTGGCCAGGCACGGTGGCTCACACCTGTAATCCCAGAACTTTGGGAGGCCGAGGCCAGCAGATCACTTGAGGTCAGGAGTTCGAGACCAGCCTGGCAAACATGGCGAAATCCCATCTCTACTAAAAGTATAAAATTTAGCCAGGTGCGTGCCTGTAATCCCAGCTACTTGGGAAGCTGAGGCAGGATAATCCTTTGAACCTGGGAGGCAGAGGTTGCAGTGAGCCGAGATCACGTCACTGCACTCCAGCCTGGGTGACAATGTGAGACTTCATCTCAAAAGACAAAACAAAACAAAACAAAACAAAACAAAACAAAAACCATGGCCAGTGATTTGAAGTCAAAATGAATACTTTCAAAGACCCAACTGGTGCAATTCGTAACTTGAGATAAAGTAAATAAGGGGTAAATTTTGAACCATCTTTTCTAATTAAATGATTTCATCACAGGAATAACCACTCTCAGGGCTAGCAATTATCCTTCCAGGTAGCATTTTATTACAAACAAGTCATACCAAAAAAAAAAAAATTAAAATAATGATGTTTTAGAAGAAGAAAAATAATCCAAGATGAAAATGCAGAAATAAAAGCTAAAAATTGAGAAAAGAACATTAGTATTATTTGGAGAAAAGCAAGCAAATGCTGACTTGTATAGAAGCAGCCCCCAACTCCCAACTGACTGATACCAGTCTGTTGCCTATTAGGAACCTGGCTGCACAGCAGGAGGTGACCAGCGTGGCAAATGAGAGAAGCTTCATCTATGTTTACAGCCGCTCCCCATCACTGGTATTACTGCATGAGCTCCACCTCCTCTCAGATCAGCACCCTTATTAGATTCTCATGGGATCACAAACCCTATTGTGAACTGCGCATACAAGGGATCTAGGTTGTGCACTCCTTATGAGAATCTAATGCCTGATGATCTGTTACTGTTTCTCATCAACCCCAGATGGGGCTATTTAGTTGCAGGAAAACAAGCTCAGGGCTCCCACTGATTCTACATTATGGTGAGTTGTAAAATTATTTCATTATGTATTACAAAGTAAAAATAATAGAAATAAAGTGCACAAAAATGTAATATGCTTGAATTACCCCAAACCATCCCTGCTGGTCCATGGAAAATTTTCTTCCACGAAACTGGTCCCTGGTGCCAAAAAGGTTGGGGACCACTGCTGTATAGAACTTTAATAATAAGGTTTTATGTGGTTAAAATATAAAAGTATAAAACATACCAGAAACATGTAATCCTACTAGAATAAGGTACATGAAAATACAATATCCTGAGTCACTCATATTACATGACTTCAGTCTTTGGCATAAAAAAAAATAGGTCTAATAGAGAAATACCTACAAATATGTAGCAACAAAAAAATTAATATACTATAAAATCTTAAAATTCTAAAATTATTACAAGAGATAAATCAATAATCAAAAGTGTGCAAAGACAATAATGAACAACTCTAGGCCCTGTGGCTTTACCTGACCTAAATAGATGAAGATGTATGACATGTTACATGAAATAAAAGATTCAATTCTATAAATACCTCATTCTCCTCAGATTATTTATATATTCACAGCATTTCCAGCCTCTGAAATAAAAGCATAAGGCAAGAATAAATTTTTAAAAAAGCATTTCTAATCTAAATAACATTTTCTGGGTATATGAGGGAAAGTTGTTAAACTGGTTCTAAATTTACATAGAAATAAGCAAGGACAATTTTAATCAATACACCTTAAAGAACAAGATGAGAAATGTGGAGGATTCTCAATAACAGAATAAATCAGTAGAACAAACAAATGAACTATGATAAATTCATAAAAATCAAGACCATTAAAGCAAAAACAAAATAGTATATTTTAATGTAAATAAACTACAGTTACAGAAAACAACAAGAAAAGATTAAAAACACATTGCTAGGTGAAAGAACAAAAAAAAAAGACTTTTTTAAGTTTCGGGGTACACATGTAGGGTGTGCAAGTTTTGTTACGTAGGTAAATGTGTGCCATGGTGTTTTGCTGCACCTACTGACCCATCACCTAGGTATTAAGCCCAGCATGCGTTAGATATTTTTTCTGTTGCTCTCTCTCCCCTCACCCACTCTGACAGACCCTATTGTGTGTTGTTCCCCAACATGTGCCTATGTGTTCACATTGTTCAGCTCCCACTTATAAACGAGAAGATGTGGTGTTTGGTTTTCTGTTCCTGTGTTAGTTTTCTGAGGATAATGGATTCCAGCTCCATCCATGTCCCTACAAAGGACATGGTCTTGTTCCTTTTTATGGCTGCATAGTATTCCACGGTGTATATATACCACATTTTCTTTTTCTAGTCTATCATTGATGGGTATTGGGTTGATCCCATGTCTTTGCTGTTGTGATGAGTGCTGCATTGAACATATATGTGTATGTATCTTTCTAATATAATGATTATATAGAAATAGAATGATTTTTATTCCTTTGTATACCCATACTGGGTTTACCCAGTAATGGGATTGCTGAGTCAAATGATATTTCTGATTTTAGGTATTTGAGGAATCACCATACTGTCTTCCACAATGGTTGAACTAATTTAAATTCCCATCAACAGTGTAAATTGTTCCTATTTCTCCACAGCCTCCCCAATATCTGTTGTTTCTTAACTTTTTAATAATCACCATTCACCACTCTTTTTTTTTTTTTTTTTGGAGACAGAGTTTCACTCTTGCTGCCCAGGCTGGAGTGCAATGGCATGATCTTGGCTCACCACAGCCTCTGCCTCCCGGGTTCAAGTGTTCTCTTGCCTCAGCCTCCTGAGTAGCTGGGATTATCGGCATGTGCCACCACACCCAGCTAATTTTGTATTTTTATTAGAGATGAGATTTCTCCATGTTGGTCATGCTGATCTTGAACTCCTGACCTCAGGTGATCCACCCACCTCAACCTCCCAAAATGCTGGGATTACAGGCTTGAGCCACTGCGCCCAGCCAATAACCCCCATTCTTAACTGGTGTGAGATAGTACGTCATAGTGGTTTTGATTTACATTTCTCTAATGATTAGTGATGTTGAGCTTTTTAAAAAATTTTTCTGTTGGTCACATAAATGTCTTGTTTTAGAAAGTGTCTGTTTATGTCCTTTGCCCACTTTTTATTGGGGTTGTTAGCTTTCCTTGTAAATTTAAGTTCCTTGTAGATTGTGGATATTAGATCTTTGCCACATGGATAGATTGCAAAAATTTTCTCCCATTCTGTAGGTTGTCTGTTCACTCTGATGATAGTTTCCTTTGATGTACAGAAGCTCTTTAGTTAAAATAGATCACATTTGTCAAGTTTTGCTTTTGTTGCAATTTCTATTGACATTTTCATCATGAAATCTATGCCTATGCCTATGTCCTAAATGGTATTGCCTAGATTTTCTTCTAGGATTTTTATAGTTTTGAGTCTTACATTTAAGTCTTTAATCCATCTTGAGTTAATTTTTGTATAAGGTGTAAGGAAAGAGTATAGTTTCAATTTTCTGCATGTGGCTAGCCAGTTCTCCCAGCACCATTTATTAAATAGGGAATCCTTTCTCCATTGCTTGTTTTTGTCAGGTTTGTCAAAGATCAGATGGTTGAGATGTGCGGTCTTATTTATGAGTTCTCTATTCTG
This sequence comes from Pongo abelii, assembly GCF_028885655.2. Taxonomy (NCBI): domain Eukaryota; kingdom Metazoa; phylum Chordata; class Mammalia; order Primates; family Hominidae; genus Pongo; species Pongo abelii. Next base: position 90,574,465 of record NC_071999.2, on the reverse strand, counting down.
TTCCATTGGTCTGTGTGTCTGTTTTGTACCAATACCATGCTGTTTTGGTTACTGTAGTCTTGTATTATAGTTTGAAGTCCAGTAGTGTGATGCCTTCAGCTTTGTTCTTTTTGCTAAGGATTGTCTTGGCTATTTGGGCTCTTTTTTAGTTCCATATGAATTTTTAAATAGATTTTCGAATTCTGTGAAGAATGTCAATAGTAGTTTAATGGGAATAGCATTGAATCTATAAATTGCTTTGGGCAATATGGCCATTTTCACAATATTAATTATTCCTATACATGAGGATGGAATGTTTTTCCATTTGTTTGTGTCCCCCCTGATGTCCTTGGGCAGTGGTTTGTAGTCCCCCTGAAAGAGGTCCGTCACTTCCCTTGTTAGCTGTATTCCTAGGTATTTTATTCTCTTTGTAGCAATTGTGAATGGGAGTTAATTCATGATTTGGCTCCTTGCTTCTCTGTTGTTGGTGTATAGGAATGCTTGTGATTTTTGCACATCGATTTTGTATTCTGAGACTTTGCTGAAGGTGCTTATCAGCTTACAAACCTTTTGGGCTGAGACAATGGGGTTTTCTAAATATAAGATAATGTCATCTGCAAACAAAGACAATTTGGCTTCCACTCTTCCTATCTGAATATCCTTTCTTTCTTTCTCTTGCCTGATTGCCCCGGCCAGTACTTCTGATACTATGTTGAATAGGAGTGGTCAGAGAGGGCATCCTTGTGCCAGTTTTCAAGCAGAATGGTTTCCAGCTTTTGCCCATTCAGTATGATATTGACTGTAGATTTGTCATATATACTCTTATTATTTTAAATATACTCTTATTATTTTAAGGTATGTTCCTTCAATACCTAGTTTATTGAGAGTTTTTAACATGAAGCTATGTTGAATTTTATTGAAGGCCTTTTGTATGTCTATTGAGATAATTGGGTTTTGTCTTCAGTTCTGTTTATGTAATGAATTACATTTATTGACTTGCAAATATTGAAGCAGCCTTGCAACCTGGGGATGAAGCCAACTTGATTGTGGTGGATAAGCTTTTGGATGTGCTGCTGGATTCAGTTTGCCAGTATTTAATTGAGGATTTTTGCATCGATGTTCATCAGATATAGTGGCCTGAAGTTTTCTTTTTTTGTTGTATCTCTGCCAGATTTTGGCATCAGGATGATGCTGGCCTCATAATACGAGTTAGGGAGGAATCTCTCCTTTTAAATTGTTTGGAATAGTTTCAGAAGAAATGGTACTAGCTACTCCTTGTACCTCTGGTAGAATTAATCTGTAAATCCTTCTAGTTCTGGGATTTTTTTTTGGTTTTGATTGGTAGGCTATTTATTACTGCCTCAATTTCAGAATTCATTATTGGTCTATTCAGGGATTCAGCTTCTTTCTGGTTCAGTCTTGGGAAGGTGTATGTGTCAGGAATTTATCCATTGCTTCTAGATTTTCTAGTCTATTTGCAGAGAGGTGTTCATAGTATTCTCTGATGGTTGTTTGTGTATCAGTGAGGTCAGTGGTGATGCCCCCTTTACCATTTTTAATTGCCTATTTGATTCTTCTCTCTTTTCTTCATTAGTCTAGATAGTAGTCTATTTTATTTTATTTTTTTCAAAAAACAGCTCCTGGATATGTTGATTTGTTTAAGGGTTTTTGATGTCTTGAATCTCCTTCAGTTCTGCTCTGACCTTGGTTATTTCTTGTCTTCTGCTAGCTTTGGGGATTTTTTTGCTCTTGGTTTTCTAGTTTGTTTAGTTGAGATGTTAGGATATTGATTTGTGATCTTTCTAGCTTTTTGATGTGGACATATACTATTATAAATTTCCCTCTTAACACTCCTTTAGCTGTGTCCCAGAGATTCTGGCACATTGTCTCTTTGTCCTCATTAGTTTCAAAGAACTTCTTGATTTCTGCCTTAATTTCATTATTTACCCAGGAGTCCTTCAGAAGCAAGTTGTTCAATTTCCATGTAGTTGTGTGGTTTTGAGTGAGTTTCTTAATCTTGAGTTCTAATTTTATTGTGCTGTGGTCTGAGAGACTGTTTGCTATGATTTCAGTTCTTTTGCATTTGCTGAAGAGTGTATTACTTCCAACTATGTGATCAGTTTGGAGTAAGTGCCATGTGGTACCAATAAGAATTTATATCCTGCTGTTTTGGGGTGGACAGTTCTGCAGATATCTGTCAGGTCCACTTGATCCAGAGCTGAGATCAAGTCCTGAATATCTTTGTTAATTTTTTGTCTTGATAATCTATCTAATATTGACAGTGGGGTGTTAAAGTCTCCCAATATTATTACGTGGAAGTCTAAGTCTCTTTGTAGGTCTCTAAGAACTTGTTTTATGAATCTGGGTGCTCCTGTATTAGGTGCATATATATTTAGGATAGCTAGCTCTTCTTGTTGAATTGAACCCTTTACCATTATGTAATGCCCTTCTTTGTCTTTTTTCATCTTAGTTGGTTTAAAGTCTGTTGTCATAAACTTTGATTGCAACCTCTGCTTTTTTCTGTTTTCTATTTGCTTGGTAAATTTTCCTCCATCCCTTTATTTTGAGCCTATGTGTGTCTTTACACATGAGATGGGTCCCTTGAATACAGCATACCAATGGGTCTTGACTCATTAATCCAGCTTGCTGTCCTGTGTCTTTTTTTTTTTTTTTTTTTTTTTTTTTTGAGACGGAGTCTCACTCTGTCACGAGGCTGGAGTGCAATGGCATAATCTTGGCTTACTGCAACCTCCACCTCTGGGGTTCAAGAAATTCCCCTGCCTCAGCCTTAGCTGGCAGTATAGGCATGTGCCACCACACCTGGCTAATTTTATATATATATACATATGTGTATATATATATATATTTATATATGTATATATATATTTATATATGTATATATATATTTATATATGTGTATATATATATTTATATATGTATATATATATTTATATATGTATATATGTATATATATTTATATATGTATATATATTTATATATTTATATATGTATATATATTTATATATATTTATATATGTGTATATATATTTATATATTTATATATGTATATATATATTTATATATGTATATATATTTATATATGTATATATATATTTATATATGTGTATATATATATTTAAATATATGTGTGTGTATATATATATGTGTGTGTATATATATGTGTGTGTGTGTACATATATATATCTATATTTATATATTTTAGTAGATATGGGGTTTCACCATATTGGCCAGAATGGTCTCGATCTCCTGACCTCATGATCCACCCTCCTCAGTCTCCCAAAGTGCTGAGATTACAGGCGTGAAACACCTCACCCGGCCCTGTTCTGTCTTTTAATTGGGACATTTTGTCCATTTACATTTAAGGCTGATATTGTTGTGTGTGAATTTGATCCTGTCATCATGATGCTAGCTGGCAATTTTGCAGACTTGTTAATGTCGTTGCTTCATAGTGTCATTGGTCTGTGTACTTCAGTGTGTTTTTGTAGTGGCTGGTAAGTTTTTCCTTTCCATTTTTAGTGCTTCCTTCAGGAGCTCTTGCAAGGCAGGCCTGGTGGTAATGAATTATCTCAACATTTGCTTCTTTGAAAAAAATGTATTTCTCCTTTCCTTATGAAGTGTGGTTTTGCCAAATATGAAATTCTAGGTTGGAAATTATTTTCTTTAAGAATGTTGAATATTGGTCCCCAGTCTCTTCTGGATTGAAGGGTCTCTGCTGAGAGATCTGCTGTTAGTCTGATGGGCTTCCCTTTGAAGGTGACCTGGCCTTTCTCCCTAGCTGCCCTTAACATTTTTTTCCTTCATCTCGACTTTAGAGAATCTGATAATTATGTGTCTTAGGGTTGATCTTCTCATAGAGTATTTTGCTGGGATTCTCTGAATTTCCTGAATTTGAATGTTTGCCTGTCTTGCTAGGTTGTAGAAGTTCTCCTGGATAATATTCTGAAGTATGTTTTCCAACTTGATTCCATGCTCCCCATCTATTTTGGGTACCTCCCATCAGCTGTAACTTTGGTCTTTTTGCATAATCCCATAGTTATCAGAGGTTTTCTTCATTCATTTTTTTTCTTTTTTCTCTAATCTTGTCTGCCTGTCTTATATTTCAGCAAGATAGCTTCAAGCTCTGAGATTCCTTTCTCTGCTTGGGCTATTCAGCTATTGATACTTGTGGTTGCATTGTTATGCTCTTGTGTTGTGTTTTTCTCTCCATCAGGTTATTTGTGCTCCTCTCTAAACTAGTTATTCTGGTTAACTGCTTCTGTAAAGTTTTATCATGGTTCTTAGCTTCTTTGCATTGGGTAGAACATACACCTTTAGATCAGTGAAGTTCATTATTACCCACCTTCTGAAACCTACTTCTGCTGATTAATCCATCACAGCCTCAGCTCAGTTCTATGCCCTTGCTAGAGAAGAGTTGCAATTATTTGGAGAAGAGGCACCCTGGCTTTTTGAGTTTTAACCATTTTTGTTCTGATTCTTTCTCATCTTTGTGAGCTTATCTACCTTCAATCTTTGAAGCTGATGACATTTGGGTGGGGATTATGTGGGGTCTTTGTTGTTGCTTTCTGTTTATTTTTCTTTTAACAGTTAGGACCCTCTTCTGTAAGGATGCTGTGGTTTGCTGGGGGTCCACTCCAGACCCTATTTGCCCGGGTTTCTTAACAAAGTACTCTAGCTTCCCCTTGGTGGAGCATATGCACTGCACTGTGGGGAATCCCACTTATCTGGACTGCCTGGCCTCTTCAGGGCCAATAGGCAGCAAAGACTAAGTTTGCTGAGTTGGGGCTCTGTCCCATGGAGATAACAGTTCTATCCATAAACCCCTCACTGGAGTTGCTCCAGGCCCGCTCTGTGAGGGGGAATGGATCTAGGTCCCACCTAAGAAGCAGTCTGGCCATAATCTGCCACAGCCACTGTGCTGCACTGTGGGAAATCCCTCCCTATCCATACTGCCCTGTCTGCCCAGCACTGGCAGGGGAAAATGGCCAACTGGAGCCACAGTGATGGCAGCTGCTTCTTCTGCCAGGAACACAGTCATCTTAGACAGTCTCCAGTCTACTGCTACTGGCTGCAACCTGAGCAGCTGCCAAGTCTCACAGCTCTGCACTTGGGATCCATGGCCCTGGTGGCTTGGGCTCACAAGAGAATCTCCTGTTCCAAGGGTTGCACAGATGTGTGGAGAAAGCATGGTTTCCTGGACAGGGTGGCACAATCGCTCACTGCCTCTCTTGGCTGGTGGTGGTAGCTCCCCTTGCCCCATGTCACTCCCTGGTGGGCTTTCACTCTACCCTATTTTTCCTTGCCTTTTGTGGGTTGCTGCAAGTGCCTAGAACCTGGATACCTCAGCTGGAGGTATGGGATTCACTTGCCATTTTTGTTCTTCTCAGTGGGAGCTGCCAGTGGCAGCTGCTTCTAGTCAGCTATCTTGGCCTCTTCCCCTGAAAAAATACTTTCTGTATGTGTAATGTTCAATATCAGACAAAACTAAATTATAGTGTTTATAAATGTATACATAAAAATACAAAGACAACTAAGAAAACAAATATCACGGAAGTCAATATAGTGATGATTACAATAGAGAAGTTTGTGACTGGGAAAAACATGAAATGTGGGAAAGGACTATAAGTTACGGGTGATACTTTGTTATTTCTTGATCAGGGCAGTATTTAAACAGGTGTTCACATTATGATTATTAATCAAGCAATGCATGGACATTTTATGTTCTTTTTTATGTGTATAAAACTTCATTTAAATAATGTGATCCAGGTTAATGTCTTCTTTTTATTATTCTTCTTATTCTATTTAAGTATAATCCTTCTTGAATAAATTAATGTTTCACTACTGTTAGCATTATCATGTATTTTAACTATAATTTATTTATTTATTTTGAGATGCAGTTTCACTCTTGTTGCCCAGGATGGAGTGCAATGGTGTGGTCCCGGCTCAATGCAACCTTTGCCTCCTGGGTTCAAGCAATTCTCCTGCCTCAGCCTCCCTAGTAGCTGGCATTACAGGCATGTGCCACCACGCCTGGCCACCACGCCCGGCTGATTTTTTTTTTTTGTATTTTTAGTAGAGACAGAGTTTCTCCATGCTGGTCAGGCTGGTTTCAAACTCCCAACCTCAGGTAATTCGCTGGCCTAGGCTTCCCAAAGTGCTGGGATTACAGGTGTGAGCCACCCTGCCCAGCTTACCTAGAAAGAGAACATTACAGCATGAAATTCATAGAGAATCACTGCAGAGCACTAAGACCTCAATTTTTCAGTGGGTGTTTTGTGTGTAAAACAATACCCAAAGGCAGAAAGAAGCAGAATGTATTTTCGAGTAGTCATGAAGATAGTGACTTTGAAACATATGTCAGTAATATTTTGAGAACTGAGAAAAATACAGATGGTGACTACATATGTATAAAATTGATATTGTAAAAGTGTTATACATATGAAGATAAAATATACCCTAAATTTAAAAAAACCCTCCAAATCTAAATTAAAAGTTTGTATTTAAAGAGTAGTTTGAACAAATATTAATACAGTTATTCTTTTCTTAATATGATTAATCTCTTGTTTCTAATTCCAATAAAGATATAATTAAAAAAATCCCTCAAAGCTGAACACATGGATTTTTCTCAATTTAGAGATCATAGCACTTTCATATCTTAGTTCTAATGCTTTTTTTCAGTGAGCACGATAGACATATTAAAATACATAGTAAATCATTTAAACATTACTTTAGCATCTATAACCACAACATTTACATAGACCACATGAAAACACACATATCATATCTTTCCCATTTTATAAATGATGAAACCAGTTCAGGTATATTAGCCAGTCACTGACTCTGATCTCAAAGGTAGCATGTGTAATCCTAGAACAAAAACTAAAGCTGACTGTTGCGTAACTTACACATGATTAAGAAGTAGTGCTTTGAAATTAGACCTAAGTATTTTCTAAAACCTAGTACATTAACAAATAAAACAGATCTTTTTTCAGATAACCTATATTCTATATTCTACCTTAAATCGTGTATAAGGAAATAAATCACAAGTAGGGTCTGTTTCAACAGAAAGAAAAAAAAGAGGAGGAGCAGCTTTAAGCCACAGTCACTGGCTAAACAGGCATTGCTGAAGACTGATGGACCTCAACCAATGAAGCAGGAGTGGAAGGCCATGATGAACCTAAAGAGGGTAACTAAACAGAGTAGAACTTTGGGAGAAAGAAGTGACAATAAGTGCTAAAATAGAAATACATTTTCCAGTTTTCCAATTGGATATGTAGCAAAGAATTACCCAAAGCCAAAATTCACTCCTGATTCCTTGACATGTTGTGAAAAAACTCCTCTATAAGTCTACATAGTGTGAGGGTGAGGGCTGGATTTGTAGTTTACCCAGGAACCCCAACAAATACTTTCTGAAATGAGGACTTCATTGTGTTTCTTAACAGAAGTAAGCTGTCTTGTAAAGGAAATGGACCATTTCCATCCATGATTCTGGGGTACTTTTTTTCTGACTTTTATTAGCTCCCACATTTAGAGTAAAAGAAACTTTCAGTTCATTGAAACACTATCCTAAGTGTTTGTCCCTCATCATTCCTTAAACTGTCTTCTTCCAATATATTTCCAAACCATCATTTGCATTCTTTCTAAAATTATATCTATAACAGAAGTTAGTTAAGTTTTATCTCCTTAAAAAAGCTCAGTGTGTTCAACTGATTATGAGATAAAATTTATAATCCTTAACATCACCATATTTTTCTGTTAGGATTTTATCTACCATTATATTTTCTCATTGTTTTGATCTGTAAATAAATTAATACAAGTGTATATTTTGCCACCCCTATACCAACCAAACACAAACCCCTGGCACAAGTTAGGTATGGTAAACCTCAAACGACTCAATGCACTCTCTTACATTGCTTAAGTGTATATATGTTTGATTACCCTGTTAAAGAAACAGACAGTACTCTTTGGACTTACTTATTGTCAGGATATCTTCTTTGGAAAATTGGCGATGATATGTTTGTTTGTTGTATACTTCACATTCTTGTTTCCTGTTCATTTAAATATTTGTTTCCTGGTGACCAACTTAAATATCCATTATTTATTTTGGAAGAAGAAAAACAACTAAATCATTTGCTCAAGCTTATGTGAAAATGTTGCAAAATGAGAAAAATGTTGAAATGAATGTTAGTGAGAGAACCATGATGCTTAATTTTATTATGTGACAGATAGAAAATAAGTCAACATTTAGTTTTCTTCCAATAATGTTCACTAAGGAAACTCTTCAGTAAACTTTAGATACATGTTACATTAATTACAGAGCAGGATGGTAGAGTAGAAAAATGGTGGTTGCAGTGTATCAGCTATTGTTTGGTCAACTTAGGTTTAGCAAAGTTTTGGTAAGGAGGAAGAGTTGGAGACAATTCTTCAAGGGTCACAGTGAAATATTTTTAGTCTTTCAGGGACTTTTACATTCATTGCTCTTTACCCGCATTCACCTCTGCAAAAACGTCATCATGCCTAATGTCAAGAGTTCCAATTGTCATCTTTATCCAGGTTTCCAAATCAAAAGAGGTCCATGATTATAGGAAATCCTTGAGTTTCAGGTGGATCATCAGTTTCTGGTTGCTTTTGCTTTGCTTTGTTTTGTTTTCTGGTAAATTCATTCATTAGGTAGTGGCTATATAGAAGCACTTGGGCTCTAGACAAGATACAATGTAGAATTGTAATGTCAAGAAACACAAGAAGTAGCTTATTAATAGGCCTTGATGTATTCTCTTTACCAACACTGACTTTTTTTAACCCTAGCCCGAAAAAAAACTTCCATCTCAACTTTTCAATTTGCAAAGGGGCACAGTGGCCAGTTTCCAAGTTTACTTATCTTTCTGTTTTATCTTAGTAACAAGGATTAGCTTTTGTAAACAAAAACAATGGAAACAAGGAGAAATGTCTCAATTTTTTCATTTTTGATAATTAAAAACCTCTAATTATAATCTTTAGAAAATGACTAAAGATAACCATTTCAAAAGGATGAGAAGAAAAGAGAGAAGAAAGAGAAAACAAAGGGTGAAATAACCAGTGGCTCCTGGCATTCAGCCTCTAGGTCTGGAAATCTCAGAAGTCTAAAAATCTGATATTTGATCCAAGTTTCTTGGAAACGCTGAATTCTTTATGATGCTGTCTGCTTCTAAAGAATTATAAGAGTCTCAGTTTTATATCTCCAAGCATTTAGTACACTGAGGTCATGGGAGTGTGTTGCTTTATGAATTTCAAAAGGTAAATACAGAAATCTGTGCTTTTAGACATAAATATGAAATTAGTAGTAACTCATATAGTCAATTCCAGTTAGGTTCAAGAGCATTTGTAGGTTGTTTCCAACATTTTCTCTGTGGTTTTCCTTTGGTAAAGCTGCCTGGATCTGTTGATTACAAACTTTTTGTTTTGTATATTGCAATAAACCTAAGATGACAATCAGTTACTGGAGGTGTAAATGTTAGCCTCACTGGCTAAGGGCTTATAGAATGATAACCTATGATTTCCAGTAAGTGAATTTCTGATAGCCAAGGCAGCAAAGGATAATATCTAGGTCATGACATTTAACCATTCAAATAATTTTCCAACCTTTATTTATCATTTTATTTTTCATTTTTGATAGAGTATGATGAATGTAATAGAGTTCCTTGATGCTGAGCAGTATCATGAACAGCTATTGGATTGAAATCTCTGTAAAATCGGTATTTTGGTATTTCTATCTCTGGATAAAGATGTTGATAACTGGATAATGATGTTGATAACAGCCTAAGTTGAAAATCCAAAGCCTAGAATGGTGATTGTTGTTTTTGTTTGTTTGTTTGATTTTATTTTCTCTTTGTTAATGTAGTTGCCATTTAGCAGAGAAAAACTTTTGGCCATCCATAAAATGGACAATAGTAAAAATATATTCGTATCCATTTCAAGGAGGAAATTGGATGAACTCCATTTCTAAATACTCAAATAGACTTTAAGGCTTTGGTTTCTGCCTATACCTACCTTTGCAGATGTGCTTGAATTATAATTTTTACAGACAGAACAAGTGCCAGAAACATCTCAGTGGCTTTGAGTAAAACTGTCCTACTAATTATAATTGTTTTAAAATTTCAGTTGATTTATCTTTGCTATGATGATCAAAATTAATAGTTATGTTAATAAATAATGTTAGTTATGATAATAGTTGTATTATGTTAATATTTTAATAAATTATGTTATATTTATTTCAATAAATCGTCTTAATTAATGGTATTACATTATTATAATCACTGATTATTGTGGGAGGAAAATATTTTATAAACAGAATGACATGAACAAGTTTCTGTAACAATTGGATTCATATTAGAAAACAAATTCTGCTTTGTCACTTGTTTTGCCTGGTAGTCTAATATTTTAAAATTTATAAACAACAATTTTACAGACAGTCATTGTGCCAGACTTTCTGCTTGTACATGAGTGTATTTTAATCGTAGGGTTTCAATATATCTTTTGTGGGAACATAATTTAATCCATAACAGTCCACTCTCTGGCCCCACAAAATTCATGTCCTTCCCACATGCAAAATATGTTCACCCCATCTTGACATCCCCAAAAGTTTTAACCTACTCCAGCATCAACTCTAAGTCCAAATCTCATCTATGTATAATCAGCTAAAAACGTCCCAAATCTTATCATCAAATAATCTAAATCAGTTATGGGTGAGACTTTGGTTATGTTTTATCCTGCAGCAACACTCTTTTTAATCTGTGGGTCTGTGTAACCAGAAAACAAGTAATATGCTTACACAATGCAATGGTGGCAAAGTCATAGGATAGACCTTCCCATTTTATAATTGAAAAATAGGAGAAAAAGGGGTCTCAGGTCCCAAGCAAGTCCAAAAACAAGTAGGGCAAATTTCATTAAATTCCAAGGCTTCAGACTAAGCCTCTGTGGCCCAGTGCTTTGTCCCCTTGGCCCTCTTGGGCCATCTGAGAGGCAACTGTAGCCTCCTGCCCAAGGATGTTCTATCAGTTCAGGCCTCTGCATCCATGGTCCTGCCATCAGAATCATTCCTCATTAATTTCATCCCATCTCTATCACTCTCAGTCCAAATGATAGGGACAGGAGCCAGATAAATTTTAGGCAGAAAAGGGATGAGTCTTTGGTGAAAACCCCACCCTCAAGCTAAAAAGCCTGAAACTGCAGCCCAAAATGAGAACTTATATCCTTGTTTTCCTGCTTGAATGTTGCCTTTTACTAAACCATTCATGGGCCTGTCCCACCTCACCCTGTGTCTATAAAGACCCCAGACTCAGCCAGCAGAGAAGAAAAGCAGATGGATGTAGGGACTATGGCTGGACATTGGAGAGAAGTGGCTCGACTTCAGAGGAACAGCTTGACAGCATAACTTTGGAGAAGAATCCAGCTAGAGAAGGCTGGGCTTCAGGGGAAGATTACCTTTCTGCCCCATCCCCTTTTCAGCTTCCCTTCCAGCTGAGAATCACTTTCATTGGCAATAAAATCTCCCACATTTGCTATTCTTCAATTTGTTTGGGCAACCTCATTTTTCCTGGACATCAGACAAGAGCTTGGCAGCCATAAGCATGGATGCAAAGGGCCTACAGAGATGTTAACACTTAAACTGTTCGTGGATGGCAGAGCTAAAAGAGCACTGTAACACACCCTCTGGGGCTTTGGGAGTCACAGGCATGCTGTCTGAACAGGGCCTGCATGGAGTTTGCTCCTGCCAGTGCCCAAAAGTGCTCGCTTGGGTTCCTGCACCCACTCACCTGCATGCTCCCTCCCACAAGGGGTGGAATGCAGCAGTCCGAGTGAGTAGAGTTCGATCCCACAGGCACCAAAATGGGCAGCCAGTTCCAGTGTTCATGCACTCCAGTTCCCTCCTCATTTGCTTGTGTGGTCTCTCTCGTGAGGGGTTGAGAGCAGCAGGCTGAGTAAACAAGGCAATGCTGTTGTGAGTCCTGCAAAGGGGTCAAGCAAATACCCTGCTTCACAAGCTGGGACTGTTTCTGCTGGTATAATTCTTAAAGAACCTTTTCAGTGTCCTGAATAATTCACTGGAATCTAAACATTAAACAAGATGATCTACATACCCTTTCTGGAAAATCACATCTCTTTTCCTGTATCTTGCTGAGTGATTTGGTTGGATACATGAGTAATTGTACTAATCAGAGTTCTACAGAGGGACAGAAATAATAGGATATATGTATATATGAAAGGGAGTTTATTGAGGAGAATTGATTCACACAATCACAAGGTAAAGTCCCATGATAGGCCCTCTGCAAGCCGAGGAGCAAGGAAGCCAGTAGTGGCTCAGTCTAAGTCCCAAAGCTTCAAAAGTAGGGAAGCCGACAGTGCAGCCTTCAGTTTGTGGCCAAAGGCCTGAGAATCCCTGGAAAACCACTGGTGTAAGTCCAAGAGTCCAAAGGCTGAAGAACTTGGAGTCTGATGTTTGAGGGCAAAAAGCATCCAGCACAGGAGAAAGATGGAGGCTGGGAGACTCAATAAGCCAGCTTATTCCACTTTCTTCCACCTGCTTCTTCTAGCCAGGCTGGCAGCAAATTGGATGGTGCTCACCCACATTGAGGGTGGGTCTTCCTCTCTAAGTTCACTGATTCAAAATGTTAATATCCTCTGGCAACACCCTCACAGACATGCCCAGAAACCATACTTTGCATCATTCAATCCAATCAAGTTGAGATTTAATATTACCCATCACAGTAAAGTACTCAATTTCTTCAGCACATGGTTGTCTAGACAGACTCCTGGTCCTGTTTCTATACCATGCTATCAGGATAGGATGAGAATTTTCCAGGTCATCAAGTGCTGTTTCCTTTTTGTTTAACAGTTTATTCTTCAACTTGTATATTTCCTCTTGCATTTTACTATAAGCAGCAAAAAGAAACCAGACCATATATTCCACACTTTGCTCAGATATATCATTACTAAATATTCAAGTTTATCCCTTACAAATTGTACCTTCCTCAAAATAGTACAAAATAATTCAGTGAAGTCATCTGTCACTTTATAAAAAGAATTGCCTTTTCTTCAGTTTCTAATATCATGTTCCTTATTTTCATCTCAGACTTCACGAGAAGTAGCCTTACTGTTCATATTTATGGTAATATTTTCTAACATGATAGGAAATTTCTATGTAGTTCTCCTGACTTATCTCTGATTTTTCACTAGAATGTTCTTTAATGAGCATTATTTCTACCAACAATCTCTTCAAGTGAGTCTATGCATATTTTTTTTAAATCAAGAGCCTCAAAACTCTTTCAGCGTTTACCCATTACCCAATTCCAGAGCCATCGTCACATTATTTAAAAATTTCTTGTAGCAATACCCCAATCCCATCACCAAAATCTATTCATGTCCTGGGGCTATCATAGCACACATGCTGCTTAAACCAATAGAAATGTATTTTCTTACAGTTCCCAAGGCTAGAAGTGTGAAATTGAATTGGCATTTACCCACCTCCTCCCTAGAAGGGAGGATCCCTCGTGTCTCGTCTGGCTTCTGGTGGTCCCAGGTATTCCTTGGTTCCTGGCAATTTAACTCCAAAATCTACCTCTGTTCACATCATCATCTTGCCTCTCCATCTGTGTTCAAATATCTTTCTTCTTATTAGGACACAAATCATATTAAATTAAGGACCCACTTCACTACAATACAACTTCATCTGAACTTAACTGAACTTATGTCTGCAGCGACCCTATTCCTATATAAGTTCACAATCTGAGATACCTGAAATTAGGAATGTAAGAGGTCTTTTTGCAGGACACAATTTAACACACAATAATCTGATTTTATTCTGGGGGTCTGGAATTTTGATAACCATTCATGTATGTGCAGACAAAGAATCCCTATGTAACCGGTTCCTCAAAAACAAACAACAAACAGAAAACCACCTGGACTTTGAATTTCAAGTGAGTCCCCCTCAGCAGAAGCACTGGGAACATGTTGCTGCATTTCACTGCTGGGAAATGGAGAGCGTTTTGTGCGAGTCAACTCCCTCATCCCGAGAGGGTGAGTTTTGGAAGTCTGCACCTGGATTTCTCCAGACTCCATCTGATGTGCCTTTTCCTTTGATGACCCTACTGTGTATCATTTTACTGTGATAAACCATACCCATGACCACAACTCTCTCTGCATCGAGGGTGCCTTTCTACCAAATCACTGAGGATGTGGGTGGCCATGCAACCCCTACAGTATATACGGGATTAGCTAGGGGCCAAAATCCTGTGTGATCTTTCAGGCTGGACCACAGGCAATGACAAAGGATTTACTTGTCAGTCCTCGTGAGAGAGAGCTGTCTTCCCAACACCAGACTTGCAGTCTCAAAGGGATAAGCAGCCAAAGATATCACTTTCTCTTTTCTCCCTCCCCACTGTCCCACTCTACTCCCACCTCTACTGGCCATGTTCATATATATATTTTCATCTCTAGCCCAGGATTCTCCCTTTGCATGTCTTATCTGGGGCCCCATTTGAGAATCTCCTATGGCAAGAGGAGTAGAAAACTATCGTGACCAAGAGCTTGCTCTCTGCTTTGACTGAGTTTGCTCCTACCTGGTACCCATTCCCTCTCCCTGGCCCCACAGGTCTCCATAAGATGACAGGAGCTTCTTGTTCACTGCTGCTTAGTGAGATGTTTTTCCACCTTCATCAAATGTTACCTGAGTGACTCTAGCCTGATATTTTTCCATTGGAAAAAATAAAACATTAGAGGACAGCACTTTTCTTTTTCTTTGCCTTTTGCCTGCATTATTGCAGTATTTGAATAATGACTTGATTGTTATTTTCAGTTTGACTTTTGTCCTAATTGGCCACCTTGAGAGTTAGCAGCTTGACAACTACCTTAGAGTACTCTCACTGTCAGGTTCAGTCTTGCTAGCAGGGAAGAAAGGATTTCACTTTGTTCCTCTATAAAAAGATAGAAATATGCTACAAAACAAAGTTTAAGAAAGAAACTAGACCCTTCCACATATTCTCAATCTTTTAAATTAAAAATCTTTCTCCCAATTCTCCATGCAACAGCTCTCCCTCTGTGTTTTATTTAACTGTTTGCTTCAACTACCACAACCTTTGTTTAATATTTTATCAAAATTAAACACATTCTAAAAGGCTGTATATTAAATTCTGCACCATTCAATATGCTTTCTCGGTCCTCTAGTTAATGTTAACTACATTTACTTTTTTTCTTAATAAGAGTGATCTCAATGTATGTTTTAGAAGTTTTTTTTTAATATAATCATTTTTGTTTTCATTCATGTATAATATAGGCATGTGTGTGTGTGTGTGTGTGCATACATGCTTGAGAACAAGATATTACAAATAATAAACACAAGAGGACATATAGAGACATTTTTATATGTAAGTATATATATACATACATACACTTTTTCACAGGCCCCTCTCAGGGCAAACCCATTCCAGGACTCTCTGCCCTTTGCAAAGAAAAAAAAACTCTTCCCGAGGCTCTCAGAGGCTTCTCTAGGTCAGTTGTGTTACTGCAAGATTCATATTTTTAAATAATTAAGATTTATATGTTGAAGGAAAGAAAATACAAGATTGAATACCTCAAGTGAGAATAGGAAATAATCAAATATTGCATGCCAGATCTGAAGAATAACTACACTCAAATTCTAGAACTGAAAAGTATGATTATTACAATTTAAAACTCAATGAGTAGATGAAACACCAGATTAGATAAGTAATGAGAAATTGGTGAATTGAAGAACAGGTGAGAAGGAATAAGAAATGAAGATGAGAAAACGCCTAAAATACATTTAAATTAGAATAAAAAGAGAATGGGACGGTGGTCTTATTTAAACAGATAACTACTGATAATTTTTTAAAAATTATGAACTACATAAATTACACATATTCAAAATCCCCTCAAAACCTCAGGAAAATTAAAATGTAAAATTGAATTTACATATATTATAAAACAAAACAGAGTAATTTATAAACTAGCCAGCAAGATGGGAGAAGGGGTATAGTTTACGTTCAAAGAAGAAACAATCACATTTTATAATTGAGAATGAAAGTTGAATTTTATACAAAACTTTTGGAAGCTGAAGGTGATTGAATGATATATTCACAGAAATAGAATGCCAAGAGAAGGTGGTGAGGATATTCTGCCCAAGTACAGGCAATAACTGTGTTCACTGTCTGTAATGAATTTAAAGCTATCACAAAACTGAATAAAAGCCAATCTGCTTTTTATTATCACCATACACTGGAAATTCTAAAAATTGTCAATGATAAAACATACCTTCCTGCCTAAGTTAACTATTTTCACTCTCCCCACACTTACATAGAGCTGATGAATAATAGGTGTCAATTTAAAATTCTATGCTCCGTAAAAGTACTCCTTAAGAAAGGAAGTCTATCGTTTGCAGTGGCTCATGCCTGTAATCCCAACACTTTGGGAGCATGAGGTGGATGAATTCCTTGAAGCCAGGAGTTTGACACTTGCCTTGGCAACACAATGAAGGCTCATCTCTAAAAAATATTAAAAAGTACCCAAGGGTCATTGCATGTGCCTGTAGTCCTAGCTACTTGGGAAATTGAGGTGGGAGGATTGCTTGAGGCCAGGAGCTCATGGCTGCAGTGAGCCCTGATTGTACCACTGCACTCCAGCCTGGAAAACAGAGTAAGATACAATCTCTAAGAAGAAAAAAAAAGAGAGCAAGAGAGAATGTAGGTGAGCCCCATGAACCACTAGGCGTTTTTGGATATTGACCTTATTTCCTGTGAAATTGCTAACCTCACTTAATTCTGGTAGCTTTTTTGATAAATTCTATAATCTTTTCTGCAAAATAGGACAGTTTTTCTTTTCTCATAATGCCTTTCATTTATTTTCTTTGTCTTACTGCCCTTGCTAAATATTGCTTCTGTAAAATGTTGAAGAGAAATGACATATTGAAATCCTTAATTATACCCTGATCTTAGGTGGAAAATATTCAGTACTGTACTACTAAATAGAGTGTTAGTTGTAAGAGTTTCACAGTTGCTTTTTATCTATTTGAGAAAGATTCCTTCCAAGAATGCCTATCAAAAAACAAAACAAAATCTGACAATATCAAATATTGGCAAGGATGTAGTAGTTGCACATTTATTGAGGAAGAGTAAATTGATATAGCCTTTTTAGGAAATTGTTTGGAATCATTTGGTGACATTGAAAACAAGAAAGCCAGGTGTGGTGGCATGGGTATGCAGCCCTAACTAATCAACAGGCTGAGTGGGAGGATCACTTGAGCCCAGAAGGTAGACGTGCAGTGACCTATGATCATGACTGCACTCCAGTCTGGGTGATAGAGTGAGACTACATCTCTTAAAAAAAAAAAAAAGAAACAATTTCCAAATCAAATTGTATGCACATATGTACTAAAAGATATATATGACAATATTGATAGCAACATTATTTGTAAAAGACCCAAACCTGAAAACTAAAATATTGGTCCAAAGTTGTTAATCAGAGCATGTTTCCTCAATAGGGTAATGTAAAGAAATTAAAATGGCATAACTAGAGCTACAGTCATCAACACGAGTGAATCTTACAAATCTTACAAACATAATGTTGAACAAATGAAACAAAACCTCAAAGGCTATATTTAATAAGCTCAATTTGTGTAAAATTCCCTCTAAGAACAGGCACGAGACAAGGATGCCCACTTTTACTACTCTTATTCAACCTATAAGAGTACTGGAAGTCCTTGCCAGAACAATCAGGTAAGAGGACAAAATGAAAGGCTTCAAAATTGGAAAATAGGAATTCAGGAATTCAGTTCTTCTTGTTTACTGGTGATAAGATCTTATACCTAGAAAACTCCAAAGACTCCATTGAAAAAAAATCTTAGATTTCATAAATGAATTCAGGGAAGTCTCAGGATACAAAATTAATGTACAGAAATTAGGATTTTTGTATATATAGAAATAATGATCTTGCTGAGTACCACATCAAGAAGAAAATCCCATGAACAATGCTACAAAAAAAAAAACAAAACACAATAAAAACACTAGAAATATACTTAACCATGGAGGTGAAAAATCTTTATAAGGAGAACTACAAAATAAGATGAAAGGAACTGCAGATGACACAAACAAATAAAAGAACATCTCAAGATGCTCATGGATGGGAAGAATCGATATCATTAAAATCATGATACTACACTTTCAGTGGAATTTCTACCAAATTATCAATGCCATTTTTCACAAAATTAGAAAAAAAAAACTCCTAAAATTCATATGGAACCAAAAAGGAGCCTAAAAGTCAAAGCAATCCTAAGCAAAATCAGAAAAGCTGAAGGCTTCATGTTGCAACTTCAAATTATACTACAAGACTATAGTAGCCAAAAACAACATGGTACTGGTATAAAGATAGACACAGAGATCAATAGAACAGAATAGAGAACCCAGAAATAAAGCCACATACCAATAGCCAACTGATCACTGACAAAGTCAACAAAAAATGCACACTGTGGAAAGAACAATTCAATAAACGGTGCTGGAAAAATTGGATAGACACATGCAGAAGACTAAAACTGCAGCTACACCTCTCTCAATATACAAAAATTAACACAAGATGGATTAAAAACCTAAATAGAAAACATGAAACTATAAAAATTGCAGGAAACACTCTTCTGGATATTTGCCTATGCAAGGAATTTGTGACCAAGTCTTTAAAAGCAAATGACAGTGGAAACAAAAATAGACAAATGGAACTAGAAAACTAAAATGCTTCTCCTCAGCAAAAGAAACAAGAGTGTAAACAGATAACCTACACAATGGCAAAAAACAATTTGCAAACTATGCATCCAACAAAGGACTAATATCCACAATCTTTAAGGAACTCAAACAACTTAGCAACAACCATAAAATAGCCCCATTAAAAAGTGTGAAAAGGACAACAACCAAGTGGCCAAGAAACATATGAAAAATATTCAATATCACTAAACTCAGAAAAATACCAATTACAAACACAAAGTAATACCATCTTATACCTGTCAGAATGGCTATTACTAAAAAGTCAAAACACAACAGTTGTTGGCAAGGATTCAGAGAAGTGGGAATGCATATGCACTGTTGGTGAGAATGTGAATTAATACAACCTTATGGAAAACAGTATGGAGATTTCTCAAAGAACTAAACATTGAAGTATCCTTAGATTCAGCAATATCACTACTGGGTATATACCCAAAGAGAAGGAAATCATTCTATCACAAAGATAACTGTACTTGTATGTTTATTACCATACTATTCACAATAGCAAAGATATTGAATCAATCTAAGCATCCATCAGTGGAAGATTAGAAAAAGAAAATGTGATATGTATATACCATACACACATAACATGGAATACTACTCAGCCATAAAAATGAATGAAATTATGTCTGTTGCAGCAACATTGGTGGAGCTGGAGGCCATTATCCTAAGTGAAATACCTCAGAAACAGAGTCAAATACTGAATGTTCTCATTTATAAGTGGGAGCTAAACAGTGAGTACAAAGAGCCATACAGAGTGCAATAACAGACATTGGAGACTGCAAAAGGTGGGAGCTTGGAAGAGGGGTGAGGATTGAAAAGTTTCCTATTGGGTATAATGTTCACTATTCAGGTGATGGGTACACTAAAAGCTCAGATTTCACTATCATGCAATTGCATGTAGGAAATCTGCACTTGTATCCCCTAAATATATATTTAAAAATTTTTTAAATTTAAAATTCATATAAAAGCAACACTACTCTGTGGACTAATCCATTAGAAATCATAGTAGTTGGGCATAACTTTAAGCATACAGGCAGATTTTGGCATGTTGGATATGATCCATTTTCTTAATTGTTTAATGATGCTTGCCCCTAAAATTTGCAAAGCTCTCTGCATATGATTATGTTTTAATTACATAGAGAGAGAGAGAGAGAGAGAGAGAGAGAGGATTGTGCAAATAATGGTGTGTTGTATTAAAATTTGGGCCTATAAACCAAGTTTTCACTCAAAATTGTATTTATTTCCCTCCGCCACCTTCTATCTCCTGCAATTGGATCAACAATATTAATTGCTTTCAGAACATGAAGTAAAGTCCAAAATGTATTCAAATAGAACAGAATGATTGGCTTTGTGTTCCAAATGAGATTCTTATGCTGAAATCAGGGACAATTACCTTGAAATGAAAGGCTTTTCATTTTCAAGAGTCTGCTGCTTTAAAGAGCCAAAGACTAGGCTTTGAAGGAAGCCAAGCTTAATATGTTTGCCATAAAGAAGTGATGGGAACAGGGACAGAGAAGAACTGCACTACCTGCCCCCAAGACCTTAGATAAGACAATCCAGTGTGTTTGCCTTTGATGGGGTTAAGCTCATTGAAACACATAAACAAATCTGCCATTTGAGAATGGCAAAGCAGCTTAAGTGTAGAAATGTTGTTACGAATAGGTCTCAGCTTAAAGACTAAGAACCTTCCCTTACTAAGTCTCTTAGGATCCGTGTAAGAAAGAAATGTGGAGAAAATTTCAGTTTGAATTATCCCTCAGCTCCATCTATATGTAAAGAATTGTCTGATAAAATGCAAGCAGATCAGAAAAATACACACTACTAGAGTACTAGAAATAATCTAAATTAACTAGGTGACTAGAAGATTGGTAAATCTAAGGACCTCTCATCAGATGCAACAAATGTAGACACTTGCATTGAATAGCAATACAAGATGAAGTGTGTTTTTGAAAATGTTTACAGGTGAATAGGGCAAATAATTTCCTACTATTACCTACCGAAAACTGGATGCTACATAAGACACTATGTTACATGGACCTGAGAAGCCATCTGGAAGATAATGTATGAAAGCTATATAGAACCTTGGATGTATTGGAATACAACAGTATATGATTGAAAAAATTAGTGAATTCATGAATATTTTTTCAAGTGATTAAATTATGTCACTGGGTTCTGTAGACTAGGGGCATGAGATAATGTTTCAAGTTTATTTTTAGAAAAATAAATTATATTTACATCCACTTCAGTATTAACTATAAAATTTGACCTGACTCAGAGCTAAATAATACGTAGTTGTTAAATTAATCATACATAGTCAGGGTATTCTATAGCTTGAAAAGTCAAAATACCTTGTGATTCATATTGTCCAAAGATTTTAAAAAGAAACTAAGGCTAGATTCTTATCCTACCAAGGTCTATACTTTTCATACAGCTAATATCAAATGTTCTCTCCAATTTCCAATTTTTAGTGTCACTTCAGTCTTTAGAAAAATCAGCAATCCAACATGTGTTTTTGTTCCACTGAGTTTTAGGCAACAACTCATTGTGTGAAATTAATCTTGATTTTTAAATTTTGTACACATTTCAATGATTGACATTTAACTTACCTGAGCATATAATTTTAGAAAAGTACTGCATGTTTGAACCCATTTAAACCATCCAACATAGGTCCCTACAGATTCACTGTTTATCTCTTAAGTGCAGCCTGAGAAAGGGGAAAGTAGGGAGCTTATATATGAAGTTGTCTACTATTCACATCAAACTACCAACTAAGATATCTTCAGGTAACGCCATGCTTTGTGGTTTATTGATATCTGCAAATAATGTAGAGGAAGACAGGATAAGCATTATGCTTTGGCACTTATAACACAAATTTGTGGCTACTTGATATTTTGATACCTTTAAGGTTGGTCTTCGAAAATTTTAATACTTTGAATTAGGTACTATCTCTCTATGACAAAGAAAATTTCAAATGCAAATTTCTGAGTGGTTTTAGTTATACAATCACCTAAAAAATAAGTAACCAGTAATAAAGACATAAAAAGTAGCTAGTTGACTGAGGTAAATATAGTAAAGTTTGATGCATACATGAGTAACTAACTGAAACAAAATATTTTATATAAAACTAATATGTATCAATGCAGAAAATATAATAAAAGACAATAAAGTGGAAAATATAATTAATTGAAATGTAAAAAGCTTCAAGCAGGAATGTAGATTCCTAATCAAGCTAACAAATAGGAAAAATAAAAAGTAATTTTCGATCTTTAAATGGCAGTTTATTGATATCGAGCCAAAAAGAATGGATATTTACAAATCAGAAACCGCCAACATATACTAATAAGAGAAATGACGGCATTTATGGCTTTTTGCAACCACATTTTAATATAGACAATGATATAATGTACAGTATAGTAGAGTACATAAGTTCTTATTTAGCCATTATTCTCTAAAAATATTTTTTAAATTTCAGGCTTCTTGTAATGAAAGTTACGTGCATCCAACTGGCCATGTGGTGTCAGCTAAAAAGCTGACACCACAAAGTGGGAAGATAAAACAACAAAATGTTTTCAGCATTTTTTCTAATAAAGAAAAAATAATTTTGAAAAAATAATTTATTAAAATGACTGACTGTACAACATAGAATAAAAAGTACACTGTAAAATACTTAATATATTAAGCAAAACATTATAATTATACCCAATAAAATAGCAATAATAGTAGTGAATTTTGGGGAAAAAAGGCTACAATACAATTTTTCAAATGAAAATAAAAATGTATTTTCAAGAGGAAAGTAATAAGCTTTGATATTATTACATTAAATGAGAAGGATAAAGTAACTAAGTTAACTTTTAAAGCATTAAAACAAACAATATGTAAAGATAGCCATGATTTACAAATGGATGAATAAGGTTCTCTCTTTATCTGAGGATGCTGATATGTCAAGTTTTTAGCTATTGGCCAAAGTGAGGAGAGCAGGATCTATGAATGTGCTATTTAAGGTCGAGATATCATCTGGTGACCAGTCTTACCATTCATGGTTTGGTACTTGCCTAACTGGTTTCATAAGCCTAGAATTATTATATGGCTAAGGGACTTAAAGACTTTCCTGAGAGCTTTCATACTCTTTTTTTCCTTCCAATGCTTGCCTGGACTCTAGTTCTCTTGTCCCAAAACTCAACTTTGTCTTTAAATAAAATCTTCGAGGGAGGACGTTTTATGGAGTCAAATGTGTCCTTTACCCAAACTGAGTAAATCTTTGCAGCATATAAAAACAAATAATAAACTACACAAAGTAGGAAGATAAAACAACAAAATACCTTAATCATGTCAAAGAAAGCAACATAGAAAATGTAAAATGGAATCAGAAAAAGAGCAACAGAGAATGCAACTAGTCAGAAAGTAGGTATCTCTTCAAATACATGCGTAATTATTATAAATGTGAATGTAAATATGTGGAAATACAACAAGAACTAAGTAAATTTTGTATTCTTGTTTTGCATGTCTTTTTTAAAACATTGTTCAAAAAGTTTTCCCAATGCTTAAATTTCCTCCGAAATAGTTATTATTTTATAATAAAAATATGTTATTTCTAAATGAAAGAAAAAATTATTCACATTATGTTTTTCTTGTAGTTACTGCCAGAACATTGGCCTAGTAAGGATGATACTGCAACCTGTTTTCTCAACTCATAGCTTCATCCTCTGTGATTATAGATGCTGAAAAACATAAATCTGACATTTCAGTTAGTATTCTGACTCATGGAAAAAGGAAACTAATTTGAAAAAACTGGGCCAACTGTAACTAAGAAAGGAAAATATGACAAAGACTATCTTTTTCTCAGCTTTATGTGATGTTAACAATTTGCCTTATTGTGTCTTATACCATAAAACATTTTTGAATGGTATTACGTGTCAGTTAAAATGTAGCATCCTTTTGAAAGCAGTCACTCAAAGTTTAAAGAAAAAAAGATTTGGGTATTTTAAAAGTAAACATGATCAGTTCTTTTAAAGTTGAAAGTCTTTTTTGACATCTTTCAAACTAGAAATGAAAAAATCATGGAATCTCATACAGGGTAAATTGTATTTCATTGGTTGGGTAACTGTATGTGATAGTTGAGAAATTGATAAAGGCTTGAACCTTTGCCATTGGTGAGTGTCTGCCAAATGAAAAGTTAATAAAGGAAATCATGTCAATGTGGTTTCAATGATACTGTAAATCTTCAAATTAAATATCTAATTGAAAACACAAACAGTGAGTTCAGGATTGTATGCTTGACTTACAAATAGATGAATACAACATGGAGTTACACTTGCTGTTTTCGTGAATTGGTCCAGAATAAGCACAAATTAATTATCATAGAAGATAATTTATACAAATTCTTATCAGTAAACATAAGTAGTGCTAAAATATGCTGGGTGCCAAATAATCCTTCTGCATGATATTGTTTACCCTGGAATAATTGTATTGACATTTGCACTGTTGGTGCGAAACAATAGTGATTAAAACTCCTGGTGCCTTAGCGCAAATCAAGATGGAGAAACCTAACTATACTGATAGTAACATTCCCTTCATCAATATGCAATGACAGCTGAAAAAGTCAGTATCAAGCAAGTATTAGAATTAGAGAAACTTTTATCCATCTCTAAGTGCTTTACAACATTTCATTACTTAAAGCTTTTCTGATGAGATATGTGGCAATATTAACAAATGCAATTTATTGTTTTTATTATTTCAATATTGGATAATAAAATGTGTCATGAACAAATATTTTCCAAATAATGTGTGGTGTTATAATCATACATGAATAAAATATCCATTCAAGGTTCATGATAACCTAGTGGATTTTACTATATCAATGTATGAAAAATTCATTGATACGATTTCAGATTCCACATTGCAACTAATCTTTAAGAAACTCGTCAAGTTTGAATATAGTATCAAAAGTAGCCACAATTATCTAAAAAGTGGTACCAAAACACCTCAATTTTTCTCGTGTCATTTCTGTGCGAGGTTAGCCTTTCTTTATATGCTTCAAGCAAAATAACATTTTCGCAACAGATTGAATACAGAAAGCTACTCGGGAGGCTGAGGCAGAAGAATCACTTCAACCTTGGAGGCAGAAGTTGCAGTGGGCCAAGATTCCGCCACTGCACTCCATCATGTGCGATAAGAGCGAAACTCCATCTCAAAAAAAAAAAAAAGAATTGTGAACCCAGCTCTTTTCTATTGAGATGTAAAATAGTGGCATTCTTCTCACTAATTGTTTTGGATGATATTGTTGTTTTCGGTAAAACTAATCAACATAATGGGTTTAATTTTGTCATTATTATTATTATAAATTGTTCAGTAATGTTTTAATTTTAGTTTCTAATATGGCAAATATAATAAATGTAAGCCATACAAACAAAATCTCTTTGCAGTTCTTAATAATTTTTAAGACTGTAAAATTGCCAATCAAAAAGTTTGGTAACTGCTACCCTAGGGAAATCTTTGCACTTGCTCACTGGGATAAATATACGAGAATGTTCATATTTTTATTATTATAAAATCCTGGAAATAACTTACTATATTTTACATGATGTATGAATAAAATAATTATGTTATATTAATTTGTGGTATTGATTTTACCCTAGGACTATTCATAGCAAAATTTAAAATTAAAAATTGTGATAATTATCATCATAATGCAAATCTTCTAACATGATTTTTTTCTTGCAAAGGCCTACTTCTTTCTCTGTCATGTTGTTTCTATATTATTCTCTATCTCATTCTCATAAGAATTGAATCTGCAATTTTTTTTTAATTGACAAAATTTTAGAGCATAAAGATTTCTTTACACCACTATCTATGGCCTCAGTTACTGTTGTCAAAACTTGGTGTTGCTTTGCTGTTGCAAACCTAGATATTAAAGATTTTCACACTCCACTACTGAGATTTGGGCAAAGCGCTCCTTGAAAGCACTAAATAACTGAGAGAGGCTTTTTTTCGTTTTCATTACACTGCAGGAGCAGAAGGAACTGTAACAATTTCCAGGAACTTTGAAGGAAAAATATGTATTTCATATATATCGTATATGCATCAAATAATTTTTTTCTATTTACTCTATATATGACTTTGTGTTATTGACTACAGAGGGTGTTAAAGACAATAGATCACATGCTTTGTGTTCTGGTGACCCCATTACTAAACAAGAAAATTTCAAGTGCCATAATAAATCTATTTCCCAATATTTTCTCTTTTCAGATCAGTGGAGCAGTTTTCATATGTGGATGAATTATGTACTTTCCTTGAAAAATCACATTAAAATTAAAACTATTTATTAAGCTCTGATTCTGTGACCTGACATTTATGTTCATATGCCAGTAGGTACCTATTGGACAGGGAGAGAAAACCCAAAGGATCAGGGAAACCATGGCTGGAAACATGGGCCACACGGTGGGAGCTCACAAAAGCAACAACAGTCCCCCTCACGTTCCCTCCCACCTTCTTGGCATAGTGCCCTGTGATACTCCACCACTGTCAACAACCTGGATCTAATAACATTCCTAGAATTGTTAGATGACTGGTGATTTTCATTCTGTTTACTGGTTTTGTGAAATATCTTATACCTGAAGTATCTCCATATTACCCTTGTCCCTTTTTTCTTTTTCACTTACTATTTACTTAAGAAAGCGTTTCTCAAAAAGTCCTCTGAAAATATTGCTTTGCTTTGGTCTTATAAGAATAATATATACTCAATATAAAAATAAAAATATTACCATAATTTGGGACACAAGATGGAACTCAAATAATAATGCATATAACTGTAGGCATAGAGTAGAAGGTTTAAGATGAATGGCTCTGGAGTTTAATTCTTTGAAGCCAAGCCACTCTTTAAATGCGTGTTCTACAGCAAGGTAATTAACCTTTCTGTGATTTGGTTTCCTGGAGATTGAAATAGTACTGACCTCCTAGGACTGATGTGAGACTTAAAATAATTAATTAACATTTCATTGGTAATAGTGGCCTCATAAGCCTGAAGATAAATCTAAAGATTAAACTAGCTAATCAGTTGTGAGAATGGAATTAACCTCATAATAGTATTTAACACCCAATAGGTGTTCACTTTATTAGCTGTATAAAATAGCATGCTTTTACAGCTTTAATTTCATTTTTGGTATAATATTTGGCAACTGCTGTTTTACTTAGCATAAACATTTTTCTCTATTAGTATCACTATTTGTAATAAATCTCCAATATTACATTTTATGGAAAAAATATATTTAATCAGGCAGCCATATTTTGGGATGTGTATATTGTTTCCATTTTTAGTTTTATAGATAAGGCCAAATTTAGCATTATTTTACATACATTTATATGCAAATAGTTTTTATTGCCTAGGATACTTTTTCAGTATTGGAATTACTAGAATTAGGTGTATCCACTCATTCACTCCAAGAACATTTAGTGCCTGTTTTGAGGCTGGCATTTATCTTCAGCTCACTGTCTGATTGTCACGAAAGGAATAACCTGCGTTTCTGCTCCTACAGAGATTAAATCCCATGAGGAATAATGTGTGCTTTTGTACACACTGTCAAATGACCTTATTGACAAAGTTTGTACTTTGTCAGTCATCTTCTCATTAACAATATATGAAATATTATTCCTTAAACTTTAGCCAATGGGAACATTTTAAACCAACAAGCACAATATAACTAAAGAAGCAAACAACACAATAACAACAACAACAAAACTGTGCCAATTAGAGAAAAAATAGTATGACATTAATTTGTTTTGCTTTATTTCTATTAAGTTTTATTCTTTTAAATATAAACTTTAAGTATTTATACTTCATAGCTACTGACTTTATCTATCACTCCTGCTCATTTTTTATTTGAGGCATAGAGCAGAGATTACTTGATGCCAATATGCCCACATGAAAAGTATACAGTTTCTATTTTTTTATTTTTTGTGGATGTAAGTGGGGAAATGATTCAGTTCTGAACAATGAGATGTGAGCTCATTAGATTTTAGTGAAAATCTTTTTTTTTCTATTTTACATAATGAAACAGTTTTCAACAAAAGAGGATGGAGGTACATATATATGTACATATACCTTTTATATTCTATATGATTTCTAATTTTAGGTTCCATTTTGTCAGTTGTTTTAGTCTACATAGAATTTATTCATGTACCAAACAAGTACTTTTCATGTGCAAAAATATACCAAGTGAGTCCATATTTTGTAGCAATGCTGGTTAAATGCACAATAATAAGAAAGAAAAACCAATCTGAATAGTGAAAAACATTTATTTGCTATGTTATTTGGACAAATTATTTAATACATCTGAATTTCAAATGCTTCATCTGTAAAACAGGAATCGTATTATCTATTTTACATGACTAATGTCATGATGAAAACAAAAAGTGTATGTTGAATCCTAAGAATAGTACATTAATAATTTTACCATTGCTGTAATTATTATAATTACTATTTTAACTTGAATATCCCAAGATTGTGACCAAAACACAAGGCTGTATTCTCAAATCATGGTAGATTGAGGGCTCAGAAACTTTATTGTTGGTAATTAAATCATGGTGGCTTGAGGCCTTTTTATTCTCAAACCATGGTGAGTTAAGGCCTCAGAAACTTTATTGTTGATAATTAAAAATCCCTCAGTGTATTCTCTCCATTTTGAGGGAGATTAAAATGAGAATCCCATGTATGCCCCAAAACCCAGTCTGTCACTTCTCTTCACCTTGATGCCTGTTTTCTTTCCCCTTCCCAGTTCTGACTGTATTTGTGTCGGCTGCTCACACAGTTATTTGAGTGCTTGTTGTTGGTACTGCCAGTAATTAGCAAACCAGCTTCCAGGCATGCTGTCCTTGTTACTGATGTTGCAAAAAGAGCGAAACTCTGCCTCAAAAAGAAAAAAAAAACAAAGGTGTACATTCTAAATATAACATTTAAACTGTTTACTATGTATTGATATTAGGAGATGCCCATTTTTTGTTCTTTTCCTGCCTTATTTTTATGATTAGTACTTTGTGAATAATGTCTTAACAAAGAAATATTTTGAATGAATCTTAATTGGAGCACAAGACAGACAACAGAATTTATATAAGGCTGTGAAAGCATGTTTTAAAAGTTAAATATGACAACAAATGAATACTAACAATTTAAGTATGACATCTTGCATTTTATGTCATTTTAAAATTTGTAAAATATACTATTATCACAATTGCTGTTTAAAAATACATGATATTGACATGTTATAATTACTTCCATTTTACAGTAAAAGAAATGATGATGTTTAAAAATAATTTCTTTCCTTTACTTAACTTTACATTATTTCAAAGATCTGGACTATCCACACTGGGGATATGACTGCGGTAGCAATATGAAAGATACATGCAGTAGAGGAAGAATATCAGCATCAAAGTGAGAAACTTGCTTTTAATTGCAGTGATTTGTGACCTATGAAAATATATTTTATCTCTCAGGCCTCGTTGTCTCATTAATGAAAGACAAATAATAAACAATTTCCATGGGTCTACTGTGAGGATTTGTTAAGGAAAAAAAAAATTTATGTAAAATTCCATTCAAGAGCTTAAGAACTAGTACAAAAGCTCAATCAACAGTTTTTCTGTACAATTTTTTTCATGCTAACCACAACTACATTTATATTAATCACCTCTTCCCAACGCCTGAAACCACTCTTTTTTCTAAGTATATCAATTATTTGAAATATTATATAATTAAGTCTCAGAATGTCATCTTTGTTTGTAAATAACTTGGTCTTGTTTTTTTTTAAAGAATGTTTTCACGCTATTATACCAAACTTAAAACCATGACATTTTAGAAATAAACAGTGTATATAATATTTAAAGAATAAATTAATATGTTTTCCTTCTATCCTAATGGATACTTAGCAATAAAGAGATCTATTTTAAATAACATAGAATGCTGCCTCTTTAATCCAGGTTTTAAAAGGACATTTTATATGGTGTTAGAGTAGCCTATAGTCTTTAAACTTTTCTTACTGGCTTCCACCTGAGAAAGGAATGGCACTTTCTTTGTTATCTTATGATGGAAGAGGTAAGCGAAAGGACTGTTGATGGATCCATTGATAGTGATTTACCCTACTTCTTCACAAGCAGCAACTTCACGTTGCTTTTACTTTATTTCCGACACCTACTAAATGTGTTAAAAGCACTAGTTCAGAATTTATCTTAAGTAGGTTTTCATGAATTTAATATTGCGTGGGCACTCAATCTTTGCAAATGTAGAGGGATTTTTTTTTTTTCCCTGAGAAGACTACAAAGTAGAATAGCTGCCTTGGGCACTATATAGCAAGTGAACAGGTTTCTAAGATCAAGGAGTGGTTAAAGTCAGTATCTCAATTACCTTTGTCCTGTAAATGATTCTGTGGATAAAGTAAAGTGTCTTGGCAGGACAACATGATAGAAGATTGCGCACTTAGTGCCCAGGATCTATTTTACTTTGGATAAACAGAGTGCTTCACCCTCTTTCCTTTCTGCCAATCTTCCTTTCACAAGGACTAAATTACCTAAATGGAGAGTGGGTTGTTAAATGTCTGAACTTCAAGATTCTAAAAGTACTGGCAGTTTGCCATATTGAAGATCTGACAACGACTGGCCTTGTTTTTACTTAAACACTCCTCCCCATTTAGATATTGACAATATAGAGAATGGGAATGTCCTGTAATTTCCCGCCTCACTTTATGTTCACTGGGAGAAATCAATATCTTTACAGAACTTCTGTTTCTTCATTTCTTTTTATCCCTACTTCCTTTCACTGAAGTATTCATTGGAACGGTAACTTTCACAATTCTAGTTACTATTTTAAAATGGACTCCGAAGATGCTATCCCTGCTCTGTTTTAAAATGCTGTTCTTCCTGGAGTGAATTGGAAATACAGAATGAAAACAGGAATCAGCAAATGGAAAAATCTATGGTGGTGAGGTGGACACACAATTAGAAAGATGCTATTACCAGTTTCAACCTGGCTAAGATTATTTTTATATCTAGCACCGTATTCTCATTGAAAGGCAACCACTGTAGTATATATACATGGTTGACTGGATTTGATTCGAATCACAAACATTTATTAGCTTTGTTTCCTTTATTTGAAGAAGTTATTATTTAGCATTTCCTGTCTTTCTCAAATAAAGCTAAAAGGAGTTAAATTCAGAAAGTGTGTGGGTAGCTAGCTAGAACGTAGTAAGCACTCAATACATTTGCTAATGTTGTCAAGGCTCAACTTTTCTGATATGTTTCCCTTGACAGATTCAGGTCTAAGCCAAATTATTTGTCAAGTTTCTTTTATAGTAATTCCAAAGTGATTATATCATGTCCCAAATCTGACTACAGCAAGTTATCAAAGGGCAGTATTATTTTTCCCCTCTTAAAACTTCTACTGAAATTCAAAAATGTGTATCCAGAGATGCTTAAGTAGCACTAGTACAATTTTATAAATATTTTTCTATGGGAAAATACTATTTCAAGTGACTATTGCTCATTTCCTAATTTTCCAAGAGCTTTCAGTGTTGCTAAAGTGCAATCTTAAATTATGTGAGCTCCAAATACAGTTAAAGCACAGAAGAAAATCCAGGCAAAAAGAGAGAAATCTGTAGTACAAGATAAATGTAGAAAAGAGTAAAGCATTTTTAATTTGAAGTAGGCATATAGCCTTCATCACTGTACATGAAGTAGCTAGTTGAAATGATTCAAAATAATGCATTTAGCTAAATACCAACACTATATTAATTGCTTGTTTAGAAACAGCTGGGTAGTGACACAGAAAACACAATTAAATATTCTTTAAACTAGTTTAAAGAGCTCAGCTGATGCTTTTAAAATATATCAGGGTAGTAAATTTATTCTAAAAAGTTAGAAAATGTTGAAATATTGAACATATCCATTGTGCTACCCAAATTCACACACATGCACACACACACACACACACACACACACAAATCATTTGATATTTTAATAGATGTCAGTTCCGTCCACGTTTTATAAATATTATGCATAGGAAAGAGTGAATGGACAATTGTTCCTATTCTTCTTCCTTAATGATTTTGATTCTGTCCTCCAAATCTATTGAAAATATAATTTGCTTTCCTTTTCATTTTAAGAACCCAGCACTGTATTCCTTGAATATCCTTCACAATATTATCATTTCATCAAACAGAGATTTAGATTTAAATTCTACTTTTATCTAATTTTCTCTCCATAGTTAAATGTCCCACTGTAAAATTATATACACACTTAAAGATGGATGTGACAATGTGATGAATAATGAGAAATGATATGTAAAGTGTCTGCTACGCATTCAGTACTGAAGAGTAGAGATTTTCTCCCTTTTCCTTTCACAACTCAACTATCCTTTTCTTTCTTCTCATCTTCCCGCATCACCAACTATCAAGAAGATATTTAGTCCGATTTTTTGTTAGGATCATTAAGAGACTTTTTCTAATTTCTTTATTAATTGTGGTTCATTTAAATGTACATTATTGTTAAATTACACATCATCTTTCTTCCCCCTCCTCAACTTGTTATAATGATCCATTTTGTATAATAATGAAAAATTTTTAAATAAAACTAAAATAACTGATTACTGATCACTTTAGTGTAGCAGAAGTTTACAAACCACATTTTGAATGACTAATACTCTTCTCAACAAAAATCACGTTAAAGGAATTTTTAAATACATATCTCTTATGAAAGTGCAGCTTCTGGAAGATCAAGAAGGTCCAGTCCACTGAGTCTTAACATCTATCAGTTTTGCCCAGTTCAGTACATCACCTGGAATGGTGCACTAAATCAGCTTCCCAGCCTTATTCAGAAATCAAAATTCCTTGCCCTTTTCAGACAACTATGCAGTTAATGAAATCTAAAATAATAAAGTCAGAATAAAAGTATGCACTCTTCATTTGTTCATCAGGTTATGTGCCTGAAGTTTTGTCTCAGGGATCTCTTTCCCCCAAGGTAACCAACCTGAATCTTTGATTTTAGGATTTTAAATAAGAGATTTAAGAAAACTCAATTATCTTCTTGTAACTGGTGAAGTAAACTTTCAATTCATGAAGGTGAATGTGTGAAATAACTTTAATAGTTTTTGAAAATGAATATTATTTTTAGTTGGCAAATCATAATTATATACATTTGTGTGTATAATGTGATGAGCTTTGTATTTCACAGGGGCACAAGTTTCTGAAATTTTATTCTGACTTTAAAAATAACTTTTCATTGAACATTCTGGAATACATTTTATATATTAAGACTTTTTGTCAGTCAATTAATCAATCTAGTCCATTGTGTAATAAGATTGCAAAGACCTAGTGAATTCATTCATAATCCTCATATTCTTTTCTATTTTCTTTTCTATTTTTTCTATTCTCCAACACATATACTGTATCAAAACAGCTAAATAATCATCTTGACTCTATCTGTAATCACCAATATAAGTACTATCTGAAAAGTATTAATATTCCCCATAATACACTGAAAAGACATGCTATTAAAAACAAAAAATAAAATATACTAATCAATGGAAGCTTGTTTGAACGTATCAAAGAGTAAAATGATCTTTAATGTATATTTGATTCTAAAATGATAACTTAATGATCTATAGGGTGTTAAGTAAAGATCATTTTTAACTGAAGTACTTGTTAGCATGCTGATTGAGTTCCTTGTATTATAAACCTATTTATCCACAGACACTGTCCATAACATTTGGCAGTCTTCGCTAACATACTTCTACCTTTAGCACTTCAGATTGGCATGTCCTTTCCTTATCTTTCTTTTCTTTTCTTTTTTTTTTTTTTTTTTTTTTTTTTTGAGATGGACTTTCGCTCTTTTTGCCCAGGCTGGAGTGCAATGGTGCAATCTCGGCTCACCGCAACATCCACCTCCCAGGTTCAAGCGATTCTCCTGCCTCAGCTTCCCGAGTAGCTGGGATTATAGGCATGCCCCACCACCCCGGCTAATTTTGTATTTTTAGTAGAGACGGGGTTTCTCCATGTTAGTCAGGCTGGTCTTGAACTCCCCACCTCAGGTGATTCACCCACCTCAGCCTCCCAAAGTGCTGGGATTATAGGCGTGAGCCACCGTGCGCAGCCCTTCTCTTTCTTTTCAACCAAGCCATAACTGTTCTTCAAGGATTAACTAAAGAAGCACAATATGCTCCTCCGAAACGCCAGCCCAATTCACCTGTCTTCTTCTCCTTGTTACCCTTTCCTTATTTTTCCTCATCTTCTTCTTCTTACTCCCCTTCCTCTTCCTATTTCTCTTTACCTTCATCATCGGACTCAGAATCATCCTTATAAAACTCCATTGTTGTTGCAGTTGTTATTGTTTGAACCTTTTCTTCCACAGAATTTTTATTGATACAATTGTTTGTACATATAAAGCATAATAAGGGCATCAAGAGTAATTATTGTGAATTATGGGGGCTGGAAGGATGGGTGTTATCACATGTAATGTATTCAGGTACATTCCTACACCTATAGGAAATGAGGGTGTGCATACTGTGAACATGTGAGAGCAAAGCAGTCCAAACAGATGGGCCAGCCATTGCAAAGTCCTCCAGTATGTGTGTTGTAAGGACAGCTGGGAAGCCAGGGTGTCTGAGCACAGAAAGCAAGCGAGAGGTAAGGAGCGAGATATGGGATCTTAACCCAGCAGGTTCTTGTTGACTATTACAGGGCCTTTTGTTTTTAGCATAGGTAAGATGAAGAGTCATTGAAAATTTTTGAGAGAAGACATAAACTCTTCTTTTTGAAAGGCTCATTCTATTTGCTCTATGGGAAAAAACTAAAGCCGAAATCCTGTTAAGGCTGATACCACGTGAACTCAGATGAGAGCTAAAGATGCCTGAGCCCATAATGAGGGTGGAAAAGGTAGTGAAGTGTGATTGATTTTTTTATGAACTTGGATATTTAGTATAGATATAAATGGAAATATTTTGAAGGTATGCCAGTTGTTTCTTTTCCCAGGTGGAAAGTATATATAAGGAAAAGGGCAAAATATTAAAATGTCTCCAAACCCTAGCAACTGAAGAAGGTAATTTCCATTTAAAGATGTGAGCAAGTAGGTGAAAAGGCAGTTTGCGTGAAATGTAATTTGTTTTGAATATGGTTAAGTATAAAGTATTTGTTAGAACTGGCAGGTTGTATATCAGTGTAGATTACAGAAGAAAATTTATACTAGAGATAAAACTGGGTGTATCAATCAGGGCTGAGTTAGCAAAGCAGAACTATTAGAGTAATGTATAGTGTATTGTATGTATGGGTGTGTGTATACATTCACTCCCACACATATACACATGCACATACATCTGTTACACATGCACATACATTTGTTACAGAAATTTGATTTTAAGCAGTTGTGGGAGCCAGTTAAACAGTCTCAGTAGGATTCTTCTCATCAAGTCTGATGCCGGTAGTAGAAGCAAACAGGGTAGGCAGGTTTGGAAAGGAAGCTAGATAGAAATTAGGGGAGACTACCCAAGATTAAGCTGGAACCCACAAACATGATCTGGACTGCCATGAAGATGCTTTGAAAATAGTGTCAGGTCTGGTTGCCTCTGACCTTGATGGCGAAGGGATCCTGAAGAAATTGAGCCCTTTGCATGCTAATAAGCACACTCACTGGATCCAAGAGTTTGAGAAATGAGGGGAAAATAAAGGAATTGCAGGCCCTGCCACTGCCTCACGTCAACGAAGGAAGCCAGCAGATAGCTTCTGCTTCACTTTCACTTTCCAAATCTCCAGCAAGACCTCTTTTGTAAAACTGCTGAGAAATCAGGATTTATATGTTAATACAGGTGGCAGTTTCTTAATTAAATTGAAGGTTGTTGGAGTGAAGAAGAGGTCTTGAGACTGATCTCTGGGAATTTTAAAGAATTGTTATATGGTGTGTCTTCTGGAATTTTAAAAAACTAATTGTTTTTAATTTTTAAAAAAAATTAAGTTAGACACAGATTCAGAGAGAGGAGAAGTTAATTAAGAGTCAGACGGAGACAAAGAAACAGACAGACAGAAAGAATGCTAAGCCAACGTGTTTACCAGAAATTTTTTCAGAACTACTTTCAATTCAAATACATTCAATGCCTTGATCACCACCATCTTTAAACTGCCTACAATCACTTTCACATTTTTATTTGGAGCATTGAGTAATGCCTTTTTTTTCCTTAACAGGGAGAGAAAATTCAAAATAAATTCTGGTAATACATATGACGATGGGAGGAATCATGGTAAGATAAGGCAGTATTTTCTCAAAATTTAAATGAAATTCAAATGCACAAGCAAGACTCTGGGCAAGAAATCTGACTTTACCATAAGAAGGATTGTGAGAATCTGAAGGATTTATAGCCTGATGGGTACTGAATTTTACCTATGAAATTGTAATTATTTTAAGCATGGAAGAAATAGATCCCAAAGTAAGAAACCGACCTGCTGTGGGATCTTGTCTGCTACATCTATGAGTCATTTCAGGATGCCTGTGTTTTTTGGTAATTTTCCTGCTCATCTCGTAACAGACATTGCTCCAAGAAAAGGGCCCTATCTCTATTACATACTCATCCCCTCTCCATTTGGTATGGGTATATCCATTTCTGTAATACAAACAAAACAAAACAAAATGGAATAAATGTCTCTATTTACAATACCCACTCCCAAACTGTTTTTCTCTTTCTTTTCTCGTTCAAAATTACTGAAAATTTATCATACATTTTTCTAAGTCCAGTTCTCTGTGTCTCATTCACTAATGACATTTTAAAATTTAACAATCTTGTTTCTTTCTCCATGCCTGAAATCAAAATATTCCTCGCAAGAAAATTAAAAGCCTGCGGGTACTAAATTTAATGAAAAACATTTTATGACTGTATCACTCTACATTCCAGTCAACACTGCTGAGCTTTTGTTCTTTGTAAGGTTTTACTCCATTTGTTTGCCTGATTATCTTGGTGACTCTTTGACTATTTCTTTTTATTTGCTTTTCTACTTTTATTTTGTTTGCACTTGAAACTCATAATCTCTATTTCTTGCTTCTCACCTCTGCTGTGGCTTCACATGAGTACATTCACCTGTATTCTGAACATCTTCCTTTGGACATCCCATGGATAGCTAAGAATTACTATCTGCCAACATGAACCAATCTTCTCCTTCAATTTTTCTCCTCAGTCTGTTTTTCTTCTAATCCTGCTATCATTAATTGGAGAGCCATAATTCATTTTTGACCATGTCTTTATTCTTACAATCACACATAATGAATCAATTCAATAAACATCTAATGTTTTTACTGTATAGAAATTAATAAACAGAAGGACCGTGATATAATAAAGTTAATGATCAACTCAAATAAGTTAATATATTAGTATAAAACTAAGCCTAGCACTTAGAAACTGTATGATAGTAGACAAATTCCTAAGCATCTCCAAGTCACATTTTGTTCTTTTATGTTGGGAAATAAAAATAATTCATACCTCATAGATTAGATTCAATAACTCTATACATGAAAATATTTTAGTATGTTCCCTGGCTCAAAAATATGTTTTCTTAATTATAATTTTGTCATTTTTATATGAAATCTCATTAGCTCTACCTTAGACTATTATAAAATTCTCCTAACTAGTTTCTCTGGCTAAAATCTGTTCCCTTTGAAAAAACAATTCTCAGGCAATTAAAATATTTCTAGCATTTACTTTTGTCTATAACTTGCTACGAAGTAAAGTACTTCATTTATTATTATCACTTACATCTCATAGACAAATAATCTTATTATTAAATACTAAGTAATCTGGCTTCTCCTTTCATGCCCAGAGTCATCTCTTGCCCTCCCTAAATTGTAACTATAATTACATTTCTATTTGCCTATGGCAATTTACATGATTGCCATAACATCTAACATGTGCCAGGTTCTCTAATTATTTTACATGAATTAACTCAATAGTATTATCTTAACTTTCATATTAGCATCTATGAATGAAGAAGTAACTAACTTGGTCAAGGTCACACAGCTAACAAAGGGCAGGCCTGTAATCTGAACCCAGGAATAGTGGTCCCTGGACCTGACTTTCTAATTGTCCTACTCCACGTCCTCTCAACCATACCTTGGCTTTTAAATCAAACTCTTCTGACTTGCTGTTTATGCCAAATGAAATAACTCTTTGAAAAAATCAAGTAAATTGAAGAATTATATATTTAATTTGGAGATTTATATCTAGCTTTTGCACAGTTTATAGACTGTAGGTTTCAGTGTAAAAGACTGAGAAACAGCAGCCTCAAAGGAAGAGATTTCAGTATTTTACCCAATAGATAAAGTGGTCCAAAAAAGTGTCAGGCACAGTAAAGGCATTAAAAATATGTGTTAAATAAACTAATACATGAGTGAAGAATGCATCATCAAATGATTGAAAATAGAACTCATCTAACAGTAAGGAGAGTTTCTTTTTTTTTTTTGAGACAGAGTCTCACTCTATCACCAGGCTGGAGTGCAGTGGTGCGATCTCAGCTCACTGCAACCTCCATCTCCCGGGTTCAAGCGATTCTCCTGCCTCAGCCTCCTGAGTAGCTGGGATTACAGGCGTGCACCACCACGCACAGCTAATTTTTGAATTTTTAGTACAGATGGGGTTTCACCATGTTGGTCACACTGGTCTCAAACTCCTGACCTCATGATCCGCCTGCCTTGGCCTCCCAAAGTGCTGGGATTACAGGCGGGAGCCACCACCCCCCCCCAGGAAAGTTTCTTAACTTCAAATTTATCATGGAGGAGTTTAAAAGTTTCAAAACATACCAAGGATGAATTTAAAAGTTTTATGGACTTACATTTTTCTTATTTTATGGATGATATTCTTGGATAATTAGAGCCTGAGCTGGTTTCTTCATTTACTTTCCTTTACTACACAATGAGTCAGCAATTTGCATTAGCAGTTTCCATTCTAGGAATAGAAAGAGAAATAAAGACCTTTTTTATGCTAACCATAGTCCTCTAAATTAAATACAAGCACGTTTCAAAAGAATGAAAATATTAAACAAATAAATGTCACTCTTCTCAAATGAATTTTAGTTTCCAACCTCATTCTTGGCTCTTCATACACTAAATGGAGAAACAGTTTTGTGTTGGATGATTCAGTACCAGAAGGAGCTGCTAACAAAGCCTCTAATACGTTTGGGATCAAAAATCAAATAGCAAGCTTCTGGAACATAAAGGTGGGAGAAGGCCTTATCCCTTAAAATGATCTCGGGATTTTAGAAATGTGCTTTTATTATATTCTTGCTGGGTTTTCTAGATATAAGGGACAAAGTATTTCAGTAAAAAGAAAACTGGACTTGGAAGACAAATTGATTTCGGTTTGAATCACTTTCACTCTATGACCTTCGCAATAAAAATACATGCTTGGGTGATGTAATGTTTAAGGTTCCTTCTAGCTCCAATGTTCTATAAATGAAATCATATTCTAGTTTTTAAACAGCAGAAAATCATTAGATAGCTTAAATGTATGACTGATTTTTGTGTCTGTGTATATGCATATGCATAAATTTAGAAGACAAGTGGATTAGTGTTCGACTACAGTTTTTTTTTCTTTATTCTGCAATTTACTTTTACTGCCAAAATAAACAAAAAAGAGTTAAGGTATTCTACTGAATTTCAAGTAAGATATTCATTTTTCCAAACTTCTAAATAACACTTTTATGCAGTGTAAACAATAGCCAATATTGCTAATATGTTTTACAGACTATTTTGATGTTATCATTTGTATTCATTTGTAAACCAGATAAACTGTCCCATGTCACATGAGACAGTTATTATGTCAATATGACTCACATCAAACTATGTCTCTGATGCTATTTTGCAGGATATTAGAAAAATAATTTCACAAATAAGTTGAATTTGTTCAAAGAATGAGACAGAATTTCCTATCTAGGAAAAATAAGACACCTGATTTTTAACCTTGTTTATTTTTACAGAATTGGGGGCAAAAGAGCAAAAATGAACCTAATATTTAATATTATAAAGAAAAATGTAAGAAACTTTTGGACATGGATTTAGAATCATTAAACATTTAATCAACAATGGCAAATCTGTAGGCAAGATTAGTCAGCATTAATGTCAACACCAGCAATGGGAAACCCATGCAATACGTTCAGCTTTGCTATTATCCTGTGCTCAATGTTAGTATTCATCAATATAAATTTATAATGTTTCTCAAAAAATGTGCCACATCATAGATCAAAGCTTAGTACTCTTTTAGACATCCCTAAGATTTGGAGGCATTTAGCAAACAGTGGTGTCAGCAATAACTGATAATGCCTGCATTGTTTTTCCTTCTCGGCCCCTAAACGACCTAAATATTAAGTCTCAATTTTTGAAACATTAATTTGTCAGACATTTGTAATGTATCTCCAATGATTTGTTGTTGTTTGTAAACACTCTTCCCGAAATTCTTCACATTGCAAAATAGTAATTTTCTAAAATGAAAACATATAAATAAGCAAATTGTCAAACAAATCCAAATGAAATAAGAACTCATCAAAAATAACAAGCACAAAAATAAATTAAATGCTCCCACTATGAAAAAAAAACCCACAGTCACTTATATTTAATTTATCTGGTTTCTAAGTTTAAGTTTCAGAATAATTAGTCCAAACTTTTACTTCCATGTATATAACAATATATAGATTGATACAAAAATATATATGAATATATGTACATATATTTGGAAATATGTATATGAGAGAGACAGGGAGAGAAATATGTCAGATGTTAGATTTTATTCCCTGAGATTCTACTTACCTCCCATGCTCTATCAAATATCTAGCCTCAACCAATTTAGACATTTTAGCATTGCTGTTTCCATTTTGGAATAAATCTCAATGGATAAAAAGACTCATTTATTCTACAAAATAAGGCAACTAAAGGCATAATTGTTTTCATGGCCAAAGAGTCACCAATTAAGAAGGAGCTTTAAATACTTTTCTTTAAAAAAGATGAATTATAAAAAACTAGAAAATATGCTTTTGCTCAGGCATTATTAAAACCAGCCCATTGCAGAAAATACAATTGTTATTGAAGGAATAAGTCTATAATAGACTACTAAGGGAATATTAGGGGAAAAAGTGGAAGATTCTTTCTAAGTTTTCCTTGTACACTTTAAAAGGCTAATTCAGAAATACATGAAATCTAAATAAAATGCATATATATCCTGACCTGGGTTATCTAAATGTTAGTATGTTTATTGTTTAAATTATTCTAAAGAAAATAGAAAATCACAAGTACATCTGTGTATTTTATCTGTCTTTTGAATTCTTGACCTATTAATGTATGTGATTATCTGGAGCGTATCTTCTTAAAGATAGCTTACAAATCTCAAAAATCAATATAATTCAAACCAAATGTATCATTTTCCCATGGTCTCTTTAATTTTGAAAAAGGCTACCCTCCCCGTCTTTCCAGATAAACTTACAAAGATTTTATAAATCAATGAAGACTCTTATAACTAAGAAAAAATAACCGTCAAATATTTTCATTCCCATAAAATCATTCTCATTTTCCATTCCCAATCTTATTAGTAAGCCACAATATAGAACATTATTATCTCTTCCTGATAGTTCAGCCTTGAGCTAATTCACTCTGTCTAAATATTTTCCATCTCACCCTCAAAGTTATCTGAAATATACAAAAAACATATTATTCTCTGCCCCAAGACCATAGATATAAGTCTAGTCAAAACAGATTTAGTTCAAACTACTTAGCATAAATACAAAATACTTCACATTCTATATAGCTTCAACTTCTATAGCACTGAAATAGCTTATTCATCTGTCAAGAAACAGATGGAATGCTTTTTGTTATTTCTATGGTTGACAGAATAGCCCTCTAAATAGGTCCATGCCCTAATCTCTCCTACCTGAGAATATGCTATGTCACACGGCAAAAATGACTTTGCACATATAAATAAGGTGACAGACATTTAAGTCGTCAGATTATTTTGGATTACCCAGGTGAGTCCAATATATTTACATGACCCCTTAAAAGCCAATCACTTCTCCATCTAAAGGTAGAGAGATATTGCACAAGGATTACTCAGAAATTCAAAGTGTGACAATGACTCAATTAGTCATTGCTGGAGGAATTCACATGGAAACCCTAAGAAAGGTTGAGTGTAGCTTCTAGGAGAAAAAAACTGGCCCCCAACCAACAGCCACAAAGGAAACAGTGATGTGAGTCCTATGACTACAGAAAACTGAATTTTGCCCGCAATGTAAATAAGTTTGGAAACAGATGTTACCTCAGACACTCCAGTAGGAAATGCAGACCTTTCGGTACCTTAGTTTTAACCTTGTAAGACCTGGAGCACAGAAACCAGCTAACCCCACCTAAACTTCTGACCTACAAAACTGTAAGTTAAAATATTGGAGTTCTTACAGGCTGCCAAGTTTATGGAAATTTGTTACATTAGCAATGAAAACCTAATACCAAATTTTCCTTAGAAATAAACATCATACCTTAGAAATAAGCATTATCTTTTAGAAATATTTCATCTTACACAGTATATGTATATGTTTTATTGTTCTTTCATTGCACAATATATGTGTATGTTTTATTACAGTTATTTGTATTCCTTCTTACACAATATACGTATGCGTTTTATGACAGTTATTTGTATGTATATTCTTTACTCTTAGGACCTATAAATAACTTGTGGCAGATGTTCTTTAAGCTTGTTAGTATTCCAATCTATCTAAACTCACCAACATGGGATATATGGCAGATTTGTTTTCCAAAGAAAACCACAATAACATCTCCCATCCCGTATGTGCTTCTACAAGGTGATTTGCAGCTTCCCTGTGAAGAAGTGAAGTTGAATTTTTCCAAACTTAAAACCAGGTGGGCTTTGTAGGCTGCTTTTGAATAACAACAAAGGCAGAAATGACCCTGTGCTAGTTCTGAGTATTGTTCTTAATGGACCTCTCAGCTTCCACTTCCTGCCTCTTGGGAGCCAGCCACGTGAAAAATTTAACTACCCTAAGACCACTAAGTTGTGAGAAACCCTAGTTTCACGGAAAGGCCCAGAAGTTAAGATACCATCAAACCTTTGTGTTGGGTGAATGGGGAGAGACAGAGGGTAGGGGAGGGAGAGAGAGATAAACGGAGGGAGAGAGAATAAAGAACATTGATTCACTACATATGTGAAAAAGGGAGGCACAAGGGAACAATATCTTCCAGTCACTGCTGACTCTGCTGACAGACACCAAAGAATCACAGACAAACTGCTCAGCCTAGCCCTTTCCAAATCCTTTACCTTCAAATTATGAGCAAATCAAAATGGTCAGTAAGTTTGGGAGCAATTTGTTACACAGCCATAGATAACTGAAACAGACTCATTTGAAAAGGACTCCAGCCATTAACAACAACAAAAATTAACTACCAATTCTCTGCTTCTGGTGGCAGAACAGATACATTCTTGGTCTTGCAATTATATGTTGAGGAGTGTTAAACAAAAAACAAAACATAAACTTTAGACAAATTAAATTTAGCAGGGTTTATTTGAGCAAGGTACAATTCATGAATCAGGCAAAACTCAGATCCAGAAAAGGTTTATGGAACTTCACCCAGCTGTGTGAACAGCTGGCTTTTATGGATCAGACACAGAGGCAAAGTACAGAGGTCACCTGGTTGTTCACAGCTCGGTGTCTGCATTATTTGGGCATGGTCTGATGAGTTGGCTGGCCTGTGATTGAATGAACCTTGGCTGTTTGTTATACTTCTAATTTAGGTTTCAGATTGTTATTGTAGGAACTCGAAGTATAAAGACAGTCTCAAGCTAATGTTGTCTTGATTACTGATTTATCAGGAGTCTGTCTTCTGGACAAAACACTTTTGTGTGATATTTTAGGCCTGTTCATAGGCCTGGCAAACCTCGTGGGGTAAAGCTACCTTCTCTACACCAGGTTTGGTGCCTAGCCAGTGCACTTCAGTCTGCGATGGGAGTTTCAGTCAAGGACTCAGCCTTCCTGGCTGGCCATGCTCTTAGGCATATCTGCATTACTAACTGTATTACTTCGTTTTCACACTGCTATAAAGACACGCCTGAGACTGGATTATTTATAAAGAAAAGAGGTTTCATTGACTCACAGTTTCACATGGCTAGGTAGGCCTCAGGGAACTTACAATCATGGCGGAAGGGGAAGAGGCATGTCTTCCACGGTGGCAAGTGAGAGAGAGAGCCCAAAGAGGGAAGAGCCCCACACTTATTAAGCAACAAAATCTCATGAGAACTAACTCACTATCATGAGAACAGCATGAGAGAAGCCACCGTCATGATCCAATCACCTCCCTCTCTCCACAGTTGGGGATTACAATTCCAGATGAGATTAGGGTGAGGATACAGAGCCAAAAGATGTCACTAACCAGTCGCCTTCATTCTGAGACCTCTTTCTCTGGGACCTTTGACTGAGGCTTTCCTCAGGCACCTCTGCTGAGACTTCCTAATAAGAGCAGGAAGGGAAAAAGTTGAAACTTTTGTCTACTCTTAGTATCCAATAAGTAGTTTTCCACTCCCTGTCCTTCCCGCACAATTTCCTATGACTCCAGGGTCCATAAAACTGAAAGAAGCTCTTACTGGGGTTTTCTCAACAGTGAGACAATCCCCTAGTCTCTGTCTGTGTAGATCTATCTCACCCTCAGTCAATGCAACATTCCATGTGGAAAAATGAAATAGGTGGAGTTGGAGCTTTCTCCGGTTTAGCCTCTTGCTTGCAACATCACAGTAACTGATTAAAGACTTGACCATTGCTTTCATTGTAGTTTGTTTCTTAAATTGACAGCTGACAGCTGAGTTCTTTCTCCCCAAGTCAGCTGAGCCTGTGACATGTTAAAGGTAACTACAGCTGCTTCTATTAGGGTAGTCTATGTTATGCTACTATGATTTATATTGAAATGTCAATCCCCAAATCTCAGCAGTCAAAACAACAAAAGCTTACTTCTCACCCAGGTTACAATTCCTTCATCGAGTGTCGGTAATGACTGCTCAACATAGTTCCTGAGGGATCCGTGAAGACAGAATGCTTATCGTTCTAGTTTTGGTGTTACTATGTGAGGGGCAAAGAATGTTCTAGAGGGTCTTGCATTGTCACTTTAATATTGTGGCCTAGAAATGGCACTGATCAATTTTGCTC
Organism: Pongo abelii; assembly: GCF_028885655.2. NCBI lineage: Eukaryota > Metazoa > Chordata > Mammalia > Primates > Hominidae > Pongo > Pongo abelii. The sequence continues at coordinate 90,529,479 of NC_071999.2, read as the reverse complement.
ACCCTCCATGTTTTAATTACAGGTCTCCATCACCTGTAATTGGGCCAGGGAATATAATCATATCACGTTTCTGGAGTGTGGGAATCAGAAATATTTGGCAGTCAGTTCTTAATACTATGCCTCTGAAAATGGCTTCCATGTTTATACACACTCTTTTCCCTTAGAACTTGTATGACCTGCTTCTGTACACTCTACAGATTATTTAGTGTGAGGTTGCATGGGTTCTTGTGAGTCATCTTCTGATTAAAGGTGAAGTTTAATACATCATTCCCTAGTCTGAATCCTCACGGGTCTCCCTAACCCTGGTTCCCATTCAGCAAAAGCATCTCCTTCTGCTCCATGGGTCCACTTTCCACAGGTCTATCAGACAAGAAGTTTTAACTTACATGGAGTCTAATCGATTTACTTTCCATACCAACTCACAAAAAAGGGAGAGGGTCATTTGGAGACTTAACAAGTTCATTTTGCCTAAAAAAATGAATTTTCCTATTTGCCAGGCATGATTTAATCATCAGCAGAATGAATGATAAATATCAGTATATCCATTACAGATCTTAGTTTTTAAAAGGAAATGCAGACTTTAGATAATTCAGTCAAAGGCAACTGGAATAAGTAGATGGAGAAAACTTTTTGAAAATGGGCTGTAAACATGTTAGCACTATATGATTAGCAAGAAGGATTCATGATAATGCTTTTGAGACAGAAAGCTCGGTTGAGGTTTATTTTCTAGGATGTGTAAACTTAAACACACACTCTCACACACAATCTGTAAGTTTAGAAAAGGAGAAGGATACTTTATTTCTTATAAAGGGTAACAGCCTGCAAAGTGGCCATCTGCAGGCTGGGAAGTAGAGCCTCTGTCTGGCCAAAGTCCAGAGACGGGCACCTCAAATGAGGAGGGAGTGCGGTAGGAGAATTATGTTGAACAGACTGGTCAAACATACATATTCAACCAGTTACAGGAAGAGCTATGAATATTCATTAAGGTGGTTCTGACACATGCATATTGAACAAACATGCATGTAACATAGAATTCATGTTCACCTTGGGGTGGGGACATAACATTTAAATGTACTATGATTAGGCCCTTGTGTTAGTCAGTTTTGCCTTGCTGTAAAGGAATACCTGAGGCTGGGGAATTTACAAAGAAAAGAGGTTTATTTGGCTTATGGTTCTGCAGCCTGTACAAGCATGGCACCAACATCTGCTTGCTTTTTTTGAGGCCTCAGGAAGCTTACAATCATGATGAAAGGCAGATGGGGAGCCAACATGTCACATAGCAAGAGGGAGCAAGAGAGAGGAGGAGGTGCCAGGCTCTTGAAAACAACCAGATCTTGCACGCACTCGTAGAGGGAGAACTTACTCATTAACCTGACGAAGGCACCAAGTCATTCATGAGGAATCCACTCCCACGATCCAAACACCTCCCGCTGGGCTCATTTCCAACACTGGGGATCACATTTCAACATGAGATTTGGAGGAAAAATTATCACCATATATATTCAAAGGTCTTTTCAGGACATGAAATTGCACGAGTGTGCAATATCCATAAACTGGCCAGGAGCAGTCCGTGGTTGGTGGTCTTCTTACTAGGAGAAAGTTACTGAATTTTGTCGCTTGTCCAATTAAAGCTGTAGTTATGGCTAGTAGATCAAGCGTTCAGGTAGTCAGCTTCTGTGAGCCGGATGAGTTGTGATTATTTTAATATTGCTTATCTTGAAGACAGTACTTGTTTAGTTGCTAGAGAGAAAGAAAAACCTTGTGGCCATTAGAACATAGTTTATTTTTTGTAGTTTAAGTCTAGGGATGTGTAACTGAACTCTTGCCTGGCATGGCCTTAAGTCTTGTTTAAAATTTGATATCTTATTGCCTCAAAGAGCCTATTCTGTCAGTCTTATGCTCTCTATTTTATCATTAATGCTGGTCAGATGTATTGAAACCATAAAAGAGAGGGGCTTATAACAAGGTGTGTCTGACCTCCTGCCTTGGCACGGCTGGGAACTAAGTTTTTAAGTCATTTCTGGGGTTCCCCTGGCTGAGGGGGCAACCATGCAGTCAGTGGGGATGGGGGATTAAGATTTTATTTTTAGTTTACAGAAGCATTAACTCAAAGCCATTTCCTTTCTTTTGTTCTTGGTTATGCTGCAAAAGTTTAAGATTTGTACCCATTCCACAATGTATCCATATATCAAAAATCAATTTGTATACCATATATATGTATATATACATATATATGGTGTATAAAATGGAATATATATATTTATATATATAATATATATTCATATATTATATATAAATATATAATATATATTACATATTTATATAAATATATGAATATATATTATATATTTATATAAATATATAATATATATTATATATTTATATATTTATATAAATATGTAATATATATTATATATTATATATTTATATATTTATATTAATCTGTAATGTATATTTATATATGATATATTTATCTAAATATGTAATATATATTTATATATTACATATTTAGATAAATATGTAATATATATTTATATATTATATATTTAGATAAATATGTAATATATATCTATATATTTATATAAATATGTAATATATATTATATATCTATATATTTATATAAATATGTAATATATATTATATATCTATATATTTATATAAATATGTAATATATATTATATATCTATATATTTATATAAATATGTAATATATATTCCATTGATATATATTTATATAAATATGTAATATATATTCCATTGATATATATTTATATAAATATGTAATATATATTCCATTGATATATATTTATATAAATATGTAATATATATTCCATTGATATAAATATATATATTTATATAAATATATAACATATATTCCATTTATATAAATATATATATACATATATTTCAATTAAAAATCTCCAGCTAGGTCATCTGAATTCCTATGTATTAATTATGGTCTGGGAGCGATGAAAGGGTTGGAAAAATTAATGTAACAGAGGGATATTCTAGGGACACCCTTAAGATTCTACCCTGTGAGAACAGGCACCTAGATTTACAACTCTATCCAGTTTACACAAATTGAAAAGCAGTGATTCTCTGGAAAAAAAAAAACAACAACAAAACCTAGAATTAGAAACGGGGACCGAAAACAACAAATATCAACTACTCCTAGGGAATACACTTTGCTCAAGGCAAACTTTTACTGACAAGCACAAAGTTTCCCCTAATTCATTTATTGAAAATGTTGCATTCTAAGACAAAACATATTTAGCATGACCTTCATTTTTTTCTTTTCTCAAGGTGGTAAGAACAAAGTAATATGCTACAGAAAATTCTCCATACCCTTGAAGGGAGCAACTGCCATGCTCATTTTGGTATGTCCCCTGTGACTCGCTCACTGACTAAATGCCTGAGCCAAAGTCACTTCCTATGATGACAGCAGGTTATTAGCAAATCTCCACAGAAATATCATCACGGTGAGGCTGATACTAAATTAGGACAAAGCTATTTGGCTTGATCGAAGCTGAAGCTATTTTTCTGACATATAATAGATCTTATATCAGTACCCTTCAAGAAATTGCCCCGAAAGCATCAACTATATTATAATTTCAGAAACTTGGTCAGATAATAGGAACTATTTAAAAATAAAAAGTGAAGTGTATTCTTTTGTTTGGACATAAAGTAAATCCCATGTTATTCCTAAAACAAAAAATTTATTGATTATGAAAAATGCCTTCTTGCATTGGACATGGTCCATAAATACACATAATTGGAGAGCTCTAAAATCTGTGAGTATGGTGGAGTAGTGATTTCAGATGCGGTGATCGGGTCGGGATTAAAAGAACACAAGAGTTTCTGAGACCTATGAGATCTTCTGAAACCTGCGTCTTTCTCCACATCATAACTTAAATAATTTTAAAGGAAATATACTAATTACTGGAAGATTCTGTCACTTAAAGGAGAATCAGTCTTGACTTTCCCATGTAATTCATGTAAAATTTTTTCTTGTTTAGTTCATTGATTTTGATCTATAGCAAAAAAAGTTGATTTGTTTCTCCCTAAACAAATATTAGAATGAAACAATAGGAGGTCATCTACACCAGAGCAAATGGGCTTAACTACTGACTTAATATAGTCAACTAGATCTGAAGTTCCTTGAAAACAAACACCCTTATTATTTTTTTCCCAAATGCTTTAGTAATTTGCCAAAAATCATATAAAAAGTAAATAATGAAATTAGATGTAGAATGCAGATCTTGTGAACCCAAATCTAGACCTCTGAATCAATAAATTTTGCCAAACATTGGTACAAACACTTTGTAAAAACATTTATGTTACAAATTTTTAGAATGAGTGTTATTTAACCTTTATATGCAAAGAATACAATTAATTAGAAAAATTAGATTTTGAAACATAGAAGTTGATATGACCTGACTAAATCTCAGTTGCCCTCATATTAAAATGAACTTTGTCATACAGACATAAATGGATTAATATGTGTTATAACATCTGGAAGAAATGCAGATCAACAGTAAGATTGTCTTTTCCTCCCTGCCTTTGCCTGTTCTCTCTTCCTTGATTTTTCTTTTGTTTTCGTGCCCCTCTTTCTTCCTTTTCATTCTGTTGTCATCCCTTTTTTAGTTTTCCTTGCTTCCCTTTTTGTAAATTATTATATTTAATTTATAAAATTTAAGGTATATTTTAAGCCTAGGGAAAACCATTTAATCATTCAAACATGAGCTTTGAGCACTTTTCAAAGCCAACAAATTCTATAAAAACAGGAGTTTGGTTTTTAATACCCTTGTTACTATTTCATGTTTACATTTTGAAACATTTATTCTTTACTTATTATCTAATTTAATCCATCAACCAGCATTTGTTGGGTAGCTAGTAAACACCAAGAAGATCCTAAATATGGTCAGTTACTGTGAATGAACTTTGAGTACTTTAATGCAAACATCAAGGTGTCTTAATTGATTCCTAATCTACATGCAAACAATTTCATTGTTACTAAGGTTAGACATGTTGCGTAAGTTTTAAATCTTTTTGAATTTGGACAAGTCTTTTCAAGTTGATGATATAAATAAAATTCACTAAATCATCATGTTAATTGTCTACTAAATGTATGATGATCATTCTGTCATTTTTCCATGTTAACAAAAAAAATACATTGAAGTTTTCATTATTGAAACATTAATACTTCTTGAATTTGAAATTAAGTGAATTTAATTCATCACTAGATGGCACTCTAAATTTAGACTGTAATATATGTTTCTTCAAATAGAAGCTAAATGTGTTTTATAAGGAAGAATTCATTTTATAAACAAAAAATTTGTCCCTCTGTTCAAACACAAAGTTGAGAATTCCCTTTCTATCTGTCAACAGTAACAAAGAAAACCTACAACATGTAATAAAAAGTAGAAAAGCAACTACCAATACAATAGAGTATACAGACTGGATTATACAGAGAATATGGTGGTTATCTGAAAATATTTCTCATATATGTTTGAATCTATTTTTAATTTATAATTTTGAGACTTAATTTTTCTATATACAATAATCCAGGAAGTGTTAAAGTGTTTTTGTTGATTTACCCACCATTTTAAAAACTGACTTGCTTCTTAAAAGTTAGTCAGCTTTCAGTATCCACAGGTTCCATCTGCAGGCTCAACCAACTGCAGATCAAAAATATTAGCAAAAATTTTTTTAAAAAACTACAAGTAAAATATACAAATAAAAATACAGTATAACAATTTACAAAGCATTTACATTGTATTAGATATTATAAGTAACCTAGAATTATTTAAAGATGTCCATAGATTATGTGCAAATACTATTCTATTTTATGTAAGGGACTTAAGCATGCTCAGATTTGGTCCTAGAACCAATCCCTGGCAGATATAGAAGGATAACTGTATTTTTATTTGTTACAAATATATAAACATGATGGATACAATAAAAATGAGTGTACTTCTGCTAAAACATGCCTTTTGTGTCAGATATAATTGTGTGTAGACTGCCTCAAATACAAGATAATAACTTGTATAATTCCTTTTCTCCTAAATGTTAGAAGCTGTACAAATTTTTCATTTTTCTAGAGAAGATTTTTAGCTTCCTAAGAAGACTAAGCACTTTCTTGTGTTACTTTCATTTGTAAGTGATGACATCCCCCATAAAATCATAAGAATGAACCTTTGGAAACATAATTCTGACCATTTGAAAAGTATCAGGCCAATGATACTATGGCCCCAGTATAATTGAAACCATCAACTGTTTCTCTGTTCAGGGACCACAGCCTGGGCGGTTAGCATAAGGGCTGCTGAGGTGGCCCAGCCTCATATTCAGACTGTCAATTAGACTGCATTAAGGAACACTTCTAGCAGGGTTAATGCCACTGCAACAGTAAAGCAGGCATTTAAAAATAGCTGACATTTAAAAATATTCTGTATTAGAAGTCCAAATTTTCCATGGATGAAAGTCAATATACTTTGCCCTTATTCTATGCTAAGGTCGTGACTCCAATTATTATGTAAAAATGGGTTTCTCTGATTATTTTTGACTTTGCTGATGACTACATTTTTTTTTCTTATCCTGACTTCACAGTAAAGATTGACTCTCTAATTCTCTGGGTCAGATATGTGTGGAAATGACTATTATATTCTTGTTTTCCACATCAGCGAATGAGATCTTTGAATAAAATTTCTTCTGGATGAATGAAAAAAAAGTAGAATAATGTTGCATTTCTGCATAGTTTCTTTTTCACTGGGTAAGTCTCTTTGTAATGAAAATGAGGAGAGGACTCCATCATTATTAACATTGATAAACAGGTAAAATTTTAATCTTTATATTTTTGATTCTGTTATTGTAAAGATGACATAAAATGAGAAATTTTTGAAATATGTTACTTTGAAATATATATTTCATAAATACGTATTGTATAAATATGTATTGTATAAACATTTATCTTAGAAAATAGTATTTTTTCTTTAAAAGCTCCAAAAATGTTCTAATGTATTATAAACAATAAGAAAACAGATTTATTTTAAAATTGCACTTAGAAATTAACAGTTTTCTCCGTCAATATTTGTCTATTATAGATAATAATGCAAGACCAATATTTTAGGAACACATATATTTTTATTCATTGCTTGTGAGAACAAACTTTGAAACAAATATTTACTTACTAATATCAAATTAACAAAGATTTTATGTAGGATATAATTAAAAAGTGCTATAATGTTAAGAGACATTGGCAAAGATTTAAAATATGTTATCCAAGTGTTCAAAAATTTACAGAAGAGTTGTGTCAGGGGATAGAACTTTAGGAAATATACTTAAACACAAACCTTAATCACAAATTTCTCACAGAAATCAGACTGGTTGCTACAAATGTCTAATTGAATGCATCAATGCATCAGAAGAAGTCCTTCAAATAACCTCAAAAGGTGGGAGACTGGCAGGACATATTTTCTAGTCACAACCCTGCTGACTAAAACAGGATCTGGTCCAGACTGGATAAAGCAAAAATAGTCAGGAACCAGCAGATGGCAAAAAAAGAGATCCCTATTTGCCCTTATTGCTCATTAGCAGAAGACACTCCCATCAGTACTATGGCAGTTTATAAATGCCATGCCAATGACCCAGAACTTAACACCCTTTTCCTAGAAAGGTCTAAATAACCCACCCCTCAATTTGCATTGATCCCCCTTAATTTGCATGAAATGGAAAGTGAGTTTATGTAAGTACACATACAGTTGCCAACCCATACATTGCCTACTCTGTGTACACTGCCCGTGAATTAGCTCTGTTCTGCAAGGAGCAGTATCATCCAATGAAAGATTGCTAACACCACTGGCTCACTCTTGAATTCTTTCCTGGGTGCTGCCAAGAACCCTCCTGGGCGAAGCTCCAATTCTGGGACTCACCTGTCCTGCAACAGGATGCATTTGTTAAAAGAATAGGCAATTAGAATCACCAAACTTGAATTTGAATCCTGACATTTTTCTTGCTATATTTGGAAACTTAGACAAATGATTAATCTCTTTAAGCCTAGACTTCCTCATTCTAAAATAAGAAAAATCATGCCTAAACAATCTCACTGGCAATTTCCTCTTTGGAGAAGTCCTAGAACTGAAATGGCTGGTGACTATGTCCAAGCATTCGTTATACAGATTAGCTTCTTCTGGAACGTAACTGCATATTTTCATAGTCCTTCCACAAATTCCAGCTTGGCTATATCATTGAGTGTTCTAAACTATGTCAATTACTAGGATTTGAAACAAACCACAGATTTTTCTTAAAATAGAGTGGAAACATGTCTTTGAATTACTTAAAAATGCAGCAAGTAACTTTATCATGTTAATGTTCTGCTCATTACAAAGAATGTTTTTGGGCAACTACATGTACCTTTAAATTCAAAATACACTTGCCTAAGGTGCTTGGTGATTTGCCAGGTTCATGTATCATGACTTTTAGCAGGAATTTTCTAGGATATCAAAAAATGTAGGCCACATTTTTTATTTGTTTCAAATCAAGAAATATAAAAACTAAAAAGATGTATAGATTATATTAAGAAATAATATGAATAAAATGATACATGCTTACTCTAAGGATCTGAATTAAGCAAGAGTACTGAGCCCACAGTAATCTGGTTCCACATCTTGATGGTGTGTCCTAAGACCTTGCTAATCAGAATATTGGTTCACAAGCCTGCGGGATCCACACAACCTAAGAACTTGTGAAAAATGTGGGATTTCACATTACAAAACTGACTTACTGCATTTAGCAACATCTCCACTTGGTTCATAAATACAAAGGTTGGAGAAGCATTTCTATCTTTGCTACTGCACATAGGTTCATAACCTGAACACTACTAAACCCTTTAGTCTTCATTTTATCATTTCATAGAGCCCATAGAGAGCAATGATCTGTAAGTCAATTGTGTTGACTTTGCCATTTGATGATGCCACAGTAACTATAAACATCTTGTCTTCATAAGTAGAATGCTGGAGCTTATACAGTTCTATTTTCAAGACAGTAATCAATTGAATAAGTTGAAAAACTTTTTCTTACAAAAAGAAAACAAGGCTCCACAAATAATTTTCCTGAAAAGTCAGATTGTATTATTCTCAGGCCTCTATTTATCATCCGTCTGTTCCTTCCTGAACCAGTGTGATCTTTGGATGTAGATTTTTAAAAATTATATTTTCTCTGACACATTTCAACCTTTTTTTTTTCTTTATCGTCTGTCACACAGATGCACAGAGTAGGATCAAGGAACTACAATGGATAAAGAGAATGATCATCCAAAAATGTTTCATTTTCTTTCCAAATTAATAGCCATTAGTGGTTTCACTCCTAGGCCAAGTAATCATAATCACTATCACTGCAAATATTTGTGTTGAATGTAAAATAGTATTTCCAAGGGACTCTTCAGCTGGCTTTATCTTAATACACAGCAAAATCATCAACATTTGATGGTCTTCTTTGTGTCTTATGAAAAAAATTGCTCTATTATGTTAAATTTAATTGCTTTGGATCAAATACTATCCAGTGTTGCTAACAAAAATAGTATAATATAATATAAAACATTGTTTAAACAGTTGTTAAATATTAGGCATTGTGCTAATCATTTTACTTTTCATAACACTGTAAATTAGTCATGATTATTATCCTCACTTTATAGATGAGAAAACAAAAGTTCAGATAACTTAGTTTACTTTCCCAAGGCTTGAATCTTCCTTGGTCTAACTCTAAAATCCTTGCTGATAATTGCTGTAGTATGCCTTACCTAGAGAATTTATACCTTAAAAGGAAAAAAAATATATCTTTTCATATTTCTCTCAGAAATTAAACACAGATAATATGAAATAAATATTTGTGATTGTTCAATAAGCTTTGCCTAAAAAATATTGGTTTGGAATTTTTATAAATAAAATTCCACATATAGAAATATTTGATAACTGTATCTTCTACATAAATTTTATAGTCCCTATAGAAATTTATTTATCATTTGTCCACATATGCATTTTTCTTCATGGTTCAAGTTTTCAAACATTAGCTTATCCTTTTGGAAGGAGTGAATTAACCTTTTTATTTAGTTAATTTTCTGTAACACAATAAAGAGAACCAAGATAAATAGATGTGCAATTTTGGTTAATATAATGTAATTACCAGAATAGATCTTGACTAACTTATCTAAAATTATACAAGTTCCATATATTTAATGTGTCACGGTAGAATTGTACTCAGTATTTTGTTCTAACAGCAGAACTAGAAGAAAATTTGTTATCTGATTTTCATTATATTTTCAACTATGGTCTGTAAAGGAAGCATTGATAAGCAGTTTCTCTCATGGATTTAATAGGTTCAGAACAATCCTTTTAAATGTCATCTCTTTCATTTATTTGTTTAATGTTTTATTCTAGATTTAGATATATAGATTTATAGTATATAAAGTCAGTTTCACACAGCAAAAAAATCATGTAAATGAAGATTTAATCAATAGCTAAATGAGATAAAATAATCCAAATATATTCATAAACAATCACTTCTCTTATGCTCATAGAAAATTATATTTATGATTGCTTGCTTTTGCTAGAATGATAGAATACAGACTGTTTTTCAGTATAACAGTCTACTACTCCCCTCAGAAAATAACTGGTTTAATATTCAGAAAATGATTTTAGATATTAGCATTAAATACAGTTGAATATTCAGAATCACTATATTTCTAGCTCATAATAGAAAAGGTTTTATTAAGATAATATTTCTTGCTATTATGTAAAATTTAATCTAACATTTTTTTAAACCAAGAAGTGCCAATAATTTTAAGATACCTTGCAAAAAAAATTGACATCAAAGACATTTGATATTGTGCATTTTAAGTTCAACTACAATGAGAAATTCTTATTTTAGAATTAGATACATATATTTTGAGATAGAATATTTATTATGGAAAATTAGAATAGACACATTATTTTACAGATAAATAAACAAAGGCTGAGTACAATTTAGTAAGATGTAAGACTGCATTTTTTTTTTATCGTCTGTGCGCCTGTGAACCTACACTAAATATACTTGTTTTTTAACTTTTATTTTAGGATCGAGAGTACATGTATGAGCTTGTTATACAGGTAAATTATGTGTCGTGGGGGTGTGGTTTATAAATTATTTTGTCACTTAGGTAACACACATGGTACCCAATAGATAGTTTTACAATCCTCACCTTTCTCCCACCCTCCACCCTCAAGTAGGACCTGGTGGCTATTGTTTCCTTATTTGTATCCATGTGTACTAAATGTTTAGCTCCCGCTTATAAGTCAGAACATGGCAGTATTTGTTTTTCTGTTCCTGTGTTGGTTTGCTTAGGTTAATGACCTCCAGCTCCATCTATGTTGCTTCAAAGGACGTGAGCTAATTCTTTTTTATGGCTGTGTATTACACCATGGTGTATATGTACCACATTTTCTTTATCCAGCCTACCACTGATGGGCATCTAGGTTGATTCCTTGTCTTTGCTATTGTGAATAGAGCTGCAGTGAACATTCACATGTATGTGTGTTTATGGTAGAATGATTTCTATTCCCTTGGGTATTTACTCAAATAATGGAATTGCTGGGTCAAATGGTAGTTCTAAGTTCTTTGAAAAATCACCACACTGCTTTCCAAGATGGCTGAACTAACTCACATTCCCACCAGCAGTGTATAAGTGTTCCCTTTCCTCTGTAATCCCACCATCATCTGTTACGTTTTGACTTTTTTAGTAAGAGTCATTCTGACTGGTGTGAGATGGTATTTCATTGTGGTTTGAATTTGCATTTCTCTAAAGATGAGTGATGTTGAGGATTTTTTCATATGTTTGTTGGACGTGTGTATGCCTTCTTTTGAAAAATGTCTGTTCATATTCTTTCCCACATTTTAATGGGGTTGTTTGTTGACTGTAAATTTGTTTAAGTTTCTTACAGGTTTTACACATTAGAGCTTTGTTGGTTATCTGTTTACTCTGTTGATAGTTTCTTTTGTTGTGCAGAAGCTCTTTAGTTTAATTAGGTCCCATTTGTTAATTTCTATTTTTGTTGCAGTTGCTCTGGCCATCTTCATCATAAAATGTTTGCCAGGGCCTATGTCCAGAATGGTATTTCCTGGGTTTTATTCAAGGGTGTTTACAGTCTTAGACTTACACTTAAGTGTTTAATCCATCTTGAGTTGATTTTTGTATATGGTAAAAGGAACGAGTTCAGTTTCAATCTTTTGCATTTGGCTAGACAGTTATCTCTGTACCATTTATTGAATAGGGAGTTCCTTGCCCATTACTTGTTGATATGGTTTGTCTCTGTGTCCCTACCCAAATTTCATGTTGAATTGTAATTCCCAGTGTTGGAGGAGGGGCCTGGTGGGAGGCAATTGAATCATGGGGGCAGACTTCCATCTTGATGTTTTCATGATAGAGTTCTCATGAAATCCAGTGGTTGAAAGTGTGTAGTAATTCCCCTTTCTCTCTGTCTCTTCCTCCAGCTCTGGCCATGTGAAGATGTGCCTCATTCCTCTTCGCTTTCTGCCGTGATTGTAAGTTTCTTCAGGCTTCCTCAGTCATGCTTCCTGCACAGCCTATAGAATCATGAGCCAATTAAGCCTCTTTTCTTTATGAGTTACCCAGTCTCAGGTATGTCTTTATAGCAGTGTGAGAATGGACTTGTTATTGTCAATTTTGTCAACTATAAAATGGTGATAGGTGTGCAGCTTTATTTCTGGGCACTATATTCTATTCTGTTGGTCTATGTGTCTGTTTTTGTACAAGTACCATGCTGTTTTGGTTACTGTAGCCTTGTATCATAGTTTGAAGTTGTGTAATGTGATGCCTCCAGCTTTGTTCTTTTTGCTTAGAATTAATTTGGCTATTCAGGCTCTTTTTGGGTTCCACATGAATTTTAAAAAAGTTTTTTTTGAATTCCGTGAAAAATGTCATTGGTAGTTTTGCTTTGGGTAGTATGGTCTTTTAATAATATTGATTCTTCCTATTCATGAGCATGGAATGTTTTTCCATTTGCTTGTGTCATTTCTGATTTCTTTCAGCAATGTTATGAAATTTTCAATGTAGAAATCTTTCACCTCCTTGGTTAGCTGTATTCCTATGTGTGTGTGCGTGTGAGTGTGTCTATTGTAAATGAGATTGTGTTCTTGAATTGGCTCTCAGATTGGATGTTGTCAGTGTGTAGAAATGCTACTGATTTTTGTACCTTGATTTTGTATCCTGAAACTTTGCCGAAGTTGTTTATCAGATCTAGGAGCTTTGGGACAGTGACTACAGGTATAAAATCATATCATCTTTGAACAGATAGTTTGATTTCATCTCTTCCTATTTGGATGTCTTTCATTTATTTCTCTTGTCTGATTGCTCTGGCTGGGACTTCCAGCACTATGTTTACTAGAAGTGGTGAGATTGGGTATCCTTGTCTTGTCCTGGTTCTCAAGGGTAAGACTTCCAGCGCTTGCCTATTTAGCATGATGTTTGCTGTGGTTTTCTCACATGAGGATAAGTTTTATTATCTTGAGGTATGTTCCTTCAATGCCTAATTTGTTGAGGGTGTTTAAAATGAAGGGATTTTGAATTTTAATGAAAGCCTTTTCTGCATCTATTGAGATGATCATGAGGTTTTCAATTTTAGCTCTGTGTATGTAATAAATCACATTTATAAATTTGTATATGTTGAAGCAACCTTGCATCCCAGGCATAAAGCCTACCTGATCAGGGTGGATTAGCTTTTCAAAGTGCTACTGGATTCCGTTTGCTAGTATTTTGTTGAGGATTTTTGTATGTGTCTCTGCTAGGTTTTTGTATCAGGATGATACTGCCTCATAGAATAAGTTAGGGAAAAGTCCCTCCTCCTAAATTTTTCTGGAAGAGTTTTAGGAGAAGTATTGCCAGCTCTTCTTTATAGATCTGGTAGGATTTGGCTGTGAATCTGTCTGGTTCAGGAATTTTTCTGGTTGTTAGGCTTTTTATTACTGATTCAATTTCAGAACTTGCTATTAGTCTCTGTAGTGACTCAATATCTTCCTGATTCAGTTTTTGGGGATTTAGTGTTTCCAGGTATTTATCCTTTTGGGGGGCCAGGGGGTTCTAGTTTCTGTGCATAGAGGTGTTTATAATTGTCTCTGAGGATATTTTATGTTTCAGTGGTTTTGGTAGCAATATCTCCTTTCTCATTTTGATTGGTGTTTTTTTTTTGGATCTTCTCTCTTTTTTTCCTTTAGTAGTCTAGCTAGCAACCTATCAAGCTTATGTATTCTTTCAAACAATCAACTTCTGATTTTTGTTGATATTTTGTATGATTTTTCTCATCTTAATTGTATGGTTTTCAGCTATCTTCTTAGTATTGATTTTTGTATTTGTTGTGTGTCTCTTGAATGTCAATGAACTTTACGGTCCAAAACTTGTGGTCCATGTTTTGTTGGTATGATTTTTTTTGATTTGTTGAGAATTTTTTTATGATTGATTGTGTGGTGAATATAGAGTATGTGCCATGTGCAGATGAGAAGAATGTGTATTCTGTTGTTTTTGTGTGGTGAATTATGTAGATGTTTGTTATTTCCATTTGGTCAAGTGTTGAGTTCAGGTCCCAGATATCTTTCTTAGTTTTTTGCCTCCATAATCTAATACTGTCTGTGGGGTGTTGAAGTCTACCACTCTAATTGTGTGCTTATCTATGTCTCTTGTAGGTTTCTAAGAACTTGTTTTATAAATCGGTGTGCTCCTTTGTTGGGTACATATATATTTAGGATAGTTAATTCTTCTTGTTGATTGAACCCATTACCATTAGATATTGTACTTTGTCCTTTTGGACATTGTTAGTTTAAGTCCTTTGTCTGAATTTAGAATAGCAATCCCTGCTATTTCATTTATTCATTTATTTATTTTGCTTTCAGTTTGCTTGGTAGATTTTTCTCTATTCTTTTACTTTGAGCTTGTGAGTCTCTTGAAGATAGCACAGAGTTGGGTCTTGCTTCTTACTCAACTTGCCACTCTGTGCCTTTTAATTGTGAGTATTTAGGCCTTTACATTCAAGATTAATATTGATATGTGCAGATTTGATCTTGTTATTGTGTTGTTATCTAGTAATTATGCAGACTTGATGTATCTTTGATTTACAGTATCAACGATTTATGTATTTAACTGTGTTTTGTGGTGGCCAGTAATGGTCTATTGTTTCCATATTTAGCACCCCTTAAGGACCTCGTGTAAGACACTTCTGGTGATAATGAATTCCCATGGCATTTGCTTACCTAAGAAGGATCTTATTTTTCCTTTGCTTATGAAGCTTAGTTTGGCTGGATATAAAATTCTTCATTGAAATTTCTTTTATATAAGAATGTTGAATATAGCCCCCCACCATCTCTTCTGGCTTGTATGGTTTCTGGTTTCTTATAAAAGGTCCACTGTTAGCTTAATAAGGTTCCCTTTGTAGGTGATCTGCCTCTTCTCTCTAGCTGTCTTTAATATATGTTTTTTCCTGTTGGCCTTGGATAATCTGATGACTATGTGTCTTGGGGATGATCATCTTGTATTATCTAACCAGAGTTCTCTGCATTTCCTGAATTTGAATATTAGCATCTCTAGTGAGGCTGGGGAAATTTTTATCAACAATATCCTTAAATACATTTTCCAAGTTGCGTGATTTCTCTTCCTCTGTTTCAGGAATGTCAATGAGTCATAGATTTAGTTGCTTTATAAAACATAGCTTTGGGATACTTTTTCAACTCCTTTTTATTACTTTCTTTACTTTTTCTGAGTAAGTTTATTCTATGTCCCATTCTTTGATCGCTAAGATTTTTTCCTCAGTTTGATCTATGCTGCTGTTAATACTTGCAATTGTATTATACAATTCTTGTATGTTTTTTAGCTCTATGTTATCAGTTTGGCTATATCTTAAAATGGCTATTTTATCTTTCAGTTCCTGTATCATTTTATTGGATTGCTAAGATTCCTTGAACTGAATTTCAACTTTCTCTTAAATCTTTTTTTTTTTTTTTTTTTTTTTTTAAGATGGAGTCTCGGTCTGTTGCACAGGCTGGAGTGAAATGGCATGATCTCGGCTCACTGCAAGCTCCGCCTCCTGGGTTCACGCCATTCTCCTGCTTCAGCCTCCCAAGTAGCTGGGACTACAGGCGACTGCCACCATGCCCAGCTAATTTTTTTTGTTTTTTGGTTTTTTTTTTTTGTATTTTTAGTAGAGACGGGGTTTCACCATGTTAGCCAGGAAGGTCTCGATCTCCTGACCTCATGATCCGTCCACCTCAGCCTCCCAAAGTGCTGGAATTACAGGCTTGAGCCACCGCACCCAGCCAACTTTCTCTTGAATCTTAATGATCTTCGCTCCTATCCAGATTCTGAATTCCATGTCTATAATTTTAGCCATTTAAGCCTGGTTAAGAACCATTGCTGATACTAGATGCAGTGGCTCATGTCTGTAATCCCAGCACTTTGAGAGGCCAAGGTGGGTGGATCACTTAAGGTTAGGAGTTTGAGACCAACATGGTGAAACCCCATCTCTACCAAAAAAAAAAAAAAATTAGACTTGTGTGGTGGCGCATGCCTTTAATCCCAGCTATCTGAGAGTCTAAGGAGGGAGAATTGCTTGAATCTGGGTGGCAGAAGTTGCAGTGAGCCAAGATCACGCCACTGCACTTCAGCCTGTGTGACAGAGGAAGACTCCATCAAAAAATAGAAAGAAAGAAAGAGAGAGAGAGAGAAGAAACGAAAAGAACAGAAAGAAAAGAAAAGAGGAAAGAGAAGAACTATTTTTGGAAAAATAGTGCAGTCATTTGGCTATAAGAAAACACTCTGGCTTTTAAAATTGCCAGATGTCTTATATTAGTTCTTATCTGTATGAGCTGATGTTACTTTCATCTTTGAAGTTGCTGCCCTTTGGATGGTGTCTTTTCTTTTACATTATTTGATGGCCTTGAGGGCTTGATTATGGTATAAAATGGATTCAGTTGACTTGCTTCATTTCTGGAAGATTTTAAAGAGCTGAGAACTCCTGAGCTGCACACTCTAACCCTGGGGAGCTGGTACCAGGCCCCCAGTTGTGTTCTACATCCCCTTAAGGTTAGGAACCTGCTATGCCAGAGGGGCCCAGGTGTTCCCAATCCACTAGCAACAACACTCCGATGGGGGGTTTGTCAGGTTAGTGGCAGCAGGATCCATACTCACTTGCCTGTACCAGCAGCAATGGTGACTCAGCAGGGTATGCATGTGTCATCTGGGCAGAGCACCAAAGGGGATGGGGTGGTGACATCTGTGTGCATGCTTGCAATGGCGGTGGCAACACAGCAAGTTGTCTACGTGTTGGTGAGAGTGGGGCCCCAGTGGGGGTAAGGCACCAGCTTTCGTGCACACATTCTAACACTTGCAGTGGTGGTACAGTGGGTTGTGTGCAGAAATGCACACCAGCTGGGGAGGGTAGGTGAGATCCACCCATGTGCACTTGCTGGTAATGTGGTGGAGAAGGGCCATGGACAAATGCACAACAGCAAAGTGGCAGGTGGAGGCTGTGGTAGGAGGAGGCTGTGGGTGGGTGGGTGTGCATTAGTAGGGGCTAGTCTGCTGGAGCTCTCTGACGGTTAGTTGCAGTATGCCGGTAAAGGAACTATGATAATGGCCCCTCCTGGAAGCACCCTGGTTGGGCATCCAAGGCTACATTGCAAGTGGATGCAGCTAGGCTGGGCCCCCAAGAGAGGCCAGCAGACAGGGAGGCTCTCAGACTGGACTGGCCCTATCCCACAGGCAAGACTACTCCGCATCTGTCCAGGTCTGACAGTTGCCAAAGACCAAAACCACCTAGAGAAGCATGGCAAGCTTTAGAGAACAGGTGTCCCAGGCCATGCTATACTGCAGCCATTCCCACACCAAATCCTCTGGACTCCACATAGGCTGGAGTCCTACTTCTGCCACCTCTCCAAGCAGCCCTCCTTGTCAGCTCAGGTGTCCGTGGGGTTTGTGAGGGTCTCTTGCAGCAAGGTTTCTGGACATCCATGGCGAGAGTCTATCATTTCTCACCTGTTTAATTCACCCATTCCATGTGAGCTGCCGGGGGCCAGAAATAAGTCACAGTGCTTGACAACCTCATGTAGGGTTCTCAGCTTCCACCCCCTTAAGCCCATGGTCTGTGTCCTCCCTCCATCCCCTCTCATTGCCTTTCCTATATTGATCTGCTTGGCGTGTGCCATTCTTTCTGATGTCTTCGTCTCTCAGTGGGAGTTGTTCCCACTGCTTCTAGTCAGCCATCTTGCCTTCGAACTCTAAGCATACTTAAAAAAAATTCATCATATGTTTGTTCCTACAAGAACATAATATTCATAAGGGTGAAATCACTATTGTCTTCCCCACATCATAGTGCTCCCCATGCTCATTATGTGTGTGTGTGTGTGTGTGTGTGTACCATTATTTAATAAATTCTGTCTACTCTCATTAAAATGTACTGTCAGTACAAATAGCACATGTGTATATAATGAATATCTGGCATATAATATGCAGTACATAAGTACTTATTGAAAGAAAGAAAGGAAGTGTTATACATTATTTGTATTTACAGCATGTAGCCCAGACTCTATATCAAAATAGGATCTCAATCTTTTTTTTTTTTTTTGCTATTAACTAGCTATGCAACATTTAGCAACTACTTCTCTCTAGTAGTAACTTATTTCAATGATCTCTAAATTTAGGAAATTTGTTAGATAAAAACTCAGGTCTTTTTGATATCAATAATTGTGTGTTTTTGTACATAATTTAGTCAAAGTTGTCAAAAAGTATATAAATTGGTTTTAATGAAACAATTTGTAGGGGAATATGGATGAGAGTAAATATGGAAAAATCCTTGAAAAATTAGAGGCTGGATTAATTAAATTACATGTAACAGTATAATTTGGGGAGTTAGACTGGATTGACAAAATTTTTCAAGTAATCATGTTTAACTTTCAATTATGTAGTAACTTACAATTTAACTGACAAGGATACAGAAGTTTTGAAAGTCATGGACCTACAGTTACAGTTACATGATCATGGCAAGCAGAGGAAGCAAATATACTATATTCCGTGAGCTAGTAACAAAGAACCATTAAAAAAAGAAACATTCTTGGAAACCCTTGCTCAGTTACAATTTACCTCTTTGGCCCCATTTAGTAGGAAGATAGCTGTGATACATTGTATTTTCCACAAATGACTGTATTCTCCAACTCATATATACTTTGAGAATCTTTCTACCATCTCATCAAGCAGAATCTTTCATGAATCTGAGTGGTTCATTGTGACTGCCTCCACTAAAAGGGCAACACACTGTGTGACTTCTGAGGTTAGATCATAATAAAAGATACAACAGAAGTTGAGTCCTTTTGGACTAACGGTGAATAATAACTGTTCTAAATGTATTATGTCGGCTAAAGTACCGGTCTAGTAAAATCACTAAGTAGAAATTTCGAAAAATGGTTATGGATATAGAGACCAAAATATTTGATAAATAAGTCAGTGCAGATATTGATATTTACCAAATTATATTGTGAATATGTTTGTATATATATGTATATATAGTCAATTTAAATATTAGTACTAGAAAATAAGAAATGAATATACATTTCTGCTCTAAATTTAGAAAGCATAAAAGATAAAACTTATTAATAGGGATTTTATACTCATAGAAACAAATACAAATATTAACACTTAAAATATTTTAAATAAATAGGATCAAAAACCATGGTAATATTTTTAAGTTTTCTATCTCTAAATTTTAATTACTATTTATATATTGTGCATATGTTAACTAATGAAACAGTTCAAAATGTTTCTCACTTTTATTCCTTTCTTTACAAATAGGAACATATTCATCCTTGAAAAACAATTTATGTTAAAAATACACTCAGAAAATATCATATCTGATCTTCATTTTTTTCTATATTACTACATAAAAGAAGCAACTATTTCTTTAAGTAGGATCTTAATTTCTCAGTGTTTAAACTGTGAAAGTTGTATTGAAAATGGGAGGAAAATAGTAACCTTGATACTACTCAAAAGTTGAGTAATGCTGAAGTATTTATAAAGAAGTACAGGGCTTCCTAAGAGGTACATAACATAAACACAGATGCAAAACATACTGTACTCATATTTTGTGTTTATCAATTTTAAAGAAACATAGTCTTTAATATTTAATGGAGATCACATTTTAAAATTATATAATAGTGCCTGCTTTGGAAAAAGTAGAGTGAGAAAATTTCAATTGTTTTTCAGGCGCTATGTCATCTGTTAGATTACGTGCTATTTTCCTTCCTTTTTTTACTGAGTGATATTTTTTCTTTCTAGACTCATTGTTACAATCGGTGGACTGTACTTGTTTTGGGGGTAAAAGGATGAATGTTCTCAAAGTTCTAGTTTGGATGAGTACATTTTAACCCAGATTTGCCCACTCTGATATTTTAGGAAAATACCAACTGTAGTCAATTCTCATCATTCAAAGTACTTGTATTCTATAAAGTTGCCACAAAACCTCAGTTGGCGTATATTGAACTATTTTTCCTGGGGGAAATACAGGGTTAGGTCCCCAGTAATTTCTTGTCACAGCATTTTTCTTAAGCACTCAATACATAATCTTGTTTCATGTTAATCTCTCTTAATATATAGTTGATTCGTTAATATTGAAATCATCATTGTGTTATCACCAAGATAGCAAAATAGGAGGTCTCAAGCTTCACACCCCCCAAACAAATATCAACTAGCAATCTGGCATAAACAGAGACACATCAGCCAATGGAAGGAAATAAAGAGTCCAGATATGAACCCTCATATCTATGATCAATTGATTTTGGGCAAAGGTGCC
This sequence comes from Pongo abelii, assembly GCF_028885655.2. Classification (NCBI taxonomy): domain Eukaryota; kingdom Metazoa; phylum Chordata; class Mammalia; order Primates; family Hominidae; genus Pongo; species Pongo abelii. Next base: position 90,508,610 of record NC_071999.2, on the reverse strand, counting down.
AGGAATATAAAATGGAAAACAGTCTTTTTAATAAATCGTGTTGGGAAAACTAAATATCCATATTGAAAAGCATGAAATTAGTCCCTTATCACACATCACATACAGGAATCAACTCAAAATAGTTTAGAGACTTAAACATAAGACTGGAAACTATAAAACTATTAGGAGAAAATATAGCGAAAAAACATACAACATTGGTCTGGGCAGAATTTCTAAGTTTGATCACAAAGGCACAAGAAACAAAAGTAAAAAATAGAAAATTGGTTTACATCAAAATAGAAAGCTTCTGCACAGGAAAGAACATGATTAACAGACAATCTATGCTTTTGGAAAAAAATATTTATAAGTCATACATGTGATTAATATTCAAAATATATAAGGACTCAATTATATGGGAAAAAATCAAATAATCTGATTAAGAAGTAGGTAAGAAACCTGAATAAATTTTTTTCAATAAAAAGGTATATGAATGAATATCCGATATATGAAAAAATGTTCAACTTTACTAATCATTGGGGAGATGTAAATGAAAGCCACAATGAGATGTCACCTCACACCTGTTAGAATAACTATTATCAAAAATACATAAGATAACAAGTGTTGGTGATGATGTAGAGAAAGGGGAATGCTTGTATACTGTTGGTGGGAATGTAAATTAGTACACCATTATGAAAAACAGTATGAAGATTTCTCAGAAAATCTAGAAACAGAATCACCATATAATCCAGAAATCCTACTCCTGGGTGTTTACTCAAAATATTTGAAATTTCTATGTGAAAGAGATGTCTGCACTCCCATGTTAATTGCAGCACTATTTACAGTAGTCAAATTATGGAATCAAAAGTAGTGTTGATCAACAGGTAAAAGGATAAAAAATGTGTTACATATGTACATTGGAATACAATTTACTCGTAAATAAGAATGAAATTGCAACATTTATGTCCACAACTTGAACAGAATTGGAGAATGTTACACCAAGTGAAACAAGCTAAACACAGAAAGACAAATATTACATGTTCTCACTTACAGATGAAACTTAAAACAACTGAACTCATAGAAGCAGAGTAGAACTGTGGTTAATGGAGACTGGGGGTTGGGAGCAATGAGGAGATGATAAACAAAAAGCACAAAGCCTCAGTTAGATTGGAAGAATAAGTTTGTTTCTTTTTTTAAACAAAGTCCATTACATAGCATGATCGATATAGATCAAAATTGAGTATTGTATATTCCAAAATCACTGAGATTAAGTTTAAAATCTTCTCATCACAAAAATGTTAAATATTTGAGGTGATGGATATGTTTCTGTTTTTTTGTTTTTGTTTTTGTTTTTGTTTTTTGAGAAGGAGTCTCACTCTGTTGCCCAGGCTGGAGTGCAGTGGCGTGATCTTGGCTCACTGCAAGCTCCACCTGAAGTGATGGATATGTTAATTAGCATTATTTGATTTATTCCAAATTGTATTTAAAAACCATAATATCACTTTGTACCCCATAAATATATGCATCAATAATTTGTTAATATATAATTTAAGATTTGAACTCATAGTCAATAGCACTATAATTCATGTCTAAACAAATCTTACTGAAAAGTTTTTTTCTCCATAAGGCATCTCACAGCCTTCTTGTGCTTAGGGATGCTAGACAGTACTTCAGCTGTTTGCTTGGAGGCCATTTTAAACAATGACATCACTAACAAAAAGCACAAAAATGCCAAAGCAAGGTACTAAATACACTAAAAAAGGACACATTTCGGTATGAGAGCTGGAACAAGAAGACTGAAAATCGCCTTGTGTGATATTAGCTGGGAACATGCATGTCAGGTGATTCAAAATTTTTGCCACTTTGTGCATGTCCTAAAGTGACCACAGAAGCACCATGAGTATAATCTGGGGACCCCACAGAAATTTTAGTAAGCATGGGAATTTGTAATTACAGAATCTGTGAAAAATGTGGATCCACTCTACTGGTTTTACTTATTTTCCCTGGGGGAAAAAAAAAGGATGTTTCCTTGGAAATTGAAATATTTGGTTCATTCAATTGCTCTCTTTTCTGTCTCAACTTGATTTTTATGTGTCTGTGTGCTTTGTGGTGATTTAGCCTAGGGAGAAAATGTTTAAATGAGATTATAATGAGAAGTCTGTTTCTTACTTTTATTTAGGGTAAGAAGGGTACCTCATGAGAAAGCACAACATAATTTTTCTAAATGACCACCAAACATCTATCTCCCATAGAGCCTTGGAGCCCTAGAAGTTTTCCTATGTAGTCATAGCAATGTCAGTATTACATAGGAATTACCACATCAATAATGATATAAAGTCAAGAAAAGAATATTTTTGGCAATTATGTTAACTTGAAATAAAAATGACATTAACTAAATCTGTCTTTGGACAATTGGCTTACATGTTTCATACCTCTGATTCTAATTATTAAAAAAGCTTCATATATTCAAGTGATATCCTTAGGGTTTAATGAGATGATGCACTTTAAATCATAGCTAATGCCTGCCACAGAGTAGGCAGTAATTAATGTTATACATTCTCCTATACGATACTTCAGTATGATATCTATCAAAAGGCATAATACAGAAAAAACTCTTTTACCACAAAATAAAGTACACATTACTGAAGGTTACAATCTCTAAAAAATGATTTAAATCTCTCGAGTAAAATTTAAAAGAAAGAAAGAAAAATCTTACTGTTTATCACTTGTTTTTCCAAATGCAGTGGTTTGATGAGGGAACTCTATGTTCACGAAGGAAGTACAGAATATCTGCTTAATACCTTCTGAAATACATCAAGAAATATACCAGCTTTTTACCATCAAATGAAATCAAGATAAAGGATTATTGCTTGAAAAAATGTAAAAGTTTTAGCAAACTTCAACTCAACTTGGCACAATATTCTGTAAAAGCACTATAAAGAGAAACTTGTCGAAGGACTCAGTTGGCAGGTGTGGCAAAACAACTTTCTGAAAGTGAGAAAGTACGTCCTTGGGCAAACCATCTTGACATGGAAAATTTCAAAAGCATCAAACACAACACGAACATTTTTCACTTTCTTGAGTCACTTTATTCCAACTACCTGAGCTCGTCAAGGAGTGCTTTTTGGAATTAACGAGGGTCACCACGCCTAAAGCCATATAATAGCAAGCCGGAAAGACAAACACAAAATCAACAATAGCGACAACAAGAAAGAAAAAAACCCAAGGGAAAATGCAGCATTTTTTCCTTTTATCTATTAATAACTAAACAACTATGAGATACAGAAAGATATTTTTTCCATTGGAGGTCTTATGAAAAGTCCTTCTGAGAACACGAGATTTTTCCTGATAATAATCAATATTTGAAATGAGCATTTTCCAAGACCTCATTGTAATGTATTATAATATAGATAAATATTAACAGAGAATAATTAGCAATTGATTGATTAAATAAAAAAGTTTTCTTGCCTAATCTTTCAAAAAGAAGTGAAACTGGCATTTACAATAATTCTAGTCTAATATAATTTACTCACTTGGAAGAGGCATCAGGAAAGTTTAAGAGATTTTGAGATATAAAGTATGGTACCTTAACAGCAATGAAAGAAACAATGCAACCGTTTTAGTAAGAAATAACAATTTTGTGGGTAGTATACATATATATTTAATTACATGAAATGCAAGAAAAAAACCAAACCAGAAACATTTGTTGTTATAGTTTTGGAAAAAGGTGTTATTAAATTAGAAGCAAGAGGGTTATTTTAACTGATCCTTTATCACCGCAAACATCCATCTTCCCTGAAAAAAATGAGAATTGAAAGTAAATGGTTTGATTAGTTAAGTCAATGCAAACACCATCTTCACTATTTTGTATGGTTCAGATCAGAGAAACGATGGGGAAATAAGGGGTATTTGGGGACAGCCATAACAACTCCATATATGACAAATTGAAAAAAATGTGATAGAAGTAAAACAAAGCCAGCATAACAGAGTCTGTGGATACCCTTTTATTCTTTTTAAATCCAAGGTAGTAAATTTAAGGAATAATCAAATATGAACTAATTTAAATATTTATATTGTAGAAGACATTAAACAACCAAGACAGCAATGACTCTATTTTAATCTCAAATTGGAGTGTTTCCTCTTAACCCGCTTTAGCTTTTCAATGCAACATGGAAAGATTACTTCCAACTCCTGTTCAGCTTTTTAAAGTGCACCTGAAAAATGAAGTTTCCTATAAATTTTCTTGGTTCTTTCTTTTCAAGGTTTATCTTTTCAAGAATCTGTGTTGGACATCACTGCGTTTATGTCAGGTAGCTTGTGGCTAGAGCAAAATAGAAACTGCTGATGGAATTGCTGACCTGAGTTAAATTTGTGTTCACTGGGACTCGGAGAACCACATTGACACACATACTGGGTTTTCATATCAGTCTGTTTTCGATATGCTTTACTGAGCCTTTTTGTTTATTTGCTATCCTCTGTCTGACTTACTCTGAACTATGTTTCACTCAGATGATAGAAAGTATTGTGGAGCTAAGCAGCGATTTCAGTAAAACTGAAATGGTTTCTGTCCTTGGTGCACTTTTCGAAGCTGGGCTAATAACTCACATTGCAAAGCTCCTCCATTTGGTGCCACTTTAGTCCCTTGGATCTAGTCAAGAAAGTCAGGCTAAGTGCTTGTGTTAAAATAAATGCTCTGTCATTTCCCCAATTCCCTTCTGAACCATAGCTATTTGAAGGGACTTCTCAATAGGAGAAATGCACAAAAATCAGAATCCAAGCAAAGACATCATCTTTCTGACTCTGTAAAGAGGCAGTTCCCACATTGGAAAATGTGACTGACCCAAGCTGCGTCTTCTGCTTAACCCTAAGGGTGTCTCTGCTACCAAAAGTATTGTATGTAGGAACTGAAATAAACTTACTTACTAGACTATTGAGAAATGGTTTTAATGTTTCCTTTTAAGGTACCCTAAAAAGGCAAACAATGTGGGATTTTCTGAGGAAGAAAGTAAATGAAAATTTTAAAATCACTAGATTGAAGTCCTACCTTTTTAAAATAAAAATATTTCATATTTGAACATTCTTGAGGTGTTTGTTATTAAAGCTGATGCAAATTTTAAAACTGGTAAGCATGTAAATGTGGATATTTAGGGACCTAGAGGAATAGTCAATGTTTTTAAATTATATCTTATCCTGTGTGTATTATAATTTAAAGAATACAGGATGCCAATATCAAAATGTATAATAAACAGTGTTCACATGTTACTGAAAAAACCTTTGACTAATACTTCAAAAAACAGTTTAAATCAAATACAGTTTTAACCATGTTTTCCCAATTTAATATTCGGCTGATAATTCATTTTCAGGAGCTTAAGTTTATCTTTCCGTGAAATAAAGACAATATATTTTAATATTCTTCCAACTAAAGTCTTTTAGAGACAAAATTAAAGTGATTTCATGTCAATGTACTTTTAAATTATACATATATAAAGATTCATATAAAAGATGAAATTGGAGTCTTCTCTCTCTCTGTCTCTCTCTTTCTCTCATGATGTCTCTGTCTTTCCCTCTTTGGTTTCTTCCTTCATAAGATGCTAATGTAGCATAAGGCCCCATAGAGTAAGCTGGACTATTGCATCAAAAAATGCATTTTGGCACTTAAGTGATATGTAAATAAAATAACATAATTTTTACTAATGATGCCACACCGAAAAGCAAGTTTTTATGCTATGTAATAACATTCAAATTTTGGTTAGAATAAGAACCTTACACAGTTACCTAAGGATGTGCATATTTAATTTAAAAAATTGTTTTCAAAATATAAAGTAAATAGTTTGCCAACTTAGATTTAAGACAGTCAGAACATTTGGTATCAAATTAAAATCTTGAATTCTGCCTAGTCATGAATGCATTAATAGGATTGATTCCCAAAATTAAAGCTAATCTATAAAAAGACACATAATTAAGGTAATTAATTTTATAACAAAGTGCTCTCTCTATAAAGTAGACTTTAATTTCATTCTCTCAGGAGAAAGCAAGGAAGTCACTTGAGAATTCATTTTAGAGGCCTGTGTTTGCTATTTGGGAAATAATTAAAACTTATGTTCTAGGATTCTTGTTTAAACTATTAGCTTTCATTTTTTCACATTTTATTCTTAACACTGATTTTTGTCCTTATTTTATCTTGGCTAAAGAGAATGTAAGACATGTATAAAGTTACCATAATGTCTGAAAAAGAGGACAAGGACATCCATTTAAGCATGAAAAATATGTATCAATATACAATATTAATGTCTTTCAATTCAAATTGTAAAATATAACTTTCAACTAACCTGCTATAGACTGGATGTTTGTGCTACTCCAAAATTCAAATATAAAATCCCTAATCCCAAGTGTGATGATACATGGAAGCGCCACCATTGGGAGGTAATTGGTTTAGATGAGATCATGAGAGAGGAGCCCACATGATGAAGTCAGTGCCTTTAAGAGAAGAGCAAGTGACCAGAGCTGTCTGTCTGTCTCTGTCTGTCTGTCTCTCTCTCCTTTCTCTTTCTCTCTCTCTCTTGGCCATATGAAGACACAGCAAAGAAGACAGTTCTCTGCAAGGCAGGAAGAGAGACCTCATTAGGAACCAAATCAGCTGGTACTTTGAACCTGGACTCCAAAAATATCAGAAATAAATTTCTGTTGTTTAAGACATCCAGTGTATAGTACTTGGTTATAGCAGCCCAAGGTAACTAAGACATAACCTAACACTCTTCTTTTTGTTTTATGATAACTGCTTTGTTTTAGAATTCAGGGCAGGAAATAATTAAATCTTTTCCTGCTTGTAAATGAAAACAAATAAGTGGCAGGGGTCAGATGTCACTTAAAATTGCAGATACATACCCAGTTTTAATTTGATCTTTCCTAAAATTCCAATAATGTAAGATAAAGGAGAGATTAAAACGGTGGGTTGAGGGAGAGGGGGCAAAATTCGCAAGGTCAAAAAGACAAGAGAAAAAGGTATCATAAACAAAATCCTGGAAGCTGGTGATAAATGCACAAATGGTAATTCATTTATCAGATCGGAAAAAGCTGAGATTTAAGCCAGCAGGGAAAATGTCTGCATTGCAGTATCCTAGAAATTCACAGGAATTTCTGCCACCGATAATCTTGAAAATGTGGACATACGTGGAATTAAAACTTCCTTGCTTGATGCATCTAGGTTGGAGTTTTATTCTCTGGAAAATTTGAACAGCAGGTGTCCTATTGAAGGCACTAAACACTGCTGATGGCAGTAATCCAGGCTGAAAACAGAGAAATTAGTAGAGTTACACACTGAAAGTTGAGGGGGCCAAGCATTTGTGTGCTCAGCTCCTTCTAATACTAGACACCCAAGTCTTCATCCACAGGAAGGTCAATGGAGGAATTCTCTTTAGGAAATTAATCAGAGATAATGAATCACAGCTATTTTTAGTCAGTGTCCAGGGAGATTAGTCTTTATAAGTGTTCCCATCTAACCTTTGCCTATGCTCACACAGAGTCTCTGGGCAATTTTAGAGTTCTTCATTTGCAACTATGGGCAGAGAACCAGGAATCACTGGCCAATTGAAAAAAGCCTCTAAGATGAAAGAATAATTAACACAAGGAAAGAATGCTGAGGAAACAGATGATGTATAAAGCAGAAAAAAAGCTTAAAAAATACTTAATATCCTCAAAGGGGAGGGATATTAAAGGCTCTATAGAGTAAAACATTCAGCAAACACTTAAAGATGTCTTTGAAAGTGAAACATGATCAGTGTAATGAAAAAAGTGAAGATAATGGTTGGCACATAAAGTTGAGAATATATGGCAGACTAGAGAACAAAACTGCAAAGAAATTGAAAAGAGGAGAGGCGAGACAAGAAAATTAAGGAACAGGTGCAGGAGTTATATCATGTCATGAATAAGAAATCCAGAAAGAGGGAGTAGAGAACATGACAGACAAGGCTTTTTCAAGGAATTTAGTTTTATTACTGCAATTCAAAGACACTTGTTTTTGAATAAAATTTCCCACAACTAAGCATCAAGCAAATGAATAAACAAAGAAAAACCTACACTAATGGAAAACGAGACAACATTAGAACAAAACTCTCAACTCATCCAAGTTTTGGGAGAAATCTCTAGGGTCAGTCAGAGTAGGGATAAAAGAAGCAGGTTGTAGTACTTCCTACCAATACTAAAAGTAAAGAAATAGTGAAGCATATTCTTCAAAATTTCTATGGGCAATTATTTTCAGTCTATAAAGAGGCAATCTATCAATCTAATTCACTGACTCATTTATTCAATTAGCCAAGTATTTTTGAAAATCATTCATGCTTCAGGCATTCTTGTAGGTACTAAAAAGGCAATAGATTCTAAAATAGAGGAAAAGAAAAACCCCACTTTGATGTAGCTTATATTCTAATAATTGAGACAAAATAAACAAGAAACATTAAGTAAAAATACCAAATTTTAGATCTTAATAAGTGCCAAAGTAGACCAAAGAGACCGGTTGCACTGGCTTACACCTGTAATTCTAGCACTATGGGAGGCCAGGAGTTGAATTCAGGAGTTCAAGACCAGCCTGGGCAACATAGTAGGACCATTTTTAAAAAAAAAAAAAAAGAAAAAAGTAGGCCAAAGAAATATAAATTACGTATGTGGTAGAGGGGGCTTGACAGTTTAGATAGGATGTCTGAAAGAGGCTTCCCAGAGAGTGGGTTTCTGAGTTAAACAATGAAGTGGGTAATCTAGTAATAGAGTGTTTGGAATAAGAGCATTCCAAGGAGACATACAAAAAGCAAAAAGCAACAACCTTGGAGTTGTAACACATTTAGCATATTCAAGGTAGAGTCAGAAGCCAGTGTGCTGGAAATAATTAAATGAAAAAGAGAGGATAAAGAAGAAATCAGGATACTAAGAAGAGGAGAGCAGGTAATGTTCCACACTGAAGATCACAGAAAAGACTTCAAGTAAATTCTAAGTGAAGTGGACAGCCAGAAGAAATGTTTTAAGAATTTTTAGACAGAATTTGACGTAATTACTATGGCAAGGACAAAATCAAGAGGATCAGGTAAGAGGCTATGCCAATGATTCAGGCAAGAAAAAAGGTGTCATACTCAAGTGGTGGAAATGTGGGTGAAGGGGAATGGGTGAATCCTTGCTATGTAAAATTAAGGTTTTCAGAATTTACTTATAAACTGAATGTAGACTCTGAAAACAAGAAACTGGTCAAGAATAATGCCAAGATTTTTAGCCTGAATAACTAAAATAATAGAGTTGCCCTTTAGTGAAATGGAAAGCTCAAGAGACTAGAAGAAAAGTAAGATAGTAGCTAAAGGAAAAAATAAGATCAGAATAATTATATATTATATTACATGTGATATATAATATATGTAATTATATATTATAATTTAATATATATTTCATACATACACATATACACACATATATACGTGCATTTATGCACACACATAATTTTGGAAGTAGTTGAATAATCCTATTTATCTTCATGAATTAGCGAAACTTTAGTAGTAGATAGCATTGCAATTTATAAAGGCTCTGCTGAATGTAACATACTATGAAACATGATTCTGTGCAGAAAATTCAACAAAGCTAAACTAGATAATTATATATATAATATAGAACTAATGATTTAAATATAATAGGATTAAATCATACTATATTAAATATAACCAAATTCTACCCACTGATTTTTTCCAACCTATTTTCAAAAATTTTTCTAAGAAACATGCTATTAAAATCATTTTAATCTGAATGTATATCAGAAAACCAAAACACAAAGCAAGGTTTGTACATTTATAAAGTATATCTCTATTATTACAAAGTTTTATTGATAGCTTAAGAAGATATTTTTTATCGCTTTTTAATGTATTTTTGAACTCTTTTGCTATAACCATTAGCCATAAAAATTACAGCATCTTACTTAAATGCAAAACGGTAGTAATAGGTTTAAAACAGGTAAAACATCAAACAGCTAAGGAAAAAACTTCCTTATCACAGTCAGTTCTGGACTTTGGCATCTAAGTAAAAGTAGAGACATCACCCCTCCCTAATAAGTAGTAGAAGTGTTTAAAATATTTTTAAAAATCATCTTATAGCCTGTCTGCTCTTCTACTAGGCTGAGGTAAACAATGAAAAGCAGATTGCAGAAACAATGACCCACCCTACAATATGGTGGCTGCCAATCGTAGGTTAAGTGGAAGCTAGCTTTTCTTTATCCCCACCTGGGTGATGGGAACAATTTTGAGCAATACGGAGAGTCATCTGGTTCCTCTGACCTACATTCAGGACCTTCATTAAGGCCATGTTCTCAATGGGACACAAATTCTGAAAAATCCTGCAGAACTGTGGAAAACAATAGTTGCACTTCTGAATTTTTGCTCCTTGTGGAACAGAGCTTATAAGAATATGTACTGAAGTTTTCCTGGAGAATTCATAATCACAATTCCTCATTTACGTAAAGTATGAAAGCCAAAATTCGTACTTCCTACATGACCTGAGATATCCTAGTTCAAAAAGTTATAAATAGTTTAAACTCTTAATTTGTTAGAGCACAGACACCAGGCAGAAGCAGGCAAACACCCTCCATTCACTTTCACACACAAACACAACTCTTAAATGATTTTCTAAACCATCATTACAAGAAAGATAGTAGTCATTATTAAAAATTACAAAATACCTGAGGAAAAAAATCCATCATTAATGATTTGCCACTCTGTTAGAAAATCAATGCAACATTAAAATATTGGAAGAATATCAGAAAGGGAATCTATATTATATTTTTGTTATATATATCAAGATTTAAGGATATGTCAAATTAAAGCAAATCAGGGCTTAAAGAGAAATCTTATTTGAAAAACTATTTCAGTAAGGGAAGGAAGACTCATGTCATAATGAGGCATTTATAGCCACAGCCAGAAATGTCTCAGGGAATGGGTGGGTGTGGGCTGAGCTTGTATGAGCTGAGACTTTGAAAAGATGGTTGTGGAAAGAGTAAAGGAGATGCTGAGGACTATCTAGGGGGCTCCTTGAAATATAAAAAAAAATGTTAAATATGGAATCACAAAAAAGAGTGTGATTAGGCACAGGGGACTGAAGCCTATGTCTGAGATGGACCAAACCAATTATAATGTGGCAAGTTCACATAAATTCCAAGGCTCGACTGTCCTACTCAAGCTAGCCTAAAATTATGTCAGGCACAAAGTTTAATCATGCTAGTCAGAGGAGTTTAAAAATTTGATGAAATTATAAAAGATTATCAAATTTGATGTGTAAGTTTAGAAAGAATTAGAATGTACTTCCATAAATGAATGAGGCATTTAAGAATGTTTAAACAGCAGAATAGACACTTTTGAAAAGAATGTTAACTAGAAAATGGAAGAGCATTAGAAACAAACAAACAAAAAGCAAAAATATATTAAAAGGGTAAGGGCCGTGGTGAATAAAGTGTGAAATTTTAACGTACATTTAACTGGTATTCTATAATGTAAAAATAAAGAGAATGAGTGAAACATAAAATTTGAAAAGATACTACCTGAGAATTTGACTCAAATGGCGAACAGGATAAATCCTAATATCCAGAAAGTACAAAAGGAAGCAGAATAAAAATATCAACTCGTAGATATATCTCTATATCGGCTGAACAGCTAATACAACTAGCAGGTCATATAAGAAAGAAAGAACAGATTACGAGGAAAGAAATACCAATTTGGTTAATAGGTAATTAAAAACAACAACAAAAGCCAGAAATGCTTAATAAATAATCCATTAGAAAAAAACCACATTCAATCTGTAGTTTATTAGTTGCCTGAATAAAAACAAAGGTAGAGGTAAGATATTTTCAAATTAAATGAAAATCTAAGTTTGCTACCAATAAATACTCATTTAAAATATGTCTAAATATATGATTCACAAATAACAAAAATACTTTCAAATAACTTCTGAGATGTAAATATTCAAGAAAATGAAAATTATAGGTATGTCTAAGTAATTATTAGATATATAAAAGTGATAATAAATATCTAAATAAGAGGGTTAATCAAAATAGACTTAAAAAACAATAAAATAAAATAGCCTTAAAATGCTAGATAATAATAGTATAAATTTAGTAAAATGCTAACTGTAGAATAAAATATGCATCAAATTTAGGCTTTTAAATATATGCATATTCAATTTCTGGAAGAATCATTAAAAGAGTAGAATGTAAAAATTCAAAATTATGAATAAATAAACTAGCAAAGAATGAACTTTTTGATCCATCTAACAGATGTAAGGAAAGTAAAAGTAAGAATGTCATGACAGTTTCATCAGCAAAATTTAGCTGATAAATAGTGGAGAGAGGTTGCTATTGAAAACAACTGATTCACCGGGCAAAAAACACTAAGATTTTAAAGTTACAGGAACAAGGATTGCACTTAGCCAAGTACTGAGTCCCAAAGGAAATAAAAACTTGCTGTTAGTGGATCTGCAGTTGTCCTTTTCAGTTCTCTTTTGTGCTCAGATAGTATTATGAGGTCATACATGACCACACTTACCAAGTGACTTTATACAATGTTGATAGTCTTTGAAGTTGTTTATGTTCACAAGATAACACTCTGTCTTCTCCATTAGGGTAAGGCCAATTCTCAGTTAAAAAGTCAGATGCTGTTTGTTTCTTTGCTTGTTTGTTTTGTTCCATTCTGTTTTCTTGGTTTTTTTCTCTTTTTAATTACAATTTAAACTAAGATTAGCTCCTCTTGAGGCTTGTTATGTGGATCTACAATGAAAACAGATGCATAGGAAGATCTTGAAAATCAGAAAACATAAACGTCATAGACTTTCAAATCAATATAAATGTACTAAATTCTTGAGATAAAAGATAAATATGCCAGGTGAACTCAAAAAGTAAGTTTTTCATTGCTTATAGCAAAGCTACTAAAATTATAAGAACACATAGAGTCAAATAACAATAACTAAAGAAAATTATACCAAGAAAATACTGATACCAAAGAACGCTGGAAAATAAATTATAAAAAATAGACGTTGATATAAAAGCATTATTAGAGATACAGTGAGTCATCAGTTTCATAATAGAACTTTCATCTTAACAGAAAGATATAGTAATAGCAAATTTGTAGATTTTAATAACTTTGTTTCAAAATATACAAATAAAATATCCAGAAACACGGATTTCCCAAATATTATTTCCTCCAATCTTCAAGATGCTTCTTCATCTAAATACACCAGTTTTTGATGCTATTCTTAATGCATGGACTAATTAACATAAATTTCAACTAAAAGCAGGTTTCTAACATAACTAAAAATGAAATGTTGACAGTGGGAGGCAAAACATTTGGGAAAATTATTACCTGTAATAACTAGGTACACATACCACATGTCTGCTAAACTAGAAGCTCTGGGGGAAGTGGTAAAACTGAACCTTAGTGGCCAGAAGTAGTGGCTCATGCCTGTAATCCCAGCTCTTTGGGAGGACGAGGCAGGTGGACACGAGGTCAGGAGTTCGAGGCCAGCCTGACCAACGTGGTGAAACTCCTTCTCTACTAAAAATACAAAAAATTAGTTGGGTGTGATGGAGCATGCCTGTAATTCCAGCTTCTTGGGAGGCTGAGGCAGGAGAATCGCTTGAACCCAGGAAGCAGAGGTTACTTTGAGCCGAGATCATGCTATTACACTCCAGCCTGGGCAGCAGAGTAAGACTCCATCTCAAAAACAAAAGCAAAAACAAAAACTGAAACTTAATGCGATGTATTGGTTGTGTTGATTGCTTTTGGCCAATTACAGAAAAGCAATAATTCAGCCAATTTTTGAGGAGAAATAAAAAGAAATTGGTCTTTTGTAACACTATGTTCTGAGACTATAAGTTAAGCTGATAAGTGATTTAGAGGCTAATTTAAATGATTTAGAAATAGGAACGCTTTTACACTGTTGGTGGGAGTGCAAATTAGATCAACCATTGTGGAAGACAGTGTGGCAATTCCTCAAGCATCTAGAACCAGAAATATCATTTGACCCAGCAATCCCATTACTGGGCACATACCCAAAGGATTATAAATCATTCTAGCATAAAGACACACGCACACGTATGTTTATTGCAGCACTGTTCACAATAGCAAAGACTTGGAACCAACCCAAATACCCAACAATGATAGACTGGATAAAGAAAATGTGGTACATAGACAACATGGAATACTATGCAGCTGTAAAAAAGAATGAGTTCATGTCCTTTGCAGGGACATAGATGAAGCTGGAAACCATTATTCTCAGCAAACTAACACAAGAACAGAAAACCAAACACTACATGTTCTCACTCATAAGTGGGAGTTAAACAATGAGAACACATGGACACAGGGAGGGGAACATCACACACTGGGGCCTGTCAGGGTAGGGGGGCGGGCGGGTTGGGGGAGGGATAGCATTAGGAGAAATACCTAATGTAGATGATGGGTTGATGGGTGCAGCAAACCACCATGGCAAGTGTATACCTATGTAACAAACCTGCACTTTCTGCACATGTATTCCAGAACTTAAAGCATAATAATAATAATAATAATAATAATAATAATAATAAAGAGCCAATGTGAAATGGTGTATGTCTGTCAAATGTTTGGACTATTTAAAGTGAGAATAATAAAAAATTTGACCAGAAATTTATTAAATTTGTGAGCTCCTAAAAGAAGTAGAACTTTTGGATAAGAAACACTAAAGCCTAAAGCGACGGAATGACCCTTAACTCTTTCTAATCTTGGAAAGCTCTTTAGCTAAAACTAATCTCTAAGAGCAATTCTGTTGGATTTCTTTAAATTTTAATTTGTGTGGGTACATAGTAGGTGTGTATATTTATAGGGTACATGAGATGTTTTGATACAGGCATGCAATGGATAATACTCACATCTTATAAAATGGGGTATTTTTTTGGGGGGATTTTTAACAGACAAATGCAAGAGAGATTTACATCAGATTTTAATTATTTATCATTTAACATTTTGAACTTTAACCTGTTTTGGTTTTGGACATTTTTATCTCCATGAGGTGTCTCAGTATACAGCATGACTATACGAATGACATTTTTCAAAACTGTTGTTGTTGATGTCCTTTGGTCTTACTTGCAGAAGGTTATTATAGGCCATAGTGGACAACAATAATTTGAGGAGGGGATAATAATTCTGGGAGAATTTTCAATCTTGAGTAATATGCAATTTTGGAGTAGATTTAATTAATTCAATTTTCTGACTCATACAGAGATCTGTAGCATGAAAATCCACACCGTCCACCATAAGATTCTGTTTCTTCCTTTGTTTATTACCCCATCAATTTCTCCAACTCATATGAAGGAATTAACTACCATGTTGGGAGAAGGGATAATAGCCCTTGACTCAAACGTTTCTGAAAACAGCTAATTCAGAAACACACCTGGGCATAGGAAATTCAATCAATTATTTTCTCCTTCCTCCAACTAAATCAAAAGAAAACATTGAATTGTATTTTTTTGCAGACTCTGCATTTCCCATTAATGGGGTATCCTGTGTAGACTGTTAGTATGATTAGGGAGATCTCAGGCTCATTTGACATTTATCAAACTGTGTCTTCTGGTCTAGCTTTACCAGTCATAGAAATGATCTCTTGGTGTTTTATCTGCAGAAACTGCTATTTTACTTATCAATTTATTCATAACTTGAATAAGGAAGAGGAAAGTTATTTAACAGCTTCTTAGATAAAGACATATAATGTGAACTTTAGGTAATCATGTAAATCTTGTATCTTGAGACATAATCTTTAGGCTGGTAGTTCTGATTTATGTTTTACTTGCCATTTGCTCTCTTCTGTACTCTAACTGCATTTCTATAAGTATTTATGGGACACCATCTACACAAATGTCTCATAAACAGCTCAACCTTAATACTTTTAAAATTAAATTCATTCTTTAATGTTTATCATCCTCTATTCCCTGTCTTGCTCATAATCTTCAAAGCATCTAATCAGAGGTTATGAAGACATTGAGATCTATTTGAACTAGGGCTATTACAAGCATATTCTGTCATAGACCTAACAGCTGTTAGAATTTCAAAGACATGCAAATTCACAATCCAAGTATGATAGGCTGATGTAAAATTATTTAGTAATAAATAAATTTGAGGACGTTTTCTTGTCACTGAATGCCTTCCTCTATCCTTTCTTATTAGAATGAGTACCAAGCAAAAGAGGAGTCTATTATTTCATTTGAGATGTACTTCAAAACCTCATGTTAAGAAGCTAACATTGTCGGTAGGGAATGATGTTAAGGGCCAAATGCAGGAGTTTCAAAGGGAGCAGAGTTGTGGCAGATGAGGTGAATGATACAGACACTTTATATTGGGTAGAGAAGTGGAAAAAGCAAAAATATACTCCTTATCACATGAAAAAGTCTAGATTTAGCAGAGACATGCATGTACCCTATGTTATTGCCTTACAATGGCGTAACATGTGAATGATAAAAATATATTCAATTAAGTAATAAGAGTGAAATATTCGGGGTCATAACTTCCCTTCCACTTAAAGGAAATTGAAATGGAATTTTTATTTCTATAGTGTACCAATATTTGACTTACTTCTTCAAAGGAATAAGACCTCTACCAGCTATCCAATCTAAAATGCTGAGTTGTGTATATGCAGAGAACCATAGGTAGAAGGTTCTCCAATTTACTTGAGAATCTCTCCAGTGAAGAAAACTAGATAATACTCTGCTTCAAGTACCTTTCATTTATCTTTCTTAAATGTGTATTTATCTTTCTTAAATGTGTATTTCTCATTTTCTAGAATTAATGTTATTCTCTTGAAGCAGTTCTCTCATTCCAGATCTCACAGTAGACTCAGTGTTAAAGGTTACCATTGTTAGAACTTGATCTACTCTCAATGAATTCATATTTTTTTTCCTTTGGCATCCAAAAGGCCATTTAGGTTTCAAGTGTCCTCTGTTTTCCACAAAAGTCCAAATAAATTAATGATAATGCCAACTAGCTCTGAATATTTGTTTTCATTATACTACAATTAAATAAACATGCTTGAAAAGCAAATTTGGACCAGTATTTTTCTGATGAGCATATATTTTGTGGTAACCAATAATCTGACTTAGGTAAATAATTATGGCAAAAATATACATCTCCCACGGAAGTTGCGTGAAGGGTCTACCTATGTCACACTGGTTTTACAAGTTGAGCATTTCAAATCTAAAAATCCCAAATCTGAAATGCTCCAAAATTTAAAATGTTTTATTCACTGATAGACTGCCCAAAGGAAATGCTTATTGCAATATTTCAGATTTTAGATTTTCAAAAACGGGATGCTCAGCCAACCTGGTGTAATGCAAATATTCAAAAATCTGAAAAAATCGGAAATCTGAAACACTTTTTGGTTCAGGTGTTTTGGATAAGTGATACTAAATCTGTAATACATTCTGGGCCAATTTAAATTTGAGGATGCCACCTTCTATATCTTCTCTATGTCCCTCAATTTTTATGATATTGCTAGGTCAGGACTGCCTGTACAGTTAAAGTCACATCTTTGCTGGAACACTTCAAAACATCCAGACCAAAAAAAAAAAAACAATCTTTTTTTCTGAGATTTTTTCAGGAAAGGAGCAGAAAGGTAGGGAACTGATTAGCAGATTTGAAGCTCCTTGGTGAAATAATATAAGTTTTCTATAACAATTCATTGGAAATTTTATTGTGAGCATTATATATTTATATTCTAGTTCTGATCATCAATGCTACTAAAACCATCAACCAAATATTCATGTAATGAACTAATAATAGTGACTAGACACTCTTCTTTCATTTACTGACAAAGTTAGCTAAATACATAATGAAATTATTTAGGTTTGTTGTTGGTTTTACAATTTGAACATTTAATTAATCTTTGAATAATATACAGAAGAAAAAGAAGGACCCAAATTCCATCCCACTGCCATCTGGCTTGAGAGGATAAATGTCACATGGAATTGGCATATTCTTGCTTAAGATAAATTTCTACCCTTTTGTAAATTCTAAACCATGTTGTCTTCATAAGCACAGAGGGAAGAATGATCTTCAAAATGTATTTTTAGAACAGAAAATGCCAGACTAGATAAATCACCCGTGTTATACCAAATGACATAGTCTATCTTCCCAAGTAACAGGGTTATAGGTGAAATTTTAATGTTCTCACTGAGGGAAATGAGCAAATGCTACATAGCCAGCCTGAAGTGTTTATTATTCTATAAGGATGAGTCAGGATATTAATGGAACAAAACTCACATAAAGGTGATTTTTATAATTATTTGATATGCCCAAAGTTGTATTTTATTTATATCTTTTGAAATATTTTATATTATAATTCAGAATATGTTGTTAAATTAATTATGTAATTATATTTTTAGAATTTCATCCAAACATTTCTGTGTGTGATTCTGTAATACTATAGCCTAAGCATGGCAGTATAATAAAAATTTTAAATCAGTAAATATCTACCTTTTTATTAATATGTATTTATATTTCCCATATTAATCTATATTTTTATCAACGTATTTTACAGAGAAGATTGCATAGCTCTTTCAAAAACTGGATTTAAAAGAATATTTAATGGATTAAAAAGTACAATCCACTGATAGTAGAATAATTACAACAATATAAGGATTTATGTACATATATATACGCAGAAAAGAAAATTACATATAACACAGGTTTACAGAAGTCTCTTGCTATCTCTTATCACTCAGAGGTAAACACGGTTTAAGTATAATGTATACTTTAATATGTTTATATAATATAGGCAAATAATATCTATAGAATATATTCACATATGCACACAGTATAAATATATGTATACAAAAATTATAACATACTGTATTTTTTCTCAAGTTAGCATATCTTGAATTTCTTTTTTCTTATTAGTATCTGTAGAATGTTTTCATTATTTTTACTGGTCTTAAAATTTCATTTATTATTTCACCATCATTTGTTAAGTAGGGAATTACATATAATTAATATTATTTTCTTGATATGTAGCCATTTACATATTTAGATGTAGAAGGTAAAAAGTAAAGACGGCCAAAGGTTTGTGAAATGTAGCACAAAGTGAACGCATGAAATGATGGAGATTGTGCTAGGTTATTGCCCTATTTGTAGTGTTCATTGCCTTCAAAGAAAAACAAAGAAGGAGTGAAGCTATTATTTTATTGTTCTCTTATTGGCTAAAATATAGCTGTCAGACATAAAACTTTCCAAAATAGACACTTTGGTTTCAGGTAGTTTAAAATTCTATATCGTCAATAAACAAAAGTACTTTTTTGACAAGAGAGAAAATATAGAGGAGAGGAGATAATGGATAAAAGAGTCAGAAAGAAGATAAATAGTTATGCTTACAATGAGGATTGAACTTTAAAAGTCTTAAGGACTAAGAACACATCACACTGATATTTTTGATCATTTTCTACCATACTTTTTCTTCTAGGTTGTCTCCTAACAGCCATAATTTCTGTCTAATTCAGTCCTATTGTCAGCATCCCCATCACTTTCCTTCCTTCATTTATCCTTTGATTCCAAAAAGAATACTGAAAGTCCCTGTTAGACTCTCAGTAGCATTTCAGAGTGTTCAATATCTTCCCCAATATTACATTTTTGTTTGTAAGAAAAATGGAAAATGGTAACATCAAATAAAGAATTACAGTTTTCTTGCTAATTCTTCATTGAAAATGAACAGAGTTACATCTTTCACTTGCACATTTAATCAATAATTATACTGGTATAGAGGAATGAGTATTGGAATTTTGAGTGTATTTATACACAGAAATTTGTGTCCATCTATTCTTCAATGGGAAGTGTCCAACGCATTCACAGGGTGGGTTCTTAGCATAGACATTGCTGATGCTTGGTCTGTATTTCTGACAATGGCTCGTGGAAAAAGGGATGGGTGACTGACCTGAGCTAAGACAATCAGATTCTGTATTCTAGCAACTTGGAAATTAGGGAGATGAGCAATAAGTGAATTTCTGCATGTGACTGAAACTCTGTTGGTTTTTAGCAAATTGTTCCTTCCTTCCAAAGAAAATTTACTTGTAATAAATCACAATTTTAGTTAGCTCCAAATGGGGTAAACAAACAAACAGAGAAAAGAGAAAGAAAGCAAAATAGTGTTACAGACAACAAAACTCAGCATTCTGACATCTGATTCACAGCAAAACACTAGTTACCTCCCACCTTACACATCATTCTCTCACACATTCACAAACACACAGAATTCATTACTAATTCCTTTCTTATAGGAGGCCTTAAAAATCCCTGGGCCAAAGAAATTATCAAAATGAGAAACATATTATGCAGCCAGGTTGGCAGTCCAAGGGATTCAAATAATTGGTCTGGATACTTGATGTCATCATGCACATTGTTAACCATTTAAAACAGGAAATATTAGGTCTTGCACCATTGACCAATGTACTATATATTTTTTTCTCTACATACTTTTGATTCTGAACAGAAGCTAAATTTAGGGTATTGTTTAATGATTATTTTGTGATTATTGGAAGTGGTCCATATTCAGCAGAATAAAAATATCATACTTGTATAAAAATTAGAATACACTAAGGGAAATCTGGAATTCACCTTAGCATAACAGACAAAGAAGAGTGGCTTCATATTATGGCCCATGAATGTAATAGCTTGATCAGATTTTGTGTTCCCTCCCAAAAGTGGAAGGAATGCTCCTGACATTTGACTTGTGATAGTGATATTTTGATAAAATATATTATTACTGGAATTGCATATTTGGGAAATGAGAATGTGTACACTGAGCAATAAAGAGATGTAATATCATGAAAACTTAGTCCTATTTTCTGGGAACGGTGCTGTCCACATAAGGAAGTGTTTCTTCAGCATCACTCTTTGTACTGCATGCCTTTCATGCCTTTATTATCTGATGACTGAATGACTGAATGAGAAATGCATCTGATCTAATGCTGAGACAGTCAAATTTGGGAATTTGAAATGCGATTTACCAGAGAGCAACTTGGGCTTAGCACATGGTAAGTAGGAACTAAAATACACGCATTAAAGAAGGTTAGGATGTTTACCCAAATGGGAATCCAAAGGCAGCAAAACCTATCCAAATAAGGGAAAACCTTAAGCAAACTGCCATCAAAATTCTAGTGAGAAATGTAGCTTTTATATCTATCTATCTGTCTATATGGAGATATATGCTTATGTATGAGCCTCTATCTATCTATCATCTATCTATGTATCTGTCTATGTATGTATGTATGTATGTATGTATGTATGTATCTATCTATCTATCTATCTATCTATCTATCTATCCATCCATCCTCTTGGTAGCTCTGTGTGTTAGGCTGTTCTTGTGATGCTATAAAGAGATACCTGAGATTGAGTAATTTATAAAGAGAAGAGGTTTAGTTGGATTGTTGTTCTTCAGGCTTTACAGGAAGCACAGTGCTGGAATCTACTTGGATGCCTAAGGAAACTTACAATCATGGAGGAAGGCAAATGGGGACCAGGCATATCACATGGAGAGACCAGGAGAAAATGGTGTGGGAGAAGTGTCACACACTTTAAACAACCAGATGTCATGACTAACTCACTCACTGTCTCAAGGACAGCATAAAGGGGATGGTGCTAAACCATTCATAATTCACCCCCGTGAGCCAATCACCTTCTAACAGAACCCATCTCCAACACTGGACATTACATTTTAACATGGGATTTGGAGGGGACATCCAAACTAGATCACTCTGTAATTCCTGGGCCTGGTCTATTTAATATCTCTGGTTCTATTATTATTCATAACTCCCAGTATAACAGTAAGTGATTTTTTTTTTCTAAAGCTGCCTTATATTATTTTCTCATTTTCCAATTGAGCAACTCACAACGAATTTTCTTTGGTTTCCTCAATTGTGATATAGGTATAATAACTAGTATATACTTTTTTTTACAACACAGAAGATAACATGTAAAAACACCTCACAATTTATAACAGTTTGTGTTTATAACGCAATTTATTTCAGTTTGTGTAACAACTGATTAAACATTTAAAAATCATATAATAAGTTTTGAGTTATACATCTTACCATGACATATATATTTACTAACATATATTTACTAACATACAAATAAATATTGGATTAATTTGAGAAGGCCAGTAAGTGTGGCATAATGAAAGCCTAACCATAAATATGACTATGATTACAATTTATTTTAGAAAATGAAAAAAGAAAAACTAAAAGGTAGGAAATACTGTGGTTAGGAGACCAGTATCTGGCATATGATTTTCTTTTTAATTATTTTTTTTAAGTTCAAATTTGGTGACATTGAGCATGTAGGTCATTTACTTTTTTTAAGGTTCCATTTTTTTATCTGTAGAATATGGATAAGAGTTGAATCTACCTCACAGGACACAAGTTTAAGTGAGAATATGTATAAAAAGCCTTTAACCAGTTTCTTAGCGAAGTCCTCAATAACTGTATTCAGAATAGAAATATGTGACATTCCCATTACACTTGCTATCATCATGATGCATCCTAGCTCTGAGACCATCTGCCACAAGATCATGACACACAGCAACATAGATTAGGTAGTGTCTTTTTGCCAGGTCAGCAGTTCTGTAATCATTTACTCAGCAACTAGCACGAGTCAGACCCAGCCATTATGAAGCACTGGTATTTCACATATAAGTCAGATTGTTGAGTCCCACCTGGCTCAGTTGGTTAAGAAAGACAGTTAAATAACAAACTAACAACAAAATATGTATTTTTCCCTTCCCTGTGTTGAATATAGCTCTCATATTCTATTGTTGTATGTATATCCAAGCTCTTATCAGATTGTATTATTTTTCTTTTCCCTCTTTCCCTGATCTCTATATTTGTGAGACCAGGAACCATATACTTTTTCCTTATAGTCTCGAATACTTGGCCATCATGCAATATAGAGGAATTTAAAAAATGAAGTCAAATAATTTATATAAGTAAACAAAAATAATTTAAATAATTATATGTATATTAATCAAATAAAGTCAGAAGATATAAACATATCAAAGTTGCAATATATTAAAACAATGAAAAGCAGTAAATCTCAAAGAGTTTTTCTGCTAATAAATTCTCCACTATAATTTATAACATGAATCTAGTAACTTTTCTATTTTAATACAACGAAAAATATATTTAGAGCTTTCCCTTAATAAAATAACTTCAACAACTTTATCTTTCTTCCTTTAGAGTACCATCTTTAAAATAATCTCTGTGGTCATTTACTGACCAGAGTGAGTTGCCTGTGTTAGGTTTTTATGCCTCATCAGAGAAATGGACACAGAATGCTTTTCTCTACTATATCTATGAAGATCAATGACTTTTCCCTAGCAGCTCTTAGCTGATTTACACAGAGCAGAAAGAAACAAAAATCCTCCTTCTGACTGTAGAACTTAAGTGAGCAAGCATTTGAGCTCCAAAGATAGGTCAAACACTGCTGTGACCTGAGATTATCAAGATAGAATACTTCAGTCTCTGTTTGTGGAGGGAAAAATCTAATGTCTATTATCTCCTAGAGGAATTAATAAACAAAAAAATAACAAATAATTTTTAAAAACCACCCCATGAGGCCAGGCACAGTGGCTCATGCCTGTAATCCCAGCACTATGGAAGCCTGAGGTAGGTGGATCACCTGAGGTCAGGGGTTCAAAACCAGCCTGGCCAACACAGTGAAACATAGTGAAACATTTTCTACTAAAAATACAAAAAATTAGCTGGGTGTGGTGGCACGCACCTGTAATCCCAGCTACTCGGGAGGCTGACGCAGGAGAATCACTTGAACCTGGAAGGCAGAGGTTGCAGTGAACCAAGATCATGCCATTGTACTCCAGACTCGGGGACAAGAGTGAAACTCCGTTTAAAAAAAAAAAAAAAAAGCAAAAAAAAAACCTGATGAAAGAACATGTATATTCTGAGTTATCTTCTTACAGCTGCTTCTGTAATAAAAGAATCATCACACCCCTACAGAATCCCGCTTGCATGCCCATCCCTAAAAGGTTGCTGTGTGCAGCCATCAATTTATATATTTTGCTTAACATTAAATATCAATTATGTTTTGAGTCATTTTTCATATAATTATTGTTACACGAGATGATTTAGTTCTAATTCCTCCCTACAAAATCCTATTTAGTCCATAATATCCCTGATGTATTTTATTGTTCTCATAAAAAGATAAATCCAAATAATTTTACCTGTCAACAATTTTTCAAGTAAGTGTGTTCAAAGCCTATATTGGAACTCTTCAAATATATCTGTTCTCAATGCAGTGGCAACATTTAAGATCATGGACTTTCATATAGAACTGTTAGCCTATGTATACACTCTAGGTTGATGAAAGAGACTGGGAACATAGTGGACAAACAGGGACTTGAAATAAAAAGAAATGGAATCTCTCATGGGGTGTATGGCAGAAATAGATAACTAATGGAACACTTAAGGTCTCTGCACCTTTATACAGAATTGTTGGTGAGCAGCAGCTACCTATTTCCATTCATGTGAGACCAGCTCTGGTGAAAGGAAATGTAAAGTTAAAGTGATGTGGGTTGCAGTGTTCCTTCCTCATACTCTTTCACCTCTCCTTGAGGCATTAGAGCCCACATGTTAGAGATGATGATATCATAAGTTGGAAGAAGCCTGGATTCCTGAATCACTCCTTGGAGGCCAGCCATGGGCTGCCCAATAGAGTACAAGTGGAATTAACTCTTTATAAGAGAGAAATAAACTTTTATTTTATTAAGCCACTAGGATTTTTCACGTGTTTGTTATAAATCCTGCTTTAGTTGCCCTAACTAAGGCAATGGTAAAGGAGAAGATATGATTTTAGTCAATCGACAGGCAGGGACTAGAAGTAATGAGAATCTTACTTTGCTCTGCTCTTTATTTCTCTTTTTACACATTACACCACATGTGTCCAATCTTTTGGCTTCCCTGGGTCACACTGGAAGAATAATTGACTTGGGCCACATACAAAATACACTAGCACTAATGATAGCTGATGAGCCAAAAATAAAAATAAAATCGCAAAAAAACACTTCATAATGTTTTAAGAAAGTTTATGAGCTTATGTTGGGCCAAATTCAAAGCCATCCAGGGTCTTGTGCTTTACATTGCTTTTATGTTTTGCCCTTATTACCTCCTTTAAAATTTGATGCTCAGGAGAGCTGGATAGGATGGGAGTATAGAATGGGATGGTTGTAAAAGGACAAGAAAAGAGAAGATAAAATAATAATCCCTTATTGTCACCTTTCCTCATCTTTCTAACATTTAGTATGCGAAGCAAGAGTAAGAAGGAATGAGGGAGAAGGCCTGTGTTTCGTGTGATGAAAAATAGCAATAAAATAGGTTTTTCCCCCATTTCTTTCTCCTTTCATATTTGGCTCTACAGTTATAGACCAGAATTAAAACTGAAATTTTAAATGTGTCCAGAGAAGAATCAAGCAACATAAGGGTTTTCCTATGGCTCTCATTTTTAGTGGGTGAGAAAACACTGCTAGAGAGTATTGCAGTATTAAAGTAAAGACATGCAAGTACTAATAAAGGCATACTCGCAGGTACTGTTCATGATGACTGCTTATCCTAACACTGCGAAGTCTTCAATATTTTCTTAAAATTAGAAGGGCTTCAAGATAGCTGACTAGAGGCATATGGTACTTCCCTCCTCCTCAAAGAACCAACAGAATGAGTAGATAATTACACTCTCAATAGGTCATCTAAGAAAGAACACGGGAATTCACCAGAAAAGTGACAGGAAACACCTAGGGCAAATAAGAAGAGAGAGTCAGAATAGCCTACTAAACTGGTATTGGCTAAGTACCCCAGATAAGCTCCCTGGTTTGGGAAAAAGGTAAGCAAGAGACCCCCAGCAATCCTCATACCTCTGAGGGACTCCTGCAATCCTACCCATGGGAGAGCCTCTTACCCTTGCATACCCTGAAATTAACATAAAGAGATTCCTGGAGACAGCATGACAGCTCTGCTCCAGAGAGGGAGCTCAAGATGAGTCCCACACACCCCTTGAGTCCTAAGCAGCTGTAGCAAGGCACAATTTTTGAGAGACCAGCCCCCATCAGACTGCATCCCACCCTGGAGCCCAACACTGCCTGCATCTTTGCATCCCTGGAGCCCTATTGATAAATTCCAGTGGCAGCCACTGCTGTTATTGGCTGCTGCCACCACGGCCAAAGTGCAAGCCATTAGCAATAACTCCACCAACCCAGCAGTGGGGCTGCAGCTCATCCTCTGCCATCGCCACCAGAGCATTCCACCAGGTGCCTAGGAATCAACTCACCCCTACCTACAACAGCCCACACCTGCATGTACCACCAGGGGGCCTGAGGACAGACAGGCCTGCCCAAACCCAGCTTCACTCCTTACCCTTCCCTACTGCCCAAAAAAGTGCCTGGGTGCCTCGGACTCACACAGCCCCATCCACTAATGTTGGCACCAAAGCACTCTTCCTGGGAGCCTGAGGTCAGGCCAACTCAATCTGCCACAACCAGCATAGTTGTGCATGCCACTTGCAGACCTGGGGACTGTCCCACCTACCCCATCACTGTCACTGCCAACACCAGTATGAACTGCTTGAGAGTCAGAAGTGTGTCTCACCACTGCTACTACTATTGCTTATGCCACACCTGTTGCTGAGAGTCCTGAATACCTGTCCACCTGCCCAGCCCACCGCTGCCACTCTCAGCACCTGAGCAAGATTCATGAAGGCCTGCCCATGAATTGGCTCACCTGGACCTGCTAACCCTGGTGCCAGCTATATTTAAATCATGTAAAACACTTTAAGTCAAAAACAGTAAAAAGGGACAAACAAGGTCATTATATAATGATAAAGAGATAAATTTAGCAAGAGGATATAGCAATTTTAAACATGTGTGCACCCAAAACCGGGGTATCAGATAATACAAAACAAATATTATTAGATCTAAAGAGAGAGACAGACTGCAATATATTAATAGTTTGGGACGTTAACACCCTATTCTCAGCTTTAGACAGATCATCTAGACAGAAAATTAACAAAGAAATACAGGATCTAAATATCGAATAGCACTTTAGGTAAAGTGGACCTAACAGACAGCTACTGAACATTTCATTCAGCAAGTACACATTCTTCTCATAAGCACATGGAATATTTTCCAGAAGAGACCATATGTCAGGACACAAAACAAACCTCAACAAATTTTAAAAATCTGAAATCATATCAAGTATCTTCTCTGACCACAATATAATAAAACTAGAGATCGACAACAAGAACTGTGGAAACAGTACAAATACATGGGAAATACTCAACATACTCCTGACAACCATTGTGTCATGAAATAAATTAAGGAGGACATTAAAAACAAAATTTGAAGGTTGGGTGCAGTGGCTCACCCCTGTAATCCCAGCACATTTGGAGGCAGACGGGTGGATTGCTTAAGCCCATGAGTTCAAGACCAGCCTGGGCAACATGGCAAAACCCTGTCCTACAAAAATACAAAAATTAGCCAGGCATGGCAGCACATGCCTGTAGCCCCAGTTACTTGGGAGGCTGAGGCAGGAGGATTGCTTGAGCTTTGGAGGTGAGGTTGCAGTGAGCTGAGATCATATCATTGAACTCCAGCCTGGGTGACAGAGCAAGACTGTCAAACAAACAAACAAAAAAAATTAAAACAAACAAAATCCAAAACAAAACATAAGAAAAATGTATGAAATTCAGCAAAAGCAGACCTAAGAGGGAAGTTTATAGCAATAAACACCTACATCAAAAAATATTCCAAATAAACAATCTATTGATATACCTGAAGGAACTGAAAAAGCAAGAACAAATCAAATCCGAAATGAGTAGAAGAAATATAAAGATCAGAGAAGAACTAAACAAAATAGAGACTAAAAAAAATACAAAGAATTCACTAAGTGAAAAGTTGGTTTTCTGAAAAGATTAAAAAATAAATTATGAATTGCTAGCTAGACTAACCCAGTAAAAAAGACAGAAAACCCAAGTTACAATCAGAAATGAAAAAGGAGACGTTACAACTGATACCAAAGAAATACAAAAGATTATCAGAACAACTATAAGCTAGCAAACTGGAAAACCTAGAGAAAATAGATAAACTCGTGGACACCTACCAAGATTGAATCAGGAAGACATAGAAAACCTGAACAGACCAGGCCGGGTGTGGTGGCTCATACCTGTAATCCCAGCACTTTGGGAGACCGAGGCGGGCGGATCATCTAAGGTCGGGAGTTCGAGACCAGCCTGACCAACATGGTGAAACCCCATCTCTACTAAAAATACAAAAATTAGCTGGGCATGGTGGCGCATGCCTGTAATTCCAGTTACTCGGGAGGCTGAGGCAGGAGAATCGCTAGAACCCAGGAGGCAGAGGTTCCGGTGAGCCGAGATCGTGCCACTGCACTCCAGCCTGGGCAACAAGAGCGAAACTCCAACTCAAAAAAAAAAAAAAAAAAAAGAAAAGAAAAGAAAGGAAAATCTGAACAGACCAATAAAAAGTCATGAGATTACCTGACTTCAAAATATATTACAAGGTTACAGCAATGAAAAAGAATGGTATTCGTATAAAAACAGACAAAAACCAGTGGAACAGAATAGGGAACCTAGAAATAAATCCATCAATCTACAACCAGTCAATTTTCAACAAAGGTGCCAAGACTATACATTGGGGAAAGGGCATCCTCTTCTATAAACGATACTGGGAAAATTAGATAATCATATTCAGGAGAATGAAATTGGACCCCCTATCTCTTACCTTATACAAAAATTAATTCAAGATTAATGAAAGACTTATATATAACACTCAAAGCTATAAAACTACTAGAAAAAAACACACAGGGGAAATGCCTTCAGACCTTGGTCTAGGCAAAAATTTTATGGCTAAGTCCTTAAAATCCCAGGAAACAAAAACAAAAATAAACAAATCAGACTTCATTAAATTAAAAATCTTCTACACAGCAAAGGGAACAATGAACAGACTAAAGAGACAACTTATTGAATGGGAGGAAATATTTGCAAACTATTCATCCAACAAGGCACTAATATCAGGAATATAGAAGGAGCTCAAACAACTCAGCAGTAAAAACACAAATAATCCCACTAAAAAGTAGGCAAAGGACATGAATAGACATTTCTCAAAAAAAGTCATATAAATGGCTTACAGGTACATTCAAAGATGCTCAACATTATGATCACCAGGGGAATAGGAATTAAAACCACACTGAGATATCATTTTACCCAAGATAATAATAGAATGACTATTATTAAAAAGACAAAAAGTAACAGATCCTGGCAAGGATGTGGAGAAAAGGGAACTCTTATACACTGTTAGTGGGAATGTAAATTTATACAGCCGCTATGGAAAACAGTATAGAAATTTCTCCAAAAAAAAAAATGAAAAATAGAACTACCATACTATCCAGCAGTTCTCCCACTGTGTATCTATCAAAAGGGCAGAAAATCAGTAGATCAAATGAATACCTGTACTCTCATGTTTATTGCACCCCAATGTTTATTGCAGCAGTGTTCACAATAGCAAAGAGATGGAATCAACCCAAGCATCCATCACTGGACAAACAGATAAAGAAAATGTGCTTTACATGCACAATGGAATACTATTTGGCCTTAGAAAAGAATAAAATCCTGTTATTTTCAGAAACCTAGATGTAACTGTAGGTCATTATGTTAAGTGAAATAAGTCAGGCACAGAAAGACAAATATCACATGTTCTTATTCATATGTGAAAGTTAAAATGTTAATTTCATAGATGTAAAACGTAGAATGATAGATACCAGAGGCTGGGAATGGTGTGTGGGTAGACAGGGTGTGGAGGTTGGATAAAGACGGGTTGGTTAATGTGTACAAACATATAGTTAGATTAAAATAACAAGTTCTAATGTTAGCGGAGTAGGGTGAGTATAGTCAACAACAGTGTATTGTATATTAATAGGTACATTCTTGTTTATCTGTTTACCTGTTAACTTGTACCTATTATTTATTAGTAGGATGAACAGATGAACAAGAATGTACCTATTAATATACAATACACTCTATTACCTTGTACAATTAACAGGTACAAATTAATAGCTACAAGAACGGATGAACAAGAATGAAAGGTCTGTATGCCTCATATAAAAAGTAACAAAAGGGCTCACACTTATAATCCCAGCACTTTAGGAGGCTGAGGTGGGTGGACCACGAGGTCAGTTCAAGACGAGCCTGGCCAAGATGGTGAAACCCTGTCTCTACCAAAAATACAAAAAAATTAGCCAGGAGTGAGGGCGTGTGTCTGTAATCCCAGCTTCTCAGGAGGCTGAGGCAGAGAACTGCTTGAACCCAGGAGGTGGAGATTGCAGTGAGCCGAGATTGCGCCATTGCACTCCAGCCTGGGCAACAGAGTGACACTCCACCTCAAAAAAAAAAAAAAAAAAAAAAAAGTAACAAAACTAGCAAAATAACTAGAAGATAAATTTTCCAAAATGTTGAAATAATAAATATTCAAAGTGATTTATACCCTAAATAACTAGAATCATTACAAATTCTATGCATGTAAAAAAATCACATGTGGTGGGGCTCAGTGGCTCACGCCTGTAATCCCAGCACTTTGGGAGGCCGAGGCAGGTGGATCACGAGGTCAGGAGATCAAGACCTTCTGGGCTAACATGGTGAAACCCCATCTCTACTAAAAATATAAAAAATTAGCCAGGCGTGGTGGCGGGCGCCTGTTGTCCCAGCTACTCAGGAGGCTAAGGCAGGAGAATGGCATGAACCCGGTAGGCAGAAGCTTCAGTGAGCCGAGATCACACCACTGCACTCCATCCTGGGTGACAGAGCGAGACTCCTTCTCAAAAAAAAAAAAAAAAATCACATGTACTCAATAAATATGTAAAAATATTATTTATCAATAAAAAAGTTTAAACTTTTAAATGATTCAAACTCTTTATATTTAATTTAATAATGTGTTGAATGTAAATACAGTTGACCCTTGAACAACTTGGGGGTTAGGGGAGTGAAATACACTGTATTCTTACAATAAATTCTGCTACAGAAAAGTTATTAAAAGTCATAATCAAAATATATTTACTATTCATTTATTGGAATTGAATCATCACAAAGGTCTTCATCCTCATCATCTTCGTGTTGAGTAGGCTGAGAAATAGAGGAAGAGGAAGGGTTGGCCTTTCTGTTTCAGAGATGGAAGAAATCAAAGAAAATCTGCATGTAAGTGGACCCACGCAGTTCAAACTTTTGTTATTCAAGGGCCAACTGCACTTAATCTAAGGTGAAGAGGATTGAGTTAATCAAATCTAGTTCTCTCCCTAATGTATGTGTTTGTGTGTGTGTGTGCACGTGTGTTTTGAGCCAAGGTCTCATTCTGTCGCCCAGGCTGGAGCACAGTGGTATGATCATAGCTCACTGTAACCTCGACCTTCTGGGCTCAATCTCCTGCCTCAGCTTCCCAAGTGGCTGTGACTACAGGTATGTGCCACCACATCTGGCTAATTTAGTTTTCTTTTTTTCTTTTTCTTGTAGAAATGGTGTCTCACTATGTTGCTCAGGTTGGTCTCCGACTCTTGGGCTCAATCGGTCCTCCCACTTTGGCCTCCCAAAGGGTTAGCATTACAAGCATTGTGAGCCACTGCACCCAGCCCCTAAAATATGTTATTTAAATTTTTTTTTCATTTGTATGAGTTTCTTTTGGGATTGTAGAAGATTCTATTGGGTAGTATGATGGATTTTTCCAGAGTCCAAAAAGCATAATTAATATCAACATGTAATATTTATGATAGACTTAAAGTGACACACTGTGCCACTTCAAATAGAAGTTCTCAAGCATTATTTCTAGAAAACATTTGAATACTGGGCCAAAAATGCTACCAAATTAAGATCAGGTTGTGACAATGTCTCAAAATTTGCAAACCATACAAACATAGAATACACATATATGTATAGATGAATGAGTTTGGACTGCCATAAAATACACCGTGGACTGTGTTGCTTAAACAACAGAAACTTATTTTCTCACCGTTTGGGAGTCTGAAAATTTTAAGATCAAGATCAAGATTCCATCAGGATTCAGTTTCTGGTTGGGGCTCTTTCCTTGGCTTTCTATGGCCTTCTGGCTGTGTCCTTACACGGTAGACAAAAAGAGAGAGAGAGAGAAGGGAAGATGAAGATCTTTCTCTCTTTCACTTTTTATAAGGCTATCAATCCTTTCAGACTAGGGACCCAAGCTTATGACCTCATTTAGCTTTCATTGCTTCTTAAAAGCCCTATCTCTAAATACAAGCACTTTAGGAGTTAGGGCTTCAACATACACATTTTAGGAAGACACAGTTAAATCCATAGCAATGTATATATCACAGACACATAAAGACACATAAAGACACAATTATGTCTGCCTTGTGGCAGACAAATTTCTCGATTTTAAAATTTTTAAATCAGTAAGTTTTTTTGTCTATTCTCATCTCTGTAGATAATGTAATATCTGATGCCATTCATTAATTAAATGAATAAGTAGTTATTTGAAAACCTACTATACATGAGACACTGTTTCTACAATGTAATATGTGAAGACAGAAAATTAACAAGAAATAAAAGTCAAAAGTAAATGACACAATATGGTAGAAGCTGAAATATATAAAAGAAAAATGTAAAGGAAGTTAATAGGTACAAGAATGGATGAGCAGGAGTGAAGGGTCTGTATGCCACGTAAAAAAAGAAACATTTGGGCAACATTTAAAGGAGGTTAGGCAATAATTAGTTATACAAATAACTGAGGAAATAATATCCTAGGCAAGGGAACTGTGACGGAAAAATGCCTAAGAGAAGTTATTTAAAGCAGCAACAGGACGGTGTGGCTAGTGAAGATAATTAAGAAAGAGAGAAATGGAAATGGTTTAGAAGCCAGATTGCATAGAATTGCACAGGCAGTTAGCTGTAAACTCTTTATTAAACTATAAGTGAAAATGGGAACCATTAGAGCATTTGAACAGGAGTATTCTAATTTAAGGAAAATTTTTAAAGAATTTATATTGCTGTTATATTGAGAATTGGAGGATGGATAATAAAAGTGGAATCAGAGGCCAGCTAGGTGGCTACTAAAATAATACAGGTAAGAGGCAACTGTGTTTCTGACCAGGGTGGTAGCACTGATTAGTATTGGACTTCTGGATATCTCTTAAAAGTAGTGGTATTAGTCTGTTCTTACACTACACAGCTATAAAGAACTACCTGAGACTGGATAATTTATGAAGAAGAGGTTTAATTGACTCACGGTTCTGCAGGCTCAGGAAGCATGACTGGGAAGCCTCAGGAAACTTACAATCATGGTAGAAGGTGATGGGGGAGCCAGCACATCTTACCATGGCAGAGCAGGAGAGAGAGAGAGAGAGTGAGATGGGAGAACTACCACACTTTTAAATCATCAGATCTCACCAGAACTCATTCACTATTACAGGAACAGCATGGATAAAATTCACCCCCATTATCCAATTACCTCCCACCAAGTCCTTCCCCTGCCACATGGGGATTACAATTTGTCAGGAGATTTGGGAGGGGACACAGAACTAAACCATATCAGTAGTGTTCAAGAAAGATTTACAGTTTGTATGCAGGCACTTATGGTTTTTAGCATCAAAGGACATGGTTAATTTATATTTGTTATATTATTATCACTATATTTTGCTGCAAACAGCAACAAGACTTTTATCAAGTCTCAGACCTTGTTCTAAAATTAATAGTCTGGAATGCAAAAATGTTTCAGTGAAAGTAAGCTATAGATAGATTCAACATAGACTAGCTTGACATATTAAGTACATTAGAAATCACTGGAGCTTCAGTGAAAAGTTAACTTTAGAGTAGGTAAAATGATTATTTATTCAAGTAGGTGGTCTATACATACAGCGCTATTCCTTTCTTTAGGTATCATAACAACTTAATAAAGTCTTCAAATATGTTCAGTTCTCTGTAGACAATACTATGGTACATTCTGTTGGCCAAAGTCCCTTAAAATGATATCTATCAATGCCTACTTGTTTATGGTTTCAGGAGTCTCTCTAAAGGCATAGCTGGAAAATTTTAACCTTGGATACTGTCACGCTTTTGAATTCAGTCTGGGTTGAGGCTGATACTATAGTAGCTGAAGGTCTCTATTAATTAGAATCAAATCTCTTTATATGCTAGCTATTTCTAATTCATTTCTGCTCTCAGATTTCAAGGTCAACTTCTGGCTCCATATATGAGACTTCTCTTTGCATCCAAAGGGAAGTCTGCATATGTCTCAGTTTGTACGTGAACAGCCTGAGATTCACGAGGTCACAGAATTATAGAATTGCCATTCAGGGGTTCCTGGGAGATCAATTTCTTGTACTGATATTTGGTTACCATTGAAGATATATAATCCTGGAGTGGCACAGTCCAATGCTGCTGGCTATTACCTGCTAACGTGGGCTTCTAGATTCTGTTTCTAATACATGATTGTTTATCTGGGGCACTTTCAGTATAATGCTGGTTCAATAAAATGAACTAACAGTCACCTTAAGATCCTTTTTATAGATGTAAAAATGTAGGGGCAATTTTCTGGGGTTTTTTAAGTAAAAATTAAATACAAAATGAAAGCCAGATGTAGTGGCATGCATCTGTATCCCCATCTACTCAGAAGGCTGAGGTGGGATGATCGCAGGAGTTCACATTCAGCCTTGCTGACATAGCAAAACACTTCCTCATATATATATCACACACACACACACACACACACACACGCACAATATCAAAGCAATATCTCTGCGAGAAAATGCTTAAGAAAAAAACTGTATTTAATCTGGAGAGCTGTTCCATGCTGACAGGCGTCTGGATGCTCTTTGCTGAGATAGACAAAGCTTTGTCCTGCCATGCAGGATATGTCTTGCGTCCCAGCTGTTTATTTCTGAAAACTCAATCCACAAAGGAAAACTGGGCTAAGAAATCTATTTTAACAAGAGTGCAGAGAATAGGGCATCTTAGTAGGTGACTCTGAAGTCTCTGCTTCAACGTCTAGACTATGTCCAAAGATTTTGCCCCAGTTGTTTTGTGTTACCTGCCTACAAGCAGAGAAGCTTGATACAGATCAGGACCCTTGTCAGTGTCACAGGTAACACAAATGCTATTGAGAGTACCAGAACCACAGGAAGTATCAAAAGGAATGTAGAGACCGTAGGAGTGGAGAGAGGAGAATGTGCACATTATGAGTATGTCTCTCAATTGCCCAGAGACCCTGATGTCTGAGATATTAGTTTGAAAAAGAACCAAAAATGGCCACACACAGGGGGACTTCACAAAGTTCGTGGGAAAATGGAATTAAAAGATAAACATATAAATATAAACTTTATTTCTCAACATAAGCTCCAGAAAGTTCAAGACACTTTGGCAAGTGATGATACCAGCCATTTAGTTCATCCCTAAAGAACTGAGGGTCCTTGGAATTTAACCATGTCAATGTAGTCTTTTTTACGTTATTACCTGAAGAAAAATGGATATTCTTTAGAATTTTTTTAAGATTAAGGAACAAAAAGAAGTCAGAAGGAGGCAAATTAGGACCATAAAGTGGATACTTAATGATTTCACATTGAAACTCGCACAAAATTGCCCATGTTTGGTGAGATCATTGTTGTGGTAGAGAAGGACTCTCTGATAAAGGTTTCCCCAGGCAAAATTGCGCTAAAGTTTCAGCTGACTCTCCCTAAACACTCTCATAATAAGTGGATATTATCATTCTTTGGCCCTCCAGAAAGTCAATAGGCAAAACGCATTACCATACCCAATAAACTGTCGCTGTTATCCTTGCTGTCAACTGTTCCACTTTTGCTTTGACTGGACTGCTTTCACCTCTTGACAATCATTGCTTTGATTGTGTTTTATCTTCAAGATTGTAGTGGTAAAGTCATTTTTTCACCTCCTATTACAATTTTTTTTTTTTTTTTTTTGAGACAGGGCCTTACTCTGTCACCTCGGCTGGACTGCAGTGGCAGCTTTGTAGCTTACTGCAGCCTTGAAATCCTGGGATCAAGCAAGTCTCTTGCCTCAGCCTCACAAGTAGATGGGACTACTGACACATGCCACCATACCTGTCTACTTAAAAAAAAAAAAAATATATATATATATATAGAGAGAGAGAGAGAGAGAGAAATGGGGTCTTGCTATGTTGCCCAGGCTGGTCTTGAACTCCTGGCCTCAAGAGATCCTCCCACATTGGCCTCCCAAAATGCTAGGATTACAGGCATTAACCACAATGCCTGGCCCTTCTGTTACAATCGCTTAAAAAAGTAAAATTGAGAAAAAGCTTCAGAATCTTGATCCCACTTGTTTAGACTTTTCATTGAAAGCTCTGCTCTTGTCTGTATCTGATCTGGATGCAATGGTTTTGCCACCCCTTGAGAAAAAAGTTTGCTTAACTTTCTTTATTTTTATTTTTATTTTTTTGAGACGGAGTCTCGCTGTGGCCCAGGTTGGAGTGCAGTGGTGCGATCTCGGCTCACTGCAGGCTCCGCCTCCCAGGTTCACGCCATTCTCCTGCCTCAGCCTCCCGCATAGCTGGGACTACAGGCGCCCGCCACCTCGCCCGGCTAATTTTTTGTATTTTTAGTAGAGACGGGGTTTCACCTTGTTAGCCAGGATGGTCTTGATCTCCTGACCTCGTGATCCGCCCGCCTCTGCCTCCCAAAGTGCTTGGATTACAGACGTGAGCCATCGTGCCTGGCCTTTAACTTTCATTTATTCAGTCAAAATTGTGTAAGCTGAATCAATGTAGATGTCCATGGTGTTGGCTATTGTTTCTACTCTTAATTGTTGATACTCTCCAATTAGTATATATTAGTCTGTTCTCACACTACTATAAAGAACTACCTGAGACTGGGTAATTTATAAAGAAAAGAGGTTTAATTGGCTCATGGTTCTGCAGACTGTACAGGAAACTTTCAATCATGATGGGAGGGGGAAGCAGGCACATCCTACTTGGCTGGAGCAGGAGGAAGAGAGAGGGAAGGGGGAATGCTGCATACTTTTAAGAAACCAGATCTCATGAGAACTCACTATCAGGAGTACAGCGAAGGGAAAATCTATCCCTATGATCCAATCACCTCTCACCAGGCCCCTCCTCCAACATTGGAGATTACAATTCCACATGAGACTTGGGAAGCCACACAAATCCACGCCGTATCATAGGGCATGAAAATTAATTTTTATGTTGCAAATTGATGTGGATGGTGTGCTCTTGCAGATTTCATCTTCAACATTTCCTTTTCCTAAAGTGAGTTATCTGTTTCTCAGCTGCTGATTTATTTGGGGCATTGTCCCCATACATTTTTTGTAAAGTGTCAGTGATTTCACTACTTATATTAGTCTGTCTTTGCCCTGCCGTAAAGAACTGCCCAAGACTGGGTAATTTATAAAGAAAAGAGGTTTAATTGACTCACAGTTCTGCATGGCTGGGGAAACCTCAGGAAACTTACGATCATGGCAGAAGGTGAAGGGGAAGCAAAGACTTCCTTGACATGGTGGCAGGAAAGAGAGCTAGCAAGGGCAGGAAAAACTGCCTTATAAAACCACCAAATCTCATGAGAACTCACTCACTATCATGAGAAAAGCATGGGGGAACCACCCCCATGATCAAATCTCCTCCCTTTAGGTCTTGTCCTCGACACATGGGGATTGTGACCATTACAATTCAAGGTGCGATTTGGGTGGAAACACAAAGCCAAACCACATCACCATTCTTTCACCCCAGCTTCACCAAAAATTTGATGTTTGGTCTTGCTTCAATTTTAACAGAATTTATGTTGCTCTGATAGTGGCTTGTTTCAAACTGATATATTTCTTAGTGCTCCACACTAGATTCTCTTCAGACATTTTGTATAATTTTAATGAGTTTACTTTGGTGCAGAAAAATTTTGAAATCCATACATAATTTTTCATAATATACATTTTCCATGAACTTTTGAAGACCCCTCTTGTCTGTCTTATCTCATTATGAAGCACTGTTTTATATTTATATGAAAGGTATTATTAGCTAGTTTACATTTTACAAGTATCTGTATCAAGAAGTGAAGAAAGAGCAAAGACTTTCTGAGAAGAATGAAGGCATGGAGTATACATACACTCTTTGAGGAGCTAGTTTTTCCATTTTGAAGCAGTCTTTTTCAAAAGGAAAAGTGTGGCTTGATCACCATCCTTTTCTACAATCTAACTGTTGGTGCTATAAGTTTTAGACTAAAGATTTGGCTACAGTGTGGACCCGTCTACTAAGTATATCCTTCCTCTATTTCTCTCCAAACTCTAACATCAACATGTCACTTGGCTGTGAGCGTCTCTCACATAGATTTACTTCTACCCAACTTTAGAAGCAGGTGACATGATGTGCCCAATATAGTCTGTGGATTTTCTCCTTAAATATAACTAAACATTATTTATTCAAGATAATGTCAGTTTTGTCATTAAGGTAGTCAGGGAGCAAATCTCTAATGTGTTTGCATGCCTTTCAAATAAAATCTAAGCTTCAAAATTGATATGATCATGTCTTTAAGATTGCATTTAAAAGAAGTCCAAAAAAATTCAAAGAAACATACAAAGGAGATACAAAACAGATTCCTGAACATTTAAAATGGGATAAAGGGTAATCAGTCTGCTAACAGAGGTTTTAAATAAACCAGGTAATTTCTAATAAATTTAAATTAGATAATTTTTTGGTTCAATTTAAAAACAAAATTTAGTTCAGTAAAATTTAGTAATCAATGTCAAAAATGTTTTGCAATGAAGTGGAATATGAAGTTTCCTCTATAGTAATGTGATAACCATTAATATGCCCTTCAGTCTATCAGCCTTGTTTATAGTTTTATTGCTTGAAATAGAGATGATTAACATTTTGGTAGAATGAAGACTAAATCAAAATTAACTGACAGAAGAGGCTTTTGACCTATGCTTCATAATTAGAATTTAATTTATGTTTTATCATCAGAAATAAAATCATTGTACAGAATAACATGCATTCCATTACAAACTATTGGAAAATAGTCTATGAATCTAAGAATATTTAAAAGATTTAGAAACTTTAATAGTGTAGATACAAACTATCTATCTTTACACAGGAAAACGTAAGAATATACAATAAACCACATTGTGGCTGAAGATTTTATGTGTGAAATAAGCAAAAAGGAACCACATGCCTGTTTGTCTTGATAATAGCATATCAGAAAAGTAAAGCCATTTTGTCATTTTAAATTCCATTTTCTTTAACTTTAATTGAGCTTCCGAATGCCAAACCAGCAAAAATAATGTAAAACTTATATTAGCCAAAAAAATTGGCAACAAATGTAAATCATTTGGAAACTCTATTTTGCAAACATCTTCAGGCTTTGGAATTAGTCATGACAGCTTCCATTTTTATTTCATAAATGTTTTCATTGGTAATCACCTTCTCTCTGTCTGGTAAATACAGCACTATTAAGAGCAAAAGAAATTGCTTAAGATTTTGACATGTTTATCATTCAACAATGTGTTTGTTATTTAGTTTTTTTGGAAAGTATATACAACATATTTTAATTCAACTAGCCCATCCTTATGTGGCTGAAATCACTTTAAATGTAGTTACAGTTATGTATTACATACAGTTATAGTTGGTTACTTGGTTAACCTGTTAGAAAGTTATTCTAGACATGTGTGATGTGACATCAGCATTTCTAATAATACTACTAATAAAATCAATTATTACTATAAAATTTTATTAAATCCTTTATGATTTCTAAAGAACTCTAAATGACAATATTATTTATTTATCATAAATATAAATTTTCTGTCTCCCCATTAGGGTCATGGTTTTAGTAGTTACACAAATATTTATAATCCTCGGATATAATGGCAAAAATTAATCATGTGGCTAGAAATAAACAAGAGGTTCAGGTGAGGTGAGATGGATTCCAAATAATGAACAAGGGACAGAAACAAATATTTATGTCAGAAAATATGCGAACATTGGGGAAAAAATGAAAAGCGGTACTTAAAATAGAGAAGACAGTAAAGAAAGATAAAAGTAGAAGGGCTGGGGAGATAGGTATTTAAGCATTTGAAAGAGAAAAGGAAATGGTATTCAAGATATAAAGGAACTGAGAAAGTAATTTAACTACTTTTCCTAACATAATGCATTTATATAACCTCATTTTTTTGTTTTTGTTTTTGTTTTTTGAAATCTATAGTTCATTAAGGAGCATGCAGTCACAGCTAGCTTCCTGTTTGAAGAAAAAGAAAATAGTCCCTTGTTCAAATATTATAATTCGCCAAAATCTCACCATGTTTTTCATTTTTTCTATTATAAATTTACGTTAATTGCATGCCACTTAAATGTGGTTTTACATATTTACTTTCAGCAGCTCACTTTTAGAGCTACATTTATTTTCCCACAAATGAGTCTTTCAAATCTTCAATAAATGCTCTTTCAATATTTGATATGGTGGTATATATGCGGTTGCTGTCTTATCCCAAATTAAATGTTTATTTCAGACACTTCATTTAAAGTGTTTTCATTTTCTACTCATTTTAGTTGGAAAAGCAATCATGCAGGCTCATTGAAGCTATCTCTTCTCTGGCATTATTGTTCTTGTTAGTAGTAAAGTAACCTGAAATGGGGGGGAAATAAAGCAAAATGAGAAACACATGCAAACAAATTGTAGCTTCCATTCTTTACAATGGATATATTGCAAACATAAAAAAGGTTTAGCAATAATCTCTAGCTGTGCCAATTCATTTCACAAAAACCTATTCGTTCATTCATAACAACAAAATAATACAAAATGAATGTCACTGGGGGAAATCCTTTATTTAATAACCACATTGACAGCACGTGCATTTTCATTTTTTTGTACATTAGAACATGGGAACAAAAAGCTTTCATTATAAATAAGGAATTTGTGGTTTATATGTGAGAAAATGGCTGGATAGCAAAAAATATTTTTCTCATTGATTACAATTGCAGACAAAATGTCACAGAGTCTGTGTACAAACTGTACCACTTCACTTATTTTCTTTCCACTGATGATTTTCAATATATTAGTATATGCCTCTATCATTTCCAATGCTCACAGCATTGGCATAATTTTATTCCTCTTTCTCATATTGAGGATAAAACCTATGATTCCTTTACCTCCTTGTTTTTCCCTTGGTATTTAGGAAGTAGATGATTCATCTACAAGGGTGTAAACCAAAAGGTCTCAATCAATTTACCAGTTTATTTTGTCAAAGTTAAAAACATGCCTACCAGAAGAAATAAACACGAAATCACAGCAAGAGTCTGTGCTCTGTGCCTTTCTCCAAAGATAATTTTGAGGGCTTTGATATTTAAAGGGGAAAAGTTGCTGGCAGAGAAATAAGGAGGGTGTGGAAATCCACATGTTGGAAGAGAAAAGGAGCAGGTAGGGAAATAGTCAATTACGTATTCGTCTAGCACTGAACAAACTAGCACTTGACATAAGATAAAGTGAACTTAGAGTAGCTACCTGGGGACATATTTAACCTTTAAATATTTAATCTGTAGCTATCTGCTTAGGAACAAAAGGAAAGGCAGTTTCTTGCAAGACTCAGTTTTCAGCTTATTATTATCATTATTATTATTTGCATAGTGAATTGGGGTCCCGAGATTTTGTTTTCTTTTTACAAAGGCATAGTCACAAATTCTGAACCAGCATATTTATTTCAGCTTGAGGTAAATTGAAAAACATGTGTTTAGAACTTGAGGTAAGATTTCAGAAACCCTTTAGTTGTTGGAACACCAGACTTAACAAATTAAAATAGTGTGCCCTGTTAAAATTTGAACTTGAGATAAACAACATGTATCTTTTTACGATGTGAAAGGAAAATAAATCTCGAGACCATAAATTCACCAAGCCAGAGGGAAAAGTCAATCTGGGAACTGGGTCACACAAATCTGCCTCCCATTTGGTTCCTAAATAAGATAGCTACAAAGATAAAAAGCTACATAATTCCCTCACAATTTTCCCACAAGGAAATTCCTTGTGGTCCTAAGATATTTACCCTAAAACAGTTCTGTTGAATTTAACCCTGGCAATATAATTTATAGCTTATCTTCACAGGTGAGGGACAAAGAACAGAACTCAAAGTCATTCCTTTGCTCACCTGAGAAAAATGCACATCTGATTGCTCCCTGAGCTCTATTCTTTATGTTATCTTATGTAAAAATGCAGATTCGCTGAATCAGACTAAGGCATAAATAACTACACCTCTCACATGTAAATTGTGTATTTGGTAAAAGGCTGATCA
Organism: Pongo abelii; assembly: GCF_028885655.2. Taxonomy (NCBI): domain Eukaryota; kingdom Metazoa; phylum Chordata; class Mammalia; order Primates; family Hominidae; genus Pongo; species Pongo abelii. Next base: position 90,466,275 of record NC_071999.2, on the reverse strand, counting down.
AAGACACAAAAGAATGCAACAGTTTTTCTCTTATCTACCCACACCTTTTTAAAATTTATTCCTCTCTTGCCCATATCCACCCTTTTCCCTTTAAGTATTAAAGCCCTCAAAATCATCTTCTGCAAAAGGCACAGGCCTGTCTCCTGGGCATGGGTCCTTAACTTTGGCAAACAAACCTCCTGAAATGATTGAGACTCACCTCAGTAATTTTCATTGATTTACAAGTGTTTATATCCGATACCATGTTTGGAACATATATATACTAAAAAAACTAATTGTTGTTTATTTGAAATTCAAATTTCACTGAGCTTTCTCTATTTTATCTGGCTACCCTATTTGGGAAAACATCATGCTGTCAGCTGTAGAGCTTTACTTCCTAATTTTCCCTCTGTCATTTCAGCAGTAAGAAATACTAAATTATACAGTTTCCCCTCCATTATTATGGTAAATTACTAAAGACTGAAATAAAAGAGAAAAATACTTAATTAAAATTCATTAATTTAATCATCCTATTAAATTAAAAAATATTGAACCCATTCCCTTTATGTTTACTAAGTGCATTTGATTGAAGTAATATTCATTCCCTATTCATTAATACTGTTTATTATTTTACATCAGTTTAAATTTTGTGGTGCTATTTTGTGTACTTCAAGTCACAGATCGCTTCCCCAGAATACTATGTATATTGCCTGGCATTTATTTTATAATTTGATAAGAAATTTTTTTGTTGTACATGAGTATCTGAGAAAGAATACTATTTCAACTTTTTCTCTACGTTTCCTTCAGTACTCTCTGGAGTAGGATGGAAGAGGAAGACAGGCAATGAGAGAGAGAAGGCAAGGTTCCTTCTTGGTAACTTTTCTTTTAAACTTTCTTTCAATGCACAACCTTTTATTTTTTTTTTTAGAATATTCAAAGATTCTAATATCACCTCTATTTACATAAATCTCAAATCAAAGATTGTGCTAACCAATGTCTTTTACTTTTCTCGCAGGTCTAACCCCCTTAGCAACTTAGTAACAAAGTGGTATGGGATGAATATAGAAACTTTTTATTTATTTTTATTTATTTATTTATTTATTTATTTATTTATTCTGAGACAGAGTCTCGCTCTGTTGCCCAGGCTGGAGTGCAGTGGCATGATCTCGGCTCACTGCAAACTCTGCCTCCCAGGTTCACGCCATTCTCCTGCCTCAGCCTCCCGAGTAGCTGGGACTACAGCTACGCTTAATTTTTTGTATTTTTAGTAGAGACGGGGTTTCACCGTGTTAGCCAGGATGATCTCCATCTCCTGACCTCGTGACCTGCCCACCTCAGCCTCCCAAAGTCCTGGGATTACAGGTGTGAGCCACCATGCCTGATGGAATGAATATAGAAACCTCTGAGTTACTGTAGCTGACATTATCTATGGTCTTTAAAATTAACACATGAATTTGGGGGTTAAATGGTACTTACATACTTATGTTAAAACAAACCAAAAGGTCTGCTCTCTTTGTTGCTTGTTTTTCTTTTTATCTAATATATTTTCCTATCAAATCTTAACTGTCTACCTTAGTGTCTTTAAACTCCAGTAAAAGCATCTTTGAAATATAGAAGATATTGAAGCACTAATATTTTGTATCTATATTTCTTCAACTAAGATACAAAAAGTAATATATACAAATATGTATATACACACACACGTATATATGTGTGTGCGTATATATATATATATTTACTTTTCACCAATTGCATGAGTGTGAATCTCTGTATGCACATTGCTTTAAGTTAATGCTGTCTGGGAATATGAACTCCTTCCTTTTACACTATAGAAACAGGTTCTTCTGAACCCCATATGTGAGAAACTCTATGTCACCTTGGCTTAATGAGCTCCTTCTAGTGCTCCTTTCTTTTTTTACCAAAATTACAGCAACTCCAATGGTGAGCTTCTTCATATCTAGAGCTGGCATCAGTATTCTGTTTTGTTGTTGCAAATGCCTAGGAATGCCCTTTTATTATATATAAGTCACCTAGCATAAAAATCCTTGGAAATTATTGGCACCCTGCCTATTTGACTTTTAGATATTACCCTAGAGTGATGCAAAGAACAATAACACAAATCATAAAGATATTAATAATTATAATAGTAGAACTATGTCAAGCTTAATGGCTTAGATAATCACACTATAAAAAGGTAGAGGATTTAAGAGGATTTAATTAAGAGAAGAATTTCTTCTGGAGGCCTAGCCTGGTGTATTCCCCTTAAAATGGATTTATTTGTTATAGGTTTACCAAATGGTTCAAAATTCATAGCACAGCACATCATACGCTTAAAAGAGGAGTTTGAGACCTATCCATTTTGCAATGAGTAAACATTTAAAGAGTTTTCTGAAGTTTTTGGTTGATCCTACAAGGTTTAACTTTACATTAGTAAATAAGTGTGCTAATTTTAGAAACACTTAAGATTAAGCATTTTAAATCATCCCCTTATTCATGACTTATCATTCATGACATATAAGATATCATGAATTTTCCTCCACAGTAACAACTTTCAAATGCAGTCTGGGAAAATAGTAATTTATAACATGATTTATTATGTTATGTCATCACCTTCAAATAATTTATGTGATTATGTTTATGTGGGGCAACATCCATCACATGTCAGTAATACTATAAATCTGAGCTATCCTTTGCATATTTGCCTTTATTTTCAGTTCTTCTTCATGCTTGGAGGGCGTTAAAGTAAAAATTCAAAAAGTTAGGACACATAAGTACTTTTTAAAAAATCTCACCCAAGCATGCAGAATCATTTTAATAGTCCAAGGAAATTCATTTAAATGAAGAAACATTTAAAAATGAATCATCTGCTATAGAGCTACTTACATTAATTCTTCTTAAAATGAAATGTTTTAAAGTTCATTTACTGCTAATAATGCAACAAAACAGTTTTCTTTTCTCGGTTTAATTAGCTGTTATTTCTAACAGCTATTTTAAAATACCCTACATGCTGCAAATCTTCATTATCTGAGCCTGAGATTGGCCAGGTGTGCCAAAATAAAATAAGATAAAATACACCTATATGTAAATTCTAGATCCAAATAAGTCAATATGTAAAATATCTTGTATCCAATGATTCAACTGAAGGAAATGAAAAAATTTGTCACTCCCAAGTGACAAAAAAATTAAGTTTGTCTTAGGAAAACAAAATATCTTTGGAAAAATACCAAACATAGACTATAATAATACCTGAGTGGATAATTTTACAAAAGTCTATATAATTTTTTGTACTTTAAGAAACTATTTTATAGCATGTATTTATCTTTTTGAAAAACAAAATAAAGGAACTTTTCTCAGAACACCCCCTACCATAATGAATATCTGGATAAGAGCCAGAAAAACAGACCTAGAGTTCTAGGCCCACCTTTCCCTTTACTTGTACAGTAATCTTTAACAAGATATGTAACATGCTATGTATTCAGTGCCCTTCTCTATGAAATGATGTAATTATATTTAAAATCTGTAAAATATTTAAAGTCCCAAAAATATACAATTTGACAACTCAAAGTTGTCTTCCAGCTTTTCTTCTCTCTTTAACAAAATGAAAGGTCTAAATCACCTGTGAGATTTTTAATATTCTCAAAATTTGATCCTCTGAATGTTTTGAAGTTACTGATTAATGATGTTATTAAATTTATTATATTAAGTAGATGAGTGTGTTAAGAACTCTTTGTCTCATATTTTAAAAATGTAATCAATTCCAATTTTTAGTCTAACACATCATTACAATCTAAATATAACCCTGTTCATAAGATTAACTAAGATTATTAGTGAATTTTATATCAATGTATTATATGCCATAAGCATTGAAATGTGGGCTTTCTTTTTTCACTTTGATATCATTGGAGTTAATAATCTGACTCTCCCTGAGAATTATCAGAGCTAGGGTATGAAAAGAGGATAAAACAAGGAAAATATAGATGTGGGAGAGGTAGATAAAGAAAGACAAAATAAACCATAATGTGTATTATAGGTAGTTTCAAAGTCTGAACCAAAACTAACCACTGTAAAATGAATTGTAAGCTTTCTTTGCCAAGCCAGTTTGAACATTGTGATAAGATTAAAATCCTGGTGGATTTATATTGAATATTTTGATAGAAAATCATTATGTGAATGTTCAGCATGATGGCTAACACATAGGGAATTCAATTATTTTGTTTTTTTACTACAAATCTGATTATAAACTTTATGAGTCGCATAAATGTTTAGTTTTATTTTCATTCAATTAGCATTAATACTTCCAATATTTAATTTTTTCATATTTTCTATTTTTACCGATCATTAAGTCCAACAAACTTATTTGTTTGGATGTATTAGGTAGGAAAAAGAACAGGATAGTGAGTAGGACTCTGAAAATAACCTCTACAAGCTTATAATATGGTATGAGATGGGAAAAAGGGACTAAGGATAAAAACACTGCAGTATCTTGTAGGTTAATTTTTTAAAAATATACAATAATTAAAACATGAATGAATATATAGCAGCAAGCAGCAAAAAAGAATAGTTGTAACAAATAGGGAAGTAGGAAAAGCTAAAAAGTCATATTTGACCTGGGTCTTGAAAAATAAGTTTTAATTAGATTTCATGCATTTATTGATAAAGATAACCTATATAAATTAAATTTGAGTGTATTGAATGGCATCAATAATGTGAATTTATTAATACAAAATATTGGTTGAAATAGACTGTGAACATGGGTTTTGCTTTCAAAACTGATTTGCATTTATTTTATACCTAAGAAATCTCTTTAAAATATTGTGTTTAAAATATTATAATTGACTCTTTCTGAATTACTGTTGACACACATCTGCTATTGTGTTTTTAGACAGGAATCTGGGTTGAATGTACTTTGGGAAGTAGGTTCCGTGTTGCCAACAAGTGAGATGTCTTCAAGCAGCACTAAGGGAGCTATTCTAGCAAAATTTATGCTCTAAATGTGTATAGAAATTGCTGTTTATCAAAAATTAATATACTCACGGATCCCTCTAAAATATGTAAAATATTAATGTTATATGTGAAATTTATAGTTTAAACATAAAACTCAGGAAACAGTGCAATATCCACTCATTTCCATATGTAGATCATTATACATGCATAATACTAGGACAATGAAACAGATGCTAAACCAGATTTCCTTCTCACACAAATACACAATAATATTGATTCATTCGTCAACAATGTGATAAATATTCCGGACATGGTACTAGGTTCTGGACTTACTGTTGAAAATATAAAGGAGAAGACCTTTAACTAACTCATGCTTAGGTTGTTATCTGAGATGGATACATGGTGAAGCTATACTGAATTTTGTTCATGAGATAATGAATCCCTGCGCAGTTTGGATCTATGTTTAGTATTTCATCTTTTAAGTAATTCTATGGATAAAATCTTATAGAGCATGAATAGGGCATTTTAGGCCCCTGAATTTCTGGTATTTTTCTTTCTCTAAAGAAGAGAGCCCTTTCTCTAACGATTTAAAGAAAAGGAGATCATTAAAAGTAACAGATAGAGGTAGTGCCCAAACATCTCAACCCATTGGTGGAGGGATAAGGATAGTCTTATCTCAGAGACAGTGCCTTTTTCTCCTTTACCAAGGTATTAAGTAGTAGCCAGTTCAGCGAAGATCCATCTTTTCACATTTGGCTGTCTTTTAACTTCAGTACATTTCAGAGTTGCTTTGTTGGAATTTCTTAGACTTAATTTTGATTAACCTGAATATCCAAGAATGAACCTGCAGTGATTTCCCACCACATATACAATAAAAGAGTAAGAGTAATTTTTCATTGATTTTTGAGCTCATTTTTCAAAATTTCAGCATCCTATCCCTATCCACACCCCACTTGGGCAGAACATTGCCCTTTACACCTGGAATAGAAAAATGGAAAATACAGACTGACTACAGATAGACTAGTTACCAAGAAAGAAAAAGATAGAGAGACACATTACCAGTGCATGCACAGCATCTTCTGCTAAACCAATCAATCAGAAGAATAATTCCTATTGTTCCTGCCTGCCTAGGTCACATGGGGCACAAAGCAGAGGGCAGCAGGAAGCCAGGATCTCCCACTGCAGGCAGAAAACAGGAGTGGAAAAGTAGCTCCCCTCCCACCACAATAATGCCCATTTTGCCCATATGCAAGCTAGATGATCTGACCTCCTACTATTCTGCCCCTCCAGCTACACTGAATTCCTGATTTTTGCTCCAAGACTGTAAGCATGTTCCCACTTCAGGGAACTCTAGTCTCAGAACTTAAAATGTCTTTTTTTTTTTTTTTAAAGATTTCCTGCAGTTTGTGAACTTGTTTCATTTGGGTATCTTTTTAAATGGCAACTTATCTGACAGGCCTGCCCAGACCACCCTTTCTAAGACAGACTAATGCTTTATTTGATTCATAGACATCGTGACTATTTGACATTACAGAAAATTACTACATTACAGAAAATTATTATAATATGGAAAATAATTTTTATTATTTTCTATTTCCACAACTGGATCTTAAGTTTTGCAAGGATTCTATTAAATACATTTCTTGCAGTGTCTGCTCCTCCTGTACAGATAAATTGTAGATGTTCAATATTTGTTAAATAAAGAAAAAGAGTAAGTGGCCTCTTTATGTCTAATAGGGGAAATCACAAAATACTAGGTTTATTCTCCTTTGGAGCACACATAGATTTAAAATAATTGCAAATCAAATAACTTTCGCAAAGCCAAGATTAGCAATGAGATTTAAGCTTCTTTTGTGGTATCAAGAAATTAATTTTAGCCATCTTGAATCAATTAAGATAGGCAGTTTTAATTTGCAAGTTATTTATAATACCTACAAAAAACCCAAGTTTAATCATATATAATAAGTTAAGCAGATTGATTAGACAGATTTAGGTTTTTAAGTCAGACAGATTTGGGATAAAAATCTCTATTTAATCACACAGTCTATGACCTCAGACAAATAGAATAGTTTTTTTCAAATCTTAAGACTTCATTTTGAGACAGGTAATATTGATACAAAATGAATTGCTTATATATATTAAATTATTTATAGTATATAAAACATAATACACAGCATAAAGTAAATGCTTTACAAACAATAGTTACATAACAACAACACTGCAAAACAATAATTATATGAAAACAATTTAAAATGTAATGTTTATATGCAATTGTGCAGAAGTATATCAATCAAATTATTGGTTGATATAAAAAAGTACTGAATCATCTCCGATGATCTACATCAGTTGGAAACTGGAACGTCAATAGGAGTCAGGCAGGTAGCCTGTGAATGAAGCTGGATACAGGAGGACTGTGGTAGGCTGGAACTCATGCTTCATCTAAAGGCAGCAGCTGAAGCTCATCTCTGGCCAGTTGTTGCCCAGAGATAAAACTGGACCACTATTGTAGGTCTACTGTTGCTTTTTCATTTTGTGTGGATTTTTTTTTTTTTTTGAGAAATGTATGATTTTAAAATATTGACCACTCTGCATACCAAACAGCATACATCTTCCTCAAATTTCCCTATTTGTTAACATCTAGAGTAGACATTGCATTTCCATGTATGAAGACTGCAATTGAGTGCATAAAGGTCATTAGGATTTAAACCTATTATAAACTGGATCCACTTATTACACTGGTATCAATACTGGATCATATCTCTGTTGTTTCCATTTTACTGTGAGCACAGGCTAAGCAAGGATCATGTCTTGATCATGCTTGTATCATAGTACCTGTTGCAATGGTAAGTCCATAGAAGCTTTTATTCTAGTGTTATCACTGAATAAAACCTGATTGAAGGCCTGGACTTCTATACGATTATACCTGCAGTGGCTGGGAATAACTGCAGCCCTCAAAACAGTTAGTGAAATTCTTGGATCAGCACAACCAAGAGAGGGAGGATCATAAGGGACGAAGAGTAGAATCATTCAGCTGAGAATGTCATGTGTCATTTGTGTTTTCCCATGCTACTGGAATTCGAAGGTGAAAATGTTCTTTTTTGAAGATGTCTTGGTTATTGCAAGACATATAGCATCTCTGACCTCTGTCCACTAAATGCCATTAAAGCATCCTGATCATTATGAGAAGCAGCAGTACATGTTGTGCCCCTGTTGAGAACCACAGAAAGTGGAGGGTATTAGTAAAAAGTGAGTAAAGTCATTGGACGATGTAGTGTGGAAACAGAACAATGCTTCTCTTTGGCTCCTCTGCAATTGGAGTCAAAGATTTGAATCCCGCTTACATTAAGTAGAGAGTTCCAGAGTAAAGACTTGGTTCAGTCATGGTCCAGAAAAGGAAGAACAATTCAAAATGTAGTCTTTCAAGGAAAGCAAAATTTTAAATATAAAAAATATCAACTTGAAATATCTGATCCAAATGGCTAAAGACAGACCCATTTCAGAGCAGCCCAAGAGTGCAAAATCATGAGAGAATAAGCTTGAAAGAAAAGTAAGGAAGAAATACTTAGTAAAATTGCTTAACAATAGCCACCTCCTACCTTTATCTCTTTAAGCTATTTGTATTTAATTAAGTTAAAGGGCTACCATTAATTAGAGTGGCAGAGACAAAGGAATTATTCTCTCTCAATCCCTGTGTCTATAACAGCACCTAGAACTTAGTAGTTCTAGGTGCTGTTATAATATGTGTAATAATAAATATTACACATATAAATAAATATTCTTTGCACCAATGAGTGAACAAAGCAGCAGTCAAATCAGTGTTGAAATCAGAGAGGTGAATTCCTTCTTGACTCTCTTCTTCACAGATTCACCCTTTGATGCCACCCAATCTGTTAATAAGTTCTTTATAAGGAAAGGTATACAAATTCAATATATTTTAACATACTAATACAGTAGTTTTTCTTTCCCTTTCTTGTTTTTTTTTTTTTTCTTTTCTGCTCTATTTTCCTTCACTGCAGTAAATGTGATATACATTTTGGAGAACTGAGGAAGGCCAAGACTAATAACTTTCTCATTTCTTGTGTTTCATTTCTTCTTCAGTTGCTGATGCCATGAAATGTTTTTTGTTTTTATTTTTTGGTTTTAATGGATTATTGATTTGCTTTTTGGAGAGTTTATTATGATAAACAAAGGGCACTTGATGAGAAAAGTGGTAAGAAGGACGTGAAGGAGAGAGAAACAGAAGTTAGTAGGCCTCTGGGTATATTAGAATTGGAGAATATAGCCTGGAGGTGCCAGTCGAGGGCTTCATAAAGGACCATTGATAAGAGCACTGTTTAAATATCTTGGGGCATTGTTGAATCAGGCTTTCTTCTATTGCTTGCATATAAAACTCTAGTCTACTTGCTGTCTGTAAGGGTAAAACTCCAGTATGGCACCCTGCTGACCTTCAGCACATCTGAATAGGCCACATAGGTAAAGGCTTGAGCCACTGCTAATTTGAGTCTTGGAAGGATGTCTTGTGATCAGGTTCCAAGAAAAACACAACAGGATGGCAGGTTTGCAAAGATCTGGTGAGGCCTTTTCTCACTTACTTCCATATCTCCCACTGCAGGCTGTCATAAGACAATTTTCTGTACCTCCTAGATTCTGATGAGGTATTGGGCTTCCAGCATTGCCTCCCTGATATTAGAGTTGTAGAATATAAAACCACTTAGTTGCAGTCTAAAAGTGGCTCCACAGCAAAAGGGTATTCTCCAGTTTGCAATGTAGTCATCTAGGCCCTCTTGTTTTGTTTCAGTGTTATCATTTTTGGTGACTGAAACAAAAATCAGGAGGAGCAGGCATTTTTTCTTATTCTTCTCTTCACTGTGCATTTACATTGTAAAATTTTAAATTCTAACGTTGGCTTATTTTATCTGTTCTAGTTGAGTTCATCAGGTCTTGGCCTTGCTTTGTCTTTTATGTGTGAGCTGAGACACTATCCAACGATCATGCAAGGAGATAACTCTGAAACATCTGTACTAAGAATTCTCACCAGTAAATCATTCAGAGAACTCCATGCCAAGTCTTTCTGCACCACGATTCTTGTTCCCCACTGTATCAGGCAACCCTAGAAACATTGCACTCCACAATGCCTCTAAGAAAACTCCCTAACTTCTAAGAAAACTAGGTGATCCACAGACATACAGAGCACTGATTGAGACAAGCATGCCTGTTGCTGAGCTTGTTCTCAAGTTGAGAGAAGAGGTAGGTTAATGAAGAGTGGAAACTTGCTTTTCCGCTAGACTCTATTTCTAAATACATGTTGATTTTATTCTCATGTCTACAAACCCACTGTTGAGAAACAGGACTAGCTGGATTTCCTAGGCCGACTAAGCCTAGCTGGGAAGGTGACCACATCTATCTTTAAACACGGGGCTTGCAACTTAGCTCACACCCAACCAATCAGGTAGTAAAGAGAGCTCACTAAAATGCTAATTAGGCAAAAACAGGAGGTAAAGAAATAGCCAATCATCTATTGCCTGAGAATACAGCAGGAGGGACAATGATCAGGATATAAACTCAGGCATTCGAGCTGGCAATGGCTACCCTCTTTGGGTCCCCTCCCTTTGAATGGGAGCTGTGTTTTCACTCTATTAAATCTTGCAACTGCACTCTCTTCTGGTCTGTGTTTGTTACGGCTCGAGCTGAGCTTTTGCTCGCCGTCCACCACTGCTGTTTGTTGCTGTGGCAGACCTGCTGCTGACTTCCATCCCTCCAGATCTGGCAGGGTGTCCGCTGTGCTCCTGATCCAGGGAGGTGCCCACTGCTGCTCCCGCTCGGGCTAAAGGTTTGCCATCATTCCTGCACAGCTAAGTGTCCAGATTCATCCTAATCGAGCTGAACACTAGTCACTGGGTTCCACAGTTCTCTTCCATGACCCACAGCTTCTAATAGAGCTATAACACTCACCACATGGTCCCAGATTCCATTCCTTGGAATCCGTGAGGCCAAGAACCCCAGGTCAGACAACACGAGGCTTGCCACCATCTTGGAAGTGGCCTACCGCCATTTTGGAAGTGGCCCACCACCATCTTGGGAGCTCTGGGAGCAAGGACCCCCAGTTACACTGTCACCAAATAGGACAACTGGAATAAAGATTCTTTAGCAAGCAGCCAGAAAACAAGAAATAGATAAAAGAAAACAAAACAAAAACATTCTGATGGCAGAGAAAAATAAACCTTTTCATAAATTTGGTAAATGTTTTGCTGTCTCTTAATTTTCAAATGGGAAAAGATAAAGAACTTGGCTGGATGTGGTGGCTCACGTTTGTAATCCCAGCACTTTGGGAGGCCAAGGCAGGTGGATCATTTGAGGTCGGGAGTTCGAGACCAGCCTGGCCAACAAAGCAAAAACCTGTCTCTACTAAAAATACAAAAAACCAGCCTGGCATGGTGGTGCACACCTGTAATCACAGTTACTGGGGAGGCTGAGACAGGAGAATCACTTGAACCCAGGAGGTGGAGGTTGCAATGAGCAGAGATCACACCATTGCACTCCACCCTGGGCAATACAACAAGACTCTGTCTCAAAAAAAAAAAAAGAAAGAAAGAAAAGAAAAAGAAAAGATAAAGAACTAAAAGTAGTGCTTGTCACGCACATCCGTGTGAAGAGACCACCAAACAGGCTTTGTGTGAGCAATAAAGCTTTTTAATCACCTGGGTGCAGGCGGGCTGAGTCCGAAAAGAGAGTCAGCTAAAGGAGATAGGGGTAGGGCTGTTTCATAGGATTTGGGTAGGTAGCAGAACATTACAGTCAAAGGGGGTTTTTCTCTTATCGGCAGGGGCAGGGGTCACAAGGTGCTCAGTGGGGGAGCTTCTGAGGCAGGAGAAGGAATTTCACAAGGTAATGTCATCAGTTAAGGCAGGAACAGGCCATTTTCACTTCTTTTGTGATTCTTCAGTTACTTCAGGCCATCTGGATGTATACATGCAGGTCACAGGGGATATGATGGCTTAGCTTGGGCTCAGAGGCCTGACAGTGCTAGGGATTGGGTCATCAAGAAGTGCAAGTCACAAGAAAATGCATTAATGATTATTGAGTACATTATTAATTCCCTATCAGATTGGAAAGTTCCGGATAGTGATGACCCAATGAGATAAAATTAGTTACAAAGAGTAGATGAATTGGCCCAAAAAATAATTTTAAAAATGAAAATAAGTAAAAACAGTTAATTAGAAAAAAATTTCAATTTACATTGTTTTTATTATAGAGCAACATAACAAATGCTCAATAAAATAATCCAATTAAATAGATTACATTCAGGTAGAATCCTGTAAAAAAAGTACGTGGAAATATTGATTAACAGGTAAATGGAAATATTTAAAATTGCAGCCAAATAACATTTTTGTAGGTATTTTTAAGTGAATGACAGTGTAAAAGGACTTTAGATTCTATTGGTTATATTTGTTAAAAGGATAGTTTAATTTTGTAATGTCAACAGTCTAGTTTTAAAATGTCATAATTTATAATATAGTAAAAATTGCTCTTTTAGCAACACTTATATTTCTGATAAAAATATTTGAAATGTAATTTGAAAATGTGCAAAGCAGTATATCATTTTTCAAAACATTTTGGAAAAGTTTTGAAAAAAATGAAAATGTACTAACCATTGTTGTTAAATAGGTTTATGTGAAGGGCTGGGCAGAATTATTTCCATAGTGTAGACTCCAGATCAATCTTTCAGATGTTGATCAACCACTCCAGGAATGAGAATTACGGATTTAGGCCCTATAGTTGTTAAGTAAACAAATACACACACACACACACACACACACACACATCCCTTTGTCAGTATAAACTTATTTTCAAAGCACAGTACAGACACTGTAGCAGATCTTCATATGACTGACAATATGATTCTTCTACAATATAAATCTGACCTTATCAATCAACTGATTCAAACCACGCAGTGACTTTCTATGTTCCTGAGAATAAAACGTAAATTTCTTAATGTGGTCTGTAAGGCACTCCATGATTTCTTCTCATTACCTTTTCAAAATTATTTCAAATTATTCTCTTCTTTAATGTGTTGCAGATACAGTCATGTGTGGATTACAGACAGGAATATATTCAGAGAAATGTGTTGTTAGATGATTTTGACACTGTGGGAACATCATAGAGTATATTTACACAAATCTAGATGGCATAGACTACTATACATCTCAGCTATATGGTATAGCCTATTGTTCCTAAGCCACAAACATATATAGAATGTTACTGTACTAAATACTGTAGGCAATTGTAACAAAATGGTATTTGTATATCTAAACCTGTCTAAATGTAAAAAGGTACAGTAAAAATATTATAGTATACTATTATGTTAATAGTATATGATATTAATAAACACAATATTTTTATTAATAAATTAATAAATATATTTTATTAATAATTAATAAATATAATAAAATATATTAATAGTGTATTTTAATGTATAATATATTATAATATGTATTATAATAAATATAATAATAAAATATATGGTATTAATATTAATATTATATTATAATATTATATTATACTACAGTGGAACCACTATTATATGTAGCATGTCATTAACCTAAACATCGTTATCTGGCTCATGACTGTAAATGGTTAGCTTTAAACTCCTATACCACCCAACTCTTGTTCATTTTAGACCTTTACATTTGCTGTTTCATTTCTTTTTTTTTTTAGGTTGCTCCAAATTCATTGTGTTTTTAAGTTTTATTTAAATTTCAGTGGTTTTTGAGGAACAGGTAGTTCCTAAAGAACATGGATAAGTTCTTTAGTGGTGCTTTCTAGATTTTGGTGCACCTGTCACCCAAACAGCGTACACTGAATCCAACATGTAGTCGTTTCTCCCTCATCTCACTCCCATCCTTTCCCCACAGAGTTCCCCAAAGTTGATTATATCATTATTATGCATTTGTGTTCTCATAGCTTAGCTTCCACTTAGAAGTGAGAACATGTGCTATTTGGATTTCCGTTCCTGAGTTACTTAGAATTAATGGCCTCCAACTCCATCCAAGTTGCTGCAAAGGCCTATTCCCCTTTCTTTACATTACTGGCTTTTCTTTATTCTTTGATCCTTATTTCAATCATTTCTTTCTCTTCTCTGACTTCTGTCTACCTTCATTCCTCTAAGAAGGCTTTCCTTCCCTCACCCTGCTAATCTCTACCTCAGCATTTTCCATTTTTAATCAAGGTATTTATAACAATTTTTAATGACATACTTTTTTTGTCACTGACTTACATGCTCTTTATTTGTCTGTCCATCTGAGTTGCATCAAAGTTTATAAGAGGACAGATTATGCTCGTTTCATTCATTAACGTATACTCGTAATATGGCCTCATGTCTGAAGCTCTTTAATGTGTCTGGAAAGTAAACACATTTGTGGTGTTTCATAGTTTTTCGTGTCAGCAGTAATAATCTGTCTCTCTGGCAGTCACGTTGTAAAGCCAATGTTTGTGCTTATGGAAATGCTAATCCTAAACCTGCTGGATATTTCATTAAAATAAGAATGTCTGGCATATATTGTGTTATAGTCTCCCAAATAATTAATTTTAAACAAAAAGCCATTCAGATATAACTGAGTTAGCAATATGGACACATAACTTTTAAACCACCTGTTATATCAATCTAATCATTTCTTGCCATCTTGATTTTCTTCATCTTGCCTCAATCTAGCATCTAGTTTTTTTGATAATAAGTGGATATATTTCCAAAATGGTCACTATATAGCAAAATTTTTCATTTTTAGTTTATATATATTATTTAATTAAATCTTTATGACACTTCACTGGAGTAGTCATTATCATCTCTGTTTTATCAATGAGGATATTGAGGCATAGAGAAGTAAAATAGCTTACCAAAAAATAAAGACTGAGATTTCTATCCATGTTTGTATGCTAAAGGGCTACTACTGAAATCTTGATAAGAATTTACAAACATTTAGTTTTACTTTCAACTTTAGAGAAAATTTATGTCACTTCAAAACATGTGAGCATACTAAAACAAAGGCTCCTTAACATGACAGAATTTTTCAAAACAGCCTCAAAATACAGACCTATTTTATTGCTGGAGGCACCATGCTTAAAATAAAAAGTGTGATTTTTTTAATAGAGTAAAAGATGATTTTTTTAAATGGCAGAAATATATTCTACCAATCTGCCAGAAAGAAATGAAGAGTAAAGAAGATACAGAACTGAAAAGAACTGAAAACAAGAAAACAAACATAAACAGCAAAATACCTCTTGTAAAGATCATGGAGGGTTTATGTTATCTGGAAAGAAAGAACGTGTATGCCATACTTTATTTTTCATTTTGTTTTGCTTCTTAGTTCAAGGTTAGAAATGTGAAATCCAGTAGATTACAAGTTACAGTCTACGTAGCCTACATGACAAGCACAAAATACTGTGGAAATCTTCTATTTTTTTTGTTACTATTTTATCCTGACTTTAAAATGGGTCTGATAGCCAAATTATAAAACTGATTAGAAATCATTACTGTAACTTCATTTATAGTGTTTTTGATGTTTGCTAGATATAAGAGAAGAAAACGTATTTAACTCAATTATGGTTTTCTTTATAATTGTGATTATCTAGATTCCTCAATTTTATATGAAAATCTGTATAATTATAGAAAATAAAAAATTGCATAATTTAGCTTTAATGTTAAAAACCCTTCTCCTACCTTTACTAGTTTAGAAAGAAACAGCAGACTTTGAAATTAATATGAGCAAATCCCATCAGCAGAGGGCAGAAGAGATGACAATCTCCATGTGAAATATAAAACTGCTTTTCGTTAAGTAAAACTATGCACACTTTTAAGCCTTGTTTTTCAGCAGTCTGTATTCTAATACGCATTAAAAAAGAGTGCTGCCAGCAAGGAAAACAACAAACAAACAAACGCAAAATACTCACCAGAAATTCATAGTGAAAGAAGCAACTATCACAGAAGATATTTACCCATTTTATGGAGACAAAAGACTAGATAACAGTTGTATATGCTCTTTCTCTGCAAGTCCAAGGACACTTGAATGATCCTTTCAATTCCAGAGACAAATAGTTTTTATGGGCTTTTATAAGATTCAGAGCCAACAAAGATACTGTCTCAAGATGATTATTTTTATAGTTTCCTTTGTTCCTTCTTTTGTAATATCCATCAGATAAATTATGTGGGTTTTAGACACATGTACTAAAATGTTCTTAGTAGTGGTCACATCTGTTCTGTTCTATACAGAGAAACTTAGTTATTTGATATATTCTTTAGTGCCCTTTATATCTGCTTCTCTTTATTTGATTTACAGAGGACTTCTGATGTTTGCACTCTATTATTTCTAACTGGCAGTGGTCTTGTGTAAAATATGTGTATGATTATTATATACCTTATATTCATAAGGAGGTTATATTCACATGAGTAAATCACATGTATCCTCAGCTTTTATTCTATTTTTCTGACCCCATTTAAAACAAAATCCCACTGAAATATATCATTATTCTCCTCACTCTTTTCCTTCTTTCTTGAATTTAGATAATGGCTAGCATGAATACTATAACTGAAAGATTATCAAGTCAGAGGGTGACTACATTAGTCATATATTTTTTTTCCATTTTCTTAAATCAGCTAACTAAGACTACATACCTCCTGGCTTCCATAGCACCACTATTAATGGCCATATCATCTCTCAGTCACTAATAATTATCAACAGAGTCCTATATTCTCACATTATATCCCATTACCACTTCTTTGGTCTTCTCACTTCTACTGCAAGGGTCAATAGAGGCCTCCGGGTCTAAGAGTGCTCTTGACAAGGCATATGTCCCAATACCACTACACTTACATCTCATCAAAATGTTCAACTTTAAGATCACCAAATCTCATCTCATTTTGAACCACAAGAAGTCTAAGACTCAGGTCACCTCTCATCTCATGTAGTCAAACCCCCATAAGGCTCTGCCTTTTCTCTTTATGACACCATTGACTTCCTTTCTTAAACTCTGAACTCTTTATATCATGCTTATTGGGACTGACAATCAATTATCTGCAAAATCACCTCTATTCTGAACTTTTGTCCTAAATGTCTTCTTTGGCTTCTGAGTCTAACTTGAAAATGGCTCTCTCCTGGGAACACGCATTGTCTTTCTGCCCTCAAAACTCTTAGCTACTTTCTCTTCACACATTTCACACTATTGGGCCAAGAAATGTGCTAAGTGTTCTTCACACTGCTTTCTGATACTGTTTTTTTTTCTCTTTCTCTGTTAGCCACTTCCAACTTTAAGTCATGTGATAGCACACCATAGTACCCACAGAAATGTTGCATCATTATTTCATAGTACCCAGTATGCCTGATTGTTATAAACTCCCTAGGTTAATTGCCTTCACTCAGTCAATATTCTATTTTCCAGCTCTCTGTTACTCTCTAATACTACTCCTATTGTAAGTACGCATAATTTTAGTAACAACTTTGATTGTTCTTCCAAAGCCCTTGACTTTCCATTTTTTGACTTCATATATTTCAATAATTTTGTCCTCTACCTAACATTAGCCACTTAATCCCATAGTTGTAATATAGAATCTCTAATCACAGCAATCCCCTCATTATTTTAATCTCAATATCTTTCTCCTCTATCCCCAGAGTACAGCAATTACCTAATTGTTATATTTCTTTTCTCAACAAGAGCCTAAAATTAGCTTAGATCACTAATTTTCACAAATTATAACCCTCTTCATTTCTACATTTTCATCTTATATGGATTAAATTATCTGTTAGAGCATTATAATCAGTCCTTTGTATATAGCTTTAATTCTCATACCTTCTATTTCTTCCTAGTCTTTTGAGAAAACCCCAATCTTGTTTAAGTGATGTCTCTACCCACTCTGATTCTATAACTAGATAGTGATACAAAGCACAAAAAGTCTAACAGGCTCACTGCAAATTTATGGTTACTAAAGTGACCAGTAAATGCTGCCCAGTCAGTATCAGTGTTTCATAATCTATTCATTATACTACTCTTTTAGAAGACAATTACATTTTCTCCTCTCTCCTCAAGTTTGTTAAACACCTCCCACATTTCCCATTGCCTCATTTATGCCTTACCACAGTTTCTCTTTTACTGGCTTCCATTGCCTTTTTATTGAGGAAAATATCCACCTAGCTGTCAGCATCACTATCCATATTCTCTTCCTTTCTTTCTCCAACTAAAGATGAACAATCTGTTTTTTCCTGGGGCTATCCTGTCTCACTGAACCCATCCTCTGTTGCTTATTCAATATTACTCTGGCAATTCAATCTCTCTCTCTTGCTTTTTCACTGTCTCCCTTAATATTTTTCCTCATTTAATGGTATTATTTCCTGCAACATGCAACTGCAGTAATTTATCTCATGTTAAAACACACACATAAACACACATAGTATATCTATAAAAGCTAAGCGTTACCAAGCCCAAAGGCCAATTCTTAGCCCTCATGTTGCATAACCATTGGATAACTATTTTCCTCTTAAACACTTCATTTATTTAACGTATATTTTGTTTGTTTGTTTGTTTTGAGATGGAGTCTCGCTGTGTCACCCAGGCTGGAGTGAGGTGGTGCAATCTTGGCTCACTGCAACATTTTCCTCCCAGGTTCAAGCAATTCTCCCTGCCTCAGCTTCTGGAGCTGCTGAGATTACAGGTGCCCACCACCACACCTGGCTAATTTTTTGTATTTTTTAGTATAGACAGGGTTTTGCCATGTTGGCCAGGCTGGTCTTGAACTCCAGACCTAAAGTGATCCGCCCTCCTAAGCATCACAAAGTGCTGGAATTACAGGCATGAGCCACTGCACCCGGCCTTATATTTTTAATATAGAAGAATGCGCTTTTTATGACCACATAGTGATGGTCATGTGTTGTCAGTAAAATACGACAGAATAAACTTTTGCTTACCTCAAAATATGCCTCTTGTAGGATATCTGTTCAAGGCTGAGAAAAATAAACTGTGAAAATCTATTAATAGTATGGTTGAAACCAAAGGGGGAGCAGGGCCTTCTGATTCCAACATAAACAGAAGTAATAATATTTAAATATAGAACAAAGAAAGGAAGGAGGTAGGCAGAGAGAGAGAGAGGGAAAGGCAAGAAGGAGAGAAGTAGGGAAAGTGGGAAAGAACAAAGAACAACAATTGCTAATTGATACGGTTTCACTCAGATCTCATCTGAAATTGTAATCTCCACGTGTTGAAGGAGGGAGGTGATCAGATCATGGGAGCAGTTTCCCCCATGCTGTTCTTGTGACAGTGAGTGAGTTCCCACGAGATCTGATGGTTTTGCTTGTGTTAGAAAGTTCCCCCTTCACTCTTCTCTCCTTGAGGAGAATGTGCCTGCTTCCCCTTCTGCCATGATTCTAAGTTTCCTGAGGCTTCCCCAACCATGCAAAACTGTGAGTCAACTGAATCTCTTTCCTTTATAAATTACTCAGTCTCAGGTAGTTTCTTTATGGCAATGTGAAAACAGACTAATACATTAAATTATTAGGGCATTTTCCTATATTCTAGTTCATTCTAAACTTCAACTAGAAGTCTACGTTTAATGTGGTCCAGGGTTTTAAATGATGGATAAAATGGGCTTTCATCTTACATATTTAAAGTATACAAATGTTTTTGAAATATCAGTGCTCTTTATATGACATAAACAACCTATCAATGAGTTCACAATCCCTAGTAGAATACTCGTAAACTGTGACTCAAGTATTTGGCAGAGATAAGTTGAAGTAAACCAAGCTGCATGGGTCCTGACACACAAGGCCTGCCACAGGAACACTCAGCCCCAATTCAGTATAGTTTTGTATTGACTTGACTACTCTGTAAGTAATTTCAAAAGATACAGGAAATGTTGGTTATTGCATTAGTATTAATGTCATATACGCTCTATCAGGAAAATGATAAGGCATAAATGAGGCTAAATTATGAGCAATAGTTACACAGTTAATTTGTTATTTGTTAATAACACAGATAGGAATGTTACATCTTTGTTATTGTCAGGAGCAACATTTACCATGCTGCCTCACATGTGAAGGCAATTATGAATGAGCAATTCAAGGTCGAGTGTAATAATTGTATACAGTTTCTTAGTAAAGAGTTATAACCATTATCTAGTAGCACCTAAAAATTGTAATGTTTTTTAATGTTTGTATTTTGAATAAAGGCTTATTTTAACTTATTAGCCTACTAATGATGCACTCTGTTTGGCTTCAACAACCGGCCAGTAAATTTCCATTCCTAAGGTGGTTCCAAGATGTTATGATGAAACAGGCCATAATTTGTTAAAAAATAGTTAGTTCTTATCATGTACATGGAATGTTATAATAATAATTGTTTCCTTAATGTGCTTTTATCATTGCTTCATAGATTTGATTATCAATCTGATGAATATTATCTATTTTCTACAAGGAAGGAGTGGAAAGATCTGTAAGATCCAAAATGATTATAAAATAACTAGAGCAGTGGAGTGAGAGAAAGAACAAATTAATTAGATAAGCATAAATCATATATTTTTACGCTTATTTGGAATCAATTTATATTATTAATCAGGTGCTTTCTTATTTCTCTTTTATTATCTTGTCTTTTAAGAACTTTTTTTTGTTATGTGGAAAAAATCCTGTCTTGTAGGTATTGACCCATCTCTTTACATGTGGAATACTCTTTTAAATATGAAAGAATCATCATTTTTCATTCAAACATGATGTTTCAAAAATGAGCTAATCTGAAACAACATAAAAAATTTCCTTGAAAAAGCTAATTTATGTAAACAATTCTAATAAACTTTATGTACTTCATATTTATAGAATATTGCCGATGTATAAAGTTTTCAATATACAAGAATACATTCTGAAAACCTCAGGCAATTGTCAGTGTCATCTAGAATAAATAGTATCATATAATAAATACCTGACTGAGAAATAAAGAATAAAATAGTTATAAAAGAATTAAAAATGGTCACACTTCAGACAAAATGCATTTTAAAATATTTTCTCAGCATCCTGTCATCCACATCACGTTAGAAACCTCTTAGGTATTAATGATGTTTGGAGTAATCTTGGTGAAATCACTACTAAAACTTGCTGGAAAGAGATTCTTTGCTGATGCTTTGAAATTTAATAGTAAGTCCCTGCAATACACTGAGATAGACTACTCCTATAATGCACTGTGAAATATGTGCAGTATCATTTTTTGGATCTTGTTAACTCTGATTCATAAAATGTGACATTTCTTATGCCATTTGCAAGGCAGTTAATTTATCCAGCAAATCTCATGATATTCTCTACACTTGAAAAGCTTTACTATTTAGTAATAAAAACTGTTTTGGAAGAGGTAGAAGTGATACAGATGTATAATGTGATAAATACGAGATTGTGTTATAAACTGTAAAGTAACCCACTCTAGAATGCTGAATTATTAGCTTCCAGATCAACAAGGTGCAAAACAACTACAATAAAATGTTAACTATCAACTTGGCACAATATTTTTTATGCAGCTGTATCAAAGTTTCAGTTTCTAACCTTTTAATTGTACATACTTCTCTGAAAAGTGTCTCTGCAGAAAATTGTGCTATTGGTAAAAATAATTGGTAAAAAATAATATCACAGAAACAAGTTGCATGAAGTATTTGTCTTCAGTTTTTACTTTTACAGGTAAATGTTGAAAATACACTAATTAGTCATCTGTCACAACATCAAATGCTGTTATCTAAACATTAAATTTTACACCTTTAGCAGTTTTAAAATGCCAGGAAACACAATGACTCATATCTTTTCAGCATATTTTGAAGTAATGGAGATTCTAATGTAACTCATATTTGGAAAATAGTGTATAATATGATATATCCTGTAGAAAGCCAATAAATATGAAGAAAAGAACAAATACTACCTGTCAATCATAAATATAACTATGTCATTACGTTATATAATTGCTTGGCTACACGCTTATAATTTGACTATTCCCAAAGAAAAATTATTAAAATATTACTTACGTCATCCTCCTTTTAAAATAATGGTAATTAATCTTTAAATAAAGCTATGGAATCATTGTGTTTTACAGTATTTTTAAGTGGCTACAGCTTCTTTAGAAAACAATAGATCTATACAATTCTAAAGTGTGTTACAGTTGTCTGTAACCTAGAAACATAAGTGCTCACTTCTTCAAAATATATATGAATTTTTAAATATTCCCATAAACAATAATTGATGTAACTGCAGGATGAATGGGTAATCTCAAGTACAAAACACAATTTTTCAACCATTAAAATCACCATGAAACATGTAAGCACTATAGATCCTCTATCATCACTCATAATCATCCTTACATTGTTATAAATCATCTGCTAATATTTACTGGAAACTTTCTTGGTACACAGCATTTTCTTAAATAATAAGGAGGTTTTGAAAGAGATCGTTTGTGGAGCAAAGAAATTTATGTAGCAAGCGTGAGATAATATTGCTGGCAACTCAAAAAGAATAAAAGAAAAGGATTTTAGTATTTAGTTGTACAGCAAGATGGATGACTTAATCACTAGATTTCCAATAGGATCTACCTCACAAGAAAAAAAGTAGTCAGCAAAAAGAAAGAAAATGATTCCCAAGAGTCTGCTTGCAATGAGAGTGCGCAAGAGTTAGGAGTGTTAGTATTTGGAAGGCAATAATGTCTTACCAATTGTAAGCAGAGGAGGGACAGAATGAGGAATTAGAAGAAACAGGAGTGAGAGTGAAAGAAAGAGGAAGTAAAGGTAAGAGACAGAAAATTAAGGGACAGAAAAGAAACATTTCAGTAGCAGCAGAGTTTCAATTTGCCAGCCCCACAATCACATTAGCCAATATATATCTGTGTATGTATATAAATACATATATATATACATATACATATATGTATATACATATATACATATATGTATATAAATACATATGTATATAAATACATTTATATACATATCTGTGTATACATTTATATTTATATACATATCTGTGTATACATTATATACATATCTGTGTATACATTTATATACATATCTGTGTATGTATATAAATACATATTTTATGCATGTGTGTATATATGTGTGTGTGTATATATATATGTGTGTATATATGTGTGTGTACGTATATATATACACACATATATATGTGTGTGTACGTATATATATACACACATATATATGTGTGTGTACGTATATATATACACACATATATATGTGTGTGTATGTATATATATACACACATATATATGTGTGTGTACGTATATATATACACACATATATATGTGTGTGTATGTATATATATACACACATATATATGTGTGTGTATGTATATATATACATATATACATATATACACACACATATGTGTGTGTATGTATATATATACATATATACATATATATACACACATATATGTGTGTGTATGTGTATATATATATGTGTGTGTGTATATATATATATATACACACACACATATATACATACACACACATATCCTAAAGTTTCTGTTTCTCTGGAGAACTCGGACTAATAAATAAATCAAGTAGCTCTTGCAATTAAGATAAATGAAAAAAATTGTAGTGGGTTTTTTTGTAACACACTGAAAGATATGTTCATGTTCTAATTAATGAAACCTGAAAACATTACCTTATTTGGGAAAAGGGTTTTGCAGATTTAATCAAATAAAGGATCTTGAGATGAGGGGATCATTCTAGATTATTCGGGCAGGTCTTATTCCAATGACAAGTGTCTTCATAAGTGTGAGGCAGAGGAGATTTGGTAGACAGCATAAAAGAAGGTGACGTGAAGACAAAGGCAGAAATTAGACTGATGTGGTCATAAATTAAGGAACGTCAGCTGCCAGCAGAAGCTAGAAGAGGCCTGAAAAGATTCTCCCCTAGAGAGTTTGCAGAAGACACGCTATAAACATATACTTAGGCTGTACATGCCATACCAGACATTTTAATTCTCCTTGGAGTCTGATATGTTTAAATTTCATAGAGCCGCTGCTAGGATTGAAGTCCTGCTCACACCTAGATTTCAGACTCCAGGCCTCCTATAAAAGAATAAATTACTGTGTATTAAATCATCGATTTTGTGGTAATTTTATATGGCAGCCCAAGGAAACTACAAGTTTAAATAGCAGATATCACAAATGTTTAATAGGAATTCTAAAAGTAGAGAGTATTTAAAATATCGAGAATTATAAAAATTCTTTTTCGTTGTTGTGTTGTTTTTGAGACAGGGTCTTGCTCTCTTGCTCAGGCTGCAGTGCAATGGAGTGATCAGGCTCACTACAGCCTCAACCTCCTATGCTCAGTGATCCTCCCACCTCAGACACCTGCGTGGATGGGACTACAGGCATGTGCCACCACATGACTGAGTAATTTTAAGAATTTTTTTTTAAAGACAGGGTCTGCCTATGTTGCCCAGGCTGGTGTGAAATATTCCAGATTGATGAAAGATAGATTAAAGAAGTACATGTCTTGAACAATAAGAAAAAAATTAATCCATGTTTATATTCATGATAGAAAAACTGTTATAAGAAAAGTAACCACTGTAATTAAACAACACACTCTTAGATAAGTAATAGCTCAAAGAAGAAATCAACAGATATATTTTAGAATATATTTTGAGCTGAATGACAAGACCTAACAAAATTTGTGGGACACAGCTAAGCAGTGCTTCGAAGACAATTTACAGCTTTGAAAGCCTATTATCAGAAAGGAAGAAAAATCGACAACCAATGGTCTCATCTTCCAAACTGAAAAGCTAAGAAAAGAAGAGCAAAATTAACCAAAAGTAAATAGAAAAAAAGAAATAGTAAAGATTGACTGAAAAATCAGTAATAGAAAACAAACACTAGTAGAAAAAATTAAGAAATCCAAAGGTTAGTTCTTTGAAAATCTCAATAACATTTACACACTCAGTGTGCTCAAGAAAACAGAGCATGCATATGGCCAAAACCAGGAGTAAAAGAAAAGTCACTAATAGAGGGGTTAAAAAGAAATTATTTAGGCAGTAAGTAAGGATAAAAGAGTTCTTGGTGGAATTTTTTCTTAGTAAAAAGGCAGCCCCCACATCATTTCTTTACTAACAAAAAGCAACCTGAAAAATCAAGCTAGCTGGAAGATAGCAAGCTGGAAGCTTGCTTAGGTAAATGCCAGCAGCTGTGCCAATAGAAAAGAGATATCTGGAAGCCAGGTATATTCAACATGGAGGTTTCCTCTTCTCTTTTCTTTGTTGCCACGTGTGCAGGTAACATGGTGCCAGCCAGGTAAAGACCTCACTTGCATAATAAAAAATTAGCATGGGATGACCAGCTGTCTGGCACACTATGTAAATGACATACCCGGTCCAACCAATCTGCTGCAACTTACGTAAATCAAACACCATTTCCTCAAGCTTGTCTAAAAAACCAGTCACATCTTGCCCTAAACTCAGAAGCCCACTCGAGTCCCTTGCCTCTGCACAAGGAAGCTCTGTCTTCTTTCGCCTATTAAACTTTCCTCTCTTAAATCTACTCCATGGGTGTCCATGTTTTCAATTTCCTTAGTGCAAAACAATGAACCTCGGGTATTTCCCCAGACAGACAACACTGCTTCAATACCTCTATAGATTCAGTAGACATAAAAAGAAAATGTTACAAGAATGTTATGAGTATAGTATTATGCCAGTTAAATAGACAGCTTAGATGAAATTGATTAATTTCTTGAAAATTAAAGCTGACTAAAAGTAGCATGTGATGAAAAAAATCTGAATGGTTACCTATCTGTAAAATAAACTGAATCTACTCCCATAAGTATTCCTACAAAGAAATTCAACACATCAGTAATTTTATTGGTAAATTTTAATTTAAATCAATTATTTAAGAAGATACGATACCAATTTTACTTTCACAACATAAGAAAATGTTACCTAATTGTTTCATAAGGCCAGCAAAATCTTTATAAAACCCTTGACAAAAACTTGACATAAAATATGAAATAACTTGTAAACATAAAACTTTACAAAATGTTACATAGAATCTAGTAATATGTAAATAAATAATACATGATAACTGTCTTAATCAGCCTGGGTTGTCACCAAAGACAAGGTGGCTTAAACAGCAGACATTTTTTTTTCTCACAGTTCTGGAAGTCTCGGATCAGAATACCAGCATGATCCATTTCTTGGTGAACAGAGTTTTCTTTATTTGGTAAAGGATATCTACAAAAGAACAGAGGAAGAGGGGCGGGAGCAGGGAAGAGAAAAAGAGGAGAAAATAGAAGAAAAAAATCTAACACTATGATCATACTTAATGGTAAAATATTGAAAGTTTTACCTCTGGAATTGAGAATAACACAAGTGTTTCTGCTTTATCCATTTCTATTCATCATTGTACTGGATACCTTAATTAAGAAATTAAGAAAGATAAAATATATAAAGTTTGGAAAGGAAGAAATAAAACTGTTTCTATTCCCAGATAACCTGATTATTTACAAAGAAAATTGTAAAGATTAAAAAAAAAAAATAACTAGAGCTGGGCACGATGGCTCACCCCTGTAATCTCAGGTCTTCTGGAGGCTGAGGCAGGTGAATCACTTGCACCCAAGAGGCGGAGGTTGCAGTGAGCCCAGATCATGCCACTGCACTTCAGCCTGGGCAACAGAGCGAGATTCCATTTCAAAAACAAACGAACAAACAAACAAAAAACTAGAACTATTAAGTAGAAAATTTGTTGCTTAGAATTGACTTCAAGATTTTTAAGGAGGCATAAAACTACAGACAGACTAGAAATCATCCTTCCCATTCCATCTGTATTCCCATTCCAACATTTATTTATGCTCATGTATATAATTGTTACAAAAATAATTAGTTTTTTTAATTATTCAACATTAATGTCTGCTTGCATGTCTTTGATATTATCATAGTGCATACAAATGATAAATTTTTAGGTTCAATTATCTCCAAATGTTTAAAAAGTATCTTCCACAGATGCAAAAGAACCAACACAGCTATAAACAGATCATCATAAAAGAATCTTCCTTTTGTAAGAGGATGTTTGTTTTTAATTACAAAATCAGTGAAAAAGACTAAAAATTTAAATACAGAGCAAAAGATAAAAGCATTGAGAATTTTATCAATGGTTGAGAAAAATATGAAATAAATCATTGATTTCTCAGCTGTCTGGAGAAAAGAGACTCCTTAATACAAAGAAGATCTAAAGATAATCAGGTTTCTTTTTCTCCACCAATCAAAGAGTGGTGTTTTTAACTACCTGATAGAAACCAGGTAACCATGAAACTAACTTTGCAGTGTTAGTATTTGAAACAAGGACAAATAGAAACAGACTATATCTGAGCAACTAGAAATATGAAATTGCAATGTACTGAGTTGGATAAAATTGAAGGATAATCTGGTTAGTCACAGGGGGATGTTGTATTAAGGTTTGAACAAGTTTAGGTTCAGATGCTTATCAGAATTCCAAATACAGATTCTAGTAGGTACTTTGATAAATGAGCCTGGAATTTAATGGAAAATTTTGGTAGAGATATAAAGTGGGAAATTATTTATACATGGTGGTCAAAGCCTTGAGAATGGGTGAGAACAATAGACAAGAGAAGTCCTAAGACTGTGCCCTAACATACTCCAGTACATAAAGCTCAGGGATATTATGCAAATCTAGCCACGGAAACTGCCAAGACCAGCTCTGTTGTGGAGACCCTAACCCAGTGGCGCTAGAGGAATTAAAGACACACACACAGAAATATTAGAGTGTGGAGTGGGAAATCAGGGGGCTGACAGCCTTCAGAGGTGAGAGCCACGAACAGAGTTTTACCCACATATTTATTGACAGCAAGCCAGTGATAAACATTATTTCTATAGATTATAGATTAACTAAAATGGGAAACAAAGGGATGGGCTCTGGCTAGTTATCTGCAGCAGGAGCATGTCCTTAAGGCACAGATTGCTCATGCTATTGTTTGTAGCTTAGGAATGCCTTAAGTGGTTTTCTGCCCTGGGTGGGCCAGGTGTTCCTTGCCCTCATTCCAGTAAACCAACAACCTTCAGAGTGGGCGTCATGGCCATCACGAACATGTCACAGTGCTGCAGAGATTTTGTTTATGGCCAGTTTTGGGGCCAGTTTATGGCCAGATTTGCGTGCCTGTTCCCAACAGAAACTAGGAAACAGTGACTAGTGAGGTTTAAAAAAAAAAAAAGAGTATGATGTCCTGGAAATCAGAACAAACGTGGATTCAGGAAGGAAATAGTCATCAGTTGCATAAAATAATGCTAATAGGTGAAAATATATGTGAAGTGAGAATCATAGATGGATTTTTTTTTTTTTTTTTAAAGTTTTACTGTGTCACACAGGCTAGAGTGCAGTGACTCACTCTGAGTTCACTGCAGCTTCAAACTCCTGGGCCCAAGGAGTTTGGGCCCTCCACCTTAGCCTTCTAAGTAGTGGGAAGCACAGGTGTGTACTGCCATGTCCAACTTGATACATTTTTATTTTTTGTAGAGACAAAGTCTCATTCTGTTGTCCAAGCTGGTCTTAAACTCCCAGCCTCAAGTGATCCTCCCACTTCAGCCTCCTAAAGTGCTGGAATTATAAGCATGAGCCACGATGCCTAGCCTATTTTTTTAAGGTAAAAGCATTATAGCTTATTTGTTTACTGATAAGATTGACCTATTATATTTATAACAGTTGATAGTCATAGATAATGAGGCAAATTGCTGAAACATTATCCATGGCGTTTTTCTCACAATTACTGTAGAAGACTTATTCACAAATTTTAGCAAAATGATTATAGTATTATAAACCAAAAAGTATCTGAGACAGGTCTCAATCAATTTAGAAGTTTACTTTGCCAAGGTTAAGGAAATGTCTGGGAGAGTAGTCTGTGCCTTTCTTTAAAGATGATTTTGAGGGCTTCAATATTTAAAGGGGAAAAGTGGACTGGAGGAAAAGGAGGACATGGTCATCTACATGTTGCAAGGGAAAATGAGCAGGTTGAGGAATGGTCAGTTATGTTTTTGTCTCAGTTATTCAGCACTTTTCATAAGATTACATGAACATAGAGTAGCTACCTCTGATATATTTAAGCTTTTATCTGTAGTTGTCTGTTTTGGAACAAAAGGAAAGGCAGCTTCTTGTATGACTCAGCTTTGAGCTGAATTTTTTCCTCTTGGCATAGTGAACTGGAGTCCCGAGTTTTTATGTTCCTTTCACAATATTGTTTTATAAGAGTAAAATTTTGAGACGTTTTCAAGATAGATAAAAGTCAAAAGCTTGACTTAGGAAAAATAAAAACTTCCCCCAAATAGTGCAAAATGGACATGTGGTATGCAATAAATACTTATTTAATATTTTCCACAGGTTCTTGGTAACTGTGTCTTTAAGAGAAACAATATACAATAAATCCTGGAATTACATAGTTTTGTTCAATGACGACTTGTTATAACACTGATCACGGAAAAAAAGGTTCTCTTATATTGTTGTTTTGTTTATTGTTGCAGTTTCCAAAAACTGCCTTACATGTTAAGTGAGGAATTACCGTTGTTATGTCAATAAAAAAATGTATCAATGGATTAGAAAATCTAAAAGTATCTCTCTGTGTGTATGTGTGTGCCTGTGTGTGCCTGTGTGTGTGTGTGTGTGTGTGTGTGTGTGTGTGTTTGAAAAACAGAAAGACTAAGGCGGATAATTCAACAGTAATTAATACCAAAATGGTGATTAGAGATAACTATAGTCTTCCCAACTGGATATCCATTTAAATATAAGCCATACTAAATATCTTGTGCAACAAATTTCTTAAAAAAGACTCTTGTAAGATTTAAATTATTTTCTGGTTTTTAAATTTTATGTACAAATGATGGGTGAAAAATTGTATCAAGTTACTTTGAGTCACATTCCTTGTTGAATAGGAAGTTCTGCATCTTTTTTAGGTATATATATTTTAATGTTTTTGAAAGACTTCTTTGTCAATTATATGAAACACAAATGTTTTTTTATAATATGTAACTTGTCTATTTAGTTTTTTAAACTTATACAGAATTCACTTATTTTAACATAGTCAAATTATTTAATATTACATTGTGCTTTATGGTTTTTGGGTCTCTCTTTTTAAGAAATGGTATCCTGGTAGATAGTAATATAGATAACTTTGATCTAAATTGTTAGTATAAACATCCTGCATTTAAAGATGTGAAACCATTGATGGAGTGGCATGTTCAGCTAGATACATAGAGACGTAATTCTTTTAGCAGCTTGCAGATTCACCAGTGAGAGGTGAGCATATGTTTTGTGTTAAGATACAGAAAAATTAAGCTAGCAAATTTATACCAGTGCAAAAAAGTTTGTATTTAAATGCTTTCAAATAGATAGTTACCAAAAAAAGGCCTTTTTTTCTCCTCTATTTCTAAATTAAGACACCATATGCGCATCTGTATAGGACAACTCCAGAAAGACAATACTTCACATAACATACCAGGAAGGGCTTGCAAAAGATGGAAGCGATATGATTGGACAAATGCACTAGGAATAATTTTGATTTGGAAAGTTTCAGTTTAGAGTGTGTGGTCTATTTGTGGCTCTTCACCATCAAGGAAAATAGCATCCCCTCAGCACTTAGCCAAACTCCAGTGGCTATCTCATGCTCTATTTTTCTCTCTACTACTGTCTTGTGTTCACTGAGATACAGGGACTACAGATTTTACTTTATTTCCTTTTTCCACAATTTCTCAGTTTCTCGAAATTCACAACCAATGTGGTGATTCTTTTTGCTCCAGTCATCTAATAGTTTCTCTGCCTTCCAGTATGGCTTCCCTCCAAACATCAATGAAATTATGTCATCTTTCACCTTAAAAATCCTTCAGGGCATGCTGAGAACTTTAAGGAAAATAAGTCATACTTTTTTTGCATGTTAGGACTCTACAATCTGCCAACAATTACATCTTATCTTCCTCTGCAACCAATCCATCTGTGTATTTCAATAATTCTCTTAAAGTTTATTATCCTCTCTTAGGCATATATACATTTAAATGCAATATTCTTTCATCTTTGTGAGCTAAATTTTATTTTTCTTTCAAAGCTCAACTTCTCTGGCATTTGTAAGTTTTCCCTGACCGTGAAGTCTGATTCTATATCACTTCTCCATGCTCTTGTAACACCTGGTGTTTCTTTCTCTTTTATTGCTTGACACTGAATTATGTTTAGTTATTTTCTTAATTACTCTAAGTTTCATACATAAAATTTCAATTTACGTCAAATTCTCACATAAAACAAACCATGTCAATTGTTTCATTGTTTTGAAGATACAGTTGAAGATACAGTTCATTAAACTTATTTCTTATGTTGTATTTTTAACATTAGGTTGTTAATAGTATATATATGCTATCACTTAAACTGGAATTGCCAAAACATAAGAATGAGAGTCATTCATAACTCCTTTCTCTAATTTCCAATAGCTACTTAAAAAGAAAAATCTTTACATCCAAATGTCTCCTTTGTGCCATTCTGTCTTCTTCTACCTCCAATAACTCAGCTGTGGTTAAACCCTTCATCAGTTGGTTTCAGCACAAGTAAAATGCCTTTTCTATTTCCTATCGATAATTAACAATTTACTCAAATCTAAACGGCTTATAACAACATTTTGTTTTATTCATGGTTTTGTGATTTAGGAAATCAGAAGGGCTTCCTTGAGCAATTTTGATTTAGAATCACTCATGCAATTGCAGTCTGATGGCTGTGTTCAATTGAAAGCTCTACTGGGCTCCAGAAAGATATTCTCAGCCATGATGTCTGGCTTCCCCAAAGTGAGTTACCCTAGAGAACACCACGGAAAAATTCTATGGCCTTTTGTGACCTGATATAAGATATTACTTACTTCAATTGCATTTTGTTTTCTAGATTACTAAGAAGTCACTAAATTCAGCCCTGATACAAAGGGAGAAGATACAGAAATCATCATTCCTTGAGCAGAGTATCAAAGAAGTTGTAGACTCTTCCCGTACCCCTCCACTGTCCACTTTAGGAGAATCCTTCCTGTAAGTTTTAATATTCAAAAAACATATTTTTTGTATATATACAGAGACTATTAAAATATTTGGTAAAATAATAACTAAACTTTATTATAAAATGTGTAAAGCATACATAAACATAAAATATTTGGTGAAATAAAATCTAAACTTTATTATAAAATGTATAAAACATACAAGGAGTATGTCATATAGTATTGAGAATTCAACTTCTATAATTAATTATTCTACATAGTTTGCCATATTT
Source organism: Pongo abelii (assembly GCF_028885655.2). Lineage (NCBI taxonomy): Eukaryota > Metazoa > Chordata > Mammalia > Primates > Hominidae > Pongo > Pongo abelii. The sequence continues at coordinate 90,434,056 of NC_071999.2, read as the reverse complement.
GCTGCACTTTTTTTATTAGAAAAGAAAAAATCATGTAATAAACATAAAGGTTTTCAACAATTTGACTTTTTCTTAACAAATATATGAATATATTTTTACATTTCACTACATATGCATATTTATAGAAGTTTTCCTATTGTTTTAAAGTTTTTATAAGTGTTATGATATCATGCAAATTACTGTGACTTGAATTTCATTTAGAAATTAATCCCTACTGACACATTTCATTCATATGTATGCATCCTTTGCCTTACCAAATAATGTTTTGTTTTGTTTTGTTTTTTTGAGACAGAGTCTCCCTCTTGTCTCCCAGGCTGGAGTGCAGCGGCACAATCTGATCTTGGCTCGCTGCAACTTCTGCCTCCCGGGTTCAAACGATTCTTCTGCCTCAGCCTCCCAAGTAGCTGGGATATAGGCGCCTGCCAACCATGCCCAGCTAATTTTTGTATTTTCACTAGAGAACAGGGTTTCACCATGTCGGCCAGACTGGTCTTTAGCTGCTGACCTCAGGTGATTTGTCCATCTTGGCCTCCCAAAGTGCTGGAATTACAGGCGTGAGCCACTGTGCCCGACCCCAAATAATATTCTACATCGGGTAATATAGGTCTACTATATTTATACCTATTAATTGAAATTTCAACTAGTAGCTATTTTTATCACTACCAGATTTTGATAAATTATTTTCTTAGTTGATATTCTTAATCACACCCTTACCAAGCACCTTATAGTTTCTATTCTTCTACATGTCTACTTCTTATTTTCAGATTTTTAAAAACTTTTCTCAAATTATAAAGGTAAAATTGTAGCAGGTTATTTTTACCCGTTTTTATTGTTGCTGTTCTTGTTTTACGCTTGCTTTTGTCAAATGAACTGCAGATACCCTTCTCCCACAATATATGCCTTTTGTTTTCACTTTGTTTATTTTTATACAAAAGTTACACATTTTCGTGTTGTCAAATTAACTAATTTTACTTTGTCCTTTCTGCTTTTTGGGTTTTGTTCAAAAAATCATTTATTGCTTGACTTCCTAAAAATAGTCCAAATTACTCTTTATATAAATGAACATTATGCTGCTTTCATTCAAGTTTTAAAATCTGCTTTTTAAATTTTAATATTTTTATTCTTAGCTTTATTTTTTTAATTAAATAATTTTATTTTTAATTTTAATTTATTTTTAACCTTCAATGATACACAATTGTCAAATAAAATGCCTGGCTTTCACCTGTGCTATTTTATGTCTATGCTGTAAGTATTTCCTATTTTGGCATAAATTCTAGGATTACATTAATTTACAGAAAAGTTTTATTCACAGTATAAAGAAAAATATGTAAATAAATATTTAATTAAAAGTCATTTTGTTTTTTATAAGTACTGTTAATGAGAATTATGAAATCAAGCTCTCTTCATGTAACCAAAGATATACACACATATGTGTGATACATGCACACTCCATACCTTTAAGTAATTTTATGTGGTAATACTACTTCTGTATGTCACAAAATATACGTATTTCAAAACTCATTGCCATGCAAAAATAAAGTCATCCAAGGGCGAGTTCTTCTGCTACATTGGGATAAGTCAAGAAAATCTTTCTTCACAAATGAGCTTATGTTTTCCATCCTTCAGAAGTTTATGGAAGGTCAAATTCTATTTTGCATCAAAGACTGACTTCAGTGTTTTTATTGTGAGATAATTCAACCCAGCCCAGGCTGGAGTGCAGTGGCGCGATCTTGGCTCACTGCAACCTCCACCTCCTGGGTTCAAGCAATTCTCCTGCCTAAGCCTCCCGAGTAGCTGGGATTACAGGCACATGCCACCTGCCACCATGCCCTGCTAATTTTTGTATATTTTTAGTAGAGAAATGGTTTCGCCATGTTGGCCAGGCTGGTCTCGGGCTCCTGAACTTGTGATCCACCTGCCTTGGCCTCCCAAAGTGCTGGGATTACAGGTTTGAGCCACCGTGCCCAGTCCCAACCAGCTTTTTAATGTGAACTTAAGTTATTTGATATAATTAGTCTGAGGGAGACAAAGATGGTATGCTTATAGTAAATACCCTTTAAACAATGGTAAAGTCAAATTTTTAGAGTTTTAAGATGTTTTAGGCATCATTGAGTAAGATGGGATCATTTTGCAAGACAAATACTAAGTTCCAGAAAAAGTAAAGTGCACAGTTAAATTTATTGGTATACTTAGAATTCCAATTTTATCTTCCTAATGGAATACTTTATTTACTACATCATACTAACACTAAGCTGATTAATTTATTTTACACATTCAAAAATTTGCAAGGTAATTTATTACATCATTATTTTAAACTTTTTTAAATAAATGTGAATTATATAAAAAATATCAGTATGCTAGTGCCTGAATATTTCTAAAGTCAACAATAGCCCATGATGAGAATTTAAAGAAAATATTTCAAAGTAATTGAGATTAACGTAATGGAATCACATGTATGCATATTGAACAAATCTGAAGCTGGTTCAAATAATACCTTCTCAAAAGGATCCTAATAGAAAGCATCACTCATCATGAAGATTATCTTGGATATATTAAAGTTCCAATTATCTGCAGAAAATAAATAATCATTTTCTCTTGGTCTGCCCTCTCAAATTGTGATTCACAGTTTAATTAATTATCAGCACCATTTTATAATATTTAGAGTCTTTTAATACACATCTACATGACAATCTGCATTTTTTGTGCATTTTTGTACAGTGTCCTTTAAAAATAAATGCAGTAAAATGCTAGTTTAGTAATCAAAGTTGTAAAATATGGCAAGTAAGGATGGCTTAAATATACATCTGGAAGTTCCACTGGTGGTTTTCAGTAGAGACTATACGTAAAAGCAATGGATCAATTTTAATATCTGCCAGGTAGAAATTTTTCTAACAACTGGGAAATTTGAAGTTGTGAAACATAAAGCATACAAGATAGCAGATATCCCTTCTTGTGATCAAATATTGAAGACAATGTTTCTTACATTGCCACCTTTCCAGAGTCTAATGTATAAATTTACTTTTCTTACTATTGACTTCAATCCAAAAATCAGAAGCACAAAGTTTAACAAGTCCTCAAACTAACTTCTCCCTTTTTTTCCCTCAATTTTCAGTTGGTTAAATATTTATAGATTTTATTGGGCTCATATCTATTATAACTGTTTGGAATATTACACAAATGCATCATGCACATACATCTGAGTGATGTGTCTTTTTTATCTATGTAACTATGACACTGTCATTCTTAACTGCCTGTGCTCAGCTGTAGTTCAAACATGGATGTGGGGGGAGACTGTTTTCTGATTTGTGGCCAATGCTGCAGTTTGTAGAACCTGGCACTGTGACTGCCTGTTACACCCGAGGTCAGCTCAAAGCCCGAGTTGAAAAAAAATATCTCCTCTTTCTGCTGCTCGGCAGGCTGATACATGTAATGCTCTTTATTGTTACAGCTCTGTTGGGTTGCTGAAGTTCTGTTGGAAACAAGCTTTGAAAACTTTTCTTTGCTTGCTAATTTATATCCTTTCTTGGTTCAAAGGGGTGATTGGTGTCTATGGTGTAGGCAGTACATTCTTATTCACAGAATCCAAATTGTCAATGCCCTTGAGTGAATTATTTTGATTGAACCTGTATGAACTTTAGGATACACTTGTGTCAGACGTTTTTATTCATATATACTTACTGTCCTTTATTCTACTTTTACATTGTTCACTTGTCCTGCAAATGGGAGCCAGAAATCAACATTCCTATCTCACTTATCCAGTGAGATAGAAATAAAATAAATTCCAGTTGTTGGGATCTTTAGCACTGGTGATGGTTGGATTAAAAAGTTTCCTTTGTATGGGAAGCAAATCATTATTTATTTTAAGTGAACAATGTATTTACAGTGACAGGTCCAGAATTACGATTCAAAACAATTTCATATAATGAGTTCACTCATCTTCATGATTTCATAGATCTAATTATAATTATAGACTTATGTATTTGAATGTGCTACTTTAAAAGGTGAAAATTTGGATTTACAAAAATGACACTCAAAATGATTAGTAATAATTGATTATTTGTTAACTATATGAGCTAATTGTGTTATTATTTAGATGTTATACCTCATGGATGCATTTAAGGTATGAACTGGTTTATAAAAGAAAATTTGAACATCGTGTGGAATCTTATATTAAAGTATATATAAACCTCATATTTTAAAAATATGTACGTGTCACATTGATTTAGTTTAGAAAATTTTGGCCCAGCTTATTGAAACAGTAGCAAATATATGAGATTTTATTAAATAATATTTATTTTAAGCAAATATTATGTATAATTCCATCAAGCATTTATACACATAAATACATGAAATATTCTTGTACATTCTTTTTTACAATTGATGTGCAGACAGAGTGGCAAGCATAAGGATAAATTTATTTCAGTATTGTTACACATTAAATAATTCAAGAAAAAGCTAGGATAAACTAATCAGTTAATCAAAACAGGTAGGAAAATGTGAAAATGGAGATATACAATCAATATTAAATGAATGTTATTCTTTTTTGAACTCCAACAAATGCCATTTGTAGCCATTGATATCCTGAGTTATTTTAATTAGACCAAGAAATTGTATTGAGACTTTTGCACACTTCATACAGGTACATTGAACATCATTTCTTCCTTTTATTTATCTTTCTTGGCTTTTACCCACTGTTTATTTCCTAAGGCTACTGTAACAAATGAGAACAAGTTTGTTGCTTTAAAATAACAGAAATGTATTCTTTCAGATTTCTGGAGACCAGAAGTCCCAAATCAGTTCCACTTGGCTGAAATCAGGGTGACAGTAGGACTTTACTCTCTCTAGATGCTCTAAAGAAGAACAGTTCTTTGCATCTATCAGCTTCTGGCAATTGCCAGCATTCCTTGGCTTGTAGTTGCATCACTCCAGTCTCTGCCTCAGTAGTTACATTGCCTTCACCTCCTCTGCCTGTGTGTCAAATCTTCCTCTGCCTTCCTGTTATGAATATATATGTGATCGCGTTTAGAGACCACCAGATAACCCAAGATAATCTCCTCATATCAAAATCCTTCATTTGAATCACATCTGCAAATATCTTTTCCTTGCCCATATGAGAAAATATTCACAGCTTCCAAGGACTAGAGCACTCATACCTTTTGTGGAGTTCATTGTCAAGGCTACTACACAAATTATCCTTTGTTATTACTTTATTTCCCAGCAAGAGTACCTTCCAGTTCAGACATGGATTGGAGATCATTCACAGTTCTTACACAGCATCCTCTCTCTCGCTTTAGTATTTTTGCACTTATTCTCCTTCTGCCTTGAATGCTATTCTTGATTTACTTAATTCCTCCATATTCTTGTCTAATTTAGTTTAAACAAACAAATGAAAAACGAACAAAACAACAACAACAAAATGCTCCATTCAGGCGATGTTGGGACTGATTTCTGGTCCTTGTGTTCTATGCACATTCTTGTAACCTTGTATTGCAGGGTTTTACTTTTTCTTTCTGAGGTACAACTAATATAACTTTCCTTTTTAAAAAATATGGCAGTTGTCTTACTCCCTGACACACAGTAGGAGATCAATATGCATTTATTGGTTGCCTTATTGCGTGAATAGAGTTGACTTCATTAGTAGGAATGGGAATTTACTTTAAAATAGCATTCTGCCACTTGGGAAATGAGCTAAATTGCAATTAGAAAACTGGAATCACTAAGTTATCTATAAAACAAGTATTGTATTTCTTGTTACTAGAACAGATATTGATAACAAACCATTCCAAAATTATAATGCAGAGTATAAAGAAGGTTTAAAGAAATATATTTTTGTTTGACTCATAATACTTACTTCCGTATAAGAAGGTATTAGCTTCTTAGTAGGAACTTAGGTTTATTTAAAATGAAACGTGCCATGCACCCTGAAGAGGAGTCTGTCTTTCCTGTATTTTCAAAAGATAAGTTTCTAAACATTTATTAACATATTAAAATTAAAAAAAACCATATGCCATTCTACAAAATTTTCTCTTAAAACAACATAATGATGATTGTTAGTTTATTCTGTTCAACTCACAATCAATGAAAGATACTCTGAGCTGAGTACTAGGATGGTAAGGGAGGATACAGAGCAGAGTCAGATGTGGTAATGTACTAAGAAAATCTTAACGTAAGAAGACGTGTAAACGAATTAGCACAATAATAGTAGAGTTTGGTAGGTGATATTGAAGTTAAAATATGCTATAGGAACATAGACTGGAAAGTAAAGTGTATGCATGCACACAGTCCCCACCCCTACCCACACACAGGGGTAAATGTTAATGACTGGTGTGACTCATGTAAGTGCTGTACCCAAAAGGAAAACTGGGAACTTACTAGGCAGTCCAAGTCAGAAAGGGATAAAAGAGATTTAAAACATAATAATAATAAGGAAAGAATCAGAGAAGTATGAGGAAAATCAAGTAGTCTACGTTATTGAGAGCAAAGATTCTCAAATTTGACTGATGTAAGAAACTAATTTGAAATAGAGTTTACAAGGCTGCCAGGCAGAGTGATTCCTCTGATAGGGCCTGGCAAAGTAAGTTGAAAATCTTCTGAAATGGATTCACCATTCTAGATGCCATTAAGAACATATATGATTCATAAGAGAAGCCCAGAATGTCAACATTAACAGGAGTTTGAAAAGAGTTGATTACAAAACTCGTAGATGACTTTGAAGGATTCAAGACTTCAGCGGAAGAAGTCACTGAAGATGTGGTGGGTGTGATATGGTTTGGCTGTGTCCCCACCCAAATCTCATCTTGAATTCCCACATGTTGCGGGAGGGACTGGTGGGAGGTAATTGAATCATGGGGGCAGGTCTTTCCCATGATGCCCTCCTGATAGTGAATAAGTCTCATGAGATCTGATGGCTTTATAAGGTGGAGTTTCTCTGCATAAGCTCTCTCTCTTTGCCTGCTGCCATCCATTTAAGACGTGACTTGTTCGTCCTTGCCTTCCACCATGATTGAGAGGCTTTCCCAGCAACTTGGAAGTATAAGTCCATTAAACCTCTTTCTTTTGTAAGTTGTCCAGTCTTGTGTATATCTTTATCAGTAGAGTGAGAACAGACTAATACATGGTGGAAATAGGAAGAGAACTAGAATTAGAAATGGAACCTGAAGATGTGACTGAATTGTTGCAATCTCATGACAAAATTTCAGCAGATGAAGAGTTGCTTCTTATGGATGAAAAAGAAAGTGTTTTTTTGAGATGAATCTACTCCTGGCAAAGATGCTGTGAATGCTGTTGAAATGACAGCAAGGGATTTAGAATATTATATATACTTAGTTGATAAAGCAGTGGCAGGGCTTGAGAGGATTTACTCCAAGATCTACTGTGAGAAAAATGCTATCAAATGGCATCACATGCTACAGAGAAATATTTCATGAAAGGAAGAGTCAATTGATGAGGCAAACTTTATTGTTGTCTTATTTTAAGAAGTCACCACAGCTCTCTCAGCCTTCAGGAACCTCTACCCTGATCAGTCAGTGGTCATCAACATTGAGGCAAGACCTTCCTCCAGCAAACAGATTATAATTAACTGATAGCTCAGATAATTATTAGCATTTTTTAGCAATAAAGTATTTTTTTAATTAAGGTATTTACATTTTTTTTTCACATAATGCTATAGTACTCTTAATCAACTATAGTGTAGTGAAAACAACTTATATGAACCAAGAAACCGAACAAAATTGTGTGACTCGATTTATTGCAATATTCACTTTATTCTGGTGGTCTGGAACTAAAACTGCAATATCTCCAAGACATAATGTAGAAATCTTACTGAAATTAAAAGACAAAGGAATATTTGTAGTTCAAAATGTATTTGTTCATTTGCAATAAATACCTTAAAAATACTGCCTTTTCTTTTTCAAATTAGATCCCATAAGAAATGTTAGTTATACCATTAATGTGCTTGGGAAGTATTTATGTAGCAAAATATAAGCTTCATTACATTGTCATGAATTATACCTTTGTGGTCCTAATTATATGTATATTTTACTATAGAAAGTAGAATATCGAGAAAAATATATTGTGGGCATTTTTAATTAGGTTTTAGGTGGAAATGTTAATACTATATTTTCAGGATGATACCTTTTACTAAAAAAATGTGAAAAAGAAAGTTAATATGTTGTTGTAGTAAAACTAATTATTATTCTTGTTAGCATACAGTATTTCTTCACTGAAATTTTACTGATTTCATTAGCTGGTCCATTAAGTGCAAATTTTCACTTGTAATAACCAAAATGAATTAGTGACTTGCTTGTTTTGTTATACTGTAAACTTAACAGAAAATCTCTGCATATATACATATAATATATATAGACATATATATAATATATAGACACATATATAATATATATAGACATATATATACCTATATATATACCTGTATATATATATATACCTGTGTGTATATATATATATATATATACCTGTATATATATATATATACACCTGTATATATATATGTCTAGCCAGCCTGCTGAGAGCCTTTAGGCATTGCTGTGTCTCTGCAGAAACTCAGAATATGCCTTAGGTTTCCATCGGGGAAATTAACATCTCATATGTCAACATTTTCTGTCAAGTGAACTGAGTCTTTATTTTACCAACACATTTAAACCTGGTAAGCATTTGACTTATATATTTCAGTGTGAGATATATAACATTTTCAAAATGATTCTACTGTACTGTAACTAAAGTTGATATGTTTCCTCCAAATGCTAAAAAAATACAAATCTGTGCTCCCGTTACAGTTTAAATACAACAGAATTGAATTAGCGACAATAAAAGCCAAGCCACAAACCCAAATTTGGCGATCCTCAGACAGCACAAGATTTCGTTATTTTCTCCTTTGTCAGGCAGTGTTTATTTCACTTTAAAATTCTTCAAGCTATGGATCATATATCTCATCTTTGGGGAGACTATTCCACCATCAATACAGTTCACTAGCTATGTTGAAGTCCAACTTTACTGGCTGAGAATCAGGGATGAGTAGAATTTCGTTCTAACAGAGGGGCCATTTGACTCATTTTATTATTTTTATTACTGAACACCATAGTGAACTAGCCAGTCAACTGTGCAGTCAAAGACATGGACCCGCCCGAAGGACTCACATCTCAGCAAATGATCCCTTCCCTCTGCTTGGCTGGCCTAGCGAAGGACAGAGAATGCAATCATCTTGATCAATGAACCTGAGGAAAAGCAGAGCAGGCAAGACACTAATCAAATAAGTGGATCTGCTGAGGCTCATCCTTCAACCCCAAACTTTGCTTCTTGAGGGCCTGAAAGAGGTAAGCAGGTAAAAAGAAAGTCTGACAATATGCTGTACTTGCATGCTTCAAATTGCCCCTCTGCAGTAGCATTTCCACTTAGTTACCTTGAGAATACAAAGCAATGTCAGAAATTTACAGATGCCTATTTTGCTTCAGATGGACTTTTATATATAATTTTGCTACTGTCAGGAGCCTTTAAAGTTATGAAAAATCACACCTGTAGTTGCAAGCATCATCAGAGAAAGACAAATAGGTAGAAAACCAATTTGAAAATAATTAGTCTTCATAAAGTTCCCCACATAATATTCTTCAGAGATTGTTACAATTAAAACACTCAAGAAAGAATCAGAATAGATCAAAAGTTGAACACCTATGAACTGTGCCACCTTGAGGAAATGATTTCACTTCTCAGCACTTCAAAAGTGTCTGTAAAACAATAATAATAACCACTTCGATAGATTGTTGTGAAGTGTGGTTGGGATAATGCACTCAGAAAGGCCAATCATAAAATGCAATTAACATATGCTATGTTAGATTTTACTTTTTATTGCTAAAACAGTCATTAACATATTAATCCTAATTAAAAATTCTTAGAAACTTCTATGTGGTGTTTTGGGAACCGAAAAATGAAAAATAACTAGTTTTCAAAAAATGAAATAAGAAACTCACATTCATAGGTCATTTTTGCTAATGTCCAGAGTTGGCAAATTATGCAATGGAAAGAGTTCAATATTATGCCAGATAGCAGAAATGATTGTTTTATTGATTAAATTTAAAATCGTAAATATTAAATAATTTATTTAAAATTTCTTGTCACTATTAGCCTAAACCTTTTTTACATTCTCCTTTTTAAGGGTATCGAGTTCTCAGCTTTAAATTGGAATATTTCTTTGAAAAATGTCTAGCAAAATCACTGGTATATTGAATACTTAAAATATTCATATGTATATTTACAATAGAATACTGTTCAGTCTTATAAAATAATACAATTCTGTCATTTGTGACATAGATAGAATTGGAAAACATGCTACATGAAATAAGCCAGGCAAAGAAAGAAAAATACTGCATGTTCTCGCTTACATGTAAAATTTGTAACAATCAAACTCACAGAAGCAGAGGGTAGAATGGAGGTTACAGAGGCTGGACGTTGAGGAGAATGGGGAGATTATGATCAAAGTGTACAAAATATTAGGTGAACAGGAGGAATGCGTTTTTTTAATTAGATTTCTATTACACAGTATGGTGAATACAGCTAATAATATAGTTTGTGTATCTCAAAATTGCTGTGTATTTCAAAATTGCTAAGAATAAATTTCAAATGTTCTGACAATAAAAATATTAATTATTTGAGGTGATGAATACGTTAATTAGCTTTATTTAATTATTCCATATTGTATTCATAAGTTGTAACATCTCTTTGTATAACCTCAAAAGAAAATATTATGTGTGTAATTAAATTTAGGGAATTTCTTTTTCTCATGGGTCAAGTTTACACCTGGTAAGGGAGCTGATGAATGGACCCCAATGATAACACATAATTGGGCATATTTGAAGGGCAGAATTACATCAAGGAGAACAGGAGTGTGAGAAGTTGAACCACAGTGAGATCTGCAATAATAAGAACTGGTGACTTAGATTCCAAGTAGTTATGTCCAAGAAACTTACACACACACCCTACAGGACAATCAGCATTTGGCATGTCATGGAAAGGAGAATGAATATTGGCCAAAGAGTTTTGACAGCTAACATTAAGAGAAGTATACAAAAGATCAGTGATGTAAGGGATTATTTTGTCTCCAATATCTCTCTTCTTCTACCGCAAATACACTGGTAGAATCACGCCTTAAAGGAGAAAGGAAAGATGTGTCTCAGCCAAATACTCTACCCATCAATGAAAGTAATTAGCACGTTTAAGGTGACTGAGGCAGTCATCTCAAGTGCAAAATTTAAGGCAGGAGATCAAAAGACTTAGTAGTCAACATAAATTATATTAATGTATTTTAAAATCTACATTGGAAAGAATTCCATCATGAAAGAAATATAAATATTTTTCAAAAAGACACATTCACCCAGATGCAGCGGCTCACATCTATCATCCTAGTGATTCAGAAGGCAGAGGCGGGAGGATTGCTTGAGGCCAGATGATCATGATCAGCCTGGGCAACACAGTGAGATCCTCATCTCTAAAAATGTATATTTTTTACTGCACTCCAACCTGGGCGACAGCGAGACTCTGTCTCAAAAAAAAAAAAATATATATATATGTATATTTTAATTAGTTGGGCATGGTAGAGCGTGCCTGTAGTGCCAGCTACTTGGGAGGCGGAGGTGGGAGGATAGCTTTAGCCCAGGAGTTTGAGGCTGCAGTGAGCTATGATCACACCACTGTACTCCAGTTGGAAAACGGAGTGAGATCCCTTGTCTAAAACAAAACAAAACAAAACAAAACAAGATATATTTAGTCAGAGTCACGACATCAAACCTGTGATGTTGGAACAGAAGTTTGACATGTATTCCTCTAGGCTATCTAATAGCCTAGAACTAATAATTAGGAACTAATAATTGTCATTACTGTATTTTTTTAAAATTCGTAATACTAATACATATGCAAAAAACCCACTCTGTCAGATAAAAATACTTTATGATAGGTTTTACTTTGAATTCATACAATTCAATAATCTATTTGATATTTGGGCAAGGGGGGAGGTAGGCAGGATAGACTGTACTGTCCTGTTTTAGCAGCTTCATTTCTATAGTTGATCCACAGGTTTACTTCAGTCTCACAAATGAGACTCACTTCCTGCTGTTTTCTGTGTTGTCATTTGTCATTTTTATTATGTGATAGTGCTTCAGGGGCTATCAGAAACAAAGAAATGGGTCCCTTTTATGCTTATCTCTGTTCAGACCTAATTGTATTTTATTTTTTAATTTAAAAGCAGAGTTGGAAGATGGTTATTTCAACTGATTTTTTCTGCATACTTTACTCCAGCTGGTATCTCTTAGGATTTACTGTTTTAATTAATTATAGTTAAGACATCATGAAATTATTTAGAGTCAAAAGCAAGCCTGATTTTCTTTGGAACTTTGATAACAAGGGGAAACTACTGAAATATGATGAAGGGTGTGTGTGTGTGTCTGTGTGTGTGTCTGTGTGTGTGTCCACCTATATAATAAATATATGTTATGTAGCATATTTACATAATTATATGTATAGTTTATAAAACTACGAAATATAGTTTATGCCAAAGGCTGAGTTTATCTTTTTTTATTTTAATCTGTCTCTTGAGGAGCATCTAAAATGTGCTAGCAGGTTGTATAAAAGACATAAGAAGTGAAGCTATTTCATGAACTCCTAACACATAGCTCGGTGATGTCTTTTGTCTGCAAGCCAACCTTCAATAAATCACCATGTCAGAGAGTATGGGAGCACCTAAGATCTGATTTCCAGGCCTGGCAAGTGTAAAGGCAATGCTGGAGGGTAATTCCCTCCTCCTATTTCAATGCTTCTGAAGCCCTGACACATGGTGGATGCAAAGACCTTTCATGCTAATGAGCTTGCTGTTCTGATTTCTGTCATCACAGACTATTTTTATACGACAATAAATTAACCTAGATGAGTAGATACTTAATTATTTAGAAATTAAAAGAATAAAAACGTCTTCCTTTTTTAGGTAAAAAAAAAAGTTTTTTCTCAGTGCAAGTTGCGTATGGTACATTTTTCTGATTTCTACTAAAAAGATGAGCTATAAATATTGGCATGTAACTCCCAGTAAAATAAGAAAAACACTTTTTTTTTTTTTTTTGTATTTTTAGTAGAGATGGGGTTTCACTGTGTTAGCCAGGATGGTCTTGATCTCCTGACCTCGTGATCCGTCCGCCTCGGCCTCCCGAAGTGCTAGGAATTTTTTTTTTTTTTAATTATACTTTGGGTTAAGTTATGCTTGTCTTTGAAAGGACATTTCCAATTAACGTTCCTACCTGCAATAAAGATATGCCCTGGAGTTGTAACTGTAGTCATGACATTGTAGTCAGGGTTTCACCTGACCTATAAACTATAAAAAAGCAAAAGAATAGGAAAACAAATGGTACCTTCCTTTTTCTTTTCTTTTTTTTCCTGTCTCTTTCCTCCCTTTTCCTTCTTTCTCTCTCTGCCTTTCTTTTTCTTTCTTTCTTTCAAAGAAAGTTGCAGTTATGTCTATTTTTAATGGTGACCTACAACTATATTTTCTTAGAGATATAAAAAATTTAATGGTAGTGAATTTTATTTAAAAACTTGCTGATAGAATTAACATTTAATTATATTTTATAGTTATTTTATTTAGGAAATAGTTTTTGATCTTCACTCTTATGATATGGTTTGCCTGTGTCCCCACCCAAATCTCATCTCGCGTTTTAGCTCCCATAATCCCCATGTCATGGGAGGGACCCGGTGGGAGGTAATTAAATTATGGGGGCAGATTTCTCCCATGCTGTTCTCATGACAGTGAATAAGTCTCATGAGATGTGATGGTTTTATAAAGGGAAGTTCCCCTGCACATCCTCTCTTGCCTACTGCCATGTAAGACATGCCTTTGTTCCTCCTTTGCCTTCAGCAGTGATTGTGAGACCTCCCCAGCTATGTGGAATGGTGAGTCCATTAAACCTCTTTTTCTTTATAAATTACTCAGTCTTTGGTAGTTCTTATAACAGCATGAGAATGGACTAATACATCTTAATTCCAAAAAACTGGTTATAAATCTATTGAGCAAGTGAAAAAACAAAAAACACACAATAGTACACAATATAGTCATTTCTATAATTTCTATAAAAGTATAACTCCAAAATAATTAGTAAACTGTTTTCAATATTACTAAGATTAATAAATATAAATATAAAAACAACATTTTAAAAAATTGACATCTAGTAAAATTAAGCAATGTTTATATGAAGACTAATTACAATCACTATATGACTGAAATTTGACTAATTTTATTATTTCAAAACTTTCTAAAAGTGCTTAATAAGTTTAGAACATTGATTTATTACATGTAGACAATATATTTTATAATTTGTACGAATTGTGTTATACAAGTAAAAAAGCTATTCTTAAAACTTACATGTCACTTACATGTCAAAGAAGATGGAGTAGGTATATCTTTCTCTATTCCTTGCACTAAGTGCTACTAAAAGCCCTGGAAATCATATATAAGACAAGCATAAGTGGACTCTAAAAGGCAAATAGAGAAAGGAAGATCATTAGGGAGTTTGGGACCCAAGGAATGACATGATAGTGTGTTCTCTCAATTTTCTTTTAGCTTCATAAATTCTGAACTTGAAGCTGAACAAACTGACCATCCCAAAATGCCCGTAGGTCTGCACAACAAAAGCCCCAACAAAAGCCTGCTATCTCTAGACAAACGACCAGGAAAAAGAACAACTTAGCAAGACTGAAAACCTTCAGAAAATTACTGCTGTTTGCCTGCCTAAAAACACAGGAAAACAACAACAAAACTGGTTTCTCACCCACCCACATCAGCAAAAGTCTAGTGGGAAACCCAGATTTCCTAGGCTGTAATGAGTAACCTCAACATCCCACCACAGTGGTGTTAGACAAAGTGCATAGGGATCTGAGGTTTTTATACCTGCCAGGGGTCAACAGGTACTCACACCATCTGATATCTGTAAACTAAAAACAGAATTCTAAGCCTGTCAGTTGACTGAATGGACCCCTCCTCTCAGTCAAGGCCATTCCAAAGTAAACCTGAAAAACTAGTGCATCCATGATGGGAAGAGGGGCGTCAGACATGTCTCATTATACCCGCCTCCTTTTGGAATTAAGGCACAACTGACCAGCATTACATTAAAACAGAGATCTTAAGACTGACAAAAAGACTCTTTACCACAATAAAATGCCTAATTCTAACCTAACTCTAATATAGCATTACATGACAGATAGTTGGCCCTAAAAGAAATTGAAGTATTCACCCCAAAATATATTTCATTGATATATTTGAAATGGCCCTGTAAAGCTGTCACTTACAGGGAAAATCTATATTCTGCAGAGAATCCTCGTCTCTTTCCAGGCCTTTTCGTGACACAGGAGAGATTTAACTGGCTGGCACCTTTTAGGGTCTGATAAGAGACATTTATTGTCTATTCTCTCTGAAGCCAGCTACCTGAAGGTTTCATCTACACAATAAGAACCTTGATCTCCAGAGCCCCTTACCTTAACCCAGAAACTCCTTTCTATCGATTCCAGATCTTTAGATAGTAACTTCACTCTATCAACCAATTGCCAATCAGAAATTTTTGAATCCACCTCTAACCTGGAAGTCCCTCAACTCTGAATTTTCCTGCCTCTCCAGGCCAAACCAATGTGCACCTAACATGTATCGATTAATGACCACCTGTAATATCTGTCCCCCTCAAATGTATAAAATCAAGCTGTAACCCAACCACCTTGGGCACATGTTCTCAGGATGTATTGAGGCTGTGCTTTGGGCCTTGATCACTCACATTTGGTCCAGAATAAACTTTTTAAAGTATTTTTACTGGAATAAAGAACTGGAATCAGGACTTTTGTGATCTTCTAGTGGCAGAGAGGTCACCCCCAGTGCAGTGTTAACAGAAAACCACATGGGAAGCTAGAATGCCCTCAGTTCCCCCAAAAGCAATCCTTCCCTCAGTTATCAAAGGAGGATAAGTGGAGAACTTGGAATTTTACCTCTACCTGTCAGAGAAGTGAGTACCTCTGCCTATCCTTTCCCTGCCAGAGTGTTGTCAAGAGAGCCACTTACGACAGAAAATTTAAATAATATCATATTTTAAATATGTAAATATCCAGGTTTTAATCAATAATTTCTGTCATTCCCAGAACCTGCAAGATCTCAAACTGAACACACAAAAGGACAGTCTATGGATGTCAATACTGAGATAACAGAGAAGCTAAAGTTATCTGAAGCAAAATGTAAAATGTTCATGATAAAACTGATGAAGTGAGTAATTATGAACAGATTTGAAACAATTGCAAAACTAGCCCCAGCAAAAAGAAAACATGAAGGTGAAACAAGTGGAAATTTTGAAACTGAAACATACAAAAATCAAAATTTTAAAAACTCCAGGAATGGACTCAATAGCAGAATAGAGGAATCAGGGCAAAAAAATCAGTCAACTTGAAAGTAGAATAATATAAATGATCCAACTTGAATGACATAGAAAAATGGACTAAATAAATGAATGAACAGACTATCAGGGTACTGTGGGAATCCAACAAAAGACCACACATTCAGGCCATAAAATTCCATGGCTTGGTATTTCATTCCATTTTGGATATCTTTTTATACTCTAACACCAAGAGCATATTGAATTAGATTAGCCAAAGTCTTGAAACTCCTGTGAAATATTTTTAAATACCCTGTATCTAAACCTAAAAGTTTGGCATATAAAAAAAATGTTACTTTAGGTTTTCACTTTGCCAAAACACACATTTTTGTATTCTGATCCAAGAACTCCCCCTGAGCCCAACAAGTCTATCTTGGTAAAAATAATTTAGCTCAATTCAGTACAACAGATATTTATTAAGTACCTACAAAGGGCCAGGTTCTGATCAACTCTATTTTCACGTGTTGTTCTCCTTACCTAGGATGGCCTTTTCTGATCCGCCTGGTAAACTCCTATTCTTCCTTCAGATTCAGCCCAAATACAGTCTTCAGTAATGTGAGTTCCTTCAGCTTGACATATAGTTTACTTGTCAATAAATTTGTATGGTACTCAACACATCAAGCACTGATTTTTGCCCTTGTGACTAAACTATATATTCCTGCAGGTTAGGACACTGTCTTTTCATCCTTGTTACTCCAATTGCATTGAAATCTCCTTTATCATGAAATGTGTTTGGTAATTTCCTGTTGCATAAATAAATGAATTCATGTATTCAGCTATGCTTCTGATATTTTTAAATACCTACTGCCTACTAGGCAGAGTAATGGACCCAGGTATACGTGGTGAACGAATGTTACTCCTTGTACTGAAGATTGCAAACTGTAGCAGAGATAACATATCATTGGAATACAGAATTAACTGTAATAGAAAAGTTGTTGAAAGGTTTTAAGAATAAGAATTATCTTGTTCTTATTCTAATTTATATCCAAACTTAAGGTATCCTTTAGAAACATGTTAGGTTTTAAGTAATAAAGAACAGTGCTTTTAACACATAAGACTTCAATTTTCTCTTATCTTGAGAATTACAAAGAGAGGACGTTCAGAGCTATGGCGTGTGTTCAACAAAGTTTACAAATATCACTGTCCTTCAGTCTTCTTCTGTTGTTTCCAACATGTGACTTTCATCTTCATGTTCACATGATTGCTGCCACATATTTCACCTTATATTTGTTACACAGACAAGAAGATAAAATCAAAATAAGGGAGCATAAAAGGCAAAAAAAGCTGAAGAGAAATTTCCTTACAATATTTTCTAACACAGCTACTCATTGTATTTCAATGGCTAGAACAGGGTCACAAGTCAACCCTGAGATACAAATTAGTCTGGAAAGATATTTAGGCTTAATCTGCAATAACAGAGGAAGACAATGAAAAAAAAAAGGGTAATAAATGACTTTTGGGTAAATATTCCACTTTTAAAAAATTTAATTGGCTATCATAGTTGAAAATGGTAGTGACTAATGGGCAAAAAATAATCAACATATTAAAATCAAAATAGACAGTTATTTTATTAACTATGGAAGGAAAAAAAGTTGTCCGTGTCTCTGATAGTTATTTTGAAAAGTAGTTGAAAGGTATTTTTCAAAAAATATATTTTTAAGATATGGCCTTAAAACCACCAGAAACTTTTATTTCAATTATTTTAAACAAATAAGAAAAAAAGTTTCTAAATTATTTATGCTATAATATGAAAGTTCATAAAGATGAAGATTTCTGTAATGAAATTATATAATTTTATAATAGTTCTGAACTTTTTTTTTGAGTGCTCTTTCTCTCTATAATACAGTACACTGAAAGTGAACAGTCTTTGGTAGCACTATCTTTAAACCCTCAACGTTGCAAAACTCTCAATATTCCCACAGAATTCTCGCTTACTGGACTTGGCGCTTGACTGAGAGAGTGAGGCAGAGTAAGTCTACATATAAATGTTGGGAAGGATACTTCTTTCATTTTGGATAAAGTAGAATTGAATAGCTTTTTTGTTTGTTTGTTTCATCCAAAGTAGATGACTTTGGACCGTACTGGTGAAAAATAAGGTAAGATTCTTGAATTTCAAATTTTCATAGATGTGTTTTAAAGAGCACTACAGTAGGTATTATTTATAATAATCAACACCTTTATAGGATGTGATATCCTAGAAGGTAAATTTCTTTGAAACTTCATTGAAAGGTAACATCATAACCATTGGATTTCAAATTCAAAATTTGGAACTGGGGCCAAATCCTTTCTGACATTACTTCCCTTTCTCACTATTTCTCAGTTTTCTATACCAATATACTGCAACTCAAAGAAACTACTTAAAATTTCTCACTTATAGAAAGAATACTTGGAACAGGTCCATGTTATAGTAGCTTTATGTTACAACTTGTTTCAACAGGTTATACTTTTAATGCAAATTTAATACAGGATGCATTCAGCTACATGCTTTCTTCTTCAAAAGAATGTTTCACTTTAGGATTTTGGAATCATACTCAGATGATGTCTTCTTTTAAATAGTTACTTTCCATTTTTGTGGAATTTTTTTAACCTAGGATATTAAACTAATTTTATACACACTAGTCAAATCTCACCATTTTTAAAAAATATTAAGGTCTAAGCTACTTAATTACATGTTTTTTCATACCTCTGTTTCATTTTATCCCCAAGTAGAATTTCCTATTCTAAAATGAATCTAACTTGATAACATACCTTTCTCATAATGAATAAGTAATATACATTGCTAGCACATTCATTGTGATTATTTCTTTAATTACTAAAGGTATATTTCCTGCTTTTTAGTTATTAATTGATTAGTATGATAACGAAACAGTTGGAGAAGGGTATTTTTTTTTCCCTAGAAGAAGAGCATGTGTCTTGAGAATATGACTATTTCTTAAGACCATAGATTTATTTGTTTTCTTGAAATAATGCTTACAATACTACGAATGTGGCAATTACCAATAGTTATTGAACTAAAATTCCATGTCCTTTCATGTAATAATACCAACATATTAAATAAATAAATAAAAATGACTTATCAAGGTTTATATGCCTTTCCTTTAAAATATTATATTTCCATTTTCTACTAAAATTTTTGAAAATACATTTAGATATTCTTAAACACAGATTTGATATTATCCTTTTGGTGGAAGAATGTGATCTTGCAAAGACTTTGTAAATGACCCTCCAGGGGCTTGTACATTACTCACAAATTTTAGGTGGCACTTTGTCTGTGTGGTCAGTGAGACTGAAACTTATGCAATTAAAGCAAATATTTAATCATATTAGGATTTATTTTAGCAATAAATCATCCTTGTCAGTTATTTATACATGTTGAAGGTTAGTGCAACAAATCACCTTTGCTTCTACTCTGTGTCAAACACTTTGCCTCAGAAATAAGAAAGGATAGATCGTTATAAATCTGACTCTATGATAGTGCTTGGCACATTAATTAATGTAATTCAGGTTCATGCATCTTTAACCACATATGTGCAGTCGTAGAAGCATATATCAGAAAAATGGTGCTATTGTTGTCCTTTTTTATTCACATTTCTTTTCTCTCTCTTTTTTTTTAACTTGTGTTTCAGTACTTTTTACCTTTAACATAGCACAATGTCTTAGAAGATAACTGGTTTGATGTAGTACCAGGGAGATTTTACCCCAATGAAAATGTGTGCTCTATCAAGGGATTAACTGCGAGGTCCACCCAGGTTATTTTTTTTTCATTAATTAATTAAAAACCAAATTTATTTAAAACTATATACCCTAATATGTGGGGTATTTTTACCTTGCTTAGTGATAAGGAATTACAAAGATAAAAAGAAGAATATGAACAACCCAGCTCTCAAAAACCTTATATTGTGTCTTACTGGCTTCTCACCAACATTTCTATAGCTTTGACTGTCTACTGGAGTATGTTAAGCTTGTTTTCTCATTTCACAAGTAATCCTCTATTGATGAACAAATACTCAAAAATACTTTCCTGTCAACTTTCTTATTTTAGCTAATATTACTTCATATTCAACACTAACAGACACTGCTTATGTGTTTTACATAATTGTTATTTAATTCTCTGAAAAACTCTTATCAAGAAAGTGCTTATTGTCTACATTTTATAAAGAATAAAATTGTGACTTTAATGGATGAAGCAACTTTTCTGAGGTCCTGCACCTGGTATCTCACTCTACAATCACATGGACAGTTTTCAGACCCCAATGCCAAATTTGTAGGACTGAGGCAAAATATTTAATAACAATTTCTTTTCTCTTTAAGTAAATTTCTTTGACCAAATCGATTTCCAAATTGCTAGTACTAAACAGGGAATAGGGCTACTTTTCAACTGTCTACAACATTTACCTGTTACTAATTTTTCAACTACATAATGTAACAGAGTTCTTGAAAACAATCTTAGGAGGCAGGTCCCACTCTTCACCATTTTCAAATGAAGACAATATGGCTGAGAAGCTCTAGATATTTTGCATAGTATCATATAGCTGATAAGTCTTCAAGCTGAAATCGAACACTTTTTTTTTAACTATTTGTTTTTCTGCTACTTCCACTGCCTAGGTGTTCTTTTTGACAAATCTTGGCAAAAGAAGGCCAGTGTGCCCTACCACTCATCACACAGCTTGGCTTATTCCAACAATGTATATAAACATATAAACACATTGGCACAGAAATAGGAAATGAAATGGGAATAGTTTAGGTACCTATATTTATCCAACAATAGAGAGAAGGAAAGGAATAGCAGTGGGGAGTGACAGAAGAGTAGATGAGCCAACTCCTTCTCAGGACACCCGACTCCACAGACCAGGGCGAAACAGGGATTCGAATTCACCTAACTCTCTAGTGTTAGCCTCAATAAAGGAATTCAGAAGCTTATTACTGGGGGTTACAAACTAGCAAAGAGATACTTTCAGCCCCTGCCGAAAGAATTATTTATTCTTTACTAAATGACATAGGCCATGTAATGGCAAAGAGAATAGAAACCGGGAACTTCCTAGTTCAAAATTCAGTAACACAGGGTTTCTGAGTGAAATAAAAATGATTTTGTTCTTTAATTAGGGCAATTATTTAGCACGGTAAAAAGACAAAATACAATCTGCTCTCCTCCCACCTGCTTCCCACAAGCTTAATTTCCGATTATATCTTGCTCATGAATATGGTCTTTGCATGCAGTATAATTTTAGATGTGTTCCCTCACCTGGATATGCATTCCTTGCACTAGATATTCTTTTTTTTTTTTTTTTTTTTTTTTTTGAGACGGAGTGTTGCTCTGTTGCCCAGGCTGAAGTGCAGTGGCGCAATCTCGGCTCACTGCAAGCTCCGCCTCCCGGGTTCACGCCATTCTCCTGCCTCAGCCTTCCGAGTAGCTGGGACTACAGGCGCCCGCCACCAGGCTGGCTAATTTTTTGTATTTTTAGTAGAGACGGGGTTTCACCGTGTTAGCCAGGACGGTCTGGATCTTCTGACCTCGTGATCCGCCCGTCTCGGCCTCCCAAAGTGCTGGGATTACAGGAATGAGCCACCGCGCCCGGCCTAGATATTCTTTAGCATTTTCTGTTTCTTCAGTAACATCTAGCTCTCTGAAGTGTTTTGGTTGCTTGTCTGGCTTCACAAATAGCTAAAATCCTTGAGGGGAAGATTGTGTCTCATTTAGTTTATTGACATCAAACACAAGTCCTGGTAATTGTGTAATGTAATAAATGTTAAAGAACTGGATGAATTTATACCATTGATTTTCAAAATAACAAGTTATGGTGTTTCCTTCTAGACAGCTAAAGAGAGCATATTCTGTTTCCTGTAGGTCTTTGGACAAAGGGAAATCCCAACATCTTCTTGTTTCTTTCTGTTAACAAATAGGTGTGACTATCTTAAAGTGCACTCATAACCATGTCTGCAAGAGATTGTAATTATATCAAATTGTGATGCAGCACCATAAAATTCTACATATTTAATTTTGAAATAAAATTTATTGGAATTTCTAATGTATTATGCCAGTAAACGCTCTTTCTTAGATTTTATGCAACATAATAATTGTCTCAGAACTTAAAGAAATTAAAGGTAATCCAGTAATCAGTAAGAAATGGTCATCTAGAAAATGAATACGATACATATCTAATACTGTAGGTATATTTGTGAAAAACCATGGTACATGCTCAAATTTTCTGTATGTGTTTCTGTAGACAAAAATACCCTAAAAAACAGCGATTTTCAAAATTTAATGTGCATACAAATCACCTGTGGATCTGGTTAAAATGTAAATTTAGATTCAGTTAGTTTAGGGTGGTGCCTGAGTATCTATCTGCCTTTCCAACAAGCTCACCAGGTTCATCAAATATACATTAGAGTGTGAGACACACTGACTTGAAAAGATATTTGCATGTATGTCTAGCAACTTAAAAAAAAAAAAAGTGAAATATTGAGTAGAATCGCTCCTTCACACTTACCCAGTATCTATTTTGATCAAGAGATGTAACAAATTGGGGGATAAGGAGACTGTTTGGAATTAACTTGAACTACAATAATATGCAGATATATATATATAAAAATATAAAAATAGGTATGCTTTTGAAGCCAAATGACAAGTGTAGATTCAGTGTCCTGGAAAATGATAAAGATTCTCTCCTTGACCAAACTTTAGTCAGGCTCTATAGAGCCCAGCTAGGTCCCATCTTAGGGCATATCCTCCTAGAGCCCAACTGTAGAAAACTCCTGTTAAGTCAGTTCATCCAGAATCCCCCTCCCTCGAAATCAGATCAATATCCTCATCCTCTCAACCTGACCTACCTTCAACAAAAATCTTATTAGGCGAGTTGAATCAGAATCTCCCCAGACCCCTGATGTTTCCTCTTAGTAATTTTTCCCTGTGGCCCAGCCTTTAACTATAAAATTCAATTTTATCTCATTGTATTTAGAGTTGAGCTGAATCAGTGCCCCCTACTGCAAAACCCCTCACAGTAGTCCCAAATAAAGAGTGCCTTACATTTTGAAGAAGTGTCATGAATAATGTTTTTCTTTAACAGAAAAAAATCCCCCTGAAGCAAGAAAGTGTGGAGCTATTTAATTGGATAGATAGGATAATATAAGTCTGTGCAGAGAAGGGGCAACTGGTTCCAGGTGGAACAACTAGTTTCAACTTGTTATAACTAGAAAATGCTTCTAAATTGTCCTAGTGAAGTGTGTACACTGGGAGAATAGAGAGCCAAATGTCCAAAAACAAATAATTACAAAATAAGATTGCTAAATATTTTTGCTATCACATTCAGTCAAGTGAATAGCAATTGAGAAAGCTTCAGTCAACTACCCTGGCTAAACAGGAGAACAGAGTCATAAGCCTGAAATGGTTAAGAAACCTACCCAAAAGAGACCTGATCCCCTATTAGTGAGGCAGATGTGACAATTGAATAACAGATTAAAAATTGTGCATGTCTCTGTAATTTTAGTCCAACCATATTAGCAAGTAAACATTGTAACATATAATGTAAAACATAAAGTTACATTATTATAATACTGAGAGTTTGTTTTATATTCTGAATGTTAAAACATCTTAGGTATTTTGTGCAGCTTGCTTTTTAATATCTTAACTCTAATGTCAACTCTTTGTGGATGACAGCTATAACAATCAGATTTAAGCATGCTAAATGTTGTCATTTAAAATTTTAATGGTATAAATAATTATTATAAAATATGTTGATTTCTCATTGTCAGTGAAAATTACAATGCAATACACAGCAAGCTTTTAACTGAGTGAAAACAGTTTTTATAGTGTCAGTTTATGGCATTGCATAAGTAATTGTCTAAGCAACCAATTATATGTTTATTGGGGACACATATGGCAAAACAACTGAAAGGTTAGTGTAAAATGTTTATTTTTTTTGAACATTTGTGTTACATTTAAATGCTGGTATTTCCAAGTTTATATTCATTATTATAGTGAGCTCCAATTGGGAATATTTTGACATTCAAGTACAACTAGAAAGTATTATATTGACTACAAAATCCAAAATGTGACACAGTTGTAAATTTTTTAATGAACACATGCATCATTATACTCTACAATAATTTTTTTCTTGCAAAGTATAAGAGCACATTTAAATCCTAGGAATCACATGAAACATGCAAATAGACACAGGGTAAGACCAAAAATTACAAAATATCCCTGATAAGTCCAATGGACCTTGAAAGAGGAGGAGGGAAGCATCTGATAGCCAATTAATGGCACTTTAGACTTCAAGAAATATCCTAAAAGTCCGAGGTATGAGGAGTAACAGGGTTCTCAGAGCCACAGTGGTATCTCAAGATATCATTTGGTCATTTGGACAAAGTGTCTACTGCTAATTACTGCTAACGTTTTATTGCTTTCATGTTCAGGTATTCTTAAGCTCGTTGGCCCATTTGGTAATGCAAAGCCCTCTAAGCATTGACTTTGTCCTCCATCCAATCCTTAGCTGCTGTGCAGTATAAAGGCAACCTTCACCTTTTTGACAAATATATTTACAGATTATGTTTGAAATTTAAAATAACTCAGTATATAGAGCAGTGTGAGTGTGTGTATGAATTAATTTTATCCTATACCTGAGGGATTTTATGGTACATTTTTAGGACCCTAATTAAGACTACACAATTTGGAGGTAGATAATTAGCATTTGAAGGTCCTTGATTGGGGATTCAGACTTCAGAAATCTTATACAAACTCTTTATACATCATTAAGTAAATATTCAACACAAGGCTCATACTTAACATTATAAATATTAAAATGTTTTATTTGGGAAGAATAAGGGATGTTCAGGATATACGGTTGTCTAAAAAGAGTGTATAGTACATTCACACATCATACAACAATTTTTCTCTCCCTCTTCTTTTTCTTAATCAAATATTCTGATACCTGAGCCAAGTAGAAACATGGCTGGTCCTTCTATCAAGTTATAATTTTATCTGCTTTAGAGTAAACTGAGAATTTCAAAGTTCCTGTAAAAGTGCTTCAAATAAACAATTAACACTATAAATTACATTATGTGATTTTTTTATATATACGTGGTGATAAATATTTGTATGTTTATCAGAATCCATTCTGAAGTCTACTTTCATTGTAACATGTTCCACGACATCAGGTTAGAAAGAAATTTTATACAGCCGCCATCTGTCTCTATTTACTGAAAGAACCTGACAACTAGAGAAATGGTTGTCTTTGGCCATGTTCTGCTACAGACACTCCTGCACCAAACCCTCTGGCCTCCACATCTCCTGGCATGCTGATCACACGGAAGATGTTTTCATCCTGTTGATGATGTTTCACCCTGTTGTTGCCTACTCAATATCTAGTCTCTTCTATTTCCTTATCAGCAAAGTTTCCATTTTGTTTAGGGTAACAATGTGCCCAGTTGATAAAACTGCATTTCCCAGCCCCCTTTGCAGTTCACTCTAGTCATGAGATAGAGTTACTGCTGATGAATATCTGCTAAGGATTTCTGGGAAATTTTGTTGTCTTGATATAAGTATCACCTCTTTCTCTTTGTTGCTTACTTATCCCCGTAACTATTCTGGCATGGATTGCAAATATGAAGCCACAGATGGAGCATGGCCATGCAACCATAATGTTATTGAAAAAAAATAAAAGGCTTGTACTCAAGATGGTCAGGCAGAAACATAGAAGGAGATTGGGATGTTGCTGATACTATAGAGCCTTAGCTGAAGCTCCAGACTGCTTGCCTTTGAATATTTCTTTATGTGAGGGGTCACTGGTAATAATTCTATTACTTGTAGCCAAGGAAAATCCCAAACTGCTCTAAAAATCGTGATAACTGCTTTTCATCCTACATGTCAAAAACAATATTAAATCATAATTCACTAGAGGACATTTCCAATAAAATATAGTTTTACATACATTTACTTTAATTTTTCTAAGGAAAATACAAGCATCCATTAACTCGCAGACCCATTTCCAAAGGAAGCAATTTAAAAAAATTTCCCCACGAAAATCTGTTTAAGGAAATTCACATTTTGGGGGCAAAAAAGAAATCAGTCATAGAGAATTAGTCTCAGTCTATATTTTGAACATCTGTATTTATTTTGTATGGATAATCTAACTTTGAATAATACTGAGGATAATAATTGTTGATGATGATGATAAATGAAATCATAACTTTACTTTTGAATATTTATGTAACATACCATGTACTTTTACATACCAATTATATTTATACTTATAATAACTTGAGTGAAATATTTATTTTCATAATTTTGCAATAAAAAATAATTGAGGCTAAGAGAAGTCAATGACTTGCTAATTATGGTTGCTATGTTGAGAGGTCAAATTTCACACATTCCCTTGTTATTCTGAATTGATTTCAATTCTGAAGTTAGACTGTTCTTTTACTTACCTTTGTTATGGTTCTAGGAAGCGTTTGGAAGAGTAGTTCATGTGAGTCAGTAATAATGGAGTTAAAAGAAGAGTGAAAAACATGAAAATTATAAATAGAGTTAAGACTCTGAGGGAATTGGTGAGTTGAACTGGCAAGAAGCAACCCGCTCTGAACTTAGGCCTCTGGAATCCTGGCAGGATGAGACCCTTTGTCACTGCTGCTTAGAGAAGTGGTAAGATAAGTGGTATTTATTTATTTTTTTATTTTTAAGATAGAATTTTTTTGTATTAATGACCCCAATCATATTTCTTTAGATACAGGAGTTTTGAACTCAAATACATAGGAGAAAACAAATTAAGATTGTGTTATCCTGCAACTTACTACCAGTAACATATTGCAAAGTGAAACAGCTTGGAAAAGAGGGTGGGAGAAAAGGGAAGTGAGGGAAGGAAGATAAAGAAAAGGAATTAAGTTGATCAAGTGGAATTCTTTTTCTTTTTTTAATTCTTGGGAACTATGAGGTCCTTGCAAGCACAGCTCATTTCTGCAGATTATTTTCTAAACATGTACAAAATGGAACCAAAACAGAGACTCCCTTAAGAACCTGAAAAGGTGCAACATTAAAAGCTATGATTATCCAGTAGCAAGTGTTCCAGCCTTCAGTTGCCAGCTGCTTCCACCTCCTATTCCAAAGTTAGCAGGATGAAAGCATCTTCCGTGTGATCAGCATGCCAGGATATGTGGAGGCCAGAGGGTTTGGTGCAGGAGTGTCTATAGCAGAACATGGCCAAGAACACCCATTTCCCTAGGCTTGACTTGTTCCCACAGCAGACTTTAGCCCTAGCAGAACTGTCTTACATGAATTCTGCAGGGCAATCTTGTCCATTGGACTGGGCAGTCTGACCTAAGCAGCACTTGGTCTATTGTCCTCTTCTGGGACCCCAGCTTGTCTGCACCTGTTTGCAGAGCAGCCGCAGGTGCCCTGGGACTCTGCATCATAGCTCCTGTGCAAGCGGACCATGCCTGAATGGTGGAGAAATCTGGGGGTTAACCCCTATGGCCACACACCAACCTATCTACTCCCTGCCCATATTGCAGCTTCCTACAGGCCCACAGCAACCAACCACATAGCTTTACTAGCATGTGTGTGCACGGGCAGGTTTTGCCATCCTTGCCCTACCAGCACATGCATGTATATGCAACCTTGCTCTGCCACTGCTGAGGCAAAGTTCACTCGGAACCTATACCCCCACTAATCTGCAATGTAGTTATAGCCTTGGAAGACACACAGCCAGCCAGCCCGGCCCCACCAGTGCCCCACCTTTGCACCAACACTGCTGGAAGAGTGAAACTAGGCAGTGAGAATAGTGGACCCTCCCACATCCTGAGCAACCACCCCTGCCTGTGGCACACAGAGAGCATACACAGACCTGTTCCCACCAGTTTCCTGACCTCATGATAATACCACCACCAGCAGGACCACACACAGTCATTAGCAGGGGTTCCTTGCCCCACACGCCCATGATGCCTCTGCCACTGTGGTGAATGCCCACATAGAGGCAGGCATCCTGGCACCCACTAGCACCCTGCCACAACCAATGTGCCTGCACTCCACTGCACTGCCACTGCCACTGCTGCTAGCAAGTGAGAAGGAGGACAGATCCCACTGCCACCACATTGTGAAATGCTTTGGCTGACACCACCTGCAGAGTATAGTGACCAGTTGTCCAGGAGCAGCTTGGCCCCACCAGTCCAGAGGATTCTTAACCTTGAGTAGCCAGAAAACAAAGTTGGGGCTAATACAAGACACCCAGAGTTAGAGCACATAGTCCAGAAATTGGGAGCTGAGCACTGACCCCCTAAAGTCTTCCAGAAACAAAGCCAGTAAGCTGAACCCACCTTATACCACAATCAAACCCTTAAGGTAATTAAATAAGATAAATGGGAAAAGAAAAAAACCCAAAGGTCAGCAACTTCAAAGACTGAAGAATCATCAGCCCACAAAGATGAAAAAGAACCAGCACAAGAGCTCTCTGACAACTCAAAAAGCCAGGGTGCCTTTTTCCTCCAAAAAACCCAAACTACCTCCCCAGCAAGGGTTCTGAGCCAGGCTGAGATGGCTGAAATGACAGAAATAGAATGCAGAATATAAATAGAAATGATGATCACTGAGATGGAAGAGTATGTGGAAACCTAATCCGGGGAGGCTAAGCATAGTAAAACAATAAAAGAGCTGACAGACAAAATAGCCAGTATAGAAAAACAATCTATACCCATCTGATAGAGCTGAAAAGCCCACTACAAGAATTTTATAACGCCATCACAAGTATTAGTAGCAGAATAGGTCAAGTTGAGTAAAGAATCTCAGAGCCGGAAAACTGGCTCACTGAAATAAGATAGGCAGACAAGAATAGAGAACAAAGAATGAAAAGGAATGAACAAACCGTCTGAGAAATACAGAATTATATGAAGAGAAGAAATCTAAGACTCATTGGGGTCCCTGAAAGAGACAGGGAGAGTGTATGCAACTTGGAAAACATATTTCAGTATATCATTCATGATAGCTTCCCCAATCTAACTAGAGAGGCCAACATTCAAATTCAGAAAATACCAAAGACCCCACAAAAATACTTCACAAGATGATAATTGCCAAGACACATACTCATCAGATTATCCAGGGTTGAAATGAAAGAAAAAAATTGCTAAAAGCAGCTCAAGAAAAACGTCAGGTCACCTACAAAGAGAAGCTCATCAGACTAAGAGTGAACCTCTTGGCAAAAACCCTACAAGCCAACAGAAACTGGGGGCCAATATTTAACATTCTTAAAGAAAAGCAATTCCAACCCAGAATTTTATATTCAGCAAACTATGCTTCATAAGCAAGGGAGAAATAAGATCCTTTTCAGACAAGCAATAGCTAAGGGAATTCTTTACCACCAGACATGCCTTACAAGAGGTCCTGAAAGAAGCATTAAATATGGAAAGGAAGGACTGTTACCAGCCAGACAAAAACTCACTTAAGTACACAGACCAGTGACACTACAAACCATACAAACAAGTCTGCATAACCATCTAACATCATAACAAGATTAAATGCATACATATGAATATGAACCTTTAATGTAAATGGCCTAAATGTCCCAGTTAGAAGACATAGAGTGGCAAGCTGCATAAAGAAGCAGTATGTTCAAGAGACTCATCTCACATGCAATAACAACAATAGGCTCAAAATAAAAGAATTAAAAAAGTTACCCAGCAAATAGAAAACAGAAAAAAAGCGAGAATTGCAATCCGAATTTTAGACAAAACAGACCTTAAACTAACAAAGATTTTTAAAAAAAGACAAAGAAGGGCACTACATAATGATAAAGGGTTCAATTCAAGAACAACATCAAACTATCCTAAATATATATCCACCCAACAAAGGAGCACCTGCATTCATAAAGCAAGTTCTTAGAGACCTTTAAAGAGACTCAGACTCCCACGGAACAATAGTGGGAGACTTCAAAACCCCATGGACAATATTAAATCATCAAGGCAGAAAATTGACAAAGTATTCAGGAACTAAACTCACCATTGGACCAAATGGACCTGAAGTCCAATCTTTGTTGGTTTGAAATCTGTTTTTTAATTTTTATTGGTTTAAAGCCTGTTTTGTCTAAAATTTGGATTGCAACCCTTCCTTTTTTCTGTTTTCTATTTTCTTGGTAGATTTTTCTTCATTCCTTTATTTTGAGCTTATGATTCTCATTGCATGTGAGATGAGTCTCTTAAAGACAGTGTATTAGTCTGTTCTCATGCTGCTAATAAAGACCTAACTGAGACTGTGTAATTTATAAAGGAAAGAGGCTTACTTGACTCGCAGTTCTGCAGGGCTGGGGAAGCCTCAGGAAACTTAACAATCATGGCAGAAGGGGAAGCAAACACATCCTTCTTAACATGACAGCAGCAGAGAGAAGTGCAGAAAAAATGGGGAAAAGCCCCTTATAAAACTATAAGATCTCATGAGAACTCATTCACTCTCATGAGAACAGGATGGGGGAAACTGCCCCCATGATTCAATTATCTCCACCTGGTTCCTCCCATGACACGTGAGGATTACGGAAACTACAATTCAAGAGGAGATTTGGGTGGGAACACAGCCAAACCCTATCAGACAACATACCAATGAATTGCGTGCCACTCTATGTCTTTTAATTGGGGCATTTAGGCCATTTTTAAAGAACTCTTCACCCAAAAATAACAGAATATTATTCTTATTGACAAATGGTACATACTCTAGAATTGATCACATAATCAAACACAAAACACTCCTCTGCAAAGGCAAAATAACTGAAATAATAACAACCACTCTCTTGGACCACATTGCAGTCAAATTAGAAATCAAGACTAAAAGTTCACTCAAAATTATACAATTACATGATGCCACTCTCTTCTAGTTTCTTTCTTACTTTTTTGGCTACTGTGGGGATAGTAAAAAAAAAAAAAAAAAAACCCTGCTCTTTTGCTATTTCCTGAAAAATCAATGTTTACCATAAGTAACCCTGCTGTTGATCCTATATCCTAAATATCTCTCATATATTTTTCTTTCCTTCCGATGAATTGTTTTCTACTACTCTAAGACCATATCTAATACTCATAATATCCTGCATGATTATATTAATTCATTTATTTTTGATATCCATTTCCCACAAAACCATAAACATTGTTTTTTACAACAGCTAAATTATATTGTATATTTATAGGCAAAGCAATGAAAGCTGTGGTCAAAAAATGTAACCTGGAATTGTTCTTTATTGTCTGGCTCTGAGAAATATTTTCTAGCACCATTTTCAGAAGTTTTTCCCCGCAAAATGTTGTTCCAGCTATGCAAAAATGGCTTGCAATTATAAAAATGTGATATGCTCTAGCACATGTATCTTGTAACATATGCTGTTCTTTTCCCGTACTGACCTTCTTCTGCTCCACCAATCGGGTTAATTTCTATTCTTTCTTCAGGGGTCAGCTCAAAAATTACTTTTCCTGGTAAACCTTATTCTAAAATAGTGTTAAGCCCTTCTTCACAGTTCTATAGAGTTTGATATCTACTTGCATTAAATCAATTAGTCATACCATATTGTAGTTTTCTAGCAATGTTCACAATTTTCACAATATTAATAAAAACTAATATTTGAATGCTTTCCATACAAACATGCATTTTTCTTAGTAACCCTGTGAGATGGGGCTGGTTGACATTCCTGTATTATAAATGAGGAAACTGAGGCCCAGAAATTGTTAAGCAACTTGCACAAAGTTTCATGTCTACTGAGTGACAAAGGCAGGACACTGTATATATGAATTTTATTCCATTTTCATATTCCTCTGTAAAAACCTCAGCAACCAGCATATTGAATTACTTACAGCAGGGAGCTAACGTGTGTTTACCTAATGTTGAATGAGATAGGAGAAATATAGTAATAGACATGGGAGCATGCAAATAATCCAGTTAAGTACTTACTGGAGTTGCTCTATCATGTCTGCTTAATTACTGCTCACATGAGAGGCATCAACATTTAAAGGTTAACAGCTTATGTGCAAACTCACATATGGCAAATTTTCCATTCTTTTTCTTTTTTCTCTCAGGTGGGAATGAATTTAGTTGACAGCCAGTTACTTAATTTATGTGTGTAGCAGAAACACTAAGGAAGAATTGAGCAGAAATGTAGAGAGGATCAATGAAATAATAAAACAACATTCCATTCTTTCTATCCTAAAAGTCTCAATGGTTCCTTTGAAATCTCCAGTAGCATTATTTTGTAATCCTGGAATCCTTAGTCATTTTAATGCTTTGAGAAGACACTTTAAGTACATGATCATAAATCACAGTGAGAAGGGTAGAGCAAGAACACTTCGTAGGTTCACTGGTCCCAGTGTCATTTTTTAATGAGAAGATGCTTCTGGGTGTTTAAATAATAAGAGAAAGAAGATTCTGAAGGAAACATGAGCAACTTTCATTTCAGTTGTTATTTTACATCAAAAATTATATGCATTGTATAAAATATTTAAATTGATAAATTTAAATGTTAAATGCTTAAAACTTTGTATTAGCAGTTTATAATTCTCTTATATGTAAAGTTATTTTCCTTCAAAATCCTCATCAAGCTTGTCTTACACATACTATGTTCATTGATGACTTTACTCATTTTCTCCATTTGCTGAAAATGTTATTTTCTTACCGTCTCATACCCTACCTTTCCAGGGTTTCATGAAATAATAGTCTTAATTGAGCTCATTTGAATTTTTCTAAGTCTTACAAATCTGTTCTACATTACATAACACTTCATTCCTTATATTTACCTTGTTTTGTAAATTGTTTACTCACTTAGCAGGCCTTTACTATGCAACTATTACAAACCAAGCATTATACTGGCATCAAAATATAAGGTGGTGAAAAAGACAAAACTGGGTGGTGGAGCTAAGGAATGTGGGAAACAGTGAGCTGGAAAGCTGTTCAGAATCATAGACTGGGCGCTAATCAAGAAACATTCCCAAACACCAGTGAACGGTCCCTTTGCAATTTCTACCCAGTAGGATTTCAGGATACTAAGGAAGAGTAACTGCTATGTGCCTTTCTAAATGAAATCATTAATTATGATTATATTATCCCCATTCTACTACTTTTGTGCTAAATGTATGGATTCAGAAATCACAGAAGGAAGTGAGAAGCAGACAATTTGACAATTTCATATATAGATCTCCGGGTTTAATGTAATCTTATTCAGGTCTAATGTGGGGGCCATCAAAAAAATCCTCAACTTGGACCTGATGTCATAAGTGAATGGGGCAATGCATTGTCTACCTAGAAAAAGAATGAATGTATTTTTTTGGTGCTTAAATGAAAAAATAATAATATTTTGAACATGAGGATGGATTCTATTAAATTCTTTTGGTATTGTCAAAAGCTTTGCTTTTCCTCTGTACCAGATGTATCCTTGTGGAAGAATTATACTTTCTGTTGAATTCGGATTGGTCATATGAATTGCTTTTTTGAATGAAATGTGAGTTTGTAGTGCATGTGCCACTTTTGAGCAAGAGCTTAAGAGTCTTCACGAGAGCCTGCTTTCTCTATTTTCCCATGTGTCATGGGTCTTGGTAATCAGAGACAAAGGCTGCTATTTAGCTGGTGTACTGTAATAAAAAAGACTTCAAACAAAGCAAAAGTTGACTAGCAATAAACATTAAAATGTGTAAGAAATAAACCTTTGTTCTTGCAAGCTAACAATATTTTGCATAGTTTTTTTCTACAAGTAAACCTAGTCTAAGCTGATATCGAAATAAAAACAAAATGCACATTGTATATACCATCATGAAACTCTAAACAAGGAAAGATTTTAAAAAATATATTTTTAATTTTTGTGGGTATTCAGTAGGTGTATATATTTATGAGGTACATGAGATATTTTGATACAGTTATACAATGCATAA
Source organism: Pongo abelii (assembly GCF_028885655.2). NCBI lineage: Eukaryota > Metazoa > Chordata > Mammalia > Primates > Hominidae > Pongo > Pongo abelii. The sequence goes on along the minus strand of NC_071999.2, from coordinate 90,399,734 downwards.
TAATCACATTAGATTATTACTATCAGGGCCACTAAAGAATCAGCTTGAAGGACTGATAGGTGAAAACATGAAGTCTGAAGAGATAATCAAAAAAAGCAAACACATCCATCTTCCCAAGAAGAATATTGGGAGCTACAGAGGTGAAGCTACAGAGGTGTTAAATACACACAAGCCCCCAGGGGCTTAATCCTAGGGTCTTAACTCCTAATCCTGAGGACTTCTCTGTATTTAACACCTTAAATTGCTTGGGGGCCAAGTGTTGTCATTTGGGGTGACATTACGAGGTGACATTGAGTTGATATTACAATTGGTATTAGAGTTGGTAATGGTAGTGTGAATAATTATGATGAGGTAGAAATTGTGATCAATTTTAAAAATATGGAAAATTGGGTAATATTTGAGGGCGAGGAAGTGGGATTACTCAGTGAGGATTCTATAGGTGTGGCCGCATTATATAGCTATGAGAGTTGACTGGTGGTGGTTGCTGGTTAATCTTTGTTTGTTAGTATTTTTATCACAATAGAGATTACCCACGGAAGTAGGGTTAAATGATTAAGAATAAGGTTAGGAGAGATGGAATAAGGAAAGAGAAAAAGTGGAGCATAATTAGGCCTTTCTGGGCAGGTACAGTGGTTAAGGCTATGATCTGAAGTTGGGCGTGTTTTTGGTGTTGTCCTTTCTATTCAGATTAGATTTAGTAGAAGGGAGGCTATATTTTGGCTTGCAAGGAAGTTTGAATATAGTGTTGCATGGCGCATTGTGGTTGAATAAAATCCTAATACATTGGAAAATTTAAATATTTGTGATGGGTATTTAAGTTTGAGGTTATTAGTGATAAGGTTGAGTTATAGTGCTAGTGAGAAGCCTAGGATAGTTATGCCCAGAACTGTGAGCTTTATATGGAGAGGCATAATTATTTGGGGAATTGATATTGGGGAGATATTGTTGGAGATTAAAAATCTAGCAAAAATGCTACCAATTGTTCAATGTTTAATTGAATTAATTAGGAGGGCATTATTTTTGTTGATAACAACGAAGGTTGTGAAGCGAAGTTGTCCTACCAGTGCGAAGAAGACAATTTGGGTACTGCAGACAGCTGTTAGGGAGGTGGCAATAAGTGTGATTAAGAGGGCTCAGGCATTGGTATATGATGTGTTTGTGGCTTCAATAATAAGATCTTTGGAGCAGAAGCCTTTGAGGAAAGGTATACACCTGAGTGCGAGGCTGCCAATAGTATGTGAGGAAGAGGTAAAGGGCAAGGCTTTAAATAGCCTACCTATGTTATGAATAGCTTGCTCATCATTGAGGTTATGAATAATAGACCTGGAGCATATAAATAATATAGCTTTGAAAAAGGTATGTGTACAGATATGAAGAAATGCTAGGTAAGGTTGGTTAATGCCAATTGTAACTATTATGAGTCCTAGTTGACTCGAGGTGAAAAATGCCACAATTTTTTAAATGTCATTTTGTGTTAGAGCGCAGATTGCTGTAAATGGTGTAGTAACAGCTCCTAAGCATAATGTTTCAATGGTATTTTATTATTATTATTATTATACTTTAAGTTTAAGGGTACATGTGCACAATGTGCAGTTTTGTTACATATGTATACATGTGCCATGTTGGTGTGCTGCACCCATTAACTCGTCATTTAGCATTAGGTATATCTCCTAATGCTATCTCTTCCCCCTCCCCCCACCCCACAACAGTCCCCGGAGTGTGATGTTCCCCTTCCTGTGTCCATGTGCTCTCATTGTTCAATTCCCACCTATGAGTGAGAACATGTGGTGTTTGGTTTTTTGTCCTTGCGACAGTTTGCTGAGAAATATGGTTTCCAGTTTCATCCATGTCCCTACAAAGGACATGAACTTTTCATTTTTTATGGCTGCATAGTGTTCCATGGTGTATATGTGCCACATTTTCTTAATCCAGTCTATCATTGTTGGACATTTGGGTTGGTTCCAAGTCTTTGCTATTGTGAATAGTGCCGCAATAAACATACGTGTGCATGTGTCTTTATAGCAGCATGATTTATAGTCCTTTGGGTATATACCCAGTAATGGGATGGCTGGGTCAAATGGTATTTCTAGTTCTAGATCCCTGAGGAATCACCACACTGACTTCCACAAGGGTTGAACTAGTTTACAGTCCCACCAACAGTGTAAAAGTGTTCCTATTTCTCCACATCCTCTCCAGCACCTGTTGTTTCCTGACTTTTTAATGATTGCCATTCTAACTGGAGTGAGATGGTATCTCATTGTGGTTTTGATTTGCATTTCTCTGATGGCCAGTGATGATGAGCATTTTTTCATGCGTTTTTTGGCTGCATAAATGTCTTCTTTTGAGAAGTGTCTGTTCATGTCCTTCGCCCACATTTTGATGGGGTTGTTTGTTTTTTTCTTGTAAATTTGTTTGAGTTCATTGTAGATTCTGGATATTAGCCCTTAGTCAGATGAGTAAGTTGCAAAAATTCTTTCCGATTTTGTAGGTTGCCTGTTCACTCTTATGGTAGTTTCTTTTGCTGTGCAGAAGCTCTTTAGTTTAATTAGATCCCATTTGTCAATTTTGGCTTTTGTTGCCATTGCTTTTGGTGTTTTAGACATGAAGTTCTTGCCCATGCCTATGTCCTGAATGGTATTGCCTAGGATTTCTTCTAGGGTTTTTATGGTTTTAGGTCTAACGTTTAAGTCTTTAATCCATCTTGAATTAATTTTTGTGTAAGGTGTAAGGAAGGGATCCAGTTTCAGCTTTCTACATATGGCTAGCCAGTTTTCCCAGCACCATTTATTAAATAGGGAATCCTTTCCCCATTACTTGTTTTTGTCAGGTTTCTCAAAGATCAGATGGTTGTAGATATGCGGCATTATTTCTGAGGGCTCCGTTCTGTTCCATTGATCTATATCTCTGTTTTGGTACGAGTACCATGCTGTTTTGGTTACTGTAGCCTTGTAGTATAGTTTGAAGTCAGGTAGCGTGATGCCTCCAGCTTTGTTCTTTTGGCTTAGGATTGACTTGGTGATGTGGGCTCTTTTTTGGTTCCATATGAACTTTAAAGTAGTTTTTTCCAATTCTGTGAAGAAAGTCATTGGTAGCTTGATGGGGATGGTGTTGAATCTATAAATTACCTTGGGCAGTATGGCCATTTTCACGATATTGATTCTTCCTACCCATGGGCATGGAATGTTCTTCCATTTGTTTGTATCCTCTTTTATTTCCTTGAGCAGTGGTTTGTAGTTCCCCTTGAAGAGGTCCTTCACATCCCTTGTAAGTTGGATTTCTAGGTATTTTATTCTCTTTGAAGCAATTGTGAATGGGACTTCACTCATGATTTGTCTCTCTGTTTGTCTGTTATTGGTGTATAAGAATGCTTGTGATTTTTGTACATTGATTTTGTATCCTGAGACTTTGCTGAAGTTGCTTATCAGCTTAAGGAGATTTTGGGCTGAGATGATGGGGTTTTCTAGATATACAATCATGTCATCTGCAAACAGGGACAATTTGACTTCCTCTTTTCCTAATTGAATACCCTTTATTTCCTTCTCCTGCCTCATTGCCCTGGCCAGAACTTCCAACACTATGTTGAATGGAAGTGGTGAGAGAGGGCATCCCTGTCTTGTGCCAGTTTTCAAAGGGAATGCTTCCAGTTTTTGCCCATTCAGTATGATATTGGCTGTGGGTTTGTCATAGATAGCTTTTATTATTTTGAGATATGTCCCATCAATACCTAATTTATTGAGAGTTTTTAGCATGAAGTGTTGTTGAATTTTGTCAAAGGCCTTTTCTGCATCTATTGAGATAATCATGTTATTATCTGTTAGAAAATAAAATTGGATCGGTAGGAAAACGCCTGCTACAACTATTGTGCTAGAGTAGAGTAAGGCTGAGATGGGTTTTGGGGCTTCTATAGCTGACAGGAGTTAGGGGTGGAGACCAAATTGAGCTGATCTGCTAGCTGCTGCTACTAGAAAACCAATTAGTGGGAAAGTACTGGAGCTAGGGTTGAGGATAAATATTTGCTGAAATTCTCATATATTGGACAAGAGAAATAGTGCTATTGCTAGGATAAAGCCGATGTCTCTGATGCAATCATGTCAGATTGCTTGAAGGGTTGCTGTGTTGGTGTCTGTTCTGCCATACCATCAGCCAATTGGCAGGAAGGACCTAGTTAGGTTTTGAAGTTAAGGTAAAGGTTGAAGAAAGACAGAGAGAGAGTTGGTAGCTCTACAGCAACACAGGTTTATTGCCAGCGCTACGTGTGGAGGTGGGGGACCAGCTTAATGCCAGAACGCACTGCTGCTTACAGGCTGGGGTAATTTATAGGTTTGGGGTTGGTGGTCTTTGCGGTATGGCTTGCTGTCTGGGAGGATGTTCATAAGGATATTCCTTCAGTTGTGCCTTTGCCCGGCAGGGTATGATAAGAATGTTCCTGTGCCTTGTGGGGTTAGGCAGGATGGTTCTCATGGCCCAAACCTCTGTGGAATGTTTCACTCTGATTAGGGTCTGCAAAGTGGTGCTTACAAAATGGTGCAGCTTGGACCAACAATACCTATGCCTTTCCATTTGACAAAGAGTTGGAATAGGTTGTTGGCAGTGACTAGAAATAGTATAGTAATGAGAAAAAATGAGTAGATATTTGAAGAATTGATTTATGTTGGGGCCTGAGTGTATATATATACAATATTGAGAATTCTATAATACATCATGTGACAAATAGTGCTACTGGAATGAATATTGTAAAGAAGTAATCTAGTTTAAACTGAGTGAAAGCTTTAGGGTTTGAACTGTCATTCAGTGTCAGTTTGAAACAATAGTTTATTGGCCTGTATAGATGAATCTGGTGGTGGGGATGAGGCTGGTAATAAAGGTACATGCAATGGATGATTTTACATCATTGGGGTACAAACTGCCTTTATAAATGCTAGGTGAGGTAATAATAATTGGAAAAGTTAGTAGGTCTAGTGAGTCAGTGTAAAGAAAGAAAATATATTTATTACTTTTATTTGGAGTTGCACAAATGTTTTGGGTTCCTAAGACCAACAGATAAGTCTTATCCTTTAAAAATTAAGAAAGCCTTATTGTTAAATATGGGGGCATGAATTAGCAGTCCTTTCATACTTTCTTGGTAGGTAAGAAGTTATAGACTTCTATTATTAGATCCATAGTCGAATGTTTTAATTAAACTACAGCTACATTATATAAACCCCAAAATTACCTTGGGGTTTAGTGATAATAGGAGAAGGGGTAGAAAATGTTTACATATTAGGGTATTTTCTCATGTGGGGGGATGATTTAATATTGTAAGCATGATATGTGAATACTCTTCATTGTGTAATAATTAATATATACAGAGAATAAAGGGCTGTGAGTAATATATTACATCTATAAACATAATGGTAAGGTTAGATCAAGAGAATGAGGCTACAGTTATGAAAATTTCTCCTACTAGATTCATGATGGGGGTAGGGCAAAGTGAGCTAAATTGGAGGTTGTTGAGGTTTGAGGTTGGGCGAAGTTGGAGAGTCATCATGTGGCTATTTTCATCATGTGGTGGGAAGAGTGTTTGAAGGCCCTGGGCTAGCAGTATGGTTTGGCTATGGACTCGTTCATACTTTGAGTTTGCAACGCAGAATAATATGGATGAGGTGAGTCAATGGGCAATTATTAGGGTCATTACACCTACAAAACTTCAAGAGGTTTGGATGAGGATGGCTATTGTAACAAGTGCTATGAGGCTTTTAGAGGAGTAAGCAATGAGTGACTTTAGATCAGTTTGGTGCAGGCAGATGAAGCTTGTTATAATTATTCCTCATACGGATAGTATGAAGAAGGGGTATGACATAAATTCTGTTAGGGGTTTAAGGATTAAGTTTACTTGCATTATTCCATAGCCACCTAATTTTAGGAGTACTGCTGGGAGGACTATTGACCCAGCAATGGGGGCCTGTACGTGGGCTTTTGGCAGTCATAGATGGAGTCCATAGAGGGATATTTTTACTATAAATGCTGTGAAGTATCATAGTCATAAAAGACTATTGGATTAGGAAGTTATTATTTCTTGAGCACTATATGATGTAATTAGTATATTTAGGGAGCCTAGGGAAGTTAGGGTATAAATGAGTACTATGGGTAAGGATAGAGAACCAACCAGCATATACCATAAAATGCGTAGTCCTGCATTAAGGCATTCTGTTTGATTGCCTTGGCAGGTAATAATAACTAGGGTGGGGACTAGTGTGGCTTCAAAAAGGATATAAAATATGATAATTTTGTGGCAGTAAATGTTATAAATTATAATATTTGTAGGGAAATTAGTATTGAGATGTAAAGTTTTTTTTTTTTTAATGGGAGTGATTCTTTGGAGAGGTGATATTGGCTCGCTATGGTTATGAGAAGCAATAATCAATCTGTTAAGATTAGAAGGGGTGATGATAGTGAGTTGGAAAAAAAGTTAGTGAAAAGTTAGATGTATCATCATTAAATTGGTTGAAGAAGCTAACAAGCTATCCTAAGTGCGTCTATGTATTTAACACCGTGTAGCTTCTCAGCCAACCACTTAAAATCATTCAAGGCTTCTATTGGTCAACAGGGCCAGCAGTTGGGAAGACAAACTGGATGCAAAACAGATAGTAGCTGGGGCTCTTGTCTGTATCTGCCACCATATGTGAACATTATGGCTTTCAGAGAATAATTACTACAGCTTCGCTTTTATCCTCCAAATTTCATACAAGATCCCTTTTAGAATATTTCTAATTTGGAATCCTGGAGGGATAGAGGGTCTGGGAAATCCAGTTTCCATCTTAACCAAGTGACATTGACACAATCCAAGAAATAGAGCATGCGTTCAGCTTAAAAAACAGTTTAGGCTGCCCTGAAAATCATTTATAATATCACTTAAATATAAACATTTTCCAACTTGCTCTTCCTTAGCTTGCTGAGAAGAACAATTGCATAACTGTACCACAATAATTATGCCAACAAGATTATATTTCTCTCAAGGCTCTTCATCCAATAGAGTTGTAACTTGTATTTCCATAATTAAATCAAATAAATTAAAGTTTATAATTGAGGTTTCCAAAGCAGAAATTTAAGTATAAAACTCATGTTTAGTATCCTCGGAATGTAACTTTTAACTGTGAGGTTTTTTTGTGACCATAAAATTGGTAAACATTGTTTGCCATCAGAAATTGTATTTTTTTTCACTTAAGTATGAAATATTTAGTATGGAAATTTGCTCACTTAATCTGTATATTAGCTCATCATCCTAGTATAGGTTCTCATCGGGGGCTATTTTGCCTTACTCTTTCACATGGTTGCATTAAAAAATCATAATAAAATTGCCTCTGACAGAGCAGAATCAAACCCAAGGCAAAGTTTGATTTTGTTCCACAGTGGTTTCACTTAAAATTCATCACCACAGACTTCACAGAAACTTGATACTGCTTAGAAATCTAACATGTCCCCCCGTATAACCACTTTTCACTCTTGAGACTAATTTACACTTTTAACCTTTTTTCTTAATATTTAACTCCTGTAAGTCTTCTTTCTCAGCCACGGGTCTCATGTCAAGATTGTCTGAGAAAATAAAAGTATTCAAGGAGGAGCTCAAATTCTTACCCCCAAATCTCAAAGCCATCCTGTGCCTGAACTATGATCTTAGTCTTTTCTCTTGTTAAATGGAAGAATTATCCTGATTCCTCTTGAAGTTCAAATATTCTACTTGCCCTCTAGACCCCAAAACTCTATTAACTGCCTGTTTTATATTTATTTATCTACTTCTTAAAATTTAACAAGAACTTAATGGAACAAATGACTCTTCTACCTAGGTTTATTAATCTGCCAGTGCTCCTTGTTCTAAAATTAACACCACTGTCTTATCAGCTGTTTGAGCCAAAAACTCAGTAGTCATGCTTGTATTCTCCCTGTATTCATCCAGCCCACCAGTAAATTCTGGTTACAGCTCCAAAATGCATCTCAAGTCCACTAATTTTTTTTCACACCAATTGCTGCTACTCTCACCATGCCCCAATCATCTCTTATCTCAATTATTGCAATAATCGATTTGCTTCATTTCATTTTGCCTGGGTATTCCTCATGGCTCAAATCCTGCTAATTTACTTGCTCAATCACTAGAGCTGTGGGAACATATAGAGTTTTCAAAGATACTCTTAAGAACCATGATTTGTGGTGTGGAATGATGTAACAGTGTTTTTAAGACGCATCACCTCAGGGTCCCGTCAAACCCTTTTGGTAATAGTGCCCCCAAAAAACTTATTTGTGTTAGGCTATTTGTGTTACTACAAAGGAATACCTCAGACTGAGTAATTTATAAAAGAAAAAAGAGATTTAATTTGATTATGATTTTGCAGGATGTACAAGAAGCATGGTACTGGCATCTGCTTCTGGTGAAGCCTGAGGAAGCTTACAATCATGGCAGAAGGTGAATGAAAGCAGGCACATCACCTGATCAGAGTGGGAGCAAGAGGACGGGGGAGGTTTCACACACTTTTAAACAACCAGCTCTCCTGAGAACTCATTCACTATGGCAAGGACAGCTCTAAGCCATTTGTGAGGGATCTGCCTTAAGACAAAAACATCTCCCACCGGGTCCCACCTCCAACATTGGGGGTTATATTTCATCATGAGATTTAAAGGGGACAAACATCCAAACTGTATCACTCTTACTTTTAGATGTCTTCATAACCAGTGTTGGCTACAAAATCTGTGATGAAGTGTAGCTGCAAACTTAATGGGACACAGTCAAGCATCTATACTTTTAAACAGTCGTGTGGAAAAGAAAGTCACAAGCTTATTATCCCATCACCTTAGACTGAGAGAAAACTCTCTCAAGAACACTCTCACCAAACTCTATAGTGGTGATCACAGCACAAGAGTAGGTTTTGTAGTTGAATAAACATGTATCTGGTGAATGTTATATCACTCACTTGTCTTGCAAGCACCGCCCATAAGTACGAGTGGTTCCCTAGGAGAACCTTCCACTTGATACAGTAGAAGAAATCATACTTATCTCCTTTCATTACTTCTCTTAGAATATTTAAGGTATTTTGTTCTGGCATCATTCCATATGACTACTGGTCATTAGCAATTGTGTGAACGAAAATGTGTTAATCTGAAATTATAAATCCTATTTCTACACATTAGCTTCAATATGGGAAGAACTGAAGTCCTTCTAAACAGTCTGTTACATGTTACACTTACCAATGTTCTGATTGTATGCTGTTGTTCATAAACATTTTAAGTGCCATAAAAGCAGGAACTATATCTGTGGTGCTTAGTATTATATCTGTCATTTATTAAATCAGCAGCAGACAAAGACATTTTCTAAATCCGTAATTGTTAAATGGATGAAAGAATAAATGGATGATGAATGAATTACATAACTTATTATACTAGTAAAATTTGAGTTAGTGAATGACTTAACTCCTCTTGTCTATTGGATTACCAATTCTTCCTTCTAGAAATATAAGTATTGTAATGTGTTGATGCTGATGTCTGCACTACACATCTAGTAGGCAGTAATAGGAAGGTATGGTTTGAATTACAGACTTGGAAATTATCAGCATATGAAAGATATTCGAATCTGTTATATATCCAGGGAAAGAATGGAAAATAATGACTTGCCTCAAATAGAAATCTGGGTGTTACACTGGCAGCAATTAATATTTATTGAGCAACTACTTTATGGCATGCATTGTGCCAACTGATTTTCATGAATGACCTAATTTATTCTCAGTTTTACAAGTGAAAAACTAAAGATTAAGAGCTTAAATGTCACCTTCAAGGTGATTATTTCTAATTGTAGAAGGCAAGATATAGAACATAGGGAGCTTCTATTTATAAATACTCTGCTGCCTTTTTCAAAAAGAATTGTGCCATGAAGAATAAGAGTCCAATAAATAGGAGGAAATTATTACAATTTTATATGGTATTTGTATTATGCCATTCTCACATCACTCTAAAGAAATACCTGAGACTGGGTAATTAAAGAAAAGAGGTTTAATTGGCTGTCGATTCTGCAGACTATACAGAAAGCAGTGTGCTGGCATCTGCTTGAATTCTAGGTAGGCCTCAGGAAGCTTACAATCATGGTGGATGAAGAAGGGGGAACAGGCCCATCACATGGCAAAAGCAGGAGCAAGTGAAAGAGTATGGGGAGTAGGAGATGCCACATACTTTTAAATTACCGGATCTCACTAGAACTCACTATCATGAAGACAGTTACCAAGCCATGAGGGATCTACCCACATGATCAAAGCACCTCCCACCAGGCCCCACCTCTAGCATTGGAGAGTATAATACAATATGAAATTGGGAAGGGACAAATATTCAAACTCTATCAGTGTTCAAGGCATTGTCTCTTTCCACATTTAGAAAATTATTTTCAATTACTTTTGTTAGGTTTCCCTTTTCCTCTCCAATTGAAAGGTGGCTCTGAAAATTATGCAGTGGCTTGGGCCTTGTTGTGTTTATTTATTTTTGCCAAGTCTTATCGCTGGAGTTTAGGCTTAGCTCCATAACTTCGTGATAGTTGTTAGCTATTTATATTCAGATTTATGAATTCTGATAATAACTGACTCCTAAGTAATCCCTCAAATAGAAACCTCAGAGCTAACCATTTTAAGAATTATTAAGCAGACTTATTAATCTTCTAAAGTATATGTATAGAATCCCTCAAGCATTTAAATTCTAGAAAATGTCCTCTTCATAACACCTACTTGACTGCAGCTGTTTCTCACATTGCTAATGGAGCAAAGTCTACAACCGCACACCGGTTCACAGAATTGGGCAAGTTGTGCCAATCAGTCTTTTCCTAGAAATGTTAGAAAACAGAACTAGAAAGTAAGACCTGTACTTCTGATGGTAGTTGAAATTCTAACATTTAAAAATAAGAGTCCATCAATATACAGGCCCAGCCAGGTGAAACACAAAGGAAAAGGTCAATTTTTGAAAAGATAATACATTCATGTTCTCACTCATAGATGGGAATTGAACAATGAGAACACATGGACACAGGAAGGGGAACATCACACTCTGGGGACTGTTGTGGGGTGGGGGGAGGGGGAAGGGATAGCATTAGGAGATATACCTAATGCTAAATAACGAGTTAATGGGTGCAGCACACCAGCATGGCACATGTATACATATGTAACAAAACTGCACATTGTGCACATGTACCCTAAAACTTAAAGTATAATAATAATTAAAAAAAAACAAACAAAAAAACAACAACAAAAAAAGAAAAGATAATACATTCAATTAGCATTCTTACAAAGGTAAGCAGAGACCAGAGGGAACAAGAGACCTGTTGACATAAGAATCCCTAATTCCAACTGGTTGTTGAGACCTAGTAGGATTTCTGTGGTTGGGTTCTGTGAGATATTCCAGTATGTTACAACAAATTCCTGTTTAAACCTAGGCTAGCCCAGCTTACTTTCTGTTACTTTTATTCAGAAGAGTGCTAACTATTACATGTTCCTTAGATACTCCCTGGGTTGCGTTTCTAGAGCCAGACTCTGCAGTTTCTTTGGTTACTGGGCACAATTTCAGCCTAATGTCAGGATAAAACATATTTTCTTTCTTTGCTTGCTCTATGTTTTACCCAAAAAATTATTTTTTTTATACTGGAGTCTATTGCAGTATCTATCAAAGCCTGCTATATTGTAGTCACTTATGTGTGTTTATCTCCTGCAACACTTTTTGTCCCTTTCCTGGAGGTCAAGACAATATTTTATGCATCATTCTATCACCGCTATTACCTAGAGTAGTTCTTGGCATACTGATGGGTGCAAAATAAAATATATAGTAAATTATGTTGTATGATTTGAATATTTCACTTAAATTATAAATACATTAAAGGGTGAAAGTGTTGGTATTACTTCATTTAATCCAATAAAATTTGTAATGTGTTCAATGAACAGTATAATATTAGTTCCCAGAAAATGATCTAATTTATCCTGATCAGGTCATTACTAAATAGTTTAAGAAGCTGTATATTAATGTAACTGCAATTTATGATTTTAAAAATAAATGCCAGGCTACATTCCAAGTATTATTGTAGGAAAGCGATTCATGCATGTCATGCTTTGCAATAACTTTCTTCAATTATTAAATGACTTTGTTTTACAGTTTATCACGTGACCAGGCAGTTCATAAACTTCTCAGTTACAGGAAAATTACTATATATTAATTCAAAATATGTTTACAATGTATGTATCATTAAAATGCATTTTAAATTATGTTTCACCAATTTGGAGCAGTAATTGAGTTATATTCATCTGACAGAATATTATGGGTTTTTTTTGTTTTGTTTTTCTTCAGTTTGTCAGCCCTTGGATTATGAGTGTTAGCACAGTTTTGACAGCAAGATATTTCATCAGAATAAGTAAGGGAAATACTCAACACAATCTAAGATATCTAACAATTTTGGCCAAGGAAGAACTGAGGAGTTGGCATTAAGATGGACATGGATTTACAAAATATCAGCAAAACAATTAAAAGAGAAAATGTCAAGTAAAAAGCAAAAAAGAATTACAATTGTGTTAGGGTCACCAAAAAGTAATTCTAACACTTCACCATCAAGTAAGTAAATAGTTTACAAATACAAGAAAAAAATAGAGAACAAGGCAAGACAGATGATCAAAACACAGGGAAATGATCAGATATCAGGTTATTTCATTAACATGGTAGACAACTAATTTATTTTTTCTCATTTGCTCTCCAAATCTCATCTAAGAGAGAGCCAAAAGAGCAAATATAAATGAAACAATATAACACAAAACAAAAAATATGGACTATGTCCGTTATAAAAAGAAGAACTTGAGAAAAGAGTAATCACCATATAGGATGTTTTAGTACCTTATAAAGATGAAAAACTATGGGTAACATATATTTGTCTGTTGTACTTATTTACCTTGATTACCTTCCATAGTCTACTCTATTGACAGGAAAAAACCCACAAGAATAACACTATCATATCAAACTCAATTCAGTGAGACACAAGGCTGATCTTTTTACTTTGTCAGCTAACTATGCTGCTGAGCTGTCTCTTTGCTCCTGTCCCCTTTCCTTCCCTTTTAGCATTTCCACATCAACAAACTTAAGAAGAGGGACTAGATGATACTCCATTAAAAAAAAGTTTGTTCAAGAACACACACTTAAATAAAGAGAAAATCGTCAGTTCATACTTCTAAAATGAGAAATTGAATTCTGATTATTTGTCTAGATTTTGGCCAGTCATCTTACTTTGTCCTCTAATAACTTGTTTACCTGGCTACTTTTTTCTTGTATATTTTGACATTAATTGCTGAGCCATTGGCATTTGTCTTTTTCCTTGTTTCTTAAACTGTTATTTGAAACTGTATATATCATATCAAGCAAAATCCACTCTATCATCAGCATATTGCCCTCATGTAAAAGAGAGAGAGAAAAAAACAGAAATATATCTCTATTTTTTAAGTTTATTGTCATTTGAAGGATTCTGACACAACAGGTTAGAGCTGACATTGGAGACGGCAATTTGAAATAGTTAAGAATTGCACAATTGCAAAAATATGGAACCAGCCCAGATGCCCATCAATCAATGAGTGGATAAAGAAACTGGTAGATATATAAGATGGAATAGTACTCAGACATAAAAAGGAATTAATTAATGGCATTCACAGCAACCTGGATGGGATTGGAGACTCTTATTCTAAGTGAAGTGACTCAGGAGTGGAAAACCTAACATCCTATGTTCTCATTCATATGTGGGAGCTAAGCTATAGGATGCAAAGGCATAAAAATGATACAATGGACTTTAGGGACTCGAGGAGAAAGGGTGGAAAGGGGGTGAGGAATAAAAGACTACAAAATAGATTCAGTGTATACAGCTCAGTGGATGGGTGAACCAAAATCTCACAAGTCAACACTAAAGAACTTACTTGTATAGCCAAATACCACCTGTTCCCCAAAAACCTATGAAAAAAAAATTTAAACGAAATAGATAAGCATTGTCAGCATGCTACTTCATGCATTTTATGGTTAACTCTTCAGCTGTTAACAGAGATAGATACATTACCTAAGACAGAAGTTTTTCTCATTACTATAAACAACAAGAATAGCAGTAATATTTTCTGGAAAGCAAAATGGGATGTGGTGAACAGTAAGATTTTACATTTCATGTTATATTCATCAGACCAATTTGATTTGTGTCATATGCATGTAGGACAGCCACATGTACTCAGGTTTTTTTCTTTTCTTTTCTCTTCTTTCTTTCTTTTTTTTTTTTTTTCTGAGATGGAGTTTCGCTCTTGTCCAGGCTGGAGTGCAGTGGCGCAATATCGGCTCACTGCAACCTCCGCCTCCTGGGTTCAAGCGATTCTCCTGCCTCAGCCTCCCAAGTAGCTGGGATTACAGGCACTCACTACCACACCCAGCTAATTTTTGTATTTTTAGTAGAGAAGGGGTTTTGCCATGTTGGCCAGGCTTGTCTCAAACTCCTTACTGCATGTGATCCACCCATCTTGGCCTCCCAAAGTGCTGGGATTACAGGCATGAGCCACCATGCCTGGCCTCAGATTTTGTTTTTAAAGAAAGAATCATTAGCCAGACATTAATAGCATCAGCAGGCTGACAAGGCATATAATTGAGGCAAAAATGTCTGGAGAAAAGTAAAGACAAAAAATCAGAACAAATGAAATTCTAGGACTCAGAAGGACATTATTAGTAGATATAATTTTCCTTTAGAAATTTCAGAGACTTTAACCTCATCATTATTGAGATGGAAGCAATACAAGAATGGGTGACTATAACTGGTGAGTGGAAGCAAAATCTGAAGGACTAGTTTTATGGGTCAAAAAGAAGTAAAAATTTCTGGCAGGTAGATATGAACATTCTCATTATATTTTATGCTTTTACAAAAACTATAAGAATATTTTTTTCAGTCCCATATGCTGTATGTTTATATCTGAAATCAGAAAAACACGCTTCCTAAAATTGGGCCTCTACCACTTATTGTCTGTGTGAAATTTGAAATGTTTTTTTTGTTTAGTGTTAGTTTTAGCATTGGATAAATGAGAGTAAGGACAGCATCTAGTTTACAGTAGGCAAATTAAATAATATGTTTTATGTTTATCACAAAGATTCCAGAAAAAATCTTATTCTAAAACAAGAAATAGAAATTCATTTAAATATCACCTTGATCAGAGATATTGCAGTGTAAAATACAATATGTAGAAAAACATCAAACTCCTGGTAAAACGTTTTGTGATACAAATTCCAATACATCTTTACTATCCTCTATAAAGTATTAATTTAGAAAAATGCTGGAGAAGCAGTGAACTAATGCATTCTTCATTAGGCAATTTCACATACACCAGCTGATTTGCAGCACACAAAAAAATGTGCTATTTTTGTAATAAGGAAAATGAAATCAGAGCAGTATTATCCTACAGTTAATAATTACAGAGTCATGAACTGAAGCCAATTTTAGTTTTAATCCTAAACTCAAAATTCCATAATACCTGTTATAACAACTATAATACCATGCTGTCTGTCAACATGGAATAGCAAATGGGGAAAGAAAAGTAACTTTCTTGATCCTCGTGTTCATATTTAGCTATAAATCCACTTCTACATCAAGTTCCCTCAATTTTATAGGAAATGACCTCCACATTAACAGAACGCATATTTTGATACCCTCTGGTTCTTTGAGATTTGTTGACAGTTTGAAAGCTGGTCTCTTTGGTGTGCCTTACTGATTATCCAAGGCAACCTGTTCCCTCTGGTGCACATCAGCAATGAATATAGATGTGATGATAATATTGCTACAAGTAGTGTCAAGAACACATTACACACCTGTCTGTTGTAATGCATACACACACATAGAGTTCCTCAGACAAATGTTTCTGTGATATATTTGGAAAAACATTTAGATATATGACAAAGCTATCCCAATGTGAAGTAAGACGGGGTTAATCATGAATGTATGAAGGTGTATAAATAGGAATTGTTTGAAAAGACAGATATCTGTTGTAGCGAAAAGATGCAGAGTTTCGATGCTATAGTAATTATTTTCTGTACATTAAAAAACAAGAGATCATGTTTGATGGTAGTTAATTAAGACCAATTTAATAAAATAATAATACCATTGCTTTGTTTCAAATACCTCACCAAATTATTTCATATACTTCTCCCCCTCCTAGAATCTCATAGACATACAGTAACATTTCAAATTTTAAACTATACTTATTTATTCTTCAGTGATTGAATTATAGGTATTTTTGACAAACGAGTGATTTCAGATCAAGTTTTAAACACTTTATTTTTCATCATCTAAATACATGGATAGTTTATAGTTTTTAGTAAAATATAATAAATCTTTTAATTACAATTTTATTTCTGAAAAATATGTATTAAAAAATAGCTATGATCTAAAACGACTTTGCTAGAATGCCACCAAAGGAATTTAGACAATAGACAAACATAATGCAATTTACAACATTTTAACATGATTTTACGCTACTTAAATTTCTAGTGATGGGGCCAAAGAACAGATGTGTAGCTGTGTTAAAACCTACTTAGTTTTCAAAAACATGCTAGGGCCAGTTTTCAAGGGAAATGCTGCCAGCTTTTGCCAGTTCAGTATAGTGTTGGCTGCGGGTTTGTCATAGATGGCTCTTATTATTTTGAGGTATATTCCTTCATTACCTAGTTTATTAAGAGTTTTTAACATGATGGGGTATGGAATTTTATTGAAAGCCTTTTCTGCATCTATTGAGATAATTATGTGGTTTTTGTTTTTAGTTCTGTTTATGTAATGAATCACATTTATTGATTTGTGTATATTGAACTAACCTTGCATCCTGAGAATAAAGCCTGCTTGATCATGGTGGATTCTCTTTTTCATGATCTGCTAGATTCTCTTTGCAAGTATTAATATCCTGTTGAGAATTTTTTAATCAGTGTTCATCAAGAATATTGGCTTGAAGTTTTCTTTTCTTTGTTGTGTTTCTGCCAGGTTTTGGTAACAAGATAATGCTGGCCTCATAGAGTGAGCTGGGGAGGACTCCCTCCTTCTCAATATTTGGAATAGTTTCTTGTCGAATTTAGCTGTGAATCCATCAAGTCCTGGTTTGTTTTTTTTTTTTTTTTTTTTTTTGTAGGCTATTTATTACTGATTCAGTTTTGGAGCTCAGTATTTGTCTGTTCAGCAAATTAATTTCTTCCTGGTTCAGTCTTGGGAGGGTGTATGCCTCCAGAAATTTGTTGATCTTTTCTAGGTTTCTAGTTTGTGTTCACAGTAGTTTTTGATGGTTATTTTTATTTCTGTGGGACCAATAATAACATTCTCTTAATCATTTCTAATTATGTTGATAAGCTTCTTTAAAAGTGGCACAAGGAAAGGACATCCTCTCTCATGACTCCTCCTATTCAATGTAGTATTGGAAATCCTAGCCAGAGCAATCAAGCAAAATAGAGAAATAAAGAGCATCACATAAGAAGAGAGGAAGTCACACTATCTCTGTTTGCAGATGACATGATTCTACACCTAGAAAACCCATGGTTGCATCGCAACAGCTCCTTAAGCTGATAAACAACTTCAGCAAAGTTTCAGGATACAAAATCAATGAAAAACAATTATGAGCATTTTTATATATCAACAACAGCCAAGCCAGGATCCAAATCGGAAAGGCAATCCTAGTGACAATTGCCACAAAAAGGATGAAATACCTAGGAATACAGCTAACCAGGAAAGTGAAAGATGTCTACAAGGAAAACTACAAAACACTGATTATAAAAAAATCAAAAAAGACACAAACAAATGGAAAAACATCCCATGCTCATGAATAGGAAAGAAGAATCAATATTATTAAAATGGCCATGCTACCCAAAGAAATTTACATATTTAATGCTATTCCTATCACATCACCAATGACATTCTTCATAGAACTAGAAAAAGCTATCTTAAAATTCATATGAAACCAAAAAAGTGCCCAAATAGCCAAAGCAATCCTAAGCAAAACAAACAAATCTGGAGGCATCACATTACATGACTTCAAACTATACTACAGGGCTACAATAACCAAAACAACGTGGTACTGGTAAAAACAGTCACATAGACCAACAGAACAGAATAGAGAGCCCAGAAATAAGGCCACACACTTATGATCATCTGAGCTTCAACAGAGCTGAAAAAAACAAGCAATGAAGAAAAGACTCCTTATTCAATAAATGGTGCTGGGATATCTTGGCTACCCACATGCAGAAGATTGAAGCTGGAATTCTTCCTTAGACCATATGCAAAAATAAACTCAAGATAGATAAAAACCTTAAACATACAATCCAAAAGTATAAAATCCCTGGAAGACAACCTAAGCAATACCATTCTGGACATAGGGACGGGAGATTTCATAACAAATACACCAAAAGCAATTGGAGCAAAAGCAAAAAGTGACAATTGGGATCTAAGTAAACAAGTGATTCTGTACAGCAAAAGAAACCATCAACAGAATAAACAGACAACCTACAGAATGGGAGAAAACTTTTGCAAACTATGCATCTGACAAAGTTCTAATATCCAGCATCTATAAAGAACTTAAAGAACTTTACAAGAAAAAAAGCAACCCCATTAAAAAGTGGGCAAAGGATAAGAACAGACACTTTCCAAAGGAAGACATACATGCAACCAACAAGCATATTGAAAAAGCTCAATATTACTGATCCTCAGAGAAATGCAAATTGGCCAGGCGCGGTGACTCATGCCTATAATCCCAGCACTTTGGGAAGCCAAGGCAGGTGGATCACGAGGTCAGGAGTTCAAGACCAGCCTGACCAACATGGTGAAACTCCATCTCTACTAAAAATACAAAAATTAGCTGGGAGTGGTGGCACACACCTGTAATCCCAAAAGTTTTGGACCCTTGGCTAAAGGGATTATTTGTCATTAAGAAACACTTGGCAGCCAGGCGCAATGGCTCATGCCTGTAATCCCTGCAGTTTGGGAGGCCGAGGCAGGTGGATCACCTGAGGTCAGGAGTTTGAGATCAGCCTGGCCAACATGATGAAACCCTGTCTCTACTAAAAATCCAAAAAAAAAAAAAAAAAGCTGGGAGTGGGAGCGCGTGCCTGTAATCCCAGCTACTCAGGAGGCTAAGGAAGGAGAATCGCTTGAACCCAGGAGGCAGAGGTTGCAGTGAGCTGAGATCACGCCACTGCATTCCAGCCTGGGTGACAGAGCGAACCCCATCTCAAAAAAGAAATGCAAATCAAAACCACAAAGATAAACATTTCATAGCAGTCAGAATAGCTATTATTAAAAAGTGAAAAAGTAACAGATAATGGTGATGTTGCAGAGAAAAGGAAAGAGTTACATGCTGTTGGTGGGAGTGTAAATTAGTTCAACCATTGTGGAATGCAGTATGGTGATTCCTCAAAGAGCTGAGAGTGGAAGTATCATTTGATCTGGCATTCCCATTACTAGTTACGTACCCAAATAAATATTTGTTCTGAATATATGCATGCATATGTTCATTGCAGTACTATTCACAATAGCAAAGACATGGAATCAACCTAAATGTCCATTGATGACAGATTGGATAAAGAAAATGTAGTATATATACACCATGAAATACTATGCAGCCATAAAAACAAACGAGATCATGTCTTTTGTGAAAAAAATGGATGGAGCCGGAGGCCATTATTATTAGCAAACTAACACAGGAACAGAAAAGCAAATACTGCATATTCTCAGTTATAATTGGGAGCTAAATGATGAGACCTTATGAACACAAAGGAGAAAACAACAGACACTGGGGTCTACTTGAGGGTGGAAGGTGGGAGAAGGGAAAGTAGCAGAAAAGATAACTACTGAGTTCTGGGCTTAATACCTGGGTGATGAAATAATCTGTAAAACAAACCCCCATGACACGAGTTAATCTATGTAACAAACGTTCGCTTGTACCCCTGAACCTAAAATAAAAGTTAAAAAAAATTCTAAACAACAAGTCTATGTATTTCATGAATAAGCTACATTTTGATACCAATATAATATTAATTTAGAAAAACAGTATTACTTACATCTATGTTCTGCATAATCTGATTTCTATTTTTATATCTAAATTAGATAATGTTTGTGCCTATCCCTTGATGTAAAGAATTAACAGTAATTTTTTAAAAATTACCAAGAAAATATAGTCATGCTAAAAGAAAATACTAACCTAGATATTTCTTAGATCAATATACGGAAAAAAGCAAAATATAAAGCAAAAAAGAATATTCCAAAATATAACTACTAAAGACTGTATTTTCAGTAAATTTACTTTTGTAAGTTGCTAGTGATTTTCTGCTAATAATTAATTAAGAAGTCTGACTTACACAAGTATTGTTAAACTATATTAAACTTTCTTGCTGATTTCCACACGTATATAAAACTAAGTATTTGATTATAATACAAAATATTTGGTGACAACAATTTTCAGCATGTTAAACAAAAATATTGATATAGATTTTCATTTTAGTAAAAGGGCAATCAAATTTGCATAACGGAACTTAAGATGCCATATTGAATTGACCTATATTAAACAGCCATATCCAAAACTATGAAGAAATTTTAACAGTTATAGAGCACCTAAAGGAAGGGAAAAATGTAGTAGTGTGATATG
This sequence comes from Pongo abelii, assembly GCF_028885655.2. Lineage (NCBI taxonomy): Eukaryota > Metazoa > Chordata > Mammalia > Primates > Hominidae > Pongo > Pongo abelii. The sequence goes on along the minus strand of NC_071999.2, from coordinate 90,379,077 downwards.
CCTGTGCTCACTTTTCATGTGTTTCTTTAAGTCCCTAAGAGTGAACACTATTACTGACTTCCATGGACATGATAAGAAAAATAAATTTAAAAAGCATAATTATTCTAGGCCTAAATCGATTCTATTATTGAGCAGATTTTACAAGTCCTGCCATACTTCATTGTGCATAGGCAAGATAAAATTGACAAGTTAGCAGATGGTAGCTTGATGAAGAATGCTTTTATTAATCTATAAAAATATTCCGAAGAATCCCTGCTGGGTGCCATAATAATAAAATATAATATATTTAAGTTCTATAAATTGTGGCATAAGTCCTAGAGGGCAGGGGATATATGTTTGTATATAGAGTAGGCAGCAATATAAAATTACTATGAATAGGGTTACAGAGCGAAAGTAAACAAAAATCAGAAGAAATACAAAAAGATGTGTTTAAATATTATTCTGTGGGCAAACTACAGTAATTTAAATAGCCCACTAATAAAATGTTATTTGACAGCATAAATAACATATTCAAAAAAATCTAGTTACTTAACTTTATGTTAAAATATTAATTATGTAACACCTAATCCCTATTGTTTTAAATCAAATATTATATTTTTTCCTAAATATGTGTGATATTGATGAACACTAAAGAAGGATTCAGCCTTTGACAATTTTAAACTTATTCTAAAATTTCCACTTGAACTGTTCAGGTTCATGGTGTGTGTGTGTGTGTGTGTGTGTGTGTGTGTGTGTGTGTATGTGTAGGAATTTATCATATCATAAGGATGAAATAAAAAACAATGAAAACACTGTGATACCATTTTTTAATTTTTTTAAAGTACAAACCATGCTACACATTTTTCTATACATGCACATATGCAACTGCATAGATTAAAAAATTACAGGGTATACAATAACTTGGTAAGAGTCATTATTAGGTAGACTTTTAAGTATGATTTGAAACCTGAAACTTTGTTCTTTTGTAGACTTTTTTTTTGCAAGATTAAAGTTATTTTCTTGAAAGAAAAAATAGGTTTAAATAATTACATTCTGATTTCTCTTGCCACTAAACTAGTCACTAATATAGGTAGTTCTGATAATCCAGGGTTCCCTTAGGTGTAATGAACTGAAATGATACCTATAATAATCAAGCCCTGCTCGTAAGTTTCTTTGAATTTCTCATATTGCAAAGCTCCTCTTGCAGACTAGTATGAGATAAAATAGAACATGTTTCAATATGAGCATTTTGGCTGTAGGAAAGAAAAAAAATCTTACATTTTGGTAAACTTTCCAAAGAATATATCAGTAAAAAATGAACATTTTAAAAATGCACACTTTCACAGCCCAACTTATCCTTTAATGTCCCTATTTTGATAGACAAGTTTAAGTATATCTGAACATATTTTATATAATAAAAATTAAAATGACAGGTATAATTGTTTAGAAAACCACAAGAATCAATTACATAAGAATATCAGAAGTTAGATAATATTTTATTAAAAGTATTTGTCATCCTTATTTCCAAAACTATGCACTAGCCCCATTTCTTGGCTATTATTTTAATTTACCTTTAGCCATTCTTCAATTACTTTAAAAAGATAGCTAGGGATAAAAGTGTAGATATGACATCCTGAAACCACTGCCATTCTAAACTAAACAGTAATCAGAATTTATCTAGAGAGCTCTACTTAAACTCTGCTCACTACTTAGCTAAATGGTTCCAGTGGAAAGTAGGTCTGGAAGCAGAACAAAGCAAAAGACAAAAAAAAAAATTCTTTAGAATAATCTTTGTACTTGACCATCAAAATAAACTTTATCTGAACTATCACTTCTATTTTCTTCTATTTTGGGCATAACATGAAGCTATTTTGTATGGTAGGTGCAGCTGGTAAGATCTATGTAATTTCTTTCTAGATATACAGGTATATGACTAATTCTCTAACATTTCCCAGGTCTCCTTACTGATATATGATATTATCTTAAGAAAGCATCATGTCTTCAAATAATAATCATAATGATAAAATGGGGAAAGTCATAACTTTACTTGAGACAGCTGCTGATAGAAGATCTATCATTAGAGAAAGCACGCTTGGGAACTGTTTGGGATGTTTGGAACAAAAATTAAGGTGGATAGGTGTATTAGTTAGCTGCTGATAAAGACATACCCAAGACTGTGAATAAAAAGAGGTTTAATTTCTACCCAAGGCTGGGAAGAAAAAGAGAACTTCCATTTCCACATGGCTGGGGAGGCCTCACAATGATGCAGAAGAAAAGGAGGAGCAAGTCATGTCTTTCATGGATGACAGCAGGCAAAGAGAAAGCTTATACAAGGAAACTCCTTCTATTTTTTTTTTTTTTTTTTTTTTTTTGAGACTGAGTCTCGCTTTCCTACCCAGGCTAGAATAGAGTGCAGTGGCACAATCTCGGCTCACTGCAGCCTCTGCCTCCTGGGATCAAGCCATTCTCCTGCCTCAGCCTTCTGAGTAGATGGGATTACAGGTGCATGCCATCACGCCCAGCTAATTTTTGTATTTTTAGTAGAGACGAGGTTTCACCATGTTGGCCAGGCTGGCCTTGATCTCCTGACTTAGTGATCTCCCTGCCTCGGCCTCTCAAAGTGCTGGGAGTACAGGTGTGAGATACTATGCCCGGCTGGAACCTCCTATTTTTAAAACCATCAGATCTCATGAGACTCATTCACTATCAAGAGAACAAAGCAGGAAAGGCCCTCCCCATAATTCAATCACCTCCCACCAGGTTCCTCGCACAACATATGGGAATTGTGGGTGTTACAATTCAAGGTGAGATTTGGGGACACAGCCAAACCATATCAATGGGAAAGAGAGAAAGGTCACCAGAAGAATCTAAGAGGTTACTTGAACTGAGCAGTGTCATTGGCTCAGGTTTCTCTTCCCTTCCACACTACGGCTTTGACTAATTCAGAAGAATCTGCATTTAAGTAGAAATCAGAAGAACCAAGTTATCAAAGAATCTTTGGTTTCTTTTGAATTCATAACGTCAGATATTAAAGTAGTAGGCAATGCCATATCTTAAACATTCTCAGAGAAAGAGACTTTTGGATAAGCACCTTCTTGATCAATAATATGTTCTGTAGCCATACTTCTCACAGTTTAACAAGAATATGAACCACCTGGTGGATTTAATTTAAATATATATTTTGATTGAAAAATCTGAAGAAATCATGCATTTCTAGCAAGATCCTGTGATGGCAACTCTGTGTTTTGATCACATGTATCTTCAATGCCCTCCTGGATTAGCTCTCTCCTAACATTATAAAAATAAATATTTTGGCTGGGTGCGGTGGCTCACGAATGTAATCCCAGCTCTTTGGGAGGCTGAGGTGGGTGGATCACCTGAGTTCCGGAGTTCGAGACCAGCCTGGCCAAAATGACGAAACTCCATCTTTACTAAAAATACAAAAATTAGCCAGGCATGGTGGTGGGCGCCTGTAATCACATACAGTGGGGAGGCTGAGGCAGGAGAATCCCTTGAACCCAGGAGGCAGAGGTTGCAGTGAGCTGAGGTCGCACCATTGCACTCCAACCTGGGCAACAACAGCAAGACTCCATCTCAAATAAATAAATAAATAAATAATAAAATAAATATTTTACTATAAATTAGTAGACATAATTATTTATATTACTATAAATTAGTAGACATAATTACTATAAATTAGAAGACAGACAGATGTACTAGAGATTTGTGTTTAAGGGTTTTATTCTAAATGATTTTTTCTCCTTTTTTGATACATAATGTATTTAGTCATGCAATCACAGAGGTGTGTCATCATTCTTGACTTCCAAAAAAAATCTCAAAAAAAAATCTTACATTGAAAAATTAAGGGAGGAGAATTATTAGAAAGAATAATCCTGATAAGAAAAAAGAAAAGTAAGAAAAAAAAGGAGAGTTAAAAAAAGAGGAGGAAGCAGATTCTAAATCTTTTTACCTTAGTCACTTCAACACTGTTCTTTTAAAATACCATGTTTCACCACCATCCATCCTGATGCTATTTGAGAATCAAGCTCTAACAACTTGGCATTTCACACACATAGTCTCATTTAATTTCACAATGACTCTGCCAGAGTTTCATAAAAGGGAGAAATACAGTTCAGAAAGGTTAAGGTACTTGAGAAATCTAAAAATTGGCAGAGCTCTTACTTGAAGCCAAGTCCTTTGTCTTTAAAACCTAAATACTGTGTTCATGACTCTATTCTGGAGGAAACGGTGACCAATGTCTACTAAAAACAAAACAAAACAAAAATCTTTTCCTGTTTGACAGTCTTGACCAGGGCACTTCTCTTTGGAACTTCAAAGATGATACTTTTTTTTGGCAGTCCTAGGCTTAATTCACCTGTTTCAGACACAAGGGACCATACAAATAAAGTGAATAAAGTACAATCCCAAGAGAAAACCTATTTGAGTGCCCTGAAAGGGACTCTTCCTCCGGAAGTAACAGAAGCTTCAGGATGGGATAGTAATGGGAGAAAGTAGCTACATTGTGATGGAAAGAAGATGAACAGATTTCCCTCTTTTGCTTAATTTTCCGATTACAAGTATGATATTATTTAAAGGACATAATTACATTAATAAAGGAAGAAAATTGTGACAGAGTAAAATTACATTAATATCAATATGATGTATGAAATAGACAGTAGTAAAGTAATGATACAGTGCTTAAGTCTGACTGTTAGCTGTTTTATTAGGACTTGTGATAAGCAATTTCACGTGGCCTTTTGAAACAGCCACAAAGTGCCCAGCTATTTGGTTGAACATATTCTGGGTATGTCAGTTAAGGTGTTTCTGGATGAGAGTAACATTTGTACCAGTGGACTGAGTAAAGCACATTGCCCTGCCTACAGTGAGTGGCCCACATCCAATCTATTGTAAGCCTGAATAGAGCAAAAAAGACACTAAGAGAGAACTTTGTTTCTACCTGACTGTCTTCAAGCTGAGATGTCTGTCTTCTTCTGCCTTTGGACTTGGATTTGGACTAGAACTATACTATTGGATCTCATGGGTCTCTGGCTTGCTAACTGCAGATTTTGGAACTTCTCAGCCTCTATAACCACATGAGCCAATGTCTTATAACACACACATACATACTATTGTGTGTTTCTCTGGATAACTCAGAATAACATAGCTTGCTTCTGAATGTGGGATTTCAGTGCAATATTTCTGAAAAACTGCACACATGTAAATCTATGCTTATTTCATTCTACCTTTCCAATTAGTAAATATTTCAGGTTTGTGATGAAGTCTCAATATTTTTGCAGGTCGTAATAGCTTGCTTGAAAATAATAGATGAAAATATGACTTTAGAAATATAGAGCATTTGTACATTAGTATGGAAAGTTTCCACTAACAGATACTTAGGCCACCTTTCTCTTTACTCTCATTTAGTAGTTGTTATGTCCTAACGAGACTCAAAGTAACCAAGCTTAGGGAACAGAATGGTTGACACATTCTTAGGAGGTGCGATGGATGTCACGAAGCCTGTAGGAATTTTGGAAATAGGCTGTAGTCTTACTGAACATGAGTTGTATGGACAAAACGTAATAAGGCAAAAACCTTTTCCCTAGTCCAATATTTCTAAAGCTGTCCCTAGCTTAAATATCCTTCCATCACCTAATTTACATTCATAAAATTTTAGGTGACATTATCAGGGTCATGCAAAGTCCAGAGAAGCTAATAATTACTTTTACCATTATATTAAATTATTCTTAGAAAATTTAAAAATTCCAAGTCATGCAGTACCATCTCATGAGCACTGAATGGTTGACAAAATTATATTCAGGCCTTACTCTAATAAATTTTTCATAATCTCAAGAGAAAAAAATGGCTAAGTATTCAAAAAATACATTGATATATAGACAAGGAAATGCATAATCAATTGTTCAAAAAAGGGTATATCCAAATTGGAGGAAATATTCTGAACTATTTATTAAGTAGATGTAACCTGAAAAAAATTATATATTCTAAAAATTATTGCTTCTTTTTGCTCTGAATTAGGTGTTAATGCTGGTAATACCCATTAACAAATGTCCAGTGTCCAGCTTGCTTTTTAAATTTTTTTTTAGATAGCTTTATTGATATATAGAAGTGCAGCTATTTAATGTATATAATTTGATGAGTTTAAGCATGTGCATACACTGGTGAAACCATCATTACTTAGTTTTTAAAACTTGATGTCCTTCTCTAATACATTTGTGTGCCCTTAGGAGGAAATTTAATCTCTGTAGGATGTTATCTCTGGACAGTCAGGGAGAAATTAGGCAGTAGGCAAGTTCAATGGCAGGACTGTGAGTTGGCCAGGTCCCTGTTTACTATTTAGACAGCTGCATCTATTGAGTATGGTTAAGAAAGGGGAGCCAGTCTGGGAAAAAATAAAGGTGATAAACTGCCCTGAGAACCATTAAGTAACTTTAGAGAACTAAAACTATGTAGGTTTCAGTCAATGAGTTAAAGAAAGAATCACGTATGGGTATAACGAATGCATAAGACGCAGGCAGTGAAACCATTCGATCTGAAGGATGCAGCCTTATAATTGACGACTGTCTTAGAGACGAAAATATGAAAATAATGGGCCCAGCTCTACCACAGCTAGAATTTACTGTGCAGGTTATAGGCCATGGCTTCTGCATCCTCCATCCTGTCTAAAATTGAAATTGCTGTCAATGAAACTCATAAGTTACAAACCAAATAAACTTAAGCACCCAGAGGTAAGTCTGTTTCTTAGAAGCTAAGAGGTTTACAAAACTGGGAAGACTTAGAATTAAATATAAGAGTGATTGAATTAATCCAGTTTGTAGAATGGGCATCTTTGTATAACATTTAGAAACACTCTTTGTGTGGTTGTTATTTAGAGTGTTTAAAATATTTAACAGCATAGGAAAGTCAGCAAATATTACCAATTTCCTTATCAATATATTCTCACTTACTACATTATTTCTAAGAGATTTTTAAGTATTTGGAGAATGTGCTTTTTCTGCTTGTTAACATCAAGTTGTTGAAGTCATGGAAAATCAAATTAAAGGCATTAATATAAATGTAGTTAATTAGCTGATTGTTTAAGTGTATTCTATTAAATTTGAGATAATCAGACAATAATTAAAATTTCTTCAAAATGAATGTTTTATTTTACATAAAATTTACATGTTTGTAAATAGGCAAACCTTAATTAAAGAATACTAAATTCTTAATTAGTATTCTAAATACTTTCTAAAAAAGTATTCTTAATTAAAGAATACTTCTAAACTTGCCATTTCAATGAAGTAGTAAACTCCATGTAATTTTAAATAGTCTTTTATACATATAAACTCCTCTCGGTCACAAACAATCTTACATTCTTAAAAATAGATCTTTATAGTTTGTTTAATAAGGGGTGTATGTAGATAATAAATATTAATATTAGTATTTTAAGCCAAAATAACAACAATCACAATCATAGTAATACAAAATATGTACTTTAAAATTATGGAAGTGCTAAAGGACTGAAAATGAAGGAGCTATTGTAGACTTTTTGCTTCTAGGTCACACCACTGCAGCTGAAATTGAGATTTAGGTAAATGCTTCTGCTTTGGTTATCATCATTGCAGCAACCACACTGTACCACACCACAAAACTAGAGACTAGGTAATCTAGCCACTGCTAACACTATATTTTGCCAAAGTCTGCTGTTTTATCCAAGACGAAGCTTTTTGAATCTGATTCAAGTGTCTGAAAAAGGAGGGATGGTAATATAGAATTTAACCTTCCTCCTCCTTCAAGTAAAGGAAGGGTGGCATGAGGGTTGAGAGGGCTGCACGATCATCATGCACATGAATGATTAGAAAGTCTCAAGTAGGTATGAGGGATAAAGATTTTTTTTTTTTACTTTAATTTCTGGGACATGTGCAGAACGTGCGGGTTTGTTACATAGGTATACATGTACCATAGTGGTTTGCTGCACCTCTCAACCCGTCATCTAGGTTTTAAGCCCTGCATGCATTTGGTACTTGTCCTAATGTTCTCCCTCCCATTGGCCCTGACCCCCTGTCAGGCCCCTGTTGTGATGTTCCCCTCCCTGTGTCCATGTGTTCTCCTTGTTCAACTCCCACTTATGCGTAAGAACATGCACTGTGTGGTTTTCTGTTCCTGTGTAAGTTTGCTGAGAATTATGGCTTCCAGCTTCATCCATGTCCCTGCAAAGGACATAAACTCATTCTTTGTAATGGCTACATAGTATTCCATGGTGTACATGTGCCACATTTTAGGAATAAAGATTTTTTTTAAATGCCTGAACAAAGTGTGTTTTGACATTGAAACTTTTACAGATTAACTGAGAGGTACTTGTTTTGAAACAATTAATTTTAGAAGGGCTATCTTTAAGAAGACACTTTGTTTTAGCAGTTATACAAAGCAACATCATTAAGCAGCATAAAACACAAATATTTGCATCTTCAAGTAACATGAGAGACAGATTACAGATCTCTTTATCCTAGCGCTAAGTCTGACATCATACCTAAATCTCACACCACCTTAGTCTCAGAGCATAGAATTAATATGACTAAATTGAAAAAGGCACTTTAATATGTCATCCTTAATAATATTGTTAAAAGACATTATCAAAGTGTTATCTATAAATCCCCTGCTTTGGTATTGAAAAATATTGTGGTATAGGGATAAAGAAGAGTAGCAGAGAAAGGAAACACAACTGAAAAATATAAGCGAAAATAAAAATCGGTAATATATTTTGATCCTAAATTATGAAGTTTAAATATGCACACACAAATTGTGAAGATAGGTTAACATCTAATAATTCTGCTTCTCTGTTATTGGGTTATTCCACATGCAAATGAAAGAAATCTCACAGGATGATGAATTGCACTTAGTTAAAAAATACAGGATCATTATAACAATAGAATAGATATATAGTGACAGAAAGTACACACAGAAGTTGTACCATTAATATTTGATTTATTTGGGCAGTCAAGTAGAAGATATAAAATAAAACAGAAACCCTATGCAATCAAGAGGTAAAAACTCCACTTTGATTCAGAGAAGTGTTGCTTTGAAGCCCCAATTTTAGTATCTATCTCTTAAAAATTCTAATGGACCTCTAACTTTATGCAGATACTTTCATTTATAACATCATCGGATAAATTAAGGATATTCAATCATGATTCCCATAAGTGTTTCAGGTATTTTTGCAGGTTTTTAAAAAGTTTATTATTTCAGTTAATGTGGAAGTGTTTTTATTTTTATTTATTTTAAAATATTAATCTTCCTCTTACAGCATGACACTTTGAAATGATTTTCTTATTCCGAATGTATTTTAAAGTAACCTACATTAAAATTTTGTTTTGATTTTTTACATTTAAACTGTACTGCAGCCAAAACTTATCTGGACTTATGATATGACTTATTGGTCTCATTTGTGTGTGATTAACCAGAATTTAACTATTGGCTTTGTGTCATCCATCTCATTTTTTTTTTTCCTATATAGTCTCCTGCCGTGATTGCATAGGGGCCAATTATTTTTCCCTTGTAACACGGATGTGAAGCTAAAGTTACCTGAACGTTTTCTCACTTTTCTTCAGAAAATTGACATTTATCTTATTTTTTTCTTTTAGCCTTCTGAATGCTATTTCTTTCTCTTTGTATTTCAGTATTTTTCTGAAAACTTGTAATAGTTTCCCGCTGATTTTCCTTGATATTTTATCTATTGTGATTTAGGTTTTTGTTCTTTCGTATATTTTTTCTGGCCAGAAATGATGTGTGAATTTACTTTGGTCTAAATCAGTCTCTATTTGGACTTCAGAACTTGCTCTCCTGGAAGTATCAGGCATAATTCAGGCCCTGGTCTAATTGCTCCTGTGTAGCAGGCATCATATAATGCAGCTCTACGATACTAAGCTAACTTCTTTTTATTTAATCTTTTTTTAATTTAATCTTTAATCTTTTAATTTTTAATTTTTATTTAATTTTTTTATCGCTCCCAGTAGAAGCGATATAAATTGCTTTAAAGAAGGTAAGGCAGTCTACATTTCTTTTTTTTTTTTTTACCAGCCCAGAATACTCAGTCCCTTGTATTTTCAATTATATCTCTCTATGACAATTCTTTATGCAAGAGTAATAAACATTATACACATTACTGCTTCAATCATTTGTCTCTATGCTCCACAGTCTTTTCACCTAAACTGTAAGTAGTAGAAGAAGTGAGGCTGGCAACACCCTGTCTGACTTGGAATGATGTGCTTAGACAGTTGGATAGTGTGTTAAATCCTTTTCTGGTGGAAGAAAATGTTGCATTTCTAAGTAAACCTAGTGAAGAAATGCCAAATCCATTTCCTACCTACTTGGTGAAAGTTAGTGCCAATTTATTTCTAAGAATGAATTGTAATGTTATTATACGTAGATTTTAAATGTTTTCTGTCCTTTAGTAAATAAAATTTAACTGGAGTAATCCTCAAGTTGGACAGACACTTGTATTTTGCATAGTCTCCAGATAAATTTATGTGATAATGGGGAAAGATACATTAGTGGCTTTTAGCATGATGTGATTTAAAAGCAAAAGTCTTATTTTTAAATATCGCCTTTTGAACGGAATACAATTCTTCAACAGTGACCAGACAACATAAAGTACCACAAGGCTTATATTACCTTGTTCCATACCATAAAAATATAAAAGCCAGGTGATGCTGCACTAGGTAATTTTGACATCTACATTTTCAAGCTACTGCATATTACACTTAACTGCAGTCTATTTTCCATAATATATTTTTCCCACTTGTTAGTGCTGATTCCTTGTTTTCCTATATTTGCTCAGTTAAATTTTTGAAATAATGTCCATCATCAAATATTTGGCTCTGAACATTCCAACTTTTAAAGCTTGCTACCAAACTATAGTATTTCAAGTTCCTTTAGGATCCTACATTTTTGTTATCTTGAACACCTGTCACATATAGAAGCTTCTTATTTTCTACAACTAAAGGGGTGATTAGTACATGAAAAAATGGATCACTACATCAAAACCAAGAAAATCTTTTAAAAGGTCATGCTATTTAGGCATCATTGTTCAATGAGTTACTTACATAACAACATACACTAGCAAAATTTTCCCTGTGAGTCTGTATCTTGTTCACAAATGGAGAACAAAATATTTTATTATTTTAATATCAGCCCAAATGTTTTTTATTTAATTTTCAACTCTAATTTTAAAACTTGTCCCTAAAAATTTAAATTTTATAGCCACATAATCACTTTCAAATTACTCTATGCAACTTTCAAGTAGCACAATGCCTGGCACCTGATAAGTTCTGTAGTTCAATTGTTCTTTATCCTGACAATATTCTAAGAATGTAATTTCCTTATTTGGAAGTGTCAGTATTTTCTTACTGTGTTCCTCTGAAGACAGTATTTTGAACCCATAATTTCTCAATTGAATTTGAACATTTTTTACCATGTATTTCAGTGATTCTGGAGAAAAGCACTTTATAATTAAGTACTGGTTATATTTAAGGATCTCTACAAATTTTGGACATCAGGTACTTTTTACAAATTCTTGCTCTATCTCTTCACTTAAACACTCACTTTCTTCGTCAGAGGAGTCAGAGACCAAGAAACAAACAAAAAACGAATATGGATATTTAATTCATCCTTGTAAATTGACATTTAGTCTTTGTCTTAAAGTTACACATTCATTTATTTATTTATTGAGATAGGGTCTCACTCCGTTGCCCAGGCAAGAGTGCAGTGACACCATCTCACCTCATTGAAATCTCGACCTCCTGAGCTCAAGCAATCTTCCCACCTCAGCCTCTCTAGCAGTTGGGACCACAGGTGCCACACACCATGCCCAGCTAATATCTGTATTTTTGCAGACAGGAGGTTTTGCTATGTTGCCCAGACTGATCTCAAAGTTCTGGACTCAAGCCATCTGTCTTCCTTGGCCTGTCAAAGTGCTGGGATTATAGATGTGAGCCACTGTACCCAGTCTATACACTTATTTTCTTCATCATTTTATTCTGTAATTTTAAATATTATTTCACTGTCATTTTTTTGGATTGTATGGAGTTTTGTTTGCAGAAGAAAGGAGTTAAGCAGCTCTCCTGCAATTCCTTTCACTCCCATTTCCATGAGGTCACTTCCAGTGAAGCAGAAAATTTTCCCTGACCCCTCTGTGGGTGGGAACTAGAGTGCACCGGCACTAGGACTGGCCAGCTGCTTCCATGCTAGCAGAGGCGGACTCCACTCACTCGATCCTGCTGAGTTCCATCCCTTGCAGGAGGGGGAGAACAGGTGAGCAGGTGCAGGAGCTAGGGCAAGCGCCTTTGGACACTGGCAGGAGCAAAACTCTGTGAGGCCCTGTGGCAGCATCAAGGGGGTTGCCAGTGACCCCCTGAAACTCCAGAAAGAGTGTTACAGTCAGTTGTCTTTTAGCTTTGCCATCCATGGATGGCTTATTTGTTAACAGGTCAGTGGAGGGTTAGTGTGACAGTTTTTTGCACCGGTACCTGAGTTCTTGTCCAGCATCCAGGAGGAATAAGGTCCCATAAACAAATTGGAGATGGTAAATGTGGGTCATTTTATTGCCTATGAAAGTGGCTCTCAGTGGGAAGGGGAGCTGAAAAGGAGATGGAAAAGGAAGATAATCTCCTGGAGTCCAGCCATCCCTAGCCAGACTCCTTTCCAAAGCTACACCATCAAGCTCTCCCTTTGAAGTCAAGGTGCTTCTCTCCAATGTCAAACCATAGTCTCCAATGTCCAGCTGTTTTTCCTCTTCTCCTCCTCTCCTCTGCTGGTGGAGCCTGGGGTTTTTATGGGCACAGGATGGGTGGGGCAGAGTGGGCCATGGGTGGTTTTGGAAAAGGCAACAGTCAAGCAGGAAAACAGGAATGTATGTTCTCACTTTGGGCCGTGGTTCCAGGCTCGAGGGTTGGGGCCTTCACGGGGGAGGCGTATCTAACTGCCATTAAAATATGGATGACTGGTCTTAGCTACTTCCTGCTGACAGGGGCATTGTTTTGCGGAGAAAAGCAGTTAGAATTCTCCCAGAGGTCTATCTATGGGTCCCTGGCAAAAGGGAGCCATTGTCCAAGGGTCCAGTTGCCTCATTGTTTGGAATTTGATGGCCTCTAGGCTAGTAGAAACAAGATTTGCAAGGTTAAGTATGCATGGATCAAATATGTGTATTATACAAAGAGAGATAAAAGGAGAGAATCTAATGCCAAAGATTACAGAAACAGATGTGAAATATACCAATCATTCTGAAAACAACATTGTACCCCATGGTATAGAACAGAACAAAGGTAAAGACAGCAAGCATAGGCAAGACTATGAAGAGGATATTCATGAAATGTTAATTATTAACACTTATCTTGTGTGATTTTTAGCTTGAGGTTACCGATCTCCTCACACTGGTACTTTGTGTTCTCTTCTGGGTTAACAGAGGTAACTCTGTCAGCTTTCCAGTTCTTTACTCAGGTATAATGAGTCCAAGAATCTATTCCAGTGATCTATTGTAATAGACCGAGGTGATCACTTTCAGGAGGCTCTCTAAAGTACTATCAGGTCGCAGGGCCTGTTTCTGCAGCATTCTCCTGATATCAGGGCCTGCCTGAATAATACATTTATCCTTTAGGATTAATTGTTCCTTGACTAAATCAGGAGACAGAGAGGTGTGCTTTACCAAGGCCCCTCTTAGCCTTTCCAGGAAGTCAGTGGGATTCTCATCAGATCCCTGGTCTATCATGGATCGCTTGGTATAATTGAGAGGCTTAGTTCTAGTCCTACATAAGCCCCCTATTATGCACACCTGAAAGTGTCTCCTCTTCCAACTTCCAGGAAACAAAGAAAGCAGTTACTTGGTTTCATCTCCTTCCAGGCATTCCAGTAATTCACCTCAGGATAAATAAATAATGGTGTTTGCTAGGAGAAGACTCCTTATTTTTGAAATATTTTTAGAATTTTCCTGGTTTAGGAGTGCTTAAGTTAAACAATCTTAGCCTCTATGGACTCACCAGACTCTAAGAAACATCATTCATGCTGGAGTATAAAGTGGAGATATTTTACAACCTATATACTCCCTGCTGTGTGAGGTACTCTGAGTTATCTAATTAGTAGCCTCATCTATGACTGTGTCCCCAGGAATAAATTCAATATGAGGAAAAATGACCTACAAAACCATGTTTGCTATCATAGACATCTTCTTGCTTTCCCTGTTACTCTTCAGTGTTTATATCCTTGAAATTGTCAGTAAAGCTTGACACTGGAAAAGAGCTCTGATGCATGAGTTTGATTTGATAGTCTCATCTTTTCTTTTAGCTCAGTCTATTTATTTGTCTTTGCAGTACTCAATCATTCAGAGGACTAGCTTGTCAGTCTTTACTATTCTTCTTGAAAATTTGTCTATTTTTCCTTCTTTATCTTTTTATAAATACAAATAATTTGTAAGCAACATTTTCTGAATGATTTATCTGTCTTCATTCTCTTTTCTTTATTATTTATGCCAGTGATAATTAGCTCCTGATACTTTTCCCCACCCTAATTTCTGTCCTCACTCTCAGGATTCATGTTTATATTAAGTTAAAATTTATTAAAATAAACTTTTGGAATTGAAGGATCCCATAGTCCAAGAAATTCCAAAAGTTTAGAAATATCAACCCTGATACAAAATAAGAGGCCAATCATTTCAAAAGTGAACAAATACAAATAATAATAAAAAAGGTACTTTTTAAATATGGTAGTTAAAAGTATGCATAACAGGCACAGTGAAAATATAGTGAATTCTAGACTTGAGGCACTTACTGGTTTAGAAAAATTGAGTAAGCAGATATAATCTTTTGAATAGTCTAGTATTGCACATCAAAGAACCAGTTAGGAAGTCATTCAGTGACGGAAATTCATTTATCTACCTTTAGAAAGAACAATCTGAAATCCAACACCTGAGAAGCCATAGTATGAAACACGTGGTAAAGCTACTTGGGGAAAAAATGACAAATTTACAATTTGTAACTTTAAAAAGAACTATGTGGCCAGGTGCAGTGGCTCACGTCTGTAATCCCAGCACTTTGGGAGGCCAAGGCAGGTGGATTGCTTGAGTCCAGGAGTTTGAGACCAGCCTGGGCAACATGGCGAAACTCCTTCTTTACCAAAAATACACACAAGAAATTAGCCAGGCATGGTGCACGTGCCTGTAGTCCCAACTACTTGGGAGACTGAGGCTGGAAGATCATTTGAGCCTGGGAGTCAGAGGTTGCAGTAAGCTGAGATTGCTCCACCACGCTGCAGACTGAGTGGCAGAATGAGACACTGTCTCAAAACATACATACATACATAGATACATACATACATGCATACACAAATAGAACATATGTTGTGTAGAAATTTTAAATATTTTATCATAAATTTTATGTCTCAAGTATAGTTTTTAATAATGGTTCCAAAGTCAATATATTATGCAAATAATGATGCAATATTGAAACAAAATGAAAGTAATTGCATACTCAACATTTGGTTAAATTGTTTACTTTCAAAATCTAAATGTCAGTGAATAGGTATTGTATTTCAAATCCAAATACCACACAAAAGAGTAAGTATAGTCATTATTTACAATTACTTTACCTATATATTTATTTGCTAATGTAATTAAATTAATAAAGTCCAAATGTAATCTGCAACATTTATAAATTAATATTATACTAAAATATACAGAGTTTAATCATCTTTCTCAAGGTATGATTGTAAAAATAGAAACATTAAGTTCATTATCAAGTGAGAAATAAATTTTTGGTGAAAAGTTGTCCAAAGGCCATACAAGTTTATTTATTTTTCCTTTTTTTAATTAAAACGTTATTGCAAGATAATTTGCATTTCATAAAATTTTCTTATGTTAGTGTACAATTCAGTGGTTTTAGAACTTTGTTCATCCTTACAAGAAACTCTCAGTCCATCAATAGTTACTCCCTTTCCTCCTCTCTTGTCCATGACAACCATTAATCTTCTTTCTGTCTCTCGAGATTTGCCTACCATGGACATTTCATATAAATTTAATTATAAAATATGTATGTGACTCGCTGTTACAGTTAGCATGATGCTTTCAAGGTTTTTTCTTGTCATTACATGTATCAGTCCTTTATTTGTGTTGTGAAATAATATTCCATTGTATAGATATATTTTAATCTATTTATCAATTGATGGGCATGTGGATTGTTTCCTCTTTGGGTTAGTATAAATAATGCTGTTGTAAATATTCATGTACAATTTCCATCATGGCCACATGTTTTTAGTTCTCTTCACCCTTTCCTGGGAATAAAATTGCTGTGTTATATGGTAACTCTATGATTAACAATGCAAGTGTTTTCCAAAGTAACTGCAGCATTTTATATTTCAGCAATGCATGAGGGTTTCAATTTCTCCACATGATGGACAACAGTTGCTATTGCCTGTCTTTTTTATTATAGCCATCTTAGTGGATGTAAAGTGGTATTTTATTGTGGCTTTAATCTGAAATTCCCTGATGGCTAATTCTAATGAGCATCTTTTTGTGTACTTCTTTGTCATTTAATATCTTATTTGAAGAGGAAGCGCCTAGTCAAATCATTTGGTAATTTTTCACTTGGGGTATTTGTCTTTCTATTATTGAGTTATATTTTTTGATGGATTCTGAATAAAAGTTCCTTATAAGATACATGATTTGCAAATATTTTCTCCTCTGCTCTGTGTTGAAAGAGGTTTGCTGGATTTAATACTATTCTGAAGACTTGTGAGGAGATCATTGTTAGCTAAACCAAATGTTTTTATCTGATTCTATCTTCCAATAATCTTTTCTCTCATTGATATTTTGATATTTTTTGAAGAATTGCTTGTTTTATTTTTTAGTAACTGCAATATTTTCGATAGTAAACTATAGCTTTTGTTTCAAATAAGGCATTTTCATATATCTTTTTACATTCCATTATATATAGGTGGTGATTACGGTGCAAAACATTACCAGTATCAATTTTAATACTGCTATATTCATGTTCCACCTTCTCAGAAAGTCTTTGAACTGAATAAAAAATACTGAAATACAATACTTGAATTGTTTATTGTTTTATTTCCCCTCTTGAGGATTATAAAAATATAGAAAAATTTATTAAAAAAAATATATATTTCTTTAACACAAAAATTTGATAGAGTATAAAGCTGTCTGAGTCTAGAAGAGTTTTGTTTGGTAAGCATTTTCTAAAAATTAAATAATTGAGTTGCTGGTTTTGGTGATAGAGTATAAATGATTTATTTGAGATCTTTGTAAAGTATGAAATAATTGTATAATACCCACTAATAGTGGTTCTTCCTGGGTTTTACTGTTTCCTTTGACTTTAGTACTCTTCAACTAGTTGGAGCCCTTAAAATTGGGAAATATTATAATAAATGCATTCAGACTGAGATGAGTAGGGTTGAGTGGGAAAAGCGGGAATGATGGGAAAGTCTTTGTAGGCTTAGTGTGAACTTCACGGAGTGGGCTAGGGAGAGGAGAGTCTAGAAAAGAAAAGTTGGGTGATTGGTAAATTAGCAAGAAGCATCATTCTCATGCTGCTGACATGGGGTGAAAATAATATTGCACTAAAAAAAGTTTACTTCAATATTAAAAAATAATAAATAAAAATATTAAAATAGCAAAAATGGTGTTAGAATTACTATATGTAAAGTCATTTGTTATAATGGGGTAAGAATACAGTTCTTTTTTATATACTTTAAGTTCTAGGGTACATGTGCACATGTATACATATGTAAGAATACAGTTCTTATAGCAATGTTGATATTAGTGTAATAAAAAAATTATCAGTCCGAAATGATTGTCTAGGCAACGGATTTATAGATTTTATATTACTCTTGTTAAGAACCAGGTATTTTTCTACCATCTGCTTGAAGTTTCAGGAATTTTTGGTGTCCTCTAGCTTTGAAGATTAATTTGGAGATGACTAGGTACAGGACAAGTGTCAAGGAAATACACCAAGAGTTTCATTTATGTTACCTAGTTTACTAGGAAAAATAAATATATTTGTATTTCTGTGTTATTCTGTAGCATCACAATTTAACAATTTCTGTGTAAGATATTGGAGATACCCAAATCAAATAGACATCACTATGATGAACCAAAGCTTTATATTCCCAGATTAGAAAATATTTTGTAGTAAATTTTCAAAGAAAATATCTCTAAAACTAGAGTAAAATGATGAATGAACACAATGTTTCCACACATTTATGTCACTACACTCATATATGAAATGATGGTACAGAAAAGAGCATGTATCTTACGTAGACCTTATTTAATAGCAAAATTCAAGAGCCACTTGTAATTACAAACTGGCTTTGCTCCAAAAGGGAAGATTAACTTCAACAACATATGTAACTTTTCATTGATGTTTTCAAGTGACCTACGGTATGATCAACTCAGCAATGTTGATGCAAGTGTTATTAACAATTAGAAAAACAATGGTTCCAGCTTCTAGCATATAAAATATGTACATGCGCATAAATTATTTTTACTCCTGTTTATTACTGCTACTAGTAATATGTCTTATTGTTCTACTGTTATTAGTTACAATATATTCTCATTCACCTTTTAGAAAGCCTAAAGTACATTAATAAATGTCTCCTCGTATCACCTAGAGTTTTTTCTAGTGGTTGGAGAAAATAGGTATACAATTATGTTAAACAATTTGATATATACAGCTAAAAACCTGATTTGATTTTTCTGGTTTGTATCAAATTGTTACAAAGTAAATAAGTGCGATTTGGAGAAGTTAAATAACTTGTCAGTACTTTATGAGGCATTAATCTCAGCCACTAATTACTATATATATCAGCTTCCAACTTTATTAAGAATCCCTCACATCTATACACATTTCAACTAAATAAACACTGAATGATGGACAAATAATTCACCACTTATTCATTTTACTTGGTCCACTTCTACGTTCCTTCTGTTCATGACTGGCACCATCATTTATCTAGTTTCTCAGTCTGAAAATGGGGGGATCATTTCCGACTCTCCTTAGATGTTTCATCCCTTATAAGATATGGCCCAGTTCTTACAATTTTACTTTTTTGGTAATTCTAGAATCTTTCCGCTTATATCCTTCTCCACTAACATGATTTTAATCCGAATTTTCCTCATCATTTTTTAGATTACTACTATCAATTAACAGACACACCAGTATCCACACCTCCTTGCTACAATGTCCAATGTGTAGCCTAAATTAATTTTCAAAATGGAAATCTGATATTCTCACCAATTCATTTTTTTCAATGGTTTATCTTTGGTGTATATTTACACACCTACATTTATATACACATGTGTACATATATATTTTGGCTGAATTTTTTAATCTGATGCTTAGTGCCCATTATACTCTTTCCCTTGTCTTTCTTGACACTTTCATTTGTGTGTGCTTCTTTCAATTCCTCCAAAATGTCATGATACCTCTGCCACTGTATATCATTGTGTTCATCTGCCTGGAACAACTTTTCTTCTTCTGCACTTGGTTAAATCTCTCAACGTCAAATGCCACTTTTCCCAAAAAGGTTTTATCTGCACCCACTACTGAGACTAACGCTACGTATATGCCCAAACAGATCACTTATTAGAGCTATAATTTTGCATTGAACTGTGCAATTTTCTCTGTATTTTTTCCTAAAAAGAAAGCAGAGAACATGCCCATTTTGTTTACCATGCCTATTAGCGCCTACTACAAGAGTTGAAACATGTTAAAGATTCAAATACTTTTTTTTTTTTTTTTTTTTGAGACGGAGTCTCGCTCTGTCACCCAGGCTGGAGTGCAGTGGCGCCATCTCGGCCCACTGCAAGCTACGCCTCCCGAGTTCACGCCATTCCCCTGCCTTAGCTTCCCGAGTAGCTGGGACTACAGGTGCCCGCCACCATGCCCAGCTAATTGTTTGTAGTTTTAGTAGAGCCGGGTTTTCACCATGTTAGCCAGGATGGTCTCCATCTCCTGATCTTGTGATCCGCCCGCCTTGGCCTCCCAAATACTTTTTAAATGAATGTGTGCATTTGATCTTGAGTGTCTAAATAATCTGCTACTATTAATGTGTGTTTTTTAATGTGGTTTCTTATCACACAAACATATAATAAATTTCCAATTTTGTGAACTTACAATTTTCTTTTCCTTGCAATTTGAAGTAACATAACAATACACAATTTATCAGTTTCTTTTTACACATTATTTCTTGAATAAAATAAAAAAAAATTCAATTTTTGGATTTAACCCTGAAATCATATATAATAACTATGGGATATTTGAATATTTTTTCATAACATATCAAAAGACTCTTAGTTGTAAACATGAGTATTTAGCCTTATTTTCCTTATTATTAGTGCCATTGTAAAGAAGCTTCAGAACATTTCTAATTACTAATTTCTTCATTAAAAATCTATGTAGACAGAAAAATCATTGCAATGTGAAAGAACTAATAAGAACCTATTTTCATCTTCTTTATCATGCAAACAAGATATCAAAAATTTAAATCACAACCTAGTCTCTTACAGATAGTAAGTACTAAATTGGGATATGTCAAATCCTTTGAAATATTTTTATTGCTTAGCTTCTCCTTCTGTTTCTCATTGGTACCAAATCAAGTACACAGAGGGAATGAAATTGAGAAACCAATTGTCAGTGTTAGATAATTAGCTCCATTATTCCCAAATTTAAATATTAAATTTTAATATATCCCTTAAAAAATTGTAGAATTATGAGACTAAAAAATTGATGCTCATAAATAGTCTAACTGATAAGTTACAATTAAAATTTTGAGAAATAATCCAAGACACTTGGAAAGATACTATGTGCTTTGATTTTGAAGATTTTTCTTATCATTCATATATTTTAGATAATTTAAAAGAAATCATCTATAATAAATTATTTTAAAAATTGTCTACATATAAACTATTTTATTTCATGGAAAACTCTACTTAAATAATTTTACATTGAATTATTTAATCAAAGAATTAATCAGTTTGAAATAAAATATAGCACATATAAAAAATAAACACTTTTACAAAAATATACCAAAAGTATTTCTTTAAAATCTAAACAAGAATATTATATTCTGCTACTGGGTACTTTTTGTTTCAAATAAAATATTTGAAAACTACTTTTCAGTATATCATTGCTTTTTTTAGTTCCTTGTCTTCTCTATGTATCTTGATCTTTTTTCCTGAACATTAAGGAGATGGACTTTGCTGCCTGTGTACTAACTTCAGACCTTACCTCTTCCTTTTATTAGCTGAGTGACCCTAGGTAATTTGTTTAACCTCTCTGTTCTTGATTAGTCTAATCTGTGAAATGGGGCAAATAGTTGTACCTACAAGCAGGCCATTAATAGGTTTGAATAAGTTAGCACAAGTAACTTATTTCATTACATTGCTGAATAAAACAGAAGATATAATAAATAGATAGAAGATATATAATTATATAAGATATAAAGGTATATCTTGATATAAAAGGTATATCTTATATAATTATATATTTAATATGTATAATTATGTATAATTATATATATTTATATAATAAATAATTATATATTATTATATATTATATTATATATTGCATATTATATAATATATAATATTAATATAATATATAATATTGTATATATAGTATATTATATATCTATTGTATATTGTATATATTATATAATATATGACATTTATTATGTTACATATATGATTATAAAATATATAAATTATATAATATATTATATTATTAAGTTATATATATTATATAAGACATAAAAGGTACATCATTTTATATATAATCATATATCTTCTATCTATTTATTATATCATAGCAACTTTGCAAAATCTTTTTAACCCAAGTTAAACTGTTGATCAGTATTGGATGCTCATTCTTCATTAGCCATAAAATAATGAATTCATATGTGACTAAATGAATGGTAGCATTAATGTCTTATAAAGCATGAATCAACTATGGCTTTAATATAAAAATACATTGAACATTTAATTCTCAATGCCAGTCTCATGAAAGCCAGTCATTCATTTTGCAGTGAATATGACTAAGGTATAGGATTTGGCAATACATAGGAAAGGCATAGTGAAGTGGTTCACAGTGCTATTTCTAGAGTTGTATGGCTTTGGCTTAGGCTGAGCATTCCATTTCTGTTACTTACTACTTGTATGCTCTTAGCTTCAGTTCTCTCAACTAAGAACCTTGAACAGAGTTCCCCCTAAGTCATTCATTTTTGTTAAGAAAGTATGTTCTAATAATAAGCACAAACTAAATGATCACTATTGCTGTAACTACTCCTGTATTAGTAGTGAAAACCACAAGGAACTAAGCGTCAGCTGATTAGACTACCAAAATATAATGGTTTTGATTTCTTAGTTGAAATGTCTTTTAAATTCTAGAGATTACTATGTTTAAAGGTGAATAGCTAAAGCAAGTTAATAGGTCAAATAACTCAATTAAAAATAGATTTTTATGATTCATTTATTTTAAGTGAGTAATTGTAAAATTTCTACTTTGAGTATGTATCTTCACATACAATGGATATGTGAAAAATAATTCTTTATTAAGATACCTCATTTTCTAATTTGGTAGATTTACATAAGATAATTTAAAATCTTTAGGATTTTGAAAGGAAGATATTAAGCAGGCCCATTAGTACTATGTTATTCATTGCATAAATTTGACCCATCTATCATACATTTAATAATAAGTAAATCAGAAAAATTACATGCTGAATGACAATAAATGACTCAAAATGATATTAATACATTGACTATAAATTCTTCAAATATGGGTAAATAATTGATTGGGTTTTGTTAATTTAGGAGCTACTTATATTAGCATTACTGTCCCTTAGAATTTGTAGGAAACAGTCTTTAGTTGTGAAGAAACACTGACATTAACTTTGTTATTCTAAAAATAATTTTATTATTATGAATAGTAGGATTAACATTGTGCTGGTGATTGCTTTAAGTCAAGTATCTACATCCTAGATATAGTAAGGCATTTGCACAAAAGAAACACTCACGCGTATACTGCCACTCATAAACTACTATGCGTGCTGCTATAAATGTGATCATTTGGTCCTATTACTCAACAGAAAGATCTAGAGAATCACAACTTTGCAATAAACCTGCACAACCTGTTCCAATGCCATCTTGCTTCTGAGGTTTTCTACCTATTTTTATTTAAGGACATTTATCATCAGAATAATGAGAAATTACTAAATCTAGACTTAGTAGTAAGAAGTAATTTTCATAAAATATGGCACTATTTGTCATAGCATTCCTCTGAAGTCAACATCATTACAAAGTAGATGGACAAACTAGAGTATAAAGAGGTTAATTGTCTAATGACACATGCAGCATTGGCTGAAGAGGAAAGGACTGTGATCACCCAGCTTACTGGTTCCTATGACCAATAAAATAAGAAACGAGAAGCACTGAGTGCTTTCTCTTTTGACATATTGATTGCAAGTAATTAAAGCTAGCGCTATTCTTCTACTTTCCAAGAACTTAAGACACTTTTGAAAGCCTTGTCATTTGGAATATTATTTAGTATTTGGTGCTATTTAAAGATACAACCTTTCAGACACTGCAGGACAAAATATTCTGCTGCAAATTACTTTTTCTGTTCTTGCGGTTACCAATAAGCTAAAGATATGAGGGAAAATAATAGAATCAAATCAAAGTATCCCCTTCTAATATTTATCCAACGACCCTCTATCTTCCAGTGCACAGTTCTGGTAAAGGTCAGATTAGCATGCATGGTTTATGTCTCAAGCTTATTGCAAGTTTTTTTTTTATTTTCAAACAAACCCAAAAGGTAGTCCCAAATGATCTGTTTGTCAATGAAAGAATTTAAGGTGGTAAGTAGGGTACCAATCAGCTCACCTACCCTGCTACATTGAAAATAAGAGAAAAGTATTAAGCCAACTAGACTTACCTAGATTCACATACCACATAGTAGATTAAGAAAAGCAAAAAGTACAAGAAAGGAGAAAAATCAGATGAGGATAAATTGCTCATTTAAAATGGAGTGGGGAGCTTAGGCTATTTTAATAGTGACATGGAATATCAATAAATATGCAAATCCTACTGTATAAGGAATCTCTAAGACCACCCTTAGGCTCAATGAATTGTCTAAAATCATAGAAATTAAAAAAGCTGTTGTCGTTATGGTTATAGTTTATCAAATTAAAAGAATACATGTATTATTAATAAACTGAGTGGTATATGGAGTAAAGTCCAAGAGAAATCAGGTGCAAGCTTCTTAGTGTCCTCTTCTTAATGGCATCACACAGACAAGCCTCAGTTTTCCCGGCAGCTATATGTGACACATTGTATGAAGGAGTGTCAACCAGGTAAGCATTTTTGACTTTCGTTTGAGCCTTGGTGTCCAGGGTGTGTGTTTTTCTTATGTGTGTGAGTAAGGAGATTTAGTCCTCTAGGCATGCAGCACCTACATGACTCAGAATCTAGCCAGAATCAGCTACCCAGAATCTAACCACCCAGAGAAAAAAACAGGTATTTACGGTAAAATACATTATTAGCATGATTTTTCTCATGAACATGATACTGCATGCCCCAAGCCTCAGGCATACAAAAACACTCTACTCAGGCAGAATAACCGAAGGGCTCACATTTAATCTTCTAGGAGACAGTGAAAGGCCAGGTCGGAAGAAAGTTCTCACTTACAGAATGTGCGGGGTTTGAGCAACCCAAGCCTGCTGAGTTAACATTTTGTCATACTGCTTCGCTAGAGAGAACTACATATACTTAAAAGACTAGGAATCTGTATTTATATCTATTTTTTGCCTTTCATCTCAATGAAAATTTCTAATGCAACCAAAGTTGAAAGATGTTTTAGACTTGAAAGACTATAAATACATCATGTTGCTATGAGAAGAGTGAGAGAGGGAGGGAGGGAGAGAGAGAGAGAGAGAGAGAGAGACAGACAGACATGTCTGGGTACTAAGATAAACTCTATGTACACATACCAGCATGTAGCAGCTCCCCACATGGCATGGTTGAAAAAAAAAAGAACTCTCTTAATAAATATGAACCTTCTTAGTTGTCCTTAGGTTATTGAAGAAGAAAACAGGCAATTTGAAGAAAGCTATTCCTGAAATGTTATTTTTTACTATACCGAGACCTGACTAAATTGTAAAAAATGGTTTAATCAGATTCTGACTCAAATACCAGCTCCCACCCTCCTTGGTTGGGAAAGCAGAAAAAGATAGTTAGAAAGGACCTGATGTAGGTATCAAATTTTCTTTTTTAAAATTACAATCAGCTATTCTGTCAACTTTTATTGTGGTAAAATACATATAACATTAAATTTACCATATTAACTATTTTTAAGTGTATATTTCCTTGGTATCAGGTACAATTGTACTGCTATGCAAACATTGCCACAGGTCATCCCTAGACTTTTCATGTTGCTGAGTGAAACTCTATACCAGTTAAACAACAACCACCAATTCCCCCTTCATCCCAGCCCCTGGTAACCATTCTACTTGCTATCTCTCTAATTTGTTTAATGAGGGACTAGTCTAAGTCCCTCAAACAAGAGGAATTACACAATATCTCTTTGTTGTGATTTATTTTACTTAGCAGAATGTCCTTAAGAGTCATCTACATAGTAGCATACACCAGAATTTCTTTCCTTTTTAAGGTTCTATTGTATATCTATATCACATTTTGCTATTCATTCATTCATTCATCAATGAACACTTGGGTTGCTTCTGTATTTTAGCTTTGTGAATGAGGCTGGTTCTAACATGGGTGTGTAGATACCTACCTCTTGAAGACCCTGTTTTTAATTATTTGGGGTATATTATATACCCAGAATGAAATTGCTAGATCATAGGGAAATTCCATGTATAATTTTTTGAGGAACTGCCATACCGTTTTCCACAGTAGCTGTAACATTTTGCTTTGTACTCACAGTGCACAAGGGTTCCAATTTCTCTGTGTCATCATTAACACTAACTATTTTATTTTTTTGATAGTAGCCATCTTAATGAATGTGAGATTGATTCTCAGTGTGGTTTCTATTTGTATTTCCATAATGATTATTGATGTTGAATATTTTTTCATATACCCTTTGGACATTTGTATAGTCTTCTTTAGAGAAATACTTATGTAGCTTCTTTGCTCATTTTTGATTTGAGTTGTTTGTTTTGTTGTTGTTGAGTTTTAGGAGTTCTCTGTATTTTTGGATGTCAATTCCTTATATTATTTATGTTTTATAATATATGATTTGCAAATATTTCTAATATTTTGAGGGGTGCTTTTTTACTCTATTGATAGAAACTTTTTGCACAATTTTTTAAATTTTCATGAATCCTAATTTATTTTTCCTACTGTTACCTGTGCTTTTGTTGTCAAATCCAAGAAAGTTCCAAATTCAATGTTTTAAAGTATTTTCCCTATGTTTTCTTCTAAGAGTTTTTACAAAATAATTTTCATTTCTTTAGAATTGATAATAATGTCATTGCATTTGTGATTTGAGTAATTTGTCTTTTCACTTTTTTATTAGTCTATTTAGCTAAAAGTTTATTAATTCTATCTTTTCAAAAATCCAAGTTGTAGTTTCATTGATTTTCTCTACTGCTTTTCTATTACCTATTTCATTTATTTATGCTCTAATTTTATCATTTCCTCCCTTATGCTACTTTTGAGTTTAGTTTGTTCTTCCTTTTCTTATTCCTTAAGTTTTAAAGTTAGATTTTTAGTTTGAGATCTTTATTCTTTTTTAGCATAAGCATTTATTGATCTGAACTTTCACCTAGAAACTGCTTTCTGATGACTCTTAAATTTGTGTGTGTTGTTTTCCTTTTTATTTGTCTCTAGTTAATTTTTTAATTTCCTTTGTGATTTTTTCTGAGTGTACTGCTCAATTTCCACAAAGTTTTCCTCTGTTACTGATTTTGAACTTCATCCTGTTGCTGAAACACTTTGTATAATACAAATCTTTTAAAACTTTTGTGAGTCTTAAATTGTGGCCTAATATATTGTGTATACTGGAAAATGTTCTGTGTGCATTTGAGAAATATATTCTGTTTTATTTATACATTATTTTCCTGACTTTTCCCAAGTCTTTCTTTAGCTATTTGAACACTTTAAAGATGGTTGTCTTAAAGTTGTCTAACAGATCTTCCATCAGTTCTTTTCTTTTCTTTTTTTTTTTTTTTACTATACTTTAAGTTCTGGGATACGTGTGTAGAATGTGCAGTTTTGTTACACAGTGATACACGTGCCATGGTGGTTGTCTGCAGCCATCATCCCATCATCTACATTAGGTATTTCTCCTAATGCTATCTCTCCCCTAGCCCCCCACCCTCCGACAGGCCCAGTGTGTGATGTTCCCCTCCTTGTGTCCATGTGTTCTGATTGCTCAAATCCCACTTATGAGTGAGAACATGCACTGTTTGGTTTTCTGTTCTTGTGTTAGTTTGCTGAGAATTATGGTTTCCAGCTTCATCCATGTCCCTGCAATGGACACGAACTCATCCTTTTTTATGGCTGTATAGTATTCCATGGTGTATATGTGCCACATTTCCTTTATCCAGTATATCATTCATGGGCATTTGGGTTGGTTCCAAGTATTTGCTATTGTGAACAGTGCTGCCATAAACATGTGTGCATTTGTCTTTATAATAGAATGACTTATAATCCTTTGGGTATATACCCACTAATGGGATTGTTGGGTCAAATTTCTGGTTCTAGATCCTTGAGGAATCACCACACTATCTTCCACAATGGTTGAACTAATTTACACTCCCACCAACACTGTAAAAGCGTTCCTATTTCTCCACATTCTCTCCAGCATCTGTTTTTTCCTTTCTTTTTAATGATTGCCATTCTAACTGGCGTAAGATGGTATCTCATTGTGGTTTTGATTTGCATTTCTCTAATGACCAGTGATGATGAGCTTTTTTTCACATGTTTGTTGGCCACATAGACAGATTCACAGCCAAATTCTACCAGAGGTACAAAGATGAGCTGGTACCATTCCTTTTGAAATTATTCCAAACAATAGAAAAATAGGGACTCATCCCTAACTCATTTTATGGTGCCAGCATCATCTTGATACCAAAACTTGACAGAGACATGACACAACAAAAAAAAGAAAATTTCAGGCCAATAATTCTGATGAATATCGATGTGAAAATCCTCAATAAAATATTGGCAAACTGAATTCAGCAGCACATCAAAAAGCTTATCCACCATGCTCAAGTCGGCCTCATTCCTGCGATGCAAGTCTGATTCTACATATTCAAATCAATAAATGTAATCCATCACATAAGCAGAACCAATGACAAAAACCACATGATTTTCTCAATAGATGCAGAAAAGGTCTTCGATAAAATTCAACACTCCTTTATGCTAAAAACTCTCAATAAACAAGGTAATTGATGGAACATATCTCAAAATAATAAGAGCTATTATCACAGACCCATAGTCAGTATCACACTGAATGGGCCAAAGCTGGAAGCATTCCCTTTAAAACTGGCACAAGACAAGGATGACCTCTCTCACCACTCCTATTCAACATAGTATTGGAAGTTCTGGCCAGGGCAATCAGGTAAGAGAAAGAAATAAAGGGTATTCAAACAGGAAGAGAGAAAGTCAAATTGTCTCTGTTTGTAGATGACATGATTGCATATTTAAAAAACCCCATTGTCTCAGCCTAAAATATCCTTAAGCTGATAAGCAACTTCAGCAAAGTCTCAGGATACAAAATCAATGTGCAAAAATCAAGCATTCCTATACGTCAATAATAGACAAACAGAGAGCCAAACCATGAGTGAACTCCCATTCACAATTGCTACAAAGAGAATAAAATACCTAGGAATACAACTTACAAGGGATGTGAAGGACCTCTTCAAGGAGAACCACAAACCACTGCTCAAGGAAATAAGAGAGGACACAAACAAGTGGAAAAATATTTCATGCTCATGGATAGGAAGAATAAACATCATGAAAACA
The DNA here is from genome assembly GCF_028885655.2 of Pongo abelii. Taxonomy (NCBI): domain Eukaryota; kingdom Metazoa; phylum Chordata; class Mammalia; order Primates; family Hominidae; genus Pongo; species Pongo abelii. The sequence goes on along the minus strand of NC_071999.2, from coordinate 90,350,066 downwards.
GCCATACTGCCCAAAGTAATTTATAGATTCAATGCTATCCCCATCAAGCTACCAATGACTTTCTTCACAGAATTGGAAAAAACTACTTTGAATTTCATATAGAATCAAAAAAGAGCCCATATAGCCAAGAAAATCCTAAGCAAAAAACAAAAACAAAAACAAAGCTGGAGGCATCACGCTTCCTGACTTCAAACTATACTACAAGGCTACAGTAATCAAAACAGCATGGTACTTGTACCAAAACAGATATATAGACTAGTGGAACAGAACAGAGGGCTCAGAAGTAACGCCACACATCTACAACCATCTGATCTTTGACAAAAACAAGCAAAGGGGAAAGGATTCCCTACTTAATAAATGGTGTTGTGAAAACTGGCCAGTCATATGCAGAAAACTGAAACTGGACCCCTTCCTTACACCTTACACAAAAATTAACTCAAGATGGATTAACGACTTAAATGTAAGACCTAAAACCATAAAAACTCTACAAGAAACCCTAGGCAATACCATTCAGGACACAGGCATGGGCAAAGACTTCACGACTAAAACACCAAAAACAATGGCAACAAAAGTCAAAATTGACAAATGGGATCTAATTAAATAAAAAGCTTCTGCACAGCAAAAGAAAATATCATCAGAGTGAACAGGCAACCTACAGAATAGGAGAAAATTTTGCAATCTAACCATCTGACAAAGGGCTAATATCCAGAATCTACAAAGAACTTAAACAAATTTACAAGAAAAATAACAAACAACCCCATCAAAAAGTGGGCAAACGATATGAACAGACACTATCAGATCTTTTTATGAAAAATTTCTGTTGGTTTATTGATTTCCTTTAAATGAGCAATATATAACTTTCTTTGTGTGCCTAAGGCCTTGTTAAATTTTGGTTGAAAAATGTATGTTTGAATCCAGTAGTGTGGTAACTCTAGAAATCAGATAATTCCCCTTCCCAGATATTGCTAATTGCTAGTTTTATATGTGTGTAGGTGTGTAAAAAACATACTTTATTATATATTTGTCATCTATTATACATTTACTTTTATCATTACATCAGTATTATGTATTATTATTTATTCTATTAAATATATAATTGTTGTAGGCTGTCTCTGTGTCCAAAATCATCCTGAGGTTCTGAGGTTTAAACTTCAAGTCTTCTTAGGTCTTTTATAAGTCTGCTCCTTTCCTGGGCATGTGTGGTGACTTTCTAATTTCCTTGATATATGTGATTGCTTTTGAATTTCATACTTGTAATGTCTGGCTCTGAGAAGGGAAAAACATCAACAACGAAATGCAGTGAGAAAAACAGTAACTGGTTCTTTAAATGCCCTAGAGTTGGCTTCAGATAGAGGAATGAACTTACAATAGCAAGCTGCCTCTGTGTCTGCAGCTTAAAAGCAGCAATCTGCTGTGATCAGAACACATAAAATTGCTGACATGTGGAGAACAGGGTCCTTATCCTCTTGGTTGCCCCAACCTCCTGCAAGGTCAAGATCGCCTGCCATGAGACTGGGGAGGTTGGGGGGCAGGAAATATGTAACTGCTGTCCAATTTAGAGCTAAGTTAACTAAAAATTAATTGCAATTTATGTCCAAGCCTTCCCCTGGACGTTGCAAGCTTCCAATAGAGTCCAGCTTCCAAAATAGCTAAATCAAACAGATTAGATCTTTCCAGTGAAATTGTCTAGGTGGAGAAAGTATTTCTGTTACTTCCTACTCTGCAATGTTCCCGGTATCCTGTATTCAATTATTTTTTTGAGGCTTCTCACTTCTTACAGATTTGACTCTTCCTGTTACATGGTATTTGTTTCTTAGCATGGTAACACCTTTTAAAAATGACAAATGTATATGAAGAAGATTCCATTTCACAGTTAATTTTTCTTTTTTTATATTTATAACTATATTTTAAAAAATTATCTTAAGATGGTAGAGAGACTGCTATGCCATTTGAAGTTATTGAAGATAAACATATTAGAGTGGCAAACAGTGACATATCGCAGTAAAGTTGCCATACAGAAAGTCAAAAGCCAAAATTAATAGACATTGAGAAAGATAGTTATAACCAGCTTTAGATATATTGAAAAAAAGAAGAGACCAAAATCAAATAGCTGAGAACAGAGTTTTTGCTCTTGCTGTTGAAAATGCTATCATCTTCACACAAACATTCAATTAACAGCATGCTGACAGCAGTTGAGGGGTATCTAAGTCTGAAAATAGAAACTGGAATTGTACATGTTCAGTTTAATCCTTCAGAGTTTAAAAAAATCAAAGATAATATAGTTAACAGAAAAATTAAAAATGCAAACAGGGTTCACTCTCTTAAATTGAATTATTTTCAAGTAATTTTTCTCCTTGAGGATTTTTTTAAAATTAGACTTTATTTTTTACATCACCTTTGAGTTCAAAGCAAAACTGAGTGACAGGTACAGAGATACCCATACACCCACTGCCTCCACACATGTACAGCCTCACCCAATATAGACATCACTCATAGAGGGGTACATTTGTTACAACTAATGAATGTACCTGGACACATCACCAGCCAAAGTCCATAGTTTGCATTGGAGTTCAGTCTTCGTGTTGAACAGTCTATGGGCTTGGATAAATATATAATAGCATGTTTTCACCCTTATAGTATCATACAGATCATTTTCATTGCCCTATAAATCCTCTGTGCTCTGCCTGTTTATTCATCCTCTTCCAAAACCCTTTGTACCACTAGTCTTTTTACAGTCTCCCTAGTTTTGCCTTTTTTTGGAATGTCATGTAGGTGGAATCATACAGTATGTAACCTTTTCAGGTTGGCTTCTTTCACTTAGTAACATCTATTTAAGTTTTCTCTATTTCTTTTCATGGCTTCATAGCTCATTTCTGTTGAGTGCTGAACAATATTTCATTGTCTGGATGTACCATAGTTTATTTATCTATTTACCTACTGAAAGACACCTTGGTTGCTTCCAAGTTTGGGCAATTTTGAATAAAGCTGCTGTAAACATCTGTGTGCAAGTGTTCTTAAGGACACAGGTTTTCAAGTCATTTGGGTAAAATACCAAGTATGATTGCTCGATCATATGGTAGGAATTTGTTTAGTTTTGTAAGAAACTGTCAAACTGTCTTCCGAATGGCTATATCGTTTTACATTTCCACCAGCAATGAATGAGAGTTCCTGTTGCTCTGCATCCTCGCTGGCATTTAGTGTTGTCAGTGTTCTCTATTTTGGCCATTGTAATAGGTGTGTAGTTGTATCTCATTGTTATTTTCTTTGGGACTTTTTAATGAACCTTAATGGTCGTTTTCACATATAAAAAAGAAAGAAATAATGTATTTTAAGAGAAAAGAAGATGTCAATTATTCCATGACAAACGGAAAACATAATTAACACTTGTCTTCAAGCATAGAGACAATACTCAATAGGTAAAATTATACATTTTATCTCAAAGTTGAATTATCGTTTTTAATGTACCTTAAGAGTCATTTTCACATATAGAGAAAAATTATAAAGATAATTTAATTGAAAAGGCATAACATGGAATTTTAAACAAGAATCCTTCTAATGTGTCACTTATATGGCATTACCTTTTAATTAAAATTTTTATATACATTCTCGTAGTGGATCATTTGAACTACAGGAAACATAAATTTTAGAAACTCATAAAACTTTGTTAAAATCTTACTTCTGTCACTTGTGTGTGTAGCATTAGGCAATTACTTAGGTTCTAAGCTTCTATCCTGTTTACTTAAGTTCTATCTTATTTACTTAGGTTCTAAGCTTCTATCCTATTTCTGATAAACAGGACAAAAGAATATTCAAGGTTGCTAAAAGGATAAGAAAAGATAATCTATAAAAAGTTTTTATTGAAGTACCAAATCTATTTAATTTTTCTCTATTTCTTTTCTTTAGAAATTTATTTTCTAAAAATAAATTTTACAAACTGATAGAACTATGTTAAAACCTTATTTCTATCACTTATGTGTGTGGCATTGGGCCATTACTTAGTTCTTTTTTTTTTTTTTAAGAGTATGTTTTTTATTTTATTTTATTTTTTTATTATTATTATTATTATACTTTAGGTTTTATGGTACATGTGCCCAATGTGCAGGTAAGTTACATATGTATACATGTGCCATGCTGGTGTGCTGCACTCACCAACTCGTCATCTAGCATTAGGTATATCTCCCAATGCTACTTAGTTCTAAGCTTCTATCCTATTTCTGATAAATGGGCTAAAATAATATTCAAGATTGATAAAAATATGGAAAGAGATAATCTATATAAAGTTTTTATTGAAGTACCCAGCTTATAGGAAGTCCTTAAAAATGGTGAATGAGATAGAACACATTTACTGAACACTTTTAAACCTTATTCTAAGTATCTTATAGATATTAACTAAATTATCACCAAAACCTAGAGTTTCTGACACTTCACTTCTTTCTGAATGTATATTTTGTAAAAAAAAAAAAAATCATCAATTCCTACATCCACATGAGTTTCACATATTTCAGCCATCTACTCAATCATTTAATTATAACTTAGCAAAGAGGTAGTTACAGGTTCTGGAGCTAGGTTGCCTCATTTCACATTCCAGGAATGCTGCTTATTCAATGAAGAAGCTCAAGTAACTTACTTAACTTCTTCTGGTCTCACAAATTATATATAATAGAGTAATGAGTTAATGTAGTCACAGTCCCTGTGGCATTGTAGGTGCTCACTAAATGGCTTTGACTTATATAATTATTATTCCCTATAGATACTGGGACATGAGTCTCATGATATGATATGATAGCTAATGAACATAAGGCTGCCCAATCTGGTGGGGCAAGATATGTACCTTGCCAATGATAGCATAGGTTGTTATGAAAAACAATGTATGGCATATATGAGATATACAAGTAAGATAATGGGCCATTCCATTGAAGGGGCCTGGGTTTGGACTTAGAATATCAGAAACATTTACAGGGAAAGTGGCAAGAAATAATAAACGGAAAAAAAAGGAAATAGGGTTAAAACATAAAAATTTGTAGTGCTTTACAGAATCTGAGGTTACTGGAGAACTTCTTGTAGTTGAAAATAGCACAGTGCAATGAATACTTGGCAAGAGTTTAATCGATGGACACAGGGAAGATCTAGGTAAGTCTATATAGGTCATTAAAGTGTTTTTAAATAGGATAATTGTATAATCAATAATTATGTTTTCAAAAATTTCAATATTTAGTGTAGATGAGACATTTCTAGAGAGGTAAATAGACGAAGACTAAGAATAGAGGCAGGAAAAAATCTAAGTAAGAATTAAATAGGTTCCTAGTGAAAGTGCTAATAAAAGGAATAGAAAATGTTTAAAAATGGTGTGAAGGTAAAATCAAAGGTACTTTGTCAATAACTGATATTTATGTTGTACTGAAGAGATGTTTTCTAATATGGAGACAAAATTTCTTTTCTTTATTTTTTATCAGATTTACTGAGATATGATTGACAAATAAAGGTTATATACATTTAGGATGTACAACACGTTTTGATATACTAACAGACTGTGATATACTAATACACTGTGAAATGATTATGTCAATCAAAGTAATTAACATATTCAGCACCCCACACAGTTATTATTCTGTGTATGTTGTGTGATGAAAACACTACACACTTAGCAAATTGCGAGTGTATAACACATTATTATGAACTTTAGACACAATGCTGCATATTAGATCTTCAGTACTCATTCATCTTATGACTGAATGTTTGTATCTTTTGACCAATATCTCTCCTTTTCTCTGAACCTTCCTATCCTTTGGTAACCATCATTCCACTCTCTAACTTTGAGGGGTTTTGTTTCCTTTTTTTATTCTAAATATAAGTAAGATCATTCAGTATTTGACTTTCTGTATCTGGTATTTTTCAATTGGCATAATTGTCCTCCAGTTTCATCCACGTTGTTGCAAAAGCCAGCATTGTCTTCTTTCTTATGGCTGTATAATATTTGATTATATATGTAACACATATATATATATAATGTATGGTTTTATATATATATTATATATATATATATATCTCACATTTTCTTTATTCATTCATCCATTGGCACTTAGGTTGTTTTCATATCTTGACTCTTATGAATAATATCACAATAAACAAAGAGCACAAATATCTCTTTAAGATAGTGATTTTATTTCCTTTGCATATATACCAAAAGTAGGATTGATGAATCATATGTTAGTTCTCTTTTTGATTTTTGATACAATCTCTGTACAGTTTCTGTAATGGCTGTACAAATTTACATTCCTGTCAACAGTGTATACAATTTTCCTTTTCTCCACATTCTTTCTAACATTTGTTATAGTTTGACTTTTTGATAAAACTCATGCTAATAGGTATGTTATTTTATTGTGCCTTATATTTACAGTTTCCTGATAATTAGTGATGTTGAGCCTATTTTCATGTACCTGTTAGCCATTTGTATGGCTTCTGTTGAGAAATGTCTATACAGGCCCTCAGATTTTTTTTATTATTTAATTTTGTTATCATTAATTTTTTGCTATTGTGCTCTTTGAATTTCTTAAATATTTTCATATTAAACTCATCAAATACATGGCTTGCAAACAAACATATACAAATACTTTCTCCCATTTTGTAGGTTGCCTTTCATTTTGCTGATTATTTCTTTTGCTGTGCAGAAAGCTTTTAGTTTGATATAATTCCACTTGTTCATTTACACTTGTTTGTCTATGCTTTTGATGTCAAATTAAAAAAAAAATTGCCAGAAACTGATGTCAATGATCTTTTCCTTTATGTTTTCTTCTATGAGTTTTAGAATTTCAGATTCTATGCCTTTAATCCATTTGGAATTGGTTTTAAATGATTTTGAGTTGATATTTTTATGTAGTGTAAGATAAAAGTCCAACTTCTTTATTTTAATGTGGATATTCAGTTTTTCCAACACCATTTGTTGAAGAGACTTTCATTTTTCCAGTGCATCATTTTGGCACCTTTATTAAAAGTTGGTTTACTATATATGTGTAGATTAATTTCTGAGATTTGTATTTTGACACATTGATCTGTTTTTATGCCAGTAACATACTGTTTTGATTACTGCAGCTTCTTAATATAATTTGAAATCAGGAAGCATGATGCCTCCAGCTTTGTTTTTCTTTCTTAATATTAATTTGGCTATTTGGGGCCTTTTGTGATTCCATACAATTTTTTAATTTTTATAACTGTTTTAATATTTATTTATTTATTTATTTGAGTCAGAGTCTCACTATATCACCCAAGCTATTACACAGTGGTGTGATCTTAGCTCACTGCCATCTCTGCCTCCAGGTTCAAGCAATTCTCTTGCCTCAGCCTCCTGAGTAGTTGGCTAATTTTTGTATTTTTAGTAGAGGCAGGGTTTCGCCATGTTGGCCAGGCTGGTCTTGAACTCCTGAGCTCAAGTGATCCACCCACCTTGGCCTCCCAAAGTGTTAGGATTTACAGGCATGAGCCACCCTGCCCAGTCAATTCCATACAAATTTTAAGGTTGTTTTTCAACTTCTGTAAAAATATTATTGACATTTTGATAGGGATTGCATTGAATCCTTAGCTGTATGTACAAACATTTTAACTATGTTAAATATTCCAAATCATGGACTCAGGATATCTTTGCATTTATATGCCTTCTTCAAATTCTTTTATAAATGTTTTATAGTTTTCAATGTACAAATATTTTACCCCTTTGGTTAAATTTATTCCTTAATCTTTTATTCTTTTCGATGCTATTGTAAATGGGTTTGTTTTCTTAATTGTTTCTTCAGATAGTGTATTGTTAGTGTATGGAAACACAACAGATTTGTGTTGTTAATTTTGTGTTTTGCAACTTACCAAATGCATTTATTAGTTCTAAGAGTTCCTTGTTGATATTTTTAGCGTTTTCTTTGTATAAGATTATGCCATATACAAAGAGAAAGACTTTTACATTTTTATTTCCAATTTGGATGCCTTTTGTCTCTTTTTCTTGCCTAGTTACTCTGGCTGGGATTTCCAATACTATGCTGAATAGAAATGGTGAGAGTGGGCACTCTTTTCCTGCTCCTGATCTTAGAGAAAAAGCTTTTAACTTTTCACCATTGAGTGTGATATTAGCCATGGGCTTGTAATCTATGGGTTTTAATATGTTGAGGTGCATTTCTGCCACACCTAATATACTGAGAGTTTTTATCATGAAAGCATGTTGAATTTTGTCAAATGTTTTTGCTGAACCCATGGAGATGATTTATGTCTTTTTCATCTTTCATCGTGTTTATGTGGTGGCTCACATCTATTGATTTGTGATTGTTGAACCATCCTTGTACCTTACTGATAAATTTCACTTGATCATTGTATATAATCCTTTAAATGTGCTGTTGAATTTGATTTTGTAGTATTTTGTTGAGGGCATTTGTACCTATGTTGATTAGGGATAGTGAACTATTATCTTCATTTCTTATACTGTCCTTGTCTGGATTTGTTTTCGGGGTGGTGCTGTCCCCTAAAATGAATTTGTAAATGTTCCTTCTTCTTCAATTTTTTTGAAATAGTTTGAGAAAATTTGGTATTAATTTATCTTTAAACATTTGGTAGAATTCATCAGTGAAGCCATCTGTTCTTGATTTTTTCTATGTTGAAGGTATTTGGTTACTGATTCAATCCCTTTACTTTTTATAGGTCTGGTGTTGATTGGTGAAAGTAGGTTTAACACATACCACTTAAGTGATTTAGAAGAAGTGGGCTAGAGGATAAAAATGTTTGTGCCCTGTACATACATGTGTGAAAGTAACTAGTTCCAATTGACTATATGCCTATAGCTCAAGGGAGCAGCCTGGACTGGAAACACAGTTTTGTGTCTTCTATAAATATAAAAGCCATTAAAAAGAATGCAGTCTTCTTGGAAAAAGATGAGTAGGGAGGAAAGGTAATTTAAAATAATTATGTGATGTTATGATACTATTAAAATACTATTGAATGTTCATCAAACCTAAATGTTCTCATTGAAATATTACCTGTCTTGTATTTTTAGATTGTGCTTTTCTTAAATTTAGTGGATTATAAATATTCATTTCTTTAGAAAAATAAATGTGATCCATTCTTTAAATATGCAATGCCGTTGATATTTAACATATTTGTTTTAAAGATAAACTTTCACAGAAAGTGTTTTTATATTCTTTGTATAACATTACCTTGAAAATGGGATACATTTTCCCAATGTAATTTCCAAGTACATTTTTAAACACTTAGGTGTATCTGAAAAACAAGTGTGACACAACTGTCTCAATAACCTTGACTTGGACCTAAATAGAGAGTCAGTTATTGGAATTTTAAAAATGCATTAAAATTTGGGGGACAGTTTAGATAATCTAGAAATAAGATCAAGAAAAAAGTCATGAGTAGCGTCTATTTTCTTTCCTTTTTAAATTTGGCATAAATAAAAGATGTTGAGGTTGGGTTCCTTTTCCCTACACAGAATAGTGAACTATTTCAAGAACATTTTCATAACTTAGTCATATTTCTCTTGCATTCATATTCACAAATTCCAGATCCTGAAGGTATATCTGCTTTAAACTAAAAATGCCACATGATAAAGACATTATTTCTAAATCCAAACAAGCATTTTAAATGGTCATCAATACCCCATTAACTTAATGATGATAGTTTTCCTCATTACCTATCATTTGTGAAGTACTTACTGATTACCAAGCACTGTACCATGTGTGTACAATTCTTACAACAGTTTTATCAGATTTGTTTTCCACATACACACTACACATATGAAGTATTAAGAATAAAACTAAGTTGCTTAGAATAAAACTAAGTTACCATTCAGTAAGAACCAGACCAAATTACAAGCCTTTTTTCTAAGTCCAAACTATTACCATTATATTTTGTATATAAATCAAATGCAACCTTTCTAAAATAAACCTGCTACCTCTCAGTGGTCTAAGTAAAAGGCACTACTACCCACCCCATTATTATCAATCAGAAATATGAGATACCTGACACCTGCTTTTTCTGTACTCTCAAATGCACTTTATGGACAAATCTTGATCTTTTACCTTCTTAACCACTCTAGAGTTTTTTCCTTCCTTTTCAAATTTATTGTTTTAGGGCTAGATCATGATCCGTGTCTTGCTTAATATTTTACTATGACCTTCTCATTGCTTTCTTTCCTTCCATAGGACCCTGCTTCACTCCATCCTCCATGCTTACCTTAAGATAATGTTTATGAAAAACAAATACACTTTATATCTCAAAATCACATTAGTCCCTTATTTTACAGAGGTTAAAATCCAAGCATTTTAACATGGCATTCAAACGCCTCCATTTTTGGTACCAGTACATCACTCTAGCCCATGTCTTGACACCTAAACCTGCATGATACAGTTTGAGAGACAACGTGGCTCAAAATATAGTTTCACGATATCATTTTGAAATATTTGTTCATCCTTCATCGTCCATCCAGGGTACTATTTCTCACCCTTCCTATTAGCACACGTTTACTTAATTTCAGCATTCAGCTCAAATGTTCTATTTGCTATGAAAATTTTCTTGCCTCATCTTTGGCTTCAAGAGAAAGTAGTCATTCACTTTTATTTGTCTTCTAAACTCTAACACTTTTATAGACTATTTAGATACTATCTGTCCTGGCAAAATTAATTGTACATTTCTTGGAAAGATGATTCATTTTCTCCTGACCATCCAGCATAATATTTGGATATTGGTAGCCATCAATCAAATGTTCTTTAGTGAATGAATGAAGATGTCTTCATTTCTGGCCAACCTCCTTTTAGTTATTCTTGCTGTGGTATAATTTATTGGCTTTATCTCTAGTTTTTAGGAAAGTTTGCACCTAAAATCTTTATTGGAAAATTATTGTTAGGAGCTCAGAAGAAACACGAAGATGAATGCATCTACCATCCTTTCTTTAAGAATATTATAATCAAGTTAGGGTTCAGATATGTTCATAAAACCATAAAAAGCTGGTATAATAGATAAATATAATTATCATTAATAAAAATGATAAATGTAGATTGCGTGGTAGGAGACAGATGGAAGTTGTATTAGGAAGAGTTCTCTAGAGAAATGAAACTAGTAGGAGATATAGATAGGTACGTAGATGGATAGATAAGATATACATATGTAGATTAATTATGGGAATTAGCTCATATAATTATCGAGGCCAAAAATTCCATAATATGCCACCTGCATAATATGCAAGCTAGAGAACCAAGAAAGCCAGTGGTGTAGGTGTAATTCAATGAAGTCTGAATTTCTGAAAATCAGGGGAGCTGATAGTGTTAGTCTCTGTTCAAGGCCAAAGGTCCAAGAATTAAGAGGCTGCTGGTAGATGTACTGAAGTTAAAAGGAGAACCACAGGCCGGGCGCGGTGGCTCACGCCTGTAATCCCAGCACTTTGGGAGGCCAAGGTGGGCGGATCACGAGGTCAGGAGATGGAGACCATCCTGGCTAACATGGTGAAACTCCGTCTCTACTAAAAATACAAAAAATTAGCCGGGCGTGGTGGCAGGCACCTGTAGTCCCAGCTACTCAGGAGGCTGAGGCAGGAGAATGGCGTGAACCAGGGAGGCGGACTTTGCAGTGAGTTGAGATCGCGCCACTGCACTCCAGCCTGGGCGACAGAGCGAGACTCTGTCTCAAAAAAAAAAAAAAAAAAAAAGAAAGGAGAACCACAGTTCAGAGAACCAGGAGCTCTGATGTCCAATGGTAGCAGAAGATGGATATCCCAGCTCAGAAAGAGAGACATAAAGTTTGGCTTTCCCTTTTCTTTTTGTTCTATTTGGATGAGCCCTCAATAGATTGAGGGATACTCACTCACATTGGCTTGAGTTGATCGTCTTTACTTTATCTACTAAATAAAATGCTAATCTCGTCCATAAACACATTCACAGACACACCGAGAACTAATGCTTTACCAGCTATCTGGGAATCCCTCAACTCTGTCAAGTTGACACATAAGATTAATAATCACAGAAGTGAAGGTAGATTTGTTTAAGATGTTACTATACACATTATTATGTTGAAAAACAAATAGGCTAGATGGAAATGTAAGAATAATAGTGAGCCAGGCATGGTGGCTCATGCCTCTAATCCCAGCACTTTGTGAGGCCGAGGTGGGTGGATCACTTGAGGTCAGGAGTTCAACACCAGCCTGGCCATAAATATGGTAAAACCCCATCTCTACTAAAAGTACACACACAAAAAATTTAGCCAGGCATGGTGGTGCATGCCTTAATTCCAGCTACTTGAGAGCGTGAGGTAGGAGAATCACTTGAACCCAGGAGGCGGAGGTTTCAGTGAGCCAAGATCAGGCCTCTACATTCCAGCCTGGGTGACAGAACTAGACTCCATTTAAAAAGAAGGAGAAGGAGAAGGAGAAGGAGATTGATCAAGGAACATGGAAAAAAATCAGAATGTGGTAGGAAAAATAGGTTTGGGAATGAGAACATTTTGGTAAGACTGTATGGAGTTCAGTGCAGTGAAATGTGAGATAAATTCAACAAGTTCTTAAGATTAATTATTGGAAAACCTTGCATCATAGGCTTAGGAGCTTAATTTTGAACATGATATAAACAAGCAATGATGTTGGAACAAAAAAAAAGAATGAATATTGTTGCTCTGGAATTAAATGATCTGATAGCAGTGAGTAAAGTATAATGAAGAGAAAATAAGGAGGAAGTTTGGAAATCTGTTAGGAAATTATTGCCGTAGATGATTCATGGATTACTAGGATTTAAGTGGCATGGCAGTGATAGAAATAAAATAAGTAGGACAATTGTAAAATTATTTGAATCAAATTGATAAGTTTTGAATATACCTTGAATATGAAAATGGTTTTATGCTTACCCAACAATTAATTATTGATCTCCAATAAGACAGAATATTAGCTTATAGAGAGATACATGCGAAGGTAATTGTACTTATCAAAACAAAATATACAAGAAGAATAAAGATTGCAATGAAATCATATAGTGAGATTTTAATAGTTTGAATTGTAGTTGCAACAGAATGCTCACATCAAATAAAAAATTTAAAAGTGAAGTAATTGATAATCAATTTAAAACATGCACATTAAACAGAACAACTTATAATTCTAGCATTTTGACAAGAGGCACCATCTACCAATTTTCTTTAATTAAACAGAGATTATAGAAGACATTGTTTTTGAAGCTCTACCAAAGAAAACAAGATCAGTGGCAGTTAAGTTTCATAACATATATAATATGGTTTGGCTGTGTCCCCCCCAAATCTCATCTTGAATTTTAGCTCTCATAATCCCCATGTGTCATGGGAGAGACCCAGTGGGAGGTAATTAAATCATGGGGGCAGATTTTTCCCATGCTGTTCTCATGATAGTGAATAAGTCTCACAGGATCTGATGGTTTTATAAAGGCAGTTCCCCTGCACACACTCTCTTGCCTGCAGCCATGTTAGATATGTCTTTGTTCCCCCCTTACTTTCCACCATGATTGTGAGGCCTCCCCAGCCATGTGGAACTGAGAGTCCATTAAACGTCCTTTTCTTTATAAATTACCCAGTCTCTGGAATGTCTTCATAGCAGTATGAAAATAGACTAATACAATCTACTTCTCATAATATTTATTGCTGATTTTAAAGCAACTAATACAATGTACTTCTCATAATATTTATTGCTGATTTTAAAGCAATTTTTTTTTTTTTGAGACAGAGTTTCGCTCTTGTTGCCCAGGCTGGAGTGCAATAGCACAATCTTGTCTCACCGCAACCTCCACCTCCCAGGTTCAAGCGATTCTCCTGCCTCAGCCTCCCCAGTAGCTGGGATTACAGGCATGCGCCACCACGCCCAGCTAATTTTTTGTATTTTTAGTAGAGACGGGGTTTCTCCATGTTGGTTAGTCTGGTCTCGAACTCCTGACCTTAGGTGATCCACCTGTCTCGGCCTCCCAAAGTGCTGGGATTACAGGCATGAGCCACCATGCCCGGCCTAAAGCAAAATATTTTTTAAATGAATAAAAATGTTTATAAAAACCCTGAAACCTTTTGTCTAAGAATGCCATAATAACTAATTTAAGAACTAATAACTAAAAAGAGATTATGGCAAGCTGAAATACTGTGGCAGAAAGAGGTCTTTCATGATCTTTCTTCCCGAAGTATTGCAGGTTTTGAGTATTGCAGGTTCTGCCCCCTTCCCCACCACAAACACCCATACCCACACCTTATATTACTGCTTTGGTTCCCCTTTTATTTGTGAACACAGTCCTGATAATATCTATTACCTCTGCTATGAACCAGACTGTCATACTAATTCTTTTGCTCTCAGTAAATAAAATATTCTATGTGTTTGCCTATTTTCTGGTGATCTTATCTATAGACCTCTATAATAGAAAGTTGATACTGAAATGAAGGGCCAAAAGACATATTCATTTCTGGTCCACTTGAGCCTGTAGGTGAAATACCCACATATGAGTTACATGCAGTAGCTGAAATTCCATGTGCAATTCAATATTTTTGACACATTAATTGATATAATTTTCTTATGGTTAATTCAGACAGGTAATGCTACAGCTGTCTATCCAATGAACTCAAACATTATTTCAATGAGAAAGCAACATAGACTAGAACAAAAATACTACACTTCTATTTTTTACCTTAAAGCATAGGGCTTAAGTTCATTACAGACACAAACACCTAGAATTCAAAGCTTTTCTGATTTTCAAAGCTAAGCTTTAGGGAAAAAAAATGTGCATCTTTAAAAACTTGATGCTGAAATATCAAGAGCAAGTAAATGCTGAATTAAGTGAACATTGTACTTACTACCACACCGTGAGTAGAGAGATTTTGAATGGTGCACATAGTAACAATTTTAATGTGTTACAAGGAGGAGAAGGGTGGAGGAGAGCATTTCCTAGACTGAAGGAGAGAATTTTGGAAGGCAGAGCATAATAAATTAAATGTTAGTTTGGAATCCACTCTCTATGGTCCCTGGGTTTGAAGTGGGAAGAAGTAGAAAGCTATAGAAAAAAGAATAAAATTACGAGAGAAGACAGGAGCTTTTCGCTTCATATATTTTCTTCACTTTTCAGTGGAATTCCAGGAAGATAGTTTTGTGTGTGTGTGTTGTGTGTCTGTGTGTGTGTGTGTGTGTGAATATTGAGCAACCATAGTGGAATAGGAATTGTGGTTGTATGGCAAATTTGTATTAAGAGGGCTCAGAATTGTACTTGATCTTTTCAAGTCATTGAAGTCTGGGACAGGGATGCTTCTACTCTCATTTATATTATAAAACTTTAAAGCTAATTAACTTGAGTAAACATCAAGGAATACAACATAAACAAAAAAAACCTGAGAAATTTTGTTCTTTGAAAAATATAAGTCCTTAAGATATTTTACTTTTTAAGTCATATTATGAACTACAAGCCCAGAATAAAATGATTTTAAAAGTAGAAGCCTGAGAATACTGAAACATCTCTCTGGTCTAAAAGCCAATCATCATGGTCTTTACTTCTGTTGGAGACAATCCAAATTCTCAGTTTCTATGCTCTGTAATATATTTAAGAGCACTCTAGCACTGAGAGCGATCGTGTTTTCAAAGTCAGGTCTCGCTTGCCTCACAAGTTTAATAAATTCTGTTTTGCTTTAATATGCCTTGCTATCTTGAGGTTTCTTTTATTAAAACCATCAACGACTCTCTCAGGCAAAGTCAGTCACACATTTCTGCAGACTGGCTACAACTTTTAAGAGCATGTGTTATAGTTACTATACAGTAATATAGAGTAACAAGAATATAATTGCTATATTATGACTATAAATTACATTTTTGACATTTTATTTAACATAAACTATAAGATTATTGTCTATATATGTACGGGTATCTAACATATTGCTAAGCATATCTAAGAAATTAATATTTGCTGAAATAAGCATGTTCTTATAAGGAAATATTGAAAGAGAAGAAAAAACAGTAACAATGAGAAGTGCCTCAATTTAGGGCAAAGATTATGAAAGCAAAACCAAATAAAAAATTTAGTGGTATTTTTACATATGCAGAGGAATATGAAAAGAATTTAATGTCATGAAAGGCTAGGAAGAAACAGTAATAAGAAACATGTGGTCAACTATGCCAACATGTCTCCAGTGAAGTCAAATAGGATTAGGACCAAATGATTTGGAAAGCAGTCTGTTGGTGGTAATGTTAAGGGATTATTTATTGCAGAGCTGTTTGAAAAGATAACAGGAACACAACTGAAAAATGAGTAGTGCTAGAAAAATAGATTAAGTCTAGAACATACATTAGTAGGAATGTGTTACAGAAGAAAATGAGATTAATAAAAAAAGCATACGGAAACTTTTTTTAGTAAAAATATTAAGAAAATATTTTAATAAAGAGGAACATTAGTACAGAAGCCACTAGAACTCAGTTTAATTCAGGTAAGCAATCTTCCAAGCAAAACGACTAAATTTCCCAGCCTTTATTGTCATAGGTCTAAATTCTGGTCAATGTGGGAAAAGAGCAAAAGTGGTGCTTCAAGAACGTCTTCTTGAAAAGGCAGGGTCATGCTCCTCTCCTACCTCCTTCCTGATGATGAATAGAGGTTCTGTTACAAAGGACCAAGACAAATATAATAATAGGTTAGACAACAAGCAGTCCCTGCAAAATCTACTCCTTTGCTATTTACACATCCACGTATTAATATGACCCTTTTCTGATTAACGTAATCCACTTATAAGTTGAACAAAGGAAATAATTTGCCCTAAACTCCTTCAGATCAGATTCTGCTATGTAGTCATATAGTTCTCCCCATCAGAAATGGATGTGAGATCTGGTTCGACCAGAGAGCAGCAAGTAATAAACTAAAAAATAAATTATTTTTCATTATATAACCAACATATATAATTAGAAAAGAAAAATAATAATCATAATGAAAACTTTATTTGAAAACAAATACTGGAAAATCTCAGCTGTCAGTGGATTAGCGATGGTAAGATTCTTCTGAGTAGGAGTATGGCAAGAGAGTACTTAGACTGTCCAGCAGTCACTGATTAAGATCTCTGAGAAGGGCTTCCTATCTTTTGCCCTCCTTTTATATCTGAATTTGCCTTCCTGGACATTTTTTTTGACTGACCACTGTCTTGTGTGCTCACAAATGAGAAAGACTTTGGGAAGTATATAGTTCCTGAAGCTACAGCTGGGTGAAGACTAGAAATTTATTTGTGACTTATCCAAATTTCATCTCAAGTTCCTCTGGTAGTATAGTTACCTTGTTACCTCAAAAGCCCAATTGAATTCCTGGCTATTAGCTTCCAGTCAATTCTACGTGAAAATTACAACCAAAGACTTCAAGATTGAATTCTCTTGTCTTTCACATGCTGTCTCAGTGCCCTGCTCACCTCTTCCACCTTCAAATGAATGGCGGCTCTCGTAAGGCCTGGGACTGAAGGCTACACATTTAATCTGATATGGTCTCAGTGCTAGATCCCATTCACTTCCAGAAAACATTTAATAGAAAGCAAACAAAAAACCAAAAGCAAAATACAACCCTGTGATCACAGCCTTAACTTCTATTTAGGTATACTTCTGCCACAACTATTCATTACTGCTTCAGTAATTTGAAGTGTATCTGCAATTGGCTTTTAAGCCCTAGAATAATCCAAATCATTTAACTTTTGGGTAATTTCAGTTGCAGGATTTAGGATTTCTTTTGCTGTGTACTTTTACATCTCTGCATAAGGATGAATATCATCTGGTCTATTTGAAATATCCTTTCTTTGGGATATTTCTGAACACTGTGAGAAACAGCCTAAACATACCAATATTATCATTTTTCCTTCAATTTCTCTAACAGTCTAAATATATAGTCTGTTTTTCACCTTACATCAAGAAACAATTTAAGCACCTATTTTGGCCACTGCATATTGTATATAAGTTATTATTTTGGCCGCTAATATCTCATCCCTTACCACTCATCTCCTGTTCACCTTTACCAAGCCAATGCATACATTTTTTTAAAATTGCTTTTTGTTATTTATTTATTTACTTACTTATTTTTAGGCTTCCACTTTAATGTGCGTACAGATCATCTGGGGATTCTGTTAAAATGCAAGTTCTGAACTGGAAGGTCTGGTATGGGTTCTGAGATTTAATATTTTTAAGAAGCTCCCAGTCGATATCAGTACTACTAGTCGAGGACCACACTTTAATTAGCAAGATTAGTGTACTGCACTACTTCTATCTATTAATTACTGTCTTTATCAGTATACCCAATTAAAAACAGCAAAATTTACTCTGGCTAGTTTAAATAGAAAGGCATTCACGGCTGAATCTCACTCCTGGGAAGATCTGGAGGGCTGAATCAATAGTGTGAGCTCCAAAAACAAATCCCCAAAACACATATTGGCCTTGGTCATAGGAGGAGTTGCTCCTTTGCCAACATCAGGCAGAATATTAGATTTGCCACCATAAACACTGCTTGCAAACCTTGAGCCTCTTCAAAAATCAAAAAGCTGCTACTATAGCTCCTGGCTTCTAAACATTGCTTCTGCCATAATCCAGCAAAATGGATTTTCCACTCTTTGCACCTCTTAGTGCATCTGATTGGCAGAACCTAAATGGCTCATCTTTCTAAATAGTGACAATCCTGGCTGCAAAGAAAGTATAAAATAGAATTTATAGCTTTCTACATTATTCACACTAGCATGTTGACATGGGGGTATGATAGATAATCTACAGTATCCATCTATCACAGTCAAGTTTTCCAAGAGATAGATAATGTTCTACAACTGCTTTAATGGCTGAGGTAAGAAAAAAAAAGTGGGAAAATTTAAAGTAATTCGATATTTAGATATGAAATAAATTAATATAAATTCAAAAATAATTTAAAAGTAAAATTGAAACATGTTTGTGAAAAATTGACAAAAAAGGAAGATTAAAAAACAAAAAGAAAAATGAATTCTTTCAAAGACAGCATTTAAACCCAAAGGAGTTAATAGATTTCTTATCTAAATATACAAGGTTGAGTTTGGTGATCATGGTGGACGGGAGGCAAGACTAGATTGAAGCTCCACACAGAGCAGCTTGCGGAAGCTTACATTGTGAATTTTAGCTCCAGATCAACTGCAAGAACAAACCAGCAATCCCAAGAGGACCCACAGACCATCTGAAAAAAGTGGATTGCTGCTGCAGGACCTGGGGGACACCCCAAATACTGTGAGTGCCCCAACCGCGGAAGTGGGAAAGGGAGACCCTTCTCTCTGAACACACACCTCCACTGGAGAAGCTGAAGCAGAAGCTGAAGGTCTGTTTGCTGGAGAAGTTTCTGACTTTACCTGTAGCTGAGTCAATTTAGTGAGCCCAGCAAAATATAGGGGTAGAGGTGGCAGCAGAAAGGCCATGGGACTTCACTTTGTCCCCTGTCAGGCTATTACTGCCTGATACCACAGGGATCTGTTGGCGGGGTGACCAGAGGAACAGGGGGTAAAACTCCACAGAGAGAAGGACATCTCTAGCTGGACTTAGTAACAATTTGAATGGGGCCAGGATCCTCCTGGCTAGAACTCAGGGGAGGGTGCAAATCTAGTGTGCAGACTCTACAGGCAAGGGAAGAACCAAGCCCTTTACTTTCGCAGCTGGAAGGAGGGTAGCCCAGGGCAAGTTTTCAAATCTGTCATGCTCTCCACCTGGAAACAGACTCAGGGCTGTTGCAGGTGGCGCAGTGGGAGTGAGACCGGCCCTTCAGTTTGTGTGGAAGCTGGGTGAGGCCTGTGACTGCTGACTTTGCCCCACTTCCCTGACAACCTGCATGACTCAGCAGAGGCAGCCATAATCCTCCTAGGTACACAACTCCAGCGACCTGGGAATCTCACCCCCATCACCTACGCCAGCCACAGCAAGACCAGCCCAAGGAGAATCTGAGCTCAGACGTGCCTAGGCCCGCTCCCACCTGATGGCCCTTCCCTAGTAGTGGAAGACAAAGGGCATATAATTTTGGGAGTTCTAGGGTCCCACCCACTGCCGGTCCCTCTCTATATTACTACATCTGATGCTTTCTGGAAAGTACCACCTACTGTAGGACACTAACCAGCACAAAAATAGAGCACTAAACCACCAAAGCTAAGAACCCTCACAGAGTCCATTGCAACCCCCCACCCCAACCTCCAACTGAACAGATGCAGGTATCCACGACTCAGAGACCCATAGATGGTTCACATCACAGCACTCTGTGCAGACAAGCCCCAGTACCAGTCCAGAGCTGGGCAGAATCTCTGGGTGGCTAGACCCAGAAGAGAGATAACAATCACTGCAGTTAAGCTCATAGGAAGCCATATCCATAGGAAAAGGGGGAGAGTACTACAGCCAGGGAACACCCTGTGGGACAAAAGAATCTGAACAACAGCCTTCAGCGCTAGACCTCACCTCTGACAGAGCCTACCCAAATGAGAAGGAACCAGAAAACCAATCCTGGTAATATGATAAAACAAGGCTCTTCAACACCCCCCAAAAATCACACTAGTTCACCAACAATGGATCCAAACCAAGAAGAAATCCCTGATTTACCTTAAAAAAAAAAAAAAGCAGGAGGATAGTTATTAAGCTAATCAGGGAGGGATCAGAGAAAGGCAAAGCCCAATGCAAGGAAATCCAAAAAATGATACAAGAAGTGAAGGGAGAAATAGTCAAACAAATAAATAGCTTAAATAAAAATAATCAAAAATTCAGGAAACTTTGGACACACTTTTAGAAATGTGAAATGCTCTTGAAAAGCTCAGCAATAGAACTGAAAAAGTAAAAGAAAGCAATTCAGAACTTGAAGACAAGGTCTTCCAATTAACCCAATCCAACAAAAACAAAGAAAAAAGAATAAGAAAATAGGAACAAAGTCTCCAAGAAGTCTGGGATTATGTTAAATGACAAAACTTAAGAATAATCAGGGGGATGGAGCCAAGATGGCCGAATAGGAACAGCTCTGGTCTACAGCTCCCAGCTTGAGCGACGCAGAAGACGGGTGATTTCTGCATTTCCATCTGAGGTACCGGGTTCATCTCACTAGGGAGTGCCAGACAGTGGGCACAGGATAGTGGGTGCAGCGCACTGTGCGCGAGCTGAAGCAGGGCGAGGCATTGCCTCACTCGGGAAGCGCAAGGGGTCAGGGAGTTCCCTTCCCTAGTCAAAGAAAGGGGTGACAGATGGCACCTGGAAAATCAGGTCACTCCCACCCTAATACTGCGCTTTTCCTACGGGCTTAAAAAACGGCGCACTAGGAGATTATATCCCGCACCTGGCTTGGAGGGTCCTATGCCCATGGAGTCTCCCTGATTGCTAGCACAGCAGTCTGAGATCAAACTGCAAGGCGGCAGCGAGGCTGGGGGAGGGGCGCCCGCAATTGCCCAGGCTTGCTTAGGTAAACAAAGCAGCCCAGAAGCTCGAACTGGGTGGAGCCCACCACAGCTCAAGGAGGCCTGCCTATCTCTGTAGGCTCCACCTCTGGGGGCAGGGCACAGACAAACAAAAAGACAGCAGTAACCTCTGCAGACTTAAATGTCCCTGTCTGACAGCTTTGAAGAGAGCAGTGGTTCTCCCAGCATGCAGCTGGGGATCTGAGAATGGGCAGACTGCCTCCTCAAGTGGGTCCCTGACCCCTGACCCCCAAGCTGCCTAACTGGGAGGCACCCCCCAGTAGGGGCATACTGACACCTCACATGGCCGGGTACTCCTCTGAGACAAAACTTCCAGAGGAACGATCAGACAGCAGCATTCGCGGTTCACGAAAATCCACTGTTCTGCAGCCACCGCTGCTGGTACCCAGGCAAACAGGGTCTGGAGTGGACCTCTAGCAAACTCCAACAGACCTGCTGCTGAGGGTCCTGTCTGTTAGAAGGAAAACTAACAAACAGAAAGGACATCCACACCAAAAACCCATCTGTACATCACCATCATCAAAGACCAAAAGTAGATAAAACCACAAAGATGGGGAAAAAACGGGGCAGAAAAACTGGAAACTCTAAAAAGCAGAGCGCCTCTCCTCCTCCAAAGGAACACAGTTCCTCACCAGCAACGGAACAAAGCTGGATGGAGAATGACTTTGACGAGTTGAGAGAAGAAGGCTTCAGGAGATCAAACTACTCCGAGCTACAGGAGGAAATTCAAACCAAAGGCAAACAAGTTGAAAACTTTGAAAAAAATTTAGACGAATGTATAACTAGAATAACCAATACAGACAAGTGCTTAAAGGAGCTGATGGAGCTGAAAGCCAAGGCTTGAGAACTACGTGAAGAATGCAGAAGCCTCGGGAGCCGATGCGATCAACTGGAAGAAAGGGTATCAGTGACGGAAGATGAAATGAATGAAATGAAGTGAGAAGGGAAGTTTAGAGAAAAAAGAATAAAAAGAAATGAACAAAGCCTCCAAGAAATATGGGACTATGTGAAAAGACCAAATCTATGTCTGACTGGTGTACCTGAAAGTGACGGGGAGAATGGAACCAAGTTGGAAAACACTCTGCAGGATATTATCCAGGAGAACTTCCTGAATCTAGCAAGGCAGGCCAACATTCAGATTCAGGAAATATGGAGAATGCCACAAAGATACTCCTCGAGAACAGCAACTCCAAGACACATAATTGTCAGATTCACCAAAGTTGAAATGAAGGAAAAAATGTTAAGAGCAGCCAGAGAGAAAGGTCAGGTTACTCACAAAGGGAAGCCCATCAGACTAACAGCAGATCTCTTGGTAGAAACTCTACAAGCCAGAAGAGAGTGGGGGCCAATATTCAACATTCTTAAAGAAAAGAATTTTCAACCCAGAATTTCATATCCAGTCAAACTAAGCTTCATAAGTGAAGGAGAAATAAAATACTTTACAGACAAGCAAATGCTGAGAGATTTTGTCACCACCAGGCCTGCCTAAAAGAGCTCCTGAAGGAAGCACTGAACATGGAAAGGAACAACTGGTACCAGCCACTGCAAAATCATGCCAAATTGTAAAGACCATTGAGGCTAGGAAGAAACTGCATCAACTAACGAGCAAAATAACCAGCTAACATCATAATGACAGGATCAAATTCACACATAACAATATTAACTTTAAATGTAAATGGACTAAATGCTCCAATTAAAAGACATAGACTGGCACATTGGATAGAGAGTCAAGACCCATCAGTGTGCTGTATTCAGGAAACCCATCTCACGTGCAGAGACACACATAGGCTCAAAATAAAAGGATGGAGGAAGATCCACCAAGAAAATGGAAAGCAAAAAAAGGCAGGGGTTGCAATCCTAGTCTCTGATAAAACAGACTTTAAACCAACAAAGATCAAAAGAGACAAAGAAGGCCATTACAAAATGGTAAAGGGATCAATTCAACAAGAAGAGGTAACTATCCTAAATATATATGCACCCAATACAGGAGAACCCAGATTCATAAAGCCAGTCCTGAGTGACCTACAAAGAGGCTTAGACTCCCACACAATAATAACGGGAGACTTTAACACCACACTGTCAACATTAGACAGATCAACGAGAGAGAAAGTTAACAAGGATACCCAGAAATTGAACTCAGCTCTGCACCAAGTGGACCTAATAGACATCTACAGAACTCTCCACCCCAAATCAACAGAATATACATTTTTCTCAGCATCACACCACACCTATTCCAAAATTGGCCACATAGTTGGAAGTAAAGCTCTCCTCTGAAAATGTAAAAGATCAGACATTATAACAAACTGTCTCTCAGACCACAGTGCAATCAAACTAGAACTCAGGATTAAGAAACTCACTCAAAACCGCTCAACTACATGGAAACTGAACAACCTGCTCCTGAATGACTACTGGGTACATAATGAAATGAAGGCAAAAATAAAGATGTTCTTCGAAACCAACGAGAACAAAGACACAACATACCAGAATCTCTGGGACACATTCAAAGCAGTGTGTAGAGGGAAATTTATAGCACTAAATGCCCACAAGAGAAAGCAGGAAAGATCCAAAACTGACACCCTAACATCACAATTAAAAGAACTAGAAAAGCAAGAGCAAACACATTCAAAAGCTAGCAGAAGGCAAGAAATAACTAAAATCAGAGCAGAACTGAAGGAAATAGAGACACAAAAAACCCTTCAAAAAATGAATGAATCCAGGAGCTGGTTTTTTGAAAGGATCAACAAAATTGATAGACCACTAGCAAGACTAATAAAGAAGAAAAGAGAGAAGAATCAAATAGATGCAATAAAAAATGATAAAGGGGATATCACCACCGATCCCACAGAAATACAAACTACCATCAGAGAATACTACAAACACCTCTACGCAAATAAACTAGAAAATCTAGAAGAAATGGATAAATTCCTCAACACATACACCCTCCCAAGACTAAACCAGGAAGAAGTTGAACCTCTCAATAGACCAATAACAGGCTCTGAAATTGTGGCAATAATCAATAGCTTACCAATCAAAAAGAGTCCAGGACCAGATGGATTCACAGCTGAATTCTACCAGAGGTACAAGGAGGAACTGGTACCATTCCTTCTGAAACTATTCCAATCAACAGAAAAAGAGGGAATCCTCCCTAACTCATTTTATGGGGCCAGCATCATACTGATACCAAAGCTGGGCCGAGACACCACCAAAAAAGAGAACTTTAGACCAATATCTTTGATGAACATTGATGCAAAAATCCTCAATAAAATACTGGCAAACTGAATCCAGCAGCACATCAAAAAGCTTATCCACCATGATCAAGTGGGCTTCATCCCTGGGATGCAAGGCTGGTTCAATATACGCAAATCAATAAATGTAATCCAGCATATAAACAGAACCAAAGACAAAAACCACATGATTATCTCAATAGATGCAGAAAAAAACTTTGACAAAATTCAACAACCCTTCATGCTAAAAACTCTCAATAAATTAGGTATTGATGGGATGTATCTCAAAATAATAAAAGCTATTTATGACAAACCCACAGCCAATATCATATTGAATGGGCAAAAACTGGAAGCATTCCCTTTGAAAACTGGCACAAGACAGGGATGCCCTCTCTCACCACTCCTATTCAACATAGTGTTGGAAGTTCTGGCCAGGGCAATGAGGCAGGAGAAGGAAATAAAGGGTATTCAATTAGGAAAAGAGGAAGTCAAATTGTCCCTGTTTGCAGATGACATGATAGTATATCTAGAAAACCCCATTGTCTCAGCCCAAAATCTCCTTAAGCTGATAAGCAACTTCAGCAAAGTCTCAGGATACAAAATCAATGTACAAAAATCACAAGCACTCTTATACACCAATAAAAGACAAACAGAGAGCCAAATCATGAGTGAACTCCCATTCACAATTGCTTCAAAGAGAATAAAATACCTAGGAATCCATCTTACAAGGGACGTGAAGGACCTCTTCAAGGAGAACTACAAACCACTGCTCAAGGAAATAAAAGAGGATACAAACAAATGGAAGAACGTTCCATGCTCATGAGTAGGAAGAATCAATATCGTGAAAATGGCCATACTGCCCAAGGTAATTTATAGATTCAATGCCATCCCCATCAAGCTACCAATGACTTTCTTCACAGAATTGGAAAAAACTACTTTAAAGTTCATATGGAACCAAAAAAGAGCCCGCATCGCCAAGTCAATCCTAAGCCAAAAGAACAAAGCTGGAGGCATCACGCTACCTGACTTCAAACTGTACTACAAGTCTACAGTAACCAAAACAGCATGGTACTGGTACCAAAACAGAGACATAGATCAATGGAACAGAACAGAGCCCTCAGAAATAATGCCACATATCTACAACTATCTGATCTTTGACAAACCTGAGAAAAACAAGCCATGGGGAAAGGATTCCCTATTTAATAAATGGTGCCGGGAAAACTGGCTAGCCATATGTAGAAAGCTGAAACTGGATCCCTTCCTTATACCTTATACAAAAATTAATTCAAGATGGATTAAAGACTTAAACGTTAGACATAAAACCATAAAAACCCTAGAAGAAAACGTAGGCATTACCATTCAGGACATAGGCATGGGCAAGGACTTCATGTCTAAAACACCAAAAGCAATGGCAACAAAAGCCAAAATTGACAAATGGGATCTAATTAACCTAAAGAGCTTCTGCACAGCAAAAGAAACTACCATAAGAGTGAACAGGCAACCTACAAAATGGGAGAAAATTTTCGCAACCTACTCATCTGACAAAGGGCTAATATCCAGAATCTACAATGAACTCAAACAAACTTAGAAGAAAAAAACAAACAACCCCATCAAAAAGTGGGCGAAGGACATGAACAGACACTTCTCAAAAGAAGACATTTATACAGCCAAAAAACACATGAAAAAATGCTCACCATCACTGGCCATCAGAGAAATGCAAATCAAAACCACAATGAGATACCATCTCACACCAGTTAGAATGGCAATCATTAAAAAGTCAGGAAACAACAGGTGCTGAAGAGGATGTGGAGAAATAGGAACACTTTTCCACTGTTGGTGGGACTGTAAACTAGTTCAACCATGTGGAAGTCAGTGTGGCAATTCCTCAGGGATCTCGAACTAGAAATACCATTTGACCCAGCCATCCCATTACTGGGTATATACCCAAAGGATTATAAATCATGCTGCTATAAAGACACATGCACACGTATGTTTATTGCGACATTATTCACAATAGCAAAGACTTGGAACCAACCCAAATGTCCAACAATGATAGACTGGATTAAGAAAATGTGGCACATATACACCATGGAATACTATGCAGCCATAAAAAATGATGAGTTCATGTCCTTTGTAGGGACATGGGTGAAATTGGAAATCATCATTCTCAGTAAACTATCGCAAGAACAAAAAACCAAACACCACATATTCTCACTCATAGGTGGGAATTGAACAATGAGAACACATGGACACAGGAAGGGGAACATCACACTCTGGGGATTGTTGTGGGGTGGGGGGAGGGGGGAGGGATAGCATTAGGAGATATACCTAATGCTAAATGACGAGTTAATGGGTGCAACACACCAGCATGGCACATGTATACATATGTAACTAACCTGCACATTGTGCACATGTACCCTAAAACTTAAAGTATAATAATAAAAAAAAGAATAATTGGTGTTCCTGAGGAAGAAGAGAATTCTGAAAGCTTGGAAAACATATTTGGGGGCATAATCAAAGAAAACTTCCCTGGCTTTGCTAGAGACCTAGACATCCAAATACAAGAATCACAAAGAACACCTTGAAAATTTATCACAAAAACATCTCCACCTAGGTACATTGTCATCAGGTTATCCAAAAGTTAAGACGAAGGAAATAATCTTAAGAGCTGTGAGAGAGAAGCACCAGGTAACCTATAAAGGAAAACCTGTCAGGTTAACAGCAGATTTCTCAGCAGAAACCCTCCAGGTTAGAAGGGACTGGGGCCCTATCTTCAGCCTCCTCAAACCAAACAATTATCAGCCAAACTAACCATCATATATGAAGTTATGAAACTAACCATCATATATGAAGGAAAGATACAGTCATTTTCAGATAAACAAATGCTGAGAGAATTCGCCATTACCAAGCCACCACTGCAAGAACTGCTAGAAGGAGCTCTAAATCTTGAAACAAATCCTGGAAACACATCAAAATAGAGCACCTTTAAAGCATAAATCACACAGGACCTATAAAACAAAAATACATGTTAAAAAGCAAAAACAAAAAACAAAGTAAACAGGCAACAAAAAGCACTATGAATGCAATGGTATCTCACATCTCAATACTAACATGAATGTAAATGGCCTAAATGCTCCACCTGAAAGATACAGAACCACAGAATGGACACAAACTCACGGACCAACTATCTGCTGTCTTCAGGAGACTCACCTAACACATAAGGACTCACATAAACTTAAAGGGGTAGAACAAGGCATTTCGTGAGAATGGACACCAAAAGTGAGTAGGGGTAGCTATTCTTGTATCAGACAAAACACATTTTAAAGTAATAGCATTTAAAGAGGCAAAGAGGGACATTAGATAATGGTAACAGACCTTGTCAAACAGGAAAATATCACAATCCTAAACTTACATGCACCTAACACTGGAGCTCCAAAATTAATAAAAATAATTACTAATAGATCTGAAAAATGAGATAGACAGCAACACAATAATAGTGGGGGACTTCAGTACTCCACTGACAGCACTAGACAGATGATCAAGACAGCAAGTCAACAAAGAAACAATGGATTTAAACTACACCCTGGAACAAATGGACAGATATATACAGAACATTTTATCCAAAAACTGCAGAATACACATTCTATTCAACAGTGCATGGAACTCTCTCCAAGATAGACCATATGATAGGCCCTAGAATGAGCCTCAATAAATTTAAGAAAATTGAAATTATATCAAGCAACCTCTCAGACCACAGTGGAATAAAACTGGAAATTAACTCTAAAAGGAAACTTCAGAACCATGCAAATACATGGAAATTAAATAACCTGATCCTGAGTGAGCATTGGGTCAAAACCGAAATCAAGATGGAAATTAAAAAATTCTTCAAACTGAATGACAATAATGACACAACCTATCAAAACCTCTGGAAACGCAAACGCAATGTTAATAGGATAGTTCATAATGCTAAGCACCTACATAAAAAAGACTGAAAGAGCACAAACTGACATTGTAAGGTTGAACCTCAAGGAACTAGAGAAACAAGAACAAAGGAACTAGAGAAACAAGAACAAAACAAACCCAAACCCAAACCCAGCAGAAGAAAGGAAATTACCAAGATAAGAGCAGAACTAAATGAAATTGAAACAAAAAAAGGATACAAAAGATAAATGAAACAAAAAGCTGGTTCTTTGAAAAGATAAATAAAATTGATAGGCCATTAGCAAGAATAACCAAGAAAAGAAGAGAGAAAATCCAAATAACATTACCAAGAAACAAAACAGCAGATATTACAACTGACACCACTGAAATACAAAAGATCATTCAAGGCTACTATGAACACCTTTATGCACATAAACTAGAAAACCTAGAAGAGATGGATAAATTCCTGGAAAAATACAACCCTCCTAGCTTAAATCAGGAAGAATTAGATACCCTGAACAGACCAATAACAAGCAGTGAGATTGAAATGGTAATTTAAAAATTACCAACAAATAAGAGTCCAGGACCAGATGGATTCACAGCAGAATTCTACCAGACATTCAAAAAAGAATTGGTACCAATCCTTTTGACACTATTCCACAAGATAGAGAAAGAAGGAACCCTCCCTAATTCATTTTATGAAGCCAGCATCACCCTAATACCAAAACCAGGAAAGGACATAACCAAAAAAGAAAATTACAGACTGATATCCTTCATGAACATAGATGCTAAAATCCTTAACAAAATACTAGCTAACTGAATCCAACAACATATTAAAAAGATTATCCACAATGATCAAGTGGGTTTCATACCAGGGATGCAGGGTTGGTTTAACATATGCAAATCAATACATGTGATATACCACATAAACAGAATTAAAAACAAAAATTACATGATCATCTCAATAGATGCAGAAAAAAATTCGACAAAATCCAGCATCCTTTTATGATTAAAACTCTCAGCAAAATTGGCATACAAGGGACATACCTTAGTGTGATAAAAGCCATCTATGGCAAACCCACAGCCAACATAATACCGAATGAAGAAAAGTTGAAAGCGTTCCTTCTGAGAACTGGAGCAAGACAAGGATGCCCACTCTCACCACTCCTCTTCAACATAGTCCTGGGAGTCCTAGCAAGAGCAATCAGAAAAGAGAAAGAAATAAAGGGCATCCAAATTGGTAAAAAGGAAGTCAAACTGTCACTGTTTGCTGACGATATGATCATTTACCTTGAAAACCCTAAGGACTCCTCCAGAAAGCTCCTAGAACTGATAAAATATTCAACAAAGATTCCAGATGTAAGATTAATGTACACAAATCAGTAGCTCTTCTATGCACCAATGGCAACCAAGCAGAGAATCAAATCAAGGACATAACCCCTTTTACAATAGCTGCAAAAAAATGAAATATTTAGGAATACACATAACCAGCGATTCAAAAGACCTCTACAAGGAAAAGTACAAAACACTGCTGAAAAGAATCAGACGACACAAACAAATGGAAACACATCCCATGCTCATGGATGGGTAGAATCAATATTGTGAAAATGGCCAGACTGCCAAAAGCAATCTATAAATTTAATTCAATTTCCATGAAAATATCACCTCATTCTTCACAGAATTAGAAAAAAAAAATTTAAATTCATATGGAACCAAAAAAGAGTCCACATAGCCAAAGCAAGACTAAGCAAAAAGAGCAAATCTGGAGGCATCACACTACCTGATTTCACACTATACTATAGGGCCATAGTCACCAAAACAGCATGGTACTGGTATAAAAATAGGCACATAGACCAATGGAACAGAATAGAGAACTCAGAAATAAACCCAAATACTTACAGCCAACTGATCTTTGAAAAGCAAACAAAAACATAAAGTGGGAAAAGGATACCCTTTCCAGCAAATGGTGCTGGGATAATTGGCTAGCCACATGTTGGAGAGTGAAACTGGATCCTCATCTCTCACCATATACAAAAATCAACTCAAGATGGATTAAGGACTTAACCTAAGACCTGAAACTAAACAAATTCTAGAAGATAACATTGGAAAAATCCTTCTAGACATTGGCACAGGCAAGGATTTCATGACCAAAAACCCAAAAGCAAATGCAAAAGAAACAAAGATAAATAGCTAGGACCTAGTTAAACTAAAGAGCTTTTGCATGGCAAAAGGAACAGTCAGCAGAGTAAAGAGACAACCCACAGAGTGGGAAAAAAATCTTCACAATCTAACATCTGACAAAGGACTAATATTCAGAATCTACAATGAACTCAAACAAATCAGTAAGAAAAAAAAATCAAACAACCCCATCAAAAAGTGGGCTAAGGACATGAATATACAATCCTCAAAAGAAGATATACAAATGGACAACAAACATATGGAAAAAAAATGCTCAACATCACTAATGATCAGGGAAATGCAAATCAAAACCACATTGTGATACCACCTTACTCCTGTAAGAATGGCCATAATCAAAAAAACAAAAAAACAGCAGTTGTTGGCATGGATGCAGTGAACAGGGAACACTTCTACACTGCCAGTGAGAACTAGAACAGCCACTATGGAAAACAGTGTAGAGGTTTCTTAAAGAACTAAATGTAGAACTACCATTTGATCCAGCAATCTCACTACTGGGTATCTACCCAGAGGAAAAGAGGTCATTATTCAAAAAAGATACTTGCACACACATGTTTATAGCAGCACAATTGACAATAGCAAAATCATGGAACCAACCCAAATGCCTGTCAATCAATTAGTGGATAAAGAAACTGTGATATATATATTTATATATATATATTATATATATATTTTATATATATATATTATATATATATATTATATATATATATGATGGAATATATATAGATGATGGAATATGTATATGATGGAATATATATATATGATGGAACATATATATATGATGGAATATATATTTATATATGAGATGGAATACTTTGCAGCTATAAAAAGGAATGAATTAACACCATTTGCAGTGACCTGGATGAGATTGGAGACTATTATTCTAAGTGAAGTAACTAAAGAATGGAAAACCAAACATCATATGTTCTCACTGATATGAGGGAGCTAAGCTATGAGGATGCAAAGGCATAAGAATGATATAATGGACAATGGACTTTGGGCACTTGGGGGGAAGAGTGGGAGGGAGGCGAGGGATAAGACCACAAATATTGTGCAGTGTACACTGCTCCAGGGAAGGGTGAACCAAAATCTCACAAATCACCACTAAAGGACTTACTTACATAACCAAATACCACCTGTACCCCAATAACTTATGGAAAAATAAAAAATAAAAATAAATAAATAATAATAAATATATAAACAAGGTTAAAGGGTTTCCCCCATGACAGCATAGTTAGTTAAGTTTTTATAGCTATATATAACATTCAATTTCTAGGCTTATAATTTTTATAAGCTTGGTTTAAATAAATGATCTAGTTTCCAATCTTGTGAACTCTAGAAATATTAAACTGTTTTATTTTATATACCAGATATTAACAACCTAAATTTGCATTGCCTTACTCAGGGAAGGGGAGATATAAATAGTTGTTTTATTACTGTTATTCTAGAGCATATGCCATTAGGATTTGGTGCCCATAAAGATTATACACGTAGAGCAGAAATATTCAACATTTTAGAGAGCTTTATTTTCATTTTTATTTTACTTTTTCTTTTTGCCTTTTATTTTACAAATACATATTACTTCATTTGATACAAGAGATATTGTTTCATTTGATATGTCACTGAAATTGAAAGCAATAAAATCCAACAAACTGTTAATTGCACTGATTTGCTGTTAATTAACATATTTATCAAATTATATTGTTGATGAAAATTTGGACAGCAGTCTTGAGATTCAAACGTTTCGTAAATTTTCTTTATGTCATAGTCATATTTTATTTTTATAGAGCCAGCTGCATACTGTTTACTACCTAAGCTGAATACTCCAACTATTACGTTTCTGCATACTTTACTGATTGAAGTGAATATATTAGTAGTTAAATTTGCATATATACTGATTGCCCTGAATATTGTGCAAGTATGTTGTTAACTACAAAAAAAATTGTCTAAGTAGTTACTTTTATTAAGGAGATTTAAAGCACATAACAAAATTAACCTAGTTGTGAAGATCTGGTGAGATTCCTTGTTGCTATTTTCTTAATCTGCTACTAATATGAAAGATTGCATTATTCAATCCTGGAGAGACATTATTGGTCACTTTAAAGATAAAACTGTTCCCCCTCCACCCCCACCCCCCGCAAGATGGTAGATTAGAGGCAATGTTTGCCTGCCTCTCCCACTTGGAAAGGCAAAAATAGTGTTAAGATTTATTCTGTGAACTCGGTTTTCCAGGAAGCAACACAGGAACTTAACAGAAAAAGTCAAAGAAACCACAGGCCTTTTGAAAGAAGCAACGGGCTGTAGCCTACACTGTGGGCCACACAGAAAAGTGTGAGTCTCCAGGTCGTGAGAATGAAAGAGAGATGATGCTGTGACACACACTCCCACAGGGAGCCAGGCGATCTAGGCCACAGGTGAAGGTGTTAACCCTTCCAGGCTCTGGATCTAGGCCACAGGTGAAGGTGTTAACCCTTCCAGGCTCTGGAGCTGATTTAGTGAGAGGTGGGAAACATAGGAGAAGAAGCGGCATTAGGATGTGCTTTGCATGCACTCCCAGACCCCAATGGGTACAGAGCCATTCCTATTCTCACCTCACAGGGGACATCATGGAAGCTGGCCAGCTAACTCAGGTGGTGGTCACAGGTTGAGAGAATCTCCCAGCTGAGATTTTCAATATGATCTTGAGTGGGGATGAGCCCCATCAGCCAGAATGGAGTGGCAAGCGGAAAGTGTGATTATAGCCACCTGCTTCATAGGTTGGCTTTGAGGGGCATGGCCTGAAAGCTGTGTTCTCCACCAGTTTCAAGTTCTGGGTAGAGGCTGCCTGGAACTCAGCTAGCTGTTGCTAGTAGAACAGTGTAAGTGTGAGATGTGCCTTGCCAAGTGCATGGGAGCTGAGTGGGGCTTACTGCTGCTGGCTACCCACCACTCCCTGTGCAGATTATTTTATGCAGCAGAAGAAGCTGCACTCTTCCCTAGAACATTACCCCAGTGGCAAGGCAACTGCCCTCTGATCCGCATTGGAGCCACTTCTTGAACTTGCACATGGGGAGCCCGAGCACGAACTTGCCTGACCCAGCCTCCACCTGCTCTGGCTTTACCCCTTCATCTGATCTGGTTGTGCAACACAATAGACAGGGATGTTTTAGAGTTCCATGGTCCCACCCCTTGCCTGAGACACCAGAGTACATTCTCTGGGAAACATAAGACAAGCACAAACCCCACTGCTACCACTGCAGCTGGTACTATTTTGCAAGCACCATCCCCTGGCTGAAGGCCAGCCAACACAGTCCATTACAGCATCTGCAGACAGAATAACACAGCACTCAGGAAAGAGAAAACTTTTGCAAGACCTCGGTTACCACCATTTCTTGCATCACCCTGGCTGACCAGGAGGTCTTGAGTCTGTTCACATGCCCAGTACATTAATACTAAATTTGGCCTTTGAGAAAGCCAAAACAATAAGGCTATATATATAACTAAGGGAATCTCAGAGTCTATGTAAGCCCCCTCCCACTCCCATCAGAGCTGGTACTCTTACCCACTGCAGGGAGACTAGATAACAGGTCACATCATTGGATACTTAGCAGACATTCCCCAGCACCAGCCTGGAATGTGGTCGCCCCACTGGGCAGCTAGACATAGACGAGCATCGGGATTCACAGTAGTCTGACCCTCAGGAATGGCTACTTCTAGGGCATATGGGAGGGTACCATGTAACCGCCAAATGGGTTCACCTTGCCCACTGCCTAGGCAGAGCCAATTTATCAAGACAGGGGAATGGCAATGGAGAAAGAGCAATTCATGCAGAAA
The DNA here is from genome assembly GCF_028885655.2 of Pongo abelii. Classification (NCBI taxonomy): domain Eukaryota; kingdom Metazoa; phylum Chordata; class Mammalia; order Primates; family Hominidae; genus Pongo; species Pongo abelii. The sequence goes on along the minus strand of NC_071999.2, from coordinate 90,315,495 downwards.
TTCTATGTGGGAGACCAGAGTTTTATTACTACTCAAATCAGTCCCTCTGAGCATTCCGGGATAGGGAGTTTTTAAAGACAATTTGGTGGGTAGGAGCTGGGGAAGTGGGGAGTGCTGATTGGTCAGGTTGGAAATGAAATCGCAGGGGGTCAAGATGAGGTTTTCTTGCTATCTTCTGTTCCTGAGTAGGATCGCAGAACTGGTTGGGCCAGATTACAGGTCTGGGTGGTGTCAGCTGATCCACCCAGTACAGGGTCTGCAAAATATCACCTGATATTTTAAAATAAAACCTGATCTTAGGTTTTACAATAGTGGCATTATTCCCTGGAGCAATTTCGGGAGGTTCAGACTCTTGAAGCCAGAGGCTGCATGACCCCTAAACAGTAATTTCTAACCTTGTAGCTAATTTGTTAGTCCTACAAAGGCAGACTAGTTCCCGGGTGAGAAGGAGGTCTTTTCGAGAAAGGGCTGTTAGCAGTTTTGTTTCAGAGTCAAACCATAAACTGAATTCCTTCACAAGGTTAGTTCGATCTATGCCCAGGAATTAACAAGGATATTGAATAAGATTACAAGCAAGATGGAGTCAATTAGGTCTGATCTCTTTCACTGTCATAATTTCCTCGGTTATAATCTTTGCAAAAGCAGTTTCAATCACATTAAGGGAGTACCCTGTAGAACAAAAGAAATCAGACTACAGGCCTTCAGCCCCTCAACTTGCCACTTGTGAGAAGTTTCTTTCAGCAGAGGGACAGGTAAAGTGTTTGGCTCAGTGGGGAAAGTCTGCAAGTGTACCCCAACAGTCAGGGCTCTCTGGTGCTTTTGAAGGATTTTGCCAAAGGGTACTGCTTCTCCCCAGACCCACCACTGAAAACACAGCTGGGGCTTCTTCCACAGGAGTTTGGCAGGAGCGCATCTGCAGACAGCTTTTCTGGATCACTTTGGTGTGACGACTTACCACAAGATGAGTGTCCTCCAGGCTCAGACTTGCACGAGAGGTATAGTCATAATTCATAATTCCTTTCTAAATGGAACATCAGCATTCCTGCAGTTGAAAAGAGGTGGCTGTCCGATCTGAATAGCTGAAATACCAGGTCAGGAGTGTGAATAAGAGGTGGATAACTTTCATGCTGGCCTGAAATGAGAGCTGTGTTGGTTACCTCCCTTCCCTGATAAAAAATCAGTAGCTTCAACTGATTTTTACTGGTAGGCATCTGCTATATACCTGAAGCTTGAACTGTTCAACCCAGTGAATAAAAGACTGGGGAAGAAAGTTTTAGAAAGTGCGCACCACTGGGGAGTAAGATAAGCTTCATGAGACTACTGCCATTTCAGCCCCACAGAAGATAGTGAACCTGCTGATACACCCAGCACATCACTTCTACAACCAGCATTTGAGAAAGACATCACACAAACTTTATAACCATGGAACTGATTCCGACTCTTCACCACTGAAAGCACCCAGAGCTGAAACTAGATGAAAATAAACTATAAGCATTAAAGTCACATCTGCAGGGAGGATAAATATTTTTTTCTAAAAAACCAGTTGAATAAAAAATAAATTTAAAAATAATTAGAAGAATCAGCCTGCCCAAATGAGAAGGAGCCAGAAAAATAATTCTGTCAATGTGAAGAAACAGGGTTCTATAACACCTCCTAAATATCAGAATAACTCTCCAGCAGTGAATTCAAACTGAGGTGAAATCCTTGAAATAAGAGATAAGGAATTTAAAAGGTTGATTATTAAGTTACTCAAGGAGATACAAGAGAATAGTGAAGACAACATAAAGCAATTTACACAAAAGCAATTCAGGATATAAATGCAAAATTTTATAAAGAGATAGATATTTTGAAGAAAAAACAATTAGAATGTCTGGAAATAAAAGAGACATTTATGGAACTGCAAAATGCAATGGAGAGTTTTAATAATAGATTAGACCAAGCTAAAAAAAATCAGAGCTCAGAGATAAGGTTTCAGATTTAAACCACTCAGTCAAACAAACAAACAAAAAAGATTCAAAAGAAATAGTCTTCAATAAATATGGAATTATATCAAATGGACAAAGTTAAGAATTGTAGATGTTCCTGAGGGAAAAGAAAAAGCAAAAACTTTGGAAAACCTACTTCAGAAAATAATTGAGGAAAACTTCACTGGACTTGCTAGTGATTTAGACATTCAAATACAAGAAGCTCAATGGAGATACAAGAACTCTTGGGAGACTCATTGTAAAAAGGACATCACTAATGAATATAGTCATTAGGCTATCTAAAATCAATGTGAAGGAAAGAATTCTAAGAGCAGTGAGAAAAAAACATCAGGTAACCTTACAAAGGAAAACCTATCAGACTAACTGCAGGCTTCTCAGCAGAAACCTTAAAAGCCAGAAGGAATTGGTGTTCTATTTTTAGTTTCCTCAAATAGAATAACTGTCAGCCAAGGATTTTATATTCAACAAAAATAAGTTTCAGAAATGGAGAAATAAATTATTTCTCAGACAAGCAAATTCTGAGGAAATTTGTCAATACTAGGTCAGCCCTACAACAAATGCCAAAAGGCATTCTAAATCTTGAAACAAAAGGTTGAAACTGACCAGAATACAATCTACTGAAAGCAGAAAATTCAAAAGGTTATAAAGCAATAACATAGTGAAGAAAACAAAGTCATTAGGTAACAATCAACATGATAACTGCTATAGTGCCTCAACACCCAATATTAACATTGAATGTAAATGATCTAAATGCTCCACTTAAAAGATAGAGGACTGGCAGGATGGATAAAAATCAAAAACCTCTGGAGACATATGGAACACATAAGGAATCTTACAGACTCAAGGTAAAGGAGTGGAAAAAATATTTCACAAAAGTGGAAACCAAGGAGGAGTAGCTGTTCTTATATCAGATAAAATAGAATAGGCTTTAAAGCAACTACACGGATGTAGGGATGGTTCAATATATTCAAATTAATAAATATGATTTAGTGCATAAACAGAATTAAAGAGAAAAGCCATATGATCATCTCAATCGATGCATAAAAAACATTTAATAAAATCTAGCATCTCTTTATAATAAAAACCCTCAAGAAACTAGGCATAAAGGAAACACACCTAAAAGTAAAAAAAGTCATATATGATAAATCCACTGACGACATCATACCAAACAGAGAAAAGTTGAAAGCATTCCCCGTAACCACTGGAACAAGATAAGGATGCCCATTTTTACCACTTTTCTTAAACATAGTACTGGAAATCTTAGCCAGAGCAATCAGGCAAGATAAAGAAATAAAGGATATCCAAAAGAACAGACTTCCTCTTGGAAAAGAGGAAGTCAAACTATCTCTGTTTGCATGATGTGATCTTATACCTAGAAAACACTAAAGACTTCTCTAAAAGACTCCTAGTTCTGATACATGAATTCAGTAAGATCTCAGTTTATAAAATCAGTGTAAACAAATCAGTAGCACTTCACACACCAACAATGACCAAGCTAAGGATCACATCAAAAACTCAATCCCTTTTATGACAGCTGAAAAAAAACCTAAAATACCTAGAAATATACTTATCTAAGGATAGAAAAATCTCTACAAGAGAACTAAAAAACACTGCTGAAAGAAATCACAGACACAAACAAATGGAAATACATTTCATGTTCATGGACTGGAAGAATCAATATGAAAATGACTATACTTTATATACTGTAGATTCCTTTTGGAATTCCTTTTGGAATTCCATGCAATTCCTATCAAAATATCAACATTATTTTTTCACAGAATTAGACAAATACTAAAATTAATATGCTACCAAAAAGAACCTAAGTAGCCAAAACGATCCTAATCAAAAATAACACATCTAGAGTCATAACATTACCCAACTTCAAACTACACTACAATGATATAGAAACCAAAGCAGCATGGTACTGGTATAAAAGTATACACATAAACCAGTTGAACAGAATAGAGAACCCATAAGTAAAGACAAACCCTTAAAAACAACTGTTCTTCAATAAAGCATGCAAAAATGTAAATTGGGAAAAGGGTACTCAATTCAGTGAGTTGCACTGGGAAAATTGGATAGCCACATATGAAAGAATGAAATTGGATAACTGTCTCTCATCATGTACAAAAATTAACTCAAGATGGATTAAAGACTTAAATCTAAAACTTAAAATCATAAAAATTCTAGAAGAAAATCTAGGAAAATCCCTTTTGGACATTGGCAGAGGCAAATAATTCATGAATAAGATCCCAAAACGAAATGCAACAAAAACAAAAATACAAAAATGGGACATAATTAAACTAAAAAGCTTCTGCACAATACAAGAAATTATCATTAAACATGCAATCTACAAAATGGGAGAAAATATTAATATTTTTAAATCATACATCCAACAAAGGACTAATATCCAGAATCTACAAGGAACTTAAACAAATCAGCAGGAAGAAAGCAAATAATTTTATTAAAGAGTGGGAAAAAGACATAAATAGGCACTCCTCAAAAGAAGATACACAAATGGCCGATAAACATATGAAAAAATGCTAAACATCATTAATCATCAGAGAAATGAAAATTAAAACCAAAATGAGATGCCATTTACTCCAGGCAGAATGACCATTATGAAAATGTCTAAAGACAATAGATGTTGGCATGGATGTGGTGAAAAAGGAATGCTTATACATTATTGGTGGGTATGTAAATTAGTACAACCCCTATGGAAAATAGAATGGAGATTTCTCAAAGAACTAACAGTAAATCTACCATTTGATCCGGCAATCTCTACTGGGTATCTACCCAAAGGAAAAGAAGTCACTATATCTAAAAGACACCTGCATGCATACGTTCATTGCAGCACAATTCACAATTGCAAAGATATGGAATCAACCTAAGTGCTCATCAACTGATGAGTGGATAATAAAATGAGGTACATATACCATGGAATACTACCCAGCCATAAAAATAAATAAATAATGTATTTTGCAGCAACTTGGATGAAACTGGAGGGCATTATTCTAAAGTAAAGTAACTCAGGAATCGAAAATCAAATACTGCAAATTCTCACTTAAAGTGGATGCTAAGCTCTGGGTCCCCAAAGGCATACAGAGTGATATAATGAACTCTGGAGGCTCAGAAGCAGGGAGGTGAAAGGGGGTTAGACAGGAAACCCTACCTATTGGGTAACCACTTGTATCCCTAAAGCTATTGAAATAAAAAAAATAAATATTTTGTATGGCAAGAAAACAGGAAAAAAGAAATATAATACCATACCAGTAAAAATACAGTTCTATTAATCAGCTTTTGTAAGGTATGCTGTGTAACTAATAACCCCAAAATCTCCATGGATAGCAACAATAAAGGTTTATTTCCTCAAGAGTTGCCTTATTGAATAAATAAATAAACAAAATAAAACTTTATTTTGGTAATCTGGTGTATCGATTTTGTGATTGGGTGCCTCATTGCTTTAAGATAAAAAGAAAAACATAAAAAAAAACCTCATTTGCAATACACCTTCTGTTATTGTGGTAATGGAAATATAGGTCCACTAATGCATATCTTCTGTATGGTATAATTTAATTGATGGTTCTGTTTACATAATTTCTATAAACATGTGACTCAGAGTGATAGAAATATTAATATTATTGGTTATCTAATATGTGCCAAGTGACTAAAAATATGTTTTTCTTTTAAATTCTCTCACCAGCTAATATTATTTCATAGATTAGGAGACAAAACTCAGAGAAGTTTAAATAAAATCCCAAAACATTATCCACCACCTAATTGGTAGAGTTTGGACTCTAATATGGAAACATCCTAATTCAAATCCCCTAAAGTTTATACTATATCAGTTCCTAGACTAAAATAATCTTATTTAAGGGTTCATCTTTATCACTTACTAGGTTTGTGTTGCTGAACAAATCACTACATCAGCGTCCATTTTTGAACTTAGGATAATACTTACCCTTCATCTTTACTTAATTTATGTAAGGGTCAGAAAATAGAAGAAACAGGCTCTTAAAAAATAATAAAGCACACCACTATTTAAAGATATCTTAAATCTTTACTAGTCAATTGAGTTATGTCATAATATAAAGACATGGTTTTTAGTAGGGAGTATTAATTAATGATGAGGACTAGAACTTCACATGCTCCCTAAAAGTCAATATGTAATCTTAGAATATGGAAACAACCATTTGCCTGCAGCAATGATGGTCCCAGATTTCCATGAACCTTGGTATCGTTGCCTTTTCACATGTTGTTTCCTTTATTTGGAGTGTCCTTTTCCCCTTATGTCTTGTAAATGCCAATCATTCTTTCTCTTTACGTCTCCTTACTCTGAAAAATCTTCCCTGATCAATTTCCAACATGCTTTACATCCCTGTTCCTGAAGCACTGTGTGCACAGCCCCAGCAGAGGATTTATACAGCTTTCACTTGACTGTTGTTTTTTTTTTTTCTATATCCCTTGCTGATCTGAGTGTCTTCATTATATAGTAAACGCCCAAAATTACTACTTCAGTGAGTAAGAATGTTATTATTTCCACTGTAATATAACTATAATTAGGTGATATTTATTATTTAAAAATAGTAGTTTAGCTTTTATATTGAAATATATGATACACACAGCAAAGTACACAAAACATGAATGAAGAGCAATGAATTTTTTTTAAAAGCCATCAACTACTAAGGTCAGCAAATCTCTCATTTTGAGTACCCCAGATGTTCCCTTGTGCCTTTCCCAATCACTACCCTCTTCCTTCTTTCAAAAGTAACAAGTATCCTGACTTCTTGACTATACTGAAATTTCCTAACTGTGCTGATTATTCCATCTATAGTTGAGTTATACCTATTTTTTAATTTTATAGAAATATATGTTTACCATTATTGTCATTTTTATTGTAGGAAAAAACATGTCACATGAAATTTATCCCCTTAATAAATTTTTAACTTTTTACAACAATATTGTTAACTATAAGCACGTTATACAGCAGACCTCTTGAACTTTTTCAACTTGCATAACCAAAACTTTTTAACCCCAGCAATTGTGAGAAAAATATTTTATGAATAATAAACAGTGTAATATTGAATTGATCAGATTTATTTATTTTACTTTCTAAGAAACATTTTGTTATAAATTAGCCCCATATCATAAATAGGTGTATATTTCCAAATACATTCTCATACATATACACACCGATATGTATATACATTTTATATTATATTTCCATAGCTACATTATACGATATATTGAAAATATAGAAATGTACTTTGAGGGTAGGAAAATAAGAGAATGTAAAATATTACAAAGAAATATTTAACTAAATTTCTGTTGATTATTTTATAATAATAAATGCATTGTATAAAATACTTAATATAAGGCATATCACGATTTTGGCACTAAATCTTTCTGTAAAATTTATATTAATTAAACTTAAAAGGTGAAGAAATCAAGAAACAAGAAAACTCCAGAATTAAAAAAATTCACCTTTTGCTAATAATGTCTAGGACCTGATTAATAAATTGTGCTACATTTAGCGCTCAATTATTAAACCTGGCAACCTAATTAGAAAATCAAGCTTCACAACCTGTAGCATAGTTTAAAACTCAGCAATTGTAACATCAAAGTGTGCAGCTGTATCAGTGGAATTGGTGGTTGAATCATCAAATATGCAGTGCAATTAGTTGAGTATGAAAATCCCACAGTGTTATAATATGGAGATGAATCAGCAAAGCTTCCTGGTGATTGCTAAATACCTGACTACTTCCTCAATAACCATAGTTCTTGAATAATTTCCTAAATAAATATGGAAATGAAGTTTAATGAAATGAAACAGTGAATATGAAATAGTATTTGATGAATTTGAAAAATTGATATATCTTAAAAGAAACTGGATAATATTCTTTTACATACGTCCACCTATATACAGGGCCAACTAGCACTGACTACATGTTATTTTTGTTCTCTTAATTTTTGGGGGGGTCATTTAAACTTATCCCACAGGATTTTACTCAATAGGTGAAAATTCCTTCATCCAGAAGAAATAACTCATAGGAATACAGTATTTGCATACCTCATCTCAATAGAGTCATCTAGGCAGGTGAATCACCTGAGGCTGGGAGTTCAAGACCAGCCTGACCAACATGGAGAAACCCCATCTCTACTAAAAATACAGAAAAATTAGCCAGGCTTGGTGGCGCATGCCTGTAATCCCAGCTACTCGGGAGGCTGAGGCAGGAGAATCGCTTGAACCCAGGAGGCGGAGGTTGTGGTGAGCCAAGATCACACCATTGCACTCCAGCCTGGGCAACAAGAGTGAAACTCCGTCTCAAACTTACCCTTTCCATGGTGAAGAACTAACCATTTACTTGTTAATGAGATTCAAAAGAAAATTTCTGGAAATTGAAATTCCTGTATATAGAAAGTTTCATAAGTGTGGAAGAATGGAAGAATACAGTATTATTTCTAAAATTTCAGACAGGAAATGTAAAGGAGCTACATTTACGGATATGTGGAAATTTGAAAGCTATATGTTATGTACAATGTTTTCTTTCACTTCAAAAATGTATGATTGCAAGTTCAAGTTCAGTGCTTTAAAAAACATTTCCCAAAATATTTAAACTTCAATGAGATTGTTTAGCTATCCGATGTCAGTATTCTCTCAGCTGGCATTCCATGTCCTGAGTAAAATTTGTGAAAATATTTTAATATGACTACGTTAAAAATAACACACTTTTCATTGTTCTTTCTTTCTTTCTTTGGAAAAACAACTACTTTTTGAAATAATTAAGCCTTCGATTTTTTTTTTCAACAGTCTGTATTTTATTTTATTTATTTTTATTTGTATTTTTTGAGACAGAGTCTTGCCCTATCGCCCAAAGGCGTGATCTGGGCTCACTGCAACCTCTACCTCCCAGGTTCCAGCGATTCTCCTGCCTCAGCCTCCCTCGACAAACTGTATTTAAAAAATACATACAAAGAGTGAAAATGTGGTGTCAAAGGATTTTCAGCTCTTCTCCCCAAACCTCTAGGCTGGGGACAAAAAATTCAAGTGACTATGAGGTTCGGGAGGTCATTGAGGAGTGAGATTGGAAGACAAAAAAGGAACTAAAGAGGTCTCTGAAAAAAGGTAATACATCTTCCAAAGTGGACTCCTACTCCAGCTGAATGCTGCCATTCAACTTGACGGAATGTGCAGCTATTTTGAAGAGATATCAGAATTTTTTTAACTTTAAAATCCTTAATTTTAAAGAATTTGGCTACTTTTTAAAGAAGAAATAACTGTAGATTTCAAATACAATACATCTGCTTTCTCTCAGCTTGGAAGCTTTTGTGTCAATGGAACTCTATTACAGAGGTCATCTTCTATTGACACAGTTAAAGAAAAGGAGTGTTGACTACTTTGTAAATCAGTTCCCTTAATTAGAAGTCAATTCTTTTAGAAGCTATATGTATATATGTATTTAAATCAAAGACAAGGAATTATAAGGCAGAAGGACAAAAGATCATTCAATTCATCGTTTTATTTTAAATGGGAAAATAGAGACTCAGAAAGTTCAAATCCTTCACACAAAGTCATGCAATTGTTTTAAAAAAGACCCAGAAAAAAAGATAACTGAAATAAATGAACAAAACACCTGCCTCTTGAGAAGTCCCATGGTTTGTGATTTCATATATGTTATAGCACTTAATCTTCAAAAAAGTACTGTGATGAAGATAATGTTAGCCGCATTCAAATGAATAAACAGCTTCAGGTCAATTTCCCAGCATTACACACTATTTTCTATTCCCTACTTATATTGATTATTATTTATTAATAGGCACAACTGATTTGATGTAAATTGTGGAGGGATTTTGTGTATTTCAATGATTAGCGGACAGAGGGCTACAGTACCCATCTTTGGTTAAATCTGAAGACATGCTACTGCTATTTCCTGCTGGGCACAAGAAATCAAATAGCCCTGTAAGCTTTATTCTCTCCAAAACAAGCCTTAGAATGTATTGCTGCCAAATATCATTTTAGTCAGTTCAGCACATCTTAGCTGGGACACACACCAAGGAAACTGGACTGACAGCAAACACCCAGTGGAATGAGCCCACTGGTGCAGAGCCAGCCATCTTTCCTGTATTCAAGAATTTCTCATTGATAATAGAAGAAGTGCTGAAGTAATTTGTCCTTTAGCAGAAAACTTGGGGTCCAAATCCCTCAGACTAAATGCAGTTAAGTTATCATGGGTGTTAACATTTATTTTAGTACTTTTGCCTATTGTTCAAATTATACAGATACCAGGTGGAACTAAATTAAATGTAATAAAAGTAGCAATAAATTGTATTTATCAAACACAGATTTATGACATACTTCGAACAAAGAGTTAGTAATAGAATATGCCAGCAGTATCCAATATGCTAAAAATTATTTTTAACACATTTTAATAAATAAATTTAAGAAAAAATTATCTAAATTTGGCCATCCTGTTTACTTTATCACATTTCATTATTTATTCCTTTCCTTAGATATAATGATTTAACATTTTATTTATTTGAATACAAGTAAATAGCTTCCCTTTTCATGCTAGAATCTAAATGAAATGAAAGTGAAGGTCCTGACTTATTTGTTGATTGTAAAGCTTGGCAAAGAGTTTAAAAAGAAATAATCAGTTAATTAATTATTGGTGCAAAATATTAATTACAGAGGAGAAAAAGGAATGTTAAGCATTCTTAATGAGAAAAGGTTTAGATAGTGAGGAATATAGCAAAATTTATAAGGAATTAAATTTAGCCAGTGAGAGAAACAAAATAATATTTAGAATTTTCAATGGATTCAAAAAATTTAAAATACAACACACAGGAACAATACAGGAAAGTAAAAATAAAGGAAAAACAGACTAACTTGCTATGAAATTAATTTAATTAAACCTTAAGTGGCTAGGAATGATGAGATAGAAGAGAGGGAAAATACTCTTTGCAGGCATTATTGTTATCTTAGTTTGATAGTCTAAGTGAGAGAAAATCCTAATGTTTCTCCCTAAGACCAGTAAACATACCTATGTACATCCTGGATTTTAATCTCTCTTTTTTCAAGTATTAAATGGTATATATGTGTTGCCAATTATTTTATTTTAACATCTACTTCATGAAAAATCTTAGAGTGGATTATAATTAGATGATGGTTCCTGTTCAAGATCTATATACTTCACTTCCAAAACTCTTTACCAAGTGAAATGTTCAATTTATCTATTTTTTCTTCAATGTCCTCTAGTTTAGTTTTGCTCACATTCTTTATTACTAAAAGTTTGTACACTTTGACCAATATCTCCCCATTTCCCTTACTGCACCCTGACACCTTCAGCTCTTGGCAACTATTCTTCTACTCTTTGCTTCTAAGACTTTAGTATTTTTTAGATTTCACTTATAAGTGAGACCATACAGTATGCGTCCTTCTGTTAACTGACTTACTTTACTCAGTGCAAAGTCCTCTAGGTTGATTAATGTTGTCACAAATGGCAGAATTTCCCTCTTTTTTATGACAGAAATATTTCATTTTCTTTATCCGTTCATCTAGATGTACACTTATGTTGTTTTCATATATTGACTTTTGTGAATAATGCCACAATGAACGTGGGAATGTAATTTTTTTTTCAAAATAGTGATCTTATTTCCTCTGGATATATACCCAGTAGTTGGACTACTGGATCATTTGGTAGTTCTATATTTAATTTTTTTGAGGAACCTCCATAGTGCTTTTCCATAATGGCTATGCCAATTTACATTCTCACCAACAGTTTCAGAGCTCCCTTTTTTGTACATTCTTGCCAACACTTGTTTTTCTCTTTTTGATACTAGTCAAAGAGAGGTGAGGTGATATCTCATTGTGGTTTTTATTTGCTTTTCCCTGGTGATAGTGATGTTGAGCACCTTATATTCCTGTTGGCCATTTGCATTTCCTCTTTGGAAAAATGTATTTTTTCTCTAAGAACTGGAACAAGACAAGGCGCCTACTATCACCACTTCTATTTAACACAGTAGTGGAAATTCTAGCCAGAGCAATTAGGCAAGGAAATATAATAGAGGCATCCCATTCAGAAGAGAAGAAGTTACCTTGTTTCTGTCTGCAGATGACATGATCTTATATAAAGAAACCCTAACAACTCAACCAAAAAAAAATTTTAAAACCAATACATGAATTCAGTAAAGTTGCCAGATACAAAATCAACATACAAAATCAGTTGCATTTCCATACACTACCAACAAACAATCTGAAAAAAATTAAAAATTTCATTTACAATAGCATTAAAAATACTTAGGAATAAATTCAATGAAGGTGGTGAAAAATCTGTACAGTAAAAACTACAAGGTATTGATAAAAGAAACTGAAGATGACACAAATACATAAAAAGATACTTTAAAAAAATTATCGATTGGGAGTATTAATATTGTTTAAATGTTCATACTGCACAAAGTTAACTACAGGTTCAATGTAGACCCAATAAAAAATCCAACGGCATATTTTACACAAGTAGAAAAAAAATCATGAAATTCTCTTAGAAACAGAAAACTGGCATAACCAAAAAAAATTTTGAGCTAGAAGAACAATGGTAGAGATATTATACTCCCTGATATCAAATCACATAACAGCACTACAGTTATCAAAACAGTATGTTCCTGGCATAAAAATAGACATACAGAACAATATAACCTAACAGTGAGTTCAGAAATAAACCCAGGTATATACAGTCAACTGATCTTTGACAAGGGCACCAATATACAATGTGGCAAGAATAGTCCCTTGAGTAAAAGGTGTTGGGAAAACTAGATAACCACATGCAAAAGGATGAAATTGGACACTTGCCTTATACTATATTAAAAACTACCTGGAAATGGATTAAAGACTTAAATGTAAGACCTGAACATAGAGAAAACAGAAAAAAAATCCTTGATATTAGTTTTCAGTATAATATGATGTTTTCAGTATAATATCAAAAATGTAGGAAATAAAAGTGAAAACAAATGAGTAGTACTGCGTCAAACTAAAAAGTTTCTGTAAACAAAGAAAACAATTAACAAAACGAAAAGGCAAGCTACAGAATGGTAGAAAATATTTGCAAATCATATATCTGATAAAGGGTTAATTTCCAAATATATAAAGAATTCACATTATTCAATAGCAAAAATAAATACATAAATATCTTAAGTGAAAAATAAGCAAAAATATGAATAACTATTGTTTTTAGATCCAATTCCTCTAAGTATCTAGTAATCTAGCAATGATTTGGTTTCTGAAGACATTTGTCTTCATCATCTCTCCCTCAAGTCTTCTCCATTTAATCAGTGTTTCTTCATCCTTTTGCAGAGTAAAATCTTTTTAATCAAAAAGTCATTTGGCTTCAGGGAGGAGACCAGGTAGAGGCAGAACTCTCATTAATCTTTGTTTCTTAGAGATCCTGATACAAAATAATTTAAACCAATTTAGATTCACTGTCTCTTTTGTATAGACATGCCTATAAGGAAAGGTAAAAGCAATATTCTATCTGGCATCTTTTTATCGATTCAGGAGGTATACAAGTGATACATATAGAGAGAAAATTAATATTTATTTAATATAGGTTGTTGATCATTGTTAGCTTTGGTGGCCATGAAATTCTACCCTCAGACTTCTATCTTCAGAGATTGTGATGCTGCTATTGCCCTCTGAATTCCATCTCTATGTTTCACCAGTAAAATGCTTCTCATGGGCCGCTTCTAGCCAATGCTTCAACATAGCAGTGATACTAAATCTGGCCCATTCCTAGGAGATGAATAATCAATCCCTCTAGTGGGCAAGTGTGGCTCAAGGAATCCACATGAACCCTGAAGAACTGTTAGAATCACACTGCAGTCTAAGATTCTCCTACTTCATCTTCTTTCCCTTCCTCCATTAGAAAGGTTAGGCCTGTGCAGTGGTCTTGACATATCTCCCAGTTGTCCTTGCATCATGGACTTCACTTCACAAGCCTTTCTCTCTCTCTAATATATATATATATATATTTTTAAACAGAGTCTCACTCTGTCGCCAGTGGCGATCTCGGCTCACTGCAACCTCTGCCTCCTGGATTCAAGCGATTCTCCTTCCTCAGCCTCTTGAATAGCTGAGACTACAGGCATGTGCCTCCACCCCCAGTTAATTTTTTTGTATTTTTTTTTAGTAGAGATGGGGTTTCAGCATGTTGGCCAGGATGGTCTCGATCTCCTGACCTCGTGATCCACCGCCTCGGCTTCCCAAAGTGCTGGGATTACAGGCGTGAGCTACCATGCCAGGCCAGCCTTTCTCCTAATATTTTTAATATCTAATCCCAACTTGACATTTGCTTTTTAGGAGACCTGGACTACCCCATTGGGCTTAACCTCTCTTTGTTGTCAACATCAACAATGACTTAGATGCAAGCCAATAAAACAAACAAACAAAAAATCATAGAATTTTTCTTATGTGAAAAATCCTTGGCACATACCTGGTTAAACATCATGGATACAGGGATTTACTTTTACTCCCTGCTGAAATTCAGTGATAGTGGCAGTTGAATTAAAGACATAAATAATCATGTAAAACTACAGAGTAAGTGATAAGGTAACAGCAGATCAGAGATGTCAACAAATATTTGGAAATTATATAGCAGGTGGGGAGTGGTAAATTAATTAACAGAGTGGGGAAATCAGAGCGAAATGAAGCTTCAGAAGAGATGCCAATGAAAAGCAGCCTCTGTCCTTCAGGCGCCCATCTATATAGGGAGTTAATTTTGTTACCTATTCTTAATGTTAATTTGAGAAGAAAATGAGCTAATATATATCAATCACTTAGAACTTAGAATGTTTAGCGCATAGTAGTCAATAAATATTAAGTGTTATTAAATTATCTAAACTATTATCATTCTATCCAATTAAAAATATTCTAATTTATCTGCCAGAATAACTGGCACTTTGGTAAAATACATAGTCTCAAAAATGATGAGAACACTAGTATGTCTCCAAATAATCTGTGGGATCTGCTATAAGTACAGAATCTTTGGTTTTAATCAGACCTGCTAAATCAGAGTCTCTGAGGTTTGAGTTTAGAATTTGCATTTGAACAAACTCCCTGAGGTTATCTTTGCATTTTGAATTATAAGAACTACTGCATCACAGAAACATTTCAAGCTGGTTAACATGTAATGTGAGTCACGTCATTATTTGGTTCCTAAAATGTTTAACCTTAACTCCCACATTGTCGACCTGTCTTACTGATTTTATACCAATAGCACTCTACAGCTTTTGTATTCTCCAAGCAAATGTCAATTTCTTCCTGTTGTTGAACATGTTTTGTTTTTGTTTTTGTTTTGTTTTGTTTCTGTTGTTGTTGTTATTCTTCTGCTCAGGCTGCTTTACTCGCTAATACTCTTAAAAATTTAAAAATTTAACTTTTACATTTCATAATCTGCTTCAGGTATTATTCCTTTGAGAAAGCTAGTCCAGTGTCTGATAAACCCTGATAGAATTGACCATCCATGGTCCTCTTGCATGCTAGGTATGATAGCTGCCTGGGGCTCTCACAGTGTATTATAATTTGTTTCTATCTCCCCTCCTGAGCTTTAAGCTCAGGGCCTATATGATATCTTTCTATTTAATACAAATCCCTAACAGGTCTGAGATTTTAGTACAGTTTTTATAGAAATTTGATGAATGATTTCCTATAAATGGAATGTACTTGTATATTCACACAGTATTTTTCTTTTCTTTTTATTTTTTTACAATTATCTCTGAAACACAACTTTGTTCATGGAGTACTCTTCATGACATATTCCCATTAGAAAGAAGGAACCTATATTGAAGAAGATATTGAGTTTTACTCATTAATTCACTGGTGTTAACAAGCACTGAGTCCAAATTAGAGATAAAAAATTAATATGGAGAATCAAATCAAACTATGCTATTTATGTTTTCTCTTTAAGAGTAAAGCTGCTTAAGATAGTTTTAAACTAAGCTTTAATTTTAAACTTTTTTTACTTTTTTAAAAAATTACATTTAAAAGGGAAAGTAAAGCATTCGTTTATTAGTCTATCCTCTTAAACTCTTATACAAAGCACTTCCAACTTCTCTTTACAGAGAAAATATGCCAATGTCTCAGTTTAAGCACCAGATTAGCACCTGCTTTAAGAATTTGGGAGGCACTAATGGACCTGAAAACAGCCCAACATGAGCAGCAGGCATAGTGTTATGTTTGCTTCAAAATCTAAGTCTCATTGCCAACACTTAACTAATGTAAATATAAGAAAAACAAATTGAACAGTACTGTTGCTTGCACGTGCTAAAGCCATATCTCATTGAGCCAAATTCTCCCCGGGGCATGTCATTCCTTGGAACCCAGATAAGCATCCAGTGAGATGGATTAACACTTTGAAGTCACTAGGGTATCATCAAGACTTTTCTGTTGATGATACTATGTCACTGGCACTGGGGAAAATCTGGCTCATCCTGTTAGTAGCAGAAATAGTGTAATTTAAGTGAGCTGCCAGGATAATTAGAGCAGGTGAACAGTAGACAGAAATAATGCCCTAAAGAGACAAAAGAAAATGCTTAGATTCTTTTTCACTTTATTTCAGTGCTACTAAACACTATTGGTATCTGTTTGCTTCTACGTCTCTGTCAATGCTGAGTAGCAAATTAGGCATTTGGAGAGACATTAACTCTTCCAGGCCACTTGGAGACTAGTGCATTTCTGAGCAGTGCTAATTGACAGAATTGTAAATGAAAACATCAGAAAAATGTGGTATTTATCTTTACTGAATTAGGAATTTTAGAAAACCACGGGAGAATGACTCATTGCCATCCCTTTTTAGAAAGAAATACAATTCCAGATTCCTGCCATATTTATTTATGTGATAACAACGAGTCAGTGGCTTCTTACACGGGTATTCAGACTAGGTATGTGCTAAAGTTTTTGTAGACTAGAGAGTTTACTTTCCCAAAACTTAATAGCTCAAATCCATATGAATAAAATGTTAAAAGTATTTGGTTGGTTTTCTAAGGGCACTTGGCTGCAACCTATATGGTTAATATAATTTTCAATAATTATTCTGTGTAAAATCAACCAAGTGCTTCTCAAAATCTAGCCTATTAGTTTCTTCCTGAATATATTTTATACAATCTGTCCTCATACATTTTTGCTTGTGTCATTGTTCTTAACTGAAATGATCAGTCTCTCTTTCCTAATGAAAATTGGGCTCCACAGTATGTCTTATGTTTAACTCATGGTGATCAGACCAAAAAAAATTTGAACAATGAGAAAATTTTAGAGCAGTGAAACTATTCTGTATGATACAGTAAAGGTGGGTGAATTACACTATACATTTGTCAAAATCCATAGAACTATACAGCAAAAAGAATAAACCTTAATACATGCAAGTTTTAAAAAACTCAAGGTGGAGTATTCTGTAGAATGTGACAAAATAATCTAACTTTATTATAATTATATTAAAATCTTCACTGAAGAAGTGGGGGTAAGATGCTGATCTAAGTAACCTTGGAAATGAGTGGAGTCTATGGAATTAAAGGCCTGTGGAACTTTATATAAATACTGTACCATATATATATATATATATATATATAGTTGATAAAGTTGTTTTCATTGGGGATATGGTTCAACAATTCTGGTATCACTGACACTGGACATCTTTACTAGAAATGAACAGTTAAATAAATGGATGGAAGATGGTAAGAATAATTATTCTCATGTATGGAGTGGGAGATTTCATATAATCAAAGAGAAAAGGCAAGATACATTGGTTTGAGATCATATTTAGGTCAGCATACAGAAGGTTAAATATAGAAATATTTATAAATATGCATATATATATATATATATACAGATTAGTATGCACAAACATATTCCCTTGCTCTATCTACTGAAAGGGCATAGAAACAATAGCAGTTGCATCTTCAGACTTCACTTCTAATTCTAGTTATTTTGCTATTTCTTTTTTTTTTTTTTTTAAGTCTTGGGGTTTTTATTGGCATTGTATTGATTCTATAAGTTCATTTGGAGAGAACCAACATCTTTACAATGTTGTCTTTCTCTACTGAAGTCTTTTTAAATGTCTTAGTGAAGTTTTATTTTTTATTTTTTTCTAATTAATGATGTTTGTTTCTTTTTATTATTATTATTATTATTATAATTTAGGTTTTATGGGTACATGTGCACAATGTGCAGGTAAGTTACATATGTATACATGTGCCATGCTGGTGCGCTGCACCCACTAACTCGTCATCTAGCATTAGGTATATCTCCCAATGCTATCCCTCCCCCCTCCCCCCACCCCACAACAGTCCCTGAAGTGTGATGTTCCCCTTCCTGTGTCCATGTGTTCTCATTGTTCAATTCCCACTGATGAGTGAGAATATGCGGTGTTTGGTTTTTTGTTCTTGCGATAGTTTCCTGAGAATGATGATTTCCAATTTCATCCATGTACCTACAAAGGACACGAACTCATCCTTTTTTATGGCTGCATAGTATTCCATGGTGTATATGTGCCACATTTTCTTAATCCAGTCTATCATTGTTGGACATTTGGGTTGGTTCCAAGTCTTTGCTATTGTGAATAATGCCGCAATAAACATACGTGTGCATGTGTCTTTATAGCAGCATGATTTATAGTCCTTTGGGTATATACCCAGTAATGGGATGGCTGGGTCGAATGGAATTTCTAGTTCTAGATCCCTAAGGAATCGCCACACTGACTTCCACAAGGGTTGAACTAGTTTAAAGTCCCACCGACAGTGTAAAAGTGTTCCTATTTCTCCACATCCTCTCCAGCACCTGTTGTTTCCTGACTTTTTAATGATTGCCATTCTAACTGGTGTGAGATGGTATCTCATTGTGGTTTTGATTTTGCATTTCTCTGATGGCCAGTGATGGTGAGCATTTTTTCATGTGTTTTTTGGCTGCATAAATGTCTTCTTTTGAGAAGTGTCTGTTCATGTCCTTTGCCCACTTTTTGATGGGATTGTTTGTTTTTTTCTTGTAAATTTCTTTGGGTTCATTGTAGATTCTGGATATTAGCCCTTTGTCAGATGAGTAGGTTGCAAAAATTTTCTCTCATTTTGTAGGTTGCCTGTTCACTCTGATGGTAGTTTCTTTTGCTGTGCAGAAGCTCTTGAGTTTAATTAGATCCCATTTGTCAATTTTGGCTTTTGTTGCCATTGCTTTTGGTGTTTTAGACATGAAGTCCTTGCCCATGCCTATGTCCTGAATGGTAATGCCTACGTTTTCTTCTAGGGTTTTTATGGTTTTAGGTCTAACATTTAAGTCTTTAATCCATCTTGAATTGATTTTTGTATAAGGTGTAAGGAAGGGATCCAGTTTCAGCTTTCTACATATGGCTAGCCAGTTTTCCCAGCACCATTTATTAAATAGGGAATCCTTTCCCCATGGCTTGTTTTTCTCAGGTTTGTCAAAGATGAGATAGTTGTAGATATGTGGCATTATTTCTGACGGCTCTGTTCTGTTCCATTGATCTATATCTCTGTTTTGGTACCAGTACCATGCTGTTTTGGTTACTGTAGACTTGTAGTATAGTTTGAAGTCAGGTAGCGTGATGCCTCCAGCTTTGTTCTTTTGGCTTAGGATTGACTTAGCGATGCGGGCTCCTTTTTGGTTCCATATGAACTTTAAAGTAGTTTTTTCCAATTCTGTGAAGAAAGTCATTGGTAGCTTGATGGGGATGGCATTGAATCTGTAAATTACCTTGGGAAGGATGGCCATTTTCACGATATTGATTCTTCCTACCCATAAGCATGGAATGTTCTTCCATTTGTTTGTATCCTCTTTTATTTCCTTGAGCAGTGGTTTGTAGTTCTCCTTGAAGAGGTCCCTCACATCCCTTGTAAGATGGATTCCTAGGTATTTTATTCTCTTTGAAGCAATTGTGAATGGGAGTTCACTCATGATTTGACTCTCTGTTTGTCTGTTATTGATGTATAAGAATGCTTGTAATTTTTGTACATTGATTTTGTATCCTGAGACTTTGCTGAAGTTGTTTATCAGCTAAAGGAGATTTTGGGCTGAGATAATGGGGTTTTCTAGATATACAATCATGTCATCTGCAAACAGGGACAATTTGACTTCCTCTTTTCCTAACTGAACACCCTTTATTTCCTTCTCCTGCCTAATTGCCCTGGCCAGAACTTCCAACACTATGTTGAATAGAAGTGGTGAGAGAGGGCATCCCTGTCTTGTGCCAGTTTTCAAAGGGAATGCTTCCAGTTTTTGCCCATTCAATATGATATTGGCTGTGGGTTTGTCATAGATAGCTCTTATTATTTTGAGATACGTCCCATCAATACCTAATTTATTGAGAGTTTTTAGCATGAAGCGTTGTTGAATTTTGTCAAAGGCCTTTTCTGCATCTATTGAGATAATCATGTGGTTTTCGTCTTTGGTTCTGTTTATATGCTGGGTTACATTTATTGATTTGCGTATATTGAACCAGCCTTGCAACCCAGGGATGAAGCCCACTTGATCATGGTGGATAAGCTTTTTCATGTGCTGCTGGATTCTGTTTGCCAGTATTTTATTGAGGATTTTTGCATCAATGTTCATCAAGGATATTGGTCTAAAATTCTCTTTTTTTGTTGTGTCTCTGCCAGGCTTTGGTATCAGGATGATGCTGGCCTCATAAAATGAGTTAGGGAGGATTCCCTCTTTTTCTATTGATTGGAATAGTTTCAGAAGGAATGGTACCGGCTCCTCCTTGTACCTCTGGTAGAATTCGGCTGTGAACCCATCTGGTCCTGGACTTTTTTTGGTTGGTAAGCTATTGATTATTGCCACAATTTCAGCTCCTGTTATTGGTCTATTCAGAGATTCAACTTCTTCCTGGTTTAGTCTTGGGAGGGTGTATGTGTTGAGGAATTTATCCATTTCTTCTAGATTTTCTAGTTTATTTGCGTAGAGGTGTTTGTAGTATTCTCTGATGGTAGTTTGTATTTCTGTGGGATCGGTGGTGATATCTCCTTTATCATTTTTTATTGCATCTATTTGATTCTTCTCTCTTTTTTTCTTTATTAATCTTGCTAGCGGTCTATCAATTTTGTTGATCCTTTCAAAAAACCAGCTCCTGGATTCATTCATTTTTTGAAGGGTTTTTTGCGTCTCTATTTCCTTCAGTTCTGCTCTGATTTTAGTTATTTCTTGCCTTCTGCTAGCTTTTGAATGTGTTTGCTCTTGCTTTTCTAGTTCTTTTAATTGTGATGTTACGGTGTCAATTTTGGATCTTTCCTGCTTTCTCTTGTGGGCATTTAGTGCTATAAATTTCCCTCTACACACCGCTTTGAATGCATCCCAGAGATTCTGGTATGTTGTGTCTTGGTTCTCGTTGGTTTCAAAGAACATTTTTATTTCTGCCTTCATTTCGTTATGAACCCAGTAGTCATTCAGCAGCAGGTTGTTCAGTTTCCATGTAGTTGAGCGGTTTTGAGTGAGATTCTTAATCCTGAGTTCTAGCTTGATTGCACTGTGATCTGAGAGATAGTTTGTTATAATTTCTGTTCTTTTACATTTATTGAGGACAGCTTTACTTCCAAGTATGTGGTCAATTTTGGAATAGGTGTGGTGTGGTGCTGAAAAAAATGTATATTCTGTTGATTTGGGGTGGAGAGTTCTGTAGATGTCTATTAGGTCCACTTGGTGCAGAGCTGAGTTCAATTCCTGGGTATCCTTGTTGACTTTCTGTCTCGTTGATCTGTCTAATGTTGACAGTGGGGTGTTAAAGTCTCCCATTATTAATGTGTGGGAGTCTAAGTCTCTTTATAGGTCACTCAGGACTGGCTTTATGAATCTGGGTTTTCTTGTACTGGGTGCATAGATATTTAGGATAGTTAGCTCTTCTTGTTGAATTAATCCCTTTACCATTATGTAATGTCCTTCTTTGTCTCTTTTGATCTTTGTTGGTTTAAAGTCTGTTTTATCAGAGACTAGGATTGCAACCCCTGCCTTTTTTTGTTTTCCATTTGCTTGGTAGATCTTCCTCCATCCTTTTATTTTGAGCCTATGTGTGTCTCTGCACGTGAGATGTGTTTCCTGAATACAGCACATTGATGGGTCCTGACTCTTTATCCAATTTGCCAGTCTGTGTCTTTTAATTGGAGCATTGAGTCCATTTACATTTAAAGTTAATATTGTTATGTGTGAATTTGATCCTGTCATTATGATGTTAGCTGGTTATTTTGCTCGTTAGTTGATGCAGTTTCTTCCTAGCCTCAATGGTCTTTACAATTTGGCATGATTTTGCAGTGGCTGGTACCAGTTGTTCCTTTCCATGTTCAGTGCTTCCTTCAGGAGCTCTTTTAGGCGGGCCTGGTGGTGACAAAATCTCTCAGCATTTGCTTGTCTGTAAAGTATTTTATTTCTCCTTCACTTATGAAGCTTAGTTTGACTGGATATGAAATTCTGGGTTGAAAATTCTTTTCTTTAAGAATGTTGAATATTGGCCCCCACTCTCTTCTGGCTTGTAGAGTTTCTACCAAGAGATCCACTGTTAGTCTGATGGGCTTCCCTTTGTGGGTAACCTGACCTTTCTCTCTGGCTGCCCTTAACATTTTTTCCTTCATTTCAACTTTGGTGAATCTGACAATTATGTGTCTTGGAGTTGCTGTTCTCGAAGAGTATCTTTGTGGCGTTCTCTGTATTTCCTGAATCTGAATGTTGGCCTGCCTTGCTAGATTCAGGAAGTTCTCCTGGATAATATCCTGCAGAGTGCTTTCCAACTTGGTTCCATTCTCCCCGTCACTTTCAGGTACACCAGTCAGACATAGATTTGGTCTTTTCACATAGTCCCATATTTCTTGGAGGCTTTGTTCATTTCTTTTTATTCTTTTTTCTCTAAACTTCCCTTCTCACTTCATTTCATTCATTTCATCTTCCGTCACTGATACCCTTTCTTCCAGTTGATCGCATCGGCTCCTGAGGCTTCTGCATTCTTCACGTAGTTCTCGAGCCTTGGCTTTCAGCTCCATCAGCTCCTTTAAGCACTTGTCTGTATTGGTTATTCTAGTTATACATTCGTCTAAATTTTTTTCAAAGTTTTCAACTTGTTTGCCTTTGGTTTGAATTTCCTCCTGTAGCTCAGAGTAGTTTGATCGTCTGAAGCCTTCTTCTCTCAACTCGTCAAAGTCATTCTCCATCCAGCTTTGTTCCGTTGCTGGTGAGGAACTGCGTTCCTTTGGAGGAGGAGAGGTACTCTGCTTTTTAGAGTTTCCAGTTTTTCTGCTCTGTTTTTTCCCCATCTTTGTGGTTTTATCTACTTTTTGTCTTTGATGATGGTGATGTACAGATGGGTTTTTGGTGTGGATGTCCTTTCTGTTAGTTTTCCTTCTAACAGACAGGACCCTCAGCTGCAGGTCTGTTGGAGTACCTGGCCGGCCGTGTGAGGTGTCAGTCTGCCCCTGCTGGGGGGTGCCTCCCAGTTAGGCTGCTCAGGGGTCAGGGGTCAGGGACCCACTTGAGGAGGCAGTTTGCCCATTCTCAGATCTCCAGCTGCGTGCTGGGAGAACCACTGCTCTCCTCAAAGCTGTCAGACAGGGACATTTAAGTCTGCAGAGGTTACTGCTGTCTTTTTGTTTGTCTGTGCCCTGCCCCCCAGAGATGGAGCCTACAGAGGCAGGCAGGCCTCCTTGAGCTGTGGTCGGCTCCACCCAGTTCAAGCTTCTAGGCTGCTTTGTTTACCTAAGGGAGCCTGGGCAATGGCGGGCGCCCCTTCCCGAGCCTCACTGCCGACTTGCTGTTTGATCTCAGACTGCTGTGCTAGCAATCAGCGAGACTCCGCGGGCGTAGGACCCTCTGAGCCAGGTGCGGGCTATAATCTCCTGGGGCACCGTTTCCTAAGCCCGTCGGAAAAGCACAGTATTCGGGTGGGAGTGGCCCGATTTTCCAGGTGCTGTCTGTCACCCCTGGAAAGGGAGCTCCCTGACCCCTTGCGCTTCCCGAGTGAGGCAATGCCTCGCCCCTGCTTCGGCTGGCGCACGGTGCACTCACCCACTGACTTGCGCCCACTGTCTGTCACTCCCTAGTGAGATGAACACGGTACCTCAGATGGAAATGCAGAAATCACCCGTCTTCTGCGTCGCTCAAGCTGGGAGCTGTAGACCGGAGCTGTTCCTATTCAGCCATCTTGGCTCCTCCTCTCGTCTATTTTGCTATTTCTACCACATCTGTAGTTAAATCCTCCACTGAAATCTTGAACCCCTCAAAGTCATCAATAAAGTTGGAATCCACTTCATCCAAACTCCTATTTGTATTGAAATTTTGAGCTCCTCCCATATGTCAAGAATTTCCTCAATGGCATGTAGAATGGTAAATATTTTCTAGGAAATCTTCAGTTTACTTTGACCAAATCTATCAGAGGAATCACTACCTATGCCAGCTGCAGCTTTAAAAAAAAAATTCATTTTGTAAATAATAATACTTGAAAGTTGAAATGACTCCTTGACCATGGGCTGAAGAATGGATGTTGTTTTAGCAGGCATGAAACAACATAAATCTCCTTGTACATCTATATCAGGGTTGTTGGGGGACCAGGTGCATTGTCAATGAACAGCAATATTTTGAAAGGTTTTTTTTTTTTTTTTTTCTGAGCAGTAGGTCTCAACAGTGAACTTAAAATGTTTAGTAAACCATATTGTAGAAAGATGTGTTGTCATCCAGGCTTTTTTGTTCCATTTATAGAGCACAGGCAGCATAATTCTTAAGGGCCATAGTGTTTTCAAGGAAATGAACATCGACTACAAGTTAAAGTCACCAGCTGCACTTCTCCAAAAAGTGTCATCCTGTCCTTTAAAGCTTTGAAGATAGGCTTTGAATTATCTCTAGCTATACAATCTGTAGATAGCATAGTTTCCAATATAAGACTGTTTTGTTCACATTAAAAATGAGTGTAGCCACCTTATCAATGATCTTAGTTAGATCTTCTAGATAAAGAGCTGCGACTTCTACATCAGCACTTGCTGCTTGACCTTGCATTTTTATGTTATGGAGATGGCTTCTTTCCTTAAACCTCATGAACTAACTTCTGTTAGCTTCAAAAAAAAATTTTTTTTTTTGAGATGGAGTTTCGCTTTTGTTACCCAGATTGGAGTGCAATAGCATGATCTCGGCTCACTGCAACCTCCGCCTCGCGGGTTCAAGCGATTCTTCTGCCTCAGCCCCCCAAGTAGCTGGGATTACAGGCATCCGCCACCACACCCAGCTAATTTTTTGTATTTTTAGTAGAGACGGGGTTTCACCATGTTGGCCAGGCTGGTATTGAACTCCTGATCTCAGGTGATCTGCCCGCCTCTGCCTCCCAAAGTGCTGGGATTACAGGCGTGAGCCACTGCACCTGGCCTAGCTTCAACATTTTATTTTGCAGCTTCCTCACCTCTCTCAGCCTTCATAGAATTGAAGAGTTAAAAGCTTGTTCTGTTTTAGGGTTTTGCTTAAGGGAATGTTGTGGCTGGTTTGATCTTCCATCTAGACCACTAAAACATTCTTCATATTATCAATAAGGTTGTTTCACTTGTTATCATCTTGTGTTCAATGGAGTAGCACTTTTAGTTTCCTTTAAAAACTTTGTGTTTTGCATTTATAACTTGGCTAACTGGTGCAAGAAGCATAGTTTTCAGCCTATCTTAGCTTTCAATATGCCTTTCTCTAATCTTAATCATTTCTAGTTATTGTTTTAAAGATAGTCGTGTGTGACTTTTCATTTGAACACTTAAACTCCATTATAGGGTCACTAATTGGGCTAATTTCTATATAACTGTGTCTTAGAGAATAGGATAGCCCAAGGCGAGGAATAGAGATTGGGAAATGGCTAGTCACTGGAGCAGTAAGAACACACATAGCATTTATTGATTATGTTGCCATCTTATATAAGCATGGTTCCTGGTGCCACAGAACAATTACAATAGTAATATCAAGGATCACTGATCACAGATCACCACAACAGATATAATGATAATAAATTTTTTTCTGAAATAGTTATTAAGTCAATGTATGTATTTGTTAATTGTGACAATTTATAAGTTTGATTTCTGATAATTAAATCCTCTTGTTTGCCTCAAACCTACAATTTGCAAAAAACATAGTATCTGTGAAGTGCAATGAAGTGAAGCCTAATAAAACAAGATTTGTCTTGTACACTTGGGAGAAAAGATTACTGATGACTACTTTCATAATAATTGTTTTTTCCTTCAGGAAAAATCAAGTGGATTTCAAATTTTGGTTTTGAAATATTTTAAATGTCTTTTATTCAAAGAAAACATGAAATAGAAAAATTAAAATTTTGATCTCAATTAAAATATTTAAAGTGTAATACTTTATGAATTTGCTGGACTGCCATATCAGAATACTATAAATTGTGTGACTTAAACTACAGAATATTTTTTCTTGCAATTCTGGAAGCTAGAAGTCTACACTCAAAATGCCAACAGGGTGGGTTTCTGCTGAGGCCTCCTTCTGGCTTGAAGATGATTGCCTTCTCCCTATGTCCTCACACGATCTTTCCTCCGTGCCCACACATCCATGGTGCCTCTTCCTCGTCATATTAGAACAGTCATTCTAATTAGGGCCCATCCCAATAGCTTTGTTTTAAGTTAACGATCTCTTTAAAGGCCAAATCAGTCAAATTCTAAGGTAGTAGAGGTTAGGGCTTCAACATATGAGCTTTCAGGGATACAATTCAGTCCATAACCCTTACATTTTAAGCAAACATTTCAAAGTTAAATAAGAATGATTATCAGAAATCAAACATAAATTTTTGCAATAAACAAATATGTACATTGACTCAATAATTATTTCAGAATCTATTTCTACTGAGTTTGATAATAATCTTGCAGAAAAAATGAAACAAATGAGATATTAATTTCACCTTCAGGGTGCTTTCTGAATTGGGGAAGAAATGGACATGGAGACCAGTATAATTGTAGGATGTAGGTTGTTTTTAAAAATTACTATGCAAACTCAGGTTATAAAGATTCCAGCTCACAGTATCAGAAGTAATTTGGGAGAGGTAAGAACGTTAGAGTTGATTTTTAAAGATGATTAAGACACAAAAACTGCGTTAAATTTTGTAACCTATTTGTATAACTTATCTTAATTTGTACTGCTTGACACTGTGCAAAGAAATGAAATTACTGGGTGACAGAGCGAGACTCCATCTCAAAAAAAAAAAATGAAATTAGTCTGCAACATTTGAACTTAACTAGGCTGTGTTAAATAATGTACCAAACCAAGAAAGTTAAGTGATTTCTTCATTGGTTCCAGCTATATTATTAAGTGCTATATAACCTTAAGAGAGTCACTTAACTTCTCTGGGCCTTGCTTTCCTCATCTGCAAAATATGGGCATTAAATTAGATGAATTACGAGATTCTAATTAGTTCCTTACTGGATGATTACTGTTTATCACCTTTGACAAACCTAAACAGCCACAGAAGTTTTTATTAACTTGTCCCAAATTCTCCTAAGATAAAGTTTATATAGAAAAATTAATCCCAGAGTCTATTTAATTCCTGATGAATGCAATTTTATTTTAAAAACAGTCATGAAATGAGAAAACAATATTCAAAAATTTAATAAATATTTTAGAGGTAGTAGAACATATGGCAATATAGACAAAAGGAATCTTAGAGATCAGCTATTTTATTTTTTAAGTCAGTATCCCAAATTTCATAAACTGAAAAAGGCAAGACATATACTAAAATGTGAAATTAACTTGTGACTTAGTTTTACTCTCCATGACAACAGTTTGTTTTATTATAACTAATTCCTAAAATCTAGTTAAAGAATAGGTAACACATGGCTAGTTTTAGAAACTGAGACTCTCAACATTGCATTACACTTGTAAAAAGCTATAGGAATATCCTTGGTTCTTAGGATCCTGGAATAAAAGAATAAAAATCAGAAATATCATTTCATATAGGGGACAGATAATACAATAGATATGACTGAAATAATAAATTAGTGAGTTGGACTATAAGGTAAAGATAGCACCAGCAAGGAATAAAGAAATGGCAAAATATGTGTGTCTGCATGTGCATGTGTGTGGAATGCATCTGCATGGGAAACACAGAGATAGAGACCTATATTTTAGTTCTTGACATTACGGCAAGTTAACAAGTGTTACTGTCTCCATTCTCTGTACCCAATACCATAATTCCAATGACATAGAAAATGATAATTGAGAGAAGAAAGTGAGAATGACTTCAATACGTTGCAGGGTAAGAGAGTGTTGAGTAACCACAAACCAGAGTGGAAGCCTGAGCAGCATCACATTAGTGTACAGTTCAGGTGTACCTTGCCTGGAATGGTCATTATCTCGTCTTTTTATCAAGTTGGAAAATGTATATTTTCAGATCACAAATGTAAGAACAGTATTTTCTAAGAGCATAAACACCAAGTTCTTCTCCATCTCCTCCTGCATTTTTTTTTGCCTAAGGGATTACAGCTGATGGAGAAAGTTCTTAGAAATATCAATATCCAAAAGGTAGGCCCATAGGTTTTCTAAGATCCTACTGGTTTCTGCCCTAAGACCACTCCTTACACAACACTTGAGAAACAGAAGCTGTTGCTTAGTCTTTGAGTTCCTCACCCTGAGTAGACAGTAACAACCAAGATATGTAATACACCTATGCGAATATCTGAGAACGATTTCTTTAAGAATTTAGAAGAGAAACCTAATACTGTATTCTAAGCAAGACAGATAGAGCTATCTCTTTCTTTATCATCTCTATCTATCTCTATCTCCCTCTATGTTAATTCAGAGAGTCTGAGAATTTAAAATAATTATAGTAAATGCTAAACAGATAAAGGAAAATATATTAGTAACAAAAACGTAACAAGCAATTTTAAGAAATAATAAATTGGAAATTCTGAGTATAAAAATATTAAACATGAAATAAAGCTTCCAAGAGCTATAATATAGAGCAGAATGAATATAGTAATGAAAAATAAATGAATGAGTAGGCTGCAAGAAGTTGAGCAATACATCAAGTAAGAAGAAAAATATGATTTTTTACAGCAGAATTTGTAAGGAGAGAACTAAAAAACAAGATTTAATTTCAATTTCAGAAAAAGATCAAAATGAAAGGGAAAAATATGAAAAAAGTACTTAAAACTCTTCTAAAATTAAAGAAATAATAATTTTTAGATTGAAAAATACTAGATGGGATAGATAAGGAATGAGCCCACAACTGAGCACATTTTATTAAAACTTCATGATGTAAAAATCACATCTAAAATATTTTTGGAAAATAACAAGAACCCATCACTTACAGTAGAACTGAGTTTAGATTAACAAATGACTTCAACATTATCAATGACAAGTGGGGAAACACTGAAGTAAAATCTTCAAACTGCCAATGAACTAAATCTCAACCCTACATTTTATACTCAGTAAAAGTCTTTTAATTGAAAAAGGAAATTATTCTGAGAAAGCCAAGGTCTCACAATGTTTAATTTATTATCTGCTTTGAAAAATTCTTATATAGAGTAATTGTATAATTTATTGTCTAAACTGTGACACTTCTTAGCATGGCTAAATGCTGAATAATGATCAACTAAAGAATATCTATAATTGCGCTTATCAATCTAGGTAAACTAGGTCTGCCCCATGCAAACTCAGACAAATGATCACACTACTCTTGGAATAGATACACTTTCAAGAAGAAAAAAATTCAGGTGAAGGTCTATATAAAGAAAAATAATATGTTGTAGCTAAGGAAAATATTGTTTTTACAAAATTTTACATATCATATTCAAAACCTCAGACTTGAAATTCTACAAAATAGCAGTGCAACAGTAATGATGGTAGATAGAGGAGGCAAGGGAAGCTGAAGGGTAGTGAGAGTGCTTTTGAGGATAGCGCTTAGGATATCTACATCCAATGTAATAAATTTAATTAATAAAGAAATATAAACATAAGACTGAGTTTCAGTGAGCTAGGGGAACTATAACAACTATTACAACAGAATTCATGATCTTCCAATCAACAGAATAGTAAATCCTTTCAATAAAAGCCAGGAAAGAAAATAAAAACAAGATAGTATACATACAAAACATAAATAAAAGGGAAAATATGTTACATCACATTTATTACAATAAATATGAGATATGCCATCAAATCAAGAAAGTCATCTACCAACAAGTTGTCCACAAGAAACATAATAAAGCAAATCGGGAAAACTAAGCTTATTCAGAGAAGCATAAACAAAAAAAGGGGTTATCTATTTTAAAATTAAACAATATAGAATGAGGCATTGACATAAAGATAAATAAATTTTTTAAATATATGTATAAAAAGTTTAACTACCATGAATATACACATTTAATACACACACACACACACACACACACACACACTCTTTCACCTCAGAATATATAATGCAACAACTGAATAAAATAAAAGGAGAAATAGATAAACAGTAGTTGAAAGTTTAACAAATCTTCAGAAATTAATATCAGGCAAAAATATTGAAGATTTTATTAGTTGAATTAAATTAAGTCAACTAGAATTTTACAACTGAAAGAAAAAAAAATCTTTTCAAAGGCATATGGAACATCATATTAAGCCCCAAAAAAGTTTTAATATATTTCAAATAAATCCAATTCATGCATTTTAGGTTTATTTTATTGTATTGTAGCTTTTTGACACAGACCTTTGTATCAGTTCATTGTTACACTGCTATAAAGACATACCCAAGACTGGGTAATTTATAAAGGAATAAAGGAAAGGGGTCTAATTGACTCACAGTTCTGCATAGCTGGGGAGGCCTCAGGAAACTTACAATTACGGCAGAAGGCAAGAGAGAAACAAAGGCACATCTTATGTGGTAGCAGGCAAGAGAGAGAGTGAATGAACAAAGGGGAAAGAGCCTCTTATAAAACCATAGATCTTGTGAGAACTCACTCACTACTATGAGAACAGCATGGGAGAAATAGCCCCCATGATCCAACCACCTACCGCTAGGTCCTGCTTTTGACATGTGGGGATTATGGGGATTAAAATTTGAGATGAGATTTGGGGGGTGAGGCACAGAGCCAAATCATATTATTCTGCCCCAGCCCCTCCCAAATCTCATGTGTTTTCACATTTCAAAACAAATAATGCCTTCCCAATAGTCCCCCAAAGTCTTAACTCATTCTGGCATTAACTCAAAAGTCCACAGTCCAAAGTCTCATCTGAACAAAGGCAAGTCCCTTCTGCCTATGAGCCTGTAAAATCAAAAATAAGTTAGTTACTTCAGGTGTTGGGTAAATACGTTCAATCAAATGAGAGACATTGGCCAAAACAAAGAGGCTAAAGGCCCTATGCAAGTCTGAAACTGGGCAGGGCATTCATTAAATCTTAAAGGTCCAAAATGATCTCCTTTGATTCCATGTCCCACATCCAGGTCACACTGATGCAACAGGTGGGCTCCCACAGTCTTGAGTAGCTCTGCCCCTGTGGCTTTTCCAGGCATATGGTTCAAACTGTCAGTGAATCTACCATTCTGGGGTCTGCAGGACAGTGGCGTTCTTCTCCCAGAATCACCAGGCAGTAGCCCAGTGGGGACTCTGTGTGGGGGCTCCAATCCCAAATTTCCCTTTGTCACTTCCCTAGCAGAGGTTCTCCATGAGGGCTCTGCTCCTGCAGCAAACTTCTGCCTGGATATTCAGGCCTTTCCATACATCCTTTGAAATCTAGGCAGAGGTTCCCAAACCTCAATTCTTCACTTCTGTGTACCCACAGGCCTAACACCACATGGAAGCCACCAAGGCTTGGGGCTTGCACCCTCTGAAGCAACAGCCTGAGCTGTAAGTTAGCCCATTTTAGCCACAGCTGGAGCTGGAGTGGCAGCAACTGGGACACAAGGTGCCAAGTCCCAAGGCTGCACAGAGCAGCAGTGGGGTGGGTAGGTGGGGCCCTGAGTGCAGCTCACGGCACCATTTTTTTCCTCATAAGCCTCCGGGCCTGTGATGGGAAGGCTGCTGTGAAGGTCTCTGACATACCCAGAAGACACTTTCCCCATTGTGTGGTTGACAAACATTTGGCTCCTCATTACTTATGCAAATTTCTGCAGCCAGCTTGAATTTCTCCCCAGAAAAGAGGTTTTTCTTTTTTACTACATGGCCAGGCTGCAAATTTTCCAAACTTTTACTCTTGCTTGCCCTTCAAATATAAGTTCCAATTTCAGATAATCTCTTTCAATTTCAAAGTTCTACAGATCTTTAGGGCGGGGGAAAATGCCACCAGTCTCTTTACTGAAACATAACAAGAGTGACCTTTATTTCACTTCCCCATTTCCATCTGAGACCACCTCATCTTGGACTTTGCTGTCCATATCACTATCAGTATTTTGGTCAAAACCAGTCAATAAGTCTCTAGGAAGCTCCAAACATTCCCACATCTTTCTGTCTTCTGAGCCTTCCAAACTCTTCCAACTTCTGCCTGTACAGAGTTCAAAATCATTTCCACATTTTCTGGTATCTTTATAGCACAGCCCCACTCCCAGTACCAATTTACAGTATTAGTCCATTCTCATGCTGCTATAAAGAGATATCCAAGACTGGGTAATTTATAAAGAAAAGAGGTTTAATTGCCTCACAGTTCCACATGGCTGGAGAGTCCTTAGGAATTATAATCATGGCAGAAGGCGAGAGAGAAGTAACAGAATATCTTACATGGTTGCAGGCAAGACAGAGCAACGAGCCAAGGAGGAAGAGTCCCTTATAAAACCACAAGCTCTTGTGAAAACTCTCACTATCATTAGAACAGCATGGGGGAAACTGTCCCCGTGTTCAATCACCTTTCACCAGGTCTCGACCTTGACACCTGGGGACTACGGGGATTATAATTTGAGATGAGATTTGGGTGGAGACACAGAACCAAACCATATCATCCTTGCTTTGCCACCTAGAATACAATGCAGTGGTGTGATTACAGCTCACTGAAGCCTCAACGACCTCAAACTCCTGTGCTCAAGTGATCGTCCTGTCCCACCTTCCTGACTAGTTGAGGCCACAGGTGCATGCCACTACAACTGGCTAATTTTTTTTTTTTTTTTTTTTTTTAGGTAGAGACAGAGTCTAACTATGTTACTCAGGCTGGTCTTGAACTCCTGTGCTCAGGCAATCTTCCCACCTCAGCCTCCAAAATGATTGGGATTACAGAAGTGAGCCACCACCATTGGCCTATTTTAGGTTCAGAATATAAAGCAATAAAATGCAATCAATAAGGAAAGGACGACTAGTTGGATTGATGGGTAGAGATATATATTTATATAAACCTGTAGTTCAAATATAATTTTGTTACATTTAATTTTAGAAAACTATATATAAAAATATATATATATCCACTATCACCCCATACACATATATATACACACAAAAAATCCCCCAAAAGTTATTCTCAGTTAATTATTGTTCTAATGCATGATTTTATTAACTTTATATAGCATTTTCTTTTATAAATGTGAATTTTAAATCTAATGCCTTCTTACCAGATATTATGCAATTTGCCATTTTTGTGTATTATAATTACTAAAAAATATGCTTATATACAAAGCTCTCTAAATATTTCTAATTTTTTATTGATAATATTCTTGAAGAAATTACCCCTGAATTTTACATGAGCTATTGCTTTTATATTCATAAGACTTTCGCAACAAAAATCATTTATACAAATTTAGAATTCTTTCATCATTGTTTGTTTGTTTGTTTATTTATTTAATGAGACAGAGTTTCACTCTTGTCACCCAGGCTGTAGTACAGTGGTGCAATCTTGGCTCACTACAACCTCCACTTCCCGGGTCCAAGCAATTCTCCTGCCTCAGCCTCCTGAGTTATTGGAATTACAGAAGTGCACCACCACACCCAGAAAATTTTGTATTTTTAGTAGAAATGGGGTTTCATCATGTTGGCCAGGCTTGTCTTGAACTCCCGACCTCAGGTGATCTGCCCGCCTTGACCTCCCAAAGTGCTGGGATTACAGGTGTGAGCCACCACGCCTGGCCATCATTGTTTCTTAAGGTAAAAAATGACCTTTTGTTGCCTAATACAACAGACATTTTCCCCTCTTATCTAAATTTGAATTCTTAGAGCATTGCAAGCAATTAACTGTTGAAACATGATCTTCAGTTTTAATGATATTTTATGAGTGTACTTTTCTCAAACAATAAAGGTGATTATTTGTTCATCTATTTTCTGACTCCTCTCCATTTTACTTGATGTCTAACTATCAAAGTGCCTCAGGGCTCTCACTATACCTCTTCCCATTCCCATGTATAAGGTATAGATATATGCTCATGATTACTAAAAGCACTTCTAGAGCCATTCTGTTAATTCTGAATTCGTCTATAAGCTTTGCTTGATTCAACTACTTGGATGTCTTTGAGCTATTTCAAATTTAATATGTCTGTTATGAACTGAATGTTTACTCTCTAAACTTCATATGTTGAAGCCCCACCTCCCAGTATAACAGCATTCGGATGTGGGGCTTTTGGGAGGTAATTAGAATTATAGGAGGACATGAGGCTGGTACTTTCATAATGAGATTAGTGCTCTTATAAGAAAAGACCAGAGAGTGTCTGCTCTCTCTCTCACTCACTCATACTATATATATGAAGAAGAGTTCATGTGTGCTCACAGAGAGATGGTAGTCACATATGAGCTGTGAAGCTGGTTTACAGTGTAGTGACCGCCAACTTCTTTCAGTCCAGTGGGACACAAGATTCATGCACAAAACATGTTACATGAAGAGGTTTATTATTTACAGATAGGCAGCAAAGGAAAATGAGAATTCATTTTGAGCTAGTTCCTCAAGACTCAGCAAGCTTCCTGGGGTGGATAAAGTCTTGCCTGCATGTGTTCTACCTGCACCATAGCTGAGGGAGTCTAGGGAGTAGCATGCCCTGGGGTTTATACATCAGGTGTCACAGAAAATGCTGGGCAAATGTGCTGTTCTGGCCATTCTCTTTCCTATATCAGGAAATTAAGTTCCAAGCATATTCTATAGTTATTCTTTAGAACAACACATTAGAAAGTGGGGGAGAACTGGATTGGTTCAATGCCACCCAGAGGATTGTCCTGAAAAAGCCAAGAGAAGAGGCCTGATGATAAAACTTACATTGTGGCACCTTGATCTTAGACATCTCAGTCTCCAGAATGGTTAGAAATAATTTTCTGTTGTTTAAGCCACCCAGTCTATGATATTTTGTGTTATGGTCGTCTAAGGTAGGTAAAACAATCTCTAAAATAATGTTCTTGATTTTTACTTCAGAGTGGTTCACCAGTATTTTCTTAGTAAAGAGCAATAAAATCTACCCAGATACCAAAGTCAAGAATAACAGTCATGGTTTCCTCCACCCTCTGACCACTCACAACCAATTCAGCAGAAAACCTTGTCCTTTCTGACTCTGCAATATACTGATTCATTCTCCTTGTCTCCATCTCTGCTGATACCACTCTTGTCCAAGTCACAATTAATTCTTGGACTGTTGCCATGGACTTTTAACTGCTTTCTCCAGTGACTTTCCAATACATTCTTTACTGTGGAGTGATTTTTTTAAATGTAATTTATGTCTTGTTGGTCACACCCTTTAAATCTTGTGATAGCTTTCCATTAGATTTTGAATACAATTTAAACTCCTTAACATGGCCTGGTGACCCAGGTGCAGCTTCTCTCTCCAACTTCATCCCTGAATACTTGCCCTTCCTCACTCAGCTCCAGTTACAACATTCTTTATGTTTCTAGAACACGCTAGTCCATCTAAAGCACCAATGTCCTGCCCTGGCTACTCACTTCCTTTACCTGGAGTAGTCTTCTAGACTTTTGCCTATTCTTTTCTTTACTTGTGGAGATATAAACCTAAATAATCCTATGATGGCAAATATTTTCTGTGACCCCCTAGTGGAACCTGCTTCCTTATCAATACAATTGGCCATTGCTTCATCTAGTTTTTTATTTGTTTTGAATAGTTTTCTCTTTTAATTTATACAATTTTTTGTTTCTTTAATTAGAACATAAGGATAACAGAGTAGAGCTTGTGTTTACCTTGCTCTTCTCTGTGAATGGGAATTTGCTATTTATTATGGTGTCTGGCCAAGAGCATTGGCTTAAATTACTACACACAATAATTACGTGAGGGAATTTTTGTAGACCTTAACCAACAGTGAGTATTTACAAAAGACTTCTATTATAAAATCCATATATACAGAAATTTAAAAAAATCTCTAGACAAAGTGAAAATTAAAAGAAAACTTACCAAAATATATGAGGCACAGCAAAAGTGATCCTAGGAAGGAAGTTTACAGCAATAACCACCCACATTAAAATAAATAAATATATCAAATAAATAATCAAACTCTATACATCAAGGAACTAGAAAAAGAAGAAACTAGGACCAAGTCAGCAGAAGAGAAATACTAAAGATTACAGCAGAAATAAATAAATAATAGGACAACAGAAAAATCAACAAAATTCACTGTTTTTATTAAAAAAAAAGACAAATTCTTAGACTAATAATCAAAGAAAGAAGACAAAAGGAAATAAAAACAGAAATGAAAGACAATACGTTACAACAGATGTCTCAGATATAATAAGGACCAGAAGGACCTATTAGGAACAATTATATCTCAAAAAATTGGACAAAATAGAATGGATGGATAAATTTCTAGAAACGTACAATATACTAAAACTGAATGAAGAATAAATTCAAGGCCTGAACAAAGGAAATAAGACGATGAAATGATTAATCAAAAATCTCCAAATAAAGAAAACTCCAAGACTCGATGGCTAGATGGGTAAATTCTATATAACATTCAAAGAATTATTGATACTAATTCTTCTTAAACACTCACCAAAACAGCAGAGGGAACACATTCGAACTCATTTTGTGAGGTCATTAGTATCCATCCCAAAGCTAGAGAAAGACTCCACAAGAAAGGAAAGCAGACCATTATGAATAACGAACATTCATACAAAAATCCACAACATAATGCTAGCAAACCAAATGCAACAGCACATTAAAGGGATTATACACCATGACCAAGTGGGATTTACTTCTAGGATGCAGAAAGGTTCTGCATACACAAATCAGTCAATCTAATGGGCCACATTAACATAATGAAACATAAAAATGACATTATTATCTTAGTAGATTTATAAAAGGCATTTGACAAAATTCTACATATATTCACCATACAAACTCTCAACAAAATAGGTATTGAAAGAACTTATTTCAATGCAATAAAGACCATATATGAAAAGCCCAGTGTTAAAATCATAATCAACTTTGGGAAAAATTGAGAGCTTTTCTTCTGCAATCTTGTGCAAGGCAAGAATGTACATTCTCACCACTTCTATTGCAGATAGTACTGTAAGTCTTAGCCAGAGAAAGACAGAAAAAATAAATAAATAAAAGGCACCCAAATTGGAAAGGAAGAAGTAAAATTATCTATCACAGATGACATGAGCATATATGTAGGAAAACCCTAGTCAACAACAATTAATGTTAGAACTAACAAAAAAAATCCAGTTAAGTTGCAGCATACAAATTAAACACACAAAATTTAGCTATGTTTCTATACACAATGAGCTATCAAAATATATCATGGACAATAGCAACAAAAATAACAAAATACTTAGGAATCAACTTAACCAAAGAGGTGAAATATTTATACACCAAAAATTATAATACATTGTTGAAGGAAACTAAAGAAGACTCACATAAATGGAAAGACATACTCTGTAAATGGTTTAGAAGAGAATTAATATTTTAAAAATGTTTTAGTATGCATACTGATCTACAGATTTAACTCAATTCCTATCAAAATTCCAATAACATTATTTCCAGAAATAGAAAAAAATCTAAAAAAACAAGACCCTAAGTACCCAAAGTAACCTTCAACAAAACAAAGCTGGAGGCACCACACATCCTTATTTCAAAATACAATACAAAACTACAATAATCAGAATAAGGGAGGAGACCACCCCTCATATTGTCTTATGCCCAATTTCTGCTTCCAAAGAAAGAAGAAGTAAAAACTAAAAGACAAAAATGAAATCCACAGGCAGACAGCCCAGTGCCACGCCCTGGGCCTGGTTAAAGATCGACCCCTGACCTAACCGGTTATGTGATCTATAGATTCCAGACATT
Organism: Pongo abelii; assembly: GCF_028885655.2. Lineage (NCBI taxonomy): Eukaryota > Metazoa > Chordata > Mammalia > Primates > Hominidae > Pongo > Pongo abelii. The sequence goes on along the minus strand of NC_071999.2, from coordinate 90,277,340 downwards.
GTATGGAAAAGCATTGTGAAAATCTCTGTCCTATTCTGTTCCGTTCTGATTACCGGTGCATGCAGCCCCCAGTCACGTACCCCCTGCTTGCTCAATCAATCATGACCCTCTCACACGGACCCCCTTAGAGTTGTAAGCCCTTAAAAGGGACAGGAATTGCTCACTCGGGGAGCTCGCTTGATGGAGACGTGAGTCTTGCCAAAGCTCCCGGCCAGATAAAGCCCTTCCTTCTTTAACTCAGTGTCTAAGGGGTTTTGTCTGCGGCTTGTCCTGCTACAAAAACAGTAAAATACTGGCAAAAAATGGACATCTAGATCAATGGAACATAACAGAATCCAGAAATAAATCCATATATTTATAGTCAACTATTTCTTGTAAAGGGTGCTAAACACACAAAGGGAAAAGGATAGTCTCTTAAATAAAAGGTCCTGGGAAAACTGGATATTCACATGCAAAATGATGAAACTGGACCCTTATCTCACGCCATATAAAAAAATCAATTCAAGGTGAATTAAAGACTTAAGTGTAAGACCTTAATTCATAAAACTGCTAAAAGAGGGCTGGGCATGGTGGCTCATGCCTGTAATCCCAGCACTTCAGGAGGGGAAGGCTGATGGATCACTTGAGCCCAGGAGATTGAGACCAGCCTGGGAAACATGGTGAAACCCCATCTCTACCAAAAATACAAAAAATTAGCCAGGCATGGTGGTGCACACCTGTAGTCCCAACTAGGAGGCTGAGGCAGGAGGATCATTTGAACCATGAAGGTCAAGGCTGCAATAAGCCAAGATCTCCTCACTGTCCTCTAGCCTGGGAAACACAGTGTGACTCTGCCTCAGAGAAAACAAAAGAAAGAAAACATAGGAATATGCATCTTGACATTAGTCTCAGTATTTATTTTTGAATATGAGGTCAAAAGTACAGGCAACAAAAGCAAAAATAGACAAGGGGGATTGATTCAAATAAAAACTTTTAACAAAGCAAATAAAACAATCAACAGAGTAAAAAGGCAACTCATGGAATGGGAGAAAATGTTTGTAAACCATATATCTGATAGGGGTTAATATCCCAAATATATAAGTAACACAAAGAATTCAATAGCAAATAAAGCAATCACCTGATTAAAAATTGATCTAAGGATCTGGATAGATATTTCTTAAAAGAAGACACACAATCGTCAACAGGTTTTTGAAGAGGTGCTCAACATCACTAATCATCAGAGAAATGTAAATCTAAACTACAATGAGATATTGCCTCACACCTTTTAAAATGGCTATTATTAAAAGGCAAAGCAAGTGTTGGTGGGTGAGAATGGGGAGAAGAGGAAAAACTTCCACACCCTTGGTAGGAAAGAAAATTGATACAGCCATTATGAAAAATAATATGAAGTTTCCTAAAAAAGTTTAAAATAGAACTACCATACGATCCAGCAACCACACTTCTGGATGAACATACAAAATAAAATAATTCATCATCTCTGAGATATTTGTGCACCCTCATGTTTATTACAGCATTAGTCTAAATATCTAAGACATGGAAACAAGGTAAATGCCCATCAATGGATGAGTAGACAAATAAAATGTGGTCTATATGCATATTCAATGGAATGTTAATCAGTGTTTAATAAAAGAAAATCCTGCCATTTGTGACTGAATAGATGAAAGTGGAGGACATTATTCAAAACCAAATAATCCAGACACAGAAAAGCAAATACTGCATGACTGCAATTATGCGTGGAATCTAAAATAGTTGAACTCATAAAAGCACAGAGTAGAATGGTGATTACCAGCAGATAATTATTGGGGGAACTGGGGACATGTTAGTCAAAGGTACAAATTTCTGTTATTCAAGATGAATAAATTCTGGAGATCTAATGTACAGGATGATGACTACAGCTAATAATGTTGTATTGTATACTGGAATTTTGATAAGTGAGTAGATCTTAACTGTTCTCATCACACACCAAAAACAACGGTAACTTTGTGAGGTGATGGATATATTAACCAGCTTAATAATGGAGATCATTTCATAATGTACACATACATCTAACATAAAGTTGTACATCTTAAATATATTTTTTATTTGTCAATACCCCAAAAAAGTTGAAAAAAACAATATTTGTTAATGACAATCCCTATAATTTGGATGAGAAAAATAAAAGTGGCATTTTTATTTTTATTTTTATTCCAATTGCACTTAAATGTTTTATTTACAAATTGATCATTGATATCTCTCAGTTGCTCAGAGGTCTATATATTTTTTAAGCCTCTGTTACTTATTTTTATTTTTATGTTGATAGGAAGTCTCATGATATTAATCTAATAATATGATAGTGTACATATAATGAACATTATGATGAAATTTTCCATGTATATTTTACTATTCCTTCAAAACAAGTCACTGAATTTGATATTATGATTTTCCTCATTTTGTAGATGAGCAAACTGGAAACCAAGACAGGTTAAACCCCATGCCCAAGGTTACATAGCTAGTTTATAGATATACTTTACACTTAGATAGCTGCCTCTCAGAGAAGTCTACTAAACTCACTGCCTATAAAATTTATCAACACAATGTAAATATTATGTGCTAGAAACCACCAGCACTGGTGTTATCAATATGCAAGCTCTCCTGTTCCTGCAAAAGCTACTATAGGTATTTTCCACCTCTCTTGAAGCTATTTGGAACCATGAAGCTGGTTTCCAAATATGAATTATGACAGAAAGCAATGTCAATTAATTTGAAGAGGTTCTTAAGAAAATTTTCTACCCAATTGTTGTCTATACCTGTAGGCTAAAAACTGAGGCAAAAGAAGGCTTATGAAACCACAAGATTGAAGGATAATGGGTTCATGAATATCTGCATTCAATGGAGACACCCCACACACACCTACTTTGAGCAGAAACCACCCACACACCTACTTTGAGCAGAGAATGGAATAAATTTGGTACTAAGCCACAATGTTTCTGTGTTTATTTTAGAAGCTAAACCACCTAATTAAAAGTTGACATGTTGTATTTTCTCCTCTGTTTTCAGGGCACACTTATATTTTGTTCAACAGTGTTTGAAGGATAAAAATGATTCCTGCCTATGTGAAAAAAATCGTTCCATTATAATTTCCTCTGTTTTATGCTTTGAAATAAAAATTCTTCCCAATAGCAATTGTCATTTTCCTCATCTTTCTCAAGATATAACTTTTACTTTTATGTCTTTAAATAATTCAATATTAAGGTATGAATTACATTAAGATAAATCAACTTTTAAAAGAAAATTCAACCATGTTTTTCTTTAGACCATTTATTGAATCTTTATTTCAATAACCTTGGATTTGAATGTCACTTTTATGAAAACAAAATTATTGAAAAGTTTAGCCTTGTCTTTGTAGTCTAGTCTATTGAGCTGTCTATAAATTCTTGCATCAATGTTATGCTATTTTATTTAACATATTTCTAATATACATTTTATTAGTTATTTTTTAAATGCTGACAGTCTCATTCACTTATTTTTCTATACAAAGCTTAAGTCTGTTTCTAAATATTTACAAAAACTCTGTTTAGAAATTTTAATTAAATTCTCAGTTAATTTCGAAAACAAAACCACAACAAAAAACTCCGTGTTGCAGATGTGATATAAGTCACACCTTTCTTCATTTGTTCAAATGTTTTATTATAAAAATTTTATATTTACTTATTATTAATATTGCTTTTGTGTCTCCAAATTCTCTATTTATTTCTTTGGATTTTTCCAGTAAAGAAATATGGCAATTGTAAGTACGATGTCTCCTTTTCTAGAGATAGTTCATCTTCTAATACTTGTATTTATGGTATATTTATGGTAATAATTCTTGCTGTGTCTCATAAATAATTGTTTCAGTATGGAAATAACAGCGTATAATCATTTTCTCTCCAAGCTTCATAGGTGGTGCTCCGTTTTTTCTTTACTTTTTTTTTTTTTTAGATGGAGTTTCTCTCTTGTTGCTCAGGCTGGAGTTGCGGTGGTACAACCTCGGCTCACTGCAACCTCCATCTTCTTCTCTCAAGTGATTATCTTGTCTCAGCCTCCTGAGTAGCTGGGATTACAGGCACCTGCCACCACGCCTGGCTAATCTTTGCATTTTTAGTAGAGAAGAGGTTTCACCATGTTGGCCAGGCTGGTCTTGAACTCCTGACCTCGTGATCAACCCGCCTCAGCCTCCCAAAGTGCTGGGATTATAGGCGTGAGCCACCGCGCCCTGCCTACTTAAATTTTTAAAGCTGATTTTGCAGAACAAAATATTTTCAGCATATATAGGTATTTTTTTCCTACCTGGCACAACAGAATTTTTCCCTCATCTTTAAAATTCAAAATTTTTGACAAAATATGTTTAGTCATGTTGCTATTTTTTTCTGCAGTACTTGGTAAGCTTTTACAATTGTGCCAACTCAAAACTCTTCAGCTCAAGAATGCTAGACTTTTTTTTTCATTATATCTTGGATCATTGTTTATTTTCTTTTCTTCTGCTTTCTAATTTTGATTGTTTTTCAAAAGAATACTGATCTCATGCATATATATATTTTTTTCAGAACTTAAATTAAATTTTTAAAATTTTTTAATTTTTTAATTTCATAGGTTTTTGGGGAACAGGTGGTGTTGGCTTACATGAATAAGTTTTTTAGTGGTGATTTGTGAGATTTTGGTGCACCCATCTCTTGAGCAGTATACACTGACCCCAATTTGTAGTCTTTTATCCCTCGCTCCCTTCCCACCCTTTCCTTCTGAGTCCCCAAAGTCCATTGTGTCATTCTTATGCCTCTTCATTCTCATAGCTTAGCTCCCACTTATGAGTGAGAACATATGATGTATGGTTTTCTATTCTTGAGTTACTTCACTTAGAATAATACTCTCCAATCACATCCAGGTTGCTGCAAATGCCATTAATTCATTCATTTTTATGGCTGAGTAGTATTCCATTGTGTATATGAATATATATATATATATGTGTGTGTGTGTGTGTATATATAGTATATTGTATGTATATATATATATATTCCATTGTGTGTATATATGTATACACACACATGCAATAGTATATAGTATTCCATTGTGTGTGTATCTATCTGTTTATCTATCTATGTCTCACAGTTTCTTTATCCATTCATTGATTGATGGGAATTTGGGTTGGTTTCACATTTTTGCAATTGTGAATTGTGCTGCTATAAACATCTGTGAGCAAGTATCTTTTTTGTATGATGACTTCTTTTCCTCTGGGTAGATATTCAGTAGTGGAACTGCTGGATCAAATGGCAGTTCTACCTTTAGTTCTTTAAAGAATCTCCACACTGTTTTCCATAGTAGTTGTACTAGTTTACATTCCCATCAGCAGTGTGATCACTTACATATTTTTTGTTTTCTTTTTTCGTGCATATCTTTAAGTTTCATGGAATGTTTTCATTTTCCCTTTTTTGATTTTGATTTTGAAACATCTAAATCAATAACTCAATTCTGATTTTTAACTTAGTATTGATATTTTCCATTTCACGTACTCTATCCTGCATTCATATACTATATGGTTTATGATTGTCTAATTTTATATGAGATCATTGAATCTTAAATATTAATGTAAATATATTGTTTGTTGGTGCAACTGTTTAGGTTTTTAAAAAGTCTGATTTTTGAGAATCTCATTTAAAAAATGGTTGTATTTCTGCATATCTGTTGCTTTTACTGTATTTATTTTCACAAAAGGAAATGTAATTGTCCTTTGTAACAATATTTAATTAGATTTAAATCATTCATGTGGGTTTTTTTCATTCAAAATTTCTACATCATATAGATGCTATTAAATTTTGATTGTAACAGATTTTTTCTATTTAAAAATTTCATAACTTTTGGGAAACTGGTAAAATACAGAGATGTAAGTAGTGATTATTAAATCAGCCTTGTGTTTTGGACTTTAAGTCCCATTTATACGTTTACAACAGATTGTGTTTAGATTTCTGCTCTCCCATCTCATTTAGTTTCATGATGTGAAGCTGCCCCGAGAAGGGAGTTTTCAGGGACCAAATAAATAGACAACGAATTATAGCCCTTTAGAATTCAAAAACAAATTCTAGATAAAAGTATAATTTTGAAAGTGTAATTGATCAGACATTTTATCCTCCTACCACCCATATCCTGTCATTGACAGACTAAATAATGTCAGAGGTATAAAATATATATTAGAAAATAAAGAAAGATTTAGAAGGAATTTTGCCAAATAGCTCTTCTCCCCGCACACTAATTTAATGACAGGTTTAGTTCTCAAGCAGTGTGATAGTTTCCAATAATCATTTGAGAACCCCAAAATACATTAGGCCGTTCCTCCTTTTCTCTCAGAAAAGCTGAGAGGGAATTTACCCAGCATCACTGTGGCTTCGTCAAGTAACTAAATTTCCTGGAGATAATGAAGAAGACACAGAATTGCACTGAGGAAAGAAACAATTATTCTATAGCAATTACAAATTTGTGATGAGGGGACTCTGTAGCATAAAAAGGCCTAGATCTAAGATAGCAATATGATATACCAGCCCAACTCAGGTACTTTCAAGTATAATGAGGGCACTATTAGTAATTAAGGTGGCTCAATTGGCATATACTATTCTAATAAAACCAAGATATATGGTTACCACACTGAGACTCCCTAGAAATAGAGACCTAGAGGGAAAACAGAGAATATTTTTATTTTCAATGAGGCAGATTGCCATATCTGTAAGTAAAATGCAATATTTAGTAGAACAACTCCTGGAGCCATAGTTGGATATATGATAGAGACTTGAGTCTTTTGCTACTCAAAGTAAGGTCTTGCCCACCTGCCTCAGTGGTTTCTTCACTTCTAAGAAATGAGAACTCTCAAGTTCCATTCCAATCCTAAATTTAATCAGGATTTGCTCTGTAATAATCTGGGGTGATTTAAATACACTCTATTGTTTCAGAGGCACTGGTCAAGACATTATCTCCTTTCTCAATGCCTCAATGTAAACTCTTGCCCCTTATCTTTAACCAGAGGAAGATAACAGAAAGAGCACAAGTCTCACTCCAAACTGATTGAGTTTCCTCAAAGAGGAGAAATTAATCCAGCCTAAATTAAGTCTTAAAATAGTAATTAGGTTAACTCGCAGAAAAATAAATTGGTTTAATTATCTCAGAAAGTTTTATCGTATATTCATAATTTTTGTTATGAGAGCTGACAATAAACTAAGACAATATTCCTACTTTTCTATGGTATAATTCATTATCTTTGTTTCTAGCTCTTTGCCTTATATGCATAGTTGGATCAAATTTAGGCTAGGTAGAAGTGCTACCAGGAACACTTACATAGATCATGATAAATTCTATACCCTTGCTGTTGATCCTTGTTCCTTAGAGTTAGAACTGGACTAGTAAGAATATTTTGGAATGGGTATCTCCTATCAAGCAAGCTATTTTTAATTACGGGGAATTATTGGTTCGTTAGCTTTTTCCTTAACCCAGTAGTAGCTACACAATATCTAGAACAAATTTTTCAAAAGTTCTCCTGCATGGATTTCTCTGTTTTCCTCTGCTTCTGTTTTTTTTTTTTTTTTTTTTTTTTTAACTCTGCTTCTTTTGACAATGCCAGGCCTCTTCCCCCTCCAGTTTTATTTGCATTTTTATATTCAGGTCAGACTTGAAAAGAAGGATAGTTAAATGGACTAATAATTCATCCTTATTAGCCAGAAGTTCCCTTCAATTTTTCTTGGGAAGATATTCAAATCAAACAGAAATACTAGTGACTTTTCATGTCTACTTCATCCATACGAAGAACATGAGGAAGACAGGAGCTCATAGAGGATGGATGCAGATTCTGTAAGGTGAAAGGGTACAGAGATACAAGGAGCATGCCAAACATACTTTGTCTAAATCATACTTGTGTTGAGTTATCTCTCCTTTGGCCAACTTAGACTCTAGGAAACTTTTGCGATGATTTTTCCTCTGCATTTATTCATAGAGGCCTTGGTGAACTGCCATAGTGAATCTTAGTGAAACCGAACTTGGATACAACTGGCCACATAAAGACAGTTTTAGGAAAGGTGTCACAGGTTTTTTCTAAGTCAAGAAATACATTTCCTATTAGAGATATTTTACAGTAATGTTAGGATATGTTTTGTTTCATCAGGGTACAAGGTGTTGTTCAAATACAAAAGGCTGACTTAAAATGAATCACATGCTATGTAATGTATTTTGATGCTACATTAGAAAGGCCTGTCTGGGCCGGGCGCGATGGCTCAGGCCTGTAATCCCAGCACTTTGGGAGGCTGAGGCGGGCAGATCACGAGGTCAGGAGATAAGACCATCCTGGCTAACATGTGAAACCCTGTCTCTACTAAAAAACACAAAAAATTAGCCGGGAGTGGTGGCGGGCGCCTGTAGTCCCAGCTACTCGGGAGGCTGAGGCAGGAGAATGGCGTGAACCGGGGAGACGGAGCTTGCAGTGAGCCGAGATCGCGCCGCTGCACTCCAGCCTGGGCGACAGAGCGAGACTCCGTCTCAAAAAAAAAAAAAAAAAAAAAGAAAAAAAAAAGAAAAAAAGAAAGGCCTGTCTAAGCGTGTCGAGAAATCTAATATCACTGAGACAGCATGCTTGCAGGTATTGTAAGTTTGGATATTAAGTGCTAAGAACACTTCAGTTTAATGAGCAAAGAAATTATCTTGTCACTAAGAGGATACTTTAAGCCAATAACTACCGAACAATATAGTTTTGAGTGAAAATGATTATTTCCCTTGAGGAAAATAAAAATAGAACATTTAAGAATATAACGCACATTTGCCAAGCATGGTGGCTCACGCCTGTATTCCCAGCACTTTGGGAGGCTGAGGTAGGTGGATCACAAGGTCAGGAGTTCGAGACCAGCCTGACCAACATGGTGAAACCCTGTCTCTACTAAAAATACAAAAATTAGCCGGGCGTGTTGGCGCACACCTGTAATCCCAGCTACTCAGGAGGCTGAGGCAGGAGAATCGCTTGAACCCAGGAGGTGGAGATTGCAGTGAGCAGAGATCGCGCCACTGCACTCTAGCCTGGATGACAGAGTGAGACTCTGTCTCAAAAAAAAAAAAAAAAAAGAAAAAAAAAGAACATAACCTACATTAGATCTTTTTTCAAATCACGCATGGATTTTTAAATATTTCTCCAAAGTAGTCTACAATTTACGTTTTATGAAGTTATAACACAGGTCATTAGATTAACCATCATTTCTGCCAACATGTTCATTCAACAAACAGGATCTAACTTTTTCCTGTCTAACCTAGAGAAATTATGTGCTGTTTTGGAACTTTTTAAAATGAAAAATTAGTTAGGGGTTGCCTGAGGTTTAATTCCTTTGGAAATAACAATTCATAGGGATGGAAACTGTACCTATGACTCACAAGAGCCTATGTTTCTAAGATTATAACTATTTCCTGTCATGTGCCATCTTGTGGGATGTAATATCAACAAAAGATATAAAAATCTGGGTATAAATGTAACTGCTAAAGGAGAGGGGGTGGTTACAAATTGGTTGTACTTTAGCAACTTGATGCTCAGCTTCAGCAAGGGCTACCTTTATATGACAATTCTCACTGCTGTGCACCAAAGAGCAAGGAGCTGTATCTGGGGACAGCTGAAAAAATTTGCCAATACGAATATAAGTTCCTTTGCTTATATTATTAGGTAATACAAAATATTTTTGTTATAACAAGGGGTGCTATTATTGGCATGTGACTTACTCACTTTTGAAATCTCAAAAGGCAGCAAGGATTTCAGAAGAGGTGTGGACCCACATGTAGAATGTTGTCTTAGTATAGGTTCCTGGGTTTCTAGCTACCTAAGATACGACAATTTAATTCAATCGCGTTTTGTAGTCTGCTCAGGCTGCCGTAACAAAATAACATAGACTGGATGGCTTAAACAATAAAAAAATAATTTTCTCACTGTTCTGGAAGCTAGAAGTTCAAAATTAAGCAGGCATCTGATTTGGTTGTGGTGAGGCTTCTCTTCCTGCTGTGGAGATGGCTGCCTTCTCACTGTGTCTTTATGTGACCTCTTTTCTGTGCATACACATAGAAATATCTCAGTACCTTCTTATTCATAGATAGACACAAGTTTTATAAATTTAGGGCCCCAAAATTATGGCCTCATTTAAACTTAAATGTATCTTTATAAACCCCGTCTCTAATTACATTAGCGTTGGGAGTTAGGACTTCAACATAAGAAGCTCTCAGTATCTTCTTATTCATATATGACACCAGTTTTATAAATTTAGGGCCCCCAAATTATGGCCTCATTTAAACTTAAATATATCTTTATAAGCCTCATCTTTAAATACATTAAAATTGGGAGTTAGGACTTCAACATAAGAAGCTTAGCAGGACACAATTTAGTCCATAACAGAGACATATAGAATATTCCTTTCAGATGGTGAGAATGTAATTAATGGAGATATGAAGACATAAAAAGAAAGTAGTGTACATTGTTTATGTAAGTGGTAAGCTTCGGAGAAAGACAAAAGCCATGAAACACAAATTACCTGTATTAGACATAAAAATTAGACAAAGAAGTACACAAAAGGGACTTTCAGACAGACTGCATGTACATTAATTGAGAGTACAAATAAAAGAGCTGGAATTGAGTTGGGTAAAAGTAATTGCATGAAGCAGAGGTTTCAGATGTTGAAAGAAATGAAGGTAGAGCTTAGAAGTGTCCTAAGTTTCACTTACCTAAATATCCCTGTAGAAATGGCTATAGAGATAACTTATTTTAAATATATTTTTGAAAGAGTTCTTAAAGTTGTTTTTAAAAAATGTCTGTATCACAGACTACATAAGACAAGGGTGAGCATTATGTAATCCAGAAGCATCCCAGTAAGGTTGGATGGCATTTCCATTAAATGGCTATCTAGCCTCAGGCAAATAATCTATATTTCTGAGCCTCAGTTTACTCATCTGTAGAATGAAGATAAATATGGTGTCTAGCTCAGAGAATTTCTGGAAACAAATGATTTAATACATCTAAAATACTTAGAAAAATGCTTGACATCTAGAAACCTTCAAATGATTGAAAATGTTAACTATTATATTGATTGCATGTAACTAGCTTTAATTGTAACTAATATTTAAAGCTAATATTCAAATAGTACTAAATGATATTTTATTAAAGGAAAGAGGAAAGAAAATACTGGTAATTTTTGTAGGGCTTTTAATTTTAGATCTTTTTTTTCATAATCTTACAAAAATGTGACATTTGAACAGAAAGTGTAAGGAATAAGGAGCAAGCCTATACATACCTAGAAGAAGAATATTCCAAGCAGAAGAAATAGTAGGTAGAAAAACTTGAGGGCAGCACGCTTTTGGTGAACTTGAGGAATAGAATAAACCAGGCAGATGGTTGTGAAAGATAAGGTCTGGAAGGTGAGCAAGATCGTGTTGTCTTTCAGTTCAGGACAGAAAGGTACAATTTTATTCTTATTGTGAATGGAAGCCATTGGAAGATGGAGGAAAGAACACAATACATTAAAAAAGATACTTTGAGCCACTGTGTGGAAGACATAGTGTGATGGGAAATCATTTTAGTAGGAAGGGCAGTTGTTGAGTAAGCCAGAGAAAAATGATGAATTCAAGTGGAACAATAAAAGTAGTAATGAGTGTTTCATATAGGTTTAAAAAAATGAATACTGAAGAGAAAAGAAAATCCCAAATTAACTCATTATTCAGAATTATTATGTTTTAAAATAAGAGAGTTTTGATTATCTTTATATTGCATGTTCTCCTAGGACATCACAGCTCTCAGAGTGGTTGGGATATTTCATGTGGGGAGGATTCATAGAAGATGAGAATTGTAAATAGCCATCCTATGATTTGAAATTCATTTTACAAAAATATTGAAACCAAACATGTTTGGGAAGGGTACCAATGTGGCTTCACCTGCTGTACATAAAATAGTGCTGAAAAGCCATAATAGAAAAATTGGTGAAATGCAAAAAAATCCCTTTGAATAAAGAACCATGGTAGGAAGAATAATTACCCTCCAAAGATATCTCTCTCTTAATCCCTGCAACCTTGTGTAAATATATGAAGCTACATGACACAGGGAATTAAGGTGGTGAACAGAATTCAGATTCGCTAATACATTGGCATTAAATTGGTAGATGATCTTGGTTTACCCAGTTGGGCCCAATGTAATTTCATGTTCTGCAAATGTGGAAAAAGAAGGTAAAATACACTATGTCAGATTTATGTGATATGAGAAACTGTTGATGAGAGTAATGCAACTAGCCCTTGCTCTCTTTGAAGATGAAAGGGGGCCACAAACCAGGAATGGCAGGTGGTTGTCTATAAGCTGGCAAAACAAGATTTGGATTATTCCCTAGAGCCTCCAGAAAGGTTAGTAACTCTGGTAATAATATGATGTTGGCCTAGTGAGACACATTTTGGACATGTGAACTATAAGTTAATAAATTTGTGTTGGTATAAGCCATTACATTTGTGGCACTTTTCTTCCAAAGTAATAGAAAATAAATATAATCAATAATATATGTTTATATTAGGGGAAGCTGAGTGAAAGGTATACGAAAACTTTGAAATATCCCGTGACTTTTCTGTAAACCTAACATTATTCCAACAGAAAAGATTTGAAAAAAAAATTCTCTAAACATTTCAAGCTGCATCTTTTTAAAATTGACCATATAATCAGCTTCCTAACCTCTGCTTTCTACATTAACTCTCATGCATTCAATTAAAACAAATCTGGAACTTCAATATCATCCTGGATGTATTCAATATCTCCTAAAGAACACATCCTAACAATAATTATTCCACAAAGTAATGGATCAATTATTTTCCCCATTCTTACTCAATTTTGTGGCTATTACTAGAGACCCCTAAGCCATTTACTTGCTTTTAATATCTTTTAATATCTCTGCACATCTCTCTGAGTTCTCTTAATTAGTGATAGTGTTGTCCCTTTAATACAAACAACTATTCATGATATTCCATAACAATCTATAATGATATTCTACTACCCATAGCAATATACCGTTTCAGAAGCTCATACTTGCTCTCCATTTTTTTCCCCTTTCTCTTTTCTATCCATAAGGCTCCAGGCACAGAGAACTTCTCTATTTTCTTTGAACGTGCTATACTATTGACACATAAATTTTAGCATGTATTTTTTACATCTTTCTAACATATTTCACCACTTTTTCATTGTTTCATAAGTCATAATGGTTATAATAATTACAACGAAAAATTGACCTCTCCATGACCTTTTATGGATTCCTTTTCTGTGACCTTACACAATAAGATCAGTTGAGTTACTCACAGGTAAGCAAATTGGTGCATAGTTCTATTGCAGCATACGTCACATTGCATTTGATTGTTGGAAGTGTATATATACTCTCCATCCATCTCTATATTCTTCAAAGCAGAGACCATGTCTTATTTGTCATTCTGTCTCCAGTAGCTACAAATAGACTCCATTATCAGCTGTGTGTAGGATTAAAAATTGTCCAGTAGGAGACAAATTAAAAGCTTGTTACAAATGGAGTCTGTTTGTTGTTCTACACATATTACAGTTTCATCACTTACATCAACTACTCTTTAGAATGTGACTGCATGATTCCACAGTTTACTAATCTTAGACACAGCACCTGAAACTTAGAATAGATGCATCTTTGTTATATTAATTCCTAGTATCCCCCAAGTCTCAGAGATATCTGAACTAAGGGCAAGAGTTCCAATGATGTGCCCAGCAACTTTCCCCTAGCTGGTATTCAAGGCTTAAGTGGTATTTATCATCCTATCAGGACCCATCTGAACACATTGAAGCTAATGGGATGCTCATTCAAGTTAACAGGATACACGTTTACTTAACAGAAGGCACATCAACTTAACACAATACATCTGTAACATATTTGACTCCCATACACCTTTTGATGCCTACCCTTTGTTAATTCCGACTGCAGAGGCTAATGCCCTTGTGGTGGTGTAGAACAGTAATGAGTCAAGTGAAAGCAATGGGAATTGAAAGGCAGGAACTGATTAAGTTGATGTTGATGGTATAATTGAGGAGAAAACTGAATGTGAACAATGTGAGTAATAAGATTATTCGAGACTCCCAGCCTGAATGGATGAGAGGATATTACCATCATTGCCAAAGAATATTAGTCATCAATGTATCCAAATGTTATTTGGCTCTGTCTTTTGTTGTACTCAAACTCTACTTTGTGCTAATATATTTTTAAAAACCCTATGAGATACTAAAAACTGAATAAATACTATAAGATTTCTAATTTTCTTGTGAATTAGATGAGGTGTAACGAGGCAACAAATACACTGAAAACAACAATGCATGCAAGGAGAGAAAAGTTGGATTTAATTTTGCCTTTCAATTACCATCTGCATAATCTGAGGAAAGTACTTTTGCTGAGACTAATTTTTTTAGGTATATCTTTAAATACAACAAATTTATTGTTTTATGTAAGGACTAATGTATATATAAATATCAAAATTATGAATTTATATATGCAATGTATATAGCAGATAGCCGAGATAAATGCGGACAGCATGAGAGAGCTGCTGAGAGAGCTGCTGAATAAAGCCATATTTTATATACTAAAATAAACTCTAAATTCCATACTTTATACATTAAATATTCCATATATATTATATATTCCATACTTTATATATTAAAATAAACTCTAAATTCCAACAATCTATACAATATTTGGAATTACTGTTATTGAAGACAATTAAAAACTATTGTATATCTTCCTTTCTTCTTGCACTCAGAAGACTCTTAAAAATTGTTTACATATTGGTTTTCTTTGCCTTTTGACTCAAGCAATTAAGAATTTTAATGCACAAAATATAAAATAGAAACTTTATTCACTGTTAGGCTCACGACTATGCCAAATGTCAGGTTCAGGGTCAGGTTGTAGCCCCAGCTGAGGTCCGAGGGGAGTGGGTGGATGGGCAGATAGCTGAAAGAACACTTGGGAGGCCGTAGGCAGGTGGAATATGGCTTTATTCAGCAGCTCTCTCATTAGCAACTCTCTAACACTGTCTGCATTTATCTCGGCTATCTGCTCTAGCTCTGTGGCTCCTCTCAGCAGCCAGTTCTGTGGCTCCTGCTGCTCCCACACTTGCAGCCACACTCCCTGACCTGCAAGGCCAACTACAGGGTCAGCAGCTTAACTCTCCATCTGGGCACAAGCCAGTTCCTGGCTCCCCCCGCCCACCTTCAAGGCGACCAGCTCTACAGGGGTAAGCAGCGTTATTCTCTCTGGACACCAGTGAGAACTGAGCCTATACAGTGTTAGGGCAGTTATACCTTTTCAAACAATAGTGGCTGAGAGTCAAGTATAAGTTTACACAAAACAGGTTACATAACAAGTGGAGTCTGCGCCTGCACCCTAAACTTCCACGATGGCTAAACTCATTTACACTCCCACCAACAGTGTGTAAGTGTTCCTTTTTCAGCTGTCTCTACTAACCCCATCTCTACTAAAAATACAAAAATTAGCCAGGCATGGTGGCAGGCTCCTGGAATCCCAGCTACTCAGGAGGCTGAGGAAGGAGAATTTCTTGAACCCAGGAGGTGAAGGCTGCAGTGAGCCGAGATCATGCCACTGCACTCCAGCCTGGATGACAGAGGAAGACTCTGTCTTGAAAAACAAACAAAAAAAATAGTGTTCCCTTTTCTCCACAACTTCACCAGCATCTGTTATTTTTTGACTTTTCATTAATGGCCAATCTGGCTTTTCTAATATCCAGCATCTTTAAGGAACTTACACAAATTTACAAGAGAAATAACAACCCAATAAAAACAGTGAGCAAAGGACATGAACAGACACTTTTCAGAAGAAGACATACATATGGCCAACAATCACATGAAGAAAAGCTCAACATCACTGATTATTACAGAAAAGTAAATCAAAACCACAATGAGATACCATCTCACCACAGTCAGTGTGGCTCTTACCTTATTTTTCCTAAAAAATATGGCTTTGTTATGCCTAATCTACCTTCTTTAGTGGTAGATATGTGAATATGTGGGGAAAGGGTAGATATGAGGTCTCAATTACACAATTTCCAGAAAAAAATTGCACTCATCAACTGCCTATCTTCTCTGTTCAGATTTTTATGCAATGAAAATGGTGGTCATTGCTCAGATTAAGAACTCCATCCTCTCTGTCTCATAAGTCTGTCTTTGGATTTGACTCTTTAATATAAAACTGTGACTGGATCTTGACTTTTTTATTTCTATTCTTATCTTCCCTCTATTTCTAATATAACTGAAAGAGGTGCATGGCTGACTATGTCTAGAAATAAACGATGTTCATAATGATAACAAATAACAACGGCACTCTTCAAGCCAATTGCATTTAAGATATATCCATTTAGAGGTGTCCTTTTTAAGGTTTAGATCATTTCACCAGCTGTTTTGAGGCAGAGTTCATAAATTTCTTTAAATAAAATGGTTACAATTATTTTAAAATGAAGCAGAGGAGAATTACAAATCTGGACAATAGCCAATTCTAAAATAATAGAAAATTCACTCACTTTTTGCAGTCATATTTGTTTTATTAATTAGTATATAAACAGTTTATATATATATATATATGGAAGAGGGGAACAAATAAATGGCTTTGCTTCACAGTTTGACCATTAAGATGCTTAATGACCATATTCTAATAGGACTACAGTAACCTTAATGCCCACATTTAATCTAATATTACATAAGGTTAGTGAATAATATATAACGTGATTTATCTTGATTGTGAGGAAGTTAACTTGTAGTACATGAGCCTTACATTTTTTCCTTTTTTTTCCTTTCTAAAATTATTTTATTGATAGATAATTATAGATTTTATGTTTTGATACATGCATACAATATATAATTATCAAGTCATGGTATGTAGGATATCCATCTCTTCTAACACTGAACATTTTCTGTGTTGGGAACATTTCAAATTTTTTATTCTAACTATTTTGAAATATACAATCAATTTTTGTGACTATAGTCACTCTAATGTGATACCTAACACTAGAACTTACTCTTTCTACTTAACTATCTATTTTTAATCAACCTCTTTTCATCCCCTACCTCCTTTTTAAGATTCTGATAACTATCTTTCTCCTTCATGAGATTAACTCTTTTAGCTCTTGCATATGAGTGAGACATTGCAGCATTTATTTTTCTGTGCCTGACTTATTTCACTTGATGACTTCCAGTTCCATCCATGTTGCTGCAAATGACAGAATCATTTTTATGGGTAAATAGTGTTTCATTATGTAGATATACCATATTTTTTATTTATTCATCCATGGATGGACATTTACATTGAATCCATATTTTGGCTCTTGTGAATAGTGCTGCAATAAACATAAGGGTATTGGTATCCCTTTGATATACTGAATCCTTTTTTTTCAGATAGGTACTTCATAGTGACATTGCTGAATTGTATGATAGTTCTATTTTTTTGTGTCCTTTGGATAATAGCTATTTTAATTGGGGTGAGATGGTATCTCATTTTGGTTTTGATTTGTATTTACCCAATGATTAGTGGTGTTGACCATTTTTAAATATACCTCTTGGTAATCTGTATGTCATCTTTTGAGAATTCTATTCAGACCATTTGCCGACTTTCTAATAGAATCACTTGAATTTTTATTGTTGCTGAGTTGTATGAGTTCTTTGTATATTCTGGATATTTGTTTCTTGTCAGACAAATGAGTAGTTTGCAAATATTTTTTCACATTCAACAGGCTGTCTCTTCACTTTATTGATTGTTTTCTATGTTGTGCAGAAATGTTTAAGTTTACTATTGTGTCGTTTCTATATTCCTATTTTTGTTGCTTGTGCTTTTGAAGATTTAGCCATAAAATCTTTACCTTGTCCTGAAGTGTTTTCCTTATCTTTTCTTCTAGTAGAAGGTCTATGTCTCATGTTTAAATTTTTTATCCATTTTGAGCTGATTTTTGTATATTGTGAGAGGGGACTAGTTTCCTTCTTCTGCATATGGATATCTAATTTTCCCAGCACTGTTTTTGAAGAGGAAGTCCTTTGAACGATGTATGTTCTTGGCAGGTTTGTTAAAAATTAGTTGGCTATAAATACATGGATTTAGGAATCGAGGGGAAAAATGGCAGATAAAAGGCAGGACTAATTTGCAGCTCCCACTTTGTTGGAAAAAATGGCCTGTAGAGACACATTGTGAACTTTTGCTCCAAGAACTACCACAGAAACATACCAAAAACAAAAGAATTCACAGACACTTTGAAAGAATGGCTTGCCACTGCAAACTCAGTGAGATAGCCAATAATCTTTGAGTGCCCAAAGTGTGAGAGGAGGCACATCCTCCTCTGAACATACATCCTCACTGAGGAAACTGAAAATCCATGTCATAGAAAAGGATTTAACCTTACTTAGAGCTGAAATGAATTTAGAGAGCTGAGGAAAATATAAAAGTAAAAGAAGCAGCAAGAAGAGCCCCATAGGCACTTCCAGTCCCCAAGGAAACTATTTATGACTATATCTCACAGCGGTCCTTGGGGAGGGCTGCCATCGGAATTGGGAAAAGACAGCAGGGAGAAAGAAACTTCTAGCTGAGATTTGCAATGATTTTGATCAAGCACGAATTTTCCTGGGCAGAATCTGGGGGTAAGGGGAGGCAAACGAGAGGTGCAGATATGAGCACAGAGGCTGAGGCGGGTGAGGAGGGGCAAGGCCTGAAAGCCTTGCTTACTTTCTCATCAGGGAAGCTTGTAGCCTGAGGCAAGATCTCAGCCCAGCTCACAGTCTTCCTGAATATAAACTTGGTGCTGTTAGTGGGGCGTGGTGGGAGTGAGACTGGCCTTGCTGGCTGTGTGGGAGCTGGGTGAGGCCTGTCACTGCCAGCTTTTCCTCACTTCCCTAGCACCCTGTATGACACAGAAGCAGCATCCATAACCCCCCTGGGAACATAACTCCATTGGCCTGAGAACCTCGC
This sequence comes from Pongo abelii, assembly GCF_028885655.2. Classification (NCBI taxonomy): domain Eukaryota; kingdom Metazoa; phylum Chordata; class Mammalia; order Primates; family Hominidae; genus Pongo; species Pongo abelii. The sequence continues at coordinate 90,258,339 of NC_071999.2, read as the reverse complement.
CTTCATCCTGCACAGCAGCCACAACAAGCCTTGCCCAAGAAGAGTCTGAGCTCAGACATGCATAATCTTGTCCCTGCCTGCTGGTCTTTCTTTACCCATGTTGGTAGCCAAAGAAAAAACACTTAATCTCTTGGGAGCTCTGTGGCCCCAACCATCACCTGAGAAAACCGAATACTTATCCAGGTGACCTTAGGGTAAGATTGTATCACCCCTATACTACCGCAACGGATGCTCTCTTTAAAGCACCACCTCCTGGCTGGAGGCCAACCAACTTAAGCCATTATAGCAACTCATGAAAGAACAACCCTGCTTCAAGAAAGGAGAAAATACCAGCTAATTCCACCACCTGTGACATCCTGGCTAACCAGAGGTTCTGAGTCTGTTCACCTGACAACTTTACTGCTAGCACAATTAGCATTCAAGAAAACCAGTACACTAAACAAAACTACAACAAAGGACCCTCACAGAGTCCACTTCAATCCCCTGCCACCTTCACCAGAATAGGTGCTGGTATCCCTGGCTGAGAGACCTGAAGACAGATTCACTACACAGGACTCTTTACAGACACTCACCAGTACTAGCACAGAACCTGCTAGCTCTGCTGGGTGGCTAGACTGGAAGAGCAATAAGAATTACTGCAGTCTATCTCTCAGGAAGCCCCCATCCCTATGGGTAGGGAGAGAGCACCACATTAAGGGGGTACCCCATGAGACAAAGAATCTGAACAGCAGCCATTGATCCCAAGATCTTCCCTCTTACATAATCTATCCAATTGAGAAGAAACTAGAAAAACAATTCTAGTGATACGAGAAAACAAGATTCTTTAACACCCCCAAGATCACACTAGTTCACCAGCAATAGATCCAAACCAAGAGGAAATCTCTGAATTGCCAGAAAAATAATTCAGAAGGTCAATTATTAAGCTACTCAAAGAGGCACCAGAGAAAGGTGAAAAACAACTTAAATAAATTTAAAAAAAAAAGAAACAGGATATGGACAAAATATCTCCAGAGAAATAGATTGCATAAATAAAAACAATCACAACTTCTGGAAATGAAAGACGACACACTTAGAGAAATGCAAAATACACTGGAAAGTTTCAACAATGCAATCAGACAAGTAGAAGAAAGAACTTCAGAGCTCAAAGACAAGGCTTTCAAATTAACCCAATTCAACAAAGACAAAGGAAAAATAATTTAAAAAATGAAAAAAGCCTCCAAGAAGTTTGGAATTATGTTAAATGACCAAACCCAAAAATAATTAGTGTTCTCGGGGTAGAAGATAAATCTAAAAGTTCAGAAAATTTATTGTATAAAATAATCAAGGAACAGTTCTGTGCCTTGCTAGAGAACTAGACATTCAAATATAAGAAGTGCAAAGAACACTCGGGGAATTTAACCACAAAAGGATCATCACCTAGGCAGGTAGTCATCATGTTATCTAAAGGCAAGATGAAGGAAATAATCTTAAGAGCTGTGAGGCAAAAGCATCAGATAACCTATAAAGGAAAACCTATCAGATTAACAGCAGATTTCTCAAACCCTACAAGCTAGAAGAGATTGGGGTCCTATCTTTATCTTCCTGAAACAAAACAACTATTAGCCAAGAATTTCGTATCTAGCAAAACTAAGTTTCATAAATAAAGGAAAGATACAATCTTTTTCAGACAAATTAATGCTGAGAGAATTTACCACTACCAGGACAGCACAATAAGAACTGCTAAAAAGAATTTCAAATCTTAAAATAAAACCTCAAAATACACCAAAATAGAACCCCCTTAAAGCATAAATCTCACAGGGCCTATAAAACAACAACACAACAAATAAAACAAAAACACATACAAGGTGTTCAGGCAACAACTAACATAATGAATAGAATTACTAGTAGCTCACATCTCAATACTAATGTTGAATGTAAATGGCCTAAATACTACACTTAAAAGATACAGAATGTCAGAAAGGATAAGAATTCACCATCCCTGTATGTGGTGTCTTTAAGTGACTCACCTAACACATAAGAACTCACGTTAACTTAAGGTAAAGGGGTGAAAAAGGTATTCCATGCAAATGGACACCAAAAGCCAGCAGGATTAGCTATTTAGATATCAGACAAAATAGACTTTTAAGCAACAACAGTTACAAAAGACAAAGAGGAACATTATATAATGATAAGAGGACTATACAAAGAGGAAAATATCAAAATTCTAAATATATGTGCACCTACTGGAGCTCCCAAATTTATAAAGCTAATGCTACTAGACCTAAGAAATGAGACAGACAGCAACACAGTAATATTAGGGGACTTCAATACTCCACTGTCAACACTAGACAGATCAAGACAGAAAGTCAGCAAAGAAACCATGGACTTAAAATATACTCTAGAACAAATGTAATTAGCAGATACTTACAGAAAATTCTACCCAAAAATTGCAGAATATACATTCTAGTATGAGCACAGAGAACATTCTCCAAGATAGACCATATGATAGTTCACAAAACAAGTCTCAATAAATATAAAAAAATTGAAATAATGTCAAGTACTCTCTCAGTACACAGTGGAATAAAATTGGAAATCAACTCCAAAAGGAACTCTCAAAACCATACAAATACATGGAAATTAAATAATTTGCTTCTGAATGAGAATTGGGTCAACAAGGAAATCAAGCTGAAAATTTAAAAATTCTATGAACTAAATAATAGTGACACAACCTATCAAACCCTCTGAGGTACAGCAGAAGTGATGCTAAGAGGAAAGTTCCTAGCATTAAAAGCCTATATCATAAAGTGTAAAAAAACAAAAATAAATAATCTAAGCTTATACCCAAGGGAACTAAAAAAACAAGAACAAACCAAACCCAAACCTAGCAGAAGACAAGAAATAACAAAGATCAGAGCAGAACTAAATGAAATTGAAACAACCAAAAAAAATACAAAAGATAAATGAAGCAAAAAGCTGGTTCTTTGAAAAGACAAACAAACTGATAGACCATTAGTGAGATCAACCAAGAAAAGAAGAGTGAAGATCCAAATAAGCTCAACTAGAAATGAAACGGAAGGCCGATTACAACTGTAATCCCAGCACGTTGGAAGGCAAAGGCGGGCAGATCACTTGAGGTCAGGAGTATGAGACCAGCCTGGCCAACATGGTGAAACCCCATCTCTACTAAAAATATAAAAATTAGCCATGGTGTCATGCACCTGTAATCCTAGCTACTTGGCAGGCTGAGAAACAAGAATCGCTTGAACCTGAGAGGTGGAGGTTGCAGTGAGCTGAGATTGTGCCACTGCACTCCAGCCTGGGCTACAGAGTAAAACTGTGTCTCAAAAAAAAAAAAAAGAAAACAAAACAAAAAAAAGGCCAGGTGCGGTGGCTCACCCCTGTAATCCTAGCACTTTGGGAGGCCAAGTCTCATGGATCACGAGGTCAGGAGTTTGAGAGCAGCCTGGCCAGCATAGTAAAATGCCATATCTACTAAAAATACAAAAATTAGCTTGGCATGGTGGCACACACCTGTAGTCCTAGCTACTCAGGAGGCTGAGGCAGGAGAATCACTTGAACCCAGGAGGCAGAGGTTGCAGTGAGCCGAGATCATGCCACTGCACTCCAACCTGTGTGACAGAGCGAGACTCTGTCTAAAAAAAGAGAGAGAGAGAGGAAAAAAAAATGAAATGGGGGATATTACAAATGATACAACAGAGGTACAAAAGATAATAAGAAAATTCAAGGCTAATGTGAACACCTTTATATGCACAAACTAGAAAACATAGAGGAGATAGATAAATTCCTGGATATACACAACTCTCCTAGATTAAACCAGGAGGAAATAGAAACTCTGAACAGACCAATAAATGTGAGATTAAAATGGTAATAAAAAACTTGCCAACAAAAAAAAAGTCCAGGACCAGATAGATTCACAGCTGAATTCTATCACACACTCAAAGAAGAATTGGTACCAATCCTATTGAACTATTCCAAAAGATAGAGAAAGAGGACCTCCTTTCTAAATGATTCTATGAAGCCAGTATCACCCTAACACGAAAACCAGGAAAGGATATAACAAAAAAAGAAAACTACAGATTGATATCCCTGACGAACATAGATGCTAAAATCCTTAACAAAACACTAGATAACTGAATCCAACAACATATCAAAAAGATAATCCACCATGATCAAGTGGGTTTCATTCCAGGGATGCGGAGGTGGTTTAACATATGCAAGTCAATAAATGTGATAAACAAAAATCACATGATAATCCAAATAGATGCAGAAAAAGTATTTGACAAAATCCAGCATTGCTTTATGATTAAAACCCTCAGCAAAATTGGCATATAATGGACATACATCAAGGTAATAAAAGCCATCTATGACAAACCCACAGCCAACATTATCCTGTGTAGGGAAGAGTTGAAAGCATTCCTCTTGAGAACTGGAAGAAAACAAAGATTTCCACTTTCACCATGTCTATTCAACACAGTACTGAAGTCCCAGCCAGAGCAAATCAGACAAGAGAAATAAATGTAGGGCATACAAATTTGGTAAAGAGAAAGTCAAACTCTCACTGTTCACTGATACGATTGTAAGCCCAGAAAACCCTAAAGATTCATTCAAAAAGCTCCCAAATCAGATAAATAAATTCATAATGTTTCAAAATACAAAATCAATATACACAAATCAGTAGCTCGGCTACACACCAAGAGCAACCAAACAGAGAATCAAATCAAGAACTCAACCTCGTTTACAATAGCTGGAAAAAAAAAAAAAAAAAGAAATATACCTAACCAAGGAGGTGAAAGACTTCTGCAAAGACAACTACAAAACACTGCTGAAAGAAATTATAGATGACACAAAAAAATGGAAAAACATCCCATGCTCCTGGATGGATAGAATTAGTATTGTGAAAATGACTACACTGCCAAAAGCAATCTATAAATTTAATACAATTCCCATCAAAATACCACCATCATTCTTCACAGAACTAGAAAAAACAATGCTAAAATTCATATGGAACAAAAAAAGAGCCCAGATAGCCAAGGCAAAACTAAGCAAAAAGAACAAATCTGGAGGCATCGCATTATCCAACTTCAAACTATACTTTAAGTTTATAGTCACAAAAAGAGTGGGATCCAACAATCCCACTCTTGTGTATCTCCGCAGAGGAAAAGAAGTCATTATATGAAAAAGACACTTGTGCACGTATGTTTATAGCTGCATAATTCACAATTGCAAAAATATGGAACCAGTCCAAATACCCATAAATCAATGATGGGATAAAGAAAATTCTCTCTCTCTCTCTCTCTGTCTCTCTCTCTCTATATATATATATAAAATCATGAATGTTATGAAATCATAATATTCACAGCAACCTGGATTCAATTGGAGACTATTATACTAAGTAAAGTAACTCAGGAATGAAAAACCAAACATTGTATGTTGTCACTTATAAGTGGGAGCTAAGCTCTGAGGATGCAAAGGCGTAAGAATTATACAATAGACTTTGGGGTCTTGTGAGGAAGTGTGGGAGGGGAGTGATGGATAAAAGACTACATATTGGGTACAGTGTATGCTGCTCAGGTGATGGGTACACCAAAATCTCAGAAATCATCAATAAACAACTTATTCATGTAATCAAACACCACCTGTTTTCCCAAAACCTATAGAAATAAAATACATACATACATACATACATACATACATACATACATACATGGATGTACTTCTGGATTCTGTATTCTGTTCCATTCATGTAGTTGTCTGTTTTTATGCCAATACCATACTGTTTTGGTTACCCTAGCTTGAGAATGTGAGTCAAAGTCAGGTAGTGTGGTGCATCCAGGTTTTTTTCTTTTGCTCAGTATCATTTTGGCTATTAGAATTCTTTTCTGGTTCCAAACAGATTTTAGGCTTGTTTTTCTATTTCTGTGATTAATGTAATTATTATTTTGACACAGATTGCATTGAATTTGCAGATTACTTTGGGTTATGCATCATTTTAACTATAATAATACTTTCAATCCAAGATCATTGGCTCTTATTCCATTTGTTTGTGTCCTCTTGAATTTCTTCCATCGGTGTTGCCTAATTTTAAGAAGTTTTTAACCTCTTCAGTTAAATTTATTTCTGAGTATTTTAGTGTGTGTGTGTGTGTGTGTGTGTGTGTGTGTGTGTGTTGTGTATTGTAACTGATGTTACTTTCTTGATTTTTTTAGCTACTTTGCTATTGGTATATAGAAACACTACTCATATTTGTATGTTGCTTTTGTATCTTGCAACTTTACTGTATTCGTTTATCAGTTGTGAAACGTTTTTGTTGGTTTTGGTGTCTGTAGGTTTTTCCATATATAAGGTCATGTCATCTGCAAAAGGAGATTTCCTGTCTTCCAATTTATATTACTTTTATTTCTTTCTCTTGTCTGATTGCTTTGAGTAAGACTTCCAGTGCTATGTTGAAATAAAAGTGGTAAAAAATGCATATTTTTTGTCTTATTCTACTTTTTAGAGAAAAGGCGTCAGCTTTTTCCAATTCAGTCTGTGGATGTGTCATATATGGCCTTATTATGCTGAGGTATGTTCCTTCTATGCTTAAGTTGTTGAGAGTTTTTATTATGAAGAGATGTTGAATATTACCAATTGCTTTTTCTGTTTCTATTGAGATGATCAAATGGTTTTGCGCTTCATTCTGTTAATGTGATGTATCACATTTATTGATTTGCGTATGTTAAATCATCCTGTATCTCTGGTACACATCCCACTTAATCATGCTATATTGTCTTTTAATTAATTATTTTTGAGACAGGGTCTCACTCTGTCACCCGGGTTGGAGTACAGTGGTGTGATCATGGCTCAAAGCAACCTCAATCTCCCAGGCTCAAACAATCCTCTCACTTCAGCCTCTCATATCTTTTTAATGTGGTGTTGGATTCAGTTTACTAGTATTTTGTTGAGGATTTTTGCACCTGTATTAAGCAAGAAAATTAGCCTACAGTTTTCTTTTGTTGTGTCCTTGGCTAGTTTTGATATCAAGGTAACATTGGCCTCAGAGAGTAAGTTTGGAAGAATTTCCTTCACTTCAACTTTTTCATATCCTTCAGGTTGAGAATATGAATACTAGTTATTCAAAAAGTTTTTTTGAATTTAGCAGTGAAGATATCTAATTTTGAGCTTTCTTTTGGTGGAAGACTTCTTATGATTGATTTAAATCTCATTACTCATTATTGTTTTGTTTAGGTTTCCTATTCCTTCCTTATTCCACCTTGGTATGTTGTATATGCCCAGAAATTTATCCGTTTCTGTTTTCCAATTTTTTAGCATAGAGTTTTCCATAATATTCTCTAGTGACTCTTTTTATTTCTGTAGTATCAGTTGTAATATCTTCTTTTCATTTTTGATTGTATTTATGTGAGTGTTTTGCTCTCTCTTTTTTTGGTTATTTTACTGATTTTGTTTTGTTTATCTTTTCAAACAAACAATAATTTTTTCATTAAGCTTCATATTGTTTTTGTGTTTTTAGCCTCTCTTTTCCTTAGTTCTGCTTTGATCTGTATTCTTTACTTTTACTAATTTTGTGTTTGATTTCTTCTTGTTTTTCTAGTTTCTTAAGGTGCATAATTAGGTTGTTTATTTGAAGTATTTCTGCTTTTTATGTAAGTGTCTACTGCTATAAACTTCCTTCTGAGCACTGCTTTTGCTGTATTCCATAGATTGAGGTACGTTATGTTTCCATTTTCATTTATTTCAAGAAATTATTTTCTTTTCAAATTCTTTATTGATTCAATGATCATCCAGGACCACATTCTTTAATTTCCATGTATCTGTACAGTGTATAAAGTTTCTCGTTATATATTTCTAGTTTTTTTCCTGTGGTAATCTAAGAAGATACTTAATACAAATTTAACTTTTTGAAAATTTGTTGAAACTTGTTATGTGGCCTAAAATATGGCTTATCCTGTATTATATTCTTTGTGCTGATGAGAAGTATGTATACTCTGCAGTTCTTGGATGAAATGTTTTGTAAGTATCTGTTAATTTCATTTGGCTTGTGGAGCACAGTATATCTGATATTTGTTTGTTGATTTTTTGTATTAGTTTTCTTATCTACCAGTTGTTTTTTCTTTTAGCTCTTTAAATATAACACCCATTCTTTCTTGGTCTGTAAGGTTTCTTCTGAGAAATTGTTCTTATTCTGATGATAGTTTCCTTATAGGTAACTGGATGCTTTTCATTTGGTTGTTTTTAGAATTCTCTCTTTGTCTTTTACTTTTTACAGTTTAACTATAATGTACCTTGGAAAAGATATTTTGGGGACTGGATCTATTTGAAGATTCTTAAGCTTTCTATATCTGTATGTCCAAGTCTCTTGAAAGACTTGAAAATATTTCAACTCTTATTTTGTTAAATAGGTTTTCTATGCCTTTGCACATCTCTTCTCTTTCTGGAAATGTCTGAATTCATTTTTTTTTTTTTTTTTTTTTGCTAATGGTGTTTATGTCACATAAGTTTTCTTTATTTTTATTTTTAATCAGAGTGAGTTATTTCGAATGACCTATGTTTAAGGTTAGAAATTCTTTATTTTGCTTAATCTCATCTGTTGTCAAACCTCTTGGTTGTAATGTTCATTTTATTCATTGAATTCTTCAATTTCAGGATTTCTGATCGGTTCTTTTTTATAGTTATTTATCATCTTTTGTTGAATTTCTCATTTAGATCATGCATTGTTTTCCGGATTTCTTTGTATTATCTATGTTATTTTGTATCTCACTGAGTTTCTTTAATTTCATAATTTTGAATTATTTTTCAGACATTTCACAGATTTCCTTTTTTTTCTAGTCTGTCCTTGGAGAATTATTGTGTTGCTTTAGAGGTGTCTTTTATTTTATTTTATTTTTTCCCCATTTCATGTGTCCTTAAACTGATATCTACACATATGGTATAACAGTTGCTTATTGTACTTATACAGACTGGCTTTCATAGGGAGAGATGTTTTTCTGTATCTGTGTTTCCATTGTTGCTTGATTAGGGCACTTTGACTTTGATTCTGGGTGGATACAGTAGTGCAGTCTTTATACGATTTCTTCATCTGTAATCAATTTCAGTAGTATCTGTGAGATCTTCATGGGCTTAGGCTTCAGATTTTAGTGGACACTGTTGAGGCTTTCTCGGGGATGAGGAAGCCTGGTAGGCCAGTTCTTGGGCACCAGTGGTGGTGCAGTGAACTGAGTGTCCCAGTCCTCAGGCACCTGGATGGTATATGTGGGCATCATCATTGACAGGTTTAGGCAAGTCAATATTTGAGTCTCTAGGTGGTATGCTTGGGCAATAGCAGTATCAGCAATGGGCTGGGAAGGTGGATGCTCAGGCCTTCAGGTGGCATGTGTGGCATTAGCAGTGACATTAGAAGCAGTAGACCAACCCTCAGGTACACATGGGTGGGTGCCATTGGCAGCAGGCTGAGTGGGCTCATCCCCGAGGCCTCAGAAGGCCTGTGTGAGTGCCAGTAGTGGGCATGTTGGTCCCCTGGATGGTTTGTGTGTTCACTGGTGGTGGTGGGCTGGGCAGGCCCAGCCCCAGGTTCCCAGATGACATGCACAGGTGCCAACAGTGATAGCCAGTGCAGGTTAATCTCTGTATCCCTGAATGATGTGTGCAAGTGATGATGTTGGCAGCAGTATTAAGCATGAGCCTGTCCTCAGATCCCAAAATGGTGCATGCAGGTGCTGATGGGAACAGGTGGAGCAGGTCAGTCTCCAGATCCTTGGACAGTGTGTTTGGATGCTGGTGGGAGTGGCAGTGGCAGTGACATTGGGCATAGCAGGATGGTCCTCAGGCTTTGGGATGGTTTGTGGGAATGCTAGTGACAAAGCCATCTGAAGGCTGGTGCAAGTGTGCAGTAATCCTGCTGCTGAAGGGGCAGGGTTTCTGTTAGTGGCAGCAGCCCCAAGCAGATGGTTCTCAGTCTCTGAGAAGCATGTGCCCTGGCTCCCTTTTTCCAGGGATTGCTTCCCTGCTGAGTTGCTCCACTCATTCCTTCAAGTGTAGGACACTGTGTTGTCTAGAGTACTTGGGACCCAATCATACCAAGGGGTCCTGTGATATGACGGTGCTATATCCCTCTTGGTTGACCTGGAGGTGGAAATATTAGTGGGGCCTTAGGGATGTGGAGATGCAGGGGCTTTGGGGCTCCAGGGAAGGATGTCTAGTGGGGGCTTGACTCTCAAAATAGCAAAGTGCTACAGTTGCTTTGGTCTCAGGCAGTGTGTGGGATACAGCGTGAATATTGTCTCTGGAACAATGTCATTGTTTGGATTCCAAGAAGCTCTCTATTCTAGTTTAAGGCCCCTGAGGGTCAAGGGGCTCTCCTGTAGCTAGGATTGCAGGAGTCATGGTGGGAATGTGGACCTATTGATATCTCTTCCTTACTTTTTCCCCATAATGGGGCATTCCTTTTGTTTTCAAGTTGATATTGGCCAGGTAGACTGTCTCAGTTCACTCTTTTTTTATGCCCCAGAGGTGCCCTGTCACTTCCTTGCTGAATTCCATTGTTCTGCCTTAGATGCTTTATTTGACATATTGTTATCTATTCACTGTTTTGGTCCTCATTTGTGGAGAAGGCAAGTGCCAGGCACCTCCAGTCAGCCATCTTGAAGTCTCCCTGTACTTGAGAACTGAATGTTATCATTTTCTTTATAGACACTAACATAGTGAGCAAAAGCAAGTTAAACAACTTCTAAAAATTGTTTTCTATTGGTTTAAATGATTAGCCAAAACAAAACTAGTTCACATGGACTTGTAATGGATCACATACATCTTTTAGGTCTTGCTCTTAATTCTATATTAAGACTTCTAAGTAGAAAAATAAAAGAAGGATCTTCCTTTGGATTCGCACTATGAAAACTGAGCGAAGTGAATGAGACACAAAAATCTAGGAGGAAAGATATTTTTACTTGATTGCCATTTAAAAATTGCAATGTATTTTAATCTGCATAAAATAAATGGTGCCTATTAAAAAAATATCATTTGCTGTAATGCATAAAGTATATCCCTTCAGAGGCTTGCTTTATGGCAAAGAAAATGTGTTAAAAGTGTGAGCCATAATTTTATAGTTAAGCCCAAGGATGCAAATAAAACAAAGGAGAAATAAAAATACAAAAAATAGAACATCCAGTGCAAGCTCAAAAAAAGGACATTAAAATATTATCTTAATTGCAAATATGCTAAAAAGTCATGTTTGATGTTAAAGTAATTATATCAAAATAAATACTTAAAAGTACTTTATTATTTTTTGTTATCATAGTTTGGCTTTTTAACACAAAATGATATATACTTCCCCCTCATAATCTCTCATGTTCTCCTGCCATACCCTCTTCTGCTTGTGGGGATCCTTAAACATGATGATGTCTCTAATGGACTTCTCTTTACCCAAGACAATTCCTAAATAGTAGACAAGTCTCATTTAAAACATCCTCCTACAAACATTCCTGAATGTCCCTGTACTAGGGCAGGTGCTAAACTAGGGATACCATGTATCCCTAGTCATTCTGAACATCTCCTATGGTACCACTTAGATAACTTTACTTTTAAAAGTTCATGAGTAATAATCTTTTTCCCCCAGCAAGATGATGCAAGATGATGCATTATTAAGCTTACTATTGCTCATGAGGAGAGTCAAGATGTCACTCAGACACTTGAGACATCTCTACAAAGGCCTGGCAGAAAACGCAGGACTGGAAGAATCTATTGAAGAGGAGAAGTGAAACAGATTTTTGTCTACTAGTTCCTCTGATTTCCCATATGCCATTAATTCAAGTATGCTCATAGGGAGTTAACTCCCTCTTATCTGGTTTGCATGTCCCTGCCCTTTCAGCAACTTTATATGAATTCTGAAGTAGTAGCAGGAGACAGGAGCAGTTTGCAGGGCTCTTTGGTAAGGGTTTGAGAGACAGGTATGGGCCAACACATCTGAGGGAAACATGCAATGGGAAAGGTACAGAGAAGGGGCTAAAGAACTAGCACTCTTTTCTAATCTGCAATTCTACATCACACAGACACCCTCAAATGTTTGATATATTGAGTATAATTCCCATTTCTTATGTATTAACAAGCACATAGTGATTAAATTTCTTACACAAGTTCATTAAAGCATTAATAAACATGGTGCTAGAACTCAGTGTTCCTTATACCACACCAATCTCATTTTTTTTCCTTGTCTAAATATGGTGATGGTATAAGTTTTGGACAATTCATATTGAAACAACAAGTGTCTGAAAATTTGATTTTGACCATCCCGATTAACTGATGATTTATGTAATTTCTTTTATTAGTAAGAAAAAAAGCATTCAATTTTGAGAAACTGTCAAAATAGATGTCTCTTCCTTGCAAAGAATACTTTTTGTTTAAAAGCAATTATCTAGTTTGGTGTTAAAAAAACACAAAATCTTTCAAGCTACCGTGGCTTCCATAGTTATGAACATATAATGTTTCTGGGACAACCTTAGAATAACTCTTGGACACATGGGAAAGCTATTAAAAAATAAAATGCTCTTTAAGTTCTTCTGACTAAATGCTTATGAATCATTAAAAGAGTTTTTTTTTTTTTTTTTTTTTTTTCCAGAATGTAAAGGTGCCAGTTTTCCAATGAGGCACTAAAACCCTAGGATATTGGAGAAGACAAAAAACAGATTATTCAGTTACATAAGCAAAATTACTTTGAGTTCAGATTACACAATACTCTATTAAGTACTAACGTGCCATAATAAAGCACACATAAAAAACAAACATGTCACACGAGCAAAATTCCATCCCAGTTCAAGTGAAATATAATATTACTATATTATCATAACATAATTATACATAGTCAAAATGAACTTATTAGAGTGCATAGAAACACAGACAACTAATTGAGAATTTGTTGAAAAAGAGAGTAGAGGAGTTTGCATTCTTCAAATGTTTTATTTAAGAAGCAGCCTGGGCATGTGGGACGTGGGGAGGCTGTGGCGGGAGGATTGCTTGAGGCAAGGAGTTGGAGACCAACCTGAGCAAGACAGTGAGACTCCATCTCTCAAAAAAAAAAAAAAAGAAAAAAAAAGAAAAGAAAAAAAAAAGAGAAAAGGCTTCAGGTTCTATGAGTTCACAATAGACAAACATGTCTTATTCTTGCTCTGCAAGCATCTGTTTGCTGAAAGAAGTTGAAGGAAGTTAGGATTACCAGAGGGTTTTCTCCCCTGATGTTAAAGCTATTGGAATGAAGATATGGAAGGAATCAGCCAGCTGGGTTGCAAAGACGACCTAAAACCTTCTCATTAAAATGATCACTTCTGCTGATTTGGAATGCCTGCAGAGATAAATGGTAGGAGAATTTACTATTGTGGTGTGGCTATGTCTCTTTAAAGCATTAGTGACCCCAGGATCTTCCTTGCCTATCCACCCAAATCATGCTGGTTTTGTTTATATTTCTGTAACTGTATAATGATCCATGATAATCTCATAAAAGAATGAGAGGAGTTAATCTCATATCCAACACCCTGCTCGCTTTGATATCAAGATATTTTCTAATGAGAAGGGTGCATTTTTTTACCATGTATGCATGTAGGAAATGAAATATCTATTTTTACTTCATGATTTTTATGTGCATTGTTTTGTGGATATTTTATAAGATTTGATCTCTTGTATATAAGTAGAAAGCATTTTGTGCCTTGCTTGTTAATATATGCCAATTATAAGGCTTATATTAGAATAGAAAAAAAATTAGATTCAGGAAGAAAATTATACTTCTTATTCCCAGGATATTTAATACTTTTTTTGTAAACCATAGATTCTATATAGATAGCAGAAGACTCTAATGTTTAATATGACCTGTAATATGCAATTATTTGTCTTGCCCTTTTTTGTCATCTTACATCACGTTGTTGGAGGAGGCAAATAAGAAAAAGTAAATAGTTAACTTCATTTCTTCTGAGAAGTCAGTACTAGCAGCAATCTTTTATCAACCAGTGTAAAGGGAATATTCTTTATTCACAAGCTTTATTAGAAATAGAGTCTCTGTATTAGAGCCAAAGACACTCAATCCTTAGTGTTCATTTGCAATGAAAGTCGTGTTTAGGTTTCAGAATACATGCAAAGGCATTAAAAAAATCATATATATATGTATATTTTTTAAAAAAACAGAAATGTAATAAAACAGTAGACTTGGTTGCATTGGGATAATCTTTTAACTGCTTTTTATTGTGGTCACATATTCATAACATAAAATTTGTCCTACTATGTGTGGTTTATTTTACATAGCATGATGTCTTCAAGGTTAATCTATATTATAGCATGTATCAGAGTTTCATTCCTTTTTAAGGCTGAATAATATTTCATTGTATACTTACACTAACAAAACACAGTTAAGTTGAACATTTAAGTTTCTCACACTTTTTGGCTATTGTGAATAATATTGCTATAAAAATGGGTATACAATATCTGAGTTCCTGCTTTCAATTAGTTCAAGTAAAATTGGTGGATTATATAATAATACTATTTTTTAGGGACTGCATAACTGATTAAAAATTACCTCATTTTACATTATTGGGTGGTTTTATTATCAGTGACTGTTCCTAAATTTTTGACTATATGGTAGCGTACTTAAAATTGAATCATATATTTATTTGTTAAAAGTGAAATTTTCATTGCTAATATGTATGAATACTTGACCCAGTTGGGCAAACTATTACCTGTATCTGCTAACTTCATAATTATATAATGAAAATGATTGATAATTAGCTCTTGAAATGTGGATATTGGCAGATATTTGTGGTACTCCAGTAGGGGTGTAAATCAACTCTTCACCTAAATCTGGTGTGAATGTTGAGGTTGATGCAAATGTTCATTGAGAGGGTTTATTATTCAAGTAAAGAGACTTCCTCGGCATGTAAGACTGGTACACAAGCCAGTCTGGAATGACTGGAGCAAGTGGGTGAGGGTTGGCTTGGAGTTCTTTTTCTTGGTAGGGGGTAGATTTGTGAACATGTTCCAGCTTTTGGGTTACGGATTATGTGGCTTGTATTTCCACTGGTGCCGAGGGACCTGTGGTCTTATTTATCAACTTGCCCTGGTGAGTGCTAGAGGGAAAGAGATGGAAATGGGGCCAAATAGCTTCCAGCAGTCAAACATCAAACATGGAGTCAGACTCTTTATTGCTGTAGAAAGTGTGATTAGAATTTAAAGTACTTAATTTTACTAGTCCTAAAATTCACTGGCTATGTGATGTTAAAATAGCCAATTAACCTACCTAATTGCTCTAATACCTAAGAGGGTTTTAAGAAGATGTTTTGAATTACAGATATTAAAATCTTTTGAAGTACCACAATAGTTGATTCTAAGTAGTCTGTGCCTTAGAATCCACGTGCTTAAGCATTGGAGATGCAGTCTCATGCTATTGTCACGTTTAGACTTGTGAGACTGCCTAAATTCAGCACACACTTTGTACTTTAATCTGTAATCTTGACAAGCATATATAGCTTCTTTGTTTCCCAGTTCCATATGTATAAAATCAGAGTATTAAGATCATATTTCACAATTCCTTATTGTGAGGATTAAATCAATCCATGTATTTAAAACATTTTTTAAAAGTATCCAGCGTATACTAAACAACTTAAGTGTTAGATAATTATTTGTAGAGAAATGAATGAGAAAAACCAATACAAAGTTGCTATGGTTCACATATGTGATGCCTCCAAATGGTCAGATTAGATCCCTAGTTTTGGAAGTGGGGCCCAGTGGCAGGTGTTTGGGTCACAGAGGTGGATCCATCACGAATGGGGTGGTGTTTTCCTCATGGTCATCAGTGAACTTTTACTCTATTTGTTCCCCCATAGATTTGGTTGTTTAAAAGAGTCTGGCACCTCTTTCCCCTCTCTCTTCCTTCTGCTGTCTCACCTTGTGATCGCTGGACATCCCAGCTCTGCTTCATGTTCTGCCATGAGTAAAAGTAGCCTGAAGCCCTCACCAGAAGCAGATGCTGCTGCCATGCTTCTTGTACAGCCTGAAGAATTGTGAGTCATATAAACTTCTTTCCTTTGTAAATCACCCAGCCTCAGGTATTCTTTTATAGCAACACAAGTGGACTGAGGCAGAAAATGTCCAAATTTACGAAGATATCTTTTGGAGAAAAAAGTAAATATTTGCATTTATATTTGTAGTTTCTCAGAGGAGCATTTTCTTTAGTCCAATTTCTTATTAGTATTTTCTCAAAATTACATAATGCATTTAAAGTAATTTAACTCAGTATAAAAATTAAGAAATTTGGCTGGGTGCAGTGGCTCACGCCTGTAATCCCAGCACTTTGGGAGGCAAAGGTGGGTGGATCACCTGGTGTCAGGAGTTCAAGACCAGCCTGGCCAACATGGTGAAAACCCGTCTCTACTAAAAATACAAAAATTAGCCGGATGTGGTGGCGTGCGTCTGTAGTCACAGCTACTCCAGAGGCTAAGGCTGGAGAATCACTTGAACCCGGGAGGTGGAGGTTGCAGTGAGCCGAGATGGTGCCACTGCACTCTAACCTGGGTGACAAAGCGACACTTGGTCTCAAAAAAAATAATAATTAATTAAAAAATTAAAAATTTTACATGACACCTTAAAGCATCTTTTGTATTCTTTTTAGAAATAAATAAATCATCAAAGTGATACTATTGGTTCTTCTCATAAATATCATTTATTATTCCACCCTCTGTTGTTCTAAAATTGACAGCAGGTTCTTTAAACCTAGCAAATCTCTGTCAAAGTAATAATTACAAGCAAACCGAATGCTTCAGTAGCAATTTTAACACATGGGAGTCCTGGGCCCACTTTCTAAAATGTGAATAACAGAGATTTGTCTCAGAGTTTATATTCGTCTCTATCGTAACTAGATAAATCACTCCAGCATCAATGAGACAAAGTTCTGGCTCTCATTTCAAAACACACATATGCATTTTCACATTGTAGCAGTCAACATAGAGATATCTCTCCAAGCTTAGAATTTTGCCCTTGGGGGATGATTTTGACTGTGTATCAGTGACTCTCTTTCCTTGTATTGGTATTTACATATCTCTAAGGAGAATTTTTGCTTGTGTTCCAGAGTACAAAGCAGGAAAAGCAGAGTTCTGAGCACTCAAAGGGCACATCTAAGTTTGGCTCTAAGAATTACAATTGCAGACCGATTACCTCATGAGCTCATAAAAATCCTTCCTGACAGACATTATGTGATGCATGATGTCTCTGTTTACTATCATTCAAAGTTTCTTGTTCCATTTTCTACAAAAATCCTACTACAATAAAGTTGTAATCTTGAAGCGATCCCATTACTCCTCACCTTTGGACTGGTGTAATCTAGAAAAGTCAGTTAGAAACCTGTTGAGACTTCAGTTCTCACATATGCATGCACAGTTAGAATTCTGATTGAAAATAAACATGTTTATAGGCAGAATGGAGGAGTTCTAGTTATTTTACAGAAAATTCAGGTGTTTCTATAGGAATCAGAATAAGACTGTAGCAATAAGAAATGCTGACGGTAAACAGTCATGTATTCACTCAACTATGGCCCATTCTACATCTATTGGGTGCTATCCCGGAGTAGCCAGCCAGTGCTATACTTCTGCTGTTATAATACATGATCCTAAGCAGAGATCTGAAAAATTAGGCAGTGTTCAAAACTGACAGTAGTGCAATTGTTAAATGTTGTGTGTAAATACATTTCAGAAACATGCATTTGTATATTGCCACTATCAACTCTGAAGCATTTTTTAATGTTGAGCAGAATACTTAAGAGATGGGAATTTATAATATTCTGAAAGCTCTTAGAATCAGACAGTGACTAAAAGATTGGTGAGAAAAACACCAAATATAATAATGCTTACATATTCAGTCATGAGAACGGTCTACCCTTAGTGGCAAAATATCTATTTATAACTATTTTAAATTTGCCTATGGTGTTTCTGACCCTTTAGAAATGATGGCTACGAAAGGATCACCCAGAGAGCATTCCAAAAATGTCAATTCTGAAGCTGATTTATAGAGTGCATCAGTAAACTTTGATATATAGATCAGGGATTTTAAAATCAACCTAAGAGATTATGATGATCATTCAGATTAGGAATTACAAGCAGAAAAAACATACTATATTCAAGTCAAATCTATAAAACATAGTGATGTGTGGTTTCCAAAGTATTGTAACATGAAGTCCTTTATCATCACTGCAACCTAAGGCATTTCAAAAGATCAAATGTGAGATAATATGGTTATATATCTATATTGAAACTAACATGTTCATTACACTTCAGGTGTACTTTCTTCATCCAACACATGGGAAATACATAGGAATCAGATATGTGGTTGGGCATATTTACCTGGTCATGACTTTTCCATTTCTACCTATTATGAAGAGCAAATAAAAATCATTGGGTAGTAAGCTAACATGAATAGTATCTGAAGTTCTCTTGGACCACGTTTGCGTGTGCATGTGTGTATATATGTTGAGATAATATTTCCTCATTATTTAGGAAGTCTAGGCATAAAATTATTTACAAGAAATATAAATGGCAGGACATCTTAATGTCAACCTAAAATCTTTATAAGTGATGAGTTAACATATGTTGGAATTAAGAGAACAAAACTTATCTTTCCAAGATTATAAAGAAATTTATATTACATTTTAATTTATATAATAATTGCCAAGGTTTTTGTTTGGTGAAATTGGACAGAAAAAAATTAGAGATTCAACATTAAAATAAGAAATTAATTTTTTGAGAAATATCCATATTGTCTTCCATAATGGCTGTACCAATTTACATTCCCACCAACAGTGTGTGGGGGTTCCCTTTTCTCCACATCCCTATAAACACTTGTTATCTTTTATCTTTTTGATATTAGTCATTCTAACAGGTGTGATGTGATCTCATTGTGGTTTTGACTTGCATTTCCCTGATTAATGATACGGAGCACCTTTCTATATGCCCGTTGACCATTTGCATGTCATCTTTGGAGAAATGCCTATTCAGGCTTATACTCTTCTTTTTAGTGGGTTATGTGGTTTTTGCTATTGAGTGGGTTGATTTCCTTACGTATTTTGGATGTTAACACCTTATCAGATGTATGATTTGCAAATATTTTTGTAAAAGCACAGAAAGTTTGTTAAATTAATAAGTTCTGAAAAATCTCACTTATAGCATACATATTGGAAATTTGCTGATAGCATGGACTTTAAGTGTTCTCACCATACACATGAAAATGGTAATGCTAACAGGTGATGTATATATTCATTAG
Organism: Pongo abelii; assembly: GCF_028885655.2. Taxonomy (NCBI): domain Eukaryota; kingdom Metazoa; phylum Chordata; class Mammalia; order Primates; family Hominidae; genus Pongo; species Pongo abelii. The sequence continues at coordinate 90,239,067 of NC_071999.2, read as the reverse complement.
CTTGATTGTGGTAATAACTTCATAATGTGTATTTATATGACATTATCACATTGTACACCTTAAATAGACACAAATTTTGACAACTGCACCTCATTGAAGCTTGAAGTAATGAAAATTAAAATTACTTTTGAGGAGATTATGATAGGGAGTTGTCTGATGAAAAAAACTGTAAAGGTAATATGAGCTCAGATTCATAATAAAAGTGGCTCCAAAAATTATTTGTAAAGGAGCTGAGTGTAATAATTTTTAACAATTTTAAAGGGAGTTAAGGAAAAAAATAACCAAAAGAATGTAAATGTAAGACCTTGTATTTAAAGATGGTGGTGCAGGAGAACTCAGGATGGTATGAAGGCTTGGAATCTGGATGATTAGGAAGATTTTTTTAAAAATAATTTTCCAAGCCAGTTAGTTTTACTTTCACCAATTGTAATTATTAAAGATTGTTCCTGTTTTTTCTTGATTAGTTGTTAAAAATCTCTGTAAAAGGCAACCACCTCTTAGACTAGCACTGGTTTCCAGGGTTCAGTACCACATTTGTAGCCATAGCTACTCGAAGAAGCAAAATGTGAGAATCTCTACCAAATTTTTCAGCTAAGGATAACAGAGTTGCAGAGTAACAGATACACAACTGGAGTAACGAATATCAAGAAATAAGTAGTGATGACAATATTGCCAGCACTTACTGAGTGATTACTGTATGCCCTCATTATTCAGTTTCATATTTATGGTTGCATTTAATCCTTGTATACACAGAATATTTAAATAAGGAAATATTCTTTATTTTAGAGAAAGTCTAAAATTTAGAAGGATTAAGTAATTTTTCTGGGTTTTAAAATTTTCTGGGTTTAAAAATTTCCTAAGAGTCCAGGCCAAGATATGAACAGAGGCAGTCTAACCATGGATCTGCTCATTAACTACTAAGAGATAAACTACAAGAAAGGCGCAGAATGAAGGGCTCCAGTTACGCTAGGCAAAGTCCACAGTTTTGAAAATCTTTCCCATTGGCCTCCAAGGTATGCACAAATGTGTTACTTACGTTATAGACAGAGAGAACTATCATCAACACAAGATATTTTTAAATGTATATTGCATGATTGTTCTAAAATCTGCTTTAAAGTATAATAAATAAGCCACGCTAAGTTTTTCCATTGGGGGGAGTACTTAGTCTCAAATTTATAGCATACTGTTGCATCTTAATCTTTTGAGAATTATTAGAGAACACCATCCTTCTAAATTTGCACCTACTTAACATCTGTGCTATCTCAAGAGAGGCACTGACTCCCTAACAGCTAGCATTTCAGGGCATTTGTATTATACAAGTCTCATCTATGTCATTGGGGCGGGAGAAATTTGTAAGAATCTGTGTATACTTTTAGGAGTGTTATACCCACATGTACATCAACAACTTGTCATTCATGCAGGGAAGGTTGTGGGCATCAATTTTCTGCATGATAGTTTGGGTAGGCAGTGCCATTTTTCAATATTTTCACGTCTTTCCTTTCTGGTTACATAGTAGAAGTGCAATTCCCTACTTCCTTTAAGTGAAATATGGTATTGTTACTTTCTTTGTGCAATGAAACATGAAATGGCATAAGCTATGCTGCACCTGAGCAGATACCTTGAATAGTTGGTGCATGACTTGCCATGTTCTCTATTCTTCATCCATGATTCTGAACTAATGATAAGCCACATAACACATGGTGGAGGAGCCATCATCTTGCGTTCTTGATAGAGTACACTGTAGAGAGAGCTGCTACTTACTGATTTTGGGTGATTGCATTAAAAATAAATTGTTTCTGGTTTTTGTTTGTTTTGTTTTGTTTTTGTTTTTGAGACAGAGTCTTGCTCTGTTGCCCAGGCTGGAGTGCAGAGGCGCCATCTCAGCTCACTGCAACCTCCACCTCCTGGATTCAAGCGATTCTCCTGCTTCTGCCTCCTGAGTAGCTGAGACTACAGGCGCCTGCCACCATGCCCGGCTAATTTTTGTACTTTTAGTAGAGACGGGGTTATCACCACGATAACCAGGCTGGTCTGGAACTCCTAACCTCATGTGATCCTCCTGCCTCGGCCTCCCAAAGTGCTAGGATTATAGGCATGAGCCACTGTGCCTGGCCTGTTGTTTCTATTTTTTAAGATATTGAGCTTGTTTAAGTAGATTTTATGCAGTATAACTTTATCTAACTTGACTGACAAAGCAGTCCTTCAAATATTTAAAAATAATTATAACATATCTTCATAGTTTTCTATTCTCTAGCTTAAATAATTCCATTATCTTTAACATTTCTTTGTTTGAAATGTTGTCCAAACTGATAATATTTTCTATTTTAGTGGCAATAAAACTTTTTAACTACCAAATATTTCTGGTTAGTTTGCACCAAACATGTTTGAAATATTCCTCCTTGGATTTCTAATGACTACATACAGGCCATATTTAAATTTGGTGCATTTCATTTGTGAACACATTTTCATGGTGGTAAAGGCAATTCATAAAATGGGACTGACAAGAAAGGTGATATTTTCCTGGAATAAATGTCCATAAACTCAACTGTAAATTATTGTTTTATTGATTTTAGGGGTTACTAATTTCATCAGTAAATGGACTAATCTGGAACAAACAAAAACAGGAACTATTTGAAACTTTGAGTACTTTCCATGGTAACATCTTGTTTTATACCATTCAGCTTGAGCCATCACTACTAATAGAAAATATATTAAATATTAAGAAGGTCATAAAGGAGCCAAGCTAATGGGATCACAGATGAAACATCATTGAACAAGTGAAACAGACTAGACTCCTTCTCAACACTTTTCATGATAGTCAAAACATTAAAGTACCTCCTTGACTTTTTAGAAAAATATATAAAGTCTTTAGAAAGTGAAAAAGTGATCCCTAGTTGTGCTTTCTAGTTTGCCAATTTTAATGAACTAGGAAGCTGTAAAGGGACAGCCTGAATTCCACTGGGATGACTGAACAAAATTTGTCTCCATTTTAGACTTAGATATGGCATAAATGAAATAAAAGATATTGCAGAAAAATAGAAAGACTTCATCATGATTTAAAGAAAGTATGCAATCAAGAATATAGTCTAAATTTTATTAGAAATATGCAAATGAGACAAAATAATCTCTACAAGCTGCTCAAACATAAAATTCCGTAAAGGTAGACTCATGTGTCTATACATATTCTCCAATCAATTTCCAAGGCATTTGGAGTGAAATTGTGGTACTCTGACCAACAAATTCAAACAGCAGAATTTTACTGTTTTTGATTCTGAAGGCACATAGGGCTTAGAGAGTCAATTTGTTTTCTATGAGTATAGTACAGAGGGAAAATATGGTGACTGCTTGTGTTTTGGTCATAAAACAAAGGAATTTCAAACTTTTTTTGGTTTTTTTTTTTGAGACGGGGTCTCGCTCTGTCACCTGGGCTGCAGTGCAGTGGTGCAATCTCAGCTCACTGCAACCTCCGCCTCCCAGGTTCAAGTGATTCTCCTGTCTCAGCCTCCCGAATAGCTGGGACTACACGTGCACACCACCATGCCTAGCTAATTTTTATAATTGTGGTAGAGAAGTAGTTTCACCATATTGGTCAGGCTGGTCTACAACTCCTGGCCTCAGGTGATCCACCTGCCTCGGCCTCCCAAATTGCTGGAATTACAGGTGTTAGCCATCATGCCCAGCCTCAAACTTTTTTGTTTTTTCAAAAATAGTGTACCCTTCAGGTGTCTCACAAAGGAGAATAAGCTAGACACATCAAAACTCCCTGCCCCAAAATGGTGGCACCAGCTTTAGTCTTCTTCTGCAAACACAATTAATCCTCACTTTGTATGAGAGGAGGTAAAATCAAATAATTCCCAATAGAATAGAATTGTAGTCTAGCACACTGTTCAATAAATATAGCTAAGTGTCCTAGTTTACTATTTTTCTTTCTCCTTTTGTCTTTCTGTGGGGAAACATCTTTGTATCTTATAAAGTGAAAAAAAATTGTAGAAATTATTATTTTATACCATCTGACTCTAGATTTAAGTACACAGGCAATACCAACGTATTTCTACCTTCTGTCATGGGGACAGGAGGGCAGAGCATAAAGAGAAAGAAAGATTTTTAATAAAAGTAATATCAACTTTTACTTAATGGAGATTATATATATTGAAAAGTAATTTTTCCTCTACATCCACATGTAAATTCACATGATATATAAATTATGCTGGCAGAATTCCATTGCTGAACACCTGCCCAAGTGACAGGGTAAAATCTCCTTTAGCAGATGGTTAAACTTTTTTGACAGTAGCTTTCAGTTTATTTTCCTAAAATTATTAAGAAAAAGAGGTAGGTCAGTATACTGATTAAAATATGCAAAAAGAACAGAGGACTAATTGAGGGAATAATTGTGATTTCATTTTTTTGTAGATAGTAATGAGGATAAATGGCAGTGAAAATGATAGTGATTTTACATCTGCACCTAAATCACTATATTTTTAAAGATTTTATTTTAATTTGGGAATTTAAGGAATCTAGCTGTAATATTCATTTCCTTATAGGCATGAGTAATTTTCTGTTTTCATCTATTCCTTAAACTTTGGAATTTTTAGAATTATGGCAGTAATACTAGTCAGCTGACTAAAGTGTATGGTCAAAAAGGATATTTTAGCTTATGTGTCTCAGATAAGTCCGCACAAATAAAACAGCAAATCATAAGGGAATACAATTATTTTTCAGCACATCTGTCTTGGGACAATAAATTGCAGAAATGTAGCTAAACATGTACCATCTGTGAAGGAATCTGCCGAGCAGAATTAGCAATACTGCATTTAATAAACACCTAGTAGGTTTGATAGTTCCTTCTTACAGTTACGATACCTAAGAAGCTTGCCAAATTGCTATAGTTTTAAGATTCTAATTAGGCCTCATTTTCTGTAGTGTGGATAATTATTTCTGCTTATAATATGAAGGTTTTGGTTGTTTATCTTGTTGGAAAAATAGCTATTTATGCACAAACAGATGTTAGCACAAGGTTAGTGTATACTGAATGACATACTTATTAGTTTAATAAATAACAATAAGACATGCCAAGTAGAGTCTTATGCTGCTAGTATAAGGTCATACAAAAGAAAAGGGATTGCTGGCGCGGTGGCTCACGCCTGTAATCCCAGCACTTTGGGAGGCCAAGGCGGGTGGATCACGAGGTCAGGAGATCGAGACCATCCTGGTTAACACAGTGAAACCCCGTCTGTACTAAAAATACAAAAAATTAGCCGGGCGTGGTAGCGGGCGCCTGTAGTCCCAGCTACTCAGGAGGCTGAGGCAGGAGAATGGCGTGAACCCAGGAGGCGGAGCTTGCAGTGAGCTGAGATGACGCCACTGCACTCCAGCCTGGGCGACAGAGCGAGACTCCGACTCAAAAAATAAAAAGAAAAAAGAAAAGGAATAACAGAAATGTACATAAGATGGGAAATATTTACTTATTAGGAATAACTCCTCCCAAAGTGCTCTGAATAGTTTTATAATTCATCATTTATATTAATTTTAAGCAATGTAATTTCTATTTTTAAATAGATAGAAATTAGATAAGAAACATGACAAAATCTAAAATAACTATTTCTTAATTTTGCAAAGCATTGTTTTATCTCAATGCTTTTCTTCTGAATAGATTACAAATGGAAGAAACAAAGTTATATGCCACTATTTTGACATAGTAGGAATATGTGCATTTGAATTTATATTTTGACCAAAACTCAAAAGACTATTACCAATACAAACAAATTGCATTCATAAAGTAGTTTTTAAACATTTTATTTTGAAGTAATTTTAAACATACAGAATATTTGCAAAAGATAATACCGAGAGTTCATACACACTCTTCACCCATCTTCTCCTAATGTTAAAAATATTCACAATCATGATGCAATAATCAAGACCAGGAAATTAAGTTATTAACTCAATGACAGAGTTTATTTGAATTTTACAAGTTTGTCCACCAATGACCTTTTTAATATTCCAGGATCCCATTCGGAAGCCCATGTTACATTTAGTTCTAATTTCTCCTTAGTTTCTTGCAATTTGTGAAGTTTATTATTCTTTCCTTATCCCCCATGATTCTCTCTGATACTTTTGTTGATTACTGGGCAGTTATTTTGTAGAATGTTTCTCAATATGGGTTTGCCTGTTTTTTCCCACAATTAGATTAATATTATGCATTTTTGGCAAGACTCCATGTTGTCATTCTCATATATTATGCTGGACATTCAAGACATCCATATGCCTTATTACTTACAGTGTTCCTTGATAACTTCGTTCAGCTGATAGCTTTCAGTTTTCTCTAAATTGATTTTTAAAGTTTGTGACCGATAAACATCTTCAGATAAGTATTTGAGATTACTCTAATATCCTCTTTCTCCCCAAATTTTACTCATTAACTTTAGCATTGTCTTATTGATTTTGCCTGGAATAATGATTACTGTGGTGTTTCCTTAAATGACTTATCATTTCTTGAATTTCTTCTATGTGTTAACTTAAATTTTTAAAGACGGATCTCTCCTTTTTTATATATTTATTGATTAAATTACTCATATCTATATGTGCTCATAAATGTTTATTATATGTTATAATCCAATACTTTCTTTTGTTCAGATTGTCTAGGTTACGGTCATTGAACACTTAGTCAGGTTGGCTGACTTTTTTTGGCCTAAGTCTATCATTTACTCATTAAGTTCTTTATTTCCTAAATCCACAAAAACATTTCAGGTTCATTGTATATTTTTAAGTAGTTTTTATTCTTCTAAAATTAATATAAAAAGAAATCAGCTATTCAATATTATTTTTGGTCAATACAAAAGTGACATAATAAAACAGAAATTTCACTTTTTGATTTATCATGGTAACCAGAAATGGTTAAAATCCATGAGATTAAGTAATGAATAATTCAAGGAGAGTCAAGGGCAGTAGTCAAAAAATACTTGAAGAGTGAAAACAGAAAATAGATATTAATCTAAGCCAGCAATTATTTGGTGGTTTATTCTTTTATAAGGTCAAATGTTTGTTAATTCATTTCCATAAACACATATAAATTACCCATTATATTTAACACACTGAACTTCATACAGTAAAAGCCATTTTTCCTCAGAAAGTTTATAATCATTTTCAGGATGATAACTGTATGTGTATATGTTCATCAGTCATTTAGTATCTATTCAAGGAGTTATCATGTTAATTGTGGGGACCCCAAAGGGAATAAGAAATGTGTAAATTCATATATATACACATATATTTTTTTGAGATAGGGTCTCACTCTTTTGCCCAGGCTGGAGAGTAGTGGTGTGATATCTGGGCTCACTGCGACCTCCACCTCCCAGGTTAAAGTGATTCTCCTGCCTCAGCCTCCCAAGTAGCTGGGATTACAGGTGTGAGCCACGATGCCTGGCTAATTTTGAATTTTTTTTGGTAGAGACAGAGTTTCACCATGTTGGCCAGGCTGATCCAAACTTCTAAGCTCAAGTGATCCATCCGCCTCAGCCTCCCAAAGTGTTGGGATTACAGGCATGAGCCACCACGCCTAGCCCCATACTCATAATTTTAATAACATGGTATTACTGTGACAGAAATATAATAATGATATCATGGGACACAGAAATAATCGTCAAGTACACCTAATGAAAACAGGAATTATTGTTTTAAAAGGCAGCCTACAGTTAGTGCTATAAGAAAATTACAAAATCATATGGGAGTTCAGAAAAAGTAGAGTGCCTCTTCAATTGGGAGGAGTCAGGGAAGGCAATTTAGAAAAATAACCATTATAAATATTGGTACAAGTCCTTCTCAATATAGTGGCTACTGGTAGGTATTGAGGAAAGAATGGCAGGCAATGATAAGAAGTTAACAGATTTGTAGGCAGGTCGTATCCACATCAGGCTAAAATATCAGACTGGAACTATAGTATAGATGATTCTTAAAATCAAGCTGTGACATTAGATTTAGTTGGTAGGCAACAGAAAAATACTGAATTTTTTTTAGCACTAAGTGATATGCTTAAAGTTTATTTTACAGACAGTTGCATGGATGTGAGAAATGGATTACCTAAATGTTGGGGATTCTAGCAAGATGTCAAAATTAATATATGGTAAAGATACCTTTTGTTGATTAAATTAAGAATGATTTCATGATCATCCACTGAATGATAAAAACTAGGATAATGAATAAGACTTCATTTGTATCCTCAAGGAATTTAGTGTAAGAGCCATAAAGTAAACACATTGTTTTAATCATACAGGTATGCTAAGAATTCTGTACTCTTCCATAATAAACAAAAAGCAAGAACGCCTGACCCAGGTGGAAAGGAGATTGAGAGTAGGACATTGGCTCTGAATCTGAAGAACTGCTAGTAGTTTTGAAGTTGGAGGGAACATACAGGAAAAGTATATTCTCTTAGAAGAAGCAGACTGGGAAAAGGCCAGAAGGTAAGCCGGTTATGACATTTGAGAAATTTCCAATTTGCTTTCTATGGCTAGAGTTTAGGAGACAAGGGGTGAGAAATGAATATTAAAGTTAGCAAAGCCAAAGAGAGTGTTATCATCTTCAGAAGTATATAATGTTTTTTTCTTATGGACTATTTATTTAAAACACATTTTGGGGGAATCCATTGGGATCCACTAGGGAATAGGTGGACAGGAAAAAGTTAGAATCCCTTATTCCTGTGCCCCTTTGGTCATACTTGGTTTCTAAATTTATTTTACAACTAAAGCATAAAATTTTGTTTGCAGAACTTATTTTACTACAGAAAAAATACTTTCTAAGTTACTGTGCAATAATGAAAAGCTATGAGAAACAAGAGGAAGCACAGAGTAAAATAATTGATAGAGCTGTTAGCACTTGAACCCTTAAATAAACATCTAGAACATCTCTTTCTTCTATCAAACTAGTAAAAATGAAAAAAGCGATAAGCAATGTTGGCTTGGAAATAATGTATAGAGCAATATCATATACTTCTGGAAAAAATATATACAGATATTCCTCGGTATTCAGAAGAGATTGCTTCCAGGATCCCCTCATATAACAAAATCTACACCTACTCAAGTCCTAGAGTCGACCGTACAGAACCTGCATGTATGAAAAGTTGACCCTCCATATACACAGGTCTCCAATGCCATGAGTACTGTACTTTTGATCTGGTTTGTTTGAAAACAAAAATCCATATCTAAGCGCATATGCACAGTTCAAACCTGTGATTTTCAAGAATCAACTGCATATTATCAAAAGCATTCTGAAACGCAGAGCAACATTGGTACAAGATCATTAAAGCGATTAAAATTCGACACAGTAATTCTACATTTAAATGTCAATTCTCAAGTAAATGTTGGAAATGTGAGCAAGCCTTGCACTGCATATGTTTGTTACAGTCTATTCAAACTATGAAAAGGTCAGCCTGAAATTCAAACCATAGGAGTCCAGTTAAATATATGGCGGTGCATAAATACAGAGGAATACTATGCAACCATTAAATGAGCCATTACATTTTTAATAACATGAAACACTGCTGTCAATATTGACACTGCTGCACTTATACTACACTATTATGAGACATTCCTGAGCAACATAGAACACCTTTGCTTCTACGCCCGCCACTAAGTTTTCCCTTACAAAGGTTTTATTTTCTTCACACTCTGTGCGGGCACATATTAGCTTACTTACTTACTGTTTACTGCCTGTCTCACACACACTGGCATGTGAGCTCCATCAAAGCAGCACATTTGTTTTGTCAATGAAACATCCTTGATTTCGAGAACAATGCTTGGCACATTCTAAAAGCTAAATAAACATTTTTGGAATGAATAGTGCATAATTGTATATGCTTAGATAACAATTATGCAAAAACATCTATATACAACACTAAAACATCCAAGATGTCATAAATCGATAATGCCAGAATTTTGGAATCTTGAGCATTTTGATTCATAAAATGATATTTACCTAGATATAAGAAAATTTTCTGTAAGAAGAATGAATACGTTTTGTTAGATAAAAACAGCAAAGTTATGACTAAAAAAATAAACTATTTCAGTGTGGTGGGGGGGCACTTTGGCATTTATTATGATGATGATTTTGCAGTGAATATGCTTAAAATATTTAAACCATGGGCTAAGGAATGGCAGAAATAAAAAAGAGGCTAAGAGTATTGTGTGTCTGTTGTTGTTGTTTTTTTTTTCCTGTGAAAACATCCATAGATATTATCCAAATTCAGTGATTAGGGCACTGATCTTTCTTCAGATTTCCCTGAATTCTTCCCCCACTCTTTGGATGCTCTTATCCTAGACACCAGAGTTGAAAAATAGTAAGACAGCTGCCATACCTGAGCTGCAAAAAAACACTTCAGCGTGTGTGTGTGTGTGTGTGTGTGTGTGTGTTCGGTTTTCTCTTTAGCTCCTTTGCTCTAATCCTGACAAACATAGTCTTCCCTCACCATATTTGGATCATTGAAAAAAAAAAGAAACTACAATTGTAGACTTTTGTTTGCTCTTTGGGCCGGACTTTAACTCATGATGGCATCTTGGAACTCTCTTGCACAGGAAAATAAAAGACTCTACCTGATTCCACCCTGTATCCAGGAATTCCATATTGGACTCACTTCCAACAATGGACTACAGGACTGTAGTTTTTCTTACTCCACTGTCTACTCATGTTTCTCCTTCAAGTAAATATACGGAGAACAGGGTTTCAGTATGTGTGTTCTCATCAATTTCCACTGGAATAACAATTTTTATCCTTATGTCACCTTCTTACATCACCTTAACAAGCAAGAAAACTCAATTATGTAGAAATGGATCTGCTGGATGTTATTTAAACCATATTTTATATCACAGTTTTAGTATATTAAATGTACTTCTTTATATCAGCTCATTTCCTGTGAGTCATTTCTAATTTATTTGTGTGCAAGATAATAGAGAAGAAAGCGACTGATAAAGCTTGTCCATAGATACAGATAACGATAGGAGTCTGTTTACTGTTTCAACAAAACTTTATTCAGTACATACTATGAAGCAAGCAAGAATAGTTTGGGTGAAACTATGAATCAGGAGCCTGGGTACATTTGGAGAAAGAACCTAAAAGCCACCAAAAATAAAAAACGCAGCACTACCAAAAACACATACAGCAATGTCCTAATTCTGCCTAGAGCCAGCCCTAATTGTGAGAATTAAATTTCTCCCAACTTTAGCACATTAAAATTAACAAAAATATTTTAAGGTGACTTGGTTAATAAAATGTACTAATTTAACTTATAATTATAACCAAATGTTTGATTGTATGTAACTCACTATCAAAAAGCTCTCCATGAAAAGTCTGGTTTTAGCATGAAGCTGGCTCAAGATTACTACAGTTAAAAAAGCCCTGAGTTTTGTAGCATATAATCGTAATAGATTTCTGGCACAGAAATCCATAGAGATGTAAGAAATTCCTTTCTCCACATAATATAATATTCAATTTTATGAAAATGTTAAAGTTATCTTTAGATGATTAAGATGGAAATTGCTTGTATGAAAAGTTCTACCACCTGAAGGTATTGGTTACCACTTGGAACACATCTCTATTTAAATGACGTATTAAACTCATGTCTGAAAAATCTTTGTCCAAAAATGAAATGTTAGTGTAAAATGTTCGTTAGGAACCTCATATCCATTATCTGAGGTTTCCTAAAAGCAATGATGGAATAAAGAACTTTCACAGCCCAGCCATCATTTTTAGATAACAAATTATTTAATGCAAGAAGCAAATATACTAGGAGGAATGCAAAAATTCCTGAGGTGCACAGGGGCTGGGGGGCCTCTTCTTCCGAAGATTTCAATCGCTTCCACTGAAAATTAACATATTTTATTACTGGGAATAGTTTACTTTCTAATGTAATTGATACGGTTCCTGGTTTACTGCCAGCTATACTTTCATTGTGTCATAGCTGAGGCTTATAATGACATTCTGCAGGGATACCACTGACACCAGTACTTTGTCTTTCATAACAGCACTCGGGCATATTTTTAACGCAGAATGAATCAGAGAATCACACCCATAACTCTGGGAATGTGATGCTGAAAATTGATTCTACTGAGTTCTACCCAGATGTCTCTTCACTCACAATCTAGAATAATTTATGGAAAGAAGCCATTCACATTATGAACTGATTATTTTTGTTGAATCATAAATTAAAAGAGCTATATACAATACATAAACTCAGGAATAAGTGATTTTTTTGAAAAAGAATTTAAAAACAAAATAAAGATGAAAAATATTAATACAGAGATAAACTATGCAATTATTTGGAGCAGTTACGGAGAAGTAGGACATGAGGTTATATACCAAAATACTTGAAGACAGGGGAGAAGTCACATCAAGAAAGATCCTGGCATCAATCAACTTTAACTATGACTGCAATTAATATGAATTAATTGAGTGTTCACTTTGGGAGCAGAGGAATTAAAACAAACACACACACAATTCAATGTGAATGAGGTAGCAGATGTATGCAAGGCATGAATTTCCAGTGTATGTAAAGTGTTCTTAATCTTTGTACAAATTGAGAATGTTAAAATAGGAATTTATTATCAAGAACAAATTATGAGTGTAATACTTACATAGTGGCATGGCTGGAGGAAAATTTAAAGTCCTTTCATTTATTCCTTCAAGAAATACTATTCACCTGTTAGCTACCAAGAACTTGATTACAAGTGGATACAGTGGATAACAGAATAAGCATAATATCTACGTTATGTGTTCTTTTTGATCTTCAATAGCTTCAGTTTTAGTGGAAATGGGAAATAGATAATTAAAAAATAAATATACATAATGTATAAAATTTTGGAGAGTGATAAGTGCTATAAAATGAGGCAGGTAAGGATCAGAGGTTTGTAATAAGTTAAGAGGAAAGGAATATGAGAAGGGAGACATTACAATGCTGCCTTCATTAAATAGGATGATTAGGTAAGTTCTTATTAAGAAAGTGCCTGTTGTGGGGTGGGGGGAGGGGGGAGGGATAGCATTAGGAGATATACCTAATGTTAAATGACGAGTTAATGGGTGCAGCACACCAACATGACACATGTATACATATGTAACAAACCTGCATGTTGTGCACATGTACCCTAGAACTTAAAGTATAATAAAAAATAAATAAATAAAATAAAATAACGAAAAAAAAAGAAGTATTTATACAGAACTTCACCCGACAAAGCAGCATAGACATTTACTTTCAAGTGTGTATAGAATATTTACAAAGATCATATTGTGGGCCACAAAACGTATCTCAATAAATGTAAAAAGAAAAAAAAAAAGAAAGTGATTTTGAGCAAATACTGAGATGGTCATATGCATGTCTGGGTAAAGAGTAGTTCATACAGAGGGAATAGTTAAGACAAAGTCTCTAAGGCAGGTGAAAGCTTGGTATGTTCCAAGAGTATCAAGAAAGCCTAAGTTTGTATACTGAGATAGTGTGGTATGGATGGTAAGAGATAAGGTCAGAAAGGTAATTGAGTCCTTGTTAGCTAGGGCCTTGTAGCAACATAACTCTAAGTTAAGTGCATAGCCACTTTAGGATTTGAAGCAAGAGTGACATATTATGACTTCATTTAAAAAGGTAATTTGACTTACTATAAAGAGTAGAATGCAATAGGTAGGGGAAATAATAGAAAAACGAAAATAATTCTGAAGGTTATGTTGCAGTGATCCATGTAGGAAATTTGGTGGTGACAATCAAAGTACTGAAAATGGTCATTTCCTAGTTACAGAAGGTTTAACAAACAGGTTTAACTGAAACTGGGTGTGCAGTGTGACAGAAAGTGGAGTCAGGACTTGACATTGGTCAACGTAAGCAACTGAAAGATTGTCATTGCCTGAAATGAGTCAGTTTATAGGTAGAGAACTTCAGCAGAGAAAAGCAGGCCTGCTAACTAAGGCACTTTGATTTCTAGATATCCAGGAGGCATGCGCATAGAGGACTGAGTATGTGGTTACATACTAAGCCTGAATTTGGTGAGCAAGACCTGAACTGATGACATAAATGTAAATGTTATTAGCATATAGTTAGGAATTAACACTAGGAATTGGAATCACTGAAAAAGAGAGTATATATGTAAAAGATAAAAGGTCAAATTCCACTGAAATGTTTATACATCAAAATTGCCACCTCATACATTTCTTATTTAGAGGTGATAAAGCCACGTATATATGGATGGAGAAATAGTATCTGATTTTACTGGTAAACACTTAATATTAAATAAACAATGTCACCATTCAAGATATGAAGCATTTTATAATGTTTATAAGTAGTTTCAAAGGGCTTCAATTTGTAATTCCATGATTCAGTAATTATGTTGAACAGGGTAGGTGAAAACATATCAAGAGCAAAGAGATCATTTTAGCAGGAGCTTCAGAAAGATTACATTGGAATAGAACTCTAACTTAAATTTAAGTTAAAAACAACGTTGTAGAAAGTGAGGATTCCTAAAAACTGGTTAGAATAATTTAAAATGAAATTTAATCTTTGTATTACAGTAAAATAATAGCTGTAAGGATAGAGAATGTTAAAATGTAATATTATGTAGAAGAATTCATTCTCATTTTCATATTCAATTCACAATAAAAGCAATAGAAATGCCAACAGAAACGTGCTAATGAAATAGAATGGGGATATTCAATCAACACAAAATAAGTCTCCACATTGCATCATATAGGTTTTAAATTTAAACAAAACTTACTTAAGTTAAACATTCAATAGGTTTTTTTTTGTGAACAGAGAAGGTTGGGGAAACAGCTGTATGGAACTTAGCATTCTGTATTTGACTGGAGTTGAGTATCTGTACTAAGTGAATCTTTAGCACTGCAGCTGGCATTGTCACTAGCTGAAGAACTGTACTTTTTTTTCCAAGTATCTGCATTCTTAGAAATCTGTCTCTGTGTTTTTGCTTTTACCGTTTAGGTAATATATAAGGAAATTTATACCACTGTACATCAGGATAAATGAGTTTGTCATCATCCAAATAGGTCCACAATATAAAAACGAATTAAGGTCTAAAATATTCTGGTCCTTTTCCACTTCCTTGTAATGTAAAATAAGGGTTTTATTTTTTAAATACTACATTTGATCAGTTGAAGATTTTAAATGTACCTGTAACCTCAAATTGTTAGATAAGTCTAGAGCATCTTACTCTACTTCCCAAACTTTTAATGTAGAAATAACTGGGATTTATATCTCTGAAAACATGGGTTTCTCTCCTCATAAGAATGCTGTCGTATCCTACCAGTGATTATGAAGAAATATTTGCTATAAGTCACAAGAACTATTATAGTGTTACACATGGTAGGAAACCAGGTGCAGAATAAACATCAACCACCGCTGTCAAGTAATAGAAAATAGAAGTGCAATTAGCTATTACAAGAAAGCTTTTAGGGAAACTTTCCAAATGGAAACCCAGTGCTTTGAATAACTTAATTAACTTCCTATGGGATCAAATCAATCACTGTTAAGTACCTGTCATATACAAGTATTGCCCACAGTAAGGCTCAATAAATGTTTTGTATTAATGCTAAAATTATTTATGCCTCTGTATTACAATACCTAGAGAAATGAAACGTATTTGCTATATTAACAAAGAACTTTTGTAATTGACCTAGCAACTGCTGTGATATTTAAAAAACTAATACTGAAAGTGAACAATAGGGGAGATGTATTGAATGGTTTATTAGGGGTTAGGGACATAAAGACATTTCTCTGGGATATTGTTGTCATCTCTACAAATCAGTATGAAGTGAAAAGTTTTGTTACATTCCATATATGCCTACATAATCATCTTATGACAGCTTGAAACTCAGTCCCAGCAACCATAGAGGGCAGTTGTTTCGAGTCATTCATGACTACATTCATGTATTTATTCATTCATTCAACAAGAATTGGATTCCTATAATGTCCACAAGTTACATGTCCAGATAGATGTTATCACCCTGTTTTTCAAGATAAGGTGTGCCAATTTAGTTCTCCAAACTAAAATGGCTGAATGTATCAAAATAATAATTCAAGCTTTGGCTGCTGGACTCCAAGCTTCATATTCTTAAACATTGCATTGTACCGGGGATAATGACAGTAAACAGTGGTTTTGTAATCTAGGAGTATATCAGGCCTGCTGTAACAGCCGATTTATTTTATTACTGAGATGGTACATAGCTACAGTCTACTTCGAGAACAGTGGAATCCAAACTTAGGAATTTAGAGAGAGAGTCACCGTGGCATTGATTCATTCACCATAGTTTAGAACTGTTTTCTGTGCTGTACTTAAAACAGTATAATGATATAACATGGGAAATGTCGGTAAAGTTAATAAGAAACACAATTGCTATTTCTAAGGTCATGTGGAAGAAGGTGGGCATTTTCTGTTCACACACAGAAGTCTGGGGCTCTCTGGACAAGTGTATATGTTTATTGGCTGTGGATGTCAAACACCCCATTTTTTCCAGTTCATGTGTTTTCACTTTTTCATCCCAATTATATTTTACATAGAGCAACACTTTAAGCAATATTTACTACTCATACTTTTCAGCACCTAAAATACACTCGTGTTTTATGTCTATTTCAATTAATATACAGAACGCATCTAGGCATCTCCATCCCCATTTTATTAAAAAGAGCAAAGAAAGTTTATTTAAATTACTCCCAGTGGCCAGGCGCACTGGCTGATGCCTGTAGTCTCAGCACTTTTGGAGGCGGAGGCAGGTGAATCTCATGAAGTCAGGAGTTCAAGACCAGCCTGGCACACATGGCCAACAGGATGAAATCTGTCTCTACTAAAAATACAAAAAAAAGTAACTGAGCACGGCGGTGGGCACCTGTAATCATAGCTACTTGGGAGGCTGAGGCAGGAGAATCGCTTGAACCCCAGAGGCAGAGGTTGCAATGAGCTGAGATGGTGCCACTACACTCCAGCCTGGGTGACAGAGCAAGACTCTGTCTCAAAAATAATAATAATAAAATAAAATAAAATAAAAAATTACTCAGGGCCCTATTGGTGCTAAGTAGTGGAGTCATAATCAAACTTTTATTTATGCAGTTCAAAAGCCAATGCCTTCTTTTATTCAAGTTATTGAATTCTGCTTTCCATAATCTGATATGAATCTCTGAGAAAGAGCATAAGCTGCATCAGAATGGAGTTTAGTTTAGAACATTATTCCTCACTGGAATTTGATATCAGTAAGTTTTCTGGTAATACCTTTTAAAAATATTTTCTTGCATGTAAACAATTTCTGTGAGCCATTTAGATTAGATGACTACAGAATTCCTTGACATTTACAATTTTAAATGTCTTAGAATGTTTGCAGCCCTAATCCCAAGCAATATACACAATTAATGTGTTCCATGATGAAATTTTCTTACAAATCCCCTTTATCAGATTCTATATAATAGATAAGTTGGAATGTTTGTTAAACCTATATTTCCCCCTGTGTTTTTATGATTTTATGGTAAAGACAATCTATTACCATAATACATATTATTCACTGGAAAAGTAGAACTGACAAATATACTTCGATAACTGAAACAAACTGGAAAATAGAAAAAGGGAATTAGATTATTCTATTACATTGATATAACTTTTCTACATTATTTAACTAAGGCAATATTTTCCAAGAATGTTTAGTCTTTGGCGATTTCCTCACATAATATCACGTCCTGCAAGACAGGGATGAAATGAAGGCAAGAAACAGCAAAGCAGCTTTATGCATTTCTAATAATAATAATAATTTGTTTGCATGCTAAACATTCCACTGAGCTTCTGATAGGCCGTCAGCTATTTATTAGTTGGAATCAAACAGAACGCAGAGTATGAGATTCTGAATAGAACATGACTCTTTTATTTACTAGATATAAGCACTTCAAATAACTGTCAAGATATTTAAATTGTCTGAAACAAAGTTTTCCTCATGAGTAAAATGGAGATACTAACACCTGTGTCATAGTGTTGCTATATTCCATTTGCATTTTAAAAAGTGCTTGAGAGACCCATAGTAAGCCTTCAACAAATGTTAGCATAGTGTTATAATAGTGCAAATTAAAGAAGCAACAGTCCAAACTTAGTTTTGAACCAATTGAATAATAGGCACAGTTGCAAAATGGTGAGAAACATACTCGTTTTTTTGTTCCTAGTTAGGCTGGGTTTAGCGAACATAACTTGAACTTGACATGACTGCCACCTTCAGGCCTGGATATTACAACGCACTTGTGAGGAGTGTGAGTTTTTACACAGGTAATCTGAGTCCGTTAAAGTAGACCAGGGACAAAGAGAGCAAACCAAACACATAACATCTAACACTACCTCTATTCCTACAGCAAGGCGGGAATAGCACATGTTCAACCTTTTTTCATATTAATAAATATCCCTGCTTTGCATAGGGAGAATCCAGTGGTATGCAAAAGAAAAGAAACTGATTGCCAGTATTTTAAGGAAGGAAGTTCTTCATTTCTAGAATGGCTAAAAGGAAGAAAGATGTAGTATAGTGAAGGTCGTGGCTGAAGTCTCTGAAGCCACACTGCCTGAGTTCAACAACAGCTCTACCAAATATTGCTGAGTAATATTCAGTGGGTCCCAAATTCAATTCACATAAAGATCAAAGTAGTACATGTTTGTATAACACTCAGAAGAGAGCATAGCAGGGAACATGTTTTCCCCTACAGCTGATTTCTTTTATTCCCTATCTCAGTGAGGTACAGTTTGCATACAGTTTTAGAACGCAAATATGAATAACATAGAACCATTTCTTTCACAGGGTTTGGGGGAAGGTAAATACTGGTTACCTTCACAAATTCAGTGAATAGGAGAAAATTAAAAGAAAGAACCTCGTTAATGAAGCCAAAAGTTTTACTACTCACATTTGAACTTAAGAATTCTGAATGCTATATTATACAATGGGTAACTTTAGTTAGAAGTTAATCTGTGTTAAAAACAAAATAAACACTTCTGTGTGGAACTGTCAAGCTTGAGTTTCAATTGGTTTTACATGTTCACTCTGATGGTAGTTTCTTTTGCTGTGCAGAAGCTCTTTAGTTTAATTAGATCCCATTTGTCAATTTTGGCTTTGGTGCCGTTGCTTTTGGTGTTTTAGACATGAAGTCCTTGCCCGTGCCTATGTCCTGAATGGTAATGCCTAGGTTTTCTTCTAGGGTTTTTATGGTTTCAGGTCTAACATTTAAGTCTTTAATCCATCTTGAATTAATTTTTGTATAAGGTGTAAGGAAGGGATCCCATTTCAGCTTTCTACATATGGCTAGCCAGTTTTCCCAGCACCATTTATTAAATAGGGAATCCTTTCCCCATTTCTTGTTTTTGTCAGGTTTGTCAAAGATCAGATAGTTGTAGGTATGCGGCGTTATTTCTGAGGGCTCTGTTCTGTTCCATTGATCTATATCTCTGTTTTGGTACCAGTACCATGCTGTTTTGGTTACTGTAGCCTTGTAGTATAGTTTCAAGTCAGGTAGCGTGATGCCTCCAGCTTTGTTCTTTTGGCTTAGGATTGACTTGGTGATGTGGGCTCTTTTTTGGTGCCATATGAACTTTAAAGTAGTTTTTTCCAATTCTGTGAAGAAAGTCATTGGTAGCTTGATGGGGATGGCATTGAATCTGTAAATTACCTTGGGCAGTATGGCCATTTTCATGATATTGATTCTTCCTACCCATGAGCATGGAATGTTCTTCCATTTGTTTGTATCCTCTTTTATTTCATTGAGCAGTGGTTAGTAGTTCTCCTTGAAGAGGTCCTTCACGTCCCTTGTAAGTTGGATTCCTATGTATTTTATTCTCTTTGAAGCAATTGTGAATGGGAGTTCACTCATGATTTGGCTCTTTGTTTGTCTGTTGTTGGTGTATAAGAATGCTTGTGATTTTTGTACATTGATTTTGTATCCTGAGACTTTGCTGAAGTTGCTTATCAGCTTAAGGAGATTTTGGGCTGAGACAATGGGGTTTTCTAGATATACAATCATGTCATCTGCAAACAGGGACAATTTGACTTCCTCTTTTCCTAATTGAATAGGAGAAAATTGTCGCAACCTACTCATCTGACAAAGGGCTAATATCCAGAATCTACAATGAATTCAAACAAACTTACAAGAAAAAAACAAACAATCCCATCAAAAAGTGAGCGAAGGATATGAACAGACACTTCTCAAAAGAAGACATTTATGCAGCCAAAAAACACATGAAAAAATGCTCACCATCACTGGCCATCAGAGAAATGCAAATCAAAACCACAATGAGATACCATCTCACACCAGTTAGAATGGCAATCATTAAAAAGTCAGGAAACAACAGGTGCTGGAGAGGATGTGGAGAAATAGGAACACTTATACACTGTTGGTGGGACTGTAAACTAGTTCAACCATTGTGGAAGTCAGTGTGGCGATTCCTCAGGGATCTAGAACTAGAAATACCATTTGATCCAGCCATCCCATTACTGCGTAAATACCCAAAGGACTATAAATCATGCTGCTATAAAGACACATGCACATGTATGTTTATTGCGGCACTATTCACAATAGCAAAGACTTGGAACCGACCCAAATGTCCAACAATGATAGACTGGATTAAGAAAATGTGGCACATATACACCATGGAATACTATGCAGCCATAAAAAATGATGAGTTCATGTCCTTTGTAGGGACATGGATGAAATTGGAAATCATCATTCTCAGTAAACTATTGTAAGAACAAAAAACCAAACACAGCATATTCTCACTCATAGGTGGGAATTGAACAGTGAGAACACATGGACACAGGAAGGGGAACATCACACTCTGGGGACTGTTGTGGGGTGGGGGAGGGGGGAGGGATAGCTTTAGGAGATATACCTAATGCTAAATGACGAGTTAATGGGTGCAACACACCATCATGGCACATGTATACATATGTAACTAACCTGCACATTGTGCACATGTACCCTAAAACTTAAAGCATAGTAATAATAAAATAAAATTAAAAAATAAATAAATAAATAAATAAATAAATAAATAAATTGGTTTTACAGAGAAAACAGAGCTATATCTGTAGCCATCTGATGATCTAATGATACACATCAGTTTGCTTGAAAATCGGATAGGTTACTTGGAGAGAATGCATTCTAAACAAATCAGGGAAGCTTATAAAAATAAATATAAGTAAATAGCTGGATGCATAGGAGAATAGACAGTGTGATTTTTGAGGACAGTGGTTCTCTTTAACTCGTATTTATCTATACAAGCTTAGGATTCAAGTTTAATCAACTTTTGTTTGTGACCCAGGGAAAAAAGGGTGCTATCAGTTATTATTATTAAATTTTCAGTAAAACTTTTTTTAGGACATGCGAGTGGTGCAGATAATACTGCTATGGTGACACTCTAAGAGATGATAACTCAAGAAGGGGTATCCATCTTGCCCTGGTATCCTTAGAATACAAAGCAGCTTTGGGCCTTCAATAGCTCCCACCAAACTTTGATAGTGCTGATTACAATGGAAACCAATACTCACATAGGGGCAGCAATATTCAGTAAAGGAATCAATCATACCTAGGAGACTCAGTGGGGAAACTATCTTCTCACAAAAATTCCTAATCCAATTGTCAGAAGCCAAGCATTAAAGTGTATCAATCATGGATTTGACACAACATGCTAATTTTTGTTTTGCATTCAGTTGCCAAACAAAACACACAATGTGTTCATTTTTTGGTTGTTTAGGGCAAGATTGGGAAAGCTGTCAAAGAAATAAGTTACAGAGATCTCAAATGGAAATCAGTACTTATATCAAAAAAATCAGTGACAAAGGTGAATTAATCATCAATCTGTCTGGCAAACTTAGTTAAACCACCTACAGAACAGTATTTCATGGCATCACTGTATGTCACAACAAACTTTCAGATATGGCTCAAAATAATTTTTAGCAATTCACACTCCTGTCCTTCAAAGAAGCCTCTGAGTGTCCTTGGTTCTTAGGCTATGAAGTAAAGAAAGTCAGAGTTGAAGCATAGATAGTAACAAATATGCTTATAGGAATGCCTGTATTTAAAGGTATTCAGTCTGGCTCTCTCCTTGGTTAATATTGATCTCATAATTGCACATTTTTTCCTTTCCTATGTGTCTTATATGTTTTAGTGGTCATTTTTTCATACGAATTTGATTGGCAATTCTTTTCAAGTATTAATACATGCTCATAAAAAGAACATTTTGGAAATATTTAAATATTTACAAATAATAAAATTGGGAGTATTTGACATATTGTGCAGCATAACAAACACCAAAGTACTAAATTTTAAATTCTGCTTTTCTAGTTTCTGAAGCATTTTGTGGTCTGTTGTGTTTCAGCAGCTTATGGGCATTTCTCTAAGATTTTCAAAAATAAATCAAAGGCAAGATGAGCTGTGCTCATTACTTATACATAATAAATAACATTTTCTTGATATGAAAATTTTTCATGGCTTAGCTATAATTTATAACCGTTAGAGTCAAATAAACTTCCACATCTTGTCAGGTTCTTTTGCCTCATCATATTTTCTCCTTTAAAAATATTTTGCTATTAAAAATGCTAATCAATTAAATTTATGATGTATAAGTGTGCATGTGTGTATATATGGAGTTCTTTCACAGCAGACTATAATTAGTGATTATTGACATATTATTTGTATCTATCCTGAGTCAAAAGTGGTATGAATTGTGATTTTCTATGGGAAATAAAACGAGATATTTTAATACACAAAAACATTAAGAACTTGTTTAATGCAAGATACTCAATGGCTTAAAATGTAATTTTAAGCTTGGTAGTTGTTTCATGTAGTGTGACAAAATTAAAACAGTAGCATCGTGAATGCCACATGAATTCTTACATAAGAAATATTTTATAAAGTCTTTTTTTTTTTTTTTTCCAGACAGAGTCTCTCTCTGTTGCCCAGGCTGGAGTGCAGTGGCACGATCTCCACTCACTGCAAGCTCCGCCTCCCGGGTTCACGCCATTCTCCTGCCTCAGCCTCCCAAGTAGCTGGGACTACAGGTGCCTGCCACCATGCCCTGCTAATTTTTTGTAGTTTTAGTAGAGATGGGATTTCACGGTGTTAGCCAGGATGGTCTCAATCTCCCGACCTTGTGATCCACCCGCCTTGGCCTCCCAAAGTGCTGGGTTTACAGGCGTGAGCCACCATGCCGGGCCTATAACATCTTTAAATAAGTTGAATTGGAACAATCTTTTATTTTTGGTACATATACCTTCAGTACATCCAAGAGAAGCCTAAAGTCTACCCAGGGACCAATTCTTCCCTGTTTTTAAGGGGGTGGCGAAAATTTCAAGCTCATTCAAAATGTTATGTCTCTTAGGCATTACCTATCCTGCTGATTTTTGTTTCTATTATCTATGCACTGTGAACCTGAATAATGGTGCTCACCTGTTACATCTTCCTCTCATCATTGTTGAAAACCTTGTATGTCTTTTCGCCACACTGATTTTGCTCTAGTAGCTGAGTCTGATTTCTGGGTTCTTGGTGACTTCATAATGGTTCTTTTATTGAATAAGTTATTTTTGAGCAACCATGATGTGCAGTTAGACAAACAAAAAAGATAATGTATAAGATGGAATGCTTTTTTTTCCTTTTTTCTCTTAAAAATTTTATTTGCTTAAATTAGTGATGATTATGACACATAATTCTGAGGCTGTACATGATCCACATTAACTCACCAAGACATTCCCCTCAGCTTAGCTAAATTTTAAAAAGTATCTTCCTGACTCTAGGCCCCTGACCTCCCTTTTCTTAGAAAACTTGTAAGTTCAAATTCTTTCTCTGACCCTTAAGTTACATACAAATCTTCTCTCAGCCTCTTGCTAGTTTTACAACCAAGGAATGTGTATTTCATGGACCTAGGGGACATTTCTTTGGAATATAATAGTCTAAAAATGTAGTGCTACTTACTCCCAGTCTCTGTGGAAGGTAGGGGTCTAATTTCAACAAGTGCCAATTAGCAAACACAGAAGGATGACCTAATCACAGGACAAATCTCTCTACCAAAGTCTTCTAGAACTTTCCACTAGCTCACTCCAGTGCTTAAAAAAACTTGCTTTTTGTTTCATGGGAGTTAAGTTCAATCTCTCTCTCCTATCACCTTGCTAATTTACTATGGTGCTACTTTTCTTTAACAGTTCTTGTATGCAACTCATAGGATTTGACTCATCATTGGATCTCAGAGAGCCTGGTACCCATAGCCCCAGGCGTATACCTTTAACTTTTGCCTTCCCAGATGATGGATTGATCAGGGAACTTATTCCTGAGCTATTGCTCTAAACTTCGGACCACTACAGGAATTGACTTTAATACCACGCTGATATGATTTGGCTCTGTGTCCCCACCCAAATCTCAACTTGAGTTCTACTCCCAGAATTCCCTCGTGTTGTGAGAGGGACCCTGTGGGAGATAATTGAATCACTGGGGCAGTTTCTCCCATACTGTTCTCCTGTTAGTGAATAAGTCCCAAGAGATCTGATGGTTTCATAAGGGGAAATTCATTTCATTTGGTTCTCATTCTCTCTCTTGCCTGTTGCAATGTAAGATGTGCCTTTTGCCTTCCGTCGTGATTGTGAGGCCTCCCCAGCCATGTGGAACTGTAAGCCCAATAAACTCCTTTTCCTGTATAAATTACTCAGTCTTGGGTATGTCTTTATCAGCAGTGTGAAAATGGACTAATACACATGCTCTTATTGTAATGAGCTTTTGTTTGATAGAACTTTGTTTATTTAACATCTAGAGTTCTTTTTGACTGTGGAGACCACATATGTGATGACCTCGTGTCTAAATTATAGACACATATAAGTGCTTACACAAATTAAATATTCCTAAACCTGTCAAAAAATTTTAAAGCTGAATTTTAATACTTACAATGTATTTTTAAAAAATATTATAAAATCTTGCCCAAATGTTTCACAATTTTAATTTCACATGAATCAGATAAATCTATGTCAAATAAGACTAGTTTAATATTTTTGATTTAATAAAAACTGCTTTGTTTTCTGAGTTCTCGCCATTAAATATGATACAAGCATACATTTCTATTTTACTTGGGTTTAGTAGTAAATATTATTTCTACCAGATGTTTAAAATTATTAACAAATTTGATTTTAATCAAATTTTGTCATTATTCTGACAAATTTGTATTTCAACCCTAATTATGTTTTATATGTCTGCTTAAAAATACTTTTCAAAAGTTTTTTGATAACTCACAACATGAAACTTATGCCCAATTAAGTAATAGATATCCATTAAATATTTAGATCATTACTAAATAAACTACTGAAACATTCGTTAGTAAGTATATGTGTAAGTTTATATACTTTTGACTGATGTTTACATGATACAGAGAAGCTAAAAATATTGGGTTTGTTAATAAATATGTTATTTTGGCCACATTTGCAGAAGGACAGTCCCAAAATAACCTTGGGTGACCCAGCCCTTCCTCTTCCCACTTACGGTCTCAGGATAACTGTAGAATATGCTAGAAAGGTAGTGCCCCGATATAAGGAGAAACTCTTCAGAGCAGCTCAGGTTTTGGCCTTGTCCCTCCTAGAACAGGATGCCCTACAATGCTTTAGCTCAGGGAAACAAGTGTTTCCCAGAGTATAAAATCCCAGAGTGGAATGCTTTGGGGATCCCTCAGCTGAGGTGTGAAGTGAGGCATGCACAAACGAGACTCCATCTGCACTGGGCAGCTTTCCCGAGCAGTGGAGACCAGCTGGTCATGGAGCCTGGGCTTCTGTTGATTCTTGCACTCTATCTGTGAGTGACAAATTTGATTTGGAGAACCTGTTGTGAGAGTGTTCTGTCTCACTGTACTCATACTCTGGCATTTGAGTTTGTGCAAAATGTTTTTTGCTCAGCCTCCTGAGTAGCTGGGACAACTGGCGCCCATCGGCATGCTTGACTAATTTTTGTATTTTTAGTAGAGATGGGGTTTCACCATATTGGTCAAGCTGGTCTCGAACTCCTGACCTCAGGTGATCCACCTCCCTCGGCCTCCCAAAGTGCTGGGATTACAGGTGTGAACCACTGCACCGGTGTTTTGTGCAAAATCTTTTAAGGGGGGTTTGAGCAAGACTTCCCGCCAGATCAAGAAAACTTGGCAGAAATTGGTGAGAGGTTTAGAGTCTTCTCCTGGGATTGGTAACCAGTGGACCATATTCCCCATTCAAGGGCTAATGCCAGTGTACTGCATATCTGCTAAAGAAGCTTGAAAAATAATAGCATAAGAAATTACAGACCTATAAATATTACAAGATGGTATATTCATAAACTGAATTAATTTGCTATAGAGTGTTGATATAGAACAGTTCACAGTGGTCTATTTCCTAGTTTTGTCTGTAAAATATGTTAGGACTAGTTAAAATTATAATCAATATATGTGAATGAAACGACTAGAAATAATAAGTACAAGGGAAAACAACCTTGTATTCAGAGGATACAAGAAGTTTATGATTTGCTTTGTTAAAGAAAATTATGAAAGTTTGTAGAATATGTTTCTGTTGCCAAAAAAAGTAATTTTTTTCTAAAGGAAAATGACTAGTTCCAGAATGAGAAGAAAATGTGCATGAAACCTAAATAGATATGGATAGCCATAGAAGGTTTCTCAGGAATGAAATTCTATTTTGTACCTCCAAGTCTAGTTAAGATTGGATGGGTTTATTTGTTATTATTCTTATGACCTTTAGTATCAATAGTGTAATGATGCAAAACTAGAACTTGTTTTTCTCTCTGTTAAAATGACATTTTCTTGGATTATCAGTCTGCTCTTAACAAGAGATTCCAAAAGTTTTGTTTTCTTTATCTTCTGAGTAATCTGCCTAGAAAGCACAAATTCTGTGTCATATTAGGATAATTTCCTGTGTTTTAAGTTGATTTTATCAAGGGTTTGATTACTTTAATTAACCCAGTCTTTTGCTTTAATAAAGAGCTAAAGTTTGTTATTGTTGTTTTATTGTTTTTTCAATCATGTTACCTCCTTTGTTTGTTTTGAAATCCCTTACTGCCACTTTGTTTAAGTAGATAGCCAAGTATTTCTTCTTTTTTGAGACAGAGTTTTGCTCTTGTCGCCCAGGTTGGAGTGCAGCGGCGCAGTCTCGGCTCACTGAAACCTCCACCTCCTGGGTTTAAGAGATTCTCCTGCCTCAGACTCCTGAGTAGCTGGATTACAGGAGCACGCCACCATGCCCAGCTAATTTTTTTGTATTTTTAGTAGAGATGGGGTTTCAACATGTTGGCCAGGCTTGTCTCAAACTCCTGACCTCAGGTGATCCACCTGCCTCGGCCTCCCAAAGTGCAGGGATTACAGGCGTGAACCACCTCAGCTGGCTGCCAAGTATTTCTTTATGACAAATAATCCTTTTAGCCAAGAGTCCAAAACTTCTCACATTTTTGGATATTTCACCTACCCAAAATCAAATCTTAAATGAAACCCTTTTTTTTTTTAAATCTCAAATTGACTTTGGAATTTCCCAAAAGTCCCCTAGAAAGTCAGAAAGGATTTTTTTCACCCAGTAAAATGAGAGGTGTCAAGAATAATTAGGTTTATTTGATATGTTGAGTTGCTTTTAAAGTACTGTCTAATAATAAGAAATCTTAACCTTCCTTAAGTTATATTTAACCTTTTCTAGATAAAATGTTATTAATATAAATGTTTAAGAAACTTTGAAGTTCCCAGAAATGAGTCAATGCCTCACTGTCCGTGATATATATTGATGCTGCTTTGCTGATATTCAATAACAAGATTATAATGTTATCTGTCATAATTTCTAAGTTGTTCAGTGAAAAAGGTTGAACACCCAAATCTCCCAGTCTTGATGGGAGGGTAGGAGCCTCATGTTAATAAGCACAGATTAGGAAACACAGAAGACGTAATTATCTTGACCACCTTCCTGTGCCATGTCCTCCAGAACCTTTTCACCAGCTCACTCCAGTGCTTAAAAAACCTTTCAGCTTTTGTTTCAGTAGAATTCAATCTCTGTCCCATAATCCAATACTCTTGAATAAAGTGTTCTTTGCCTATTCAATTGTCAGTAGAATTTTTCATGAGCATGTCCTTTATGTGAGTATAGTAAACATATATCATTTTTCCCTGATAGCCTGTCCCTTTGTACTGTGCATCACAAACATCTAATTTAATCCACAATCAACTTCAAGAGTTGTTTTACTCTATTCATTTAGCTGAGGAAACTGAGGTTTAGATAAGCTAAGTAAATCATCATACAAAGTCATTCATATAAGCTTCAGGACCCCTTTGTTATCCCACTTCTTTTAAGGTGCTGTGCCTATTTTTGTGTTTATGGTCCTGTATTTTTTTTTTCTTAAAAGAAGATCCTGCCAGATTGTTTGAAATGTTACTGAACCTGGACATGCCTTCACACAGCTAATGAGTGTTAAATTTAGTGTAGTGCTCCAACAGTCTCCATGGTTGGTCGGTTACAGGACCTCCTATGGATACAAAAATCTGTGGATGCTTACATCCCTGATATAAAATGGCATCGTATTTATGTATAACCTGTGCAATCCTCCCATATACTATATTTTAAATCCTCTCTAATTACTTGTAATACCTAATACAATGAAGATGCCTTGTAAAAAGTTATTATACTGTATTATTTAGAGAATAATTACAAGAAAAAAGTCTGTATATATTCAATACAGGCACAAAGGTTTTTTTTATATTTTTGATCCATAATTGATTGAATCCAGTAATGTAGAATGGTTACAAAAGGTCAACTGTATTTAAATCTGGAAGGTCTGCATTCAATGCCTGTGTGCTCCTTTCATTACAGTTATTTTCCAGATTTGTTCTTCGGTGCCCTAGTGTTCGTAGAATTAGCTT
Organism: Pongo abelii; assembly: GCF_028885655.2. Classification (NCBI taxonomy): domain Eukaryota; kingdom Metazoa; phylum Chordata; class Mammalia; order Primates; family Hominidae; genus Pongo; species Pongo abelii. Next base: position 90,210,190 of record NC_071999.2, on the reverse strand, counting down.
GAAGGCAGATGTGCAGAACTGTTGGCAGCAGGAGAAGCTGAGGTCTGGGACCTCCACTCCAACTGCAACCAGACCAGCCTTGCTTCTATATCTCCATTTATCTATTTCTATGTTATCTGAACCAAATTTGTTTGGAAGAAATGATTCTATGGGCAAAATGGTTTAAAAGTAGTGGCATAATGCAGTGCTGCTTAGTCTCCTTTTCACTGAATACATGTTGATGTAGGTAGGGTAGCAAGTGTGGAAAGTCAATTATACAAAATGTATTAAATATATTTTGAACTGAAAAGGCCTAAGAAATTATCTAGTTCAGGCTTTCTTTTTAAAGATTGGAGAAATGACTCACAGAAGCAAAAGTAATTTACCTAAGGTCAAAGACTAGTTCAGCATAGACTTGCAATTTTTAAACTCTCATAATACATTATGTCACCAGTTTATTTGAGAGAGAGTTCTAAAAACCACCTAATGAAACTTGTTATTATATTGACTGCAGTGATGCTTTGGGGGTCATTGTCCACTATATATCACTTTATTCTTTTTATGAGTGAGCACAAAAGTTATTTAACTTAGTTTTAAAAATCAAAATAATTGGCCAGGCACAGTGGCTCACACCTGTAATCCCAGCACTTTGGGAGGCTGAGGAGGGTGGATCATGAGGTCAGGAGATTGAGACCATCCTGGCTAACACAGTGAAACCCCATCTCTACTAAAAAAATACAAAAAAGTAGCCGAGCATGGTGGCGGGCGCCTGTAGTCCCAGCTACTCGGGAGGCTGAGGTGGGAGAATGGCGTGAACTCAGGAGGCGGAGCTTGCAGTGAGCCAAGATCATGCCACTGCACTCCAGGCTGGGCAACAGAGTGAGACTCCATCTCAAAAAAAAAAAAATCAAAACAATTTGTATTGAGTAGTTTTTGGGGTTGTTTTCCTCTCCTTATCATGTTAAATATTGTGATTGAATTTCTCTTTGGTTGGCCAAAGAGACTGAGGAGCTTAAAACTATCACTGACAAGGTTGAGTTGCAACCATATAAAGGATACAGAATTTCACAGTTTGTATTATCTCTACCAAGTTTATTCCTGCTTTTTTGCTGTTTAGTATAATTTTTCCAAGACTTTAAGTTTTTTCATTATACATTGGTAGATCGATCTATCTTTTGGTAAACTGTCACAATTCATTTGGACTGAATCTAGACAGTAAGACAGGGGCCATTTTCTATGAAGATTTTTGTGTAACTGTCTTCCCATCTCACTTATATAGAAGTATTTTCCTAAATCTGAGCACAGAGTTTTATACATGATAGACATCCAATAAATATTGATTGAATGGATAAATGTACAAAGGGAAGTTATAAAAAATTTCAATATGTAACTTAAAAACTTAGAATGCCAAAATTCTAAAGGCAATGACAAAGTGAAGACAAAAGTTGAGTCTCCAGATCCTCAGATAAAGTTCATGTATTCAGCTCTTATAGTGTTTTGGATTCTGTGCTATACATTTTGTAGAAACTATCATATTTCATAATCTTATGCAGTCAGGCTATAAGCCTTATTTTAAAGATGAGGAAACCAAGGTGCAGATGGGTTAAGACCAAGTTTACATGATTAGCAAATTGCAGAGTCAGTATTTGGACCTTTATATATATTTTTAGAAGCAACAATTTTGTGCTCTTTTAACATTTTCAAATAACATTTTTTCTTTTTTTTTTCCTTTATTATTATTATTATTATTATACTTTAGACTCTATGGTACATGTGCGCAACGTGCAAGTAAGTTACATATGTATACATGTGCCATGCTGGTGTGCTGCACCCATTAACTCGTCATTTAGCATTAGGTATATCTCCTAATGCTATCCCTCCCCGCTCCCCTCACCCCACAACAGTCCCCAGAGTGTGATGTTCCCCTTCCTGTGTCCATGTGTTCTCATTGTTCAATTCCCACCTATGAGTGAGAATATGCGGTGTTTGGTTTTTTGTTCTTGCGATAGTTTACTGAGAATGATGATTTCCAATTTCATCCATGTCCCTACAAAGGACATGAACTCATCATTTTTTATGGCTGCATAGTATTCCATGGTGTATATGTGCCACATTTTCTTAATCCAGTCTATCATTGTTGGACATTTGGGTTGGTTCCAAGTCTTTGCTATTGTGAATAATGCCGCAATAAACATACGTGTGCATGTGTCTTTATAGCAGCATGATTTATAGTCCTTTGGGTATATACCCAGTAATGGGATGGCTGGGTCAAATGGAATTTCTAGTTCTAGATCCCTGAGGAATCGCCACACTGACTTCCACAAGGGTTGAACTAGTTTACAGTCCCACCAACAGTGTAAAAGTGTTCCTATTTCTCCACATCCTCTCCAGCACCTGTTGTTTCCTGACTTTTTAATGATTGCCATTCTAACTGGTGTGAGATGGTATCTCATTGTGGTTTTGATTTGCATTTCTCTGATGGCCAGTGATGGTGAATATTTTTTCATGTGTTTTTTGGCTGCATAAATGTCTTCTTTTGAGAAGTGTCTGTTCATGTCCTTCGCCCACTTTTTGATGGGGTTGTTTGTTTTTTTCTTGTAAATTTGTTGGAGTTCATTGTAGATTATGGATATTAGCCCTTTGTCAGATGAGTAGGTTGCGAAAATTTTCTCCCATTTTGTAGGTTGCCTGTTCACTCTGATGGTAGTTTCCTTTGCTGTGCAGAAGCTCTTGAGTTTAATTAGATCCCATTTGTCAATTTTGGCTTTTGTTGCCATTGCTTTTGGTGTTTTAGACATGAAGTCCTTGCCCATGCCTATGTCCTGAATGGTATTGCCTAGGTTTTCTTCCAGGGTTTTTATGGTTTTAGGTCTAACATTTAAGTCTTTAATCCATCTTGAATTGATTTTTGTATAAGGTGTAAGGAAGGGATCCAGTTTCAGCTTTCTACATATGGCTAGCCAGTTTTCCCAGCACCATTTATTAAATAGGGAATCCTTTCCCCATTTCTTGTTTTTGTCAGGTTTGTCAAAGATCAGATAGTTGTAGATATGTGGCATTATTTCTGACGGCTCTGTTCTGTTCCATTGATCTATATCTCTGTTTTGGTACCAGTACCATGCTGTTTTGGTTACTGTAGCCTTGTAGTATAGTTTGAAGTCAGGTAGTGTGATGCCTCCAGCTTTGTTCTTTTGGCTTAGGATTGACTTGGCGATGCGGGCTCTTTTTTGGTTCCATATGAACTTTAAAGTAGTTTTTTCCAATTCTGTGAAGAAAGTCAAGCTTATCCACCATGATCAACTGGGCTTCATCCCTGGGATGCAAGGCTGGTTCAATATACGCAAATCAATAAATGTAATCCAGCATATAAACAGAACCAAAGACAAAAACCACATGATTATCTCAATAGATGCAGAAAAGGCCTTTGACAAAATTCAACAACCCTTCATGCTAAAAACTCTCAATAAATTAGGTATTGATGGGACGTATCTCAAAATAATAAGAGCTATCTATGACAAACCCACAGCCAATATCATACTGAATGGGCAAAAACTGGAAGCATTCCCTTTGAAAACTGGCACAAGACAGGGATGCCCTCTCTCACCACTTCTATTCAACATAGTGTTGGAAGTTCTGGCCAGGGCAATTAGGCAGGAGAAGGAAATCAAGGGTATTCAATTAGGAAAAGAGGAAGTCAAATTGTCCCTGTTTGCAGATGACATGATTGTATATCTAGAAAACCCCATTGTCTCAGCCCAAAATCTCCTTAAGCTGATAAGCAACTTCAGCAAAGTCTCAGGATACAAAATCAATGTGCAAAAATCACAAGCATTCTTATACATCAATAACAGACAAACAAAGAGCCAAATCATGAGTGAACTCCCATTCACAATTGCTTCAAAGAGAATAAAATACATAGGAATCCAACTTACAAGGGATGTGAAAGACCTCTTCAAGGAGAACTACAAACCACTGCTCAAGGAAATAAAAGAGGATACAAACAAATGGAAGAACATTCCATGCTCATGGGTAGGAAGAATCAATATCATGAAAATGGCCATCCTTCCCAAGGTAATTTACAGATTCAATGCCATCCCCATCAAGCTACCAATGACTTTCTTCACAGAAGAAAGTTCATATGGAACCAAAAAAGAGCATTGCCAAGTCAATCCTAAGCCAAAAGAACAAAGCTGGAGGCATCACACTACCTGACTTCAAACTGTACTACAAGGCTACAGTAACCAAAACAGCATGGTATTGGTACCAAAACAGAAATATAGATCAATGGAACAGAACAGAGCCGTCAGAAATAATGCCACATATCTACAAGTATCTGATCTTTGACAAACCTGACAAAAACAAGAAATGGGGAAAGGATTCCCTATTTAATAAATGGTGCTGGGAAAACTGGCTAGCCATATGTAGAAAGCTGAAACTGGATCCCTTCCTTACACCTTATACAAAAATCAATTCAAGATGGATTAAAGACTTAAATGTTAGACCTAAAACCATAAAAACACTAAAAGACAACCTAGGCATTACCATTCAGGACATAGGCATGGGCAAGGACTTCATGTCTAAAACACCAAAAGCAATGGCAACAAAAGCCAAAATTGACAAATGGGATCTAATTAAACTCAAGAGCTTCTGCACAGCAAAAGAAACTACCATCAGAGTGAACAGGCAACCTACAAAATGGGAGAAAATTTTCGCAACCTACTCATCTGACAAAGGGCTAATATCCAGAATCTACAATGAACTCCAACAAATTTACAAGAAAAAAACAAACAACCCCATCAAAAAGTGGGCAAAGGACATGAACAGACACTTCTCAAAAGAAGACATTTATGCAGCCAAAAAACACATGAAAAAATGCTCACCATCACTGGCCATCAGAGAAATGCAAATCAAAACCACAATGAGATACCATCTCACACCAGTTAGAATGGCAATCATTAAAAAGTCAGGAAACAACAGGTGCTGGAGAGGATGTGGAGAAATAGGAACACTTTTACACTGTTGGTGGGACTGTAAACTAGTTCAACCCTTGTGGAAGTCAGTGTGGCGATTCCTCAGGGATCTAGAACTAGAAATTCCATTTGACCCAGCCATCCCATTACTGGGTATATACCCAAAGGACTATAAATCATGCTGCTATAAAGACACATACACACGTATGTTTATTGCAGCATTATTCACAATAGCAAAGACTTGGAACCAACCCAAATGTCCAACAATGATAGACTGGATTAAGAAAATGTGGCACATATACACCATGGAATACTATGCAGCCATAAAAAATGATGAGTTCATGTTCTTTGTAGGGACATGGATGAAATTGGAAATCATCATTCTCAGTAAACTATCGCAAGAACAAAAAACCAAACACCGCATATTCTCACTCATAGGTGGGAATTGAACAATGAGAACACATGGACACAGGAAGGAGAACATCACACTTCGGGGACTGTTGTGGGGTGGGGGGAGGGGGGGAGGGATAGCATTGGGAGATATACCTAATGCTAGATGACGAGTTGGTGGGTGCAGCACACCAGCATGGCACATGTATACATATGTAACTTACCTGCACATTGCGCACATGTACCATAAAACCTAAAGTATAATAATAATAATAATAATAATAATAATAACAATAAAAGAAAAAAAAAAAAAGAAAGAAAAAAAAAAAAGCTTTTGAGATGGAAGCCCAGAACTGGTGTATATTAATGACTGTGCTTTTGAACTGCTTATGCAATAAAATATGCAAAAGCCAAGATAAACTTTCAGAGCCATCACAGTCCTGATTATCTTTAAAAGAATACCGGAGTTACTCACTACAAGGAGAATATACATAAAAATATTTTAATTGTCAATTATTGAAAATTGACATTTTAACAGACAAAAATATTAGCTGAAATTATACGTATATATTCTTCACACTATTATTATCCTCTAAATAACTAAGTCATTCAATTCAAAAATAATCTCCCAAATGCCTATGTAGTATGTAGAGTAAGTCAGCTCTTCTGCCAGGTTCAATGTTATAAGTCATCAAAGCAAATTATCCAGGCCTTCAAACTAATTATAATCTGCAGAAGAAAATAAAGGAAATTAACAAGTAAGATATCCTGAAGTAAGCATGAGGTCATTGGAGCACAAAGAAGAAAATGCCTATGAAATTGGAAACAAAGCAAACATTTTAGATCAGAGTAACTCTTGAATTGATACAGAATTTGTCAGTTGCTTTATATAAATGCAAAATTTACATAAATGCAAAATTTTACACAATGGGTATTACCTCCACACAGCTGCACAAGTGATTGTAATATATGTCTTACTCAAAATCTAAAAGTCTTTACCTAGATATACATTTTCTTGTCCATCTAATGATTATTATGTAACATTCTCTTTTTTTCTATAAAATGTTCAAACTAAGAGTGAAATTTTCTTCTATTCCGTCAGAGGTTATGTCCCTTGTAGCAAGATTGTAATAATCCTAATACATGCTCTCAAATAGTATTAAAAAAAAGGGTAAAGACATGCCAGATGGAGAGTACAACCTGTGCCATGGCAAACAGCTGTGACATATAATGACGTTTTGTGAAACTTCAAGCAGTTTTGTTTGAGTGACTGTGTAAGAGTGAGTGGTGAATTTAGACAAGTAAGAACTTATATTAAGATTTCATAAAAGACCTTATTTGAAGATGAAGAAGTTTGAAATTTTCACAAGTATTTCTGAAAATCTATTGAAGAATTTTAAGAAGTATAGGCACACTGACATATTAATTTTTTAAATTAATATAATTATGAAAATTTTCAAACAGTCAAAAGCTGAGGAAACAGTATAAAATTAACCACTATACATTTATAACCCAAATGCAATAATAATCAAATCATTTAAATATTTATAATACTTCTTTGCTGACATGTAATAACTAAACCATAATTAAATGTCCCCAATAATCTCAATATAATTAATTTCTATGGTTGTTGTTTTAATCCAAACCCATATGAGGTATTCCCATTATGTTTGGTTCCACGTAAGTCTGTTGGTTTGTACAATGTAAGTCTCTTGGCGTGGAATAAAGTACCCTTCATTGCTTTTAGTTTCTACTATTGATTGTTGCAAAGTCCACACCAATTCTCTTTTAGATTTCTCATATTTTATAATTTTATTTATTGATTGATGTCATTTGTTCTTCTACCTTCTGTTTTGTGTTAGGTGACATTAACTCTAGAAGCTTGATTTAGTTCGTATCCAACTTGTCAAAAAATAATCCAGAATTAGTTTAGTAGAATATACAGCTGAATTTCTTTACATACAAGGTAAATTATCAATTATATAATAGTAAGTGAACAAAAGCAAAGCAGAGTTTACAAAACAGTCTGTGGGACAATGAGCTGTGTTCTGTCGTGTTCTTGTGTTTGTTTACATTTTTTTTTCTAAGCCCTGATATAAAACCACCAGGGCTTAGCAGCCTGCTCTAAAGTAGATCAACACAGTTATTAGGGAAAGCAATTTCAATAATCTGCAGTGTTTCAAAAAAAAGAAAAAACTTGTGATTTCAACTGTAAAATCTACATGTTTTGTTTATCTCTGGTAATGGGCAGTGGTACCCATCTGTTACCATCTCTGCTAGGTAAGCCAGGATTGTGCCGTTTCCCTCATAGTAATCCCTCAGTCTTTCCTTTGGGTCAAACTCAGGTCCCAGAGGAGCCAAACTGACTATGGAGGCTAAAGTCCTTTTATGGACCATCTGCTGGATGACAGATCCAAGTTATCAAAGGAAATAAATGTTTAATCACCTGTATATCACAAAGAAGAGGAAGGCAAAAATTATGTATACAATCACAAATATATTAGGCAACATTCAGAAACTTATTTTTATTTAGTTTAGTTTTGTTTTATTGGTGTACACTCACCTAAAAGAATTAATCCCATAGATTAGCTTGGCCAAATTTTGATAACCAACATTTTTTTTTTCCTAATTGAATACTTGATTGTTCCACTTGTCCCAAAGTGGTTAACTTGCTTTAGACTGTACAGACACATATGTTGGACATGTAACATTCAGGCAGTTATCTTCAATAATGGAGCAATAATCAGAATAAGTTGTAGATGTTTTAGACTGGACTAGAAAGTCGTGTATAAATTAGTGAATCCAATTACTAAATCACCACACTAGGCTGTTTATAACTTATAAACAACTAAGAGATTTGTTTGAATTTTGAAAAAGGCAAATATATGAAGGGACAATTATGCCACATTTTGATAAAGAAGCATGCTAGACACAAAAATATGTAGTCCTAAGGTGCAAAATGAGGAGACATCAAGTGGAGATTGGTAAAAGTTGCTATCTGGATTTGTTAGTTTTATTGTGGAAGACAAATTAATCTCCTGGATGGAGCTAAACTAATGCTTTTATCTGGCTTTATTTAAAAAAATCCAACTCCACACTAGTTTTAAAACTCAACTTAAAAACATTTAGCACAGGTTCTCATTTGTTTAAGGCCATTTTATCTCACCGTAAGTTCTTTTAGTAAATCATCTGTATGAAAAATATAATAAAATATAAAGTTTCAAATTGTCTCTAGAATTTTTAGTACAAAATATTCCACACTAATTTAACATACCTAAACACAGAAAGAGAATGGAAAAGTAATATCAAATTTACAGTGGGTCCAGGCATTGAGTAAATTAGACTAATATTTTAAAAGTACTTTGACTAACGTGATCAAAATTAAAAGACAAGCTAGTGATTTTCAACAGAGAACTATAACTTTAAACGTAGTAAGTTGACATTATAGAAGTAAAAAATAAAAAAATTGAAAGTAAGCACTTAATGAATAGGTTTCATAATTCATCAGATATAATTGATAGGGAAATTAATGAACTAAAACAAAGGTAGAAGAAAATATGCAGAGTAAAGTTCACCCTGTAACTAAATCTTAAAATATATAAGCAAAAATTAAAAAGAAATAATAAGAATTGTATAATCATATTTAACATATCTCTCTAGCAAATTATCTCTAAGCATGATATAGCCATTAAGAAAGAATGAAAAACAAAATTGAGCTAAGTACTAAGTGACTATATGCACACAAACTCTGTTTCCAAAAACTGCTAAACTCACTTTTGTTGTTGTTATTCTGGGTCACATAGCAAGTCTCAATATGTTTCAAAGGATTACAACATATAAAGTACGTATTCTTATCCACTAAAATCAATACAGAAATCAAACTTTTAAAAGATAACTAAAAACAAAATCTATATATATTTGGAAATTAAGATATATGTGTCTAAAATCTCACTGGCAAAAGAATTAAAATTAGAAAAATATTTTGAATGTGTATTTAATAAAATATCTTAGAACATGTATACTGCTCCAAAAGCTACCCTTAAAGTATGTCTGTGTGTGTGTGTGTGTGTGTGTGTGTGTGTGTGTGTGTAAGGAATATATGTATGGATACATAGGGATATGTGTATACAAACATATGTATCCCCTATAGAAAATAAAGTCTGAAAATTAGTAATAAAGTATCCATCTTCAAAAATTAGACAACTAAAAGCAAATTAAATGCAATGAAAGTAGAAATAAAGATATAATAATTACAATAGAATAAATTAATAAAGCATAGGATACAAATATGTGTTAGAAAATATCAGCAACTCAGTTGTGGTTCTCTTAACAGAGTAATAAAATTGATGAAGCCTGGTAAGACTAAGGAAAAATTAGAGAAGACACAATTTCCAAATTCAGGAATTAAAACAAGATATCATTATAGACTTCATAGACACTAAAAAGATAATATTGAAACTGACCTAATAGTCCCATATACAGCTTTTTTGATAAACATAGAAATTGACCTTTCTGGTCTTAAAGCTTGAAACTTACCTTTGTTTTATCTGAGTTCCTTCCTCAGGAAAGGACTCTCAGTTCCCTCAAAAAGTGTCAAAGAACTGAAACTCACCAGACACCACATCCAGGCAATGAGATGCCAAACCCCTCATTTGCTTTGATTGCTTCCTAACCAACCATCTGCGTCTTGTTGTCCCACTCCTCCTCTTGCTTACTCCTCTGTAGTTCATGTTTTCCCACATGTAGTTCTATTTCTTCACTGCTATATAAACTCCTAATTGTAGTCTGTCAGGGAGATGAGTTTAGACCAATCTCCCATCTCCTCAGCTGTAGCACCTGATTAAAACCTTCTTCCCTGGCAATACTCATTGTTTCAGTGTTTGGCTTTTTGTGCAGTGAGCAGCAGTACCTAGACTGAACTCCCTGGCATTTTTGTAACAATATAAGAATACTATAAACTATTTTTTCCCACAAATTTTTAAAAATTTAGATAAAATTGAATATTTGCAGAAAAAAATACTATGAAACACAGTTGCAAACATTCTCCAGAAAATAAATCCCATCTACAATATATATTACATTGAACCAAATTGATAAAATTGATTTAATATTTTAAAATATCTGAAATTTTAAAAATATCATATTTCATAATAAATTTCAAAACTAATTATAACTTTTAATACATGTAAATATCTTTGCAAATTATAAGTAGAATAGAACTGTATCAATCTCATAGAGTATCTAGAAAAACGTATACAGCAAACATCACATTTAGTATAAAAAAAATAGAGGCATTCACTGAGATTGGAAATAAAATAAACTTTGCTGCCCTCCACATTTCTATTAGGCTGAAGGTCCCTATCAACGCAAAAAAAAAAAAGAATAAAAATAAGTAAAATATATAATGATTGTAGAGAAAAAATTGAGTTGATTTCATTGTGCATATTAAAAATACAAACTAATGTATAGGTAAACTTTAGAATTAAGTTTAGTAAAGCTACTTTTTTTCAACAAGGATATTTGTGTTGTCATATACTAGTAACAACCAAATAGAAAATAAACTGCAATAAAACAATATAGTTTATAGGAACAATAAAAAACAAATATGTAGGTATTCATTTGCCTAATAAAATATTTAGAAATTTTAGCACAAAAATCTATGAAGCATTATTGATAGTTTTTTTTTAATTTACATAAGCAGAGATATATACTGTGGTCTTGGAATAAAGGCTTTATATTTTAGGAAACTATATCTTAACTCACTATATATAAAGCACTAACAATAAAAAGTTTGACAAACTGGACTACCTGAAACTTAGGGAACTAAGGCAATCTACAGACTGCTATAAATATTTGCATTTAATTTATATAATAAAGGACTTCATCTAAAATATGCAAGTAACAGGTAAAATCTATTCAAAATTTTCAAAACAAAAGAAAAAAATGGGCAACAAATTGAAAGTGCATTTCCTAAGTGATATCCAAACTGCCCTGAAACATAAGAAATTCCATTTCAATTCATTAGATATAAGATACATGCAAATTGAAGTCACAATTACTGCACAGCTATTAGAATGACCTCTACTGGCAGCTATGCAGAAAGGGTCTCCCTGATTGCCTCATCTCCAACATGCCTCACACATTCCCCGATTCTCTTTGACCTCAATGTGGCCCACCCACTCACCCAGGCAGATGAGCTCCAAATTTTCACCAATGTTCAGAGCTTTCTATTATTTCCTCTTGGTATTCTTCATGTTGTGGCTCCTCCTCACCCTCCCTCACAAGTTCCATTTCTCAAGATTTAACTGACTATTGGGTATTCTTTCAAGTTCAGGTGGGCAGTCTCTTGATGGCTGATTCCTTCAGGGTCAGTGGGTGGAGCCCAATATACAATAAGAGACATAAGATTAATGATAGCCATTAGCCCCCTGCAAACAACTTGCAAGGCCAATGCTGTGTTTCATTCAGCTATATAATGCAACTTAGCCTGGCGATTTCCAATGCTGAACCACAGAGTTCCAGTGGATAAGTGTAGTTTAGTACAGATGCTAGTCTCATAAACCTTACAGCAAAGCCTACCCTTATAGCTTACATCCTCTTTATGAAAGAAACACCTGGTTATTTACCCGGACTGAATACAGGAATAAGAAAAGGGGAAGAACCCCCAAACTCTGAGAATGGTCTCTGCACAGAAACCTTCTGGTCAGGGAGTAAACTGATACACTGGTTGTATCTGCTCAATGCCATGGCCTGTTCCTGCTATCTGTCTTGTTAGAGCACTGCCAAAATAAACTGCTTGAGCACCAGATGATGTCTAAGGCTCATCTTTGACTGGAAGCAGACTGAAAGAAAAAACATTGCTTCCGGTGAGGCTGATTAACTAGGACCACTGGAAACCCACAAAGGACAGGTAGTAAAGAATGTTTCCAGAGCCACACCAAGTAAACGGAATATAGGTTTCATACTTGTTTAAGCAGGAAGAAGAAGGAATAGAGACATAGACAGTAGAACTCATCATAGAAAGACCACACTAGTACCTAAGAACTTAATCACCGGAAAGACTCATAGTCATATGTTAAAACATTTTTACAGTCTTGTTTATACAAATTGTTTAATATGTGGGAAAATTCCTTCTAATATTAGAAAACACATTGCAATCAGCATTAGCATTTAGGCACCTAAAACACAGAATCTCTTATAATCGAGGTAGGGAGAATGGGAGAAGGAGCAAAAGAGATTTGTTAACTTTATATCTAGTTAATGTCCTAAGAACTTTTAAGTAGGTAAAAATTATTGTTTACAAATAGAAACATAATTATAATGTATATATATTATTTTTCCATAGATTATTGGGGTACATGTGGTGTTTGGTTGCATGAGTAAGTTCTTTAGTGGTGATTTGTGAGATTTTGGTGCACCCATCACCAGAGCAGTACACATTGCACCCTATTTGTAGTCTTTTAACCCTTGCCCCCCTCATACCCTTCCCCCCAAGTCCACAAAGTCCATTGTAACATTCTCACACCTTTGCGTCCTCATAGCTTAGCTCCTATATATCAGTGAGAACATTCAATGTTTGATTTTTCATTCCTGAGTTACTTCACTTAGAATAATAGTCTCCAGTCTCATCCAGGTCACTGCAGATGCTGTTAATTCATTCTTTTTTATGGCTGAGTAGTATTCCACTGTATATTTATACCAGTTTCTTTATCCACTAGTTGATTGATGGGCTTTTGAGTTGGTTCCACGATTTTGCAATTGCAAATTGTGTTGCCATAAACATGAGTATGCAAGTATCTTTTTTTGTATAATGACTTCTTGTCCTCTGAGATTGCTGGATCAAATGGTAATTCTTTCAGTTCTTTAAGGAATCTCCATACTGTTTTCCATAGTTGTTGTACTAGTTTACATTCCTACCAGCAGTGCAGAAGTGTTCCCTGATCACCACATCCTTGCCAACATCAACTGCTGTTTGATATTTTGATTATGGCCATTCTTGCAGGTGTAAGGTGATATCACATTCTGGTTTTGATTTGCATTTCCCTGATCATTAGTGATGTTGAGTATTTTTTCATATGTTTGATGGCCATTTGCATATCCTCTTTTGAGAATTGTCTGTTCATATTCTTAGTCTTAGCCCACTTTTTGATAGGATTTTTTGTTTGTTTTTTGCTGATTTGACTAGTTCATTGTAGATTCTTAATATTAGTCCTTTGTCAGATGTATAGATTGTGAAGATTTTCTTCCATTCTGTGGGTTGTCTGTTTACTCTGCTGACTCTTCCTTTTGCCGTACAAAAGCTCTTTAGTTTAATTAACTCCCAGCTATTTAGTTTTTTTATTGCATTTGCTTTTGGGTTCTTGGCCATGAAATCCTTGCACAAGCCAATGTTTAGAAGGGTTTTTCCAATGTTATCTTCCAGAATTTTTATAGTTTCAGGTCTTAGTTTAAGTCCTTAATCCATCTTTAGTTGATTTTTGTAAAAGATGAGAGATGAGGATCCAGTTTCGTTCTCCTACATGTGGCTAGCCAATTATCCCAGCACCATTTGTTGAAAAGGGTGTCCTTTCCCCACTTTATGTTTTTGTTTGCTTTGTTGAAGATCAGCTGGCTGTAAATATTTGATTTTATTTGTGGGTTCTCTCTTCTGTTCCATTAGTCTATGTGCCTATTTTTATACCAGTACCATGCTGTTTTGGTGACTATGGCCTTATAGTGTAGTTTGAAATCAGGTAGTGTGATGCCTCCAGATTTGTTCTTTTCGCTTGGTCTTGCTTTTGCTATGTGGGGTCTTTTTTGGTTTCATATGAATTTTAGAATTGTTTTTTCTAGTCCTGTGTAGAATGATCACGGTATTTTGATGGGGATTACGTTGAATTTGTAGATTGCTTTTGGCAGTCTGGTCATTTTCACAATATTGATTCTACCCATCAATGAGCATGGGATGTGTTTCCATTTGTTTGTGTCATCCATGATTTCCCTCAGCAGTGTTTCATAGTTTTCCTTGTAGAGGTTTTTCACCTCCTTGGTTAGGTATATTCCTAAGTATTCAATTTTTTTTGTAGCTATTATAAACGAGGTTGAGTTCTTGATTTGATTCTCTGCTTGGTCACTGTTCGTGTACAGAAGAGATACTGACTTGTGTAGATTAATCTTCTATCCGGAAACTTTGTGGAATTATTTTATTATTTCCAGGAGCTTTCTGGAGTCTTTTGGGTTTTCGAGGTAGATGATCATATCATCAGCAAACAGAGATGGTTTGACTTCCTATTTACCAATTTGGATGCACTTTATTTCTTTCTCTTATCTGATTGCTCTGGCTAGGACTTTCAATACCATGTTGAAGAGGAGTGGTGAAAGTGGGCATCCTTGTCTTGTTCCAATTCTCAGAGGGAATGCTTTCAACTTTTCCCCATTCAATATTATGCTGGCTGTGGATTTGTCATAGATGACTTTTATTATATTGAGGTATGTTTCTTGTATGCTGATTTTGCTGAGAGTTTTAATCATAAAGGGATGCTGGATTTTGTTGAATGCTTTTTCTTCATCTATTGAGATGATCATATGATTTTTTGTTTTTAATTCTATTTATGTGGAATCACACCTCAAGGAACTAGAGAAACAAGAAAAAACCAAACCTAAACCCAACAGAAGAAAGGAAGTAACCAAGATCAGAGCAGAACTAAATGAAATTTAAATTTAAAAAATACAAAAAATAAATGAAACAAAAAGCTGGCTCTTGGAAAAGATAAATAAATTTGATAGACAATTAGCAAGATTAACCAAGAAAAGAAGAGAGAAAATCCAAATAATCTCGATTAGAAATGAAATGGGAGATGTCACAACTGACACCACAGAAATACAAAAGATCATTCAAGGCTACTATAAACACACTATTCACATGAACTAGAAAACCTAGAAGAGATGGATAAATTCCTGCAAAAATACAACCCTCCTAGCTTAAATCAGGAAGAATTAGATACCCTGAACAGACCAATAACAAGCAGAGAGATTGAAATGGTAATTTAAACATTACCAACAAAAAAAAGGTCCAGGACCAGAGTGATTTACAGCAGAATTCTACCAGACATTCAAAGAAGAATTGGTATCAATCCTTTTGACACTATTCCATAAGACAGAGAAGAGGGAACCCTCTCTAATTCATTCTATGAAGCCGGCATAACCCTAATACCAAAACCAGGAAAGGACATAGCCAAAAAGAAAACTACAGATCGATATTCCTGATGAACATAGATGCTAAAAACCCTAACAAAATACTAGCTAACTGAATCCAACAACATATCAAAAAGATAATCCACCATAAGCAAGTGAATATCATACAAGGGATGCAGGGATGGTTTAATATTTATATTTGTCAGCGTTATTTATAAAAAATTGTACATACTGAATATTATTATAAAAGGTATTCATTGTTTATTTCATTTAAAAACAATTTTCAACATCCATCCATAATAATTCCCCTTGCCCTACCTCTCTTCTCTGTTCTAAATTTCCCGTCAACCCAGAATATTCTAATACTATCCACTCAGACAACTAGCTGCTGTTTCATGCACTGAAATATTTGAAGAATAGCTGCATGCCAGATGGAAATCACAGGTAGCAGTGCCAAACAATGTATTTAAAAAGCATGATTTTACTTTTATATTCCTGTGGAGTCTATTAATATTTTTATGAACTCAGAGTTGGAAAAAACAATATCAGTGTGTGCTTTTGGGAACTGTGTTACTCAGAAAAAAAAAGTAAAAATACAAAAAGAAAATGTTATATAGCAGAGCAGAAAAGGAAGGGGTGGAGCCTAGGATAAAGTTCCAATATAGATAAAAGTATGGATCCTGATCTCCTAATGTAGGTTACTAAGGGGTCAAAGAGTCTGCGTGTAATAAGGAAAACACATTAGTTCTGTAACTAAGTGTTATGAAGAACCTCACTACCTCACTTTGGCCTGACTTATCACGTTGTTGAATCAGAGAATCTTTTAATGTTTGCCTTTTACTTTCGACTTTCTCAGAAGCTAATGGAAGTAACAGAATACAGGAACCCGTAATATGGAGATATTCCTGACAGCTGATAACATGAAAGAAACAAAATCCACTGGAGACAGTAGCCATACTGAAGTTTGAGTGCTTTATGTGATGTTAGTAAAATGTGGATGGAATAGTGTGAGAGTGTAAAGGGGAAGACCAGTAAGTTCACAAGGAAAATGACAAACTAATGACAAAAATTTTTAAGAATTACTGTAGGAATACTGAAGGAATACTTTTGGTTGGGTAGCAGATGATGACTTCTGAAAATGTGGGTACTCAATAACGGATGGCCCTCTGATAATAATAATTTTCTATCTTGTGGAGGTCTTCATGGAATTTGTACTGAGAGAGGCTGATGTTTGACTTTCAGTATTAACATTCCTCATCATTTCTCAAAAAAATTTCTCTTGTTTCAGCAAAAATTATAAAGAAAATACAGTTGCCTATTAATTTAATTGGAATGATATTATCTTTTAATAATATCAGTAACTAATACTGGCCTGCAACATTATATTTTTACAGCTATATTTTCATAAGTAACCCACAATATACATGCTTTTTGGCACTCTTCTAAATCTTCCAAATTAGATAGTATGAGAAATCTAAACCATATAATCATTCTTGCAGGCTTGGATATGATGATCATGTTATAATTCCTCAACTATTCACTACAGCCTTATGGATTCCACTATATTAAGCTATGGGTATGTCTATGTAAGAAGTACACAGTATAACTTTAGGTATATGATATACTTACTGTGTATAAAATGAGGCAACTGAGAAAGTAGGGAGTCTAGCACTTCAACATTCAAATCGTGATCTGTGCAGCAGCAGCAGCATCTGGCATGTATTCTAGCATGGTGCTGACTTGCCCCATGTATTGTCCAAAGATATAGAAATTAAACCAGTTATATTTTTCTTGAGTTGCAAGGTACATACAGTCTTGCTCGTGGCTAATTAACATATGCTTTTAGAACTGCCATAGTTTAAAAATGTCTATTATAAATTTGTACGTAAAGCTCCAAACTATTCTGATACGTGAAAATTTCCTAGTATTTTTAGAATTACTGAAATCAATAATTAAATAAACAAATAGTATGTGTGTCAGGGTCTGAATGTCTTGTAGAAGATTCTTGGAATTCCATTCCTCTAAAATTATAGTATAATACTGGCAATTACTAGTTTTTCTTGTTAGATCAATGGTAAAGGCAGATTCTTATGTTAAGTTTCATTAGTATTATCTGCATTTTTTTATATTAAAAAAATCCTACATTAAAAAAAAAAAACGAAGAAAAAAAAATAAAACGCTGTTGATTCCTAGACGGAGTTTTGTTCTTGTTGCCCAGGCTGGAGTGCAATGGCACGATCTTGGCTCACTGTAACCTCTGCCTCGTGGGTTCAAGCTATTCTCCTGCCTTAGCCTCCTGAGTAGCTGGGATTACAGGCATGTGCCACCAAGCCCTACTAATTTTTTATTTTTAGTAGAGACGGGGTTTCTCCATGTTGGTCAGGCTGGTCTCGAACTCCCAACCTTAGGTGATCCGCCTGCCACAGCCTCCCAAAGTGCTGGGATTACAGGCGTGAGCCACTGCACCTGGCCATCAACAGCTTTTTAAAGGCATTTTAAGACTATTATGTAATCCTCATCCATTATAATAATATTTTCAAACAGATCAATTTATGCAAATAAATGAACAATTGAAATTTTAAAATATATATAAAAATAGAATGGATTTTATTTTTAGTTTTCAAATGAAGGGCATTTTGTTTACCTATAGTAATATTTTCACTACACAGATGTATATTAAAACATTATTTTTTAGCTTTAAATACATACAATAAAAAAGTAAATTAAATTGCATACATTCCTATTTGCTTTATATGAACCCAGTACTGAGTATACTCAGGATTTGTTGTTTGCTACTATTAATATTAGTTTTATGATTTGACTATTGTGTTTCCCTGTTATCCAGAAGCTACTCTTTCATCATGTATATTGGCTAAAACATTATATAGAAAACTCAGGTATTAAGGTAATTTGATCATGTTAAAACAAAGATAAATATTTAATATAATATCCCATATGTATATAGAAAAACAAAATTATGCATTGCAAGACCAATAGATACTTTTATGTCCATTATATATTTTTATAGAGGAATAGTTTCCTACAAGTTAGCTTTGTCCTGGGAGAACATACAAATATCACCATGTGTCTCAGCCTACCATGACCTGAACAGATAAACGGGCTTTTGTACTCAACAGGTCTAAGGCAGCTCTATAAATATAAAAACAAAATTTTGCAATTTATAAGTCAAAATCATGATATTATAATAATAGAGAAGTACTCTGGAAAATGAATTATTGAAAAACAACTGGCTGGGCATGGTGGCTCATGCCTCTAATCCCAGAACTTTGGGAGGCCGAAGCTGGAGGACTGCTTGAGGTCAGGTGTTCAAAACCAGCCTGGGCAACATTTTTATTCTCTGCCAAAAAATGTTTAAAAATTAGCCAGGTGTGGTGGTGTATGGCTATAGTCCCAGCTACTCCGGAGGCTGAGGTGGGAGGATCACTTGAGCTCAGGAGTTTAAGGTTGTAGTGAGCTATGGTTGCGCGATTGCACTCTAACTTGAGTGACAGAGCAAGACTCTGACTCAAAACAAAACAAAACAAAAAACACCCAACAAGAATAACAACTGTTCCTGCATGTTCTTACTTATAAGTGGGAGCTAAATGATGAGAACACATGGACACACAGAGGGGAACAACAAACACTGGGGCCTATCAGAGAGTGGAGGAGGAAGATGATCAAGGAAAATAACTAACGGGTACCAGGCTTAATACCTGGGTGATGAGATATTCTATACAAAAAAACCCCATGAAACACAATTACAAGCCTGCACATGTACCTGTGAATTGAAAAGTTCAAGAAAAAAAAGAGTAATTACTGAAAGCAAAAATATTGGTTAGAAAATTGCAAACAAAGCCAATATTTAAAAATACAAATATTTGGAAAATTAAATAATATCATTAAATTTCACAATGAATATAATTAATAACAGTATAAATCCTAATTCCAAAATTTGCTACCTCATTTAGAATTAAATTATATATTATTGTATATTTTCAAATTGTATAAGTAAATTTATATTTGACTATCAAAAACAGAAATGGAAGCAACATTCAATGATGTGTGTAAATGGACACTTAAGAAATATTTATTTATGCATGCATTAGCTCAATCACTTATAACAACTGAAACTGACAATTCTGTTTTTAAAATAATGATAAATTGTGTTGTCTTTATGTGTGTTAAAAATGTGTATCAAAAATGATCTCATTAGGTCACAAGCAAACAAAAAACTACTATTTCTTCTTCATTTTTGAAAACGCAAAAAAGAAAATGTATTTCTTTTTTTCTTTTTTTTTTTTTTTTTTTTGAGATGGACTCTTGCTCTGTTACCCAGGCTGGAGTGCAGTGGCGCAATCTCGGCTCACTGCAAGCTCCGCCTCCCAGGTTCACACCATTCTCCTGCCTCAGCCTCCCTAGCAGCTGGGACTACAGGCGCCCGCCACCACGCCCGGCTAATTTTTTGTATTTTTAGTAGAGACGAGGTTTCACCATGTTAGCCAGGATGGTCTCGATCTCCTGACCTCGTGATCTGCCTGCCTTGGCCTCCCAAAGTGCTGGGATTACAGGCGTGAGCCACCGCGCCAGGACAAGAAAATGTATTTCTTAAAGATTAAAAAATTATAACTGAATTGTAACTTAATATGAATCCAATCTGCCTGAGAAATTCCCATATGTACACTATGATAAAGCCTAGATTTATTTAAACAGTATACAATAGAATTCAAAACAATATATTAGGTTATTTAAAAACTTCTTGCTATACTATTACTCCAAAGCAAATGTTACAAATAAGATTAGGTAGGTCACATATATATAAAGTAGGAGATATTCTTTATTAAAAATATAAATATATAAATTAGTGGCTTCATAATTCATTCTCTTTTGTTTTTTGTGGACTCCATCATTGACTTAATCTAATTTGCTTTAACCATCACCTCTATGATTAAAACCAGATTCTTTCTCTTCAAGAATTTCAACATTGGCTTCCTTTTCCTTGTTAGATATGCACCACGTCCAAACAGAAACAAACTTTTCTGGAAGAGATTGTCTTACTGTAAGCTTAAATTTTTGGCACAAATTGTTTTTTGAGGAAAAAATTGACATGAGAAAATTCAGTTCCCACTGTTTTATAACTTAATGAAGTTTATTATCTTATAACTTCCCACAGATGTAAATATTATTTTTTTTTCTTGAGTGCAGTGGCATGATCTCAGCTCACTGCCATCTCCGCCTCCCAGGTTCAAGCAATTCTCCTGCCTCAGCCTCCCAGGTTCAAGCAATTCTCCTGCCTCAGGCTCCCGAGTAGCTGGGACTAGAGGCATCCGCCACCACGCTGGCTAATTTTTGTATTTTTAGTAGATACAGGGTTTCACCATGTTGACTAGGCTGGTCTAGAACTCCTGACCTCAGGTGATCTGCCCACCTCGGCCTCCCAAAGTGCTGGTATTACAGGAGTGAGCCACCATGCCCGGTGATAATTACATTTGACAGAAGTTAGACATTAAGTCACAAATTGGAAAAACAACAACAAAAAACAACCTTTCTATAATTTTAAGCAGTTTTTGTGCCTTGTCAAATGTCCTTATGTGATTACTTCTTAAATCATTCCTCTCATTAATATTTCTGCTGCCATTCATCTATTGCAATAGTTCCAAAATAATAAATATACATTTTGAATGTATAGATGAGTGAATAAACAGCCTCACATCTAAACTATAAAAAATTGTTTATCATCTTCCTTTCTAAATATTTTTCTCTTCCAAACTATTCACATAATCATAGAAAAAGGAAAACAAACTAAAACAAACAAAACACCATGGTCATCCTATATAATTGTATTCATGCTAACATTTTACAGCAATCAGAGCTGTAAAATAAGGATAGATGAACAAAGTGGAAGAAACTCACAGGACACGATTTTAGTACTGTCAAGGACCTGCTTACTATGTAGAAACTAGTTTATCAGTGACCAGTTACTTACCTATTACTTTTATGTTCATTCTAATACCTCATATAAGTAGAATTATAGCACCTGAACATTAACTAATTTTCTATTCTGTTAATTTAACTTTGTGATTCATAAGTATGAAAATTCATGGAGCAATGGATAATTGACAACATTAGGCATATGTTATGTAATGTAACTGTTTATGGTTGTTATAAAAGGTATATGTAAGTGGTAGTTGAGACAAATGCTTAACATTGTGTTTGATATATTAATTGTGATTGGTAGTGATACAGAAGGAGGGCAGGGAAGTGATGGGAGGAGAATGGTGTGGTCTCTGGCAAGGGCTCCACCTCCAGCCTGTGCCCATGGATCTAGGTGAGGACAGGTACTCCTGCCTTTGTGCCCAAATATTGCATTTCCCAAGACAACCTTCTCCTTCCATGTCCCCATTCTGTGCCTATAAAACTCTGAAACCCTAAAGGGCAGACACACATGTGGCTGGATGTCAAGAGGTACACATAGGTGGAGGAACACACACGCGGCTGGACGTCAAGAGAACATCAGGGGAAAGCCATCTCCCTTATGGCTCCCTCACCTGCTGAGAGCTACTTCCACTCAATAAAACCTTGCACTCATTTTCCAAGCCCACGTGTGATCTGATTTTTCTGGTACACCAAGGCAAGAACCCCAGGATACAGAAAGCCCTCTGTCCTTGCGATAAGGCAGGGGTCTAATAGAGCTGACAAACACATGCCGCCTATGGACAACTAAACTAAAAGAGCACCCTGTAACACATGCCCACTGGGGCTTCAGCTGTAAACACTCACCCCTAAACACTGGATTGGGGTCGGAGCCCCACAGGTTGTCCGTCTGTATGCACCCCCTAGAGGTTTGAGCAGTGGGGCACTGAAGAAGCCAGCCATACCCCAGTCGTACGCCCTGTGAGGGGAACAAGGCAACTTTCCCCATTTCAGTAGTATAAAGTAAACTATTGTTGACTGTAGACTTACTGCTCTAAGAAATAATTCAAAAATTTAAAATGTCTCAAACAAAATAAACATTTATTTTTTGTTCACATAAAAACACTCAGCAGGGGGACCTATTGGTGGGGTTTGTCCTCCATGCAGCCATTCAGAGTTGATGTGGCTCTACCTAAAGAGAAGCTTCCAAGATTTCATGGAGTGATGATTTCTTTAAATCTGGAGATGAGGAAGAGAGCATAAATTATCTTGTGCCTCTAGCACTATTAGCCAAAGTCTGTCCTCAAAAACAAATATCTGTGTGCATCCTTCAATCTCCTTAGTACTTTTTCTGTGTCCAGTGCATAGATTTGTTATGAATTCTTTGCCAATTCTTGACCGAAATTCAAACCATGATATTGTATAAAACTTAACAATATTCCTAATCATTTCACTCTGTGTTGTTCTAATTATTTTCCTAGTGTAATGTCTTTTGAACTACATATATATGTGTAATATATGACTGTGTATGTTTACAAATCAGATTCTCATTACTTTGGTGGAAATTAGAAAAAAACGGTAGTTTCCTTTTTTTTTTTTCTTTCTTTTTTTTTTTTTTTTTTTGAGACAGAGTCTTGCTCTGTCACCTGGGCTGGAGTGCAGGGGCATGATCTCAGCTCACTGCAGCCTCTGCCTCCCGGGTTCAGTGATTCTCCTGCCTCAGCCTCCCTAGTAGCTGGGACTACAGGCATGCACCACTATTCCCAGCTAATTTTTTGTATTTTTAGTAGAGACGAGGTTTCACCATGCTGGCCAGGCTGGTCTCGAACTCCTGATCTCATGATCCTCCTGATTCAGCCTCCCAAAGTGCTGGGATTACAGGCAACCACATCTGGCCTAACTATATTTTCTATTGTGATATCTAAAATTACAACAAAAGCATTATACAAACGTTTGTTCAATCATATTTTTCTATAGCTCTATGGAACAAATTGCAGGAAGATTGAGAATATTTCAATTAATAATGATATAATTAAAGTTTCAACTTCCATTCATTGTAACATTATAACTTTAAGCACCCCATTTTCATTCTAAATCATGGAGATACTGGATAAAATGTAAAATAAAAACGCAAAAGTCAGCTGTACAGAATGAGATCTTTGAGAGTAAAAATCAAAACTAAAATAGAGAGCAGGGAACAGGGCTAACACCAGAGCTTATTCTCTTGGTCTAGAATCAGGTAGGAGTTGCCAGAAGTTCTGTTCATGCAAGATAACCTGAGGGAAAAAAGGAGGAAAAAAAAAAAAACTTTCATTCAAAATTCAATTCAAAAATGACTGGAGTCAAGCTCATGGATGGAAACTAGAGGTCAAATGTGTAGTTCATATTCTCCTCCCACGCTTCAAAAAGAAAGCTTCAGAATGCTAACACTGACCTTTGCGCCAAACTCAAGCTTTTATGAACCTGTAGTCTAGGCTGGTGGGAAGAGAAAAATCACAAACCCTTGACCAGGGATTGAGTCAAACCACCTACTGTTTTGAAGAATAAATTCCCTACATCCCCAAAATAAGCACACAGCATCAGCCCAAACCAAGATTAAAGACCTATATTTTGGACAGAAGGCCACAGGGAACAGCTAACTGAAAAAAGAAATAATAAAGCTGGACAGGATGAAGGTATAGAAGGAGAAAGCAAGCAATGGAAAAATGATCAAAATATAATTTCACACAAATAAATCCAACGGTGCATAATATGTAAATATACCTAATGTTAAGGAGGACATACATTAACAAAGCAGAATATATGTGAATTTCAAATAAAATATGTGTATAATACACTTTAATATGAGTATGTTGGTTTCTTCAAAGAGATAAACAGAGGGATAATAGAGGTCAAAATTAATTCTCGCAAAAAAGGCAGAAACAAAGTAAAACCAACCAGTCTATTATCAACAAGAGCAATCAAAATGTTCCAAATGGGAATGAGATGATCTTGAGAAATTAAGATGCAAGACAGAGGTAAGTAAATGTTAAATAAATACAAGTTCAATGTAAAAGTATGAGTGCTAGATTAAGAAGTTTCTTTAAATGTTCAATAGAAGTTTCTAAAAAAGAAAGACCATAGAAACTTGATAATTTAGATTCTTAAACTGAAATGCATGTCAGTGCCAAGCAAATAAATTAATTCTAATCTAGATACATGACAGTAAAAGAAGAAACTATTCAAGGATAAGGAGAATATGTTAGAAGCCAGCATGGGCAAAATACAGAATATATGCAAAAGATGGCAATTATCCTAGCAAAACTTTCTTTAATCAAAAAAGTCAAAACTAAATGCCAAAATACAATTAAAATTGAAATGAAAATAATAAAGAAAATCATGTTTAGTCTAGAACTTAAAGTTGGGGTGAATTAGCATTCACTATAAGGGCAAAATAAAAGGCTTTGGGATACAGATATTCACCAAAAGAAATAGTAAAGGATATATTTTCAACTTTTTGGGTTTTGCTGATATAATTCTTAAGCTTTAAAAATTTTTTTCTCAATCTGTTTTTTAATGTTATTTTTAATTGACACATAATTGTACCTATTTCTAACGTACGGTGTGATGTTTTCATACGTGTATACACTGTAATGATCAAATCAGGAATTAACATATTAGTCTTCAGAAATACGTACCATTTCTTTATGGTGAGAATATTCAAAATCCTCTTTGTTAGCTATTTTGAACTACACAATAAGTAATTACTAACTATATCACCTTACTGTGCAATAGTACACCAGATCTTATTCTTATCTAATTGTTACATAGCACCCGTTGTTCAATCACTCCTGGCTCTCCCCTCCCTCTTACTTTCCTTAGTCCCTTGCAACCACTATTGTACTCTCTACTTCTATGGGATCCAACTTTTTTAGATTCCACTTATGAGTGAGATCATGTAACATTTGTCCTTCTGTGCTTGGCTTATTTCACTAAACATAATGTCCTCCAGGTTCATCTATGACATTGCAAATGGCAGAGTTTCATTTTTGTGGATGAATAGTATTCCAATGTGTATATATGTCACATTTCCTTTTTTCATTCATCCACTGATGAAAACGTAGGTTGATTTTGTGTCTTGGCTATTGTGAATGATGCTGTAATGTAGATATCCGTTTAATGTACTAATTTTATTTCCTTTGGATATGTACCCTTTAGTGAGATTGCTGAATCACATGGCAGTTCTATTTTTATTTTCATTTTTATTTTTGAGGAACCACCATACCGTTTTACTAATGGCTATACAAACTAAAGTTCCCATCAACAGAGTATAAGAATTCCCCTTTCTCAAATCTTCTCCAGAATTTGTTATTTTTTATGTTTTTGATAGTAGTCATTATAACTGGAGTGAGGAAGTATTTCATCATGATTTTGATTTACATTTTCCTGGTAATTATTGATTTGAACACTTCTTAAATATACCTGTTGGGAATTTATATGTCTTCTTTTGAGAAATGTCTATTCAGTTCTTTTGCCCATTTAAAAATTTGATTATTTTTGTTACTTCTACAAGAACAAAAAGGCATACAAAGGAAGGAATGAAATGCAACAATAGCAAAACCAAACAGCTGAAGCTCAGATATTAACAGAATTTGTTGGTGAATTTAATCAATGATTATGAAAAATAAAAATTAATAAATTTTAAAAATAAGATAAGCATTGTACCCTGGAAAAGGTTAAGGTAACATTTTGACAACTGTAAGAATATTAGCAACTACATACTACTGTTGCTCTTTTGGAAACAAGAGCGGACATATTAGAAATTGAAATACCCACTAAGGGCAACATGCTCTGAGGAAGCTCAACATACATAAAAAGCCAAGTGAAGATGCTCCAATGGTAGCTCCAGATTTGCAAACATCCCTACAAAGTCACCAGAATATGAATGTTAGTTAAATCAACTTGGGCCTCAGGTTCAATTTATCCTCCAGATAAATGCCACCAAATGTCTGTTGGCACCATTTGAAGTATAGGGATTACTCAGCAGAACCTTTCTCAAATTCCCAACCTACGAAATGTTGAGATATATTTAAATACTTGTTACTTAACCTTGTGGGCTATGTCACTATGGAGTAACAGATAACTGGAACAAGCAATGTTTTATGTGTGTATATAAATGTGTGTGCGTATAAAATTATTTTTACAAATTCAAGAATCAATCAATATCAGAAAATCAAAGTGGTCTGCCACCTTAAAAGATGGAAACAAGACAAGTTTTCATCTCTTACAGAGTAGATATATAACCAAAGGAATTAATAAAGCTCACCATTAATGTATAACATTGAATAAATTGATCTGTTTAATATATGTAGAATAAATACGTATTTAATATAACATTTTAGCAAAATGAATTTAATACAGCCTTTGTAAGAAAAAAACATTTTTACCTGTCAGTGTCAGTACTTTTCTTCACAGTTCAAGGTTTTTTTTGAAGTTGAAGTATCCAGGGAGTCTTTCTCATAGTGGTCACTTAAATCACATGAAGTGAAAAATAAAAATAAAAATAAAACAGAATTCAGATTCTGCTAAAGTAACTAAATTTGCTAAATGTTCTAATCATCCTAAGATAAACAGATGGCTTCTATTCAAGCAAATCAAAGCAGTAATTATACACATCTGTACAGTACCAATAAAAATCTAATATATCCAGAAGCTATTGGCTGCCATTTCAGATGATTCCTGAGAATAATATTTGTATAGCCATCAGTCATTTTTTATAAAAGCTAAAATGACACCCAAGTAATTTTTATCATACAAAGCACAAGGAAGAAATCTTCAATTTATTCCTCCTAAAAAATACTATTGACTGTCAATATAATATCAAGCTTGCTAATCATAGTATCTCTTTGTATTTTCTTCCTTTGTGTGTCATTAGATATATTTGCTTCTGTTTGCAAGGAATGCTAATATTTACTCAGTTAGTTGAAGAAACTTATATATTCCTGTCATCAGGGGTATGATAAATTTCACACCTAAAAAAATCAAGCTAAAAATATTGATCACCAACATAGCCGAATACTGTTCTTTGAATTCTAAACTTCTCTTCTGAATTTTCATACACAGGCAGAAATGCCATCACCTAAAGTAGGGTGTTGCAGTTCCACGTGAAGGAACAGCAGCTCAGCCATCTGGAGAGATGCTTTAAAGGTTTTTATTGTCCAATTGGATTTCTCTAGTTCTGTATGGCAGTCTGTAGACACCCACATTTTCTGTCTAGAAGTGCAAATGAATGCTTTTATTTCTGGCAGCTCATGTAAAATGCTGCACTTCAGATAGCCAGGCTGCAATGCTTCTGGCAACCAAAATCATTTCATTAGCCCAGTTAGAATGACATGCATAAAATTCAGATTACACCCTGTAAAATCAATTCTCATTACTAATCTTAATGAGGCCAATATGTTTTTCTATATACAAAACAGTGTAGAGTTTATCCTAATTTTAGGATCAAATTGAAAAGGCACATTTCTGAATGTTTGTGGATACTATGCAATTTGTTGTAATAAAGGTATTTCTAACTTGATAATCTTAAGGGAAATGGATGGCAAATAACTGTTAAGAGTATTGAGAGAAATTTAACATTCAATCTAGTTATTTCTGTCTTACAAATTCCCTTATTCACTTCAATTGAATCTGTATTGATCACCATGAGTTAACTGACATACACTTAAATAAATTTGCATTGTCCAAATAGGAAAGCTAAAGCTTTACTTGTGTCAGTAAAGTTAGTAAAATGGGTAAAAAATGGCCTTTATTATTGAGAAAAGTGTTAGTCTCTGAAGCCAATGTAATTTACAAGTATTTATTGATATATATCTTATGAACAGGCTTTTTAAAGGCACTTGTGAGGGATTGGTAGTAGATACAGATATGAAAACAGATAATACATAATTTTGTAATGAATTTACAATTCCTTTAATGTTTTAGGTATAGCAAATCAGCTACAAATAATGTGATGTTAGTATTATAAATTAAGCTAAGAAAAGTAGATCATAAAATCAGGATTTAAAAATTCGGAAAATAAAGGGATTGTTGGTAGTTGAGTGGATAAATGTAAACTTCATGGGGAAAAAAGAACCTTATTAAGATCTTAAAAGATAGGTAGAATATGTTGGGAGGCCAAGGTGGGCAGATCACGAGGTCAGGAGATCGAGACCATCCTGGCTAACACAGTAACACCTCGTCTCTACTAAAAATACAAAAAATTAGCCGGGCGTGGTGGCGGGCGCCTGTAGTCCCAGCTAGTCAGGAGGCTGAGGCAGGAGAATGGCGTGAACCCGGGAGGCGGAGCTTGCCGTGAGCCGAGAGGGCGCCACTGCACTCCAGCCTGGGTGAGAGAGCCAGACTCCATCTCAAAAGAAAAAAAAAAAAAAAAAAGGTAAGTAGAATATGAATTGAATTTGAATTGGGGTTATCTAGGTAAGTGTTATGGCTATGAGTATTGACTGGTGAAAGATAACATATAGTTATAAATTTGAAACTTTATAAATGGGAAATATTAAAAATGTTCAAATGAGATTAGGAGAGATTAATGACAGTCATTGAAACTATCTTCACACTTAGTAAAAAGGGAAATTTGGATAAAACATAATTGCTAAAGCATGTACATATATAGTAAAATAATAACTTGACACCTAAAGAATGAAAGAGATGGTTAGTTTCAGGCAGCGGTTGTAACTATATACGTATATACTATATACACACTATATATATGTACACACATTATATATATATACACACACTGTATGTACTATATATAGTAGTGTGTGTATACACATATATTTAGTTGTGTGTGTATGTGTATATATAGATTTGCATGTATAGATATATAAATATATAGACACATAGGCAGAAGAACATTTTGTAACAATGAGGCAATTGTTAACATGTGTATTGTATGATATTTATAATAATAAAGTGATATTGTTGGACTTAGTGTTTGGAACATCGAATGGATTAAGATTATGTTAAATATGTGACATAGCAATGACAGCAATATAGCAGAACAATTACATCTCATTTTTCTCTCATTCAGATACATTCATTTGGAAACAGTGGTTAATCACAAATATATCAAAGAGGAACTAAAGTAGGGGGAAAGTTGTTTTTATGTTACAAAATCACATTAAAATTAATATGGCAATTGAAAGTATTGCTTGAAGTAAATATGCTTGAGAAAGAATAAAAACTTGCATACAAGCTGCACCTGACAAACATCTGTAGAGCAGATACATATGGATATAGGACTGATTCGTTATAAATATAATTAGAATAGGCTTATTTCAGAAAGCAAGAATATCTTCACATTAAGTTTTCAACTTAAAAATTCATGACTGTGTAACTTCTACATAAAATACCTAAAAGTCAAAATCAGAAATGATTATAACTTAGTGCATGTGATTTCCAGTTGAAAATCTTCAATAACATTCTTCACTCTTTTGATGGATAATCTCACTTTTACCACCAACTTGGCCCATTAGGTTGTCCAGTGAAGCCAGTGGGATATCATGCCAAGAACAGCAGAATCAGAATTAATCCCCATTCAGAGAATTTCCTCAGTAATCCACAAGTCAGAAAGCCTACAAATTGACAATATAGCACATGTAATTTTGGAAAAGTTTTCCTTGTGAAATAGAATTCCTTTAGATTGATGGCATATCTGATTCTCAGTTGTTATTGCTATTTGGTCAATGTTATAGCAGATGGATGATTGATAGGTAGGTAGGTAGATAGATAGATAGGTAGATGACAGAATTCCTTCAGCACAAGTTTGCAAAAGGAGTTTAAAACGATAATATGAGTATGCTTTTTGGAAAAGAATCCTTCTTTCATAGAGATGCATACTGAAATACAAACGGATTAAATATTTGTAGGATTTGCTTCAAAATATTTAAGAACAAGTGAATTAATTGTAAATAAAGGAATCAAGACTGGCCATTAAGATAACAATTGATGAAACTGAGTAATGTATTGAGACTCACTATACAATTCGATCTATACATATATATGTTGTATTAAAAAATAAACAAGGAAAGAAAAATACGTATTTCTATGTATATTCATTCAGGCAATCAGATATGCAATCAATCTAAAGGAATCATTTTTCACAAGGAGAACTTTTTCAAAATTACATGTGCTTTATTGTCACTTTGTAGGTTTTCTGACTATTGAATTACCACCTGTCAGCATAATATAGAGGAAATTCTCTGGGTGAGGGTTAATTCTGTTTATAGTGTTCTTCACATGATATCCTACTGTCTTCACAGGACAACTATGTATTTTTCTTTCCTTGTTAATTTTTAATACAATATGTTAAAATACGTGGTCTTTCAAACGCTGCATGTTTTCAGTTGGCTAAAATGCTGGAGGAAATGCTACTTCCTACAAGTGTAATAATATATTTGCAATGCAAAAATATTCTTGAATTAATGTCCTTAGAAGCTTCCCTTCTTTATCAAACCTAGTCATTCATACCAGGAAAAATGAAATATTTTCAAATGATGGCTAAACTTCAAAAAAAAAAAAAAGACAGAAATTCCTGGAGACAAAAGTGGAATAAAAATGACTATTATACATGTAAGCAAATTCAGAGCCATCCTAAGGACATTTGCTGATTGTAAAACTAAACGTCAGGGATTTTTATGGTCATGTGGAGACCACTGAAAAGGAGTAAACCCTTGTCAAAGTGAAGTAGGAACCAAGACTTCCACAAGCAGCCAGAGCCTTGGAGGGATGTGCAGCCTGTGAAAGGGCAGACTGGGGAAAAAAGGAAAAAAAAAAAAATCAGCCCACATACAAAGACAATGTGTTTAATTAACTATCTTGGCCTCCGTTCCAAATAGGACAAAATAATTCTGCCCTGGAGATTGGCAAATATAAGTATGTTTTCCAGGCACAGAATTGCCTTGTGCATTTGAATTTATACTGATGCTTGGTTCAAGATCCCCTAGTATGAAATATAAATTTAAAGTGATCCTGGTTAATGACACCTCAGGTTGCTGTCAGAAACAAATACAAATGCTGTGTAGAATAATTCATGTTAAATCTAAGCATAGCATAATTCTCCCAAAAGTCAAAATTTGAGCCTAGGCAGCTTCAGATATGGAGATAATTGATATTGATGTTTAAATACTTAATTTAAAAGGCAAAAAATAAATAGACATATAATCCAGAAATAAAATATTGTCAAAAGAATCAAGCATGATTTTAAAAAGTACCACAGAACTTCTAGAAATTATGTGAATGTTAATATCTATATGTATAATTAAACCTAAATCTATCTGCCTACCTGACTACAGAGAAAGAGAGGAAGAGAGATTTTCTAAAGTTAAATAGATAGGGTTAATGCAACCTGGACAGGGCCAAAGAACATTCATAAACAGAAAAAAAAAAAAAAAACTAATATGAAGAATTTAACAAGAATTCAACAAAGAAATACAAAAGAAGGCCGGGCGCGGTGGCCCACGCCTGTAATCCCAGCACTTTGGGAGGCCAAGGTGGGCGGATCACAAAGTCAGGAGATAGAGACCATCCTGGCTAACACGGTGCAACCCCGTCTCTACAAAAAATACAAAAAATTAGCCGGGCGAGGTGGGGGGCGCCTGTAGTCCCGGCTACTCGGTAGGCTGAGGCAAGAGAATGAAGCCGGGAGGCAGAGTTTGCAGTGAGCCGAGATCGCGCCACTGCACTCCATCCTGGGTGACAGAGCGAGACTCCGTAAAAAATGGAGGACAAAAATGAGAGCATTCATCATGGATCTAATTTGATTCCCAGAAGGATACATGATGTAGATATGAATAAGTCACAGTTGATGAGAAAATTACTGAGAATTTTCCACACTGATGAAAGTCGCTAAAGCTTAAATTCTGAAAACACACCAAAAGCTAGGCAAAATACATGAAAAGAAATTAAAAAAAAAAAAATCTGACAACTGCCCAAAATATACTAAAACAAATATATCTTTAAAATAACCAGTGAAATTGATATTATGTACAAAGAACAATAAAGGATGTAACATGAGAATTTGCAAGATCAATAGAAAAGACTGAAATAAATTCTTCAAATTGTGAAAAGAAAATAACTGTAGAACTGAAAATCTACCCCTAGGTTAAAAAATCTTCAGTTACGAGGGCATAGGAAAGGCCTTTCCAAAAGTAATTCGTTAACTATAACTATATGTTGTCAATAGAATAATAATTACTTTAGAAAACTGATAATTGATCCCAAATAGAAGGTGTAAGATACAAAATGGTGGGAAAATAAAAGGTGTATAATTCTAATATTTATCCATTGTGCAAATAACTGATAATAATAATGTTCATTTTTTATAACAAAAGCTCAAATTTACAGAAAATTCAAATGCATCAATAACCAATATAAACATAAAATGAAAAGTTCTCTAATTAAAACAAAAGATGTTCAGAGTTCTTTTTTTAAGAGTTCAAAAGTAGAGCACAATTTTTTAAGTGTTTTTAAACAAAGTGGCATATACCTTAATGGTGGCAAAATGTTACTAGTTATAAAGAATATTATGATATGGCAAAGTTTGAGTATACCAGCATGAAATGACAATTTAAAAATATATTTAAATTTAACATAATTTTAGAATGAATCAAATATTAACTTTCAGAAGCAGAAGCATAAACATAAAAATACTTAAATTAAAACCAAAATTGGACACTGGGAAGAAATCTTATTAGAAATATTAATTCCTCAAAGACACCCCTAAAGGAATCACAAAACGGGCCATGAAGTAATATAAGGTATTTGCCACACATTTATCCAATAAAAATTTCTAACCAGAATAAAGCTAGGGCTCCTTTAAACCAGTGGACAACCCAGACAAAAAGATTAGGAGAGTGTTGAGCAAGCTTTTCATATAAGGGGAAATCTAAGAAGCCAATAAATATTTCAAACATATGCTCAAAATCATTAATCTTCAGGAAAATTTAAAAAAATGCATTGGAATAAAAAAACACCCATCAGAACACTGAAAATTTACACAGAATGATAGTACCAAGTGTCAGTGAGGATGGGAAATAATGAGAATTTTCCTGTATTCCTGGTAGAAATTTAAAAAGTCACTTTTAGAGACTAATTGACAATATTTATTACATTTGAACATTTTAATAATCTGTCACCTATTAACTAAATAAAACGCATGTGTATGTGCATTGAAGGGTACTTAAAGGAATGTTTATAGCAGCATTATGCATACTAGCTGAAAGCTCTTCTCTTCAGCAAAATAATAAACTATGGTATATCAAGCCATTTACTGCTGAAATAATATACAAAATTTAAAATTAATTAATTATTGCCATATAATACATGGAAGAGTCTCACAAACATGTCAAGCCATGGAAGAATGCATAATCTATGAATTTCATAAAACAGGCAAAAATAACCTATGCAACTGAAATCAGAATAGTGGTTCCTTTTTAGAAGTGGTGTGTGAGCTTCTATGGGAGTGGTAATATTCTATTATTAACATGTTTGATGATTAGATATTAACAACTTTTTGGTATTTCAATGGGCTACATACTTATGATTTGCACACTTCTTGTATGTTTTATGTTAATAAAAACTGTTAATTAAACTATATATAAATCAAATAATAATGAAAACACAATGGACATTGTAATAGCCACAATATTGGTTAGACTTTACGTAATATGTCTGTGAGTAATTTATAGATCAAGTGAATACAAAACCAAAAAGTTTGTACCAAAGTGAAGAGTTTCCACAGAAGATTGAACAATCAAATGAACAAACATAATTGGGAGTTCACAGAGGATATTACATACTATAATAATATAATCCACATTTTTTCTGACACACAAATTATAAAAATTGATTACCTACTATGTGAGTCTCAATAAATTTTAAAGAATTAGACTGTATTTTCTCAACATAATGTGACTAAAGTGGTGATCCATGAGAGCAGTAACCATAAAAACAAAAACAAAAAATAATTACAAATATATAGATGTATTTTTAAGTAACCAGTTGGTGAAAGAAAACATGATAAATTATGCTGAACAGTGTGGCCAACATAGTATTGAGAATGACATTAAAATCATTCACATGCCTTCATGAACAATTAAAGAAAAAAATTAATAAGCTAAATATCAAAACTAAAGAATATTTTGCATTACTTGCATAATAAACAAAAAGAGAAAAAATAATAAACACCAAACAGATATTAATATAATACAATACAAATATAAAATACAGGTATGCCTTACTTTATTGCTCTTCACTTTATTGGACTTAGCCTATAGTATTGCATGTTTTACAAACTGAAGTAGAGTGGCAATCCTGCATTAAAAAAGTCTGTCAACACCATTTTTCTAACAGCATGCGCTCACTTTGTGTCTCTGTGCCACATTTGTTAATGCTCCCAACACTTACAGTTTTTTCTATTATTAAATTTACTATAGTGATCTGGGATCAGTGATCATTGATACTACTTTGGTAATTGTTTTTGGACACCACATCATGTCAATATAAGATAGTGAACTTAGTTGATAAAGCAGTGGCAGGTTTTAAAAGGATTAACTTCAATTCTGTAAGAAATTCTATGGTGGATAAAATGCTAGCAGCCTTAGATGCTACGAAGGAATCTTTTGTAAAAAGAAGAGTCAATTGATGCAGCAAACTTCATGGTTTTAATAAATTGTCATGGACACCCCAACCTTCAGCAGCCACTACCCTGATCAGTCAGCAGCCATCAACATCAAGGCAAGGCCCTCCATAAGCAAAAAGAGTATGACTGGCTAAAGGGTCATATAATCATTATTTTTCGGGGGGAAATAAAGCATTTTTAAACTAAGGTATGTGCATTTTTAAAGCATAATGTTATTTCACACTTGATAGACTATAGTATAGTGTAAACACAAGTTTTATATGCACTGAGAAACCAAAACATCCGTGTAACCCACTTTAGTGCAACATTTGCTTCTTACAGTGGTCTGGAACCAAACCCACAATATCTCTGAGGTTTGTCTGTAGAGAGTTTCTATATAATACATATTTAAATCTTTGAAAACATATTTAATAGACAAACTTTTAACAATACTGATCGAGAAAAATTGAGATATAAATTAGTACAAGTAACAATAATAATAATGTGATAGGTATCATTATTTCAGGTTAAAATGTAATAAAAATAATAAATTGTAAAACTTAGAAAAGCATTTCATAAAATAGCATAATTATTTAATAATACTCAATATACAATAGAACATCTAAATTGTTTCATGACTCTTACACACATTTAATTTCTAGTTTAGCATCCATCCATCAATATTACTGAGCACAGATGGTTTTCAGGGAAGTGTTTATCAAACACTCAAGAAAATAATAACTCAAATTATTTTTCAAATTATTTTAGAGAATAAGACAAAAAGAAACCACAATCCATTATCTGAAATAAAAATACAGTTTACTACTTAACTCAGATTATAAGAAAGGTAAGTTACTACATACTATAAATTATAACCCTAGATTAAAAACCTTGTATATTAGTAAAATAAATGCACAATTATATAACACGTGCATTAATAACAAGTTGTGAGTATGTAATAATGCAAATAAATTTCTTAACATATTCACAATATTTGTGCATGTAATTTGTCAAATAATTTTGTAAGGGAGAAACCCATAGATCATGTCAGTGGAATTTTTTTCTATTTTTATTATATTTTTTAATAAATTTGACTATGTATATTTGAGGTTTACAACATTATGTTATGGCATTCATGTAGATAGTAAATTGGCTACTATCGTGGAGCAGATGTATATATCTGTCATCTGACATAGTTATGTTTGTCGATGAGAATAACAGCTAACATTTATTTATTTAACAGAAAATCCCTTATACAATAGACTCTCATAAACTATAGTCTTCATTACATTAGAGCTCTAGACTTGTTTCTCCTGCATATCTGCTACTTGTACCTTTTGGCCTACATCTCCTCATTTCCTATAGCCTCACCACCCCTGGTAACCATTGCTTTATTTTTTATCTCTGTGTATTTGTATATATTTGACTTTGATTTTTTTTTCAGTTTTTACATATAAGTAATACCATGTAGTATTCTTCTCTCTGTGTCTGGCTTCTTTCACATTGTATAATGTCCTCCAGGTCAACCACATTGTGGCCAATTACATGATCTGTTTTTCCAAAGACTAAATAATATTTATATATTCATATGTATATATTCATATATATATACCACATTTGAGTATATAATTAAAATGTATGTATGTATGTATGTATGTGTGTGTACACACCACATTTTCTTTATTCATACATTAATGACAATTGTTTCTATACCTCGGCTATTGTGACTGATGCTGCAATAAACATAAATGCAGATACATTTATGTGGTGGTAATTTCATCTCTTTGGGCATATACCCAGAGAAGTGATTGCTGTCATATAGTAGTTTTATTTTTAATTTCTTTAGAAGCCTCCATACTGTTATATAATTGCTGTAGCAATCTACATTCCCACCAACAGTGTACAAGGGTTCCCTTTTTCCACACCCTCAGCAATATTTGTTATTTCTTGTCTTTAATAGCTGTTCTAACTGGTATGGGGTGATACAGTGGTTTTAGTTTGCATTTTTCTGATATTGGGGATATTGTATAATATTGTTCACAGCTTTGGTCCTTTCTAACTGACTTTTTAATGCCCACTACATTTGGCAACTCATTTCCATTTTTTGACATACAATATTGACACAATATTGTATGTATGACACAGTATCGTATGTATCTGTTAACCATTTTTATGTCTTCTTTGCCAACCCTCTGTTCAGGTTCTTGCCCATTTTTTAACCGAGTTGTTTTTCTGCTATTGAGTTGTAAAGATTGTTTATACATTTTGGATACTAGCCTCTTATCAGATATGTGGACGTGGCTTGCAAATACTTTTTTCTATATTGTAGGTTGACGTTTCATTTGTTGATTGTTTCTGTTGCTGTGAAGAAGGTTTTTGGTTCAATGTAGTCCAATGTATTTATTTTTGCTTTTGTAGCCTGAGCCTTTGGTGTGATATCAAAAAATAATTGCCAGTGTCCAGGAGCTGTTCTCTTGTGTTCTTTTCTAGGAGTTTCATAGTTTTGGGTTTTACACTTAGATATTTCCTCCATTTTGAAGTGATTTTTGTGTCTGGTGTAAGATAAGGCTCTGATTTTATTATTTTGCTTGTGGAAGTCTGGTTTTTCCAGCACCATTTCTTGAAGTGACTCTCCTTTTCCTATTATATCCTTTTTCTATTATGTCTTTGTAAAAAATGTGTTGACCATGTATGTTGGGATTTATTTCTGGACTTTCTATTCTATTCCATTGATTTATATTTCTGTTTTTATACCAGTACCAAACTGCTTTGATTACTATATGTTTGTAATACAATTTGAAATCGGAGGTGTGAGGTCTCCAACTCCAGAACTCCTTAATACTGTTGATGTCATGAAATACAAGGGAGGTCTGAGAAACTTTCACAGACCAGAAGACACTAGTAACATGACAACTAAACGCAAAGTGCTACCCTGGATTGGACCTTGGATCAGAAAAAGGGCATTAATGAAAACACGGCTGAATCCAAATATTTTCTGGAGTTAAGAGTAATATATCAATGTCAATTTCTTAATATTGGAAAATGTATCATAGTAATGTAAAATATTGATAATGAGGATACTAGACAAGGAGTATATAGGAACTCTTTGAACTACCTTTGCAACTTTTCTGTAAATCTAAATTTATGAAGAGTAAAACATTTATTTTAAAAAAAATTGAATCCTGACATCGCATGCCAAAAAAATGGCAACTAATTGCCATATGTGGTATGCATTAAGAAGTCAGTCAGAAAGGACCAAAGCTGTGAACACTATTACACCAGAAACAAAACATAAAAAGCTTACAGAACAAATTATAAGATGTTCAACCCCATTAGTAATTATAAAATTACAAATTTAAACCATTATGAGATATATTTTCCCACCCATAATGCTGACAGGAAACAGAATATCACATGTTGTGAGAAAGCAAAACAGTAAGCTTTTTATTGGTGGGTAGACTACTTAGTGTAAATACACAGAGGAGATGATTGGCAAAATGTAGTAAAATCAAAGATGCATTAAATCTGTAAGTCAACCATGTACTCCAAGTGTGTACATTAGAGAAATAGAAATACGCACACGACATGTGTTTCTGAATGTTCATGATTGTTTGTTGTGGAAAAAATAAAGTGGGAAACTACTTATATAGCTATTAGCAGAGAATATTAAAAAATAACATTTTCATACATATTCATATAATGAGATACTGTGAAGCAGTGAATATAAATGAAATAGCACAGCACATATCAATGCATATAAACTTTACAGACATAATTTTGCTTGGAAAAAATAAGTTTCAGAAGATGTATATCATGGGTGCAAGTTCCCTAAAGTTTAAAAACATACAAAATAGCATCACAGTATACTTATAAATGTCTATGTATACAGTAAAGCTGTAGAGGATGAATCAGAGTGATACACATAAAATTCAGTATAGAAGATATCTATGTAGAATGATTAGGGAATTAAATTAGGGAGGGGATTTCAACAATATTGGCAATGTTAATTTATTAAGCTAGCTGATGGACATACAAGTGTATATTATTACTTATATATTTTGCTTGTCCTTAATTTTTTATAACAATGCACTTTAGTTATATATGTTATATTCCCCTAACCACACTATCTGCCCCTTTCTTAACATAATTCCATTCAAAGCCTCTCTTAAAATATTTTTCAAGAACTACATATTACCATACAGGTTTTTATAGCTTAAAATATGTCATATATTTGTATCTGCATGCACGGATGCTATTAAATATGTTAAAGGTGCAATACATTTTTCTTTCATGTTATGTTATTCTTATTGATCTTGTCATTTAAAAATATTTATAAACATTTTCCTTGCATGTTGATGTGGATTACTACCTGTCACTATTTTTCTATAACTAATTTTTAATACAAGCTAGGACTACAAAATTAGAAAAAATGCTGACCCTGAATAGTTAATGATTATGCTGCATGGTATATCTCCTGGCAATGTTCAGAAGTTGTCCTTCAATAGATCTCTCACTGTGACACTCATATATTCACTAATTTACTGTGGTTCAGGATCTGACCCCTGTATTTGCAGAGCCAGAAAACTGATTGTATAATTACAGGCAGGATGGATCCATGTCTTACTTGCAAACTAACTTAATCAAGTTTTCCAAATTGATCTATGAAGCCAGAACAACAATTTACTTATTCAAAATAGAAATATAGCTCTTAAATGAAGGGAATCATTTACTTCATATTAGTAATTCATTCTCTCCCTTTATGCATATAAGATAGGAAAAAATAGTAGGATCAGGTTGTTTTATGAGCATTTTACAAACTAAGTTAATAGATTAATTTAATAGTTATTGGCACCAAGGATAAGAAAGCTTAATATTTTTATCCCAGATAGTAATAGGTCAACTTTGCTGATGAAATATTATTTAAAATATATTCTCTAAGATTCATTCTTCCCTGATCAGAAATAGAATTGAAACAACCAATCTTTGCTTCTGTAAGTCCCTTTTTTCCACACTCTCATGATTGCTACCTCATGCTTTTGAGTGACATATACTTTTTGGAAATAAGGTAATGCATTCAGCCAAATTACAACTATGCCTTTGAAGTCTGGGACCTTGTCTGCCTTTGAGGTAACTTTGTATAAATGTCCTCTGATCCATTGTGTTGATTTTCCAATGCAACTCTCATAGGACATCTTATATCCTTTGTTTCTTCTTTGCATCTGATATCTGTCATCCAACATAATAGCTATCACTTCCAGTTTTTTGTTGGCTGCAATTGTAATCATAAAGTCATTGATAAAAATGTAAAACAGAGCAGGGCAAGAGTTTCTCTTGCATGCTGCTAGAATCTGTATTCTCTCTTGACAGATTTTCAGTAATTATAGCTCTTTCTGAACATGATCAACCATTTATAATCCCACCCAAATGCCTTGCCTTCCAACAAAACGAATTTTTGTTTTCAAGGACATCATGTGAGACCTTGTGAAACGCTTTTCTGAAATCTAGATGAAATTCATCCAATAAGTTAACCAAATTAATTATTCAGTAAACTTACATAAAAGAAAATATTGCTGCTCTTGAATGATCTATTTTGTGTATCCACATATCTTTGGTGGGTGCTTTTTATTTTAAGAGCATAATGTTATTTACTTGTTTAAAAATAATTTTTTTTAGTGTATCTCCTTTCACTGTTGATCACATACTAAAATCCATATCTTTGTAAAAGGCTTCTTGAACCATGCAAGTAGAAGTCTGTGAATTACAGGGGACTGTTATGTCCTTCCTCCTTTCCAGTTTGCACTCTGTCACCAAATCTGGAATTCATCCATTTTATCTACTTCTGTTGCCTATATTCTTGCAATTCACCATCCACTATAGTGTCAGAAAAATCTGTAAGCTAGGTATCAAAGACTAAATTGTATCAACCCAAAATTTATAGATTGAAGCCCTAATTGCCAATATGTATGTATTTGGAGACAGGTCTTTAAGGACTCAATGGAGAGTAAATAAGCTTCTAAGTGTGGGCCCTTATTCAATAAGATCAATATCCTCATAAGAAGAAACAGACACCAGGAGAGCAGCCACACACCGAAAAAAGGCCAGGTGAAAACACAGTGAGAAGGTGTCATTCTGCAAACCAAAAAGAGGGATTTCAGAGAGACCAGCTCTGCCAACATCTTCGTCTAGATAGATGTCTTTTTTTTCCTCATAAGCACAGACACACCCACACACACCCACACACACGAACCCCTTCTGTGCTTTTACATAATATTTTTCACTACTTTAAATTATGAGTTTTCATCATTCTTTATGGAAACCTTTTTTTCTCTAGTAAATAGTGATATTATTTTCATGGCATTACTCAATTTAATCATTATAATAAAAGTAAATGTTCTAACTTTCTATCTAGATTATGTACACCTTGAGCACAGTGACTTGGCTTTACTGATACTTTTTTTCAATGTTTATCACATTGTTTCTCAACTAACATAGAATATAATTGAGTATTTTGTTAACATAATACATTTTATGTTAATATTTTTTATTTTATCAAACCATAGCATTATTCAGTATTTTCTGAAAATTTTTAGAAAGTGTTTTCCAAAATTTCTACATACCTAAGAAAGCATAGGTACAGCAGAGGAAGAAAGGATTATCTCCAGAAAGAGTATCTTTGGCAAATAAAGTGAGCACGTAGAATTCAAGTGAAAGGATGTTAGATTATCTGCAGTGGAATTGTCATATTAGTCATTAAAGGACATAAGTGTGGTAAAAAACATTTTGAAATACTAAACAATTTTTCTTTGCCATTTCTCATATTCTGTGTCAATTCTCCATTTATTCATCTGATTTCTCTTTGACTAATTTATGGCTCTTTATTGTTTACTATATTCAAATTCTTTAGGATTTACCTCGTTCATTCTCTGGCTTCTTGAATCAATCAACTATTATTAAACTTGTATGTTAGGGTGATAACCTCGTGAACCACATATGTGAGAAGTCAGTCCAACAGATGGAGACACATGGAGATGCCAGAGAAACAAGGAAGCAGAAAACCAGAGGCATCTAACAGGAATGAGCAGGGGCCACTGTCAAGGACGGTGTTTTGGCAACACAAAGATCCAGCTGGCAGCGTATAAAAGCAGGGTATACTGCTTTGAACTGAGTAAATCTAAGAATTACTGGATAATTTATGGTAGCAATAGTGGATTTCTTGTTATTGAAAGCATGTATATGGTCGGCAATTAATGACAAAAGAAAAAGACATGTGGCCATATTTATTTACAGCCAAATCAGATGTATCAGGTCATACAAGTTAGATTACTAACACAAGCATTTCAACATTATCCTAGCCAGATTGAAGGGATAGTCTAGTTAGAAAACCCTGGAGGTGATAAGAATTAATAATGTCGTTTATGAATAAAAAATCTTTTTTCTTTACTATTTGTACTAAAAATGGAAGCAACAGTACTAAAAAGAAAAAAAATGTTTAAAAATTCAAAACCAAAAGAAAGTCTCAAACAAGCTTTAGACATTCTAACAAGCTACCTCTCCTAACTTTTCTTGTTTTGCTACAGTGTTTATCTGTGTATAGATGCAATTTAAGAAAGTTATAATTACAGAATATATGCAATTAGATATGTGTTCACTTAAAGTGACAAAAGAAACTGTTCACATTTTATGACATGCTACCAGAGAGTTTCTTGAAAATGTGGCGACTAAAGAAAGTTACCAT
Source organism: Pongo abelii (assembly GCF_028885655.2). Classification (NCBI taxonomy): domain Eukaryota; kingdom Metazoa; phylum Chordata; class Mammalia; order Primates; family Hominidae; genus Pongo; species Pongo abelii. The sequence goes on along the minus strand of NC_071999.2, from coordinate 90,167,370 downwards.
AATAGTAAGTGAGAATTAATTTAAAAAAACAACAAGAACTCAAAATTCTAGTGTAGTGGAAGAAGTAATGAAAATATTATTAAGAAAACTAATTAAAATGAAGTATTTCAAAGTGAAGATGATTAATTTAATATGGATGTGCCAATGCTGAGGTGGTAATAAGCCATCCAATCATCCAAGTTGAAAATATCTAGTAGAAAAATGGGGCAATCAATCTAAGCAATTTGTTCAAATATTACTTTTTCTTTGTGAGTGTAAAATAGTATACAGTGCACATCATAAATACTGTGGTTACATTTCAGTGGTATGGAAACTATCTCCATTTATGGGGTACATACGTACATATTCATAAAAGTAATATGTATGTTTAGAATATATATGTGTGTCTATTTATATAAAAATCAATAATAGTCATTAGCTTCATTTGAGTAAAAAATCAATAATAGTCATTAGTTTCATCTGAGTATAACTCAAATCAATGTATCTGTTAGTGGTGTATCATCACTACCAAAAATATAACATGTACAATTGCAGGCAATTATGATAAAAACTTTATTATAGTTACATTTGATTCAGAATTCAGTTACCTATAGTAAATTTTAACTAGTTACCTGATTTGTCAGACATCAACTACAAGATACAGGTTAAGAACCTGTAGTTTCAGAATTGCCAGGTATTGTGCAGAGTTAAAAAAAAAATCATTGAGATGTTTGACAGCACAGAGGTTGACTGAAAAGTTGTAAAGTTCTAAATGCTAATATTGACTGAAATTTTTAAATCAGGCAATCTTGCACTTTGTTATCAAATGCAGTTAAATAACATTGAGACTAAATAAATAAAACTGGGAAAGAACATAACATTAAGCATAGAAGGATACAAATGTGTTGTGTGTTGTGTGTGTGTCTGTGTGTGTGTTTGTCCATGTGAAAGTCTGAGGAACACTAAGATATGAGTTCATATAATCAGGTCATAGTCTTGCCTTTTAAAAATATTTTATGATTTAATACTGAGAAAGTCATGGTCTCTGATGTTTCTGTCTATATACAGACATTTTCACTAGATCATATTGAAAATCTCTTTTAGCTTTCTGACTCAGCATTTAAATATTAATGTGTTTTATTTTGAATAATGAAAGCTATAAAATACAAGCAGTCTACTTTCATCTCTTAGGAGGTGTAATTTTTTTGCAGTTCCACATATGCTCAGACCTAATCCTAGCAAGACATGTTATTTTCATGACATATATTGACACTGCATTAATCAATCAGCTTTAAAACTTAAAAATTCCAATTCAGTGTACATGCTATTTTTTAAATATGCTAAATTTAAACCAAAACTACAAAAGGTAATGTCTAATAGGAAGAATCTGGTTTTTTTCTCATACAATTTAAACATCATATAGTGTGAAGTAACAGAAGATGCTTGCTTCTGCCCTAATATAGTATTCAGACAAAGTTTCTTTTGTTTTATTGCATACTGAGTGATTTGGCCTCTATTGAAAAGCAGTTCAGAAAATCTCAGAGGAGGAGAATGTCTGTTGATGATAACTGATGCTGGCTTCCATGGAAATGCTAATTTGGTAGCAGTTGCTGTCAATCAGTCGCTTTGAGTTATTGTTCCAGCACTTCTAGATGCAATACATGATGGCTGATGAAAGTTCCCACTATGGTAATTAGACTGTCTTCAAAGAAGAGAGGGTTGTTAACTTAGGCTAAGGTAAACAGGCTCTAAGCAGGAAAAATAACCATAAATAGCTTTAAATGATTCAACAATGAAGTAACTTCAGAAAATCCTTCTTGTTCTCATTTTCATGAAAGAAGAGAAGAGAGGTTGAACAAAATCAGCAAATCTTATGGTGTATAACAAATTGAACCATTCTGGTTTCTATATATATATTTATTATAGTTAAAAAAGTTAAAATTGTATGTCTATTAGTGTCATACATGGTTTAATAAAGTAGTTCTATGAGGCATAAAAGTTTTAAATCTCTGATGCTATGAAATTTGTCTGTAAAGGTGGATTTCTTAGTGAAATATAAATGTATCCTAATTATTTTTTACTTCACTAATTAGAAAATACAACTCTGATAGCAGGAACAAACCTTGGAATAAAACAATTAAATAATCTTTAAAAATTAGAGGAATACTTCAAATAATTACAAAAACTAACTTTTTTAACTCAGTGAACTCAAGAGCAAATAAAGTGGATTTGCAGCTAACCACTTCTGAGCCCCAAAGCAGGCAAAATATTAGGCCTGTTTCAATGTTAAATATAATTTTTCAAAAGGAGAAAAACTAATTCAGAGATTTTAAAGTAGCCATATTAATGTAATAAAATAGATTATCTGGAAATATTTGAATTTATAATTTTAATTATAATTCCTAAAATATAACATCATTAAGGCACACTTATCAAAGTGTCTGATATCCTTTGTAAGAAGATATTTTTATTCTTACTTTATAGACTGCTTTATTGTAATATTATGGATTATACATAATTAAGTACATAAATTGATAAATTTCTTATATGTTCATACCCATGAAGCCATCACCACGATCAAAATAATCAACATTTCCCTTTCTCTTAGTTTGCCCACATTCCTTTGTAATTTCTCCTTCTCCCTCCACACAGCTGATATATCTTCTGTCATTATAGCTTAGTAAATCTTAGAAATTTAACTTAAATCATGTAGATGTACTCTTTTTTGTCTTCAAAAATCATTTTGAGTTCTAAGATGCATGTATATGAAAAGTTTATTTTTAAGTAGTTTATTATTGGATGGATACACCATATTTTGGTTTTTGATTCACCAGTTGAAGGACACATTATGGGTCACAAATTCCTTTTTTGTTCTTGGCAATCTTAGTAATATTTCACTGGATGCTGGATATTGTGACATTTACCATGTTGGCTAAGGTTAAATGTTCCGCAGCACGCTGAGGTGGAACCCTTCTTTATACTCTCCTCGAATCCTTGAGAATCATAAGGTTTTTCATTCTCTTGGGAATAGGTACTTCCCTGCATTATTCCTGGCACCAGGCACTATTCTTTCTAGGGTGGTTCTTAACCCAGACCCAGGTAAATTCTCTACATGCCTGCACTGATCAGTACTCAGATGAATACTTATGAGATACCATTTGCAGATCCCCAGAGTTCTCACCATGTGTATCTCTCATTCTGCCATCACCTTTGCAATACTCAGTCCTTGCATTTTTCTCCAGAGACTCTTAGCTTGTCTCTTTACCTCACAGAATCCATGGGGCTCTAGAGGAGCATTTAGGTTGCTTCCATCTCTTTGCTAATGTAAACAGTGCTGCAATGAACATTCATGTTTATGCATCTTTATGGTAGATTGATTTACATTCCCCTGGGTATACACCCAGTGATGGTATTCTGGGTTGAATGGTAGTTCTGTTTTTGGGTCTTTGAGGAATTGCCACACTGCTTTCCACAATGAGTGAACTAATTTACAATCCCATCAACAGTGTATAAGGGTTTCTTTTTCCCCACAACCTCACCACCATCTGTTATTTTTTGGCTTTTTAATAGTATCCATTCTCACTGGTGGGAGATGGTATCTCATTGTGGTTTTCATTTATATTTCTCTAATGATCAGTGATGCTGAGCTTTTTTGATATGATCATTGGCCACATGTAGATCTTCTTTTGAAAAGTGTCTATTTGTGTCTTTTGCACACTTTTTAATGGGATTGTTTGTTATTGCAAATTTCTGTAAGTTAATTATATGCTGGATATTAGACCTCTGTCAGATGCATAGTTTGCAAATATTTTCTCCCATTCTCTAGGTTGTCTGTTTACTCTGTTGGTAGTTTCTATTGCTGTGCAGAAGCACTTTAGTTTAACTGGGATTCTCTTTTCTTATAGTACCAATTGGAAACTCTGTCTAGGTTGAAAGTTGGAGGAAACACAGTGCTCAATATATTGTCCCCCCTGCACTCCAGGATTACTGTCTTTAATTGTTGTTTGGTGTCTTGAAATTAAAGTCAAAACAGCAAATGCTGTGGTATAAGTTCCAGTAGCCACGCGGCTGAGATTTGACGTACGAATCCAAAAACTAATGATCAGGGCTTTAATTCTGAATTATGTAATTCAGATTGTCTAGATACTGAAAATTTTCTGGTGAGAGCATATGAAGGATATGAATATATTACACAAGGCTAAAAAAGCTTGTTCTAACTTCTCATTCTGTAGAAACTCTAGTTCTAGAGAACTGCTTGGTGAATATTTCCAAACTGCTTCACAGTTACATCTCTATGACTAGTTTCTGAAAACCTGTGACTATAAGAACTGGCAAACAATTGCTCTCTGCCTGTTGTATCAAAGATTTTCAGAAAAACAGACATTAATATGGCAAGTGTTTATACTATGTTGTGGAAAAGGATGGAATTAATGCAGTCACAAGAACCTTTACCTATTATTTTGTTTCCAGACTAATTATCAGAACTTGAAATCATTTGGAACTGGGCAAGTGGACCATACAAATAATAAAACACTTATGAACTCAACTCCTGTTTCAAATTTTATATTTTTATTTAAAATAATTATTGATTTCCCTTATCCATGAATATAAATATTTGATGAATATAAATAATTAGAAAGATAGATACGCTTCTATTATTATTTATAAGCATTTTTACATTTGCCTAAAGAGACAAAAATCATAATGTTAGGGATGGCTGTGGATAACATTATTCAGAGACACAGTATAGTTTATGATAAAAATTTTACTGCTCCTAGAAAATAGTTTCTCAATAATTAAACTGCCCCAGAATTTAGTGGCATAAGGCAAGCATGTTATTAGGCTCAGAGGGTCTGTGAATGAAGCACTCGCCACCAAGGACATAGCTTGCCCCTTCTCCTTATGGCTGAGACCTTAGCTGTGAAGACTCGAAAACTGAATAACTTCACGTATGGGACTTGGACTCATCTGGAGGTTTCTTCAATCACATTTCAGACAGTTGATCTCGAATGATAGAAACAACGGGGCTCATTTAAGATTGTCATCAGGACACCTGAACATGGCTTGACTTCTTTACACTCATTACTGTAGCAAAACTTTCCAGATCTGATCTCTGGGTAGATGGAATATGTTCTAGTGTTGGATAGCACAGCAAGGTGACTATAGTTAGCAATAATACATTGTATGTTTCAAAATGGCTAGAAATAGATTTAGAATGTCCCCAAAACAAAGAAATGATAAATGTTTGAGGTGCTGCATATCCTAAATACCCTGATTTGATCACTACACATTGTATGGATGTATCAAAATATCACATGTACCCCAGAAATGTGTAAAATCTTTATGTGTCAAAGAAAAATAAAATGAAAGAACAAGACAGAAACTGCATCTCCTTTATAATCTAATATTGAAAGTCACATAAAGTCACTTCCATCATACTCTATTGCTCAAAGTAGTCACTTTATCTAAATTTAAGGATAAGGAATATAAACCTCACAGCTTGAAGGGATTAACATTAAATAATATTGTGATTAGTTTTTTTTTTAATTATCACACTGCTGATAACCCAAAGATGGCTGTGCTACTTTAAGTGTTATCATGGAAGGACTTTAGTAAAAATGTGAAATTCCTTTCACCGCAGCTTCTTTACAGTTTAGTCTCCCATTTATTTTCTTTTTGACTTCTAAGGTGCTATTAAATTGTGTAGGACAGAAGTCCTGCTTAATATGACCCCTACTAGAAAGAGTGAAATTCTTTCATTGATTCAGGGTTCTAGAACACATACAGGAACTTTTCAACATTAGCTACACTAAACTGTTAACATCTCTAACTTCAGGAAAATTAATACGAAGTTGTTTTGATTTGATATACTTTACATGGCTCATTAATACAGTCAGTATTTTTAAAAGGTTTGCAAATTACTAGTTTAAATTGAGGTTTAAAAAAGCTTTAAAAAGAGATGGAATTTGATGGAATGGGAGAGAGTTACAATTAAACATCTACAATTTCTGATGCTCTTTGCAGAAATGTTTCTTTATAGGACCAATAAGCAGAATTATCCAAGGTAACAAAACCAGCCCAGCATGCTTGCAGCCATGATCTCTGTCCTCATCTAACATGTGGATAACCACGTAATATTTTTGGCTCACAGAGCCATAGAAGACATGTAAGGTAAAGTAATGGAACTATAAGGAAAAATCAAGAAAACAAAACAAAAAACAGATTTTCTACTGACATATGTCCACAAAATTATGTTTATGTGCTTTCACGTGTGCCAGAGAGTAATCTACAATATCGAGACCCTCATGGAGAACCTCTGCTAAGGCAGTGTAGAAGGGAAATCTGGGTTTGGAGCCCCCACACAGAGTCCCTACTAGGGAACCACCTAGTGGAGCTCTGAGAAGAGGACCACTGTCCTCCAGACCCCAGAATGGTAGATCCACTGACAGCTTGCACCATGCGCCTGGTGCACGTATTAGTTCGTTTTCACACTGCTGATAACTACATACCCAAAACTGGGAAGAAAAAGAGGTTTAATTGGACTTACAGTTCCACATGATTGAGGAGGCTTCAGAAACATTGCGGGAGGTGAAAGGCACTTCTTGCATGGCAATGACAAGACAAAAAATGAGAGAGATGCAAAAGTGGAAACTACTGATAAAATCATCAGATCTCATGAGACTTATTCACTACCATGAGAACAGTATGGGGGAAACCGCCCCCATGATTCAAATTATCTCCCACTGGATCCCTCCCACAACATGTGGGAATTATGAGAGTACAATTCCAGATGAGATTTGGGTGGGGACACAGAGCCAAACCATATCATTCCACCCCTGACCCCTCTAAATCTCATGTCCTCACATTTCAAAACCAATCATGCCTTCTCAACAGTCTCCCAAAGTCTTAACTCATTTCAGCATTAATCCAAAAGTCCACAGTCCAAAGTCTCATCTGAGACAAGGCAAGTCCCTTCCGCCTATGAGCCTGTAATATCAAAAGCAAGCTACTTACTTCCTAGATGCAACGGAGGTACAGGTATTGGGTAAATACAGCCATTCCAAATGGGAGAATTTGGCCAATACAAAGGGGTTACAGGGTCCATGCAAGTTCAAAATCCAGAAGGGCAGTAAAATTCTAAAGATCCAAAAGATCCAAAAGATCCAAAAGATCTCTTTTGACTCCATGTCTCACATCCAGGTCATGCTGATGCAAGAGATAGGTTCCCATAGTCTTGGGCAGCTTCGCCCCTGTGGATTTGCAGGGTATAGCCCCCATCCCGGCTGTTTTCACAGGCTGGCATTGAGTCTCTGTGGCTTTTCCAGGCGCATGGTGCAAGCTGTCAGTGGATCTACCATTCTGGGGTATGGAGGACAGTGGCCCTCTTGTCAGCGCTCCACTAGGTGGTGCACACACTAGGGACTCTCTGTGGGGGCTCCAAACCCAGATTTCCCTTCTGCACTGCCCTAGGAGAGGTTCTCCATGAGGGCCCCGATCCTGCAGCAAACTTTTGCCTGGGCATCCAGGCATTTCCAAACATCTTCTGAAATCTAGATGAAGGTTCCCAAATCTCAATTCTTGATTTCTGTGTACCCGCAGGCTCAACACCATGTGGAAGCTGCCAAGGGTTGGGGCTTGCACCCTCTGAAATCATGGGCAGAGCTGTACCTTGGCCCCTTTTAGCAATGGCTGGAGTGGCTGGGTCACAGGGCACTAAGTCCCTAGGCTGCACACAGCATGGGGACCCTGGGGTTGGCCCACAAAACCATTTTTTCCTCCTAGGCTTCTGGGTTTGTGATGGGAGGGGCTACCATGAAGACCTCTGGCATACCCTGCAGACATTTTCCCCATTGTCAGGGATTAACATTTGGCTCCTTGTTACTTATGCAAATTTTTGCAGCCAGCTTGAATTTCTTCTTAAAAATGGGTTTTCTTTTCTACTGCATCATCAGGCTACAAATTCTCTGAAATTTTATGCTCTGTTTCCCTTTTAAAATGGAATGCTTTTAAAAGCATCCAAGTCACCTTTTGAATGCTTTGCTGCTTAGAAATTTCTTCTGCCAGATACCCTAAATCATCTCTCTCAAGTTCAAAGTTCCACAAATCTCTAGGGCAAGGGCAAAATGCCACCAGTCTCTTTGCTAAAACATAACAAGGGTCATCTTTGCTCCAATTCCCAGCAGGTTCCTCATCTCCATCTGAGACCACCTCAGCCTGGACCTACTGTTCGTATCACTATCAGCATTTTTGTCAAAGCCATTCAATAAGTCTCTAGGAGGTTCCAAACTTTCCCACATTTTCCTGTCTTCTTCTGAGCCCTCCAAACTGTTCCAACCTCTGTCTGATACCCAGTTCCAAAGCTGCTTCCACATTTTTGGGTATCTTTTAGGCAATGCCCCATTCTACTTGTACCAATTTACTGTATTAGTCCGTTATCATAGTGCTGACAAAGACATATTCGAAACTGGGAAGAAAAAGAGATTTCATTGCACTTACAGTTCCACACGGCTGAAGAGGCCTCAGAATGATGGCAGGAGGTGAAAGGCACTTCTTACATGGTGGCAGCAAGAGAAAAAAATGAGAAATATACAAAAGTGGAAACCCCTGATAAAACCATCAGATCTCGTGAGACTTATTCACTATCATGAGAACAGTATGGGGGAAACTGCCCCAATGATTCAAATTATCTCCCACCAGGTCCTTCCCACAATATGTGGGAATTATAAGAGAACAATTCAAGATGAGATTTGGGTGGAGACACAAACTATATCACATTATTTTTACGTAAATATGGTGTGTAGCACTTAGTTAAGTCTGACATTGGAAAAAAGAGAAAATAAGTGATAATTTATAACTTTATTGTATATTTTAAATTATTACAGCCTATATCATATTTTTAAAAAACAAAGTGTTAAATATTCCTATTGTTTACTATGCAAATAGTCCCCTAAGGAAACAATACTAGGCAACAAACCATGTAACTAGTTTCCCTACATCAATTGGACAAGAATTAAGGAGTGCTTAATCACTTCAAAGATTTCTCTCAGAGAAAGAGCTACAATAATGTGCCCTAAAAATGCGTTTCTGATATTCTAGGATGATAAACTTCATAATGACCATGTTAACACAAATATTTAATCTACTATATGATTACTATTATTAGAATTTTAGTTGTTTAACCTAGAACAGTCAGTACAGTCAACTATTTATAAGATGAGAAGAGTGAGATGCAGAAAATGAAAATTAAAATCAAAAGCTAAATAAATCTTAAGGCAGGTATTAGAGAAGAGGTTTTCAACTGGAATTTTTTTTGAGACAGAGTCTTGCTCTGTCTCCCAGGCTGGAGTGCAGTGGCGCAATCTCGGCTCACTGCAAGCTTCACCTCCCGGGTTCAGGCCATTCTCCTGCCTCAGCCTCCAGAGTAGCTAGGACTACAGGCGCCCACCACCATGCCCAGCTAATTTTTTTGCACTTTTAGTAGAGACAGGGTTTCACTGTGCTAGCCAGGATGGTCTCGATCTCCTGACCTCGTGATCCACCCATCTCGGCCTCCCAAAGTGCTGGGATTACAGGCGTGAGCCACTGCGCCCGGCCCTCAATTGGATTTTTATAATAACCTATAATGTTTTTAAAACTACAGATTCCAGACTCCATCTTCTGTAGATTCTATTTCAAGAATCTCTCCGTCCACTCCTACCACTTCCTTAGGATTTGGACAACAGGCTAGTGTTTTGAGCACTATGCCATTTAGGGACTCACATTTCAAAAGTTTTTATCCAGAGGCTACCATATGCTAAGGGTTGGGGTGCAGAGTGAGAGCAAATGAATGGTAAGCTTCCTGTCCTTGAAGAACTCAGTCCACTGAAGGAAACAGACAAGTAGACAAATGTTTGCAATTTAATACAATAAGTGCTATGACAGTGTACCAGGGGAGTATTTAAATTAAATTGAGGAAGAGAAGAGTATTGAATGTTCCTGAAGGAGAAACACTGACCTGATTCTTGAAGGGAGCTGGAAAGAAAGGGTAAGACATTTAATAAAGCAGGAGGGGGAAATGAGCCTAAAAAAATAAACAGGCCTCAGAAGCTTAAGGATTTTCCACACTGTTGTATGGAAAATGGCTTTTATCCTAAAAAAAAAAAAAGAATAAAATAAAATAAAAAATAAGGATGGAGCAATTTAAACTTTCTGTGCAGAAAATTAATAAGATCATTTTGTGATTTGGAAATATTAATCTGTGTATAGCATGGAGATCCCATCAGAAAAGTGCAAGAGTTTAATCATAGGAAGCTTTTATTTAGCATAAAATGAACTACATTTCAAGACTTTCTTTATTTCCTCATTATTGAAGGTTGATTATGGTATTAGTCAATCATAGTTTCTAGGTTTTTGACAAATGAAAAACAAATGCACGCTCCAACTATGGATCAACCTGTATCATCTGCTTGATTTTAATTAATAAATAATAATTTAAAATCTTAGCATCTCTCATCTCTTTTTTTTTCCCTAAGCCTGAATTTTGGTATCTTTTCATTCCTGACTTACTGTATCTAATTTCAAGCTGAGAAATTGGAACTTGGGGAGCAGAGACACAGCTGGAGCTTCTGTTGCACTGCTTACATGCAGATATACCACATATCTCAGCACAAGAGTCCAAAAGACAATGTTCGCAAGCTAGTTTTCAAAACTGACCTTTTTCATGCACAAGTCCTCTCTCCTGATTGACATTGCTTCCAAACTTTAGGTATTCCTTCTCACAAAACAAATGAGATACTCTTTCTCACAGAAGAAAAGAGAAGCTTAAACGTTCCCTCAAATGTTTTCCCTCTCGAAAATTAGGACAAAATTTTTTTCAAGGTACCATAAGACCCTGAGAATCAAGCTTTTCTCCAGAAATATCCCACTTGTTATTCTCCTGTGATTTTCACTCTAACAACAAGCTTGTAGTCAACCAATGGTGTGGTGGTTCCTTTGGGGCAAGAAAGCAGCAGAATATGCGGCCAGCCCTGCCCCATGAGATTTTTCTATAGAAACTAATTCTGCTTTATTGTGTATCTCTTGAGACCAGCTAAATTAGAATGTGTGTAGTTACTATAACGTTTCCAAAATTTGGATTAACATAACTAGAAATCTCTCAGGATAACCTCGCCTACAAATAGTACAAAGAGCCATTAGGTACCGTGTAATTATCACAACAGTATCCCTAAGCTTGAAAACACTGAAAACACAAGTCAATCCCTATGCATTGCAACAGTTATTCACACAAAACATTATTCTCAATGCCATATCCAGTACATGTAAGACTGGTAAGGGTTTGAGACTTTATCTTACTTATAGGCTACTAAATTAGCCTGCCACAGTTTTATGGATTTGGGCAGAAGACATAAGATTCTTAGGTTAAAAGAGTGTATTTAGAGCAATAGCAATGGCTAGACTATCAGCATTTTTTATACTGGTTCCCCAAGCCCCAATTCTCACAGGGTGACAGAAAGAAAGCCAGTTGATACTAGCACAAACAGTGGATTGGGTTATATAAGAGGAACCTTGAACTTACGGAACCTATAGTTTTTATAGTGAAGATTAAGCATGCTTGCCATTTGCATCTGAGAGAGGCGCTATGTTTTTCAAGGATTTAAGCAAACATGCCTTTCGCTTTGAAGGGAGACTTTATCTTTCAATGCTGTTTGCCATAAAGACATCCCTCATAAAGTTAGTTTGGAATAAAGCACAGTCAGTTTTTCTGTCACAATATGTGTGGAAAGGTCAGAGATCCATGGAGAATTGTCTCCCAAAAGCATAAACAACATAGATGAAAGATAGATAGATAGATAGATAGATACATACATACATACATACATACATACATGTAATTTTTTGGCTGCAAATTATTATTCTCTTTCTTAAAAGGTAGCATGGAATTAATATTTTCTTAAACAAATTTACAATGTGCATCCCCAATCTTCAACACTCTCTGAGATTTTCATCTTTCAGGTATAGCCAACAACATGTTAACGTCCTTATTTTCCATTGTTCCATTTACTTTTCTATTTCTGGTACTCTAATGATGAAATATATATGGAATTTTAGCCAGAAAGCCCAGTTAAATATTTTTCTTAGGCTTAAGAAAGCACAAACTTATCTTAATAAGTCATGAACAAGACGCCTAAGATAATTTTGGTAACATGTCCCAGTGGCCACTGTTTTGTTCAAGTATTCTATGGGTTTGTAGATCATTGCCTTCTGGGGAAATTCCATGATTGTTCACTTTTAGCTTTCCTGAGTAATCAGTCTGAGCAGATTCTAGGCTATTGTTGATAATTCTGAAACTTCCGTCCACCAGTCCCTTTAAAGATGGGTATGTATTCATGCTATGAATTTGCCAGCACCTTGCATTTAAAACCTAACAGGTTTTATGAATCTTGTGCCATTTGAGAAAACTGATATTTTTATTATGTTTTCTCACCTTTTTTTCTTGTGACAGTAGAATATGCATCAATTGTACAATGGCCTCCAGTAGGTCCCTTCTCCTTTCAAGGGTACCCTATTGCAATGTTACAATTATAATCTCATTTCTAAATTAACCCCTTCTCTACCACTTATAAGAACAAAGTTGGACAGGCTATTTATTTATCTTCATTTTGATTTGGACATGATTCCTGAACATATTTTACTAAATTCTATCTTTTTTATATCCTTAGTTAGAGATATAAAGTTGCTGTTTTATTTTTAGTGATCCAAAGCATAATATTAAAATCAAAACTATACACCTTCAGAACTATCTAAACAACTTTTAAAATAGTGTATATCTAGTGTATATCTTTCCTTCCAATATTAAATAATGCATGACATTTGTTGAGCATTTATTATGCATCAGTCTTCAAAACATGTTTCATAAGTTAACTCTCACAATAATTTTAAGAGGTTCAACTTTTTGGAAGACTCTTTGTAAATCAACAATTGTGACTATAATTTTTCTAATTGAGCTTGGTAGCACAATGGGACAAACTAAAAAGTATCACTTCTTAAAACATTTGGCAAATAGAGAATGGATTGTAACAGGCATACAATGACTGTGAGATATAATCATATGACAATTAGAAAGGAAGTTACACAAGTGAAAAATAAGAGAAAAAGAAAAACAAATCTAGGGAATAACCTTTCACTTGTATGTTGTCGAAACAAAATTAATTACATGAATTTAATAATACAGAGATTTGGTATCTTTCATTAAATATGTTAGCTAACTAAAAGTTAACCTGCTCCACAAAGAAATACAATAATATCTTCACCTCAAGAAACAAAAATACTTAGTTTATATATTTATTGATATTTGATTAATGTACTGTCTTTCTTATTAGCAGTATTCCTTTAAAAATTCTAAATTTAAGTTATTGTGCACATTGGAGAAATCAGCCCATCTAAGTAAGGGGAAAAAAATAAGAGCTGTGCACCTTAGAAAACTGGCTGTATCTGCTGCCCTATAAGATATCTATAATATATATAGCATCCTTGTCAGTGCAAAAGGTCAGGACCACAATGAAAATGCTGTATATTGCCATATATTATTGCATTTATTTATTTTGCTCATTAAAATAGCTAAAATTGTTCAAAATATAACATTAAATTTATTTTTCTAGTCATAAATATAATAGTTAACAATTTCCAGATACTTATTATTGGTCATATGCATGGTTAGGTTATTTTTACTTCTCACAATAACATATTGGGTTGCACTATTAAAGAGAAAAAAAATAAGCACAGAGAGGTTGTGTAAATTTTCAAAATTGCAGAGTCCATGTCAGAGAAAAGTCAGAATTTGGGGCTGAGCATTCAAACCGAAACCTGAAAACCTTCAAGGAGAGTTGATAAAAATTGCCAAGGCAGTATTACTAACTCTAACACTCTATTGTCTCCTATCATATGGAATCTGACTCCAATTTTTATTCTTGATGTCTGACTATGGACCGCTCTTAAAACTCACACCTTCCTTTTCCCGTTCTGTCCCACATCTGATCAAGCTTATAAGAAACCCCAAGTTCTTACTCTTTTGGCACCTGCAGGAAATTCCAATCATGTAACCCTCTGCCTAACCACAACAAAAAGCCTCCAAACCAATCTCCTTTCCTTGATCTCTCAAGCCATTTTTGGACTGCTTGGGATATATACCCTGTCCTCACCAGAAAAGCCACACTATGAAAATATTAAAATTCTTCATACCTGCTTGGTGTGTGTGGTGTCATCTGTGTCTATGTTGAACTCATTTTGCATAGGTGTTCATCTTGTCTCTTTAGGGTGGCCACATACCACCCAGTATATCTGGCATAACACTGTAAAATTTGCTAATGAAACCACAGTATTTTGTAGTCTTCAAATGCAGTATTTTCTTGAAAGGAAGTTTTTGATAAGAAAATCAATACAATCATATTTCTTGGGTAATTCAAGTTATTGCAGCACCTTAGAAGAACCTTTCCATTAATTATAATGATTACTGTGTGTGTGTATGTATATACACATACACATGTATACAAATATAGCATAAAATGTTGGATTATAAATAAAATAACTCAAAACTGTAAAATGAAAGGTAAATTCTCTACTACATATTTGATTTATCTATTTTGTTTTATAAACTTTTCTTTACACTAAATTCTAATCACCTGTATTAGTCTGTTCTCATGCTGCTTTAAAGAAATACCCAAGATTGGGTAATTTATAAAGGAAAGGGATTTATTTGGCTCAGTTCGGCATGGCTGGGGAGGCCTCAGCAAACTTACAATCATGGTGAAAGGGGAAGCAAACACATCCTTCTTCACATGGTGGCAGGAGGGCGAGAGAGAAGTGCAGAGTGAAGGGGAAAAGTGCCCTATAAAACCATCAGGTCTCGTGAGAACCCACTTACTATCATCAGAATAGCATAGGGGAACATCCATCATGATCTAATCACCTCCCACGAGCTCCCTCCCCCAACACGTGAGGATTACAATTCAGATTACAGTTCAAGATGAGATTTGGGTGGGGACACAGAGCCAGATAATATCATCACCTAAATATTTGTATGCTATATTATTTTTGTTTGGTTCATCTTCAACACTTATTTATTGTGCTGTTAAGTTGGCAGTACTCTTCTAAGAGCCAAGAATAACACAAAAGATAAATATCACAGTTTCTGTTTTATAAGAATCTACTTTATTTTTCAGAATATTAAATATACAGGCTTTGGGAGTTTTCACTTGTATAGCACTTATATTCCTTAATTCACTTAACCTCCCTACACCTACTTACTTCCACATTATATGAATGTACTGATTATTGACTTGATACTTCCTAGAGTCATGAAAATTTATGGCCTGTTAATTTTTTTCAAAATGAAAATCTTATTGCAATATACAAAATTATCATTATTTTTAAAACAATAATGAAAGAAATTTGTGAATTTAGATGTTGAACGTAAACCAGTAGCAGAGAAAATTATTTCATTTTGTTCTAGTCATAACCTAGCAATATAAAAAGACTCTTAACAAAATAGATTTCCAGGAAGTCATGTATGTTTTTTTTCAACAGATCATTTTTTATTTTGATCTACTAAGGTCAGTGATATTTTTGTAGTTTTTGTAACTCTAGTCTTGAGCAAGTTTACTATAGATGGATACCATGCTTCATGCAAACTATCCAGTTGTAGGGCAATGTAATAATACACTTAGGCATAGCATTATATTGCATTACAATATTATATTGCATGCACATGTATACTTAGTAAACTCTTTTAACGTGGGTAAATCTTATCATTAAGCAAGACTTTCACATATTTTGCTTCACTTGGAGTTTGCCCCTATAACTTTTTAACAAAATGAATAACATGAATTTTATTATCTCTTTTCAAAAAATAATGATAAAAATTAATTGGGCATGGAATTCTTTCCATTTGCTTTCAAAGTTCATACTTTTTCCATTTTAGCAAAAAAAGTGTCGACATATTTTTTTTTGGTGTTGCTTCCAGTTCAGCAGATCATTTTCTCAGTTGTTTTAATGCAATGTATCCTTTACAATAATCTATTATATTTGAAAAGTTTAAGGAAAGCCCTTATCATTCACTGCCAAAATGATTTATGTTAATGAGATTATTTTAGGACTAACATCCTGTTAAATTTTGACACCATATCCTTTATCTGGTGGGAACTAGAAATTCAAGAGAGCCATGATCAGTATTTCAGACAATGTTAGTTGGCACAAGATGCTATCCCCATGTGTAAGGACATCATCATATGCTATATAATTATTTTTAGTGAGATTTTTTTCTTAGAATGTCTTTGATGCAGATTAGTTTTTATGGAAAGGGAACACACTAACAATGCAAATGTCAAAGTACATCTCA
This sequence comes from Pongo abelii, assembly GCF_028885655.2. NCBI lineage: Eukaryota > Metazoa > Chordata > Mammalia > Primates > Hominidae > Pongo > Pongo abelii. Next base: position 90,151,019 of record NC_071999.2, on the reverse strand, counting down.
TACGGTGTTGACCTGACTGATGCCATTTGTCTTTACTCTTAGCACATCTACAGAATCTAGAGTAGTGGCAACCATGAAAACTGGATTGTCAACAAAGAAGACAGAAGTTTGATATCTACAAGAGCTAAGAAGAAATCACTAAGGAATATATAATCTAATTTGTATTTGAACAAATAAATGCTGAAAATTCACTGACTTAAAGTGTTAAATTATTTCCAAAATGTATCTAAAATAGTTTATATATACATAAAATAAATGCATGTAAAACATTCTATTTACTTTATCAGTTAAAGAAGGAGCCAATAAGTTTTTAGTGCCTTTACGAATATTTCAGAATCTATGTATCTAATAGGTAATTTGATAAAAGAATGATCATATAAGAATTCTAAGATAGATACAAACTGGTCAATGTCCAATATGGCAATAAATCACAAATTTTGGGTTATGTTTTGCACTTAGAAGTGATTTGGACCTCTACTAACAAAAAACCCACAAATTAAACTCTGTCCACACAGAATTATAATACAACCTAGTCAATGGAAAAGTCCATCAAAGATGCAAGATTAGCACTGCTCTGAAATAACACCCACAGATCTCTTGTGCCTATCTCCAAGCTATGGATACTTTTACTTTGATATAGAAATAGCAGCAATGCCAGTTTTTTAGGCAGACTGAGGTTTACAAAAAATCTTCAACATGAGGCCAAAAACATTCTTAGGCTATCTGCTGTAAAAATCTCTCCCTGATTTTACTGACACAATGGGAATATGACTTCTAAATATAGGTATTTACCCCACGTAAGTACATCCTTTAGATTGAGTTATAAATATGATACTTTGGATAATAATCATCAGAGAATGATCAAAGTATAGGTACTACATTTGATGGAGTCTATATTAATTTAGCTACAATTATATTGAATTGATTTTTTGTTTGAAAGAAAAAAAAATTGGCCAGGTGTGGTGGCTCACACCTATAATCCCAGCACTTTGGGAGGCCGAGGCAGGTGAATCACTTGAAGTCAGGAGTTTTAGATCAGCTTGGCCAACAAAGTGAAATGTCGTCTTTACTAAAAAATACAAAAACTAGCCTGGCATTGTAGCAGGAGCCTGTAATCCCAGCTACTCATGAGGCTGAGGCAGGAGAACGCTTGGACCAGGAGGTGGAGGTTGCAGTGAGCAGAGATGGATCGCACCACTGCACTCCAGCCTGGTGACACAGTGAGACTCCCCTCTCAAAAAATAAAATAAAATAAAATAAACAGGATAAAAGTCATTTAACAGCATCATATTAAGTGAATGTGTAGTAGATAACTGGCTTTCCAACTTTCTTTACATTCCTGAAGAATAAGTATATCTTACATAACTTGTGTGATATATATTTGCCGTTACTATATGCAACATGCTTAATTTTAAATATATTCCTTTCTTATGTTTAGTTAGGCAGTTGGGCATGAATCTCTGTTTTTTTTTTTAATGATAAACAAGTGTAGTCACAGTTTAAAAAACATTGCAGTGGCTCATGCCTGTAATCTCAGCACTTTGGGAGGCCGAGGCGGGGCGGATCACGATGTCAGGAGATTGAGACCATCCTGGCTAACACAGTGAAACCCCGTCTCTACTAAAAATGCAAAAAAAAAAAATTGGCCGGGCGTGGTGGTGGGCGCCTGTAGTCCCAGCTACAGGAGGCTGAGGCAGGAGAATGGTGTGAACCCGGGAGGCGGAGCTTGCAGTGAGCTGAGATCTCGCCACCGCACTCCAGCCTGGGAGACATAGCGAGACTCTGTCACAAAAAAAAAAACATCGCAATGTATCGTGAATACTAACGTATTCACAATATGGTAAGGCACAGAAACATGGACTCGTGAAGTACAGTCTTAAATATAAAAAATATTAGGGAAAAAAGCCTTGTATGTCTGTATCAGTGTTTATAATATTTTCTAAAATTCTGTTTATGCAGTTGTAAAAATATATTTTTTAGATTATTATTGTAAATAAAGCTTAGTAATTACCAGGCCTCCATTATCTCACTGAACAGGGCCTTGATTCCAAAACAGATTAAGACTCAGCATAAATTGCTGGCCTTTCTGATAAAACAATTAGCTACTTCTACTCCAGGAATTAATTATCAAAGGAGGGAGTATCTTGATAAAGATACATTTAGATACTTTAAAGAGGAAGGATTTTGAACAAAATAGGTCTATATGAGCTGAGAAACTGGAAGAAAAAAGTGCAATAATCACAGAAGGTACTGAGGCCAGATCAAGCACTCAATTTCCCACATTGCCCTTCAACTTACATACACACACAAATTTCTTTAAATACTAAAGATCAGGTGTGCAAAAAAAAAAAAAGAGTTGATATGATGCTACAATACTGACATTAACCTTACAACTGTTACACAAACTTTTTCTCAGAGTCAACAAACTACTCAGGAAGTAGTAATCTCTAATAATTCTCAGACATTCCCTATATCCTTTCCCATGTCTCTCATGCTCACACCTGAACCAGGGGGTATTTTTTTCTTCCTCTGTTACATCACAACCATTAACTTAATAGGGAATAACTTACAGTAAAAATAAAATTTTCCTTTTTAATGCCCTTTCTTGACTTCTTTGAGAACTCTCCCATTCATAAATGTCATATCTAATTTGGACATTTACTTAGAGGTACTTTTGTGTCTACATTAAACCCAAACTGAAGATCTGAAGAATATGCTAAGTAATGTGTAGGCAAAAATGTCATACCTTAGGTAGAATTATTGGTGCTGAACCCATGAAGGTTCAGATCAACCCAACAAATCCTCTACTGAAACTTGTATTATACTCTTTAAAACCAGAAGCAAACAAATAAATAATTTTTAAATTTTTTAAAAAGGATGATACTTTTTAAAATTATCAGCTATACCTTTTCAAATGAGAAGTGAAAACCAATAGTCAAAGACTGGTAGAAAAGGAATTCACATTTTATCTCAATCTTCCTAATACTATCCTATCAATCCAAAACCAAAACAAAAAAACACCACTCAGACTTATTAGAAATCCCTTTAGAAAATTAAAACAAAATTTTTCTGTGGCTGGGTCATACCTTAAGAATGAAAAAGGAGAATATTAAAGCTGTAACATAGAAAAATTACCTCATAGGAAAATTCTGCCAAGATGGCAGAAATAAATCAAGCTCTCTAGGGTTTGATAGTTAGCTGGAGATAAGAGGACTTATGTATACACTGATAATGGAATATTCTTTTGTGATCATACATAATTTCAGAAACTATTGGAAACAACAAAATTCCCTGACCTCAGCAGTGACCCAGTGAAGAATGATTAGCATATTAAATGAATCTTGCATGCCCTAATACATTCTATGGTCATGGCTATTATAAATGTTGAAACTCATGAAGAAAAGGATAGATGGAGAGAACCTAAAGGAAATTTTCTGTATGATTATTTCTCCAGACAGACTCTCATGATAAGATCCTAGTACTCGTAATATACCAAGAAGGCAAATCTTTGGAGAGGTTTAAAGAGAAAATTTTAAATCCCCACAATTATCTCCTATTAGAAAACAGATACTGGGAGAAATTACAACGTCAAGCAAGAGACTAATCTTTGGCACCCTTAAATTGGCTGCTGAGGATCTCAGGTGGAGCCTTGAAAACATTTTATATAAATTTACCACCACTGCAAGGAGAAATTGCCCAACAAATTTTGTTCATAAACATTTATGCTAAAACTTCTAAATGTGTTTCAGATGTATCTGTTACCATGATAATCCTGATAAATTGTTAACGTGTGACATACAAAAGCCTAAACCTCAGAACCATTTCAAATGTCTCCAAATAGATTTTTAATACGTTTCTCTTGAAATGAGTTATTATCAGAGTAGGCAGATACCTACACACGAACATGAAGGGGGAGCCCATGAGAAAGGAAGCTCTGGAAAATCTAATACCCCAGGGACCACTGGAAACATGCATGCCAGATATATGCAGAGAGGAGGGGAAATACCTAAGCAGAAAGGAATGCCCCAGGGCACCTTGTAAGATGCTCAATAATCACTTATTCTGCAGTCACACTATCAGAATGTTGTTAGCTATATGCTGATAAGGAGGGAAAGAGGCCAATTGGGAAATTCCTAACACATACACAGGTGCAGGAAGTACAGATTTAACTGCTATATGATTTTCCTGAGTGGCAGCAATGAGCAATGTTGCCATTAGGTAGAATTCGTATCCAAGAGCTGGCCCCCAGCATTCATCAACTAGCAGTAAGGGAGACTCACACAAATCTGGGGCAGGAAGTAGGTGGGGACAATGCAGAGACTTAAGATGCACAGGAAACTAGACAACGATTAATTAAATCATTGACTATTGGTGATAAACCCAGCCTTCAGTCCTTTTCCCCTCCCTACAGGTCATAGTTGGGGCTGAAAATCCCAATCCTTTAAACAAATGTTTGGATCCCCTGACAGCTAGCCTCCACCCTGAAGCTATCCAAGATCCCACAAAGTATGGCTTAATTATAACAAAAGATGCTCTTATTACCCAGGAAATTCCAAGAGATTTAGAAGCTTTGTGTCAGATGGCCCTATATTCAGGAAATTACAAAGGTCTTAAGAACTCTCAACAACTCGGGGCAGAGTCCAATATATGTATTTCTTATTATTTTACAAAATGCTTCAAATTTCCCATTATAATTTGATAACCATATACCTAGCAATACCATCTATTTTAAACTCCATATTTATACCAGCAGACATGGCCACATATTTCAAAAGACTAAAGCAGTGCACCCATTCTTATCAATAGGCATAGGAAGCCATTCCTCAACGTCCTCCTAAATCATCTTTGCAAAACTTATTCCCTGAATATCTGGTCTTTTGGATGAGGCAGTAGAAAATCACATTTCTTAAACACTGATGGAAAGACTTCTATCAGATACTATTAGCTATCTGAGCAGTGAAACTCCAAAGAATTGACATTTATAATTCATATCTCAACAAAAACAACAAAACCATCCTCAAATCACTGGAAGATGGTCCCACCCAGAGACCTCAATCTGAGGAGTCAGGATCCTTCTGAAACCAGTTTCCATAAAAAGATAGATTCTCCCATGACTTTTGAATCAAATATTTTGCTTTTTGAGATGTAGACAATGGTTGCCCAAGGCACATGAAACAAGACATACTACCACTCTTAGACTTTATTTTTGTTTTATTTTCCTAGCTATTTTCTTTCCTCTTTTGCTGGTTTAAGCCTACTCTTAAGTATGTTATCTAAAAAACTAACTAAATAAAAGGCCTCCATTCTTAATACTTTTTTGTATCGTTAGTTACTCTTTATTATGAGTTTAATACCGGGACACAATTTATTTGTGAACTAGCTAGAGAATACAATAAAATGGACTGATGTATTGGTTTTCCTTCAGGAGCCACCTAACTTACCTTGGTATAATTTACTTGTGATAAATTAGTTGGTTTCCTGGGTAACTGACTCAAACATTAGGTAACTTTTAAATAGCATACACCCCAACAGGCCAAACAGCCAGAAATCTAAAATTCTCTACTGCTTCAAAATTAGAAAAAGAGGCTCTTGTCTCCTTCAAAACACTACTCTAGAACCTTTCATAGGAGCTAGATTTTTTTAGCTTGTTGGCAAATGAACTTTCATAGAAATAAAAGTTGGAGGAGGATTAGAGAACAGATGGTGTATATTTGGAGACTTATCTCCCTTTTACTGATTTTATGAGCAAGAAGCACTACTTCTTTTTTGCTTTAAATCTATTTATCTTGATACTAAAACTTTTTATTTCCTGCGGTCATAACATTCCAGATGAGCAGTGCCACATCATTACAACACTCAGCCTCATATTCAGAAATGAAACTCTAACCCCTCCAAGGGAATTCTAGAGTATTTTCCCCTCTCTTCAAGCCTCTTCACTCTGTGCTTTAAAGGAAGCCCAGAGGATGGGAATATTGTCCATGATATATGTTAGAAAAGAAAAAGTATACTAAATAATGCACTTGCACATAAAAGTGAATTGGCAATGATTCAGTATGGAGCCTTTTTAGCTAGTATATTGGCATCTCAAGAAAGAACATACCATGTTTTAGGCAGAGTTCTGTGCCCATATCCATGCATTTATTTCTAGTATCTTTAATATGAAAGATCTGGGAACGAAACAAAATGTCTGGGAAAAAAACAAACAAAATAATTAGGTAATCTGGATAATAAAACTATATCTGACTCTGGGGTCACTTTGGATTGAGAATAGAATCTATGCATCTGGTTTGATTGGGGGAATTCCTGGTTACTGGCTTAGAAGTAGACTATAAATTATGATAATTGTTCTGATTTTTCATGCGTTGCACTATTTAGGTGTGTAATTTCCACTGTTGTAAATACTGCTGTGTAGCTGTTATACTGTAAAATGTTGTAGCGAATGGTCATCAAACAAAAAGACAGAAAAAATTTGACCATTAGAGAGGGTGAAACAACCACCCCACAAAACTTGATACGCCATTGAGACACCTCTAATATTGGGGAAAAGCAGGGTTGATTATGACCAAAGATGGCTTATCCTTCAGGTCAGGCTTTAAAATAACTACTATGGGTAAGGTGGACATTGAGAACTGAAACTATCTTCAACCACTTAGCTAACTGCCTGCCCTATTGTGATAATATTTGGTTGTCGTAGCTAATGCAATTTTACAGTCTACTATAGGCTTGAATATAACTTTATTAATGAGAAGAAGACAAAAGTTGCAAACTTATTTTTTCTTTTAGGACCTTTGTGGAAATACTTATTAAGTTAGCACGAAACTTTCCATCTTTACAATATATAGCATCACAGAATTTTTTATTCCATAAGCTGTTTCAAAATGCTCACCTCAAAATCTTCACCATGCTGAGTCCATCAAACTTAAATTATTGTTTCATAATTTATACTCATTTTTCAATTAAAATCTCTTCATCAGCTCTTTGAATACACAGAATTCTTTGGCACAGTATTCAGGGCATATCATGGTCAGCTCCATGCTTATCTCTGCAGCCTCATTTCTCATGTTCCTAGCACCCTCACATTACAAATTATACTCATAGAAAAGCAATACTGGTCTTTCAGTTTCATTTCTAATCATTTGCTACCTCTTTTAAAGAAATTTATAGATTATTATCCATGTAGAACATTGATATTACCTCTTTTATCATGCTCTGATTCTCAAGATTGTCATCACACACATACATCTAATATATATTATAATATATATAATAAACATATATGTATATATAAGTATGTGTATAACATATATTATATGTATACATTAGATGCATGCGTATTATAAACATATATGTATATATTCAATGTATGTCTATGATAACATATATATTAGATGTATATATATATAATTGCATTTTATGGTTGTATTCATATGTCTGTGTTTCCTATGATTTTTGTATTTATGGGTTACTTATAAATATTCTACTAAAAATTTGGCAGCACATTTGGCAAAATTAAGACTAAAAAAGATATTACCCACAAGTCAGTAAAAATATAACAACATCTCTACAATGCAACATTTGAGAGTGTCTATATAATAATGCAGTTACTGCACTATTTAATGTTAGCTATTCAACACCATGTTTCTTTTTTTTTTTCCTTTTTTTCTTTTTATTATACTTTAAGTTCTGGGATACATGTGCAGAACATGCAGGTTTGTTACAGAGGTATACATGTGCCATGAACACCATCTTTCTTTTAGAAAGAGATGTTCACTTCACTGAATAACCTCTCTCATGTTCTCACGGGGCCAAGTGCTTGAATGTCCCAGAAAACATTTTCTTTGACATTCACTTAATTTTATGCTTCGTCTCTTACCTCTGACCCAAAACAAGTTGTACCTTGCTCAGCAAATAGTGTAGCATTCAGCCTGACAGATGTGGTCATAAAACAGGTGTAGAGAGTTTAAAATCAAAATACATGCTATACATCCTTCAAAATTTGGCACTTAGCTGAAAAGAGTTCAAGAAACACCATCATACTGGGTCATGCTTTGCCATACTGTTTGAAAACCACTGTTTAAGACAGAGGACTTCTTGAATGTTGTAAAATGACTTTTTGCTTTTGTATTCTTAAGGATTAGTAAAGTTCTTGGAATATCAGCAAAATTAATTGAATAAAATTCAATACATCTCACCTGTCTCTCCTTCTCTAGCCTCATATGCCATAAAAATTACCTTATTCTCAACAATGATGTTTTTTGAATAGATAGCTTGTGAATATTTGGCTACAATGGGTAAACAGGGGCTTCTGAAGAGCTCCCTTGGATGCCTCAGATATATGATCAGCGGTTTCAGTTCATTGAGGAACTGGGCATAGAAAAAGAAGCACAGGGAAATGCAACTAATTTTTTTTTCAGCAAATGATTAAAAAATATCAAGGTCTTGGTATGACCTAAGTTAGCTCTTACATTTAAAGAGATTAAAACTCTCAATATAAACCCTGATGTTTAGGATAATCTCATCCATTTACACTAAGGCCTAATTACAGAAATTTGAATATGCTCTCTTCCTCATCATTCAACTTCACAACAAATCAATATCATCTGTCTAGTATATGTGAGTCTTTGTATTAAAAATGTAGCTGGTTATAGCTGAAGAACTGAATATTTAAGTTTATTTAATTTTAAGGAACTTAAATTTATGGTCTCATGAGGTTTGTGACTGTGTTAGACATTGAAAATCTAGATAAAAGATGCTTCCATTTACCTGTGTTCCTTCCAATTCAGAATTGCTATGATTCGTAGTCAATAATAATCTATATTCAAACTCATGTTATCAAATTAAGTAATCATGACTTTTAGTAATTTATCTACATAAATTTCAATTATTAGATTAAGTCTAAAATAAACATAAAAATGAGCATATTAACATGCTATTATATAGACTTATCTTTATTTTTTATTTTTTAAAATAACTTCAACTTTTATTTTAGATCCAGTGAGTACATGTGCAGGTTTGTTACATGTGTATATTACGAGATGCTGAGGTTTGGGGTACAGATGATAGCCTTTCCTTTCCTCCCCTTTCTAGTAGTCCCTGGTGTCTTTTTTTCCCATCTTTATATCCATGAGTACTCAAAGCAGCTCTCACTTGTGAAAATATGCAGTGTTTGGTTTTTGGTTACTGCATTAATTCCCTTGAGAAAATGGCCCCCAGATGCCTCCATGTTAATGCAAAGGATATAATTTCATTCCTTTTTATGGCTGTGTAGTATATCATGGGGTATATGTACCACATTTTCTTTATCCAATCCACCACCGATAGGCACCTAGGTTGATTCCATGTCTTTGCTATGGTGTATGGTGCTACAATGAACATATGAGTGCATGTGTGTTTTTGATAGAACGATTTATATTCCTATGGGTATATGTCCAGGAATAGGATTACTGGGTCAAATGGTCGTTCCATTTTTACTTATTTGAGAACTCTCCATACTGTTTTCCACAAGGGCTGAACTTCTAACCAACAATGCCTAAGTGTTCCCTTTTCTCCATAGCCTCATCACCATCTGTTATTTTTTGACTTTTTATAATAGCTATTCTGACTTGGGTGAGATGGTATCTCACTGTGGTTTTTAATTTACTTTTTTCTGATGATTAGTGATGACAAGAATTTTTTATACATATATTTTTTGCTGCTTGTGTGTTTTCTTTTGAGAAGTGTCTTTGTGTGTCTATTGCACACTTTTTAATGGGGTTACTTGTTTTTTTGGTGTTGATTTGTTTAAGTTTCTTTTAGATTCTGGATATTAGACCTTTGTCAGATACACAGTTTGCAAATATTTTCTCCTATTCTGTTCCCTGTCTGTTTATTCTGTTGCTGGTTTCTTTTGCTGAGCAGAGGATCTTTAGTTTAATTAGGTTCCATTTGTCAATTTTTGGTTTGTTGCCATTGTTTTTGAGGACTGAATCATAAATTCCCGAGGTTGATGTTTCCAATGGTGTTTTCTACATTTTCTTCTAAGATTCTCATAGTTTTAGGTCTAACATTCATATCTTTAATCCATCTTGAGTTAATTTTTCTATTTGGTGAAAGGTAGTTGGCTCGTTTCATTCTTCTGCATATAGGTAGCCAGTAATCCCACCTGTCTGGGAATCCTCTCCCCATTGCTTATTTTTGCCAACTTTGTGAAAGATGACTGTAGGTATACAGCTTTATTTTGGGGTTTTCTATTCTGTTCCATTGGTCTATGTGTCTTATTTTGTACCAGACCTTGCTGTTTTAGTTAGTGTAGCCCTGCAGTATGGCCATTTTAACAACGGCCCACTCTTGATTCTTCCAATCCATGAGCACGGAATGTTTTTCCATTTGTTTTTGTCGTCTATGATTTCTTTCAGCAGTGCTTTGTAGTTCTCCTTGTAGAAAGGTTTCACCATTTTGTTCAGATGTATTCCTAGGTATTTCTTTGTGGTTATTGTAAATGGAATTGCATTCTTAATTTGGCTCTCAGTTTAAATGTTCTTATGTATAAATTCTCTTGCTTTTTGTACATTTATTGTGTATCCCGATACCTTACTGAAGTTGTTTATCAGTTCCAGGAGCCTTTTGGAAAGGTCTTTAGGGTTTACTAGTTATAGAATCATATTTTTGGAGAAGAGAGATAGTTTGACTTCTTTTTTTTCCTGTTTGAATATCTTTTCTTTCTTTCTTTTGATTGATGGTTCTGGTTAGGACTTTCAGTCCTGTATTAAATAGGAGGGATGAGAGTGGGCATTGTCATCTTGTTCCAGTTGTCAAGGGAAATTCTTCCTGCTGTTGACCATTCAGTATGATGCTGGCTGTGGATCTGTCATACAGGGCTCTTATTATTTTGAAAAATGTTCTTTGATGCCTAGATTTTTAATGGTTCATATCATAAAAAGATGTTGGATTTTATTAAAGACCTTTCCCATGTTTTATGAGATAATCCTACAGTTTTTGCTTTTAATTCTGTTTTAATAGTGAATTGCATATATTTATTTGCATATGTTGAACCAGCTTTGTATCTCAGGCCTACTTAATTTTAGGTGAATTAATTTTTGAGGTGCCACTGGATTTGGTTTGCTACTGTTTTGTTGAGGATTTTTGTGTCTATGTTTATCAGGGATATTTGCCTGTAGTTTTCTTTTTTATTGTGTCTTTTCCAGCTTTTGATATCAGGGTGATGCTGGCTTCATAGAATGAATTAGGGAGGAGCCTCTTCTTCTCGATTTTTTGGAATAGTTTCAGTAGAATTGATACTATCTCTTATTTGCACTGTGGTAGAATTAGGCCATAAGTCCATCTGATGTGGGACTTTGGTTGATAAATTTGTAACGACTGGCTCAATTTTGGAACTTCATATTGGTCTGTTAAGGGTTTCAGTTTATTCCTAATTCAATCTTGGAAGGTTGTCTGTTTCCAGGAATGTATCCATTTCCTCTAAGTTTAGTTTGTGCATGTAGAAATGTTCATATCTTTGAGAATGGTTTCTATTTCTGTTGGATTTGTTCTAATGTCATCTTTGTCATTTCTGATTGGGCTTATTTAGCTCTTTTTTTACTTTGTTAATCTCACTAGCAGTCTATTGATCTTGTTTATTTTTTCCAGTAACCAACTTTTTGTTTCATTGATTCTTTGTATAAAATTTTGGGTCTCAATTTCATTCAGCTCCACTGTGATTTTAGCTATTTCTTTTCTTCTGCTTGCTTTAGGGTTAGTTTATTTTTGTTTTTCTAGTTCTTTTAGATGTAATGTTAGTCATTAATTTGAGTTATTTCTAAAATTTTGTGGTAGGCATTTAGTGCTATAACCTTTCCTCTTTTTTTTTTTTTTTGGTCTCTTTTTTTTTTTTCTTTTATTTTTATTATTATTATTATTATACTTTAGGTTTTATGGTACATGTGTGCAATGTGCAGGTAAGTTACATATGTATACATGTGCCATGCTGGTGTGCTGCACCCACCAACTTGTCATCTAGCATTAGGTATATCTCCCAATGCTATCCCTCCCCCCTCCCCCCACCCCACAACAGTCCCCGAAGTGTGATGTTCCCCTTCCTGTGTCCATGTGTTCTCATTGTTCAATTCCCACCTATGAGTGAGAATATGCGGTGTTTGGTTTTTTGTTCTTGCGATAGTTTACTGAGAATGATGATTTCCAATTTCATCCATGTCCCTACAAAGGACGTGAACTCATCATTTAAAACCCTAACCTTTCCTCTTAACCCTGATTTTGTTGCATCCCAGAGATTTTGGTATGTTGTGTCTGTTTTTAAATACTTCTAAGACTTTTTGATTACTGCCTTAATTTTACTGTTTACTCAAAAGTCATTCAGAAGGAAATTGTTTATTTTTCATTTGTGTGGTTTTGGAAGATCTTCTTAGTATTTTTTTCTATTTTTCGAAAGCAGGTTTCTTACACAACAAAATCAGTTGATTATGCTGATCAGGTAATACCATGCAGGAGTTTTGCTTTTCTTCATTTTTTTCCACTTATTTATTTTCACTTCATCTCTAGACTCTAAAATAAGAGTATTGTTCACTATTAAAAATAATTATAATAGGAATATGGAATACAGCATTTCGTGTAATTATATAGTGTAAATGGCCCTATTATCGGGAACTAAGGAATGTACATAAAACTTAATTTAGTTTTGGTCATTTACAAAGAATAAACGGATTTCTTAAAAACTAATGGAATTAACTCCATCCTGCTGTAGAAGCCTGTTACAAATGCTTTCATTACCAGAAACTCAATTAGCCCAGGTAGTTTGCAATCATTCAGACTGTAGTCTACATAAAAAGTGTGGTTATCTGACCCAATTCACCAAATATTTCTATTATTCAAGCAATTCCTCTCTTCTTACAAAAAAACAGAGTGACACATTGTTCAACCTCAGCTGGGAAGGTACAGGGTGATTCGATCTTTTCATTGTGCTGTATGTGTCCATAACCATGAAAATACCTTAAGTATTATTAATTTTGTGGTTATAAATAAAGTTTAGTGAGCAAATAGAAAAATACAGAATCCACAAATAATGAAGATAGTATATGTATGTATAAAATGAATGCATATGTGTGTACACACACATATATGATTCTGACATACATATCATATATATGTGTGTGACTATATATATCTCACATATATATGATTCTGAAATTGACCCTTAGATTATATTACAGTGAGCAGTGTGCATGTGATACACACACAGCAGTGTGTGATATGTATACACATACACACAAGCACACACACACAGATTTATTTTTTTAAAATGCTGCTGTTTATAGTCTATAGACTGAATTTCTTTTCTGTCAAAGGAAGCCTCAGCTCTGCTCTTAAGGCCTTTCAACTGATTAAACCAGGCATACCCACATTGTATAGTAGAGTCAGTCTCCCTATTTAAAAGTCAAATGATTAGGGAATTTCATCACATCTACAAAAAGCCTTTGGGCTTCTGACTTGTAAGTTTAAAAAATGGAAACATACATGCCTTTAAAAAAACAGAAAAAGTAATGGAATAAAAATAAACCCTAAACTCATTAAATTTGAGAATCATGACGGTTTTTGTACTGATAGGTCATCAGAGTCAGGCACATGGTATGTACTCAATTAATATTTATTTGAATAAATAGATGAGTGAATATGCGTGTGTGTACATATAGTGAATAATAATTTATGAAGATTTCATATAACAAAAGGCTGTGCTAAATATATTACTTCATTCCTGTAATATATATGTAGCCCTTTAAAATTTAAATTAATGTAAGTAAAAATATATTGCACATTGAAAATTTGTTTAGAATATAATGGAAATTTTTGTATTTAATATACAATAGTTGGCTTAGTTTTCTCTGTGTATATAGTTAAGGATTGTTTATTAGACAACACGGGCTCTTTATGGCTTGTGTTTTTTCTAAATTACAATACGTTTAAATTTACATGCACTCTAACCATTTATTTGCTTTTTATGAATTGAAAATGAAATACTCTTCCTTATGCCCATAACTTTTAATCAGGGAGTTATTACAGCACTAGGGACATACTAATTTATTCTTTATGTATTAAAAAGTTCAATATTTAAATTAGTTTAATCAAGTCACCTAGCTTACCTTCCACATACCTTTTCACCTTAGTGAACTTAGAGTAGGCCAAGCAGAAGCATTTCAGTTGGAAATCAGTTATTGTCATTTCTATTTCCACATGAGATCAAACTTGGAGAGGTAAACAATGTGCTTTTCTTAAGTGTATTTAAAGATGTATCAACATATGAGAATTCACCTGGCTACCAAATTTACCTTCCATAAAGATCTTATACCTATGTGTGTTTAATCATTTGGTTCTTAATATGTTTAGTCAACCATATGATTTAATCTTCAATAAAATGTGACAAAATAATTTACATCATTTAATATTTCTAAATAAATAATTTATTTGAATGTAACATCTTACAACATATCTGAAAAGTTCAAACCAAACAGATTATGTGGTAAAAACAAATATTATGGTTTAGCCCAATTTTAACAATAACTTAATATATTTACATCAGTTATTTTCTTCTTTTCATTGGAACATTTACATAATTTATATTGTGGAAATATAAATATTTGAAAAATTAAAAATAACAATAACATATTTTTATTTGGAAATCTTTAATAGTAGCTTTGTGATTTAGAATAATTTAACTTTTGATAATTCAGATTAGTCTGTTTTTTACCACAATTAATATGGTCCTTGAAAAGTTCTATTAAAAATTTAGTTATGATTCACTGAGATAAAAAATGGACAATTTTAGAAAAATGCCTGGTTATCAAAACATGATAGCTCTGTTGTCTGATTTATAATTAATATTGAAAAATAAAAGAATCATTTCTTTCTACTAAACTGGTCTACCTAGATAGGTATATCAAATAAACAGGAAAACAGTTAGATTTTTGAGTAAGATTGTTTGGAGTTCGGGAGGGAAATGTATTTCAAAATATTAAAAACTTCCTGTAGTCACTAAATTTTAATTAATATATTTTAGTTCCTCTCCATACTGGCTGACATGGAGAGGAAAAGGCTTATTAGGTTAAGACAACTGAGTCTTCATATTTCCTAATTCTTACACACTGTTTCCACCAGAAGAGTGTAGCTTAATGAAAAAGTTAAAATTCAATCAGAACTATGTGAAATATTATGATAGATTCAAAAAATATTTTTTCTTCAACACTAAAATTATGATATTATTAGACATTTTAGAGCTGAGAGAAGCTAGATATTTGAAACACTTTTCTGTTTTACTAAGATGTAACTAATCATTACCCTACACCAATGTGTGATAGGAAAATTACCCATCAGTAGTAATATAATAAAAATGGAATCAATTACCCTTTTTAGAAAACAATGAATACTTGTGATGATTCAAGAATTACTTTATAAAGCTTTGTCAGTTATAATCTTAAACACAACTTTAAAGTAAAACGAAGATTAGCATACTGGTCACATACTTAACACGAGGCATTTGAAGCCCTAAAATGTCACTAATTTGGTTGGGAAAATATTTCTTACTGGTATTACTTTGAAAGTAAGATTATGTATTAAATATAGAATATTTTCTATATTACTCGAATTTTTATGTATTTTCTTTTTTATTTAGTTCATTGATCCACGAATTTCTTTTTATGTAAGATGAAAAGTAGTGATTCAATTTATTTTACCAGTATTGTTTAGTGATTTAAACATGATTAATTGACATGTTTATTCCCCCTTGAGTTTCAATGCCATTTCTGATATATATCTAGTGCACAGACACACATGGTTTCAGTTTTTAAATCTCCAACCTTAGTCTACATGTTTATACCTGCAGCAACATAGCATCCACATCATATATCTTGATGTTTGATAGAGCGAGTTCCCTCATCTCATAATTATTTTTCAAGAGGTGCTTGCCTATTTTTGACCCTTTGTGCTTCTATAATATCAACTTCTCAATGGTCAAATTCCTGAATGAACTTCTTTGTATTTTGATTGGGATTACATTAAATCAACAGATTAATTTGGAGAAAATTTATGCTGAGAATATAGAATTTTCCAATTATTGAATATCTTGTAAGTTTCCAAGTTTTAACTCATCAGTAGTCACTAGTTTTTTTATAGAGGTCTTTTACAACTTCATGAACTATATCCCAACTTCTACCGCATTTCCAATGCTTTCAAAAATAACACATTTTCATAACATAGTTTCAAACATAACAAATTTCATAAATTTAATATTTAAATACAATAAAATTGCTTAATTTAGAAATATTATTGGGGCTGGGTGTGGTGGCTCATACATGTAATCCCAGCACTTTGGGAGGCCAAGGTGGGCAAATAGCTTGAGCTCAGGAGTTTGAAACCAACCTGGGCAACATGGCGGAAACCTGTTTCCACAAAAAATACAAAAATTAGCCAGTCATGGTGGCACATGCCTTTAGTTTCAGCTACTCAAGAGGCCGAGGTGGGAGGATTACTTGAGCCTGCGAGGCAGAGAATGCAGTGAGACAAGATTACACCACTGCACTCCAGTCTGGGCAACAGAGCGAGACCCTTTCTCAAAATAAACAAATTAAATTAAATATTGTTGGTATGCATTGATATAAATTTGTATATTGTTATTGTATCCACCAAGCTAGTCTTTAAAATATTTAATATTTTATCTTATACTTATATTATTATCTACAAATAATTTAATTTTATTTTTTTTTGTAATTTTTTTCCTTATAAAACTGGCTAAACTCTTTATCTCAAAGAAGAATAAAAGTAATACTGGTTGCTCCAGGACTTAAGACCTTAGGCTTGCAAGTGGCATGTCATCATTTCTTTCTTGTTCTATTGGTTAGAGCAAATCATATAGCCAAACCTGAGGTTAAGTTATGGGGAAAAACACTCCACCTCTTTAGTGAAGAATGGAAGCTCACTGGCAAAAGTTATGGATAAAGGGAGGAATGGAGAATTGAGCCATTAATACAATCTCCAACAGCATGTTTGTTTTTCAGAATTTTTGAAGTTTAACTTTTTCGTGTTTCAGCATGATATTTACTGTAGAATGCCGTCTTACTAGATATACTATTATAATAGATTGGGTTCCCTGGATACAATTCCTGAGACAGAGTTTGATATTCAGGATATCTGAGGTGTCAATACAGTGAATGAGAGTTGGAGAAAACAGGATTGAGCAGAAGATATCAAACTGCAATGTGAATCCAACAAACTTTGTGTGATTCATTAGAGTCCTCTAGAGATAATTAGTATATCAGAGGGTTTTGTTGTTGTTTTAACATAGGCCCTAAATGTCCAAGCTACTAGACTCTCTGCAGCTAGGACAAACACTGAAGAATCTAACAGATGCAGGTGATCTGTTGAGAGCGTTCTTAGCAGCAGGGGCAGTAAATACTTCCTTGAAGAGAAATCTGAGAAAACCATTTCCCTGTCTACTGCACCTCTATTACCTTAAAGAAATGTGTTTTTCATTCACAACATACTAGGTATATTATCAAATTGTTATTTAATACATAATAAATGAAAGTATTTAAAATTATAATTTTCTCCTTTAATTAATTAATGTAAGGAATTGAATATTGCTATGGCTTGAATGTAAGGCCCCTCCCAAACTCATGTTAAAATTTAATTGTCTTTGTAACAGTTTTAAGAGATAGGACCTTTAAGATGTGATTAGACCATCAGGGCTACACCCTTATGAATAAATTAATGCTGTTATTGCAAGAGTGGATTTGTTATCACAGGAGTGGATTCCCTATAAAAGGATGAGTTCAGCTCTGTTTTGGTCCTTTCTCATCCATAGGACGCCTTTACCCATTTTATGATACAACAAGAAGGTCCTCTTTTCAGATGCTAACAACTGGATTTTGAACTTTCCATCCCCCAAAACTGTGGGAAAAAAATCTGCTCATTATAAATCACACAAGCTATAAATTACCCACGGTATTCTGTTTTGACAGCACAAGCCAGACCAATACAAATATTTTCTAAATTTAATTACACCTTGATTTATTGCATCAAACTAAATTTGTTCCTCCACTTAACGTCTTTGAGCTACACTTTGAATGATTTCATCTTACCTTTCATTTAACTTATGATTATCAGCAATGTATTAGCTATAGATTAACCTTTCAATTGAGTTTTTAACTTTGATTATTATAATTTTTATTTTTTACATATAAGATTTTTTTTTCCTTTTGCAAGTTTTTTTAATACTTTCTATTTTTTTTCATCTAAGCATTGCCTTGCCTGAATTGGCCAATAGAATATACCTCCTCTGCAGCCATTAAAAGTAGAGAAGATGTTGACCAGACATGGTGGCTCATGCCTGTAATCCCAGAAGTCTGGGAGGCAAGGTAGGCGGATCACTTGAGGTCAAGAGTTCAAGACCAGCCTTGCCAACATAGTGAAACCTGTCTCTACAAAAAATACAACAATTAGCTGGGCGTGGTGGCAGGTGCCTCTAACCATAGCTACTTGGGGACTGAGGCTGGAGAATCACTTGAACCTAGTAGGTAGAATGAGCTGAGATCAGGCCATTGCATGCCAGCCTGGGCAACAGAGCAAGACTCCATCTAAAAAAAAATGTCAAAACGAAGTAGAAAAGATGTGGATTTACTACTTCTTTCCTCTTACTCTGTGGGCTTCACTTTTAATGTTAAAATTTTGCTGGACAGAGAGAATGTCTTATTGAAATTTCTGCTTGAGTAGACTCAGACCTTGACTTCTGATTCCTCACTTGCAGCCCTTGCACACAATTTTGTCAAATACAAAGTTGAAATTAACCAGTTGGACAAATGCTCCAGAACAAAAAGTAATATATATGCTTTACATTTGGGGTACTGCTCTTACTTTGAATCTAGACTGATTTTTATTACCTTGTTAGTAAATTTGGGAATTAAAAAACATGTAAACATCTAATTCTGCATTTTCAGTTCCTTTTGATGGAAACATTTTGTTAAGATAGGCTTTATAATCATATTACTGGAAATAAAAGTTAAATTCATATATAAGAATCATAACCTAAGTATTATAAAATAGAAAGTCTATGCAAATTAATGGAAAATCAATAAACTCCTATATCAAACTATTTGAGACTGGAAAACCAATGAATGTTACATTTCTTAGTAGATTAATACAGACTTGGTGGAGATTACAAACTTACTTTCTATTTACTTAAAAAAAGATATATTTCTTTTTTTAATATATCAGAAACTCCCTGAAAAGATCACTCTACATAACCTATAAAGTTTTTTAAAGTAGGGCTCAACATGGTAAAATTGATTAAATATATCACAAACAGTATTTTTAATATGAGAATAATAAAAATAGAATAAGATAGAATGAAATAGTATATTAATAAAATAGAATATATTGCACATACTATGCATAAGAAGTGCATTTGATACGTTTGTTTCACATAGATACAAGTGTGTATAGTGGAATTTGTGAAAAAATAGTTTCACACCCTGGGTCAACAAAAGTTTGAAAGTCACTGGATAATATAGGGAATACAAGCAAATAAGAAAAAAATTCACTCTACCTACATTGAAGGAAGAAGATATTTTTTATCACATTTATAAGTATAGGAGTAAACTAGTCCACTTTAAAACACATAGTAACTTTCTGCTGTTTGGGATGATTACAATAAATGCAGTATAACACGTGTTACTAAATCTCAAGTAACCAGGATTTAGGTTTTAAATATTTGGATCGCCTTTGCTTTCTTTTTTCATTCTTGATTTTCTATATTTGTTACCAGGTGAGCAGGACAAAGAAAAGTATTAAAAACTTGACTACTTAATTTTATTTTATCATAGGAAACTAAGCCAAATTTTAAAAGAAAGAAACAATTGTAGTTTTTGATAGAAATATAAAACAGATAGGCTCAACAGATGATTATTTTACTCCTTGGGAATTTTATTTAAGCAAACATTATTTTCTCTGATACTATAATTAAATTTAAGTTGATTATAATTGATAAATTTATGTTCTATATTTGCCATTTTCTAGTATGAAAATTGCTTAATTTTGAAGTAAATTAGTTTTAAAAAAATCAGAAGCAAATACGATTACATTTTCTCAGGGATAGATATGATATAGTATGTACATTTCATGTCAGTAATCTAAAAAGTTCTAGAAACAGCAATTTCCTAGTTATTCAATGTAAATAACGACTTTCACTGATAGCTCTGTAGCCATTCAATACTCTGAACTACATTATATTTGTATAGTGTGTATAAGCACAGTTTATAATTTGTCAGCAGAAAGACATCTTGCAATTAGCTTGCTATATAGAGCTGACCTAGTCAGTATTATCTGGAGAATGCCATCCAACATTGACAGCATTCTCTTAGTTAAAGATAGAAAACTGTCAGGATTTCCATTAAATTTATATTCCCAGGGGTTTGTAACCTGGCATCAAAAATGCCACAAGTGTAAACTTAGCATGCAAGGTGTTAGCAGGGTAGTTTATTTTAAAAGGCTGTATGTATACTGTGAAAATGTCCTTCAAGCTTAAAAAGGCAACCTGGCAACATGAAGGTCTGCATAAGAAAACATCTGTATTAATACTGCCTCTGTGTTCCTAGAAATCCTGCTGATGTTTTAACCAGGGAAAGACAATGATAGAGCTACAGTTGACTGGAAATGTCATACTATTTAGCGAGCTATTTTTGTGTCCTCAGCTGTTCACGTATGTTCCAAAAGGACTCTTTTAATTCTAAAGATGTCTCCAAATAAGAATGTCATAATTGTATTGCATAATCTGAGGTGGGACTTGCCCTTTAAAAACAATGTCATAGCTTTTAATCTTTTAGTCTTAAGTCTGACAATTACTAGCAGCTGGTGGAAACTCACATTAATATAAACACTAATTACTCAAAATATAAAACAGTAATAATAATAACGCCTTGCCAAAAACACTTGCACTGTGCCTTAGAAATTAAACCATATAAAATGGAAAGTACATTTTTAACATTATGATATGAGGTACTTCAAGCAAGGTACCTCAACAAAGAATTTTCTATTGCCTACGTGGGAGGCAGACTAGGGTTGCTGATACTGCTAAACTTCATTGGTATCTATTACAAGCTGTCTAAGCCTTCTCTGTATTCTGCTCTTAATAATTGCAAGAAAGAGGAATTGTGTCTATTGGTGAATGTTTATATTAGAATCAGTAACATCAAATTTCATTAATCTTTAAACTGTAGAAGTCACTTGGGGGCTTCTGTTCAAGATGAAATTACAGTGACATGTTTTATTCTCCTGACTGACTAAAACAACCACCAAACCAGAATGCACAGAATATTAGTTTCCAAGATAATGGACATTAAGCAATGAAGAAAAATGTATAATGGAAGCAGACAAGGTGAGCGCTACCATTGCACCAAAATACTGATTAGAGAGTTTCCAGGTTTGGTACAAAAAGAAAGAACAAAGCAGGGCCTAGTATACTATCTCAGGTGAGAAGATTAATCTAAGTGTCTTGATAAAACAAGGAAGCAAAAGTCATCGGGGCAAATTATGGCAAATAAGAGGACCACATAGACAGAAATTCCAGTAATCTGAGAGTATCATTCTTAAGTGTTGAGCTACATATTAGCTGGTGTGTTCCTGCAGTGCAACTCCCTGAGGCTGAAGACCCACCCAAAAAAGTTATAAGGAATAATAATCAGTGTTCCCACGGGGCTAAAAAAGAGTGTCTGTTACCCTAGCCAGGCTAGAAAATCTTAAAATTATCACACCATTGAGTAGAGTATTCATAAATATATTGCTTTTATAGTGTAGAATAAATGAGCTCTAGAATAAATACAGCTTACACCTACCTAAAAGTATTCAATGAGCAAAACCAGAAAGGATCAAACTGTTCTCAAATAACTTTATGTATCACGCAAAAATACTGAAAAAAATTTATGAGGGAGCAAACAAATAGAATCTTCAACCAAAATTACATGACATAAACAGGCAGGAGAAATACAATTCACAATGAAGAAAATGAAAAATAATAAAGAGACAGTCAATCAAAATTGACCCAGAATGCATCGATCCTAGAATTAGCGGGTGAAGACAATAAAACACTTTTAAAAGCTAAACTATATTTCACATATTCAAAAATTAAGTAGAGGTATAGAACTATAAAACAAATGTACAAACTATTAGAGCAGCAAATGCCAACATCAAAGATGCAATGACAATGAACAGAATACAGGGCAGATAAAATATTGCAGAGAAAAAGATTAGTACACTTGAAATGGAATGGCAATGGAAACTTTCTAAAAATAAAAAACAATTGGTAAAATTAAGAACAGCATAAGGGCAATAGAAATCCCTGAAGGGAAGGATTCTCAAATTTATTGAAAACTATAAACCCCTAAGTTCAAAAAGTTTAACAAACCCAAAATGCAATAAATATAAAGTAAGTTGCAACAAAGTGTACCACAGTCAAATTGCACGAAGCCAGTGATAAAGAGAAAAGAAATTGTAAAAACAGGCAGAGAAAGATACCTTTTTTATTTGTGTATATCATTATACACAGAGAAACAAATATTGTAAGTGAGAAGATAGTAGAACACCATCTTTAAAACACTGAAAAAAACTATCAATATAAAATTCTATAGACATTGGTAATATATTTTAGTAATGAGTGTTAAAGTGACATTTTCAAAATACAAATGTTGTTGTTGGCCTGCTTTTCCATTTAGTCTGATTCTTTCCCTTTTGTTGGGGGTTTGCACCAATTATATTTAATATTATTATTGATGTGGTTAAGTCTATTGCTTTGCTATGTTTCCCCTATTTATTTCATATCATTTGTTTCCTTTTATGTCTTTTATATATATATACTTTAAATCCCATTAAAAGATGATTTACTATTTAAATAAAAATCATAATGTGAAATTCAACAACCCTTCATGCTAAAAACTCTCAATAAATTAGGTATTGATGGGACATATCTCAAAATAATAAGAGCTATCCATGACAAACCCACAGCCAATATCATACTGAATGGGCAAAAACGGGAAGCACTCCCTTTGAAAACTGGCACAAGACAGGGATGCCCTCTCTCACCACTCCTATTCAACACAGTGTTGGAAGTTCTGGCCAGGGCAATTAGGCAAGAGAATGAAATCAAGGGTATTCAATTAGGAAAAGAGGAAGTCAAATTGTCCCTGTTTGCAGATGACATGATTGTATATCTGGAGAACCCCATTGTCTCAGCCCAAAATCTCCTTAAGCTGATAAGCAACTTCAGCAAAGTCTCAGGATACAAAATAAATGTACAAAAATCACAAGCATTCTTATACACCAATAACAGACAGAGAGCCAAATCATGAGTGAACTCCCATTCAAAATTGCTTCAAAGAGAATAAAATACCTAGGAATCCAACTTACAAGGGACGTGAAGGACCTCTTCAAGGAGAACTACAAACCACTGCTCAATGACATAAAAGAGGATACAAACAAATGGAAGAACATTCCAGGCTCATGGGTAGGAAGAATCAATATTGTGAAAATGGCCACACTGCCCAAGGTAATTTATAGATTCAATGCCATCCCCATCAAGCTACCAATGACTTTCTTCACAGAATTGGAAAAAACTACTTTAAAGTTCATATGGAACCAGAAAAGCCCGCATCACCAAGTCAATCCTAAGCCAAAAGAACAAAGCTGGAGGCATCATGCTACCTGACTTCAAACTATACTACAGGGCTACAGTAACCAAAACAGCATGGTACTGGTACCAAAACAGAGCTATAGATCAATGGAACAGAACAGAGCCCTCAGAAATAACGCTGCATATCTACAACTATCTGATCTTTGACAAACCTGAGAAAAACAAGCAATGGGGAAAGGATTCCCTATTTAATAAATGGTGCTGGGAAAACTGGCTAGCCATATGTAGAAAGCTGAAACTGGATCCCTTCCTTACACCTTATACAAAAATTAATTCAAGATGGATTAAAGACTTAAACGTTAGACCTAAAACCATAAAAACCCTAGAAGAAAACCTAGGCATTACCATTCAGGACATAGGCATGGGCAAGGACTTCATGTCTAAAACACCAAAAGCAATGGCAACAAAAGCCAGAATTGACAAATGAGATCTAATTAAACTAAAGAGCTTCTGCAAAGCAAAAGAAACTACCATCAGAGTGAACAGGCAACCTACAAAATGGGAGAAAATTTTCACAACCTACTCATCTGACAAAGGGCTAATATCCAGAATCTACAATGAACTAAGACAAATTTACAAGAATCTACAATGAACTAAAACAAATTTACAAGAAAAAAACAAACAACCCCATCAAAAAGTGGGCGAAGGACATGAACAGACACTTCTCAAAAGAAGACATTTATGCAGCCAAAAGACACATGAAAAAATGCTCACCATCACCGGCCATCAGAGAAATGCAAATCAAAACAACAATGAGATACCATCTCACACCAGTCAGAATGGCAATCATTAAAAAGTCAGGAAACAGGTGCTGGAGAGGATGTGGAGAAATAGGAACACTTTTACACTGTTGGTGGGACTGTAAACTAGTTCAACCATTGTGGAAGTCAGTGTGGCAATTCCTCAGGGATCTAGAACTAGAAATACCATTTGACCCAGACATCCCATTACTGGGTATATACCCAAAGGACTATAAATCATGCTGCTATAAAGACACACGCACACGTATGTTTATTGCAGCACTATTCACAATAGCAAAGACTTGGAACCAACCCAGATGTCCAACAATGATAGACTGGATTAAGAAAATGTGGCACATATACACCATGGAATACTATGCAGCCATAAAAAATGATGAGTTCATGTCTTTTGTAGGCACATGGATGAAACTGGAAATCATCATTCTCAGTAAACTATCGCAAAGACAAAAAACCAAACACCGCATGTTCTCACTCATAGGTGGGAATTGAACAATGAGAACACATGGACACAGGAAGGGGAACATCACACTCTGGGGACCGTTGTGGGGTGGGGGGAGGGGGGAGGGATAGCATTAGGAGATATACCTAATGCTAAATGACGAGTTAATGGGTGCAGCACGCCAGCATGGCACATGTATACATATGTAACTAACCTGCACATTGTGCACATGTACCCTAAAACTTAAAGTATAATAATAATAAAATAAATAAATAAATAAATAAAAAACATAATGTGTTAAAGTTCATATATGTGTAAGCAAAATGTATGTGAGTAATAACATATAAAGCAGGAGTGGAGAGAAATGAAAGAACACTTTTGGAATAAATATTTTTGTATTTTTTTTCTATTATTAGCTTGTTAGCCATCGCTCTTTACACTGTTGTTTCATTTTGCCTTGTAGTTTATTGTATAGTTGTTTCATACATGATACAACATTTTGAAATATCATTGGCTTATGCGATATCACATGTTAAAGAAGTATACAATAAACTATAAGGCTAAATAAAATAACAGTATAAACTGCTATTACTAATAAGCTAATAATAGAAACAATTAAAAAAATTAATTTCAAAAGACATAAAAGGAAACAAATGATATGAAATAAATAAGAGAAACATAGCAAAGCAATAGACTTAACCACATCAAATAATAATATTAAATATAATTGATCCAAACCCCCAACAAAAGGGAAAGAATCAGACTAAATGGAAAAGCAAGGGCAAACTTGATGTTGCCTTCAACAAACACAGTTAAGGTATAAAAGAAATACATTGAAAATAACATGAAAAAATTATACCAGTTATAACTAATCAAGAAAAACCAAAGGAGATATATTAATATTAGAAAAAAATATATTTTAGAGCAGATAATATTACCAGGATAAAGAAAATACTTTCACAATGGAAAAGTACATACAAGTACATAAAAAGGATAAATGTCTATGAACCTAAATATAGACCCTCAAAATATATAAAGCAAAAACTAATAGAAAAAGAAGATAAAGACAATTCCATATTTATAGCCAGAGACTACCACACTATGCATCCAATATTGGTAGAACAAGGAGAAAGAAAATCAGAAAAGATGCAGATTACCTGAATAACACTGTCAAGCAAAAATATCTCACTTCCTTTTATTCGAGACTCCACACAATCACAGCAGAATATCACCTTTTCTTACAAATGTACATAAAACACTCATCAATATAACAAGTATATTCTTAAACACAAAGTGACTTTCAATGATTTCTACTTATACAAAGAATATTCTTTGTCCACGTGGAATTAAATTTAAAACAACAGAAACAACTCTCTCACACCACTCACTAAATATTTGAAAAATAATAGTAATTCATATCTAAAGGAAGCCTGGTTTAATTTAGAAAATACTTTGAACTAAAGAAAAATTATAACATATTATATCAAAAATTTGTTGGTTGTTGTTAAGGCATGTTTCAGGAGACATTTAAAACACAAAATGCAAAAAGTAAAAATGTACATAAAGAAACAAGGTCTTATGTCAGTGACCTCAGATATACATTAGAAAACTAGAAAATAAAGAGCAAAGAAAACCCAAAGCAAACAGAAGCAGTAAAATTCAGAGGAGAAATCAATGAAATGGAATGTGAAAAGAGAAACACAAGCCAAAAAGCTTTGCTTTGGGAAGATCAACAGCACTAATAAAGTTATATCTATTGTGACCAGGAAAGTGGCAAGAAGGGAAAATTACCAATATCAGAAAAGAAAGAGGCGGCTTTCCTAAATATTCCACAGAGATAGAAGAAAACAGGTAATTATTATAAATATGCCATTCAATTCAATTATTTATATGAAATGGACAATTTTTTTGAAATAATTTATCCATCTTAAACTAACGGCATTCCAAGAAGTAATGAATAAGCTGAGTTTCCATATATCTACTGAAGATATTGGATTTCTAATTAGAAAACTTTCCACAAAGAAATTTGTAGTACCAAAACAAGACAATGGCAGTAGTGTGTCCTTACCTATCAATAATTATCTTGAATATAAATGGATTAAGTTATCAAATCAAAATATATACAGTAATTGAATAAATTTTTAAAAATTGAGACCCCAGTGTATGCTGCCCACAAAAGACTCATTTACCTGTGAGAAAACATATAGTCTAAAAGTAAAGGTGTAGAAAAAGATACACCACGCTAAGGAAAACAAAAGAGAACACAGGTAGCTATATTAATAATAGACAAAATAACCTGTAAGTCAAAAACAATAAAAAGAGATGAAGGTCATTACATAATGATAAAGAGGTACACACAGCAAGAGGATATAACAACTATAGATATATAAGCACCCAACATCAGGGCACATAAATATTTAAAGAAAATATTAATAAATCTGAACAGAGAGATATACTGTAAAACAATATTAATAAGGGACTTCAACAGCTCACTTCCAGCAATTGGAAGATTATCCAGCAGAAAATCAATATGGAAATATTGGACTTAAACTACACTATAGACTAAATGGACTATAGACACTATAGACTAATTAAGCTAAACTATAGATAAAAGGTGGTATTCTGCTGGTGTATACACATATATAAAATATTCCATTCAATAAACCACAGTATATTCATTATTCTCAACTGCATATAAAATATTCTTGGAATATATCATATAAAAAGTAACAAAGCAAGTCCTAATAAATTGAAGAAGACTGAAATCATACCAAGTATCTTTTCTGACCAAATTAGTATAAAGCTGGAAATGAATCACAAGAGGAAGTTTGGAAAATTCACAAATGCACAAAAATTAATCACATTCTCTCCTGGACAATCAATAGATCAATGAATAAGCTTTTCAAAAAATTTAAAATATTTCTTGAGGGAGAAGGAAATAGATGGCCAAATACATGTAGTCAAGGAGCACTGCTGCCACCAAGAGAGCCCAAAGTATCAAGTAAATCACCTTAATTTGGGCAGCTCTTTGAAGAGAAAATGCTCAGAGTGGATGGAGAAACAGTGCTGATGATGACATTGAGGAGGGAGAAAGCTGGATACCCTGCACTGAGGAGGGAGGAAGCTGGGTACCCTGCACAGGGTGCCCAAATGCCAGGGCTAGTTCACAGCCCTGAGTGGCTCCAACACTCTTTCATGATAAAAATAAATAAATAAACAAATAAATAAATAAATGAATAAATAATAAGTTTTAGAAAGAATGGACCTCAACACACTAAAGGCCATATATAACAAATTCACGTCTAACATCACACTCAACTGTGAAAATTTGAAATCTATTTATCTAAAATCTAGAATAAGAAAGCAACGTTTACTTGCACAACTTCTCAGCACAGTACGGGAAGTCATAGCCAGACCAATTAGGCAAGGGAAATAAATATTATCCAGATGAAAAAAAAATAAGTTTTTTTGGTCTGTTGCAGATGACATGATCTTATATATATAAATACTAAAGACTTCACCAAAAGGCTGTTAGAACTAATAATTTCAATGAAGTTAAAGAATACAAAACAACTTAGAAAAATCAGACATGTTTTTATACTTTAACAATAAATGATGTAAAAATAAATAAATAAAACAATCTCCTTTACTATCACATCAAACAAAATAAAATAATTAGGAGTAAATTTAACCAAGGAAGTGAAAGATCTGCGTGCTGAAAACTATAAAACTTTCATGAAAAAATTGAAGATTACATGAATAAATGGAAAGATATCTCATGTCCATAAACTGGAAGAATTAATATTGTTAAAATGTCAAATACTGCCCAAAGCAATAGCCAGAGTCATCACAATCCTTATCAAAATAGCAATAACATTATTCAGAAAAATTAAAAATAAATTCTAAAATTTGTGTATAATCTGAAAAGACCCCAAATAATCAAAACAATCCTGAACAAAAAGGAACAAAGCTGGAGGAATTATACTAAGTGACTTCAAAATGTACTAATAATCTGTAGTAATTAAAACATTAGGGCACTGACATAAAAACAGATATACAGATAAAAGGGATAGCATTGAGGGCTCAGACATAAATTTACACATTTAGAGCCAATCGATTTTTGACAATGGTGTCAAGAACACACAATGAGGAAAGGATAGTTTCTTCAATAGATGATGCTGAAAAAATTGGATATTCTGATGTAGAAAAATTAAACCATGCCCTTACCTCACACTGTATAGAAAAATCAAAATGAATTAAAGAATTAAATGTAAGAAATGAAACTAGGAAATGACCAGAAGAAAACATAGAGAAATGTTCTAAGACATTTATCTTGTCAACAAAATTTTAGATACCCCCAAATCACAGGCAACAAAAGCAAAAATAGACAAATGGGATTACATGAAATGCAAAAGCTTCTCCATAACAAAGAAAATAATCAACAGAGTGAAGAGACAATCCACAGAATAAGAAAAAATATTTACTATATATTTGTTGAGTTTAATATCCAAAATATATAAATATAAATAATATATCTGACACAGTATATAAACTGTATATCTAAGTATATAAATATAGGTATATAAATATAAACTGTATATCTACTAAGGGTTTAACATCTAAAATATATAAAGAATTCAGATTACTCAGTAGCAAAAAAATACATTTAATCCAACTAAAAATTGCCTTTTTCCAAAAATAATTGGAAAAAATGTCTTCAAAAGAAGACACAAATGGCTAACCGGTATATGACAAAATGCTCAGCATAACTTATCATAGGGAAATGCAAATTAAAATCACAACGAGATAACATTTCACGCCTGTTATAATGGCTATTATCAAAAAAATGAATAATAAGTGTTGTAAAGGATGTGGATAAAAGGCAAACTTTGCACATTTTTGGTGGCAAGGTAAATTAGGCAACAACAGATCACATATATGAGGGTGGTCTGACAAGATAATAATGCTGTTGAAAAATTCCTATCACCTAGTAATATTGTAGCTGTCATAACGTGCTATAGCACAATGCATTAGTCATTGTCACTGGTGTGAATGAACTTACTAAGCTGCCAGTCTTAAAAAATTCTGTACAGTACATAATGCTTGATAATGCTAATGAACAATTACGTTACTGGTTCATGTGTTTACCATATTATACTTTTTATCATAATTTTAGAATGTACTCCTTCTACTTATAAAATATAGTTAACTGTAAAACAGCCTTAGGCATGTCCTTCAGTAGGTATTCCAGAAGGCGTTTGTTATCATAGGAGATGACAGCTTCATGTGAGTTATTGCCCCTGGAGACCTTTCAATGAGACAAGATGTGGAGATGTAGAGAGTGATATTGGTGATCTTGACTCCACGGAGGCTTAGATTTATTTTTGTGTTTGTGTCTTAGTTTTTAACAAAAAAGTTTAAATAGTAAAAAATAAAATAAAATGAATGCCAAATAGCTTATACAAGAAGGATATAAAGGAAGGAAATATTTTAGTACAGCTGTGAAATGTGTTTGTGTTTTAAGATAAGTATTATTACAAATGAGTCAAAATATTTAAAAGTACATAAAGTAAAAAAGTTACAGTAAGCTAAGGTGACTTTATTACCGAACAAAAAAAAATTTGTATAAATGTCATGTAGCCCAAGTGTACAGTGTTCTGAAAATCTACAGTAATACACAGTAATATCCTAGGGTTTCATATTCACTCACTACTTACTGACTGACTTACCTAGAGCAACTTCCAGTCCTGCAAGCTCGATTCAAGATAAGTGCCCTATATAGTGTATCATTTTTAATCCTTTATATGTATTTTTACTCAACTGTTTCTATGTTTAGGTACACAAATAGGTACCATTTTACTACAATTACCTAGAGTACTTAATGAAATAATATGCTATACAAGTTTGTATCCTATGAGCAATAAGCTACATCACAGCTGAGGTGTCTAGTAGGCTATACCACTTATGTTTGTGTAAATACACTCTGCAATATTCACACGAAGACAAAATTGCTTAATGTTGCATTTCTCAGAACATATCTTCTTTGTTAAACCACATATGACTGTACTTCAAACTGTCATGTTGTACATAATAAATGTATGTAATTTTATCTATAAATTTGAAAATTAAAAAGAAAAAAGAAAACTCCAGGCCTAGATTGTTTCACTGGTGAATTCTGTAAAACCTTAAGAAAAAAATAATAATGTCAATTTTATACAAAACCTTCTAGTAATTTACATTAAAATATTTATTTCTCAGTTCATTTTATAAGGGCATTATTATGCTGATATCAAAGCCATGAAAATAAATTAGATAAAATAATAAAAATGACAGATATCCCTCATAAATATGGTGGACACATTACAAACAAATTTTGTCAAATTGAATTCAACAAAATAAAAGAAAAGCTAATAACATATCATGATCAAGTGGGATTTATTCCATGAATGTTAGTTTGTTTCAATAATGAAGATCAATCAATGTAACTTACCATATTAACAAATTAAACATAAAAACGACCTGATCCTCACAAAAAACACAGAAAAACGCATTCATAACCATTCAACATCCATCCTTGCCAAAAATTAACTTAGGAATTAAAAAAAATGAATACTGACAAATTGTTTCTAAGAAAACTCACAGCTTACGACAACTTATTTGTAAAAATGTTACTGATTTTCCTCTAAGATCAAAAGGAAAATGGGAATTTCTCTCTCCCAACTTTTTGTCAATATTGTACTTGAAAGTTTTACCAACCACAAAAAAAGAAAGGAAGGGAGGGTAGGAGAGAGAGACGGATTAGAAATGAAGAAATAAGCTGTCATTATTCAGTTTTAGAAAAATCCAAAATTGAAATTAAAAACAATAACATTTACAACAATAATAAATATATGAATACTTAAGGATAAAACTGACTAGAGATTGTTAAGCCTATGTATTCAAAAGTACAATACTTTGCTGAAGAGAAATTAGATAGTCTAAATGAATATGACACTGTATATGATGCTGAAGACCCTGTATTGTCAAGATATCAATTCTACCCAGTATGATCAATAGCTATAAAAAAATCAGTCAAAGTCCTAAAAGTCT
This sequence comes from Pongo abelii, assembly GCF_028885655.2. Classification (NCBI taxonomy): domain Eukaryota; kingdom Metazoa; phylum Chordata; class Mammalia; order Primates; family Hominidae; genus Pongo; species Pongo abelii. The sequence continues at coordinate 90,119,014 of NC_071999.2, read as the reverse complement.
GGCCAACAGCATATAAAAAGTGCTCAAAGTCACTAATCATAAAGGAAATGAAAATTCATACCAAAATGAGATATCGCCTCACATCCATTGTAATGGCCATTATCCCAAGGACAGAAAATAACTAGTGGTTTTGAGCGTATGAAGTTAGAATCGCTGTGCATTGTGGTTCAAATGTAAAATGCTGTAGCCATTATGAGAAATGTATGGATGTTCCTTAAAAAAATTAAAAATAGCATTCCAATATGATTCAGCAATCCCACTACTAGGGAAGCAGCCAAATTAATTCAATGCAGAATCACAGAGATATTTGCACACTCATATTCATTGCAGTATTTACAACAGACAAGACACGGAAACACCCCAAATGTCTATCCATAAATAAATGAATATAAAAATGTGGTATATTCATACAATGAAATATGCAGGACTAAAAATAAGGAATCCTGTCACATAAAACATGGACAATCCTCCAAGATATTATACCAAGTGAAATAAATCAGTCATACGTCACAAATAGACAAATACTGTAGGATTCTACTCATGTGAAATATCTAAAGCAGGCAAAATCATAGAAGTAGAAAATTAAAAGTTTGTTGCCAAAGGCTGGGGAGAGAGAGAATAAGGGAAGCTAGCACTTAATTGCAAACTAGAGTCGTAGTTTTGCAATATAAGAAAGTTCTAGATATCTGTTGCACAGTGATAATGACCATAATAAACATTACTGAACTGTACACTTAAAATGGTTAAGAAAATAAATGTATTATGTGTTTTTTACCACAATTAAAAATAGCTGTTTTTTTTTCACAGAAACTGAGAAGCTTATTTTAAAAACTAAATAAAATTGATAAGGAAACATAATGATGTAAACATAATGATGCAGAGTAGCAAAATCAACTTTAAGAAACAACAAAATTGTATAACTAAAGCTACCTGATATGAGACTTACTATTAAGGTACTATAATCAAGGCAAAGTGGTTTTGTGTAAAGACAGATGAATAGATCTACGTAACAGATACACAGTCAGGAAAAAAGATAAACATTTATATGAAAAACTGATTTTGGCAAATGTATATTTCAGGGAGAAAAGATACGCAACAAATAAACTTTGACATACAACTCACATCTTATATAAAATTTAATTAAAAATGAAAAATTGACCTAATTTGGAAAACCAGAAACTGCAATTATTTTAGAAGAAAACAATAGAGATAATATAATCTTTTTGGCCTCAGACTGGACAAACAAAAATCCATAAAGCGATAAATTGATACAATGGACTATATCAAGAGAAACCAAACATTCTACTCCTAAATATTTATCTAAGAAAATTATAGTATATAACCGTACAAAGACTTGCACACAGGTCAAAATAATTATGCTGACTGAAAGAAGTCAGACAAGCAATAAGTGCATACCCTGATTCCAGTTATATAAAATTCTATAAAATGCAAATCAACCTCTGATGACAGAGGAGATCTGTTGTTGCCTAGACATAAGCGTATGTGTTGGAGGGACACGAAGGAGGAATTATCTAGTAGCATGAGGAAAAATTTGGGGGTGATAAATATTCATTATATTGATTATGACGATTTTTCACCGGAGTATACATATGCCGAAAAGGGTCAATCTGTATGTGTTAAGTATATGCATTTATTTTGTGTCAATTATACCTTAAGTAAATAAATAGATAAATAAATAAATAAAATAATGCAGTTTCCTCCTTCTAAAACTAGAGTTAGTCACTCAGGAGAATCAAATTTCACTTGAGTTGAAAATTTAAATATGTGCTAAATCTGGTAACACTTTAGATTACCTTTATTGTTGTTTAATTGTTTTGAGTGTTTTTTCTTTTTATTTCTCAACAACAACACACCGAGTAAACTGAAACATTCATGAATTTCATCTTTGTTTGCTTGCTGTTACCCAATTTAAATACCATTATTGCTTGGTAAAGGCAATTCGCTTATAATGAAGTTTTGTAGTATATATGCACTATACATGTTTATTAGCTTTACAAAAGATTTAACAAATTGTGTGTGTGTGAATGTGTGTCATTGTGTACATGCAATACCATTTAAGGAAGCCAAAATAAAAGGTAGGAGTAGACGAAGAAAGGAAAGAGAAAAGGAAAGAAGGTAGTATTTGTTAAATATCTATATTGAGCAAATCTGCATAATTGAAGATTCTCTTAATTAACTATTCCTTATTGAAGCCTATAGTTTATTTAGGAAGGAGCTGGTTTGCTTTTCTAAAATTGTGATAAGTATACATACTATAAAATTTATCATTAACTATTTTTAAGTGTAAATTTCAGTAGCATTAAGGACATTCATTGTTGTGCAACAATCACCACTATTCATCTCCAGAACTTTGTATCATCCGTACTAAAACTTTGTACCTACTAAACACTAAAACCTCATAATGCCACCCCACTAAGAGCTGTTCCACTTTCTGTCACTATGAATTTTACTTTTCTGACTAAAGCACGTAAGTGTAATCATATAGTATTTTTCCCTTTGTATGGCTTGCCATAATGTCCTCAAAGTTCATCCACATTGAAGCATCTATCAAAATTCTATTCCTTTTTAAGGCCGACAAGTATTTGACTGTATTTATATATCACATTTCCTTTATCCACTCACCTATTAATCGATATCTGTGTTGCTTCCACTTCCTAGCATTTGTCAATAATACTGCCATGAATATTAGTGCACAAATATCTGTTTTGAGTCCAAGCTTCCATTCTTTTGGATACACACCCCAGAAAGAAATTGCTGAAAATTATAGTAATTCCATTTTAATTTTTAGGAACTATCATATATTTTTCCGCAGAGGCTGCACCATTTTATATTCCTACCAGCAATGCACAGGATTCCAATTTCTTCACATCCTTGAAAAAAACTGTTTAAATGATATTATAGTCATCATAATGGCATTGAAGTGCTATCTCATTGTAGTTTTGATTTTCATTTCTCTAGTGATTAGTGATGTTCAAAATTTTTTCATGTGATTCTTTTTGGCAATTTGTATGTCTTCCCTGAAGAAATGGTTATTCAAGTCCTTTGCCCATTTTTAAATTTTTGGGGGTTTTTTTGTTTGTTTGCTTGCTTTAGGAATTTGTTATATATTCTGGATATTAAACTCTTATCAAATATGCAATTTGCAAATATTTTCTCTCATTCTGTGCTAATTGGCTTTCTAATGACTGAATCACTCCCTGGGTTAGTGCTGGCCTGCAAAACTGCCTGTTATTCTTTGCTCCAAAATGTTTCCCTTCTTCTGCAATCTTTCTGGGTTTTACACTTTTCTTCTTTATAATTAACATTGTTACAAGCATGCATTGCATCAATTTTTTGTGACTTTTGCCATTCTATGACAGTTTGGTTAATTTAGAAAAGAGAAAACATAACTAAGCCAAATTTTCTATAAATTTAATAGGAGTTTGTAGTTGCCTATCAGAAAAATTCCATTCATTTTCTTCAAAACCTTTTTTATTGTAGCATTATTTCCAAATGGGTAAAATTCACAAGGACATTTACGTGCATGTTCTTTTTTCATTGAAACTGCTTTATTATGTTTTAGTATAATATTTTCTATTGCTTTTGATAATTTCCTTAGCTACATTAAACCTCCTCTGAAACTTATCTTAGAATATATAGCCATTTCTATGGGCCCAGAACCATGTTAAGTATAAGCAATAAAATAAAGCAGAAAATATTGTCTGTATTCTCAAGAAGCTTTTGGTGTTAAAACAATTAGAGCACAATTAAAAAAATACATAGAATAAAAAATAATAGTTTTAAATGTTCACTTTGAACACAGTGTGAAGTTCTAGAAGGAGGGTCAATTTGATCGAAAATAAATCTATGGTTACAACCTTTACATTATCACTTTCAACATACATGTCCTTGGATATGGAACCCAATTATAACTTTCTTGTGTTCGTCTATAAAACAGTGTTAGCATTTCTGAATGAGTTTAATGTATTATTACAAAGAAAAATTGCAATGCAGTTTATCATGCACAGTTAAATAATTAATATTACTAGGTTTTATTCCTTTCTCATTGTTTTGAGTGATTTTATATAATACCTTAAATCTGGATTTAAATATATTTTATTAGATGCATCCCCACCTAAGCCAGAATCGTCTACCACAATGATGAAGCCAAGTTAATTTTGTTCTGTTTCACCAGATTATTTTGAAATTTTTACTAAACTCAAAAAACTCTAGTGCTTGAAAAATTTATCTTTTGTTCTAATACATTAACTTTAGGATGTTATATAGAAATGTGTGTATTATGGTAATTGTTTTGCCATTTTTAACAAGACAGATGAACAGAATAAAATGTTGCTTGTTTTATTTCATGGTCATGAGACTTAAAAATAACATACAAAAATATAATTTGTATTTGCTTTAAAAAATGAATTACAATTATTAAAGTACTTAATAAATAATGAAATGTTAAAAATGTTCCCAGTTTTACATTAACATGTTTCTTTTTCTTTCATCAAATTGCTTTAAAAAGTTTCAGTAATGTAGCCTTCTCATTAAATACTGTTTTATTATTAAAAAAAATCAGGAGTATTATCGTTTTATGAAATGCAAATAAATACAAGAAGTTTCTTCTATCTGTAATTCAGATCTTAAATGAATTTATCATAACTTACGGTGTTAATTTAATTAAATTCTCATGGATCATATAACCTCAATACAAAATCTTATTAGTTGGAAATATTACAATGGTATTGATCCACATTTAGATGTCAGGTTTCGAATTTCTATTACAGTTATGTCTAAATCAGTGTATTATGGAGATATACCTAACTTTACTAAAGCTGTTTTTTCTGTTTAGATTACATTAGCAATTGTTCTTCTAGATATGACCTTAAAGGAAAGGCACAAAATCAGTCTAGTAAATTTGAAAAATTTTGTTTATTCTCACAAGAAAGAAATAAATTAATGTCAGAACTAGTATTAGAATACAATACTTTCTCAAAATGTTCTAATGGTTTAGCAAGTAATTTTTCAAATGCTTTTTGGAAGAGCATATACTTTGTAGCTGCCTGTTTTTGTTTTCGATTTGATTTTTTCTGGATCAGTTCAAAATTGAATAAACGTTTCTTTGAAAAATTTAATGCTGTTCCCAAAAGTTCTTCACATAGTATTGCCCTTTGCTTGAATAATTCAGTATTTCTGATGGCAAATTTTCAGTCTATTTACTCTGTCCTTACACATTATTTATTCTGTATATTTATAGAATTACACTATCATTGTATTTATACTAATACAGTAGTGTCAGCCAATCTTTCCTGACTGACCAGTTATTACAGTTCAAAATAAGCTTTTGAAGTCTGTGAGTTTCTTGTTACTTCAAAGTTACCTTTTATTATTATTATTATTATACTTTAAGTTTTAGGGTACATGTGCACAATGTGCAGGTAAGTTACATATGTATACATGTGCCATGCTGGTGTGCTGCACCCATTAACTCGTCATTTAGCATTAGGTATATCTCCTAATGCTATCCCTCCCCGCTCCCCTCACCCCACAACAGTCCCCAGAGTGTGATGTTCCCCTTCCTGTGTCCATGTGTTCTCATTGTTCAATTCCTATCTATGAGTGAGAACATGCGGTGTTTGGTTTTTTGTTCTTGCGATAGTTTACTGAGAATGATGATTTCCAATTTCATCCATGTCCCTACAAAGGACATGAACTCATCATTTTTTATGGCTGCATAGTATTCCATGGTGTATATGTGCCACATTTTCTTAATCCAGTCTATCATTGTTGGACATCTGGGTTGGTTCCAAGTCTTTGCTATTGTGAATAGTGCTGCAATAAACATACGTGTGCATGTGTCTTTATAGCAGCATGATTTACAGTCCTTTGGGTATATACCCAGTAATGGGATGGCTGGGTCAAATGGTATTTCTAGTTCTAGATCCCTGAGGAATCACCACACTGACTTCCACAATGGTTGAACTAGTTTACAGTCCCACCAACAGTGTAAAAGTGTTCCTGTTTCTCCACATCCTCTCCAGCACCTGTTGTTTCCTGACTTTTTAATGATTGCCATTCTAACTGGTGTGAGATGGTATCTCATTGTGGTTTTGATTTGCATTTCTCTGATGGCCAGTGATGATGAGCATTTTTGCATGTGTCTTTTGGCTGCATAAATGTCTTCTTTTGAGAAGTGTCTGTTCATATCCTTTGACCACTTTTTGATGGGGTTGTTTGTTTTTTTCTTGTAAATTTGTTTGAATTCATTGTAGATTCTGGATATTAGCCCTTTGTCAGATGAGTAGGTTGCGAAAATTTTCTCCCATTTTGTAGCATTACCATTCAGGACATCGGCATGGGCAAGGACTTCATGTCTAAAACACCAAAAGCAATGGCAACAAAAGCCAAAATTGACAAACGGGATTGAATTAAACTAAAGAGCTTCTGCACAGCAAAGTTTCCTTTTTTAAAATAATTTCTCTTGAGTAAGAAAATGCTATCTGCAGGAAACACAAACAAACAAACACTATCAGAATTATATTTATGTGCCAATACTATAAGATCATGGAAAGACAGACTGCAAAGTTTGGGCTTGTGGACTGAATAAGAGAGCAATGCCAAGGACAGGATCATTCTCCTTCTTCGTGGGTAGGATGCCTGAGGATACCTGTTAGATCTGAAATAATACAATCACTGCCTGCCATTCCAGGAATTTCAGCCTTCTTTAGCTTTCAGATATCATTCTTCTTATCTCATTTCATTTGTCAGCAGAAAATCTAGTCCTTTTCCAGTTTAATCACGTGTGTTAGGAAATTAATGACAAATGACTGCATATGACATGAAGCGACCTGAGCTCTTGCTGCCAGCTCAGCTGAATATTTTACATCAGCCAGCTGCCGAACCTCTTCCCAGGATGCTTCTTGCCTCACCACCCCTGACTTCTCCAGGCTGCTGATTTCTTCTCAATAATCTTAGAAATGGACACATCATTTAGAACTCTATAACATGTAAAATCAGTCACATTAATAAGATGTTACTAAAGACTTGCATATAAAATAACTGAATTATAATACAACTCACACCTACAGCCACACACACACACACACCCCACCACATACCACACATGCCGATGTATTTTGAGTCATTTGATGAAGTTTCTCTCCCTAATAGTCCTGAGTTCCTCTGGTATCTTGTCCCTACAGGGGTTTTCTTTTAGCTGGCTTGATGTATTATAACAAAATACATAAACTGGGCAGCTTAAACAACAGAAATGTATTTTCTCATAGTTTAATAGGCCAGAACGCCAAGATCTAGGTGCTAGCATGGTTGGTTTCTGGTGGGGGCTCTCCTCCTGGCTTGTACATGGCTGCCTTTTGGTTGTGGCCTCACCTGGCAGGAAGAAAGAGAGAGAACAAGTTCTCAGATGCCTCTTCCTATAAAGGCACTAGTTCCATTATGAGGGACCACACCAATGATGTAATCTGAGCCTAATTATCTCCCAAAGGCTCCTTGTTACCACACTCAAGGTTGAGACTTCAACCTATGAATTTGGAGGGGACCTAATTTAGCCCACAGCATTATTTATCAGTCTGTTTCTTTCAGAATTGAAGTTGGAATGTCTGTTCTACTCAGGAAAAAACCGTTATCTCTTAGCCATTATTTTAATTTAACCATTGTTTCTTCCCAAACCGTCATTCACTACAACCAGGATAATCGTTCGTCAATGAAAATACCAATGAGATGTGTAGAGGCAACAGGAGAACTTCTTTTTTTTCTCTCTCTCTCTTTTTAAATGGAATCTTGCTCTGTCCCCCAGGCTGGAGTGCAGTGGCACCATCCCAGCTCACTGCAACCTCTGCCTCCCAGGTTCAAGTGATTCTCATGCCTCAGCCTCCTGAGTAGTTGAGATTACAGACATGAGCCACCAAGCCTACCTAATTTTTGCTTTTTTTTTTTTTTTTTTTTTTGAGACGGAGTCTCTGTCTGTGGCTTAGGCTGGAGTGCAGTGGCACGATCTCGGCTCACTGCAACCTCTGCCTCCCGGGTTCAAGCGATTCTCTTGCCTCAGCCTCGCGAGTAGCTGGGACTACAGGCGCGTGCCATCCTACCTGGCTAATGTGCGTGCGTGTGTGTGTGTGTGTATGTGTGTGTTTAGTAAAGACAAGGTTTCACTATGTTGCCAGGCTGGTCTTGAACTCTTGACGTCAAGTAATCCACCCCTACTCGGCCTCCCAATGTGCCCTGGTTGCAGTTGTGAGCCACCATGCTGAGCCAGAGAACTTCATTTTCTAAAAGCAGTCCGCAGATTGGGGAGACGCAGCCTTCATTGCAAAGTGACATTATGGTCCAGGAAGAGGCCAGAGAGTAGGAAAGGTGGGGGAGTAGGAAATTAGAAATGCAAAAAACAGAGGGCAGAGGAGGTGAGTGAGGAAGTTTTGACTGGATAACCTTTAAGGCCCAAAGCACCAGTTTCCCTTACCTGGCTGGCTTCAGGTGGTCAGTTAGTTTATGGCAGGTGGTCTGTTGTTCAGCTGGGGAATTTCCAGCTGCAGTCTATCTCAGCAACCACAGGAACTGGTTTGGCTCAAGTGTAGAAAAGGCGGTCTTGTGTTGCTTTGACAACACCTTTCTGAGAGCACAAAAGCATTTTCGAAGCACGCAGGGTATGTGACCACTCTCCTATCTTGCTGTAGCTGCCTGATTCTGCTTTTAAGTTTAGGTGTCTCGGTAAATCACAAGAGCTCATTTTGTCTGCCAGCTGGGGCATACTTTAAAACTCTGAAAATATATGTATCGTCTTTCTTTTGGGTCTTATTTAGAGAGCCTGAAGCAGTCAGCATGAATAGCCCCACAGACTGAGTTTTTTGAGTTTTACAAATTTGAGTTTCCCTTTCGATTCTCATCTGGAATGAGCTAGCTAACTGCGATTGTCTGGTGGCTACTCCAGCCTTTTTCTGAATAACACTGGACAAATAATGTATACATTGCCAAAAGCATATTCCTTCTGCAATGAAGAAAACTTTTTACATTGTTCTGAAGACCAATTTAAGTCTTTATTTTCTTGAAACTCTGCTTTTCCTAACAGAATTTTTTATTTTTCTTTGCAGAAGAGTTCCATTAGAGTGATTTTTCTAAAAAATAAAGCAGTAGTTTGCTAAATGTAAATATAAGTCTATGTTAGAAAAACAAAAAGACTGCTCAAAGCACAGTTACCATCACCTTTTAGGCTTTATGTTTAGGAGTGCCTGTTAGAAAACTACTAAATCCAAAGAACAAATTTCTTTTTTTCTTTTTTTTTTTTTTTAGACGGAATCTCGCTCTGTCACCCAGGCTGGAGTGCAGCGGCGCGATCTCGGCTCACCGCAAGCTCTGCCGCCCGGGTTCACACCATTCTCCTGCCTCAGCCTCCCGAGTAGCTGGGACTACAGGCGCCCGCCACCAGGCCTAGCTAATTTTTTGTAGTTTTAGTAGAGACGGGGTTTCACCATGCTAGCCAGGATGGTCTGGATTTCCTGACCTCGTGATCTGCCCGCCTCGGCCTCCCAAAGTGCTGGGATTACAGGCGTGAGCCACCGCGCCCAGCCCAATTTATTTTTACTTTAAAGAAAAATTTTAAACTACCTATTAAATAATATTGAAAAGATAAAAGAAATTAAAGGCCTAATTGGCTTTTCTTTGCAGTTGTAGAATTGGGCAATACCTCACTCTGTAAAATAGAAAGATTATTCCACTGGGCATGACAGAACAGTTGGGTTTTTGTAAGGTGGGAAGAAGAAAACAAAATTTTTAAAAAGCAGGTTGGTTAACATCGGGTTACTACAGGTCACTCTTCTTGTAAGAGTTAAAGCAGAGACGTCACTCTTATTAAGCTAACTCAGCTGGAGTGGCTCTTTCTAATTGGTTGCTGTGAATCTCCTGCTTTTTAGGAAAAACTGGTTTGTTGGGGGATTTATCTGCTTCACTTCGCATAAGTGATTTCATTTGGGTTTGATCTGGTCTACAGAGGCCTGGTGCAGGTGGCTAATTCAAACCAATGGCCTCTGAGTATGAAGGGTAATAAACAAATACAAAAATGGCCTCCTATGATCTTTGTTTAACATTTTAAAATTATTGCATGTGGGTTTTTTTTTCTAGAACTAAAATGATTTAACACCATATGTTGTCTAGCATTTAGTATAAGTAGGTAGCTGGATGAAATTTTTTCTTTCATTATTATTTCTTTTGCACTACATACAACCTGCCCACCACTCCCCTGCCTTTTAATCATGTGGTCTTTTCCCTTTCTTGGTTTCATTTCACCAGAGAAGGTATTGATAAGGAATATAAAGCAGCTTTCTAGTCTTCACCATAGATATTATGCTAGGAGTCTTTGAAGACAAAACAATATTATAGAAACAGTTATGGTCTTCCCGCAGTATCTGTGGGAGATGGTTCCAGGACACTCCCACTCTATCATACCAAAATCTGCCGATGTTCATGGCCTTTAGTGGGCCCTCCATATCTGCATGAACCCTCAGAAATGGAGAGCTGACTGTACTCTCAATTAAATTCATTTGTCTAGAGAAAGACAGCCAAGATCATCCCCTTAGAAACTAGTAAATGATTACCCTGACAGGACATAAAATTGAGATGATGGTTCTTGAAAAACAAGGGCCAACGGTCCATTTTCCAGGGAAGCCCTGGGGATTTGAGAAAATCCTAGGAATCAGATAGTTGCATAATGATATTTAGCAGAAAGTACAACTGTCAGTCGTATTTGTGCTGCAACAGAGCCCAAAATTAGCAGCAATGTCCTCATGTCTTTAAGTGATAGACCTGCTATCGCTGAAGAAACCTTATGGTGAGAGCTGACTCAGTAAATGCCAGTTTGATTAGTTCAGTAACAAACAGACAGAAGGAATAGGAGCTTTTCAGCTTAAGTGGAGAGCAAAGAGAGCCAGAGGTGACACCTCCTGCCAATGTCTTAATATAATGTAAAACTTCCCATAAGAGAGATGCAATATAGGAAAGAAAGAGATTAAAAAAAAAAAAAACCCAAACTGACCAAGATTAAGTGTTAGGCTCCTTAGTTTGAATTTTTTTAAGTAGAAATTGATAGGTATGAATTTATTCAATAAGTATTTAAGCACCTACTGTGGGAAATAATGCCTACTAAAATAGACACAATTCCTTTTCTCCTGGTGTTTATAGTCTAATGGAAGAGATGGATATTAATTAATTACCAAAAAATTACCATTGCGATGTGGGATAGTTGGTAGACAGTACTATGAAAGATAGTGACTATAAAAAGAAATAGTTAATGAGTCTAACCTAGTAGAGGACAGGGATGATGTTCTGGGGAAGTTATATTTGAGCATAGAAAACAAAGATAATTAGAAATTAGCCAGTTAAGAGGCCACTAGGAGAAGGATGTATAAGTGTTTGGAGGCAGGGATAGAGATAGTGCTCCAGTAAATTCAAGGGCCTGGATATGAGCTGGAACAAGAAGACAAAGAACAGCCTGTAGAAAGAAGGTTGGATAATAACAGGTCACATCGTACATGGGGACATTAGAAGTCACATTCTAGAATTTAAAAATTATTTAAAAATCAATGGAAAACTACAAAAGAAGTTTACACATAGATTTGGTATGATCGGATTTCTATTTGCAAAGTTTTAGTCCCATTACTCTCACACCTTGTTAACCTTGAAGAGTTCAGAGCAGAAAAGTAGCTAGTATTCAAAGAGCAGTAGAAAGCTAATGCAGTAGTTGAGGCAGGAGACAATGTAGCTTAGGGTAACAGTGAGTGGAAAGAAACAAGGACAGCTTTGAGTGGGATCAGGAGGTAAAAGTGGCAACATTCGATGAATGACTGATTATTGGGAATTCAGGGAAAGGGGTTTTTAAGGGTAACTCCTAGATTTCTCCATACAAAACTGCATGAATGATGCTACCACTGGAGGAGAACCTGATTTGGGTAGAAAGTATATGCGTTTAAACACAGGGACTGCAGAGACCTGGTCCAATAGGGTCATGTACAGACTTCAGCTTTCACTCTGAATGAAAGGTAAACCACTGTAGGTCTTGAGTAGAAGAGAACCATGATCTGACTCAGGCTTTAAAGTGATTATGCTGACTGTGTACTGCAAGTAGATTAAAAAAAAACAGATTACCAAGCAGAAATTCCCCTGAAAAATTAAGCAGGCAAAAAAGAGTTTATTTAAAATAATAGGGAGAGGCCAGAACTCAATCTAAGCTCAGCTTCCACTACTACAAAAGGCTGGATAGTTTTTTAAAGACAAAGGTGTGATAGGTAGTATATAAGGGTTGGAGGATGCCAAGGCCCCCTAGTTTTGCTTATTGGTCCTAGCCAAGGGAAAACAGAGAAATATATATATATATATATATATATATATATATATATATATATATATATGCTATCTCCCTTGATGGTTACATTTCAATGGAATAACCCTCAGCTCCTTGAGAATGATCTTCCTCGGTTGTAAAACTGGAAAGAGACTTTTTAAAAGATTTACATATCAAAGGGGCAAAAAAATAGAATGTACAAGTTTTCTAAAGTAAATGCTCTAGGAAAAAGGAGGTCAGGCGCCTAGTTAGGAAGAAGCTTGTCTAAAGTCTGGTTAAACTGAGGAGAACTTTAAGGCCCTCTTGATTTAAAGACAACAGTGGAAGTAGAGAGACTCTTGGTTTTAATGATGGAATTTCTTTCCTATTTAGTATTTATCTTACTGTGTCTGATTATTGATTCATTGTAATCAGTAGGGTTATTCAGAGGTTTCATTTGGTGAGATAAGGCAAATGAGTGTGCAGATTGCTCACCTGTTGGAATATTTGTTCCACCTCCTTGGAGTATACATAGATGGATTCTCTTTCATTCTAGAAATTTTGCATGATGCCTACTTCAGAACAACTCTTTTTAATCAAATATTTTTTTCTGGAATATCTGTATTGCTTCTTTTTCTGAAAAATCTGAATTGTTAAGAGTGTTCTGTACGTACCTTTCTTTACTTACAAAGTTAGAAATATATATAGGCACACTTCAGTCTGAAACTGAACTCAAATATTTCTGAGGTATTCCTACACACACACACACACACACACATATATATGTATCTATATGTATATATATATCAGTGTAAATATCTACATGGATATATACACACAAACACACATATATAAATATATATTTACAATTATAAAGCATACACGTATTCATAAGTGTAAAGCAGCATATATCCAAATAGAAGACAGCATTCATCTTACATAGGACAATAGAAGGCCTCTTGTATGTTCCAATAAATGATGGATAAATAAAGGGAAATAGAGAATTGTATTGGTCAATATAAACTTAACCCATTTATGCACATGTATAGAATTTGAGATGTTAGCAGTTCTATGTAACAATTTTTCCTATCCTGAAGGAGGAAATAAATCATGTCATTGGTATCAGGAAAGTAAAAATCACATACTTTTATGTACTGTAAATATTCTTATTAAGATCAAGGGTTTAAAAACAGTCCTATTAGTCTCATTTCAAGTGCTCAACAGCTCTGTTTGACTAGCAATTACTGTGTTGGATAGTGTAAATATAGACTATTTCTGTCACCAAAACAAGTTCAATTTGACAGAACTGATATAGAGAGTCACATAAACGGACACAGGATAAAAGTGGAAGAATGAGCAGAAAAATAATTGAAATCGAATTGGATTATTATTGTGACAGTTACAATTAGCCCAAATTGTAAATAATTTTAAAAATCACAGAGAAAAAGATATCCTAAGTGGATTACACAAAACTGTAAAACTTGAACAGAAGGAAAGAAATTCAGAAAATAAAAATAGAAAAATCACATATACGATTATGCAATGTTTATAATATTACGTAGAATGTAAAGATTTATAAGAACATTACAAATAATCTAATGTTTATATTGATAATATAAACTTTATATAAGAATTACAAAGATTAAGCGAACTCATATAAAACTGACAAGGCTTCTGATACTTAGGGAAAGTGTAAATTACAACATACATAGTTGAGGGAGGTGTTTAGCGACATTACCTCACCAGTGTGAAAGCAATCACATACTATACTTTAAAAGACATGAATACAACTCCTAGAAATTTAACTTAAGGTTATAACTTCAAAAGTTAGCAATGCTATATGATAGAAAATGGCATATGTTCACAGATGTTTATCACAGAGCTTACTACAACAAACAATTGGAATTATCCTGTCCTCTCAGCAATTGGGAACTTGAAGGTACATTGTTTCATAAACAATTTAGGTAAAATATAAAGCAAAACCAGAAGTAAAAGGAGGTAAATAAAAAAATTCTATCTCTGTGGTATATATAATTGTGTAAAATTATGAAACCATATAAAATGGCAATAGTAAAAAAAAAGCAGCAAGAAAACAGACTTGCATAGATTAATGGGATTTTACAAAGTAGATAGTAATGATGATGATTGTTACAATTTATTCTTCCAGCATGGGTTACTGTGTGGTGGGCATAGTGCTTATCACTTTATAATCATTATCTTAATTAATACTTCTGACAATCTAGGAAAGGAGCTACTATCATTCTTCATTTTACAAATGAGAAAACTGCATCCCAGAAAGGTTTGGCATCTTATCCGATGTCACTCAATGGTAAACAGAAGATCTCAGAGTCTAATCCAGGTCTCTGTTGCTAAAATGCTTATTTTACAATTTAAAACAGATAACAGTTAGACACTTAATGAAAACTCCCTGTTTTTAGTAACTTTGTTTCTATCATATTTATGGGGCATACATTAAAATACATTAAGAAAATGTTTCTTGTTCCTTACATATTTGTTATGTTAAAAATGTTTATGGCTCCCAAAATTTGTATATTGAATTCCTAACCCCAAAGTCATAGGAGGTGGGACCTTTGGAAGGTACTTAGGCAGGGCCCTCATGAATGGGATTAGTGCCCTTATAAAACAGACCCCAGAGAGACCTTTGCCCTTTCTGCTACGTGAGGCTGTGACAAGACGGCACTGGCTCTGAGCTAGAACATGGGCCCTTACCAGACACCAAATTCACCAGGGCCTTGATCTTAGACTTTCCTGCCTCCAAAACTGTGAGAAATAATTTTTTTTTTTCAATTTTTAAAATTTTTATTGTTTTCCAGACTCATAGTTTTAAAGTTTGTTTCTTTATTTCATAGTTGAATATACAATTATTCACTCTAAAAGTAATGCAGTGAAAGACATGCTGTTTTCACAGCCTAAATGTGCCCCATCTTTGGCTCAATAGTGTTACGATTATGAGACCTATGCAATTAATCATTTATATTAATACATTACTGTTACTGTTTTCCTACCATTCATTTTCATTAAATACTGAGGGGAAATGAACTAAAGTGTTCAAAAGGATTGCTTCAACAGTATTGTAATGCTGCCACACTGAGTTGTTCCCTGGCAGACACTCCACTAATTCTAAAAGTACATAAGAAAATGGTTAAAATTGTAATGCAATGAGACAAAACTCTGGAATTCAATCAAATAAAAGTGATTCCTCCACATCAGACAGAACTGAATTTCTCTCACTTCCTTGAAGTTGACACATCTCAGGCAAACCTAATGATTGAATAGAGACACTTCTTACACTGCCCAAAGTATGTGTGTGTTGGGTATTACGTTCTTTCTACCAAGGAGAATCCTTCACTGTTACTTCTCTCTGTGTTACTTCTTCCAGTTCTTTTATCTAGATAGCAATTCAATTACTGCCTCAGAACATTTCTGGGGACACACACTCTCCATGCTAAATGCAAGGTTTGAAATTGTGAGATGATTCATGTCTTTAATTCCACATTGAAATGAACTTTCCCATTTCTTCTCTCACCCTATAGAATAAACTTTTTCTGGAGGCTTAAACTGCTTTAGCCCAGATGATAACAGATCAAATTCTTAAGTAGTCCCGCCAGACTTGAAAGAGAAAGAGAGAAACAGAGGCAGTCCAGTCCTTTCCATTTCATCTTCTGGTCAGAGGTGGCGTCAGGGTTTTCTGACTGAGCTCCTCATATTGGTTCCATGTACTTTAGAAAATTCATCTTTTTCCAATTTTTTTATCTGAACAATCATCTCCTCTTGAATTTAATCAATGGGTATGAATTAAATTTTATCTTTCTCTTCAAAAAGGTTTTTCTGTGAAATGATAATTGACATTAAATCTTGCATCATTAAGGATTACCTGGCAGAAGAAAATGTCCTGATGCTCTTCTATTGTTAGATAATTTTGCTGGTCTTCTTTTGTAATTTTTTATGTTCTTTGATTGTTGCAAACAATGTTATCAGGAGCACACATTGGTTTTGCCTCTCTGGGGTTGGCTCCGCCTCTCTGGGGTTGTCTCCATTGTCAAGCTCTGTATGATGACAACTCAGGCACATATCTTAACAATTAGTCAAGTAGAGGAGAGTGTATCTCTTTTCAGAAACTCAACTTATTTCCCCTTGGATATGGCCTCATCAATTTCTGTTGTTTATAAGCTACCCACTTTGTGGTATTTCCTTACAGCAGGCCAATAGACTGAAACAATATTCTAACATGTTGCAACTCATTATTCTTCTACATTGTACATTTATCTAAAATTGTAGATAAATGCAACCACCAGCTGATGCCAAGTTTCATAATTGGTTAAATCTAAAATGTTAAGAGTCATCTGGTCTCTCATATCTTCTCTAAACACAGTAAAAATATTTGAGAACATTTTGAGATTAGTAAATGTTTCCCAGAAAGAATGATGTCAAAATTTATGGCATATGAGAACATCATTTGAATGTTCTCAAAAGGACATTACACAAGAAATTAACTCCCTGACATAGGAGTGAATCTGACAGAGGTCATATTGTAGTTTCTATATTTGTCCTAAGAAATAAGTGTTATAATATTAACCTCTCTTTGTGATAAAACAGTAACTGCATTAGTTTTCTATTGTTGCCATAACAAATCACCAGAAATCTAGCAACTTAGAACAAGACAAATTTATTTTCTCACAGTTTCTTCAGGTCAGAAGCCCAGGGGGGTTTTTTACTGGTGGTGAATCTGTCCTAGTCTGCAGTAAACACAGTTCTTGCCTCCTCAGAAGAAAGAATTTGACTGAGTGGCATAAGGCAGAAGAAAAGAACAAAGCTAGTTTTAGAGCAGGAGTGAAAGTTTATTGAAAAGCTTTAAGCGAGAAAAAAAGGAAGGGGCCCAAGTGAGTGACTTGAAGGACAAGTGTCAGGTTGGACCTTTTAATTTACATATATAATATATAATATATATTATACATATATAATTTATATTATACATAATTATATATACTACGTATTATATATAATTATATATAATACGTAGTATATATAATTATATATAATATAAAATTATATATTATAATATATAATATAATATATAATATAATACAATATAATAATATATTATATATTATATATAATTATATATATTATAATTATATATATATAATTATAATATATATACATTTTTTTTTTTGAGACGAAGTTTCACTCTTGTTGCCCAGGCTGGAGTGCAATGGCACGATCACGGCTCACTGCAACCTCCCCCTTCTGGTTTGAAGCAATTCTCCTGCCTCAGCCTCCCAAGTAGCTGGGATTACAGGTGCCCACCAACACGCCCAGCTAATTTTTGTATTTTTAGTAGAGACAGTGTTTCGCCATGTTGGCCAGGCTGGTCTTGAACTCCTGACCTCGTGATTCTCCCACCTCGGCCTCCCAAAGTGCTGGGATTACAGGTGTGAGCCACCACGGCTGGCCTTAATTTAGATTTTTATATGCTGGCCTACTTCTGGCATCTTGCATCTCAATTCCCTTGATTCTTCCCTTAGGGAGAGCTGCCCACACGTGCGGTAGCCTACTAGCACTTAGGAGGTAAGCATCACAGTGTGTTTACTGGAGTTATATGCATGCTCATCTAAGGCATTCTCCCCTTTTTCCAGTGGAATGCCCACAGAAGGTCATATACCAATTAAACTCTGCCATTTTGCCTCTTAATGAGCATGGTCTAGCTCACTCTCCCAGCTCCTGAGATCTTATCAGGAAGCTTCCAATCACCAGTTTCAGGTGTTGTTATCTATTAGGAAACTGCCTTTCACTGGTACTGGCTGCAACCAATTATTATTTTAGAGAGGCAGTGAGACAACTGCCTGTCCATCACCTGATGGTCACCTGACAGTCTTGGTGGGGTGTGGAGGCGCTTTCCTGCCCTGTTTTTTTCTGAACCAGCTACCCACTGTAATCTTTCCCCCTTCAAGAATACAAAATCCCAATTCTTTGGGGAAAATGGAAGAAGGTCAGTCTTCTGTAATTCCTTCTTGCTGATAGAGGAGTGGTGGTGGTGGTTCTATGGGTCTTGGTCGCTTGCTAGCTGTTAGGGCAGGGTTGGCTCCATGGATTGGTGAAAGCAGCATTTTCAGCTAGGTCCAAGGGAGACAGGGGCAGAATTTCACCTGTCATGTCCCTCTGACAGGTAGTTTAGGGGTCTCCTGTAGAAGAGTGACTCAACTATTGAGAAGATGGTATACCTCAATGAAGAGCATATGGAGTTTCATGGCCTGAAATCAAGAGGAGACTTTTCTTTTGAGCTATTTATAGCTTTTAACAATTGAGTAAAATATACTCATGTGAAGAAAATGAGAAGCCAGCAAATGAAACTATCATCAGAGCAAACAGACAACCATCAGAATGGAAGAAAATTTTTGCAATCTATCCATCTGACAAAGGTCTACTATCCAGAGTCTACAAGGAATTCAAACAAATTTACAGGAAACCAACAAACAACCCCATAAATAAGTGGGCAAAGAACATGAACAGACACTTCTCAAAGAGAACATTTATGTGGCCAACAAACATATGACAAAAAACTCAATATCGCTGATCATTAAAGAAATGCAAATCAAAACCACAATGAAGGTGGGGTGCAGTAGCTCACGCCTGTAATCCCAGCACTTTGGGAGGCCGAGGCAGATGGATCATGAGGTCAGGAGATCAAGACCAACCTGGCTAACACGGTGAAACCCCGTCTCTACTAAAAATACAATAAAGTTAGCTGGGTGTGGTGGTGGGCACCTGTAGTCCCAGCTACTCAGGAGGCTGAGGCAGGAGAATGGCAAGAACCCGGGAGGCAGAGCTTGCAGTGAGCCGAGATCGTGCCACCACACTCCAGCCTGGGAAACAGAGTGAGACTCCGTCTCAAAAAAAAAAAAAAAAAAATACAAAATGTAGCCAGGAGTGGTGGTAGGCACTTGTAATCCTAGCTACTTGGGAGGCTGAGGCAGGAGAATCACTTGAACCCATGAGGCAGAGGTTGCAGTGAGCCAAAATCATGCTGCTGCACTGGAGCCTGGGTGACAGAGTGAGACTCTGTCTCAAAAACAAAAACAAAAAACCATCTCACACCATTCAGAATGGCAATTATTAAAAAGTCAAAAACAACAACAGATGCTGGTGAGGCTGCAGAGAAATAATAACACTTTTACACTGTTGGTAAAATGTAAATTAGTTCAACCATCATGGAAGACAGTGTGGCTATTCCTTAAAGACCTAGGACCAGAAATGCCATTTGACCCAACAATCTCATTATTGAGTATATACCCAAAGGAATATAAATCATTCCATTATAAAGAGATATGCACATGTATGTTCACTGCAGCATTATTCACAATAGCAAAGACATGGAATCAACCCAAATGCCCATCAATGATAGACTGGATTAAGAAAATATGGTAGATATACACCATGGCATATGATGCAGCCATAAAAAGGAATGAGATCATGTCCTTTGCAGGGACATGGATGGAGCTGGAAGCCATTATCCTCAGCAAACTAATGCAGGAAAATAAAACAAACACTACATGTTCTCACTTACAAGTGGGAGCTGAACAGTGTGAACCCATAGACACAGGGAGGGGAACAACAAATACTGGGCCTGTCAGGGTGCAGGGATGGAGGGGGAGGGAGAGCATCAAGAAAAACAGCTAACGGATGGCAGGCTTAATACCTAGGTGATGGGTTGATAGGTGCAGCAAATCACCATGGCACAGGTTTACCTATGTAACAAACCTGCACATCCTGCACATATTCCCTGGAACTTAAAATAAAATAAAATAAGAAAATGTGGAGCATATTTGTTTCTCTCTACCTGATTTCTCCAGAATTTGGAAACTACTTGTGAGTATTCTTATGACAATATAGTTATTTGCAAAAGTGTAATAAGAATCTGTTTTCTTTTGTAACAGGACATAATTGGAGAAACTGATTATTTGAGCAAGGCTTTGACTGGGTATTGACTGGAGTTGTATGCATGCTCACCTGAGGCATTCTTCCCTTTTCTGGTGGAATGCCCCTGGAAGGTCATATACCAGTTAAACTGCACCATTTTGCCTCTTAATGAGCATGCTCGAGCCCCACATACCCAATTCCTGAGGTCTTATTGGGAAGCTGCCCATCACCAGTTTTAGGTGTTTTTATTTATTGGGAAACTACATTTTCCTGGCACTGACGGCCACCAGTTCTTATTTTAGAGAGGTAGTGTGACAACTGCCTGACAATCAGCTGATTATTACTTGACATTCCAGGTGGGGTGTGGGAGCCCCTCTCCTGCCCTGTTCCTATCTGACTAGCTACCCACTATAACATGCTCGATGAGTTTCACAAAGTTGAAACCAATGTTTCTGCAGGGCTATGCTTAATGAACAGAATTATTCAAGTTGTTGGAAAAATTTGTGTGTTTTTTTTGTTTGTTTGTTTTTGCAATTCTAGGACTGTGGTCCCCATTTCTCTTTTTCACTGTTGGCCAGGGCTCACTTTCAGCTTCTAGAAGCTGACTGCATTTTCTGATTTCTGTCCCCATTCAATGCCATTAATGAGGATAGGAACCTTCTCATGCTTCATATTTATCTGATATTATTATCACCTTTTTCTCGGCCTCCCTCTTGGACCACACCCCTCTAACTCTACTCCCATCATTTCTCATCTTTAAGGGTTTGTATGATTGTTTGGGACCTATATGAATTATCAAGACTAACCTACCTATCTTAAAATCCCCTAACTAGCAGCCTTATTTCCATCTGCAGAGTCCCAACACAGCAGTACCTGGATTAACGTCTCCTTCAATAACCAACAGATGAGAATCTTGGAACAACATCTGTGGAATTTTGACTACCCCACAGTAACCAAAAAAAAGTAATTCTGCCCACATTTTCTGCTAATAAGTCAAAGAGTATTTTTGGTCACACTCAACTTACAACTAATATTTGAATTATATTATCATAAATTGTAATGTATGCATGTTTAAATTGACTCTGAAAACATTTTAGTTACTAATTGGTTATTTAATTTTTAATCGTTGGTTGAAAAATTTCGTTATTTTTAATTGGAGTTGTAAATACCTATGTATCTCATTTTATTCTTCAATTATAGGACTTTTTTTTCATTGATCTTCAAGTCTGCACCAGAGGCATGTCAAATTAAATATTTTGTTAGAAGGAACTTGACTATGTTAATTTTTAAAAGTACCTAAGCATTCCATTTAACAATGTCATTTCCTTTCTCTCATCATAGAGAGGTAATTGACTTCACATATATTTAATATAATCAAAGTAGCTACTTAAATCATCTTCAATGCCTAAGTACACTCTTAACAGCTTGTGTTGATTTAGATGCACTGGAATATCTCACCCTTGGAGAGCTCAAATTATAATTTCACAGGGATGTACAACAGTGCTAAGAAAACACATCTGGTAGGACTAAGTATATTTTTGCTTAAAATGTTACCTGTCCTCTTCATTATCCCTACCATGGATTGGAATACTAGTCCTTGGTATGCATTCCTAAATTTTAGCAGTGCAAGTCAGAAATTCCTAATAAACTGAAGTCTCCACCTTATAGAGAGATCAGTCATAATGTTATTTTTGGGGGGAGGTCAATTAGAATCCCCCACCTTTCATCCCCACCTTTGAAAAGGCCAGCATAATTTTTAATTATTATTTTTTAACACTGGCTGGGTTCTTTATTACAAAATAATAAGAAGGCAAAAGCTAATTCTTTTCTTCCAAGATTATTATTAGTTACACTAGTATACTCTAACATAGTATCATTTTAAAAATTGCATTTCCCCACGTTCAGTCAGTATTGAATTCTAGCAAAACTGAGCTAAATTCATCATCCTATTAATCCACTAAAATCCTCTAAGATACGCAGGGACACAGTTCTGAACATTTCACTTACATTTTGATAGAAATATATTCTCAAGCCATAGATCTAATTTATAAAGTTTAAAATGAATGCCTCCTTTTAAATTAAGACAACCAGAAAGTATGTGACTCTTTGACATAATCACTTTGAAAGCTTGAAACTTTGCCCTTGCCTCAAATTACTTTTTCAGCTTGATCTCTTGCTTCTATCATCTACTCAACAAATGCATATAGGGTACAAAGCACTGTGCTAGGCAGTAGAGATTTAAAAAAAAAAAAAAAAGGAACACAGCCCCTGTTTGCAGAGTGCACAGTCTGGTGGAGGCTGCAGAAGGATGACTGACCAGGCAGTGTTATGAGGGCTGTGTGAGACATGTCCTATATACCCAGCATGGGGGCACACACAAAAGAGGCTGAAGCATCTGAGCCTCACTGTCACCTTGTTTTTCCTCCAATACACCATGCACATGCTTGTCTCTGCACCTTTCATCAATAGCATCCTAATTCCATAATGTGTTTTTCATCATTCTATAATAACAGAAATATTTTCTATATTTAAAAGGCAATTTAAAATACAAAATTATCCGGGATTTCTCCTTTCACTCCAACCCATGCACATATGTAACTCCTAGAATAGGAATAAAGTTCCAAATCCTCTGTATGTACAGGGTATAGGTCATACCTACAAGAAACTTAGGAACCTTAGAGGTAAAAATAAGAATAAAGTATCCCCTTCACTACATATTTATGGTAATTAAATATGGCTATATACATGAAAGAAAACATCGATTAAATTACAATGTGCTATTTAAATACCTAGCTTTTTTGTTAGATATTTTAATGCTTCACAAATCCCTTTCTAATTTGATTGAAGTAACTGGAGGACTGGAACTGTGTCAAGTACTGTTTGTTTATTACATCACATTTTAGGACTTTGGTTTTGCATTTCTCTTCTACTTCTTAATTTCCACTACAGACACCTAGGAATTGATAACATACATTTTTATTTCTCCATCTTAAAAGAAACACAATTCACCTTGTTTCACTTATGTTAGCTATGACTATTTCCTCTATCTTCACCACACTATCTCCTGGAGAATTGGTCTACATTTAATAGATTTAATTATTTATTACTGATTCTGCTGATGATGTCCCTAAATATATTTTCATGCCCACAAATCCACATATCTACTTTTGCATATGTAGAGCAGCTATACTTCATAAGTAAAGTAATTATTTTCATAACCTCATTATCCTTTAAAAGTCTATGACATTTGACCCAGCTGAAATTTCCTTGAAAACTTGTGCTCCCCAACATTTACGAAACTTAGAAGTCTTGGTTCTCCTCAAATGTGATTAAGTTAAATAACATGACTATTTATTATGCTGGTTAAACTTTCTTTGCCAGATTTGCAAAGTTTCCTGTGTCTCTATACCTGCGTTGTACCTTGGGTTGTTTCTCTGCCATATTTTCATGCTTCGCGTTACTTTCTTCATTTGAAAAACTAACTTACTCTCATGTAAAGAATACATTTATATGTATAAAACTAATAATTTATTCAAACATATTCAGTATAATACACAGATACATAAAATGGGAGAAGGGCTCATTCTTAAAGTAGAATGTTAACAAATAAATGTAGAAGAAATAATGTAACTAGAAAAATACATAGCTGTTAAAATCACTAGATGAAAGCTTAAAGAGGACAGAGATATTTATAACACTTCAAAATATTTCAGCACTAATTATTTATAAATTACAAAGAAGAAAATACTAACTTCACAGGGGAGGAATCTGATAGATATCAACTAAATCAAGTGATCAAAGTTAATATCACCAGTAATGCGACAATCTGGCATCCCATGTTTCTTAATGCAATTCAGTGAGAGCACATTGCCAATTATGTAGTATTCCTGATGAATATGTGATATATAAATCTAATCAGGTGAAAAAAATCAACAAACCCAAGCAGGAGATTTTACAAAACAACTATTCTATTTTTTTTTTGAAGACTTACATTTTTTAGAGTAGTTTTTGATTCACAGCAAAATTGAGAGGGAGGAAGATACAGAGATACTAAGTATATTTTCTCCCCCAACACTTGTACAGTCTTTCCCATTATTAATCAGAGTGGTACATTTGTTACAAGTGATGAATTTACATTGACACACTAGTATCACCCAAAGTCCACAGTCTAGGTTAGAGTTCACTCTTGGTGTTGAATATTGAATGGGTGTGGACAAATATATAATTACATATCTGTCCAATGTTGGACAATATCCATCATTATAGCATCATATGTAGTATTTTCACTGCCTTAAAAAATCTTCTGTGCTCTATTCATTCCTTCTCTACTCCCTACCCCTTGGCAACCACTGATGTTTTTAGTCTCTCCATAGTTTTGCCTTTTGCAGAATGTCATATACTTAAAATCATATAATATGTAGTCTTTGCAGATTGGCTTCTTTCATTTAGTAATATGCATTTAAGCTTCTTCCATGCCTTTATATAGCTTGATAGCTCACTTCTTTTTAGCACCAAATAATATTCCATTCTCTAGATGTACCTCAGTTTATTTATTCATTCACCTATTGATGGATATCTTGGCTGCTTCCATGCTTTGATAATTATGAATGAAGCTGCTTTAAGCATCTGTGCGTAGCGTTTTGTGTGAATATAAGTTTTCAGCTCTTTTGGGTAAATGTCAAGGAGTGCAATTGCTGGATCATATGGTAAGAGTTATGTTTGGTTTTGTAAGAAACCACCAAAGTGTCTTCCAAAGTAACCGTACTATTTTGCATTCCAACAAGCAATGGCTGAGAGATCCTGTTTCTCAGAATCCTCACCAGCTTTTTATGTTTTCAGTGTTCTGGACTTTGGCCATTCTAATATGTTTATAGTGTTACCTCACTGTTGTTTTAATTTGTATTTCCCTGATAATGTATCCTGTTGATCATCTTTTCATATACTTATTTGCTATCTGTATATCTTCTGTGGTGAGGTGACTATTAACGTCTTTGGCCCATTGGTTAATTGGTTTGTTCATTTTCTTGTCATTGAGTTTTAAGACTTATTTGTACAATTTGGATAGCTGTGTTTATCAGATAAGTTTTTCAAATATCTTCTCCAACCCTGTGGCTTGTGTTTGCATCCTGTTGATGTTCTGCACCTTTCAATACATCAATATATAATATACGTAGAAAAAATAAAATAAAAACAAGAACAATAATATGAAATGCATAGTCTTGTATCAGGAAATTTAAAATTGCTGTCCATATATTATTCAAAAAATAATATATATTGATATTAAATGTCCTGAATTATAATTTGTATTATATTCCTATGAAGAAAAACACATTGAATAAGTAACACAAGATGATGTCTACAATTTTGCAACAAAGGATACCAATAATGTAATGGGTATATGCTTATGTGTATTCATAGATAGAAAGCAGAAGCACACTGTGATGGCTAATACTAAGTGTCAACTTGATTGGATTGAAGGATGCAAAGTATTGATTCTGGGTTTGTGGTGAGGGTGTTGCCAAAGGAGATTAACATTTTAATCAGTGGGCTGGGAAAGACACTGGGTGGGTACCATCTGGGTGGGTACCATCTAATCAACTGCCAGTACAGCTAGAATATAAAGCAGGCAGAAAAACGTGAAAAGACTAGACTGGCCTAGCCTCCCAGCCTACATTTTTATCCTATTCTGAATGCTTCCTGCCCTTGAACATTACACTCTAAGTTCTTCAGTTTTAGGACTCAGACTGGCTTTCCTTGCTCCTCAGCTTGCAGATGGCCTATTAAGGGACTTTGATCATGTGAGTTAATACTTAATAAACTCCCCTTTATATATATGTATATCTATCCTATTAGCTCTGTCCCTCTTGAGAACCCTGCCTAATACACACACATTTCAAAATATTAACACATGGTGAATATAGATGTAAGATATACTAGTGTTTACTGACAATTCTTGCAACTTTTCTTGTTTGGATTTTAAGTGAATATATATAGCAGATATGAAAACAATAGTAAAATGATAATTAAGAATTTTGCTATAATAGTGCTTACATACTGAGACAAAATAGATAAAAATGTATAACCGCTTAATTACATATTATGGTAAGTTCTATGAATTAAATAAATTACACAGTGTGGGAGAAGCCCTCTTTAGAACATGTGATTAGGAATTTCCTCTTCAGAGGTTCCATGAGAGTTGAGATAGAGTGTGCGTGGCCCAAGCCAGCAGAGGACTTGCAGAAGAGCATACTGTGCACAGGTGGCAGCCAATATAAAGGCCCTGAAGCTGCAAGAGGCTTAGAAGTTAGAAGAACACAAAGAGATCCAGTGCAACTGGACTTCCAAGAGCTGGGGACCAATAGCTGAGATGTCTCTGTAGTCAAGAGCTAGAGGCAAGGATCACTTAGGTCACCATAAAGAGGTTGAAATTTATTCTGAGAATAATACTAAGCCACTAGAATATTTAAAAATAAAGAAGTTGCATTTATATTCCAAAAATGACTCTGCTTTAAAAAGTGGGTGAATTTTGTAATTTAAATGAAAATTATGGGAAAGATGTAGTGGTAACGAAATCAGAAAGAATCCCCAATAAAATAAAAGAAATATGTGGAAACGGGTGTTGGTTTAATGATGATAATCCCAGGTGCAAGGAGAAAAGGTAAACATGGAGAACTGCCAGGGCAGAACTGAATATGGAGCTAATTATAGTTATACTTGTATGTGTGTACATATATATATATGTGTGTGTATATATGTATATACATAAAGTATAATATACATGTGTAATATTCACACAGATACATAATTATAAAATATAACATAATCACTTTGTTATTTCCATATATATTTAGTAATCTTCAATTAATCATTATGAGTAATTTACATGATAATGAGTTCTGTTTTGGCAACAACAAGGAAGAACTTTCTTCCAGATATAGATTGAAGCAAGGCAGAGGCAAGGAGGTATGCAACAAGATAAAGGTGAGACAAAAAGTTCTAGAAAAGCAAAAACTTAGAGCAATGGGTTTCTAAAAGAAGTATATCTCTGGAATCATTCTGAAACTGGTGACAATTATTAATATATTAAATCAAGGTCTGCTGTTTTGCTGTTTTTTTTTTCTATTTATGAGATGTAAGTTTGGGTTTATGCATTAGAGTAGAAATTAATTTTATAAAGCTAAAGAAATTGTGGCTGCATAGGTAACCTCCCAAAGATGGTACCAGCGGAAAAATAATGTTCCTGTAAACAGGTTCCCACTGTCTTCTGTCAAGAAGGAAGCAGAGGATGAAGGGAGGCAGAAGGAAAGAGGAGAAGAAACACAAGGCAGGGAAATAGCAGAAATGGGCTTGGGCCATTGTTTCTCAAAGTATACTTTTCCAATTAGAGAGGGTAAACACTTAATCTCAAAGCCTAGCTTGGAGTTTATAAAATTATACTGCCATATGTTTATGATAAAAGGTAACCGGGATCTTTAGTAACTAGGGGAGATCAGAAAAATCATAAAAACTGCCATAAATTTGTATTTGAGGTACATAGGAAAATAAAATGAATCTATAGATCTTTTAAGGGTGAAGTTGAGAAAATAGACTTGTGTTCTAATTAATCCAGAGACACCCTCTCCTTAACTTTAAAAGGTGTGTATATCTACATCCGTGCTTATCAATTTCTATTATCGCAATAAATCCTACAATATTTAACTATTGACCAGACAGCTCATTTGACTTCCAAATATAGGTAATATGTATTTTTTGATTTCTCTTATTTTAAGTACCTTTCAGTTAATTCCAAATCAAAATTGTCTGCATTAATCACAACCTATTCACTGTACTCAACTATAATAATGTCTATGCTTTTTCCTATTACTCCAGTCAAAAATATGTAACTTTTCATTTTTCCATCATTTTCATTTTTCCGTATATATATATATATATATATATATATAATGTTTCCATGTTTTAAATATCCTCTCTTTCTCTCCATATTTCAATCACCTAGCCTGTGCCTTAAAGGTTTACTTTTAACACTGCAGCACTAAGATTTTCAGTACTAAGATGGTGGCTGTTTGTGTGCAGACAAACCATCACCCGATTTTGGATGCTCTCTTCTTCCCAACAAATGTTATGTGCAGAGTAAATCATATTTGTTGATTGAAGTAATTAGTTTTTCTGCCATTTGAAAATCAACAGGAAATGGGTAATTTGGTCTGTTTCATGGATACTATGTGAGGATAATGCAAAAATTAATTTAAGTCATCTAAGCCAGTCTTAGAGTATTTAAACAACCTTGGACAGTATGTATTGCAACAATTTGGTTTACAGATGAGAATAAGACCCAGATCTGCTAAGTCAAATTACACAGACGACACAAGTAGAAACTTGTGGTCTCTATTACTGTTCTCCTTGGCTACACCATACCATCGAAACAAAACAGTATTTTAATTTCTTTAACAACATATTCATCTATATATCTTATTTAAAAACACAGGAAAATATACCCATATATAAAAACACATGAATGAACCATAACCATGGATTCAAACAAGCGTGGGAGGTGGGCCTCTGTCTCTCTCATACTGAATATATGACCATTTATGTCTGGCTTGAAGGTGCTATGAAACAGGTATCTAGCTTGTTGTCCATCTAAATAATTGGAAGAATGAAATAATATACCTTAAGTCAGGGATATGAAAATTATCGACATATCAAATCCACCCTGCTACCCATATTACACACACACACACACGCAAAAAATATATTTTTATATATGTATAAAAATATATGTAATAGAATAGCTTTATATTTGCAGAGAAAATACAAGGACCCTACAGCCAGTTCCCATATTATCTACACCTACTCTCACTATTATTAACATCTTACATTAGTATGATAAATTTGTCATAATCCATTAACCAATATAAAGACATTATGAAGAAATGATTGTACTTTATTCAGATTTTCTTAGTTCTTATCCAATTCCCTTATGCTTCAGAATTTCACTCAATCATGACATTGGATTTAGTGGTCATGTCTCCTTAGGCTCTACGTCACTGTGACATTTTCTCCGAATTTCTTTGTTTTTAGTAACTATGACAGTTTTGAGGAATACCAGCGAGAAATTTTGCACCTCAATTGCAATTTGTTCAATGTTTTTCTCATTATTAGACTGGTGTCATCAGTTTTTGGAAGAAAGACCACAAAGTAAATTGCCATGTTCATCATATCAAGGGTTTTGATGTTGATGTGAACCTAGATCTACTTACTTGAGTTAATGTTTGTCAGGTTTCTCCACTGTAAAGTTACTCTTCTCTTACCACTCTCGCTTTTCATATTGTACTCTTTGGAAGGAGGTCACTATGCTCAGCTTACACTTAAGGAGTGTGGAGTTATATTCTACCTCCTTAAAGGCAAGATACCCAGATACATTATTTAGAAATTTTCTGCATAGGAGATTTGTCTATTCTGCAGCATTTATAACTATAAACTCATAGATATTTATTTTATATTTTGGATTATAATCCAATACTAGCCTATTTATCTTATTTTTCAAATTGTTTCAGCTTTAGCCATTGGGAGCACTTTCAGTTGGCTCCCAGGACCATTTGGCATAATCGCTTATTTTTGTTGTTGTTTTGTTTTTGAGCATTTCGTTACTTTCTGAATGACAAAATGTTCCAGGCTTATCTTGTATACTTACTGCACCAGTCCTACAATGATTGTCTAAAAAGAACTTCTTCCTATTTTTGGAGAATGACATTAGAAACCAAAATCTGAGTATTATAGGTACTTACTGTTTCTGGGGCTCATTGTGTCTAAGTCTTCTTAGCTGATAAGCAAGGAAATATACATGTATATTAACCTGATTATATTCACAAATATGGAAATATATTTATAAGTAATCATATTTATAAAGATGATATGACATAATATTTGTGTCTACAACTTGAATCAGTTACCACATGGAACATTACAGCCTCTTTCCTTTTGTTACCTACAGCCTCTCACTCCCAAAATTGAAAACCTGGCTCCACTCATCAACTATTCATTTACTCAGTGTTCAGTTCCCATACACATATGTAAAGGCATTAGTGTTGTTAACCTGTTTCCCCATTGGAAATAAATATGTCAACTACGGTACAATGCTTATGCATAGTCTTTTTCTGTCCTTATGGACATCAATGATTTCAAAAGTAACTTAGGTCAGCACCTTTTTCTCTCTTTTTAGAGAGGCTATTTTGTATAATTATAGTTAAATTATTTAGTCACATTTTGCATTGCATTCAGTTATCTCTTGACCTCCCAAATTATTTTTTAATTGCATATTGTACGAGATCATTCCTGCATTGCTATAAAGAAATATCGGAGAGTGGGTAATTGATACAGAAAAGAAGTTTATTTGGCTCACAGTTCTACCAGCTTTATAGGAAGCATGGTGCTGCCATCTGCTAGTCTTCAGAGAGGCCTCAGGAAGCTTACAATCATAGTAGAAGGTGAAGGGAGAGCAAGCATGTCACATGGTGAAAGTAGGAGCAAGTGGGATAGAATGAGGAAGGAGGTGCCATACACTCTTAAATGACCAGATCTCACAAGAACTAACTATCAAAAAGATAGCATCAATCAATAAGGGATCTTCCCTTATGATTTAAACACCTCCCACCAGTGCCCACTTCCAGCATTGGAGGCTACAATTCAACATGAGATTTACATGGGGACAAATATCAAAACCATATCACATATATTAGGGCGTACTCCTTGTGCTGTTAAGCTCTATGAGTTTCGCAAACTGCATAGTGTCATGTATCCACAAGTACACAGTATAATACAGAATAGTTTTGATATGTGCTAAAAAATCTTTGATGATATAGCTATTCAATTCCCCCCTTCCTTTCATTTTTACTATACTTTTACCTTCTGCAGAATGGCATATAATTGGGAATATCCAGCATGTAGCTTTTCTCATAATGGCTTCTTTCACTTAGTAATATGAATTCACAGTCTGTCTATGTTTTTTGATGGCTTGATACCTCATTTCTTTTTAACGATGAATAAAATTCCACTATGCGGCTGTATTACAAATTGTTTATCCATTCATCTATTAATAAAATCTTGGTTGCCCTCAATTTTTGGCAATTGGCATTCACATGCAGATGAAAATAAGTTTTCAAATCAATTCAGCATATATGTTAAAGCATGATTACTGCACCATATAGTAAAAGTACATTTAATTTCGTTAAGAATCTGACAAACTGTCTTCCAAAGTGGCTGTACCATTTGAAATGAGTGAGTTTTCATAACCAACATTTGGTATTGCTTTTTTTATTTTTCATTTTTGCTATTCTAATAGTTGTGCAGTTTTAACTTATTGCCATTTTCACCTGTTTTTTGAAATAAGGTTTTTTTGGAACACAGTCACACCATACTATTGTATATTACTGCTTTCATGCTACAATGGCAGAACTGAGTGTTTGTGATAGAGTTGCATATGACCCACAAAGACTAAAACATTTACCATCTGACCCTTTAAATAAAAAGTTTGCCAAATATCACATAAACTAAAAGAAACAATGCATTGAAGTTTAATTAGTAAACTGCTAAAATTATTACTTTTATTTTAATTATACATTCCAATAATTTCCGATTAAAATTATATAATTACAAACTTTAAGTAAAATTATAAACAGCTATAATGAATTCCTGCAAACTTTCACAGAGAAAATTTTGCAGATGAAATAAAACCTTGCCTTTTTGCCTTTATATATATATAATACTTATATATGCATACTTGAAAAATAGAAAAGTAAGTTAATGTAAAGATTAGAGAGAAATGTAGTTAAAAATAGATAATGGAGGAACTAATATATTTTACTTGTACTGATAGCATGTGACAATAATTTTGTATAATAACTCCTTTTATTTTTACAAGTAATTCCAATGATAGTATTATGCTATATTGATATGGGCAAAATTAAGAGTTACAAATTTGTCCAAGTGCATAGAACTAATAAATGGGTTTAAACCCATTTAATAACAGAATTTTGTCTTCATATTTTCAGTGCTGTTCATTTCAAAAATATCACAATATGAAAAAAAAATCTTATCATCTAAGACCATCTTACTCAATAATTAGCTGAGTCATCTCCTGACAGGTGTTAATAATAATAGCAGCCTATCAAAGGTACTGGACATCCTATTAAAAATTTTAATGAGTCTGAGGAATGTTACACTTCTGTAGACTTTATCAAAGTCTGTAGAATTTATCAACACTGTAACATGAAAGTTTTGATGTTGTGATCCTATAGGAACCCTATATCTGATGCATTTTCTAACAAAATATTGCCCAACTAGATGAAGTAAAATGAGTCAAAATGCTATAATCATAAACAGAGAATAGAATGATTAGTATTTACAAAAAATGATGTGCTCATATACAAATTTAAGTAACGTATATTGGCCAAAGAGTTCTAGAGCATACAGAAAAACGCCCCTTTCTAGTACCTGAGAACTGTGAGATTTAAATTTAGCAAAGACTGAAGAAAATCTGGATTTAAAAATCATCATGAAAACAGCTCTTAAATTTTCATATAATAACTATGTCCACCAATGTTCGTCAAGATTTAAAGAACTGCAAATATTTAAGTGCTTATATTTTCACACTTGTCATTTAAGATGCATATTAAAATTGGGTATAATAAGTCAGAAATATGGACAGTAGAAATCTTTTCTTACAGAAGATAAGCTTAACTCAGCCTGCCACCAACATACCATCTGTTCTGCATCTCTTCTTAGATCAAGACACAATAGACTTAAGCATATGGACTGTAGGCTGTGAACAAGAAAGAATTTTTAGCATGTTAGCATTCTTTTTTGGATTTCTGTTTTGTTTTGCTTTAGATTGTTGTGTTTTGTTTTGTTTTTCAACATTCTATGTTTTTATTCATCGGAGGTAATTTAAATAGCATCCTGATTGAAGGGTAAATGGAACTGCATGCCTTTTGAAAGATATTTTGTTTTCCTAATTTAATATTACATGACAAACAATGGAAATGGCTAAAAATTTCAATAACAATTTTTCCTTTCCCCAAGTCTTCAGAGTTAAGTTTAATATGTCAACAACCACTGCTACTGAAAGAGAAATTTGTCTTTATTGTATTGTATTCCTTTACCTATTCCCCTTGCCACCTGATAGTTCGTAGATCTAAGTGCATAAATGATCCCTCATCTGCATGCAATATATGAAACTGCATGCAATAAAATAGTAACAATGAAGATAATATCTAACATTCTGTATTTACTATGAAGTAATAATGAAGATAATATCTAACGTTATGTTATTAGTATGTTACATATTGCTCTACATCTCTTACAATTATTAATTTTAGTAAGAATCGCTATGTTAAGCATTCATATTTTGAGACCCATTTTATAAATGATGAAAGTGAAGAACAAAACTCAATAACTCTTAGGGCATGATAACTGAAAGATACCCTAAAGTACTGCAAGAAAATATATGAATCTCACATCATCACAGTGTAAGATAAAAATGAAACTTTAGGCCAATTTGAATAATGAAAATTTGAACCTCAACATCAAGTGATGCATAAGGTATTAAATATTATTATAATTTTTTAAATTGTATTCCAAGTTGAAAGCAGGAATGCCATTATGCTTGACTGGATTTTTAAATATTGCACCTTCTTTTTATCCCTGATTGAGAGAGGCATGTGTATCTAAATGAAGCAACTTACCTTGTAAATCTCTATAAAAAGAAAGACCAACCTGATAGTCATCACTGCACTGTTTTCATCTGTCCAGTCAAACAAATCAGCATTTAGATTACTGAATTGTTCCTTTCTCATCACTTTTTTACCACCATCAGACACAAATGACTGCTTCTGAAGTGTTCTTGTCAGTGTTCCCTATCATTTCGGATGTAAATCTAGCCATGACACTTCCTTGTTACTAGTTTTCACGCCTGCTTATCTGAACAGCTTTCACAAAGCTGGTTCTAGCTATCAGTCAAATAAGACAAGGAAAAGACAAATTTATGGCGACCCAGGACAGAAGAAGAGAGAGAATGAAAACAGTGACAAAGACATGCACCATTCAAATTCAAAGGATGTGGACAGCTTTCTTGTTTGGAACATCAATTTCTGTCTGTCAGATTTTAAACACGGCTGCTGGCTAAAACATCTAGATACAGGAAGACAGCTATAGGACAAAACAGAAAATAGTGCTAAGGTCTGTGAAAATTTATGTCACCATAAAGAATTTGAAAACAAAAAAATTCTTTAAAAGCCTCTAGGTACTGACAGAATGGACTTAGAGTTCAACTTTTTCACTTTTTTTAATTGTGCTACTAGGAAAAAATTGCTTAATATCTGTTCCTTGGTTTCAGCTTCTGAAATATGAGAATGGTAACCATATATGCCACAAAAAATTTGTCGTGTAGACTTAATTAGTCAATGCAAGCAGAATACTTAAAATGGTCTTACGTATAGTAAGGGGTCAATCAATGCCACTTTCGTTAGAAACAGTTTTAGTAGAAATTGGGTCTTGCTATGTTGTTTACATACTCCTGGCCTCAAACCATCCCCCCTTCTCAGTCTCCCAAAGTAATGGATTACAAGCGTGAGCCACTGCACCTGGCCAAAAACGTTATTATTAAATTTAATGTAATAATATTTTCAGAAGTAATGATATTGAGTCATAAAAAGTGATAAGAAGTCAATAGGGATGGAAAAAAGTCTGGTGTTTACATTCAAACGTTTTAATCTTTATAAAATTTTTAAAATTTTGTATAAATTTTACTTAGATTTTTGCATTAGCAAAATCTAAGTGTTTCATTTAGGCTAGAATTTGAATGAATTACAACTGAAATTTTTAAATTGAATTTTGAGTGAAAAATTGTAGTGATATTACCACCAATTCAGTTGATTAAAAGATGTAACAAAAAAAAGATTATTTAAAAAATTACTTATGTTTTAAGAACAGAAAAGGTTTTACTCTTAAAGGATTTATATGTGAAACCTCACTGTTGGTATGATTTAAAATAACTAAAGACAATTTGGTTATCTAAAATACCTCTTCTTGCATCTACAATAGTTTTTTAATATTCTTGCATATTCTATTTATTTTAGTTTTTGCAATAAAAGCCTACATAAACATAATTTCAAATAATTAAGTGATTAACAGATATTAGTATGCTAGATATTTATATGCTAATTAAATATTATTTAAGGTAAAGGGTAAGAGTTTCTTTGCAAAGTATTACATGAGTAGAACTGAGATTTTTAAAGGTCTTTTTCTAATTATAAAAACACATGAAATGTTAATAAACTTTAAAAATATAAATTAAAGTATAAAAGAAAAGTAAATCCAGATTATTTTCAGATTTCAGAACAAATGCTAATATCCTTAGTATCCAGTTTGACATTACACCTAGTGAATATTAACCTTCAAATAAACATCAATTTTACTGACAACAATGTACCATTTTGAAAAATTATTTTATATCTAAGATATAGACACAGAATACTAAATTATGTGAGACTAAGAGAAACCAGCAAGTTCATGCTCACCTGATGAGTGAGGATATTGAAATAGACCTTCTGTAAATTGATTTGGCAAAAATTATTACAAATCTTAGCAATAGTGTTGAACTAGATATTCTTCACTTATTAACACATGCTAAAAATAATCATACACATGAAAAAAGATACATGCCAAGTAAAATATAGTGCAATGTGAAGTACAGTAACAAAGTTGAAATTTTTTTAATTTAAATTTTAATTTTAGATTCAGAGGGTACATGTGTGTGTTTGTTGGAAGAGTATGTTGTGTGACGCTGGGGTCTGGCATACGATGGAACACATCATCCAGTTATTGAGCATAGTACCCAGTAGTTAGTTTTTCAACCCTTGCTCTCCCTTCTTCTTCCCCACTTCATAGTTCCCAATATCTATTGTTCATATCTTTATGTCCACGTGTACCCATTTTTTTGGTTTTTTTTTTATAATTTCAACTTTTATTATAGATTAAAGGGTATATGTGAAGGTTTGTTACATGGGTATATTGAGTGCATTGAGTTTGCGGGTACACATAACCTCATCACTCAGGTAGTGAGTGTAATACCCAATAAGTGGTTTTTCAGCCTCTGACCCTCTCCTTCTCCCCTGCATCTAGTTCCAGTGTCCCGCTTTACCCACTTTATTTTGATGTGTACTCAATCATTAGCTCCACTTATAAGTGATAACATGCAGCCTTTGGTTTTCTGTTCTTGTGTTAATCTGTTTAGGGCAATGGCCTCCAGTTCCATCCATGTTGCTGTAAAGAACGTAACTTTGTTCTTTCTATGGCTGTGTAGTATTCCATGGTGTAGATGTACTACATTTTCTGTATCCATTCCACCATTGCTGGGCACTTAATGTTGATTCCATGTCTTTGCTGTGGTGAATAATGCTTTGATGAACATGTAAGTGCATGTTTCTTTTGGTAGAATGATTTCTATTACTACGGGTATATACCCTCTAACGAGATTACTGTGTCACATGATACTTCTATGTTTACTTATTTGAGAAATCTCCAAACTGCTTTCTAAAGGAACTAAAGTATTTTGCATTCCAACAAAATGTGTATAAGTGTTCCCTATTCCCTGCAGCCTGGCCAGCACCTGCTATTTTTGACTTTTTATTAATAGTCATTCTGACTGGTGTGAGATTGTATCAGTGGTTTTGATTTATATATTTCTGACATCAGGGATGTTGAGCAATTTTTATGTATTTGTTGGTCATTTGTATGTCTTCTTAAAGAAATGTCTATTCATAGCCTTTGCCCATTTTAATAGGGTTATTTGTGTGTTTATTTTTGGTGTTTATTTGTTTAGTTCCTTGTAGATTCTGGGTATTACACCTTTACCAGATGCATAGTTTGTGACTATTTTCTCCTATTCTGTAGGTTGTCTGTTTACCCTGTCAGTAATTGCTCTTGCTGTGCAGAAGCTCTTTAGTTTTATTAGGTCCCACTTGTCAATTTTTGTTTCTGTTACAATTACTTTTGGGGACTTATTCACAAATTATTTGCCAAAGCAAATATCAAGAAGCTTTTCTTCTAGGATTTTTATAGTTTGAGGTCTTATATTTAAGTATTTAATCCATATTGCATTGATTTTTATATGTGGTGAGAGGTAGGGGTCCGGTTCTTTTGATATAGCTAGCCAGCTATCCCTGTATCATTTATTGAATAGGATGTTCTTTCCTCATTGCAAAATCCTGTCAATTTTGTAAAAGATCAGATGGTTGTAGGTGTGTAGGTTTACTTCTGGGCTCTCTATTCTATTCCATTGGTCAATATGTCTATTTTTTTATAGTTCCCACTTATAAGTGAGACTACATAGTATTTGGTTTTCTGTTTCTATATTAATTCTCTTAGTACAACATCATCTAACTGCATCCATGTTGCTGCAAATAAAATTATTTCATTCTTTTTACAGCTATGTAGTATTCCATGTTGTATATGTACCACAATTTCTTTATCTGATCTACTGTTGATGGGTACCTAGGTTGATTCTACCTTTTTGCTACTGAGAATAGTGCTAAGTAAGATGAATGTATTAGTGCACGTGTCTTTTCAATAGAATGATTTATTCTCCGTTGGGTATATACCAAGTAACTGAATTGGTGAGTCAAATAGTGGTACTATTTTTAGTTCTTTGAGAAATCTCCAAACTGGTTTCTACAGTGGCTGAACTATTTTGAATTCCCACCAATAGTGTATAAGTGTTCCTCTTTCTCTGCAGCCTCACCTACTGTTGTTTTTACTTTTAATAATAGCCATTCTGGTTGGTGTGAGAAGATATCTCATCATTATGTTTTAAAACTGAGAAAAGTCTTTGAAAATATATTAGTTTTGTTGAATATTAGGAAACTCAGAAAATAATAAAAGAGAAAATACAAGCTGCCAAAACTTTTGTTTGCAGAGACAAATATTTTGGTGCATTTTCAATTCTTTTATTTTCTATTACTAACACATTTGGGGAGGAAGTGGGCTCAATTGTTGTGATTTCCAACTTCAGGGCCTGATATGGCTAAGTTTTGCCATTTAATAGCTCTGTCATTCATGTTGTGGAATTAGTTTAATCCCTGAAAGACTAATCAAAACTAAATTCTGTTAGTACCCATATCAAAGGACTCATTGAGGATTAAATCCGATAATTCAAAGAAAGGCTTAGAACACATCTGATTTATGATCCTTTGCCAGACATTGGTGTAACAGCTTTAACATTCAAACATGTTTTTTTCCCTTTTGCCTTTCAAAGAGAAGCATTATCTAATCAAAATATGACTTTCTTCTACCTGAAGGAGTGTTAGGATTTATTTATTCAGAATGTAAAAGCAAAAGAGAGAGTTTATATCAGGCTTTTGACATCCAAAATAGGACATGGCATGGAGTTAATAAAAGGCAAAGCTTTGCCAAGAGGAAAGATTTATTCAACACCTTTTTTTCCTCTTTTATGACATCAAAAATTAGTCCTTAATTCTTACTGGTAGAATTTTATGTAAATGAATATATAATATATTATGTTAATAAAAGAGAGAATTTTTGACCCTTCCCATACAGATTGTGGAAGAGAAGCATGTTGAAGGCAAATAACTTAGGCTCTACTTTCAGTGTAAAATGCTGGGAAGATGTGACTAGGCACATGCCTGCTGAAATCCTAGGGATAAATGTACAATGTGCTTCAGGGTCACCGCTCATCTCCAAGAATCACTAGGAATAAACCACTGCCCAGAAATAAAGAATGAGGTTCTGGAAGGCATTGCATGACCCAGACACCCTGTTCCCTCCATTCCCACATGTGATAAAAGACATACAGTGGGCTGGGCACTGTGGCTCATGCCTGTAATCCCAGCACTTTGGGAGGCTGAGGAGAGCTGATCACTTGAGGTCAGGAGTTCGAGATCAGCTTGACCAAAATGATGAAATCCCGTCTCTACTAAACTTACAAAAATTAGCTGGGTGTGGTGGCACACACCTGTAATCTCAGCTACTTGGGAGGCTGAGGCACCACAATCACTTAAACCAGGGAGGCAGAAGTTGTAGTGAGCTGAGATCGGATCACGGTCACCACACTCCAGCCTGGGTGACAGAGGGTGACTACACTTCAAAAAAAAAAAAAAAAAAACACACACACAATGATCTCTTCCTTTACTCCTATATCCATACTCCATCATAACGAAGACCAGTAGACAGAATGGAATCTGAAGGAATGAGCATGTTATTTACAGACTATTCAGATTTTGGGAGAGTAGAAAATACGTTTATCTGTTCAATTACCCAGAGGGTAGGACTTAAACGAGGAGGATGAGAAGCAATTTAGGATATTCAGAATGAACCTGAGTATATTATGATTAATTTGCAATCCTGCCACAGGAGTTATTACTAATTATTATTATAGTTAATATTTGTGTCTGTAGTATTTTTCCTTTTTGTTTGATTCTATGTCTAAATCTTAATTCTCCCCTCGATTTAGGACTTTTTGTTAGGTGTCTCAATGATATGAATAAATATAATCAGTTTATCCAATATTTAATTACTGAACTTTTAGATTATTTTCATTATGTTTTTCCGTTAGAAATAAAACTTCCGCTGATATTTTGCAGTTTATTTATGGATGAGATTATTTTCTTAGTAGACAGACTAAAAATAACTTGGTTTAGAACCTATTAATATTTTTTAAACCTTTGAAGCACATTAGAAAGTTATTTTTTTCAGAATGTTTCAATTGACATTCTGATTATATTATTGCAAGCAACAATTAAGTTTGATAAAAAGGAAGGTCATCAGAAATATCCACAACTGATAACGAAGCCCTATTAAACAAATAATTATAAAAATTTCCATATTAAAGTTTCTCAAACATTTAAACATTATAATATCGATATTAGGAATTGCAGAGATGAAAGCGGGTTAACAGTTACTATAAGAAATTTCCCATTTAATTTCACAAGCTTTTTTATGTCTGGGACTCTGTTATATTAGTATTAGCCACAAATCCAAGACTGAATTTGTCTGTCACCTTGTATTATACGCATTCATTTTCATTCTTTTGCATCTAGATCCTCCTGTGAAAAAATCTCAGTATTAGAGTATAAATGATCACGTGTTTTAAAATCAAAATTCTGAATTCAGAGAAAAGTATGCAAATACAACTGAATATACATTTTTCACATCTTTAGAAAGGACAACTCTGCATGGATTTTACATCCTCCAAAACCTAGTCCCACATTTTTTTCCAGTCTCACTTTTTTGCTTTTATTATTGACAAATAATAATTATATATATTTATAGGATAGAATGTGATGTTTTGACATATGTATACATTGAGCAATGATTATATCAAGCTGGTCAACATATCTCTCACCTCACCACTTATTCTCTTGTAGACAGAACATTTAAAAATCTAATCTTTCAGCAATTTTGAAACATATAATACATTATTATTAACTCTTGACACCATGCTATGCAATAGATCTTGAGCTCTTAGAACTGCTTAACTCACACTCTACTTCAGCCCAGAGTGATCTGTACTCAGTCATTCTCATTCATTCGTTATGCAAACTGAGTCCCCTGCTAGGTCCAGACATAGAGGACCACTTAAATTCTATAGTTTTCATAAAATATTCTGTTAATGCAGTTAAAAACTATTTTCTCTTAAATGAATTTACCAGTAAAATTTAATAAATTTTTAAAATTATTATTTTAAAATCTCAAGAGCAATGAAAAATTATTAAACATTGAGGCCCTACTTGTTTGTTTTCCTCTGTCTCTTTCTGTTTCATTCTTTTCATCTGTTTGCATATATGATTTTGACATTGTTCAGAATGTATCAATTTGAACAGTACCAGTTAAGATAATGTCTTTTGTGTGACACATAGCCGTCCTATTGCTGTTTAAGAAGTGCAAATTACTACACACAGGAGATTAAGTTTTCAGGAGCATCACTGAATTTATTTTAATTGTCTTATACATCTTAATATATTTTCCCTCTGCAATTTGTGTGTGTGTGTGTGTGTGTGTGTGTGTGTATGTGTTTAAAGATTCATAGCCAGTTAAAATAATTATTAATCTCATGGTTTTGTTTTATTAAAGCTACTTGTTTTATGATAGAGTAAAATACCTATTGGCTTGTCAAAGTACAAAAAGAGATGTTTTGCCTAGGGCATTGTGTTTTCTAGTAGAAATAATATACCAAAAATGTAGATGCTTTATTTCTGAGTTGGTGATGAGCAGCAGAATATGAGATAATGCTTTTTAGTTTTAGTGAAGAGTGAATTTTATTTACTGAATCTGACGTTAAACCAAAACGGTATGTTTAATATGGTCATTCTTTTGCAAAATTTAATAACTCTGGAGCCAGTTATAATTGTTTACACTGTTTGTTTGACGTAAAAATAAAACTTAAAGTAAAAAAGGAACAAAGACTACAAATCAAAGTAAAAATAGCTTAAAATGTTCCTGTAAATAAA
Source organism: Pongo abelii (assembly GCF_028885655.2). NCBI lineage: Eukaryota > Metazoa > Chordata > Mammalia > Primates > Hominidae > Pongo > Pongo abelii. Next base: position 90,077,224 of record NC_071999.2, on the reverse strand, counting down.
CATAACCTGACATTCCTCATAGTGAAACCATTTCCCTCATTGTTTAATAACATGAATTCTTTCTATTGGACTTTCACTACCTTTTTCCATTCTGTGGTAGGAAAGGATTTTGATATCAAAGAACACACCTCTTCATAAACATTTATGTGAATCAAACAAGGCAAAGAGAGGTTATTACAAAGGCAAAAGATGATCTCAGAGAGCTCAAGGGTTTTGAATGGCCAGGCGATGCCTAAGGAGAAAAAGTGAACAGTAAAAATGAATTTATTAAGATTGTGGTCAGGGTACGATACCTGCAAGATAATCAAAGTTTTATGCCGACAAACTCCTCAATCCCTCATATCATCTTCTGTATAGTATTCTCCAAAAAGAGAGTCTCCTTTAAAGTCCCATGACTAATTTTTGCTAAATTCAAGAAGAGGGAGTGAAATAGGGGGAAAATGTGCTGCCATACATGATAAATCCAAATCGTTATCAATAAACATTTAAACATAGCTATGTGCAAGACATTGTTCTGTAGTTACCCATATTAAAAGGATAAGTGAGACATGATTCTTGTCTTCAAAGAACTGATAAAGTTATAAATGGTATTGCAATGTAATGTTAAGTCAGCTAGAATGGCTACAGGAGAAAGGAGAATTATAACTCTGAGGATCGGAAGCCCTTGTACATTAAATGACTTTTGAGATAGTCTTTAAAGGAAGGGAAGGTAATCAAAAGATCTAGAGATAGGTGAGTTGGCGTAACAGTTGGGGAAAGACAAATCGAGCACTAGTGTGGAGTAATGAAAGCTGTATAATCATACACTGGTAATTCCGTGTGGCTGAATGGAATGCTTATATTACTAGGTTTGTGTGACATGAAATTCGAAGATGTTGTATATAGTGAGAAGCAGGGCATTGTTACTAATTGAGCCTGATTGTTTCTCCTCTGGCTTTCTAATTTTCTAATTTGAGGGTTCAGATCTATCGTAAAGATTAATATCTTACCCTCTAAATTGGGTAGCTGTATATCCCCAGCACATTAAACAAACCACACTTTTCACAAAGGTTCAAAACATGTTGGAGCAAGAATATTTTAAATGTGAGCCTAGAGTGTAATTTGTTGATACTTGAATATTAATTTCACTCATACATAAATGGAGATGTCTCAAATCAATTTGTAATCTTGTAAGATTCCAATTTTTAAATTTTGTTTTGTATTGCAAAACACAGATTCAGAATTTACCAGGCTTTCTAATCATTGGGAGAAGCACACACTCACAGAGGAAAGAAGAAAAAAGACAAATCAGAAATCTTTATCATTTTGTATTGTTAAGGAGCTACAAAAATAACATATAATAGTAGAATTTTTAACTTAAGTAACAAATACTGACTTCCCCTAAGTAATAAATATTGACTCCTTATAGTTGTAACATAAGTGCAAAATTATGGGAATTAATACATTATTTAATAATATTCTTACTAAAAGCCACTAGAAGTTCATCTCCCAACACTTAGATATATTAATTATATTTTACTGAGTTCTAAGAAAAGTCTTTCCATTCAGAAAGATCTTAAATCCAGTCTCTCTGAGCTTCATATTATTGCATTTAAATAGAAGTAAAAATGTTTACCACATGTCCCATGGTAAAACTCACAACAAAATAGCACTTTTCGGGCACATAAGAAGAACTCTACAAATGGGTAAAATTGTTAAGATATAAAGCTTTACAGCAAATCCTATTATTTGATGCTTAACTAACTTGTTTAACAAGAGATAGAGAGAATCAACATTTCTTATGCACCAGTCTAGATTAGCCTTCATTCGTTCATCAGAATCAATCAGCCCACTGGACAAGACTCACTGTTCTACTTTTGTTAACCTTCATTTCTTGGTCCTACAGAACATATAAGGATGTGTAATAAGAGTCTGTCTTACTCTTAAGTTTAATAATAAATATATCTTTCTCTGCAGGACCTTTACTTCCAAAGAATTGGTCATAAATATTTATGTGTGTGGAGTTCACCAAACAAGGTGGGAACATTCATAGACCCAAGTCTTTATTTACTCTCTTCTTTCAGGCTAAAATACCACCATCACCACCTCATTCTCCATCACACAAAATTCTTCCAGTCCCAGAATAAATGTTACTTTCTTCAAAAATGTTTCTTGTGCACCTAAACCTAAATTACTCACATCTCAAATGAGTCAAAATCTTATAATAATAGCAGTGTACCAGAGTGCCAAATAAAGTGGAAATGAAATGTTTTTCTTTGGTAATAAGAGAAGCATTAATTCAAAAGTTTATAGGCATGTGTCTAAAATACTGATTCTTAACCCAGGGAAATTTTGACTTCTAGGGGACAGTTGGCAATATCTAAAGACATTTTGATTGTCACCTTGATTGGGGAAGAGGGTGCTACTGATATCTAGAGGGTGAAGGCCAGAGATGTTGTTAAATATCCAATTCACAGTACAGTCTCCCACAACTCTTATCTTGTCCAAATATCAATAATGCCAAGGCTGAGAAACTCTGCTCTAGATCAGGATTCCACTCTTTTCCCTTTCTCACTACTAAAGACTGGGCCTAAAAGTGTTCTATTGGAACAACTATAGCTCTCTATCATCACAACTGATTCCAGGACATCAAAAGAATGTGCAAGACCCCTGTTCTCACAGTGAGAGTGAAGCAGCCCGCAGCAGATAATAGGTTCTGTTGCTGAACTGAGGAGTGTTTTCTACTGTCCTTTTCTGAGGCTGTTGAAGTCAGGAAGCCTACAGGGACTTAGGTGTATTATGGGATAGAATATTATGATTTATGCCCAAGTCCCTGAGATCAAAGACCACAGCAATTTATAGCTGCAATTCTAAAACTTAAAAAACTGTATTTGGTTTCATTTTGGTGACTAAGTAATGAAGCAGGACATCCATAATCAATGGATTACAAGAATAACCACTTCTGAGTAGATACCATGTGTCAGAAATTTTACATACACCATTTAATCCTGACAAATCTCTGTGAGGCAGGCACAATTATCTGCATTTCACAATACTATGCTTATCTTCACAGTATACTTACTTTCCCCCATTTTTTATTCCTGTATAAATTAGTAGGTAACTGTTTCTAGAAAAAAAATGTTATTTATGTTGAAACTCTTGTGCTTTACAGAGTGGTTTGCTAATAGTAATACTTGTAAATAGGATGGTGATGATGATGAGAACAAACCTTGCTCTCTGCTTTTCCAAGTTCAAAGTGCATTGAATTCCCTTTGCAATATTATTTCTTATTTCAGGTGCCTCAACTCTATAATATTAAATCTATTTAGCTTTCCCGCAACCATATGGGATGAATATTTTCAGATCAGAATAATAACACACACACACACACACAAACACACAACTTAAAAAAATTAGTAAGCTTTCTCAGTTTCTATATGGTGGGGTTTGGTAAGCAGCCTGAGTGTGAAGCTTCTGATCTGAATTGCTCTGCAGTAGCTCAGACACTCTACAAGCATTTATCAAACGCTTGTAGATTAAATGAATTGAATCTACACTTGTAGATTAAATGAATTGAATCTACACTTGTAGATTAAATGAATTGAATCTACACTTGTAGATTAAATGAATTGAATCTACACTTGTAGATTAAATGAGTCATATATTCTACCACTTGGAGAAATTTCAAACAAAAAATGTATGGAGTATGCAGTGTGATGCAGACATGCCTTGGACACTGGCCAGAAAGGTCTCCCCTGTAAGCCTTAACTTAATGCTTTAACCTCAATCCATATATGTTATCAGTCTAAGCAGACTAATTTGTAAACATAAAGTGACTCCATTTATCAGGGATAGACACAGATTAACCAAGCTTAATGTACTAAACCAGGATAACAATACAATTAGTTTACACTGAGAAATAAAATTGCATAAAAAATCAAATGCACAATCTCTTCCTGGAGGTATAGAACAGAAATTGCCAAATTTCATATTTGAAGGGTTCTTGGTGAGCATAAAATTAAATTAGGAAAGTTAATAATAGGAATTCAATATTTAATGTTGTCATATTAAATTAGCCTCAGAGATAGATCATCACAATAGGTTATGATCAAATCTCATGGCAGGACATCTACTCTGTGTGTAAGATAATTTGCAAGGCAATTTCATTCTAATACATTGTACATTAAAGTTACATTTTATCACTGAAGCCTCTCAAATTCTGCTTGCTTTCAGATTATTATTCTAGTTTATTTTGGGGAAAAGTTTGGTCGACAATAAGGCTTTACCATAGCTGTTATTAGTGGTAGATATTTCTGTGTGGTATTTATCATTTTGAGGTCTCTATTACAATTGTTATTTCTTTCATAAAAAATAATTTACTTAATATTATTATTATCTATGTTTTAAGACTTAGACCATAGATACAGGTGTAACATTTCTGTAGAACAGGACAACAGAGTACTGGTATATGCTTATTATAGTAAGTTTTTAAGCTACATTAATGATGAATAGATGGTATTTGAATTAATTTCTACAAAGCTTTTTGATTTCTACACAGCAATCCCACCTCAGTTTTCAAATATATAGTACATATATTTCAATGTAGTTTCATTACACTGTTATCTATACCATAAATAACACATTTTAATAAATATTATGTCCAGGAGAATGATGGTTATTTAAGATGATGATGATAATGACTTCATAAATTTCATATTAATGGTTTCTTACCATAACTCTATGACTCAGGTTACTGAGCCCATTCCACAGAGGAGGAAGCTGTGTTAATCTACGTTTGATGTTATTCTTAAGATCAGTGAAGTAGATTAAGAGGGTGTGTCTGGACGTAAATTTAGGATTTATGATGGTAAAGCCTACATATTTTTCACATTTTGTGTTTCCTGTCTTAAAGGTACAAAAAATCATTGCTGAGTAGTATGTCATATTGTTCTGTGAAATATTTTATCAAAACTCTTTGCATCTAGAGTTCTTTATATATTCTTTATTCCACAAGAATTTAGCCTATCTTCTATTTTTGTAGCTTACATGTCTAAATAGATTAAATACTTCAATGACATTGAAATTTATATTACCACTTCTAAGAAACTGAAATCATGTTATGGACTACAAGAAAGAAAATTCCCAAGTGTCGTATTTATATAAAAATATGCATACATACATATACATGTTACATACCAGCACATCTAAATGTGTGTTTTTAAGTACCAGATTTTCTTGCTAAATTCCACTCAGGGGTGGAATATATGCTCTCATACTTGGCTGAGATTAAGAATAAGAAAACTGGAAGACTTAGAAGTTGGTCCATTTGAAACCAGAGATAGAAGGCCTAAAAAAAATCTACCCAGTGTCTTAGAGAAGCAATAAGGATGTTTATTATGTCCTACAGTTCTTGGTGGTGGGACAAAAGAGCTCTGTGATAAATAGATACATTTAAATTTAAAATATGCTTCACCAGAATTATTTAAACAAAAACACTTATTTTATACTTCACACACACAATAATAAACAAAAATAAAAATGTCATGCTCCCTTAGATACCCAAGAAGCAGACTCTGGGATTAAGTATAGAAAAAGTCTATTGAGGAGTGCTTCTCAGGAGCACATGCAGAGGAGTGAGGAAAGAGAGATTTTGAACAGTGATGTTGTGACAATAAAGGCCTCCACTGATCAGGGTATCCGAGTCCAGGTGGCCCTTCAGAAATATCCTAAATAGCAGGATGGGTTTTTTGTCTTCAATATTGTTCTCAATATTGACTTGAGAAGGGATTAGCCTTGGGACAGGCAGCTACTTATAGCATAGGGAAATATATGCTTCAGCTCTGAACGTTGGAGAATTTCTGCAGCACATTATGGCATCTACCAGAGTCCATTTTTGTGCAGATCTGGTGAATACGTTTTACACAAAGGTAAATCCTATTTGAAAATTTGGAGAATCTTGATTGTTCTTTTCCTTAATCTCTCTAAGGTTATCATATCTGGCATAGTAGCTACAGGTGGGGTTACTATGTGCTTTTGCAGAGTTAACAATAATATATACTGTAGTCTTCTGAAATCTATCTGGTTTTTATGAGTGTCTGATAGATCCTTTCATAGATAATAAATTAATTCATGATATAACATGAATTTACATGTTTTTAGGTGTTTAAGGGCATTAATTTCTGCTTTAGGATGGGATTTTTAAAAATCTTTACTTTGTGAGCTGATAGTTTGGCAGATTCATATCCTTCTGCTTGACCTCTCTTATATGATAGTTGTTATCTACAGGCCAAGGAGCAACTGTGGGAGGTCTACCAATGACCCTGTATACCCATTCCAATTATACATTTGGGAACTAGTGAAATGACCATTGAATGGGCCCATGGACCTAGCAGAACCAATGATACTTAGAATTAAGCTAAGATTCCATTTATCACCTGTTTCAATATGTTTTGACTCTAAGATGGATGCCATGATGATTATTTGATTCTGCAGAGTTCAATGCCAACTTGGCCTCTGTTTTTCAATAGTTCTTGAAATGTCTGTATATTCCCCTTTTTCTACAGAATTTTTATCCAAGTGAATGGTCAGTGGGAGGATTGGATGAATCATAACTACATACACTTGTATTACAGTTTCCTTCCTTCTGGACACTTGGCCTTTCCATCAGTCAGTGCTTTTCCAGATCTAAAAACTGGCTCAAGTTCAGAATTGAAGGAAGGATAATTATTTTTTATTATGGCAGCTGTCCTCTACCCCCAGATCATCCATAATTTATAATTTTGATTATATAGATTGAGCAATAACTTGGTTGGCTGTCCCTATGACATTTTTATTATAGTAACCATCTTCATATCTGTCTGCACATCTGTGCCCACTGGCTGCCATTTTGACCTTGTTGTTCTTATTGATGATATGGCACCACCTGGCCTCTACTATATTGAGATCTTTTCACCCCCTCTTAGTATCAGGAAGTCAGTATAGCAGTATCATCTATTTTATTTTTTTATTATTCTTATATTGTCTCTTATTAACATTTAATTTCTAAAATCTTAGAAACATTTGTATAGGCTAGGTAAGAATTAAAATCAGATAAATGCCACTTATAATTGTGTTATCCGCATATGCAGTTTTCACTCCTTACCCTTATTTTACTATTGAGCCTCTATTATTCTATAAACACTGCTCTGAAAAAGGTCACCAATGATCTCAGCATTATAAATCTAATGGATTTTAAAATCTTCACATAATCAGACCTTGAAGCACTACTGATTATCTTTTTATTTTGTATTTTAGTTTTTTATTTCAATAGGTTTTTGAGGAACAGGTTGTGTTTGGTTACATAAGTTTCTTAAAGGTGACTTCTGAAATTTCGGTACACCCATCACCAGAACAGCATACCCTGAACCTAATGTGTAGTTTTTCATCCCTTGCCACTGCCAACCCTGTCCCCTGAGTCCCCCAAATCCAATGTACCATTCTTATGCCTCTGTGCCCTCATAGCTTAGCTCCCGCATATGAGTGAGAACATAACGATCCTTGGTTGTCCATTCCTGAGTTGTTACTTCACTTAAAATAATAGTCTCCAAATCCATACAGTTTGCTGCAAATGCTCTTATTTTGTTCCTTTTAAAGCCAAGTAGAATTCCATGGGGTGTGTGTGTGTGTGTATGTGTGTATACATATGTACATATACATAACATTTTCTTTACTCATTGATTGATGGGTATTTGGGCTGGTTCCATATTTTTTGCAATTGCAAGTTATGTTGTTATAAACATGCATGTGCAAGTATCTTTTTCTTAAAATGATTTCTTTTCCTCTGGGTAGTTATCTGATAGTGGGATTGCTTGATCAAATGGTAGAGCTACTTTTAGTTATTTAAGGACTCTCCACACTGTTTTTTATAGTGATTGTACTAGTTCACATTCCCAACAACAATGTAAAAGTGTTTCCTTTTCACCACATCCACGTCAACATCTATTATTTTTTCATTTTTTGATTATGGCTATTCTTGCAGGACTGAGGTGGTATTGCATTGTGATTTTGATTTGCATTTCCTTGATAATTAGTGAGGTGAAACATTTTTCCATATTCTTGTTGGCCTTTTGTATATCTCGTTTTGAGAACTGTATATTCACATCCTTAGCCCACTTTATGATGGGATTGTTTGTTTTTTTTTCTTGCTGATTTGTTTGAGTTCTTTGTAGATTGTAGATATTAGTCCTTTGTCAGATGTATAGATTATGAAAATTTTCTGCCACTCTGTGGGTTGTCTACTTACTCTGCTGATTATTTCTTTTGCTGTGCAGAGCTTTTCAGTTTAATTAAGTTTCATCTATTTATCTTTCTTTTTATTGCATTTGCTTTTGGGGGCTTGGTCATGAAGTCTTTGCCTAAGCCAATGTCTAGAAGGAGTTTTCTACTGTTATCTTCTAGAATCTTCATTGTTTCACGTCTTAGATTTAAGTCTTTGATCCATCTTGAGTTGAATTTTGTATAAGGTGAAAAATGAAGATCCAGTTTCATTCTTCTACAGATGACTTGTCAATTATCCCAGCACTATTTTTTGAATTGGGTGTCCTTTACACACTTTGTGTTTTTGTTTGCTTTGTCAAAGATCGCTTGGCTGTAAGTATTTGGCTTTATTTCTGGGTTCTCTGTTCTGTTCCATTGATCTATGTGCCTATTTTTATACCAGTATCATGCTGTTTTGGTGACTACAGCCTTATATTATAGTTCAAAGTCAGGTAGTGTGATGCCTCTTTTGGCTTAGTCTTGTTTTGGCTATGCAAGCTTTTTTTTTTGGGTTCTATATGAATTTTAGGATTTTTTTCTGGTTCTGTGAAGAATGATGGTGGTATTTTGATGGGAATTGCATTGAATTTGTAAATCATTTTCAGCAGTATAGTCATTTTCACAATACTGATTCTACCCATCCATGAGCATGGGGTGTGTTTCCATTTGTTTGTGTTGTCTATAATTTCTATCAGCAGCGTTTTGTAGTTTTCTTTGTAGAGGTCTTTCATGTCTTTGGTTAGGTATGTTCCTCAGTATTTTCTTTTCTTTGCATCTATTGTGAAAGGAGTTGAGTTCTCGATCTGATTATCACCTTGGTCACGCTTGGTGTACAGCAGTCCTCCTGATTTGTGTACATTAATTTCATATCCTGAAACTTTGCTGAATTTATCAGTTCTAGAAGCTTTATGTATGAATCATTAGGGTTTCCTAGGTATAAAATCATATCAGCAAACAGCGACAATTTTACTTCCTCTTTACTATCTTGGGTGCCCTTTATTTCTTTTTCTTGTCTGATTGCTCTGGCTAGGACTTCCAGTACTATGTTGAATAGAAGTGGTGAAAGTGCACATCCTTGTCTTGTTCCAGTTCTCACAGGAAATACTTTCAATTTCTCCTCATTCAGTATAATGTTGGTTGTGGGTTTGTCATAAATGGCTTTTATTACCTTAAGCTATGTCTGTTCTATACTGATTTTGCTAAGACTTTTAATCATAAAGGGAGGCTAAATTTTGTGAAATTTTTTTCTGCATCTATTGAGATAATCATTTTGTTTATAATGCTGTTTATGTGGTGTATCACATTTATTGACCTACATATGTTGAACAATCCCTGCATCCCTGGTATGAAACCCACTTGATCATGGTGGATTATCTTTTGATATGCTGTTGGATTCAGTTTGCTAGCAGTTTGTTGAGGATTTTTGCATTTATGTTTATCAGATATTTGTCTGTAGTTTTCTTTCTTTTTTCTTTTTTCTGTTATATCCTCCCCTGGTTTTTGTATTATGGTGATACTGGCTTCATAGAATGATTTAGGAAGGATTCCTTCTTTTTCTGTCTCTATTTGGAATATTGTCAATAGGATTAGTACCAATTCTTCTTTGAATGTCTGATAGAATTCAGGTATAAATCCATCTAGTCCTGGACTTTTTTTGTTGGGAAATTGTTTTATTACTATTTCAATCTCACTGCTTGTTCTTGGTCTATTCAGAGATTCTATCTCTTCCTGGTTTAATCTAGGAGGGTTGTAGATTTCAAAAAAATTATTTATTTCCTTTCGATTTTCTATTTTATGCACATGAAGGTGTTCATAGTGGCCTTGGATAATCTTTGGTATTTTTGTGGTATCAGTTGTAATATCTCCCATTTCATTTCTATTTGGGCTTACTGGATCTCTCTTCTTTTCTTGATTATTCTTGCTAATGGTCTATCAATTTTATTTTCTCAAAGAGCCAGCATTTTGTTTCATTTATCTTTTTTTTTGTTTAATTTCATTTAGTTCTGCTCTGATCTTCGTTATTTCTTGTCTTTGCTGGGTTTGGATTGTTCTTATTTCTCTAGTTCTGTGAGGTGTGACATTAGATTGTCTATTTGTGTTTTTCAGACTTTTGATGGAGGCATTTATTGTTGTGAACTTTTCTCTTAGCACTGCTTTTGCTGTATCCCAGAGGTTTTGATAGGTTGTGTTGCTATTATCATTCAGTTCAAAGAATTTTTCAATTTCCATCTTGATTGCACTTTTGACCCCATGATTATTGAGGAGTAGGTTATTTAATTTCCATGTATTCTCATTGTTTTGAGGGTTACTTTTGGAGTTGATTTTCAATTTTATTCCACTGTGGTCTGAGAGAGTACTTGATATAATTTTAATTTTCTTAAATTTATTGATATTTGTTTTGTGGCCTATCATATGGTCTATCTTGGAGAATGTTCCATGTGCTGATGAATAGAATTTATATTCTGCAGTTATTGGGTAGAATGTTCTGTAAATAGCTTTTAAGTCCATTATTTGTGGGGTATATTTTAAGTCCATTGTTTCCTTGTTGACTGAGTCTTGATGACCTGTCTAGTGCAGTCAGTGGAGTATTGAAGTCCCCCATGATTATCGTGTTGCCATCTATCTAATTTCTTAGGACTAGTAATAATTGTTTTATAAATTTATGAGCTCCAGTGTTAGATGCATATATATTTAGAATGTTGATATTTTCCTGTTGGACTATTCCTATTATAATTATATAATGTCCCTCTTTGTCTTTTTTAACTGCTGTTGCTTGAAAGTTTGTTTTGTCTGATGGAAGAATAGTTAAACCTGCTCACTTCTGGTGTCCATTTGTGTGGAATATCTTTTTCCACCCCCTTATCTTATGTGAGTCCTTATGTGTTGGGTGAGTCTACTGAAGACAGCAGAAGCTTGGTTGGTGAATTCTTATTCATTCTGCCATGCTGTATTAATAAATGGGGCATTTAGGCCATTTACATTCAATGTTAGTACTGAGATTTGAGGGACTATTCTATTCATCATGCTATTTGTTGCCTGAATACGTTTTGTTTTTTTTCATTGTGTTATTGTTATATATGTCCTATGAGATTTATGCTTTAAGGAGATTCTATTTTGGTGTATTTGAAGGATTTGTTTCAAGATTTAGAGCTCCTTTTAGCAATTCTTGAAATGCTGGTTCAGTAGTGGCGAATTCTCTCAGCATTTGTTTGTCTGGAAAGGAACTGTATCTTTTCATCATTACAAAGCTTAGTTTCACTGGATACAAAATTCTTGGCTGGTAATCGTTTTGTTTTAGGAGGCTAAAAGTAGGACCCCAGTCCCTTCTGGTTTGTAGTGTTTCTGCTCAGAAATCGGCTGTTAATCTGATAGGTTTTCCTTTATCGATTACCTGATTCTTTCACCTCACATCTCTTAAGATTCTTTCCTTCGTCTTGAGTTAACCTGATTACTATGTGCCTAGGTGATGATCTTTTTGTGATGAATTTCCTGGGTGTTCATTGAACTTCTTGAATGTGGATACCTAGATCTTTAGCAAGACCACAGAAGTTTTCCTCTATTATTCCCTCAAACATATTTTCCAAACTTTTAGATTTCTCTTATTCCTGAGGAACACCAATTATTCTTAGGTTTGGAGGTTCAACATAGTCCTAAACTTTTTGGAGACTTCGTTCAGTTTTTAAAATTCTTTTTTCTTTGTCTGTGATAGATTGAGTTAATTCAAAAGCCTTATCTTAGAGTTCTTTATTCTGCTTGTTTAATTCTACTGCTGAGACTTCCCCGTGCGTTTTGCATTTGTGTGTTATTGATTTACAGAAGTTGTGATTGTTTTTTATTTATGCTATTTCACTGAATAATTTTCCTTTCACATTATGAATCACGTTTTATGATTTCTTTAAGTCGGACTTCACCTTTCTCTTGTGCCTCCTTGATTAGCTTAATAATTGACCTTCTGAATTATTCTGAATTATTTTTCTGGCAATTCTGATATTTTGCTTTAGGTTGGATCCATTGCCGGTGAGCTGGTACCATCTTTAGCAGGTGTCAAAGAACCTTGTTTTGTCAAATTACTAGAATTGTTTTTCGAGTTCCTTCCCATTTTGGTAGACTATGTCTTAAGGAAGGTCTGAAATTCAAGGTTTACTGTTCAGATTCTTTTGTCCCACAGGGTACTCCCTTGATGTTCTATTCTCCCCCTTCCCCTAGGAACGGGGCTTCCTGAAAGGTCAACTATAGTAATTGTTTTGCTCTTCTGGGTCTAGACACCCAGCAGAGCTACCAGGCTCTGGGCTCGTAGTGGGCAGTGTCTGCAAAGAGTCCTAGGATGTGATCTGTCTTCAGGTCTTGCAGCCATGGATACCAGCACAGTTTTTTGGTGTTGGATCACAGAGAACATTCACAATTGATCTGAAAATTGCTGGTGCTTTCCCAATAAGATATTCTTTTTTGTTTTGTAAACAGTGTCCCCCTTTTCATCCTACAGAAATATTTGCTAGTGGCTTTCCTGACCATAGAATACCCACTTTATATTGCATTTATCTGAGCTTTCTTATTCCTACCTTCACCATTTTTCACAGTTTTTCTTGCATTTTTACTTTGCCTTGTGTAGGCCATTGCTTTTTCTAAGGAGTCAATTTACCCATGTGTTAGCACCAACTTTTTAGGGGGTCTGTATTAAAAGAGTGATTCCACATCAATGAACTCTGTCTTATCTAAATTTATATTTCAGAGCTATATTTCAGCTCTCAGGACCTTCCCCCATACACACTCTCCTAGCTCCTACTAATCCATGTTGAGTACGTCCTGCTGATCTTATAGTTTACAGTGCCTTTCCTCACTTAACATACCTAGCTCTACCCTGGCTCTGTTACATACCAATTTTTTTTTTCAGTCAGTGTCTTGCTCTCTCACCCAGTCTGGAGTATAGTGGTGTAATCATGACTCTCTGCAGCCTTGACTTTCTGGGCTCAAGTGATACTTCCACCTCAGCCTCCAGAGTAGCTGAGACTATAGGCATGTGCCGTCATGCCTAGGTAATTTTTATATATATATTTATTAATATATATATTAATATAAATATATAAATATAAAGAAATATATATAAACATACATATTTCTTTTTTTTTATAGAGATGGAGTCTCACTATATTGCTTAGGCTTGTCTTAAATTCCTAGACTTGAGGAATCCTCCTGCTTTGGCCTCGCAAAGTGTTGGGATTACAGGCATGAGCCACTGCTCCTGGCCTACATTGTGATTTGACCTCAGTGTTTGCTCAGATGACTAACAATGAAGGTGGCTGTAAGGTCAGAGTAGAGTGCCAGTTGTCCTGCAAAACAGAAGCCTCTTCATTGTCTTTAGGCAGGAAGGGAGTGTTAATCTTTAATAGAGAGAAGTACAGCTACTTTTGTTGGCCTAGAAGGTTTAAGAAATAAGAATTTTCAAGTCCTGGAGCATATTAACACATATGCCTCCATTCTAAGAGTCAGAATCCATTACCTTCTAAACAAGACCCCTAATCTTTACAAAATAAAAAGTGAAGAATTTAGAATTTGACATTCTAAGCAGCCTAATAAAGTCTACTTCTTGATTTCCCTGAATTTGAGCTGTAAACTGGAAAGTCTTTTTATATACTGATATGGAGGCCTTATGACTTTTACAGTTTGCCTTATTCTTGAGTAATTGCCCTCACCCCTCAATATATTTCTCCATTATTTTAATGACATGCAGGGAGAGTCATATGATGTTACAAAATATAAATTTAAATTTACATGTCCCAAACTATTAAATCCCTGAGATAACGTACCCACCAGTATATTGCCATCCACCAATATTTTATCACAGTTCACTACTTGTGAAAGTCTTTTCCAAATGCACTGATATGGCATGCAAAAGCTGCACATACCCCACTATAACTAATGATAGAAATCTCATTACCTTCTAACCAGCAGTAATTCAGCTCTGAAGTCCTATTTTGGAGGACTTCCAAACCACTTCTCACCACTTCTCAGCTGACTTAGGTCAGGTGTCCTGGGGGTTGGGTTTGGGGACTTAACAGTAGAATATGTACACAAGATATTATGGAAGAATGCTCTTAGAAATTATACCTATGAGATATTGAGGGAAGCAAAATTTGTCAGAGGGAGAAGTTGAACCACGATGCATTTGGATCAGAGGTTGAGATAGCATTTTGGAATTGACCAAAATTGAAGCAAAGGTTCTAGGTCTTTATACTCCTGCAAAAGCCAGTCACTGGATGTGTGCTGTCCAGAGTGGCACAATACAGCTTATCAATGCAAAAGCCAGCCACTTGGATGATGCCATCCCTTTTCTAGAAAGACTCCATAGGGGGAAGAAATGTATCTGAAGCTAAGCTCGCAACAACAAAGTTATATCACGTGAGAAACAATAATAATAATGAGATTAAAGGGACATTAGAAACACAAATGCTGGTGTCCCCAAAATATAAATGTAAAGCATTCTAAATATATCTATAAAATGTGTAAGTGTAAATATGTTAAAGAGATAATAAAAGAAAGTTATACCATAATGAGAGAAAGAAATTAAAAAACAATAAATCAGATTTTATAAAGAAATAAGTAGAGGGCCAGGCACAGTGGCTCATGCCTGTAATCCCAGCACTTTGGGAGGCCAAGGTGGGCAGATCACCTGAGGTTGGGAGTTTGAGACCAACCTGACCAATATGGAGAAACCCCATCTCTACTGAAAATACAAAATTAGCCAGGTGTGGTGGTGCATGCCTGTAATCCCAGCTACTCGGGAGGCTGATGCAGGAGAACTGCTTGAACCCAGGAGGCAGAGGTTGCAGGGAGCTGAGATTGTGCCATTGCACTCCAGCCTAGGCAGCAAGAGTGAAACTCAGTCTCAAAAAAAAAAAAAAAAAAAAAAAAGAGAAACAAGTAGAATAACCAGAAAAGAAAATATATCGTTATTGGAACTGAAAACGCAATTGTTAAAATAAATAGCTGAAAACCACATTGGTGACCCGGCAATACAATTGAATACATTATCTTCAGTACAAAGGATAAAAAATTTAAAATGTCTTTGTACTCCTATAAAGACTTTGTGAAATGTCTTTGTCACTCTGCTCTAAAGAAATACCTGAGAGTGAGTAATTTATAAAGAAAAGAGGTTTATTTGGTTCATGGTTCCCCAGGCTATACAGGAAGCATAGTGGCTTCTGGTCAGCTTCCAGGGAGGCCTCAGGGAGCTTTCAATCATGATGGAAGGCAACGGAGGAGCAAGCACCTCACATGGCAGGAGCAGGAAGAAGAGAAAAGACAGGAGGGAGATGCCATACACTTTTAAATAACCAGATCTCATGATAACTTACTTATTCACTATGAGGAAAATAGCACCAACAGGGTGGTGCTGACCCATTCATGAGAACTCTGCTTACATGATCCAACCACCTCCCAACAGACCCCACCTCTAATACTGGGGATTACAGTTTGGCCTGAGGTTTGATGGGGACACAGGTCCAAATTATATCAGTCTTTAAAAGGTAAAATAAAATTACATCCTCTCTTAAACATTGTATAGTAAAAGTAGAACACTAAATGCAAAAAAAAATATTAAAATATATCAGAGACAAAGATTTATGATGATAATTACAATTAGGCTGATAACTAACCTCTTATCAACAGTAAAGCTTGTAGAAAATAAATTTGTCATGAAATGGCTGAGATGATATTATAAACTGAAAATTATACACTTAGGTGAATTATTATGCTGGCATGATAGAAAAATTAAAGAAACTTTCAGAAAGAGAAATAATTTATTATGGACATAGTATTGCACAGAGAATTAAACACGAACCTCAGAAAATGAAAATTGAAGGCAGAAATTGCAGTATGTACGTTACTAGCAATGTTGAACCAAAAAAATTGGTAATCATGTGGTTGCATATCTATAAATATTGACTAAATATATAATAATGATAATTTTGAGAAGATTTTTAAAAGGTAAGCAAAGAAAGGATAACAATATCAGATTAAAAAATTTTAGGTGCTTGTTAGGGAGAAGATAACATATTAATTTTTTATATTTCTGTTGAATTAATTATGCCTGTTTAAAAATTTAACCATAGCCACTTAGGTAACAGAAAGACAATGTAAATGTCTAAAGCAGTAGAGAAGCCAAAAAAATGCACACACAGACAAACGCACATGAATACTATGGAAGAAGGGAAACCAAAACTAAAGCAAATAAAAAGCATGGCAAAATAAAACTTCGTTCAAAGTGATACAGTTCAGTTCAAACAGATCAGAAAGACAGCAGTATGGTACTAGAAAATAACAAAAATTAAATATTCCAATAGAAACCCAGAAATTTCAGATTACAAATTTTTTTTAATCAGTAAAACAAAACAATTCAGAAAAATTGAAGGTTAAGTGTACCAAAAAGGCATTTTAGGGTAATTGACAAGAGAAAGTTGTTGCAGAGACATTATTTAGCTATTGGTTAAAACGTTATTATGTAAAAAGAATATCATTATTTAATGATAAAGGAAAGAATTGATTAGATACATTTGACACCGAACTTCATATACCTATTGTATGTGCATGTGTGTATATGATATGTGATGGAGTTGCATCTAATATGTGTATGTTACTATGAACACTGAGTACAGTAGGATAAGAAAATATCAAAAGCCATTAGTTCAAGCCTGTAATAAAATGCTGCAATGTGAGATCAGCAAAGGAGTGTGTTGTGCAGGGAGAAAATAGGATAGATTGGAGAACTTCAGTCAAGGTTTAGTTTGTTCTTAAGATTACTCACAAGTCATATCCTCAGAAGATGTAGGGAAAGATAGATTTCATTAACCCCAAGTTGGGGTATAGCAAATGCAGCAAAACCAGAATTGCCATGTAGCAACGATTAGATAATATGTGTTTAACAAAAGGGATGAGAATGAAACAGTTGGAGACTAGGATCCCACAGAGAACAGTGGAAATCTTTATTATTTCAGCATCTTTCTCAATAAGATTTTAATTTTTTGTTCAGAATTTTAATAAGGATAAAAATAATTTAAATGTTAAAATATTTATCCAATTTATAACTTCTTATTGTGTTCTTTAAAACCAAGTGCTTTTCTAAAATACCTTGATAAGAGGCAAATACTATGCAAAATTTGATGGCTTGTATTTTCTTCTAGCATTTTGCAATTTTTCCTTTTTATCATTAGAATTAAATAGTAGAATACTGTTATTTTATTTGCATCATCTTTGGTCTTTTTCAAACAACTCTGTGTTTGTGTGTGTGTGTATATATACATATAATCTCATTGCAGCTTGCTAATTTTGCAACAGGGGGTAGTATAAATGCTAGAATTCATAATTATCTAAAATTTATAATTTACTTGTCGTTGTTGTTTAGAGATAGCATCTTGCTCTGTCACCCAGGCTGGACTACAGTGGCACAATCATAGCTCACTGTAGCCTTGAACTCCTGGGCTCAAGGAATCCTCCTGCCTCAGCTTCCCGAGTAGTTAACTGGGATTACAAGTGTGTGCCACTATACCTGGCTAGTATATATTTTTTTAAATTTTTGTAATGACAGGATTTTGCTAATATTGCCCAGGCTGATCTTCAACCCCTGACTTACACAATCTTCCCACCTCAGCTTCCCAAAATGCTGGCATTTCAGGCATGAGCCACTGCACCTGGTCTATAATTTGCTCTTGATAGAAATAACTTGAGTCATCTAGATTCCATGTCCAGGATCTAAACTTTATATAACTATATTTTAATGATTTACAAGTAAGTAATTTGTATTAAAAACATTTAAAATTAATACTTTAAAATTTGTTGCATGCTAAATAAATGTACACATTACATCTAAATTTAACTTTAAAAGTGGTTCTAGGTCAATTTATGATATTTGTTTATTCATGAATACACAAAGTTTAATTTTGCTATTTTTTCATAAGTACAAATTCTTTAATTTCAAAAGTTAACAGAACTAGTCTATTTGCATACCTGATTGTGGACGCCTTTCTTCAAGATAGCCCCATGATGTCCACCTCCTGGTATTTATAGGCTTGCACAGTGCCCTCCTACACTGTACCGCATTTGATCTGTGTGGTTAATAGCATATGAACGAAGTCATAGGATATTACTTCTAAGTTTGTGTTATAAAAGACTATGTTCCCCATTTTGGAATCTCTTTCTCTCTCTGTCCTTCTCTGTAAAAAGTCACCTGCCTTGTTGTCAGCAGCCCTGTAAAGAGACTTACATGAGGAGGAACTGAACCCTCTAGTGAAGAGTCATGCAGAAACTGATGCATGCCAAAAGCCATGTAAGTGAACTTGCAGATTCTCACATCCTAGATTAGCCTTGGGATGACTGTGGCACCAATACATAGTTTGACGGACATCTCATGAGAGACTTGAGCCAGAAGACTTCAGCTCAGCCACTCCCACATTCCTGACCCTGGGTGACTTTATGAGAGATAATAAATATAGATTGTTTCAAGCTCCGAAGTCATACGGCAATTTGTTATGCAGCAATAGATAACAAATATATCCATCAAACGGTTATGTTAATGGAGAGTTATACAAATTGATATATTTTAAACTACTTTGAAATTGATATATTTCAAACTACTCCATCATTCAGATATTAAAACAACAGAAGATAATAATTTTAATGTGTACTACTGAATGTGTTCCATAAATGCTATCTAGTGCCTGCTGAATAGATAGAAGCTAAATAGTTGGTTTCTACCTCTAAAATACTTATAGATTTTTAAAAAATAACAAGCTAGAATCCAATTATCAGTAAGATATATGGATGTATTTATAAATAGGAGTGTATATATTTTGAAATTACATACAGCCTCAAATTTAAAAAAAATATTAGCTAGTTAACTTAGTTGTACAGAACTGAAGCCATCTTCTATCCCAAACACAGTTCACATAATATGAACACAACATATAGCTCCTTCCTCTCCAGCAGGTAAAAACTATTATTCTCTGCCTCACCTATTCCAAATAAATTTGTAAATAAAAGAGGGTGAAGTTGGAACACTACTGATATATTGTGTAGAAGAAAATGAAAAGAGAAAAAGGATCTGGCTCTTGCTCTGGTGAGTCACAGCCAAAGTCAAATTTAAGATAGAGAATGAATGTCTTCTCTTCTCTTCACCAAGCCAAGGGGATGCAGCAGAAGGACATGACCAGAGAGAAGATCTTTTCTTCCCACAGTGGCTTGTAGGGATTCACTACTAATAGTCTGTGACCCCAAAGTGATATTTTTATCAACTCATATCTTGACAGTTAACTCTTTAGTTATCTGTCTTTCTAATTGTATGAAGAAATAACTTCTAATTTATAAATAGCTATAGTTAGACAACATTAAAAAAATAAGAGTTTATCTCTTTCTTTTTGTACTGTTGGAGGGTAGGTAAAATGAATCAAAACACTTGGGATGGGGTCACTTTTTACCCACCACACAGGAAAAGAAATATACGCATGTATTGCACGTACGTACATGTACGCTTGATAATGTCTTTCTAATTTTATTAACTTTACCTCTTTTATAAAAAGCAAAGCCTATTCTTCTCTACCAAAGCCAAGAAGTCAGAAAGAGAATATTCAGCCTCTAGTTTTAGCTTTTCATCCAAATGCTAGTTATAGTACTGAGAGAATAACTAAGCAAAGAAAACAATCATTGCATCATGAGCCTTCTTCTCTTGAACACATGGAAGTAAAGTTTATATCATATTTTTGAGTCATTTTCTCAGGGAAGGAGAACAATTAAATCAGATAATATAAAATAAGCCATAGTGTTATTGTCAGAAGAAAGTTTTTCTAAGGACATAGATACAAAAAGTTATTTAAGAGGCTAAGATTTTGGCTGATGAATAAAACTAGAGAAAAGGCATACAAACTGCTCTGGTGCAAGCAAATGGTACAAAAACAAAGCACAGGAAAATATTTGGGGGAAAAGTCATAAAGAGAGTCCTATTGTTTTTAAAACAGCTTTATTAAGGCATCATTTATATATTATACAATTCATCCTTTCAAAGTGTACACCGAAAGACAGATACAAAGACTTCTATTATTTTGTAGGCAGACAAATATAGAACCACAGCTGAAACTATGCAAAATTAATAAATGAGAGAGTAGAATATTTTAAAATATATTTTATTGATTTGAGCTGATAAATTTATTATGAATTACCCTTGAGGATTTGCTATGTATTTCAGAATGCAAAATGATCAAGCCAGGTAATTGGGGAACTTGCTGGGAATAGAAATTGGCCACATGTATTAAACATCACATCTCTACATTTTTAGGAAGCTCTCCAAAAATGCTCCTCAATCTTACAGTACATGGAATCCTGAGCCGTGATAGTATTAGACTGCCTTGCATAAAGTTCTTGGCAGAAAATATCTATGGGTTATTGGGCAGCCTGTCAACCACATATCATTTTTTGTTGTGCTTCTGGAAAGGAAAACTTATTTCCCAATAAAGAAGTGATATCTGCAGCAGGGCCTCATTTCTGGAATGAAATAGAACACGATGGAACAAGATGTGAGTCTCTTATTTGCTCTCTGATGTGTCAGTCTCTTTTATTAGATTGTCTAAAGTTTTCTCTTTTTTTAATTGTATGGTGCTTCTTATTCTAATTTTATATACTCTAAATTAAACTGGAAAATTTACTTTCTTCATGAAGAGTGAGATTGAGTTACTGTGAACTGCAACAAGGGAGTAGGTGGCTGGAAATAAGCCAGGATTCAAGAAAAAAGAGTGTGAATGTGAACTCTGTGTGTTTTCCATTTTAGCCTTGCTCTCTTGCTGACAGCATCAGAGAGGTGAGGCGAGCAAAAAGCAGCTGTGGAAGCAAGAAACTAAGCACCTGAAAACTGAAATAAATAAGCAGCATCCGTTTTTAACTAAATAGGTTACAAAAGCAGAGTCATTCATAGCAAGCTATTAAATGATGCAGAAACTATTTGAACTATAAAAAGGCTGATGGCTCAGGAAAGCACAGTTGAAAATAATATTAGAAATACTTCAAGAAATGTAGCAGGAGTGCAGTTACATATTTTTAAAAATCAGGTAAGCCTTTATGCACGAAGTTGCTATTGATATTGTCTTTTCTAATTCTACATTTCTATAGGAATGTAAAGAATATATCTTTCTCTTCAGCAAACTCATTAATTAAAAATGCAATGATTACATTCATAGTAGGTGTTTCTTATTTAGTTTTTTGGATTACTCTCATACATTTCTTTCTAAAAATTTTTAGTGATTTTAATATACCAAGATGACTCTTCCAGAATTCTAATTCATTGAACTCTATTCCATCGTCACCATTACCCCAACTCTGCCTCTCCCAGCCAGTGTCACATCCTTGTCAATCTAAAAATTTCAGCACTTCAGTATCTTTATTCTATCCATTTTCTCTCTAATCACCACCTTCTTGGATTCCAGTAAGCTTCCTCTCTCAGGGTGACATTTACATGCTTCTCTTGGCTTTTTGCTGTCACTCAACCCATTGATGTTCTTTCTTCTGTCCTTAACAAGTTTTAATTCCATGATCAATCATTATAATAACTGTCTTACTTATACCTCAACTTATCTGCCTCTCTCATTCTTCATCACACTCACCTAACAAAACCACAACCCTATTTAAACCCAGCCCTGTGCCTACTTTATTCCTGCACCCAGGCAGCTTAATAAAGCTGTGGGAAAACTAGCAACAATAACTCTTTCCACTTTAAATTCCTGATCATAAACCAAGTACTTAACGTTGAGGTTTAAAATAATTTCATGCTGTTCTGCAATCATACTGTAGCTCTCTGTTGCACTGACTGACCCACACTCAGATACGACTCTTTCCACTCTGCTCTTCTCATCAATACCTCCTATCACATCCTCACTCCCACTGTGATTGTTACTTTGCAAAATTAAGTAAACAAAAGAGTACATTCACAGGCTCCTACAAGAACATCTAACTACAGATATATTGCCATGCTCTGCCTTTCTGCCTCTTTCTATAGATTAGCATTTCACATTCCTATTTAAAATGAATACTTGTAAACTTGATTGCATCCCTCAGCATCTCAAGGACATTGCCACAGCAATTCCTCCCTGTCTTTCTTACAATATTGTTTTTCACTTCTCAATTAAATCCTTTCCTTCATTATACAAAATGCTATATTTCTATCATCATAAACAAACAAACAAGCTTATTTTGATACCACTTCCCCATACAACTACTATTTATTTGGGTCTCATGACAATAAAATAGTTTGAAAGATGCATTTATATTTTCAGATTTCATTCTTCTTCCTCCATATCTCTCCTGATTCCATACCATTCAGCCTTCCACTCTCATCCCTTGACTGAAATGGCTTTTTCACTGTCACCAATAAACTCTATGTCACTAAATCCAATATTCAGTGTTCAATAGTCATCTTTGATGTTGTTGATAATTCTTCTCCCTGGCAAATTATCTTCTTTAGTCCCACAGGGCAATCATTGTATTGCTGTTGTTTGCTTTTTCATTTGATCTACTTGTTGCTATTGCTCAGTCTTTATGTTGGTTCCTCTTTTCTCCCAACTGCATAATGGGACTTACTGTCTCATTTCGGGAACTCAATATTTAATCTATATTCCCTCCTTTGGTAATCTGATTTAATGTTATGGATTTAAATGCTGTATATTATAAATGATGTCAGTAAGTCCATGTGGTGATTCCTGAAACTTCATCTCAGACCTCTCATTCCAGACTCATACATATAGTGGCCAACATATTTCTACTTCTAAATCTTACATTTATTTAAGATTGAACTCCTGATCATTACTTCTCCCTGCAAAAGAAAGAAAGAAAGAGAGAAAGAAAGAAAGAAAGAGAGAGAGAAAGAAAGAATAAAGGAAGGAAGGAAGGAAGGAAGGAGAGAGAGGTGGAAGAAGAGAGAGAACGAGAAGGAAAAATAAGGAAAAGGAAAAAAAAGAAATCTGGGCCAACTGCACATGTTCCCATCTCAGTTGATGCTAACTCAATCCTTCTCATTGCTGGACACCAAACTGCGAAATTAGCCTTCCTTTCTCATTCTTCTTCTCAAAACCAATCAGTCAAATTTTCATGTTGACTGCATAAATGTCTTCTTTTGAGAAGTGTCTTTTCATGTCCTTTGCCCACTTTTTGATGGTAGCAGTCAGAATGGCAATTATTGAAAAGTCAGAAAACAATAGAAGCTCATGAGGCTGTGGAGAAATGGGAATGCTTCTATACTGTTGGTGGGAAGGTAAATTAGCTCAACCATTCCAGAATATAGTGTGGCGATTCCTCATGGATCTAGAACCAGAAATACCACTTGTCCCAGCAATCCCATTACTGGGTATATACCCAAAGGAATATAAATAATTCTACTCTAAAGACACATGCACACATATGTTTATTGCAGCACTGTTTACAGTAACAAAGACATGGAACCAACCCAAATGCCCATCAATGATAGACTAGATAAAGAAAATGTGGCACATGTATACCATGGAATACTGTGCAGACATAAAAAGGAATGAGACCATGTCCTTGGCAGGACATGGATACAGCCAGAAACCATAATTCTCAGCAGACTAACACAGGAACAGAAAACCAAACACTGCATGTTCTCACTCATAAGTGGGAGCTGAACAATGAGAACACATGGACACAGGGAGGGAAACAACACACACCAGGGCCAGTCGTGGGTTGTGGGGCAAGGGGAAGGAGAGCATTAGGACAAATAGCTATTGAATGTGGACCTTAAAACCTAGATGACGGGTTGATAGGTGCAGCAAACAACCATGGCACATGTATACCTGTGTAACAAACCTACATGTTCTGCACTTGTATCCCGGAACTTAAAGTAAAATTAAAAAAAATAATAATGAACAAAAACAAACAAATTAAAAAAATTTTCTGTCAGTTTCACTTTCAAATAAATACTGACTCTGACAATGTCTCCTCACCTATCCTGACCCAAACCACTGTGGCCATTTGCCTGCATTCTGGAATATGACACACACTCCCTTACAGCTTATTCTCAGCATATTAGTCAGATCAATCAGGCAAATTATGTCATTCTTCTGAAAATGCTCCAATGGCTCCATGTTGCTCTTTGAGTAACACATTAAGACAATACTGTGGCCCAAAAGTTCCTACATTATTTATCTCCTTTTAGTTGTTTCTCTTGCTTCTTCCTCTACTATTTCTTTCTTTCACAATACTGGTCCACATTCAATTTTTGCAATTGTTCAAATATTCCAAACAAATGCCCTATCTGGAGTTTCTGTGGTGACTGTTCTTTTCCCTAGATATTCTGTCTCTAGATATCTATATGACTTTATTTTTCCTATCCTTCAGTCTCTAAATATCTATATGACTTTATTTTTCCCATCCTTCAAGTCTTTGCTTATAGGTTCTCCTTTCAATGAAGTCTGATATAACTATTTTATTTAAAACAACATACTATTTTCGTTGCACTTTTTATTATCTAACATATCATACCATTCGTTTATTCCTATTTTTCTTTCTTGTTTAATATCATGACCCCACAGAAGGTAAGCTCCAGGAAGGCAGATATTTTCATCTGTTTTATTCACAGATGTATCTTAAGTTCCTTGGACTGCGTCTACATATAGTAGACATTTAATACATACTTTTTGGGAAAAAAAATGTTTCAGTCAATATCAACAGAACTGGAGTCAGATAACATGGGTTTAAAGTCAGGCTTTAACTTCCTTTATCCCTGCCAGCTGTGTGACCAGAAGAAAGCCACTTTAATCTCTTTAAATTTATAAAACGGAATAATAGTATCTATTATATAAGATAGTTGCAAAGATTAAGCAATGATAACATGTTAGTTCATTAACATTTTTGTTATAATCATTCAATTAAAAATCAAACTACTTAAAATCTATTAAATAATGTATTTGTTAAAGTAATTTTCCCCAACTTGCATGAATATATTTTATTGTCAAAAACCTGGACACTATATTATATCCAACAGCTAAAGTAAAACTTTTGAAGTTCTAAGGTTGCATTTTATTTATTTTCATGCTTTGGGAATTGAACAGTGAGCATGTAGCAGATGTTCAAATCGTCCATAAGAATTGATTTGAATTGAATTGGCTGCAAAATAGGCTCAATATATAAGTCACTTTCTCACTTTAATAGTCTTACATAAAAATGAAATTCTTTTTTGGTGCTGACTTGCCTCTGATATAAGCAAGGAAAGCAAATCTCTCCCCTCTACATCCACTGGGTACCTAGAAGACTTAAATTATTTAATCACCTCTGTCTAATTCCTAGTCACGACTCAAAAGAATAAGCATTAAATAGGGCCATTCCTAGGTTTTTCGCTGAAATTCTTGGTGGATGCAAATACAGAGGTAATTGAGGTCAACTGAATGGAAATCTGCATATAAAAAGCAGTTATTTATACAGTAAATATAGATCGAAAGATTAAAGAGACTCCTTGGTAAAATCATAGGAGAAGGAAACAGGATTTGCATATTGCTGTTAATTCTATTTTTCTACCGCTTAGAAGAAACTTCAAGAAACTTCAAGATCTGAGAGCAAAACATTGTGCTGACAGTAATCAGGATCAATACAGTTGAAAATCTACCTGCGTGTCTGAATGGATTTGGACCACATTTCATGCATGGAGGTCCTTGCTTTCCTGCTATCTCTACACAGTTTTCAAGTTTGATATGTTTCTAAGCACTCAGTCATTGTTACTGTGTCTGAGGTTGACGTGAGCATTCTGCCTTGACTTTTCTATATTTATGTGATTCTTCTTTCTCTTTGACAGTGCCTATGTAGACTGAAGTTATTTGTTCCCTGAGACTATGATTTTAAATAAAGGTTTAGATACATATCTAGGCAAGGCTGCTAACTCACCATTCCCCTGCTTGGAACCTCTGACAAATCTAGCTTTTTAGATTTGCCTTTTTACCCACCCCAATCTCACTCTTTTTTTTTTTTTAAACAGTGTTTCTCTCTCCCATTGCCCAGGCTGGAGTGCAGTGGTACACTCTAAGCTCACTACAATCTCCACCTCCCAGACTCGAGCAATCCTTGTGTCTTAGCCTCCCAAGTAGCTGGTACTACAGGTGCACACCACCACACCGTTAATTTTAGTGTTTTTAGTAGAGACAGGGTTTCACTGTGTTGCCTAGGCTGGTCTCCAACTCCTGACCTCAACTGATCCACCCACCTAGGTCTCCCAAAGTGCTGCGATTACAGACATGAGCCACTGTGGCCAGCTACCCACTCCAATCTCTAGGTAGCAAAACTAGTGATACTTTGGAGGTATTTTAGAGACAACTATTACCTGGCTGACCCATTTCTCTTCCTCATACAGCTGTATTATTGCCATAGAGCATTCAAGAATAGCCCCTCTGGAAAATCTACTGCAGAGATTTCAAATAGTTATGGACAATGTGCTTCTAGCTATATCATCACATATTAACTCTTAAAGTAGAAGAGAATTTATATAGAATAATAAATAACTGTTTTTCCCCATTGTTTTGCCGCAGAGGAGGGTTCCTTCACAGAAAAGACAATATGCCAATTAACTGTTATGAAATCTGTAAATTAATTTAAAACAAATCAGACAGAATAGCACCATGTAAAAAAGCTGGGCTGATTTAAGCTATGCTCTAAGGCCAGTCATTTATCCCATTTCAGAAATGGTAGGCTGGTAAAATTAATATGTCTTCAATGAGCCAAGTAAATATTAGAAATTGGATCTCTGACTGGATTGTTGGTAGTGGATAAAGTAAAATGGTTAAACTACTTTATTGACAAACACAACCTTGTGTGAATAACCCTAAGAGTCTAGAAAAGCCAGTAAGGAGAAAACTAAAGTTTGATCCTTAAAAGGCCCTACATTTTCCTATTGAATTAGAAAAATTTGGTTTACACATTGCCAATAATCAAGGTCACAGAATGGAGCTTCTGGAATATCAGACATTTCTCTATAAATAATATATGAAAGTTGTGTTCAGATACACAAAACACAAAGATATGGCAATTCTTCTATTTATAGGATAATTTTTATAAAATATTCTGTGCCTTTAATTACCTGTTTACTTAATAAATGTCTGCATATATATTGAAATCTGGTCGAAGAACTGTTTTTTTATAACCTGATAGCAATGTTCTAGAGACATATTAAACTTCATCCATTTCAAACAATTTTGATTATCTACCAGTAAAATGCAGACTCAGAGTTGTTCATGTCAAAATTGGATTAGAATATTATACAAGCGCTTAATCAAAAAAGATGAAGCTGAGTGAAAATAATTTTTAAAAAGAGGTAAGCATCCCAGGCCAGAGGAGAAGCATGAACATAAAGGGAATTTATGATAAGGAAAATAATCAGAGTTCACATGAAAGAAATTGTTTCAGCCAGTATTAGGCAGAATGAATGAGATCTTTCATTTAGCAAAATTCAATGAGTTTTCAATTAATCTAATTTAAAATTAGACTAAGAAAATTTATTTTTTTGTCAATAGCTAAGATTGGGAAAGCTAGATTCTTTCAGTAAAGGACAAGAGTCTTGAATAAAAGTTACAGATGTATATAATTAGAAATGTTAAGCTTAGCACACCATAATGACAGGAAAATGAAGTATTTGAAAGCATGGTGTATAATGCTCATTGATTTTCCCTAATCACAGGAGTCATTTGAAGGGTAAGTCATTTGTGCTTTAGGGAAGATCAGAAAGTTGCTTTCCCTTTATTATTATTTTTTGGGGGGCTCTACTCTCAGAAACAAAGCAATCTAGAAATCTATTCTCTAATAGGAAAAACATTCATAAGAAAAAAGCAGTGAAAAATTATTTGTGGGGGCATTTAAAATGATTTAAAGAAGGATTCCTCAAAAGAAGTATCAATTGTGATGGGAGTAATTCCCCTTTGTGCTTCTTTGAATGAGCTGCACATTGTCCCAACCACAGACAGTTTTCATGTTGTTACTCTAAGCTTCTCGAAATGACAAGGCAAAATTGAAGGACATCACTATTTTGTATCAGAGTAGTATCAATTTTTTCATCTGATGAGTCAATCTTAGTCTTTTATTGAAAAGAGAAAAAGTGAGCTTAGCTGAAATAACAGAAATACAATCAAAGGATAAATAAAATGAAGGGAAATTATTAAACAAATAGTATTGCGCTTATGCCTTCTATGATAAATATATGACATATGAAAAAGTCATTAAAATGTGTTAGGAAGGAAAAATAACTCATTGACAAGTATATACCTCTTATTATTTTACATTCTACAGGTTTATTCATAATGTATACCATTATTATATAGTGATAGTCATTATTGTATGACTTTATATATATATATAGTCATTATTATATGCCCCCTCCATGACTCTTGCAATAATAGTTTATGTCAAAATTCTTGCAACAGAATTGAAGCTTTAAGTGTTGAGAAAATTATAGGAAAATATTTTTATAAGGTAAAATTGGATTAAGCTGGATAGATTATGATTCTAATTTGACAGTAGAAAAAAATAATGTGGAGTTAAAAAATAGACTTACTATTTTGCCTAGAGCAGATGCAATAAGGGATCAACACTGAAATAACCAATTGTATGTAGACTGAAAATTCATATGTATTTAGAAGTATAAATAAAGTAATTAAAAGTGTTTATTGTCCAGGATAGGTGATTTTATAAAGTAAATTAGTGCTTTTCTTGGGTTAAGGGAGAATTGACCAATGGCAGCTAAGGAATACTGGGTTCCTTTTGGGGATGATAAAAGATGTTCTAAAATTGATATGATGGTTGCACAATGCTGTGCATATACTAAAAACCCTTCAATTATATACTTTAAATGTGTAAATTATATTTTATGTGAAATATGTCTCAATAACATTCCAAAATTAAAAACCAAAGTAAAACCATATATTGATGATTTGTAATATTTAATTTGTGCAAGATCTTCTAGAAAAGAAAAATAAAAAACTGGATGGTTAGGCAAAACATGTACTGAAAAACCTTACAAAAACAAAGATAATCCAGAATGAGGAATAATGGAAACTTTATTGAATAGAATAATGACTGTAGAGTATGGTGGAAATGCTCCCAATATTAAAGAAATTTGACATACATATTGCAAGATTCATATTATCAACATTATTCCTTCTATGAGAAATATATGACTTGTACTGAGCCTTATCATTGTTCTTATATGCTAAAAATGGATTTTAGCTGTGTGATCGTGAAAGTAAAATTCATATAATCTTTTACAGGCTCAGTTTTCTCACCTGAATGTTGTGAAACATTTATGAGTAACAACAGACAGTGTGCTTTAATCATTGTTTTCAATCGATGATAAAAGAATTTTAGCCTTTGCTTGAATTCTTATTAGGCCAAGGTACACATTAGTTTAGTTAAATTTTCCATTACATTGTTAGTATGTGACATGCTCTCGTGGTGAAACTTTTCTCTGGAATAGGTAATAGCAAAGCAGAATGGAAGCTAACGTTCTATCCATTGCGATACCTGTCTTCATCTTTCGCATTGGTTTTGTAGTCACTATACACACAATCAACTGCACTGTATTTCCGTGCCTAATGCAGAAACTGCATCACCTATTTTGCAGGCATTAAGAAATTCTTTAGCTATTGTTGAACATGGTTAACATAATAGTGCCTGCATAGTATTTACTAAATGCTAGGTTCTGGACTAAATTTATATTTCAAATATGAGGAAGGTGTTATTATTTTACCCACTTTTTCATGTGAGAAAACTTAAGCAACAAGAAGTTATGGGAATTTCTACAATCCCCTAATTTGCAATTAAGAGACAAGGAATCATTTCCCAACTTTCTGGCTCCAGACTCCGCGTTTTAAATAATAACTACGTTGTGAGCTCTGAGGAGTAAAAAATACTCTGAAATAGGAAGAGAAAAAAATCTGCTCAGGACTGAAACATGAAGAATCATCTCTGCAATTAAGCTGGAAAGGATAACAAACATTGATAAAGTCAGCTACAAAGTTAACCAGAAATAATGCTTTTCTCATTGCAGCTGTACAGTGTCAAAATGACTCGCCTTCTTTGAAGCTACTTCTTTCTTATCAATAACTTGCTTAGCCCTACTTCCTTACTCTCTTCTCTTAAATCAAGGTCAATATGACACCCAATTGTAAGCCTCCATCACTTTATGACAGCAACCAGTCCTCAGCTCAAATCTACTTCTCTTATTTCCACATTAGATAATGCAATCAATCAGATCTAATCGTTCCTATCCTCACCTCTTAGAATCATTCATGGTGAACACAAAACTTCCTACCTCCTCACCCTTCATGTAGAAATCCCACAGGCCTGTGTCATGCAATTTACCTTGACATAGCAAGTCAATAAGCCTATTTTGCTAGCCTACAGTTTTGTCTCTGGTAGGTGGTCTGTATCAGATGAGCTTTAACAACTCAGAGTTAGATAACCTGATAATTAATGCACAGCTACCTCATAAATATATTTCTAGCACCTACATTCCTCTATTGATATAGGTAAACAAGTTAAACTCTTTGAGGTGTAGTTTCTTAACATAAAAGGATAATAATAGTTCATTTCTCATAAGATTTCTTGAGCATTAAGTAAAACAATGCATCTAAATTGAATGTCAGAGCTTAAATTATAATAAACATTCAGTAAATATTATTATTTATATGAAAATAATTTACTTTTCATTTATATTGCTTCAAGATTGTTTGAGATAGAGACATTATGTAGATGTTGGCATAGATAGATTTCTATATTTTTGTAGAAAGACAGGCAAATCGATAATATCATAAAAGAGCAAGGAAAATGAAGACAATTGTTAGCAGAGTAAGACAAATTCAGGAAAAAAATTACAAACAAAAATGCACTTTATGGTTCAATTGGTTGCAAAAAGGCTAGGCAACTGATCTTTCAACTTATATTTGCCCTTCTTGTATTTTGTGCAATTTGTGCAGTTAGAGTAATTAAAAATTCCAACATTTAGAAATAAAAGGTAAATCCTTTGAAACATTTTATTATATGTACTCATTCATTTGTAAACTCATAAAATCTTTATTGGCTCTAAATGTAAGCTGACACTAGACTGTAAAAGCTACATTGACAAATATACACTTTTTTAAGGAAAGCTCTTATCAAACTAAGATTTTTGACCTATAATTTTCTTCCTATAAAATAAATACTGTTGTGTCTCATCACGGGCTAAAAGGAAGCTGGTATACAGGTGGGGCTTTTTTCCCCAAACATGCAACTAGAATATATATAATTTTGATATCATTTATTGAGAGTCAAACATAATTCATTAAAAATGGCTCTGTGGAATTTAAAAAATGTTTAAAATCATTAAATTAACATATAAAATATGCAGTATCCATAAACATTGCAAATAAAAGTATAAATTTTGTAGTGTTTTCTAAAAATATATCATTTAGAGTTCCGCTCATGAGAATTCAATTACAAATCTGCTTTAGAATATTTTCAATAGCTACCTGAGTGTTCCTGATTATCTAGAAATACATGATATATACTGAGGAATAAACGTGAAAAACATAAATATTTTCCAGAATTCCATAATGCACACCTGTCTGTCTCATTGTCAAAGTACAATATCACATTATTTTTGGCACTAAAAGTGAAATGTTAATAATGGAAAAATCATATTTTGGGAAGAGTATGGACTATATTGAGTGAAAGTTTAATGCTGGCTTTGTTCTGTTTCTTAGGCAAATTTTCTAATCAGTTTCTCTCTCTTTCTTACTGTCTCACTGTCTCTCTAACTTTCTCTTTCTCCTCCCTTCTTGCACACTTGCATTCCCTCTCTCTTCTCTCCCTCCCTCTCTTGATCCTTCTCTCCTTTAAATGTATATTGGGTACAGAGTATTTAGTTAATTTCATTACTCTGTTAATGGCACATTTCACCATTGGTTCTACGAGACCCTTCTTGTGTTTTTTTGTCCCTTTTCATCACTCTTACTAAAAGCTCTCCCTATAGGCAACCTTATCCTGTACTGAATGGATATCATTTTATTCTTGCCTGTTATTGGAAAATAGATTATTTTATGTATATTTAGATTTTGTATTTATGTTGCCTTTGTTTTACTTTTAACTTGGAACCACTTTTTAAAGACCCAATTATTTTGGTATGCACACATCTAGTTCATTGCTTCTAACTCACACATATTTCTCTATGATGTGCATCCACTACAATTTAATTTTAATTTTCCTATATTAAAAAGAGAAATTTTAACCTTACCTGTGATGTTTTAATATATAAACCCTTATCATACTTAATAATCTATTAAAGATAATAAGCAAATGGTAACCAGTATGAGTTCAAGACATTGTAGTAAACAATGAATATAATCAAATTTCAATTCTACCTTTATTTCCTATATGACCATGAAATAATTTAACTTATTAGAGCTTCAATATTTTCTTGTGTGGAATAAGTGTAAAATCTACTTTTAATGGTATTGGAGGATTAGGGACAAAAAGTATAACTTCTGATGATCGAACATGGAAGGTTACAACTATGCTTAATTTTTTGTTTTTTTGACAGAGTTTTACTCTTGTTCCCCAAGCTGGAGTGCATTGGTGTGATCTCTGCTAACCACAACCTCTGCCTCCCGGAATCAAGCTATTCTCGTGCCTCGGCCTCCCGAGTAGCTGGGATTACAGGCGTGGGCCTCCATGTATTTTTAGTGGAAACGGCGTTTAACCATGTTAACCAGGCTGGTCTCAAACTCCTGTTTTCACATGATCCACCCGCCTTGACCTCCCAAACTGCTGGGATTACAGGTGTGAGCCACCGCGCCTGGCCATGCTTAATGTTAATTTTTAAAAAGTGAGTTTTAAGTATTAGTTATGTGTAATTTTAGCATCACAATGGCTGCCATGACACAAAGAACAATGCCTGAAATGAATAAATTTGGTGAATCAACTAATGAAAATACAAAACAGATTTGGAGTATTAAGTTGTTACAACAAATTATGGTATGAAAAGTCAATTTCCATAACAGATTACATTTATTATTTCAACATACATGTCAGGAACTTTCTCAACCACTTTACATGCAATATCTCAATCCCATACCACCTCCACCCGATGAGGCAGATGCTACTATGACCTCCTTTTACAACTGAGAACACGAAAACCTAAAACCTAGAAGACCATGTGATTTTTCCTCAAATAATAGTTCTATGAAGATTCAAAATAACGTCACTGGAATGGAGAACCCATACTGTACTCCATATGGCCTGCTTTCTATCTTTAGAAAAATCAATTTTATGGGCAAGATACAATGCAATTGAAGGAAAATTAATTTCTTCATTTAATATGTGATTATATAAACTTAAAATGCTTGTATATTCTTACAAAATGGGCCAAAGATTTAAATCTCAAAACCACATTTAGCACTGATGCAACTCCGGTATAAGTATGAGAGGAGAAAGAGAAAGAGAGAAGCAGTCTGTTGGTGAAAGGCCATGCATGCGTGTCCAAGGTAAGAAGTTGGGGTTGCATTTTGTTAGTGGGAAGTCACTAAAGGCTTTTTTAAAAGGAGAGTAATGATAAAATTTGGCCTGTTAGAAAAACAATTTTGAGGTTTGTATATATGATGGATTGAAAAAATAAATGACTGAATTTTAGGTGGTTAAAAAATTATTTCAGAAATTCAGAGTGAAGTCAGCCATTGGCACCAAGAAATAATGGAAACATTTTAGAGATATATTTTGTAAAACACATTATGCACTTTTTCAAGTAAGGATGTTAAATGTAACATCACAGTTTGGCAACTAAGTAAATAGTATTGCAATCTAATGAACTAGTCAATAAAAGTGAAAAGAAGCTTGGAGGAAAAATTGAATAAGTACTATTAGGTGGTATCCATTGAGGAAAAGCGATCATTTGGAAAACTGACTAAAAGTCCCCGAAGTCAGCTCAATGCAAAATTCTATACATTAAGTTTTGGTTTTCGATAGGTTGATGGAAAATATAGATTTGGTTATGACTACTCTAAGTGAATACATAAGGAAAGGGATTAAAACATTGGTCTAAAATCTGCAGGGGTAGTCATGGGATCATGCATAAGCTTTACATACATCGTTTCTCCTAATGGATTTCTTCCAGTTATTTGAAAATTCTTATTGTTTAGTTTTTAAGTGATTGTTTCTCTCCAAACAAATTAAAATGTCATGAGATGTTATGATAAAAGATCAAGGACAACATTACTATTACCATCTAATGATGCCAGAATACTTTTTCACTATATTATATAAAAATATAGGCTGTCATTTTCACTGTGGCCTTCTCTGTATTTCTACATTAGACTTAGTTAAAAGACAGAAGGAAGGAAGAAGGAAGGAAGGAAGGAAGGAAAGAAGGCAGGCAGGCAGGCAGAATGGGTGGGGAGGAGGGAGGGAGGGAAGGGGGGCAGGCAGAATTTGCTCATCTTTTGGATTTACTCACCATGCAAAATATAATGCTATAAAATAAGCGGCAGTAATATTATATATTTGGTCAGGGATTTAGTAAAGTAAGCATGGAGCCATTAAAACTAAAGCAGCCCTTCATAACTGCTTATCCTGAAAACACATGTAAAAAATAATCTCAATTTGAAAAAGGCTGTGCAATAATTACATCTTGGATTTGCCCCAATCCCTGCCTAAAAAAAATCTCATAATTTGTTCATCATATAGTCAAACCAAGGAATCTACACATGATTTGGCACAATTTGGTGAAGTATTTCTTCTGAAAGTGGCTAAATCAAATTATTACTTGGCAGAAAGAAATACAGTAGATACGATACCATTTGACACATGGGACCACACTACCTAATACCCCCATATGAGACTTATTCTGGTATCAAAACTAGTCATGAAGAAATAGATACTCAATTTACTTCCTTCCAACATGCACTTGGATGAGCATGCTCACATCCTTCTGCATGGCCAGTTCCTAGACTTACAGAATTATATGTGTTCTCACACCATTTTTAAATATGTATGTATGTATGTATTTATTTATTATTGACAAATAGAAACTATATATATTTATGGTGTACAACATGATGTTTTGATATATGTATACATTGTGAGATGACTAAATCAATCTAATTAACATACACATTACCTCATATGCTTATCTTTTTATGGGAACATTTAAGATCTACTTGAGTATATAATACATTGTTATTAACTATAGCTACTCAGTTGTACAACAGATCTGCTGAACATGATCACTCCACTTTATTAATTAAAAGGTGTCCAAAGTTTGAATTAGTCAAAAAAATTTTTGTAAGTACATCTTTAAATGAAACAAAATTGAAGTATTTTGAGCTTAGGTAAGCATCTGTAATATTTGATAATATATCTTGATTATCTGCCTGTGGGGAAAAAGCAAAACCACACATCATTACGAATTATAGCTTGTAACATTTGTATATATTGTCAGAAAATCTCAGTTAACATTACAGGCATATGACTTGCTTACTTCTCTGAATGTCATCAGCTTCATTAAAGCCAAGAATTTGAATTATTCAGTATCAGGGGTCTTGTTTTCTATAAAATGGGAGCAAAATATGCTGTGTTTATCTGTGTATAGATATTTCCTAGATTTCCAGAGTAAAAGTCTCAAGGAATCTGATTGAACTTCAACGGGTTGGTGTATCTTTTATTTGAGAAGAAGAGAAAAATATTCTTAGAACAATTTAACTAGAAGGGTTCTTATTTGACAAAGTTTAATTAGAAGATTGTTTACTAGGAGCAATGGGTTTTAAATTGTGGTGCATTGCAGAATTATCTAGAGGGCCTGTTAAAACAGACTAGTGGGTTCCACCCCCAGAGTTTCTGTTTCAGTAGATTTGTGGTAAGACTTAAGAATTAGCACTCTGATGTCCACTGACTTAGGCAATATTTTGATTACAAGAATGATTTATTCTTGTAATGCATTCAGGATTGCAGATGGCACTAATAGACTATGAGCTCTTTTGGCCAAAATGCTACTCTGGAAGAGGAGATTAGATAAACTACATGATCCTTTCAGTGTGATTAAAAAATACTTATATACACCAGATTTGAAGATGATATAGCATTATTTGTCTCTTTGTTAGACAAAGAAGACACCTGAAAATGCTGTCCATTTTTCTAAAGGTTTCATTAAAATCAAAATGTGGACTTATCATAGAATAGAGGCCGAAATTTCAGAGATGTTGATAAAAATTAGGAAGTTTTATTCATTAAACTAAAGATATGATATGCATACTGATATTCAACTCTTTTTTCAGGATCAATAAATACAATCTCACTAAAATAATTCTAAGCAAATTAAATTATAATTATTATTTGTCAAATTTGACCCTCAAAGATTTTCCTGTCATCAACTGGTTATTAATTTTTCATTTAAACATAAGATAAAGAGATGAATAAATCTCTTTTTAGTTAAATCTTTGTATATGTATTTTAATAATTTATTTTTAGCTAATACAGACTTAAACCATACATTGTAATATGCATTTTATTATTCCAATACTAATTCCAAGCTGCTTAATTCTCTGATTGGCAGTCAGTTCAGAATCTACTTTTGAATCTTTTCCTTTTCCTTTTGCCTCATACAATTTTCAAAAGATCCTCAGGAATTTAGGGTGTCCAGCTCCTATGTGCCAGACAGATACAGTCTGGTTATTCCCTTTCCATCCTCATTCCTCAGGAGGCATAAAGTCACTACTTAAGACTGTTCATACATAGCTGGAAGCTTAACACTATTGAGATAACTCACTGGTGTCTAATTTGCAGCATGGACTGTAAGTGTTTCTTCAAAGAGAGGGATTCTACTTCTCAATGTGAAGCCTGGCCCATGTTTATCATCCTAAGGTTGTTGCCTTGGGCCCTCACTGATCTTGTTGCACATGCTCTCAAGATAAGAGAAGGCTGCAAAAGTGCTGGGCATGAATGGTTCTAGCAATTTTCCTCTCAGGATACTGAAATCCTTTCTGCTCTTCCAAAGAATAAAGTAAATTTACTAGTGTCTAAAAACAGAAATTATCTTACCTTTTTTTCCACTTGTGAAATAAACAACTTATGTCTGCCCACTCAGTGTAGGCAGAATGACTACCCTCAGAGGTTTCTATACAACCATTCTGACTTTTTATAGGAGGTCACCTTTGCTGATCCAAAGGTGATTTTTGTCCTGGTTCATTATTATTTGGCACTTTATGCATAAAAAGTAAATAAGTGAAAACAAATTACATATCTGGTAGACATATGCAATAAAATAAATTTAAAGTCAATTTGTAATCGCATGTGTTCATGTGGTTTTTTTTTTTTTAAAGGAAAAGGGTTCATATACAATTTTTCTCATGTTTTCAATGAGATCCATGAATCAAAACAAGTTTATATCCAATGGCTGGGATGTATGAAACGTTAGGGGTTAGGACATGTACTAGTAATTTTTGAAAAGAGGAGTCAGCACAGAAGATAGCTAGGATGTATCAGAGGCACAGGTAAAGAACAGGAGAAACTGGTGTCATGGAAGCCAGGAAATAAGAGAGTTTAAGGCCGAAAAACCCAGTTAGATGAAGAACACTGCAGTAGCTGCTATTGGGAGCATTTCCAGAGTGTTGCTATTAAGGTTGTCACCTCAGTGTGAGTTACCTCAGGCAATGTTGTCAATGAATACAGCCTCCAGGGAGAACCTCCAGACTGCAGCAGTGGAGGAGGATGACAACTTAAAGGAAGCAGTGGGAGGTGCAGAAATTCTCCCTGGCTCTCCATGGCAAATAAATAATTGAGAACCAGCCTAACCATTCAGGGATGTTTATCTGGCCTGATTCTGCCTTGTCACTTCTGTACATCCTCATTTATCACGTGCTGCTACCACACCACACCAGTGCTTCTCAAATTATTTGTGGTTAAAAGGAGGGGAGGAGGTTCTCCCCAAATCCATCATGGGCTAATACTTTTGTAAAAAGCTATTAAAATAAATTACCAGAAAAATGGAATTAAAAAATACACATAAACTGCAAACATCATTTTTTAAATTATTAGACCTAATAGACATAAAAGTGCTCAAAGGGCTATAAGGGTTTGAAAATGTTGACTCTCATTTTCTCTTTTTATCTCATTGAAGAATGCTATCATCTGATAGAAAGACACTGGCCTACAGATCACTCTCAAAGTCACACTAACTAGCACTTCTATTTTTTTAAAGATGTTTTAGTTTAAATGCCTTCTGCACAGACTTTTTTCTGATTCTTCTAAAAACACACTGTTCTTTTGCCCCCATTCCCATTTTTCAGCCTTATTACTCACCTCCTTATCTGAAACTATTGTCAATCTAGGATGGATCTCTGCACAGCTTACCTGCTTATTATGAGTAGACTCTTCTCCCCTAAATCATATCTGCTTACTCAAATCCACCTATCTTTTACATGCCAGGATAACGTTCTTCATTCCTGAAGTTTCTCTATGTTCCACCACTCAGAGTTACAGCGATATCTTTCATTGGATCTGTATTTT
Source organism: Pongo abelii (assembly GCF_028885655.2). Taxonomy (NCBI): domain Eukaryota; kingdom Metazoa; phylum Chordata; class Mammalia; order Primates; family Hominidae; genus Pongo; species Pongo abelii. The sequence goes on along the minus strand of NC_071999.2, from coordinate 90,038,404 downwards.
TCTTTACCATCTAAACCAATTTACTTTAAAAAAGCCATTCAGGCATTTTCCTATTTCTTCACTTTAATGAAAAGGTATGGAGAATATTACACCTATGAGCCAGCCACAGAATAACTGTCTGTTGAAGTAGATTAAACCAAATAGGAAGAATTGTAAAAATTTAGTTGGTGACTGAGGAGGACCCTCTCTGATTAAACATGGTCCCTAAAGTCAGCATAGAAAGTAGTGTCTGCTGAGTTAAGCTCAGGGGATCTTTTCAATTTTTTGCATTTCAAGTTGATTCTTGATGTTCCAAACGAGTATTATCCAAAGGCAGAACAGCAAATTCCCATTAAGGATCATATTGGGGTTGAAATTCTACAAATTGGGATTTTGGGATGTGAGACTACCTGAGAGTAATTGAATATCTTAGCCATCAGAATTCTGGTTGAAAATATCACTCAGGAAAAAAAATTATATCTCATCAATCTAGGGAGATGGAGTAAATAGCAATTTTATGAAGAAAACAATTACAATGAAAACCTCACTGCTGATTAGGCAACTTGATTATTTCATTTCCATTATGTATACATGCCTACGATCAATATTATAACTATAATGATATGATTGAAAATAGTATCACAATTATTACTTTAATAACTGCTCTTTTTATTTATTTTACTGTTTAGTCACATGTGGTCCAAAAGCTTTTCTATTTCCATAAAATGTAAGGAGTACTTTCACTTACTTATGTTTATTGAATATTTACAAAATATTTATAAAGAGTAGTAATACAAAAGGTTAGAGCTTCCATGGTGAGAATGTATCCCACCTTGGCTCCATTTTCTGCACTGCACTTAACAGAGTTCAGATTTCCACATTTTATGATTAGTGCATACTGGTAGACTAACGGCTGTGAGAGTTGCTCTTCATTTTCTATCATAACTTTAGCTCCCCATGAAGATATATAATTAAACTGGGTAGCACAATCTGATTATCTGTCAAATACAAATGAGTCACCCTGCTACCTCCAAATACTAGTTCACTGTGTCTACAATGAATTAAGACACTTCAGTCCTGGATGCAAAAGTGATAATAAAATCTTCTTTCAGTCAGCACATATTTATGGAATGCCTGCTGTGTGCCAAGCAATCTAAAATTTAGAGAGCAGTTTTCAGATAAATTTCACATAATTTTTTCAACTGATCCTCGGAACAGTTCTCTAATCTATGGATGCAGAAATACTGCTCTCAATTTACAGATGAGGTAACAGTTTGTGGGGAAAATTGATTAAATGAGGATCATATGGTTTGAAATTATGTAGTTATGAATAAAAATCAAAACTTCTGACTCATCACCATTCAATTTTTTCACTACAACATGCCTTGTACTCAAGAATAAGATGTTTGATCCATGATAATAGAAGTCTGATATCTTTTGTGTTAATTTCTTTATCATCAAATTCTTTGTAATTATGGAAAATCTATTTTCCACTCCTAGAGTATTAGCCCTGTGGGGGCCCAGTGAGAGTCATGTATCAAAGATCTTTAAAATGAAATAAATAGAAGCTGCAAACATTTCTCCAAAGAATAGCCCACTTGAACCTATGATAAAAGGATGTTTAATGATAACAGTTATGTTTTCACTGAATTAGTAATATTCCTCAATATTAGCTCAAAAAACAATGTCTAGAGAGATAATTCTTGCATGTATACTAAATGTGCACACATTACCTTGTAATTAACCCTTTCAACGGTCTTCATATAAGTTTTCTTGTTGTGTAGCTAAGAATATTCAAAGTCCAAGAAAAGGTCCCAATATAAACAAGTGATCTGTTGCAAAGCCCTTATGTCTGCCACTATACCACAGTCCTCTAATAAATGTACTGAAGACAGACATATTTCACTAAAATGTAAGCTACAAGAGGGCAGTGTTTTTTTCTGTTTTGTTCATTGTTGTATCTTTAACTCTAAAATAATATCTGACATCCAGTATGCACTTAATAAATATTTGTGTAATGAATGAAATGCTTTGAAAATGTCTATTTTCATCTTGATTCTTACTTGATTGCATTTATGTCTATGATATTAGAGACAGTTGTCTCAGAATAATAAAATTTTATAATGTACTGTGTTGCTAAGTAAAGCTAAAGTAGGTAGTTGATCCTTTTGATGCACAGTTAGCTCATTGTACCCCATGAAAGTATGGGATACCATGAACACAGTCAAGCTTGCTGTTCCAACAGTCATCTTTAAATAGAACAATGAATACCCATCAGTAGCACTGACATAATTGATAGCGCCCATATGCCACTGATCACGGATCAGGACTTTGCAGATAAACAGGATAAAAAGCAGCATATAAAAATGTTTGTAGCCTAGTGTTGGTCATAGAGTATGCTCAATAAACATTAACTGATCTACATTTGATATGGATCTCAATAAATGGAAAAAATGTGTGTATATAAGGTAATCTTATTTGATTCTTATGAAAGTAAGACTAAATGCCCTTATGACTGCACATATGTATTTAATAATATTTAAGAGAACTCTTGAATGTAGTAGTTATGCTAGTAGCATTTGTAGGCAGAGAAACCTTGGTTCAAATCCTGATTTTGTCAATTACCAGCAAACTAAATTTTGGCAAGTTACTCAATACTTCTAAGTAACTTTATTTTTTTTTCAAAGTGAGGATGACAGTAGTAACAACTCTACAAGGTGTTAGTGAGTAGTACTTGAGATATCTGCATTGAAGGCCACAGGGAGTGTTGGGCCATTGAATAGAGGACAAGTTCAGATCTGCAATGCTGGCTAGGGTGATTCAATTTCTGTAAGTCATATACTAGCACAGGCCGCTTTGCTTCTGTAAATCCATATATGACATGGCCCTGAATCCATGTTCCACAGTGCATAGGAATCTGAATTCCTCTCCAAGTTTTCTGAAGAATCATGATTTCATGGTGACCTCTGCATCTAGTGAATTGCTTCCAGGCCTTTTATTTTTAGATCAAATGTTTTTACTAACTGAGATGAGAAAATGAGGAACTTCCTAAAATTCTACCCATTCCCCAAAATACACATCCATACAAAGTAGCAATAAAATGTTACTGAAGATTTTGGATTCCAGGAAAAGATACCACATTAAAATAGCTAAATAAATTGAAATTTTAGATTAGATAATCTTTTAATTAATCTATTTATTTTTAGCTATCTAAACATTTGTATAATTTACAATTGCAAAGATATGGAAACAACCAAAGTGCCCATCAATCAATGAGTGGATAAAGAAAATGTGGTATATATATGCTATGGAATACTATTCAGCCATAAATATGAACAAAATAATGTCTTTTGCAGCAACTTGGCTGGAGCTGGAGGCAATTATTCTAAGTGAAGTAACTCAGGAATAAAAAACAAAATACTGTATGTTCTCACTTATAGGTGGGAGTTAAGCTATGATTACACAAAGGAGTACAGAGTGATTTAATGGACTTTGGAGACTCAGAATGGGTAGGTAAAAGAGGAGTGGTAGTGTAAAAAACTACATATTGCACACAACATACACTACTCAGGTGACAAGTGCATTAAAATCTCAGAATTCACCACTGTATAATTCATCCATGTAACCAAAAACCACTTGTACCCCAAAAGCTATTGAAATAATTTTTTTAAAGTTTGTGTTTTCCTGTCATTTTGATCCAAACAGTTACTAAGAATTCTAAGATTTTATTTGCCCGACATTTGCTCCCTTATATACTCTCCTCTCCCTACTCATCTCCAGAAAAATTCTCATTACCTAAGCAAAACATATTTGCAATTTGTTTATTTATTTTGTCAAAGAATTATGTAGTACTTGTAATTTTAGAATTTTACATTTTTGTACCATGAAACTTAAAACTACCCACCCCCAATGAAAGGCAGTTATTTTTTCAAAGAGTAATATTGTATAAATTCTACAATAGTGTATTTTTCACTTCATTACGCTTATGCCTTTGTCAAGAGGACCATGTGTCTCTTATGTGTGTGCTTATTGCTACTATTGAACTCTGTTTACTCCAGCCACCACTAATAATTCACCATATGAATTACTGACTCTTTCTCTTACTAGAACATTCTTCCAGATCAAAGCTTATTTCTACCAGTCATGATTATTTTCCCTCCCCCAATAACAGGATTAAACTCAAACTGTGTGAGTGTGTGTGTGTGTGTGTGTGCTTACCAGCTCATGGATCAAGTGTAATTTTTTACTTTCAAGTCTTATTACTTGAAAAATTCATTTGCGAATGTTATAGCTACCATAGATAGTAATTCCTCTGATTAATCTGGGCAAAGTACATTGCAAAGGTTCTGGAAAGGATTCACCATTCGGGATGCCATTAAGAATATTTGGGATTCATAGAAGGAGGTCAAAATATCAACATTTATAGGAGCTTGAAAGAAGTCAATTCCATCCCTCACGGAGGCCTTTGAGAGGTTTAAGACATCAGTGGATGAAGTAACTGCAGACATGGAGGAAGTAATAAGAAAATTAGTATTATAAGTGGAGCATGAAGATGTGACTGAATTGCTGCAATCTCATAGCAAAACTTTAACAAAGTAGGATTTTCTTCTTATGGATAAACAAAAAACTTGTTTGCCTGATATAAAATCTACTCCTGGTGAAGATGCTGTGAACATTGTTGAAATAACAATAAAGGATTTAGAATATTACCTAAACCTGGTTGATAAGGAAGGGCTAGAGTTTAAGATCATTGACTCCAATTTTGAAAAAATGTTCTACTGTGCGTAACATGCTTTGAAACAGCATCAAATGCTATAGAGAAATCTTTCCTGAAAGGAAGTGTCCATCTATGCAGCAAACTTTCTTGTTCTGTGTCTCAATCTGCCTTTCTCACTTCTGGTTCTGTTGCATTGCAGTAGTTGGCTACCTTCCATTTCAGGGACAATCATTCCAACGTACAACATCTCACATCGTTATACCCTTTGGCAAACAGACATTTCACATTAACTTCAATCATGCCAGCGACCCCTATTTTTGCACTGACTGTACATCTCTCTCCAATTATCCTCTCATTTTACTTATCCATACTGTAATGGAGTATTATGAGGGGATTGTCTGTATTGGGGTCTCTGCTTCTTCATACCTCAGCTACCTTCAACCCACTTCACTCTGGCTTCTGACTACAACACTCTATGCAACTTATTCTTTCTGAGCTTCCATTGATTTCTGTCATTAAGTTCAATAGCAACTTCTCATTTCACTTGTTATTTTACACTTTATCAATTTTCATTACATTTGAAAATGAAATCCCATTTTAAACACGCTCTTTCCTGGACTCATCTCACATTATACCTCTTATTTTCCTTTTCGCTTTCAGGCCCATTTTCAGGTCATTTTTCATGGCTATAGTTTAAATATTGCAGGTCTTGGTATCAGCTTCTAGTTTCTGCTCAATTTTCTCCTTAAAGAAAACTCACACCGAATATATCCAAAAGCAAATTCCCATATTTTCTTTCCTCAAATCTGTACTTCCTTCATATTCTCCCATCTCAGTAATTCACTAAGTTGCTCAAATGAGAAATATGAGAATAATGAGGTTGTCTCTCTCTCTCCATAAGCCACCAAATGGAATCAGTTACAAAGTTGTGGTGATTCTAAATTTGTCTTTTCATTCTTTTCATCTCAATAGCAACTACCATCATTGTTTCAATAACACTTGAAAAGCACAAAATCCTTCTGATTTCCTCGAGTCTTTTTTTATGTATTACCATAATTTTTTTCTCCACACAGCACTTAGAATGCTCTCCTTAAGTCATTAATCCAATCTTGTCCTTCCCTTGCTTAAAGCCTTTTGCTATTAGATTAAAGGATGCACCTATGCACTTAATCCACAAGGCCTTTCACTGCCTGGAACCGTCTTCTTCCAATTTATGTTGGGTTGTGATGCCCTCCTACACTTTTGCTTTAACTGAAACTGTCTTTATTCAGTGCCTCAACCAGCCCTTTCAAACCCCAAGAATTTGGGGACATTTTTCTTCCTCTGTCAGAATGTTTTGTTCCAGCTATCCCAGCTCTCACCTCAACAACTGATTCCAATTTTCTGTTCTCAGTTCAAATCTCACTGTTTCAGGAAAAACTATGACATATGTTACTTTTTCTTTAACTAATTGATTCAATTAATTAAATCAGCATCATTAAATCAGAATCAGCATCATATTCTTGCATTTAGTCATCTTTTTATAAAAGCATGTATATCATGTGATTCAGATATGCTAATGAGTGCAGCTATCTGGCATGAGCTTCTGCCATTGTGTCATTGTTGAAAACTATCTTTGAACAGTAAAATTAAAAACACTAAAAAATTCTAGGCTGGGTGTACTGGCTCATGCCTGTAATCCCCAAGCTTTGGGAGTCCTAGACAGGAGGATGGCTTCAGCCCAGGAATTCAGTACTGCAGTGAGTTATAATCATGCCACTGCACTCCATCCTGGGCAACAGAGCAAGATGCTGTCTCTTAAAAAAATAAATAAACAAAAATCAGAAAACAAAAATACTAGAAATATATATAAATTTGTATCTCCGTTTATCAATTTTACTTCTCTCTCTCTTCTGTTCAATGCCATTCTATGTTTCTCCTTACTCCAAATTACACAAAAAAGCATTTCTTAACAAATATTTATATTTGTTAATGAGCAGATTTCATTGGTACTGAGAATGCATTAACATTATAATGCCTTAAACTACAATCATTTTATAAAATTTGATTGACTTTTACCTCAAGATAGTTTTGCGAGATGGGTTTGAAGAAGATGAAATAACACTACATGTACTAGTCTGATTTTCTCATCTAAAAAGGCTTCTCTTGAGAGAGCAATGGAGAGTTCAGTAGCATTTGATAGAGATTATGTGATAGCTCTCTTATCAGACTCTCATCGTGCATTTTACCAATTGCAGATAAATCAATTGAGTGCTTAGTCCTTTTTACATGTGACATTATTTAAACTTTAAAATGACCTTGGAGATAGATATTTGTATTACCATTTAATGAAGAAACTGATGGTTAAAGAGAATCTATCTTGCTTAAATTTACCCAGCTAGGGCCAGGGTATGGCATTTCTTTTTACTATACAACATAGTAATAGGTTATATGGCATTTCTTTTTACTATACAACATAATATAAGCTGGATATTCTGTAGAAAGGAAAATTTGCCTGGCTTCCCTTGTGCTTTTAGCCTAATCTCAATTATAAAATTCAAGAGAGGTCCAGACCCCAGGTATCTAAATGTAATAATATTTAGGTTTTTTTACTTGCAATTTTACAAAAAGACTATAAGACTTATGAAAATTTAGTTAAATTATTCTCAATTATGAAAGTGGTACAAAATATATTGTAGGGAAACATCGTGATGTTTACAAAGTTGCTTGTGATATCAATATTCAGGTTCCCTTCATTAAAAGCCCATCCAGATTCCTGCCTGTGACTCACATATATCTATTCTGGCGACTCAAACATTTTTTTGGTGGTTGTTTTCTTTCTCATCCTGTATTACTCATCCCAGATAGTTATTATTAGTTTTCTACCTCTTTAACCTAAAAACTCTCAGAGATTATTAGGATGTTATATACTCTCCAGCATGTTAGGGTTCCTCTGGGAAAGGAGGGAAGTTTAGTACCCTTCTAGAGAAAAAAGAAATCTTCATGTTTAAACTTAAAATTTAAAATAAACTCCACTTTCTATAACGTGTCATTTATCATTACCCATGTGGTAGATTATTGCAGAAAGAGTCTCCAGTAATTTTTCCCTCCCTATATTTCTCCTCAGATAGATTCTTCCTCATTCATTCTTGTCTTGGCAATGTAACTTGCTTTGGGTAATGAAAAAATTAGCACGTGTGACAAAAACAGAAACTTGAAAATGCTCATGCATGAAGGTTTAGCTTGTTGCTCTTTTAATTCTGAGTTGCTATGTGAGCAAGCCCAGGTTAGGCTGCAGGGTAGCATATGGCCCAGATTCTTGTGTCTCCCCAGCTGATTGTGTCTCCCCAGTCAACCCAGAGAAGCAGAGCTGGCCAGTTGGCTGGCTGCTGATGGCAGGCCCATAAGTGCATCCATAAGAGATGAAGCTCTTCTCATTTAAACCTAGTCCACTTACTGCCCACAAGGTTTCAAACTAAATAAATGGTGATGGTTTTACCCATTCAGTATTGGTGTTTTGTTATACAGCAAAAGCAAACTGATGCAAGCATTTTCCTAGTTAAACTGGCTACAGAGACTACTGTTTAATTGCTAATTATCCCATAGCTTTTTACTTATATTACTACATTTTCAAGTTAATAACACTCATTTTTATAGGTATCATTGCTGGGGAAAATAATATTTAGACAGGAAGAAATTAAAACACACATATATTAAAATTGAGTGCTCAGTTAATGACAAGCATAGTATTAAGTGCCCATATCCTCACTATAAAATATCTCTGTGTGTGTGTGTGTGTGTGTGTGTGTGTGTGTGTGTGTAGAAACAGCACAAATACCTACAAGAGTATAAAAATGCATTTTCCTCATTGGTTCTTCAATTAGAAGACTTAACTCCTAGTGCTTATGCTAACTGGCCCATATGATGGATGTATGCTTAGATGCATAAGCAGAGAAGAAAAAGAATGAGGCAAAGTTAGTCAGAGACCTACCATCATATTTTTGGTGATGACTAGGGAATTACTACTCCTTATTCCTTAGGACTCAAATATCCCTGGATTTGTAGGTATTGTACCAAAAGGTATGTAATGTTTAAATATGTCCTTGAATTTTAAACAAGAGATTATGTGGTAATGGAATACACCATAAAGATAATTTCTAAGGTAATAATTCCTATTTGAAGAGTGTATGATTTGTATTGAACTAAAGCCTTTTTATTTGATAAATTGTGTACAGCATAATTGATGCAAATACTTCTTTCCCACATCATATGTACTAGGAAATAATGTGGTACAATGGGTTAAAATTTCACAAATCCACTTATATTCAAAATGTTCCTTTAAAGTCATTCATACCATAGAAAGTTTTCCTTTCATTCATTACCCTGTTGTAGGAGGTTTTTCAACTATTTATCAGACAGTACTCTAAAGAGGAGTAGCAGCTAAAATAGAAAAAGTTGTTACCGATGTTCTTAAGTAAACAGAATAATGAATCTTTGCAGATCATAAATGCCTTAGGAAACTGAAACTGGTCATGTTTTTTGATATTTTGATAGCATGTGCTGTTTTTTTTTTCTTAAGCATGGGAAGAAGATTTCCATTATAAAACAAGTGATGCCTATTTTATTCGATGCCCAATTACACAATTCCAAAGGAGTAAAAGCTGCAATATCAAAGTGTGTAATGTGGTGAACTAGAATCTGAGGTTATATACTGGTTATTAGTGGAGCGGATGGGATCAGTTAGTAATTAATGTAAAAAAAAGTATTTTTAATAGAAAATGAGAATAACTTTCTAACGAAAGGATGAAATTAGATTTGTTAATGTACAAGAAAGTATGAGAGAGTTTTACATTTATTAGCATAAATCACAGATTGTACTTTTTTATTTCAATAGTTTTTGAGAAATAGGTGCTTTTTGGTTACATGGATAAGTTCTTCAGCGGTGCTTTCTGAGATTCCCATGCACCCATCATCTGAGCAGTGAAGATTGTACCCAATATGTAGTCTTTTATTCTCACCCCACTCTCAGTCTTCCTCCTGGCTCCCCAAAGTTCATTATATCATTCTTATGCCTTTGCATACTCATAGCTTAGCTCCCACTTATAAGTGAGAACATAAGATACTAGGTTTTCCATTCCTGAGTTACTTCACTTAGAGTACTTTAAAAATATATCGAAAATATTATCCTTTAGTAAGTAGATATGATATGCTAACTTATTTAGTTCTAAACATGTAAACACAAAATATTACTGCATATTTGAAGTTAATTTTGGAAGCAGTATATTTTTACATTGCCTATATAAGCTTGATTAGCTTCTCCCTTCCCAAGATTTTTAATTTTTTAAATCAAAATAAAAGGTTTTTTCCTCAGAAAGCATATTGTATAAACAGAATTAGCTCAGTTTTTTATATAACATACCTTCCAAAAATTTGCAAGTTTGTAAAGAGAAAAATTTCAGTAGGTGAACTCCTACTTCCCAATATGTTTAAAATGACCATATTTCTGCATGTATGTTGAGGTTAAACAAGATGAGACTGCATTCCAAAATATCTCCTTACTCTGAAGCAGCAAGAATACTGAAAGTTGAAATTCAGGAAGAAAAAATATGTCAGCATTATTACTTATTTAATGATTATTAAAAATAAACAATCCTATATATGACTTAGAAAAGATTCCTATATGATAAACCTATAAAGTCTTTCCTTTCCAACTAAATAAACATTAAGTTTTTAAGTCATTTTAAGCAATTATGGGGATTTAGGTAGGAACAATATATTAGTTATAAAAACATAAGGAGATGAAATATTTTATACATCTATGCATATAGGAACTGAAACGACATGAAATTAGAAATTATGAAAGTGTCATGATTTTAAGATTTGGAGAAGTACATTTTGAACGTGATTTTTTATTGTCAAGGAGTAAAGAAGACATATTATTGGTTCGTGGATAAGAACAAGTAATAAGGATGGAAGGAGAAGACAAATATTTTCTCAGTCATATTTGATCTTTAGTTAAAGTTTAAAATGTAAATGAATATGCAACAGAGTGTTGACTCCTCAAAGAAGACTGGTTTTGATATCATAGAAAATAATAAGATGGTTATTGACTATTGTGATAACATGATATTGCTACGTGATATTTGTTATTCTGGCATCTTCATATAGAATCAATTGAAAAAATGAAGAAAGCTAATAGAGTAGTACATAGATGAGAAGAAGTTTGCTTGCTATAATGCAGTAGTTGTGGAAATACAAGCAATGAGTTAAATCATAAAGATTTGAAGAGAAACAAAATATGATTTTTTAGCTGAATATAGAAAAGGGAGTATGCCAAAAGGGCAATTGAATGAAAAGAGTACAATATCAGAAATGTACTAAGTGGTAAGTACAGGGGATGCTAATAGAGATGGAGAAATGCAGGAGTAACTTCATTGAGATGAAAAAGAGAATAAATGCATTTCTAGCAGAGAAGGTACAAGACAATAATAATAATTAACAAGTGATCTGTGCTGAAGATGTAAATTATGTAGTTATTCACTAACTAATAAAAATAGAAATTCTTAAAACAGGGTAAGAGAAATGCCAGACTCTGATGAAGGGAAGAAAGGAAGCTAGATGGAGGAAAATGCAAACAGTATCACAGAAGTCAAGAAAGGTGATGTGAGAAGGATAGTCAGGAATGAACAATTTTAAAGATGAAAGAAAATAAAGCAGTGCATTTTGGGAGAAAATTACAGGCAAAGTTATGGAATAATTTAAATGTGGTTATTAGAAAGGAAATCAAATTCTAGAATACTACAGAGGGAATATGCAATGAGAAATGGGAGCTGACAAAATTTACTTAAGAAGCTTAGATATAAAAGATAAGAGGAATAAGACAATATTTTGATGATCAAATGAGGGTTCCCTCATTTCTTCTTCACATTTTCCAATACAAGAAAAAGATAACTGCCAGGTACATCTTTTACTCCCTGATACAGTGGGAAAAAAAAAAACTTCTGAGAAAATTTTGAGAAGGAACATGAGCATACTGCATGGAAGGGAAAGGGTGTAGGGAAGAGGAAGAGAATAAAAAGAATCAGGGAAATGTCAAGTATAGAGAGAATATCTGAGTGACCTTTCACTTGTTCTGAAGTGTATAGTCAAATAAAAGCAAAGGATGAAAACTGCTTAGCCTTAACAGAAAAAGAAAAAAAATCAAAGAGGATGAAGAATAAGGCTAGCAATAACTTGAGCTGTGACTCACCTTGGCCCCTGCTAGAAAAGAATTATCGCTATTAAATCGGAACCAGAAGTGAACTAGGGCAATGGATTCTCATACTTCCTATAGCATTATTTTTTGACATACATATAATGAGCTTGATTAAAATGTTAAATTTGTACAGAATGGGGATGACAGAGACGGAAGCCTACTTTCCTAAAATGAGCGACATCAAAGAGTAAACAGAGGAGAACGCATGGATCCCAACTGGGTAGATTACCAGGAATAAGAATTTCACGGATAGAGCGGCAGTGGGAAAGGCAGAATTATTGGAATGGAGAATTGGAAGGAAATAAAGTTTATTACCAAAATTATATAGAGATCTAAGGCCATGAAAAAAATTATATTTGGGAAGTGATCCAGTGGAGAAGAAATAAAATTAGAGAAGAAATGCATGCAGTTTTAAAGAAAGTGAAAACAAAAGTGAAAAAAAATTGCATAAATATCAACACATACGCCCCAACAAGGATGTATAAAAATTATGCTAATATGCCTTCGGAGGCATTAACATGCAAATTAATGCTGGGATGTTCTCTGGGGTGACAGTCATTAAATATTACACAGACTTTTGCAGAATGCATGCAGCTTTTAACTACTACAGTTTATATTCTTGTAATTGGTCAATACCTATAAAGACTTTTTACACGATAATGTGCTTCATTAAGAAGTTTGGATAGCAAACCTGACAAAAGCAAGAAATGGGGAAAGGATTCCCTACTTAATAAATGGTGCTGGGAAAACTGGCTGGCCATATGTTGAAAGCTGAAACTGGATCCCTTCCTTACACCTTGTACAAAAATTAATTCAAGATGGATTAAAGACTTAAATGTTATATCTAAAACCATAAAAACCCTAGAAGAAAACCTACGCATTACCACTCAGGACATAGGCATGGGCAAGGACTTCATGTCTAAAACACCAAAAGCAATGGCAACAAAAGCCAGAATTGACAAATGTGATCTAATTAAACTAAAGAGCTTCTGCAAAGCAAAAGAAACTACCATCAGAGTGAACAGGCAACCTACAGAATGGGAGAAAATTTTTGCAATCTACTCATCTGACAAAGGGCTAATATCCAGAATCTACAAACAACTCAAACAAATTTACAAGAAAAAAACAACCCCATCAAAAAGTGGGCGAAGGATATGATCAGACACTTCTCAAAAGAAGACATTTATGCAGCCAAATGACACATGAAAAAATGCTCATCATCACTGGCCATCAGAGAAATGCAAATCAAAACCACAATGAGATACCATCTCACACCAGTTAGAATGGCGATCATTAAAAAGTCAGGAAACAACAGGTGCTGGAGAGGATGTGGAGAAATAGGAACACTTTGACACTGTTGGTGGGACTGTAAACTAGTTCAACCATTGTGGAAGTCAGTGTGGCGATTCCTCAGGGATCTAGAACTAGAAATACCATTTGACCCAGCCATCCCATTACTGGGTATATACCCAAAGGATTATAAATCATGCAGCTGTAAAGACACACGCACACGTATGTTGATTGTGGCACTATTCACAATAGCAAAGACTTGGAACCAACCCAAATGTCCAACAATGATAGACTAGATTAAGAAAATGTGGCACATATACACCATGGAATACTATGTAGCCGTAAAAAATGATGACTTTATGTCCTTTGTAGGGACATGGATGAAGCTGGAAACCATCTTTCTCAGCAAACTATCGCAAGGACAAAAAAACAAACACCGCATGTTCTCACTCATAGGTGAGAATTGAACAATAACACATGGACACTGGAAAGGGAACATCACACACTGGGGCCTGTTGTGGGGTGGGGGTGGGGGGAGGGATAGCATTAGGAGATATACCTAATGTAAATGACGAGTTAATGGGTGCAGCACACCAACATGGCACATGTATACATATGTAACTAACCTGCACGTTGCGCACATGTACCCTAAAACGTAAAGTATAATAAAAAAAAAAGAAACTTCCTGGTGCTTCTCAAATAACATAAATTAAATGACCATTTTCTTACCATGAAGGGTCTTATAAACACTACGTTAAGTATAAAAAAGCAGAATATACTTGGAAAAAATGTGAGGTTATTTCTGGAACTCTGTTGGTTTGTTTAGAGTTTAAGGTGAAATCCATGACTTTGACAATTAGATAAATTTCACCATGCTCAGCTGATGCAGAACAAGGTTTAAAGCCATTTTCCAAAGGCTTTAGGTACTTTAAAGTGAACAGAGCCTTTACTTCACAGCATGACTTCCTTATTCAAGAATAAAATAGAACTTGCAGAGCAGCAATAAAAATGATACCAAATAAAAGTCTGTGCTTTGTTGAGTGGGGTAAGAGCCCAGAGCAATATTTAATTCAAGCATAAAAGCAAAAGTTTCACATTATTGGTCCGACGCACAACTTCATGCTCAAAAAGACACATCTCTCCTGTGATGAATATATGCATAACAAAGAAGCATCTCCCTCATGTCTTAGCCTCTGAGGAGGATTTTTTATGATAGTGAGACTTTGAACATATATAGAGTTTCCCTACTGAAAGCAAAAAAGAGAGACATAGGTTTGGATAAGATAAATTCTACAAATAATCAAGATAATATTTCTTTTAGTCACCAGTAAATACATCCTCCGGGGCTCAGATATCAGTATGTCTTCATAAGCTTAAACTCACAGGTTTCTACTGTTTCTGTTATATTACTTGCATGAATGGAGAGAACAGTTTGTTTACCTATGAAAGTTTATTCTTTAAACATTGACAAGAAACGTTCTACCAGACTGCTAAAATTTCATTCTGGGGCATTAGAAAAGTTTCACTCAAAGTCGGTCAAACTTCAGCTATAAATCATTTCCTAAAATGTGGAAATCCAAGGGAGAAAAAAATGGAATTAATTAATTAATTCAAACAGTAGAAATACTTTATAGCACAAATAGCTTCCTGGAAGTTGGAAAAGCATTGAAAAATTTAAAACTAATATGTCTTAGTAAAAGCTTTAGTGTTTATTGTCTTATTATCCATCCCACGCTTTTTTCAACCCACCTGTGCCCTAGTTCCATACAAAGAACTCTATTAATATCAGTCCTAATACTGAGCTAGAATTTAAAATAAATACCCAACACTTTTTTTCACAACCCATTTTCCAGCTATTGGTAGTTGATATTCTGAGCCCTCTTTACTATGCATGCTTACAGAAAACTCCTACTAGAGATAATTATTTTGTGCTTTTATATCATTTTTAAGATATGATTCAAGCCTTAAACAGTCTCAGAACAGTGAATTTGCAGTTAATATATCTAAATATGTGCTGATAACTCTGTTTACCACCATAAATATAGCCTTTATTTGTATTTGGGCAGATTTTTTAAAATATCTTAGCTTCATTCTATTAAAATTATGAAGCTTCACAATTTTTATAGCATAGAGAGACTGTGGATGGCTGTGGTTAAAGTTATGGAAAGTTAGAAGACTTTCTTATTCAATGACTGATAGCTCATATGATCTATCTAGGTTTTTGTCTTAAAAAGCCTATAGTTAAAAGTTGGTACCTAAACTTTCTATTCATGCACTATATAAATGAGTTCTGAAATTTAGCCCTTTTACATCCATTCAAATGATGGTCAAATCTATAATTCTAGCCCTATTATCAGGCTATTTTTTCCTATTAGCTTTATAGAGGAACACTTAACAAACAAAATTCAACAATATTCATTATAAGTTTGATGCTTTTTGACAGATGTATACAGTCATGTAATCATATCAGCAAAATTATGAAATAGAATATTTTCACTACCAAAAGTGTTCAAGCCTGTCTCTTGGCATTGAAGTCCCTTTCTTAATACCTTGACCCCTTATTTTCAGTCTCTCACTATAGTTTTTCTTCTCTAGAATAAAAATGGAATTATGCAGTATGTATGTTTTTTTCAAATACCTGTCCTTTTTCATTTAGCATTGTACTTTTGAGATACATTCATATTGTTGATATGTCAGTAATCCACTTCTTTATATTGCAGAGTTTAGTTCCATTGGATCAATAAAACATAATTTATTTATGCACAAATTTACACATTTAGTGTGTTTCCAGTTCATGCTTATTATAAATAAAGCTGATATAATTGTGTGGAATTAGGTTTCTTTTTTCTTTAGTGTATTCACAGTAGTGGAATTGGTGGGTCATATGGTAAGTATATGTTAAAGTTTATTAAAACAAAACAAAACAACACAAAGTAATACAAAAAGCTGTGAGTCTTTTTTCTAAAGTAGCTGTATTATTTTGATTTTCAATGAGTAATGTAGAAGAGTTCTCATTTCTCCACACTCTCTAATGCTAGTTATTTTATGTGTTTTTTATTATAACCATTTTAGGAATATGTAGTGACATCACATTTTAATTTGTATCTCCCTAATTACTAAAGATATATAAATTACTTATAATTTTAATTTGTATCTTCCTAATTATTAATTTTTTGGCTTCTTGTCAACTGATTATTTATTACACACATATCTTCTTTGGTATAGCATGGACAAATTTTTTGCAGTTTGTTTGATTTGATTTTTTGTCTTATTATTGAGTCATACACATTCTTTTTATATTCAGGTTACAACTCCTTTGTCACATAACATCACAAATCTTTTTCCTCACAATGTAACTTTCTTTTTAATTTTCTAAAAACTTTCTATTTAAGAGTGAAAGTTTTTAATTTTGATCATGTAGAATTTATCCATACTTTCTATGTTTTGCTTTTTGTATTAGATTTAAGAAACATTGCCAAACCCAAGGTCATTGTGATTTTCTCCTATTTTCTTCTAAAATTTGTATAGTTTTAATTCCTATAGTTAAATTTATCATCAATTTCAAGTTAATTTTTGTGCATAGGTGACATAGGGCTAGGATTCATATTTTATGCAAATTTTATATGGAATTTTATGTGAATTTTATTTTGTGTGATATTCACTCTGTGGTAAAGTAATAGTTTTTTGGTTTTTATCTTGTTTTTATTTGTTTTGGGTTTTATATAAATTTCTAATCCATCATGAACAAAACATGTAAATATATAATTACTAAAAAATTACATTAAAATATTATAGATGTACAAAATACAAACACAATTATTATTATCATTAGAGACAACATACAAAAATCACTATGTTAAGACAATTGTTCTTAAAAGCTTAGTCTCAATTTCTGTACTTACCACATTGTGGAACGGTAATAATCAGTTCAAGTATCAAAACCTATCTGTAGAGCATATTTATAATAGCAGTAGTATACAGGACAGTTTCACTTTGTATTATTTAAATATATTCCTTCCATGGAGACATTATGAATTCTTTTTTTAGTAAATTACTTGACAGTGACTATAGGGAGACATGCCTTCCTTCCCAATCTTTTTCATATGATATCAAATGCATAAAAGTTAAGAATAATTATTTATTTGAAAGCTAGATATAATTTTTAAAAAGATAATATTGTAAGAGTCATGAGGGCCAACTAGACACAGCCAGGAAGAGTTTCTCCCACAGAGAGAGACCAGATCATCAAGTAGACCAGCATACTCTGAACAGATCTTGGGAAAGAAGGCACTTAAAGTGGATACAGAAAGGACAGAGATCCAGGGCTCAAATGGGAGGAAGCTGGGAACCCTGTGCCAGATTGCTAAGCACCAGAACTTGTGCTTGGCCCCAAGCAACTCCTAGGGAAGGGGTGAGGGAAATAGGTTTGGAGTGGTAGACACTCACCATGGACCTTGAGTATCCTAGCTATGGGAGACCCCATGGCCCCCACAAATATTTTATTTGGCAGAAAGAACACCTCAGAGATTTGGAACATACAGAACTCCAGTGTGTGTGGAGTCGAGAGGGTTTGGCATGGGCACAACTGCATTGGGGTATGGGCATGGGCACCCATCCCCCAAGGTTCACTGTATTTATCTATGTGGTTTTAGCTATTATTAGCAGCTAGATCTGGAGAGAGAAGGTTGTCTTGCCCATAGGACAGGATCAGGATTATCTGAACACACCTCTGTCCGTGGGCTTCTTTCAGGGTCCCACTTGCCGTGTAACCTCTGCTGCCCCAGAAAAACACTTGCTAGTGGCCACCACCATAGCTCTCTGGCCAGGAGCCCCTGCCTACCCATCAGAGAGCTTTTTCAGCTGGACCTCCACCAATGCACACCCACCTGTAGCCTTCCCCTGCTGGTATGCACTTGTCCACAGATTCCCACCACTACTCTGCCAGCACGCATGCACATAGGGACACTTACTACCCTTCTGGAGCACACTCTTTTATGTTCTACCCCACCACAGCACACTCTCCCACAGCCCCACCACCACCATACTGCAGCACTTTCATCAGCATGCCCCTTGAAACTGTTGTAGCCATTGAACTTGGAACCTGTTAGGTCCTCCAGTGCAGGATGTGCTTTGCATTGAGGGGCAAGAGAACAAACCCATGGTCCAGGTCTCAGTTGCCCAGAGTTAGATTACACAGCACAGGAAATGCTGGACTGAGCCTTGACCCCCTCAAAGCATCCAGGAACAAAGCCAATTGACTAAATCCAACTTATTCCACAAATCAAACCCCAAAGGCAAAAAAGGAATATAAAAGTAAAATGACCATCGAAAAGAGAGCATCTTTAAACATTAAAGGAAATAAGGCCATACATATGAGAAAGAACCAGTGCAAGAATTCTGGTAACTCTAAAAGCCAGAGTGTCTACTTACCTTCAAATAACCACACGAGCTCTCCAGTAATGGTTCTTAACCATGTTAAAATAGCTAAACTGACAGAGAATTCAGAAACTGAATGGCAAGCAAGCTTAATGAGATACAGGAGACAATTGAAACCCAATTAAAGGAATGCAGTGAAACAAACCAGGAGATGAAAGACAACGTAACCATTTTAAGAAAGTACCAAACTAAACTTCTGGAAATAAAAAATTCACACAGAAATTTCATAATGCTATTAGAAGCATTATTAACAGAATAGACCAAGTTGAGGAAAGAATGTCAGTCAGAGTTTGGGCTGGGTGCGGTGGCTCACGCCTGTAATCCAAGCAATTTGGGAGGCCAAGATTGGTGGATCACGAGGTCAGGAGATCGAGACCATCCTGGCTAACACAGTGAAAACCCGTCTCTACTAAAAATACAAAAAATTAGCTGGGCATGGGTGGTGGGTGCCTGTAGTCCCAGCTACTCGGGAGGCTGAGGCAGGAGAATGGTGTGAACCTGGGAGGCGGAGCCTGCAGTGAGCCAAGATCACGCCACTGCACTCCAGCCTGGGCGACAGAGCGAGACTCCGTCTCAAAAAACAAGAATGTCAGAGTTTGAAGACTGCTCCTTTAAATCAACACAGGCAGACAAAAAAAGGAAAAAAGAAAGAAAAAAAATTTAAAAATGAACTTAATCTCCAAGAAACATGAGATTATGTAAAGAAATCAAACCTGTGATTCGTTGGCATTCCTGAAACAGATGGAGAGAGAGAAAACAACTTGGAAAACATATTTGGGGATATTGTCCATGAAAATTTCCAAACCTTGGAGAGGCTGGCATGAAAATAGGGAAATTCAGAAAAGACCCTGAGAGATACTGTGCAAGAGGATCATCCCCAATACACACAATCATGAGATTCTTCAGGGACAATGGAAAAGAAAAAAATCTTAAGACAGGTAGGGAGAAAGAAATCATGTACAAAGGGAAGTTAATTAGGCTAACAGTAGACCCTTCAGAAAAAAGCTTTACAAGCCAAAGGAGATTGGGGGCCTATCTACAGCATCCTTAAAGGAAAGAAATTCCAACCCTGAATTTCATATTCTGTTAAACTGAGCTTCATAAGCAAAGAAAAAATAAAACCCTTTTCAGACAAGCAAACACTAAAATAACTTGTTACCACCAGACTTGCCTTATAAAAGGTCCTTAAGAAAGTGCCAAAAATAGAAATGAAAGACCAATACTGGCCACAATGAAAATACACCTAAGTATATAGACTAATGATACTATAAAGACAAGATACAATCAAGTCCACATAACATCCAGCTAAAAGCACAATGACAGGGTCAAATCCAAACATATCAATATTGTCTTTGAATGTAAACAAGCTAAATGTCCCATTTAAAATTCACAAAATGACTAGTTGGATAAAGAAGCAAGACTCAACTCTATGCTGTCTTCAAGAGACACCTCTCACATCCAATAACATCCATAGACTTAAGGGAAAGGGGTGGAGAAAGACCTATAAAAAAATCAGAAAGCAAATAGGGGTTGCTATTCTTATTTCAGACAAAACAAACTTTAAACCAACAACAATCAAAAAGGACAAAGAAAGGCATTACATAACAATAAAGGGTTAAATCCAATAAAAGGAATCAATTCTAAATATATATACACCCAACATCTGAGCCCTCACATTCATAAAACAAGTTTCTAGGGACTGAAGAAGAGACTTAGATAACCACACGATAATAGTGGGAGACTTCAATACACTACTGACAGTGTTAGACAGATCACAGAGGCAGAAAGCTAAGATATTTAGGTCCTAACCTCAGCACTTGGTCAAATAAACCTAACAGATATCTACGGAATACTCTACCCAAAAACAGTAGAATACACATTCTTCTCATCTGAACAGCACATACTCTAAGATCGACCACATGCTATACCATAAAGAAATTATCAACAAATTCAAAATAACCAAAATTGTACTGATAGCAGTTTGGGTCTATGTTCCCACTCAAATCTCATGTTTAATTATATTGGAGAGAGGGCCTGGTGGGAGGTGATTGGATCATGGGGGTGGTTTCTATTGGTAGCTCCATCTCCCTAGTACTGTTTTGTGACAGAGTTCTCACAAGATCTGGTTGTTTAGGTTGTTTAAATGTGTGTAACTCCACCTTCTCCTTCTCTTTCCTCTCCTCTTTCTCCTCTTTCCTGTCCTCCTTCTCCTCCTTCTTTTCTTTCTTCTTCTTCTTCCTCTTCTTCTTCTTCTTCCTCTTCCTCTTCTTCTTCTTCTTTCTTTTCTCTCTCTCTCTCTCCCCTGCCAGCCATGTGAAGATGTACCTTGCTTCCCATTTGCTTTCCACCATGATTGTAATTTCCCTGAGGTCTCCCCACATTTGTTTTCCACCATGATTGTAACTTCCCTGACGTCTCCCCACACCATGTGGAACTGTGAGTCAGTTAAACCTCTTTTCTGTATAAATTAACCAGTCTCAGTTATGTCTCATAGCAGTTTGAGAATGGACTAATACAGAAAATTGGTACCACAGAAGTGGGGCATTGCTATAAAGGCACCTGAAAGTGAGGGAGCAATGTTGGAACTGGATAATGGGCAGAGGATGGATCAGTTTGGAGGGCTCAGAAGAAGACAGGAAGATGAGGGAAGGTTTGCAAATTCCTAGAGACTTGCTGAATGGTTGTGATCAAAAAGCTAATAGTGATATGGACAGAGATGGCCAGTTGAGGTTTTCCATTTGCATAGCGCATGAAAAGCTGGATGCCCCCACTATAATCTTTTATAAGACAGATGGATTCTCTACCTGGCCAGCACCATGTTGCCTATTTATTTACTGTACATGTGGTGACAAAGAAAAGGGAAGATGGAGCCTCCATGTTGTATACGCCTGGCCCTCAGGTAGCCTTTTTCTATTGGCAGAGCTGCCAGCATTCCTCTATGTAAGCTTCCAGTTTTCTTATGCATGTTTTCAGCTTGATTTTTCGTGCTGCTCTTTGTTAGGAAAGAAATGATTTGGGGGCTGCTTTTTTGTTAAAAGGGAAATTCCACTGAGGACTCTTTTATCCTCACTGTCTGCATAAATAATTACTTTCTGTTTCCTGTGTCACTATTAAGCCTGCTGGTGTAGAGAAGGGAAGAGTTAAGGCTTGGGAGCCTCTGCCTAGATTTCAGAGGATGTATGAAAACACCTGGATATCCAGGCAGAAGTCTGCTGCAGGGGTAGAGCTCCCATGGGAAAACTCTAATAGGGCAGTGTGGAGGGAAAATGTGAGGTTGGAGCCCCCACATAGAGTCCTCACTGGGGCACTGGCCTAGTAGAGCTGTGAGAAGAGGGCTACCATCCTCCAGATCCCAGAATGGTAGATCCATTGACAGCTTTCACTGTGCACCTGGAAAAGCCATAGGCACTCAATCCCAGTCCATGAAAGCAGCTGCAGGGGCTGTACCTGCAGACCTACAGGAGTGGAGCTGCCCAAGAACTGGAAGCTCACCCCTTGCATCAGTGTGGCCTGGATGTGAAACATGGAGTCAAAAAAGAATATTTTGGAGCTTAAAGATTTAATGACTGTTCTGCTGGGTTTTAGATTTGCATAGGGCCTGGAGCCCCTTTGTATTGGCCAATTACTCCTTTTTGCAATGGGAGAATTTACCCAATGCCTGTACCCCCACTGTGTCTTGGAAGTACCACACTTATTTTTTTTTTTTTTAATTTTACAGGCTCATAGGTGGAAGGGACTTGCTTTTCTCAGATGAGACTTTGGACTTGAACTTTTGGGTTAATGCTGGAATGAGTTAAGACTTTGGGGGACTGTTAAGAAGGAATAATTGTATTTTGCAATGTGAAAAGAACATGAGATATGGGTGGAGCCAGGAGAGGAATAACATGGTTTGGCTCTGTGTTCCCTCCCAGCTCTCATGTTGAATTGTGATCCCAAGTGTTAAAGGTGGGGCTTGGTGGGAGATGATTGGATCATGGGGGCGATTTCTAATGGTTTAGCACCATCCCTATAGTGTTGTCTCATGGTAGAGTTCTCAAAAGATCTGGTTTATTGAAAGTGTGTAGCACCTCCCCTCACTTCTGCCAGCCATATGAAGACATACCTTGCTTCCCCTTTGCCTTCCACAACGATGGTAAATTTCCTGAGGCCTCCCCAGCCATGCAGAACTGTGAGTCAATTAAACTTCTTTTTTTTAATTTATAAATTAGCCAGTCTCAGATATGTCTTTATAACACTGTGAGAATGTCCTAATACACACAACCATCACACTATTGGACCACAGCACAATAAAAATAGAAATCAACACCAAGAATAAGTTTCAGAATTATACAATTACATGAAAACTAAACAACTTTCCCCTAAATAAATTTGGGTAAATAAAAAATTATGGCAGAAAAACAAAACAAAAAAAAGCTTTAAAACTAATAGAAACCAAGATACAACACACCACAGAAAATCTGGGACACTGCCAAAGCCGTGTCAAGAGGAAAGTGCTAAATGCTTACATAAGGAATTTAGAAAGATTTCTAATTATCTACCTAGCATCACACCTAGATAAACTAGAAAAACAAGAGCAAACCAACCACAAAGCTAACAAGAAATAACCAAAATCAGAGCTGAACTGAATAAAATTGAGATGCAAAAATCTATACAAAAGATCAATGAAATCAAAAGTTCAAAAGAATAAACATTAGTAGACCATTAACCAGCCTAATGAAAAAAACAGTGAGGATCCAAATTAACGCAATCAGAAATGACAAAAGTGACATTACCACCAAACACAGAATTACAATGAACCCTCAGAGACTATTATGACCACCTCTATGTATGCAAAATAGAAAACCTGGAAGAGATTAATAACTTCCTAGAAATATACAACCTTCCAAGATTGAGCCAGGAAGATATTGAAATCCTGAACAGACCAATAATGGGTTCTGAGTTCTGACAGAATCTGTAATTAAAAAGGTATCAACCAAGATAAAAAAAAAAAAAAAAAACAACAACAAGCAAACAAACAAAAAACACTGGATCAGGTGGATTCACAGCCAAATTCCAACAGATGTACAAAGAAAAACTGGTATCAATCCTATTGAAATTATTCCAAAAACTTGAGCATGAGAGACTCCTCCCTAACTCATTTTATGAGGCCAACATTATTCTGATACCAAAACGGGGCAGAGACACAGGAACAAAACAAAACAAAACAAAAACATTAAGGGTCAATCTTCCTGATTCATATAGACACAAAAATTCTCAAAAAACACCCACAAATCAAGTCCAACCGTATATTAAAAAGTTAATGCACCATGATTAAGTAAGCTTCATCCCTGGATTGCAAGGTTAGTTCAACATATGCAAATCAATAAATGTTATTCATCACATAAACAGAATTAAAAACCATATGATCATCTCAATACACACAGAAAAAGCTTTCAATAAAATTTAATATCCCTTCATAATAAAAACCCTCAACAAACTAGGCATAAAAGGAACATACCTCAAAATAATAAGAGCCATCTATGACAAACCCACAGCCAACATCATATTAAACGTGCAAAAACTGAAAGCATTTTCCTTGAGAACTGGAGCAAGACAATGATACTCATTCTCACCACTCCTATTCAGCATAATACTGGGAATTCCAACCAGAGCAATCAGTCAAGAGAAAGAATTAAACAGCATTCAAATAGGAAGATAGGATGTCAACCTATCTTTTTCATAGACAATATGTCCTATATCTAAAAAAAAAACCCTTAGTCTCTGCCCAAAGGCTCCTACATTTGATAAACAAGTTCAGTAAAGGTTCAGGATACAAAATCAACGGCAAAAATCAGTAGCATTTTTATATAACAACAACATCTATCAATCGAGAAAAAATGATGAGACAAGTTTCAATCATTTTAGAAGGTTTATTTGCCAAAGTTAAGGAAATATGCCCCAGAGACAGGTCTATTTCTCCAAAGATGATTTGAGGGCTTCAAATTTAAAGGGGAAAGGGTGGGATATTGAGAAGTACGCAATTTTCATGTAAGAGGGAGGTAGGGAAAAAGAGTCATTCATGCCTTTGTCTGGCTCAGTGAATCTGCATTTTTTTTTTACATAAGATGACATAGAAATGGCCCAGAGGAAAAATACAGAGAATCTACATTTTTATATAAGATCACATAGACAAAATGGGGCAGGGTAATAAACATGCATTTGTGTCTGATGGGCCGGGGGCAACCGCACCTGTAAAGATAAGCAATCAATTTACATTGCCATGGTGACATTTCAACAGAAACACCTTAGGGTAAAGGTCGTGTCTCTCACTAGGATTTCCTTGTGGGCAAAACATGGGGAAGACATGTAGCTTTTTTTCTTGTGGCTCTCTTATTTAGGAACCAAAAGGGGAGACAGGTTTGCGTGACCCAGTTTCCAACTTGACTTTTCCCTTTAGCTGAGTGATTTGGGGACCCCAAAATTTATTTCTCTTTCACACACTCAAACTGAGAGCCAAATAAAGATGCAATCCCTCTCCCAATAGCCACAGAAAGAATAAAATACCGAGGAATATAGCCAACTAGGTAGATGCAACTCAAGAACTGAGTTTCAAATTTTATTTGATTTTAACTAGTTTTGATAAAGACTCATGTAGCTAGTGGCTGCCCTTTTGGACAGTGCAGCTCAGATCATACATTTCCTTATGCTGTGCTGAACCACTTCAGATTTTCGGACTTGGGCTCAGAATTTAGTGCAGTGTACAGAGTTCACTGCCGATCTGTGCTGGACATTCAGTATCAAAGTTAACAACTGTGTGTTTCTTTAAGTAAACTAAATTATTTTTGGTTTTATTACAGTGTAAACTATCCCAATCTAGATCTCCAGGTAAGACTATTTTAATTTAAGGTAACAGGTAGACTTACAAAAAATGAAATAACTCACTTTACAGTAATATTTTTCTTGGAAAAAAATCTGCCTGAAGGCTAACTCTAGATAAGCATGAGCTAAATCAAAGTAAAAGACTCAAGAAATTGTATATATTTGTATGTACACACACATATATGTATGTGTATACAAATACATGTGTGTATATCTGTTCATGTGTATATATATATTCAGTATATAACCTTATTAAATTATGAATGTTAAAATTTTAATATATAGATATAGGAATCTAAAGAAATAGGAGAATGATGTTTGTTAAACAGACTGCAATTGTGCAAAATATAAAGAAACAACAAAAATGAGGATATGAGGGTACACAAATAATTGCAATATAAAGTTGGTATTCATTTTAAAATTCTAAACATGGATATCGTGTTTTTACCATGTATAATTAAAACATGTAATTTAAAAGTAAAATAAATCAAGTTGTTTTGCTGTTGTTGTCACCTTCCATATTTTTATCTTATGGCTCTCTTCCTATTTAGCTTTACTATTGCAAACACCTCAAATCTTCTATTCTCTCAGATTTATACTCTCACTGCCATCTTTACTCATTTCTTTCTCTAATCATTAATTTCCAGTGTAAGCCGTCCTGCCATGGTTTCCCAGAAGAACTTAACACTATTTTTATATTTAATCTCCATCTCTCTTATCCTATTTAGGGCCACATTCACTTATTGTCTGTATAACTGCTAGATATAGAAACATGGATCTATAATTATTTGTCATCTGGATTAATGTTAAGTGATAAATGCAAATAGCCTCCTACTGCTTTCAATAGCTCTTATCATACTGTTTTATTTTTAACAACCAGACAACAGGTTTCAAATAATGTTCGTAATGGTAGAGCAGCTCTTCAGCTCTAAAATGGATCACATTCTCTGTAAGAATGTACAATTCACCTGTTCTAATCTCATCCTTCTTTGTCATCTGAATGATTCTTCATTATACTGGCTTATGAGATAATTATTTTTATTCTTATTTAACCTACGAAAACAGAGGAGAGGAAACAATAGATACTGGAGAGGATGTGCAGAAATAGGAACACTTTTACACTGTTGGTGGGAGTGTAAATTAGTTCAACCATTGTGGGAGACAGTGTGGCAATTCCTCAAGGATCTAGAACCAGAAATACCATTTAACCCAGCAATCCCATTACTGGGTATATACTCAACAGAATATAAATCATTCTACTGTAAAGACACATGCACACATATATTTATTGCAGCACTATTCACAATAGCAAAGACTTGGAACCAACCCAAATGCCCATCAATGATAGACTGGATAAAGAAAATGTAGCACATATACACCATGGAATCCTATGCATCCATAAAAAAGAATGAGTTCATGAGCTTTGCAGGGACATGGATGAAGCTGGAAACCATCATTCTCAGCAAACTAACAGGAACAGAAAACTAAACACCACATGTTCTCACTCATAAGTGGAAGGTGAACAATGAGAACACATGGACACAGGAAGGGGAACATTACACAACGGGGCTTGGGGAGGGGAGGGGGACGGGGGAGGGATAGCATTAGGAGAAATACCTAATGTAGGTATTAGGTATTGATGGGTGCAGCAAACCACCATGGTATGTGTATACCTATGTAACAAACCTGCACCTTCTGCACATGTATCCTGAACTTAAAGTATAATTAAAAAAAAGAAGAAAGAAAATACAGGAGATTAGAGAATCTCAATCCTTGTCACAGAGATAGTGCATGGTAAAACCAGCTTTTGAATCTTGGTGAGCCAACGACACAGTCTCTCAATAAGCAAATTGTTAAGAATATATGTGACTATTAGACAAATTTGCTTTAATGGGCTTTCCCTTTAGGCAGAGAATCTTTCTTTTGAGTCATGCCTCAAAAGAAAAGTAGAAAAACAATGAGACACTTCTAATTTAGGTATTAGTGAGGACCACGTTTCCCTCTAAAATCCTAGAAATTCTGTATAAAATATTATAAAGAAAAAGTATATCTAGCCAAGTTGTACAAAAAAAAAAAAAATAGAATTAAAGGCAAAGAGGAAACTAAAAGCTCGAGGAGAAAGTCCCCAAGTGAATAGTATATTGAAGCAGCAATGTTGAAAAGAGAATGACAGAAGTAGAAATAAATATATTCCTAGGTGATTGGATTCATTTTTAATTTTTGTTTTTGTTAATTTTAATTTTGATATTTAAATTAATGGAAAAGTTGCAAGAAACTAAATATTTCACAATTATTAACAGTTTTGGCTATTTGCATTATTTTCTATTTATCTGTACACATATTTAGATGTATAAATATATATATACATTGATATATATCTCTATGTACAATATATATACATATGATTACTTCTGAAATATTTGAGAATAAATTGCAGTCTTTATGCTGTTTCATCCCTAAATCCTATAGTGTGTATTTCTTAAGAGCAACATATTCTCTTTCATAGTACAATTATTGAAATCAGTAAATTTAACATTGATGACAATTCACAGTCCAAATTCAAACTTTTCTAATCGTTCCAATAGTGTCATTTTTAGATCTTTCCTCCCTGGAACATGAAGCTATTCAGGATGCATGCATTGTGCCTAATTTTCATGTCTTTCTAGACTTCTTTAATCTGAAATAATTCTTTAACCATGTTTGTTAATTCATGATCATTACATTTTTAGAAGTATTCTAAGGTTATTTTGTACTCTATTCCATAATTTAGCTTTGGTTGATGTTTTCTTATTATTATATTTAGATTTTCGTTAAATTTTGTCAAGAATATCACAGGCATGATAATATCTGAGTGCACACTTAAGAAAAGGTATATCATGTCACTTTGCCTAATTATTGGTGATATTCAGTTTGTTCATTTATGTTAGTGAAAGCCATGCTTCTTCATCACAAATTTACTATACTCTCCTTGAAATTTATAAATAATTTGTGAAGAGGTACTTTGAGATTCTATAATTCAGCTGTTCCTCATCAAATTCTTGCAAACTCTCCTTAGCATTCATCCATTCATGATTTTTGCCTTAATCAATTATGACTATTAAGGTAAAAAATTGTTTTTCTAATTCCACAAATCCTTTTACAATTATCATTTGTATTTGCATTGTAAGAAAAGGGTCTATTACCTTATTTAGGTACACATGTGACTGTGTGTATGTATGTATGTATGTATGTATTAATGACTGATTAGTTTTAACACCCTCTCAGTACATGACATAAATCCCTGGGATTGTGGAGTTCTAGCTTTGGAACTGGAAATCCCTACATATAGGTTCAGGACTCTCAATGTTCAACTTAAAATACACCAGAAAATCTGAACCTCAGCCAGGAAAAAAGGCCTAAAGATTTTCTCTGCCCAGAGTTCTGGGTACATGAATTCATTTCCTGTAAAAAGTAATAAGTATTTTAAAAGTATACTTGTGCTTGCTACCAGTTTTCAGTTTGACTTAATAGAATCGGCATGGCATAGAAATGTCCAAGTTTCAAAGGTAACATATAATTGGTACCGGTCTAGTTAAATCCCTTTACTTCCTGGAAGAAGATAATAGAAACCACCCTTACAAAATTATGGTAGTGAGTAATTTTACAGGAAGTTCAATAATCAAGAGGTCAAAAACACAACAGTAAAGAATTAAACATTAAGAGTCAGAAAATACAACCGAAGAGGAATATTAATAGGTGCAAAGAATCTCTTATAATAAATACATGTTTAATGTAAATGAAGAAATAGAAGAATGATACAGGCAGATAGGAAAAATAACTTTAAAAATAAAAGAGTCATTGAAAATGAAAAGGCAAAGGGCTGATTAGACAACATATTTTACAATTAGAAGGCAACTGCAAGATGGATCAGAGGACATTATTCCTAATGAGCACATGTTGAATAATGAGATTAAAATCTAAGAGTTCGGGCTGGGTGCGGTGGCTCACGCCTCTAATCCCAGCACTTTGGGAGGCCGAGGTGGGCAGAACACGAGGTCAGGAGATCAAGACCATCCTGGCTAAAAGGCACGGGGTTTAGTAGAAACCCCGTCTCTATTAAAAATACAAAAAAATAGCCGGGTGTGGTGGCTGGTTCCTGTAGCACCGGCTACTCGGGAGGCTGAGGCAGGAGAAGGCAGAGCTTGCAGTGAGCCAAGGTTGCGCCACTGCACTCCAGCCTGGGCGACAGAGCGAGACTCTGTCTCAAAAAAAAAAAAAAAAGAGTTCACGAGAAAAGGAAACATTAAAGTGAAAGAGAGATTAGACAAATAGAAGAGAGGTAGTTAAACATTCAGGTTAAACTAGAAATAAATGCATAATTTCATCAGATAAAACATATTTTGACTTAGGCAAGGAAAGACTTTAATCAGAAAAAGTATTGCATTTGTGGAAAGAGGCTATTACTACAGAAAGAATGTTCAGACCATAAGTTGTGTATATTTTACAAATGTCAGGCAGAAATGGCTTTTCTTTTATAGGGAGGAGAGCCAAGTGTCAGAGTTGGTGGGTTGAACAGTTAACCAAGGAAGGTCTTGTGCTAAGTCTCAAGAGGGGGTATTGAGGAGATACTGTATGCCTCCTCAGGTTAATGGTGAGTCACAATGAGGGACCTGGGTGAACGAGGAAACCTGGAATACAGTTTGGTAAAGTTAGGTATTTTGTCCAGATTTGTCAGTGGGCCTAAAAATTCAGCTTTTTTTTTTTCCCCAAAGATGGTGAATTAGAGGCTTTAGCATGCCTCAGCCACTTAGATATAGCAAGATAGTGCATAAAGATAACTCTGTAAGCTTTAATTCAAGAAGGAAAGTGGGAATCTACCAGAATTGAAAGGGCACCTCAGATCCTGGGGAGGAGAATGCTGGCAAATAGCCCCCATGACAGCATGGGCCTGATAAAAGTGAGTAAAGCCCCAGTGGGTGAGAGACGCAGGGAGCCTCCCTCTGTGACTCACCTTTCCACTAGGGATCCATGCAACCGAGGCTGAGGAAGAGCATTTTGTTTCTCCCAAATGTGGGAGCTAACTTGGGGAGAGTCTTGGAGACACTGTGAGGGAAAGGCACTGGGAAAAGTTGCAAATTTTTTTTTTTTTTTTGACCCACGACTAAGAGCAGGAGGACATTTTTAATCTGGGTGCATACAATGTCAGCCATTCTTTGACAACCCAGCAGTGTGGCCGTGCAGACATTTGAGTCTTGGGTTAGAGACTGGAACACCTGCTCTGTTGTAGGCAATGGACCTCCACATCTACAACTGTGGAAACCACCTCAGCAGTAGGGACTGGAATTGTGTTCTTCCTCATCACAGACCTGGGGTGGGAGGAGAGCCATTTCTCTTAGGTGGCAATACTTGCAGCCAGGGCTAGCTTGGGGACTTGAAATCAGTTTGTGTGTGCCATTGATATGTGCCCCAGCCTGTTCTCCTGAGATCATTGTGCAGCAGGTCCCTCTCTGCTCCACTCCCAGGAAGAAATCCAGGTGTTTGGAGCACCCATTTGCCTAGTCAAGCAGCCTGAGCTGTCCCACTCTTCAAGGATGTAGATCATGGTGAAGCAGGGCCTTCTCCACTCAATGCCTATGCAGGAATCCTAGAATTTGTAGCACTCACTCATCTGGATCAATAGCCTGACTTACCTTGCCCTTTCTGTGCAGAGATTCTGGTGTAAGGAGGCCCTCTGTGCTTCACACCCAGGTAGATCTCCAGGCATTCAGAGCCCTGCTTGTATGATTAAGCAGCCTGAGCCACTCCACCTTTCATGGACATACCTCATAGTGCAGCAAGGCCCTCACTACTCCATGCACAAGCAGATCTCTAGGCATCTGGAACACCAGCTTGCCTGAATCAGCAGCCTGGGCTGACCCATCCTTCCTGCGCAGAGATCTTGGTGCAGGGGTGGGGGCCTGTATTTGTCCATTTTCATGATACTGATGAAGAAATAACTGAGACTGGGCAATTTACAAAAGAAAGAAGTTTAATGGACTTACAGTTCCATGTGGCTGGGGAGGCCTTACAATCATGGCAGAAGGTGAAAGGCACATTTTACATGGTGGTGGCAAGAGAGAGCTTGTGCAGGGCAACTCTCATTTTTAAAACCATCAGATCTCATAAGACTCATTCCCTATTATGAGAACAGCACAGGAAAAGCCTGCCCCCATAATTCAATAACCTCCCACCAGGTTCTTTCATCTACATGTGGGAATTATAGGAGTTAAATTCAAGATGAGATTTGGGTGGGGACACAGCCAAGCCATATCATTACACACCTGGCCCCTCCCAAATCTCATCTCCTCACATTTCAAAGCCAATCATGACTTCCCAATAGTCCCCCAAAGTCTTAACTCATTGCAGCATTAACTCAAAAGTCCACAGTCCAATGTCTCATCTGAGACAAGGCGAGTCCCTTCTGCCTATGAGCCTGTAAAATCAAAAGCAAGTTATTTACTTCCTAGATACAATGGGGGTACAGGAATTGGGTAAATATAGCCATTACAAATGGGACAATTTGGCCAAAACAAAGGGGCTACAGGGCCCATGCAAGTCTGAAATCCAGCGAGGCAGTCAAATCTTAAAGCTCCAAAATGATCTCCTTTGACCCCATGTCTCACATCCAGGTCAGCCTGATGCAACAGATGGGTTCCCACGGTCCTGGACAGCTCTGCCCCTTTGGCTTTGCAGAGTACAGTCTCCCTCCCAGCTGCCTTCATGGACTAGCATTGAGTGCCTGTGGCTTTTTCAGGTGCACAGTGCAAGCTGTCAGTGGATTTACTGTTCTAGGGACTGGAACACAGTGGCCCTCTTCTCACAGCTCCATTAGGCAGTGTCCCAGTAGGCACTCTGTGGTGGGGCTCCAACCCCACATTTCCCTTCTGCACTGCCCTAGCAGAGTTTCTCCATGAGGGCCCTGCCCCTGCAGCAAACTTCTGCCTGGGCATCCAGTGTTTCCATACATCTTCTGAAATCTAGGCACAGGTTCCCAAACGCCAAATCTTGACTTCTGTGTACTCACAGGCTCAACACCATCTGGAAGCTGCCAAGGCTTATGGCTCGCACCCTCTGTAGCCATGGCCCAAGCTCTATGTTGGGCCCTTCCAGACACTACTGAAGCAGCTGGGCCACAGGGCACCAAGTCCCTGGGCTGCAACAGCCCAAGGACCCTGGGCCCAGCCCACAAAATAACTTTTTCTTCCTAGGCCTCTGGGCCTCTGATGAGAGGAGCTGTCATGAAGACATCTGACATGCCCTGGAGACATTTTCCCCATTGTCTTGGCGATTAACATTTGGCTTCTCATTACTTATGCAAATTTCTGCAGCCAGTTTGAATATCTCTTCAGAAAATGGGATTTTCTTTTCTATCGCATTGTCAGGCTGCAAATTATCTGAACTTTTATGCTCTGCTTCCCTTATAAAACTGAATGCCTTTAATAGCACCCCAGTACCTCTTGAATGCTTTGACACTTAGAAATGTCTTCTGCCAGATGCCCTAAATTGTCTCTCTCAAGTTCAAAGTTCTACAAATCTCTAGGGGAGGGGCAAAATGACACCAATCTCTTTGCTAAAACGCAACAAAAGTCACCTTTTCTCCAGTTTCCAACAATTTCCTGATTTCCATCTGCGACCACTTCAGCCTGGATTTTATTGTCCATATCACTATCAGCATTTTGGATAAAGCCATTTAACAAGTCTCTAGGGAGTTCCAAACTTTCTCACATTTACTTTTCTTCTTCTGAGCCCCCCAAACTGTTCGAACCTCACCTGTTACCTAGTTCCAAAGTGACTTTGACATTTTTGGATATCTTTCCAGCAGTGCCCAACTCCCAGCACCAATTTACCATATTAGTCCATTTTCATGCTGCTCATAAAGACATACCTAAGACTGGGCAATTTACAAAATAAAGAGGTTTAATAAGCTTGCAGTTCCACGTGGCTAGGGAGGCCTCAAAAATCATGGCAGAAGGCAAAAGGCACTTCTTACATGGCAGTGGCAAGAGAGAGCTTGTGCAGGGAAACTCTCATTTTTAAAAGCATCAGATCTCATGAGACTCATTCACTACCACAAGAACAGCACAGGAAAGACCTGCCCTCATAATTTAATCACCTGCCACCAGGTTCTTCTCATGACATTTGGGAATTGTGGGAGTTACAATTCAAGATGAGATTTGGGTGGGGACACAGCCAAACCTTATCAAGGCCCTCACTGCTGCATGACCAGGCAGATCTCTAAGCATTCAGAGCTCCTACTTTCTGGTTAAGCAAACTGAGTCCCCCCATTCCTCTACTGCAGAGATCTTGATGCAGGGGCATCCATTCCACTCCACATCCAGGCAGACCTCCAGCTGTCTGGAGCACCTACTCTCCTGGGTTAGGAGTTTAGGCCATTCCCCATCCCCATGCAAAGAACTTGGGGCCAAGGATTTTTTTCCAGGTACTCAGGAGCACTTCTGGGCACTTGGTGCCATCCAATGGGATTCTCTCTTAGTGCTGGTGCCCGTGCTTGCTATCAGGGGACCTGTAGTTGGATCTTCCTGGTCCAGTATTGCCTATCATGGCCCCTAGTTCTCTGAGGCTAAGTAGGGAGCTCAGACCACTTTACATTCCATGAATTAGTCAATTTGTGAGGCAACAGAGAGCTTCTGCAAGTAAACAAGGATCAAGTATATACCTAGCCATGTTGGCCACAGCAGGCTCTTGCCTGTAAGCACCATATACAGGCTTGTAGGTTGAACTGCAGAGCCCCATGTAAAACCCAATGAAATAAAGAAATGCATAGGGCTATTAAAGCAAAACCATAAGACCTTGCCATGCATTTTCTATAGCTGCATCCCCTAGGTAGGGAGGAAAGGGAAAGGGGGGAGAAATAATATAGGAAAAGAAAAAGAAACAAAAACCATACCTCTTTAAAACTAATTATAAAACTTAGAAGTGTCAGTGTCTCCAGATGACAAAGAACCAGTAAAAGCATTCTGGAATGATAAAAAAAAAAAATCACAATGTAATGATACATCAAGATATCACACTAGCTCTCCAGCTATAGTTCCTAACCAAAATGGAAACCCAGAAATGATGGATAAATAGTTCAAAGCAGGGAAGCTCAATGAAATCCAAGAAAAGTAGAGTGCAAACACAATGAAACTTCTAAAGCAATCCAGGAGATGAAGGAATAGATCAACATCTTAAAATGAAAACAATCAGAGCTTCTGAAATTAAAAAACCTACTTAAGAAATTTCAAAATATAAGTAAATGTTTTTCAACAGACTGCACCAAGCAGAATAACTAATTTCAGGGCTCGAAAAATGGGATTTTGAGGTAACTCAGTCAAACAAAAATAAAAAATAATAATTTTTAAAATGAACAGTCTTCAAGAAACATAGGATTATATAAAACAACCAAATCTATTCAATATTGCCAGTCCTGAGAAAGAAAAAAAATTAACCTGGAAAACATATTTGAGGGAATAATTGAAGTAAACTTCTCTAATCTTCTAGAGAAGTAGACATCCAGATACAAGAAATGCAGAAAACACCCAAGATACTTATAGAAAATTAACATCACCAAGACGTATAGTCACCAGGCTGTTCAAGATCAACTCTAAAAAAAATCATAAAGGTAGCTTAAGAAAAAGTCAGTTCATGTATACAGGGAACTCAATCAGGCTTATAGTGAACTTCTCAGCAGAAACTTTACAAATTAGAAGAGACTGGGGGCCTATTGTCAACATTCTTAAAGAAAAGAAATTCCCACAGTAAATTTCATATCCCACTAAACTAAGCTTTATCAGCAAAGGAGAAATAAAATCATTTCCAGAAAAGCATGCACTAAAGGAATTTGTTACCACTAGACCTGTCTTATAAGTGATCCTTAAGAAAGTTCTAAATATGGAAACAAAAGAATGACTTGTACTACAAAATACACAAACTTAAGTACATAGCCCACAGACCCTATAAAGCAACCACAAAATAGAAACTAAACAGCATTTAACTAACAACTTCTTGAAAGCATCAAAATCTCAAATAACAATATTAACCTTCATTATAAACTGTCTAAATCCTCCACTTAAAAGGCACAGAGTGTCTTTTAGGTTGGATAAAAAACATGACTCATCTGTTTGCTGTCTTCAAGAGCCCCATCTCACACATAATGACACCTATAAGCTCAAAGTAAAGGGTTAGAGAAAGATCTACCATGCAAATAAAAAACACAAAAGAGCAGGTGTTGCTATTCAAATATCAGATAAAACAGACTTTACCAAAAACAGTGAAAACTGGCAAAGAAAGACGTTACATATTGATAAAGGGTTCAAGTCAACAAGATGACTTAACTATCTTAAATATGCATGCATCTGCACTAGAGCACCCAGATTTATAAAAGGAGTACTTCTAGATGTACATAAAGACTTAGCTACCCAGTAATTGTTGAGGAGTTCAACACCCCACTGACAGCATTAGACAGATCATAAAGGTAGAAAACTAACAAATAAATTCTGGATTTAAATCTGACACTCAACCTATTTGACATAATTGACATCAACAGAATACTTCACCCATCAACCACAGAATATACATTCTTCTCATATGCACATGGAACATATTCCAAGATCAAGTACATGCTCAGCCATAAAGCATGTCTCAAAATCAAAATTATAATCATACCAACCATACCCTTGGACCACAGCAGAATGAAAATACAAATAAATACCCAGAAAATCTCTGAAAAACACAGTTAAATGGGAATTTAAAAACTTCCTGAATGACTTTTGGGTGAACAATATAATTAAGGCAGAAATTTAAAATTATTTGAAATAACTAGAAACAGAGACACAACACACCAAAAATCTCTGGGATGCAGCAAAAGCAGTTGTAAGAAGAAATTTTATAGCACTAAATGTCTATTTCAAAAAGCTGGAACAGCCAGGTGTCGTGGCTCATGCCTATCTATAATCTTAGCACTTTGGGAGTAAAGGCAGGTGGATTGCTTGAGCCCAGGAGTTTGAGATTATCCTGGGCAATATAGTGAGACTCCAATCTCTAAAAATAAATAAGTAAATAAATAAATAAATAAACATTAGGCAGTCATGGTGGCTTATGTCCATGGTCCCAGATACTCAGGAAGAACAAGTAGGAGGATAACTTGAGGCCAGAAGTTTGAAGCTTCAGCAAGCTGTTATGCCACTGGAGGCTGGATGACAGAGTGAGACCCTGTCTCAGAAAAAAAAAAAAAAGGAAGGATTTCAAGATAACAACCTAACTTCACATCTAAAGGAACTAGAGAAGCAAAAACAAACTAACCCCAAGAAGGAAAGAAATAACTAAAATCAGAGAAGAACTAAAGAAAATTGATATCCAAAAATCCATACAAAAAGGAACAAAATCAAAAATTGATTTTTAAAAGGATAAATAAGATTGATAGTTGGTAGAACTCTATATATCTGGATTAAGAAAGAAAAAAAAGAGAGAGAGAGAAGGTCCAAATAGGCACAATCAGAAACCAAAAAGGGTGACATTACCAGTAACCAACAGAAATACAAAAGATCCTCCAAGACTTTTATGAACACTTTTATACATACAAACTAGAAAATCTAAAGATAATGAATAAATTCCCGGAAACACACAATCTCCCAAGATTGAATCAGGAAGTATTTGAAACCATGAACAGAACAATATCAAGTTCCAAAACTGAATCAGTAATAAAAAACCTACCAACCGAAAAAAGTCCCAGACAAGATAGATTCACAGCCAAATTCTATTAGACAATGAAGACTTTCTTTCATTTCCTTTGAAACTATTCCAAAAAATCTAGAAGGGATTCCTCTTTTACTCTTCTATGAAACCAGCATTACCTTGATACCACAACCTGAAAAAATACAGTAATAAAAGAAAACTAAAGGCCAATATCCCTGATGAACACAGACGCGAAAAATCTCAAAAAAAAAAAAAAAAACACTAGCAAATTGAGTCCAACAGCAAATCAAAATTAATTCAAAATTAACAACATGATAAATGGGCTTCATTCTTGGAATGCTAGATTGGTTCAACATATGCAAATCAGTAAATGTGATTCACCACATAAACAGAATTAAAAACAAAAACCATATTGATCATCTCAATAGATGCAGAAAAGCCTTTCCAAAAAATTCAAGATCCCTTTCTGATAACCCTCAGCAAACTACCATCAAAGGAATATACCTCAAAATAATAAGAGCCATCTATGACATACCCACAGCCAACATCATACTGAATGTGCAAAAACTGGAAGCATTCCCCTTGAGAACTGGAAGAAGACAAAGATATTCATTCTCACCACTTCTATCCAACATAGTCCTGGAAGTCCTAGTCTGATCAATCAGGCAAAAGAAAGAAATAAAAGTCATGCAAATAGGAAAATTTGACTTTTACATCAAACTATCTTTTTTCACTGACAATATGATTCCATGCTTCGAAATCCCTAAAGACTGGGCCAAAACATTCCTGGAACCAATAAACAACTTCAGTAAAGTCTAGGATATAAACTCAATGTACAAAAATCAGTAGCATTTCTATACACCAATAACATTCAAGCTGAGAGGCAAATCAAAAATGAAATCCATTGTACAATAGCCACAAAAAATAAAATAAAATACCTAGGAATACATTTAACCAAGGAGGTGAAACATTTCTACAAGGAGAACTACAAAACACTGCACAAAAGAAATCATAGATGATACAAATTAATGGAAAAATATCCCATGTTCATGTATTGGAAGAATCAATATTGTTAAAATGGACATACTGCCGAAAGCAATTGGCAAATTAAATGCTATTCTTATCAAACTACCTATGTCACTTTTCACAGAACTAGAAAAAACTACTTTAAAATTCATGTGGAACCAAAAAAACACCTGAATAGCCAAAACAATCTTAGCAAAGAGAACAAAGCCGTAGTATTCACATTACTGCACTTCAAGCTATACTATAAGGGTACAATCCTCAAAACAGCATGGCACTGGTACAAAGACAAAGAAATTAATAAAACAGAATAGAGAACCCAGAAATAAAGCTGGACACTGATAACCATCTGATCTTGGGACAAAGTTGACAAAAATAAACAAATGAGAAAGGACTCCGTATTCATTAAAGGGTGCTGGGATAGCTGGATAGCCATATGAATCCCTATTGAATTCCTACCTCTCACCATATAAAAAAATTAACTCAAGATGGATCAAAGGTAATGTAAGACCTCAAACTACAAGCATCCTAAAAAAAAAAAAAAAAAAACTTGAAACACCATTTGGCTTTGGGAAAACATTTATGACTAAGTCATCAAAAGCAATTGCAACAAAAACAAAAATTGACAAGTGGAACAAAATTAAAGTATAGAGCTTCTGTTCAGCACGAGACACTATCATCTGAGTAAAATATTCACAAAATATGTATTCAACAAAGGTCTAATATCCAGAATCTACAGGGAACTTAATTTAACAAGCTAAAGATAAATAATCCCATTTAAAATGGGAAAAAGACATAAACAGCCAATTATCTAAAGAAGACACACAAGTGGCCAACAAACATATGAGAAAATGTTCATCATTACTAATCATCACAGAAATTCAAATCAGAACCATAGTGAGATACTTTCTCACACCAGTAAGAATGGCATTATTAAAAAGTTAATAAACAACAGATACTGCAAAGGCTGTAGAGAAAAGTGAACATTTGTACACTGTTGACGGGAATGTAAATTAGTTCAGCCACTGTGGAAAGCAGTTTGGTGATTTCTCAATGAAGTTAAAACTGAGCTACCAATCAACTCAGCAATCCCTTTTACTCAGCATCCCTTTTGGATGTATACCCCATCTCTGGGTATACATCCAAAGAAAAATTAATAATTCTACCAAAAAGACACATGCACTTGCATGTTCATCATAGCACTATTCACAATAACAAAGACATGAAAACAACTTAGGTGTTCATCAGTGGTGGATTGGATAAAGAAAATGTGAGCTGGGTATGGTGGCTGATGCCTGTAATTCTAGCACTTTGGGAAGTCAAGGTATGTGGATCACTTGAGGTCAGGAGTTCAAGACAAGCCTGGCCAATAGGGAGAAATCCCATCTCTACTAAAAAAAAAAAAAAAAAAAAAAAAAGGCTGGCATGGTGGTGTGTGCCCGTAATCCCAGCTACTCTGGAGGCTGAAGCAGAAGAATGGCTTGAATCCAGGAGGCAGAGGTTGTAGTGAGCCGAGATCATGCCACTGCACTCAAGCCTGAGCAACAGAGCAAGACTCTGTCTCAAAAAAAAAAAAAAAAAAAAGGAAAAGAAAATGTGATACATATACATCATGTAATACTACACAGCC
Organism: Pongo abelii; assembly: GCF_028885655.2. Lineage (NCBI taxonomy): Eukaryota > Metazoa > Chordata > Mammalia > Primates > Hominidae > Pongo > Pongo abelii. The sequence goes on along the minus strand of NC_071999.2, from coordinate 89,998,525 downwards.
ATCAAAACGGAACAAAAATCATGGCCTTTGCAGCAACATGGATGCAGTTGGAGGCCCATATCCTAAGAAAATTAACACAGAAACAGAAAACTAATTACCACATGTTCTCACTTACAAGTGGAAGCTATACATCGTTTACTCATGGACATAAAGATCAAAACAATAGAAACTTGGGACTACTGTTGGGGGGAGGAAGTGGAGAGGAGTTGAAAAATTATTAGATACTGTGCTCAATCTCTGTATGACAATATTATTCATACCCCAAACTCAGCATCACACAATATACTCAGGTAACAAATCTGTACATGTACCCTCTGAATCTAAAATAAAAGTTGAAAAATAAAATAAATAATTAAAATTCTTACTTGATTAATAAATTAATTATCATATATTAAAGAAAACACTTTTGCAATAATCCAACTGTTTTCATCCCTTCTCCCCATCTTTATATTCCAGGGTTCATTATGTTTACTCTTTTATTTTGTATGGTTTTGAAATGAATCAGCAACTGGTTTGATCCCCCTCTGTAAGAATTTAGTTCTGACTTTCCTTTACTTTGCTTAATCATTTACTGTTTGTTTGTACGATTTCCATTTTAAACTTGGATGGAGTACAAATTTTGAAATTATAACACATATCTCATTTGCAATTGTGTTTCTTGTTCTTTTTGCAAAGGTAATTTTTAAAAGAAGCAGGTAGATACATTTTGCATTTTCAAAAACCCCTTTTGGCATACTTTCAATCAACAATATAGTTGATTCAACAAACTGAAGTGCTTTGAGAGGCTTAAAAACAAGTTCAGGTAATCATATAGTATGCAAAGAAGAGGAATTTAGAGGATATGTGTCTGGTTTTGTCATTGGTACACAGGAGAGCATCTTTAAGTCTTACCTAAATCATATGAGGAACATAAGAGGCAGAGGCATTTCTTAAGTCATCGCTGTTTTCCGGGATCACAGGACTCCAATAAAGTTCAACAGAGTTGACTTTTAAACCAATATTTTAAAAATGACAAATGGAAAAATATACACTAGTTTGTGCTTTAGGGAAGAGTGAGCAATGCAGAAAAAATGTTCCTGTTCAATTAACTTTTTCTAGTGAAAGTTATGCACTGGGTAATGCTGAGAGTTCAAAAGTAAAATAGATAATGCCGACTGCACACAGTGGCTCAGGCCTGTAATCCCAGCCCTTTGGGAAGCTGAGGCAGGCAGATCACTTGAGGCCAGGGGTTTGGTAGCCTGGGAAACATGGCAAAACCCCATCTCTACCAAAAATACAAAAATCAGCCAGGCATGATGGTGCACATCTGTGGTTCCAACTACTTAGGAGGCTGAGGCATGAGAATGGTTTTAACCTGGGAGGTGGAGGTTGAGGTGAACAGAGATCCCACCACTGCACTCCAGCCTGGGCAACACAGCAAGACCCCGCCTCAAAAAAAAAAAAGATAATAACTTCAAAGGGCTTCCCATCTAATGCGAGAGATTATTTGAATCCTATATAATAACTCCCATAACTTAGATATAAATTAAAGGCTTTTGTAGCCCAGAGGAGGAAAATGGATTATTTTTACATTTGGGCACACATTAATTCCTAAAGAAGGTATATTTGAGTCGGCTCAATCTAATAAAGCTTTGCTCTTTTCAAATTGCTTTCACATATATAATCTCACTGAAAAATTACAAATCATCACGAGTTAAACAGTGGGTATTATTTTCCTCATTCTGCAGTTCAAGAAATAAGGCCAATGAATGATGGGATTAATTCTCCAGGCTCCAGTTTGGTTGACTGCCTGTAGAGTGATTTTTTTCCCTCTTCTGTATTATATTTTAAGGGCAGTGAAGGTTAGAGAGTGTGATGAAAGAAGCAGATTTTACTCAAAACAGAAAAGAAGGCTGAAAGGAGAGAAAAGGGAATAAAGAAATAAGACAAGTAAAAGAAATATATACCATTGAGCCTAGGGTTTGAGAAGAAACATAATGAAAAACTCTTGGAGAATAAATGATATCACCACTGATTATGACTGTGCATGGCATATTCATACTAGAATTTACCCTTATTCAGTGGAGTGTCTGGAGATTTCTGGCAACACTTATGCAATGTCTTTATTTTCTCTCAAATATAACCGGAAATCAATTTATCTCTATAAACCTTGATTTTCAGCCTAGCTGGTCCTCTGTATTTCTCTTTCAGTACCTCATGAAGTTTTAAATAATAACTTCTTCAATATGAATTTTCAAAAACATTTGAGTATATATGCATATAATATGCATATATTTTATACACACACACACACACACACACTCATATATATATACACACACACACATATAATGATTATACTCAGAAATAACGCAAACTACCATGATGGGCCTATAGCTGACACTGAAAAGTTTAACATACTGGTTATCACGCAGTTCTAATGGTTCAAAGGAATCCCTAATAAAGAGAGATAAATATAAATGCAACACTCCTTATATATAATGAAGTATTGCAGATTGTATAGATTTTATATGAAATTGATATTTTGCTTTTTAAAAATAAGTCTTAAGGTTATTCTAATAAGTAGATGATTTCCAGTGAGTTGTAAAATAACATATTCAAGCTTACACTGAAAACATCTCATAATTTACATGAGTGCACCTTAAGGAAACAAATTTGATTAACAATATTATATGCTTGGCAGTATCCTTAGATGAAAAAGAATCACCTTTTAAAAATTTAACCTTCTAGATAACTTATTTGTGTTTATCAGAATATTCTCTCTTCAAGAAGGTAATTTAGACATAAATCAATCATGTTTTGATAAAGATGGACTTGCAGTAAAAAACAGCATATTGACTGACACATGGTTTTCTGGTGTGTTTATCTGGCTAAACATCAGATTCACTACAGCTATAGTTATTGTGGTAAAGACCAGAAGAAAAAAAAATTTAATTATTCAATAAAAAGTTTACAGTGTCACAAGTTTACATGTACAAAAATTAAACCAACGTGCATAAATTTAGTCTTCACCATGGGAAGGCCTAGAAGAAGCTATAATTTGAAATACCCTGAAAAAGAACTGGCATTTTAATTTGCCAATGACTTGTGGCAGACACACTGGCTGGCAAAGACAGAATATCAGTATTAAGAAACACACAAAAAGGAAAAAAAAATCATATGGTATGGTAACTTGAAAATCTTGCTAATTATTTTCCTACAGAAGCCTCAGGCTTCTGCTTAAAAAGTGAGAAAATGAAACCCCAATGGGCAAATAAGTATTCCCCATTTTATGCAACACTGTAATAATTTAAACATCATACAGCCTAACCTATAACCTAAGCATGGACTCATGTAAAAGATATGTGTTAATTAATTTGAAATAGGAGTTAACAAATGTTCACCAAGCAATAACTATGTCTAATGCTTACTGCTGAGCAGGTACCAAAATGCATGGAATGTAAACCAACACTGATGTCCAAAAACCTTCAATTTAATAAAAAAGACACAGAATAAATGCAAAAAATTGGTTGAGTATGGCAATTATTATAAGGCCATATTTACAATAAACACTGTTGTTGATTTGTTCAGATTCCTCTGATCTCTCTTATAATCTGTGTGCCTGTCCTTCAGCTTTTTTGAGCCTGTTTCTATCACTCGGCCTCTACCATCTTTGGAAGGTTACCATTGTGCTGCTAAAGATACACCATCCAAAGGAGCCTAGGGCCAGAAGTTTCTGGGAGTTATATCCTGCCCTCACCTCACCCCATGCCCAGAGTGCTCAAGTGTTACTAAAGGATAAATAAATCACTGGTAAGTCATATGGAAATCCATGCTATGAGATAGGATAAACTCTCCTGTGACAGACCTTCACAGAGGATTCAAGTGAATCTGGGTTTTCAACTCAATAATGCCTTTGCTTGACTTCTTCCGTTGGTGCACAAATCCCTCTGACAAAAGCTGACTTAAGAACATAATTGCAAGATATATTGTATAACAGTATATTGTTAATTGAAAATAACAAGTAAAAATATACATGTTGATGCCTCAGAAGAGAGAGACATTGTGGGCTGGGATAGGCTAGCTGTATAACTAAGAAAGATTTTGTTGCTTGAAACAAGAATAGAGTTTAGATAAAGGAAGGAAATTAGCTATTCTGCCACAAGAAAAATATAGAAAAATCTTTATGACAGAGTCTTCAAGTCTTTGTAGGGTTGGAAGAACAATTCTCGTAGAATAAAAGTCTTTATGATAACTGGTGATTTGCTTAGGCATAAAAGTCTTGAAGATAAGGAATGACTTTCCTGGAAATAGATTATGGAGGTTCTTAAAACTGAAAACCAATTGTATTTAAAGAGTATAAGATATAACCAAAAATGTATTCTGTAGAATTGGAGAAATCATTTAACATTTAGGAATGGAGGAGGGATATGATTGCAGTTGTGTTTTAGGATTCACCTATTGGTGGTTGTACTACATATTTTGAGGAACAGGGAGAAAAGACAGAACAATTTAGAACCTAATATACATTAACCAACATGAAGTAACCAGTGGATCTAAATCTAAAATTTTGGCAAGAGTAGGGGAAAGAGTTGTTAAAAGGAATGGAAATTAAGATTTTAGAATGACCAGTGCTCTAAAGAGTTTTTAGAATCACTTATAAGGTTTTGTGACTAATTTTATGGCAGGTGGTAAAGGTGTGAACAGGCTTTAAAAAATTGAAGAAAGTAAAAATAAATCCAATGAGACATTTTAATTCTTAGAGACTAAGCAATTCATAGCACCGTCATCAGAAATAGGCATGCATTAAATCACAGGTCTAGTAGAAAGAACACAAAACTAGAATCCAGGAATCATCCATTTTACTAACTGTGTCTCCAAATCCTTCTTAAAATATTATGTAAATTGTAAAGTTTTCCAGGCTTTAAGAATTCGTCCTTAGATAATTCTGATGACAATAATAAATGTCAATTTATCTTCTGAGTCTTGTGATATGATGAAGAATCTTAACAATTTGATTTATATTTTTTCTTTAGAGAAAATGTTAGGAGATGAAGGTCATTACTAGAAATGTAGAAGTGATCTTGACAAGAAGGCTGGATTAGGGCAGGAGTTACCCCACAAGGCATTTAATAATTGACAGAGACATTTCAGGTTGCAACAAATGAGAAATTGCTACTAACATCTAGTGAGTAGAGGCCAGCAATGCTGCTAAACATCCTAGAACACACCTGACAGACTCCCACGACAAAGGCATATTAATCCCAAAATGTCTATGATACTGAGGCTGAGAATCCCTGAGCTAGATGGCATTATCGTGGAGTTAGATGCATTGACATTATATATAAACAGATTACATCAATTTTAGTTGACTCTAAAAAGTTTTAGTTGACACTAAAGAACAGTGTTTTCACATCTACCTCTTATTCTTTCTTGCATCACATATCTTCTAAATATCTACTTGACCTTAGATTTAAAGTTGTAAGTCACTATTCATGACATACCACACTATAAGATTCATTTATTCCTTACTGTCTACTCAGCTCTTGGCCCAGTGTCTGACCAGTGTTAGGCAAACAAGTGTAGTTATGATACGATAAATAAAATAATAAGTACTTTTATTATTTTTACTATTGTATTTCTTAACTTACTTCAAAGAAATACACACATTTTTCCAGGAATAAATACTAATGATCTATATGTTCCAAAATTAGATATTAATTAATGAGAGATGCATGGCACATAATAGATGCTCATGACGTGTTTAGTGAATACTTGTGTGAAACAGGTAGACTAGGAGCCTTGAGGAAATACATTTTCATATCAAGATAAAGATGTTTAAAAGACTTTGAAAACAAGAAATAGCAGATAAAATGTCAACTGGCCATTACGTATGCTTATTCCATTTTGTCAGTATGACATTCGATTCTCAATTTTATTTGTATACTATGAACTTCAGTAAGACATATTGATGGCAAGGTTAAAAATTAACTGATGTAGCCAGATAGCTATTTGATGTCACCACTAAAATAGCATCTAAATCTGAACTTGCCTAAAAAAAGAATGTTTGTTCTCCCCAATACCTTCTTTCCCGATTCTCACTCATTTCTGGACATGACATCATCCAGTGCTCACTTTAACTTAAACTCAAAACCTAAACATTATTTTGCTCTTTTCCTCACCCTGAAATCCAAAGGATCCATGCGTTTGTTAGTAAAATCTCCAAACACAGAATTAATCCTTTTGACTCCATTGCTATTGACAATCCCCAAATCAAGATACCATTGCCTACACTCTGGATTACAGCAACAGCTTCTTCACTGACCTCTTTGCTTTCATTCTTGTTCCCAAATTTCCATTCTCTATATAGAGGCCTAAATAAATTAAGAAAAATAGTAAATTAACTGATGACATTTCTGCTGATAAATCTAAAACTCTATTACTCCATTTAGTATAAACTCATTAATGCAGCACAATAGATTTCTTCGCTGCTTTCCTAGCATCATTTCTGTCTTTCCCACAGAAGATTCCTGTAGTTTTAGGGAAACTTTACTTTTGCCTCCTGGTTAGGAATATGTGACTAAACATTTAAACAGAAACAGAAAATCCTGTCAGCATATGTTACACCCATGATCACAGGATTGACAAAGGGAAGGCATGTGACTTACACCTATCCAATCAAAGTGAATTTCAGAGAAATTAGTGGAAATTGTGGAACACAAACTTTCCTATACTATGAGCGCTTGAACTGCTTCAGCAATTTTGAGGTCAGGAGAAAAGAAAGAGTCTGAGGACATAACCAACGTATAGAGGCAAAGAGCTGAGGAAATTACAGGGAACAGAATTCTCCACAGTGATAAAGACTGGATAAAGAAAATGTGGCACATATACACCATGGAATACTATGCAGCCATAAGAAAGATGAGTTCATGTCCTTTGCAGAGACATGGATGAAACTGGAAACCATCATTCTCAGCAAACTAACACAGGAACAGAAAACCAAACACCACATGTTCTCACTCATAAGTGAGAGCTGAACAATGAGAACACATGGACACAGGGCCTGTCGGTGGGTGGGGGGCTAGGGGAGGGATAGCATTAGGAGAAATACCTAATGTAGATGACGGGTTGATGGGTTCAGTAAAACACCATAGCACATATTTACCTATGTAACAAACCTGCACGTTCTGCACACACAAGTATCCAGAACTTAAAGTATATATATAAAAAAAAGAATTCTGTACAAACAACACTTGAAGTACCTCTGACTTCTGGGTTACAGTGGCCAATACATTTCTTTCCTGTTTAAGTGAGTTATAGTTGGATTTTGTGACCAAAAACACTCTAATGCAGCAGGGCTTAGCCATTACTATCTCAGGACTCCTTTACACTCTTACATATTATTCAGAACTCTATAAAGCTTTTCCTTATGTGAGTTTATCCGGTAGTAATTTTAAAATAGCATCCATAAACTCATTACTATATATGCTCTTTAACTCATAAGATAAAGAGCAGATATTTGTAAAACTAACTATGTTTTCCAAAACAACATGCTGAGTGAAAGAATGACATTATTTTACATATTTGCAAATCACTTTAACATCTGGCTTGATAGACAAATGGAATCCCATATCTGCTTCTGCATTCCATCTGCTGCAATTTTTTCACCATTTTGAAGAATATCTTATCACACCATTAGACAGATCAACGAGACAGAAAGTCAACAAGGATACCCAGGAATTGAACTCAGCTCTGCACCAAGCGGACCTAATAGACATCTACAGAACTCTCCACCCCAAATCAACAGAATATACATTTTTTTCAGCACCACACCACACCTATTCCAAAATTGACCACATACTTGGAAGTAAAGCTCTCCTCAATAAATGTAAAAGAACAGAAATTATAACAAACTATCTCTCAGATCACAGTGCAATCAAGCTAGAACTCAGGATTAAGAATCTCACTCAAAACCGCTCAACTACATGGAAACTGAACAACCTGCTCCTGAAGGACTACTGGGTACATAACGAAATGAAGGCAGAAATAAAGATGTTCTTTGAAACCGACGAGAACAAAGACACAACATACCAGAATCTCTGGGACACATTCAAAGTAGTGTGTAGAGGGAAATTTGTAGCACTAAATGCCCATAAGTGAAAGCATGAAAGATCCAAAATTGACACCCTACCATCACAATTAAAAGAACTAGAAAAGCAAGAGCAAACACATTCAAAAGCTAGCAGAAGGAAAGAAATAACTAAAATCAGAGCAGAACTGAAGGAAATAGAGACACAAAAAACCCTTCAAAAAATGAATGAATCCAGGAGCTGGTTTTTTGAAAGGATCAACAAAATTGATAGACCACTAGCAAGATTAATAAAGAAAAAAAGAGAGAAGAATCAAATAGATACAATAAAAAATGATAAAGGGGATATCATCACCGATCCCACAGAAATACAAACTACCATCAGAGAATACTACAAACACCTCTATGCAAATAAACTAGAAAAACTAGAAGAAATGGATAAATTCCTCCACACATACACCCTCCCAAGACTAAACCAGGAAGAAGTTGAATCTCTGAATAGACCAATAACAGGAGCTGAAATTGTGGCAATAATCAATACCTTACCAACCAAAAAAAGTCCAGGACCAGATGGGTTCACAGCCGAATTCTACCAGAGGTACAAGGAGGAACTGGTACCATTCCTTCTGAAACTATTCCAATCAATAGAAAAAGAGGGAATCCTCCCTAACTCATTTTATGAGGCCAGCATCATCCTGATACCAAAGCCGGGCAGAGACACAACGAAAAAAGAGAATTTTAGACCAATATCCTTGATGAACATTGATGAAAAAGTCCTCAATAAAATACTGGCAAACAGAATCCAGCAGCACATGAAAAAGCTTATCCACCATGATCAAGTGGGCTTCATCCCTGGGATGTAAGGCTGGTTCAATATACGCAAATCAATAAATGTAATCCAGCATATAAACAGAACCAAAGACAAAAAACACATGATTATCTTAAAAGATGCAGAAAAGGCCTTTGACAAAATTCAACAACCCTTCATGCTAAAAACTCAATAAATTAGGTATTGATGGGACGTATCTCAAAATAATAAGACCTATCTATGACAAACCCACAGCCAATATCATACTGAATGGGCAAAAACTGGAAGCATTCCCTTTGAAAACTGGCACAAGACAGGGATGCCCTCTCTCACCACTTCTATTCAACATAGTGTTGGAAGTTCTGGCCAGGGCAATTAGGCAGGAGAAGGAAATCAAGGGTATTCAATTAGGAAAAGAGGAACTCAAATTATCCCTCTTTGCAGACGACATGATTGTATATCTAGAAAACCCCATTGTCTCAGCCCAAAATCTCCTTAAGCTGATAAGCAACTTTAGCAAAGTCTCAGGATACAAAATCAATGTACAAAAATCACAAGCATTCTTATACACCAATAACAGACAAACAGAGAGCCAAATCATGAGTGAACTCCCATTCACAATTGCTTCAAAGAGAATAAAATACCTAGGAATCCAACTTACAAGGGATGTGAAAGACCTCTTCAAGGAGAACTACAAACCACTGCTCAAGGAAATAAAAGAGGATACAAACAAATGGAAGAACATTCCATGCTCATGGGTAGGAAGAATCAATATCGTGAAAATGGCCATACTTCCCAAGGTAATTTACATATTCAATGCCATCCCCATCAAGCTACCAATGACTTTCTTCACAGAATTGGAAAAAACTACTTTAAAGTTCATATGGAACCAAAAAAGAGCCCGCATCGCCAAGTCAATCCTAAGCCAAAAGAACAAAGCTGGAGGCATCATGCTACCTGACTTCAAACTATACTACAAGGCTACAGTAACCAAAACAGCATGGTACTGGTACCAAAACAGAGATATAGATCAATGGAACAGAACAGAGCCGTCAGAAATAATGCCACATATCTACAACTATCTGATCTTTGACAAACCTGACAAAAACAAGAAATGGGGAAAGGATTCCCTATTTAATAAATGGTGCTGGGAAAACTGGCTAGCCATATGTAGAAAGCTGAAACTGGATCCCTTCCTTACACCTTATACAAAAATCAATTCAAGATGGATTAAAGACTTAAACGTTAGACCTAAAACCATAAAACCCCTAGAAGAAAACCTAGGCATTACCATTCAGGACATAGGCATGGGCAAGGACTTCATGTCTAAAACACCAAAAGCAATGGCAACAAAAGCCAAAATTGACAAATGGGATCTAATTAAACTAAAGAGCTTCTGCACAGCAAAAGAAACTACCATCAGAGTGAATAGGCAACCTACAAAATGGGAGAAAATTTTCGCAACCTACTCATCTGAGAAAGGGCTAATATCCAGAATCTACAATGAACTCCAACAAATTTACAAGAAAAAAACAAACAACCCCATCAAAAAGTGGGCGAAGGACATGAAGAGACACTTCTCAAAAGAAGACATTTATGCAGCCAAAAAACACATGAAAAAATGCTCACCATCACTGGCCATCAGAGAAATGCAAATCAAAACCACAATGAGATACCATCTCACACCAGTTAGAATGGCAATCATTAAAAAGTCAGGAAACAACAGGTGCTGGAGAGGATGTGGAGAAATAGGAACACTTTTACACTGTTGGTGGGACTGTAAACTAGTTCAACCCTTGTGGAAGTCAGTGTGGCGATTCCTCAGGGATCTAGAACTAGAAATACCATTTGACCCAGCCATCCCATTACTGGGTGTATACTCAAAGGACTATAAATCATGCTGCTATAAAGACACATGCACACGTATGTTTATTGCGGCATTATTCACAATAGCAAAGACTTGGAACCAACCCAAATGTCCAACAATGATAGACTGGATTAAGAAAATGTGGCACATATACACCATGGAATACTATGCAGCCATAAAAAAATGATGAGTTCATGTCCTTTGTAGGGACATGGATGAAATTGGAAATCATCATTCTCAGTAAACTATCGCAAGAACAAAAAACCAAACACCGCATATTCTCACTCATAGGTGGGAACTGAACAATGAGAACACATGGACACAGGAAGGGGAACATCACACTTCGGGGACTGTTGCGGGGTGGGGGGAGGGGGGAGGGATAGCACTGGGAGATATACCTAATGCTAGATGACGAGTTGGTAGGTGTAGTGCACCAGCATGGCACATGTATACATATGTAACTTACCTGCACATTGTGCACATGTACCATAAAACCTAAAGTACAATAATAATAATAAAAAAAAGAAGACATACAAATGGCCAAGAGGCCATTTTCATATGAAAAGAAGCTTAATATCACTAATCATTACAGAAACATAAAACCACAATGAAATATCATCTCACACCTGTTATGATGGCTATGTTTTTTTTTAAAGTAGAAGACACATGTTGGTGAGGATGTGGAGAAACTGCAACTCTTGTATACTGTTGGGAATGCAGAATGGTGCACCCACTAAACATGATGGAGTTTCCTCAGAAAATTAAAAATAGATCTCCCATATAATCCAGTAACACCACTTCTAGGTATTTATTCCAAAGGACTGAAATTAAGGTCTTAGAAAGATATTAGTACTTTCATATTAATTGCAACCCTATTCACAATAGTCAAGATGTAGAAATAACCTAAATATTCACACATAAAAGAATTCATTTTTTAAAATCTGGTATATACATACAAGGCAATATTATTTAGCCATAATAAAAGAAAAAATCCTGCAATACATAACAATATGGATGAACCTTAAGGACATCATTTTAAGAGAAATAAGCCCATCACAGAAGGAAAAACACTTCATGATTCCACTTCCATGATGTATCTAAAATAGTCAAACTCAAAGAAGCGAAGAATCAAGTTTGTGGGCACCTTGCTTAGACTTCCCAGCCTCCAGAACAGTGAGAAGTAAATGTCTGTTGTTTAAAGTGTCCAGGCTATGGTAGTTTCTTATTGCAGCCTGAGATGACTAAGACACTCTTACACCCCCAATTTCCTCCTCTAGGTTTAATTTCAATCTGTTCTCTTAAATCCCATCATTGTCTTAAAAATATTATAGTTTCCAACTATTTTTATTCTGACTATAAAAATATTTATTTATTTTTGTTACCACTTCAGTCTGTTTAGTTGTTCAATAGATTAAGTACGTAACACTGAAATATAGTGACATTTGCCACAAATCTGAGATGCAGGGGATGATGAATTTTAGACAAAAAAAAAAAAAGAGTCGAATTTACACCCTCCTCTACAAAATGTTGTAGTAAAATAGACATTTTCTTTGGCTTTTATAATTATTTACTTCTTCCAATGTGTAAAAGGAAAAGTTGATTCTGTAGCCATTGTGGATATAAGATATGATTCACATTGATGTCACTGTTCAGTTGATTTTTTTTTTTTTTTTTTTTTAGATTTAGTTACCTAAAGTTACTTACCTGTGGAGTAAATGAATGGATCAGGTGGCACAAAAAAAGAATTGAAACCAGACATTCTGGCAGTATTGAGAAATAGCTTGTGACTGTCACAATCTGCCAGGAAGAAAAGGAGACCACATTTGGTCGTAAATTACATCCTACACATTAATTTGCACTCATTATAGTAGCATATAGGTCCAAGACTCTACTGATCTGAAGAAGTGAAACAATGATATCTCCCCACTTAGTATTGTTTGATGATAATTGTTGCATTCCAGTGAGAATAGAAGTAAAGGCTTTGTGATTTTCCTAGGTAAGGCAAGGCAAACAGAATCAACAACATCTGCGATTTACTTCATTTATGTGCGGCTTGTTAGGGAGAGAAGGAATAATGCTGGCAGCACTCTGCAATTTTCATCTCTGCTGCAAAAGGGCACAATGATTTTTCACTTTACAAAAATAGTTACTATTAATCCTGTCATACAAAACAATTTAACACAGTTGATTTGGTATTGTATCACTAAAAATTCAAATGAAATAACTGTATTCTCATGCCAGAATCAGACTGCATTGTGAATATTTTTTTCTAGCTTGTATTCTCTTGTATTCATGAAAGAAGGATGAGGAGGAATTATGTGTACACACACACACACACACACACACACACCAAACACTTCTAAATAATTCAGCTAGCTAAAAATCTTTTGTTTGCCAGCAAACAGGCAATGCTAGTACTTACATACTCTATTTTCTCTGCTTTGCTTCATCAGATAAAACCAAACTGGACACTAGGAGATATATTTCATGTGAACTGCACAAGGAATTAGCTCTGCAGTTTCCAGGGACAACAGTAAAATCTGTATGCTAGATTGCATTCATGTTATTTAAAGTAAGTCAGATATTTCAAAGCAAGCTGATTTAAGGAAACTGAAAATATTTCTTAAGTGATTAAAACAGGGTAAGATATTGTTTGTGCCATTTCAAAACAATCTATTGTTAGGATTTTTATTTCACAGATTTTTAAAATTTGTATTATAAAATTTAAAATAACTAGCAAATACTATAGTGATATGGGCAATGGGACAAATAATTTTTCATTTATGGTATCAATGAAATTAGAAGGAACTAAGTGCTAACAACATGAAAACGATTTTTAATAATTTGAGGTTTAGAAGACATTTTAATGTGCCTCTAAAAAACATTATGATATTTTAAAAATTTAAATCTAAAACTGAATGCCTATTTTAAAGGAAATAAAAGGAGCTAAGATACATTAATTGCCTATTAGGCACTAGGATATTTTTCAATAGTGAGGTGTTGTATGATATGGAAATATTTCCTTCATTTTCAATTGATAAATTAAGCTCATTTACCCCTTAAGTGGTAAATGCTTAGCATATTATGAGCCGTGACAGGCTTGGGCCTGCTCTGACCTCAAAGTACTTGTTCAATGAAAGCCCTATCCTGTCTTTTCTCTCTTTGGAATCTAATGAATAATTTAATGAATGCTCTCTTTTCACCAAAATACTCTTAACTAAAGAATGGAAGTGCAATGCAGGCAATTATTATAAATTACAAGAAAATAGTCACTGTAAATAAATAAAGAGTTTAACATAGTGAGCAAGATTTAAAGACTTGGCAATGAAGATTAAGAATCATAAAGAAACAATGAATTGTGGAATGCTACATATTATACTTCGAAAACTGCAATTCAGCTTTTGGGGGTAGGGAAGGAGAGAGGGAGGAAAGAAGAGATTGAGTGAGGGAAAGAACAAGACAGAGAGTAAGAGTGAGAGCGAGAGCGAGCAAGCGAGCGAGAGAGAGAGAGACTGTCACTATCCTGTAAGCCAAGTTGAAATATCGCAACTGTGATCCATATGTCAATCAATAATTATCTCCTTGGATCCAATAACACACTTGAGTTGCAATAAGTCTGGTCTGTCTTTATAGCCAAACATTCAATCTAGTTATGAAGCACTGTTTTTTAAATCCCGTATCTTCCATATATAATATCTTTGACCCTAACAAAACCATACAAATGTGTTACTCAACTGCTGCAAAAAATAATAATAATAATAAGGTGAAGGCATAGTCCACCCAAGATTTCATATTCCGTAGTATGTTTCTGGTGGGATATTAGATGGCATTAACAATCACACAGGTCATGGGCTGAAAGTTACTATAGTCTGCACTGAAGTTTTAATAGACATTGTTTTCTTCCAAACACACGTGCACACACACACACACACACACACACACACACCATATATATAATATATATATATAATAGAGATCTAAATTTCTGGATTACCAGTAAAACTTCCTTAGCAATAGGAAATCTATTTTCTTGTTGTAAAAAGACCACTGGAAAACATTTGCTTGTATTGCTCAATTTACAGAAATTATGCATTGTGTAACTGACCATGTAGCCATACAGCTTTAGATAATCTTTAGGCCTTTTCTACTTGACAACATGTATTTTTCTGTAGCAATTGCTACATTACCTGTTACAACTTTGCATCTCTTTTCATTTTGTTTTAGTTTTAAAAAACAATTTGTACTCCCACTCTCCACTCTTCAGTAAGTCCTTTTGGAAATGAGGCAGATAAAAATACATGAATTTTAGAAATACTTTTTCCAAAAGTATTCAAGTTTATAGAAAAAATGTTGGTAATCTGAATACTCATACTGAATTCCACATAGAATATCACATTAATGATCACAAATAATTATGTGATGCTAGGCTGAATATTGTGCCATTGCCAATCCAACCCTAGTTTGAGTACACCAAAATCCATTTTTACTAGAGATTTGTAATTTAATACCCACCCTGACCTCAAATCAACAGCAAAATATACTAATAGACCCACAGAACTATGGTTAGCATGGAGGGAAACCTGAGGATGAAGAGAAGAAAGAACATTTTGCCTGTCATCTCTCTGCTTGGAATCTACTCTGTTTAAAGATACAGTGCTCCAATACATAGACAATATAAAAACTTCTGCTACAGTCCTGAGAAACTCATATTTTGAAAGTAAAGACTAATTTATATAGAAAGATTCTATATTTATTATGAGAATCTAAAATATCAAAGGATTGATAAAATATAAATAATAAATCACACTGATACGAGCTGTAAATAAAATATCACTTAGATTTTACCTAAACAGACTACAGACTACCAAAACTATTTGACAAGGTAATAAAAATATGAAATATGTTTCCATATGGAATGGCTGTAAATAAAACTTAGAGACTGAGATAAACAGCTAAAAAGTAAACGGGTAGATTTCAGAAAAATGTGGACCAAAATTTCCTCAGAATGTATAATGTGTATATTTTATTTCAAAATGAATATTGGTATTTTCAATATACAGGAAGAAATACTATTTGATACCTTCTACTGAGAATATGACTCATTTAAATTATATTTAAATGATAATTAGCGTGACTCTAATATCTCAAATATCCAGGAGTTTTGTGCATATTTAATATAAATTAAATAAATGAATAGTATCTGCATGATGCACATATACCTAATGAGCAAAATTTATGTTACTATTATATTAGAAGAAATAGATGCAATGATTCTAGAATATTGGACTACTTATTCATTTAACAAAACTTTATCTGTAACCTATTCCTATTATATATAATGTATTACATACATTGTGCTGGATTTCAACTCCTATTACTAAACAAAACTTCTTTCCTTTTAAGCTCCTCCCTGTGTTAAAGACATTGGAAGATTCAAAACCGCTTCTCTCAGATTTCCTTGGTTTCACATACTATTTAGATTCCAAGAATGAGAGGTACTCACATAATACATGGAAGATGAAAGAGAAAGAGAAGCCAACATTCTTCTTTATTAAGTATGCCAAATACGTTGGCCTCAACCACACTGACTTCCTCTCCACCAGCCTGATTTGACTAACCACAGTCTCTAAGTGTCTTAGAGACTGAGAAGAGTTGAGCTGTATAGTACCAGTCAATCAGCTGTAAACAGGCTGATTGCATTAAATCAGAAGTTGAATGTGTTTTTCTACATTAGAATAACCCAAGTTTGGGAGTACGAACTTGCCTTCCCTGATTTCAATGCTTCTGCCTGCATCACCATCCATGGTACTCTTGAAAGCCATATATACATGATGATTTTCCAAATATCATTGATTTTGACCAGAAAGATAATGGATTTGAAGCCAATGAGATTGATTTTTTCCTATCTTTCTCATCACTCAGAAGCAGATGGCCTGAGAAAATAATAGAATGTCCTGTCAAAGGCTCAGTGGTGGTGGTGCTGCTGCCACAACACATTACATTTTTGGACCACTCTCCTACCAAATTCAGTCTATTCTTTGAAACAGTAGTTCATGTATTATACAGCATAGTTACTCTGGTAAGCAGGATCAATGAGTCTAGGCATGAAGGAGAGTTGAAGTTCATTCCTCTATTACCTCTGATGACCCAGTTGTGAAATATTTTCTTCCTGTCCCCACACTTTGGGCTTTTCTAGCTTAGGGAAATTAGTTCCCAAAGGAAGAAGGCTTTAAACAAGACAGAGTAATTGTCTCATTGAACTGTAAGTTGGAGCTGCAAACTGATCACTAAATCAGCTGGAGAAAAGTTGAGGTGACTCTTGTGGCTGAGGTGATAGATCTTGATGACAAAAGGGAATCATAGTTGTTGTTCACAATGAGGGCAGGCAATAATGTATCTAGAATCAAGAGAATTCTCCAGGTGCCTCTAAGGTTTTCTATATCTAGTATTAAGAGGGAATCATTTTTTAAAAAAGATTATTTCACTGTACTACCTTAAGTCTTTCAACAGTGAAAGCTTATGTCTACCTACCAGGTAAAAAGCCTCATTTTCTGATGGCAAAGGAATCTTTGAATGTATGAAGACTACAGTCCCATGTCAAGAAATAAGAACTGTAGTACCTTTCTGTGTCTTTTTTTAAATTGCTCTTAATTCATATGTGATATATGTGTGTATATAATAGTAACCAAATTTTATCCTCTTTACTGTATAATTTAGTATAAGCTATGTTGATGGATTATCTAGGTGGGCCTGATGTAATCTTAAAGGTACTTAGAATAGGGATGCAGGATGGGTCAGAGTCATGGGAAAGGGAATGTGATGCTGTAAGCCAAAACTGGAATGATGAAATTTGAAGACAGAGGAAGGGGCCACGAACTGAAAACTTAGGTGGCCTCTAGAGGCTACAAAAGAAAAGGCAATGGATTCTTCCCTATAGCCTCCAGAAGGATAAAGCCCTGAAAACACCTTGATTTTAGTCTAATGAAACTGATGTTAGACTTCTGGCCTCTAGAACTGTAAGGGAGTGAATCTGTGTTGTGTAAAGCCAGCAAGATTATAGTAATTTCCTACATCAAACATAAGAAACTAATACAATTATGTTTCCAGTATGTATTTTATGTTAACTATGTATATTTTGCTTTGTTGATTCAGTACAAAGCTCTTCAGTAGTAAAAACAAATACATTAGTTTTTGAAATAATGCCTCAAAAAATCTTACTGTGAAACTCCACCTAATTGTTCATCACAATTATGAAGACTGAATAGTATTCAATTTTAAAACCACAGGTCTTAGTTGTCACTGAGATTAAGATACATTATTGTGCTAATATGATGGTCAAAATGAAAATATTCATCCCCCTACACAAATAAAACTAAAAGCATATAACAGAAATATAAGTTTAAAAATATGAACAAGTAGGCCCTTCAACAACAGCAATACAAATAAAATACCTAAAATAATGTATAAAAATGCATATATGGCAATTAAAGAAATGAAAGAGAATCTTGTAGTAGAATGAAAAATAATTTTGTAAATAGTAAAAAGAGAATATGAACATCTTGCCACAAAACTGTAACAAACTGGAAAGCTGCAGCAAATAAAAATCACTCAAGCAAAAGTAGAGAAATGTATTCAAATTGCATGAAGAATGATGGTGAATTACCCACTTTTTAAAATACTCTTCTATACAATAGAAGTACACCATTCTTTGTCTTTAGAAATTGTCACATTAAATACAAATGAAATGTATATATTTTAAAAGATCCTTGACGCCCTCCTTTGCTTTTCATCAGAAAACATCATAGAATTATAACTTTTATTCTTACTGAGCATGTTTCGATGTGAACCATTCATCATTTATGATGCTATCACAACTTGCACAAGAATTTGCATTTGAAAACTCAATGGAAATATTTTTTGGCTAAAAAAATGTTTGTTGAATGTGGAAGAATAAAACTACAATATTTTTAACAATTCCTATTGCATATGCAAATTTCTATAACATCCAGAAATGCATTAGCTGTTGGTGTAATGTTCTTTTTGGTATAATATTAACATTTACTGTTTCCTTTAAATGCAAGTATATACACAAATGCATACATATTTATGTGTATCTATACACACATACATATATATTCATACATACATGTGTACATAATTATCCATAGTTTCTTATCTTTAATCATGTAGTAAGAATCATAGGTGCTGTGACTGTTTTTTTTTCATTTAAATTTTATTTTATTTTATTATTATACTTCAAGTTCTAGGGTACATGTGCACAATGTGCAGGTATGTTACATATGTATACATGTGCCATGTTGGTGTGCTGCACCCATTAACTCATCATTTACATTAGGTATATCTCCTAATGCTATCCCTCCCCCCTCCCCCCACCCCATGACAGGCCCGGTGTGTGATGTTTCCCATCCTGCGTACAAGTGTTCTCATTGTTCAGTTCCCACCTATGAGTGAGAACATGAGGCGTTTGGTTTTCTGTCCTTGCCATTGTTTGCTCAGAATGATGGTTTCTAGCTTCATCCATGTCCCTACAAAGGACATGAACTCATCCTTTTTTATGGCTGCATAGTATTCCATGGTGTATATGTGCCACATTTTCTTAATCCAGTCTATCATTGTTGGACATTTGGGTTGGTTCCAAGTCTTTGCTATTGTGAATAATGCCGCAATAAACATACGTGTGCATGTGCCTTTATAGCAGCATGATTTATAATCCTTTGGGTATATACCCAGTAATGGGATGGCAGGGTCAAATGGTGTTTCTGGTTCTAGATCCTTGAGGAATCGCCACACTGTCTTCCACAATGGTTGAACTAGTTTACAGTCCACCAATAGTGTAAAAGTGTTCCTATTTCTCCACATCCTCTCTGGTGCTGTGACTGTTTTTGAGTTACACATCTAAGGGGTGAGGCTATGGGAAAAAGACACCTGAGGCAAAGAATGGCGTGAACCAACGTGGTGAGGTGTGTTGATCGTGCTACCTACTGCTTTAAAGAGGCCTGGAGAGACAAAGAGTGCTCCCAGGCGTTCTGTTAGTTTGATGTTATAGGATATAGCTGCTAAGGTGGAAGAATAAAACTGTCTCTTGGAGGAGTCTTCCAGAGATAGAAAAGAAAGGGTATGTAATTGACCAGCTACCCCCCACCTTTGAGTTTGTGTTGGTTAAGTTTATCCCTCCAGACAGGTCACTTACATTGCTTGCTCATCATCAGTGTTCCATCTGAAAGTGGAAAGCCATCTAATGATGAGTGCTGATCTTCATGGAAGCAACAGGCAATACAGCACACCTGAGAAGGTGTACCAGGTTTCTGCCCAATATATGACTTTTCTCAATTTTATAAATAAAATACATAAATCGACACCATTTCTTTGGTCAATATTTTCCCAATGAGAATCTCTTAAAATTATGCAGAAATAATATCAATTTTCTAAATCAGAGCAAAATAATTCTTTCTCTAAACATTTTTTCATTTGTACTAAAATAATGACTAGTTTAATCATAGTAAATGATATACAAGTCAATATCATTTTATATTTGTCTTCAATTGTATAAATTCTGATTAAAAAAATTGAATAATATAAATGTGAATCAAAAAAGCAAATTTTAAACTGTAATAAAATATTTTGCTTTTAGGATAAAATTTTATAAATGTTTTGATCTCACTATTCTATTTGTCTCCTTTGTGTTTGTATATATATTAACAAATTTTGCTTTTAGGATGAAATTTTATGAATGTTTTGTTCTCACTATTGTCTCTTGTGTGTGTTTATTAATTCATAAAATGAATTAATATATGTATATAACTACAAATATAAAAAATTTTTAAAAACTTGTATGGTACCATTCTTAATCTCTTTCAAATATTTAAAATACTGCAGCGCTCATACCACTGAATTGAAAAATAAAATAAAATGTTTATGTCTCCGATTTTTATTTACTTTAATGTAATAGAAAGAACATTATCCTGGGAATTAGAGTAGATCAACATTTGCTCCCCCTCTTTCTCTTAACCAAATGTTTCATTTAGTGTCTTAAGAGTCATAGGTCTCTTAATTCCTCCCAGAAAGATGACTCAGTATAAAATAAGTAATTTCTAGCTTTCCTCCCAATCCCAAGATTTTATTCAATCCAGTATTTTATTGTTGATGCAAATTTTAGTATCTATTTATGGTTTAGGTCTAAGACCCTATTTTAGTCAGCTCAGGCTGCCATAACAAACTACCATAGGCTGGGTGCCTTATAAAAAACATAAATTTATTTCTCACAGTTCTAGAGGCTGAAAATCCTAGATTAGGATGCCAGAATAATTGGGTTCTGGTGAGGGCCCAATTCCTACCTCGTCCATAGATTGCTCTCTCCTCACATGGTAGCAAAAAAGGAAGAGGCTCTGTGGGCTATCTTTTGTAAGGGCACTAATCCCATTAATGAGGGCTCCATTTCATGACTTAATCACCTCCTCAGAGCCCCATATATAAATACATCATATTAATGGTCAGGATTTCAACAAATAAATTTTGAGGGGATGCAAACTTTTCGTCTCTAATAGCTCCTAGATGAAATTCAGATCAAGTGAGATATGAACTCCTCAGAGGCTCAGTTTATTTCACTGATTAATCGTGATGAAGATGAATTTCACTTTAGACAGTAATAGAAAGTATAAAATAAAAAACATAATAATTCATTGACTAATGACTGTGGATACATAATGTCATTAATGAACTACATTTCTTAATCTGTTTTCCTCTTTTTCAATATGGCTAACTTTGTTCAAACAAGCATTAATGGTGTATAAACACAGTGTATATTTGTCTTTATAGCTTCAGGACACGTGGTGGGAGAATTATCAACTATGCATAGATTTATCTGACATGAGCTGGTCTAGGGATCTAGAAAGTTTTTGGTCACAAACCTCTATCTATGAAAAAAAAAAGACTCTCTTTTGTTTATGTGTTTATAGATTTATATACTGATTATTACTACATAATATAAATTATAAAATATAAAATATACATTTTATCAGATAAGAAATTGATTTAGAAATTATATTTATTTTTCACATTTTGTTAAATCATCTGTACAAAGTCTGGAATGCATACACCTGAATTTAAAGATCATGGCTCCCAACAAGGTGATTTAGCTCCCATATATCTGTGCATTCATTCATTCAAATCAGTAAAAAGTTTTTGAGAACCAGTGGGGAAAGTCATGATAAGGAAGAATAGTAATTACACATATTCTTATATAGTTTACTTACAAGTGAGAAGAAAGCCATAAAATGCATTTAAAAATAGGTAATATGAATTGTATTATGTTCTCATAAACATTTCAAATTATACATCAAATAATATACTTCCTAGAAGTATATTATACTTCTAGTATATACTTCCTAGAAGTATATTATACTTCTAGTATATACTTCCTAGAAGTATATTATACTTCTAGTATATACTTCCTAGAAGTATATTATACTTCTAGTATATACTTCCTAGAAGTATATTATACTTCTAGTATATACTTCCTAGAAGTATATTATACTTCTAGTATATACTTCCTAGAAGTATATTATACTTCTAGTATATACTTCCTAGAAGTATATTATACTTCTAGTATATACTTCCTAGAAGTATATTATACTTCTAGTATATACTTCCTAGAAGTATATTATACTTCTAGTATATACTTCCTAGAAGTATATTATACTTCTAGTATATACTTCCTAGAAGTATATTATACTTCTAGTATATACTTCCTAGAAGTATATTATACTTCTAGTATATACTTCCTAGAAGTATATTATACTTCTAGTATATTATATACTTCCTAGAAGTATATTATACTTCTAGTATATTATATACTTCCTAGAAGTATATTATACTTCTAGTATATTATATACTTCCTAGAAGTATATTATATACTTCCTAGAAGTATATTATACTTCTAGTATATTATATACTTCCTAGAAGTATATTATACTTCTAGTATATTATATACTTCCTAGAAGTATATTATACTTCTAGTATATTATATACTTCCTAGAAGTATATTATACTTCTAGTATATTATATACTTCCTAGAAGTATATTATACTTCTAGTATATTATATACTTCCTAGAAGTATATTATACTTCTAGTATATTATATACTTCCTAGAAGTATATTATACTTCTAGTATATTATATACTTCCTAGAAGTATATTATACTTCTAGTATATTATATACTTCCTAGAAGTATATTATACTTCTAGTATATTATATACTTCCTAGAAGTATATTATACTTCTAGTATATTATATACTTCCTAGAAGTATATTATACTTCTAGTATATTATATACTTCCTAGAAGTATATTATACTTCTAGTATATTATATACTTCCTAGAAGTATATTATACTTCTAGTATATTATATACTTCCTAGAAGTATATTATACTTCTAGTATATTATATACTTCCTAGAAGTATACTTCTAGTATATTATATACTTCCTAGAAGTAAGTATAGAATATACTTCCTAGAAGTAAGTATAGAATATACTTCCTAGAAGTAAGTATAGAATATACTTCCTAGAAGTAAGTATAGAATATACTTCCTAGAAGTAAGTAAGTATAGAATATACTTCCTAGAAGTAAGTAAGTATAGAATATACTTCCTAGAGGTAAGTAAGTATAGAATATACTTCCTAGAAGTAAGTAAGTATAGAATATACTTCCTAGAAGTAAGTATAGAATATACTTCCTAGAAGTACATTATACTCCTAGTATATAATGTACTTCCTAGAAGTATATTATACTGTGAAAATAACACTGAGGCTTTTCTTTCAAATGAAATACATAGGAAAAGCACTTAGCACATGCCAGACACATATGAGCTGTTGAATGAACTTTAGTCTTCTTTTCTGCATTTGCTGGTTTCTTTTTCACTTTTCTGTGGAGAGGTATAAGGTTGTATCTCTTCTAATATGAATGGAACTAGAACCATATCTAAAATAAGAAACGAAAAATGGAGACTGTGTATCTTAGCCCTCATCAATAAGTTGTAGCATTGGCTGTGGCTATATTGTTAGGCTTTGAAGATCCTGCAACTGGATTCCGCGTGTAAAAGCTTATGCGTTCTCTCTCTCTGGACACCACCGACTGTCACGCAAGAGACTGTTAGGTTAATCCTGTGCTAGACCTTTTCCACAGACAGAGAAGCTTTACAGGTCAGTAGTTCAGTATTGATCAGTGCAAGTCCTGCTAGTGATCCCAACTATATTCACAGACCCCCAGTTTCAGAGCAGCTGAACAACTATATCGTTTTTGTGTCTTCCCTTCTCATCCTATTCCCTAATAGAGGTGACTCACTGGTTCCACTATGATTGAAATACTATGATGCCCAAGGATAATGTTTCTTGTTCCTGCCCATCCCTGAATTTTTCTAGTCTAGAAGCATTTTATCTACTTTTCCCTTTATTTGCTAATAGCATGGCTTGACCTACCCTTTTAGAATTCCACAATTGCCTCATCTTTTTTTGTTTGGTTAAACACTCCCTGAAGGTGACTTGACATCAGGCTATGATACATAGTATATGTGACTAAACTATTATTTTATTCTCGGGACTTATTTCACAAATTGAGTTCCACATTTGTACTAATAACTCTGTATGACAGTTCCACCAAACAAGCAAACAAAAATATACAGCTTTGCATGATCTTAAAACTAGGCAGTTCTTAACCTTACAAGTCTTCTGAATATGCAGTCATGGACTTTCACTGGCTAACCTATTTGACAACCAATTGAACTCCCAGCATGGCTCAGGGGCTTTTAGCCATCTAATTTTCACTCTGAAGAAAAAACAGATTCCACTAAACAAAGACAATAGGAAATGAACCATAATCATCCTGCCTATAAGAGAATTTCCCTATGATTAGTATGTACATACTTTAGAAAAATATCAGTAGATGGAATAGGCTTTCTGAACAATAGAAATGTATTATTTCTCTCTTGGAGACAATTGTGTCCATGAGGATGATATTTTTATAATAAGGATAGAGTATATGGAAACTGGGACACCAGTTTATCTAAGCATTATTTATACCATGGTTTCCAGAATGCCGGGAGGCTCAGTTTTGGTATGTATTGAAATTGAGCAAGATAATCTAATGCACTTTGGGTAAAAAGCTTTCCTGAAGGGCAGATGGTCAGAATTCTCAGAAGGCACAGACCCAGGCATGCGGGGCACACTCTTGCAAGCAATAAAGACTCATTGCTAATGAAACCAGCTGTCCCAGCATCTGTGTGTGCTACCAATGAATGCAAAAGATGAGGAAATGACAGTGTTGAACTCTCAGATTCTGTACTTCTGCAGCAAACAATGTTAAAATTATGACTTTAAGAATCTTATTTTTGGTTCCTGCTTTTTAATGCCTGTGACAACAGGACTCAGAAAAGACAAGATATATCTAGAAAATTATTTAAACCTCTTTTGACCTGAATTTGTAAGACCTATCTATATTATGAGAGGTTGCCTAGAACCTAGGATGCACTACAAGATCCTTTTTCTATCCATCAATCACAGCATACTTAACCCAATGCAGTATAGTTCTAATCTCTTGGCTCATCAGACCTGAAACAAACCAAAGGCTTCTAATGTTGACTCCTGGGTATACCCTTGGAAGCCAGAAGCATAGTAGAATACTAAGAGAAATCTGAAATTCATTTAACTTTTAACTTACATCTCCCAGGTTCGTGCCTGCCAAATGGCTAAGCTAGCTTCTTTTCTAGGTCTAGCCCTACTTCCCTCTACTTACTTTCACAGGCTATGATGACTCTCCTCCCTTTAGGGTTCCTTACAGTTTAAGATTATCTCCAATGTCTTCAGGCTGCTTCCTCTGTAGTCCTATATATCCTAAGCTGGCTCATAACTATGTCTCTTTCTGCAGCTGCATCTACATTGTGACCCACGTTTTGTTCCATAACTAGGATTATACTATAGTAAAAAAACAAGAAGGATAGAAACTGTAACCAAGTTTAAAAGGTAGAGTGGGATAGATGCTTGGAAAAATTCTGGTTTAGAAGCTAGAACCAGGCATCTGAACGATATAAAGACAGTGCACTCAAGAAAAATAAGCAAGATATTTGAGAAGATGGACTGGAGATCAGTAATCAATGATGAGTAACTCTTGACTGTGCAGGAATTCATGCTCTTGATTTCTGACAATTTTTTTCATAGAACAGGAGGATACAGCCTTTGGAATGGGGTTCAGAGGCAAGAACTTGGTGCTTCGAATTTCAAGTTGAAACAAAACAGAAAGCAGAACTCAAGAAAATGGCAAAAAAAAAAAAACCTATCTAAAGGAATAAGTTCATTAATTTAGGATTAAACTGGCAAAAAGATAATTTTATGCTGAAACCCAGAGCAAATGAATAGAAATTATCTCCCAGAAAGGCTAGAATAGTGTAGGTTCTATCAAGACAATATAAGACTGAACTTGGTTTTGATCATCAGTTGGTCCCATCTATAAAAGAAACAGAACGTGGAGATTAGAGGAAGACAAAAGCAACAAAATTGACAGGATCTGGAAAATTCTTTACCCATTTTGTACTTTCTCCTCACTACTTACTCATAGAGTCCCATCTTTTCAGTACCCTTGTATCCTGCCATCTCATGTACCCAGGCCTACAGATTCTAAATCAAAGCCTTCAGGTGAGTTGCAAAAACTCCTGACTTATCAAAATTTATTAGGTCAGACATAGCCTATCAGCTATCATTCTGGAGAGTAATTTTTGTTCTAAGTTGCAAGACAGATAAGGATGATAGAGCAAGGTAGAGAAGAACCACAGTCAGTAATAACTCTCCGATTCTTGAAAAAAGAGTTTATACACCACTCAGAATATAACAGTGTATCACTGCATTTATTATTGTGTTTTTTTAATTTGTGTTGTGTTTCAAAGTCATGCTTTGATATTGAAACAGCAGTTCACTCATTCTTTCAATAGACATGCATCGAGCTCAAGTTTTCCAATACTGGATGGCAAGACAACAAAGTTACATGAAACATAGTTATTGTCCATGTATTTGAGTTCCACCGCATATTTTGTTTGCCTCACCTTCTCTACATTAGGCTAACACATAATTAAGTCAATATGTCCTCACTTTTGCATTCTTCAAAATGTTAGGGCAACGCTTTTTGTCTACAATTTTTATTTTTGCATGGGTGAAAATTGAATAAATAATAAATGATTATAAAGATGATAAATAGAAAAACAAGTACCACAAGTAAAAATTATCACTGTCACATAAAATGGGAAAACTTAATTGAAACAAAGTGATAAATATAGATACAGCTTAAGATCTCTAAGTTAAAGGACCAGGCCAAGAGAACAGCTGCATTCAATATCCTCAGGAGCTTTTCCCAGTTACAAGTGATGGCAGTGACAACCCACCTGGAGCAGCCGCTGCAAGGATGCCGACTGCAACAGTTGAGGTGTGGGAATGTGCGCTCTGCAGAGCCTGGAGGAACTGAGAACAGGCAAGAGCCCCACTGCTTATTGAGGTGGCAGGTCAGGGGCCCATGCTCCCAGGTGTAGCCGCAGCCTCCCAGCCGCAGCTTCAGACCATGGCATCCCTGCGCTCTTGGGGGCCCAGGAAGTCTCCTGCCCCCACAGGCTTGAAAGTGCCTGATCCCACTCCCTGGCCTCTCCCTGCTCTCAGTGCCCACTCCAGTGGGGAGGAAAGTTGTGGCCAAGCCTGGATACTGTCACAACCTGGCCAGATGTGCATATGCTCAGGGGGTTGCTGATACACCAGCCCCCTGCCAACTCGACCTGCTCCGGACTTTGGGTGCCAATGAGAGCGGAAGGGGTATTGGAGGTGTGCTAAGGGTCACTGGGCATGGGCCTGAAGGTGCCTCTTGGTGTGGACAGCCTAGGCGCCATGGACAACATATTAAAGGAAGACAGGTTCCTAGGCAGGAAGGGGTGGGTCTCCAGTGAAACCTCACCTTCAAGCCAGGGATGGCCTGAAGCCTGGGGGCCAGGCTGCCAGTTCCAGTCAAAGTCAGCAGACTGGAGTGAGAACTTCAATGATGGCCATTAGGCCAATTGGATGGTCTTTTTCCGGGCCCATCCATGGCTGCCTACGGACCAATCAACATGCACTTCCTCCATTCTGAGGACCTAAAATTCCCAGACTCAGCTAGACTCACACACTGCCTGGGGAAAGGAGATACCACTTTGGGTCTCCTGAGAGCTGTTCCGTCATTCAATAAAGCTCCTCTCTGGCTCGCTCACCCTCCTGTTGTCTGCATACCTCATTCTTCTTGGACACCAGCCAAGTACTTGGGTCCCTCTGAATGGCAGAACTGAAAGTGCTGTAACACAATCAGGGTTGAAACATGCCCCACCCCTCTCACCACATTGTGGGTGATGAGAAGGAGAAGAGCTGTGGCCTTTTGAGGAGAAAAGACCTATGGGCTCTCTGAGTCAGGGGTGTGACACCCTCTTTGGGGCTCTGTGGTTCCTGGCATCTCCAAACTTCTAGATGCCACCATGTTTCCCTCATCTACATGCAGGTGCCCACAGCGGAGGCTGCTTGCAGTACATCTGATCCAGCAGTAACCTTGCACAGAGCCAGCACCTCTATTGGCACCTGGAGCTGCCCGTGCTGCCACAGCAGCTGGCATACCTGGCTCTGCGCAGCGGCCAGACCCTGGGGTCATTCGCTCACACATCCCTCACTACTCTGCGCCTGGCTCACCCATGGCAGACATAGGATCCCGGCCAGTAGCACGAGCGGAGAACAGCATACAAGGCCGAGTGGGCGGAACAAGCCCAGCAGACCCAAGCAAAACAGAACAAAACAAAACAAAACCACCACCCACAGAGGTTTCTGGCTGGAAAAGCAACACCCTAAAAACCCTTTGACACAAGGATTACACTAAACTTCTATTAGAACAGTATTTCACTTCTCTTAGGCCACCTGGAATGATTTTAAGAATTACATCTGTGAATTAGTGGCCTAGGAATGCTATGTTGTATAACTATTCTACTCACATCAAAATAAAGTGTAGGCTTATAGCAGTCAGGATGTTCACACAATTTATATGTATTTTTTCCTAAAATAAAATGTATTTATTGTAATTTTTAGAAAATATCCCCAGCTCCACAAATGTTCATATATCAAATTGTCAATTAATATTATGTTACTGCATTTTTCAATACCTTCCATGCAGAGTAGCTTCCTGATTTCTTGTTGGTACTCCAGAATGATTTAGCCATTAGAGTAAATTATAGATGATTTATTTTCTAAGCACTAGAGCTATCCATTTTGAGGGAAAAGCACAGGAATATCATTCCCTTTTTTTTTTAGTGAGATATATTCAAAATTAGGACGTATTTGTGTTATTTAACAAATGTTGAATTATATAAGAAAACTCAATGCAACTTTGATGCCTTGATCCTATAGTTGCTTTTATATATCAATAAACAATATTTTTAATCTAAATAGTTAGAATATTATTAATTTAAAAATGCACGGATTAAATGTGTGTATATATACACATACATATTTAATTTATACATACATACATATATTTTATATATAATGTATATTATATATAATATATATTATATATAATATATATTACATATAATATATATTATATATTACATATAATATATAATATATATTACATATATTATATATAATATATATTATATATTATATATGATATATGATATATGTAATATATATTATATATTATATTATATATAATATATATATACACACACACACACACACACTCCCTGAATCAGGGAGTATATATATATACTCATTTAATACACAAACAGGCACACACACACATATATATGTGTGTGTGTACACATATGTGTGTGTGTGTGTATATATATGGCACTGTCAGAAAGTTGAAAAGAAATTATTCTAACACAGACCATAAAGAACCTAAAAAAGTAACTGAGGCATTGTTATAATAAGTAACACAATCATATGACAGTGACACTGAACTTATTAAGCACATATTAGGTGGTCAATATATATATATATAAAATACTGGCACAGAAGTGGAGACATTCTACTAGTAATGTGTGCAGTTTTACTTTTCTGAAATGGTTTATGACTAACAGAAAAAAAGTTCTATAAAATAAAAAACCACCTTCAATATTCTTATCCATTCTAGACCACATTTTCTTCATCCATAAATAGAGATAATAATGCAATGTAACTTGTAGGGTTATTGTGAAGAATATGTGACATTACACATTTAAAGGCCTGAGCAGAGAGCCTGGTATATGTAGATTTTCAAAATAAAGCCTTTTATTATTCTCAGCATGGTTACATAACATGCTACTTTCCTAAACACTTTTCTAAAAATAGAATCAAACTTCTGTAGGACATGAGTTATGTGACTGTCTAAAGCTCAGAATAATCTCTTTTTAAATGGAAATACTAATATCCATTCTTGCTCTTTTGGGAAACTCTAAATGGTATGTATTTTTTTCTCCGTGACTATTGCAGATGTACATCCAAATGCCTTGAATTATCCAGTTGGTTGGTGTATTAGTTTAACTAGTATCTCTGAGGAAAGGAAAAAAATTGCTATGGATAACATAAAGAATAGATTCATGGCAAATCTGTTCAGTACAAGAGTATATAGGTCGGGCATGGTGGCTCACACCTGTAATCTCAGCACTTTGGGGGGCCAAGGCGGGTGAATCACCTGAGGTCAGGAGTTCAAGACCAGCCTAGCCAACATAGTGAAACCCCATTTCTCCTAAAAATAGTAAAATTAGCTGGGCGTGATGGTGCATGCCTGTAATCCCAGCTATTTGGGAGGCTGAGGCAGGAGAATTGCTTAAACCCCGGAGGCAGAGGTTGCAGTGAGCCGAGATCATGACACTGCACTCCAGCCTGGACAACAGAGCAAGTCTCCATCTCAAAAAAAAAAAAAAAAAAGAACATATATATAGATATGTACATATCTATTATTATATTCACTTTGTGTTCATTCTTATATTGACTATTTAAATGATAAGAAACATTATATATTTTATATAATTATCTTATACAATTATAAAGATTTCCCTATGGTTTAAATAGTAAAAGAGTAATTGTGTTTATATATTTTGTTTACCCGTACTTCCCCTTCTCAAAATTAAACTGTGTTAAAAGAGAAAATTTTAATTAAATCTATTCAATATTGTGCATTTGAGTATCAACTTATAGATGTCTGATTATTTATATTCCATTTTCACTAATATCCTATATATCATATTATTACTTATCACTCTAGAAAAACCTCCATTGTAAATAAAGGAAAATTAAATATGTCACATTTTACTCAATAATGAAGAAGAGGTGTAGTATATAGAAAAAAATTGGGGACAGTTAATGATTTCTATGATAATGCTATTCTGCTTGTTTCATAGCTTTTTCTGTATTTGGCAATTATAATTACGAATATACTTTTGTTTCATGCATGGCCAAAATACAAGAAATTACTCATCCTTCTCCCTTATGAATAATGCCAATCTTTATAAATAGTGAAATAAACTTTAGTGCTTCAAGCTATACTATAATATTTGACACTTTGGAAAAATGATACACAGTTTTTCTGGATTCTCTAAACTTTTTAAACCTGGCTGGTTTGATGCATTAGTCAGAATGATCAAAGTTTGTTTAGATCACAACCAGAAAAAGTTCTTCTCTAGGACCCAGAAAATATAGTTTTTATTCCTGAGAAGATACTAATAATACCCCAATCCATCATTATATCCTTGCAAGGTTTTATGGATCTGCATAGCTTCTCCATAAGGTGGACAATATATAGACAACAAATTAAAAAACTATAGATCAGAAAGATAAGTAATCTTTCCAAGGTCACACAGGAGTTAAGTAGAAGCCAAGAAATATTAAGCTGTTACAATGAGTTAATTATTGGCAGAAATATTAAACTTTAATATACCAAACAGCATTAATTTATGGCTAATAAACTGACTAGATTGTGGAGGACTGAACTGACAGCCAAAGTCAATGGATGATAACCTATATATGTAATTGATTAACTAAATTTCGTGCTCATTTAAAGAAAAGGCAATTTGCTAAGAGTATGACACGTATGCCAATAGTGAGAAATCCTACTGTTGGAACCGAACTTCCTCTTTAAACAGATCAAAAAATAATTTGAATTAATGTGAGAGATTTAGATTAGGTAAAAAAACATTAAAATATTTTCAACATAAAAAAGATTCTAAAATGTTTCCACAAAGAAGGCTGGAAAAAGAAAGAGCTTCAGCTTTCCACTAAGTACAAGCACTTTAGAGAAACTTCATTTTATGTTTTAAAAAATCTGCTTTACGTTGGCTTTGGATATATATATGTGTGTGTATATATATATATATACACACACACACACACACTGGCTTTAGATATAGAAATGAATTAGGTGGGAAAAAAGTTATTATTTCCTTTTATTATAAATTCAGGAGTGATATCACTTTCCAAGAAGAAGGGAAAGAGGCTACAATGGTTTGCCCTAAAGTCTGAGATTTGGACCTAATCAGTGAAATTATACCTATCAGAATACAAAGATACAATGAGAGCAAACTCTGGGCCTTTCTCAAAAACCAGGTTGATAATTTGGGAAGTAAGCAAAGAATAAGTGCTTAAAGGCACAAGTTTGAAACAAAGCATGAAAATGCTAAGGGAAGCCATGAGACAGACCTACGGCTAATTCAGAGAAACTATATTGTCAAGAAGCTGTTTTGCATATCCAAGTACAATCATGATTGCATCCAACAGGGACTCTTTCTGGGGTCATTTTACTTTTTTCTGATGTGGAAGTCAGAAGCTCCAGGAAAAGGCCAGCCACATCCTTGTCTAGGACCTGAAAAGTCATCAAAGCGGAAACAAAAAGTAGTGTCTCTCTGTTACAAAGGCTTAAACAGAAATTAGACAAAGTGACTTTATTTTGCAGGAACTGGCCACATTTCTTCCTCCCACTTTGCAGACAGCTGAATCACTAAATCATGTTTCAAATGTTTATCAGACAACCTACAAGAGGGAGAAAATCACCATGACCCTCTGTATCCATATAAAGGATCTTAACAAAACTAATGTTTAAAGTTCTAGAACTAATAGTCTAAGTCACCTCTTATTTTCAAAAGATAAATATGTATCTATGAAAATAGTATGTAATGAAAAAGAGAGAATACAAAACATAGCATGAAGAGATGCCATACATTTGAATGTTAATTACATATGATTTATTCATTTAAAAATGTGAATTCTAATATATTTTTGCAATTAAAATAGTCATTTTTTATAGATGGCAATATTGAAAATTTCAGGAACAGATTATGTATATGTATACACGTAGTCATGCAAATTTGGCATGTGTACCTGTTGAAGCAAGGGAAACAACAAGAAATGAAAAACCCACAGAGTGAAAGAGCCTGCATCGCCAAGTCAATCCTAAGCCAAAAGAACAAAGCTGGAAGCATCACACTACCTGACTTCAAACTATACTACAAGGCTACAGTAACCAAAACAGCATGGTACTGGTACCAAAACAGAGACATAGATCAATGGAACAGAACAGAGCCGTCAGAAATAATGCTACATATCTACAACTATCTGATCTTTGACAAACCTGACAAAAACAAGAAATGGGGAAAGGATTCCCTATTTAATAAATGGTGCTGGGAAAACTGGCTAGCCATATGTAGAAAGCTGAAACTGGATCCCTTCCTTACACCTTATACAAAAATCAATTCAAGATGGATTAAAGACTTAAACGTTAGACCTAAAACCATAAAAACCCTAGAAGAAAACCTAGGCATTACCATTCAGGACATAGGCATGGGCAAGGACTTCATGTCTAAAACACCAAAAGCAATGGCAACAAAAGCCAAAATTGACAAATGGGATCTAATTAAACTAAAGAGCTTCTGCACAGCAAAGGAAACTCCCATCAGAGTGAATAGGCAACCTACAAAATGGGAGAAAATTTTCGCAACCTACTCATCTGACAAAGGGCTAATATCCAGAATCTACAATGAACTCAAACAAATTTACAAGAAAAAAAAAACAACCCCATCAAAAAGTGGGCGAAGGACATGAACAGACACTTCTCAAAAGAAGACATTTATGCAGCCAAAAAACACATGAAAAAATGCTCACCATCACTGGCCATCAGAGAAATGCAAATCAAAACCACAATGAGATACCATCTCACACCAGTTAGAATGGCAATCATTAAAAAGTCAGGAAACAACAGGTGCTGGAGAGGATGTGGAGAAATAGGAACACTTTTACACTGTTGGTGGGACTGTAAACTAGTTCAACCCTTGTGGAAGTCAGTGTGGCGATTCCTCAGGGATCTAGAACTAGAAATTCCATTTGACCCAGCCATCCCATTACTGGGTATATACCCAAAGGACTATAAATCATGCTGCTATAAAGACACATGCACACGTATGTTTATTGTGGCATTATTCACAATAGCAAAGACTTGGAACCAACCCAAATGTCCAACAATGATAGACTGGATTAAGAAAATGTGGCACATATACACCATGGAATACTATGCAGCCACAAAAAATGATGAGTTCATGTCCTTTGTAGGGACATGGATGAAATTGGAAATCATCATTCTCAGTAAACTATCGCAAGAACAAAAAACCAAACACCGCATATTCTCACTTATAGGTGGGAATTGAACAATGAGAACACATGGACACAGGAAGCGGAACATCACACTTCAGGGACTGTTGTGGGGTGGGGGGAGGGGGGAGGGATAGCATTGGGAGATATACCTAATGCTAGATGACGAGTTAGTGGGTGCAGCGCACCAGCATGGCACATGTATACATATGTAACTTACCTGCACATTGTGCACATGTACCAAAAAACCTAAAGTGTAATAATAATAATAATAATAATAATAAATAAATAAATAAATAAAAAAGAGATACGGGATTGGATTTACGCTCATGTTAGCTAATCTGGGAGAGAATTCAAAGAAGTAGGAATTAGCTTTTGTTTGAGTGGTCTCAGGAAGGGAAGTGGGGACTTCAGTAATTAGATACTTTAATTTTTTTTAATTTATGGGGCAAGAGAAATGGAGTGTGCTACACTCTAACAGGTTAAAGCAGTAGCAGCAGTCACATTTACTGGCAGATGCTGGGGTGGAGGAGTGGTTGTTCTTCTTTGTGGTGCTCATGGTGTTTTTGTTTTCATCTGTGTAGAGCTGTGATTATGGAGCATTCTTGTTCTTACATGCTCCATCCTGGGCATGGAATGCGCTTGTCTAATCTTAGCGTTCTGTGAAATTGTAGATGTTTC
Organism: Pongo abelii; assembly: GCF_028885655.2. NCBI lineage: Eukaryota > Metazoa > Chordata > Mammalia > Primates > Hominidae > Pongo > Pongo abelii. The sequence continues at coordinate 89,963,422 of NC_071999.2, read as the reverse complement.
AGCAGAGAAACAACACAGCCCAGCTACCCAGGCCAGCTCCCAGGGGAAAGTTGCTGGGGCTGCTTTTTTCTTTCTTAAAAATTACTCCAAGAATGGGAAACTACAGAGAAAGAAGACAGAGAAAAACAATGAGAACAAATTATGGCTGTTGAGGGCTCTGAACAGAGATTTATCTCCTAGTAAAGACAAGTGGAGTAAAAACAATGATAAAAGTTATAATAAGGAAAAACTATGCTCATGAAGAATCACCAAATCAGCATTAAAAGAGGGTTATATTTACAAACAAAAATTATTTAAAAGTTGCAGCTTCAAGTTTTATTGCAATAGATATTAGAATTTTAAAAATAAAGACTTGTTTGAATATCTAGTCATATATTTAAAAAGGAAGATAATTGTGAAAGGCTTTTATTATCTTCTTTGCAAAAAAAACAGAAAAAAGAACTTAGTCACTGAAGTTTAAGAACATTAAATATATCATTCAAAATGTTTCAAAACTCAAAAATATCTATTTAATATTTGAAATACGTAATTAAATCAGGGCACATTTATACTGGTATAGCCAAATTAATGGAATAAAATAGAAAGATTGGCTACAAAATTGAGAAAATACATGTATTTAGTGTAAATGACATTTTAGTAGATGGTAACAGAAATGATGTAATAATAATAATAATACAATTAGTTAAATATTTAGGAAAAGTTATAATACATATTACTACTACACTTCATTTAAAATAAAATAAAATCCAGGTTAATATGAGTTATATATACAGAAGTAAAATGAAAACAGAAGTAAATACTGGTATATATGTATCTGATGATGCTGCACAGACCTTTCTAGTTGTTAAAAAAGTGGTGGGAACTTGAAAAACATAAATAACTTGACTGAAAAATTTGACTGTATAAAACTTTTATACATATACCATATCAAGGAGCACAGTCAAAGAAATGTTTTAAAACAAAATATCATCTGATGAAAAACATTTAAAAATATAATAGTAGCAAAAAAATACTAGTAATATCCAGAGTTAAAGATAAGTGATTTTAAAAAATAATACCTCAACTAAAAAAATGGAAAAAGGCACATCCAACCGGTCCTCTGAAGCAGTAATGCAAATGGCACCCAAATACCTGAGAAAAACAACCTCATTACACATAAAGGAACACAAATTAAGTCATCACCACAAGATGATCTGATTGCAGTGGCATAGCACTACAAATAAAGATTAAGTGTATATGGCAATAAACTCTCCTTAGCTGAGTATAGCAACAGGTGTTGAATCACTAAATATAGTCACAGACTTTCATCCAAAATTCCCACTTCTGAAAACCTATTTTAAGAAAATAATTAGATGTGTGCACAGAAATATATGTAGGAAATTGAAAGCAGAACTATTTATAATTGCCAAACATTGCAAATTAATAAAATTTCCAATAATAGGTGAATTTGAAAATAAATGCAATACATCAGCATTGTACAGTAATGCAAAATTGTGCTGCGTAAAAATATACTTAAATCAGATACATTGTTATCACATAGCTATTTTAAGAAATGACAAAGTGCAAGAGAATGTAAACTTAATGCATAGAAACAATGTATGTGCCAATATATTTGAAATGCAGATATATTTACTGACTTATGGAAAAATGTTTAATGAAATAAAATCAAATATTCTTAGTAGTTTTCAAGGTAGCAAACTTTTAACCAATTTAATTTATTCCAAAGTTAATTACATATGATTTATTCATTTAAAAATGTGAATTCTAATACATTTTTGCAATTAAAATAAATAAAATAATCATTTTTAAAGTAACTCTGCTAGTACATTTGGAATCAGGTTGGGAAAGTGAAGTATGGACTGTCTCTTAGGAACGGAGATAATATAAACAATCTTTTTTCTTATATTTTATGCATAATAATACTGAATTTAATGTATAACACAATTTTAATAGCAAATATCATAAATTACAGCGTTAAATTATTCTGTTACCCATTTTTCCTGTGAGAAGAAGTGCATGTATTTTGTATCTTTTTTTGTATATAATTGCAAATTAGTTGCCACCAAACAAAAAACTAAAAAGACATTTCTATTAGCTCTATCATAACAAATCTTCATTACTTCCTAAATTATCTGAAAATCCTGGTCATATCAAAATCCAAGTTGTGACCCCTTCATAGTCATATACTGCTGTTGTCACAGACAATAACTCTACAGTACTCAATAACATACAAATCTAAATATGACGCTTGTGGAGTGTGTTTTGGTTTGTTGGTTGTTTATTGGTTTGCTTCTGATTGATTATTAAAATGCTGTTTCTTTACTGGTTTCTTAGTCATCTGCCTCTCTCTGGAGTAAAGAGAACATCTTACTTTAGGTTGTGGAATCAGGCTATTCCCTTCCCCCTGAGTGTCCCCAACTAATCCTTCAAGGGAGAGGGCTGATCGTTTTTTGTTTAGCTTGGCTAGGCAGCTATTTTTCATCTTATTGCTCTACTACACATTTCTAAAGAGACCACTTGGTATCTACAATACAATTAAGTCTATCTTTCTCTGATGCAATCTTTCCCTTCCCTGCGTATTTTGTGTTTTAGCTTCTGCTGAGTGCTTTATTAACTTCCTGCTGTAAATCTTCTGAAGGCAGAATGGAGATAATCTAAAATCCTTTTACATGGCTATACAATAGGAAAGAAGGGAGTACAAAATTGTCTGTTTGCAGTAGCTACATAGATTTTTCACCCACTCTTTTTCTCCTTAGAAGTTTCCCAACTTCTAATTTTCTTTTTTCTTGGCGGAACTTTGGAGCTTTTTCAAAATAATGTATAAAGTTAATATAAAATACTATAATTTTAAAAGACAGATGAATAAATATCCTAGAATTTTCCACGTCAGATTCCATAAATTTCTGTTTATTGTATTTTCTGCCTTAACTACTTATTATCAATACAATGTAACTTGAGCAAATCCATGAAAGAGTATATAACAAGAATACTAGATTTTTAAAAAGAGATTGAATTTCTTGTTCTGGTTCTGTTAGCAATTGTTTCAAGATCATGGGCATATATCCTAGTACTGTTTCCTTTTTCTTCTCTTATATAAAGTGAGGTTGATGATACCCACCTTAAGGAATTAATAATATATAATATTTGATTCATCCATTTTTTTGTCCTTTTACTGTTGCTTTGTTTCTACTATATTCCAATATCCGCATTGGTTCATGGAGAAAGTCCACTTCCAGGAGACAGAGAAATCAATTTCTTTTTTTTTAAATTTATTTTACTTTAAGTTCTGCAATATAAATGCAGAATGTGTAGGTTTGTTACATAGGAATACGTGTGCCATGGTGGTTTGCTGCACCTATCAACCTGTCACCTAGGTTTTAAGCCCCACATGCATTAGCTACTTGTCCTAATGCTCTCCCTCCCCTCAACCCCCACCCCCTGATTGGCCCCGGTGTGTGTTGTTCCCCTCCCTGTGTCCATGTGTTCTCATTGTTCGACTAACTTATGAGTGAGAACATGCAGTGTTTGGTTTTCTGATCCTGCATTACTTTGCTGAGAATGATGGCTTCCAGCTTCATCCATGTTCCTGCAAAGGACGTGGTCTCATTCCTTTTTATGGCTGCATAGTATTCAACAGTGTATGTGTACATTTTCTTTATCCAGTCTGTCAGTTGTGGGCATTTGGGCTGGTTCCATGTCTTTGCTATTGTAAATAGTGCTGCAATAAAACATATGTGTGCATGTGTCTTTATAGCAGAATGATTTATATTCCATTGGGTATATACCCAGTAATGGGATTGCTGGGTCAAATGGTATTTCTGGTTCTAGGTCCTTGAGGAATTGCCATAATGTCTTCCACAATGGTTGAACTAATTTATATTCCCACCAACGGTGTAGAAGTGTTCCTATTTCTGCACAGCCCCTCCAGCATCTATTGTTTTTGACTTTTTAATAATCGCCATTCTGACTTTCATGAGATGGTATCTCATTGTGGTTTTGATTTGCATTTCTCTAATGATAAGTGATGTTGAGCTTTTTTTATATGTTTGTTGGCTACATAAAAATGTCTTCTTTTGAGAAGTGTCTGTTCATATCCTTTACCCACTTTTTGATGGGTTTCTTTTTCTTGTAAATTTGTTTAAGTTCCTTGTAGATTCTGGATATTAGACCTTTGTCAGATGGGTAGATTGCAAAAATTTTCTCCTATTCTGTAGGTTTCCTGTTAGAAACCTGACAGGATGATAGTTTCTTTTCCTGAGCAGAAGCTCTTTAGTGTAATTAGATTACATTTGCAATTTTGACTTTTGTTGTAACTGCTTTTGGTGTTTTCGTCATGAAGTCTCTGTTCATGCCTATATCCTAAATCGTATTGCCTAGGTTTTCTTCTAGGGTTTTTATGGTTTTGGATTTTACATTTAAGTCTTGAATAAATCTTGAGTTGATTTTTGTATAAGGTGTAAGGAAAGGATCCAGTTTCAGTTTTCTGCATATCGTTAGCCAGTTTTCCCAGCACCATTTATTAAATAGGAAGTCCTTTCCCATTTGCTTGTTTTTTTCAGGAGACAGAAATTTCATAGAGGAGAAATAAAGTGAGAAATTAAAATATAAGTGGTAAATGTGACTACAGAATTCTTAATAAAGCAACCTTTAGGCTGCCTTTAAAAGAAGTATTACGAATGTTTCCGGTTACAGCAATAGGGTATTCCAGAGACAAGAAAGAAAAGATTCAAAGAAAAAGGTAATAAAGGACACGGTGGTACAAGGAACTATTGTAGAGTTCCTTGTGGTGGGAGTTTAGGGACAAGTCAAAAGAGAATATGAAGATAAAACCACAATGGTGGATGTAAATCTGTGATGGAGCTGTCATACTAAGTTAGAAAGTGTTAATTTTAAATTTGGGTACTCTGTATATCAGGAATGAGATTATCAAAACTTTGACAGAATATAATTCTGAAGGCAATATGCAAAATTGAAATTTTTGGCATGGAATTCAACAGAAAGTTATAATATTTCAAGCAAAAAATAATGAGGTCTGGAAGAGAGGCATTGAAGCAACAATGGAAAGGCTAAAACAGAGTATATAATTACTTTCATTACAGATGATGGGGATTTTTTTGTTTAAACCAATGTGAAAAGAAAATAATAAAACACTAAAGAAGAATATCTTGCAATTTTCTGTTTTAACAGAAAAGGTAGGCTGAGCACAGTGGCTCATGCCTGTAATCCTAGCACTTTGGGAGGCCAAGGTGGGTGAATCACCTGAGGCCAGGAGATTAAGACCAGCCTGGCCAACATGGTGAAACCCTGTCTCTACTAAAAGCACAAAAATTAGCCGGGAGTGGTGGCGGGTGCCTATAATCCCAGCTACTCAGGAGGCTGAGGCAGGAGAATTGTTTGGACCGGGAAGGTGGACATTGCAATGGGCCAAGATCGCGCTACTGCACTCCAGCCTGAACAAAAAGAGCAAAACTCCAACTCAAAAGAAGAAAAAAGAAAAGGTGATAATGCTAATGAAAATCAAGAACACTGGTAGATCAGCATCATACCATACAACCATGTAACAAACCTGAACATGTATAATCAGCCGCTTTGTGATTTGGGTGAGCCACGTTGTGTTAAAGGAATTGAGTGATATTTCCATTTCGATATGTCTAAATTTAGGAGAGAAGCTGAGATAAGAATCAAAATGACAGGGTCATGGTGTAACTGAGGTTGTATATTAGAAAGAAGTGTTAAGAAAAAATGATTAATGTGAGATAAAAGAAAGCTGAAGACAGGATTAAGGACTATTAGCAATTAAGAGTGGACAGAAAGAAGGAACAAGAAAATAGTACATGGACAGTTAATATTCTGACAGAAAAAAATATGAAGTATTTTTGTAAATGGGAAAAAAAGGTTTTAAAACTAAGAGAGGTCAATAGTATCTCAAAACTATTCACACAATATATGAATAAACAATTACATTAGGTGTCTTAGTCCATTTGTGTTGCTACAAAGGAAGAACTAAGACTGCGTAATTTATTTTCAAAAAATGTTTATTTGACCCATCGTTCTGCAGGATACACAAGAAGCATGGTGTCAACATCTGCTTTTGATGTGGGCCTCAGGAAGCTTCTACTCACGGTGTAAAGTAATGAGAAGCTGATGTGTGCCAATGTCACATGGTCAGAGGGCAGAAGCAAGAGCGAGGAAAGGGAGGTGCCAGAATCTTTTAAATAACCAGCTGTCTCTGGTACTAATAGAGTGAAAACAAACTCCTTTCCCTACCCTCCCAGAAAGGGCATTAATCTATTCATGAATGATCCACCCCCATGATGCAAACACCTCCCATTAGGTCCTATCTCCAATATTAGGGATCAACTTTCAACATTAGGTTTGGAAGGGATCAACATCCAAACTATACCATATATACATATATTTATATATATACACATATATATTTATATATACATATATATTATATATAAAATATAATAAGCATGGCATATTACCTATGAATAATTATTTACCTGTTTTTTTCTTACACCAGGTTGATGAGATCCCCAAGAAATCCTGTTATCAAAGATGACTTTATGATATATAAAAAACAAAATATATTTTGTTAAATTCAACAACGATGATCAGGTTCATGTACTAGGCAAAGTTCTAGTGACCGGGGGATATATCACTTTACAAAAACAATGTTCCTTATGAAATTCTAGTTTAACAAATCAGAAAATATAAAGGCAAATAAGTATATAATGTGTCTGGTAAAATGTTAAGAAAAAAAAATTAAGCAGGTTAAGAAACAGAGAATGGTGTTGCAAGCATATGCTAGTTTAGTTTGCGTGGGCATGAAAGGTTCCACAGTATATCAGCATTTGGGCACAGACCGGTAGGAAGTGATGATGTGAACCATGTGGATGCCTGCAAAGGCTGTGAGCAGAGGAGTTATTTCATCTAAAGAGCTTTTTAAAAGGATCCTTCTGACTCCTCTGTGATTACTTGATTGTAGGTGGATAGCTAGGGAAGAAATTTAAAGACTATTTAGGAACACATTTTAGGAAAATAGTAGTGAGAGATAATGGAATCTTAGTGCACATTAGGGTTTCTCAACCTAGGTACTCTTGCCATTTTCGAAGGGATAATTTGTTGCTGTGGAAGACTGCCTGTACTTTGCAGGATGTTTAGTGGCACCTCTAACCTCTACCCACAGAATGATAGTAGCACCCTCATGTTTTGACAAGCAAAAATATCACCAGATATTGCCCAATAATATGCAGTAATATGGCTAGGGAGCAAAATCACCCTCAACTGAGAACCACTGGTTTCTGTAGATAATGGGGGAGTGAAAGAATGTGCAAATAGATATATTTCATAGATAAAGCTGAAAGAAATTTCCTGTGAATTGGATATACATTGTGAGAGAGATGATGCCAAGGTTTCTGACTTGAACAGCTGGATGATTAAATTGCCATTCCTGAGATCTGGAAGACTAAAAGTGCAGTGGGAATCAATGTATCAGTTTTGGCCTTAATAAATTTGATAACAGTTAGTTATAAAAGTACAGTTTAAGGGAGAGCTCAGGTTGTGTATATGAATTTGGTTGCTATATGTATATAGATAGTATTTAAAGCCATAGAATGGATGAGCTCATCCAGGGACTGGGCAGAGATAGAAGACAGGATATATTCAGAGACTGAGCTCTAGGCTCCTACAATGTTGAGAGCTGGGGAAGATGAGGATCTGCAATGGAGAATGAGCTATCAGATGTGTGCATGTGTGTGCATGCTGATGTGTGTGCTTGATTACCTATTTCCTGTTTTATCTCACCTTCATGAGTACAAAAGAATAAAAAGTAAAAAAAATTACAATGCAGTCTGAATGAGAACATTGTCTTATCGAAATTTTTAATGACAAAATACCAACTTAACTGTGTCTACAGAACATTTTTCTTTTTATATTAGCAGCTCCTTCCTTTGGGGAATTGCCCCCTCTCTCCTCATCAAACCCTGTAGTTTGGTACTGGCAATGAACCATAATTCCCATCTCTTTAGCTATAATAAAGATGATCTAACCCAAAATTTTCTGGGCTCAGGAGTTGCTGGCAGCCATTGTGCAAAATTTTTGTGCATTAAAAAAAAATTCTCTATATATAAAGGAAGTAAATATAGACTGACAGCAGATATCTTGATGGCATCTGATGCTCTGGTCTAGGATCCCTGATGCCAAATATACTTTCAGCCTTCACAAATTTTGTTCTGAGACTAAATATTCATCACATCCTGCCTATTTGAAGTTGGAATTCTCTCACTTGAAACCCAAATCATTCTGCCTAAAATAATAATGCAAAATGAGTAAATAATGCCAAACACCCATCAAATATGTTTCAGTGTTATTCAGACAAAGCAAATAAAAAAATTTAAATAAGCATCACATGATGTTACCTATGAATAATTATTTACCTGTTTTTTTCTTACACCAGGTTGATGATATACCAAAGAAATCCTAAGTTTTCAAAGGTGAATTTTCTTAAATCCCCTAAAAATAGTTTCAAAATGTCGATAGTGAGAGGCCCTTGGAATTATTTTATTGGTGTCATAAATTCATGTGGAAACAACAAAGTCATATCTTATGTGGATGTGTAAAATTCCCTTACCTAAAAAGAGAATTCTAACATTTGAAAAATTAGGATCCATTGCACTGTGACATAAATTATGGTCATTTGCTTTTATTTGAAAATGGGCCAGGCATGGTGGCTCACGCCTGTAATCTCAGCATTTTGGAGACTGAGGTGGCTGGGTCATTTGAGCCTAGGAGTTTGAGACCAGCCTGGACAACATGGCAAATCCCCATCTCTACAAATAATACAAAAATTAGCCCGGCATTTTGGTGCACACCTATAGTGCCAGCTATCAAGAGGCTGAGGTGGAAGGATTGCTTGAGCCTGGGAGGTCAACGCTGCAGAGAGCGTGGGTGACAGAGTGAGACCCTGTTTCAAAAAACTAAAATAAAATAAAAAATAAAACAATAAAAATGAAAAAGAATGCTAGGCCACCTTACTATTTTCAGCTTTATAGCATAAATTTCATAATAAAACAAATTTAAGAATAGAGTGGGTTTTCCAAAAATAAAATATTCTAGGGTTTTTAGAGTTCACTGAAAGGAATCTCTGTTTTGAAAGCAATTTATTATTTGTTTATGTTACTGTTATGCTTCTCATCCTGGCCTCCTTCCATATTGGTGCTAGGACACAGTTGATCAAAAACATCTACAATTCTCTGATTACTACCTTTATATTGAGCTTGTTGCTGATATTTATTATATAATTTATTATAAACAATAATTCATAATTTTATAGTTCATCATCTGATGGTGCTCACCTTCATTAAAGACTACATAAGTCTAAATTCTAAAGAAAGTTGTGTGCAGCATCTCATGCCTGTAGTCCCAGCAATTTGGGAGGCTGAGGCGGGAGGATCACTTGAGCCCAGGAGTTTAAGACCAGCCTGAACAAGATAGTGAGACCTCCATCTCTACAAAAAAAAAAAAAAAAAATAGCCAGGCATGCTGGCGTGTGCCAGTGGCCCCAACTACTCAGGAGGCTGAAGTGGGAGGATCTCTTAAGCCTAAGAGTCCAAGGCTACAGTGTGCTAGGATCACACCACTGCACCCCAGCGTGGGCGACAGAGCAAGGCCCTGTCTCTTAAAAAGAAAAATAAAATGCTGAAGAAGACATTTAAGAAGCTTTAAAGAAGACTAACACTATAAGATAGTGAACCATCATTAATTATTATGCTAGCATCTTCTTTATCACTCATTATTTTTCACTTTTCTGTTTGAATTGCAGCATAATGAATCAGAGGGGTTATTCTGCCTCTAACACTTAAGCATCTAATGTCAAAATTTCTTGTCTGCAAAGATAAACAAAAATACCAATCTCATACTTAAGATTTGTAGAGGAGTAAACGAGTGCTTATTTTTTAAGTGATAAACTCAAGTCAACTTTGAAAATATTAGGTCTTTATGAATATCTCACAACATGATAAACATTCAATAAATATTTGCTAATATATGGAATCCCAATTTTACTGCATACATATAGTTACGTCCTACATAGTTGGCAATTGTTAGCTAATGTGTGCTTTTTCAGATGACTATATCTATTCTTTGTCTACTGCTGTTTGACAAGAAATGTTAGACATAATGCATTTTGCAAGTCCCTTCACCCACCTGGCTCAGTTTCCTCATCTCTGAAGTGTACCTACAGATATGTTATGGTGAGATAGTCCTTATGAAGACATATGGACAAAATTTAAGTACCAACTAAGTTAATGTGACCTTTTAAATTTCTAGATAATTGTAGATTTATATGTAACTGCCATAAATAAGTAAAATATTATATACCCTTACCCTTACTCAGTTATCCACAAAATCTATAGTAGAGTATAACAACAGGATTTTCACATTGTTATAATCAACCAATCTTATTTAGATTTTCCCTAGATTAAGAGTACTCGTATGTGTGTGTATGTGTGTGTTGTGTTTGTGTGTGTATATAGTTCTATACAATTTTATCATGTGTGCAAGTTTAATAAATGTGAAGTTTTGGAAACTTCTATAGTCATTTGCATGACTCTTTTCTTACGCTACTCTTCTTTATTTTGTTCTTTTCCTCAGTAGTCATGTTACTCAATCCAGGAAACACTGACCTAAATGATTTGATATTTAATGTAAGGGTAATTCTGAATAACTTGAGGAGAAAGTTTATGATAGAGAGATTACTCAACATGTACAGAAATACGAATGAGACAAGAGGATAGAAAGAAAATAATCCACGGGCTTAAAGTTACCAAAGAAGAAATTGTTAGAAATCAGACAGTAAATGTTATCATTACATTAAAAGTCATGAGGTCATGAAAAGAGTATTTTAAAGGGGGAGTTAAGCAACACCATTAGAAATACGTCACAAAATGGAATATTTTCAACACCAGGTAGTTGTATATTAATGCATAACAATGAAATAATTCGATTAACTTGAATATCTACTTAGTGAATATCTATCATATAAATCAATCTCCAGTAATGAAGATGTATAAAACGCATTATTCTCTAGGTATTTATAGTCTAAAAGGAAAATAAAATACATGCATGCATGTGCCAGAGTGGAAATGAGTAATCTAGACAATACGTAGATAAGGAATCCAGAGGTAAAAGAGAGCAATTAGGTTAAATAATATCCCACAAAAGAGATGGAGGATTAATTATACTTTGGTATAATAAGTAGAAGATTGCTAGAGAAAAAGGAAAAGATAAAGATAATGAGCCCAAGGTATGGATGAGAAAAAAAAAAGCTGTCATCCAGAAAGTTGGGTTGACTGCAAGCAGGATTTACATTAGGGAGTATGAGAAGATAATGATTCACTGATAAACCCTGGGTTATATTATAGGATTCTTGAAAATAAGTAAGACTCAAGATCAACACATCAAACTAGGTGACGTGGCAGGCACACACTTATTTTAATTCTTCCATTCTATGAGATACTGTGAGTTGGCACTCGCCAGGCATAAATGATGATGTTTTTAATCTATAAAATTCTTTGTCCAATTTTAACTAAAGAACTTTTCATTTTTGCAGTTATATTTTCACAGTATCCCAAACAATCCCTGAACACATAGAATGTGGGTGTAACTGATAAAACTGACTGTACAGATATGGCTAAATTGCTGTGTAATCAGGGTCTGATTGGGTCTGATTGTGAAAGCTCTCCTTAATGAATACAAATGTTTGCTAGACTGTTAAAATTCCTTCTTATATTATTATGTATTCATCATATAATAATTGTGAAGCACTGAAGAACAACTATTCTCTTTTTTATAATTTTTATTTTATTTTTGATTGACACACAGCAAGTGTACATATTTATGGGGTACACTGTGCTGTTTTGATACATGTATATACTCTGTAATGATCAAATCAGGATGACCAGGATATTCATCACGTTAAACATTTCTTATTTCTTTATAATGTAGACATTCAAAGTTCTCTGTTTTAGTTATTTTTAAATATACATTTTTGTTAACTCTAGTTTCCCTAATATGAAATAAAACACTAGAACTTGTTCTTTCTATGAAACTGTAACATCATATCATTAATGAATCTCTCCCCTATCTCCTCTCCTCTATACTTCATAGCCTCTGGTAACTATTCTATCGTCCACATCTATCATTTCAACTTTTTAAGATTCCACATATAAGTAAAATATTGTAGCATTTGTCTTTCTGTGCTTGGCTTAAAAATAAAAAAATCTGAAGGCATCACAATACCTGACTTCCAACTATACTACAAAAATATAGTAACCAAAAAAGCATGTGTCTGCCATAAAAACAGACACATAGACTGATGTATCAGAATAAAAAGCCCAGAAATATATCCACACACTTACAGCCTACAGGTTGTTGACAATGGAGCCAGGAATACACATTGAGAAAAGGACAGTCTCTTCAATAAATGGTGCTGGGAAAACTGGATATCCACATGTAGAAGAATAAAATGAGACCCTTATCTCTCACCATATGAAAAAATCAGCTCAAGATGGATTGAAAACTTAAATATAATACCTGAAACTATGAAACTACTAGAAGAAAACATAAGGTAAAAGTTTCATGACAGTATTCTGGGCAAAGATGTTTTGGATGAGACCACAAAAGCAGAAACAAGAGAAGCAAACTAGATAAATGAGATTACAGCAAACTAAAAATCTTTTGCACAGCAAAGGAAACAATCAACAGAATGAGGAGACAGCCTAAAAGTGGGAGAAAATATTTGCATATTTGCGAACTATACATCTGTTAAGGGTTTAACATCCAAAATATATGAGGAACTCAATCAACTCAACAGAGAAAAAACAACCTGTTTAAAAAGGGGGACAAAATTCCTAAATAGGTATTTCTCAAAGAACACACATAAATGCTTAACAGATTTATAAAAAAATGCTCAGCATCACTACTAATTAGGAAAATGCAAATCAAAACCTTCTCACTCTTGTTAGAATGACTATTATTTTAAAAAAAAAAGATAATCTGAGGCAAGAATGTGGAGAAATGGGAGCCCTTCCAACGATTGCTTGGAATGTGAATTAGCACAGCCATAATGGAAAATATTATGGAAGTCCGTGAAACATTAAAATTAGACCTACCAAATGATGCAGCAATCTTACTACTGGGTATATATTCAAAGGATATGAAATCAGTATGTCAAAAAGATACTAATTTCATACCTTTGAATATATACCCAATAGTAGGTGGGTGTAACTGATAAAATTGCTTATGCAGATACTGCTAAATTGCTGTGTAATTGCAGAGCATACTGGAGAGACATCTGTACTCCTATGTGTATTGTATGATTATTCACAATAGCCAAGACATAGAATCCACCTAAGTGCCTAACAGTGGATGAATGTATAAATTGTGGTATATAAAATGGAATACTACACAGCCATAAAAAATACAAAATTTCTGTCATTTACAACATCATGGATGAAACTGGAGGACATCTATTCTCTTTTGAGTCTCACGTGCTTTATTTTATAAAATGTTAAATAACATTAATTGACTTTTTATATTATCTTTAAAAATGCTAGTATGCTAGTAAACTAGTAAGCCAGGTCATCCTTAAGCAAACAATTAGTCATAACCATGTAGTATCAAGTATCCTCTTAGAAAATGACATGTGCAACTTATTTGTACATATATAGGTCAAATAATGTCCAACAAACAAAAAGTGGGAGTATTAACACTGTTAAATTTATTTTTAATTGAAACAGAAATATGTATTTTAGCTACAGTCATCTTTCTAGTTCATCAACTATAGGTTTGTAACACAACATATAAGATAAATCAAATAAAGATACATACATCTCTGTGGTCATTAGAGTGGTAATCTGGGAGTTTAAATTGATATTGCTCAGCAAAAGAGGCAGCTAAGAAAGCTAGGCTCTTTTTAACAAGTACAGAGAAAGGTAATTAACATAAACCTTTACTATCTGTTACTTCAAATTTACCAAGTTAACATACTGTCTTTTCTGTAAAGCTTATCCATCCTATTACTCTATTATCAGAAGAATTACCATCTCTTCTGGACTTTTGAAAAGTTTCCTCTCACATATTAAACCTGTCCTAGCTAGTATGTCTCTCTCTAGGGTGCATTCATCTTTGTCTTCAAGTTTACATATATTCTGGGTCTTGATTCTATCACCTACGGTGTGTTAGATTTGTAAATTATAATACCCCCCAAACAACTGCTTTAAACTTTTTTTTCTATAATTAATAAAATAATATGTAGGATATAAATTGTTCACATAGTAAATAGGCTAGTGTATACTTACAGCACTTAGCCTGGTCACTGACAAGTAGGAAGAGCTCATGGCATGTTATTTTCCTCCTTTCTCTTACCTTTTTTTCATGTCTATACTTCACAAATAAATGTCTGGAGCTATTCCATTTTTTCATCATCAGATTTAAATTTGCTTCACCATTGCATGCTCTACAAAATTGTCTTTATAAAAATCACCACTGATCTGTAATTAGTCTCAATCCATCTGTTATAATTCTTCCCTCTCTGAGCTTTCAAGTGCATTTCACACTTTTAATTATTGCCTCTTTCCTGAAACCCTCTTCTCCTTTGGTTTCCATGACCCTTATTTTCCTTTCCTTACTCCACGTTTTCCTCTTCTTATCTCTAGAGAATTTAGTGGCTGGTTAAGCATATTTTTGCAAAGCTGTATGAGGATTCTAAAGCACTGACAGTAATGAGCTATGCGGTTTTGTTGGATTACTTCACTTCTGTAACTTAACTTTATGAATCTATAGAATGGGTTGGTTTAACATTATTATTATCTAAGATTCTATCAAAAGTAGAGATTGTGGAATACAAGATTATTTTTCATTTTAATTTAAAAAGCATAATTCAAGTGACATATAATTTATATAACAAAATAGATCATGCCATAGAAAGTTGAACCAAGAATGTGAGGAATATATGAAGTGTTAAACCAGTGAAATAGTAGAGGAAGTGACACAAATTTGTTACCAGAGTTGTATGTATTTTCCCACAAGACTCTTCCATGATTCCAAAATATTCCATGGATCTTTTGAACATCACTAGGATTGCAATAACTTTTCACAAAATTACAGGTCAACTAATGAGCCCCCCTATTAACTTTTCCTCCAGTCTCAAATATCTTTTTTTTTATTATACTTTAAGTTTTAGGTACATGTGCACAACGTGCAGGTTAGTTACATATGTATACATGTGCCATGTAAATTTCTCATCAATTTTAGTATCATTAGTATTAGTCTCCTAGAATCAAAAATGAAATATAAATTTATTCATTCTAGACATAACAAACTCCATTTGCTTTTAAATATTTTTATTCCAAATACTACATTACAAATTTTAACACACATACAATTTATTGATTGATTCAATTCTACTTAATACTAGTGTGAGCTATTCTAAATTTTAGAATACATATGTGAAATTTCTGGAGAATTTATTAAGAGTACAGATATATTCATGCTCTTCAGATATGAAGCTCCCAAACCTATTTGTATGTTTGTTCTGGTTTTTATCAAACATCTGAGGGCCACCTTTTGCACTATATTAAGTTGTTTGTAACACAAGCATGAATCAAAGATACTGCCTTGAACATGAAGGATGCAGAATTAGAGACACATAAAAACAACTAACACAAATAAATAAAATCAGAGATAAGGGCAAGCGCAATGGGAGTACAGGGTTAAAGTGTAGGCTGGAGACTATGGCATCAAGTGAGAGGAACTTGGAGTAAGACTTGGGGAAGTTTCAGGAAGAATTATGAAACAGATTTTAGATTTTAGATCAATCTAAAAAGCAGCTCATAGTAAGGGAACCATGATGGATGTAAATAGATAGTTCACTGTGGTTGGAGTAACTGTAACACCTTATAGTGCCTTCTTATTGTTTGTTCCCTTCTTTCAGCAATATCTAATCCTCAATGAAAAGGACACTGATAATGGTTCATATTGTGATAGGTTTTATTTGTATATTCTTATTTAACCATTTCCAAAACTTTATTAAATATTTTTGCTATTCCCATTTTGTCAGAGTGGTTGAAAAACCAGGATTCAAACTGTGATTTCTGATCATGAAAGATCATGCTAATTGCCTTATTTTTAGTTTGCAATCATATCAATAATACATATACACATTTATTTATTTAGTTAGCTAATCCCCCTCCACATTAGTGTTAACCACTTATTACAAGCCCTCATATTTTTATCTTGATTTTTATAAATCTCTATTTCTACTGATATAATTTTAGAGCTGGATAATGCTGGAACAACCCATTTTATAAAGGTAAGTTAGAGAAGTGAATTTATTTAACAAAATTGCATAGTTAGATACTGTCAAGAACTATAGCCAGAAGCAGAAGCTTTTACATCTCTTGGTATGTTATTTTCTATTTTACTATCCAATTTATTTTATCTCTTTCTAATGTAGCAGCCAAGAATGTTCCTTAAATATTGCTTTTATCATGTTAGTCTGTGACTAAATCCTATATTAAAGCCCCATTTTTTGTTATAAGAGGGGGAAAAAACTCTTTAATGCATACTGTGAGCCATCTCTGTCTTCATATCTGGTTCTGTGCAGTATATTCTAAGAATCACCATTTCAACAACTCATTATTTCATGGCAGTAATTGAATGTATCAAATGGAAAGGAACTATACTTTGCACAGAAACACAAATGTGTTTTGTCTGTCCCCAGCCTTTGCTCTTTCTAAGTCTAATGACCAAGAAAATATCCTCCTAATCTGCAATCTGTCTTCCACTTGTGTTCTTAGTCCTACACTCCACCATTTGGTCTATTATAGTCTCTCTTTCCTGTTGCCAGTCCCTTCCTTCCTTCCTTCCTTCCCCCCTCTCTCTCTATCTCCTCTTCTTGCTTTTGGCAGTAATTTAAACAAGAATACTGTGGCAAGAATACTGGAGAAAGTTTCTTTCTTTTTTACTAAGATCATTAAGAACTGTAGTGTTTTTTAAAAAATTAATCGAAATGTTTACCTTCCATCCTCCTACCTTATTAGAATAACAATTAATGATTATACTTTTAAAGACTAGTCTATTTATGTGCATATACTCTTTTTTTTTGTTGTTGTTGTTGTTGTTGTTGCTGAGGCTGGAGTGCAATGGAGTGATCTTAGCTCACTGCAGCCTCCACCTTCCGGGTTCAAGCAATTCTCCTGTCTCAGCCTCCCAAGTAGCTGGGATTACAGGTGCATGCCACCATGAGCAGCTAATTTTTGTATTTTTAGTAGAGATGAGGTTTCATCATATTGGTCAGGCTGGTCTCAAACTCCTGACCTCAGGTGATCTGCCGACCTTGGCCTCCCAAAGTGCTAGAATTACAGGCGTTAGCCACCGCACCCAGCCTATATTCCTTACAAACAAAATTGCATGTAAGATATTTATCATGTGTGCTTTAGTAAACCAATAAATACAAGTTGAACTGATTAGATTGTTCTACAGGTTATATTTTGCTGTTCAAATAATCTGTAGTTTTTGTTGTTGTTGTTTTGTTTTTTTGGTTGTGTTTTGGTTCAAAGAGACTTAGAAACCATTTGGTTCAATTCCTCTACTATTTCACCATATATTTATTTTAGAACTTTCTTTATACAAGTGAAAAAACCGAAACCCATTGAGGAAATGTAACTTGCTGGTCAAGGTCAATGACTAAATCAGTCACAGAGCCAGTAGAGAAAGCTAAGGTACACTGAACTACTGTGTACTAGAGTCTACAAAATGGCTGATATGCAGGTATTCTCCAGTCTTCTCAGCAAATCTGTAAAGTAACTAACTACAGTTATCCTCATTTGACAAATTAGAGACCAACAATGAGGAGCTGGGGAACTGGAATCAAGCTTATCTAGAAGGTATGCCATAGGAATTGGTATTCAGTTCTGTCTGAATGCAAGATGTGGTAATGCACACTAAAGCAGAATTCACAGGTGATACACCTTTAAAAAACTGATTAGGAAACAAAATTAAAAAATAAGAAAACTTACATGTATGTTCTTTACTGTAAACTAATTCATATCTATTATATAAGTAAATTTCCACTACGGAACAGTCAATGAATAGCATATCATTATCTTCCTACTCCTCCTTTTTCTGATGCTACTACTGCTGCTACCATTACGACTACTATTAATGTTGCTACCACTATTACCACCTATATTACTAGTAGAACCATACTGTAATAGTTTTTAAAATATTTTCCAGGCAGTTGTCTAGGTTATTTTTGTTTAAAATGTACAACCATTATATGAGATAGATACTGTTCTTATCTTCCTTTTGAAGGAAGAGGCAAAAAAAACACACACACACACACACATAGAGGTTAAATAATGTTCTTGAAGAAATGAATAAAGGATACTGGATAGGAGTTATACCCACCATGTCAAATGGAGGCAGAATGAGTATAGATCCTGCAATAGAAATGATCACATTCTAGAACCAAAATTGTCCTCAGGCATGTAGGCAGATAAATATACAATTACATCCTTGATTAAACTGTGTTTATGTTCCTCATTATTTTATACATTTGGTCAAACTGTATTTGAACTTTTTGAGAATGATTCTCTTGTACAAACTAGAGATAGTACTGACTTTATAGGATTACAGTTAAAATTAAGTTGAATATTAAGCATTTAATTGGCACTTTGTCCATGGTTGATATTTAAAAGACACTTGCTTTTATTTCTTTGTGTTAAACATCATTGTCTAAATTTATGAGAATATAACAATTAGTAGCATGATTTAGTAGGGTATGTGTATTTGCATTCGTGCATATTAAAAAACCTGAGTTTGGCCGGGTGAAGTGGCTCACGGTTGTAATCCCAGCACTTTGGAAGGCCGAGGTGGGCGGATCAGGAGGTCAGGAGATGGAGACCATCCTGGCTAAGACGGTGAAACTCCGTCTCTACTAAAAATACAAAAAAAATTAGCCGGGCGTGGTGGCGGGCACCTGTAGTCCCAGCTACTCGGGAGGCGGCGGCAGGAGAATGGCGTGAACCCGGGAGGCGGAGCTTACAGTGAGCCCACATAGCGCCACTGCACTCCAGCCTGGGCAACAGAGCAAGACTCCATCTCAAAACACAACAACAACAACAACAACAACAAAACACACACACAAAAAAACCAAAAAACAGAGTTTATATGTGTAAGAAATTGACTCTTCTAGAAAAACTTTAGTGTACATACATATATATACTAAATATATATATATATTCCTCATGCCACATTTTAAATAAATATACTAAGATCTGAGTCAAGAAACAGAATGACTAGCAAAAGTAAAAGTAACAAAATTATTACTGTAAAAAATTGTCGGAAAAAAATATACGCTAAGGACTACAGGGCATGCCACCCAAACTACTACCTCTAAAATGAGCTACGGAAGTTCAGAGTACAGTTCAAAGACCACATTACAAACACAAATGAACAGTTTTCCTATCACAAAACCAACCTCTTTGGAACTCTAAAATTATTCATGAGAAAATTTTAAATCCTTTTAGATATACTTCCAAAAACGTCATGTCATTTCAAGAAAGTTAAAAAAAAATCAGTCAACTACTACTTCCTACCCTTCTTTGTTTATAAAATATTTTTTTACCTGAAGTGCCTTGCATAGAATAACCAGATTCATAGCAACTTATAAGTCAATTCACTGTAATAGCCTGGAAGCCAGGATGATTAATGTGTAGCTCTTAATATATTCAAAGTGTTGTGTCTACATGCAAAATATTCTTTCTCAGTTCTGCATATAATATATGCCACAACACCTTGCCAAGCACAAAGATTGAATTCTAATAAAGAATAGAATTTATCAGAGTAATATAAGGCAGCATAGCTTTTCATAATAAGGACCTTCAAGGAACATGAACTTTAACTATGAAATACTGTTTCTTTTTTTTACATTCAAATATATGTCGCAAAAGCTTGTGTAACAATGTGATATCTTATTAAATACAATTTTCTAGAACTGAAGTATAATTTTTCCAGCGATTTTATGTATAGTTGCCTTATTTTGTTACATTCTATACAATTTCAATAAAATATTTTTAAAGCCCCTAAATTAGAAAGAGAGAGAAGTAAAGACAAACTTACTACTACCTAGTATGGAGAATAAGTTTTAATTCATGTTAATGTACTTCTAAATTTCTTCATGAACTAAAGTGAAAATGAATAATTACAAAGGGTTTATAAATTAATTGTTCTTGTGGTTCAAATCAATAAGATATTAATATATCAATTATGTGTAAATTTTTAATCAAATGAAAAGCATACTCTTTCATTATTGCTACTCAGTATTATTATTTTTACTTAGCATACACAAAAGGCCAATTTGCCATAACCAAGTTTAGCGGGTACACCAAATAATTAATTGAATACCTTTAAAAAAATAAAACGTTCAGGGTTGGGGACACTTTCACTTCTTCCCTAGGTTTTTCTGAAAAGATATCATGATTCTTTACTCTTTTTTTGCTTCTCAAATTACAGCCCCATTAGCAAATTGAACTGTGTCTTCGATATGAAACTCACATAGATTCTGTTTAAGATGAATTAATTTTCCTTTAATAGAAATCATATTAGTTGTTGTCTCATCCAGTCGTTGGGGAATACCGACAGAGAGCAGGAGAGAATGTTTCAGGGCAATGGAACTATTCTGTGTCTAGACTGAAGTGGAGGGTAAACAAGTATATACATTTGTCAAACCTCATCAGACTGTACACTTTAAATGAATACATTTTATTGTATGTAAGTTATACATTAAAAACTCCAAAAGAATTTGAGTCCCTATTATGTACCAAAATAAAGTATAATTCATAAACTCTAAATTTAGTTATAATTTTGAAAAAATGGCTTTGTAAAACAAATGCCTTTGTGTTGTTTAGCACATTTCAAAATGTGGGTATCTTTCTCAGAGTAACACAACTTTAGTAAAAAGCTGAGTCTTTCAGGCTGCCTTAGTTTAAATCTTCATTGCTCATATGGCCAGAACATTCTACTAAGTTCTGGGGGAGGGTGTAAAAGCAATAAAATCTAGGATACCTGTCTTCAAAGAGTTCACAATTGAGTGGGAGATTTAAAATATTTTTCCACCTTTAAAAAGCAACAGATAAATGAGAGCAAATTAAAATTGCACAATCACAGTGCAAGTTCTGAGGTGTAGTAAATGAGAAAAACAATCAGAGTGAGTCTGGGTTCATCAGGAGAAGTGCAGAAATGATTTGTGTTTTCAGCCAGGCAATAAAGGAGAGGGAAGACATGTTGGAGGGAAAAAGGAGGTTGGTCGGTTTTAAACACATATGCACACTGAAAGCAGTTTCTAGTGAAGAAAGATTGTCTTTGCAGCATCCAGTTGGCATTATTGAGGGCCTCCACCTCATAACCATCTCTATTCCTCCATTAGAATGCCATCCACAAAGATGCAGAATGAAAGGAGACTTGTGGCCTCCTGGTGCTCCTCCATCCTCTTGCTACTCAGAAGCAAAGCATTTCTAACTTTTCTTTCGTTACAGCTCAGTCAACTAACGTTTTAAATAATTAGCTTTAAAAAAAAGCTATGAGAAATAAAACAACAAATTCCAAAGTGTATTTATTTTTTTCTGAGTATATGACAATTTCAATCTAACTGAATAATTTGTTGATATAATATACTGAATACTACACAGGGTCTTATTTATTTTCTCCATCGATCTGCAAAATCCACAACCTAAATTATTTTTGAGTTTGGCTAGCAATTCTGATAAATTCATTAAGACTCATAGTCTTTCCAAATATTAAGAGTCTAGTCCTCTCCCTGATTATAATTTCCACAGATATGTCCTAGGTACCCACTGCAGCTCTCTTCCCAATACTGTCTTTTTTCTTCACCCTGTATTTTTAGCTACATCTCTTTGAGTACAAGGAATAGAGAGATACTCAAATTTTCCCAAGCACAGAAGAGAGATGTTTATCATACTGATGTGTAAGGATACAAAATGCATGGCATATATATATATATATAAAAATATGTCCATTTTATACACACACGTACGCACACAGAGGTTATATTGCATATTACAGCAGTAATTTGTAACCAGAAAAATGTCTGCTTCTCTATGAAACAATATGCTACAGGCAACTCAAATAAGGATGTACTGGGTTGTGTTAGATGTCAAAGAATCAGCAGTGAGCAAGACAGACATGATCTTTGAATTCATGAAATGTGTAGTCTAAAGGGCAGATAGGCATTGAGCAAAGCACTATTCAGACAAGTGCAGATGCTATTAAAGTATGCAATCAGAACTCCTTAACACCATAATATAGGCTTTCTATGGAAAATTAAGGTTGAACTATGAGCTGAAAATTATTAAAGTCAGCTATCTTAAAAGTAGGTGGAGAGAATTTTATAGGTTCCACAAGTTTTTGCATACTTGTGGAGCCCTTCAAATTCTCTCTGCCTACTTTTTCTTGGCTCCTCTGAAACCAGTAACTTATTTGTTTTCTTTGTGTATTGGTTGCAGAGGAACCACAAAAATTCTCCAATCATCCAAAACACAAGCTGACACCAGAAAATCCACCTCCTTTATTACAAAACCTTAAAAAATTATTGTTGAATTTAACATTTAAATTCAAGTTTAAATTCACTGCTTCATTCATTCAATAAATAGTTATTAAGCATCTACTATGTACCCACCCACCCTTATTCCAAGTAAAAGGCAAGGAACAGTGAACAACTAGGGTGATCAAACATTCTGGTTTGCCATGGACCATCTCAGTGATAGCACTGAAAGTGCCACATCCTCAGAACCTCCCTACTCCCCTTCCCCAGTCTCACACCAACTAGAACATTTGGCCACCCTAAAAAAGACACAACACATCCTTAACTGTATAATGTTTAAATTCCAGGTGGAGGAACAAAACATAAATATACACTTCTATATGTATAAGGTATTGATAAATGCAAAGAAGAAAAATTAAGCAAGGCAGTGGAAAAGAGAATAAGGAGCTAGAATTTTTGACATCTTATTCAGAAAAGGCTTCTCTAAGGAAGTGATATTTAAGCAGAATCTCAAATAAAATGAAGAAGCCAGCCATGAAAATATCTGGGGAAGTTTCATAAAGAGAATAAAAGGGAAAACTTTCTGAAGAAGCAGAAGGCTTAGTAGGCTCAAGAAAGTTCAAGGAGATTAGAGAGGTAATTGGGGACCAGCTCAGGCCAAACCTTGGTTGGGTATTGATTTAATTCGCAGTGTGATAGGACACCATTGAAGAATCTAAACAACTGATTTGTTAACTAATAACACACTACTTTTAAAAGCTTAATTGTCTCGAAAAAAGTGCTAGAGAGTTAGTTGTTTTCTTATTTAGGCTCACATTTTTGTTATACATTTTTTGTGATATCTTAACTGGAAAATCAAGACTTCAAGATTTCTAGTTAGAATTTTCAATGCTTTTTTGGCATAAAACAACTTCTCTTATTTTTTGTTACTGTTTTGACAAATATACTATATATATTTAAAATAATATGTATTCTACAGTCAAGTGCACATAAAAAGCCATATGTGTGTGATCACGTGCACTGAGAAAGATATAAAAATAAATATTAAGAAATAAATAAGATTACCTCAGGGAGAGGAAGTAAAAGATTAAGATAATAACAAATAGCACCTGATTTTTGTATAATTAAAAATATAGGCCAGGCACAGTGGCTCACACCTGTAATCCCAACACTTTGGGAGGCTGAGGCAGGCAGATAGCTTGAGTCCAAGAGTTCAAGACAAGCCTGGGAAACATGGTGAAACCCCACCTCAACAAGAAATACAAAAAGTTAGCCTGGTATGCTGTGTGTGCTTGTAGTCCCAGATACTTGGGAGGCTGAGGTGAGAGGATGACTTGAGCCCAGGAGGCAGAGGTGGCAGTGAGCCAAGTTCACGCCACTGCATTTCAGTCAGGGTGACAGAGCCAGATCATGTCTCAAAATAAAGTACAATAAATATAATTTTGTATCCTACATTTTTAAATTATAGAGTATTCATATTTCTGTTTTGATATCATCATCTTTATCCCTATTCTCCTTTCTCACATCGTAACACATATTGACAATAGTATTAACAAAAAGAAAAACCAAAAAGGAACCAAACTAAAAAACTATAGCTATTGTGGACAAAAATCACCTAATGAAATTAATGTTTTTTGAAATTGCCCATACAAAGACTTAATTCTTATAAAACTAGAAATTTAATGTGATATTCTACATGGTTACTTAATTTTATATGCATTTGTCAAATTTTATGTATGATTTAAAAATGAATTATTTGTGTGGACAACATTAAATATATTAACTTTATTAAGTGATTTTTGTCTTGAACCTTATCATTATTTGAAGACTGTTTTGAAATAATAAAAAAAATCCTTTAAACAATGGTTGTTTTCTCTTAGTAAGGTACAATGTAAATAAATGTCAATTTTAATATAATTTTTATAATTGCTATTTTAGTTTGTCTTTATCAGTGATTTTAGACAATACTTCCATTACGTAACTGTAAATGGTCCCCATAATATTTGCTAAATAATGAATCAAGATAAACAGTTTACTTATCTGCATTATTTTCTATAAAATGTCATTGAATTATTTCTTGAACACTAAATGGATTGTTTTTGTATCTCTGACATTCTTACCAAAAGTTCTGTTTCTTTTTTCTGTTTTTGACACAGGGTCTTGCTCTGTCACCCAGATTGGAGTGCAGTCGTGCAATCACAGCTCCCTTCGGCCTCCAAATCCTGGACTCAAGCGATCCTACCACCTCAGTCTCCTGAGTATTTGGGGCTACAGTCATGATTCACTGTGCCTGGCTCTCAACCAAAAGCTCAAGATTATTAAGCGTTGTTTTACAAGGTTTGAAATATCCTACTCTTTTGAGGCATTATAGTTCTATGTTGCTGTTATTAATAGCAATTAACATAAACAAATATATGAATAACTATGAATATCTTAAAAATATTTATTACACAGTATCACTAACCTCAGAGATGGAAAAAATAATTTAATAAATTATGCTTTTTGGAGGAATTTTCCATATACTTTATCTCCATTTAGAAAAAATATGTTTTTAATTTGCAATGCAAAACATAGCTTTGATTGGACTGTAGCTTATTTTCAACATTTTCATTACACTCTTTGGTGCTAATCCATGGCAGTTTCTAAAGGATTTGAAAGATGGTGAAATAGGTTTAACAAATAAAACATTAAGAAAGTACTTTTCTGTATGATTGTTGTTTTAAAACCTGAAACTAAAGGCTGAGGTAAAACCTGGAACTGAAGGCTGAGGTATAATCAGCTAAAGGCTGATTACAGTCTTCAAATATACTGAAGAACAGTTTCCACACTGAAGTGTACAGCTTCATTTCCTAATAAAAGCAGACTACAAAAACCCAGTGAATCTGGATAACAGAAGGATGAATTCAAGTATCCATTTTTTTAAATTGTGGAATATTTGAGTTTGTTTTGTGCTCAACCTTGAAAATTTTTTAAGAAGGAAAAATAAATCCAAGTTTTTTTTGTTTTCAATAAATTAAGTGCAAATAAAAAAGTAAAAACTAAATTACAAGGTCCTTTTTCCATTTCAGTGTTCAATCTTCTCTACTCAAATTTTTTAAATCATGGCTATAAAGATATTGCTTTACAGAAGATTTCAAGAAGTTTTTTCCTTATTTTTCTAAAATGTCACATGTGCCAAATGAAATGTGTGTATATGACAGCATAATATTTTAACCAGCATTTATTTATGGTCATGCATTCTTTAAGTATATGGAATAGCCAGAAGCTAATGTGGATAACAGTATTTTTCACTACACATACATAAACACAAACACATACACGCGCTTTAAGTAGAATGTGATCTCCATTATGCATAAATATGGTGTATGTTTACTTAAGCAGAAATAACCTCCAGGAGTCTGTAACAATAAGTTCATATCTATTTTTACACTTTAAGGTAGCCAGATATTATAGAGAAGTTTTATACTATATAAATTTAAATTATAAATAATGCATCATCCCACAATAATTTTCATATTCTAAACATTTCTATAAAATGTATTATTTTACTCACTGAATGTTTCAATGTAACTTCTTCAAAAATAAATTTTTCAGTGAATCATTATCATTGCTAAGGTAAGTGGAGGGTTTAACAATTCTTTTCTCAATTCCATTATAGTGAAAGCTTGAGGATTTTGTACAGTTATTAGGCACACAATGCCATTTTTCCTTATTAAACTGTCACCAAATTTCTCATATAGCTCCATGAAAGAATAATTGTGGGATAACAAAGTATAAAATTTTACATTTGAGCCAGGCTGCTCTGAAGATTTGGAGTTTGTTTTGTTTTGTTCTGTTTAATGTCTTTGTGAATATAAAGATAACAAAAAGTCCATCCTGATAAACATGCACACATACACATACATACTCACAAACACAGAGAGAAAGGGGCAGAGATTGGCAGGGAAAGAATGGATAGTACAAAGTACTGATGCATGGAGACTGTGAAAAAAGGAATTTAAAAAAATCCATCAGCCAAGAATACAACAAAAATATAAATTTTAGTAGAAGAAATAAGCAAATAAGCAAATTACTTCTAACTTGAAAGACACCTACAGATAATATTAAGAAATGAAACAGATATTAATGTGTAAACAAACTTGAATAGATCTAAATTTTATAGTTAATTTGATTTATTCAGCTCTTTTATATCTCTAAATTCTAATGAATGAATACATAAAGCTATGAGTGATCATAAGTATATAAGCTAATTTCATTCAGACTCATTTTTCTAAATTACAAAATGGCAGTAAGATCTATTCCTTTATGTTGTTAGGTTGAACATTAATTGGCATAATGCCTTTAAAATACACTTCATAAAATATAAAGTGACACAGACACGAAAGTGTTCATATTAGGTTGCCTCCCAACTTTTTGTGACAATGCAACAGTTCTCTTTAGAAGCAACACATGGGACAGTTTTTCATGGAAAAAACAATATAGCACATTAGTAAACACTTGGAAATAACATTCTGATCTGGTTATCAACGAAGCTAATCTTATGTCAGTTTCAAAACCGAGTAAGTGATAAACTGGTTGCTGCAGAGGTTAATAGTTGAAAAATTGTAGTTGTGGATATGAGTAAAATACAAAAGCTCTATTCTTTTCTATCTCTTTGGCTGTATAAGAAAAGATGTGAGAATAGGGCTTCAGAAGCTTAAAAGTGAATACATCCTTCACTGAGGAAGCCATAAGCTCCAATGAAAAAGTCAGAATAAAATATGTTTTAAGTCCAATGTACAACAAGCATTTGATATGGAGCAATATGCAAAACATATGCATATATGCAAACAACCTGAGAGGCATTTGATGAAATTTAAATCTCAGAGTGGTATTTCTATTCAGTAATATCAAAGGAAAGTTCTATTTGCAACAAAGAATTATAAGGATAAATTTAGTTCATTAAATTCAAATACAAGGCATTTTAAAACCTGACCCTAATTTATCTTTTCAAGCCTGCCTGTCATTTCTGAACTGTATACACATTGTGAGTGAAGATT
This sequence comes from Pongo abelii, assembly GCF_028885655.2. Taxonomy (NCBI): domain Eukaryota; kingdom Metazoa; phylum Chordata; class Mammalia; order Primates; family Hominidae; genus Pongo; species Pongo abelii. Next base: position 89,935,753 of record NC_071999.2, on the reverse strand, counting down.
CTGTGTTCTATAGCTATAAATTTATTTTTGCTAATTATTCTATTCAGGGACTTTTTCTATTCAAGTACTTTTTATTGCTATATAATAGTTGTATATTTATAAGGCATATGAGGTTTTTAAATACATGCATACAATACATAATTATCAAATAAGGATAACTGGCATATCCATATCATTTATTCGTGTTGGAAACATTTCAAATATTCCCTTCTATTTCAAAATATATAATAAATTCTTATTAACGATAATTGTCCTAGTATGCTATTGAACACTAGAACTTCTATCTATTTGCATTTTTGAACCTATTAACCAGTCTCTCTTCAATGCCCACCACCGTCTTCCCTTCCCTGGTTCTGGTAACCACCATTCTACTCTCCGCCCCCATGGGATAATTTTGTTGTAGCTCCTACATATGAGCGAGAACATATTATATTTCATTGCCTAGCTCATTTTACTTAACGTCTAGTTTCATTTATCTTGCAGCAAATGGCAGAATTTTATTCATTTTATGGATGAATAATATTTCATCATGTATGTGTACCACATTTTCTTTATCCATTCATTTGTTAATGGACACTTAGGTTGATTCCATATCTTGGCTATTGCGAATAGTGCTGCAATGAACATGGGAGTACAGCTATTGCTTCAATATACTGATTTCCTTTAGGAAAAAGTGCTTTTTTAGGCAAAGTTGCCTTAACGAAATTAATGTCTTAGAAGACTTTCTCTTTTAAGGTATAGAAACTATATTAAGGGAAGCAATATTAAAGTATGACTAGTCAAATGTATTAATAAAAATTAAGTGCCATTCTATAACCCTAGAGAAGTAAGCAACATGGACAAAACAACATTCTTAGTGCAAAAGCTATTTCAGACATATCATATTTGTTATTTTTTGTTCCTACAGAAACTCTTTGCAAAGTGTGCATTTTATTGATGACAAATTATGTACCTATATATAGATTAAATAAGCAAAGACCTCAGACATCTAGTAAACTGCATATATAATCTGGTTAAAATTGATCAATCTGATACAAATCAAGTTTTAATGGAGCTTTATTAACTGTAAGATCTAGGTTCAAAATCAGAGCCTTTTCCTAAATAGAAATATTCTGAACATATTTTTCTTTATAGCTTATCTCAGCTAAGAATTCATAATAGGCAAGAGAATAAGTTTAGAAAACAGAAGCTGAGATCAGAAGTGGAAAACAAGAACTAGCACACAAGCTATATGGTTGTCTACTCAGTGTTAAAGTCAAAGGTCAAACAAAAAAGGAATTAATTTTCAACTGATGGCAACATTCAGGAATTCTGATCCAGAGGATTAGGAGTACATACAAATGGGTATTCATAAATAGCTTGGGAATATTGTGGAATAACAGAACTGTGGGTCTCTCTATCATTCATTCCATCAATATACATTACTAAAGCAATTGGGAAGGAGCTATTAGATTGTTCAGCTACACAGGACACTAGGATTTGATGAACATGTTATTACTCCAATAATAATTGGAATTGCTGAATGCTGAATATATAACTGGGAAAAACATCCACTAATGTAAAGTTGAAAAGATAGAGTGTTAATGGAACCTCTTTGGCCTAATATATTCACAGGTGTTTGGATCTATCCTCAGGCACAATCACTACAAGGTCTATAACAATAATGGATATCAGACATCATCTATCATCTTCTTGTGGGAATCAGTCATCACTGACTCGAGAACTGAGAGCTGCTGAGCCTAAAGCTTCCAGTTATCAGTGCATGATGGATGCAGGGATGTATTTTATTCACTCAGAACAATTCCTAGCATTGAGGCACCGCGTTTTAAATGTTTTTGAAATGAAAAAAAAGTTTGAATAAATGAACGGATGATTGAATGAATGGACTGAACAAAGTAGAATTATTTTTACTTAGTATTTACTTCTGTTTTGAGACTATGAGCAAATGTTCCATAAATATTAGTTTAGAAAAGAGAATGCCATACAGAATGCCATAGGATTAAAAAAAGAAGGCACTGGTAACTGAAATGATTGAATTTTATATGAATGGCATTTCTGAAGAACACAATAGTGTGGTTAAGTGATTTGAAATAGTTGGGAATCATATTGCTAAATAATGCCATTAAATTTCTGAGAACTTTCAGGAATAACTTATTTTTTAATGTCCAAGACAGCTTCCAATCATAATTGTCATTGAAGAAACAAAAAATACTGACAGGGCTTGGCTGTGTCCCCACCCAAATCTCAAATTGAATTGTAGTTCCCATAATCCCCATGTGTCATGGGAGGAACTCAGTGAGAGATAATTAAGTCATGGAGGCGGTTTCCCGGATGCTATTCTCACGATAGTAAGTAAGTTCTCACAAGATCTGATGGTTTTATAACGGCCTTCCCCCTTAGCTCGGTTCTCATTCTTCTCTTTCCACCATGATTGTAAGTTTCCTGAGGCCACCTAGTTCTGCAGAACTGTGAGTCTATTAAACCTCTTTCTTTTATAAATTACCCAGTCTTAGGTTTGTCCTTATAGCAATGTGGGAATGGACCAATATAGATATGTAATATTAAGTACTGTGTCTTAGTAGATCAGATTGGTTAGATATCTAAGAATTAAATTTAAGTCTTGAACTCTCAATTTACTATACAAATTAAAAATAAAAATCACTGATGATTTCAATTATAGCTGAGGTAATGGTTTCCACCATTGTACAGAATTGAATTGCTGTGTCACCAACTCTACTTGATTAAAAATACATTCAATTTATTATCTTTGGTATCTTAAACAGTTGAAACATAAATGTTTTAAGTATTCAATATATCTGAATAAATGAAAAATGAATATGAATCTTAAAAAGAAATTCTAACAATTTCTTACGATAACCATGAAATCCATTAGCTATTTCAGGGAGAAGAAAAAAAAATTCCTGGCTTTAGATCACTTGAGATGCAGCTTAGGAGGGAGGGAATTACTTATCTTTTGTGAACTATTTATCCCGACACTTACTGGTGAAAACAACAACACAAATCTCAAACCAACTTACACAACACAGATAGGTTTTCTCAAAGTTCCAGGTTCATATATAAAACAAATCCTTTTGTTTCAGTCATCACTATTCTCAAAGATTTTTTAAAAACAGACAAATATACTAATTGTTTTCAAAGAGGACTTATGCTTGAAATGCAGTAGTTTTTAGGATGTTAACTGTCAAGAATATCTCAAAAGAGAAAAGATACGACATTATTTTCATATAAAATTATTTGTTAGTTCAATAACTACAAGGATTGGAAGCTATCTTGGACATGTATTGTGTGTTTTGAATATCAAGAAATTAATGTCAGAGTTTACATAGCTCAAAAAAACTTGTAGAGATAAATAGTAGCTACATTGGGATTAAGACTCAGGTTTTCTAATTCATAGCCTATATGAATATTAACTTGCTATAATCTCTGTTTATTCAATTAAGTTTCATGATAGCATATTAGTTACTGCCTTCATAAAAATAAATAAAAGTGAATTATAAATGTCATCTGGAGTTAGGAAGTGGGTAAAAAGCAAAGAGAATTCAGTAGGACAAAGATGATACTTGGGATAGAAACCATGCCAATTAGTCCTTTTTTCATTTGGAAAAAGAAGCTTGAGACATCTCAGAAAAAAAAGATACCTTCACAAGGAATTACTTCAGATGCTAAGAGTGAAGATTAGAGGCAAAATATGGTTAGATGTGGAATATGCCCTGGAGTATATAGTTGTGAAATACCATGATTGCTGTTTTCTTTTTAGGAAGGGTTTTGCTGTTTTAGAGATCTTCTATGTAGATATTTTGACTTTTCTTCTGAATCTGCCTATTTTTCCCAGAATGTTAGCGAAATTTTAAGCCTGTGATTATTTTTAGGAATATGTTTTCTGTTATGTAGGAAAACATAAAGATATATCTTCTTCATTACAAACTCATGATCATTTATTAAGGTTATTATCAATATTTTTTCTTTGAAACATCGTATACATCTACTAAGTTATATGATGTCAGGTAGCTTCTAACTTTTACAGAGGTGGATCCAATGAGCTAAGTTTTGAAATCAACATTTTGTCTATCGCTTAAAAATGAATTGGTTCATGGAGTTGATTTCTATGACAACTACTTGGCATTAAGCTTTGTCAGCATTCTGTGAGCTATTGGGTTAATGATAACTAGCTAATGTAATGGATTAGTTAATGAGATTTTTAGTCACTCCTATCTGACTTATGGATATATGGCTGTTATTTGGAATTACAATTAAACATCTCACATAATTACTCTTTGACATACAAAATAAACAGAGTAAAATATAATAGGTACTATATTTTTTCGATGACACTGTTGTCCTTGGTAGGCATATTCTCATCATTCATTTTACGAAATACACTTTACCTGGCACCAAATCATGAAGTGTGGAAAGAGAAGGAAGGCATTTTAGCATACATATTAATACAATTAGGAACAAAATACAAGTATGTAAAGCAAGCACATGAGGCTGCAGTTTCCAGGAGGCACCAGGTTTCAGTAAAACCTTTTGAAATACCCAAAACATAACACTGTTGTCTCATGCTGATGTGGTTTATGACAGTTACAAGACGTGGTAAAGATATATATATATAGATATAGATTAGATAGAGGTGTAGATATAGAGAGAGCATCTGTAAAAAAAATCTGCTATACTCATAGTTAGTGTTGGGTATTAGATACTCTATGAAAATATATGACCTAATTTAAAGACACAGGACAACTTTCTACAATACTATCATAGTATTGACATATTTTCACTTAACAAATCTTACTGGATTAAATATGTGTGACTAAAGTTATTAAATGTCTATCTGAGTGCTATGATGAAAATTCTCACAAAATAATTACACAAAAAAAGAAGTTTTGATTCTAAAATTTAGCAAACTACTAATAAAAAGGCCTAAAAGATGTTTATTTTCTCACATTTGAGGTCTTCTTCAATGTTACTGTTAGGAAGAAACACTTAATAGCTCTTCAGAGTCAAAAGTGTCCTGTTTCTGGCATTTACAGACCACATTCCTGCACATCTTTTCCAATCTCACAACTCTTTATCTGCTGTAGTCATTGGGGCTTTCAGATCCTTAATTTTAATCTCATAGCTTCCTCAGTTACCGCTGCTTTAAAAGAAAAGTCTGATATTCCATATTTGAATCTTAATATCCTTCTTGAGGCGCTTCTCTTAAACACTTGACTTTAGGAAACAGGTACTCTCACCTTCTACAGGCCCTGAAAATCCAAGGTCATGAGCCAAGCTCCAAATAACCTCGTCACTAAATAGATAATTTGATATCAAATACATAAAATGATAAAAGGAGATATTACACTTTGAAAACAAGAAGAGGCAGATAATTGAAAAGTAATAATCAATGAGAACATACTACATTTAATATAGGAAGACAAACTATCAAGCCATAGCTGGACAATTCTTCAAAGATTGCATTTCAGTTTAGTTATATCATTGCTGTATTATTCCATTCTCACATTGCTATAAAGAAATAACAGACTGGGTAATTTTTAAAGAAAAGAGGTTTAGTCAGCTCACGGTTCTGCCAGCTGTACAGAAACCACAGCACCAGTATCTTCCTGAGGAGACCTCATGGAGCTTTTACTCATGGTGAGAGGTAAAGCAGGAGCAAGTACATCACATGGCGAAAGCAGGAGAAAGACAGAAGAGAGGTGCTACATACTTTTAAATAACCAGATCTCATGAGAACTCACTATTGTGAACAGTATCAAGGAGATGTTGCTAAAATATTCATGAGAAGCCCACTCTCCTGATCCTGTAAACCCTCACCTGTCCCCACCTCCAATACCGGGGATTACAATTCAACATTAGATGTGAGTGGGGCTACACATCCATACTGTTATATCAACTGTTATCAGAGAAAGCTGTCCAGTATTGTCCAGGAGACAATACAATACAATACAATACAATACAATCTCACTCCAGTTGAACGATGTCTGGTGACTCTTTGTACATTTACATAAATTTCCTCTATGTGGACCATATCAGTCGGGGCATAAAAATGATACTGTTTTATTTGAAATGAATTTTTCCTTAGTAATCACTCAGTTTCTATAAAAGGAACTCCAGAAAATATGTCCAAATTATTGCTGCAAACTGCCAGAGGATATTTCTCATTTGGGCACATACAAGTTTTCTCAAACACATTACTGTCTACGAATTTTACTAATATGATATTTAACCTCTCTTTTGTGATGCTTCATTTTGGTAATATCTCTTGACTAGTGGATTAAGCTTACTCACCTACACAAGGTTTTCACTCCTGTTATCACCAAGTTTCCTTCTCCACTCACATCGGCAAGTAATAATGAGAGGTGACAGCATGCTGGCAGCCCTCGCAGGCCTCGCTCACTCTGGACGCCTCTTCGGCCCTGGTGCCCACTCTGGCCGTGCTTGAGGAGCCCTTCAGCCCACCGCTGCACTGTGGGGGCCCCTTTCCGGGCTGGCCAAGGCGGGAGCCGGCTCCCTCAGCTTGCGGGAAGGTGTGGAGGGAGAGGCGCCGGCGGGAACCAGGGCTGGGCGCGGCGCTTGCGGGCCAGCGCGAGTTCCGGATAGGCGTGGGCTAGGCGGGCCCAGCACTCAGAGCAGCCGGCTGGCCGGCGCGCAAGCCCCGCGCAGTGAGGGGCTTAGCACCTGCTGTGCTCGATTTCTCTCTCGGCCTTAGCTGCCTCCCCGCGGGGCAGGGCTGGGGACCTGCACTCTGCCATGCCTGAGCCTCCCCCTCGCGGCGGGTGGGCTCCTGCGTGGCCCAAGCCTCCCGGGCGTGGCCCAAGCCTCCCGGCCGAGCGCCGCCCCCTGCTCCAGGGCGCCCAGTCCCATAGACCTCCCAAACGCTGAGGAGCACAGGTGCACAGCGCCAGACTGGCAGGCAGCTCCACCTGAGGCCCCAGTGCGAGATCCACTGGGTGTAGCCAGCTGGGTTCCTGAGTCTAGTGAGGACTTGGAGAACCTTTATGTCTAGCTAAGGGATTGTGAGTGCACCAATCAGCACTCTGTATCTAGCTCAAGGTTTATAAACACACCAATCAGCACCCTGTGTCTAGCTCAGGGTTTGTGAATACACCAATTGGCACTCTGTATCTAGTTACTCTGGTGGGGACTTGCAGAATCTTTGTGTCTAGCTAAGGGATTGTAAATACACCAATCAGCACTCTGTCTCTAGCTCAAGGTTTGTAAACACACCAATCAGCACCTTGTGTCTAGCTCAGGGTTTGTAAATACACCCATCCACACTCTGCATCTAGCTAATCTAGTGGGGATGTGGAGAACTTTTGTGTCTAGCTCAGGGATTGTAAATGCACCAATCGCACCCTGTCAAAACAGACCAATCAGCTCTCTGTAAAACAGACCAATTGGCTCTCAGTAAAATGGACCAATCAGCAGGATGTGGGTGGGGCCACATAAGAGAATAAAAGGCTGCAGGAGCCAGCAATGGCAACCCGTTGGGGTCTCCTTCCACACTGTGGAAGCTTTGTTCTTTCCCTCTTTGCAATAAATCTTGTTGCTGCTCACTCTTTGGGCCCACGCTACTTTTATGAGCGGTAACACTCACTGTGAAGGTCTGCAGCTTTTCTCCTGAGGCCAGCGAGACCAGGAACCCACCAGGAGAAACGAACAACTCCAGACGCGCCGCCTTAAGAGTTGTAACACTCTGGCTGGGCGGCGGTGGCTCATGCCTGTAATCCCAGCAGTTTGGGAGGCTGAGGCAGGTGGATCACGAGGTCAGGAGATTGAGATCATCCTGGCTAACACGGTGAAAACCCCGTCTCTACAAAAAATACAAAAAAATTAGCTGGGTGTGTTGGCAGGCGCCTGTAGTCCCAGCTACCCGGGAGGCGGAGGCAGGAGAATGGCAGGAGAATGGCGTGAACCCGGGAGGCGGAGCTGGCAGTGAGCCGAGATTGTGCCACTGCACTCCAGCCTGGGCGACAGAGCGAGACTCTGTCTTAAAAAAAAAAAAAAAAAAAGCTGTGACACTCCCCGCGAAGGTCTGCAGCTTCACTCTTGAAGCCAGCGAGACCACGAACCCACCAGAAGGAAGAAACTCCGAACACATGCGAACATCAGAAGGAACAAACTCCGGACACGCCGCCTTTAAGAACTATAACCACTCACTGCAAGGGTCTGCAGCTTCATGCTTGAAGTCAGTGAGACCAAGAATCCACCAATTCCTGATACAATAAGTACTGTCTTATTGAAATACTGAATACGCAAAGGCTAAACTCTGTTTTTAGGAACTTCTTTAAAGAAAGGCCTCTGTAATTTAAGAAAATGTTTTTTCTTCCATTTTTGTTACCTGCCGTTAGATAGGTGCCAAACCGTATTTTTTGGCCCACCAGTGTTTTCAGAGTAAAATTTTTAAGCATGCTATGAGACTTGCACCCGAAAGGATGACAGACATGGCCGTGCAATTGAACTCTTAAGTTCCTCACACATCCGTGATTAGTATATAAACTTTATAAGCTTACAAGAAGGAAGATCATAGAACTTTTTTTAGGCTTTGAGACTGGAGATCCTCTCCAATTTTCAGTGGATGACAAAGAAAATAGTTGAGCAAAAGACAAAAAAGTAGCAAATTTCACTGTATCATTCAAAGATTTACAAAACTCCTTTAAATTAAATAAAAGGAAAATCTGCAATATGAATATATGATTAAAAAGGAAAAAAATGTACCATGTCTAAATTTACAAAGTCAAAAATAACAGAATAAGAAATTACAGTTTGAATTTACATAAAGGCAATTAGATCAACACGTTTAATTACTTTAACCTCTATATAACCTTGAAACAATTTCTCAACTGAGATAAGCTATGAAAGTTTCATACAGAAATAGAGGAAAAGTGCACCTTAGTGCTATTCAACTTTTTTAAAAACAGCTTTTAAATAATTAAAACCAAAAATTAATGTAATTATATTATGGTTTCTCCTTGTGCAAAGGATCTCAAAATTTAGCTAACATCAGAATGATCTGAAGGCTTTTTAAACTACAAATTTCTAAGCCCCTCTCCTAATTGTGATGCATTAAGTCTGGAGTGAAACAAAACAATTTGTGTGTCTAACAAGTTCCTAAGTGGTAATTATATTATTAATCCAGGGGTTATGCTTTCTTCATCCAATGTAACATCACAGAAAGCAGCCAAAGAAAATGCTTGAAGGATTAGTGGAGTGAAAAATCTTTCTTGCATGGCAAGTTCAAGATTTCTGAGAAATCACTCAGAAAACATAGAGTGGCAAATTTATATCTAATATAACTTAGTGGATGCTTTGCCTTGAAATACAATGTGGAAGTCTATAAAAAGTAATTATTAACTTTATAGAAAAAAATGCTTCAGGAATGAACTTGTCAAAGAAAGCTAAGGTCTCATCTGAAAGATATAATGATCAATGTTACTATTATCACAAGGAAGGCAGCACATTTTTCTTTGTTGCTCTGGTAGATTGGGGATACGGTGATGTTACAGATTTAAAGTTTGTACTTCATTTTATGAGTACAAATATATATTACTAATGAGGCATCCATACTGATAAATTTACATGAAATAATATAGAGAAAACGTATGTAAACAAAATTGTGTGAACAAAATTATGACAGGCTTTATATTCTGTTTAAAAGCAATAGCAACATCATTATAAAGAATTAAAATAAATTGTAAAGAAATACTTTTATGGAAATAAAGGAAGGCCATTCACCTGCATAATTTCCACTGTATTATTCTGTTAACACGTATACTAAATCTTAAGAGTTGCAACCTCCTTTATTTATTTCCTGAGGATTTTTTTTTCTGCAATAGAAAACTATAATATCAAGACACTATCATACCTCACAACCATAATGGGTGATAGAAGGGAATTCGTGTCACTTTGAAGAACTATGGGACATGTGTTACTATACAAATATAATTATAACCCTCTATGTATTTGAATGATTTGTTTTAAAATAAAAATAGATTTTAAATATAACATATTGTTCAAAGTTTCAGGGTTAGTTGCTTTTCTTCATTTTCCACATTGCCTGCAAAATAATCGAAGATAACCAAAAATTGTAGAGGACCAACAAAAGCAAAATTTCAAATTAAGATCTATTGAAACATCATCTTTTTATGTGACATTAATATAAATGATACAAATGATATTGCATATATACAAAGTTCTCTGAGAGCAGAAAATTTATTATACCCATTTTTGCTAGTTATTCTTTATAATATCATTCAATGATTTTTCAAAAAATAGTAAAAGTATTGCTCATAAGAAGATCTTCACTTATATTTCCATTTCTTTCTTCCTTTTATTGCAAAACTGAGTGAAATATTTGCCTATACTGCTTTTCATTTTCTTGTTTGATGCATTCCTTCATTCACAATAATTAGGTTTTCATTTCTACTTCTCCAAAGAAATTGTCCTTTCCAAGTTCGTAACAACTTCACTAAGCCAAAGCCAGTGGCGAATTCTAAGCCCTCAATTGATTAGACTCTCAGCAGTATTTGACATTACTAATGACTCCTTTCTTCCTATAATACTTACTTCACTTGGTGTAAGGGACACCATTACACTCTTGCCTCCCAATGTCATCCCTTTGCTGGTCGCTATGCTTTCTACCTTTAATTTTAGAAACTCCACAGATTGACTCTGATGTTTATTTGTCAGAACTAACCATTCCCTTCAGCTTCACATTCATTTATCAAACTGTCCAATTTGCTACATGGCTTCGGTAGGTAACAGCATTACAAATGGATTGTGCTTATAAAAGAACTCTTGATTTCTGCCTTCAAGCTCTAGAAGTTATGCTCTCTTAGAACACAATCTTGTTAAATATCATATGTAAAGGATGGACAGTCAGACCCAAAACACAGTGTTCAAGGAATGAAAACTAAAACAAATCAAAACAAAAAGCAAACAAATATGAAAATGACCATTTAAATGCAGAAACATGGTATTTGAAACAGCATGAGACATCTATTTGTAGCTTCATATGATGAAGAGCTAGGATTCAAAAAAAGGAAATGATTGATTAAGATAGTCTCAGAGACTTTTCTCAAAGTTGAAATGATGTATTTGGCTGAGTTTCAGGAAATCCTTGAGTGGAAATTTGCAGAATATTTGAAAAAAATGCTTTAAGTAATTTCTATATTTGGTTATAGATGTCTTTATATATGTTTCTCAAAGTGATTTCAACGATTAATTTTAAGGTGTTTATAATAGAAAACTTTCAGATATTATTAATAACTATGGACAGCATGGGTTCTACTACAGGTATGATTATGCTATCTACTTTGGACAAACCAGGTAAACAACATCTCTTTCACAAGGCAGACTGCAAAGACTGATTCCAAAGTGTCTTTTGTACAGGTCTGTTACAAGAGTGAGGCCATCTGAAAGGTAACAATCAACTCTCAGAAGATATGCATCCAAGTGGGCTACTTCCAATGTCTATGAGAAGTACCTGCACTTAAGAGTCTGCTATTGCCTTACTGAAGTTTCAGCTTCTAGACAAGATCCTAGCAGAGAAAAAAGGAAAGCACACATCCACATACCCTGAAACACACAACACGATGAAGCTCTATCTAAAATAAGATGCTGGTTAATCTAGATTTGATATTGGGTCTCTTCTAACTTCAATGCATCAGAGATTTAATCAGACATGGTTGTTTTACTGTGAGTATTCAGAAGAGTGTCTTAATTTTCTGAGTTATTAAATGAGAAGAGTGAGTGAAGAAGAAAAATTCAAGAAAATAAAAAAACTAAAAGAATTTGCTTCTATTTTTACTCACCTCAATTACCTGTAAAAAATTATCATTCAATTTGAAACATGTTGCTCTTTAGCAGCATGTTATGCTGCTCCCCGTTAAGCTGAGGAAAAATATATGAGGTCCTGAGCTTGTGGATAAGAAGCAACAGCTATTCTTCTATCAAGGGGAGAAGCAGCTGCATCCCCTATGTCCACGCCCTTTAGAATATACATAACACCCTGGAATCCCCGGTGGCAGCTGCGCACTGTAGTATCCTGGCTATAGCACTTTCTACACTATCTCATGAAGCTTAAGATGCTAATTTCAGGATGTGGAATGTTTAGCCTTGCAGCTTTGAGGATGTTGGCACTGAAGCTGATAGAAATGTGTTCTCTTGAGTTTGAATATGTCTTTATGCATCAGCATCTCTGGTAAATAATTCCTTACATTTATTTTCAAGCCCCTGTGTGCATTTGATAGAGTGAGACCAAGGGATTATCGCAATGACACACTGCACATCTTTGTTATTTTGGGGAGCAATTTTCCCTTCTGAAATATCAAGCATATTTTGGGTTTATTATCCCAAACCATTTCAGTTTTGTAATTTTTGTCATCCTCAGCAAATTAATCCCACACATGCCTTTGTCTGTCGTGTGAACCATGCAGAAATTTTGAATTATGTCACCTTTATAAATGGGAAACATGGAAGAAGGATTAAATGCTAAGGGTGATCAGTCAGAGAAAGTGGCAACTCGTCTGGTTCAATGATTAAAGTCTGGACCTGAAAATAAGAATTACTAGGTTCTATTTGTGGCTTTACTATCAATTTGCTATATGACTTTTAGTACAACTTTTCACCAGGAATTAGTTTTCAGATATGGACTAAAGGAAAAAAATGTAGACCTTCAAAACCTAAAGGAAGAATTTGTTTTATTTCTTAGAAATATTACACAGTTTATTAGGATGGCCTTTCAGAGAGTTTGGATAAATCTCAGCCAAATAAATGTTTTATGTCAGCTAAACTACTAACCAAAACATTAATTGGAGAAAAATTTGTAGGATGTTGAATTATCTCACATAGGCAGTTCAAATAGGCATCTGGCTATGTTTCTGTTTAGACAGAGCTGTAAACAGTAGGAATTTCTAAGGTATGTAAATAACTTACAAAATCAGGATGGTATTTAGAAAGCTTAGGGAAAAAACCTGCTAACTTCAGAATTTAGAGTGATTTTTTTCCCATTGTCTTTATGTTTAGCCTGTTTGGAACATGACACAGCTAAATCCTTCCTTTCCTGGCAATTTACTGTCATTTAAGACTCCACTGTATGTAATTGTGCCTCCAAATTCACATAACATAGGTTTTTCTGATGCTTTACTGTCCTTATTGTTTACTTTGTTGGTTTTTAAATATTTTTTCAAAATGTTTAAATATTTTAAAGAGTTTTCCTTTCAAACTACAAAAGCTTTATATGCTTATTGAATCAAATTAGGTCATACAGATGTGTACAAAATACAATGTCTGAATGTAATTTTTCACTATTCCACTTTATAGTCATCTTCCTACATTTTTTCTATTTATAAGAAACAGATATATGTATAAACACCAAATTTCTTATTACAAAAATGTTATTATAAAAATTTTTACCAATTTACATTTTTTTCTTCTTGATTAGAAATAAACTTAATAAGGGTGTTTTCATCATGGTTTTCCAGAGCAACAGAACAGAGTATATATTTGTGTATATATATCCTACATATGTATATGCACATATGTATATATACACAGGTGTATACATACACATATATACACATGTATGTAATATGTCATGTATTATATAATGTTCCATAATATGTGTTCCATAATATATTATATTATGTGTAATATTTAATAATACACACACATATATATGTGTATGTGTGTAAATATATATACAGAGAGAGAGAGAGAAGGTGGAAGAGAAGGTGGAAAAGAGATCAATGTTAAAGAGTTGACTCATATGACTATGGAGGAGGTTCACAAGTCCAAAATCTGCAAGGTAGGCTGGACAACTGAAAACCCAGGGAAGAGTTGCTATTTGAGTCTGCTGGCAGAATTACCTCTACCTCCTGAAAAGTCAATTTTTTTATTTCTATTAAGTCCTTCAACTAATTTAATAAGGCCCATCCATATAATGGAGAGCAATCTGCTTTATTCAAAGTCTACTAATTTAAAGGTTAATCTCATGTAAAAATTAACCTCACAGAAACAACTGGAATAATATTTGACCAAATGTCTGGGTACCATGGCATCTAGCAAAGATGACTGATAAAATCGAACATCACATAGGCCTACGACTTTCTAATCTGTTCTATTTAAAAAAATAGTATCTACAAAAATGTTGATATGAGTAATAAAAATATAATACATGCAAAGAGTTTAACCCAGTATCAGGTATATGGTAAGCACATTAACACTTTTGTTATCATTTTATCAGACTATATTCAAACATTCCTTATTGATGGTTATTTATGTTGCTTGCCATGACAAATACTTGGATATAAGCCTTTTTTATTTATTTGCTGATAGCTTTGTTTCTGTAGAATATGGTCACAAATAAGGATAATTGACCCTTTTAATAGGTTCAAATCAATGATTTTTTATACTGTTCACAAGATTTTGCAATCATCACCATTAATTCCAGAGTAGTTCATTATCCCAAAGGAAACCCCATACCTATTAGCAATCACTCCCTATTTCTCCACTTGTGAAAGCCCTGATAATGACTGGTACAGTTTCAATGTGTGTCCCCGCCCTGAATCTCATGTTGAAATGTAACCCCGAATGTTGGAGGTGGGGTCTGGAAGGAGGCGGTTGGATCATGGGCGCGAATTTCTCATGAATGATTCAATGCCATACTTTTGGTGCTGTCCTAGGCATAGTTAAAAAGTTCTCATGAGATTTGGTCATTTTCAAGTGCTTAGCACCTCCCCATTCTCTCTCTCGCTCCTGCTCCCTCCATGTGAGACACCTGCTCCCCCTTCACACTCTGCCATGACTGGAAGTTCCCTGAGCCCTCCCTACAAGCACATGCTGACTTTATGCTTCTTGTACCACTTGCACAGTGAACCAGTTAAATGTTTTTTCTTATAAATTACTCAGTCTGAGGTATAGCAATGCAAGAACAGCCTAATACAACCACAAATTAATGTTTTGTCTACTTGTCTATGTTGGACATTTAACAAAAAAATGAATCATATAATATATTGCCTTTTGTGTCTCACTTATTTCACGTGGTATAATGTTTTCAAGATTCACCCATGGTATAGCATATGCCAATACTTTGCTCATTTTCATGGGTAAATAATATTCTGTTATATAGATGTATACCTCTTTTGTATATCCATTTATCACTTGAGTATTTGAGTTGTTTACAAATTGAGATATTATGCATAGTGCTGCTGTGAACATGTATGTATTAATACAAGATTTTCTGTGAACATGTTTTTATTTATCTTGGCTATATATGCAGAAATGGAATTGCTATAATGTTTTCCTAATTATAAACATTTACACTCCCATTAGCAATATGTACCAATACTTGGGTTTTTTGTTTTGTTTTGATTTATGACAATCACCACAAAAGAGTAATTTAGTATTTTCTCAAATTTTTGTCTTAGAGGATATAATTAACAGGGACAGAGATTAACTAATATTTGTTAAAGCAGGCAAAAATATGGATACTTCACATATATTATCAAATTTTATGTTCACAATATCCTTGGAAGATTTTATCAGATATACTTGTATGGTGAATATTCATTATCACAATTTTAATATGAGGAATAAGACCTGGGAATAATGTATTCAATATCACTCAGCTAATGAAAAATAAGACCAGTGTTTGAGAATACTACAACTAACCCTTGTGTTTCAAGTTGCCTTATGAATTTTAAACATATTTTGGCAACTTGTCCAAAGCAACACAGCAACAAAGTAACTGTAATTTGGTAGAAAAATGATTCAACATTAGTGCCTTCTGATTCCAAAGTTTCTTTGCCTGAAAAGTGTGTGAATTTCCCAGGAAATTCGTTATGCACGTCAGCACATTTCGTTATGTTGTTCTTGTTCGCCAGGTCTTGATTGCAAAGCTTCCTTTATGTGTTACTGTTGGAGAAAACCTCCAATGCATTTTGATGAACAGACTTGCAGTTGTCTGTCCTCATTTTTAAAAATGATCTCTTAATTTTACCTCTACCATGCTTACCTGAACTGATGTGTGGTGCTTTTACATGATAACTGAATGGGCTGTGAAATAATACAGTTTAAGTATAGCAATTTAAATTTGACAGCAATTGAACTCTGCACTAAATATAAGTACTTGGTTATTACATGCTCTTTAAACTGGAATATGGTCTTTTCTTATTAAGCTATTTAAAACATTATTGACTATATATTTGTTTTCGTTGTTTTATTTTTTAAAAATCCTCAGAAACTATTTACATGCTTCCACATTTTATTTGGGTGTCAATTTTTAATTTAAAATAAAATGAAAAAATAATAAATATAGTCTTAGACTTATCCTGTCATTCCTAGTTATAAAGGGGGTTTCAGCTCTATTTACTTTCTGGTACCCAGTGCTTCCCTTGGGAAGAAGTGTAGTTGGCATATTCTGTGTACCCAGCATCTGTTGGGTAATATGTCATTGAATTTGGGACCAGAAATATTGATTATGAAAGCAGTAAGCAGTCTCCATTTAGGATCTCCGCTGCTACTGGTCTATCTGTTCTCAGACATGATGAAGGTACCTTGCTTGCACTTTCATTCTCCTTGAGATGAGAAGTTCAGGCAGGACTGGCCTTTGAGGGCGTGATGAGTTCTCCTTTCCCACTGCTCATACTTCCCAATTTTCAGTTGAGAATGACGAAAAATTAAGGCAAGCCCTTATTTGTCTCCAATTCAAGTAAGAAAGATTTGTAGGCCTATGTTGGGCTGAAGTCCTTGTCTCATTCTTAATTCATTTTACGGGGAACCCTGCACTTTGAGTAATAATAGAACACCTGACTCTTATGTTTATCCTCACTCTCAAAAACAAGCCTGAAATGAACAATGCATAAAACCCTATCTCTCTAATAGAATCCCTGATCAATCCACTTCAACCTCTAATCCATACAAATTTAGGAAAGAAATAACTACCAAATACAAAAAATTGAATTTTTAATTATTCATGTTTCTGCTCTCTTTTACTATGCGTATATATAACCAAATGTATATAAAGCTACATAAATCAAATCACAATATAATTATTGGTTCAGCTTTATTTTTACATATGCAATAATAAAAAGTTTAACAATATAATAATTTATTCTAAAAATTAACTTTATTATTTAAAAATTTATACCTAATGAATTTAGAGGTTTTGACAAAAACCTAATAAAAATCTGTGTCAACGACTTTAATTGACATTTTGGGCATATCAATTTTTAGAATGACATATGAAGTAACTCTTCACAGAAAAGTTGTAATTTCACAGTTTATTAATGATACTAATAAATTGCATATTTTGAGAGATGCTCAAGTAGGCAATTACTATTACTTTTCCTGTTTCATATGTTAAGGAGCTAATTTAAGAATGAAGTTTTGAGAAACCTTCTTTTTTATCTACTTAGTTTTAGCTACTTAGTTTATTTATTTTTAGCTACTTAGCCACTTAAATTTTCCAGTCTGCATCTTACTCAAAGACCTGATTTGCAATCAACAGTTATGTAAATTTTTTTATCAGATTAGACTTTCAGAACCAAATTTTCAATAACATATGTAACAATTACTTCAGTAAGACTGACAAAATGTCAGAGAGTGGGACACGGTAGAGTAATTAGCAGAAAGGTGGGAGTCTGAAAGCAATTCAAATAGAGAAAGTTTTTATTTTCCTGAAGGTTGTAATTTCCTAGAGGATAAGCAAAGAAGAAAATTTTTATGGACAATTTTATCACTCAAGTTAGGATGTAGAGAATCTACATATCACCTAATTTTAAAGTTCCTGATAACTTACAATTTGAGTTTTATTATATAATAATATTTTTACCTATAATTTATGTCGCAATAAAATTTTGTACCATTTCTAGGTCACTTGCTGTGGGTATTATAATATGCAAATAATGATATAAAGGATCTAATCTTTGCTTTTACTAAACAAATCACCTTTTATAGGTTTCAGGATGCTAATTTTATTTCATCCTGACTTATATCCTGCTATGGTGACAACAAAACGCCATTGATGTCATGATTTTCTCATTGTGCTAAACCTTTAATATACTACATTTACAAACTCAAAAGCAAGACCAGCAGAATCTGAGAACGGTGCATTCTATTGTGAAATGTTTACCAATTTTAAAGTTTTGTAAATAAAGTTGACTTATATGCAAGTAGTTTATGTCTAATTATAAAACACACAGGTAAAATTGTTAGTACAGTGTTAGTACATATGTTATTTAAGCTTTAGTAAACCCTTTTTATAAACAATTCTTTGCATATTTGAGAGAATATTGCCTTGATTAAGCTTATTTGCAACACAAAATGCATAGTTCCTTTTCTTAAATTTGATCCTTTTTTGTTTCTAGCTTAATTAAGAGAAAAATGTATAAAAACAAACAAAAATCTGTTTAATTTTGGATCACTGCTACTTCTATTTCCGATATATATCATATGGGAGAATAATAATTTCTTAATTTTCATCTTTGGAAAATTTAAAACAATTTAGGTTTTTCTTATAATTATTTCTGTCTTTTCATAGTCTTATCCCACCTGCCCAGTGACAACATGTCACCAACATTTTCCAAAATATTGTACTAAGGTTTGCACTGCTTTATTTTATTATTGTCTCAAATCTCAATAGGAAAAAATTTAAGAAAGGTCTTTATACTAAAGTTATAGTTAATAAGTTTGTATCTTATAACTCTAAATGGATAATGTTAGTTTCAACAAGAGTTCTTTAACACAAAGGAATTAGTCAACAATGTTGGGATTTTCATCATCTGCAGATTTGTAGAAAAAGGAAAAGACATTTTGGACAGAAAAACTTCCTCTCAAATTGTATCCTATAATTGCACATAAAAATATTAGAAATAGCACCTTTTAAAATTAGACACTTAGTATAGTCCTTATTCTTTAAAAGTATTTACATATACTATTTCAATTAACCTTTACAGCAATTCTATGAAATTGGTTTTATTATTATAAGTCAATTTACTGATTTACTGATGAGAAAACAGAATAATGGATAGTTGCATCAGGCCTGACATACTGATAAAATATCAGATATAAATGGGCTATGTTTTCTGAGAATTCCGGGACCAAATAGCTGTCACTCCCCTCCTTTCCCAATAATATTCACCACATTGTTGTGTCATGATCTTCCACTTAAGAAAATACAAATTTCTCCTGTGTCATATCTGCCTAAAATGTTTTTATTTAAAAAATACTCCATATGTTCAGATCACATTTCTACCTGCGTTTTAATTGATGCCTTATACTCTTGCTTCATATCTACAAACCCTGGGTTTGTTAATGTTTCCCAAAATGTTGAATATCTGTACCACAAAGCAGATTAACACAATAGCATATACATTAGGCAATACATACATTAGGCAGTATACAGCATAGAGTACAGATAAGCCTTCCTCTCAAAACTCCGGTCTTTGCACCATTAACTACTTCCTTGAATGAGATATCATGAGATTAGCGATTGCTTCATGCGTTTTACTGTCACAAACTTCTCACAGTCTGGCTTTGCTCTCAAAATAGCAATTTCATTGACTTGTTGTCATGACACCAATAATTATGATCATCTCATTGAAAATTTCTTCTTAAGGTACCTCTGGGCCATTGATAAATTTGAATATTTAACAAATTTAATTTCCATAAACTGTCCTTAAAAGAGAAAGGTGATATAATGCACTTCCATGGAGTAGTAGTCACTTCTTCTTTGTTATTACATTCAGGCAAAAACACCCATAATTTTCTAAAAAGTCATTAACAATATAGATGATTTATTCATCATGAACTTACTTTTGTACCGATTTTATACAAGGGCACTGCTAAATTTAAGAATTTTATCATTGATAAATATAGATAAACGAACAACCATCCCAACAAATACACACCCCCAGACTATACTATCCTTAGTGTCAATCTTAATAAACATTGGTAGGACAAAAAAAAAGTATGTGAAAAAGCTTAAAAAAAATGTATCTGATGGAAGGCAGTAACAACCCTCATCAAGCCGCAGTTCCTACACTAAGAGTTCTATACATTTTCCATCTTGACTATCTACTGAGTAATTAATTAAAATTATTCATTGTGTTCCCATGAGGTGTTACTAAACTTTATCTCCAAAAACTACACCCTCAGTTTAGTTGCATAAATGGCAATATAGATTTTGCTAATATCTGTGGAATTTTAAAAATCATGCTGAGATCTTTATTACTATGCACATTTATCAATTTGAAGTTTTTGTTTTCCATTCTATAGTGTGTATACATTAATTCAACAGTCTAGACAAGTTTAAAATAAAGAAAAACTACAATGTTGATTATCTTAGGGAAAACAGAGTTTCTGATAGAAGTCCTTGTTTTGCAGTAGGTTTTCTAGTCATGGTATTTATTTACATACACCTTTGGGCATTGATCTCATGAAAATCACAGCTCTCTCCTCAGTTCTCCAGAAAATATCCAAAAACTAAGTAACATTAATTCAATATTTGATAAAAAATATTTGATGAATAAATATTATGTTCACCAACTGCACAAATATCCATGAGATTTCTTCTCAAGGTACCTCTAGGCCATTGGTAAGTTTGAATATTTAACAAACTTAATTCCCATAAACTGTTTTAACATGATTTACAAAAACTGTTCTTAAGAGAGAAAGATGATATAATGCATTTTCACGGAGTACTAGTAATTTCCTTTTTGTTATTACATTCAGGCAAAAACACAAAATTTCCTAAAACCAAAGTCATACACAAGCCCTATAAATATAGACACATTGGGAACACAAGACATATTAATAAATATAAAATAATTGTCAGGATACAATCAAATGTGAAAGTGAGGAAGAAGTTGAGAATGGGGTCAAGAATGTTAAACTCCCTGGTGTATGGGATAAAATCTTTCACGATAAAGAAATTTCCCACTAAAAAATGCAGAAAGTGTCTTCATTTAGAAACACTGGTATTAGAGGATTTAGTATTTACTAGTGAATCATTACTGATAGGTCAATGACAGTAGGAAATCAATTTTTGCTGTGTTTTGATATTATAATAGTTTACTCATATTTAATCTGAAATATTATTCAAAACCATTTGGAAGTAAGAACACATGAAAAAGCTAAGAATACAGAAGGCCACATGGCCAAATTACAAAAAAGAACATTGGCTCGAATAGTCTTCCACCTGCTTGAGATGTATCATAAAACAAACTGCATCAACTCCAAAAGATTTCCAAACAAGACTTACTCCAAGGCATATGGTTGGGCCTTATAAAACAGAGATTCAACAACCAAGTAAGTTTCCAACGTTCTGTGTTTCACAAAATAAACAATTTATGTATACATCTCAATAGCTTTAATATACTGATGTAGTTTATAATTCTCAAAAATAGAAATAATTACATAACATGTATTAATATTATCAAAATGCTTTTTCTGCAAAAGTTATTTTTAGAAATAAAAATCCTATATAGGCTGCTTCTACCAAAATGTATGAAAGACACATCCTTTATCCATTGGTTAGAAAATCAGGCTTAGTATGATTTCTCTTCTTAATTTTTGCTCTATAAGCATTGACGGCAAAAAGTGTGTTTAATTATCCATATGCAATTAAACACTTAAGGGATTAATTAATTAGTTGGCATTTGTAACACTCTTTAAGATGAAAATCACTGTTTAAGAATTATCATTATTAATATGAACAGATGCAAGGGATGAAAGCATCATTTATGCATGCATATGGCGCACCCATCAACTCTTAACTTACGCTTGATTATGAAGATGGATAAATATGCTCTTTGCTTTATCATAAATGTCAACTTTGTTAGGGCCCTATTCAAAGACATGATTGCTCTTTGAGCCAACATGAGCACCAATTTCCAAATATTAAACCAATGTGTCTTCAGAAAAATTATGCCTCAAATCATTCTGAGTAATGCTTGTTTCCACTTATAGAAAAAACTACGTGTTTTGTAAAAGCATATTTAAATTGATTAAGTAAATTATGTCACCATTATATATATGTACTTGTTGTCCAATGCTGTTGGAAATGAAACTACAATATTAACTGTCAGACAGAAAGTATTATTTATTTAAAAGAAGTAATAGAATTTGAGCCATTCTCTACTGCAACATCTAACAGTACATCATGTCCAACTGCAGATTTCTCATTTAATTTAAGCCTTGTAAAGTTAAATTTGGATATTTACTATCATTTTTATGATATAATTATCTCCTTTTATAAGATAAAAGATATTCATGTAATGGAAGGGCAAATCTATACAAAAGCTTATTTTTGTATTTTATCTTTGGCATGTTGATTTAATAAAATAAGGCTATTTTGGTACTACATTGATGTAAAGCCAAAACTCATTGAAAGTAATAAAAATCCATATAAGCTGTTGACTAACGCTTTCATTTTAACCTAAGATAACATATTAAAACTTACAACGTGATAAGTGATGTCCTCACACAATATACAGCAAGTAATGAAGAAATAATATGGAGTTTACAGAGCCATTTATATCAACTTCTTAAATGGCCAAAACCTGTCATCTTAGCTCTGCCAGCCATCAATTCAAATATATAATAGAAAGATATATTTTCCTTGAGAGCATTTTTGATGCTTGGTAAAGCTTTATGTTGGCATTTTTATTAAAACAATGTGTAGGTTGCTATAGTTATATGGAAATGGTATTTCAGCTTCCAACCTCTGTTTTCATAAAGTGAAAATATAAGCAAAACACTCATCAGAATAAAGCCTTAAGTACTTACTTTCAATATAACACTTAATTGTGTTTCTAAATTTAATGAATAAATGTTAAATTGACATGAAAGCCAAGGCTTAAGCAGGCAGAGAGTAATGCAAAGGAGGCTACAAAATTTGATAATTTAATGGAAACAATTTCCTGAATATGTTCAGTGTCTTAGCACAACACATATTCTTCTTTTAAAATGATTTTATTCAGATTTATATATTTTTAACTCTAGGTCACTTAATGTTTGTAGCTAGAGAAGATGAAGAAAGTCCCTTGTAATGAACTAAAACATTGTATCTCTCTTTGTTATGGATTTTAAAACTTGTTGCCAACACATATAATTTGTTCAAGCATAGAATGTTTTATATTCTCATTATTATTTCTTTATCTTAACCTTCAACAGCAATGATGATCCTATCTTATCTAATTTATATTTTCTTAGAAAATAAGCAGTCAGTAAATGGAAAGAATTGTGTGCATTAAAGTAAGTAAAATCTATGTTAAAAATATCCAGAGATGTAATCCACATTTTCACTGTTGTTATAGATTACCGAACTCCTAAGGGTCTTTCCAAAATTATGCCTAAGAAATTCCATTGATATTTCAAAAGATTAGTTATTACATTCTGGAAAATAACTCTTCACATAATTGAAGGAAGGTTTAAAATTAACCTTCAGCTTTCTTTTTTATATACCAAGTTTAACAGGTTAAAATAGAGGATTTAGCTTACACTTGATTATGAAGATGGATAAATATGCATGTTGACATGGCTATCAACAATAACAAAGACCAGAGATTTAGGAGTAGATGGATGAAGTAGAGTGGCAGGTTAGACCATTAAAAATGTAGAGTATGGAAATATTTAAACCAATAAAAATAACAAGAATATTAGAGGATAAAAGACAGCGATTTGGCTATTAAAATATGTAATTACTTGGATTATAAATCATTCTACTATAAAGACACATGCACACATATGTTTATTGCAGCAATATTTACAATAGCAAAGACTTAGAACCAACCCAAATGCCCATCAATGATAGACTGGATAAAGAAAACGTGGCACATATATATACCATGGAATACTATGCACTAATAAAAACGAATGAAATCATGTCATTTGCAGGGACATGGATGAAGCTGGAAGCCATCATTCTCAGCAAACTAACACAGGAACAGAAAACCAAACACGGTATGTTCGCACACATAAGTGGGAGTTGAACAATGACAACACATGGACACAGGGAGGAGAACATCACACACTGGGGCCTTTTGGTGGGTGGGGGACAAGGCAAGTGATAGCATTAGGACAAATACCTAACGCATGTGGGACATAAAATCTAGATGACGGTTGATAGGTGCAGCAAACCACCATGGCACGTGTATACCTATGTAACAAACCTGCATGTTCTGGCACATGTATCCCAGAACTTAAAGTAAATTCAAAAATTTTTAAAAAGAAATAAAGGAATCAAAAACAGTAAAAAAAAAAAAAAAAAAGGAAAAATAATGTGTAATTACTGAGGAATAGTGGGAAGTAGGCAGTCAAGGAGAAGCACATAGGGTAATAACAGGTGCTTCAAAATTCTTTGCTTTTCTAGGGAGGAAGATAAAACAGTGACATAAAAGTGGTAACGAAAGTTTAGTCAAGGGCCTAGTTCACCTTCCCTGCAGTACACAGATGAAAAAGTAGAGAACACAGCATCTTCAACTGATATCCAGGCTTTTGCATTAGTTGGGAAAGTTCTGAAAAAAATGATGAATATTTAATGGATTTTGTTGATGACAGATTTTGAGTTCAAATGAACATCAAAGAAAAGTTTGTGTTGACAGAGTTAGGAAGAGGTGGACACTGTATTTGTATTGGGGGATAGACTGAACATTTTGTAGATGAACCTAAATGCTGACAGATAACCTGAGAGGCTGTGAATTGCTCTGGACACCAGCTAAGAAAATGGGACATGAGTGAAATTATTTGGATGGTTTCTTAGAAAGAGCTAATCAATCACACTTAAGACTCTGCCTGTGCTCTTAGGCAGTCTATACTGCTAGTGTCCAAAATGTTGGCAGATATGAAGTAACGTTTTCTGTTTGTTTGTTTTTTGAGACAGAGTCTCGCTTTGTTGAGAGGCTGGAGTGCAACGGCGTGATCTCTGCTCACTGCAAACTCCGCCTCCTGAGTTCAAGCAATTCTCCTGTCTCAGACTCCCAAGTAGCTGGGATTACAGGCCCCCGCCACCATGCCCGGCTAATTTTTTGTATTTTTAGTAGAGATGGGGTTTCACCGTGTTGGCCAGGCTGGTCTCAAACTCCTGACCTCAAGTGATCCATCCACCTCGGCCTCCCAATGTGCTGAGATTACAGGCATGAGCCACGGTACCTGGCCTGAGGTTAGTTTTTTTATTCAGTCCTGCAATGGGTGATACAGAGAGCATGGGAGAACATTTTAAGCAGATTTATCTGCGTAATCTTAGTGTTCTGAAATTTTAAATTGATGTGCTTCATGTGAGAACTCTCATTAAATGTCATAAAAAACAGATGCACTATGTGAATTAGAAAATGTTCTTGCTTTTAGTTCTGAAATCACATTGTTTCATCCATCTAATAACTAGCCCAGTTATTCCTTTTTCAGTTTTCTCTTTCTGAAAGTTTGGGTATTCGACTTAGATTTAGCCTACAAATTTGTCATATACTTTTTGTTACTTTTTAATCACTTTGTCTTTTTGTTCCACTCACTAGAGCAATCCTCAATTTTACCTAAAATGAGTATTCTGTCATTCAATTTTTTTATTTCCAAGTGTATTTCTTATTTAAGAAATGTGCCCTTTTAAAACATGTTCTTATTTTATGGACTTAATAAACTTTGTGGTATTTCTGAGGACATTAGCTATATTGACTTAAATTTCCTTCTAATCTCTGCATTGCCTGTTTCTTTAAATTCCTTTTTTTAAGTTTCTTGGTTTTGTTTCCTCTCGTTGATGCAAAAGTCTTTCTTCAAAGTGTGGATCACAATTTGATGTCACGTTTAAGATTCAGTCATTGTACCTGTTGGCTATATAAATAACTATTTTGAGAAATGTCTATTCAGGTCTTATTTTTCAGTGTATACATGTATCAAAACATCACATTGTACCCCGTAAATATGTATAATAAAAAAGAGTAAGGCATTTAAACAGCATGGGATCTCTGTTTCAAGTGAGAGATTGGATTGCAATCCATCCTTTTTATGGAAATAACCCCCAAACAGCATAGCATGACTTTTGTTTGGGATTATGCAGTTTATTCAGAGAAGAGTATCTCATTCTCCTGATTTAGGGAGGATGAGAGGAGTATGTCCCTGTGTTCTTGGTCTTGGAGCTTATCTATGTAACAGAGTTTGCCACTATTTTTTTCAGTAATTTAAGTTATTCTTATTGCCCTTGCTTTTAATGTGAGATCATTTTCTGGTAATCCCATATCTGGACATCCTTTGGTTAATTTTTTCATAGATTAAATTTTCTGTTCACTTTGTAGAGAGATGTAATCAACTGGTTTCCCTGATGGGAATTGCAAATAGAGTTTTAAGTTCTTCTTCTTCATATTTTTTAATATTCTTGCATTTTTAGTCCCATACCTTACTCCCATTTTAAGAAATTCCTCCTTTCTCCAATTCTGGATTTGCCTATTGCACTTGAAACAAATCAGCTTTCTTATTCCATGGACAGATGCCAGTTTTCTCTTTGAGGATAATATCTAAACAGATGTTCATCCACTTTTCACCTTCTTAAGTTTATTTTAGTTTCTGCTTCTCAGCTTGTATCACCTGTACCTCCATTTTCCTTGACATCCTTATTCCTTTATGACCAACTTAGTGTTAATGCAGGAAAGAGCAAAAATAAATAACTTCACACAATATGCCATGTTTTGGTCCACAATTATATTTTATTATTATTTTTAATATTTTTGTTATTTTTCTTTTTTGCATTTTTAAGCTAAGAAGTTGATGATATGTTTTAGTCAAAAATTCTTTCAGCTGGGCGTGGTGGCTCACAGTTGTAATCCCAGCACTTTGGGAGGCTGAGGCAGGTGGATCACGAGGTCAGGAGTTGGAGACCAGGCTGACTAACATGGTGAGAACCCGTCTCTACTAAAAATACAAAAATTATCCAGGCATGGTGGCATGTGCCTGTAATCCCAGCTATTCAGGAGGCCAAGACAGGAGAATCACTTGAGCTCGGGGGCTGGATGTTGCAGTGAGTCGAGTTAGAACCACTGCACTCCAGCCTGGGTGACAAGAGCAAGACTCTGTCTCAAAAAAAAAAAAAAAAAAAAAAAAAAAGAAAAAAAAAATTATTTCAAGTAAAATCAAAATTGAGATGAATATAACAACACCAACATGTCATATTGTGTTATTTATGAATAATTATTTCAGTGCAAAACTCTATATAATGGGCTAAGTTAAATATAATAGGTAATTATATCACAGTGAACTTAACATACTTACTGACACTAAGATTTAACACTGATATGGAATATATACAGTGAGTACTATGTAACAAAAAACAACTTTGTGCAAAATAAATTTGTTTTCCCAAAAATATATAAAAGAATTGCTTGTCATACACAGATTTGAAGGAAACCATGTAAAAACATCAAACAGATTTACTTCATATTTTTTATGTTTAGAAGGAGGATCAATTTTTTACATAAATTTTCAAAGTTTAGAAGCAATTTTATTTTTCTTTATGATAAGCTTCATTTGGTGCTTTACTATAGTGGCAGAATACTCTCATGTAAAAGTCTTGTAGCTTTTGATAATATCCCTCAGGTTCATCTTAAACTACCTGGAATTTACAATCAACTTGAAAGACTCGTTCAAAATTTTTGGCAATAAGAGCAGATTGAAGGTTATGATTGTATAATATTTTGGTATAATTACCTGTGGCCTTGTAAAAGTAAACGGCAAACATCTGCTGAAAAACTGATCATCCTCATCTCCATACATGTGAGAAGTTCTGAAATATTGTGTTATGCAGTAGCCAGAAAATAAGAAGAAATAAATTAAGAAATAAATTGCTCACTAAAATATAAAAAATGCAAAATCCGTTTGTGTCTAAAAATTTTACCAAAGAGAATGATTTCACAAAAAATAATTATTTTCTTAAGATGTAACAAGAGAATCAAGCTTCTAAAAAAATTCAATATAATTAAAAAGTAATAAAAGGTATATAAAGAATGAACTGTGTGATCAAGTTGTTATTCTAATACTTATGAGACAATATTGCTCCTAGAAGTTATAAAAAAAATGGGGAAAACTATTATAGCAGTAACTTAAAAAACTATTTTTATTTCTTTTAAAATCAGTATCAATTTTTCTAAAGTACATTTTTTGTTAAGATGCAAAATATAAAATAAAACATTTAATTTTTTTTACTTGCATGTAGTGTTTGCACCACTCCCACCTCCCCCCAAAAAAACAACAAACAAGGACTGGCTTCTCTAGTGCTTGCCACCTTTGTCAAAGGACCTGACACCACTGTCAAAGCACCCAGAGCCAGCAGAGCTACCTCAACTGACAGTTATCACCCTAGGGCCTGAGAAATGGCCTACCTGGTGGCCCCCAACCTCACTGAACTAGGCCAATGACTCCACAAATACCCACACTCTAAGCCACTGAGCTACATGCAGACATCATTGAGATTGATTTTTTTAAAATCACGGATTAAAAAGGCATTCCATTCCAATTTAAACCATAATCAAGCAGGAGTAGCTATACTTAGATAAAACAGACTTAAGTAAAAAACTGTAAAAAGAGTCAAAGATGGTCATTATAAAATAATAAAGGAATCAATTCAGGAAGAAGATATAACAATTATATTCTCACACAACACTGGTGCACTTAGATATGTAAAGCAATATTAGTAATCCTAAAGGAAAAATAGACACAAATACAATAAAAGCTGGGGACGTCAACACCACACTTCTAGCATTAGACAGATCACCTAGATAGAAAATCGACAAAGAAACATCAGATATAATGTACACTATAGAACAAATGAATCTAACAGACACTTACAGAATATTTCATCCAACAGCTACATAATACACATTTTCTTCATCAGTACATGAAACTCTCTCCAAGATAGACCGTATGTTAGAACACGAAAAAATTCTTGACAGACTTTAAAAAATCAAAACTATATCAAGTATATTCTCAGACCACAACAGAATAAATCTAGAAATTGATAACAAGAGGTTGGGCACGGTAGCACACATCTGTAATCCCAGCACTTTGGGAGGCCGAGGCAGGTGGATCATGAGGTCAGGAGATCAAGACCATCCTGGCTAACACGGTGAAACTCTGCCTTTACTAAAAATACAAAAAATTAGTCAGGCATGATGGCAGACGCCTGTAGTCCCAGCTACTCGGGAGGCTGAGGCAGGAGAATTGCTTGAACCTGGGAGGCAGAGGTTGCAGTGAGCCGCGATCTCGCCACTGCACT
This sequence comes from Pongo abelii, assembly GCF_028885655.2. Classification (NCBI taxonomy): domain Eukaryota; kingdom Metazoa; phylum Chordata; class Mammalia; order Primates; family Hominidae; genus Pongo; species Pongo abelii. Next base: position 89,906,478 of record NC_071999.2, on the reverse strand, counting down.
CCAGCCTGGGCAACGGAGCAATACTCAGTCACACACACACACACACACACACAAAAAGAAACTGATAACAAGAGGAACTTTGAAAACTATATATACATGGAAATTAAACAATGTGGTCCTCAATGACCATTGGGTCAAGGGAGAAATAAAGAACAAAGTTTTAAATATTTCTTGTAACAAATAAAAATTAAAATAAAACATACTAAAATCTAGGAGATACAGTAAAAACAGTGCTAAGAGGGAATTTTATAGCAACAACTGCCTACACCAATAAAGTAGAAATATTTTAAATAAGTAATCTAGTAATGCATCTTAGAGAACTAGAAAAGCAAGAACAAATCAAACCCAAGATTAGTAGAGGAAATGAAAGAATAAAAATCAGAGCAGAACTAAACAAACTAGAGGCCAAAAAACAATAGAAAAGACGAACAAAAAAATGATTTCTTGAAAAGATAAGCAATATCAATAAACCACTTGCTAAGCTAAGCAAGAAAAAACAAAAGGAGATCCAATAAACAACATCAAAAAATGAAAAAGAATATATTAATATTACAATTAACACAGAAATACAAAAGATTATCAAGGATTTTTATGAACAACTGTACACTAACAAACTGGAAAACCTATAGGAAATGGATAAATTTCTGGACACATGCAACCTACGAAGATTGAATCAGGAACAAATACAAAAACTGAACAGAACAATAGTAAGTAAAAGATCAAAGCAGGAATGAAAGCCTCTGATATGGTTTGGCTCTGTTTCCTCACCCATACCTCATGTTGAATTGTGTTGGGGGAGGGGCCTGGTGGGAAGTGATTGAATCTTGGGGGTGGACTTCCCCTTTGTTCTTCTCATGACAGTGAATGGTTCTCATGAGATCTGGTTGTTTAAAAGTGTGTAGCACTTCCCCCATCACTCTCTTTCTCTTCTGCTCCTCCATGGTAAGATGTGCTTGCTTTCTCTTCTTAGCCTTCTATCATAATTGTAAGTATCCTGAGACCTCCTAGCCATGCCTCCTGTACAGCCTATGGAACTGTCAGTCAATTAAACCTCTTTTCTTTATAAATTGCCCAGTCTCAGGTAATTTTTTAATACTAGTGTGAGAATGGACTAATACAGCCTCTCGAGAAAAAAAACTTCCAGGACCATATAGTTTCACTGCCAAATTTTACCAAGCTTTCAAAGAATAACTAACACCAACAACTAACACTCACACTATTCCATCAAATCGAAAATAAGAGAACTCTTCCTAACTCATACTATGAGACCAGCACTACCTGGATATGAAATCCAAACAACGACACAACAAAAATAAGAAAACTACATGCCAATGCCTCTGATGAACATAAATATAAAAATCTTTAACAAAATAGCAGTAAAACAGATCCAATAGCAAAACAAAAAAACAATAATATAACATGTACAAGTGTGATTTATTCCAGGTATAAAAGAATGGTTCAGAATATGCCCATCAGTAAATGTGATACATTACCCCATCAGAATGAAGGACCAGAACTATATAATCATCTTAATAGATACAGAAAAAGCATTTGATAAAATTCAACATCACTTCATGATAAAAGCTCTCAACAAACTAGCCATAGAAGCCACATATCTCAACATAAAAAGTCCATACACAACAACTCCATAGCTACTATCATACTGAATGGGGAAGAGCAGAAAGCCTTTTCTCTGATAACTGGAAAAAGACAAGAAAGCCAAAAATGCCCACTTTTCACCACTTCTGTTCAACATAATACTAGAAGTCCTAGCCAGAGCATTCAAGAAAAAGAAACAAACAGAAGGCATCTAAATTGGAAAACAGGAAGTCAAATTGTCTCTCTTTGCTAATAATATGATCTTATATGTAAAGACTCCACCAAAAAACTCAGATCTGATAAATGAATTCAGTAAAGGTTCAGGATATGAAATCAACATACAAAAATTGGTAGCATTTCTATACACCAATAATGAGCTAGCTAAGAAAAATATCAAGAAGGCAATCCCATTTACAGTGGCTTCACATAAAACAAAATATCTAGGAATAAATTTAACCAAAAGTGTAAAATATTTCTAAAAGGAAAACTACAAAACAATGATAAAAAAAATTGAAGCGGATAGAAGCAAATGGAACATCCCATGCTCATAGGTTGAAATAATTAATATTGTTAAAATAACCATATTTACTCCCCAAATCAGTCTCCAGATTCAATGCAATCTCTACCAAAATTCCGTCATTTTTCACACAATTAGAAAGACAATCCTAAATTTGTATGAAACCAAAAAATAGCCTGAATAGTCAAACCAATCCTGAGCAAAAAGCACAAAGCTGGAAGCATCATACTACCTGACTTAATATATTACAAGGCTTTGGTAAACAAAACAGCATGGTATTGGTAGAAAAACAAACACATAAACTAATGGAATAGAATAGAATAGAATAGAATAGAATAGAATAGAATAGAATAGAATAGAAGAATCCAGAAAAAAATTCCTGACCTCTATTTCTCACCATATACAAAAATCAACTCAAGTTAGATTAAAGACTTAAATGTAAGATGTGAAACTCTAAAACTTCTAGAAGAATACATAAGGAAAACAATTCAGGACATTGGTGTAGGCAAAGATTTTATGGCTAAGACCTCAGAAGCTCAGAAAATAAAAATTAAAAAATAGACAAATGAGACTAGATTAAACTCAAAAGCTTCTGCACAACAAAGGAAATGGTCATCAAAGAGAAGAGAAAAACCTACAGAATGGGACAAAATATTTGCAAACTATTCAACTGACAGAGGACTAATATCCAGAATATTCAAAGAACTCCAACAGCTCCACAGTAAAAAAAAAAAAAGTCATTAAAAACTGGGCAAAAAATATGAATAGACATTTCTCAAAAGAAGATACACAAATGGCCAACAGGTACATGAAAAAATGCTCAACATCACTAATCATCAGGGAAATGCAAACCAAAATCACAATGAAATATCATTTTATATCAGTTAGAATGGCTATGATCTTTTTTATTTTTATTTTATTTTACTTTAAGTTCTGGGATACATGTGTAGAATGTGCAGGTTTGTTACATAAGTATCCATGTGCCATGGTGGTTTGCTGCACCTATCAACCTTTCATCTAGGTTTTAAGCCCCGCATGCATTAGGTATTTGTCCAAATGCTCTCCTTCTCTTTTCCCCCAACCCCCGACAGGTCCCAGTGTGTGATGTTCTTCTCCCTGTGTCCATGTGTTGTCATTGTTCAACTCCCATCTATGCAAGAGAACATGCGGTGTCTGGTTTTCTGTTCCTGTCTTAGTTTGCTAAGAATGATAGCTTCCAGCTTCATCCATGTCCCTCCAAAGGACATGAACTCATTCTTTTTTATGGCTGCATAGTTAGAATGGCTATTATCAAAAAGATAAAAAAATCACAGATGCTGGCAAGGATATGGGAATGTAAATTCATATAGACATTATGAAAACCAGTATGGAGATCCCCGCAACCAAAATAAAAACAAACAGAAAAACAAAACAAACAAAAAACCACTACCATAGTGTATTTATGTAAATATAGGTGGATCAAAGGGATGCCTGCACTCACATTTTATTGCAACACTATTTGCAATAGCAAATATATGAAATCAACTTAAGTGTTCATGAATTAACAAATGAATTTTTGAAAACGTGGTTTGTATACAGTGGAATATTATTTGGCTACAAAAAAAGAATGAAAACATGACATTTGCAGCAACATTGTAGGAACTGGAGGTCATTTGTTAAGTGAAGTAAGACAGGCACAAAAAGACAGACATTGCAGGTTCTCACCCCTATTCAAGAGCTAAAATAATTGATCTCTGAAGATAGAGAGTGGAATGATGGATACCAGAGGACAAGAAGGATGAGATAGTAGTAGAAGAAGAGAGGTAAATGAGTATAACATACAGTTAGACAGAAGTTATAAGTTTAATTTTTGATGGCAGAGTGGGGTGACTATAGTTAGCAACAATGTGTTGTATATTTCAGAGTAGCTGGAGAAGACAAATTGCTCACAAAACATTTAAATGAGAAGTGCTCAATGTGATGGATATTCCAAATTTCCTGACTTAATCATCATACATTCTATGTAACAAATATTTACTTGTAGCCCATAAATATGTAAAATATCATGCATCAGTAAAATTAAAACACTAGAAAATTTAAAAAATTAAAAAGATAAATTAGGAAGTCATAATTTACTAAAAAATCATTTCATTCAACGTTGTCCCAATTTGACTATTTTATTACAAGTCCTACCTATGTACCTTGATGGAAATTTTCTGAGGAGATTTTAATTAAGGTTTTAGGAAAGGTTTTTTAAATTTATATGAAAAACTTTACTAAACATCTCTTCTGTCAAGGCACTGAGCTATGTTCTATGGGTTCTACTGAATGGTTTCGGGATACAGATCACATCCTGCAAATAAAGCTGAGGATGTTAGTTATGTACTCTCATATCACATGGAAGTGAATTGATAAGGAAATTGGAAGAAAATAATGAGACAAGCTTGATGATATGCATGTCCCTAATTTGAGGTTTGAATATATGGGAGCTACTTGTAAACAATGCATAAATCCCTGTTCCAGATGCAAATTTAATGCCAAAATGCTTGTGCAGAAAGAAAGTCAATAGAGAATCCATACAAAAAGAGCCATCCAAGGACTATTATCCATGTTAGTAGTTTATCTGCTACATGATTTATTTATACTAAGCTTTATTAATATAGAAAGTAAGTGGAAAGTATTGCCTTAAAAAAACTTACTCTATCATTTGAGAGTGAAGAGATACAGTCATAATTGTATTAATATTATAATGAGGTAAGAAAATGAATGAGTATAAAAGTAATAACAGCAACACTTAATGGATGATTCTAAAACTTTTGCCAGGGATTGTTCTAAAACTTTTATACTGCATTAACTCAAGTAATCATGATAATAGCATAATGAAATGAGTTCTATTTTTATAAACATTTGCAAATGAAGAAGTTGAGCAAAAGTCCAAGGCCATTTGCCAGACAGTGGGGAAGCCAGGATGTCAAAATTCAGTTCCATTCTCAGTTCTTAAGCATATGTTATATCAATTCAGTAATAAGCTTTTTAGAATTTCACCGGAACTGTGTGTGTAGGATTTGTAGTGACTGGGATGCTGAGGGAAGATTTCATGAGAAGATGGTTCCTTAAATGCATGCATAAGTATCAATGGATTTAGTAGTACAGTACATGGGTCAGTAAAGATAAATTCACTAATGCAGTAGAGCGGTGTTTGCACTTTAGCACTTTAGTGGGTTAAAATCATCAGAAGTTATTGTTAAAAATACAGATTCCTGAACTCTATGCCTGGAGGTGTTAGTTTTCAGAAGGCCTTGAGTATACCAGGGAAATTACTTTTTAACAAGATCTCTAGATGATTTTGAGGCCAAGTCTATGGAAGATGCTATGAAGCATACTGCACTAGTATTTTGTATTCAAATTGAATTTCTATACCAATGAAGTTATGTAGAGGGGAGCATTAAAAAAACCATGCAACAATGTATCTGACCGAACAAACACATCTACATAGAAAATAATACCAAATAGAAGAGAAACTAGTACTTGTTTCATAGATTTTTGCACTCATTTGAAGGTAAGGTCACAATGTAAACTTATACAATAATGGTTATGCCATTACCACATTCTTAGTATCTAATATTGTCTTACAAATTGCATTTATTTTTATTTCCAACCCATGCTTTGACTATTTATTTCAATTCTCCAAGAAGAACCTTAGTTCTTAGCATAGACATACCAGCATTCCAGTAGAGGATGTTTGATTTTAAAAAGGCATAAGAATATTGTTCAGCAATTAATGCTGATTTTCTTCTGTTATAGAAAGAGCATTTATCATTCCTTAACTTTTTCAAAGATCTCTCTTAGTAGACAGCTTAAATCTTTCAATGAGATCATACATCAAAACCAATTCTTTCTACTTTTGAATACAATTTGTCCTAGGAGTTTGGTTTTATATGTATACTTCTCACGAAAGATTATAATCAGGTCAAAAAAGGCAGCAGTGTAATGTGGCTTTCAAACCGTAAGATCATATTTTGATTAACAATGGTAATAATTGCAGGCTGGAATAAGCTAGACTTTATTGAAGTCGTTGCGCCCTGCCCTCAGTGCCCCAGCAGAATTGGTTTCAATCTCATTCTGCTTAGGAACTTGGTAATTGTGTCTGTCCTACCAGTTATCACATTGTGATTTTTTGCTTAGTGTCTGTCGTGAACTAGACTATATGGAAACACATGGAGCTCATATCAAGGTAATGTTACATTCAAAGAACAATTCACAAAGATAACTTGAATGTAAATAATGATGGAAATTTATTGTTTATAATTATTTATTGTATATTCTTATTCGATGTGGTTTGACATCTTGCCGATTTACTCCTAAGAACAATGCACCAATTTGAAGCATTTCTGAAACATGAGAGCATCATAATAAGAAAAATATAAGTAGTAACTTTTATATATGTGAGATGTAAAAATGTTAAATGACTAACATTATTAGCCTTATAATTTAAAAAGCCATTATATTCCAAAACTACTATATCAAAGTTGATGTAGGTTACAACAGTCCTTAAGATAAATGTGTGACTTGAAAAAAAATAAAAAGACTCATTTTTAGCAGTATTATGTTCACGGTAAAACTGAGCAGAGGATACAGAGGTTATTTATACTCCTTGTTCCCTCACGTGCATATACGTCCTCATTATTAACATCCCCCACCAGAGCAGTAGCTTTGTGTACAACTGATGAACCTATTGACACATCATTATCACCCAGAGTCCATAGTTTACATATGGTTCACCGTTGGTGTATTCTATGGGTTTCAACAAATGTAAAATGATATGTATCCATCATTATACTACCATACAGAGTAGTTTCCCTACCCAAAAAATTCTTTGAGTAGGGAGTTACAACATTTTGAAAAAAAATTTTTTGAAGTATAATCTTCACTATCAAAGAAATAAATGAATACACTATCTGAAAAAGAAAATCATGTTATAATGAATTATAATGCCCTTGATTGTCATTTTAGGTGAATTTGTTCATAAACTAATATTTTATACAAAACATAAGGTGGTCACAAATTCAATTCCCAGAAGACAATATAAATTTATTTAATTTTAAGGGTTAAACCTCATTAAGATTTCTTTGAATTCTTTTGCTCACTTGTGTGTTTCTTAATGAAGATTGAAAATGATATTTCATAAGGCAACATTACTCATTTTCTGAAATGGAGGATTATGAACTGTCTTATATTCAATAACATTTTTAAAAAATCAATAGCATTGATATCCTATTATATTAAAGAATCATTTCTTTATTTAGATATCAACTAAAATTGGGTTAATGGGCCTAACTAGAGAACTCCTTCCATTATATCCATTAGGGTCCTGATTTTAGTTCATGTAAATAGAGATATTTAATAAATGTAAGTAAGACTCCGGGTTTATTTTATGTTTAAATATTAATGAAAATGATATCAGATAAAGTACATCTTAAAAGTCCATATGATCATGAGAAGACTTTTTTATTAAAGATTATCAGTACTGACTGCATTAAAAAAAAGAAGACCCTAGTTTAAACAATAGCAGCTGACAAATGAAAACTGATAACAAATTTTTTTTTTTGAGAGATAGTGTCTTGCTCTGTCACCCAGGCTGGAGTGCAGTGGCTCACTTCAACCTCTACCTCCAGGATTCAAGTGGTTCTCCTGCCTCAGCTTCCCAAGTAGCTGGGACTACAGGTATGTACCACCACGCCCACCTAATTTTTGTATTTGCTTTTTTTTAGTAGAGAAGGGGTTTCACCATGTTGGCCAGGCCGGTCTCAAACTCCTGACCTCAGGTGATCCGCCCATCTTGGCCTCCCAAAGTATTGAGATTACAGACGCGAGCCATCGCTCCCGGCTGATAACAGATATTCTTAATCGTTTGATTTGCCAAGACTTGTATCTAGTTTATAGATACCTTCTTTCTTCTGTACCTTTTATTAGCACAAAAGCACACGTAAATCTTACATATAAGATTTACCTTATTGTACTAGAAAAGTAAAAAGAAAAAATGGTCATTTTCATTTATATAAGAAGATACTAAGTTTTCTGCACTAATTTATATTTAAAAATTCAGTGGAATTATTTTCAATACCTGTCAGAAGTACATCACTCCCTCAGAGTAAAATAGCAAATGCCTCTATAATTGAATGGAACAAAGGCTCCTATAATATGATTTTTACTAAAAACAACCTAAAGCTATTCATCAATTTGTACTAAATTAATTCAGTCCAGATGAGAAATCATATGAAAGCTGATGCCTTTACTTCACAGCCCATTACCTCCCAGAGGTAAAGATAGGCCTATATTATTATGTAACAATGTGAAACATTTGAAACTCGAAAACCTATGCTGTATTTCAATTTTTAATGAGCTAAGTTATAGTATTTACAACAACCATAGTCTATTTTTTTTTTATTTTCATGTGATAAAGTAGCTCTCCTCCTGCTTCATTTTAAATGTACACCATCTCTTCAATCTTACAGCTCAGTGTATCCACTAAGGCAGATAAACATGGTAAACTGTTATTTACAGGTAATGCACTAAAAGGGCACGGGCTGTTTTTATTAAGCACTCATGATGTGCTGTGTTCTATGCTGGCAACTTGTATTCAATTCTCAGAGCGATCTTAGTTCATAGGTATGATTATTGTAATTTTACAGATGAGAAAATTTAACAGACTCAGTACTGTTAAATAAGTCATTCAGGATAACATGGCCAGTAAGTGCCTGCCATGCTTCTGTTTTTGTGATTCTGCAAGTTCCTAGTATTACAGAAAAGATGTTTTCTGTAATTTATTTTTAGCATTGATTTAGTAGAAATGTCATTTCTTCTTAGATGATGTTTTATTGCTTGTACCCCATATGACTCACCTCTCCCTTTACCCCTATTAATCTCTTCATTTGGTGATAGTATGTTCTATGCAGAAAAAACACCTTGACATTCGAGTGTACAAAATTAAGGGCTTTCCTACATACCCTTGTGCCAGTCCCCAACCAAATCATAGGAGTAACATTTGGCTCTGGCAAAACTGGAAGCACCTTGAGGGCAGATGCAACACTGCAGACATAGTGGGAACTGAAGGAGTTAGGGTCTTGCCACCTCAAAATATGCCATTGTGGCATTTTCACTATTTTGAGTAAAAGCACTTGAAAAACAGCAGGTACAAGTTTATCATTCTGACCTTCCTTCTGTTTCTTAAAAGCTGCAGACAAAATTTCCATGTAACAGATTTCCTCCTCTCTGTTCCAGAAGGAAAGCATCATTCTCACCATCAAAGATGGAAATGTAAGGCTGGGGGAATCTGTATAAATAAACCTTGTTTAATCACTCCTTATCTTCCCAGGCGCTTCCACACCCAATTAACCACCTTAGCCAAAGGTTTTTTTTTTTTTTTTTTGCCTTTTCACAATTTACTTCTTGTCTAATTCAGTATATAAGTGTTCAACTCTGAGTCTTTGGGTCTACATTTTTTCATAAGGCTCCCATGCCACATATAACTTTTATTAAATGAATTTGTATTTTTTTCTAGCTGATCTATCCTATGTTTATTTAATTCTCAGACCCAGCCATAAGAAAAATATCCTGAAAACATAAAGATAAAATTTTGTTTCCCCTATAAGTACCTCATGAAGCAAAACTGCAATTTTTTAAATGCTTAATAAATACAAATCAATGCATCAGTTAGGCCAAAATTTTTGTATTAATCACTTACCATCGTTTGGATAGGCCTGGGTTAAAACTTTACTCTCATAAAAAAATGTATTTACTTCTTTCCACAGAAAAATGGTTCTTTCAAAATTATTTTTGACCTCTATGAATTTCTTCAATTTTTAGGAAACCATTTTAAGTTGTAAATATTGGATCCACATTTCTCTGAGGTGGCAACACCACTTCTGATAACATGTGTATGAAATTAGAATCAAGAATGGTATTTTACCAGATACAATTATTTAAATAACATTAAGTGAGAGATATTTTGTTTGTAAGACTATTATTTTTATTATTGATAGACAGAGCTATACAACAACAAAGTAATACACAGTAAAATTGGAAAGTTATTCAGAATCTTTTTAAACAGAGGATTTAATGGAAAATACAATCAGAAAGTCAATGACCAGAAATCTATTTTAATTTTATTCTTAAAATCCCCAAATAATATAAATCTAATCCACAAAATAAATAAAAACATAACCTGGAAAACATAAAATAATAAAGATTTATGAAACAAAATTTTAATTACAAATTGGTAATTTTCTTCAAATTTTCATTCTTTCTCCCTTTGTTTAAATTCAGCTTCTAGTATTCTTACACTAGAAGTTATCTCGTCATCAAAAAACCCTCCAGGATTATCTAAAAAATAATCAAGAGAATAATTGTCTTGAAACTTATCAGTGGTCAACGCTCACTAGTAGCTACTTTGTTAATGCCAGATGATGGTTTTTATGCTGGATTCAGTTCTACTAGAATCATTCTCTGAACAAGAGCTCCTGTTGAGGTGGTTAATGCACAGTTAGCTAAGGCTTCAGTAAGGATCATCTTTTTCCTTTATTTTTCAATCATTCCAAAATAAAGGTCATATTAGAAATTAAGGAAAAAAAGAATAGAAAGAAAGTAAACGATACTCTACTTCTGGTCTAACAATTCAGGATCTTTGTATCAATTAAAAAATAATTATCTAGATAACTGTGATATGGGAAGAATAAGTAATTATCTAGATAACTGCAATAAGGGAAAAATAAATCTATCAACATATATATGTGTGTATGTACATAACTGTGATATGGGAAGAATAAATAATTAGATAACTGCAATAAGGGAAGAATAAATCTATCAACATATATATGTGTGTATGTACATGTATGTTTCATCTGAGTAAAAATGTGAGTGTGTGTATATATATACATATATACATATATACATATATACATATATATACATATATATATATAGGTTTATACTTCAACTGAGGCTAGGATTTAAGAGAGGGTTTAAATAATCTTTAGAAGGAAATAACCATTGGGTGCCATCTATTCAGGTTGAACAGTTTGATGAACATTTAAATAATTTTTTTAGGAAATTTCCAGAATTAACAGTAAAGTTATTTGTAACTTTTATCTTCTCTGCTAAGTCTTTGAGAATAGTAATGTTGATGATAAAAGTGTGTGAAAAGGAAAAGCATATTAATAAAAACATAAAAATAGCAAAGTTAACATAGATAGCAAGCTGTGTGTGTGTCGATGGCTTCAGTTATGAGTGATCATAACATGAAAATGATTAGATCTTTTGAAATGTAGTATTAAAATATATGGACATGTTTATCAAATCTCAGAACAGCAGAATTAACATCCCATAGAATATCCTTGGTTCTATTTCCTAAGACAGAACACAGAGTTTATGCATGGTAATGCAGTCCAATTGAGTAATTTTTAGGTTTTCATACTTCCGAAAAGGTGTGGCCTCAAAATTACATAACTTACTAACAAATACGGAGAATCTGTTGTTAGAAATGACTGTTGTATCCAAAACTATTTTGTCAGTGCCTAACATAACAATTTTCCTGTTTCAAAAACCATATTGAAATGGCTTTTTGTCATTATATTACTGACAAACACAAACATACACACACACAAAAAAATCCTTTTTTTTAGGCAAGTGTCCTTTGGTAAAGCATGCAAAAGAAAACTGTAACAGAGTGATTCTATCTCTAATTGCACATATATTAGAATTGTTAACTATAGAGAACATGTAATGATGTTGGAATTAGCCTACTTCTGGTGAGAGTTAGAATGAAAAGTGGAGAATTAGCTTAGAACAGGTTACAAAAACTAATTCCTGGAATCCCAAGAATGGACTCAACTAGCTCAGGATATAACAATCAGGTAACAGCTAATTCAGCAGATTTTGTTTTTTAAAATCATAAGGAAATAAATGTGATGGGAATGTTCAATATCAAACAATTTTTAAATATTCTAGTAAATTTATCTGCCCTCTGGTTCCAAGTTGTACACCTTAATTCTTATCTAGATAATAAGAGGAAGGCTGTACACAGTGTTTAAAGTACAGGGCTTAGAATTAGGCAGACCTGGGATTAAATTCTAGCTTCAAGTTGCTCAGTCTTTTGCAGGAATCAGATTATCTTTTCTATAAATGAGGATATTAATACCTACCTTATAGGCTTTCTGGGAATATGAAATGAAATGATTTATGTAAAGCACTCAGCAAAACTTGGCACAAGATAGAAGTTTAAAATAAAAATATAGCCTTATATTTTTTTCTCCTCCTTAAAGATGAATGTATTCTAGATTAAATTTTTTCCACAAGGAGATAGCACCTCCCTTAAAGCTTTTCATATGTCTGGTGAAATGTAGTTTTCAAGCAGTCTCCTGAATACTGGATTTATAATTTTTCTCTCTGAACTTAATCAAGTTATTTAGCCTCTCTGAGCTGTATTTTCCTTTCTGTACATTCAGCATACTAACGTCACTCTCATATGGTGATTATGGGAATCAAAGGATGCAAAATATACAGTTATATCTGATAAATATATAGTATATAGAAGCATTATTATTTTATTTTCAAATAGGAAAAAATGAAAGACCTCTTCTTTTTGTCATCTAAGTTCCTTCTACCTCCCACTGCCTCCCACAAGGATGCAAGCCCTGCTTGGTATTTGGTTTCTGGTTTGAAGGCCAGTATGAACATACACCCATTTTTCCAGTTTATAAATACTAGTTACCTTAATCATATAAGGCCATTTGCCTGCTATTCTAATATTTCCCAACCTTTCTTCCTCATTTTCTCTGACAGGCAGTAAAGAATGCACAAAACCTGATCATCCTAACTTCCTTTGGTAAGTGATTTATGACTCAAACATTCACTGAAATCAAACCATCCATTTGCAGGCCATATATGATTGGCTTTCACATAAACACTCATATTTAATGACTATGTTGACTGTGATTCCTACACAACTTCGGGGGTGGTGAGGGTACATTTATTGTCTTGGTTAAAACATCTGCAAGTTTGTGTTGCCAAGAATTAACTTAGGGTTTGAATCATCAAGTGGTCCTTATGTGGGGAGGTGTGTCTTATCATCAAACTCAGGAGCTTTCCCTGAGTACTTGCACACACCACTCACAAAAATTTTATCTTCATTCCTATCTATGCCAAAAGGGTGCAGAGATTAGAAGATGAATTTGAGAGGAAGAGTGGAACTGTTACAGTTGACTCACTTAGGAAAAAACTTAAAGCCAATAGTTTACAAATCTATTTCTCCAAGTCTTTTCTACTATCCCCCAATGCACAAAGTGAGTGTACCAGCAACTTGCTATTTTAATGTTTCTTCTTTCTTCTCCCTCTAGAATGCAGAGACAATTTTAGCTCCAAGCTCCTTTTTTTGTGTGTGACCTAAACTTATTAAGATGCTCAGTTAAACAAAAATATACATCCATTCCTTTAAAAAGAGCCTGCTTACTTAGAAAACTGTTTTTTCTTTTAAATATGAATTTCTTTGATTTATTATTTCATTGACTATTCCAGTGCCATTATTCTTGTGAAGTAGTGTTTCCTGATTTGGAATCCAACTGTTAAGTACTCTATATTTTAATAATAATGTATAGACTCTGTTGTAGTGATGTGTATTGTGAGAGATAACTGTATTTTAGATGAAAGTTTCTCTAAAATTAGAATATATTAATAAATTAGCTTCTTGAAGAGTGAACACAAAGTAATTCCTTCACTGAGCTTTTCCTTTAGTCGGTTTCTGAGGGCTTGAAGGATAGGACAGCATGATGAACGGTGATTAAACTGAGCCTGAGCAAAATGATGAAAAAAATATAAAATTTTTCATTCTTGACAACAGGCATTAACATAGAACTTAGGCCATTATGTTCAGCAGAATTGAAGCCAAGATCCTTTTATAAGTTCTTACAGTGGTATGCAGGGAGTAAAGGAAGGAAGCCAAAGGACAGGCCATTTTATTTATAAGCTAAAAAAAACACAGTCAACACCGAGAATTTGATTCTTTCACTCCTCCCAAGTAGGAAATATTTACTCTAGTATATTTTCTTTGTTATGAAAAATGTAAGTGCACATTTGGATATAACAATGATTTAATTGCTAAAAGTATGATAACCTTTGATTCAAATATTTTATAATTTTAGGTCTTATTATTACCTTCAGTAACAGCAAATAAAAAAATAAGGAGTATATACTATAATAATTGCTAACACACAGCATTTATTGTATGATGTTATATTTTACAAACGTTAAGTATTAACTGCTTTCTTCCTCATTAGCATTGTATGAGCTATGTAAAATTTTTGTTTATTTCAATGAATGGATAAACTAAAGGTAATTTTCTTAGACTTTCTGGCTTCTACATCCATGTTTATCAGCTTTATGACAATTCCTTGCTTTACTGACTAATTTCTGAACCTCGCCACTCAGAAAAGAGGCCATATGGAAGAGAGATGTTGGTGGTTTCAATTCAAGTGGTAGCAATAAAAGTACAAGAGTATTTTCTACGGGTAGAGCTAGCATGTTTGCTGGGGAATAGATATGGTGTATGAGAGAATGAGAACGTTAATAAGGGCTCCAAGGTTTTGTTCGATACAACTGAAATTTTGGAATTCCAATGAACTGACATGGATAAGACTGTAGATAGAGTAATTTTAGATGGATCATAGCAATTTTATTTGGGTAATATTTATTTAGCATGTTTATTAGACAGTTAGATGGCAAGATCTAATAGACAATTGGCTCTAGGTATCTATAGTTCATAAGAGATGTAGAAATTCAATTTGGGGTGTTTCATCGTATAAATCACACTGAAAGACAAGAGATGCTATGAGATCCGCAATAGAGTGAATGTAAATAGAGGGAAAAAAAGGTTTTCTTTTTTGTTTCTGATATGGATGAACAAGTTAACTTGATCAACTTCGTGGCTAAAGGCAACTAGTATGTCTGATTCAGGTGCTTAAAAATCTGCTTGAAGTTACTAAAAAGTTAACATCATAATGAAATGTTGCCAGGCAAATATATCAGGGACAGATAGGAAGGTAAGCTTAGTATTTGAGAACAATTTTTCTTTAGGGCTGTTCACCTATTCTGAAGAAGAGCTGAAGGCAAAAAAAAAAAAAAAAAGCATTGTTTTGTTGATAACCTTTTAGAAGCTGACGGACAAAGTCCAGGGTCTCCCAAAAGGAAACAGCTGATAATTTCCCCACACTTTGAGTTAAAACCCAAGGGAGCTATAGTCTAGGAGTTAGGGCAAATCTAGAGACCTGCCCTCATAGAGCCTGAAGCCAAATCTTCAGTAATATTAATGCCAGAAATGAGTTAAATGCCAGATTGGTGGCCTCCTCATTTGACTTCCACAAGCTAAGGTAAAATTTCTCAGAACATAACTTTACCTTGAACTTCAAATTACATTTACACTATCAAATGTTATACAACTCCTGACATTCAATAAAAAATAATCAAGCACATACAGAAGTTAAAACACAGAAAGAAGAAACAAGAGAAAAATAGATAATAAAAACAAAAGTAATCCTGGACATGGAATTATAGTATTTTTAAATAACTTTTAATATTAAATGTACAGAGATATAAGAGAATGTTCAGATTTTTGGTAGAAAAAAATGAAAATAATTAAAAAGACCCAAATGATAATTTTAAAACTGAAATATAAAATAACCTATATTAAGAAGTCAACAGGGAAACTTTGAATGTTCTAATTTTGAAAATGTTTGGCAAGATGATTGGCAAGAAAGCTACATGTAGTTATGTGATTAAACTACTGAATACTGAAGGAAGAAAAATAGAAATTTTTATAAAATCAAGAAATATAAACGACAATTTACCTTCAAATCCGTAACATATAGACTTATGGATATTTTCTCAACACAAATAATGACAGCAAAAGCAGTGATGAAAATTGTGTCTTTAAAATGCTGAAAGAAAACGATAAAACTAGAGTTTTCTCCCTAGCAAGAATATTATTCAAAAATGAAGGGGTAATCTAGGGTAATCTGGATATCTTTAGACAACCAAATTTGAGATAATTTATCACCCACCAGGTTATATTAAAAGGTATTTTTAGGGTGGTTTTCAGGCCAAAAGCAAACTATCCCAAAGGAAATTAGGAAATGTAGAAAAAAGAGCAATGAAAATATTAAATATGAAGGTTGATATAAATGAATAGTGGTTGTATAAAATAATTTTGGCAGTACTGTATCAGATACATATGTAATACTTATTTACATATCCATATCAATATTCACTATATTTATTGAAGAATATGGAAGAGGAAAGGTCCTTCATTGACTTCAGCCATGGCCTTGTGTGTTTATGGTTGTGTCTGCTGCTACCAGCGAGTCTTGGAAATAAAATAAATATTAATCAGTTTTTATGTATGTTTCATATATATTATCTGAGAAGTATTATATAAAATAAAAATTTTTATTACCTAAATAAGTCCTTAACGTTGCCACTCTGGTATATATTTCTGTGAGTACTATTAAACTTGCTAAAAAGTATGAATGTTACATGATTAGATATTACTCAGCAGTGCTCACTGGCATTTTCACTATATGAATATTCACTATAGACTATGGTTCTTTGTACTTATTCTTAAACTTCATGTATATCAAAATAATTTTATTATATTCATAATGAAGGGTATAAAAATTGCTTAAAGTAAGCAAACTATCGCAAGGACAAAAAACCAAACACCGCATGTTCTCACTCATAGGTGGGAATTGAACAATGAGAACACATGGACACAGGAAGGGGAGCATCACACACCGGGGCCTGTTGTGGGGTGGGGGAAGTGGGGAGGGATAGCATTTGGAGAGATACCTAATGTTAAATGACGAGTTACTGGGTTCAGCACACCAGCATGGCACATGTATACATATGCAACTAACCTGCACGTTGTGCACATGTACCCTAAAACTTAAAGTATAATAAAAAAATTGCTTAAAGTATTTAAACATTTTAATTTCAGGAATTCCAATTCCTTGGGTGTAAATCCTGAAGATTCATATCTGTCAAGAGTTTAAAAACATTACGCAGGATATTAATAACTGAGACATCCCTGTGAGAAACAAAAATAAAGAAACCATGGTAATTATTACCAAAACAGGCTTACCTATCTGTAGTGAAGTGATTTAGGTATATTATTTACATGGGGCATATTATTTAGCATGAATATAATCAATATAAGAGGCCAAGTGAACATGAAAGTATTTCTGAGAAAGTATAGGAAAGAAATAAACCAGAGTGTAAAAAGGAATTATCAACTGCATGTAATTTTCATCTGCCAAATGAGCCAATTGTCCATTTTTAAAGCAAACTAAAAAGGTACAAACACAAACTTTACTGAGCCCTTACTCTTATTTGTACCATAAGGACAGGAAAGGTTAGTTAGAGCAATAAATCACTGATGTTAAGGAATGCCAGAATATTTGTATTTAGCCCCCAATAGGAGGAAGTGTTCTGGGGATGATATTCACTTGTAAACAGTAATCATTAGCATCAGGGTCATATAGATACCTACTTTCCCTGATCGTGTCATGGTAACCCTCAAGAGTCCTTTTGGGTATAATTGATACCTTTGAGATTATAATTTATCTGGTAAATAATCTTAATCGACTGGGTCTTTGGGGAAATTTTTTCTTGCACAATAGAAGAACTACTATTCCTCTGAAAATCATAGAAAGAAAACATATATTTGCACCACGTAGCCCAGATGCCAGAGGTTAATGTATTTCCCTTTCCTAGAAAAGAGTTGTACAGAATGGTCACTTTAACTATCTCTCTTCTGTTTATTTATTTTTCTTAATTCCATGCATTTTATCATTTAACAAGCCTTAATTGGGCATTTGTAATATAGCAAATATTGTACAAATAATTAAAACATAATTCCATCCTCTAAGAAGTCCAGGTCATTAAACTGTCAACAAATGATTCAGTCATCATCATTTTATCACCTATTGTTAGCTACCATCTATTGTCTACTATTTCCTAGATACTACATATATGTTAAGTATTTAGCTAAATATTTTGAAAAGATCATCTTAATTAAAACCTCTGCTGCAACTAATGTGACAGTAAGCTTGGATATCAAAATATTGAGTTCAGAGTAATTAAGCAACTTTTTCACAGCTGAAGAGCCAGAGATTGATGAATGAACAGTTAAACCCAGGGCTGATTTCAGTGTTTGGAGTCCCAAGCACTATGATAAACTTCCTACGTACCAAAGCAATCCAATAGCTTCTTTGGACACACAGAATTGGGGTGATACACTCTGCCTGAAATGAGAGGCCCTAGGATGGCTGCACAAGGATGTGATATTTAACCTACACTTTAAATGTACAGCAGATAAGCATTCACCCATTGTACATATTGGAATAATACATTCAAAACAGATGATCCTACATGAATAAAGAATCAAGTCTCATTATTTCTTATCGTAAATTTTCAATATGATGATATGTATTATTGTACTTAAGAAAAAATTTATAGGTCATTGGGCATGAAATATGTATGCTGTAATCATAGAACATTTATTAATCTATATTGGACTTTGCACACTGCATTTTATCTCAATGTTGATTAATAAACATTAGATGATTTGTCTGATTTTACAATATTTATAATACTGTTTATCTTTTCCATTCAAAATGACCTACTGTTTTCATTTCATTTTTAGATAACACATTTTGGTTAACAGCCCTAATCATGCAAATAAAGCCATTTTACTGTAGGAGCCAGACACATAAGAGCAAGTGAAATAAATTCTGAGTAGCCTTCAATGTAATCACACTAATGGCAATTCTCATCTTCTTTGATCTATTTTAGTACCAAGTCCTTTAACGGTGATGGACAATAACATAGAGTAATGATGACATGATAGTTAATAAGTTGCCGACTCTTATTTCCTATATTTTTTTCTGTTAACTTCCTATGACTGTAGATGGGAAGATGCACTATTTTAAAACTCATTTCTACTATTGATTGACCTATATATTTGATGCAAATTTAAGCTATCACAATGTGACTTTTTTGGATTAGAAGAAATTTATTCTGAGTTTTATCTGGAAGAAGAAAGTTACAAGGATAGGTAACAAAATATGCTTTGTAAAAGAGAAAGAGCAAGGAGGATTACTGTCGCCTTGTAATATGTAAAATATGCCATAAATCCTAATAATTTAAAGAATTTGCTACTGAGCATCCATAAATACAGAAAAAATAAATTAAAAATAGAAATATATGGAAATGTAATATATATTCAATTATTTGAACTAATTATTTTCTACCTTTTTTAAATTTATCAGATTACTGTTATTACAACAAAAACAAGCCAATGAAATATATGGTAATATTGAAATTTCAAATTAGCTATGGGGGGAAGGTTAATTATTATTAGCTAAAAAGTAGTAGGAAAAATAAACTTAGATTATCACAAAGTACACACACACACAGACAGAATTTAATTGTGTCATATAACCTACAAGAAAGCTATAAACTATTACAAGAAGAAAATTTAGAAGAGCTTTCCAGATACCTTGTAGTAACAAAATCTATTTAAATATCATATGACACCAACATTTTTAACAGAAAATGACTATTTTATGTTAATGGACATTGTTAAGTTTAAAGAAAAAAAACAAGGTGAAAAACATACTGGCAACAGATGTTGTAAGCAAATCATTGAATATCAAAAAATATAGATGTATTGATTATGTATTGCTGTATAAGAAATCACCCCAAAACTTAGGAGCTCATAACAGGAAAAAAAGAGACATGGGTCACGAATTCAGGAGCAGCTTTTCTGAGTGGTCTCTGGCTTAGAGTCTTTCATGAGATTGTAGTCAGACTGCAATCTGACTAGGGCCATCAAAAGTCTCCTTCCTTCGTATTCTAGTGCTTAGGCTATACCGTACAGAACAGAGGCTAGAGCAGCTAAGGACCTTCAGGCACCATTCTCTTTCTCTAGCTAAATAGCCTCTCCAGCTTACTAGCATCATAGTATCATGACTTCTCATGTGGATGCTCAGGGTTCCAAAGGCACGATCCCTGAGACAGCAAGCCAGGTGAAACTCTACCAGTTTTATTCTCTGGCCTTGAAAATCACAGCATCACTCCTGCTGCTTTAGTTGCTCAGAGAAGAAAGAAGCCCTTACCAAGATTGAAGAGTAGGAAACATAAGCCCCACCTGTTAATGAGAAGAGTGTGAGTCACATGGTAAGAATAATATGTGGAAAATTCATTTTGCCACAGTATGGTGACTTACAAATAATGAAGGACATAATGCCTAGGCGTAGAAAGACTTAAGATTTCCATAGGTGAATGGGAGAGGAAAACAAAAGCAGAGGGATTCAAGCAGAAGTTTCTGCACCCCCTGTCCCCGCCATCATCCAGTGGAGGTATTAACAGGAATTTCAGGAGCATAAAGTCATGAGGCAGAGGGAAGCCTCATGAGGAGATCCTCTTCATGCTTATATATGGAAGAAATTCAGAAATTCACTGAATCCCGGAATGTCGAGTGATACATTCAGATGGACACACCTGATAATACGGAACCCAGTAACTATGAAGGAATGTGTTCCATAAAAGAAACAATGGCACTGAAGACCCTCATCAATTTCTTCTTTTCTATATGTGAAAATGGAGGTCTCCAGACATGAAAACACATCAAAATAGAATTGGTTCGTGGAAAATATCCAACACTGGAACAAGTAGATATGTGAAGGACTTGGAAGCCTCTCTGTGGATACTCCTGAACTCAGATTCTTGACTATGACACACCAGTTTTCAATACCCAGACTTCTTTAGGGAAACGAGAGTCCACAGCAGTGCTGACACTTCCGAGATTCCCAGTACAAATACTCTACAATTTAGATATTTTTTGAATAAATGAAAAAATAATAAAGCCCTTTTAATTTATACTTCACTTATGTATAATTACTCACAAAAGGGCTGGGCAAAAATTTCCAATAATTGCCAAAATGTTATTAAATAAAATTTACCTACTTAGGAAGACAAATTTTTCACTACGGTATTATATATTCCTCTGTAATTTGCATTTTGTTAATATAATTAAACTAGATATGAATGTAGTTAAAGGCTAAAACTAAACGCTACAAAAAGTACTTTTGCAAAAATTCAAAGTGTGATAAATTAACTAACATTCATGATATATTTAGAAATCACATGTAGGTTCAAAAACATCCCGACTCTAAGTAACCCTTCATGTGTTTCTCTATTGCATCCATCGTTTCTCATTCATTGTTTTTCTCAGATTTCTCTTACAAAGGCCATTAATTGTATCTAATATCAGATCCTAGTATTAGTTCTCATCCTACTTCACATTACTTGAATTTATCATCCTTTGCCTTCTAGGTCACTGCACTCCCACTTCTCTGATTATTTCCTTTCTGAGTAATTTTCACGATTCTGGTTCTTAAAACTACTGTCAGTTCACAATAAAGGTGGTATTAAATGATTAAATGAATAAAACCTTTGTGCTGAGAAGGAAGAAACACATGTAACAGGAAATGTTACACTATCGTAATTGTATTCCTATTTTCAGTCTATATTCCAATTGGAAAATTACTATTCACTTGTTTTTTTTTTTTCAAAAAAGCAAACGTAAGCAATCCATAGCATACCACAAACAAAAATGTGAAGTATAGAACCAGCTCATGTGTAACACAGAAAATGCAGACAAAGTGAACAGAAAGTACAGCAAAATGCTTCAAGGGACAGAAAAAGAAACAGAATCTATTCACATGGATAAAGTAACTAGCAGTTGACATTTTGCAGACAATACTGGAGGTAATGAAAATATCTTAGAGATACTATAACTTTAAAAGTACTTATTAATTACTGTTTAGCATATATAAACCCCAAATCAGGGAATTTTATCTTTTTCCCCGAATAAACTAGTTTAGAACAAAGATACTAGAATGTTATCAGCAGGAAAAAATTAATGGAGAGCTTAGAATAGAAGAAATTGTCTTTATTAAAGATTTCTAAAAGTTTTTACTATTATATGTGTAAGTAAAATGTTGAAAATTAATACCAAAATCTCTGTTTATATATGATTTGGAATTTGGGTATGCACTCATGCTGACTAAATTTAGGTTGACCGTATATGTATAGTTTTTTTTTCGAGAATGTGGGCTCAGCCATTTTAACGGAAAATTGTTCTTGTCTACATCAAGCCTAAGATAAAGAGTCTCTTAAAGTGGATGATATCTGACATTATTGAATGAACATCTTTAGGTAAATAGGCCACCTTCCTGAATGCTGGTCTAAAGAGTCTGATTTGACTTGCACATTGCCATTTATTATCCATCTATCCTCAAATACTTCTTTATTTCTCTTTTGAAAAGTCTCTGCAACCCAAGAATTTCTTGTCTGCTATGCAAATGATTTCCTAATGTCTAGCTGAAACCTGCCTAATGAGCTTTAGATTCATAGTTCCAATTACTTGATCAGCAGCATCATCACCTGGATTTCCAACTGATACTTCAAACTCAGTAAACACAAAGCAGGATACATCAACTTTCCCAGGAGATCTGTCAATCTGCTTTTCTAAATTTCTCTGGGTTCAAAACTATTCTCACAGTTACCTGAGCACAGTCATCAAGGACTAACACAGAAGGCACATCTCCTATGTAGATTTCTCTGATTCTTAAAGTAAAACAACAATAAAATGACAACAAAAACTCTTCTTCTTCTGATGAAAATATAACTGAAAGTTCCCTATGACACATCTCATTTTTTATCATGTGTTAGTCTGTCTCATGACATACTTCATGACTCATGAAAGCATGCCTCAGGACTTACTTTATTACCGTGTTACGAATCTCAGGCACTTGCGCATTTGCAATCATTTCTGAATATATTTTGAATGAGTAGTAAATGAATGAATTTCATATGTATAAAAGAAAAATATTTCTAATACCTCTAAAAATGTATTACATTACACACACACACACACACACATTCCAGCCACACACACACACACACACACACATTCCAGCCTCTTTAGCCTTTATGTAGTTTAGTTTTTGAAAACCTTATGGGAAACTAAATTTGACCTCTGTCAAATTATATGTCTAGGAATTAAAATTAGATAGGCAGATACTTGTTTACCTAATTAATGCCTCAGCAATTGTAGAGATTCTAATTTTATCACATTGCTTTCATCTTTCCAGATCAGAGAGCCATTTTTAAGATATTTTACACAAACTGATACCATCTCTTCATGTTTAATCATTTAATGCACTCTTCCTTAGATCTTTTCTATCTACTCTATATAAAATAATTTGATATTCTATATTAAACAGCATTATCAGTTCACTATCATTGTGATTTTTTTATATTGCAATTTTTTTGTGATTTTTGCTTCCAAAGATTTTCACATGATGGCTATGATTTTCTGATTTATTAGAACATAGTTTCTATTTTAGTTACTATTCTAATTCAGGAAGATATCCTCAGGGAAGCAGGATACAGTATCTCTAAATTCCTATCACAGATCAGATACATATATACATACCTATATTGAAATGTATATACATCATGGATAAATGTGTGTAAATGGAGATTATACAACATGCATGATAGAACTATTGAGAAGTGTAAATAAATAAACAAAAGTGAAGTATTTGAAACAATGGCTGGCACATAATCACATAATAAATCTCAGCTTTGATTATGTATGAATCTCCCAGGATCTTTTACACTGAAATACCCAGTAACTGTTGAAGTTTTAGATCCATAAAAATCATTCTGCTGAAATCTAAAATAGAAACTCTCAAAAATTTATAACTGTATGGAGATGAACATATGAACTAACTTAACCCTCCTACTTGTGTTAGATATAATGGTAGAATAAGAAATGTGTAGTGACTTGCCCAAGGTCAGACACTTAGTTTGACTGCAGAACTGGTGGCTAGAATATGAATCTTACGAATCAGTGTACTTTCTAACTCAATATGTTTCTTGCAGTTTAGTTTGTTTACTGCTATTCCTTTTTTACTGAGATCTTGTCAAAGAGATACTGAACATAAGTATAAATGTTAATATTTGGTTTCCTTTCTTATATATTAAAAAATAATTGTAAAACTGTGATTAATTCTTACAGAACCCATATTTCATACACTCTTATATTCCTAGAAGTTATAATCATGTATTTCTTATTCAATCACTTTGTTATACACACCTGTGACAGATAAAAGCAGAAAGAACTAAGATTTTGGTGCCTAGGAGTCTACCAAATTTGTGCCTCTACCCTCCACAGTGTGGAGCTCCGATTGGGCTTTCAGTGGTCAACCAGGGACAATATTTTCTTTTTTCTTTTTTTTTTTTTGAGACCGAGTCTCACTGTGTTGCCAGGCTGGGGTGCAGTGGCGGGATCTTGGCTCACTGCAACCTCCGTCTCTTGGGTTCAAGCGATTCTCCTGCCTCAGCCTCCCGAGTAGCTGGGACCACAGGAGTGCCTCACCACACCCAGCTAATTGTTGTATTTTTAGTAAAGGCGGGGTTTCACCATGTTGGCCAGGCTGGTCTCAAACTCTTGACCTCAAATGATCTGTTCGCATAGGCCTCCCAAAGTGCTGGGATTACATGTGTGAGCCACCACACCTGGCTGCAGGGACAATATTTTAAAATATCACCATTCCGTCTTGCCTACAACTCTGGATACATGAATAATTTTCCCCAGCAGTATATCAGTAGCAATGACGCTTTTATGAGGTGTGTGAATATCTTCATTCTCTATTTGTCATTTCTCTAGGTACAAGACTCCCAAGCCTAAGGATAGCAAACTTGAAAGGATATGTAATCTTAAATCAGTAAACTGAATAAAGCTGCCTGGCAGCCAGGAACACCATATTGTATTGTTATATAAGTGAGAAATAAACTCTTATTGTCTTACATCACTTAAATTTTGAGGTTCTTTGTTTCCTCAATACAATCCAAACTAAAATTCGGCTGTCTCCTTCGTGTTTCTATAAATGATTCAATAGTTGAAGTTAATAAAATTAATCTCTTAAAATTTTCCTATATTATGGACTTTCTACTAATTCAGAGAGGCACCCTGCAAATCTCGTCTGATTCAATATCATTAATATATGTACTTCATTCATATATAGCATTTGTGGCAAACAGAGATTTACAAACTCTCTACGAACCTTTGAGTCACCAGGATTCACTTTTATTTCCACATCATTCACTCCAACCCACTCTGTTCAGGAAAGGTCTAAGTAGTATCAAGTGAATTGAAAAGTTCAGCAGAGGGTTGGGATGCTTGAATGAAAAATAAATACAATAACATAGGTCTGTTTTCTCAATACAAACAGTAGAAAAATGAAAATTCAGATAATTTGTGAGTATTATTACTTAGAAGTAATGCAGATTTAATTTTCACCAATAATATAGATCAGTTGCTCTTTTATATCTTTTAAAACTTTCTGAGACTTTGTGTTTTACACTGATCTTGATTTTGTTTTTCCCTTTTGTTTTCACTTCCTGCAGCTGTAGCTTCCCTGTGACACGGTTAAGCCACATCCTGCCCACCTCCTTTACAGTGTCTCTTCTGTGACTTACTGGAAATAGGCTCCCAATCGTTTTTTAATTGCCATGCATGGGAAATGTTTTTCGACAGCACAGCTGGCTCCAGGATGTATCTCTGGTGTTGGAGCAACTATTTTCTAATTGCTTCTCTACCTTTCCGATTAAACTGAAAAGTACTCAGCTGGGGGCAAACTCTTCAAATGGATAACCAGCCCTACTATGTCAGCTCCTAGTTGCTCTGATGTGATAATCAGGAAAAAGAAGTGCTCCTTTTGATAACTGAACTTCAGTAGTATTGAGAACAAAGGAACTTCAGCAGGATGGAAAGGGGACTTTAGTCCAGTATTTCAGCCTCATGGGAAAAACCAGAAACACTGAGATCCTGCCTATTAAACAATACACGACTAAATTCTCCTGTATTTGCTATATCAATTTTTCTTGGTTGCCCATCTCAAAAACCCTCTTAGTGGAAAAATTCTTCCTACTACTCTATTGTCAACTTTCTCTATATAATACAAGTTCTCATCTCTGGGTTAACTGTATCCTAATCATGAACATTCAACTGATGTTTGGTCTGTATGTTCGTTTGTGGTGTCAGTGAAAATTATGTACAATTACAACTACATAATCTCAGAAGCAATATTTTTCTCACTAGGTAGACAGACATATTTTTCTAATTCTAACTAAAAGATAATTTATCCATTCAAGTAAGAACACCTTTAGACTGAGTTCCTTAAGCTTTTTTGTTGGTGTGAAAGGAAAAGAAATCTTGGGGCCACCAAATCACGAAGCTAAAGGGAAAAGTCAAGCTGGGAACTGCTTAGGGCCAACCTGCCTCCCATTCTATTCAAAGTCACCCCTCTGCCCACTGACATAGACGCATTGCTGAGTGCCTCCTTTGGAGAGGCTAAATAGAAACTCAAAATAATGGAACCATTTGTCTCTTATCTACCTGTGTCCTGGAAGCCCCCCCCACTTCATTTCTTCCCACCTTTGCTTCAAGTTGTCCGACCTTTCCAGAGCAAACCAATGTACTTCTTACATATATTGATTGATGTGTCATGTCTCCCTAAAATGTATAAAACTAAGCTGTTTTATATATTTTTTTATAAATGTTCATGTTTTATACATTTCACCACATTGGGCACATGTCTTCTGGACTTCCTGAGGCTGCGTCTTGGCAAAATAAACTTTCTAAATTTACGGAGACCTGACTCAAATTTCAGGGGTTCACAGTGGAAAAAAACATGAAAGAAAAATACCTATGAGTTTCTGTTACTTTCATTTTAGTCTGGTGAAACAGACAATAAATAAAACTCAAATTTTCAAAATGATAAATTATTCACAGATAGTACCTCAAACTTAAATGGTGAAAAATTTTCAAAATGAATTTTATATAGAGACATTATGTTTTTCATTAAAATGATTTTAAAGACTATTTTGTTATCATACAGTAGATGGTACCTTGTAAACAGACCTAGACAGTGTAAGGACATGGTTCTGTTACAGTGGGTAGTTAGATATGAGCAGGACAGGAGATAGACCTGCCCAACCAGGATTGTCAGGTGACCAGCATGTGATGATGGTGAGGCAGTTGTTACATTGTCTTTCTAAAATAATAATCGGTAGCAGCTGGCACCAAGGAAAGGCAGTCTCCCAGTAGAAGAAATCTGAAACTGGTGATTGGCAGCTTCCCAATAAGATCTTAGGAGTTGGGTGAGTGGGATCAAGCATGCAAACTACGAGGCAAAATGGCAAAGTTTAACTGGTATTTTACCTTCTAAGAAAGCCTCAAGTGAGTCTGCCTACAACTTCAGTAAACGCACTGAACACGTGGCCCCTCCCAAGTGTTAGCAGGCCACTGCGCATGCGGAGAGCCTGCCCCAATGGAACAAATGGGGGAGAAGGCAACAAGACCCCAGAAGCATGCCATTGTATGAACCCCAAGTCAAAGGTCAAGCTGTGCACTTGAATCTCTCAAGTCACCCTCTTGGCCCTCTTCCAAGTATACTTTACTTCCTTTCGTTCCTGTTCTAAAACGTTTTAATAATTTTTGCTTCTGCTCCCACAGTTGCCTTGGTCTCCCACTCTGCCTTATGCCCCTCAGTGAAATTCTTTCTTCTGAGGACGCAAGAACTGAGGTTGCTACAGACCTATATTTATTCACTGTTGCTAATAGTTGCATCTTTGCAACTACATAAAGGCAGATTTTGGGAAATTTGATGAATTCTTCACTTGATAAAATAAAAATGTTGAGCTCAGTGATTAGTATTTTATAATTAGTTCAGTTTCAGTAATAACAGACATGTATTTTTTGCTTTCTTCACCTTTGTAGATTCTAAATATTATTTCAGTTAAGGACAAAGAGATATTTTATGTATTGCCTTCAGCAGTCAGATTTTTGCTTCGAAGCTTCCTCAAATCTGTAAGTTCTATTAATATCCTTTAACCAAAAAAAAATCAAAACCAATTAAAACAACATACTCACAATTATTTAAATGTAGAATGAAAGTCTAGATCAAAGTCTCGGCAGAGATTAGCTTAAATTGACATTCTCACATTTATGAATGCTAGAGAGATTAAAAAGTATGCCTCATGACTCAGATTCAGTTCTTCAATGCCTTGATAGAAATATTCTGATTGATTCATATGTTTAAAGCTTTCTAGAACCATCAAACACAGGTGATATTTAATTTTTAGTATAATAATCATGAGTGTATATCCATTAATGAGGAAATATACAGTATATTGATGGTAAAATTTGAAACTATATTATCCACATTTAATAAATGCTGGTTGTAGAACTGAAAGTACAATTATCAACAAAAAAAACCCCATGTATTTTCAAAATATTAAGGATATAAGAAAAAATTTAGAAAGCTGACCTGCAAATTTATAGCCCAAGTCACATTATATTAGAATAGTATTAATTTCACAGAAATGTACAAACACACACACACATACTCACAAATGTATATGTTATAGCACTTAAGTTATATTTTAACATATTGCTCTCTTTTAAATTATCTTATGTTGTAAACATGCATGGCAATAAACTTGTCTATGTTCTTAGATAAAGGTATATTGGCTTATTTATGTTATTTTTCTACTTAAATATAGCCTTAAACACAAATATTGTTGAATTCAGAGGTGAATTTTTGTAATAGAATAGAAGCAAAATTTTAAAACTCTAAACACAAAATGTTTTCCAGAAACATTATTGTGCTTACAAATTATTTTTAAAATATTATCTCTCAAAGACTGTACTCTCTGAAAACTATTTTCAATTGTGTTCTTATGCATAGGCTTTTAGTATATAGTTTAACTTCTTCCAACATAAGCTACTGCTTTAAGGCATATTTTACAACTCTCTTCACAACATGTCATATATTGCTATGGCATGCAGTTATGAAATTATATACCCAAAGAAATTAGAAGATTATAAATGAGGAACATTTAATTTAATTTAATTATAGATGAATTTGACAAGTTTATCATTACACACAGAATTAAAATATTAACAATAATAATATGTCACCTTTTTAGACTACTTATCATGCCATAATCTGACATCTATTACTGATGGATATAATATCTTAGGGGACCACAAATGCTCTTAGATAAATAATTCAGCTATTTTGGTGCTTTATCACATCATGACAAAGCATTTCAATCAATAGAAACAACTCTCTTCACTTGATTGATTGTTTAATTAATCAATTATTATACCTCAAAGAAGATGAAAAAAGAAATATACTGTATCAGACCTTCAATGAAATTTTATCTGGTTAAGAGAAAACAAAAGATAATCAAATTAAAATTCGGCAAAAGCACAAAATATAAGATTGTGGCCAGTAAGTGTGAAGTTTAACATTAAGAGGTTTATTATAACTAGCTGAGATGAACTTGGTATCTCTAGTTCTTGCAATGGCCTCATCTCATAGCATGTGATACATATTTGAATCACCTTAACACCTGCTAATACCAGTTTCTTTTTCCAGTTCTTTCTGATATAACGTTTGTAACAGTTTTCCTTCAGAGACAGAACATGGGTGCTCACTTTAAAATATACTTTGGAACAGGAATTTCTAAGGATACTGTTGCCTGCTGGCCACTTTGTGTGACAGCCAGTGGTGGCATGGCGTGCTAAAGACTTTGAGATGCATGGTACCAGTTGACGAGGTAGTGGGAAAAATGAGAAATTTATGCTAAGTGTATGTAGAAATTAGAGGCAGATCGGAACTGCCTTAGAGACTCTACAGGGTAATATGAATCATTTTGCTACAGTGTTTTGTCATGTATTATATGACTTAAACCTATTTATATTTTGTAGGAAAATGTTTATATACTTTTACAATAAACATTTTATTAGCAATAGGTTAAAAATACAAAAATACAAATACGCAAGTTCTCATTTACATGTGGGAGTTTAAAAAACTGAACACGTGGCGGGGCATGGTGGCTCATGCCTGTAATCCCAGCACTTTGGGAGGCCGAGGCTGGTGGATCACCTAAGGTCAGGAGTTCAAGACCAGCCTGGCCAGCATGGTGAAACCTCGTCTCTACAAAAATATAAAAAATTATCTGGGCATGATGGTGGGTGCCTATAATCCCAGCTACCTAGGAGGCTGAGGTGGGAGAATCACTTGAACCCGGGAGGTGGAGGTTGCAGCGAGCCAAGATCACGCCATTGCACTCCAGCCTGGGCGACAGAGTGAGACTCGGTCTCAAAAAAAAAAAAAAAAATTGAACACATAGAGGTAGAGAGTGAAAAAATAGATAACAGAGACTGGGAAGGATGAATGGAGAGGCAGGGGAAGGATGACGAGAACTGGGTTAAAAGGTACAAACATACAATAAGATGGAATCAAGTCAATGTTTGATAGCAGAGTAGGATGCCTATATTTAACAAAAATTCATTGAACTCAGGTGATGGATACCCTTGAATACCATCACTTGATTACTACATGGTATATACACGTAACAAAATTTCTCATGTACCCCATGAATTTGCACACACTTAAAATATGTAAAAAAAAATAAAAAATGAAAAAATAACATTAAGCAATGTTGAGTTGAAAACAAACAATGCAAAACTCACCAAATAAGTTGGCCTATAAATTTGTTTGGATTTGTCTTCTTTACTTGCTTTATTAAAATTAGAATCATGTGTCAGTCACCTTGAATTAAAAGCACTAGTCTTTTTTAATACTAGGTGATAGTAATTTCTTCACGATACAAGGCAAAGTTAATAATTACCCAAAGGCACACAGATTTTCAGTGAG
This sequence comes from Pongo abelii, assembly GCF_028885655.2. Classification (NCBI taxonomy): domain Eukaryota; kingdom Metazoa; phylum Chordata; class Mammalia; order Primates; family Hominidae; genus Pongo; species Pongo abelii. Next base: position 89,875,473 of record NC_071999.2, on the reverse strand, counting down.
AGAAAGATAAATTGCCCACTAAAGTCTACCTTATTTTTGAGCTCAATCCTCTTGGCTGTACTCCACGACATCTCCAGAAAAGATGATGGGGGAGATATTCCTGTCTGTAGAGAGAATTTTACAAAGAGAAATAAAGGGTGAAAAAAGTAAGTACCGCTGAACAAGATCTAACTCTGTGACTTAAAGTAAGTTACTCCAGGACTCTTCCCAGCTGCACAGTCACTATACATGTGCTATGTTAAAATTACCACAACTCCCTGGATATACCAGGATACCATATGACATTGTGACTTTGCCTCTGCTTTGGTCATTTAGTATACTTCATCTTCAATATGTTCCCTCGAAATCACATACGAGTCCCTCAAGATCCAGTTCTAAAACCAACTCTTCAATAACACTTTCCCTGGCACTGTTCATTATACCCAATCCTTAGCACAACAAGTTGATTTACTCTTTAATCTAAGACTATATGGAGGCAACAGAAAATCTTAGTTGGGAATGATTAAATCCACAATAAGAATAAACGAATTTCAAAAAATAGGAAAAGAAATTAGAGAGACTCCCCAGTGGAATTTAAAACAAACAACCAGCACAAAACAAAAAACTAAAGATGAGAACACAGTATAATGGTTAGAACCACAGTCTCTAATTCTAGAGCAAAATTGACTCAGTCAAATTCTGTATTTTGGCAAGCCTTGTAGGTGACTCGCGTGCACAGTGAATTTGAGACCTTCTTCACTATGTGTTTTGCTTTGCTTCACTTTGAAGATAGCGCATTTTTTTACACATTGAAAGTTTGTGGCAATCTTGCATTAATGAAATTCATTATATCAGTGCCATATTTCCAACAGCATGTGCTCACTTCTTGTCTGTGTCACATTTTGGTAATTCTCACAATATGTTCAACTTTTTCATGACCATTATATTTGTTATGGTGATCTACGATCAGTGATCTTTGCTGTTACTATTGTAATAATTTAGGGGTGCCATGAACCACACAGCAAACTTAATAAATGTGTGTGTTCTGACTGGTCAACTGACCAGCCATTCTCCTGTATCTCTCCCTCTCCTTGGACCTCCCTGTTTTGTGGGGCACAAAGATATTCAAATTAAGCCAATTAATAACCCTACAATAGTCTTTAAATGTTCAAGTGAAAAGAAGAGTCACATGTCTCTCACTTTAAGTCAAAAGCTAGAGATGATTAAGTTTAGTGAAGAAGGCATGTTGAAAGCTGAAAGGCCAAAAGCTGAGCCTCTTGGGCCAAACAGTTATCCAAGTTGTAAATGCAAAGAAAAAATGCTTGAAGAAAATTAAAAGTGCTACTACAGTGAACATACAAAAGAAAATAAAGCAAACAGCCTTGTTGCGGATACGAAGAAAGTTTTAGTGATCTGCATAGAAAAGCAAACCAGCCATAACAGTCTTTTAAACCAAAGCCTAATACAGCCTCTTTTATTCTATGAGAGAGGTGAGGAAGCTGCAGAAGAAAATTTGAAACTAGCAGAAGTTGATCCACGAGGTTTAGGAAAGAAGCCATCTCCATAACATTAAAGTGCAAGGTGAAGCAAGTACTGATGTAGAAGTTGAAGCAAGTTATCTAGAAGATAAAGCTAAGATCATCAGTGAAGGCAGCTATACTGAACACGAGATTTACAATGGGGATGAAAACAGTCTTATATTGGAAGATGATGTCATCTGGAACTTTCATAACTAGAGAGAAGTCAATGCCTGGCTTCTAAGCTTCCAAAGACAGTCTGACTCTCTTAGTAGGGGCTAATACACCTGATGACTGTAACTTGAAGCCAAGGTTCATTTACCATTCCAAAAATTTTAGGACGCTTAAGAATTATGTTAAATCTACTCTGCGTGTGCTTGTAAATAAAACAAATAAGCCTGAATGATAGCAGGTATGTTTACACCATGGTTTGTTGAATATTTTAAGCCGATGTTTGAGAACTGCACCTCAGGAAAAAAAAAAAAGAAAAAGTAACTTTCAAAAAAATTACTGCTCATTGCCAATGCACCTGGTCACTCAAGAGCTCTGATAAAGCTATCCAAAAATTTAATATTTGCATGTCTGCTTACACAACATCCAATCTGCAGCCCCTGGGTTAAGGAGTAATTTCCATTTTCAAATCTTATTATTAAAGAAATAGATTTCATATAAGGCTGTAGCAGCCATAGACAGTGATTCCTCTGATAGATATGGGCAAAGTAAACTGAAAGTCTTTTGAAAAGGATTCACCATTGTAGATGCCATTAAGAACATTTGAGATTCATAGGAGGAAGTCAAAATATTAAAATCAACTGTTGTTTAGAAGAAGTTGATTCCAATCCTCATAGATTAATCTGAAGGATTCAAGACTACAGTGAAGGAAATTATTGCAGATGTGGTGGAAATAGCAAGATAAGTAGAGTTAGTAGTAGAGCCTACTACTCCACTACCATGTGGAGACAGAATTGCTGCAATTACATGACAAAAATTTAATGAATAAGGACTTGCTTCTTTTGAATAAGCAAAGATCCTTGAAATGGAATCTTCTGGCAAAGATGCTATGACATTATTGAAATAACAACAAAGGATTTAGCATAATTTTATTACATAAAATTAGTTTATAAAGCACCAACAGGGTTCGAGAGGATTGCCTCCAATTTTGAAAGATGTTCTACTGTGTGTAAAATGCTATCAAACATCATTGTATGCTACAGCGATATCTTTTGAAAAAGGAAGTGTGAATCGATGTGGCAACTTCATAGTTGTCTCATTTTAAGAAATTGCAGGCCGGGCGCAGTGGATCACGCCTGTAATCCCAGCACTTTGGGAGGCTGGGGCAGGCGGATCATGAGGTCAAGAGATCAAGACCATCCTGGCCAATATGGTGAAACCCTATCTCTACCAAAAATACAAAAATTAGCTGGGTGTGGTGGTGTGTGCCTGTAGTCCCAGCTACTCGGGAGGCTGAAGCAGGAGAATCACTTGAACACGGGAGGCGGAGGTTGCAGTGAGCGGAGATTGCGCCACTGCACTCCCGCCTGCTGACAGAGTGAGACTCTGTCTCAAAAACAAAAACAAAAAAAGAAAGAAAAAAAAAGAAATTGCAATAGCGGCTTCGACCTTCAGTAACCACCACACTCTTCAGTTAGCAGCCACAACACAGAGGCAAGACCTTCCACCAGCAAAAAGATTATGGCTAGCTGAAGGCTCAGTTAATCATTAGCATTTTTTAAAATATAGTATTTTTAAATTAATATCTGCATATTTTTTAGACATAATGCTGTTACTCATTTAATAGATATAAACAAAACTTTCTATATGCACTGGGAAACCAAACAATTTGTGTGACTCGCTTTGTTAAGTTATACACTTGATTGCAGTTGTCTGGAACTAAGCCTGCAATATCTCTGACACATTTCTGTAAATAAATGCTGTCTGAGCTCATTTGGTTATACAATTATGGCTAACAGTAGCAACTTCGAGTTCTGAGGAAGGAGATTAAAAAATGTAACATGGCCCAGCTCTGTGACTGTCTGGTCATGGGTAATTACATAACTTCAATGTGCTTCAACACAGTTCTCTACAATAATAATAATAAATAATGAAATATATAAATAATAATGAAACCAACCTAAAAAACTTATTGTGAGGAATAAATAAGTTAATATAGTTTAAGAGCTTAAGTCAGATCCTGGACCATAATGAGTGCTATACAATTATGATGAAGGTGATAAATCGAAGTAAATAACTGCAAAGATTGTGAAGACAGTCTTGAAGAAAATAAAAATGTTCTTAGCAATACAATCAATATCTGCTGCTTATGTAAAATGAATGCTGATTAGAACAAAAACAGAAGCCAGTACATAATCACCCCAGTTTAGAATGTCTGAGACATAGACTCACTGAGAGACACAAAAATAGACCAGCAGAATGAAAAAAGAAAGAAAGAAAAAAATATGGATAAGACTGGAACAGAGTCCAAATGTTTTCTTCAGCTACTTAGAAGAAAATATGTATATCTGAAACTTACATACTATATAGTATACATATATATAGTTATTTTGTTTTAGCTATTGATGAAGGAGGAATACTTTTTTCCTCAGCCATTTCTGGGGTCGTGGCTGAGGCATCTATAATAAAAGATTATCAAGAGAAAAAATGGCTAGGTACGGTGGCTTACTCCTATAATTTCAGCTACTCAGACGCTGAGGTGGAAGGATCACCTGAGCCTAAGAGTTCACGGCAACAGTGAGGTATGATCACGCACTGCACCCTAATCTGGATAACAGAGAGACCCTCTCTCTAAAAAATTGACAATAATAATAAAAAACAAAAAGAGAATCATACAAATTCATTTAATACAACTTCTACATGACACAGTAGCCTTCAGAAATGAAGACACTACAAAAAAGGGAAACCTGTATATTTTCATGGTTAGGTTTGATAAAAATGGATAGTTGTAGAGTTGTATGACTGGGCAAAAAGGGTAAAATCCAATAGTAATAAAGTGGAGGGAACTTAGCAAGTCTTGTTTGTTCAGATTCTTCTGTGTTCCTGTGTCTTCAGATATAAAGACATTCCCTTTTTCTGGATATAAAGAGGGTTCCTCTCAAATGAGGGTCTCATGACCTTCTTCAGAAGAAGGTCAGAGCATTTTTTATGGCCTGCTTCATGGGAGAAGGGTATAGATAAAACAAGTTTTTCCATTATGTGATAATTGAAAAAGCCTGGTGACAGCAACAGAAGTCAAAATATTACTATTTATCTTTACTTTTAGTTTTATTTGAATTTGTCCATAATCTAAAGCTTTAAAAAATGTGGTCAGAGACAGTTACAGAAAAAGTGATTGGAATTTGATCTTATCATCGGGGGATAAAAACTTCTACTAGGTCTTAGACCATGTCACATTTTTTGATCTCCTTTCTGGTAGCAGCAGCAGCAGCTCCAAGTTGTTACTGTCAATCATGACATTTGTGTTAGCAAATAAGCAAAAACAGCATTTATATATTGCTATCTGATATAGTTTGGCTCTGTATACCCTCCCAAATCTCTTCTCTAATTGTAATCCCCACATCTCCAGGGAGGGACCTGGAATCCCCACATGCTGAGGGAGGGAGTTGATTGGATCATGGTGACAGTTTCCCCCATGCTGTTCTTGTGATACTGAGTGAGTTCTCATGAGATCCAATGGTTTTTTAAGTGTTTGGAAGTTCCTCCTTCGCACTTTGCTTTCTCTCCTGCCGCCTTGTGAAGGTTCCTTTTTCCACTTCTGCCATGAGTGTAAGTTTCCTGAGGCTTCCCCAGCCATGCAGAACTGTGAGTCAATTAAATATCTTTTCTTTATAAATTACCCAGTCTCAGGGAAGTTCTTTCTAGCAGTGTGAAAACAAACTAATACACTATCCATCCATGGCTTTACTAAATTGAGTGAGCATCACAATCACCTATGAGGCTTACAAAAAAAATAAATTGTTGGTATCATTCTCTTTAAGAGTTTCCAATTCAGTAATTCTGGGGAGAGGGCCCAGAATGTGGATTTCTAATAAGGCCCTAGTTGATGCTACTGCTGTTGCTAAAGGAACCACATTTTGAGAACCTTTTCTCTAGCCTGTTGATACGGTTTGGCTGTGTAACCACCCAATATCTCATCTTGAATTGTAATCCGAATTGTAAGTCCCATGTGCTGGGAGCAGAACTTTGTGGGAGGTGATTAGATCATAAGGGCCGTTTCCCCATGCGGTTCTCAAAATAGTGAGTGAGTTAGTTCTCACAAGATCTGATGCTTTAAGGGGCTTTTCCTCCTTTCACTCATTCTCCTTGCTGCCATCATGTGTAGAAGGGTATGTTTGCTTCCCCTTCTGCCATGATTGTAAGTTTCCTGAGGCTTGCTCAGCCATGCTGAACTGTGAGTCAAATAAACCTCTCCCCTATAAATTACCCTGTCTCAGGTATGTCTTTATTAGCAGTGTGAGAATGAACTAAAACATCTGTATATTTGCAACACTTCTCAACATTATTAATCACTCAGCATTATGATGTGAGAATTATATTTTATTTATCAGAGTATTGTGCAGTAGCTGGCATATTGGGTAAGATTAATAATTTCACATATGAATATACTTAATATACTTGAACTGCTCTTTGCTCTTATTCTCTTTGCTCTTGGCTTAAATTACCTTGGAGAGTCTTTCTATTAGATTGAAATGAGAATGCCAAAACAATGGATAGCATTTTAGATTTTGCTCAATATTATTTTAATTTGGGTAGTAACATCTAATCATCCATCTGAAAATAATAAAGGGACAAATACATCTTCTATGTCAGAAACTATCTTGGGCACAGGGGCATGACCCTAAAGAATTCTTCAAGGCCTCAACCTTCATTGATTAATAAGATTTATATTGTTAAAGCATACAGAAACGATCAGAGGGATCCAAGGCAAGAAGGTCATTTTTAAAAATATTGCAGAATCACAAATGTAACATCATACATACTAAACTGTAGGTGGTAAATGCAAAAATAAGGAAGAAGTAGTAGATGTAAGCTATATTATAAAAGAAGATAACAAGAAATGAGTGACTGTTTTAATGTCAAGGAATAAATCGATTGTTATCTTGTTTCTGTAATAAAAGTATATTTCTTGAAAAGGATAGCAAGCTTTCATAAACAAGATAAATTAAATGTAAATAAAACCATTAAGTTAGGTAAGAATATACTACTTGTCCATTTTGAAAATTTAAAAAGGCATATTTACAAACACAAAGTTTGAGACTTAAAATAACAAGATGATTTTACAGGTAAATTTTATAGTATCTCAATATTCATGCATCAAAGAATAAACTAAGTCTTAAATATGCCATTTGTGTTCCTGCTATGTTTTTATGATTCAACTTTTTGTTTTGGTTTGTTTTATTTCCTCAAGGGCTAACCATTGCTTTTCCCAGCAGGGGAAAGAAAGCCCACCCATCAAGTCCCTTCCAACGTTCACTGATGAGATCTTGGGGCTGTTTACATTAGCCATGCAAATTTGAAAAACTCTGTCTCCTGGTGTTTAATCTCACAACCCAATTTGTTTCTGGAGCTGGTGTGCTTAGCAGCTGTGCAGCAGTGCTTTGTCTGTCCCAAAGACAAAAGACTATTTTTTTTTTTACTTAAAGAATAGACAGAATACTCCAATATCTTAGGTCACAGCATTGACAGAGTTAATTAATGACCCAGAACAGTCACAAACAACCTATTTTCAGTTATAATTAAGAACAAAAATGTATGTGTCAGATATTTCCTGGAACTGGACCATATGTATAACAGTTACTCACAAACACACTTGAAAAGTTGGGAATGACAAAATATCTGTGAGTAAGCAAATTCCCCCTCCCCACCAGCAATAGCTTTTCCTTACAATTTACTTAAAAACATCTGTTTCTAACAGACTTAAAAATATATATAAAATTGGATTAAAAAATCCTGCTGCTGTTAACACAAAAATAGAAAGAGGTATATATTTATGTATCCAGCCTCAAAATGGCCCTCAGTTGAGCTGTTTCTGAAGAAAGTGCTTTTAACACAGGTCTCTGAAATTGTGGGCTGTAAATAAAAATCTCAGAAAATAAATCTCTGAAAATGAGTTAGATCCATTTCTACTATTACTAGGAAATAAATGATCTCCAACTTTAGATTCCAGGGTTCCATTCTGCATTTAACAAAGTGGGTTTTGTTTGTTTGTTTTGTGGGTTTTGGTTTTTTTTTTTTTTTTCCATCTAGAAAAGTTTACTAGCTTAACTTCAAACTTCTAAACATTGTCTATAAGGTCCTTCACAATTTGACCTTGATCAACTTCCTTTCCCAATGAACTTTTTTTATTTTTTAAATAGACTTTCTTTTTTTTTTCAGATGGAGTCTCGCTCTGTTGCCCAGGCTGGAGTGCAGTAGCATGATCTCAGCTTACTGCAAACTCTGCCTCCCAGGTTCAAGAGATTCTCCTGACTCAGCCTCCCGAGTAGCTGGGATTACAGGTGCCTGCCACCATGCCTGGCTAATTTTTGTATTTTTAGTAGAGATGGGGTTTCACCATGTTGGCCTGGCTGGTCTCCAACTCCTGACCTCAGGTGATCCAGCCACCTCGGCCTTCCAGTGTACTGAGATTACAGGAGTGAGCCATGGCGCCAGCCTAAATAGACTTTATTTTCAAGAGAAGTTTAAGTTCACAGCAAAACTGAGAGAATTAGCAGTGATTTCCCATGTATCCTCTGTGCCACATGTGTAGTTTCCTCCATTATAAACATTCTCCACTAAAGTGGTATATCTGTTACAACTGATGAACCTGAACTGTCACGTCATTATTACCCCAAGCCCACAGTTCATGTTAGGGTTCATTCTTGTCACTATACATTTTATGAGTTTAGAAAATGTATAATGACATTTATCCACCACTATAGTTTCACAGAGTTATACTGTCCTAAAAGTCTTTTGTGCTCCCGCTATCCATCCCTGTCTCCTTTCTAACCCCAGGCAACAACTGCGCTTTTTACTGTGTCTATATTTGGCCTTTTGAAGAATGTCACATAGTTCAAATTATGTAATACATAGGGCTTTTTTAGGTTGGATTATTTTACTTAGCAATATGCATTTAAATATTCTCCATGTTTTCTCATGGTTGACAGCACATTTCTTTCTAATGAAGAATAGATTGCTTTGTCTTAAGTGTACCACAGTTTGTTTACCCATTCACCTACTGAAGGACATCTTAGTTGCTTCCAAGAGAATTTTGACATGCAAACAACAACAAAATAAATCTAGACATAGATCTTACATACTTTCACAAGAAATTCACTCAAAATATATCACAGACCTAAATGTAAAATCCAAAACTATAAAAATTCTTGGTGATAACATAGGAGATAATCTAGATGTCCCTGAGTTTGGTTGATGACTTTGTATATGTAATACCAAAGGTATGATTCATTAAAGAAATAATTGATATCTGGACTTAATTTTTAAAAATGTGCTCTGTGAAAGACACTGTCAAGAACATTAAAAGACAAGACACAGACCAGGAGAAAATATTTGAAAATACCATTGCAAATAAAGGATTGTTATTAAAAGTATACAAAGAACACTTAAAACTCAACAATAAGAAAATAAGCAACCTGACTGAAAAATAGACCAAAGACCTTAAAGGACACCTCACCAAAAAAGATATTCAGATGGCAAATGAGCACATGAAAACATACACCATCATGTCATCAGAGTAATGTAAATTAAAACAACCATGAGACATTACTTCATATTCCTTAGAATGGCCAATATCCAGAACACAGATACCACCAAATGCTGGGGAGAATGTGGAGTTAGAGAAGTGATCATTTATTGCTGGCGGGAATGTAAAATGATAAAATTTGTTTTGGAAGACAGTTTGGTGGTTTCTTATAAGACTAAATACACTCTTACCATGCACTGTAACAATTTTACTTCTTGGAATTTACCAAAAGGAGTGGAAAACTCATGTCCACACAAAAAACGCTATATACAGATGTTTATAGCGGCTTTATTTATAATTGATGAAAAAAGCAACAGATTTCTCAGTGTTGCTAAAAATACCTGCCTCTTAGTGTTGCTATGCCATTATTCATGATGATGCTGTTGTTGCCTTGCCTGCCCTCCTCATTCCTCACCTTTTAAATCTTATTTATAATTTAAGATTCTCTCCGCTTTATTAAGCTCCCCAAGTCTTATTTCCCCTAATTGGCAATAGTAAGGCCTACCTCTTTGCTGTTTTAGGAATACCATGGAAAATTCTCCTTATGATGGATGCTATGTTATGATAACTTAATACTTTCCTTTCTGAACTAGAAATTCCATAATATTGCCCTTGTGTAATAAACACTCATTATCCTCAAGTACTCATCAGTTACAGTGAGTAATCCAAAGGTTTTATTTTACTTAGTTGTCTATCTGATCATTTCTTTTACCATTAAGAATTAGTCAGCATTGTCACTTGTCGATTTCAAATTTATAGCACTGAATGTCTAGTTCTTTTAAGTAATTTTTAAAATCAAATTTTTGGAGGTGTGAATCAGATACAAATTGTTTCTGAGGCTCACAATAGGAGTAAATTACTTTAAAACATGAATAACACTCCTCTCCTATTTGTTCTCCTCTGTAACTTTTCTATTTTAGCAAATAGTCTATGTTTTCATGATTTCTGTATTAGTGCTTGGCATAGGTTTGTTTTAGGAGATAAAGTATACATTCAATGGCCTAATTAATTATGTACTTTGCAGTATGGCTCTACTTATAATTGTCTCTTACATCATGGCACTTAACTCCTAACTGAAAATTTAATCAAGCAGGGGCAATGTAGTTTAAGTAATGTAACATTTTAGATAAGAGTAAGGAGAACTTACAAAGAAGATAAACACACAATTTTAATTGAAGAGTAAGTTGTCTCCATATAGTTAGAAGCAAATGAAAATAAAAGCACACTTGTGAGTTAATGTTGCATATGTACACTTTAAAATGGAAAAAAAAAAGATAAGAAGACTGAAGAAAGCCTTTGACACTATACTTTAAGCATTATACATTATGTAATGCTATGAGGACACACTTCTAAAGTACAAATCAACCTTATGTGTGTCATTGCTTCCCCGAGATGGGATTTATGTGAAGCCACAGGAAAAAAGTTACAAAATAGCCCACAACTTTCTTTCCTTTCTTGAGGAATTATTTGTTTCTTGAATCTGATCTTTCACCCCCAATTGGTAAATACTCTAGTAAGTGTAGTTTTATATTAAAATATTTTCTTCTTCTTAGCCAAAAAAGGGGGATTACGAACTCATAAACCTTTGCATATTGTAAATATTAGTTTAAGAATTCAACCTGTGGGTCATGTAAAGTGAAAGCATGCACATCAGGATCTGTGCACCTCTGATTCCCTCCCTCAGAAGAGAATGAGCCCACAAAGTAAATCATATCTAAGCTATTCCAACAAAAACCGTAAAAATGTATTTTTCCTATTATTCAAATTTTCAATATTTACATGTATTATGATTGACATGTGTTTAATTTCTGTTTATATATGTTTAGATTCTTTCTATAGCCAATCAATATAGTCTTTCCAAAATGAGAATAACATAATCTAGCTAGCATTTGCTTTAAAATTTTAGAAATAAAAGCCCCTTGCTTTTTATGGAATTAACTCACAAAACTGAATCACTATCTCCAAAAAAACTAGAAAATGTATAGTTAATCCGTCTTTAAAATTTCCCATGATATTTGGCATACAGTGCCCCTGGAGAAAGCATCAAGGATAATTTCTAAGCTGTTCTGGAAAAGTAATTTCCAAATCTGAAAACAATGTATTTGATGAAAATTATCTAGGTTCCCTTTAAGCAACTGGAGAAATTACGAGTTAGCTTTTCTCTCCCTTGAGAAAATTCTGTTTCATACCATGATTGACAATAATTCACGGCATTTATTTATTTGTAAAGTGAAGGAAAAACAGACATCTGAAGCAAGAAGACAGAGATTCAACCACATTCCTCCACTTACTAGCTTTGGGAGTTAGAGCAAGTTTCTTAATCTCTTTGTGCCACTGTTGATACTGAAATTAATTACTCGTCTCTAAATTAATTCCTTAAAAGAATAGTTGCTAATCATCCTAAAATGTGTGGATGTGTAATTCTTGGCTTAGTGCCTTTACCAAGATGACAAACACTTTTAGCTCTATTCTAGAGGCCTGAATTCTCTAGTTTATCAACTTAGTTCCATCATTCAGGAGAAACTGGGGAACTAGAAAGCTCCTTGGCAGTCCAAGCCAGTAATAAGTTTCTATTGGTTTGAAAATGATGCTCTTGAGACATAATTCTCAAAGTATATTCTATTTAGAAAATGAATATTCTATCTTCATGGGTCTTCTGCTTACAGTGTTAGAATTTTCTCAGATCCCAAAAGTAAGCATTATTCCCATTTTGAGAGTTCTCTAATGCCGAGTACATAGTCTTTGCCAGATAAAAAGGCTTTGTGTCCAGCACTTTCCTGTTTTCAATAGTCACAGGCTTGGTTTCTTACTCATGTGCATCTGAATCTTGATTTACCACAATGGTGACAGAGACTCTAGATAGACTGATCAGACTCTCCCACAATCAAATCTTGTTTTTGCCCCTGTGTATGGAGCCTAAATTATTATTTCTAACAAATATTAAAGCTTATTTCAACTATAATGTAGGTTATTTGGACATGAAGGTAGCATCACACATTATACTACTGAGCTCATTACTAAGATATTCTGTTATTCTTATTTCTGTCTGTTTTATAGATCTGTACAATCACTGGCATTGGGGGGGTTCATCTGTGTTTGGAGTACACTCAGTGAACATATGGATAAAAGACCTTTAGAAATAGTTAAAGCAAGAAGCCATTGTGATTTTAGAGTATCACAACCAATGGTGCCATTACTAATATTTAGATGATAAATTCTTACTTTAAATTCAACCTTAAGTGGCTTGAAGAGGTAGTTTGTAAAAAAACTAATTGCCAAAAAGGAATAGACAATCTTAAAGGGACTTTCATTAATCTTCATTAGGGTGACTTTCCAATGAAACATATCATCCCCAACTAGGGGAACTGGGCTTATAAAGAAACTATTTTCATCATCTTTTTACTTATGAAATCCTGGTGGCCCTACTCTTTACTACCCTTTCTTCTCTCAAAGAGGTAAGGCTTCTTTAACTTGCAGAGCAATCAAATGGTTTGGTCCTACTATTTTTTCCACAGCCTGCTAGGTTATAGTCTTGGAATTGCCAAAAATAATCACTGTAAACTCTAAATTATAATTCACATAAAGAGAGTATTCCTTAAAGAAAATGTAACAGAAAATCCTGTTTCCCTCGCCATCTTGTCTTTAATACATTAATAATAGTGTGTCCTCAAATGAGAATTTAAATCTAGAAGACAGAAAAGCTGAAATTCCAGTTTCTGAGAACTTATCCTGCATAGTCTTCCCACAATATGTAAAACACTTCAATCCTGAGGGCTCCATATGCAAGTTTCCGTGTGAATGCACCTACCATTTCAGACATGCACTCAGGCTCCCACCAGGGCACGAACCTCACCTGTTGTCAGCTTTCTCTGGGTGCTACCTTACCTTCCTTTTAGGAAAAGTTCAACCCTTTCAACAGGTGGAGCTTTCATTCTCTGTCTATGACCTATGTCTTATAACCACTAATAGTGCCTTGTCTATTGTGATAAATATGGATGCCAATCACTGCCTTAAGATTTAGAATCAAGACAGTCTCCTTTCATCCCCTGGATAAGAATTGAACATGGTTGTCTCTTTCCAACAGATTTCCACTAATGAGATTTTTGGTTCAATTATGCATATTTGAAAATATATATTTATTCTTAAAACAAGATTGATAGAACATTGAAAAAAACCATATTTAAAAACGACTCAAAATGGCAACAGTCCAAGTGTCCAACACAAGAATAGAAGAACTAATTATGATGTATTACATCCAATGGAAGGCTCTTCAGCAATAAAAAAAGAACACATTTCCAAAATACGCAAAATGTGGATGACTCTCAAAAACATCGTATTGGGCAACAGAAACCAGACACAAAAAGGTATACATTGAGGATGGGCACGGTGGCTCACACCTGTAATCCCAGCACTTTGGGAGGCCAAGGCGGGCAGATCACGAGGTCAAGAGATCAAGACCATCCTGACCAACACAGTGAAATCCTGTCTCTACTAAAAATACAAAAATTAGCCAGGCATGGTGGCGTGCGCCTATAGTCCCAGCTGCCTGGTAGGCTGAGGCAGGAGAAATGCTTGAATCCAGGAGGCAGAGGCTGCAGTGAGCCGAGATCACGCTACTGCACTCCAGCCTAGGCAACAAAGTGAGACTCCACCTCAAAAAATAAAAATAAAATACACATTGAGTAATATTACTATTCATGTGAAGTTCTAGGATAGGCAAAGCTATAATTCTTAGAAATCAGTATAGTGAATGCCTAGAGTAGAAGATTGTGATTGACTAAAAGGAACAGAGAGAGTGATGTAGGGAAACAGTAATATCCAGTACCTCGTCTGGATAGTATCTACTGGAATGTATTCATATATTAATATTCTTAAAGCTGGACCCTTAACATTAATGCATTTTACTGGATGCAAATTATACTTAATAATGTGCTGATTATTTGATTATCATAAATAATAAGGTAGAATTCAAAATTGAATAAACATAATTGCAATTTGCAGGGCTCTGCCTCTGCTTTTTTAGAAAATTTGATCCTATTTTTGCCATGAGAGGCACTGTATACTTTACTGTTCTTTCTGAAGTACGTGTGAACTTGAGAGGATTCTAACAAATGGGATTGCGGTTTGCCAGGGTACCTCCTTTTACTTTTTTTCAGTTATTCCTGTCAAACATCTTTTCCACTAACTTCACAATAAACAAAATTGTAGCTAGCCTCTGACCATTAGCAGAAATATTTCAAAACTTATGGGAGTATGGTTGGCAGCACCCTCCCTATTTCTTATTTATTTGTTTGTTTATTTGTATGCATCAGTGTTCTATAAAATAAATACTGGATGTGCTCTTGGAAAACAATCTTTCTCCATATATGCATATTAATAATTATTTTTAAATGACTGCATATAATAATATGCTAAGAAAGTAGGAAATATTTCTGACTTCATGTCATGAGAATGGTTTTATATGTTACTCTTTGTGGCAATTGAAAAAATATTCAGATATATTGAGCTGGAGTGTATATGGAGTTATGTATTTAAACATCTTATCAAAATTGTGTACAGCATTTTTTCACATAGCCAGAGCAATATATTTTCTGCCTTACCAATAAAATGTCAATGTGAGTGATAGTTTTTTATGTAAACACAGTAAATTCTAAAATGTTACATGCAAAGGCTGTGAATAAGCATTTTTAAACTGACATGTTATTTAATAGTTGTCTTTAGTTTTCATTCTTTTGCATTTCTTTTATTATCTTTGTTAGTCTTAATCCAATCTAGCCAAAATATTACAGAGAAAAAGCTTGCTGGTATTTTGATCATCTTAATATGGCTGATGTCATTTGGACTTGATTGACTGATGTCATTTGGACTTGATTGATGTATTCAAAGATGAGACTCAAAAACTGGAAAAGAGTTGTCTTGTATTTTTTTAATTTCAAATTATTTGGGTTGTCCATCAGCTGTACAGATATATCTTGATGTACTGAATTAGAAATACCAGCTAGTATGACAAAAAAAGAAAACACTCGAGGAAATTTAGTGTAGCCCCCAGTAATAGGGGAGATGGCTAATTTCTGAAACAATATGAATGTATTCCAAATTTTGAAAAGAAATTTGTTCATATACCTTACGGTAGTTATACTACCATCTTTTAGTCAGCCTGTAAATAAACTATCAGTTTGAATAATATATTATACTTATTCATACAGTTAACAAGCCTTATTGAGATTCAGCACTGTGGGATGCTTAGATGTACTCAATAGAGATTACACTTTCTTTTCTTATTCAAATAGACTCATCATATTTTTTAAATTAACATCCTTTGTAATAATAATAAAGCTTAAATTGTATGTGTGTGTGTTTCTGTGAGTGCGCGTGTGTGTGTATGTGTGTGTGATAGAGAGAGAAACCTCAATGAGGGATGTATAAAATGCTTCCAACTAAAGATTCAAATTAGAAGCAATTCAAAGCAATGATGGTTTAGCATGCGCTTTGAAGGGAAATTAAATGCAATGTTCATGAAAAACAAGTTTTACGCAGTTTCAAAAAGGTGAAAAGGAGTAGCTAAAGGAGCATCAATAAAAATAGTTGAAATTAGCAAAATAGAGACAAAAAATTACGTAAATTGGTGTATGAATATTGTTAGAGAGAAGTGAGAAGTCAACATGCATCAATAGGAATTAAAATAGCTGTAGGGTAAGGACAGTTATGGCTCACACAGAAAGTGATAATTATTTGACTCTTCTAGTTAAAAGACTTTCTCTTTGCCTCATACTGTTGCTTCCAATGATCCCTTCAGATTTCTATTTTCCTTCAAAAGTATGCTTTCCTCCTGCCACACTGCCTATTTACAGTTCTCTAAAAAATCCAGACTATTTTTCTAATGAGTCAAGATTTATCTCCCGCTTCCTGGACTCCTTCTTTTGCATTATCATTACATCTACTACAACACTTAAAACATAATTCTAACTATTTCTGTATCTTTCATCCATAAAAATGCAAGCTGTCAATTGCAGGAAACATATTCCATTATATCTATAGCTCTACATCTACTATAAAGTCTGGATATCGTAAATGTTTAATAAATATGTTAATAAATTTTAAAACAGCCATCTAGAAGTTTTCTTCAAGGTATCGCCAAATGCAATGTAAGACTTTACTGGAATTGAAGAATATTTAGAGATATACACAAATGTCTTATTTTTATTGGAGTTTTAAACTACTCCATTTGTGCCTGGAATCTCAATTTAAAAAAAAAAAAAATCTGAGCATCATTTTAAAAATCAAACGAAACAACCTCTCATAAGGAAAAATTTTAGATGCCTTTCTCATCTAACTTCATAATAAAACTCTCCAATATTATTTATTTATTTACTATTTTATCTTCACATTTAAAAAATAACATATTTTACTGCTTTTCTTCAATCAATTTTAGGCACAAATATCCAGTGATAATCATGTATATTTCACTGTCATACTTTCTTCTAATAGCATATTCCTATTTTTGGTTAAATCACCATTCTATGATTATTTTATTAGGACTGTAAACACCATTTACTGTTGAGCCATGAAGCTTTCTATGTATTTTAATAAACATTTTGTTCTTCCTTGACTTAATATTTGCTTTATTTTAAATTGCATAATGTCATGCAATAAATATATAAGTGAATAAGTAACATTATGATGCTTCATCCAGAAAGCAATCTCTACCTTCCTTCAATTTAGTACTAAAAATGTTGAAATGATTACATTTCAATGTATCTCTGCCACATGTTTCAAGTTGTGTTAATGATAGCTTATTCTGCATTGCCATGTGGCTTGAAATTAGTATTTATTGCTTGTATCAGATAGAAGGCCTTTTATTGAAATAAACAGAAAGCTATCCAAAACTAATTTAAACAACACTAAGACTTCAAAGCTAGGTCATGGTTAGAGTTGGCTGCTGGGGTGGTAGAGTGGTCCACCACGTTAACAAAAGTGGTTGACATTCACTGATACTTTTGTCAAGTTTTACTAATACTTCCCAAACTCCTGGAGGATTCAGACGTTAGTTTACAAAGGATTAGATTGTGATATATATCCAAGTGATCAATAATATGCTGTGCTCAAAATTGTCTCCTCCTTCCAGGTAAAAATGTCCTAGTTTTGACAAATAATTATTAAATAATTTATTAAATAATTATTTGTAATTACAAAATACATTTTGTATTTTTGCATTTTGCATTTTTATTACAATAAGAACTCAAAATTTTTATTGGAAAAATAAAAAACTTTGTTGAAACAGTCTTCTGATTCATTCCAAAGATTCAACAGAAATACCTAAGCTTATCTTATCCAAGGATATTCGAGTAATAATAACAATAACAACCTATCAGAAAACAACTATATACACCCTAAGTTGTGAATATCTTTGCAAAGCACTACTGTTTCTTTTCTCATAAATAAAAAACATTATTAATTTAATTAATATTTATTAAAAATAGGATAAAACAAAACTATCCATTGAACCACCTGGCTAATAATTTCACACATTTGACACTTCCAGTTTATACTTCACATACCTGCCAGAATAATGTAGACATGTTGATTATGCAACATCACAACATCATTGCAAAAAAACTTTATTAAAGCACTGGCTTAATAAATCAAGTAATGCCATCTCAAGATCCAATCCATCTATCAAGACCGAGTCTAAATAATTTTTAAAGAGCATTTCTACTTTCTTAGAGATCATTTACACTTTCTCAGAAAGACTAGAGAACTGCTTATATGCCATTTATATTACAATGATATATTGCTTTTCATGATATTTACTTGGTTTATTTTTTGTCTTTCATACTTAGTTGTAAATTTCTTGAGGTAGGACACCACATTTTATAAATCTTTGCAATCTTTATAGACTTGAGCACAGTACCTTGTATTTATCAAATACTTAATATTTGTTGAATAAATGCATTTTTAGTATGAAAGAAGGCAGGCAGTACATAATAAGCATATACACTTTGGGAAAACTATTGACTTTTTAAAAAATTTTAAAGGTCATGTTCTTCTATACTGGCATTTTTTATGATTTATCAATGCTTACTGACAACGTAGAGCTAATGTAGTTTTTGAAAAAGTGGACTATAGTGAACTTCACATAGGAGTTAGTTCAAATGTTCCAGGCATAAACTATGTTAAATAAAAAGTAATTTTCTGAGCTTACTTTAATTTAGTGTGTGATCACTGTACTTTGGGCAACAGGTCTAGAAAATAGTGGTATTAATAATAAGTAACCACTTGTTTTCTTCTTTGTTGTTGTCTTTGGAGCAACCACATCCCAAACAATGTCCCCTATGTGTTCCAAACTTTCAGAATTATGTAATACAACTATAAAGGCAGATAGAAACATTTTCAGTTTACTCTTAGGCTATATACATTTGTTTTATTTTTATATATTTCATTGTTTACTTAATTAAGCATATGAATTTGTGCTTTGATCTATATGACTTTGTTTTTCTAAATTTAATATCAGAAGTGATACACATATTTAAGTTTAGCAGTACACTCTTTACCTTTTACCTCTGCCATTCCCTTCTCCCTTCTCCTTTCCTCACCCACTCTTTTCCTTTCTGTCTCCTTTCCCATTTTCAGTACTTCAAAAATATATCACTTCATTAAAATTTATATAAAATCTATCCAAATAAAGTAAAAGTGATTCACCAAAAATACTGACAACCACAATAGTGATTCAGGGCATTGTAATAAATAACTCAGAGTTAGTTGAGAGAGACACTGTTCAGCATGGGCAGACTTTTGAATGTGACAGGCTACTCATCAACATACATGCATAATTATTTTTCTGCATATATATTCTCCCCCCACAACAGTATGTGTGTGTGCACCCATGCGCATGTATGCGTAGAACACCTAGACGAGAATTTAAAATTCCATCAATATAACATTGAAATTATGCAATTTGTCTATATGGTAATTCTAGTCCCTTACCCAATTAAAAAATGTATATTACCTTCTTTTAACTTTTTAAAAATGAAAACAGAGTAGGAGATTCATTAAGAAAAAAATGTTTGCCTTGACAATAAGATATGTTCTTTAAGAACTCAATAATTATTTTCTTCTTTTATATTTACCTAAATAATACACTGTACATCCAAGGTTATAAAATTGTCTATCCCTGGAATTCCGTCTTGCCTTGACTTCTGGGAATTCAGTAAAAAAATGAAAAGACCTCTTTTGGCATTGGCCTTTAAAGAGGGGTGCTAATCCTTTTGCTCTGGCTTCAAAGCACTATGCCATTTAAGATAGTGAGGTTATTCTTTCACATTTTATTGGCAATATTGTGAAAGATCTGAATATTTCAATAGTAGGTATTATGTCTATACATATGCAGATGGATTAAATATAGAACTGATTGTGCCAAAAATTCTGTTCTCTGAACATAGAGTTTGTATTTGTAATAATCAGTGACTATATTTACATCACTAGTTCCTTATATTTTGAAATAAAATTGGCAACACATTGTGATAAACAGTGTATCAGTTCATTTTCATGCTGCTGATAAAGGCATATCTGAGACTGGGGAGAAAAAGAGGTTTAATGGAATTACAGTTCCACTTGGCTGGCGAAGCCTCACAATCATGGCAAAGGCAAGGAAGAGCAAGTCACGTCTTACATGGATGGTGGCAGGCAAAGACAGAGTATTGCAGGGAAACTCCTGTTTTTAAAACCATCAGACCTCATGAGACTTACTCACTATCATGAGAAAAGCACGGGAAAAACTGACCCGTATGATTGAATTACCTCCCACAGAGTTCCTCCCACAACATGTGTGAATTGTGGGAGTTACAATTCAAGATGAGATTTAGGTGGGGACACAGCAAAACCATATCAAATATGATGGCTGGTGTGACTAAAAGATATGATTTGACAGAGAACTGTTCTAAATTATACAACCTGATAAACTGAGCTTGTCTCTTTTAATAGGACATAAATATTAATAATATTTTCATTACACAAGATGCTATATTTCATATAGTTCCTGCTTGCAGGTGACACCTGTGTGGAATAAGCTTTAATAACTATTTATAAGTTTCTAATGTCACTACATATACTAAATGTTGCAGAAAATTTCACAAAAAATGATTGGAAAACCTCACATTGAAAAAAAAGTGTTAGTGAAATTGAAGGCATCTTTCAAAAGCAAAGATTCTTCTTATGATACTAGAAACTCCTTTCAGTTAAAAAATTTTGAATATTATGCTATCATAAATATATTGTCTAAACAACTTAAAAGCATAAAGTCTTTGGTTAAAAGGAAATAAAATATTTTTCTTCTTATCACCATCATCATAACTTGCATTTACATTGTATTTACTATGTACCTGGAACTGTTTTAAGTGTTTTACATGAACATTTTATATTTCATTTTATAACATTCCTATTACTATCTTAATTCACTTGATAACACTAAAGCTTAAGGAGGTTAAATAGCCCAATTTCACAGAGCTAATAATAGGAGAGGCTGAGACTCCAACTAGAATCTCCTGGATTCCTTGATAAAGTTTCAGGTTTTATCTACTGTGTTATACACATGTTTTTACCCCTGCAACAAAAACAGTATTACACTCAGAATAGTTACTGAGGAAATTGTTTAATATTTGAACTGAACAAAATGGTGACAATGAAAACTAGTTGCTTAACATAAGAAACAATGAGTAATGTAGCACTAAGGTAGAGGTATGTTTTTGTGGCTGTTTTTCAGCAAGAAAGTCACAAATATTCTACAATCTCAGATTAATTTGGTAACAAAAATTTTTTAAATAACTTCTTCCACTTAAGGGTTAACAATCTGAGGTTAAGTTTATTAGATATTCATACTTACGTGTAATAATTAGATTGCTTAATTCTTATGATAAATTTGGATTCTTTCGGAATGAGAGAGTGAGTTTTTGGTAGGGGGAGGGCAAGAAGTGTTAATTGCACAGCTTGGTTCAAGTGGGATGCCACTGTGAGAAACTTTAATCAAGTGAATGTAATATTCATATACTCCCCTCTATCATCCCTTCTACAAGTGTTTAAATATTCATATGGCAATGCTCTATATCATGAAGTTCCTTCAGTTTAAAGAATCACTAATTATTTTGGTTTTACGATAGGTATATTTGTTTTTATAGGTAAAAATATTAAAAGGAATCCTACTTTAAATATTGTAGTAAACTATAGAACTTAAAAAATATTGACAATGTTTTCAATTCTTTATTATAGAATTGCAAAGATTAAATATCATGTAGTCTAAAACCTTCATTTTTCATAAAAGGAACATATGAAAATAGATTATCCAATCCATTATGAACATGACTAATTAAATTTTGTGTTTGGTTAGCACTTTTCAGCTTGGAAAAAGGTTTAATAATTTTTAGAACTACAGTCCTAGCTCTCTTCCATTTACAAATTTCTTCCAAACAGTATACTTAATGAGTCATTAATTCATTAGAATATAACTTTTGCCTAATTTTTGTACCATTTAAGTTATTAAGTACACTAGTTACCTCTCTGTTGCAACATCTAATAGGCACATTTATCTTCATTGTTCTTAACCTCTCAACAGTATTTGCCCCTAATTGTTTACTCACTTACATAAAATGCTGCCCCTTGTCTTCCTTAATATCTGCTTTCCTCTTTGGCACTGTTGCCACCTTCTTTTATTCTGTTTTTCAAGTAGTATAAAAGCTTATTTCTACTCTATGCTCTTTCCTCCTAAGAACTCATATTGCTGTAAGTTTAATTATTCTTAATACATAACTAATTTCCAAATGTTTTTCTCCAAATCATACTTGTACTGGGAGTTCCAGATGTCTGTATCCAACCACATAGTTCCTATCTCAATATTCAAATATATGTATACAGGCCGAGCACAGTGGCTCATGCCTGTAATCCCAGCACTTTGGGAGGCTGAGGTGGGCAGATCACCTGGGGCCAGGAGTTCGAGACCAGCCTGGCCAATGTGGTGAAACCCTATCTCTACTAAAAATACAAAAACTAGCCAGGCATGGTGGTGTGTGCCTGTAATCCCAGCTACTCGGGAGGCTGAGGCAAGAGAATTGCTTAAACCTGGGAGGCGGAGGTTGCAGTGAGCAGAGATCACACCACTGCACTCCAGCCTGGGGGACAGAGCGAGATTCAGTCTAAATATATAAATATATATACACATATATATGTGTGTATATATATATACACACACACACACACGTATACATATTCAATCATGAGTCAATTAATGATGAGGATATGTTTTGAGACATGTGTCAACAGTTTCATCCATGTGCAAACATAGAGTGTAGTTCCACAAACCTAGGTGATATGTCCTTCTACACATCTAGCCTATGTGGTATAGCCTGTGGCTCCTAGACTAGAAACCTGTACAGCTTGCTACTGTACTGAATACTGCAGGCAATGGTAACACAATGATTGGTATTTTGTATTTAAATACATCTAAACACATAAAATGTACAGTAAAAGTACAGAAGCACAGTATTATAATCTTATGGAATGACTATCATATACGTAGTTTGTTGTTGACCAAAATTTTGTATGTGGTGTCCGAAATATGTGTGTATGTGTGCGTGTATATACACATGCAGAGAGGAAGAGACAGAGACAGGGATAAAAAGAGAGTCAAAGAGCAAGACAGAGACACAGAGACCAAGAGAGCTTTTGCTGAGCTGGACCTCATAAATATTTGTATGTTGTGTTTGTATTCATTTCAAATTATTTCCTATTTTTCCTTGTAATTTCCTGACTCCTAGCTTATTTAGGAGTTTATTATATAATTTCTGCATATTTGTGAATTTCCTGAATTTTTTTTCTGTTACTTATTTCTAATTGCATTCATTGTAATCAGAGAATGTACTGAGTGTGATTTGGGTCTTTCTAAATTTATTGAGACTTGTGTTAAAGGAAAAGATATGATCTATCCTGTTCAATGTTCCATAGGAAACTTACCAATAATACATATTCTGCTGTTGCATACTGTTTTATAGATATCTCTTATGTCTTGTTCGTTTATAGTGCTTTTCATTCTATTTTCTTTTTATCTTCTAGTTTTCCTATCTATTATTGGATTTGAGGCAATAAGTCTCCAATAATTATTGTTGAATTGCTTAAATCTCCCTTTATTTTTGTTATTTTGGTATTTTTTATTTTGTTATTTTGTTATTTCTTCATATATTTGGGGGCTGTATTGTTAATAATATATATGTATTACATTTCTGATTGATATTATTATAAAATATTATTTTTGTCTCTAGTAACAATTTTTGTCTTAAAGACTATTTTGTCTCAGAATAGGCAGCTCAGCTCATCTTTTGTTACTGTTTTCATGGTATATCTTTCTTCATCCTTTTAATTTTTTAAAAAATGGTATCTTTGAACCTGAAATGTTTCTTGTCTTTCTTAGAAAGCATACAATTGGATCATTTTTTAAAAATCTATTGCTCCAATCTCTGTCTTTTGATTGGAGTGTTTATTCCTTGTACATTTAATTGTTTAATGTAATTACTGGTAAGATAGGGTTTCAGTCTGCCATTTTTCTGTTTTCCTTATGTCTTAAGTGTTTTTGTTTGATAAATAGTTGTCTTCTAATATACCATTTTAATTTTCTTAATTTTTTTACTATAGTTTATGAGCTTTTTTTAAATGGTTAACCCAGATATTACAATCAGCTTATTAATTTATAACAATATAATTTGGTTTATACCACCTTAATTTCAATCATTCACAAACTCTATGTGTCTGTATAGTTCCGTCCATCCTACTCATTTTTGGTTTTATTGTCATACAAACGTTACAGTGTATATTTTATGCCCGTTAATACAGATTCATAATTATTTCATTAGATATTTGTCTTTTAAATCAAGCAGGTAAAGAAGTACTAAAATAAAATCTACATTTACGCTTTTTATATTTAACTATATAGTTATCTTTACTGCTGCTTCTTATGGGTGTATGCTGATTTGAGTTACCGTGTAATGTCCTTTCTTCTCAGCTTAAAAGACTTCCTGTATGCTGATTTTAGACCACGGTCACTAGCTATTATTTATATTTTTTGGTTATTCAGGATGTCTGAATTTTTTCTTCATTTTTTTGGAGGATAATTTTACTAAACGTAGAATTTTTTGTTGACAATATTTTTCTTTCAGCACTTGAGTATGTTATCCCACTCTTTATTTCTGACAAGAAAGCAGCTGTTAATCTTAAAAATGTAGTGGATTCCTTCTACATGTTGTGTTACTTTTTTCTGGTGTTTTTAATATTCTTTGCCTTTTGTTTTCAACTGCTTATTATTGAGTGAGGTTAATACTGCTTTATTAAGAAAATAATTCCTACCTTTTAGGTCTAGTTTAGGTCTTCCAAATATATTTTGGAAGAACTGAGAATGAGAACCTAATCTGGATTGTAAATACAAATCTAATTACAAATAATATTTTGTAATTAATTGTAAGATTAGGAAGTTAATATCTGTATCCTCCATGGTTATGAGATAGATGAAGATATTGCCTTTTTAACATATTATCAATGCATGTACAATGTCAGTCACCTAACAGGACTATAGTAAATATTTTTAATGGATAAGTTAATGTGTAAGTGAATGAATTTAAGTATCATTTAAAAGTCATTAATACGCTGTTTGAATGACTGTGAGACACCAGAAGATAAAATAACTTAAAATCAATTTAACAAAATGTACAGAATTAAAATTTCAAGGCAATAGTTATAACAAGCTAGATCTTGTAGCAGTAACTAACATCTGGAGACTTGTAGTAGAAATACAAGAATTAAGTCTTTTCACACTCATGCTAAATATTCACCAATGTTCGGCTATTGATCTGATCCTTATAACCTTCACTTAAGAACTTAGCCTGATAGCGATGCTTTTGTCTTCAAAATTGCTACATGTATGAAGGCAAGAAAGAAACATTGGTAACCACAACTGGCTCTTAAAGTTACTCTTATAAATGCCATTATATCACTTTCACTCAAATTTAATTGGCAAATATAAGTTGCATGGGCAATCCTAACTCAAGTGGACAGACATGTATAATAACCCTCTAATAAGGTGGGGTAGACAAGTCATAGGGCAAGCTGGTCCCTCATAGAGAAGGAAAAACAATCTTCTAGAAGGCAGGGTAAATATTAAAAAATAAATAAATAAATAATTTACCACAATGATATTGATCTCCAGTCTAATGTTGATTCTACTAAACCACACCAGACTTGATCTTGCAATTTTGTTAAGTAGGTAGAGAAAATTAAACTTCACTGAATTATTTTATGAGTTAACATGTTAAAAACTGGTTTATACAGTTAGGCGCGGTGGCTCATGCCCTTAATCCTAGCACTCTGGGAGGCCTACGTGGGAGGATGACTTGAGCCCAGGAGTTCGAGACCAGCCTGAGCAACATGATGAAACCCCCTCTCTATAAAAAATACAAAAATAAGCCAGGCATGGTGGTGTGTGCCTGTAATCCCAGCTACTTGTGAGGCTGAGGTAGAAAGATCACTTGAGCCCTGGAGGTCGAGGCTGCAGTAAGCTGTGTTCATGCTACTGCCCTCCAACTGGGAGGCAGAGTGAGACCCTCTCTCAGATAAAATAAAATCAATAAAAAATTGGTCTACTTAATGCATATTCCATTACTAGTAATATCTGATAACTAAGCTTTGATGTGCATATATATACAGTGGTTCTAGTATACATGAAAACAATTTACTGCAGAGATTTGTTCACAGTTCATTAAATAGCTATACAAAACTGGTTTTATACTTTCCAAAGCATGTTTATGATTTGTAGAAATGACACCTTAGACATAAAAGTAAAATAAAACATTACTTTGACTTCTGACATATCTGGAATGGTAATGCATCAATCACCCACAGCCTAAAGAACAAGATAATGTTTAGTGCTGAGAAAGTCTGTCTAAAAATATTGCCTGAGAGGCATATCCTGGTCTTCTTTTTTTTTCTCAGAAATTAGTTGTCCAGAGAGACCTTCATCAACAACACAACACATGAACTATATTCTTTAGAATGTATGTTCTTCAAAATCAGATAGGAAAACAAGAAAAACAGAACACACACTCTGGACAATAACTTAGGATGTTTCATCTACAAATGACTTTTTTTGTACATGCATTTTCTAAAGCTTCTTTTTTTTTCATATTCTTGAAGGAATAGACAGATCAGTCAAAAATTTATTTTGGGTCTTGTATTGTGCTAAGTAATTTGAAGGATACAATTAAAATATATAAAATGGATACTACCCTGAGGCAGCCAGCCAGTAAGATGGTGATTTAAGGGAAAATTAAACAATTAAGAATTAATCAATTCTTTTTTTTTTTTTTTTTTTTTTTTTTTGAGACAGAGTCTCGCTCTATCGCCCAGGCTGGAGTGCAGTGGCACAATCTCAGCTTACTGCAAGCTCCGCCTCCCAGGTTCACACCATTCTCCTGCCTCAGCCTCCTGAGTAGCTGGGACTACAGGCACCTGCCACCACACCCGGCTAATTTTTTTTGTATTTTTTCATAGAGACAGGGTTTCACCGTGTTAGCCAGAATGGTCTCGATCTCCTGACCTCGTGATCTGCCAGCCTCGGCCTCCCAAAGTGCTGTGATTACAGGTGTGAGCCACCATGCCGGCCAAGAATTAATAAATTCTTAATCCCAGTACTTTGGGAAGCTTAATCCCAGTACTTTGGGAGGCCAAGGTGTGTGGATAATTTGAAGTCAGGAGTTCGAGACCAGCCTGGCCAACATGGTGAAACCTCCATCTCTACTAAATTACAAAAATACAAAAAAAAATAATAATAATATAAAAATTAACCCCATCTCTACTAAAAATACAAAAAAAAAAAATAGTGGTGGCAGTCACCTGTCATCCCAGCTACTAGGGAGGCTGAGGCAGGAGAATCACTTGAACCTGAGAGGCAGAGGTTGCAGTGGGCCGAGATTACACCACTGCACTCCAGCTTGTGCAACAAAGCAAGACTCTGTCTCAGAAAAAAAAAAAAAAAAGTAATTAATAAATTCTAAAAAGAATAGTGCAAAATTTTGGACAGAGATATGCAAGCCAGCCGGATATCTACTTGTGGTGCTGAGGCAGGAGGACTGCTTGAGCCCACGAGGTCAGGGCTTCAGTGAGCTATGATCACGCTACTGCACACCAGCCTGGGTGAAAAAGTGAGACCTTGTCTAAAAAAAAAGAGATATCCAAGCCTAATTATATAAAACAATGAGATACACTACACACACACACTCATGTATATGATATATATGATACCAACATCAAGGCACAAAGTAATAATCTGTAATACCATAGTTTTTGACACTATCAAAAGTTTCTGTTTTATTCTCAGAACAATTTTAAATTTGGATTCTTGAAAAATACCAAAATAGTGAATGTAAAGTGATCTCCCCACAAAACTATGATGAGTTACACATTACATTACGATGCATACAATTTCTTCTAGAAACTTTAATAAACTAATTAATTTAAAATAATTCTAGAGATTAAGAGAACAAGTATTTAACTTCCAACTTGAGACAGGACACCAATGGAAGAGAATAACAGAATGAATATAATACCAGAAAACAAATTGTATGGTAGATATACCAAAAGCAGTGTTCAGAGGAAACTCACTATATCAGAAGCAAACTGAAAAGTAATGAGCTAAATAGTAAGTTCAAGAAGTTATAAACAAGCAACAGAATAAGCTATGAAAAGAAGAAAGTGAAAAATAAAGATCAGAGAAAAGCATAATGAAATAAAAAGGTGAAGGCTGAAAATAACAAAGGCGGATATTTAGAAGATATAGAGAAACTGGCTAACTTTAGGCAGACTGATAAGAAAATGGAAATACAGATGAAAAATATTAGTCTCTTTTGTATTGCTAGACATTTAGTCTCTTTATCATTGCTATATATTTTAGTAATGTAAAACTTAATGAGAGGATATTGTTTGTAATATAGCATGAAAATAGCAAAAATAATCCAAGCAGAGAAAAGCTTAGGCCAACATCATTATGAACACGAATGCAAAGAAACACACAGGATATTAACCAATAGAATTCAGAGGTACATTAAATGTATAATATGCCATAACCAAGTGTTTCATTACAAATTAAGGATGTGTTTTCTGTAGGACACAAATGTTGATTAAAAATATAAAACCACAGGATCAAGTTGATGACAAATAAGAGAGAAATTGACTAATTCAACATTTATACTTAATTTTTTAAATGTTAAATAGATAATATAGATACATTTTTAACATGACGTGTGTGTGGGGATGTATATCCATTAATTTGACTATGAGTAATTAATGACCATATTCTACGTAAATACACTTACACTTAAAAGAAACACACAAGATGCTTTCCTATTGAAGTCATGAACTAGACAAGTCAATCTTGCCCACTATAACAAATATTATTCTATTTATTTTAGCAGTGCTAACCATATTGATTTAGACATAGTTAAAATACTAGTTTTAAATATAGGCTACAAAGAAGAAACATGGAAGATTATTTAATTGTATATCAGAAAAAAACATGAGAATTATCTTAAAAACTCATTAAAAATTAAAGAATTTACTATAATAAAATGTTACAAAACTGAAACAGTCATTTTCTTTTTTATGAATAGAAAGATGCTTAAAATATATGACAGAAAACAAACCTCTTTAAAGTAGTAAACAAAGCATTTATATCTATATCTGCATCTATATCAATATTTACAGGGAAATGGGAGAGAGGAAGAAAACAGAAGAGCATAGAAAAATAACAATACCTACTGAGAAACAAATAAATGATTAAAATAAATGGAAAATGTAATATATTTCTAGATTTATAAAGCTCAAATTGTAAAGATAAAAAATTTTCTTAAGTCAATCTATAAATTCAACTGAAATCCAATTAAAATAACAGCAGGACAGGGTTACTGAGAAAATAAATATGGTAGACTAATCAGGAAAATTATAAAAAAGAGTAATGAGGCAAAATATAGTCTTAACACATTAAAAGATTGGAAGCTAGAATAATTAACATAATTTGTTACTATCATCAAGATACATAAATCAAAGGAACAGAGTTCCAAAAAAACACCAAAAATACTATACTATATAGTATGTCATAATGATGGCATTTTAAGTTGGTAAGGACGTGAGACTTGGAACAGGTTTTGTGTCTGTATGCATGTATAAGATGAGTCTAATGCTTATTACAAAAATAATTTTTCATAGATTAATTTTTAGGGTTGAAAATGAGAAAATAAATGTTATGAGAGTTGACCGTGTTTGCTAGCCCACTTTTTATTAGGAAACATTTTTTTAAGGGAAGGAGAGATTTCCTTCTATTCAGTTCTTAATTAATACTTGGCATAATTTTAGACTAAGACAATTATTAAAACACACAAAGACAGAAATCAGTCATAGGCTATTTCAACAAAGAGCTTTTATTTTTATTCACAAAAATGTTCTACGCATTGGACATTACTCAATTGGTTTCCTAATCCTGTGAAAGTGAGTCACTTTTCTTCTTTGTATAAAGTACAAATTCTCCTCGACTTATATAATGAGATTACATACGATTAAACCCATCATAAATTGAAAATGCTCTTTAATACTCTATCCCAAGGCCAGGCACAGTGGCTCACTCCTGTAATCCCAGCAATTTGGGAGGCCAAGGCGGGTGGATCACTGGAAGTCAGGAGTTCAAGACCAGCCTGGTCAACATAGTGAAACCCCGTCTCTACTAAAAATACAAAAATTAGCTGGGCATGCTGGCCTACACCTATAATCCCAGCTACTTGGGAGGCTAAGGCAGGAGAATCACATGAACCCGGGAGGCGGAGGTTGCAGTGATCCATGATCACGCCACTGCACTCCAGCCTGGGCGACAAATCGAAACTCTGTCTCAAAAAAAAAAAACAAAACAACAACAACAACAAAAAAAACTCTACCCTACTCAACATCATACCTTAGACTAGCCTACCTTAAACATACTCAGAACACTAACATTAGCCTACAGTTGGGAAAAGTCATCTAACACAAAGCCTATTTTATAATAAATTGTTAAATATCTCTAATCATTTAATGTATACTGTGCTGAAGTGAAAAACAGAATGTTTGTATGGGTACTTAAAGTACAGTTTCTACTGAATGCATGTTACTGTCACAAAATCATAAAGTGGAAAAATTGTAAATCAAACTATGGTAAGTGAGGAACTATTTGTACCTGAATAATTGCTCACTCCCATTTCCCCAGTTTGAGAAGGCTGCCTCCTTTTTATTGATCTGATTAGGAATCAGTAATGTCATTCAATTTCATTATTTGTCTTTTAAGTATAGGTCCTAGAGGCAGTTTTTTCTTATCTTTAATAGTTTAAGCTTGCATAATATCCCTGAACAAATAAAAACAATAATTTTGTTAAGTATTATATGCCTTTTGTTTCATCATACATATACCTCTTAGGATTTAAAGTTCAGAGTTTAGAGCACCAAGGAGTAAAAAAAAGTTAGTTATTAACCTCATTTCCTTTTTTGTTTGTTTGTTTTCCCTAAATAATGAAGAATCATAATCTGGAAAGTAAATCCAAGTCTCAGAAAAGGACTATGCAATATTCTCTTGGCTTACTTTGTTCGAGGAATTTTTCTAAGCAATACATGTAACACACTCCAAAAGCCAAACAAATATATAGATATATCTGACAATATATAAAAATGTAGAATACTACCAAAAATAATCAATCAACATATTTAAAAATTGAGAAAAATATTACAGTGAGATTCTTATTTATTAGTCTAACACAGAGCTCATAAAAATCAGAAATCCAACACAAACAAACTCATTTGGAAAATGAAAAAAGGATGAAAATAGCTAAATGATAAAGATGAAAGTTAAGAACAGCAAAAGAGTTTAGATATTTAATTTTAAGAATGGAAATAAATTAACAATTTTTTACCTATGTTATTAAAAACTATTAATTTGACAAATCAAGAGCAGTTAAGTGTATCTGTCTTTTAAACTGCTAATAGGTCTGTACATTGTGAACACTTCTGGAAGTAAATTTGTAATTTTTAGAAAAACTTAAATGCTGGCACCTTTTTAACCAACACAGCTAGAGATGAAAATATACCCTGTGACTATCTGCTATACGTACTGTGATTACTGATATACTCATAAAATTCCCTGTGCATACACATACACCCTCCATCCCCCAACACACATACTCAAGTTAATTATGATGTATTATCATTTATAATGGCCAAAAACTGAAATCAACCAACGTGATTGTCAACAAAAAACTGATAAAGTAAATCGTGGTACATTCATATGATGAAAAGTTATTATAAAGAATGACTTTATCCTGGAAAGAATGCCAAGATATTTTTTAAAACATAATTAAAACTCAAGATACAAATACAATGTATACATTATCATCCATTATGTGTAAATCAAATTGATGGACAGTTAAGTTGCTGTATAGATATTAGATTGATGGCGCTATAAGTAAATAAATAGATGAAAATAGATTAAAAGTGTCTTCTTTGTGGAAGGCACTACAATCATTTTAAAAACTAAATCACATTTGAAGTGTATTGCTAGGATAGGACACGGATGTAAAGCAGAGAAATAAGACTTTCATGTGTCATTTTGTGTTTTTTTAATATAAAAAATGTGCAGAATTAGTCACATGAACTGCTTATTGAACATTTTATTAAATATAACATACAGAAGTGTATAAATCACAAAGATATAGCATAACAAAACCATAGACCATGAGTATACATATTTGACCAGCATACAGATTAAATAATAGACTTCAACATTGTTGCCGGACTTTTTCTTAGGTCAGTTAAAGATGGGATCCTTGTCCCATGCCATGAAAGTTTAGGCTTGCAGATGGTTCGAAGGGTGAGTAAAGCAGGGTTTTATTTGGTGAGAAGGAAAAAAGGGAAAACAGGTACTCTCTGCAAGGCGGGAATCCCCTGCTAGAGTGCTTCCTGCCTCGCCCTTTGAATCCCAAGTTCCACACAGTAAAAGGAGGGGACAGGCTCCACCCTGCTGCAAATGGTGCAAACTTCCCAAGGCTCCACCTGAGTGTGTAGGCTGGCTGGATTCTGCCAGGGACTCCCTCCCACCTGGCTGTCTCATTCCCCACTCTAAAGAAGTACATCTAATTGCCATTAGAATAAGGATAAGAACAAAGACCAATCTCAACTGCTTCTTGCTGACAGGGGGCACTGTTTTAGGAGGCACTGTTTTGGGAAAATGGCAGTCAGAGCTCCCTCAGAGGCCTATTTAAGGGTCCCCAGCAGAAGGGGCCATTGTCAGAGGCTCCGGTTGCATGACCATTTGGAGTCCAATGAGCAGAAGGCAAGAACAGACAAAACTAGGTTATTAGAAAACATGTATCACAACCAAACAACGGGAGAGGCAAGCACAGCTCAAAAATGTTGAGGCCTTTTACCAGTTTGCACAGGGAGATGGAGGCCAAAAGCTTGACTGGTAAAAAACTTTACCCTTGGCTGGGGGTGGTGGCTCATGCCTGTAATCCCAGCACTTTGGTAGGCCAAGGTGGGTGGATCACCTGAGGTCAGGAGTTCAAGACCAGCCTGGCCAACATGGCAAAACCCTGTCTCTACTAAAAATACAAAAAATTAGCCAGGCGTAGTGTCTCAGGTCTGTAATCTTAGCTACTCAGGAGGCTGAGGCAGGAGAATAGCTTGAACCTGGGAAACGGAGATTGCAGTGAGCTGAGATCACGCCACTGCACCGCAGCCTGGGCAACAAGAGCAAAACTTCGTCTCAAAATACAAAAAAAAAAAAAAAAAAAACCTTACCCTTTTGCTGGCATGTTGGGCTTCTGGTTGCCTTCCCCTGAGCCCAGTCATAAGCCAACCAGTTTAAGGTTTGGGAAATTAACTCTTCCCAGTTTGGAAAATGCATCTGAGAAGAGTGTCCCATAGCATAGAGACACAATTACCTATCTGTGAAGAGAGAAAAGAGGAGGAGAAAGGAGAAAAAGAAGGTGTTTTTTCAAAGGAGTCCCAGGGGTTCAGGATGTATTTGAAAGGGGTACAGACTAAAGATGAATAGCTACCTATCTAGACTGAGGGGAGCAGGCATCACTGGTTCCCTTCTCTTCTTAGCAGATACCCAGGGTACATGAGGGAGAGAGGGAAGAACATCCTCTTTCCTTCTTCCATCTTTGCATCCCTGGGTCCCAGCAACCTTAGCAGGTGCTGATATGAGTACCAAAGCAGCTTGCGCCCATGAAGCAAACGGATGTACTGGGTTGGAATCACCCACTCTTACCCATGTATGCCCTATCTCCCCTGCTGTCAGCAGCTTGGGATTCCCTAGACCTCATTTATGCCATGGATACTAACGTGGCCTTTATCCATGAAACAGGAAGCTTGGAGTTGGCTTGAAAGGCAGGATCATCCATGCTCACCTGCACAGTGCCTTTTAACTTCTGTTATCATTTGCTTCTGGATCCCTTAGATCCAGTTTTCTTCCTAGGGCTTTGACCTGAAGTTTGGAATTGAGTTTGGAGCAAAAATATGTCTCAGGGGGCGCTGCATGGACTCCTTATCATAAGCTGAATGCTAAGGTGAAACTGGAACTGAGTCCTCCTCCAACAAAGGAGCGAAAGAGACATCTTGTGACACACTTAGATAACTGGCGGCTATAGTTATGCTTGCTAAGATATGGGTGTATGGTACTTGGCTTTGGTTAGTTCCCTTGGTCTTACTTTCCCAAAAGGAAACCTCCAAGTGGTGGGCATCCTATTTATTGCCATCAACTGGGAGGATTTGCAGAATAATTGCTCAAGACTAGAATACTGATCCAGATTTCTATATTACCCATCCCTTTTGTTATTTCTGAGCTGTAGCCAGAGATTGCTGGTTGGTTCACAGGAACAAGAAGGGTTAGTCTAAATGTAGGCAAAAACTTAAAAATAACTGATGAGTTTAGGATTCAATGACAAATGTATGATAAGTTTTAAAACATAATTTCTCTCCTTCCAGTCCTCATTTTAAAACAAATTACAGTAGGACTGAGTTATTTGCAAAATATAATTTAGTTTTATACTTGCCTGATTATTTGCATAAAGTGCAGCAAGAATAACTATTCCTACACAGGGCTTTTGGATTGGCTTTGACGAAGTCTGTACCACAAAGGAATCTCAGATAAGGCCTTTAAAGCTGAGCTTTAAAGGGTCTGTCTCCTCAAATACCTGTGAGTTGGGTGATCCTTTCCTCTTAAGGTCCTAAGATAAATTTGGAGCTGCTGGACATGTTAGAAATTTGGAGCTTCTGGATCTGTTAGAAAGTGACACTCTTTACTGACCACAGGTCAGGAGCCCTATACAGGGACTGTGTAGACAAAAGTATAAGGCCAATATCCCATGGGGCTTTTATCAGCTCTACAAGTCCAGATTGATTCCTTAAAGGGAAGCATACCCTTCCACCCTTGGTAAAATGACCACTTTCTCCAATTGTGTCCTGTTGCAAAAGACAAACGGATTCTTATTGCACTGATGCAAACAACTATATTGCCATAAGTTAAGAATACTCACAGATAGTTTCCAAATTCTAGAGGATTCAGGCAGAGAGAAGAAAACATGGTCCAAATTTTGTTCATAGGAGTATACCTTGCTCAGTTATTAAAGGCTGTAAATAGTTCAAAATAAGTTTCCTTGACTCTGAAAAACAAAACACGGATCAGCATTATTTCAAGCAAAAAATCAAAAAGGTTGCTTCAGCTTTCTTATCCATTTAGTTAACTTTTGTTTTGCTTGATATTTGTGAACATTCAGCTCTTTATGAGTCCTGTGTGTTTTGCTTTATTCCAATGTTATAATCTCCAAAGTTATCAGAAGCCTGTATTTGAGAACACCTGTTACAGTTCTATAGCTTATTATAAACCATCTTTTGAAAAGGATTAAAACAAGAAAAACAATTGTCTATGAATAGCAAAATGTCCAGGGTAGTTACAGTTAGAAACATGATTGATAAAGAAGTTTGGTTAGCTCCATGATTTACAATAACTTAACATAACAATTTCAATTATTATTGATAGCATATACTTAGACATTAGAATTTTAGAAATTCCATACAATTTTGGAATATGTATTAACATTAATCCTAAAAATAGAACCTAAAGAAGATTGAACATTATTTATTTCTGGTAGTTTCAATTACATGTCATAATAATAACTCCTAGCAATTTTTAACTTTAAGGTGAAACCTGATAAGTTGCTTTAATTGTGTGCTAAGTGTAGCCAAGGTTTGACGTTTTTCAGCATAATTAAGGGTGTGGATAGTTCCATATATCACCAGGCCTTGACAACTGTGAAGCCGGCAAGTCAAATAGTTCTCAAGATGCAGAAAGCAGTTTATAACCTTAAAACATTTAGCAAATCTTGCATCTGCCTGTATAATTTAGTCACCTATTTACATTGTAATGATACCTGCATTTTACCAATAATCTATAAGGCTCTTTTCATTTCTCAAAGATTAAAGTCACATGAACTGAAAGGTACCACAGCTTTAATCTTCCCTTCAAAGAATATTCGATCCAAGCGCTTGTCTTTCTTTAAGTCAAATTAATTAGAACTATTTTTACAGACATTACACAGACAGACAGGCAGGAAAAAACCCAGTTCCCAGGTGGGGTTCTATAAGAGACAGGGCTAGGAAAACATGCAGATATCAAACCAGAAAGGAACTTATTCCCTAAAGCAGGATTGCTGAACAAAGCCTTGCCAACACAGTTACAAGCCATACCTCCAGGATGGAAAGCAAGATGGAGGCTTGTTTTCACAACCAAAGCTTTGCAGAGAATATAAACAGAGATAGTTTGGGTCCTGGCTTAGAAAAATGTCTTCTAAAAAAAAAGAACTTTAAAAGTTAACTGCTGATGGGGTAGAGAAGGGGATGAAAAAACAGCTTAAAAATGCCTGGGGAAGATTATTCTTATGCAACTGGTTCCTCCATCAGGGAGAAGAGTTTAAGCTTAATTATTGTCCACTAGAGTTAAACCCCTTGGCCAGGGAAGGGGAAGGCTGCGGAGGTATGTGGCTGGGAACCAGCCAGCCGCCTGTGTGTGGGACACTTGGGCCGTGCGTCCAGGTGCTGGCACAGAGGTGAGGGCGGCGGGTGGCGGAGAGCTGCTGCTTTCTGGTCTGTCCTGAAACAAGAAATGAAAAAGGCCATGAAAAGGCCTGATTCCCAGAAGCAACAAGGGGTGGGGGTGCGGTTTCCCATAAGCTCATTAGTTTGAGGATGAAGAAGCTCAGAAACCAGAGGCAAAAAAAGACGTCTTGGTTTGCATTTCACTCACCGCTTCTCGAACCCACAGGTTGCGCGCCAAAATGGTGCAGGACTTTTCCTTAGTTCAGATAAAGATGGTGTCCTTGTTCCATGGCCTAGAAAGTCTGGGCTCACAGATGGTTTGAAGGGTGAGTAAAGCAAGGTTTTATTGGGTGAAAAAGAAAAAAGGGAAAACAGGGACTCTCCGCTAGCCCAGAGGCCCCTGCTAGATTGCTTCCCGCCTTCCCAGTTCAAATCCCGGGTTCCACACAGGAAGAGCAGGGGCTGAGCCCACCGCAAACCGCGAGAACTTCCCAAGGCTCCAGCCCAGTGCGCAGGCCAGCTGGAGTTTTGCCGGGAACCCCCTCCCACGTGGCAGCCTCATCATTAGTCCACAAGTCGCCTTCATGTTCTCCACAAGCCTATTTTTCATTTTAACATGAAGACACACAATTGATATTATTTAATGCTTGGCTACAGTTCTAAAACCATTGTTATTATGTGTGAAAGGAGTGCAGATTTTGTTTTAAGTAATTTAACACTGAACATTTTTTATGAACTATCTTAAAAGTGATAAAAATTTTAATATTTCAAAACAGACAAATTTTTACCAACATTGCTCCCAAAACAAAACAAAACAAAAAATAGAGTTAACTTTTTTTTTCTGTAGGAATATAATTTACTTTTCTTACAAGAAAATTATAGAAACTTAGCATTTCTGTAGTATACTTCAGCTTCATTTATAGTCGCCAAGCTATAATTTAATTGTATTTGATTAACACAGCTAGATTCTTTAGAGTTGATAGTATTTGTACTTAGAAATGTAAGATATTGATTCTTCAACTTTACAATCCACATTCATCCTATACCTTAAGATTTTTTAAAATATGACATTTTAAAAAATAGTCAAATTTTTTAGAACAGTTTATGGCTCATCACAAAATTGAATGGAAAGCAGAGAGCTTTTCCATATCCCTTCCCCATCATATGTCATCCAGGGAAATGCAAATTAAAACGAAAGTTAGATACCACTATGTACCTATTGGAATAATCAGTATCCAGAACATAGACAACTTCAAATTCTGAGAAGGATGTGGATCTAGAGAAACTGCCACTCATTGTTGGTGAAAAGGCTAAATGTCATAGCCACTTTCAAAGACAATTTGGTAGTGTCTTATAAAACTTAACATAAAGTTAACAAGCGTAGATTTCATCATTGTCAATATCTCCTACCAGTACAATTGATTAATCTACACTGATACAACATTATCATCCAAATTCCATAGCTTACATTAAGGTTCACTTTTGATGTTCTGCATCTTGTGGGTTTGGAAAATGTATAACAACATGTACTTACCATTTTAGTATCATAATGAATAAATTTACCCCTTAAAAATTCCTCCAGCTATTCAACCCTCCCTGCACCCTAACCCATGACAATGATTGGTGTTTTTACTGTCTCCATAGTTTTGCCTTTTCCCAGAATGTCATATAGTTTGAATTATACAGTATGTAGCATTATTATACTGGCTTCCTTTACTTAACAGTATGTATTTAAGTTTCTGCCATGTCTTTTCAGGGCATTTTGGTTGCTTCCAAGTTTGGCAATTATAAATAAAGCTACTAAAAGCATTCATCTGAAGGTTTTTGTGTGAACTTAAAATTGCTACTAATTTGTGTCACTACCAAGGAGCTGGATTGTATGCTAAATTTAAGCTAAGTTTTATAAGACATAGCAAACTGTCTTTGAAAGTGGCTATAACATTTAGCCTTCTCATCAACAATGAATGGTAGTTTCTCTAGATCCACATCCTTGCCAGCATTTGAAGTTGTCTATGTTCTGGATACTAATTATTCCAATAGGTGCATAATGGTATCTAACTTTTGTTTTAATTTGCATTTCCCTGATGATATATGATGTGGAACATCTCTTCACATGCTTATTTGCTATCTGTATATCTATTTTG
Source organism: Pongo abelii (assembly GCF_028885655.2). Taxonomy (NCBI): domain Eukaryota; kingdom Metazoa; phylum Chordata; class Mammalia; order Primates; family Hominidae; genus Pongo; species Pongo abelii. The sequence continues at coordinate 89,836,888 of NC_071999.2, read as the reverse complement.
GTGACGTGTCTGTTAAGGTTTTTGTCCCATTTTTCAATCAAGTTGTTCATTTCTATATTGTGAAGTTTTAATTCATTATAATAGATAATGGCCCTTTGCAAGGTATGTCTTCCTAAAACATTTCCTCCAAGGCCCTGGCTTGTCTTTTTGTTCTTTTGACAGTGTCCTTCATGGAGCAAATTTTTAAAATAAAGTCTGGTTTATGAGTTCTTTCTTTTATGTATTGTGCATTTGGTGTTATATGTAAAAAGTCATCACCAAACCCAAGGTTATTTAGAATTTCTCTTATGTTTTCTGCTGGAGTTTCATAGTTTTGTGTTTACCTTTAGTTCTAAGATCTATCTTGAGTTAATTTTTGTGAAAGGCATATGGTCTTAGTCTGGAATTTTTTGCAGGTGAATGTCCAGTTGTTCTACCATTATTCGTTGAAAACTATCTTTTCTTCATTGCATTGTCTTCGCTTCTTTGTCAAAGAAGCAAATATGTTGATTATAGATCTATTTCTGCTTCCTCTATTCTGTTCCGTTTATATATTTGCCTATTCATTTGCCAATAACATACTTGTACTAATTGCTGTAACTTTAAAATAAGTCTTGAGTGGGATAACGTCAATCCTCCAACTTTTTTCTTCTTCAGTCTTGTGTTTGCTATTATGGGTCTTTTGCCTCTCCATATTTGAGAATCAGTTTGTCAATATCCACAACATAACCTGCTGAAATTTTTACTCTGATTTAGTTGAATCTATGGATTAAATTGGAAAGAACTTACATCTTGGCAATATTCAGACTCCTAATGCATGAATATTAATAGGCCTCCATGTACTTGTCCTTCATTTCCTCAGATTTTTGTAGATTTCCTCATATATGACGTGTACATTGATTAGATTTATATCTAAATATTTCCTTTTTTGGGCGCTAATATAAATGCAATTATGCTATTAATTTCAAAATTCACTTGTTCGTTACTAGGTTATAAGAAAGTAATTGAATTTTGTATATTAAATTTGTTTCCTGAAACCTTGGTATAGTTACTTACTAGTTCCAGGTTTGTTTGTTTGCTTGCTTGCTTGTTTTTGGTCTATTTTGTTTTATTTTGTACACAGACAATCATTTTTTCTTTCCCTATTACTGTACCTTTTCCCTCTTTCCTTATCTTACTGCATTAAGACTTCAAGTACAATCTTAATAAGGAATATAAGAGGGGACATCTTTGCTTTGTTCTTGATCCTAGTAGGAAAGCTTCTAGTTTCTCAGCATTAAGTACAATGTTAGCTGCAAGGTTTTTTGTAGATAATTCATTTTTCAGTTGAGAAATTCCCCCTGTATTCTGTTTTTATCTAGAATTTTTTTATCATGAATGGGTGTTGAATTTTGTAAATGCCTTCTCAGCATTCATTATCATGATCCAGTAATTTTTTTTCTTTAGCCTGTTGATGTGATGGATTACATTAATTGATTTTTAATTATTGAATCAGCATTGCACAACAGGCGTAAATCTCCCTTGATCATAGTGTATAATACATATACATATATATATACACATATGTATTATACATAATTATATGATATATATAATTCTTTATATATGTTATATATATAAAAAAAGAATTCTGTATTTTACATTCAGTTTGCTCTAGTTCTAGTTTTCTAAGTTTGAGGCTTAGATTACTGATTTTAGATCCTTTTAGTTTTCTTATATGTCCATTAAATGTTATAAATTTTCTAAGTACTACATTTCTCAAATCTCTCTGTATATTCTTTTTCTTTTTTTTCTTTTTTTTTTTTCTCTTTTTTTTTTTTGAGACAGAGTCTTGCTCTGTTGCTGAGGCTGGAGTGCAGTGGCATAGTCTTGGCTCACTGCAACTTCGCCTCCCGGGTTCAAGCAATTCTCATGCCTCAGCCTCCTGAGTAGCTGGGATTATAGGCACCCACCACCACGCCCGGCTAATTTTTGTATTTTTAGTAGGGATGAGGTTTCACCATGTTGGCCAGACTGATCTCAAACTCCTGACCTCAGGTGATCCACCCACCTTGGCCTCCCAAAGTGCTGGGATTAGAGGTGCGAGGCACCACACCCAGCTATATATTCCTTATATAGAAAGAGTCGGGTTTGATTTTCTACTTTTTCTGAAGATTTTTGCATCTATGTTCATGTGAGTTTTTTTGTAGTTGTATTATATTTTATTGTTTGGGGATTAGGGTGGTGCTGTCCTCATAGAATTGAGATAGAAAGTATTTTATCTGCTTCTGTATTCTGAAAGAGATTGTAGATAATTGACATAATTTCTTCTTTAAATATTTGGTAGAATTCATAAGTGAACTCATTCAGGTTTGGTACTTTCTATTTTTAAATGTTATTAATTACAGATTTAATTTTTTATTAGACGTGGTCCTATTCAGATTGTCTGTTTTTTCTTGTGTGGGTATTGGTAGCTGGTGTCTTTCAAGGAATTTGTCCATTTTACATAGGTCATCATATTTGTGGACACAGCGTTGCTCATAGTATTCAATTAATATCCTTTTATTTTCCATGGGATATGTAGTAATTTCCCCTTTTTAATTTCTGATATTAGTAATTTGGGTCCTCTCTTTTTTTCTTAGCCTGAAGGAAAGCTTATTGATTTTAATGGTCTTTTCAAAGAGCCAGCTTTTAGTTTCATTGATGTTTCTCCATTGAATTCTGTTACAGTTTTATTGATTACTGCTTAGCTTTACATTATTTCTTCAGTTTTCTTTACATTTAATTTGCTCTAGTTTTTCTAGTTTTCTAAGTTTGAGGCTTAGATGACTGACTTTACTTTCTTTTATTTTTCTTATATATTCATTCAGTGTTATAAATCTTTCTCTAAGCACTGCATTTCACAAATCTTGATAAATTGTACTTTCATTTTCCTTTAATTCAAAATATTTTAAATAACCTTTAGATTTCTTCTTTTACTCATTTGTTATTTGGAAGTGTGTTGTTTAATCTTCAAATATTTTGAGATTTTCCAACTGTCTTTCTGTTACTAATTTCTAATTTAATTCCATTGTATTCTGAGAGCAGATATTGAATGATTTTTACTTTTTAAAAAATTTTTAATATGCTTTATGGCCCATAATGAGGTATCTCTTGATGAATATCCCATGTAAGCTTCAGAAGAATGTGTATTCTGCTATTTGTGGATGAAGTAATTGATAGATGTGAATTACATCCAGTTGATTGATGGTGTTGGTGTGTACATCTATGTCCTTACTGATTTCCTGCCTGCTGGATTTGTCCATTTCTGAGAGACAGTCATTTAAGTCTCTAACAGTAAGAGTGGATTAATCTAATTTTGTAGCAATTCACCCATTTTTAACTTATGTATTTGGATACTCTTTTGTTAGGTATGTAAGCATTGAAGATTGTTAAGTCTTGGAGAACTGATCCTTTTAGCATTGTATAATTCCTCATAACTTTTCTTGCTCTCAAGTCTGCTTTACCTGAAATTGATATGGCTATTCCTACTTTCTCTTGATTCGTGTTAGCATGGTATATCTTTCAAATTTCTTTTAATGTATATGTCTCTTTATAGTTGGTTTCTTGTAGACAAAATATAGTTGCATTTTTTATGCACTCTGATAATCTCTGTTTTTTTAATTGATGCATTTAGACCATAGGTATTTAAAGTGATAACTGACATTGTTGGATTAATATCAATCATATTTGTTTCTTTTTTCTATTTGTAGCCTTTGTTCTTGTTCTTATTGTGTCTTTCACTCTTTCTGCCTTTTGTGTTTATAGTTGAACATTTTATATGATCCAATTTTCTCTCCTTTATTAGCATATCAGTTACTTCTTTTTTTAACATGTTTTTTAGTGGTTGCCCTAGAGTTTGCAATATACATTTACAATTAATCCAAGTCCACTTTCAAATAAAATTATACTGCTTTACAGAAAATATGAGTGCTTTATACCAACCAAATAATCCTAATTCCTCCCTCTTGTATCCATTGTGTCATTGTTGTCATTCATTTTACTTATACATAAGCATAAGTAAATAAAATACATTGTGCATTTACAGTGTGTATAATAAAATACATTGTTGACATTATTTTTTAACAAACTTTTTTATCCCTGAGTTCAAGTAATAATAAAAAATAAAGTTTTATTTTATCTTTACTTATTTCTCCTCTCATGCCTCATTCTTGATGTGCATCTGAGTTTCTGGCCTGTATCTTCTTCCTTCTCTGTTAATAACTTTAAAACAATTATTGAAATGCAGGTCTACTGACAACACATTTTTGTTTGTCTGAGAAGGTCTTTATTTCTCTTTCACTTTAGTAGAATAATATTGCAAGACACAGAATTTTAAGTTGGTGTTTTTTTTTCCTCAGCCCTTTAAATATTGTACTCAAATTTTTTCTTGCCTGAATGGTTTCTGAAGAGAAGGTGACTTTAATTTTATCTTTGCTCCTCTGGAGATACAGTACTTTTTAAAAATCTGATCTCTTTAGAGTTTTTTTTAATCTTTGATTTTCTGCTTCAAATATTTCTTGTATTCCTTTCTCTCTTTCTTCTTCTTCCATTACACATGTTGCATCTTTTTTGTAGTTGTTCCATAGTTCTTGGGGGGTTTGCTCGGTGTTTTTAGTCCATTTTCTTTTCGCTTTTCAGTTTTGAAGGTTTCTCTTGATATCCTCAGTCTTAGATATTCTTTCTTCACTGTGTCTGGTCTACTAGTAAGACCATCAAAGATATTCTTCATTTCTGTGACAATGTTTTTGATCTGTAGCATTTTCTTTTTATTCTTTATAAGAAATTCCATCTCTGATTGCATTGCCCATCTGTTGTTGCAAAACTATCTGTTTTATTTATTGACACCCTTAGGATATTAATCATAGTTATTTTAAATTCCGAGGTTTTTAATCCCATTTTTTTGCCATATATGTGTCTGGTTCTAATTTTCGCTTTGTCTCTTCAAATTGTGGTTGTTGCCTTTCAGTATGCCTTGTAATTCTTGCATGATTGCCATACAGGATGTATAAGGTAAGAGACATCTATAAATAGGCTTTTAGTACTATGGTGGTAAGGTGTAGGGGGAGGGGAAGCAGCCTGTAACTCTTAACTGTCAACTTAGCATATGCTTCTGCATCTCCCTTACCCCAAGTGAAACAGGATGGCTTGAGTGAAATAGAGTTGAGTATTTCCCTTTAACCAAGTCATTTAGACTCTGATAAAACTCTAGCAGGTTATGCTCTGGTTAAATAGTTTCTCCTTGTGCAGACTTTTTAATGGAACAGAATATTCTGGTGCTTTTCAAAATGGCTACATTTCCGCTCCGCCTGACAGAAGCATGAGAAGATTTTTCTCTGATATTCACTGTGAGAACCTGGCCACGTTCCTGGAGGTAAAATTTTTAAAAGTGTGGGAAACCCTACCATCATGACTGGCTTCCCTTGGAGCATGTGACTCCCACACTTGTGCACACTGAGCATCCAGCAATTCATTTCGGTTTCAGTTCTCCCGCCCCAGCGTTGGTTCATGTGAAGGTTTCTGCTCACGGGTTTCTTCTCCAGTAAGTTGAGATTGTCTGTATTTGCTTCTTTGTCTCCCAGTTTGGGGGCAGCGTTTTGCCCTACGACCTTACTTCTTTTACAGATCTTAGAGAAATTAATTTTTCAGTTCATTCAGCTTTTTATTTTTTGTTAACTTGGAGTAGTGACTCCTAAAATCCTTATATGCCAGACCAGAAATCATTAAGTTATTGGTGATGCCATTTAAAAATGTGAATATATCAATGAATTATTTAAAGATAAGGACTCTCAATTAGAAAGTAATAGAATTTTCATCCAGCTCAACCTGAGCCCTTTTCTCAACAGTTAATATGGGAGACGGTATCAAACCTAAAACATTCTAGATTTGTAGATTTTTAAAAATTCCCATTTATATTTATCTATTGATGCATAACCAATTTTAAATTTAGGAATGCAAAATACCATTTTAATGTGTATGATTCTTTGGATTATGAGTCTGAGTAGGGCACAGAGGGGTGAGACCACCTCCGTTGTATGATGCTTGAGACCTCAGCTAGAGTGTCTTGGATGGCTGGAGATGTCTGGACCAGCTCAGCTTGGCCATGAAACCAGACCCTTGGTTCTTTTTCACATGATGTATACTAGGGCTAGAATGTTCAAGATGGCATCTTCACTCACAGTCTAGTGCCAGGGCTCATATAACCAAGACCGCTAAAGAATCACCTACAGTTCTTCCCCTGTGGCTTCTCCAAGTAGCTAGATTAGCTTTCACACAGCTGGTGGTCTTGATAAGGTTGGACATAATAGAAGGTGTCTGGCTTCCTGCAGAGTGAGCATTGGAAAAACCTTAGGAAAAATACATAAAGCTTCTTATAACTTAGCACTGGAAGTCCCAGAATGTCACAATTCTGCTACATTGTATTGGTCAACCAATTTACTAAACCAGCCCAGATTTAATGGGAGGAAAATTAATCTCCATCTCTCCAAGGGAGGATTAGCACAGAACCTGAAGCCATCTTTAATCTAGCATACCAATTGTTTAAAAAAAGGAATATAAAAATATCTTACTTTTGCAAATATTACACTAACAGATGACCAGAGGAACATATTGCCTTGTACACTCAAAATGCTTCATACAAGTGAGGGACCGCAATTAAATTTCACAGTTTAAGAGTACATCTGATTCGGCTAGAAGCTGGCCACATTAACAATATATAATAGAATAAGCCTCTGGACACAAATTTAATATTTTTGGCAGCAAAATAAGTATTTTTTAAAATACTGTAATATATCTCACCTACCTTTTGCCTCTCTTTTATATAAAACTACTGGATGTGAATTTTTTTTATAGGGTTTAACTAGATACTTCACTTTTCTTAATATATTCTATTTTCTTAATATCCATATATTATTAAGGCTAATATATTCATGCCTTCCAATTATTACATCCTTTATTTATTTGATAAAGTTATAGGTTAATATATCTGTAAGTCTATTATGTTTCTATTTGTGTGTACATGATTTGTTTCTAATCAACTTACGGTATCTTTCAGCCCTGGGGTGAAAAGAGAACATTGGTAAGGGGAAATGATTACTCTAGCATCCTTGAAGAGATAAATGATTAAAATTCTTCATATTCAAAAACGACATCTTAATGATACAGCAATACAACAGGCTTAAAAATGAGATGTTCTGACATAAAATGTTTTTTCTAAATTTTTTACCACATTGTAAAATATCTAAAGCAAATCTTTCAGAAAAGGCAAGGAGTATATTTGGAGAGGAGATAGAAATCCCTTAGTCTACCATTTCCAGTTTAGAGACTGGTGCCAGGAAGAGATGGCAGTGGTCAGGAGGCAGGAATGGATACTTGCACACAGGGTCCACTCTCTCTACTCTTGGTTTCTTCTTCCTAATCCCAAACTTGGTGTACTGACATAAATTTAGCTCAAGTTATTCTTTTTTCCTGTGTGTATTTCATGGAAGATATTTACAAGTTATATGAGGCCTGGAAGGTGGTGCAGAAAATATCTAAATTGAAAGTATGTTAAGAGTTTAGTAAACTTAAGCTATGCTCCAAATAGACAGCAAGCAAGGCAAAACCACCATAAAAGTCTCAGAGCCATAGTGAGTTTTGATGAGGCCAATCAGGCAGAGAGCACCAAAGTCCCCAGCAAAAGTGACAGTCAACACAAAACAGGTGAACACATGTAATATGAATCACAGACTTCAGCAGAAGATGCAAGCAATATACTCAAGGATTGGAATAGCTGCACATTAGAAGTGTTTCTAACCAAAAAGCCCACATCAGACACCAAAAACAAACAAACAAACATCCCTGAGTACATCACGTAGATCCAGTAACGATGAGGGACTCCTTTGTCCTCTTAAATTGTTTAAATACCTTTTCTCTGGACAGAGAGCTATTATTTAGAAAAAAAAAATTATTGGTGGGAGACATAAAAGTTAAATTTAAGTGATCTAGAAATTTTACCTAAAGAAATTGAGAATTAACCTGCAAAGACTGAATTATTACATCATATGGGATTACAATTCAGCAACCTGCTCCTAGTTGATACTGATCCCTGAAAACAACAGTTTTCATAGTGTGGACTCTAGTAGCAGTTATGATCATCTAGGAACCTGTTGAAAATGCAGATTATCAGACCAATCTCCATTTCAATGAATTGAAAAACTCTTGAGTTAGAACCCAGTATCTGTGTTTAACAAGTCTTTCAGATGATTCCTATACATTGAAAAGTTAGAGAACCTCTACCTTAGAAAAATGTAAACTTTTATTTCTATATATTATCTTCACATTTTCCACAATTGTGGTCTCCTCCAGTCACTATCATGTGTACCTGTTTTGCTAAGGCATGAACGTTAACTTCTAACATTCACACTTTGGAGTGTAAGAAATGTAACTATCCTTTGCCTGATTTAATTAACAGCCTTCAGATTAGCCTATGCCTAACTAGTTTGGGAGAAAATGCCAGGTGACTAATCTCTGTTTTCTCAGATGCCTATCAATTGCTCTTTTTCTCCTTGGGATACACCCTGTTATGTCAAGTTATCTTTGCATTTTCCTTTACATTGAGGCTTCTTAATAGATTATAATCTATATGTGTTATCTTTGCGTTTCACTCTTATTTTCTCTTCAACACCCTAAAATCCTGAATCTGACTCTACCAATCCATTAATTATTATAGTTTTCCAATTGTCTTACTGATATGATAAATCAACATATTTTTGTCCACATTTAATTGGCTTCTATGTAGCATTTGATATTTCCCCCATATACTTGAAAGGAGTACTTTTTCTGGACTTTCCCTCATATTTGGATTTTTTTTTTCTCAGTATCTTAAATGGGTTCTTTTCTCTCTCTGCTTTTGAAATGGTAGAATTCATTAAGCCTATCTTGTTGGCCTTTTCCTCTTCTTATTTTATTTTGACCCCACTGAGGGGCCTCATACAATCTATAGCTTTATGGTTTATGCAACGATGATTATAAAGTCTGTATTTCCAAAACTGACCTCACCTGTGAGAGTCAGGTCCAAACATCCAAAACCTACTGAATGGTTTCCTATGAATTATCTACGAATTTCCTCAGTCGGTAAACCTAAAAATACACATGTACTATTTATGATAATAAAAGTTCTACATACTCCTTAGAGAAATGAATATTTTTAAATGAGCTAAAACTGAAAGCATGAGTTATTCATAATACTACCACTTAGAAATAATCAGTGTGTAAGCACATACACACACACACACATTGTATTCTTTGATTTGTACTCATAATGTTGTATATTTCTTACCAGAAATGTGATTGTTAAGAACCCATGTATTTTTTATTATGCATGCACACAATGTTGTTGCTGTTTATGCATAAGCTTGATACCAAGTAAATTAGACCATTTTTGCACAAGAATCTGTTTCTTTGACAGTTTATATGCACTCGGTTGCATTTAAATTACAAAGGGTTATGTGCAGCAGGGTGGAGATCTTTCAGGTTCAAAGCTGGCATACAACATTACCCTTGAGTTACAGGATATAGCTTCCCATAAATATATTTGCCTTCAGGGAACCAATATACTTTCTCTAGAAAAACAGCGGAGAACTACAGTGTGACATTTAGTAAAAATTCCATTTTCAAATGGACATGTGGCTTCAAACTATTATCTCACTACCATGCATCTGAAATCAGGACAAATAAAAATCTGTTTATTCTACAGTTCAAATGGAAGCCTGCAGTGTTCTAGGATCAATGTTATTTTGAGGGGTCTATATGTGTGTGTGCTTATATTTAAAAAAAATAAACAGAACTGAAAAAATGTTTTTCACTAAGAAATAGGCATTTTGATTATTTCTAAATTTTTGACTTAGAAAATTTAGCTCCAAGTCTAAATAATCTCAGTGTAATAATAGATGATGTCTAAAGGCAGAATGTCAGAAGGTGACTAAATAACTTAGGATATGAAGGTAAATGCCAAAAGAATCAGCTACATGACATGTGAGTCAATGAAAAAGAGAGCGCATCTTGGAGAGCACTCTTCATCATACAAACCTCTGTAAAAGTATGTGTTTCCTTAAAGTGTCCTACAGTTGTCCTTCTGTACAAGAGTGAAGGGGATTGGTTCCAAGATTTCCACAGATACAGAAATCCCCACTTACTCAAGTCCCACAGTGTGCCCTTCAGAGCCCATGTTCAGAAAAGTCAGTCCTCAGTATGCATGGGTTTCACAGCCCCTGAATACTGTAGTTTCAATCTTACTTGGTTAAAAATTATCCATGTATAAGTGGATCTGTTCTGTTCGAACCCATGTTGTTCAAAGGTCAACTGCACATGAATAACTTTGATTTTAAAATTAATGTCACTCTTTTAAATAGAGAAAAGTTGTATCAATAGGGAGCATTTGTGTCATGTAATCTCTATGTCTCCTACCTAATTAAGAAGAAAAATTATTTTTTTGCATGCTTCTACCAGGGCAAGCAAAATGCAAAGTGGAAACATAAATAAGTCTGATTACTGTTCTAGAGGAGTTATAAACTCCGGAGAAGATGAGACAATGTGTGACCCAAGCACAGTGAGAGATAGAATGAAATAAGTGGCAGGACAGCAAAACCGTCTTTCTCTGTCATTCAGCTCTATACTGCCAACTCTGAAGTTTCAGTGTATACCTCTCATGGATATAGAGTAAATCATTACAGAGTTTAAAAAAAAAAAAAACACAAAACAGAGGAAATCATTACTGCCCATGGAACCAGCGCTGACCACCCAGCTTTCAGTTCTGACCAAGACCAATCCCATGATGTGGCATGTTTCTGTTTCCCTCAGGCCTCAAGGCATGCATTATGACCTGAACTCTCATGTCCCAACTTTTCTCTGTCCCCCCAATCTGAACCAGTTCCTAATCCATACATCGTAAGCTGTTGTTCTTTTTTTTCTGGAGAGCTTCAAATCAATGATAAGCAAACTGTGTGGCATTTCTGAAACTCTTCTCAGAATGTTTATTTTACCTCTTTGCCCTTAAAGAAACTTGACTGTGCCCTGAATTCTCCTTTGTAGCCACCTCAAGCTGATGCTGTCTATTTTATTTTCTGTCCTACCACAGTTCCGTAGGATATGCACAGCTGTCATCTTTTACCTTAATATAACTTTCAAATGATTAAATTCTTCCCTCTTCCAAAGATAAAAAAAAATTCTGTTTCTTTAAGGATCAAACCCATTCAAGGTGAACTACTCACTCATCTTCCTTTTTTCCATCATAAACCAATATCGGGCTGACTTCCATTGATTCAGTGAAAACTCAGCTCTTGACTCAAAGTTGTCTTTTACCAGAGTTGCTGTTATAATTCTGGGCAACTTCAATATCCACATAGATATTTATTTCAGATTACACTCAGTCTTTCAGTTTCTTCATTCTCTTATCTCTAATAAAATTTTCCTTCAAACTTCACCTACTCTCTTTTATAACCACTCTCGGAACAATTATCATCATCAAAAACATTCTCCTCCTAAGGAGTTAAAATGCAAGAACCTCAGCTTTCAAAAATATTTTTCCCTTTAGTTTTCTTTAAGTGCTCACGGTACAACTCTTTTGCCACTTCTGAAACATGACATCCACTCGTCTACTAGTCTCACTCTTCGTTCATAATTCATCCATTATCCATTTCCTTCCTTCACTTTCTTTTAAGAATCCTAAGGTCTACAGTCCATCAATATAGTCACTCCCCCATAAGTGTCCTTAAGTTCATTGCACACCCAATTACTTACCACCCCCATCTCCATAATATTTGTATTTCAAAATTCCAACTGTAAGTGAACTAAAAAATAGGGTTTCTAGGCCGGGCATGGTGGCTCACGCCTGTAATCCCAGCACTTTGGGAGGCTGAGGTGGGTGGATCACCTGAGGTCAGGAATTCAAGATCAGCCTGGCCAACATGGTGAAACCTCATCTCTATCAAAAAATTTAAAAATTAGCTGGGTATGGTGGTGGTCGCCTTTAATTCCAGCTACTCGGGAGGCTGAGGCAGGAGAATCGGTTGAACCCGGGAGGTTCAAGCAGTGAGCCGAGATGTTGCCACCTGTACTCCACTCTGGGTGACGGAGTGAGACTCAGTCTCCAAAAAAAAAATAATAATAATAATAAATAATGCTTTCTCTGTGCCTGTAACCCAGCAGCTGAATTACATATTCGCTCTAACCCCTTAGTCTTGCCTAATGTTCAGTATTTCCGGAGGCTGTTAAACAGGCTTACCACATTGCCTGATCACCCTCACCCTCCTATTCTAGTGGTAGACTCACTTCCTCACTTCTGAGAATACATTATATCTTCTTCTTTCTTCAAATATCTGACACTGCACCTCTATTCTGCCATCTTAGCAGATGAGCTTGCCTCACATATGACTGTAAAAAGAGAAATCATTAGATGGTAAATCTTTTATCTCTTACCTACCGTAATCAATCTGGGCAAGGTCATCAGTGACTTTGAAGTTGCCAAATCCAGTGTTTTCCATCCTCCCTACACATGACACAATACAGAAGGGCACTATTCGATTCTATTAATTTCTCAATCCTGAAAACATATCTTGTCTCTCCAATCCAGTACCAACGAGTCTCCTTGTTCTTCTCTGAGTCTTTTCTCTCTCTTTATACAAACTCTAAATATTAAAATTATCTTGGGTTCTATCCCATATCCTTTTACATTTTCTTCACAGCCTGTGGTCTATAAACATCCTTGTATGATTTTTATCTAGTTAACATTCATCCCATAATGTCAGACACTAATGTTACCTGTATTTCACTTAAGGGAATTCTCCTCTTTATATGTTCTGGTCACTTTGTCTCTACTTCCATTACATCACACAGGGCATTACACACAGAAGATATATCGTTTTCTTGAATGAATGAGTAAATGGAACTTTGGTAACCTTATAACAACAGTAATATTTGTACTTACCTGCATAAAAGTACAAAGAAGAGGTCAATTATTTCTATCTTTTTTGTATTTTCATTTTTGAAACAGCAGGCTTTCAGTTGCTCCTTTTTTCATTGATTATAATCATATCTTGTTATTACATTCTTGTTCCTTCTTGAAAGCTGTAACTGGAAGCTTCTTTTCTCTTCTTGACATACTGTGCTTTTGCTGATGCTAAAGAGGCCTTTACTTGCTTATAGTTAAAAGTGGGAGGCTTTGCTGCAAGGAAAAACTTGCTTTCACTTTTAGTGCCTACAGGGCATCTGACATCATTCATTGCAAATAGGCTACTTTCTACCTTATTAGTGATGCTACATGCTTCATGGTGCAGGTTAATTTCCTCTTACAGATCTGCATAAATTGTCAACATTATCCTATATCTCAGCTACATATTTCTTCAGGGAATTTATCAGCATACCTTCTCCCACTTGAATACTATATTTAAATTCTCTGCATATCTGTATTGGAATATGCCTGAAAAAATATAATAACCTAGAGTATGTTTGGTTATAGATATTACCTACAATATAGTTAAATTGTATCATTGTATGTATCAATGGTTGAAATACTGGCCTTGTTCATCTACTATTGTTTTAACAAAATGTTGACACCTTCCTGTTGGTTTAAATAGAATCTCCCTTTTCTATATCTTTGCTGTTACTATTAATACGACATGTCAAGTCAGATGTAGACAAAAAGGAATTAGTTTAATTTCTCATTTTATATTCTGGAGGTTTAAGGTTTTTAGGTGTCATATGCTATGTTAATATGAAAATAGAGATACTTTCTGTATGCATCTGTTGTAACTACTTTCTAAGAAATGAATACAAAAATAAACCAACTAAAGTAAATTATTGACTGTTGCAAACAAGCTCTCGGATTCATGGCTTAAACCAAAATTGCCTACAGACAAAACCACTTTAAATGTGTATTGTGTGTCTCTGTTGTTTAATCTTATTTGATTAAATAAGATTTTTTAATTTATGTGGGCTAACAGTTTAGTCAAGATTTTGTTTCCTACGTTTGGGTTTATAGAAATGTCCTAGGCTGGCCGGGCGCGGTGGCTCACGCCTGTAATCCCAGCACTTTGGAAGGCGGAGGCGGACGCGGACGGATCACGAGGTCAGGAGATCGAGACCATCGTGGCTAACACGGTAAAACCCCGTCTCTACTAAAAATACAAAAAACTAGCCGGGGGCTGTGGCGGGCGCCTGTAGTCCCAGCTACTCGGGAGGCTGAGGCAGGAGAATGGCGTGAACCCGGGAGGCAGAGCTTGCAGTGAGCCGAGATCGCGCCACTGCACTCCAGCCTGGGCAACGGAGCAGGACTCCGTCTCAAAAAAAAAAAGAAATGTCCATCTCTCTTATTAAAATATTGTACAGAGACAACTGTACAATATTTTAATAAGAGAGATGACAGTTGGAAAGGCTGAAGGAAATTATAAAATAATAGGCTCTTCAAGAAGGACACACAGAACATGTCCAGCTTTCCAGGATCATAAAGCTACGACCACTGTCCAGTTATAAAATAGGTTATAAGGAAATTGCCAATGGATTTATTGCATTAAGAAGCATATTTTCTAAAGCTACGACCACAGTCGAATTAGAAAATAGGTTATTAGGGAATCGCCAATGTATTTATTGCATTTAGAAGCTTATCTTCTATTTACTCTTTGGGAAGCTAGGATCAGGAAGCCACTGTAACGATAGCCACAAGTGTGTCTTGACACACACCAGCCAGTGTGGACATTGAACATAAATTCTGGCCTACTGACTGACTCTGTCACCTTGTAACCCCTGAGCATAGAGATGGGGCATTGGAAAACCACTTCAGACCAAACCATCTTCACATCCTTGCTTTCCAAAAGAAAACAGCCAAAGTAACGAGAGGATTGCCTCTGTATCATTTCTGTCTTCCAAGGCTTAAGTGCAAATTTTGTTTTACACTTTCTGGCAACAGAGTACTCGAAGCCATACTAGGAGGAAATGTGAGTAGAGTCTGGATGATATTGACCAAATCCACCACAAACATTTTTGTGAAAAAAAAAAAAAAAAACCAAAAGGGAGCTGGTATAGTGATCCATTAAACAAGTAAAGTATATCACAAATATTCTACTTCACTGACATAATGATTTTGAAACAGTTAAATATCATGCAAACTATAGAATTGGTTCTCTATTTTTCTTAAGTCCTGCTGTACTGAGATATTTGAATTTCCTAAATTCCCTAGATTTGTTCTTGCCTCTTAGCTTGCACATTATGCTCCTAAGCAAAACTATCATTCTCTCCCCACATCTTATCTATTGACCACCCTATTTGCTTCAGAAAGCCTTATTTTATCATTAATATCATTTGCATTTGTTCCCTCCTGTATGGTCCTAAAGCTCTCAATGTAAATGTCCATCATAAAATGATAATCTATTAAACTACTTTATATACCATTATATTCAAATAGATCATAAAGTTTTTCAGGACAATCTTCTTCAATACGTAGTGTTCATAACAGGTGCTCAGTAAAGATTATTTGAATCTATGTTCAAATGCCAGTTTAAGGCTTCTTGGTAGCATTTAGATATGAGTTATATTTAGCAAACTTTCATTTTACTCAAAGTGCTATATTACTGATTGCATGGCATAATGAATAAATAGATATTTGTCTTCAGTTTTAAGTTTAATAATCTTAACCTGTTAGGTATTAGATAAATTCAGTTGTTTTTTCTTTATACACTTAAGACCTTCAAAAGATCAAAAAGGGTGTTTTTCCTCTCAAAGCCAGAAACGTTAAATAAACAGAGAGAGAGAGAGATAAAGTTAATAACTCGGGACAAAAAAAAAGCTGTCCCTTATGCAGAAGACTACCATTACCGCCATCCCTGTCCACTAATAACTAATTTTGAGCAGCAAATAACCTGGATGGGAGGATCTTTGAGCAGACTGGGAGGTCCTACAACAGTGGGCACAGCTGACAACAGAAGAAATAGGTTTTATTAGAATTAAGGACACCATATTCCCCTGGCCAGAATTTCCACTGTAATTCTTTGGACTCCCTAACTCCTATTCTTTGAGTAAACATCAACAAAATTCATTTTACCTTGCCCATAGGAAAAGTCCAATAATGTAAATTTTTTTTGCATATTTTTGGCTTTCTGAAAAAAAATAGGGTGTAGATAATAGGTTTCATAGACTAAGTTTTCAAAACCCAAGTTATTATTTATAGTCAACTGTCTGTATTTAGGAATTGCTTATCTTTATTTTTTTCTTTATGTCAACAATGCAAATTCAAAAATGTCAGAAGAGAATTTGGGGAAATAAGTTACATAGCACTGCTGTCTTGAGAAACAGAGACCATTATAATAATTATGATATTATCATTCCAGTGTTATTCATCCCAATTTCAAGAACAAGTGTTGGCACAGGGAGCCTAAAACTGAGATGAGATGGCAAACATCTTTAGAGTAGAATATAGAAAAAATAAATACAACCATTCTATGAGCTACTTACATTTAAACACATCTATTGTTCAAGAATTGAAGGACATTTGGAAAGAGAATAAGCTACGAATTATTACTCTTTACACTATTAATAGCTTAATAATTGAATTGCAAAAAACTCTTGCCCAGGTACTGAAAATGAGAAGCTGAGGGAGAGGGGGAGGGGAAGGGGGAAAGCAAAAGAAATAACAACAAAACAAAACACAATAACATAGATTCAACTGGGATGAGGGTAGGGTTTTTAAAATTTAATCCCATTAATTCGATTTTAGTTTAGATAGAACAGATAAATTTCAAAAGATTCGATAAATGCAAACCAAAACTTCTTTATAAATAATATCATTATTAAGTACCGTAAATTAAAAATTGTAAAAATTCCATGAGTACTTTTTTTATGGTAAACTGGAAAAGACCAGCATCTAGGAATTTGTCCTGTGAATATATTCACAAAAGTTCACCTAGATCCTCTTTGAAAAATACAAATGTAATTTTTTAAAAAAAGAAATGCAGAGGATCCTATGATAATTATAATATACATGATGCCACCCATGCAGGCAATTATTTAAGTCACAAATTCTTTGATTTAAACAAAAACGAAATGTGATTTCATGCGCTCAAATGTTGCACAGCAAATTAATGCTTCTTACATCCAAATATAGTGGTAGTCTGTGAATTTTCTATTTTTCTCTTCATCCTCCCTTCCTTACCTTTGTTTCTTTATATTATTAATCTGTGAAAGTAAGCTGAATTTTTGAAGAGATAAATACTATTGCTTTCAATTTCTGATATCATACTTAATCTATATGCTAATTCTGTATATTTTAGGAAGTTGGTATATTTTCAATCCCCTTGATTCCAATAACGTTATCACAGTACTATGCAGTCTCTGACTCTTAAGTGGCTTTCATTAAAACTTGTTGACTGCATAAATAAATGAGAGTGCACCAAAAAACTCTGGCCCTTTTTACATGGATAAATAAGTGAGAATGCACATTTAAAAACTATGACTCCTTTCCTTGTGAAACTTACCTATTTTATTAGATTTTGTCACTGCCTTAGCAACTACCTACACACTGTGAGTGGCTTAGAACAACATAGATTTCTGATTTTGCAGTTCTGGAGGTTAGAAGTTCAACAGATGTCTCATGGGCTAAAACCACATTGTTAGCAAGCCTGTAGTTACTACTGGAGGCTTTGGAGGAGAGTCCACTCCCAGGTTCACTCAGTTGTTGGAAGAATTTAGTTCCTTACAGCTGCAGAATCTGTCTCTGTTTCCCACCCGGCTCTCTGCTTTTGGCTGCTTTTAGCTCTGAGAGGTCTTTCTTCTGTTCTTGCATGTGAACGCTTCATCTGAATGCCAGCAAAAGAGCTTGGAATCTTTTCCTTCTGCTCTGTGTTTCTTCTGCTGGTAACCAGAGGTTATTTGCTTATGATCCTATTTTGGACTCACCAGGATAGTCTAGGCTAATTTCCCTGTTTTAAGGTTTGTTACCTCATTGTGGTTTTGATTTGCATTTCTCTGATGGCCAGTGATGATTAGCATTTTTTCATGTCTTTTGGCTGCATAAATGTCTTCTTTTGTGAGTGTCTGTTCATATCCTTTGCCCACTTTTTGATGGGGTTGTTTGTTTTTTTCTTGTAAATTTGCTGGAGTTCATTGTAGATTCTGGATATTAGCCCTTTGTCAGATGAGTAGGTTGCGAAAATTTTCTCCCATTTTGTAGGTTGCCTGTTCATTCTGATGGTAGTTTCTTTTGCTGTGCAGAAGCTCTTTAGTTTAGTTAGAGATACCATCTCACACCAGTTAGAATGGCAATCATTAAAAAGTCAGGAAACAACAGGTGCTGGAGAGGATGTGGAGAAATAGGAACACTTTTACACTGTTAGTGGGACTGTAAACTAGTTCAACCATTGTGGAAGTCAGTGTGGTGATTCCTCAGGGATCTAGAACTAGAAATACCATTTGACCCAGCCATCCCATTACTGGGTATATACCCAAAGGACTATAAATCACGCTGTTATAAAGACACATGCACACGTATGTTTATTGCGGCACTATTCACAATAGCAAAGACTTGGAACCAACCCAAATGTCCAACAATGATAGACTGGATTAAGAAAATGTGGCATATATACACCATGGAATACTATGCAGCCATAAAAAATGATGAGTTCATGTCCTTTGTAGGGACATGGATGAAATTGGAAATCATCATTCTCAGTAAACTATTGCAAGGACAAAAAACCAAACACCGCATGTTCTCACTCATAGATGGGAATTGGACAATGAGAACACATGGACACAGGAAGGGGAACATCACACTCTGGGGACCATTGTGGGGTGGGGGGAGGGGGGAGGGATAGCATTAGGAGATATACCTAATGCTAAATGACGAGTTAATGGGTGCAGCACACCAGCATGGCACATGTATACATATGTAACTAACCTGCACATTGTGCACATGTACCCTAAAACTTAAAGTATAATAATAATAATAAAAAAAAGGTTTGTTACTTGAATTTTATCTACAATGTCCCTTTTCAGATGTAATGTAACACATTCATATGCCCTGGAGATTAGGTCATGGAGATCTTGGGGTTGTCATTCTTCTGCTAACCATAACCATGTTTTCTTTACTATGCATTTGATTATTTAAGAGACTAATGTCAAAACAAGGATCAGCTAAAAATTTTTGTGATGTAGAATATTTGCAATGAAGCCAAAATCATCCATGGAATTTTTTAAGGAATTCCTTTGCTCTTCAAACATTTTATTTGCTGATAGGTATTGCTAAATATTTATTCAGCATGAAATAATAAAAACAAGTGCTTCACAGTCACTTCCTGAAGTCACATAAATGTGGTTTTTCTTTGACTAGCATTTTCTCATTTTAATTTGCTACAAATACTATACATGACTGTGGGAATATCTATGCATGGATATGGAACTGTCCAAAAATAAGATTTAATATTGATAAAACAAGTCATGAAATTCCCTGTGGTTAAGTTTTAATAAACTGTAAATCAACTTGTAAGTAACTAGCAAGATAATCTATAGTCAATCTTGAGAAGAATTGATATGTTATTGTTGTTGTCCATGGCCTAGTTTGCATACAATTGATAAGCATAGCATTTGCAAGCATAAGAGACTGGTATAAAGATTGTAATTTCAGAAATTTATGTTTAGTAAGCTCAATTTTAAAACTATGCCTTCTAGTTATACAGTGCTTTAGTTCAGAAACTGTTTTTTATATTAACTAATATAATTCTTAAAACCCACTAAAATTGTTATTACAAAATATATAATCTCTATTCAATGACAAATTTAGCATGTGGCTGTGATCATAAACTGGATCTTTCAGTTACTTGTTTTAGATTTTTACTTTATATGTGTTGGTATATATGTATTTTAGTAAAAATGTTAATCAAATAGAATATATATACATACATATTCTAGATAAGAAAATATATGTGATAAAGGTTATGCAAAATCCTCCTAAAGGCAACAGGATGATGCAAATGAATTCTAGGAGATCTCTCTTTCTAGCTTTATTTTTCTAACTTGTATCAAGATGGGAATGGGAAGTGGGGGTGGGGTGCTTGCATGTTTTAAATGGGATGTTGGTTACTTCAAACATCAGTTACTTCACCATGTTAACAAATTCTTACATTTTAAAAAATTTTTCTTTGTTTATTTTGAGACAATGTTAATTTATTTGATGCCTTTAAGTTACATAACTCTACAAAAACACTTAAAATAATTAAAGTCAATAATACACTCAAGGGTAAACATTTGTCAGTCACTATACATCACACACCTGTATATGAGTTATTGCTTATTTACTCACAGCAGCCAGAGGTAGAATCTCCTGGAATTATAGCCACCCAAACTCTAAAATTTCTAGTTAAATATGTGTTGTTATGTGATCAACCGAAGCAGTGAAAAGGCAAGCAGATAAAAAAATAAAAATACCAAGAGCTTTCCAGCCAATCTCCTAACATAGAAGTGGACCATCTATTCCAAATTTAAAATCCTTAAATAATTGTGTGTCAAATGTATATCCTATTGTGTCCTACACATTGTGCCAATTAAATCTTTATTTCATTTATATTGCACATGTGAACTATCTTAAACAGTCCACTAAATATTTAAAATTTGACGTGATAATTATCTCCTCCTGTATATTTGTTTAGTAATTCACCATCTTTGAGATTATGATTGATATTGAACATATATCTCATTGTAATTAACTAGATCTTTTCAAGAGCAGCGAATCATGGCAGCCCATAAAATACTCTACATAGTCTTGTTTATTTGAAGGACATTTTTCTGGTACAGAACAAAAATGAATGTCTGTAAAGATAAGCCATTTTTAGAAAATACTATTTAGTTTTGTGAACTTCATTCCATGGGTAGTACAAGTGAAATAACTGTCTAGGGTATAAGAAAAAAAATGAATTAGGAAAGGTGTCTTGTCTCAAGGATTTTCTACCAAATGGTTTCTTTAATCGTTAAATACTGACCTAAGTCTAGGAGGGAAGTTAATGAAATCTAGCTAGAAATCTATTGCACTTGACCAAGACAGCCCTAACATTTCCCTCAGCTTCACAAAACTTTAGAGAAGTTGCTTCCTGATTCTTGGCTCCTGAACCCCATTTTCTTAAAGCATTTACTTTAGAAAACTTGTAATTGTCAATCATTTGTCTGATCCTAGATATTTAAATCCTTTAGAAAACCTCTTGCCAGTTTTACAAACCAGGACTGTATTTCTCAAGGACCTGGAAGCCATCTCTCTGAAATGTAAAAAAATAAAGGTGGCCACCCCTATTTCCCACTTTATGTGGGAAGAGAGTAGCCTAACTTCCCAGGAAACCTTACTCTAGGTTGTAAAATTTTCTCCCATCATGAAGATAGGAGAAAGATTTTTAAAAAGATGTTTAATTATTATAGATACATAATAGTTGTACCTATTTATCAGGTACATATATATGTGATAATGTGACACAAGAATATAATGGGTAGTAGTTAAATCAGGGTAATTGGAATATGTATCATATCAAGCATTTGTCATTTCTCTGTGTAACAGGCAAAGGAGATGTTACTTAGTCTACTGCAATAGGAGAGAAAGTCCAGAACTGAGTCTGAACTCAACCTCACTGAAACAAAAGTTCAGTGAAAATGCTGCTTTGTCATTTTCTAAGAGAAAACTTATTCAAGAACATCAGAAAAGGAGGGGGAAATTCTCTTTAAGTTATGATATAAGGATAGCATTAAAATCAGGTATAATAAAGCATTTTTGGCTATGATGAAGATTATGCACATTTTGAGCATATGTATTTCCTATTTGCTGAATATTGCACTAAAATGAAATTTGAAAGTGAAGAAGGAAAGAAATTTCTAATAATGTTGAGAAGATAGTGACTGGATGGGAAGAGTGATGTTGATGCACCATTCATTAGAAAATTTATTAAATTCCATGAAGACCATAGACAGAAGAAGAATGTGAACAACTTCAAATCTGAGACTCCTAGAATATAATGTTGGTTGTCTATGGACTATAAGCTGGTTAATGTGTCAGAGCAAGGAACATAGATGAAACATTGTGCTAGGACGGGTAATGACCCTACAGGATTGAGGTGAGAAACAGGGCTGAAGAGCGACAGCCAAAAAAACTACAAACCTAGGCAACGGAATCATTCTGTACTCCCATCCTTCTCCCATTCCAGGCAGAACACATACTATAAGCAAAGATAGGGCAAAACAGATATCTTTTCTCTAAACTGATAAACAAAAAAAAAATCAACTTCCTTAATATACAAACAACAACAACAACAAAATACAAAAATCTTAGTTACATATTGAAGTATGAAAAAGACCCTTTTCTTTTAGGTTTGGAGTGTCCACAGATCTCAAAGGAAACCTATGTTTAGACAGGACCTGTCCTGCCTGGCTTCACGCAACTCCTGCACAGAGCTCCTACTCCCAGAAGAGATTTAGATGGAAAGGAGTTATTTCCGTACAATAGCAAAGGGGAAATGGAAAAGTGCACTAATCACTTTTTAGTGTATAAAAATAACAATTAAGGGTCACCAATATGCCCAAAGAACTAACAGTATGCAAATTAAAACAACAAACAAATATTTTTCTTTTAAGACTCTATACAAACTCAGGGTCCAACTATGAAACAAAACAATTGATGTAATGTAAGAAAAGGTAATCCATTAACTATATTTTCTTGTTTAGTTCTTTTGTTTCCTTTGATAAAGGTTGTGGACATTTTGTCTACTTGTCAGGATTAAAATAATAACAATAATGATTCATCTTCTAGGTGAATTATTTTATTTTTTATGCAGTCCCGCATACACAGGCTGGTCTAAAATTCCGTGCACCTAGAGCAACTTCACACTTGACTCTGCGGAGGCCTTTAGTGTGTGGACATAAACAAAGGCCACCCTAAGGAGATCAAGCAAAGGCTATTTACTCAGAGCTTGCTATAGCAAGAAAGTAGTTTTAGGTACATTTAGAAGAGACTCAAAGGTTGAGAGGGGAGTGGAAAGCTTTATACTGAACAAAAGGCTTGGATATGCTCTGAATGAACTTTGTTGGTGTGGAGAAGCTGGACTCCAGCTAACTAGATGCTGGGCATCCTATATGATGGGTTTGAAAAAAGATCTTTGACTTTTTCTTGTTAGTCCTGAGTTGGAAAGAGAAGAGCAATAATCAGAAAAGCTGGCAGTTATTGGGCAAATCCTACTCTTTTAGGGGTGATTGCTGCAGAGGTTATGGTTTGGCTTCCTGTGGTGGTTGCTATAGAAGTTGTGGGTGAGAGTTCTAATTTTATCTGTGGTCTGGTAATTGTCATTTTTATACTGTCTCTCAAGGATTTATAGATCCCCCACAAGAATAAGGCTCACAGCTTTAGTACCACTCCAGGTCTCCAAACACACTCAGATGTGCTCATGCACATGCGCACCCACCTCCCACCCCACCCACCCACCTACACACACACACACACACTCTCTCTCTTAGGGTATTAAAACTCCAGTATCCAAAATGAACTGCCTGTTGTGATATTACCACGAGCTGAACAGTTTACTCGTTTTTGCTACTCTGGCTTTCTTCTTCTTCTTCTTTTCTACACAGTTTGATAGTTGGGGATTTCCATTTGTTTTCTTTTTTCTTTCTTTCCTTTATTGTTTCCTACTTTTTTTTTTCTTTTTCTTTTTAAAGTACAATCACAGAGTTAATTTTCTGGTTATAATTCAGGCTGCCTTTATATAATATTGAAGTACAAGGACTTTGCATATTACTTCATTCTAATATGAACCAGAAGTGCCAATGAAACCAGAAGTGCTTATTATATTTATGATAATAAAAATTAAAATATTAACACACGGAAAAGGAATAAAAAGCATACAAAAAAGATACTCCTTGTTTTAAAGTGGTAAATTTAACGTGAGTACCTACTACGTCTCCAAAGAACTGTATTAAGCTACAATCTCTAAATGTGAATTATAAAAGTTTGATGTATAGGTCTAGTCCTGTGGTAGAAAATATAATAAAGAACTTTATCTTAGGGATATTATCTACTTGGTTTTCTGTCATTATTCACCATTACTGTAAGGATTATTTTGGTGGAAAGTGCTGTTTTCAGATGGTGACTTCTGTGTGATTGTGACCTCTCTTTCCACCAAACTCACGTTGCCCACTTAAAAAATTATTCACTGACTACAGTTGTCCACAGAAAAAATGTACTCTTTTATTTATTATTTTACTCTTTTCTTTCTCAAAGCTTACTTTGTAAGGGCAAATGAAAATTTAAAAAGAAGAGGCTAGTTCTCCCTGTTAAAAATAAAGTGAACCCCCCGCATTTTCTTAGATTATATTTACATAAGAAAATCTCATTGCAAGTGCTTTTCTTCTTTAAAATGTATGTAAATCTTTTTTATAAAAAAAAATACACCTTTCACCAGATTTATGATCCAGGAATGTCTTTTCCAAGGACTCAGAAAGCATCTAATTAACGGAGACAGAGCTAGTACCTTCCAATTCCTGTGGGAAACTGGGAGCTTAACTTCCGCCAGCACCTTAATCAAGGTTGAAAATGACCTCCTGTGATAAATATATAAGAAGTTTATTTTTCACTTGGATAAAGACAAATAGCAAATACAAATGGCCACCACAATTGCCAGGTGAATCAAGGATGAATAATGTGTCACAAATGATGCAGTCAAGTTATATTACTTTGCCTATTTGAGAATATGTATGTATGGGTTGTATATGTTTGATTATATACAATAATGAGATTTCTTTGTTTTTCTTAGCAAATTGCCTGTGATGAGCATCACATTCTGGTATAATGCCTATTCAATAACAAGACTGTTTCTTTTCTCTTTCACCTGTTTTGGTGAGGTTTTTCTGGATTGGCAGCATATATTTCTTTTTATTTCCCCAATAACCTCCTTTAGGTTTGTTTAGTGTTATACTCCCCGGACACAAGGTTTCTGAATGCATGTTACATGATGGTATTTAGAAGGTTTTTCCAACTCAATACACATGGAGAAATCCTTTTTTTGTTGACTTCTTGCTATGAGCAGAGAAACCATTGGTCCACGTAGAAGAACTAGAAAATCTCTTGTGTCCTGGGCTCCTGTGTGTGGATATGGAATCAAGGCTTGACTAGTTACAGAATTCTAACTGTTAAATAAAAATTACAGAAGACCATTGTGTTGAACTAAGTTACTGCACTAGGCCCCAACAAATTAGACTAAAAATCAAAATGGAGTCACTCATGCTTAAATTTCACATCAACAAACTAAAACTAAGTTATCTGACCTTCCAAGAAATCAGGAGTGAACTATAAGCCAATTTTCTGAACAGGCCGGTTTCAGTCTTCAATGGGAAAGTTAATGAAGTTCTCTCTGTTTTAATTCTTAACCAGAAGTAAGTCCATTTTAACAAATCCATTGTTTTTTTACTCTTCTGCTCCTTGTTCCTGTCTTATAAAAAAAGTAATTTTAAAATGACCGATCCACTTTCTGTTCTTTGTTTCTGCTTTCTTCCAGACTTCTCTGTCTATAAAGCTAACTTCTGTGAGGCCGAAGCAGGCGGATCACGAGGTCAGGAGATCGAGGCCATCCTGGCTAACACGGTGAAACCCCATCTCTACTAAAAATACAAAAACTTAGCCGGGTGTGGTGGCGGGCGCCTGTAGTCCCAGCTACTCAGGAGGCTGAGGCAGGAGAATGGCGTGAACCCGGGAGGCAGAGGTTGCAGTGAGCAGAGATCGCGCCACTGCACTCCAGCCTGGGCGACAGAGCAAGACTCCATCTCAAAACAAAAAAACAAAAACAAAACAAAACAAAAAGCTGACTTCTTCTGGTCAGCTCATTGGAATACTTATTCTATTTTAGGGAATGAAGTGTTTCTAGATTCTAGAATTGCAATAAAGCCAGTTGAGATTTTCAACTAAATTTGTTGACTTTTTGTCTTTTCACACAACACAAGTCCATTATCAATGGTTTGGAAATGGATACATGAACCAGCAAAAACAGGCAGAGTCTTTCCCTGACTTTTATTGGCACTATTGGGAATGATGCTAGGTTCATGTACTTCAAAACCCATGAAACTACCAAGGGCCATTACCACCAGAAAGTGTACGAGAACAAAGTTAATCAGAAGCGAACAGAACAAAAGGTAGCGAGAGAGAGGCTTAGCATCTTGATGACACACTTGGAATATTTCAGTCCAGCTTTTTAGATTTAAGCTATTATAACTTATGTTTATATCCGTTTTTAAAAAAAATCTGAACTAATTCACTCACCATGCCACCTCTCATGGCCTAACATGAAAGTGTAATTCCTGAAATATTAGGAGACTGTACATGTACTCCCCTTTCAAGTTATTTATTGACCACTTGCCATATGACACATACTCTCCTAGTACCAGAAATTCATCAGTGAACACATCAGAGAAATATCTCTGGATTCAAGTAGCTTGTGTTCTATTGAGCAGTTTTGGCAGTAAACTAGACAAATAAACAAAATGCATAGAGAAAATGCAAAGGAAACAATATGCTGCAGGAAATGAAGAGATCAGGTATGAAGGAGGTGGGGTCAAATTTAGGTAAAGCCCAGAAAAAAATGGCTTATTTATAAAGGCCTGGAAGCAGTAAGCCAGCTGACCAGGAGTATGTCAGGGAAACACCTTCTCAGGCAGCAGGAACAGCAACAGTGCTCTGAAATGAGAGGGTGCATAAATAGTTGGAATAGTATTGACCAGACTAATATAGTTGAACTGGCTGAAAGAAGGAGGGAGTAGAAGATGAAGTGGTTATCAGAATGAGGCTTTGTGCTTCTAGTAAGGACATGGACTTTTACTATGAATAAGATGGGAAACTAGTTGATGAATTTAGCAGAGAATTGACATTCGATTTCTATTTTAAAATATACTGTTTGGGTTTGTCATTATATAGTTTTTTAGTAATTATTTATTTGGTTGTAGTAACTCATGTACTTTCCTCATACTTCCTTGGCACCATGATCCTTTCCTCATTCTGAAGCTTGGAATTTAGTTCCATTTACTCAGAGATTTAATGACATCTCAGAAGTTAAAACCTGTTGAAAAGTAAGGGTTTGGATTGGTAGTCACAGCTTCTTTTACCCTTATTTGTAATACTTTATCTTTTCTTCGAGGAGAAAATATTAAAAATTAATTTTAATGAATAAAATTAATTGTATATGTTATAAAAATGATTTTGTAACCAGTATGTTACAGAAAGTCTTATTTGCCTTTTGCTTACCTATGTTAATTTGTGACACAAAAAGACCCTGAAGTCAAAGCACAGAACAACTGAGACACTTAATAAGATGGTAAGATGAACCCAGCGAACTTCCCGTCTTCAACTCCTCAGAGAGAGAGAGACACAGAGAGAGAGAGAGAGAAAGAAACAAGAGGGGGAAAAAAAAGAAATGCAAATATATTTTATAAAATTGGGTCTGGCGCGATGGCTCACGTCTGTAATCCCAGCAGTTTGGGAGGCCCAGGTGGGCAGATCACCTAAGTTCAGGAGTTTGAGATAGCCTGGCCAACATGGTGAAACCCCATCTCTACTAAAAACAGAAAAGTAGCCGGGCGTGGTGGTGCATGCCTGTAATCCCAGCTACTCGGGAAGCTGAGGTAGGAGAATCACTTAAACCCGGGAGGCGGAGGTTGCAGTGAGCCGAGATCACACCATTGCACTCCGGCCTGGTTAGAAGAGCAAAATTCAGTCTCAAAAAATATATATATATATTTTATAAAATTGAATTTTTTAAAGAAATGGTTACTCTAATGCATAGGCATAAAAATGGATTTTAGTTTGGTGTTTTTTTAATCTTTAAACCTGTTTAAAAATCAATTTTTTTAATTATAATTTTTATAATATGGTTATTTTTAAACATATATGTGTGAGTAGTAAAACTCACTTAAATATGTTGCTTAAGTAGAGTCATCAACAGACACCTTATCTGATACCTGAAA
This sequence comes from Pongo abelii, assembly GCF_028885655.2. Classification (NCBI taxonomy): domain Eukaryota; kingdom Metazoa; phylum Chordata; class Mammalia; order Primates; family Hominidae; genus Pongo; species Pongo abelii. The sequence continues at coordinate 89,808,898 of NC_071999.2, read as the reverse complement.
CAATCAAATCTTCATTGTCAGTCTCCCAGGATTAAACAGTAGCTATTTAGCTGATTTGAAAGTCACATTTAAGTTAAAAATATTTGAGTCATGAGTCAAATGCCTTCTCTTTCTAGATGTATTGCCTGTGTTTTTAGTTCCTGTTTTCTAGGTTTACAATCTAAACATACTGTATTTTGTTTAAAAATTTATAAAATTAACTAAGAAACATTCCTCATCCTTTCAAATTTGCTCTCTGGTCTGAAAATAGGTAATCTAGAGATTATGTTTGATTGTAGCCAAGCTGTTATAGAGTAGCCAATTATTAATTATTAAACTTTTTATTTTCAGCCTCCCAAAGCTGTTCATGAGAAGAAAATCTCTGTGGGTAGGGGAACTAAAAACAGATACTGAACAAAAACACAAACTAAAGGAAAAGCACTTTAACAATTGTTTGCCCATTTTTAGTAGTAAAACTTGACATTAAAAGACTGTCAATTCTCATAGGATAAAACCTTATTGTGATGATACTGTATCCTAATTTACCTAAAGAGTTTGTTTTTTATATTACTGAATGCATAATAGATTATTTCATATGCAGATTTAAAATAACTATGAGATACCTATGCATATGCAGCCCCATATATACACATATGTATACACACACACACACATATAAAAAGTCCCTTGCACCCTTAGTTCTAGTGAGAGGTCTGAGTAAGAAGCATCATGGTTAATTGTTCTAAATCACTTCCATCTACCACCCTCATTGGCTCCTGGCAATATTCTTACAGAAATTGTTTCCAGTTCCAACGTTGATGCTGATTAGGTTAAACGAGAGATTGCTTTTCTTTTCTTTTCTTTTTCTATAAAAGGCCAATTAGTAAATGTTTTAGGCTTTGCTAGCCAAATGGCAAAATCAAGGATCTTATGTAAGCACTTACATAACAAGAGAGAGAACAAATTTCTACACATTTTATATCACCAAAATTGAAAGCTTTATTGATGAACACAGAAATTTGAATTTTGTATAATTTTCATGTGTCAGAAATATTACTCTTTCAATTTTTCTGAAAGCTTTTTAAATGAAAAAATAATTCTTAAGAGCAGGATATGGGCCAGATTTGAGTTAGGGTCATATATGTCTAAATACCTTGGTTAAAAAAACCTTAGTACTCTTTTCCTTGCTTATTGGTTGTTGATTGCTTCAGGAACCCAGATTTAAACCAATCAGCAATGCTTTAAAATTCATTACAATGCGTAGATTTCTTTGTTTACCTTCCATTTTGGTCACATTAGTCTTTGATCTTTTTTCACTATTTTGGGGTTTTGTCCATTTTAAGTTACCGTGACCAAAATATTAAGTTACACTATAAGAATAAAGATAAACTCTGAAAATTATGTTACATACACCTTAAGGCATTCCACAGTTTATAATATATGTAAATCTGTTGTTCCTTTCACTCAGTCCAACAAATAAATCTCCCTTCTTCCATTGCTCACTCCAAAGGCTCTCTTTTCTTTCTTTCTATTTTTTGTTTCTTTTTTCTTTTAAAATTTCACTGGTACATAGTACATATATGTATTTATGAGTTACATTAGGTATTTTGATATAGGCATACAATGTGTAAATGTTTACCTCAGAGCAATTATAGTTCATCACCTTCAGCATTTATCATTTCTTTATGTTACAAATATTCCAATTATACTCCCTCAGTCATTCTAAAATGTACAACAAACTATTGTTAACTGTAGTCACTCTGTTGTACTACTGAACACTGGATCTTATTCATTGTATCTAACTATATTTTTGTACCCATTAAACATCCTCATTTCTAACCCTGCCTCCCCCAACTACTTTTCTCAGCCCCTGGTAGCCATAATTCTACTCTCTATCTCCATGACTTCAGTTGTTTTAATTTTTAGCTCCCACAACTGAGTGGGAATATGTGAATTCTGTGTTTCTGTGCCTGGTTTATTTCACTTAAACTAATGTCCTCCATTTCCATTCAAGTTATTGCAAATGACAGGACCTCATTCTTTTATATGGCTGAGTAGCTCTCCGTTGTGCATAAGTACCACATTTTCTTTTTTTTTCTTTTTCTTTTTTTTTTTTTTTGTTTTTTTGAGACAGAGTCTCGCTTTGTCGCCCAGGCTGGAGTGCAATGGCGCGATCTCGGCTCACTACAAGCTCCTCCTCCCTCACGCCATTCTCCTGCCTCAGCCTCCCGAGTAGCTGGGACTACAGGCGCCCGCCACCACGCCCGGCTAATTTTTTTGTATTTATAGTAGAGATGGGGTTTCACTGTGTTAGCGAGGATGGTCTTGATCTCCTGACCTTGTGATCCACCCGCCTCGGCCTCCCAAAATGCTGGGATTACAGGCATGAGCCACCGACCCCGGCCAAGTTCCACATTTTCTTTATCCATTTTTCTGTTGATGAACATTTAGGTTGCTTCCAAATCTTGGCTATTGTGAATAGTGTTGCAAGTAACATGGGAATGTAGATACCTTTTCCATGTACTGATTTCCTTTCTTTTGGGTGTGTACCTAACAGTGAGATTGCTGATCATATGGCAGTACTATTTTTAGATTTTTTGAGGAAACTCCATACTGTTCTTCATAGTGGTTGTACTAACTTACATTCCCAGGAACAGCGTAGGAGGGTTCTCTTTTCTCTACATCCTCAACAGCATTTCTTATCACCTGTCCTTTGGATGAATGTCAATTTAACTGGGGTGAGATGATATCTCACTGGAGTTTTCATTTTCATTTCTCTAGTGATCAATGACGTTGAACACTTTTTCATATACCTGTTTGCCTTTTGTATGTCTTCTTTTGATAGTTGTCTATTCAAATTTTTTGCCCATGTTTTAATCAGATAATTAAATTTATTCCTATAGAGTTGTTTGAGCTCCTTATATATCCTGGTAAATTATCTCTTGTGAGATGGATAGTTTGCACATATTTTCTCCCATTCTGTGAATTGTCTCTTAGCTTTGTAGATAGTTTCCTTTGCTGTGCAGAGGATTTTTAATTTGATGTGATTCCATTTGTCCATTTTTGCTTTGGTTGCCTTTGCTTTTGGAGTAATCAAGAAATCTTTGCCCAGACCAATGACCTGAGGAGTTTCCTCAATGATTTTTGTTTGTTTGTTTTTGTTTTTGTTTTTGAGACGGAGTCTCGCTCTGTTGCCCAGGCTGGAGTACAGTGGCTTGATATCGGCTCACTGCAAGCTCCGCCTCTCGGGTTCAGGCCATTCTCCTGCCTCAGCCTCCCGAGTAGCAATGTTTTATTTTAATAGTTTTATGGTGCCAGGTCTAGATCTAATGATTTAATTATTGTGACTTTTTTTTTATGTAGCAAGAGATAGAAGTCTAGTTTAATTCTTCTGCATTTGGATATCTAGTTTTCCCAGGATGCTTTATTGAAGAGATTGTCCTTTTCACAATCTATGTTCTTGGCATATTTGTCTAAAACAAATTTACTATACATGTATGGATTTATTTCTGGGTTCTCTATCCTGTTTCATTGGTCTGCTTTTATGCTGGTACTGTGCTTTTTTGGTTACTATAACTCTGTAGTACAATTTGAAGTAAGATAATGTGATTCCTCCAGTAGTGTTCTTTTTGCTCAGAATGACTTTGACTGTTCTGGGTCTTTTGTGCTTCCGTATAAACTTTAGGGTTATTTTTTTTCTGTTTCTGTGAAGAATATCACTGGTATTTTTTATAGGGATTGCATTTAATCTGTATATTGCTTTGGTTAGTATGCACATTTTAACATTATTAATTCTTCCAATCCATGAACATAGAATAGCTTTCCATTTTTTGTGTGTCCTCCTCATTTTCTAGCATCAATGTTTTATAGTTTGCATTGTAGAAATATTTTTATTTATTTGGTTAAATTTATTCTTGGATATCTTATTTTAATTTTACCTATTGTAAGGGCAATTACTTTCTTGATTTCTTCTTCAGATTATTTGCTCTTGGTATACATAAATGCTACTGATTTTTGTATGTTGATTTTGTATTCTGAAACTACAGAATTTGTTTATCAGTTCTAATGGCTTTTTGGTGGAGTCTTTAGGTTTTATCAAATATAAGATTATATCATCTGCAAATAATAATTTGACTTTTTTCCTAAACTGGAAATTTAGATGTCTTTTTATTTCTCTTGTTATCAAACAAGATAGGTTTGTTTAATAACAAGAGATTGATTGCTCTAGCTAAGACTTTCAGTACTGTGTTGATTAGTAGTGGTAAAAGTGGGCATACTTGTCTTATTCCAGATCTTAGAAGACAGGCTTTCAGTTTTTCCCTATTCAGTATGATACCAGCTGTGGGTCTGTCATATATGGCCTCTATGGTGTTGAGGTATGTTTCTACTATGCTCAGTTCTTTTAGAGTTTTTGAAATGAAGGGATGTTGAATTTTACCAAATGCCTTTTTAGCATCAATTGAAATAATCATATGGGGTTTTTTTCCTTCATTTTGTTGATATGATGTATCACATTGATTGATTTGCATATGTTGAACTATCCTTGGATGTCTGGGATAAACCCCACTTGGTCATAATAAATGATATTTTCAATGTGTGGTTGAATTTGGTTTGTTAGTATTTTGTTGAGCATATTTACATCAATATTCATCAGAGATATTGGCCTATAGTTTTCCATTTTTGATATGTCATCTGGTTTTGGAAGTAGGGTAATACTGGCCCCATAAAATGAGTTTGGAAGTACTCTCTCCTCCTCTTTTTTTTTTTTTTTGTAATGTTTTGAGCAGGATTGGTATTAGTTCTTCTTTCAGTGTTTGGTGGAATTCACCAGTGAAGGCATCAGGTCCCAGGCTTTTATTTGCTTGGAGACTTTTCATTATGGCTTGCATCTTGTTACTTGTTATTGGTCTATTCAAGCTTTGGATTTCTTTATAGTTCAACCTTGGTAGGTTGTATGTGTGTAGGCATATATCCATTTCTTCTAAGTTTTTCAATTTATTAACATATAGTTTCTCACAGTTTTCTCTAATGATCCTTTAAATTCCTGCTGTATCAACTTCTTTTATATCTCTGGTTTTATTTATTTGCATATTCTCTTTTTTTTCTAGTCTGGCTAAAGGTTTGTAAATTTTGTTAATCTTATCAAAAAAACAACTTTTTGCTTCATTAGTCTTCTCATTTTTGTATTTTTTCAGTTCAATTGTTTTTATTTATGCTTTAATCATTATTTTTCTTCTTCTACCAATTTTAGGTGGCTTTTCTTCCTTTTCTAGTTTTTTAGGATGCATTATTAGGTTGTTTATTTGGAGTTTTTCTTCTTTTATGATGTAAGCACTTATAACTGGAAACTTTCCTCTTAGTGCTGCTTTCCCTGTAACCTGTATATTTTGACATGTCATGTTTTCATTATGATTTGCTTCAAGAAATTTTTCAATTTCCTTCTTAATTTTTGCACTGATTTAATTTCATTAATTTATTCACTGGTCATTCAAGTGCATATTGTTTAATTTCTATGTGTTTGTGTAGTTTCCAAAATTATTCTTGTTATTGATTCCAGTTTTATTCCATTGTGGTCAGAGAAAATACTTGATATGATTTCAATTTTTTGGAATGTCTTAAGACATTTTTTATGGCCTAGCATAGGGTCTATCCTTGAGGATAATCTATGTGCTGAGAAGAATGTGTATTCTGCAGCCATTAGAAGAAATGTTCTATAAATATCTATTAGGTCCATTTGGTCTACAGTGTAGATTAAGCCTGATTTTCATTTTCTCACTGTATGGTCTGTCTAATGCTCAGAGTTGGGTGTTGATAGTCTCCAACTATTATGGTATTAGAGTGTATCTCTCTCTTTAGCTCTAATACTATTTGCTTTATGTATCTGGCTGCTCCATCATTGGGTGCATATATATTTATAATTCTTACATCATTTTGTTGAACTGATTTCTTTATCATTATATAATAATCTTCTTTGTTGCTTTTTATACTTTTTGTCTTGAAATTTATTTACCTGCCACAGGTATAGCTATTCCTGCTCTTTTTAAATTTCCATTGGCATGGAATACCTTTTCCGTCCCTTTATTTTCAGTCTATGAGTGTCTTCACATGTGACATAGGTCACGAATAAAGTGTATACACCTATAGGGTGTAGGCAACTAATTATTGGGTCTTGTTTTATTATCCTTTCAGCCACTCTGTGTCTTTTGATTGGAAAGTTTAGTTTAATTTACATTCTTTGTTATTATTGGTAAGTAAGGACTTACTACTGCCATTCTGTTATTTTTTTTGTTGCTTTGTGGTCTTCTCTTTTTCCCTGTCTTCCTTTTTGTGAAAGTGATTTTCTCTGGTAATATGCTTTAATTTTTTGCTTTATATTTCTTGTGTACCCATTTTAGTTTTTTTTGTTCTTGTTGTTTGTTTGCTTGTTTTGACCCAAAGTTTTACTCTGTTGCCCAAGCTGGAGTGCAGTGGCGTGATCTCGGCTCACTGCAACCTCCACCTCCGGTTTCAAGCAATTCTCCTGCCTCAGCCTCCCAAGTAGCTGAAATTACAAGCACCTGCCACCATACCCAGTTAATTTTTATATTTTTAGTAGAGATGGGGTTTCACCTTATTGGGAAGGCTGGTCTCAAACTCCTGAACTCAAGTGATCTGCCCAACTCGGCCTCGCAAAGGCTGGAATTACAGGTGTGAGCCACCATGCCCAGCCTGTTTTAGATTTTTTGATTTGAGGTTTCCATGAGTCTTGAAACTATTTTGTAACCCATTTTTTTTTAAACTAACGACAACTTAACTCTGATTACAAAAACAAATGAATGAAGCAACAAGAAAAGAGAAAACTGATGAAAAATTCTATACTTTAACTTTATCCCACCTACTTTTTACTTTCTTGTTTTAGCCTGTATCTTATTACAATATCTATGTCTTAAAAAGTTGTTCTAGTTGTTATTTTTCATAGAATTATCTTTTTGCCTTCCTACTCCAGTTATGAATAGTTGGTATACCACAATTACAGTATTATAATTTTATGTACTTGTCTGTGTACTTGCTTTTACCAGGGTGTTTTGTACCTTCAGATGGTTTCTTATCGCTCATTAACATGCTTTTCTGTCAGATTGAAGAGCTCCTTTTAGCATTTCTTGTAGGATAGGTCTATGTTGGCAAAATCCCTCAGCTTTTGTTTGTCTGGGAAAGTCTTTATTTCACTTTCATGTTTAAATAATATTTTCACTTACTATAGTAATCTAGAATAAAAGTTTTTTGCTTTCATTTTTCTTCAGCGTGTTAATTATATCTTGCAACTCTCTCCTTGCCTGTAAGGTTTTCACAGAGAAATCTGCTGAAAGGTGTATTGGAGCCCCTTTACATGTTGTTGTTTTTGGTTTTTTCTCTTACTGCTGTTAAGACTCGCGTCTGTAATCCCAGCACTTTGGGAGGTCGAGGCAGGCAGATCACCTGAGGTCAGGAGTTCTAGACCAGCCTGCCCAACATGGTAAAACCCCATCTCCACTAAAAATACAAAAACTAGTTGAGCATGGTGGCAAGTGCCTGTAATCCCAGCCACTTGGGAGGCTGAGGCAGGGGAATCACTTGAACCCAGGAGGTAGAGGTTTCAGTGAGCCAAGATTGTGCCACTGCACTCCAGCCTGGGCAACAAGAGTGAAACCCTGTCTCAAAAAAACAAACAAACAAAGAAAAATTCTTTCTTTATCCTTGACTTTTGGGAGTTTGATTATTAAATGTCTTGAGTTAGTCTTATTTAGTTTAGATCTACTTGATGTTCTAAAACCTTCTTGCACTTGAATATTGATATCTTTCTCTAGATTTGGAAAGTTCTCTGTTATTATCTCTTTCTTTTTTCTACCTAGACCTCTCTCTCTACCTCCTCTTTAAGGCCAATAACTCTTGGATTTTCCATTTTGAGGCTATTTTCTAGATCCTGTAGGAATGCTTCTTTTTTAAAATTCTTTTTTCTTTTGACTCCTCAGAGTATGTATTTTCAAATAGCCTGTTTTCAAGCTCACTAATTCTTTCTTCTGCTTGATCAATTTTACTGTCAAGAGACTGATAAATTTTTCAGTTTTTCAATTGAATTTTTCAGCTCCCAAATTTCTGCTTGATTCTTTTTAATTATTTCGATTTTTTGGCTAAGTTTATCTGATAAGATTCTGAATTCCTTTCTTTTGTTATTTTGGATTTCACTGAGTAATTTTAAATTCTCTGTCTGAAGGGTCACACATATATCTGTCACTACAGAATTGATCAATGGTGCCTCATTTAGTTCGTTTGGTGAGGCCATGTTTACCTGCGTGGTCTTGATGCTTGTGTATTTCATCAGTATCCAAATATTAAAGAATTAGGTATTTATTTTAATCTTCACAATCTGGGCTTGTTTGTACCCAACCTTCCTAAGAATGCTTTTCAAATATTCAAAGGGAATTGTGTGTTGTGATCTAAGTCTTTGGTCATTGTAGCTGCATGCACATTAGAGGGTATCCCAAGCCCAGTAACACTGTGACTCTTGGAGACTCCTAGAGGTACTGCTTTGGTCGTCTTGGGTAAGATCCAGGAGAATTCCCTGGATCATCAGGCAGAGACTCTTGTTCTCTTCCCTTACTTTTCCCCAAGCAAACAGAGTCTCTATCTCTGTGCTGAGCTGCCTTGAATTGGAGGAGGGGTGCTGCAAGCACTCCCATGGACACCATTACTGGAAATGTGTTGGGTAACACCTGAAGCCAGCATGGTACTGGTCTCACCTAAGGCCTGTGGTGACTATTTTCTGGCTACTGTTGATGTTTATTCAAGGTCCAAGAGCTCTATAGTCAGCAGGTTATCCTGCCAGGACTGGGTCTCTCCTTTCAGGATAGCATGTTCCCCTCTGGCCCAGGATGGGTCCAGAAATGCCCTCCAGGAGCTAAGGCATGGAGTAAGGGTCTTCAGAAGTCTGCTTCAGCTTATACTACTGTATATGAGCTGTTACCCAAGTGGCAAGAGAAAGTCCTTTGTACTCGTCTTTCTTCTTTCATCAAGCAGAAGGAGTCTCTCCTCATAACCACCACAGCTGGGAATATCCTGGGTCACACCTGAAGCCAGCATAGTACTGGGTCTTGCCCAAAGCCCACAGCGACTGCTACTTAGCTACCATTGATGTTTAATCAAGGTCCAAAGGTTATTTCATCAGCAGGTGATGAATTTTGCTAGGATTGGCTCCTTCCTTTCAGGGCAGTGGGTTTCCTTCTGGCCCAGGATGGGTCTAGAAATGTCATCCAGGAGCTGTGGCTCAAAATGGGGCCTTCAAGACTCTGCTTGGTGCTTGAATTTACTGTGGCTGAGTTGATATCCAAGTTGCAGGACAAAGTCCTCTTTACTCTCCCTCTCCTCCCAGAACTTTGAGCTGCGTTGCCTGAAGTAGAAGGAGGGGGTGACACAAGCACTCGCTTGGCCATCCCAGCTGGTGTCTCACTGGGTCATGTATGCCCCAAGTTCGCTGGCTTTGAGCCGAACACAATACCATGACTCATGCAGGAATTGCAGACCTCGGCCTCGACTGCCTTTCAAGATTATTTAGGATCCCATAGTGCTATAGCCCATGGTGGTGGGGCTAGCCGGAACTTAGGTTCCCACCACTGGGATGAAAAGATTTCCCTCTGACTAGGGCCGGTCTAAATGCTTCCTCTGTGTGTCAGTTTAATTCTGCCTTGTGTTGCTTTCCTCTGTGACAAGACAGCACTGAGTTTCAATGCAAAATCCCACAATCACTTTGCTCCTTCTCCCACAAGTACATAGATTCTCCCTCCATGCCACACAGCTACTCTGCCAGAGGATGGGTGGGAGTGGTGTAGACAATTCAAGATTGTCCCTCCTACCCTCTTCAGTGCTGCTGCTTCTTTTTTTTTTTTTTTTTAATATTGAATGAAAACTGGGTACTGTGATCACTCACCTGATTTTAGGTTCTTATGAAGTTGCTTTCTTTCTTGGATGGTTGTTGAATTTGGTGTTCATACTGAGATGATGATTGTTTGAGGGCTCCTTTTTGCCACCTTACTCTGCCTACTCATCAAGGGCTCCCTTTTCTAGTTTCTTATATTATATACCTATCTTTATACCTATTTGGAAAAAATGAAATTATTCCTAGAACACTGAGTAGATGACAATATAGCATAACTTTATGTTGAGATTACAGAAATTCCCACTATAGCTTTCTCTCTCTACTCCTGAAAAAAATAAAAAAAATAAAAATAAAAAAAGGACACGTTGCAGCTTTCCTTCCAACTAAGGCCTCAGGCTAAAAGCGACTGCTTTCTAGCACACCAACTGTAAGTACTACACAGAATGGGGAAAAGAGAGTTAATTGAATGTAAGAGTACTGGATAAGTCAGTGGCGACTGACTATACAAAGAAATAGGGTAACAAAATATTTATTCACTAATTTCCTGAGGATTGTCTCATAAAGTAATTGTTTTGGAAAATGAAACATTTTTAGTGAATAAGTTTTACATAGAGAAGTAGAGATGCTCTTGTAGGTGTCTCTGCATTAAAAAGGCTGGTTGTTCATAATCTTGACTGTTCATTTTCAAAGTAGCTACCTTTGTTTTCAGCACCAGAGCTGATATGAAAAACAGAAATTTGAGTTAATAGAAAGTCATGATTAGAAATATCAAAAGGGATTAGTTATCAGAATATAACTGAGAGAAAATCAAGCATCAGAGATGGCTCATTGAGAAGTGAAGCAGCAAGCCCTCGAATCAGGTAGTTTGCACTTAAAACCTGGCTCAAAATTGAACTTGCTGTTTGGCCATGAACAAGTTATTTCTTTTCATATGACTTAATTTCTGCATCTCTGAAGTAAAATATAGACTAATTTAGAGAATAATTGAGATAATTTATCCATGTACAGTTTCTACCAACTTCATAATATTTGCTTAATAAATGTTTATTATATACTTAGAGATGCCCTAGCTACTGTGTGTTCACTGTTTCTGAATTTTAGAGAGACAAAACAATATGAAAAAAATATGAACTCTAAATAACTTTCCTCTCCCAACCAGTTGGATTTAACTTATTTAAACACACAAGCAACCTCCTCCAAAATCACCCCCCTTAATATCTTGAAAAATTTGTGAATGCAATCACAAATAAAGCCACCACATATTTTTATATAAATTGAGATTAATTCTGATTTTGAACTGCAGCTAAATGCCTAACACAACAAAAAATCTAGATGAGGAAAATTGTTATAAACAAACATTTGTGTAATTTTTTAGATTTGAAAAATATAGTTATTACTTTATTGAAAAATGTTATAGCCAGAAAAATAATCCTAATTAAGAAAAAGAAAAGACCTTCATATATTTTAATAATCAAAACATTTTTGGTTCATCATTTGAAAATTAATTCAATTTCTAATTAACAATACATTTGTCTAATTCCTATGGTCAAAATATTTGTGTCCACTGGTGAATGGTTCTCCACGACAGCTCTGTTGTACAGTGATTTATCTTACATGTATGGTAAATTTGCTCAAACTTTTCTGGCCATTGTCATTCATATTTCTCAGTGGTCAACACTACTGTGAGACATTTACACTGCACTCACACTATTCCTCCAGGAAAACATCACTCCTCAATAACCAAATCTATAATATGACATTCATTATGTTCACAATACATCATTTTGCATCTCACCTGCAGAAGAGTCTGTTTTAATTTCAAATTATTTTAACAATTTAAGAGAAAGATAATTCAATCTTTTGGAGAAAAAAATCCAGATAGACAACCCTTACAGAGGGAACTAAAAACCAGGCAGTCAAATGCTGTATTGTGGAATTAGTTATGATTTGGGGGAAGGTTTGAAATAGGTATAGAAGAAGCTAAGTGCAACATTTTGTTTATATTTCAAACCTTCTTTAATATTAAAAATGTAACAATGAATAATACCTTACCATTTGTGTATTTTTGTTTATGTTTAAATAAAAGCAGCTTATGCTAACTTAATCTTACAGAAGCCAAAGTAGCCACTGTAGCTTTCTCAACATCAAAGTTTGTGCAGGCAGGGTGCAGTGGCTTATGCCAGTAATCCCAGCACTTTGGGAGGGCAAGGTGGGTGGATCACCTGAGGTCAGGAGTTCAAGACCAGCCTGGCCAGCATGGTGAAACCCTGTCTCTACTAAAAATACAAAAATTAGCCGGGCATGGTGGTGTGCACCTGTAATCCCAGCTACTCAGGAGGCAGAAGCAGAAGAATCGTTTGAACCCATGAGGCGGAAGTTGCAGTGAGCCGAGATTGCACCATTGCACGCCAGCCTGGGCAACAACAGTGAAACTCCACCTCAAAGAAAAAAAAAAAAAAGTTTGTGCAATGAGCCAAGACCGATATTAAGAAAGCTTGACTTTTGTGATTCCTAGTCTAGGCATCATCAAATGTGAACTCTGTTCCTGAGGACAGATTAATCCTGTTGCAGAGTGTCCTACTGATGGATTCACAGAATGACTTTGGCAGCTAGGTGTGCTATTTGTGGTTTTGGTAGTTTGTGCCAAAATGCATTAGTTTGGGGAAAGGTGCCTTTTAAAAACAAATTGTTGCATGTGTGTCTGTAGAACCCATAAAAAAGTAGAGAGTTCATATGTTAAAATGTAACAAATGATTATTGGAAAGACAAAATAAATAGCTAAATTCTTATTTTAATTATTTGGAGGAATTTTCTATAATTATGCAAAAATTTTTCGTGAGATTGAAAATGTGAATTTAAGGTTTTCTAGATACATGTACCCAGATTACAGAGAAAAAATAGAGACAATTTATAACAAAATTTGAATATTTAAAAATAGATTTATCTTTTTGCTCTTGCATATTTATGGCTAGCCCTATTTGGAATTATCCTGCTAATTTTAGGTCGTATTTGTCACTGGTTTTTAATTGTAATATAAATGGTTCTGGGTCACCAGAGCAGGAGTGCCACATTAGAAGAAAAGAAAAATGTAGATTGAAGGGACAATAGTAATATGAGTATGCTATTTTGTAAGAAAATCTTGATACTAATAGAACTCAGCTACATACTTACAACATTTAATAAGAGAAGCTTAATGTTAGCTAAAGTATTTAGAAACATTGAAAATATCGACATGGACAGTTTTGTGAAAAAGTCAGATTACCTTTTAAAGAAGATTTAGAGTAAGTGAATTAAAGATTTCATAAATTGGGACATATTGCTAATATTAAGAAGAAGCAAATAAACCGTATAATTAATTATCTTTATCTCAACGGGATGTAAATCTCTCTGGTAATTTTGTGTCCTACCAGAAGCAGACAGTTTATCTGTACAGAGAACAGTGTGAACTGATTCTTACTACCTATGCAAACTTGAAAACTTTGTTTTCTTTACTAACCACAGCTTTCTCACATGTTAAGTGAGAATTACATCAGATCATACAAATCTGGTGCCTGGAACAGCTATTATTATTATTATTACATTATTATTGCAGGAGAATGGGACACTTGAGTTATTCAAATATTGTGGCTACTTAGAAAATATCACATATACCATGCATAGGTTATTCATTTTTTTTACAATGTAGATTTGACTGAGAGCTAAATAAATTAAAATCAAAATAGAATTAGAATTTTTATGTTTCAATTAAAAATAATTATGTTAATATAAATTACAATTTCACTCTAAGGATTTGAATATTGGCTTAATAATCTGTAGGCTTTATTTGTGATTTAATAGTCTTGATCCATTTTTAATAAATTATTACATTTCTCCATGACATAATCCCTCCTTAAAAACAGGTCAATTTGTTCAGTTTGTTCTGTGAGCATTTTGTATATATTATTCTGCAATTCCATTAATAGGTAAAATGTGCAAACATGTTCTATAGTTGTTTCTTGCACTTATTAGAATTCCTACCAGAATGTAAGGTGATTGTAGCAGGCATTGGGTCCATATAATATGTTTTGTACCTTCAATGACATGACAAATTTTTTAAATATAAATATTATTTAATAGATATTTGATGACTCATTACTCTATGTAACTATGTAAACATATATAGACATACCTATGTATGTGCATATGTGTATAAACATATATCTTAACATTGTGAGTAAATTAGAGTTCACACACACGTAATCTTGACTTTCTATGCCATTTTTGATTGCTACTATTATAGATTTAATCTTTCCTACCTACCATTAAAAAGTATGAAATTGCCAGCGGTGTTTCTGGTAGGTATTATCACACACATAGAGAATTAAGCAAACTGAAATCTGGAGCTTGCTCCAAGATTTCTAAATACTGGAGATTAGATGCAGGCAGAAAGGATTGATGGGATCATTACTTCAAAGCTCTGAAAGGACACTGCTGAGGAATATGAGAGATGTGAGAGTTCCTTCTAAGCCAAGAAAGGGTTCAGCAGAAGGGCCAGATCCAAATATCTTTCATGTGGGTAGTATTTTTCTTCCGAGAGAACTTGAAGATATTTTTACTTTCTTTTATAGAGAGTCATCAATCACTGTAACTGATATTTCTGGGCTCACCAAGAAAGGTCTTTTATGAACAGCCCTTTGGAAATAATATAGAATAACATGGGGCAGCAGATTACTGCATCTTAGTTCTTATTTGTGAAGGCTGAAGCTGATACAAAGATAAGGCTTCTAAGAATGAACTGGCTTCAATAGATAAAATAAGGTTCTAAGGAGATCATTTTTCCAGGAAGAACAGGGAGAACTTCAGTTTATTATACCATTATCACATGCAAGGCACTTGAGAGAAAAGGACAATCAGGCACTCACTGTCCACATCACACTTGGGAAGAACATTGACATTTCTCACGGGAAAAAGGAAAGTTGAATTTTCATGACAGGGAAAAACTGAGCAAAGTGAATGATATAGAAACTGGATAAGAGCCTGAGCAGTTATATAGCACTTTAATCAAAACATATTTTCTGATTTGAGTAAAGTAAATGGCACAGGAAAATGCAGGTATTACCTGAGAACTCAAGAGAAATCAATCGAAAAAAGAGGTGACCTGAATACATGAATGGCATGTCTCAATTCATAACCAAAAGCCTTGTAAATAGAGCCTCATCATATCAAAAATAATTATCCTTTCATTCCTCCTAGTTACAAGTTAATAGTTCAATGATTCTTTGTATCCAAATAATTTTGTTTCCTAACCCTGCCAAAATCAGAATTTGAAAATTTTTATTATTCTTTTTAAAAATGTTCTTAATTATATCCCTTTCTAGTGACATTATGCTGCATATGTCTTTAAAAAGAAAAAGAAAATGCCCTAATTAATGACTTGTATGATAGGCCTGTCTGTATGCTCCGCTTAGCTAGACACTTGAGAATGATGTTATTTATTAATTTTTTTCATTTACTCTCTCTGGGTTTAATATAGAAATAATACATGCTGCTCAATATATCTTAAAGTTTACTGCTTATATATCTGGTGGCCTTCCCAGGAGCTCTTCTACTTTTTCAATGACCACAACATTAGTTGTCACTCAGTCAATACATTTTTCATTTTTTGTTAAATGTAAAATAAAATCTTTCTCTTTAAATGATAGTTTGGTTGGCCTTTATTATCTCTTTTTTTAAAGGTCAATGCACCATTTGTATTTATACTATATTTGCCCTTTGATACTTTCTCTTCTTTAGTTCATCAAGAAGGAATGGTGGGCCCATGCCTGTAATCCCAGTACTTTGAGAAGCCAAGGTAGGCAGAATGCCTGAGTTCAGGAGTTTGAGACCAGCCAGGCTAACATGGTGAAATCCCCTCTCTACTAAAAGTACAAAAATCAGCCGGGTGTTGTGGCACACACCTGTAGTCCCAGCTACTCTGGAAGCTGAGGCAGGAGAATCATTTCAACCCAAGAGGTGGAGGTTACAGCAAGCCGAGATTGCGCCACTGCACTCCAGGCTGGGTGACAGAATGAAACAGTCTCAAAAAAAAAAAAAAAAGGTAGAAATGGTGAAAGACAGTTTACATAATATCAATGCGATCTGCTGTGCATTGCTATAACATACTATACTTTTTTCTTCTTTTTTTGATATCTAATCAGTGGCGGAAATATTGGCTTCAAGCATGAACTCAAACTTTTTCCCCATCATTTCTGTCTCTCTAGATTAAAGTGCTTATTTAGAAAAATGCTTTTTTCCCCGCAATCTTTCTACTTAATTGATAAAGTCCTAAGTCTGAGATTCCTTTTGTCAACATTCTTTCATTCCCTTCTCTAAATGCATGTTTCAAGCAGTCATTTAAAAAAATCCAGTAAGCCTTTTATTTTTCTTTCCCCCCATTTTCACTGAATGACAATTAAGATGGCGAAGAACCCATAGACAAAATTTCAGATGAAAAAAGTTAAAAACCCATAAACTTGCCTTCATCAAGACATTTTTCTAAAATAAGTGTATATTGAAATATTTGACTAAGGAAAAAAATCATCAAAGGTCTGTGAAGAATATTGTCAATTTTCTGGAAAAATTGTATTCAACATAATAAGTACAAAACATGGATATGATATGTCATAATAGATCATATTAAATCAGTGAATCCAAGGCAGCAAATGATTCATAAATCATTTGAATGAACTTCTTAATATATCAGTATGTATAGTGCACTTAAATCCCCTAATAATAATGTAACAGTTCATCTAGATATACATTCCTAGGAGAGTGATTGAGAATTTTCCTAAGCTTAATCAGTGAATGTAATCACTGTAGCCAGACTTTTTGATTATTATTTTTTTAGTGTATCCACATTTAACCACTTCTAAAGGAGGATTAAAGAGAGTTCATTTAAGCCAATGATATTACCATAGTCTCTTTCTTTTAAGTTCAATTTTAAAAGTAGGATAGAAATTTTATACTTGAGTAAATGTACATATTCTCTACTTTATTTAGGCAATATTTCTGATGGCCTGCTATGTTTTAGAAATTGCTATAAGAAGTACTGAAGCCCAGGCCGGGTGCGGTGGCTCATTCCTGTAATCCCAGCACTTTGGGAGGCTGAGGCGGGCGGATCACAAGGTCAGGAGTTTGAGACCAGCCTGGCCAATATAGTGAAACACCATCTCTACTAAAAATACAAAAATTAGCCGGTTGTGGTGGCATGCGCCTGTAGTCCCAGCTACTCAGGAGGCTGAGGCAGAAGAATCACTTGAACCTGGGAGGCGGAGGTGACAGTGAGCTGAGACTGCACCACTGCATTCCAGCCTGGATGACAGAGTGAGGCTATGTCTCAAAAAAAAAAAACAAAAAAGAGAAATACTAAAGCCCATACAAATAACATGGTTTTAAGTGGCCCAATCTCTTCCCTAATGTAATTCACAGTCTAGTAGTCTAGTAGGGTGCTCTGCAAACTTGACATTGACATTACTTGGAAGGCATTAAAATTACTGATGCCTAGGTTCAACTACTAATGCCTGGATTACACCCCAGAGATTCTGATATAATTGTTACAGATATGATCAACGCTTCAAGCTATTTTAAATCCCCCAGTGAGTTTTGTAAAATATTTGTTTAGAGCAGTTTAAGGTTCACAGCAAAATTGAGAAAAAGTTACAGACACCTCATATACTCCCTGCCTCTACACATGCATAGCTTTCTCTGTCATCAAATCACCCCTCCCAACAGGGTTATCACCTGACTAGAGCCATGCTAACTATCCAGATGAAGCCAAACACTGAGACAGCAGGTACTATATTAAAGACAGAATTTAATTATTGCAAGGCAACTCAGCAAGGAGGATGGTAGATATTTCTCAAGGCTGCCTCCCCGAGACTTCAGAGGCTATAATTTTTAAGATGATTTGTTGGGCAGTGGGGTTAGGAGATAGATGCTGCTGATTGGTCTGGAATGAAATCATAGCAGTGACAAGGCTGTCTTTATGCGCTGAATCAATTCCCAGGAAGGGAGAGAGTTACAAGATTAGTCAAGTCCTTGCTTGGCTAATCTTGACAAGTCCTTGCTTGACACAGGCCACAAGTCCTGTTGGTGTCAGTTTGTCGACTTGTAGGCAAAGTCTGAAAAATATCTCAAAACCAAGTGTTAAGTTTTACAATAGTGTTTGTGACTGCTGGTTACTACAGAAGCCAAGCTGGCAAACAATGGTGGATTATCATTTAACTATGCCTATAGCTAAGCAGAAAAGAGCTTCTCGTGGTTAAAGCTGCAGGCATATCACCCACATTTGCCCAGTTCAACTCCTGGAAGCCATCCAAGGGGGCTGCGTGATCTAAGGATCAATGTTCTTTAAAAGAAAAATACAAGTTTATTAATAGTGTGGGCAGCCTGCCTGGCGACTAGAATAGGAAGATAATCTATTACCAGTGACTACTATTTATTGAAATGATTATGTGCAAGCAATCATGCATGGAGTAAGAAAAAGAGAGAAAGGAAAATATCTTACCAAAATTTAGGCTCTTACCATAATTCTAATCTTGAGGCCTTTTAAAATCTTATAAAGGCAGTTTCAATACAGTGGTACTTTGTTAAAATTGATAAAATACATTGGCATATCACTGTCACCTAAAGTCCAGTTTACATTAGAGTTCACCTTTTGTGTTATACATTCAATGGGTTTGGATAAATGTGTAATGAAATGAATCCCCATTATAATACTATACATAGTATTTTACCACCCTAAATATCTTCTGTGTTACATCTATTCCCTTCTCTGCCTCCTAGTCTTTTGCAACCATTGATATTTTTACTGTCTCCATAGTTGCCCTTTCCAGGATGTCATATAGTTGGAATCATACAATATGTAGCATTTTCCGATTTGCTTCCTTCACTTAATAATATGCATTCAAGTTTCCTCCATGTTTTCTTATGGATTGATAACTCATTTATTTTTTAGCACCGAATAACTTTCCATTGTCTAAATGTACCACAGTTTATGTAGCCACTAATTTACTGAAGGACATCTTGGTTCCTTCCAAGTTTTAGCAATTATGAATAAAACAGCTATGAACATCTTTATACAGCTGTCTGTCAGGGCATGAATTTTCAACCCCCTTTAAAAAAAAAAACAAAAACTGTGATTGCTGAGTCATATGGTAAGAGTATGTTTAGTTTTTTAAAGAATACCAATTTTCATTCCCATCAGCAATGAGTGAGAGTTCCTATTGCTTTACATTCTCACTGGCATTTGATGTTAGTGTTCTGGATTTTGGTTATTGTAATAGGTACATAGTGGTATCTCATTGCTGTGTTAATTTGGATATCCCTGATAATGTACCATCTTTTTGCCATGTGCATTGGTGAAGTATGTGTTAGGTCCATTTATTAATCAAGCTATTTGTTTTCTTACAGTTGCATTTTATCAGTTCCTTGAATATTTTAGTTAGTAGTCCTTTATATCCCATTTGCTTTTTGCAAATATTTTCTCTTCATCTGTGGCTTGTGTTTTCATTCTCTTGACAGTGTCTCTGCAGAGCATATTTTTAAATCTTAATGAAGTGCAACTTATCAATTATTTCATACCACATATCTAAATATCATGTCTGTGGTATTGAATCTAAAAAGTGATGGCTAACATAAGGTCATCTAAATTTTTTCACAAGTTATCTACTAGTTTTATAGTTTTTTTGTTTTAATTTTTGCTTTTTGTTTTTTTGAGATGAGTCTCTGTTGCCTAGGCTGGAGTGCAGTGGCACAATCTCAGCTCACTGCAACCTCTGCCTCCTGAGTTCTAGCAATTCTCCTACCTCAGCCTTCCCAGTAGTTGGGATTACAGGCACCCGTCACCATGCCCGGCTAATTTTTTTTTTTTTTTATTTTTAGTAGAGACGGGGTTTCACCATGTTGGTGAGATTGTTCTTGAACCCCTGACCTCAAGTGATCCGCCTGCTTTGGCCTCCCAAAGTGCTGGGATTACAGGGGTGAGCCACTGTGCCCAGCCGCTTTATAGTTTTATATTTTACATTTAGATCTGCTATTTATTTTGAGTTAATTTTTGTGAAATGTGTAAGGTCTGTATTTAGATTCTTTATTTTGCTTTATTTTGTTTTGTTTGGCTTTTGTTTTTTGGTATGTGAATGGCCAGTTGTTCCAGCAGAATTTGTTGAAATGACTATTTTTTCTCCATTGTATTACCATTGCCATTGCTCATCTGACTATTTGAATATCAGTTGACTATTTACACGAATTTGGTTTTGGGCTCTTTATTCTGTTCCATTAATGTATGTGTCTATTCTTTCACCAGTACTACATGATCTTGATTACTATAGCATTATAGTAAGTTTTGAGTCACATAGTGTCGTGCTCTCAACTTTGTCCTTCAATATTATGTTGGTTATTCTGAGTCTTTTGCCTTGCTTTATAAACTTTAGGGTCAGATTTTCAATATACAAAATAACTGCTGAGATTTTAATTGGAATTACATTGAATCTATTGATCATATTGGGAAAAACTGACATCTTGACAATAGTGAGTCTTATGATCTATGAACATTAATTTCTTCTTCTTTGATTCATTTTATCAGTTTTGTAATTTTTCTCATATATATCTTACACATATTTTGCTAGTGTTTCAATTTGGAGATGCTAATATAAATGCTCTTGTGTTTTTAATTTTAAAATTTACTTCTTCATTACTGAGTTACAGGAAAACGATTGTCTTTTTTTTTCTTTTTTTGAGACGGAGTCTCACTCTGTTGCCAGGCTGGAGTGCAGTGGTGCGATCTCGGCTCACTGCAACCTCCGCCTCACAGGTTCAAGTGATTCTCCTGCCTCAGCCTCCCAAGTAACTGGAATTACAGGTGCTTGCCACCACACTCAGCTGATTTTTATTTATTTATTTATTTTTTTTGGTATTTTTAGTACAGATGGGGTTTCACCATGTTGGTCAGGCTGGTGTTGAACTCCTAACCCCAAGTGATCCACCCGCCTCGGCCTCCCAAACAGTTGGGATTACAGGCATGAGCCACCTTGCCCGGCCAGTCTTTTGTATATTAACCTTCTATCCTACAACCTTACTGTAATTGCTTATTATTTCCATAAGTTTTTTAAAAATTCTATTATTTTGTATTTTTGACACAGACAATCACATTATCTGTAAGCAAAGGCAGTTTTATCTGTTCCTTCCTCATCACTGTATGATATTATTTTCTTCCATATTCTTGTTTTATTATGGTAACTAGAAATTTTAGTGTGATCCTGAAAAGGAATAGCAAAGGGAAAATCCAGCCAGCTGCAGTGGCTCACGCCTGTAATCCCAGCACTTTGGGAGGCCGCAGCAGGTGGATCACCTGAGGTCAGGAGTTCGAGACCAGCCTGACCAATATGGTGAAACCCCATCTCCACTAAATATAAAAATTTAGCCAGGCATGTTGGCACATGCCTGTAATCCCAGCAACTTAGGGGGCTGAGGCAGGAGAATCACTTGAACCCGGGAGGGAGAGGTTGCAGAAAGCAGAGATTGCACCATTGCAGTCCAGCCTGGGCAACAAGAGAAACTCTGTCTCAAAAAAAAAAAGGAACATCCTTGGCTTGCTCTTCATATTGGTGAAAAAGTTTCTAGTTTCTCACCATTAACTGTGATAATAGCTCTATGTTTTATGTAAGCATTCTTTATCAAGTTGAGGAAGTTCCCTCTATTCCTAGATTACCGAACCTTTTTATCATGAATAAGTGTTAAATTTTGTCAAATGCTTTTTCTCCATCTATTGCTATGAGTAGGTGATTTTTCTTTCTATTGATGTGATGGGTTATATTGTTTTTTTTCATGTTGGCCCAAACATATACAACTTGATCATGCTACACAGTTCTTTTATTATTATTATTATTATACTTTAGGTTTTATGGTACATGTGCGCAATGTGCAGATAAGTTACATATGTATATATGTGCCATGCTGGTGTGCTGCACTCACTAACTCGTCATCTAGCATTAGGCATATCTCCCAGTGCTATCCCTCCCCCCTCCCCCCACCCCACAACAGTCCCTGAAGTGTGATGTTCCCCTTCCTGTGTCCATGTGTTCTCATTGTTCAATTCCCACCTATGAATGAGAATATGCGGTGTTTGTTTTTTTGTTCTTGCGATAGTTTACCGAGAATGATGATTTCCAATTTCATCCATGTCCCTACAAAGGACATGAACTCATCATTTTTTATGGCTGCATAGTATTCCATGGTGTATATGTGCCACATTTTCTTAATCCAGTCTATCATTGTTGGACATTTGGGTTGGTTCCAAGTCTTTGCTATTGTGAATAATGCCACAATAAACATACGTGTGCATGTGTCTTTATAGCAGCATGATTTATAGTCCTTTGGGTATATACCCAGTAATGGGATGGCTGGGTCAAATGGAATTTCTAGTTCTAGATCCCTGAGGAATCGCCACACTGACTTCCACAAGGGTTGAACTAGTTTACAGTCCCACCAACAGTGTAAAAGTGTTCCTATTTCTCCACATCCTCTCCAGCACCTGTTGTTTCCTGACTTTTTAATGATTGCCGTTCTAACTGGTGTGAGATGGTATCTCATTGTGGTTTTGATTTGCATTTCTCTGATGGCCGGTGATGGTGAGCATTTTTTCATGTGTCTTTTGGCTGCATAAATGTCTTCTTTTGAGAAGTGTCTGTTCATGTCCTTCGCCCACTTTTTGATGGGGTTGTTTGTTTTTTTCTTGTAAATTTGTTGGAGTTCATTGTAGATTCTGGATATTAGCCCTTTGTCAGATGAGTAGGTTGCAAAAATTTTCTCCCATTTTGTAGGTTGTCTGTTCACTCTGATGGTAGTTTCTTTTGCTGTGCACAAGCTCTTTAGTTTAATTAGATCCCATTTGTCAATTTTGGCTTTTGTTGCCATTGCTTTTGGTGTTTTAGACATGAAGTCCTTGCCCATGCCTATGTCCTGAATGGTAATGCCTAGGTTTTCTTCTAGGGTTTTTATGGTTTTAGGTCTAACATTTAAGTCTTTAATCCATCTTGAATTGATTTTTGTATAAGGTGTAAGGAAGGGATCCAGTTTCAGCTTTCTACATATGGCTAGCCAGTTTTCCCAGCACCATTTATTAAATAGGGAATCCTTTCCCTATTTCTTGTTTTTCTCAGGTTTGTCAAAGATCAGATAGTTGTAGATATGTGGCATTATTTCTGACGGCTCTGTTCTGTTCCATTGATCTATATCTCTGTTTTGGTACCAGTACCATGCTGTTTTGGTTACTGTAGCCTTGTAGTATAGTTTGAAGTCAGGTAGTGTGATGCCTCCAGCTTTGTTCTTTTGGCTTAGGATTGACTTGGCGATGCAGGCTCTTTTTTGGTTCCATATGAACTTTAAAGTAGTTTTTTCCAATTCTGTGAAGAAAGTCATTGGTAGCTTGATGGGGATGGCATTGAATCTGTAAATTACCTTGGGCAGTATGGCCATTTTCACGATATTGATTCTTCCTACCCATGAGCATGGAATGTTCTTCCATTTGTTTGTATCCTCTTTTATTTCCTTGAGCAGTGGTTTGTAGTTCTCCTTGAAGAGGTCCTTCACATCCCTTGTAAGTTGGATTCCTAGGTATTTTATTCTCTTTGAAGCAATTGTGAATGGGAGTTCACTCATGATTTGGCTCTCTGTTTGTCTATTATTGATGTATAAGAATGCTTGTGATTTTTGTACATTGATTTTGTATCCTGAGACTTTGCTGAAGTTGCTTATCAGCTTAAGGAGATTTTGGGCTGAGACAATGGGGTTTTCTAGATATACAATCATGTCGTCTGCAAACAGGGACAATTTGACTTCCTCTTTTCCTAATTGAATACCCTTGATTTCCTTCTCCTGCCTAATTGCCCTGGCCAGAACTTCCAACACTATGTTGAATAGAAGTGGTGAGAGAGGGCATCCCTGTCTTGTGCCAGTTTTCAAAGGGAATGCTTCCAGTTTTTGCCCATTCAGTATGATATTGGCTGTGGGTTTGTCATAGATAGCTCTTATTATTTTGAGATAAGTCCCATCAATACCTAATTTATTGAGAGTTTTTAGCATGAAGGGTTGTTGAATTTTGTCAAAGGCCTTTTCTGCATCTATTGAGATAATCATGTGGTTTTTGTCTTTGGTTCTGTTTATATGCTGGATGACATTTATTGATTTGTGTATATTGAACCAGCCTTGCATCCCAGGGATGAAGCCCACTTGATCATGGTGGATAAGCTTTTTGATGTGCTGCTGGATTCTGTTTGCCAGTATTTTATTGAGGATTTTTGCATCAATGTTCATCAAGGATATTGGTCTAAAATTCTCTTTTTTGGTTGTGTCTCTGCCAAGCTTTGGTATCAGGATGATGCTGGCCTCATAAAATGAGTTAGGGAGGATTCCCTCTTTTTCTATTGATTGGAATAGTTTCAGAAGGAATGGTACCGGCTCCTCCTTGTACCTCTGGTAGAATTCGGCTGTGAACCCATCTGGTCCTGGACTTTTTTTGGTTGGTAAGCTATTGATTATTGCCACAATTTCAGCTCCTGTTATTGGTCTATTCAGAGATTCAACTTCTTCCTGGTTTAGTCTTGGGAGGGTGTATGTGTTGAGGAATTTATCCATTTCTTCTAGATTTTCTAGTTTATTTGCGTAGAGGTGTTTGTAATATTCTCTGATGGTAGTTTGTATTTCTGTGGGATCGGTGGTGATATCCCCTTTATCATTTTTTATTGCATTTATTTGATTCTTCTCTCTTTTTTTCTTTATTAATCTTGCTAGCAGTCTATCAATTTTGTTGATCCTTTCAAAAAACCAGCTCCTGGATTCATTCATTTTTTGAAGGGTTTTTTGTGTCTCTATTTCCTTCAGTTCTGCTCTGATTTTAGTTATTTCTTTCCTTCTGCTAGCTTTTGAATGTGTTTGCTCTTGCTTTTCTAGTTCTTTTAATTGTGATGTTAGGGTGTCAATTTTGGATCTTTCCTGCTTTCTCTTGTGGGCATTTAGTGCTATAAATTTCCCTCTACACACTGCTTTGAATGCATCCCAGAGATTCTGGTATGTTGTGTCTTGGTTCTCGTTGGTTTCAAAGAACATCTTTATTTCTGCCTTCATTTCATTATGTACCCAGTAGTCATTCAGGAGCAGGTTGTTCAGTTTCCATGTAGTTGAGTGGTTTCGAGTGAGATTCTTAATCCTGAGTTCTAGCTTGATTGCACTGTGATCTGAGAGATAGTTTGTTATAATTTCTGTTCTTTTACATTTATTGAGGAGAGCTTTACTTCCAAGTATGTGGCCAATTTTGGAATAGGTGTGGTGTGGTGCTGAAAAAAATGTATATTCTGTTGATTTGGGGTGGAGAGTTCTGTAGATGTCTATTAGGTCTGCTTGGTGCAGAGCTGAGTTTAATTCCTGGGTATCCTTGTTGACTTTCTGTCTCGTTGATCTGTCTAATGTTGACAGTGGGGTGTTAAAGTCTCCCATTATTAATGTGTGGGAGTCTAAGTCTCTTTGTAGGTCACTCAGGACTTGCTTTATGAATCTGGGTGCTCCTGTATTGGGTGCATATATATTTAGGATAGTTAGCTCTTCTTGTTGAATTAATCCCTTTACCATTATGTAATGGCCTTCTTTGTCTCTTTTGATCTTTGTTGGTTTAAAGTCTGTTTTATCAGAAACTAAGATTGCAACCCCTGCCTTTTTTTGTTTTCCATTTGCTTGGTAGATCTTCCTCCATCCTTTTATTTTGAGCCTATGTGTGTCTCTGCACATGAGATGGGTTTCCTGAATACAGCACACTGATGGGTCTTGAGTCTTTATCCAATTTGCCAGTCTGTGTCTTTTAATTGGAGCATTTAGTCCATTTACATTTAAAGTTAATATTGTTATGTGTGAATTTGATCCTGTCATTATGATGTTAGCTGGTTGTTTTGCTCGTTAGTTGATGCAGTCTCTTCCTAGTCTCGACGGTCTTTACATTTTGGCATGATTTTCCAGTGGCTGGTACCGGTTGTGCCTTTCCATGTTTAGCGCTTCCTTCAGGAGCTCTTTTAGGCAGGCCTGGTGGTGACAAAATCTCTCAGCATTTGCTTGTCTGTAAAGGATTTTATTTCTCCTTCACTTATGAAGTTTAGTTTGGCTGGATATGAAATTCTGGGTTGAAAATTCTTTTCTTTAAGAATGTTGAATATTGGCCCCCACTCTCTTCTGGCTTGTAGGGTTTCTGCCGAGAGATCCGCTGTTAGTCTGACGGGCTTCCCTTTGATGGTAACCCGACCTTTCTCTCTGGCTGCCCTTAACATTTTTTCCTTCATTTCAACTTTGGTGAATCTGACAATTATGTGTCTTGGAGTTGCTCTTCTCGAGGAGTATCTTTGTGGCGTTCTCTGTATTTCCTGAATCTGAATGTTGGCCTGCCTTGCTAGATTGGGGAAGTTCTCCTGGATAATATCCTGCAGAGTGTTTTCCAACTTGTTTCCATTCTCCTCGTCACTTTCAGGTACACCAATCAGATGTAGATTTGGTCTTTTCACATAGTCCCACATTTCTTGGAGGCTTTGCTCGTTTCTTTTTATTCTTTTTTCTCTAAACTTCCCTTCTCACTTCATTTCATTCATTTCATCTTCCAGGGCTGACACCCTTTCTTCCATTTGATTGCATCGGCTCCTGAGGCTTCTGCATTCTTCACGTAGTTCTTGAGCCTTGGTTTTCAGCTCCATCAGCTCCTTTAAGCACTTCTCTGTATTGATTATTCTAGTTATACATTCTTCTAAATTTTTTTCAAAGTTTTCAACTTCTTTGCCTTTGGTTTGAATATCCTCCCGTAGCTCAGAGTAATTTGATCATCTGAAGCCTTCTTCTCTCAGCTCGTCAAAGTCATTCTCCGTCCAGCTTTGTTCCGTTGCTGGTGAGGAACTGCGTTCCTCAGATGGAAATGCAGAAATCACCCGTCTTCTGCGTCGCTCACGCTGGGAGCTGTAGAATGGAGCTGTTCCTATTCGGCCATCTTGGCTCCTCCCTCCCACAGTTCTTTTTATACGTTATTGAATTTAGTGTTTTGTTAAAGATTTTTATGTCACCATTCATAAACATATCATTCTGTGGTTTTCTTTCCTTGTGATGTCTTTGTCTAGTTTTGGTATTGTGGTGATGTTGGCCTCATAGAATAATGTTAGGAAGTATTCCTTTTGCTTCTGTCTTCTGTAATTGATTATAGGGAATTGGTATAATTTCTTCCTTAAATATTTGATAGAATTTACTAGTAAATCCATCTGGGCATGGTGCTTTCTGTGTCGGAAGCTTATAAATTATCATTTCAATTTTGTGATATATACAGGCCTATTCTGATTGTTAATCTCCAGGTGATTTTAATGTGCAGATAAGGATAAAAACCACTGATAAGTAAAGATATGTAACCAACACAGAGCTCTAGTAGAAATAAGTACAGTGAAAAAATATGACATAATTTCTCCTGAGGAAACAAAAAAGGTCTTCATCAAGAGGTTGAATTGAACCTTGAATGAGGAGTAGTTGCCACCAGGTAGCTGACAGAGCAATACTGAAAGATATTCCATAAGAGGGGATTTTATGTACATTAAAGAGTTGAATGTATTTGAGCAGACTGAATGTACTTGAACAGAAGGAAAACATGAAGCTGGAAAATTAGGTTGAAAGCAGATAGTGGCATCATGTCAGAGTATCTCGTAAGTGAAAAGGAGCATTTAAATAGTTTGTCATATTTATACATTTTAATTAAAGGAAGTGTTGTATCAGGTGGAATCAAGAAAGAATGAGAAAAGAACAGTTGGCTGACCTAAAGGGAAGTTCTGATATCCTGAACATAATCAGTGCCAGAAATGTTACAGAGAATAGATTACTCATATTCATTTGAACAAAATGCATTATGTTGTTTTCAATAACAAAACATTTACTGAAAGACTGTTTGCTGAGTAGCCTGCCAGTACCTGGAGATATACCATTTAATGAGACACAGACTAGGAACTTGCAGTGTAATGGGAGAGATTGGCTACTTTTGTACTATGTATTCTATGTGAGTTCCTTACCAGCTGGTGACATTTTCAAGCACCCTGAGAAGAATCAACGCTACATGCTTGAAACAAAGGGTGTGGAAATATAATAGCATATTTAGTTAATACTTGTTTGTATTTTTAACCCTTTGTATGTTGTGCCGACCATAATATTTCTTCTTAGATCAGTTCCCTATCCTTTCTTACTCTTCTGTATTATAGCAGGATACCTCCTGAACATTGAATTTATTCCATTCTTTTGCAAATGTGTTTTTAGTTAGGTTTTGGCATGGGAGGCTCCAGAGAGAGGCTGAATAAAAACAAGTGGAGTATAGTCAGTGCCTTCTGATGTAGCAGGGCCAGAATCATGATTCTAATTTCCTGCCTACAACCTTCTCCTTCTGTCTTCCCAACTCCAGCTCCAGAGACCACAACCACCATTTATCTTTCAGCCCCTAGGGGAGATATTGGCTTCTCTATATTAAGCTCTGTGTGACCTTATTATTCAGTTTATCACTTCAACATTTATAATACCTTCATAACAAGTGCCTCATCTTTAACTTCATTATTTTACTTAGGTTAGGTTTTATATTTTTTCTAGGACTTTAACTGATACACATCCATTAAATCAGTTGATTATCACAAAATCTTATAAAGTTGGTACTGTTCTGTTTTTACTTAATGATGCAGTAAGTTAGAATTATTTTATACACACTACAGGGCCACTGCACCCACCCACCCACACATGTCTCTGAAATAAAAGTGTCACACAAGAATACCTCTTCTTATATATTAGTCACAGTAAGTAATACTAGACACTGTAACAACTAGATTCTATAACAGTTTATTTTTCACATACAGTATTCTGCTCTAAGTGAATTATGGACCTGAGATCCTCCCGTCTAGTAGGTAACCTTCTCCTAGGATCTCCGTGTCTCTCAACGCATGCTTCTGATCAATGCAGAATCAAAGAAAGACTACAGTGTAAGGGCATACATATTTTCTTAACTGCCTTAGCTTACATATGACAAACACTGACTCACATTCCAATGGTCAGAAGTAGTTATTATCCCACTTAAATACAAAGGGTCTTGGATTTATAGTCTATCATGAGTGCCCAGGGTACAAATATAACAGGTTTGGAGGACTCATCTATTTTCTCAAAAAGAATAAGTCCTGTTACAGAAAATCTGTGTGGATTAAAGACTGCCATAATTTTTGGCCACGCCCCCAATTGAGAGATGGAGATTACCTCCTCTGTCTCTGCATCTACACTGCTCTTGAAGTTTGTTTTGACCAATATTAGGTTGATGCAAAAGTAATTGCAGTTTCTGCCATTACTTTTAATGGCAAGACTAAAGGTAATGGCAAAAACCACAATTACTTTTGGACCAACCTAATAGAATCTGGGAGAAGTATTCATGTGCTGCATAACCTTTAAGAGGCTGCAAGGATGCCCAACCTAGTTTTCTAAAGAGGCCACATAAAGAATCCATGGAAAACGAGATACCATAAGAGTCAGGGAACACAGAGAGCCCCAGGCTACAGTCAACAGCAAGGCCCCAAACACATGAGAAGCCACCTGAATGCAACCTAGTTGGTGACTTCAACTGACACCAGAGAGAATAGAAGAACTGACTATTCAACCCACAGAACTATGGCAAATAATAATTGTTTTTAAGCCACAATTTGCTCTACAGCAATAGGAAATGGAAACATCATTCAATATGAATTTTGCTTTTTCTCACACATATAGAATACACTCACCACTTCCCCAAGGGAGACAAAGCCTTATCCAATCATTGCCTCCAGTTAAGTTCCTGATCTCCAAATGATACAGCACATTCTTTATTCGGTCTATATGTGGCTTTTTGTGGCCAAGTATTGTTGTTCAAGGCTCTGGATCTGCCATGAGTTTAGTAATTGTATGTGCTATGTCATTTTCTATTCTACTCCATCATATTCTATTTGATTTTATTTTATTGAAATTGAAGGTCACATGACCCACTAAATTGATAATATGACCTGCTAATATTAAATCATAAACCACAGTTTGAGAAACACTGCATTACACTATACTGCCATTCGTAAAACTGATTTGTTAAGTTTTGTGTGCATTTAGGAAGAAGTGGAGAGAAAGGTTACAGAATAATTTTAAGCAGGGAAATTACATCAACAGATTTTCCTTTTGAGCTAACCACTCTAACAGCACTTTGGACAATTGATTCGAAAGAAACAGGACTATTGGAAGTTTACTCAGTAAAGAGGCAACAAAGATATTTTCGTAGTAATTTTCACGAGAGTGAAGAAAAAGACAGATGTGGATGATTGCATAATTTTGAGGTCCTTTCTTAGATGTGTGGCATTTCTGGGCTGGGGTGGGAGAGGGGGCAGACTGTTCTTTCTATCTGCCCTTACTGAGGTGACTGAGGGATTCTTAGAAAATTCACCATGTTCTATTTAGATACATATTTTTGTAAGCAGACATGGGCTATTTATTTTACTTCCTGAAGCACCTATATAAGAAATGGAGACATGATAAGGACTGACGAATAAATGGTGATAAAAATATAAAATAAAAATAAGCAAAACTGATAAACTGTCAAGTATATTTTGAAGTCATAAGCGATTTCATCAAATAAGTATATGTGTGTGTAATGTGAGGGTATAGGTGTATGTAAAATCTGTGTATGCCTATATAGGGATTTCAATAAGAAAATTGAACTAATCAAAAGCTTCAGTGAACTCTTTACATTTTTCGGGCTATTCTTTTAGGAGAAAAACAATCAAATAAAGTAACTTGCATTGGTTTTAGGGGATTTGGGGAGACTTGGCACAGGCTATTTAATTCTACCAAAGTCTGCTATTCAATAAGAACTGGTTTTCTTAATGGTGCCTTAAGGGCAGAAAACACATAGTCACCAATAAACAATGAAATATGTTCATCATACTATATTTTTTAAAGGCATGACAAGCAGTTACATTTGTAAAAAAAATGACAATTTTTTTTCCTCTTTAAACCTCTTTTAATCAAATAATCATGCCTCTGAAATTTCATTTAATTAACATTTTATAGCAGCATCATAAGAAGAGTAGGATTTTATAAAGGGAAATGGCCTAGACAATAATACTATTTTGAATATAATGCATCATTTAAGGTAATATAGAATGGTGTGATTAATCCATTCAATCTCTCTGCATACCATTCTGAGTTACACCGGGACTTGCTGCATAAGATACTCTACATCATCACGCTGCCTTGTTGTTGCTATCATGATGATTTATGTACTGGAAACAGCTAAGCTTAGCTTGCTATTTTTGCTTTTCAAAATAGAGGTATGTTATGAATCATTTTAAATACTTGGAAGTATATTTTATTAAAAAAATAGTTGCCTTAATTTTTTCTCTATTAAGAGGAACGATGATAAAAATGTAATCTTTGTATTAAACTTTCAAATAAGGTTGGGTGAATGACATTTCAAGTGAGTTGGTGGGAATGGGTAGTGGAATACACATCTTCTCACAGCCTACTTGATATATGGAAATTTAGTTTTGTTATGATTCCTCAAAGTGACTTTTTTCAGTTTTGAACCTTTATCTCACCAAGGTTTCTGTATTTACAAGGGCCCCATAAAGCAGGTTTTTATACAAAATCATTCTTAAGTAATTTAACTGAATAATTATTTCTATAACACATCAAATGCAATGCATACTTATTTAATTTTGAATAGTTTGATTTAATTCTTTTACAAATGTTATGACAGATGTAATCTGCAATACTTGGTCCTGAACTTAATTTGATAATATATGATCAAAGCTTCAGTAACAATTTCCTCTAAATGTACTAAAAATAACCCTTCCTAATGATCTCAAAATGGAAATTTGTTGTGATTTATAGTAAAATTCAGTTAAAAACCTATTTCTAGGCTGGGCGCGGCGGCACATGCCTGTAATCCCAGCACTTTGGGAGGCCGAGGTGGAAAGATCACCTGAGGTCAGGACTTCACAACAGGCCTTACTAACATGGTGAAACCCCATCTCTTCTAAATACAAAAAAATTAGCCAGGCGTGGTGGCACATGCCTGTAATCTGAGCTACTTGGGAGACTGAGACAGGAGAATCGCTTGTACCTGAAAGGTGGAGGTTGCAGTGAGCCGAGATCATGCCATTGCACTCCAGCATAGGCAACAACAGTGAAACTCGGTCTCAAAAAACAAAATAAAACCTGTTTCTTAATTTGGTTACTATAGGGAGCACAGAGATGTTATAAATGTCCTACCCACCATGGTCATGTATCAGAAAACTGTGTTGAAAAGTTTGAGTAAACTGAAGTCTGAATGTACAATCCAAGCGATCCACTTATTACTAGAAGAGCTGGATATGCAAGCACAAAGCCATGAAATTTCAGAGCGTCTACAGATGTTAGTATTTATCTGGGTTGGAAGTAGGAAAGACTTAAAATAATGGATTGTGTAAAAACTGATTCCAAATCTAATTAAAAACGTTGGTGCTGCTAGAGTTATAGCTGATTTTCTGCAGGTGAGGTATATACGATATTTAAGAATAATCATAAGAACTAACATCTTTTGAGCACTGACTAATTTCTGTCAGTGTTGTAAGAGCTTTGGATATATTAATTTATTTAATCTTCACAAACTGTATGTGAGAAAGCAGCTATATAATGCCTATTTTACAAATGAGTAGATTAAGGAATGATTTGAGAAGTTATGCTGCAATCCCAGGTATAACAAAATGAAAATATCAGGGCCAGAATACCAAACCAGGTATTCTGCCTCTACCCCAATACTTCTTCATAGGTCATGTTCATTTGGTATTTACTGGGTGTATAAGCCCCATGACTCCACAAATGACAGAGAATGCATAGCCAAATATTATCTTCAATGATTTATAATCTAGTTTTAAAGAAAATGTTTAATGTAGAAAAAAAAACATGGCTCATACTAATGTGTGAGTGTGTTTGGGCATGTATGTGTGCATCTGAAGAGAAAGAGAATTAATTAGATTCCTCAAGCACAGACTATTTAAAATTTCAATGAAGGAATAGAGCAATGGGTGGTTTTCAAGCTAGGCTGAGTGAAAACCAAGATGCATGACTTTTTTCCTATGTACAAAGGAAATCAATTTCCAGGACCTCAGTTTCCAAATATATTATTTTCTAAAAGGAATCTGCCTAAAATTAGGCTGGAGTTGAAAACTCATTTTAATTCTTTTTTCCTGCTCTCTCCATTAAAATTGACCATCTCCCAGTGGATATATGAACCAAATTTTACTATTGGTACACTGCCTGAGATTGTAAAACTTCCCAAGCCCTAAACAAAAGGTCAATTCGAACTACTGGTGTCTGTATAACTAAATGAAGCTATAGGACAAAAGAAAGAAAGTGAAATGATACTAACAGCTAGTAATACATTCTTTTAAAAATCAAGTTGCTTCAGATTTTTTTATTCAAGAAATTGGATGACCTAAAAGAGATATCATATTTTAAAAAATTAAATGATGCCCAT
This sequence comes from Pongo abelii, assembly GCF_028885655.2. Classification (NCBI taxonomy): domain Eukaryota; kingdom Metazoa; phylum Chordata; class Mammalia; order Primates; family Hominidae; genus Pongo; species Pongo abelii. The sequence continues at coordinate 89,775,455 of NC_071999.2, read as the reverse complement.
GTTGTGATCTTTGGCATTAAACTTAAAAGAAGTCCTACAAATTTATGGATAAAATAAAATTCCTTTCTTTTTAAGTATTTCCCTTATGTGAATAAAAACATTTTCGAGTTTTACTCTACCAAAAATATTTTAAAATAAATTTTAATAATTTTATAAAATTAACTTCTGTATTTTCAAACATGTAACAGTCAGATGAGTACATAAAATTATTGGGAAAAAGCCCCATTTATCTCATCTAAGTAGGCATTTATAATATCTTACTTGTTGCTATATTTTATAATTATTCATGGAGAATTATAATATGTTTATAACATGTGGTTTTGATCAATTGTCTACTAGTAAAAATTTAACACCTGCAGTCTTGGAGTCCAAATAAATAAAAAAATAAACTCAATGTATGTGCATATTTTTACTGCAGATAAATGTTTTAGCTCATCTGGGGCAAATGTCTTACAGGGAAACAATGGTCATTCTCAAGATCTAATGCATCCTCCCTGCACCATCACCCCACCACACACACAGATTATATCCTCCAAGGTAATAAGCAGAGACTAGGGGCTCATAAAACCTTTAGTAGTGAAACACAGTTCCTGCTCTGTAGGAAATAATATGCACCAAATAGATATTGTAGATTTAGCTATTAATAACTTTCAAGAACCAAGAGAACATTTTTGTGAAGCTAAGTGGTAACCAAGCCCATTGTTTGAAGTTAACCACTGAGAGCTGCTGCCATAGAACTGGGCTTCCTACTATCTGTGACGATAATCGTGTTGAGAGAGGACAGAGGGCAGCATTTCACTAACCAAGGAAAACTGGATGTAATTACTGAAATGGGAAGCAATGCTGAACCAGCAGACTTGGTTCTCTAGTAATGCAGACTGGAGGTCAGACTCCCTGGTTAGAAAGAACAGTTTAGAAGAATATGGAAAATGAAATGTGGGTTGCAGGTGGGGAGTAAATGCATAATAACCAGCTCTATTCATATTTTTTTTAGATGAAGAAAATCAAACCCCACACATAGGGCAAACGTAAATTTCTACTTGTCACCATTTAGATATAGCATCTTGTCAATTCTTTTATATACCATGTGAACATAAAACTGTTCTATTATCTGTCATTATTACTTTTCATAGAAAAAGTGTCAATTAAGCAAAATTATCAATCACAATTCCCACTTTGTTAACACATCACAGGTCTACATTGGATAATCTTTGCTTTTATTTTCCATCAAACATTCCATATTGTGCTCAAATTCTGCCAGCATCTACATTGGTTTTTAATTTAATTTTTATAACCTGTGGAGATTATTAATTTTTCATCTCCAAAAGAGCTGTTGCTGTCTTTATGAAGTTGTCATTTTTACTACTAGGATCAAATACAGTATATAAGTAGCATCCCTGTGAATCTCTAGAGTTCCAGGCACATTCCTTTTAGATCCTACTGTGAAGCAGCAATCTCTATAAATTTCATAATACTGTTAGGTAGGACAAATTCCCAACAGCTATAAAACCCGTGTCTTATCGATAAATGCATGGGATGAAACAAAAGGATGGCATCAGTGCTTCTTTACAGCCCTGAGAACTGGAAAATGTTTGATTCAACAGGGATTTTCCTGAAATCTTTGCAAACCAATACGAGCAGCTGTAACTTACAGGGGAAAAGGCAAAAGGAAAAAATTATACTAGAGTTAGAAACCCTCGGCTGCATGCATTATTTGCTTTGTTAGCAAAACTTCTTTTCTGAACAAAACTCTATTCATGGAAGAATTTGCTGAGAGTTACAACAAAAATGAGCATTCTAAATATAGTCCAGGTTTCTCTTACATTTATTCCTAGATACCTTAAAAATTTTATTATAGTCAATATTATTGTTACTTATTTTCAGGAGATTTTTACATGCGTCATATTACTTAAATGACAAAATACCCCTACGTACCTGTCTTATCTCCAGATTCATGATAATGCAGCCGAGGAATAAAGACCCAAGGTCATTGGCCCAAAGTTAACCTATTATCAAGTGAGGGGGGCCAATTTTGAGCCTATACTAAATAACTGCAAAAATATGTTGTCAATACTGTGTTTAATTTTTCTAAATCTACTTTCTCAAGTGAAAAGCTGGATTTTGGAGTTTTTGAAAAGACTAAATGACATCAGGTACCTATAATAAGCTATTAAGTCAAATTAATAACAGTATGGAAATCATCTCTGTTTCTGTTGGGTATGCACCAAGGAGACCAAATATCTAGCACTGGTATTTTCATTTTTAGTAGATACTGCCAAACAATTTTTTATAGCACTGTATAATGTACATCCCAATCCACAATGTAAGAGTATTCAAGTTGCTCTGCATTATCACAAACTATTGATATATTCAGGGATTTTTTTTCAGGGTTTATAGTAGTATATCTGGGTGGTTTTAGTTTACATTTCCCTGATGCATAATGACATTAAGCACCTTTCCTTTTATTGTCCATTTGAATATTTTCATTTTTTGACAGGCCCGTTTGCCCACTTTTTACAAAATTGGTTTTTTTGCCTTTTTTTCTATTATTTGTAGGAATTATTTATACTCTGGATGAAAGTCTCTTGTCAGATATACAGTATTGTTACAGTCTCACCAATACACCACAATGTAGCAGTCTCTCATTGTGAGGTATCACAGGGAGTTCTTTGTCTCAGGACCAGGAGAATTAAGGAGCATGGACACAAAGGGTGAGGTTAGAGTGAAAGTTTAATAAGTGAAAGAAGAAAGCTCTCCACTGTGAATCTGGAAGAGCGTTGCAGTTTTTACAGCCGAATGCAAAGGCTTTTATAAGAAACCAATGAGGGCTGGGCATCTCATTTGCATAACGCACGAATTTCTGGTGGCTCCACCCCATTCTTGCAGTGCACACATGGGCCCTTAGCTTGAGTTACTCCATTTTGCATTGTTCCCCTTACTGCTCATGTATCAGGGAATGGAATTTTCCACTACAGGCATGTCTGGGCAAGTTACCTGTGTAGCCTTTCCTATCTGTGAGGCTGTGGGCATGTCTTAGGCAAGCCCCCTATGCAAGTTCCCTTGTCTGTGCCTGCAGGCTGTTCTTTTTTGAAAGGATTCAGCCGAGGACCCACCCTAACGGCCTGCCTGACCCGGTTTTTTCCTTTCTCCTCTCTCACTGTGTGGGAGCCAAATTTACACATTCCCATCACCCCTGCAAAATTTGAATTGACGTAAGCAAGAAATAAACATTTGTTGTGTTTTTATTGTGTTTATTTTGTTTAAAACATCAGTAAGCCTGAAACTGATTAATACTTTCTGGGGAGGTATGTCAGACACATTGTCCGTGTAATTGTTCCTCTGGTGCTCTTAGTGTTTCCCAGATCACTGCTCTTGCATCCTTTTTATTTATTTATTCATCTACATTTCTTAACATATGGATAGCCTCTGTAGGTATTCTATACAGCCATCTACTTTGTTTTATCTTAGTTATCTCGGAGCTAATAGCCACTGTCGAAAAATTGGTCTGCTTAGTTAATTATATTCCTTGACATTTGTGGCATATAAAGAGCATGCATCCTTAACTTTGTTCTTTTTACTGTTTTTTTTTTTAATTTTTATGTATTTCACTATTCATTTAAATGGCATTCAGGAAAAGATAACATAGATATTACTGAGGCATCATTTTTGCCTGGCGAGGTGTCAGAGTATTGGCAATGGAAAGTGGCTGGCTCTTGGGGGATAAAAAAGAATTTACCGACAACAGTAAGGGTTTGAAAAAGACAACTGTATTAATTAAAACACTGCAGAAGAGTGTAATGGGGCTCTTCAGCAAGAAAAGACTGGGCACGCCTTGATGGATTTTTCTTAGGGTTATTCACAGAACTTAAAGCAGAAGCTGAAGGGTAATTTGGACCGTATTAGTCACATAGGTCATGTTAATCATTACATTTGTAGATAGTTTGGTACTTTAATGTCAGCAAAGATTGCACAATGAGTTTTGGCATGCATTCATTCTAGAGATGTATAGAAATTCTAGTTACTTATGAATTTTTGGGAAGAAAGCCTGGTACAGAATGCAGGCTTTAGATAATAAGGAATTCTGATTACTTCTGAATTCCTCAGATAAGGAGTTTTGTCTCTGGATGGTCTGCTTGATGGCCACCAGGTGACCTTTGCTTTCCTCAGTTTTGCCTACAAAGGCTTCTGATCCTCACTTTTCATTATCTTTTATTTTTCCACACACATTTGGTATTCAAAAATTTTGAATCATTTCTAGTTTCCATTGCCAAACAAACCTCAATTAATTCACACTGCATAATATGTTCTTACAATCAGATTCTTGCTTACCATGCCTTAGAGTAATAAGGAAATATTTTGAAATTCCCTCCCATCCTGTGCTCTTTCCCATCTTACTTTCACATGTCCTGTTTCCTTAGGGTGGAATGCCTTTTCCTTACTTTACTCAGTTGGCATATGACTGACAATTCAGCTTCTTAAGTGTCTCTCTGTTTGATAAGATTTTGTGATCTTTCCATAAGAAGTAGCCAGGCCTTCCACTGTGCTTTCAGATAATTTTTTTTTTAAATTTTATTTTACTTTAAGTTCTGGGATACACGTGCAGAACGTGCAGGTTTGTTACATAGGTATACATGTGCCATGGTGGTTTGCTGCACCTATCAATCTGTCATCTAGGTTTTAAGCTCCACATGCGTTAAGTATTTGTCCTAATGTTCTCTTTCCCCTTGCCCCTCACCCCCAGATGATTTTATATATGCCTTTATTATGGAACATACCGTGCCCAACACATTTTTATTGAGTATATCAACCATCCAATCAATGGCTTTTAATAATACTACAATGTGCTTACTTTACATTCTTCTAACTACTTCACAAACTGAGCATTTTAATCATTAAAAATATCAAAAGAAAAATCACTTTTGAAACATTTCATCAGTATGAATATAATTCTTTACTATTTCATTGGAGGGACAGTGCCGTGAAATATGTGAAACTGTAGAAGTCACTTTTCTAGAACCTCTATTCTTAAAAGATGGGCTAATTTTATATATTTTTAAAATATTTCCATAAAGATGGTTAATTATTCTCTGCATTTATCCAAGTGATATATTTAACACTGGGATTTTATATTACCCATATATGCAAATGCTAGCAAAGATATCGTCCTATAGCTGGTATGTAATGCATTTGTGGGGGTTGACATAGCTTCATTATCTTCCTAATCTTAGAAAAAAAATTATTGTGGTTAGGATTATCCAGAGTCAGTGAAAAGATTAAAATACATCTATTAATGAAAGGAGTGGGCTTTTTCTGACCTACATTTTTTGTATTATGTTTTAGCTCACTGAAAATCTGCCAGAGGAGTTATTTAACTTTTATCTGCCAAATCCTGCTCTCACTTATTCCAAATAACTTTACAACTTTTATCTCTCCACTTTATTTATTGAACAACATGGTTCCACCTTACCTCTTAAAAGATTAGAAAGCATAGGTGGCTATAAATTAGGAACAACATCTTCTATCCAATTCTATTGGTTTCATAGTTTATATCAAAGGCAATTTCTGCATGAAACCGGAAAAAAAAAGTTTTATGAAAAAAATGACAATTTTATAAATTAGAGTCCTAAAAACTGCACTGTTTACTTCAGACTCAATGGTCTTTCCAGGCGATGATGGCTCTCTAAGGAATGCCTGTGTTTGCGAGTCCCTGATAGTGTTTTTGAAGAGGAAATGCCTCTTTTAGCCTGGTAGAAATATTATCAACATGTACCTGAGCCAGCTCTCAACCAGCTCTAAACAGTTTCTTCTCTGACTTTCATTCCATCTGGTTGAAGAACAGTTGTTAGTTCTGTGAGATAAGTGTGGTTGCACATATTTTTGCTGGTGTGTTGTCAGTGACTCTGAGAGGTCCCATCACGTATTCATATTTTCCTCTTCACAGATGCATATTGTAAGTCATTTAATCATACACTTAGTATGAACAGGTAAATGGTTTATTTAAGTAGTAATAGTTTGTTTAGGTAGCAAACCAAAAACACTTAGGTTTCACTTAGGTTACTTTTTCACCTTTGCCTAACCTAAAATTTTAAGGTTTTTAAAAAAATTTTTAATGTACATTATATAATCCTATATGAATTGATTATTTGAATATATGTATTGAAATAATATCTTGGTTTATGTTTTCAAATTATGAGAAAATATACATAATATTACCTTTCTTTTGATTTTTAACCCAACATGCCCTATGCCCTATTTCCTTTAACTATCTAGTAACCAGAAAAAGCCAAAGCACAATATAACACAACCCAACCAACACCATAAACGCATTACTATTTAATACTGGGTTGCAGTGAATCTAGTGATTGACATGAAAACTATAATAATAATAGTAATAATAAATTAACTTATAAATTAAATTCAAACTTCAAGTTCTTTAAATCAGCATAGTCCCAGTCCTCACACATCCCTGATATGTTTTGAGTCGTATTGAACTCATTTATATGGCTTGCCTGTCCTATTGGCTTATGCTCTTAGGCATTACCTTACTAAGCAACAACCCTGTAATGGAGGTAATACCAGTGATGCCAATTTATCAAACAAAAATGAAAAACTTTCAGAAGTTCAGAAAATTGTTCAAGATCATACTTTTTGTAAGTGAAGATTTTCTATTAGAATTTAGAAGTCATGTTTCTAACTTCTTCTCAATATTGCCCCAGTTTTGATAATAGAATTTTAGATGCCTGTTTGAATAAATTTTTGCTGGCTTTAAAATACAAACAGGAGAATGTGTTTTGTCATTGGAATTGTAGTTTCCACCAAAAACCCAGGAAAAGTGTTTGGAATAAAAACAAAATGAGGAAAGTATGATGTTTTAAAATTTCACTTCCCTAGAATATTTTATTCATGAAAACTATGTTTTTGTGCTCCAAGACAAGCCAAATGAATGCATTTTTAAATTCAGATTTCCTTATTCAGCATACCCCTTTGATATGCAATAATTTCCTTTATAATGCAATGAATGTTAATAATTACATACATAACAATCTGACCAGATGTTTACATTAGCTGTAAGGTAATAGAAAATAACAAAAATGTGGTAATAACACACTCATATGAAAATAAACTATGCTAGTTATTTTATGAATGAAAAAGATTTATTTATGAACTCAAGAAAAGGGAGATTATTTTTCCCTACCAGTTTCTTAGAGGATGTAAATTTTGTAATCTAAATGACTTAAAGAAATCCTGAAAAGAGCAAAGAGTAAGTACTAAGTGAATACTTAGCATGTGTATGTGTACCTATATGTGTCTATGTATGTATGTGAATCTCCATAACACATTCTTTTCCTTCAAAGCTATTGCTAGCATATGATAAAAAAAAAATTAAAAGAACCAACAACAAATAACAAAAATTAAAAAGCTATCTTAGAAAAGTCAAAAGGGCATAACAAGGGAATATACAAGTTTAGGAGCTCTACTTTTAGAAATACCTACCTGGTTAAGCAAAGCACTTACATTAAAACTTCATTTTATAAGGAAACAGTACAATTTCCATTTTTGTACAGTCAGTATTTATTGATGTGAACCATGTGTCAGGTTCTATGCTTGATCTTGAAGAGAAAAAGCTGAATAAAACATGACACCCTCCCTCAGAGAGCTCACAATAAAATGAGAGGCAGGTGTGAACAAATTATTGTAAATAAAATATGGTGAGTAGAGGTATAAACCAAGTACTATGAAAACACTGAGTGAGGATATTCACACAAAGTTTCAATGAGGAATAAGCATTTTGAGCTGGCTTTTGAATGTGAGTAGGGGCTTATCATGTGGGTCAGGGAAGAGGGCAATTTCCAGGGAGAGAAAGCAGCATTGACTGAGGGAAACGGAGGAAAAGAGTAAAAAATGACGAGCAGATTTCATTAAGAAGAGCACATTGTGCTTAGAGGAGAAGAGGATGGACATAGACAGATAAACTAGACCAGGGGCAGAATAGGACTGGGAAGACCTTGAATATGAGCTTTATCTTTAGGCAATAAAAGGCCAATGAAGATTTTAAAACTGGAAGCAATATTACTATATGCGCTTAATTAGGAAGATATCTCTGGAAGCTGGAGTAAAATTTCTGCTTTTCTGCCTTCATGCAAAAATTGCTTCTTAGCTCATACTTTATATTTTTGACAGACACAACTGGCTTAATTGCAGTAATTCCAGATGTGGAAGTAGGAGGACAGAATAGAGTTTGCAACGGGTAATGGGTGGAGACAATAATGCAGATAGAGAACTCCTCGGCCCCCACCCTCTAAAGACCTCTGTTCACTTTCACATCCCACACAATCATGAAGGCTTGCAGGCACCTCCATCTCAGTTTTTCTCTCCATCCTTAAGTAATTTCAGCATTCTGGAGTAACATCAATATCCTCATGAATGACTGTGTGGAAACAGCCTAACAACTGATGCATTAATAAAACTGTTAACAGTGGCAAAACAGTACAGGTCTGTAGCAGATCGATTCTTGCCTCCTCCTCGAAGGAAGGAATCCATTTGAGGGGTATAAGAAAGAGTGAGAGACTGTGGCAAGTGTTTTAGAAGGAGTGAGAGTTTATTAAAAAATTTTAGAGCAGGAATGAAAGGAAGTAAAGTACACTTGGGCCGGGCGCTGTGGCTCACGCCTGTAATCCCAGCACTTTGGGAGGCCGAGGAGCGCAGATCACCTGAGGTCAGGAGTTTGAGACCAGCCTGACCAACATGGAGAAACCCTATCTCTACTAAAAATACAAAAAATTAGCCCGGCATGGTGGCGCATGCCTGTAATCCCAGCTACTCCGGAGGCTGAGGAAGAAGAAGCGCTTGAACCTGGGAGGTGGAGGTTGCAGTGAGCCGAGATCGTGCCATTGCACTGTAGGCTGTGCAACAAGAATGAAACTCTGTCTCAAAAAAAAAAAAAAAAGTACACTTGGAAGAAGGCCAAGCAAGCAGGCAACTTGAGAGATCCAAGTGGCTCATTCGACCCTTGACTTGGGGTTTTATACATTGGCATAATTCCAGGGTTTGTGCTTCTTCTCCCCTGATTCTTGGCATGCACAGTGGACTGCCAGCACTTAGGAGGGACCGCATGCCTAGTGTGTTTACTGAAGTTGTGCATGTGCTCATTTGAGGCATTTTTTCCAGTTAAACTCCACCATTTTGCCTCTTAGTTTGCATTCTTGAGCCAACTCGCCCAACTTCTGAGATCTTATCTGGAAGCTGCTGATCACCAGCTTTAGGTGTTTTCTATCTATTGGGAGACTGCCTTTCCCTGGCATTGGCTGCAACCAAATATTATTTTAGAGAGACAGTTCAGCAACCACCTGACCATCACCTGATGGTTGCCTGACATTCCTTGAGGGCTGGGGGGGACCCTTCCTTGCCCTGCTCATGTCTGCCTAGATCCGCCTACTCTAACAAAACCTTTGAAGGCCTTCCTCCATGCCCTTCTTCAGGCACCAATTCTATGACCATAATAGCAACCAATAGCTCAAGGATTAGAATTGCAGCACTCTTCTCACCAATATGGAATTTCTTTTTCATACTTAAGGAATAATCTCGTCATCTCCACTGATAATCATCACTTTGATATTTTCAAAGACATTACCCTCAACAGGATTAGTCTCCTTGTAGTACAGTTATTTAAGTGATAATTATAATGTAATAAGAAATGTGTATAATAGGATAATATGATATTGAAATATGATATTGAATAAAGACCTACATTTTCTTTTAACATTAGGGAAGTCTTTAATAAGAAGACAACTGAAGTTTTAGGGATGAACATATATTTGCTACGTTCACAATTAGATAGCAACTATACAACCCTGTCTTTGAAGCATGAAAGTAGTCACAAAAATATGTAATGTCTGAGTATAGCTGTTTCTAATAAAACTTCACTTACAGATATTAAAATTTGATTTTCAAATGAGTTTTATGTCATTAAGTATTTTTCTTCTTTTTTTTTTTGCCCAAAACATTTGATTTCACCCATATAAAAGAGGTGAAAGCCTGGATTCAGGACACAGTCTGCCAATGCCTGAAATAAAGGGTAGTTTAGCTATATACCAGATAGAGAAAATATAGAATGGAAATAATTCCATTTTCAAAACTTATTTTGGATTTTGTTTTTTTTTTTTTAACTCATTTTGGATTTTCTTTGTTTTTGGAGATTGAGTCTCTGTCTTGTTGCTCAGGCTGGAGTGCTGTGGCACGATCTTGGCTCACTGCAACCTCCATCTCCTAGGTTCAAGTGATTCTCCTGCCTCAGCCTCCCAAGCAGCTGGGATTACAGGTGCCCGCCACCATGCCCGGCTAATCTTTGTATTTTAGTAGAGATGGGGTTTCACCATGTTGGCCAGGCTGGTCTCAAACTCCTGACCTCAAGTGAGCCACCCGCCTTGGCCTCCTAAAGTGCTGAAATTACAGGCGTAAGCCACTGCGCCCGGCCTATTTTGGATTTTCATTGGTTAAAATTTTTAAAAGACTATAATTTTTCTTAGATTTTAGCTATCATCTTCTGTAGGAAAACAATAAATAGAAATTTTTAGGAAACAAAGACTTCTGAAAGATGAGTAGAAATTATTAGAAAACAATGACTCCTGAAACCCTTGCCTCTTATGCTAACTGCATTTCTTTGTTAACATGATTCCCTTATCTACTCCCACTGCTTCTACCCACCTTGAAAATCATAATTCATATTCCATTTCTACATCCATGTCTTATCTTATTGTCATACCTATAAAGAACACTGCAATCTTTAAAAGCTTATTGAAGTTCAGATACTATGGACATATTCAGTATTTTAATATTTTCTAATTCTTTCATTTTATATTAATTTAGTTCATGGGTTAGCACCTTAATAGTACAAATATCTTATAATTATTTCCCCCAATAACTTTCACAATGTATTTGAAATTATAGTGTGCTTTAAAACAATACCTTTTATAAATTTAGTCAATATAAAGAACAAAATTTGGAATCTCTGCTCTTAGAACTTTTTAGAAATGGTCTAGTCTCCTTACATCACATAAAACTTTGCTATCCCAATATTTTTTTTCATGACAAAAACTGAAACTCAAAATACTTTTTAAAGCTGTCTATATTTTATTTTTCAATGTAGAATGTAGCATAATTTAAGGTCAAACCAGTAAATGGTAGATCTTTGTTTCACTAGCTTTCAGCTCTGACAAGTTGTGAGATTCTAAGTTTTTTTATTCTTAATGACTGTAATTAACATATTAAGATTCCTTGAAAATAAGATCTGAAGCCTTTTTTTTCTTTTCTTTAGACACGAAGCCTTTGAAAGAGAACTTTTATCTTTGACTCTTCTCAGCAAATGAGTCCTGCCTTTCTTTCTGAGATTGTTTCTCCTCATTAGTACGAAACAAAATAGAACAGTTGCCAGTGCTTCTGGAATGCAGGAGATTCCTGAGTGAATAAGTAGACATGCTTTTTTATTTTAAAATAATGCGTTTTAAAATCTCATATATGCTATTTGTAATTGAATTTAACTAAATTTAATTATTATTATGTGAATTTTTAGATTTGCTTAAATATATTACTACTGATTTTATACTTTGCATAGCCATGGTTTAAGATTGGTACAGGTGTTGGATGTCCAAGGAGTATAAATGAAAGCCTTGTCTAGGATTTTCTACAGATATTGAGGGTTGATTTCACTTTTGAAATATTCTTTTATTATATGACAGGCTTTTAATCCTATAAGCTGCTCTACACTGCTCTTGGAAAGGACAAATACAAATTCTTTTGAGTGTAGTTTGTCAGAGCAGAGTGAACCCTATCTTCGATGACCCCAGTTCTTCTGCAGCTTTCTGCAGCAGCTGAGAACTGATCACCTTTCTATTGTTACTTATTTAGAGGCCTAGACTCAATGAAACCTTTCAGAATGATAGAATTTGGACATCTCACTGTGACTAAAATGTTTGATGATCTTTCCCACGTAATAGCACAGTAAATCAAATAAGCCACTTAACAATTTTTAAAAAGTCTACAGAAGTATTCTAGGAATACGTTGTAACATATATACTAAAATATATCATCATTCATCTCTTAAACTAGATTATAAAATATTATAGTTTGGATAGATACAAAAAATGCTAAAATGTAGATCAAATATTCGAGTTCTAGGTAGAAATTCTCTTTGATTTCTCTTTAGTTTATCTCATCAAAATTTTATCTACTATGCCACAGAAAATATCATATTCTTAATTTGTCTAACTGCTTTCAAGATTTTCCCTTGTCTTTGGTTTTCTGCAGTATGAATATGATAGGCCTGGGTGTATTTTTGTTTATCTGTTGTTTTAGCATTTAATGTTTATACAACTCAGTGTTCTTTGATCTTTCTGGATATGTAGTTTGCCATCTGTTACTATTTTTGGAAAACTCTCAGCCATTGTCACTTCAAATATTTATTCTCTTTGTTGTCTTTGTCTTTCCTTTCTGGTATGTCGATTATGGGTATGTTATGCTTTTTGAAATTGTACCACAGTTCTTGGATGTTCTTTTCTCTATTTTTTTCTTTGTATTTCAATTTTATACGTTTCTGTTGACATATACATATTTTCAAGTTCACTGATTTTTTTCTCAGCTATGTCTAGCCTACTGATAGGTCATCAAAAGGATTATTTATTTTTGTTGCTGCTTTTTTTATTTCTACCGTTTCCTTTTATTTTCAATCTCTACATTTATGTTTGCATAGTTTTATTTCTATACTCTATATAGAAAAAAATGCATTTGAAATGAATCACTAGCTACATGTTCTGTGTAGCTAGTACATCGAAGTGACTTTCATCAGAAATAAATAAATTTTTATCATTAATCACATTAGCTGTGTTAAACTAGATATTGAGATGCCTAAAACACTCCATTTGAAATTTGGCTGGCCACAAAATACCACCTAGAAATATAAAGGATTTGAGTAGCATCCAGTGTGTCTGTGAGTACTGCAGCTATTCAGGGGAAATTAAAAAGAAACTGAAAAAGCTTCATATGGTTTTATTTTCAATGACAAAATCTGCCAGTATAATAGCTGCAACATCATCTTAAGTCATCACTGTATTCTATGTTTGTTGGCAGCATGTACCAAGAAGTAGTGTTTGCAATCCATGAAATAGAAGCATAATATGAACAATGTTTTTTTGTCAGAGGCGTGTGAACCAGAGCAACTTCATCTTGAATAGTAGCTGGGTAAAATGAGGCTAAAACCTACTGGGCTACATTTTCAGATGGTTAAGGCATTCTAAGTCACAAGATGAGATACAAGGCCAGCACAAGATACAGGTCATAAAACAGGGTGCAGTAAAGGCTGATAAGACAGGCTGATGAAACAGGTTGCAGTAAAGAAGTTGGCTAAATCCCACCAAGACCAAAATGGCGATGAGAATAACCCCTGGCCGTCCTCACTGCTACACTCTCACCTGTGCCATGACACTTTACAAATGCCACGGCAATGTCAGGAAGTTACCTTATATGTCTAAAATGGGGAGGCATGAATAATACACCCCTTGTTTAGCATATCATCAAGAAATAACCATAAAATTGGGCAACCAGCAGCCCTCGTAGCTGCTCTATGGAGTGGCCATTCCTTTATTCCTTTACTTCATCAACTTGCTTTCACTTTACTCTACGGACTTGCTCTGAATCCTTTCTTGTGCGAGATCCAAGAACCCTCCCCTGGGGTCTGGATTGGGACCCCTTTCCTGTAACACTTTGAGAAAAATCTAAAGAGCCAAAACACTTCTATTTCTCATTTTTACAAGTCAGGTCAGATAAACCATACAGAAGGTTTCTTTGAATATTATTAAGACTTCGCTTTGGCTCATTTGGAAGACTAGAGTTTTGAAACAACCTTTGCAAAAATTGTATCAATGAAAAAATTATGACACTGAAAGAGATCTGACCTAACTCACCTCACATCTTGCCTTTCCCTTAATTATTCCTGGGCTTTTGGGCAGAGCTAACTTGAGAGACATTTAGGCTATAGTTTAAATGATGATAGGCCTCCCTGCAAACTCAACAGCTTTTGTAAAACTAACGGAAGACCATCAGGCTGGGGGATGGGGGGTGGGAATAGGAGACTGAGTCCTGCCAAGGTTTAGACATAAACAATTATCAGCCATTATTCCAGAGGTTATCAGATAGGCAACTTTCCCAATTATTCCTGCTGATAGCATCACTATTGGTGACTGGCATTTGGAGATATATTTTCAGGTTTTTTTTTTTTTTTTTTGCATGTCTGACATCCATGGCTCCACCTGGGCCCACCTGGACCTGCCAACTCCACTCCTATGGCTCCACCCAGAAGCAATTCAGCATGCAGAACAGTTTCTACCCCTTTTGATTTCATCTCTGCCCTAGCCAATCAGTAGCAAATCTAGTCACCCCCACATCTTCCCTCAAACTGCCTTTTCAAAACCCCTACCTAACCCATGAGCTTTGGAAAAGATGATTTGAATACTAACTCCATTTCCTCAGTGTGACTGGCCTTGTGTCTATTAAATTCTTTCTCTACTACAATGCTGTGGTCTTTTTATTATACAGTAGGCAGGAAGAACTTGGGTTGTTATGGTTTTCTTTGGGAATCAATAGTTGGGCAGACTTTATAATGAGTAGTTTTTGCTGTTAGAACCTTATGGTTCAGCTGTATTTTTCATATTTCAACCTATATAATGTACTCCCTGAAAAGTGCATTGTTTTTAACTACAAATTAAACTAGAAAATGGAAGAACAAAAATCAAGGACACTGTTCAATATAATATAGAAACTGTAGGCCAATAGTTCAAATGTATGTGGCCATTATGACATACAGGTATTTATTTTAAGATTCATAAAGAAATTTTTAAATAAATGCTCCTTAAAGGTTTAATATATTCTGATGTTGTTAATGTTTTCTTTAAATATACATGTTATGCAACCCAAATGCATAGAGAATATTTTTAAAGAGGTCTTTTACTGTAAAGGCTCACAGTGTAATGTCCAGGTATTGATAAATAACAAAGGGTGGCTTAACTAGGTAGAATTTATATAGTAAAAAAGGAAAAGAAAGAGGGTTAAATATTAGAGGAACAGTCTAGATGAAAACTGGAAAATGTAAAAAGCATATGTGGTTTATGCTCTATAAAGTAGAGTAATATATGAACAGTAAACAATTTATAACTTAATAATTAAGTTTATAGTCTTACCAGTGGCAAATCTATATGGATCTGCAGCAACCTCAGTTCTTGCCTCCTCAGAAGAAAGAATTTAACGAGGAGCATAAGGCAGAAGCAGAAACTGAGGCAAGTATTAGAGCAGTAGTGAAAGTTTCTTAAAAACCTCTAGAGCAGGAATGAAGGAAGTAAAGTACATTTGGAAGAGGGCCAAGTGGGCGACTTGAGAGATAAGTGTGCAGTTGACCTTTTGACTTGGGGTTTTAACTTGTTGGCATGCTTCTGGGGTCTTGCAGTCCTTCTCCCCCTAATTCTTCCCTTGGGGCAGGCTGTCTGCACGTTCAGTGCCCTGCCAGCACCTGGAAGGGGCCGCATGTGCATTGTGTTTACTGGAGCTGCATGCATGCTCATTTGAGGTTTTCTTCCCTTACCAGTCAAATGTCCCTACAAGGTCATATACAAGTTAAAGCCCACCATTTGCCTCTTAATGTACATGCTTGAGCCCACTCACCCAA
Source organism: Pongo abelii (assembly GCF_028885655.2). Lineage (NCBI taxonomy): Eukaryota > Metazoa > Chordata > Mammalia > Primates > Hominidae > Pongo > Pongo abelii. The sequence goes on along the minus strand of NC_071999.2, from coordinate 89,759,746 downwards.
TTCCTGAGATCCTGTCGGGAAGCTGCTGATCACCAGTTTCAGGTGTTTCTGTTTATTGGGAGACTGTCTTTCCCTGGTGCTGACTGCAACCCATTATTATTTTAGAAAGACAGTTAACAACCATCTGACCATTACCTGATGGTCGCCTAACATTCCTGGTGTGTTTGTGGGTGAAGGCAGGCTGCCTTGCCCTGCTCATGTCTGACTAGCTACCTACTGCAACAATAGGTGTGATTATCTAAAAGAGTATTTCTAAGAGAAATGCATCTTAAGTCAGATTTTGAAAGGAGCCGATCATAATACCAAAAACACAATCCTAACCACCATAATCCCAAATGTTGAAATTCTGAAAGATTGAAATCCCCGTAGAAAAAATAATTAAGAGTTTATTTTAAAATATTTATATTCCTTTTTAAAAGATTTGAGAAACATGTAAAACCATGAAAAAATACGTTATAGGCCACTTTACACAATAAAATAGACAATAATAACATAGTTGCACACGTATAACAATCATGAGCAGATGAACCATATTCATAAAAAAGTCAAAAATAGACATTCATAAACACATATAACTATGGTTGGTGTTGATAATTGTGTGTACTCAGCTTTAGACCTGCAGTCATCAATAATACCATGATGAACAATCTAAGTGTTTTGATTAGATTGATCAAAAACCATGATGGATTACCACCACATATATAGTAGCCCAAAATAGCCAAGATGTTGAAAAATTTTATCTTTCACAAATGCAGATGTACAAAAAGGCCATGTATTTATTTATTGAGAAAGTTTCAGTGCTTAAGCATACACTCAATGCTTACACAGAGTCAACCTTGTAATAATGCACTTTTGTGGAGTTTAATTTGCAAAACAAATTGCATAAAATGAACTAGAACTTTCTCAAATTCTCTATAAAAAATGCTTCCAGTATTGGAAGTAATGTGAAGATGAAATACGTAACATAGCAAATTATAACAATAATGCTACCAATTTAAAATAGTAAAAAAAAGCAAATACAAAATTTAAAAAAAAACTAAGAAAACTAAAAAGGAAATTTGACATATAAAAAGTATATTACAGGTATAGATTATAAGCAATCCATAAAAGTTTGCTGATTATCATGATTATTAACTATATTTTGAAATCTTGTAGCACAAGAAATAACTGTTTTGTTTTTTTTTTTCTTTTTCTTTTAGGACATGGCTGACCTTGGAGAATACAGTCACATTTATTTTCTACATGACACTGATCTTTTAGGAATTATTATATAGGTTGATAGAGACCAACATCAGCATTCCCTGTTAAATGTTCCCATTGTCTATGCCATGTTTATATGTTGTTTTGGGTATGTGGAAATCCATTCTGCATGCATTTATATACAAACTACAAATTTGGCGGAAACAGTATTGGTGATCGAACAGCAACACCATTTCATAAGCATCTTCTTATCCTACTATGCCTATAATTATTTTTGAATCAGTCAGTGACTTCCCTGGTTTCTTCATGTAAAGGTAGCTTTAGTTCTTTACTTGAAATTTTATCGGCTAGAAGGAATATTAATGCAAGTAAATAACACATTTTTAAACGGAAGTTTTATCATTGCCATATCACATGTCCAATCTACTCATTGGAATGTTCTGCCAAATGCATTAGGCTGAATGGAAAAGCAAACTATGAGTAATACCTTAAAATTCACTTTTAGAAGCCTTGATTTCATCTAATTCCAAATATGTCATTAGGGTTTGGGGATTCATTTAGAGGTAAAGGATTTCAGACTTTAGAGATTTTGATCTTTTGGGATTCCAACATTTGGGATTATGGCATTTGGAATTGTGTCTTTTGAAATTATGATCTAAGCTCATTTGGAAGATACAATAATGAGAATGAATTGGTAGATCTAGATATAGAAAGAGTGGAAACAAATTTGAGTAAAGGAGGAATTACTTGAGAATAGCCACAGAAAATTAGGATTGAGCAATTACATGTTGAAAAAGACTATTAAGCAACTCAAGTAGGATACAATATTATGAATAAAGAGAAGCAATTTAGTGAGATTGGATTTATATGATAGATAGATAGAAAACATGAATATTTAGATATCAGGTGAAGTACTAAAAACAAAATTTTAACTATTAGAGAATAAAATAGCACAACAAGTGAGTTAAGAAAAAACTGGTGCCATCTTTAATTTTTATGTATAATCAAAATAAATAGTTTACAAAAGGAATATTGAATATTGAATTCTAGTTAATTGTCGAATACTTTAGAATAAATATAATACGATTTTCAAATTTGAATTAGTCTGTAATTCTTCAATACCATTGGAAAAAAAATTTAGAGCTCAAAACATTCTCAGAGAAACACAGAAATTCAATACTGCAGTGCAATGGGAAAAGAATGAACGAATGTATTATCAATCAGTAAGACTTTGTGGATGGGCTATTTTTTTAAGTATGAATTTTGTTTTCTCATTCCTTTGACAAAAACAATTTCAGATGATTTATAAATTTACATATGGAAAGTAAAATAATAAAGTTTATAAGGTAACATATAAGAATATCTTCATAATTTGGGAGAAGGCAGAGATTTCTTAAAAGATATTCAAAATCAGTACTCAAAGGAGAGATAATAAGTTTTACTAATGGTAAGAACATCTTTTTATCAAAAGTTATCAGTAAGAATGTGAAAAGGCAACCCACGTTGTGGGAGAAGACATTAGCAGCACATACAGCTGACAAAGATTTCTGATTATATAAAGAACTCTTCTAAATAAATAGTAAATAGCTCAACCAAGAAAATAGAAAAAAAAAGGAAAAGACTTTAAAAAGCACTTGACAACAGAAGTTATCCAAGTGACCAACAAATATTAGAAAGTGTGTACAACTTCATTAATCATCAAGGAAAAGCAAATTAAAAACCTAAAATTAACATCCTGACATACTCAGTAGAATACATAGCTAAGAAAGACAAAAATGTCAAGTATTGGTAGGTATGTGGAGCAATTCAAATTCTCATATTCTGTTTGTGAGAGATTAAATTGGTATAGGCATTTTGGCAAACTGACAGAATCTATTAACACTAAGTTACTACTTCCTTGACCCAGTAGTTCTGTTTATGAGCAGAAAACACATGGAAATGCATCTCTATGTTCACCAAATACAGGTATAAGATATTTACAAAACTATAAACATTAGCCAAATATTGTGAAAAACACAAGTATTTCTCAATATCGGAATGGGTAATTATGCTGTACCTTATCCATTCAATGAATGAATAAACTATACAGCACAGACAATGAACATGCTACAATTATATGCCACAGTAAAGAGTTTCTAAAATAAAATGCTGAGTGAACCAAGGTAGTCACAAAAGAGTGTTATTGTAATAGTTCTATTATCTAAAGTAAAAGAAGATCACATGTATTAATACATATGGTTATGGAAGTTAAGCTGGTGGTTATCTTTGGTTGAGTATATAGTCTTGGGAGGGGCAGGGCATTTTGGTTACTGACAATGTTACATTTCTTTATCTAGGTCCTGTATTCATGATTGTAGTCACAAGCCTAAATTCATCAAACTCTGTAGTTTTATTTTGTTCACTTTTCATTACTGATATTTTACTTAAATAAAAATTTTTTTAAAACAAAAATTTTATTGGGCAATGCCACAAACGTAAGTCCCCAGGATTGCCAGTATAAACTCTTGTTTAAAAAGTTCTAGAATCCATAATTTCTTTTCCAAAATTGAAGTCAATCAAAGACAAATTATAACTGGTATTTTATTTATAATAAATGAGTTTGATGACATTGCTGTCCAAGAGAATCATATAAAAAAGAGGCACAGGGGATGTAAAGTTTAGGGAATATTTGCAGGGTAGTGAGTTGACTGGTGTGATTAACTCATGAATTTCAGAAAGAATTGATGCAAGTGATAATGTGGTAAAAATGCAAAGAGTATTTTGTTGAAATGTTGAAAAGGGAGAGGTAATTTAGATTCAAGTAATTGAGATATTTGCATGCTATTCTAAAGAATTTGAACAGTATTTTGTAGATAGTGAGGCTCCTCAGATGGTTTTTGTAAAGAAAAATGATGGAATTTTCTGTTTTTATGAAGAAAACTTGGATGGCAGTGTGAAGAACGGATTAAAAAGATTAGAATCCAAACAGCTGGAGTTGGATAGTTGGATAGATATTGCAACAAATAAAGTAGACTATGAAAACCTGAACCAGGATATTAAGAAGAGGAAACTTTAGAAGGGAATGGCAGATAATTTTCAAGATGTAGTAGTAAAAGAATTGATAGAATTTAGCAGGTGATTAGATATGGAAAATGAGAAATAAATGCATGAAGTAAAATGAACTTTAATATGTCTAACCTCTGAGATAAGCAAGTAAAAAGTTTCATTGACAGAAAAAATAAAAAGAAAAGAAGCACCTTATAGACAAATAAATGAATTCATTTTAGAATATTGGAGTTTTGTATAATGGAGTTGGTATAAAGCCAGCACGAACTGGCAATAAAGAGCTGGAGTTTAGAAGGCAGGTTAAAATGGTAATGTATATTTCATACTTTGCACACAAAGATCCCCTTAGAAATCTTTGGAATAGTTTCCTGGAATCTTCCTGTCAGATTTAATATTTATTATCATAACCCCTCATTGTGTTGATGTATAACCTTACGTGTATATTTCTAAATTCTGTTGAAGTAACATTTCATACTTTTTGTATATTGCCTCATAGGACTCAGCATAATGCTTGGCATAAAGTAATCATTTACTACTGATTTTGTTGTAATTTGAGCTCTTGGGTATCTTGATAAATAGCCTTATATGCTTTAATATGCATTGTGAATTTTATAATTTTTTAATACTAAGACTATAAAATGTATCACTCAACTTTGTGAAATATAGGTTAACAGAACAACTCACACTATTTATTTTATTATTATATCAAATGTGTTTCAACATTGGCCTTGAAAAACATTCATTAGATCCTGCAGTAAAATAAAATTTGGCTACCATCAATACTAGCAATACTTAGAAAATATATGCCTTCATTATTCCCCACGTAGATTATTGTATTGCTTTCCAACTAGATATCCCTTTCTTTAATCTAATTCTTTTTTTTCCCCTCTTTTTCCTTTTTCTTTCTTTTTTGGGGGGGCTTTTTTTTTTTTTTTTTTGAGACAGGGTCTCACTCTGTCACCCAGGCTGGAGTGCAGTGGTGGCGAGCTCTTGGCTCACTGCAACCTTCACCTCCCAGGCTCAAGAGATTCTCCCACCTCAGCCTCCAGAGTAGTTGGGGCTACAGGGGCACACCACCACACCCAGCTCATTCTTTGTAGTTTTAGTGGAGATAGGGTTTTGCCATGTTGGCCAGGCTGGTCTCAAACTCCTGGGCTCAAGTGATCCGCCCACCTTGGCCTCCCAAAATGCTAGGATTACAGACATGAGGCAACATGCCCAGCCTCTTCGTCTAAATTTTCTTTTTCACCCTGTAGCCAATAATCAATCACCCTTTAGTCTATGATTTGTACTCCTGCTTCAGGGTAGCTTTTAAAATTTTTTTCTAGACATTTCCCTTGCGGTTATTCCGTATCAGTGCAGTTTCTGTGAAGTCTTACTATCAGAATTTACTGAACCAAATGTACAATAAAAAATAAGACTTGAATGCAGGGAAAGTGGCTGTGTTTCAGGAGCTTATTGTTAGGGACATTAGTTTTTTGCAGGAGAGGGGTGAATTCTCTTCCTATGATTGTCATATTATGTGCTAATTCATGTAAGTGATTTATCCCAGAATAGAAATCTACCCTTTAAAATTTAAAACATAATGTGACTTGTTTTTATCATTTTCATGGCAATGTTTCCAAAATGGATAGTACATTCTCTTTCCTATCAAATAGTAAGTACTGAATACAATTTAACCTTCAAGTAATGACTCAGGACCATTATTACCAGCATCACTTGGCTCTAACTTCAAAATTGTTGTATCCAGCTCTTTATATCACCCTTACTGCTACCCCTCAGGTCCACACAAACATCATATATCATCTGGCTTACTGTAATGCCTGCTAACTTATCTCTCAGCCTCTCATGCTCACTGCAGTCTGTTCGCAGACAAGCCAGAATGTTTATTTTAAAGTTTAAGTCAGATCATGTCATTTCTCAGCTCAAAACACTCCAATAGCTCCCTGTTGGCTCTTACAATAGCCTACAAAGCCTTATATGACTTGGTTCCCCATTACTGCTCTCATCTCATTTCCTACTACTCTCTTTGAAGACATGAGTCATGTTCCCTTTGCACTAGCTGTATTATCTACTTCTTCAGTTTCTTCTGTCCTTGACAAGGCTTCAGTACATCTTGCCTTTGAAACACTCACAACCGTATACACACTAATACACATGCACAGAGAGACTTCTAATTTGTGAATTTTAATAGCAACTAAAAACATCTTGTCCAAATGATGTCTAAAATTAGCAGGCACAAGCTCTGAAAGGCAGCCTGAAGGACTTTTCTTTAAGGAAATTGTATACTTTTAGAAAATGATTAAATGGCTTAAGTTTATTGCTTTCATGTATTTAAATGTTCTAAATATTTGACATTATGGAAATAGTCATCTCAATAAAAGTGGGGTATTATTTTCTATGTCATGTAAGTGGCACTGATGAAACTGTCAATATAATGGGTAGGAAAGAAAAAATCTTCATCTGTTGGTGATTTAATTTTCAGTTATATTGTTTCTATTTTTATTTTAAAAGGTAATAAATGTGTTGAACCCCTAAAGAATGAATATGAATTGCAATCCAAAGCATTTAGCACATACTCAATGATTTAAAAAAAATAAAACTGAGAAAACAATCAGTTACAAAGAAAACACAATGGGAAATGTTTATCTTTTCTTGATTTATCTGCATCAATCCTATTTAGAAAGATGAAAACTGAATTTTTAGGACACACAAAGCACATTAAAAAAGAATTATGAAAAAAATTGTTCTTCTCATGATAAAAACTTTCACTTCATTCTCATAGTACAGTGTTAAATGCCAAAATTAAATTAGTTATCTCCTCTTCATTAAAACTCAAATGAAGTATTAACAATGCCAAGAGTACCATGTTAATTTGTTGCATGGTTCAGTGTAAGCAACATATTATTATTACTACTTAAAACATAACAATAACAGTGATCCATTATATTTACATAGCTCCAACATTCAGGAAAAAAATCTTAAACATAAGTGATATATGTATTTAGAAATTCCTTCAATAGCTATAGAAATAAAGACATGATAACTGAACATATTATTGACTGAACACAGTCTGACAACACTATGTGTTCCTTGCTTGAGTGGTTGACTTAATTGGCTTCATTTACTGCAATCCCTTTAGATTGCTATATAATAGGAAAACCCAGATGATAGCTGGTGAATTGAGCCAAACAAGCATTGTATCATATTGGATGCTAAGATGAAGATAAGCCTTAGAGTGAAAGATTATTTGGATACTGAATGACCCAGTGACAATGTACACCATGACTAAAAATCAGGTCTCTGCTGTAGCCACATGATATTAGTCCGTTGAGCTATTATACAGGAACCTTATTAATATATTACTCATTCTTAATAGTAATTTATAGTGAGATAAAATGAAATTCACCTTCAGTTCATCTGAAGAAATTCAGGAACTAAAAGGATAAGAATATCTCATTTTGTCAGAGTATATCTATCTATACTGGGGCAGATTTCATCCCCGGAGATAGGCTCCACTATTTAGAGATCATGAACTGAGACGGTTTCAAAAAGTATAAAAATAAAATACTATGGCTTGCTATTGTTTTCATTCTAAAATATTAGTATAAATAAACAAACAGAAGGAAATATTTCATAGAGAAGATGATGGGGTTTCCAGAACAGAAATGACTATGCAACCTCCAAAATTGTTCCCCTTCACTCTTCCTATCAGTGTGACACTGAATCCAGAAACCCTATGGAATTCTCATGAATTAAGAACATGGTCAAAATCCCTTGTCTCTCCTGGATAGACCTTACAGGATGAAGGGAAATGCTTTGGTAGCCTGATAAGGCCAGGTGACAGAAAGACAATTAAGTATCTATGCTCAGTGCTAGTTAGGTGGGGATTTCTTCTATTATGAATATTAAAAACAAGCAAACCAAAAAAGCCAAATTGTGATTGATTTCTATATCCTCCTCCTCCTCCTCCTCCTCCTCCTCCTCCTCCTCCTCCTCCTCCTCCTCCTCCTCCTCCTCTTCCTCTTCATAGTTAATATTTACCTTGTGTGTGTGTCAGGTTCTGTTTTACATGCATGACAATTTAACATGTGTTAATGAATCTTAATAATAACATTATGAAATAAACACTATTGTTATCCTCATTTATAATAAAGAATCTGAGGCACTGATTTCTCTTTGTGAACAATTACGAAAGACTCCAGAACAATTATTTAATCAATCTACAAACATGTAGCTAACTCATTTTATGGTATATATAAATACTATGCCAACATTTTATAATAACAATTTTTATTTTTCATTTTTATAGATTCAGGGGGTACAAGTGCCGTTTTGTTGCAAGGATATATTGTGTGGTGGTGAAATCTGGGCTTTTAGTGCACCCATTACCTGAATAGTGAACATTGTAACCAAAGTAATTTTTCAGCTCTCACTGCCCTCCCACACTCCCTGCTTTTGTAGTCTCTATTGTCTATTATTTCCCTCTGTATGTCCATGTGTACCCTATGTTAGGTTGCCACTTACAAGTGAGAACATGAAGTATTTGAATTTCTGTTTCTGAGTTATTTCACTTAGGATAATGGCATCTAACTCCATCCATGTTGCTGCAAAAGGCATGATTTCACTCTTCTTATGGCTGTGTAGTATTCCATGGTGTATATAAGCCACATTTTCTTTATCCAATCATCTGCTGATGGATATTTAGGTTGATTTCATGACTTTGCTATTGTGAATAGTTCTGCGTAAACATATGCGTGTAGGTGTCTCTCTCTGTTTAAAGAGACACAATGTCGCCCTGTCTCTCAGGCTAGAATATAGTGGGGTAATCACAGCTCACTATGGCCTCAAAACTCTGCGGCTCAAGTGATCTTCCCACCCTGGCCTCCCCGAGGGCTGGGCTTACAGGTCGGAGCAACTGTGCCTGGCCCCGCAGGTGTCTTTTTGCTAAAACAATTTCTTTTTTTGGGTAGATACCAGCAGTGGGATTGCTGGGTTGACTGATAGTTTTCATTGTAGTTCTTTTGAGACGTCTCCATAGTGTTTTCCATAGAGGTTTTACTAATTTGCACTCCCACCAACAGCATAAATTTTCCCTTTTCTCCTTATTCTTGGCAATATCTATTGTTCTTTGACTTTTGATTATAGTCATTTTGACTGCTCTGATATAGTATCTTATTGTGATTTTAATTTGCATTTCTCTAATGATTGGGGATGTTGAACAGTTTTTCATGTTTGTTGGCAACTTTTATGTCTTCTTTTGAAAAGTGTTGTTCATGTCCTTTGCCCACTTTTTAATGATGTTATTTGTTTCTTCCTTCTTGAATTGTTTGAGTTTATAAGAGGACGTTTTAATCTAGTGATTTATTATAAGACTTACAAGGGCTTGAGCAAAAAAAGAAATTTGAAATTGACTACTATTTTAGAAGAGGATAAAAGTTATATTTTTTAAAATGCACCTTTTAATCATAAACTAATTCAGTTTTAGAGATGATATTATTGTAGTCGTTTATTGAATCAAGAAATATTTGTTGCACAAAACTTTATTCCATTTTGGTACTTGACCTTGGGAGGTAAGGGGGGCAGTGAAGTCATTATTAAGAATAAAAAGATCCCTTCTCTCAGGGAGCTTACCTTTCAGATGTGCTTTTGGCAACTCTTTCTAGCTCTGGGCTGATTCCAAATGACAGTAATGGAATATATTTGAGGGCAAAAAACATCATTGTTCTAAAGTGAGGCCATTATGATGGTGGCACACAAAACCAGGATTTTTCTCAAAATGTGACAGAAAGGCGAATTTTTACATTAAACAGGTATACATTCCACAGGCATCAGCATATTTTCCCATAAGAAAAAAATCTACTTTTGTGCAATAATTCAATGCCTTACTTGAGTTGGATTTGTCTTTAGGTATTAGTCTATGAACCATATAGGATTACCATGGACAGATGTAAATTACAGATTTCTAGCTATTACTGTCATACCACAAATTTTGATTTCTGCAATATTTTATGTATGTAATATAATGGAATACTTAATATAGTATTTTTTTTAAAGAAATATCCTTAAGAGATGTTGTGAGTCCAAGGTGGTATCAATTAAATTAACCATATATTAAAGAGTATACTCTGCAGTATAAGAGTAAGGATTTTATAAATAGATCATCTTGGGTTTAAATCTGTTGTTCATCAATGACAACTGTGTAAATTAACTAGTTTCTTAGGTAGTTACCTAACAGATGTAAACAAATGCTAATAAGAATGCCAAGTATCCACTAATCTCCAAAAATTTTTACTTACATACACACATACATAAACTTAGGGCCCATTAAACACTTAGACACTTGGACAACAGTAAAATGTTTATGTGAAAAGAATTATGAATTAAATTACTTGTCTTTAAGGCAAGGGAGGTCTAATTTTTCAACATTATACTATTTTCCCACAACAGAAAGGTATTGAAAAATCAAGAGGCAGAAGCAATTACAGAGGGGATAACACTGATTGATGATAATAATAAACTAATATCCTGACACATTTTTATAATAATAGCAAAGTAATTTAGTAGAGATTAAAGAAAATTTGGGGAACCTTTTTTTTTTTTTTATGAGACAGGGTCTCACTCTGTCACTCAGGCTAGGGTGCAGCCTCAACCTCTCAGAATCAAGCAATCCTCCCACCTCAGCCTCCTGAGTAGCTGGGCCTACAGGTGTGAGCCACCAGGCCCCGCTAATTTTTTTGTATTTTTTGTAGAGAGGAGGTTTCTTCATATTGCCCAGGCTGGTCTGAAACTGGTCTGAGATTCAGCTACCTACCCTGCTTAGCTTACCCAGGTGCTAGGATTACAGGTGTGAGCCACCCTTCCCGGCCTGGAGAAGCTATTCTTAGATGAGCATTACTAAAGAGCTTTATGGAGTTGTATTTTTCCATCATCTAGAGTTAAAGTATCAATTTACTAAGACAGGTTAACAAAGACTTTGGTAAAGTGCTTATTTTTGGCTTTTCAAACCTAATAGAAATTTACTGTATTAAGGAACAGCACATAGTTCTTTTCAAATAGTATGCAATTTTTGGTTTATGTGACCCATGTCTGTCTATGAGCTTTGTTATTTGGTGATAAATATGGAAACATCTTTCTCTTAATAGTTCCAAAAAGATACTCTGTAGGTTTAATTATTGAACAATTCATGACAAAATAGGGTTTCAAGACGATAATTCTCTGAGATTTTTGTTCATAACAGTATATACAAGAGATAGAATATCCCATGTGCAACAACATTAGCATTGTGAAAGGAAAACAGGATCATAGAACTCTGTGTGTGAGTGTGTGTGTTTGTGTGTGTCTGGAGAGAGGAGCGGGAGATAGAAAGAATTGAGAAACCAAAAAACCTTGTAATCCAATGAGTTCCAAGGTTTTGCATAATGTTTAAAATAGGAGGACTTTTGGTCATTTCAAAATTAAAAGGAAAAACTCTCAAACATACACATACAGATATATACATACACACAGACACATATGTATATATATGTACACATGTAACAAGATATTCCTTATTCTTCATTATATATAATAATCCTCTAGTGATTAAACTTTATAACTTTATATAACCACAAACATATATTAAAAAGAGGTGTCACCACAATTGTACTTAACAACATTAAAAATACATATAGCATTATTAAGTGTCACTAACTCATTATTAAATATACAGTTACGCCTAGTCTGTGCTAGGCATTTCATGTAGGTACTGAGAATATTGCTTTCAATGAAAATGTGTGATCCATGCCCTCATAAAACTGTAAAACATTATAGAAGAAATAAGTATTTACAATAGTCACAAAAATTACTATGCTATAGTTACAAAATATGAAAGTGCTTTGAAAGAAAACTAAGGCAAAATAAAAAAATTATAATGACCAGACATAATTAATATCTGGGGGAAAGAGAGGTGGTTAGAGAAGTTCTCCTGGAGGAAGTAATGCTTCAGTTAGGATTTTTTTTTTCCTGGCAAAAGGAACAGCATATGTAAATCTCTAAATCTAAGTGGACCTTAGTTACCTAAAGTAACTGAGATCAATGTAGCTGCTTCAGAATGATGACAAGACTGATTAGATTACAGAGGTAAATGGGGTGAGACTATCAGGCATTTTGAGCAGGAAATCATGAGAAAGTTTTATGTTTTAACCAGGGTGCAATGGGAATCTGTCAAAGTGATTATGAGTAGGGGATTAATGTGTTTTCATAGATATTAAAAAGATCACTGCAAATCCTGGGTAAAAAATAGATTATAGGTTTTAATAATTTCTGATAATTCGAAAAGTCTAATAAGTGAAAAAGCAAATATTCTTCAATGCCCACTGAAGCTTATCAATACATGCTGCATATCTATCTTCCTTCCCTCCAAAAACTTCCTTAAATTATTGAAATTAAAATATCTCCAAAACCTCCATCCTTTTATAATATGTGAAATGCCTTCACACAATGTCAGTGTCCCCAAGGTTGAGAAGCACTGCCTTAGAGAAAAGATATTGATGAAGAGAACTTTAAAATAACCATAATTGAGTTAAATATTGCATTCACAATACAAGAAAGAATATAAAAAAGAAAACAAGAAATAAGAAGCTCTTAAAATTAAAGATAATATTTCTAAAATTAAACTTTAAAAATCAATAGCTTAGAAAAGTTAAGATATATACCAAATAAATCAAAAAGGATAAAATGAGGAAAACAACAATTCATGAGATCCAATCCACAATAAATAAAATCTTAATAAAGAGAGCAAAGAAAGTAAAAGCTAATAAAAGAAAACTTCTCACAAAGTTGTGTCTAAGCTGCTTAACCTTGGCCAATGCCCAAAAGAATAAGTGACAAAAATTCTGAAAGATAAAGAGTGGATCCTAAATTTTTCCCTAGAGAAAGAGTTTACAAACAAATTAATTAGTTGGATTTGAGTCACAATTATCATGAGCAATGATGTAGATTGAGATCACATGTGTAAGGAAAACGATCTCAGAAGGAAGGACAGAGGTAAAAAAATGTAAGCAGAAAATTATATGCATATAGGTAAATCAAAGAAACAAGAGGAGGTCAAACAGCAAGCTTACTATACTTATTAAAATCTTGTTAATTTTATCTTATTAAACTGAACTATAAAAGCATGTAAAATGTGAAGAGTGATTGAAGCTTAAATGTTCTAAAGCTTTTGCATTGTGAAAGATAAATATAATTATATACTTTAAATTTAGATTTTAAACTTATTGATTTAGGTATGTATGATAGTTTCAAGCACACAAAAAAGTATATAATTAGAATGTGACTACCTAATTATTAAAATTGTGATGAAAATTTGGAATGAAAAATTTGTACCAAGTGAAAAAGAGGCAGACCAAAATAAGACAAGACTAAAAAGTATATAAAAAGTTGGACAAATTGAATATGCAAAATATTTAGGTAGAAGTAAATTTAAATGTCACAAATGATAATAAATGAAAAGAAATTTTCTAGTTAATTATAAAAATTGGCTACTTACTCTATTTCCAAGCCATAACTAATACATAAGAACTCAGAGGAACCCAAATCTTTAGGTTCCTCATCTGTAGATTCAACCAACCACAAATAAAAAATATCAGGAAAAAAAACAATAAAAAAAACAGAACAATAAAAAATAATGCAAATAAAATATGGTATAACAACTATGTATATAACATTTACATTGTATTAGCTATTATAAATAATCTAGAGACAACTTAAAGTGCATGGGAGAAAGTCCATAGATTTATATAAGGGACTTGGGTATCCTCAGATTTTGGTATACACAGAGATCCTAAAATCAATCCCCCACAGATACACAGGGACAACTGTAACGTTAATATGTGTTACAAGGGATTATGTATTACACAGTAAGGTAAGTTTAACACTTAAAGTATGATTGTGAAACCGGTCATATGCTTGAATCACAATGCAATTTAAGTTAGATATCAGTATCAGATACAAAGTTACTCTCCTACCTGTGGACATTTTTAAATCCACTTCTATATATCTCCAAATGAACTTCTCCCGTAAGATAAAAATGGAAGTCAATGAAAATACCACATATTGAAACAAAGCAAAAGGATATGTAACTGCCCGAAGGGTTTTTTCTGCCTGCCGTACAGACAAAATTACTTCACTGAGAAAATAAAGAGTGTAATTGACATGAAGACACCAAGCGGGCAGATGGACTTATTACTCAAAAGTTTTTCAAGGACAGTTTGGTGGGCTGGGTACTAGGGAATGGGGAATGTTGATTGGTTGGGGATGAAATCAGAGGGGTGGGGTATGAAAAGCAGTCCAGCTGTGCTGAGTCAGCCTCTGGGTGGGGGCCACAGGACCATTTAAGGTATGAGTTTCAGGGCTGGGTGGAGTCAACTGGTCATGAGAAATGCAAAAGTCTGAAAAGACTCTCAAAGGGCCAATCTTTGGTTCTACAATAGTGATGTTATCTATACGAGTGATTCAGGAAGTTACAAATCTTGTGACCATAACAATGGCTGGTTATCAGTTTACTCTGCCTACATCTTAGCAGAATTCAGGCCCCTCTCATAAATATAACCTTGTAGACTTTCATTAATTTTACAAAGGCAGTTTAGTTTTCAGAGGAGCTATTACCATCTTTGCTTTAAGGTTAAACTATAAGTTCTTCTCCAAGTTAGCTTGGTCTATGTCCAGGAGTGACCAAGGACACCTTGGAGGTTAGAAGCAAGATGAAGTCAACTGTGTCAGATTTCTCTTACTGTCAATAATTTTGCAAAGGTGATGTCAGATACATTTTAAAAATTATGGATATAATATTTACATTAGTAAAGGATAAAAGGATAAAAATAGTGAGCAAAATGTTCAGCTTGTCTGAAAAAGGAACATCAAATAAATGCAAGAGGATAAGAAATAACATGAGAGTATAAATTATTAAATTAGAGAATCAAGATTCAATAGAGAAGATGAACAAAATCAAAGTTGTCAGTGAAAAAAATAAAAGAATAATAAAAGAGGCAGATTTTTCTTGAGGATTATAAAAAAGTACAGATGTAGATACACAATAAAATGGAGAATAAAATGAACACTAATAAACCATTAAAACCGTCATTGCAAAATTATGACCCAGACAGTGAAAGAGATCTAACCTAACCAGCTCCACCTTGCTTCTAACCTCCAACCTGTCCTTGTTCATTCCTGGAAATAGGCTGAACTAACTTTGAGAGGAACTTAGTTTATAGTTTAAAACAAAGATAACAGCCCTTTCCCAAAACAAACCTCCTTCTTGCCTAAGGAGTAGACTCTCTTTGAAGGACTAAGAAATTAGCCACAAGATTAGAAATTATGGTTTAGGAGTCATGCAGCTGGAGGCTACAAGATTCTGACCCTCCCTAAACTGCTTCTAAGATTAGTGCTTGAGAGGAGAGAGGAGCCACCCCAGCCGCAGTAAGGGGCTGGGGTGGGGGCCCAGGACAGAGAGGCTGCATGACCCTGTTCTGTGAAGGGTTGAATTAGGAGCCAAACTCCCGGAGGCCCCCTGTCTGTACAACCTTCACCACAGAGCAGGTTCGCGCCTTGGAGAGCGTCTTCCGGCACCACCAGTATCTGGGCCCTCTGGAGCGGAAGTGGCTGGCCAGGGAGTTGCAGCTCACAGAGGTCCAGATAAAAACCTGGTTTCAAAACCGCCGGATGAAACACGAAAGGCAAATGCAGGATTCACAGCTGAACAGCCCCTTCTCGGGGTCTCTCCACGCGCCCGGGCTTTCCACTCACCGTCTTCTGGCCTTGCCAACGGCCTGCAGCTGCTGTGCCCTTGGGCTCCCCTGCCGGGGCCCCAGGCTCCGATGATGCCCCCTGGCTCCTTCTGGGGTCTCTGCCAAGTGGAACAAGAGCCCCTGGCCTCTGCGTGGGCTTCCTGCTGCGGGCAGCCGCTGGCGTACCACCCCCCAAGCCCAGGAAGTGGCGTGGATACACTGGGACCAGCCCTGTCCACAGGGCCCTGGAGCCTGTGTGCTCTGCCGGAGACTGGGGCTGCGTTTTGAGGAAGCGCGTCTGACTCCATGTCTGCCACACACGCGGTCTGTGTAGATCGCACCTGGCACCTACCAGGAGGACTCAGCTGTTCTGCTTACATCCTGGCGGCACCTTTCACCCTGACCCACGCAAAGGTTCTGGAGATTTCTGGAGAATATATTTGTTAAAGCCACCTCTTTACTGAAAGTTACCAAAAAGGGTCGGTTTAGGAAGTAAATGAAGGGTCAGTGAACAGTCAAAGGCAGAAGTGGGCTTGTTATGGGTAGGGCTTTCAGTATATGATAAAAGGATAATTTGTTTTTTAAAAAGTGTTGGAAAAACTGGTTTTCCAGTTGGAAAAAGTAAAGGTTGTAAGATTTGTGTGTAAAAAAGAAAACCATGAAGGACTGGAAGGGAATGCAGGTGTCGTGTTTATAACCTTGTGGTTCGAGTCCCTCTTAACAAGGACCCCAAAGCTGGAAAGCAGGAGGGAACAAACGTGAAAATTAAGGCGGTCTGCTGGGGCCCTGCAGTGCGGTCTAGGCCTTACGTGAGCCGGGATTGTGCCCGCAGCCTGCTGGGGGCTGCTCTTCTCGGGCCAGGGAAAGCGGGGCAGCTGGGACCTGCGGCTGTGCTTGGACTGAAGCCGTCCCCCACGTCCCTACCCTCCAGAATGTGCTCGCCTGTCCCGGTCCTCGCAGCAGCCTCGGGACAAAACAGAATGACTCAGAGACAGCACTTCCTGCAGAAAGTCCGGAAGTGCCCAGAATGGGAGGCACGGAAGCCCCTCCCGGGGAGGACTCTCCCTCATTGATGGACAGACCATTCTTGGTGCAGATTCCTGACTGCACGCACAGAACCTTAGACAAGAGCGCATCCGTCCACATTGCCCCAGAGTGCCCAGGAGGCAGGCAGCGCAGGGCGCCCAGACAGACGGGTTCAGCCTTCAGGACTGCGAGGCGACCTGTGAAACCGACCCAGGCATCCCAACAGGAACAAAAGTGTGGTCCTGTGGCCGTGTCCACAGCAAGTTCCACTTTCCCGTTGCTCATTTCTGCATTGTTGGAAGTGTTTACAACCAGCATGTGCTTTTAAAATACAACTTCAGGTAAGAGTGGAAGAGCTGCTGTGCGTCCTAGTGAGTGATGATGTGACGGAAGCCTGGGCGAGGCCGTGGGAGGGCAGTGGTTAGACAGGGGCTCCTGGGTGTGGCCTGGACAGCACTGATTTGTGGATGTGAATGGGGGCACATTGTCCGTCATAAAAGTACAAGTGCGCCGCAAAAAAACAAAAAAACAAAAAACAAACAAACGAAATCAATGTTTGAGATATTTTGCAGACCCTGCACTTGATGGTTTAGCTGGCACCACCCAGATCAATAAACTGGCTCATCTAATCTTGTGGCCCCCACCCAGAAACTGACTCAGCACAAGAAGGCAGCTTTGACTCCCTGTGATTTTGCCTCTAACCTGACCAATTAGCTCTCCCGGCTCACTGGCCTCCCCCTGCTCTGCTCCGCGAATGCTCTGGGAGACTGATATGAGTAATAATAAAACTCCAGTCTCCCACACAGCCAGCCAGTTCTGTGTATCACTCTTTCTCTATTGCAATTCTCCTGTCTTGATAAATCAGCTCAGTCTAGGTAGCGGGTAAGGTAAAGCCATTGGGCATTTACACCATTACACAGTTTATGAAATGTAATATTCTTCAATGTGTTTTAATAGTTTACATATTTGCAGTTAATGTTTTAATTTTCTGTAACTTTTCAAATTTCTGACTTAAAGCTGTTCATAATGCCTTTTCAATCTTGATCTTAAATTTCTTTTATTACTGCCCAAGAGAACATTTTTGAGCAGATAGTAATTTCTATTGATTTCTAAAATAAACTACAATTTGATTACAGGTACAAGTAGAGCTTAGTGGTTTCAACTGCTAAGAAACATAAGCTAACTTTTATATATCTATGTTACCATATAAACTACATACTATATGACAATATGACAGTATGGTCATATACCTTTATACTTATATATAAATTTATACCTATAGAATATACATTGTATACAATACACATATACATTGTGTATGTGTATATGTATTCACAATGCAAGATAAGAAAAAGATTAGTGACATTAAAATGACATTTCAAATGCTACAATAATGATGGAGTTGAAACATATAAATTAAACCTTGCCATACTTACCAGTCACAGTGTTACATTTTATGCACCCCATAAACAGATTCTTTTAAAAATTCAGTATTAATTTTAATTAAACTTTCAGTGTTTGTTGAATTCCATTTTGTTCCTATTTTTCTTTTATAGATGACCTAATTTCAGAATCTGCATTTGTGCTAATTAGTTTCACTAATTCACTATCCACTTACAACATGTGGCTATAATGTATATGCGTGTATGTATGTGTATCTTTATATATGTGAATATATATTCATTTATTTATAACAAACTTTTTAGTAAGGGACTAATGATTTTATTATTCACCTTTTAATATCTGAGCAATGTGAAATTATACACCATCTGAAGTTCTATGCAGGGAAATCAGGGAATATCTCTGATTTCACTGATCTGTACTTATCAAAGTATACCTGCAAGGGATTGGATAATAGCTATCATCCATTCCTTGTCAACATAAATATCTGAAGTTTTTTTCCTTAAATAATTCTACAACTAATGACAACTCAAAAATACAAATCTTTTATAATAATTTAACTAACCTAAATATTACATGGCTCAGAAAGAGTGTAATTTTAACACAAAAATAAGGGCAATGCAAAAAGGTAATTATCAAGGATCATTATTTTGAAAGACAACAAAACAAAGCAAGATGGAAATGGGCATTTTTGACGAAGACCATGTAGGTAATAATGTGCTGGTTGTCCCTGACTTAGGATGGTTTGACTTAAAGTTTTTCAGACTTTTCCATGGATCAAAAGTCATGTGCATTCATATGGGTACTTTGAGTACACATACAAACATTCTGTTTTTTACATTCAGTAGAGTATTTAATAAGTTGCATGAGATATTCAATATTTTATTATAAAATAGGCTTTTTTTTAGATGATTTTGCTCAAGTGTAGGCTAATGTAAGTGTTCTGAGAATATTTAAAGTTGGCTAGGCTAAGGTATGATGTTTGGTAGGTTAGGTGTATTAAATGCATTTGACTTAAGGATATTTTCAACTTAAGATGCACTTATTGGGACATGACCCCATTGTAAGTCAAGGAGAATCTGTATTTCCCATTACATTTTTAAAAGACTACACGGGGGTGAAGTAACCTATAGATTCCTGTGACTATTTTAATTATTCTCTCCAGCTTTGATGATAAACCTACTTTCACAGCCAAATTAATATTTTTCCCACCAACAAATGAATATTTTTCCACCTAACAAGAGGATTTTTTGCTGTATTTTTCCCTGTATATGTTTTATTTTATATAAACTACCAATGTATTTTCATCATGTTGCTCCTGAAGTAAATGCATGTCCTATATTATATAATTAAATTTTACATGGTATATTATTGTATCAGGCTGCACAAAATAGGGTTTTTTAAATCATTATAATCAGAAAAATATTATAAAACATAGATTTTCCTTCTGAGCATGCTTTGTTACTAGTAATTTCTGCTAATTTTTTACTTGGCTTTGTTTGACATTGCTGGTGCTTTAAAGTTAAAAACTAGATGTAGTGGTCACACACCTGTAATCCCAGCTGCTTGGGAGGCTGAGGTGCAAGGATTGCTTTGAGTCCAAGAGAACAAGACCAGCCTGGGCAACATAATGATATGCCCCTCTCAAAAAAGAAAGAAAATTTAAAAAGTTAGATACGTGAATTATTGAATGAGTATTAGATGTGTAATAAGGCTTCTAGTATAAATTTATATTCACATTTATTAAAGGATATACATATTTCTAGATGAAAATTCAAAATTTTTCTCAATGAAATTAAGTGTTGCATATGCTGTGGTGCCCTGGTGAGGGCAGCAAAATATTCAGCCTGATTTAATTTGAATTTTAAAAATTTTGTTTTAAATTGACAGTAATTGTATATATAGAATACAATGTAGTGTTTTGATATGTGTATACATTGTGGAATAATTAAATCAAGCTACATATCCATCACTTAATATACTTACCATTTTTTGTGGTGAGAATATTTCAAATGTACTAAAGCAGTTTTGAAATATGCAGTACATTATTTTTAACAACAGTCACCATACTGTTATAGGTCTCAAACACTTATTTCCCCTATTGATGTGAGTCTGTGTGCCCTTTACCATCAACTCCATATTTCATCCCTCCTACCCCACCCTAGCTTTTGGTAAGCATCATTCTAATTTCTACTTCTATGAGATCAACATTTTTTTAGATTCTATATACAAGTGAAATCATGGAGTATTTGTCTTTCTGTACCAGGCTTCTTTCACTTAGAATAATGTCCTACAGGCTCATCCATGTTGTCACAAATGACAGAATCCTCCTTTTATAAGGCTGAGTAGTATTCCATTGTGTATGTATCCCAGATTTCCTTTGTTCATTCATCCATTGATAGACGCTCTAGTCAATTCAAAATTTTGCCATTGTAAATAATGCTTCAGTGAATAAGGGAGTACAGATGTCTCTTCAACATACTGATTTCAATTTATTTGGATATATACCTAGAAGTGTGATTGCTGGATCATATGGCAGTTTTCCTTTTAGTTTGTGGGGAAACTAATTACATTCTGATTTTAAAAGACAGATACTCTTCTATACAAACTACAAGCTATTAGAAAATCTAGCTGTAGCTCTTTAGTCCAAAAGAAAGCATTCCCAGAAAAACAACTGTATTTCATATCAGAATAATCACTATATCATTATTATTTTCTAAATCAGAGAAGCTGTATTCTTGAATTCATTCATTCATTCTTCACCAGCATTAATATATCACAGTTACAGACCTGCCAGAAACCTTAGGAATCACCTAATACAAACTCAAAAGATGTGAATATATCTGTAGTTGATATCTAGGAATAATGTACACTCTTAGTACACTCTTAGTAGCTCTGTAAAAAAATGCAGTTGTTCATATCTTGCATGCATGCTTTCCAATCTATTTCCTTTTTTTTTTTTGAGACGGAGTCTTGCTGTGTCACCCAGTCTGCATGAAGAAACTTAAGTTCAAACTCGCATTATCGAAGTTTTCACTATGACAAAATTGAAGTGGCTCTAGAAATCTGAAATGAAAACTTACCATTTCAGTCTGTTTAGTGATATGCTCTATGTTTCTAGTTACATCAATAGTATAATAATTTGTGGAAATCACCTACCCCAGTGAAAATATTTCAATTAGCTCAGAGCATGTCTCTTGGTATCTTCCTATTTGTTGTTTTAAGAAGTGATTTTCATATATGTTTAAGTGATACCATAATTTTGAATATAAATTAGTCAGCTCTCCGTAGCTGTGGCTCCCATATCAGTTAAACCAACTTTGAATGGAAAAATATTTTAAAAAGTAAAAATAATAATACAACAATAAGTAATAACAAAAGTTAAAAAATACATATAGTATAGCAACTATTTCCATTGCATTAGTTATTATAAGAAATTTAGAAATGATTTAAAGAATATGGGAGGATGTGCATAGGTTATATGCAAATACTATGGCATTTTATATGAGGGACTAGAGCATATGTGGATTTTGGTATCTTCAGGGGACCACTCCTCCACAGATATGGAGGGACAACTGCATATGCCTCTAGTTGATAAAGCTCAGAAATTACAAATTCGTCCTATTCTCTGAGCCACTAAAGGAAAAAAGAATTAGTGATGTCGTATCTTATTTGACACATAGAATTACAAATTTTATATTGGTGATATATTTTATTTTGGAGACTCAAAGAATAAATGTATACCGTGAACCTACTAAAAGTGAATGTAAAACATAATTCAATTTTAAAGTACATACAGCCTAAGCAAGAAAATCAGGTAGTGATATGTTATAAATTAAGAAAAGTATATGGTGAAATGTTTGGTATTTGGGAATTTATAGTTTGTAGACAAATGAGAAGCAAAGACATACAGCAAAATAGAAGTTCAAATAAGTTAATTTCATGTTGTAATTATCATCCATTTGTTTATTTGAAAATTTACTTATTTATTTTGTTTTTTATTTTTATTTTTTTTCGAGATGGAGTCTAGCTGTGTTACCTAGACTGAAGTGCAGTGGCACAATATCTGCTTACTGCAAGCTCCGCCTCCCGGGTTCAAGTGATTCTCCTGCCTCAGCCTCCTGAGTAGCTCGGACTACAGGCGTCTGCCACCACGCCCAGCTAATTTTTGTATTTGTAGTAGAGATGGGGTTTCACCAAGTTTGCCAGGTTGGTCTCGAACTCCTGACCTCAGGTGATCCGCCCGCCTCTGCCTCCCAAAGTGCTGGGATTACAGGCGTCCGGCCTTATTTGAAAATTTATTTTGGTTATCTACTTTGTTTAAGTTATTTATTCTCATTCCCTGTAGGCAATGTCTGGGGAAGTTATATAGTGGTTAGAAGGTGAATTGATGTGAGTAAAATCAGAATTAAAGAACTTACATAGATGTATTTTCCAGGGCTTTACTGTTCTCCTTAAAGTTGTTAGACAGCCTTTGTCTCTGACTTTCCTCATATTTTGCTCCATTTCTAATGCTTTTCTCTTGTTTTTAAGTTTTCAGCTGTGATACTACTCAAATAGTATCAGTTTTATTTACCCAAAGAGCTAGTATTTAGTGTGAGTAGCACATACATAAGGTGATGCATAATGTACTAATTTGAGAGTATAACTTCAATCTATAGTCAGTAGATGAATCTTGTTATTGTGATTCTTACCAATGTACCAACTACATTATTATTTTTAACACTGGTATATATTCATATATATATATATTCATACATACACATAAATTCAAAGTTTACAATGTGTAATGTGAGATGGTACCTAAATATAATATAAGCTCGACTATGATGAGACTGGTATGGAAATGTGCCGTATGAATTCTATTAAGTTTACACTTAGGTTTATTAGAGAATAAGCATTAAAAAAGGGACCATCCTCTTGCAGAATTTTCTATGGGTCTAATGTTTTGTTTTTACACTCCTCTAACATGTTTTCCTCATAATCTTAACAACTATCAGACCTTTGATTAAAAAATATTGTTTGGAGAATCAGATGAAGGTTCTAGGTATGCATTTGGGTTTTGCTCAGCCGACTTCCTATAGTTTTTCCTTTGAAATTATTTTACAAACAGCCAAAAGCAAGTAAAATAATGGTTCACTTAGATAGCTAAGATACAGTGATTTATAGTTGGTAAAGCTTCATTATGTACATCAATTCTCTATTCCTCATAACATACACAGGAAGTAGGTAGGGCATGATTAAAGTGAGTTGTGCATCTTTTATTTTTTGAGCTGCAAAGAGTGATTAAATTTATTTTTAAGCATTAATTAGTATCCTTTGGGATCTAAGTTCCTCCACTTATTTCAATTATGTTTGGCATATTTTCTACCTCAAGTTTTTACTAAGTTTTTAGAATTGTTAACCTTAATTTTTATAATTTTTAAATCTTATAGTTCAATAGTTGGCTAACATTGAAAATCTCTCTTTCCCTCTTTTCTTCATATTATTCTGTTTTTCTTTTTGTTTTTAAATTTATTTTAATTGACAAATAAAATTCTATATATTTATTGTGTCTAATATGTTATTTTGAAATATGTATACATTGTAAAATGGTTAAATATATCTGATTGACAAATGCATTACTTCACATACTCATTCTTTTTGGAGAGAGGATGAGAAAACTTAAAATTTACTCCCTTAACAATATTTAAGAATATAATACATTGTTATGAACTATAGTCGCCATGATGTGCAATATATCTTTTGTACTTATCTTTCCTATCTAACTGAAATTTTGTATCCTTTGACTAACATCTCAAACTTCCTCCCCCAATTAATAATAAACAAATAAGGAAGCCTGGCCAACATGGTGAAATCCCATCTCAGCTAAAAAATACAAAAATTAGCCTGGAGTGGTGACACGCCCTGTAATCCAAGCTACTCAGGAGGCTGAGGCAGGAGAATCGCTTGAACCTGGGAGGCGGAGGTTGCGGTGAGCCGAGATCGCGCCACTGCACTCCATTCTGGGTGACAGAGTGAGACTCTGTCTCAAAATAAATAAATAAATAAATAAATAAATATATATATATATTTTAAAAGAAATAACAAGGGCCCAATCTAAGCACAGTTTTGCATATAATATAAATATTTCCTCTAGAGTATTATTTTTGAAGACATGGACATGTGTATTTCACCTCGTTCTACATATGAAATCGTTCAAATTTACCATAATTCATTGTACAATTATGAGCATTTTTAAGCTTCTTAACCTTTTATTTAAAGATAGATTAATAGATATATAATATTATTTGAAGAAAGTTTCTAAAGCATATGGGGTCCATTTATATTTCTGGGCAATTAACATTGTGAACATGGATTACATCAGATAACTAAAGAGTTCTAAGCAGATTATTGGATCTTGGCACCCTATAAATTCTTTGAGCACAGTGGTGCTAATTGACTGAAAAAATACTACAAAAATAGTCTTAAAAACTCACGTGGAATGGGCGCGATGGCTCACGCCTGTAATCCCAGCCCTTTGGGAGGCCAAGGTGGACGGATCAGGAGGTCAGGAGTTCAAGACCAGCCTGGCCAATACAGTGAAACCCCGTCTGTACTAAAAGTACAAAAAAATTAGCCGGGCATGGTGGTGGGTGCCTGTAATTCTAGCTATTGGGAGGCTGAGGCAAGGGGAATCACTTGAACCTGGGAAGCGGAGGTTGCAGTGAGCCAAAATCACGCTACTGCACCCCAGCCTGGGCACGACAGTGAGACTCCGTCTCAAAAACAAAACAAAAGAAAAAAACTCATGTGTTTGCTCTGTGGAGATAGTTTTCATAATATTGACATATCTCAGTGTCTTTTATACGAAAGCCTACATTGAAGACATCTTTTTAAAGTCAGTGCCTTTAAAAACATTTTGTTTTCCTAAGAAAACCACAAGTTTCCTCCTGATATTATGAAGTAACTCCCAATGTGGTATTTTATTTTCAGAATTTGGCCACTTTCCAAAGGATATTTAAAAATGCCCTGCACCCCATGTACATTTTATAAATGCAGATACACTATTTTGAAAGGTAAAATGTGTTTAGTTAAAAGGAGGGGGCATGAGCTGGGGTGATTAATAACTTATAAGCACTTTTTAAAAATTATGCCATCCTTACTGGCAGACTGTGAAAAAAGAAAATATCATAATTCTATGAATTTGGCATCTTGTGAGTAGATATATGGAATACAACTTACATATAAGCACGCCCTTTTAAACTAGCAAAAGTGCAGAAGTGGGATTTCCCATTTTTGCTTCAGACACCATAATACTCAGGTGTAAACCTGTAACCACATTAAAATGGCTCTGAGGACCTTATGGTCTGCAGGTTGGGTGCTGATAGCCTTTTCCAATTTGTAGTTTCCCTAAGAATGTGTTTAGACTATACTTATATTTTGTTATCTTATTGTATACATTTCCTATAAACTACCTCAAATCCTTTGTGGAACCAGACATGCTGTTAATTAATTGCCTAATTCTGTGCAGCTGCACTGTGCCATGCCCTCTGCCAGATGCTGGAAATACAAAGATAAACATGACATAATCCTTTTTTTCAAGTTGAAAATCCAGCCAATGTAGCTCCCATTTTCGTGACACTTTGGAATAGCAAACTCTTCCACATTATCATATTTGATATACACACATGGGAAATTTAAAAAGTGCATTAGGAGTATGTTTACTCTTTCTGGGCACTGAACTGAAACAATTATTTTTTTCAAAAATAGATCCACTGGGAAGATCTAGCTAATGTGTGAAAACTCAAATCTGAATAGATTCTGTGACAATAACTATAATTTTGGTGATGTTGCTATTTTTTGCCTCTACTGTGTCATTGGCTTTTCATTTTATGAAGCACAATGCATCCATCATGAAGAAAATCTGAGACTCTGATATGTATATATATAATGCCGATTAGGCACTAGTTCTGCATAGCTTTGAGAAGGAAGTGGCATGACCTCATGTGGAATAAAATGCCAAGAACCTAGAGGCAATGATCAGAGTATAACTTGATAGCATATTAAGAAAAATCTCAATGAATTTATATGGTTGAATCTTTAAGAACTTAAATATTATAAATACCAAAAGCAAAATAATTTAATGTCCACTTACAAAATAATAGTGAGAGAGATATGTGTGCATATATGTAATTAAATAATTGTTTATTTTCTTGTATTATACAAAATAGAAGTTATGACTATTTATGTATCTGAGTGCTCTCTGTGTTTTGTGGTTTATTTGGTTTTAACTTGAAATTTTATTTTAAAACAAAGCTATTTACTCTACCACTGTTTTGACTTCACTCCTTTTTACCTCACTGGTGAAGGAGGGAGTCCTGTTCTTGGCTTCCAGGGATGGCCAAAGACATGACACCTAACTGGAAAAATAACATTGACAGCAGTTTATTAGTCACATAACACACACATCCTGGAGGAGGAGGATACCGCTTGCTATGCAGAAACACAGGGGGTTGCACTCAAGAACAGAATGAACAAGCCAGCAGAAGCTGGGGGAGGTGGATTTGTAGTAGTAATAGAGGATGTGGTGACCTCAGGTTTCCACATTGGAATGTGACTTGTTTGTTTGAATAATTTCACAGACCGGCAGGGAAAGGAAACATATTAGGGTAAGGATGGCATGGAGTGCAGCTGGTCTGGCTGATAGGGGATCTAGTGGTGAGCCTTTCCCACTGGGTGGTGAGCCTTTCCCACTGGGTGAGGGGCATACGTAGAAACAGCCAGAGATCTCACAGTTAGACCTTTGAGACTCTGTGAAGTCAAGAATGTCAAGGCAGCACAAAAACTTTGAAGCCTTATATTACATTCATAACACCAGGTCTATTTTTGAAATCCTTCTATTATGAAGAATTGCTCAGGAGAGATCCCAAATAGTTAGAAAGCAGATTCTGAAAAGGAGCAGTCCCTTTCTTTCCACAGAAACCATGGACATTAATATAGGTATAGAAACTCTAAAAAAATAGTGTAGAAATAATGGAAAGGTGATTAGGGTCCTGGTCTAAATGTGTTTCTGTTTTACCTATAATCATAATAAATCAATTATGGATATTCATTATGGGTTGCTGCTAATCTGAAAGAACATGTCAAAAATAAATATAGACAAGCCACAATGATTATTAAAATTCCTAGTGTTAATTTTAAAATATAAATGAGTTGAAAATGCATTGCCAACAGAAAAAAGGTAGCATGATAATTTGCCATTCTTTAAGTATGCTAACATATCTAATAATCTCTGATTTTTAAATTTAAGATAAATTAGAAAGTAAAAAAGGCATAGGCCTTCTAAATATTCCTTTGTAGTGAAGTTTAATAGGTACATAGGTAATCTAAATCAAATACATAATATGACAAATGCAACATGTTAGTTAAGGCTTATGAGTGTAGTTATGAATAAAATCAATGTATTATTTCATAGTCATATAATATGTATGAAAGTTAACTGAAATTACTTTAATATTTTATAGTTTCCTTCTCATTTAAATATTTATATAAATTTATAAAATATTTTTATATTAAATAAATCAAGTCTTCTAATTTAAATAACAGATACTGTATTGGATTTTTTACATCTGAAACGTTTTTTGTTTTTTTTCCCCTAAAGATTCAGATTTCAAAGTAACAGTGGTAAAATCAGGTACCACTTTTTGTACTCACTCTTTTTTATTTGACATTGAGTCCCCACTTTGTTTTTCTTGATTAAATGGTGTTATACAATAAACCTAGAGTATGTATAAAAGCACTAATTATAAATAGGCCTACAATGATCTATGTATGTTTTTATTATTCATAACAGTGCTATTCTACAGAGTTATTTTCTCTTCCTTAAATTATCAAGTGAAACTCATTATTTAATATACTATATTTATCCTAGGAAAACATTTTAAAGTATTTCTCAAAAAATAATACCATTGAAAACTAATATTTGCCATCACCAACTCATGTTTTAACAGTCGACTTTTGTCAGATATTGGATAGATATTCACATAAAATTATCTCCAATCAATGGGCAAATAAAAACAATTATAGATACTTTTAATTCATTTGTTTCTTCAAAATGATGTTATTAACACACTGTTACATAAAAGCCTTTTTCTGGACAAGTCTTCCATTTTGGGCTGACAGACTCATTTGCAAGCTTCTGCTGTTATTTTGCCAGTAATGCAATAATGCTGTCTTGCCCTAAGAAGAATTTCACCAAGCAGCATATTAACATAGGATTTAAGAAGAAGAGACCAGAGGAGATTGCACTGCAGCAAACTCTTTGCCAGGGGTGTGTGTGCTGATGTTAGTTGTAATAGGCTAAGGTGGAATTAAGAAAAAAACAAAGAAAAAGTCTCCTTTTAACAAAGATTAGGGGAGCTGTTTCGACATCTTTTGATTGACATTTTGGCAGATGTTTAAGTCCTATAAGCTGAACTATAATTTATGGAAACAAAATTTTGCACCTGGTGATTTTTCTTTGAGACATCTCATTGAGATAAGACATTTGATTTTGAGTTTTCAAGACCACCTCAGAGATAAAATGCCATTCAATATCTCCTAATGCTATTGACATATTTTATGGCTGGTAATATTTCAGCAAGTCTTCCTTCAGCAATACCATGAATAGTAAATAAGTGACTAAACTGTGGTAAAATCTGTAGGAATAAACCATACATTCTCAATGGGGATTATATCACCCACAAGGGGGCACAGTTTGAGTGGCGGCATCTTAGCTATTACAATGGTCTGTGGTCCTCCAAAGAACCATATAGTACATAAACAGTCATCTCTGGTATGAAAGTTTCCCGTGGGAAGTTAGGAAAAAAAAAAAAATTGCTAAAAGGGCTGCTGGGGCAAAGGAATGAAAATAGCAAAAAGTTTTTGATAAATAATGGTATGAAACCCATTCATTTAAGATTTGAAGCCATATACTTTGGTTACTTAGAATTAACACTTCAGTAAAAGGCAAAACTTGGCTGAATTGGTAAATTTGCAAATGAAATAGTAATCCTAATGTGTCAGTAAATAATCTTCTTCTAAATAGTTTCCTAATGATGCTGTAACATTAAAAAAACTGGAAAGAATTATACTTTAAAAAATTTAAAATATGTTATTATCACCGATTATTTTTATATAACTTTGGTCAAAGTAAATAAATGGTAAAACTTATGAGCAAAGTTACGGTTTTTTATGTTTTATGTTTTAGTTACTGTATTCATTTTCAATTTCAGAAGGAGTAAAACATGGGGGAATTATTATCAACATATTTTAAAATTCAACTTGGTAAAAAAGTGTAGAAGAGTATATTAAAACATCCCTTCAAATAAACATGAGAATTAAAATAAACAGATTTATTTTGTATTTATCTTAATTATTGTTTTATACTTAATTTTTGATTATTATACTTTAGTTCTAGGGTACATGTGCACAACGTGCAGGTTTGTTACATATGTATACAAGTGCTATGTTGGTTTGCTGCTCCCATTAACTTGTCATTTACGTTAGGTATCTCTCCTAATGCTATCCCTCCCCTATCCCTCCACCCCATGACAGGCCCCAGTGTGTGATGTTCCCCACCCTGTGTCCAAGTGTTCTCATTGTTCAATTCTCACCTATGAGTGAGAACATGCGATGTTTAGTTTTCTGTCCTTGCAATAGTTTGCTCATAATGATGGTTTCCAGCTTCATCCATGTCCCTACAAAGGACATGAACTCATCCTTTTTTATGGCTGCATAGTATTCCATGGTGGTTTTATACTTAATTTTTAAATCATAGTGACAATATTTGCAATTTCTCATAGTGATATTCTTCAATAACAATTATTTTTATGCAGGTCGTATGCTAATAAACAAGCAATTTAAGTTAGCAAAAGTCACAAACATTACAAATAACCAATTTAACTAAATGCAGCTAGATTAAAATAATATGTGGTCAATGTAATGATCTGTAAAAATCAATGACTATGTACAATAAGCCTAAAGTCCTTTTAGAAACCTACTGTAAAATGAGACTTTCCTAAATTTGTCCTCTTCAAGTAAAACCTATTATACCAAAAACTTTATGTAAGAAAACATTGTTACTCTATGAGTTTTAGAATGCAAATCTAGTATCTGTTTTACACAATTACTTTTAACATAGCTATTCAACTAGTAAACTTACTTCAAAGATATTATTCATATTTTCACTATGTTTGAAATTTATATGCTGATATATTTTCCATGCTAGTGAATGGATTTTTTTTAGAGTGAGAATTTCAAGCTGCGCCATATTGGAAAACGGGTTGAAGAGAGTTAAAAAAAAAATAGGGTAGGCAGAGAATGTTACATAGACAATGACAAAGAATGGATGTCATCCGTTATTATATACAGAAGCTTATTTTCTCAAAAATAAGTTACTATGTCAATTTTATTGAAAAAACAAATGAATCTAAAGAATATTTAGTCACTTTAAAATCATTCTAATAAGAAGCAAGTTGAAACAGAAAACCACATTTCAGAAAACACACATATGTGCATCTACATATATGTATGTGTGCATACTTACATTATGCAAATCAGCTACTAGATAAAAGCTCACATCCTAGGCTTCATTGTACTACGTTAAAGGGAAAGGCTTTGGGCAATGCAAAATATTCTAGGAAAAGTGTACCTTACTGTGATTTAGTTATGAACTTCATCTTGAAATAGTTGGAAACTAAGTATGTGTTGTACTTTTAAGATAAACCCATGTACCAAGCTATATTTAAAAATAGAAATAAATGACTATGATAGAGATGATTGTCCAAGAAGAAACAGGAACTTAGCTAGCTACCCTAGCTGCAGGGACACAGATAGAGGCTGAATGGCATTAAACTTAAAACTGAACTTGACTTCAGGCCATAAATCTCAATGCTACCCTCAAAGTGATGCTCTGACTTTTCAAATGTGATTACAAAATTTAAATTTGTTTTCTCCTGTGTATTCACAATAATATTCTAAAACTCTGAAACATCATGGTCTCAGATTTAGCCCTAGTTACCTACTTTTTGGTATATCTTTAATAAGCTAGCATTTGAAAAACGATTGACGGAATTTGCTGGGGACAGCGGCAATTTTTACCTGAGAAGAGATTCTGGTGGGTACATTAGTTATCAATACTTTCCTTCAGAATGTCCCTTGAAGAATTTCCTCTTGAATTGTGATTTCAACCTCCAAGATAAACCCTGTGATGAGAGAGATGTTGAATTACAAATTGTTCTGAGCATAATAATTCCCAACTCTAAAATTCAGTCTAAGGTAAAACTTAATTTATGAAGTTTCCATTTATAAAAGGTTAGTTTGGGTCATCTTACATTCTAATGGGGAGGATAGAAAATAAATTATCAGACTATGTGGAGATTTTAACAATAGGAGTTACACATTTTTTAATAAAAAGTCATTGAATATTATGCTATTTGCACTACTTTGGGTTTTCATACATTCTTAAATCTCTTACAACTTTCTGTAAAACTAGTCCTTACCTTAATATATACATAAATCTGTCTGGATTTCCCCATTCCCTTTTCATTTCTTGGCTTCCAGCAGCTCTCCTTAAAATATGAATAAATTAATTACTTTTCTAATATTAGCTGAAGGTTATAAACACTTATTTCAACAACAACCTCAAATAGAGGTAAAATATGTTATGTTCTTTAATTCTTATCCTAGACATAAATGCTGCCCAACTTACCCCTACTTTGAGGCAAGAAATCTGTTAATTATACAGCTTCAAACATGAATGATTCATGTCCAAATATGTTATAGAAACAGGCATGATCAGAATCTGTGAATTTAAAATTTAGGTTTTTTAATCCTATTTTTAAATTACCTAGAATATACTAGCTAGTACACTATTTATATCATCTTCATTTACATGTTACAAAAGGGAGATATGTCCTCATTGTTAGGTATACAATATAATTAATTTATTGTGTGAATGTGGAAAGTTTATAAAGTAAAATTGTGTGTTATCAATATTTACTACTACAACAACCAGCATAAACCAAAACTTTTCTGGGAAAACAGGCATGCAGAGTCACCCTATTCACATTTTAAGTCAGCCAGATTTTCTGATTTATTCCATCAGAAAGGACATTTTGTAAAAGGAAAAAGGACATTTTGTAAAAGGAAACTGGATAGCTCAAAGAATCTCTGGAAAGACCAGAGAAAACTAAGTTGGGTAGATGGACAGGAAAAAAAAAAAATGGTACTCTAATCAGATTTGGCTGAAATTATGCCATAGCACCCATCTGCTGAGGATGGTGCTGCTAATGCTCAAACCTGTGGTAAACCAGATTGCAACATCGCCCCCCTCAGTCCTGGACCCTGAGAACAAGTATGTTGGAAACCATTGCCACTACTATGCTGGGAACTCCACATTCCTGCCATTGCTACTTCTAGTAGAGGTATCCTTCTATTCCTCTTCCCTAGTGTCACTAGTTCTCATTTCAAAATCCAGATATGTGAGTCCAGCTGGCCAAGCCAAGTCATATGATTTGCTCTGGCCACCATGAGATCTGGAAAAATGACTAATATTTTCATCTTTTATAATAGTTTATATGGTTTACCTTCAAATAAGACTTAAAAGGTGAGAAATTGATCAATATTAGGAATAAGATAATATTTCCCCATAAGAAAAGTGTACAACAAAGTATGATTTCTTGAGTTTCACACCAAAGCCTATTGTATTTTCACTGTTCAAGGAAACTGCTCATATGTAATAATGCTTCTTCACAACCTAATAATTGCCGTAAGTGTAAGAAGAGCTAATTTTTAACTAATTAGAAAATATGTAGTTTATACTTTAATAATATTTATTAGGTATACAATACAATTAATTCATTGTATGAATGTGGAAACTTTATAAAGTAAAATTGTGTGTTACCAATATTTACTACTATAACAGCAAGCAGAAACTAAAATTTTCTGAGAAAACAGGCATGCATGTTCATCCTACTCACATTATCCTTTGTCCTTGGATAATTCAAAATGTCCACAGGATTCCCATTTTTCATATTGATATCACAATTAAATACTAGTATACAGTGCTTTACAGAAATCTTTAAAAGGATGGTGTTGACCCTTTTTATTAGCCAGTTAGACACATGACACTTACATGATGTGATTTAATGGCCATTACTGAAAGATATCCACCTCTGTTAAATGTATCTCTCTACCTAGTCTGCAATAGTGCATGTGATTATATCTTTAGAGATTTGTTCTGGTTTTGCATTTTACATTTTTTGCACACAGTAGGCATTGTATGATATGTTTGTATCTTGTCTGCATGTGTGTGCCTTTGTCTGTGTAATAAATAAATAAATGAATGATTTTTAACATATTCCTTTCCTGGAAACTGATGAAACAGTATATGAGTATAGTACTTTTTTTTTTTTTTTTTTTTTGACAGGGCAAGGAGTCTTGCTCTGTCACCCAGGCTGGAGGGCAGTGGTACAATCTTGGCTCACTGCAACCTTTGCCTCCTGGGTTTGAGTGAGTCTCCTGCCTCAGCCTCCCGAGCAGCTGGGACTACAGGTGTGCGCCTCCATGCCCTGCTAATTTTGTATTTTTAGTAGAGCCGGGTTTCACCATATTGGCCAGGCTGGTCTTGAACTCCTGACGTCATGATCCACCTGCCTCAGACTCCCAAAGTGCTGGGATCACAAGCATAAGCCATGCTCCCAGCCCAGAATATGGGTATAATACATTTTTAAATGAAGCACTGATCATCGCCATCATATGAAACCTCTCAAAGAAACACATCAAATTTTGGTTTGAAGTAAGTCCCAAGAAAAATACAATAATAAATATAACAAATATAATAATGTAACCAATGGGATAGAAAGAGAAATAAAGAGAAAAAAGTCTTTATTGGAAGAAAAGTAAGATAATTTAGCCCCTTTAAGATTGTGTCACGGCTCTGAAAGGATTAACAGAATAACAAATAATATTTTTATTTTTATACATTTTATAAATCCAATCGATAACCTAGAGTTAACCTCACTGGGTCTTTAGATTAATTGTTTTTAATAATTTATATTCACAACAGTTAATTTTATAATTTACTTCCTTTTTCAAAAACAGGAATACAGTCCTGTCATTAGCATCATCATAAATTATTAGTTGTTGACCAGGTGCATTTTACTGTAATAACTCTTTGGGATATACAAAATGCATCTCATTTTCTAGATAAAAAATTATAAATATATGCATGATAATACATGATAAGATATGTCAAGTGTTACCTAAATAATTCATATATTGCATCACTTTCCCAAATCCCTGGTTTGTGAATTTACCTTGCCTCTGAGTCTTTTTACCCTTGTGATCTGTTCCACAAAGTTTATCACTATCTCACATACTACCTTATTTCTGCTGGAGTGTACATCATACCGTATTTTGTGCCTGGCATACTGCTAGGTGTTAGATCTTAAAAGATAAAAAATCTTATCCCTCTCTTCAAGAATGTTATACTTTATTGAAAACTCAGTCTTTCAAATAAGTTATTTTCTTAAATTAAAAAAAGAACACAAAATTTAGTAGTTGTTCTGCTGAATATCTTAAGGTGAAATGCAGTGAAATGTATAGGTGGCTTTGTCTGGAAATGATCCAAAGAAATGATATTAAACAAAAACATATCTTAAAAGTTGAAGAAAAATAACAAAGACAATGTACTCAATAAATAATCAGAAATTGAACTGCGTTTGCTCAAGCAAATGGATAGGCATTGGTTTCACTTTAATCATACTGAACTGACTTGAAAATATGTTAGCGAAGCATGGTGGCAAACCTGTAATCCCAGCACTTTGGGAGGCTGAGGCGGATGGATCACCTAAGGTCAGAAGTTCGAGACCAGCCTGGCCAACATGGTGAAACCCCATCTGTACAAAAATACAAATATTACCCGGGCACGATGGCGGGTGCCTGTAATCCTAGCTACTCGAGCGGCTGAGGCAGGAGAATTCGCTTGAACCCAGGAGGTGGAGGTTGCAGTGAGCTGAAATCATGCCTTTGCACTCCAGCCTGGGTGACAAAAGAAAAGAAAAAGGAAAATATTCTAAGTAATACTAGTGTTGAAAGAGGTTTAAGGAAATGGCAAATCTCATTTATTGCAGGTGGAGTGCAAATTGCCAAAAATTTTGGGAATACAATTTGTCAATTTACATAAAATATGTTAATATTTTTCCTGTCCTTTGACCTGGGAATTTACTGTGGTTTGGATATATGTCCCCTCTAAAACTCTTGTTGAAATTTTATCCCCAGTGAGGCGGTACTGAGAGGTGGGGCCTTTAAGAGATGACTGGGTCATGAGGGCTCTGCCCTTATGAATGAATTAATCCATTCATGGATTAATGGATTCATGGATTATCTCAGGAGTAGGACTAGTGGCTTAATAAGAAGATAACTTGAGCTAGCACATCAGTTCCCTGGACACGTGATACCTACATTGCCTCAGAGGTCTTCAGAGTTCCTGACAGCAAGAAGGCCCTCACTAGATGCATCCCGTTTGACCATGAACTCCTCGGCCTTCATAACAGTAGAAAATAAACTTATTTTATTTATATATTACTCCGTTTTAGGTATTCTATTATACACAACACAAAACAGACTAAGAATTCTAATTCCAGGAACCTATAATAAGAAAATAAATAATGATGTTAACATTGATTTATGTTTAAGGTGGTTCTTTGCTGCATTATTTATGAGAATAAAAATTCTAGAAAGAACTAAATATCCAATGGTAAAATTAGTCCTATGAATTATTTTGTGTCATACAAGGAATTAAGTCTCTAATAGTAGAAGATGTTTAATAACATTAAAATTTTTCACAAATAAATGTTAAGTACAAAAAGCATGTTAAAAAGTTTATGTATATTTTTACAGCAGTAATCTCTGTGGATTTCAACTTTCTTTTTTGTTGTTTCCTGTGTTTCCTAAAACCTATGTAAGTAATATGTATTTCATTATCTTACAATATAATACATACTTTATAGGAAACAGACTTTTTCTTCTATGTGTGAGTATCTGCAAGATCTTGTGAACATATAGAAAAGAGTAAAACAAGTCTCAAGAAATATCTACTTAAGCATCAATTAATATAATAAACAATTGTGGAAATATAGATCCTTCTCATATACTTGTAGTGTGTGTAGTATAGTGTGATATATAGCTAAGAGTATTAGCCTTACTGGGCAAAACTTTGGTTGCCTTATTCCTGTTAAGTAACAAAAATAATAAATTAGAATTTCTGAATATATAAAATTATATTTTGATCAATATTCTTTCCAATAAGCCCAATATGAGATTTGTTACAAAAATGAGACTATATGAGAAACTCATAGCCAAACCTATGGCCCAAAGTAATAAAAAATATAAAGTGATATAAACATAGGACAGTGATACTTTAAGCCACAAAGTAAAACTGTAGATGCATTTTGATGTGTTTTACTGAGACTGCTATTTCTTTGATGAGAAATAAAAGTTGCTAAGTTTTAAAAAGCAATATACTATAAAAGAAATATTATAAAAATATTGTATTAACTTCACCTTCAGAAATTGTGTAATATATTCATTATCGTATCACCCAATTCCTAGAATATTACAATCTACAAAGATAAGATATGAAAATATGTGTGAGAATCTTACATTCTAAGCATATTTGTTTATAGGTACAATTGATTTATAACCCTGTCTTGTAGTTTACAATTATTATCTCAAGATGAAAAAAATCACAATGACCCCTTTATCTTATGACAGTAGTAGATTAAACTTAAGACCAATGAATTCTCTCCTACAGTGGTTATACTGTTTATTACTGGTTTCAAATCATAGTAAATATTACATAGGTAACAATTATCCTGAGTTCAAATGTGAACAGTCTAAGGAAGGCAAGAGACACTAGGTCTGTTGTAAAATCATTTTTAAAGTGTTTTGGATTCAGAAAAAAACAACGTGAATGGACCAAAAAAATCACAAACTATAATATATACTAGTATATGTTAAATGTACTAGTAAGGAAACTGATCCACAGAAACCTTAACCAGTGTCATAAATGGCATTGTGTATTACGAACAAAGAGAGACTTAGTAGAGTAAAAGCTTAGCTCAGGAGTCTGTAGCTTTGTTACCATAACAAAGTCAACTGATATTTTTTAATCTTGGTAAATTAGTCAATGTTACTCAGCCTCAGTTTCCACATCCATAAAATAGTATCAAATTCACTATTAACCATCCAGCTATCTATAGTTCTCTGCAATAAAGAGTATTGTGAATGAGGGAAGAGTAAAGATAGACTCCCTATATGTAATTTTGTATTTGTTAAATCAAAGTATTACTTTTACAGTTAAAAATTAGAACAGTAATTTTTAATGTTATTGTGAAGATTAAATAAACTGGATAAAAAAGTTAGTTATAAATTCTACTTTTTCATTTTAAAAATGTAGTGCACATATGGAAATATCTAGAAACTTGATGCAATTTGGGAAAAAATGGATAATTAACTGACAAATTTCTTCTTAATCTGAAAAATTCTTTATTGAACAGTCAACATACACCTTTTCTTGTTTGAGAGGAGAACTTGTTTGATGAAGAATAGAAATGTGTGAACATTTAATGACACAATTGAAATCTTTCTGGTCACAGCCAGGAAATTAAACTATAGCCCTGAGCAAATATTATCAATCATCATCATCATCTGGAATATCCTTTATCTCCAGCTACTGAGATTATCTGTTGAGAGGCAAGGCAACTGAAGGAGTTCACTTGAGCTCAAATAGATAACATGGAACCCTTTTAAGAAGAATTCACGCCTAAGAAATATTCCTCTAAGGTATTAGAAATGTTTAGAGCACATATAAATCCCTTATATTTTTATTCTCCACCAGTAAATTTATTGTTTAACTTGAATAGTTAGTCTTTGAAGTTGTAGGTGTGGTTTTCTAGACCGTTTTATGTCTCTAAAATATATTTATTATGAAAATATTATGATAGCTATTATAGAGGATCCATTTCAGTAGACTTACATGTGTACCTCTATATTTTCCTTGCAAGTTTGTATTGGAGATCTTCATATAGGCAGTATAATCTTAATCTTTTCTTCTCAGGTTTAGTTGCTCATCTGGGAACTCCACACTTTTTTCTTAGAGTGCAGAGATAAGAAATTATTTGAAGAGGATATAATTTAAAAAATTTTGTGAGATACCTGAATAGGAGAATCCTAACTGTAAATTTTCTATTGTGATTGGTGTGGTAAGGGGAAAGAGGAAATAAGGGATGAGAGAGATACAGAGTTTAAAGGGTGAAGAGGAGAATGAAATCTCAATACAAACTGTAGGTTATCTAAATTCATTTAAATCAACTTAAATATGTTCTTGGAGTCTCTTCACATAAAGATAATATTCTGTAAGTTGAAAAAAACAGGTAACCTTTTAAGGTTAAAAATGTGGATTTTAGATGATTGTCCTTTCTAAACAGCCAGGATTTTTCTGTTTTCCTTAAGTCTTGCCTACCCCTATCAATCACAAACACCATAAGGCTGATTTCCTTTCTCAGAGTGGTTTCTTGGGCCAAGATATTTTAGACCTGAGTCCTATTTAAGAAGAAACAGAAAAATTATTTCCTTCAGTTGAACTCCTCCACATCTGCAATTCTCAACTGCATAGCATTTCTTTAGCATAATGGTTTCAAATTGATTAAGGTCTTTTTTTTTCACTCTCTGCATGTGGTAATGCGTCAAATTAAATGAGAACAGAGTTATTTCAGAAGTGTATCAGGATGTCTAAAAAAGATATCTCTAGTGTACACACGTGCATACACACAAACACACACATGCATGCACATACACGCACACACTGAAATGTCTTCATCCCCACCTCCCTTCACTGAATTTCACCAAAGGAATACAGCAAAAATATTTTGTCATATGAAAACATTGTATATAGATATGAAATTTTCTCCACCCACCTAGAAATTAGATTCTGACCCAGAAAAAAAAATCTTGTAAACATCTTTAAGACCTTCCCTAGCCTTGGGAATTTTCCCAACCCCAGTCCTTTCCCCCAAATTTTTACTCCCCATCTTTCTCAAAATACACACTTCCTTGAACATTTATTTGCTCTTTTGCACAAATTATTAGCAGGCTTGTTGCAGCTGTCCAACTTGCAAAGACCTAATTAAAAAGGCAAGTGGTGTAAACATATCCTCTCTGCATAGAGTGAAGAAAGGGCCAAACAGTAACTCTATTTAAAAGACCTAAAAATTTCAAATCCTAAAATGATCTATAAATATTTTGGGACTTAGTGATGTGAAAAGGTGTCGACTCTGAAAGGAAAAGTCAGCAAAACAGGCTTCACGGAAGCAGCATGTTCACGTTTTCTTCCCTCCCAGAAGGTGATATTACTGGATTTTTATAAGCTCAGAGTTTGGAATCTGGTGTTTCCTTAACTGGAAAAAGCCTGAGCTTCGTGTTTCCCCAGCATCAGTGACCCAACAAGCATCTGCGCGAAGAGGAGCTGCCGGCTACCTGCAGATAGCGTTCGCGCTGAGCTTTAGAGTCCAGAGATTTCTATCTCCTCCTCTCAAAATGCAACTGGTTATTTACTTGTAAACATTTAAATTAGTTCAAACTGATGTGAAAACTTTGTCAGTGGGGTGTGTGTGTGTGTGTGCGTGCGTGTAGTGTGCGCGCGCCTGCCTGCCAGTGGGTTTTTAACAGCACTCACAAATCATCTTGGGATTTTTCCCTGCCCCCTCTCCCTTCTTTTCCGGTTCTCAGTTAAAGCTTTCGGGACTGGAATCAAGGACTTAAGCATGCATTGTGTTTCACCCTCCAGAGTTAAATAACATTCAAGAAATATCAAAGAACCTAACTCTCAATGACCAAATTGACTAAATTTCTGCAAGTTTTAAAAAGTATATGCCTAATTTATATACCTTGCAAAAAAATTCATACTCAATTATGATATTATGTAACATATATGTTCCGAAAGCCACTTTCAACATACCAAAAAAAATGTTTCAAAGACATCAAATAGCGTAAAACACTGTGCCGCAGAGAAGGAAGAAATGCATTTAAAGCACCGATGAAAATGGCGTGCAGTATAATTACCTCAAATTGCTGTTCGCTTGACACCCTGACACTAATTTTATTCAAGCCATTGGGAAATAAATGTTTTAAAAGCACTCCTTTCCGAATGGTGGAGCTGGTGGGGGCTGTGAGCTCGTTAAGGAAAGGAAAGGGTAAAGTTTCCAGCACGCAAAAATAATCAAATAATCCATTTAAAATAAGCGTCTATGTAGATCCTCAGCCTTTTATGCCCACATTTTTAACGCTTGCCCTGTACGTGGATTGATTTTTTTTTCTTTCAGCATTCCCTAGCCAGATGGATTTTTGCTACTGCAGATCAGCAGAGGGTGTCAGATCTTTCAGAGTGCACCAGGCTGGAACGAGCAGAGCTTCTTAGCAACTCTCTTCTCCGCCCCCCCTCCCCTCATTCTCGCGCTCTCTTCCTCCCTCAGACAACTCGCCCCCCGCCCTCCGCCCCCCTCCACGTAATTCCGAAAGAGCAGAAGAAAGAGAAGGAGAACAGGAAAAGAAGAGCTAGTAAGCGAGAGCGAGAGCACAGAAAAGAAAAAAAAAAAAAAAAAAAAAAAAAAAAAAAGCCTTAAGAGGACCGAAGGGGAGGAAAGGAAAAGGATGGACAACCACAAAACGCAGCGATTGCGGAAATTTTCCAGCGCCATTGGCTGGGCAGCGTGAGTCCTTCGGTCGGGCGTGATTTCAGCACCGGGGGGACTGGACAGCACCTCGGGGGGACTTCTGGGCAACCCGCAACCACAGCAAGAACTCCACCAGCAGCCTCAACAACAGAAGCCGCGGAAAACCCTGCTTTGTATCAGAGAGGCAAGGTCAGTCCGACGCACAGCCATGCACAGGCAGTGCGCCTGTACTACGCTGCAAACCCTCTGCTTGTTTCTCTAACATGCACTTGCTTCTAATTATTAGCATTGTTTCATTTCTGATCAGTGAAGATCAGTAGATGAGATTCTGTAAGGGTGTACTTTTAATTTATATGTATATATTTAACTTCTTTTTCTGTTATTTTTAAAGGGTTGTGGGGGAGTGGGGTTTTTTTTCCTACTTTTTTTTTTTTTTTTTTTTTTTTTTGCTTGCCTTGCACTACGTGCCTGGATAGTTTGTGGATATAATTATTGACTGGCGTCTGGGCTATTGCAGTGCGGGGGGGTTAGGGAGGAAGGAATCCACCCCCACCCCCCCAAACCCTTTTCTTCTCCTTTCCTGGGTTCGGACATTGGAGCACTAAATGAACTTGAATTGTGTCTGTGGCGAGCAGGATGGTCGCTGTTACTTTGTGATGAGATCGGGGATGAATTGCTCGCTTTAAAAATGCTGCTTTGGATTCTGTTGCTGGAGACGTCTCTTTGTTTTGCCGCTGGAAACGTTACAGGGGACGTTTGCAAAGAGAAGATCTGTTCCTGCAATGAGATAGAAGGGGACCTACACGTAGACTGTGAAAAAAAGGGCTTCACAAGTCTGCAGCGTTTCACTGCCCCAACTTCCCAGTTTTACCATTTATTTCTGCATGGCAATTCCCTCACTCGACTTTTCCCTAATGAGTTCGCTAACTTTTATAATGCGGTTAGTTTGCACATGGAAAACAATGGCTTGCATGAAATCGTTCCGGGGGCTTTTCTGGGGCTGCAGCTGGTGAAAAGGCTGCACATTAACAACAACAAGATCAAGTCTTTTCGAAAGCAGACTTTTCTGGGGCTGGACGATCTGGAATATCTCCAGGCTGATTTTAATTTATTACGAGATATAGACCCAGGGGCCTTCCAGGACTTGAACAAGCTGGAGGTGCTCATTTTAAATGACAATCTCATCAGCACCCTACCTGCCAACGTGTTCCAGTATGTGCCCATCACCCACCTCGACCTCCGGGGTAACAGGCTGAAAACGCTGCCCTATGAGGAGGTCTTGGAGCAAATCCCTGGTATTGCGGAGATCCTGCTAGAGGATAACCCTTGGGACTGCACCTGTGATCTGCTCTCCCTGAAAGAATGGCTGGAAAACATTCCCAAGAATGCCCTGATCGGCCGAGTGGTGTGCGAAGCCCCCACCAGACTGCAGGGTAAAGACCTCAATGAAACCACCGAACAGGACTTGTGTCCTTTGAAAAACCGAGTGGATTCTAGTCTCCCGGCGCCCCCTGCCCAAGAAGAGACCTTTGCTCCTGGCCCCCTGCCAACTCCTTTCAAGACAAATGGGCAAGAGGATCATGCCACCCCAGGGTCTGCTCCAAACGGAGGTACAAAGATCCCAGGCAACTGGCAGATCAAAATCAGACCCACAGCAGCGATAGCGACGGGTAGCGCCAGAAACAAACCCTTAGCTAACAGTTTACCCTGCCCTGGGGGCTGCAGCTGCGACCACATCCCAGGGTCGGGTTTAAAGAT
Organism: Pongo abelii; assembly: GCF_028885655.2. Lineage (NCBI taxonomy): Eukaryota > Metazoa > Chordata > Mammalia > Primates > Hominidae > Pongo > Pongo abelii. The sequence goes on along the minus strand of NC_071999.2, from coordinate 89,716,794 downwards.
GAACTGCAACAACCGGAACGTGAGCAGCTTGGCTGATTTGAAGCCCAAGCTCTCTAACGTGCAGGAGCTTTTCCTACGAGATAACAAGATCCACAGCATCCGAAAATCGCACTTTGTGGATTACAAGAACCTCATTCTGTTGGATCTGGGCAACAATAACATCGCTACTGTAGAGAACAACACTTTCAAGAACCTTTTGGACCTCAGGTGGCTATACATGGATAGCAATTACCTGGACACGCTGTCCCGGGAGAAATTCGCGGGGCTGCAAAACCTAGAGTACCTGAACGTGGAGTACAACGCGATCCAGCTCATCCTCCCTGGCACTTTCAATGCCATGCCCAAACTGAGGATCCTCATTCTCAACAACAACCTGCTGAGGTCCCTGCCTGTGGACGTGTTCGCTGGGGTCTCGCTCTCTAAACTCAGCCTGCACAACAATTACTTCATGTACCTCCCGGTGGCAGGGGTGCTGGACCAGTTAACCTCCATCATCCAGATAGACCTCCACGGAAACCCCTGGGAGTGCTCCTGCACCATTGTGCCTTTCAAGCAATGGGCAGAACGCTTGGGTTCCGAAGTGCTGATGAGCGACCTCAAGTGTGAGACGCCGGTGAACTTCTTTAGAAAGGATTTCATGCTCCTCTCCAATGACGAGATCTGCCCCCAGCTGTACGCTAGGATCTCGCCCACGTTAACTTCGCACAGTAAAAACAGCACTGGGTTGGCGGAGACCGGGACACACTCCAACTCCTACCTAGACACCAGCAGGGTGTCCATCTCGGTGTTGGTCCCGGGACTGCTGCTGGTGTTTGTCACCTCCGCCTTCACCGTGGTGGGCATGCTCGTGTTTATCCTGAGGAACCGAAAGCGGTCCAAGAGACGAGATGCCAACTCCTCCGCGTCCGAGATTAATTCCCTACAGACAGTCTGTGACTCTTCCTACTGGCACAATGGGCCTTACAACGCAGATGGGGCCCACAGAGTGTATGACTGTGGCTCTCACTCGCTCTCAGACTAAGACCCCAACCCCAATAGGGGAGGGCAGAGGGAAGGCGATACATCCTTCCCCGCCGCAGGCACCCCGGGGGCTGGAGGGGCGTGTACCCAAATCCCCGCGCCATCAGCCTGGATGGGCATAAGTAGATAAATAACTGTGAGCTCGCACAACCGAAAGGGGCTGACCCCTCACTTAGCTCCCTCCTTGAAACAAAGAGCAGACTGTGGCGAGCTGGGAGAGCGCAGCCAGCTCGCTCTTTGCTGAGAGCCCCTTTTGACAGAAAGCCCAGCACGACCCTGCTGGAAGAACTGACAGTGCCCTCGCCCTCGGCCCCGGGGCCTGTGGGGTTGGATGCCGCGGTTCTATACATATATACATATATCCACATCTATATAGAGAGATAGATATCTATTTTTCCCCTGTGGATTAGCCCCGTGATGGCTCCCTGTTGGCTACGCAGGGATGGGCAGTTGCACGAAGGCATGAATGTATTGTAAATAAGTAACTTTGACTTCTGACAAAAAACAAAAAGTGCTGCATGGCTCGCATGGAATCCACGCGCTCCAGGGACTCTGCCCGCCCCCGCGACTGGAGACGGCATCTCGTTCACAGCACCCACCCTCTTACCTGATAAGTTCCATCGTATCAAACTTTCTATAAACAAAATACAGTATAATCAGAAAGTGCCATTTCGCCATTATTTGTGATCGGTAGGCAGTTCAGAGCATAAGTTAACTGTGAAAAAAAATGTAAAGGTTTTATTTAAGACATTTGCATGGCTAGTCATCAATCCATTTTATGAGTTAACAATGTATTTTGTTGAGGGAAGTTTTTAGGGGTTGTTTTGGGTTCTTTTATTTTGATGGTGATGTTTTATTTTATTTTATTTTTTTCAGGGGGTCTTTTTTTTTTAATACATATCCAATAATGCCTTCCATCTGAATGTAAAATAAGTACCCATGATTTCTATTATAGTATCAGTGTAATTATTTAAAAAATGATCTTGAGGCAGTTAAGCATGACCAATTAATGTCACTCTAGTGCTTAGGCTGCGATCCTATGGTAGCAATTCTGTGCTGGTATAAATCTTACTTATAAAGTAGGAAAAGAGAATCGAGGAAGCACGTGAAACTTACTAATTCTATTCGAGGATTTTATAATGGCATATTTTTTCAGTATTAAAGCGAAAATGTTTTCAACTCTGGGTCCTTACCTTTTTCCAGCTTCATATTTGCAAGTGGTAAATTGGATTTGCGGTGGAAGAGACAGGGGAGGGAAACGGTTGGGGGTAGATCCCTTCCTGAGCTACATTAAAGCTCTTTCTCTAATCGCCTTACTTAGCTTTTTACCCTTTAAGTAGCTCCACTTCCCTCGCCCCCACCCTCTACCCCACCCCCACCTTCGCTCAGACTTTACCGGCTTTCCCCAGTCCATAAGGGTCTTGCCCCAACACACACCCCTTCTTTTTCTCCCCTCTCCAAATGCAGCAGTGAATCCCTTTATTAATACTGGAAATCCCTCTCTGCTGCTTTTGTTGGTGCTGCCCACACTGCAGATATATTAAGGATGTTAGGAGAGATTTGATTTAATTGACTCTGCCTAGATCGGTCTCATTAAACAGAGTGGAGATTTCATTGGTCAGCACTCCTCAATGAAAGACAGACCTAATGACTGGCATTTGAGATGCTGCTGGCATTTTGAATTCAACATCTGCTGAAAACGGTAAAACTAATTAGTGCCCACCCACCCTCCCCGCCCCAGCAACTGCATATTGAAATTTGTTAAAGCGCTCATCTTTATGGAAATTAATCATTATCCTAAAGAAGTGTTTCTCTCCCATCATCCGGATTTCTGGTTGTGGCCCAGCAATTAACAAAAACAGCTTCAATTGTTCGAATTTTATGAACCAATGTAACTCTGGCCTCAATCATATTCCTCTGGGATTTCTAAACAGCAGTTAAGCTACAAAAAACAAACAAAACCACACATATTGATGGAGTCTGCATTCCACCACATATCCACCCTTGAGAAGTATGTCAAAAGACTGCAGACTATAGATTTTTTTTTAAATGTAGGATTATAAATCAGCTAGTGAAACATCTCAGAGCAGTTGTAAGTAGATCTGCCATCTAGAACTCATATTCTAAAGGGAAGTGATTTCTCAGAACAGTGATGTTCTGGAATATGTATTATTTATTTTAACACTTTTTTAATAAAATCTTTATTATAAACCATGACTATTCCTAAGGCCATTCATCATTTTCTCTCTTGATTCTTTTGTTTGTGGACTGCATTTCATGACAGTAAACCTGCAACCTACTCTCCTCTGACAGATATTATGGGTTGTTTTCTATTTATTAATTTCTCACAGGATGGCTTTATTCTTTTTACAGAAAGTACAACTGGGTTCTCGGTAAGCAATCAACAGATTTACTTGTGATGGAAAAATTAGGGGAGAAGAGGCATACATTCGACAATGTTATGACCTTTAGAAAGAAAAGAAAAAATGACAGATGTAGAAACAACATCTCTGGTGGAAGGTGACATTTAATGGCAGATATCTAGTGAGCTATGTTAGTAATTTTGAAACTGATACATGACTAATCTAGGTCAGGAAACTAGAACTTCTCATAGAAGGTGTGCACAGAGGCGAGAACTTTTCTTCATTTTAACTGAAAAGAAATTACAATATAGAAACCAAGGTTAAAGGGGTAAACTTATTTTTAAATAGTAGCTTCAATGGTTTTGGAGTATTCATTGTATGCCACACATGTGCTAAGTGATTTATATAATTATTTAATTTAATCTCCACAACCACAGGGCAGTTAGTAAGATACTATTTCCATTATACAGATGAGAAAATTGAGGCTTAAGAAAAGTCTGCAGTAACTCTGGTCATACATGGTAAATAGTGGAGTGGAATTTAAATTCAATTTTCCTTGTACTCCAAGACCTTATATTTTGAGTGAGTAATCACGTACATTTACCTGATCAAGTTCTTAAGGCAATCTTAAAAAAAAAAATGCATTTATGAAAATACTATGTAACAAATTAGGCACTCAGTTTGTATATTCACAGCCAAATATGTATTGATGTATTTCCAATATTTCTTGCAGCAACAGAAATTTGCCCTTCATTCAGTGGAGATAACTTCAGTGTGTTCTCCAAGAGTAGTATATAAGAAGACATAGCACATAAAAGAAAAGATGAGTGTGCTAAATGAGTTCATAAATTATAGATATTCAAATGATTGGAACTAAATCATCTATATATTGACTCTAAAACTGTAGGACTATCAGAATATTTTAATAAATAATATATGTTAAAAATCTATGTACAAAAGATATCCAATAATTTCATGTATAAGAACTTTTTTTAATTTAATCTAGCAGGGTTTTATTCATTTTCATAAATATCTCTGTAACAATTAATTAATATACGTTAGTTTTATACAAGTATATATTAGTTTACAAGATACATAATACATTTGGTCACACCATGTAACTTTCATTTTAAAATACTTAGCATCTTCTCTTTGTTTTGTCTTTGCACAAAATGCTCATGTAACTGTAGTTAATCATGTACATTAGTTGAGATATCTTGTTTCTAGTTAAATCATTCTTTAGTTCATTAAAGTAAAAGAGATTTTAGTTGTGCCCAGTGGAAAAGGAGGAAAGAAAGATCTTGTTTAGTTACATTGCCTTAGAGAAAGTAGTAACTTCTGTGGCTGCTGCTATAACTAAGAATATCCTAGAATTTAAGTTGTTGCCATAGAAATTTATTGTTTAACCATTTTTACATGCTTACCCAAGAGGAGACTGAAATAGCTAATATAACTTTAACATAACAAGATTCTTTGTCTTAACAGTATTTATATGTACTTAGAATTGTCAGAAATTTTAATGTGTTAAAAGTTATATTGGTGATTATAAAGACAGTTTGTTAATTTAGCTTTTTCGGATTTCTAATGTTATTTAGTAGGTAGAGAGAGGTAGATGAATTTGCAAGGGTGACCATGGAAGTTCTGTTTATAATGTGTTAGTGTAATATTGAAAATAGTGGTTTCTAATTCAGCAGTCCTGCTAACTAATTTATAAATCTTATTTTTATTTGTATACTTATTTAAAGAAAAATGGAAATATAAAATGTGATAAATATTTAATTTTAGCATGTGTTAACTTTTGATACATTTTCTCTATTATTGAAATCTATTCATTTAATCTAAGAGATGAACTCTGCATGATATCAACAGATACAGCACATGCATACTGAAGATTTTTAAGTTACATGATTTGCTTTAATATGGCCCTGAACCATAAAGAGGGCTAAATTAAATACCTTTTTTATAATCCTCTGTCATTTTCTTTCATCTATAGTGTTATCAAAATGTTATTATAACAAGAAGACATACAAGATTTTCTTCTTGGCATTGAAAAGAAATGCTACTAAGTGGTTTCATGAAGCCATCTATTAATAACAAATTTTGAAATGTGAGCTAAATTTGTTGTGACCTATTACAATTTGTTATGATCTACCAAAATTCGATCAGATTTCAGAAAAAAATTGAGTAGTTAAGACAATAACAAATTAAGTGTTTAAAAACTACAGTTTTAAAATGAAATAAACCACTGAAGAAATCATCTTTGATGATTAAGCCCAGTATCACCCTTTCCCTCAACTGACTAGCAATTTCACTTTATTGGCTTAGACCTCAATAGCCAATTAATTACTCTTTTTCCACTTACCTGCTAAATATATATTATGTTACACACTTGAAATATAATTACGTTTTATACTTGAACTTCCCACAAAGGTTATTGGAGAATTACCTAATAGTTTGAAGACTTCTGAATGTGTTAGACGTAAATATTCAATTGACAACATTAATTGGGCACTTGCCACTTAAAAAATATTATAGAAGCTCTCTTGGGAAAATAAAATAAGGCAATTCAACCCTCAAGTAGTTTATGCCCCACAAAGGTGAGATATATACACCGCTGGAATTATAGAACAGTGCATAACTGGCAGTGTTTAAAGAATGCCACTAGAACATTTTGTGTTTCTTTCAAGTAATTTAGGTTTTGAATCATTTGAAAAAGTGTAATCATTACATCAGTTTTATTAGTCAGTGTAAATAGATGAAAATCTTAAAACAGTGTTTTAAATGATAGAAGTAATTTAATTACTTCACTAGTCTTATTTTCACTTCTTTTTCTGTGAAATGGGAATAATTCCTGTTATTTTATAACTTCATGAAGAGTTTTCTAACAAGCATTCTAAAAAGAAATAATCAAACCAGTTTTTATCAGGACAAGTGAATGGCTGATAGTTTTTCAATTGTACTTATCTGAGAAACCAGACATGACATTAGAAAATTAAATAAAATATTTTATATTATAAGAAGCTTAGAAATAGTCTCTGGGCACTTAGGTTTGATTTTTGTTATTTATATATATAATAGATTTAGATTATAGAAGCTTTAATATAATATTATATATAATTTTACAATTTTACTGTAAAGCTAATAATCATCTTGCTATTTTTTTTTGTTTAGTAAAACTTAATATTCAATTACTTTGTAGTAATGTCCAGATGCACAAGTCCAAAGGTTTAACAAGCAGGAAGGAGTAAGCTAAGCCATGCATTTACTGACTTTTATGTCTTTTTCTCTTTGCTTCCAACTCCATTTCTTGGCAGAAGGATACAAGAAGGAAACATGCTCAGCTGTAGCATATCGATAGAAAAAGTCAATATATAGCGAAAAATGAAAGTGCCTCAAATATAGATGATAAATGGCCACTCCACAGCATTATCAAAGAAGCAGTCTTTGCTTCCCAGGAAAGGAGGATAAGTGGAAAAGGGTCACTAGCACCATAAACAATAACGGCTGTTACCAGATTCTGTGACATTGATTGTGCACTTTTCCATTTTAAATCAATATCTTGTTTAACATTTCCAAGCTGCATATCAAAGAAAAAAAGAAATTCACATCATTATGATAGTAATAGGATTTGGATAATATTCTGTGCTTATATAGAGTTTACTGCCTCTTCCATAAAACAGTAAGATTACAAAATAGTTAAGGAATTTGAAACTATGCATTGCCTCTATACTGTAGTAGAATCTGTACATTTTAGTCCAGGTATTATTATTTATTAAAAAATCTGTCATATAATTAAAATAATTCTACATGACTAAATTATTATATCTAAAATATTTTGTTCTATTAAATATGAAATGGTATCATACAATAATTATGTACTAATTTATGTCCAATTAGATAAATTTTGTAGCGAATTTGATTCAGTTGTGAATCCAGTTAACTTTACTTGATTGGGCATATTTACCATCAGTGTGTTTTTTGGTAGCTTATACAGTAAATTGTTGGATATGGCTTTGTCATAACTAAGTTGATATTAACGTTAGTGAACTTCTCAATGTTTTTAAATCATGGATGTAAATTGGCTTAACTAATTATCAAATGAATCTAAAGAGATTGAAATGACTAAGTTACTTAAGTAAATAGTTTAATGCTGTTAATCCCTCTGTTTACTGAATGACTAAATGTTTTCCTATATTTCAGCACATGCTTTAATGAGAGAGAGAACCCTTAATTTTTTTCTTGCTCAGAAGATGTTACTTTTTAAATTTTTCAGCAAAACTTTGATTGGATGATATTTGTATTTTTCACCATAACAGTCAGCTCTCCAACAATCAGATTTCATGATACAGATTGTATTTGGAATAATGAGACATTAATACGTAAAAAGTAGAGTATTCCAGGAGGGTATTTTATCTTATGGTGTAATATTATGAGAAACAAGACTTGAAGCCGAGAAACTAACAGCTGGAAATAGCAGTAATCTCCAAGAATTGAATTACATGGAATGTCATGTTACTATTTTTTTTTTTTTTTTTGAGATGGAGTCTTGCTTTGTCGCCCAGGCTGGAGTGCAGTGGCGCTATCTCGGCTCACTACAAGCTCCGCCTCCCGGGTTCACGCCATTCTGCTGCCTCAGCCTCTCCAAGCAGCTGGGACTACAGGCGCCCGCCACCACGCCCGGCTAATTTTTTGTATTTTTAGTAGAGACGAGGTTTCACTGTGGTCTCGATCCCCTGACCTCGTGATCCGCCCGCCTCGGCCTTACAAAGTGCTGGGATTACAAGCGTGAGCCACCGCGCCCGGACGTCATGTTACGATTTTTAACTCAAAATTTATAACATCAAATTAAGAAGAAAGTAAGATGAGAGCACATTTGAACATTACTTGCATGAGTATGACATTACTAATAGCCAGTTGAAAGATATTTATGCCACAATTTTTTACAAAACAGTCTTTTTTTCAGTATTCTTTTCATGGATAGCTAATATTTTGCCTATTAAATTTCCATGCCTGCAAGCCCAATTTACGTATTTGATGAGCAATTAAATCCTTATGTCGGCGAAAAGAGTCAATCTCTGTAAAATATTTTAAGAGATTTGTTCCGAGCCAAATATGGGTGACCATGGCCCATGACACAGCCCTCAGGGGGTCCTGAGAACATGTGCCCAAGGTGGTCGGGGTACAGCTTGGTTTTATATATTTTAGGGAGGCATGAGACATCAATCAGATACATTTAAGAAGTACATTGGTTTGGTTCAGAAAGGTGGGACAATTCAAAGCGGGGGCTTCCGGGTTACTGGTAAATTTAAACATTTTCTGGTTGACGGTTGAGTTTATCTGAAGACCTGGGATCAATGGAAAGGAATGTTCAGGTTAAGATAAAAGATTATGGAGACTGAGTTTTATTGTGCAGATGATTCTCTCAGATAGCAGACTTCAGAGAGAGAGCAGGTTTGTAAAATGTTTCTCATCAGACCTAAAATGGTGCCTGGCTGTTAGTTGATTATCCCTTGGATCTGGAAAGAAAGGAAGGAAAACAAAGCGGAAAAGGGATTCTCCATAGGATGTGGATTTTTCCCACAAGAGATTTTTACAGGGCAATTTCAAGGTATGGCAAGGAAATATATTTTGGGGTTAAATATTTTTTTCCCTTGTCTTGTAATGTTATGCCAGAGTCAGACTGAAAAGTAAGTCATGATATATAGGGTCAAATAAAACCCATCTGATGAGAACTTATGATTTGTAGGGCATGACTCCATAGACCCCTTAGGTAGGAATTTGGGCAAGATAAAAAATTCAGAGCTTAGTCCTCACATAGACTGGGAACAGGGTTATTCTGTTTTATAAATTCAGGATTTTTAGTTCATAATATATGAAACTACTACAACACTATCAGAAGATAAATTTCAACCTATATTTATGTTGTCTTAAATGATGAAGGAGAAATATTTTCACTACAGCCTTTAAAATAAAGTGAGTTCTTCAGAATACAAGTGTCAGCAGTAAATGTATCATATAGCCCAAAGTGGTTCGAGGAGCCAACATAGCATTATGTCAGGGAGCTACATCTTAATTATACCAAATTCAAAATACGAAAAGGAACAGGAAAACAAGTGGGATGATAGCAATTTTACTTTGATTGATAGAACAACCATACGTGATGCAAAAATCCCACTACTAGGTATATACCCAGAAAAAAAAAATCAGTTTATTGAAGAGATATCTGCTGTCCCATCTGCAGTATTTACAATACATATATTTATTGATCATTTACTATATACCGGACACTTATGCGGAGATTTTAAAGCTATGCAGAACAGTCTATGCTTCTGTTTACCTGAATTTACATTCTATAGAGGATTACAGAAGAACAAAAAACAATAAGTAATAGATAACATAAACTTGAATACTGAAGAGCTATGAATGAAAAAAAATGATCTCCTCCTTTCTTTTGGGTCATCAGAGAATTTCTCTCTGAGCAGATAAGACTCGAATTACGTGAAAAATGATAAGAAAGGAACATGCATTTTAATATTTGGAGCAACAGAGATTTTGGAAAATAAATCACCAAGTACAATATATTGTAATTTAAAAATGTTTGAAAACCAAAAAGGAAAAGTGGCTGAAGTCTGGCCCCCATAGGCAGACAAACGTAGAGAGGCAAAGATAAGCCAGATAATGCTTTATAGGTTATAGCAAGTAATTTAGATTATATTTCAAGTATAACAAAGTTTCAAACTCACAAGTGATATGATCAAAGTAGTATATTTAGATAACCTTTTAGGCTTTTTAAAAAGTGGAATGAATTATGGTCAAAGTACAAGACGAACAGCTACTGTTGTAGAGTTTGGGTAAGAGATGATGGATCTTGGACAATAGTGACAGCAGTGGAGATGGCTGGAGGAATATTGTTGCTGTGGGGACTAAGAAAAGGAAAATAATTTTGTGAGTTTTTTTTTTAATCAACCGACTCGACTATGCCTTTTATTGAGAGGAAAAGGCTGGAGGAAGCAGGTTTTAGTTGTAGAGTTAACTTTAGTATTTACATTTGAGATTGCCTATTTACATATCCTGGGTAGGCTGCTAATGGGAATATGGAACTCAAGGAGCGTTTAGGAAGTAAAATATGGACTTAGAATTTAGCATTACTCTTTTATTGATGGCTACATTTTACAGATTAAAAACTAAACCTTTGGTTGCATTTAACTGGTGTACTTTATCTTCAGGGCAGATTTATTGAAAATTAAATGTAAACTTATTTTTAGACACAACTAATATAGAAAAGGTATGAAACATAATTGATATCTGTAATATCTGTAGTTTTTCCCCAAACCAGAAGTTAGTAAAATATTATTTTTTGAAAATCAAGTAAAAACAGCTAAAATGGTGTGGAGAAGGATGAAAATAGATTGTGACATAAAGGTAAAATGTAAAGCTTAACTTGAAACACTTAAATTCTGCTTTAATAGGCGTATTTCAGAATGAGAAGGAAGTAACTAACCTTATCCATTACCACTGACTAAAGACTTAGACTTTTATTTTCTAAGAGGAAAGATTTCTGACAAAGAAAGCTTATCTTTAGTAATCAACACAAGAATGAGAATCAGATTACTTTTATTTGGTAGTTAGTTAAATGTTGGTCTCTGTTTTGGAAGGTTTTTATTTTACCTTTGCTGGTATACAACTCTGCGGTTTGGCAAGCTCTTCAGAAAACATACACAACATTTGGTATTGAGCCCAAACCTTGTGTAGGCAGCACAATTTTTGTTAAAAAATAATGTTTTCTTTATAAAACCATTTATGTGCGCATTCAGCTCACTATCATTCACTGTCTCTAATCCTTAACAACCTAAGTATAATTGAGCTTAATCTTCTAAGTAAATTGTGATTACTTTTTTTTTCTTAATTTTAGTACTGCTGTAATTCAGATAATAGTTTTGGATATGATATAAGAACAATTTTTCCCCTTCGTAAAGCTCTGAGTAACTTTAGTTATTTCTGTATAGATTTGATACCATGTTGTAAATACCCTGCTTATTTTTTAAAAGAAAGTTAAAAGCTGGATGAAAGCACTGGTTAATTTCTCATAATACAGCCTCATGTTACTACACAGTTCAAAGCCCTTGGAATCGTTTGGGGGTCCACAAAAATGAACCTACGGGCAGAGAGTCTTGATTCTGGATTATGTTCTCCTCTAACTAGTTCTGTTAGGCAAGGCTTTTCATTTTAATACACCTCAATTTTCATATTTACAATGAGACTGTTGGACTAGAATCAAATTGTCAGAAAGCATTTTTTGTAAGGGGCCAGATAATAAGTATTTTGGGTGTTATGGGCTAAGATGCAAAATCAAGGATATTATGTTGTTATTATGTACATAAGTATATTATGCAGATATTATGTGTAAAATAAGAGTGAAAACAAATTCCCAAACATTTTTATTGGCAAAATTTAAACTTTATTTACGGGCACAAAAATTTGAATTTTATATAAATTTTATGTGTCACAAAATATTATTTTTAAATTTTTTTCAAGCACTTGAAAATATAAAAGCCATTCTTTGCTCACAGGGAGCATAAAATCGGGTCCGGTATCAGAATTGATCTGGTAATTTGCCAATCCCTGGGCTGGACTAACCATAAGGTATCTAATACAAATCAAATTGGATTTTTATTATATGTTCATTAAAATGTCTTCAAAATATTTTACTTTATACAAATTGTATAGAGTTTTCAAAATTATATAGAATATTTGTACATATATTTTCCTACTCAATTTATATATTTAAAAAATTATCCCAGTTAATTCATCAAAATATTATTGTAAATGTAGTATAAAAGTAGGCCTGGAATAAAACCATGGTTGAAGAGGATTATAGTAAATTAATCATATTTGATCAATTGAATGTTCCTAGGAGTCATATATCAGTTAAATTTCTCTTTTTTGCCTCTTAGTGTACATGCTTGAGCCCACTCTCCAGACTCCTCAGATATTATTATTTGGAGGCTGCTGATTACCAGCTTCAAGTTTTTCTATCTATTGGGGGACCGCTTGTCCGTGTGGCCAGCTGCAACCAATTATTTTAGAGAGACAGCTAGCAACTGCCTGACCATTACATGATGGTCACCTGACATTACTGGTGTAGGGTTGGGAGGGGGAGGTCTCTCTCCTGCCCTGCTCCTCTCTGACTAGCTACCTGCTTAGTAACCTGTTAACTGTATCATTTCTAATAATAGCTCTTGGAACTATGAACTGTGTGAACTTAACCAAGTTACTAACCTTATAGCATGTCGATTTTCTTACTTACAATACATGAATGACAACAATAGTACCTACCTCAAGCAATATAGTGAATATATCAATGTGAATATGAATGTGAAAGTGTCATGACAGAGAATACAGTAATCCTTAAAACAACTGTTGAGACATTATGAAGTTTCAGAAAGCATTAGCTATTTATTAATAGGAGAGAAAAATTTTATAATTTTTAAAAATCCTCAAAATAATCCTATCTGGTAGGCAATTTTTAAAATCACTATTTTATAAATAAAGAATCAGGATGAGAAAGCAACTTGCTCGAGAGTACACTGCGAAGTGTCAGAGCCAAAATTCAAATCCAGGACTGAGGGACTTAAATGCATTTTAACTTGATGAAAGATTGTCAGTGTCTATCCACCTAAATCTTCTGTGACACTTTTCAGACACCCACATGCTTGTTGTTTTTCCTGAGATGATAGGTATACAATGCTATCTTGTAGTCATATTTCACCATTCCATATCTACCATGAAGTAAATACATGATTTTTAGAATTTAATACAATTAAATTCACATCCTTCCTCACTTGTTCTACTTATTGGGCAGTAACTGATACTCTAAAATGTCATTTCTCTTCCTTCTGTGCCTCTACCAACAAAGCTTCATCTAAATCTCTTCTTGGTAGCTGATTTTAGCTAGTCTGTAGAAAGAAACAAAAACACCTCAAACTACATAGCCCTAGGATGTGATGAAATGGTTTAATAATTTTTTTTGCAAGAGATGTGAAGTTTTAAAAAATTTAATAGCAGTGTGGTAGTTTAAACAAGTGCATGTTTAATCCTAGCGTTTCAATGGGAATGTTTGGCAGAAATAGTGCTTCTTATTGCATATAAATAAAATATGCTAAGGAGCCAAATCACCTTTTTTTAAGTCAATCAGATATTTTAAAATTTATCTTTCTCAATCTTCATCTTTAAAAAAATTTTATTTATTTATTTGACAAATAGTTTTGTATATATATTTATGGGATACAATGGGATGTTTTGATATACGTATACATAGTTGAAAGATTAAAGCAAGCGAATTAACATATTCATCCCCTCACGTAGTTATCTTTTTTTGTATGTGGTGAGAACGTGTAAAGTCTGCTTTTCTCCATCACCTCGGCAAATGAGACTAGAGGATTTTGCTTTTTTATCACTTTCCAGTTGTCCTATAGTATTGGAAGGGAAATTCTGACTCCTGATTGTACAACAAAAATTCTTCCCCCACCAGGCCGGGCGCGGTGGCTCACGCCTGTAATCCCAGCACTTTGGGAGGCTGAGGCGGCGGGCGGATCATGAGGTCAGGTGATTGAGACCATCCTGGCTAACACAGTGAAACCCCGTCTCCACTAAAAATACAAAAAATTAGCCGGGCGTGGTGGCCGGCGCCTGTAGTTGCAGCTACTCAAGAGGCTGAGGCAGGAGAATGGCGTGAACCCGGGAGGCAGAGCTTGCAGTGAGCCCAGATCGTGCCACTGCACTCCAGCCTGGGCGACAGAGCGAGACTCCGTCTCAAAAAAAAAAAAAAAATTATTCCCTCACCAAATCAATTATAGAGTTGGAACAACTATTGTATTGAATTTTGAAAACTCTGTATTAGTTGTCTTCAAGGGTCTTTGGTTTATTTTGCTTGGCATAGCATCTATCAATGGATGTACCTATAATATTATTTCTGAAATAATACTAACAGTCCATGCTATCAGCAATTCATTTTGCCTTCCAGTCCTAAACATGAAGTGAGCTAAGATGTCAGAATATACTTGCTTAAGATGAAAAACATGCTTCCCTCTTATGACTTCTAATATAATCTATGCTGACTCTGCTATTTATAGAACTGTGGTCCGTGATTCCAAAGGTCCAAGTAATATCAAAACTCGTGGCCTCCAAAAAGGATTTCTTGATTTTAAAATTTAGAGAAATACTGCATTAAATAACTTAAGTAATAGTTCTTATAAGACTTCAGATTATAAGAGTATGTATTCACAAAATCCAATACAATATTCTGTTTCTATGAGAAACATATGATATATTTCCCACACTTATTGGCCTCACAACCCATTACTCTCCTGTCATTCATATCACCTTTGTTTGTTTTTCCAGAACACTTATTAGAATTGCAGCCCAGAAAAAGTAATTGTCTTACTTAACCAAGGAGGGGGGAAAAAAAACAAGAAAACAGACTCAAACCTTAGAAAACTGAATTCATAGTGGTCTAAAATAATAGGCTCACAGGCACTTTCTTCTGAAAGAAAACTAATAATCCAGGGAACAATAACAACAAAACAAAAAGAGAAGCCATTGCATTTATTTTCTGAGGCTCTCAGGCATCCCAGTTGTGTGCCATTTACCATAAAGAGCTTGGCCTTTCTTCAATTGTGCCATCTGTTGAAGCACAGAATCACATCACTACTTTATGACCTAGTGGTTCAAAATAGCTTTTGTTTCAAGAAATAGAGGACGTGTCATGGACAAACCTTCTCTATTAATCCAGCCCTGGAAGATTGATCATTTTAGCAGCTTCACAGAAATAAGATTAATTGGTCACAATAGTGTATATTTTAAAACTGCACAATTCGAAGTTCCCCTTGTCTTTAATGAGTTTGTCTTTTCCATACATAGATTTCATAAGACTAACAAATAAAATACTATAAATAGTAAACTGATAGCCTACAATTGATTAATATGCAAGTTCTTAAATCTGTAACTGGGTGACTTTCTCACTCAGCTTTATAAGCGAATTTATTTCCTCTCATTTAGTGTGTTAAAAAGCTAATTGATTTTCCACCTGAACTTATCACTTAGGACTATACTTAATGAAACAAAAGGTCAGTTTATTCTCAGTTTGCCACTGTTTTGTTAGATCAGTAAGCAAATGCTATGTGTTAAATAATTTACTTCCTACCTACTTTTAAAATAATTTATACCTATGTTCAGAATAAGAAACAGGTATTTTTGAGCACTAGAATATCCAAACACTTTAGAGTCAATTCACATTTTAAGTTTTCCCTGAATAGGTTTCATGTCTTATGTATCTTTCATTCTCCCTGATATATGGAGAATAATAATTAATGTTCGTTGATTAAATTAACATTATGAGGATATTTATCTTTAAGCTTTGAAATATGGTAGCAGAGTGACAAGGCAAAATCTTTACTTTCAGAGAATATTCAGACCACACTCTTCCCAAATCCAATACTGTGTACCACACAAAGTGTAATATTTTTAAGTAAATATTTCCATTCCTAGGTCTATTATAAAGATAAAGACAGTGAGATTTCAAAGGAAGTGTATAACTTCATCTTTTGATAAACTAATACATATTTGATAGGAAGAGACAGAAATAGATTTATATAAAGTTAGATTTACATTAAATGATACATTAAAAGCAAATGAGTCACAGTGCTATAATTCACCAAAGATGTGGCTACAAAAAGATTTTTATAAAATTCTACTGAAGTGTTTCTGGAAAACTTTTCTTCATCCCACCCCACACATGCCCTATAGCCTAAGAATAAGGGCAGTAGTACACCACGACCTCTGGGATACTGACTCATGAAGGATAAATAGGACAGAGCACCAATAAATAGAGGTCTATGTTGAAAAATAGGAAATTTCATCTGTTTCTTTTAATTTGCAAGTCTAATAGAATTATGAGAAGAAAAATTGTGTGTTTGCATAGTTTGTTGAACAAATGAAGCAAGACCTTATTATAGATTTAGTAAAACTACTTGTTAAGATTTAGGACTGGTACAAATGTTTTATGCATTTAAAATTTGCCAAATGTTGCCTCATACAGGGCTGAAATAAGGGTCAAATATGTTTGCAAATAAAGCTTGAGTTTCATACATAATTTTGAAACTTAAGCTTTCTTAACAATAGTTACTGGGAATTATTAGTTTCTATTAAATGGAATCAGATTTTTTTCCAAATTACAATAGGTCAAGGAATATTAGTTATTCAACATTGATTGGCTTTTCTTCATATTATTTTATAGTTCTTGTAATCCCTTTTGTATTGAAAAATAACCGTAGTCTTATTCATAGGCAATTATTAATTATCATCTTTAAGTTATTACACAGTTGTTTTTAAAAAATCAGTTTTAGAAAAGGATATATAATTTTTCCTATTTTTGTAAATCAATTGGCTTGTATCTTTGAGTTGCATTTTCTAAATTTGGGGTTTTAAAACCAATGATTGTATCTGTAAATGTTAGAACGGTGACAACTGTGTTCTAAAGTTTGAATAACATTGTACCAAAATCTGAAATTCCTATGAATTCTTCATGAAATCCTGTTTTACTTTATTTTCTTTTATTGCATTAAAACATTTTGATAGATTCACATCAGCATTAACATTAAGGTTGGGTTTATTTTTCATGATGACTGGGTGGAGGGTTTTTCTTTTTTGACAGAAAAATGAAGTTTTATGATTCATTCACAGTTTTTTTAAAAAAAAATTAAAGCAGATATACAATGAGTGTTCAATACATTTTGCTAAGATGATCAATCTGTATTTAGAGACACCAAAAATATATACATTCTCTACTAGAGTGCTCCTACATAATTCATGAATGCTTTGGGGAAAACAAAAAACTAACTCAAGTTTGAGGGAGGAATCCACCATTAGTTGCTCACTGGGGCTCTGGAAAAGAGGTAGAGAATTCTCCAATGTGTGCTGTATGGATTAAAGGAATTTATGAAAATAAATAAGGGATCTCCATTGCCTTTGTGTTGGAAACAGAGCTTGAATCTTTCCAGTCCTCTGTTACAATGTGACTGACAGGACTTGGAGACAAAATTAAATGTAATTCTGACTCTAGCTGAGCAGCTTGAATGCTACTGCAGAGATCATTTTTTTCTTTCCAAAAGTATCCTCTGAGAGCAGGGCAAAAATCACAGGAGAGTATCATTCTTTTGGCCCATTGGACTAAGGAGGCTTGATACGATTGTTATGCTGGTTATGGAGACAAAAAATGAATCTCTGTTATTTCAATACAAGAAGACATTTTATAAATTGAACTATTTGATTCTATAAGGCAATAGATTATTCTGAATCACATTATTTCAGCAGCCTAACATGGTGTGAATATTTAATCATTTGGTTTTTTTTTAATATTAATGAAGGGGCAACTCTTTTGCAAAGATTATTGGTTCCATTTGTTTAGTTTAACCAGTAAGATATATGGTGGAGCTGTGTTTCACTTATATTAAGCACAATTTAGTTTTGTATTATATTTTTGTGTTATAAATTTTCATACTTAATGTTTCTTATGATTCTCATTCTTATCTGTTGTTCACAATAAACCTGAGACCTAGAAGATTGTTTTAGAATATATATTCTCATTAATTTTATAATTAAATACAATTTCTCCTTTAAGCCAACCCTAAAACTGTGCTCTTTAAACTTGTGTAAAGAGGTAAAAGAGACCCAATAGGTCAATATTCTAACTTATATTGAAAACTAGCTGAGAGAATGAAGAAGTTATTGCTTAAAGGGAGACAATGTCAAATTTAAGACATTTATTATGGTACTCTAAAACTGCACCCAGGGTTAAAATATATTATTACCCTGAAACATTAGTCAGGGAAGCTGCACAGTTAATGGAAACCCTCAGTTTGACTAATTGTTGGCATTAAGACAGGAATTTCAAGGTCTGTTAAGAAGGAAAACGAAAACTCGTATGCATATGTGGCTTAGAGTGTATAGTGGAGTTTGGCAAGGGCATGGACAAAATGTTATGAATAAAAATAATCCCAGAGGTCTTATGAAAGTCAAGTGCTATAAGAGGGACAGAAAATAGCCAAGGATGTCCCAAAGAGAGCTTTTCTTCAGGTTAAAGAATGATTATTCCTCAGAATAACATATGTCTCTTTCATATGTGTCTTTTAACTCAAGCTGATAACTTAGAAACAAATTATTAATGTTTAGTAGATTTCTATAAATTAGCTATATATCAAGAATAGAAAAGTTGAGCATCTTCTCTCTGAGCAGGAAATAGCATTAATACATATCAATTTATTTTTACATTTTATTTCATTAAAGGCATTTTCATAGCCAACAATTATATGGACTTACATATATTTAAATTGTTTTAAAAAATTATAAACTCCTAGACCTTGGGTTGTAAACGTAAACACATTTTTCATGTGGTACCTACTGAATTAGACCAATGAGATGAATTTCTAGAGTGTTAGGGAATATAAAATCTGGATGTCAAAATAGCCGTTTACCATTTTCTCAGTCAATTTAAATCTCTGTCAACTCAGAATATGTTCCATTACTAAGCTGGAAAACATAAGAGTTTTACATTTTGGATCTCAACATGAAATAAATCATAGAAATTATTTTGTAAATAACGTATAGGGTTGGTCAATAGAACTACTTAGTGGTCAATATGTAAAATCTTTTATTGACACTCATAGATATTCATAGATATATCTATATCTATGCATCTATATTATCTATCTATCTATCTATCTATCTATCTATCTATCTATCATCTATCTATCTATCTCACTCATTCAGCATCCCTGGGCTGTAACACATCATCCTGGCTCAAGGTGTCTAGGCAGTAGGGGAATTTATCAATCAATGGGACAACAGTGTTGTCATTCATAGATATCTATGTCTATGAATATATGTGAATGTCAACAAAAGACTGTACATATTGGCCATTAAATAATTATAAGCACACAATTATAAGCACACAATACTACCTTTGAATGAATAAGCGCATTTGTATTGCTGTGCTAGATAAGCTTTATGAATAGTTAGAAACACAGATGATAAACATATTTGCTTACAATCCTAGCTAACTCCTGTACTGATAGTTTGCCAGACTGAGCCAAGGTATAGAGAAGATGCCTTACAGCTGTGTATGCTGTAGCTATGTTTTATTAAATTGACCTTGTGACCTGAAATGATTTCTGCTTCTCCAAGTGCTGAGAGATACTTCCGTTAACACACATTTATTGAGCAAAAGGCAATGTGCCAGGTGTTGAGTATAATATGATAAATAAGACAACCCAGACCCTCTCAAGTCTCTCAGGGAGCTCACATTCTAAGACATTTCCTGTCAAAATATCATTGGTGGATCACCTGTATTGAAATAATCAGTGGGTATCCAGGCGTGATTATAGCTGCCTATAGTCCCAGCTATATTCTGGAGGCTGAGGCGAGTGGATCATTTGAGCCTAGAAGTTCGTGCCTGCATTGAGCTATGATTGCACCACTGCACTTCAGCCTGGGCAAAAGAGCAAGACCCTATATAGAAAGAAAGAAAAAAAAAAGAGAGAGAGAGAAAGAAGGAAAGAAAGAAAGAAAGAAAGAAAGAAAGGAAGGAAGGAAGGAAGGAAGGAAAGAAAGAAAAGAAAGAAAGAGAGAGAAAGAGTAAAGAAAAAAGAAAGAAAGAAAGAGAAAGGAAGAAAAAAGAAATAAGAAAGAGAAAGAAAGAAGGAAAGGAAGAAAGGAAGGAAGGAGAAGAAAGAGAAAGAAGGAAGGAAGGAAAGAAAAAGGAAGAAGAAAGGAAGAAAAGAAGAAAGAAAAAGAAAGAAAGAAAAAGAAAAAGAAAGAAAAAAAAAGAATCATCAGGGTGATTGAAGTACCGATTCTTGGGCAATGTCTTAAACTTACTGATTCACAATTTTCAAATTTCTGGCAGTGGCCTTTAAAAATACCACCCTACATATTTCTTAGGCATTCTAAAGTTTACTCAGAATATTGCTGAGTAATTATTTTTTAAAATAATATGTTAATAGATATGCTCAGAAAATTACAAGCATGGAGAAAGGACTTGTAACACAACCTGAAGGGGTGAGAAGGCCTCCTTTAAGAAGAAACTTCTAAGGGTGGCCTTCACAGAAGGCTACCTAATGGCACATGTGCTGTTTGGAATGACAAACATTATAGGGGTCTTCTACGTGGCAGCTAATGCATAAAACAAGGAAGAGAGATTAGAAAGACACTGGTATATGTAGAGAAATGCAAGGAATTTCTTTAGGTAGATAATAAAAAATCTTAAAAAGGAGTATAAAGAAGATAATTAGGTATAAAATTATCAAGATCCTTGAATGTTACATTAAGGAAATTGGATAGTATCTGGTGTTTCATATCCAAATGCAAATAACATTAATTATTAAAAAACAAGTCCAGAGAGGGAGACAATGCAGTATTTTT
The DNA here is from genome assembly GCF_028885655.2 of Pongo abelii. Lineage (NCBI taxonomy): Eukaryota > Metazoa > Chordata > Mammalia > Primates > Hominidae > Pongo > Pongo abelii. Next base: position 89,695,936 of record NC_071999.2, on the reverse strand, counting down.
AACACTGATGCTACTCTGTTCCAGCCAGTCGTTGCCATGGGGAAGTGTGGCATAGAATTGCCAGATTGTCCAGTCTTTCAAAAATACCCCCAAATCTGGTGTATTCATTAGAATTAGGTTCAGCTGCAAATAATAGTATATTCTAAAATAATAGTGTTTAAGCAAGAATGAAATTGTTTATTGCTCACAAATTAGTCTGGAAGAATGCAGTCCTGGGCTGGAATGTCAGCTCTGTTCCACCAAAACTACAGGAAGCTAGATTCTGTCTAGCTCACTCTTTCAGCATCCCTGGGCTGTATCACATCATCCTGGCTGAAGGTGTCCAGGCCATAGAGGAACTGGTCAATACAATGGAGAATAAAGTGTTGTCATTCAGATAAGTTTACTGGACACTGTCATAGGATTCTACTCTACATCTGTATGCCAAGATGCAAAGAAGGCTATAAGATGGATTTTGCATTCCAGATGGCCATTGCTCATCAAAAATTTTATTATTATGGATACAATGCAGAGTAGATATTGGGGGGACCAGAAGCATTCTATATTATCGTATATCAATTCCTTCTGCATATCATTTATATATGCAGGATTAAGTATTTATCTATTTATACATCTATATCATCCATCATTACTGTGCATGATTAATATTATTATTTGAAAACAAAAATATCTGAGTTGCGTATAGCCTCTAAGCCACCAATTTGTTTATGGGACCCTTTGATATTGGAAGTTATTCGATACTGTTTAGGAAGAGAATAAGCCATTAAATTTAGAGAGAAGGGATGTCTTTGTAAACTATTTAGGTTGTCAAAGTGCCTGAATTTGATAACTAATTTCTAGAATAAGGGAGAGAGAGAATTAAAGACTTACTCCCAGATTTCAAGTTTGATTTATTTGACGGATTGAGATGCCAACAATTTGGACAAAAAATACCAAATGGATCACTGGTTTGTGGGTGAAGATGAGTCCATTTTTATGCATGCTAAGTGATAAATCTTCTTGGAATACTATCGACATTTTGATATCATGACTAAAGGCAGGGGAGAGGCTTGAATTAAAAATATAGATTTAGGAATTACAGAATATTTTGAATAAAATTATTGTTATAGAAAAATCATCCAGATGACACAGAAGCAATTGTAGATTGAAAAAAGCAGTGATAATAAAACAGAACACTGGCAAAGATGGTTATTCAGGAGTTAATAAAAAAGGTATAATACTATCATTAAAATAAATAGATGAGAGTTGAAGAAAGTTTGAGTATTAGTGCAGCATATGTGCTGTAAAATAAAGGTCCACTGTGTTTGTTAATTAACAGTATACCAACTCAGTGAAAGGAGTTTTCTAGTGAAAGAAGCCAGATGCCTGTATGTCGATGAGTGAATGGAAAGTGTGGAAATGGATATATGTGATTACTGTAAATATAACTTTTGTGAAAATTGGATAACAAGATATTAAACATAGCTGGAGAGTAAAGCAATTTCAAAGAAAAATTATTCATTTTTTTGGATAAATAAGAGCATATCATTGAATTAGAAAAAGAGACACTGGAGGAAGACTTTGAAGATACTTAAGTTGGATGTAATGACTAACTGACCAAGGGCTGAGGAAGAGGGAATTAAAGCTATAGGAGAATGGATTGCTTTTTAAAGGAAGAGATGTTATGGGTGTTGTGAATGTGTGTAAGTTTTAGTTTTGGGGACAGGAATTTAGGAAAGATTATTCTTCACTAATACAATCTTCATAACTAACTTGTTTTCTGTGAATAGAAGTGGAAAATGCAAATGGAAAGAATTCACAGAGAGATCTGAGGCTCCAGCTTAAATAATTTTGCAATGATGCCAAACAGCAGAGGGATGTGTATGTGTCTAAGCATGTGTGTGTTTTAAGCTATGCTTCAGTAATTGAATGAAAAGACACATGATAATGACCCAGATATGAGTTTGCTAAATCTGCATGGTAGAAGCATATAGTGATATGAGTGCTTTAAATGATCTTATGAGATAATTATTCAGTGAATAAATAGCTGAGTCCAAACTAGAGAAGAAAGGGAGAAAAGATATTTCAAATAGACAAGAAAAAGTTAAAACAATTGGGACAAGAGTGATCTCTAAGAATTTGAAGAATAGATTTGCCAGAAATGAGCTTTTGAAAAACCTGATAGAAAAGGAGGTTGTAGTTAAAGTGAGGGATACTGTGATTTAGATTACTGACCTGGAGTATTCCCTGGTAATAAATGTGGCTAGTTGAACTGAAATAAAGGTGAAAGACTTAGGTGTCATATTCTCCAGGCACTTCAAATGTATTTGTTAGTTGTTTTCTGGAGATGTTCCATCACTTTATAGAAAACTATGCACATTACACAGATAGGCCTGGGAGTTCAAATGTATTCTCTGTTTCTTTCAATTATTTGATTGCTAATTACTGAATGGTCACCTAATATTTCTCAATTTTAATTACCAAATGGTATAATTAAAATAACAAAGTTTATCTTTTAAAGATGTATTTAATGATTAATGAAAAAAATTATATTTTCTTATGAGAAAGCTGTGGCAATTCAGAAACAATGTTATAAGTAGCGAGAGAAAGAAATAAATCTATTGCTATTTTTTCTGCTCTACTATAGATTATCAAATAAAAATAAATTGCCTTATACCTCCATTTTGCTTCCATAGCTTGGTACGCAGAACAGTGGAAAATCACTAAGACACACAGATGTAGTTGTAGATGTTGACACTGGTTTTACTTAGAGGTCGTAATGATCTTCTGAAATTTCTCATTAACTAAAATCTGAAGAAAATTTGAGAGAAATTACATACATTTCCTCAACAGCAGTTGAGAAATCCCCGGAACAAAGAAAAAATGTGATTTCTTAAATTGTTTTCAAAGAAGTTGTTTCTACGCTAAAGATAATAAGTACATTGATAGCATTTCTCAAAATAGTTCTCTGAAGACTTAGTATATTGTTTACACATTTAAAGAACACCTGTATCCATATCAAGAGGAAGACAGCCTAATTTATTATAATTCTGAACAAGAAATGAATATCATAGAAGCAGAATCCAGGAATCTTCCCAAAGCATATGAATGGAAGTAAATTTCTTACCCTAAAGGAGTATTTTAAATAAACAGTGTGTATCAGCCAATGGTAAGGATTTATTTCTATCCTGAGTTGGTTTTGATAAAGATATGAAAAACTAAACCACCAGTGATGTCAGAAATTTTAGGTCAAGGAGTGTGTCTAAAAAGCAAAAACAATAAATACACCAAGTAGACCGTCGCCTGAAGATTTGGCTGCCAATCACATATTTTAAAATACGGTCATAATTTTATTTATTTTTATTTATATATTTATTTTTGAGACAGAGTCTCATTCTGTCTCCCAGGCTGGAGTGCAATGGTGTAATCTCAGCTCACTGTAACCTCCGCCTCCCAGGTTCAAGCGATTCTCCTGCCTCAGCCTCCCAAGTAGCTGGGATTATAGGCAACTGCCACCCCGCCTGGCTAATTTTTGTATTTTTAGTAGAGATGGATTTTCACCATGTTGGCCAGGCTGGCCCTGAACTCCTGACCTCAGGTGATCCACCCGCCTCGGCCTCCCAAAGTGCTGGGATTACAGGCGTGAGCCACCGTGCCTGGCCAAAAAATATGGTCATAATTTTAAATCCGAATGTTTTATAAAGAATAAATATCTAAACAAGAAAAAACTATGTATACTTATATCCTCTTTTAGACTTTTAGATTATTTTTCAAAGACAATATTTTGACCCTGAAAAATATAACAAGATCAACTAGTTTTCATTTTTCCTTTTACTAACAATTATACTTCTAAATTAACTTGGGTTTTTCTTTGAGTTGTTCAGCATTTTGTGGTATTTGTATTTCCTTGTAGACCACAAATTATACCACATGGAAATTTGTCTAATAATCATTCTATTGTTTTGTAAGATTCAATTATAATTACAGATTTGTAAGATACCTTAGAGATTGGTCCAAATCAACGTCCTCATTTTTAGATTTTAAACTGAGAAATTGTTTGTAAACTGCTCAAAACATTTGATTCTTTCGTACCTTCTAATTTGAAATTCTCTTATTGCCAGAGCCTGGCTCTCCGAAATGTGGATGAAAAAAGAATAAGGGGTGTAGAGGAATAAACAAACGATAATGTTCAATGTCTATCTGTTTCCAAATTGTTATTTACAGTTCGGTTAATTCATCAGTTTACCTAAAAATACTTTATATGCAATTCACGTGTGGCTAACAAGGTTGTGAGGTGACATTTTTCTTCTTAGTAGAATAAAGAGAAGACTTCAGTCACATTTAATTGGTATTAAAAATGGAAGTTACAGTAGGCACAATTCTCAGTTTTCTTCTCAGATGGAAGAAAAAGGGTGGGTGACAGAAATCATGGTTTCAATTATTGGGAGAAGAGTGTTGCATTGGCAGATGGCCATGGTTTATATGGCCTTTTGCTCCTGTAGCTTACAGTCCTTATTTTCACCCTCTGTTCCACATTCTGCAGGACCTTGGATTCAATATTGGTGGTTTATAAGCAGAGAATCTGTGATTTCATTGTGTGACAGGTGGAAGAAGTCAGGAGTAGAGAAAGCCCCAATCTTACTCAAGTGGCAGAAACATTCATTTGAAATGTTACAATCTTATTTAATTTTCCCAGCAATAATTGATTGATATATTTCAAGTGTGCCAATTATTTTATGGTATCATACTACTTTTGACAGCAAGCAAGACATATTAATGATAAGATATAAAGATACATAGAACTTATATAGAACTATACATGTTGATCAGTGACTAATGAATTACTTGTACAGACCTGTAGATAAGTTATATAAAGGGCTTTTGTGAAATTGTGTGAAAGGACCTAAATCCTTATCATTTATAAACATTATTATCTGGGAAAATGTGTCCTGTGTACTAAACAATATAGATTTATAAGTAGGTTCTTTTTTTAAACAATGCTCATATGCAAGTTAGAAGTTTAAAATTCATTTATTTATTCAACAGATTATTCTAGAAACTGGAAATATATGGTCCTATGGTTAAGGAGCGTACAGATCAGTAATCATCTTATTCATATTTTCTCCATTGTTTATTACATGTAATTGTATATATGCAAACGTCATTGAACATAATTGTATAATTTCTAAATATATTTTCCCGAGCCAATCAGTTAATTTTCTTCTATGTAACTTGGTTAAAGTTGGAGACGGTAGTGGGGATGGTGGTGTGACTTTCTTTTTAAAGTGGTATTAGTTAGCATGTTTTTGGAGTTTCATTAAATCATCGAATATTTACTGAAAGCCTAAGGTATGATTGGCATAAGATATATCTGTGTGTAAGTTTGTATGGAATTATCTGCTTGAAAACGTGAAATTATCAGATAGTTCCTGTTTTCAAGCTAACAGAATAGGGGGAAAATAAGTGATATTTCCATAGGAAGTAAAAGAACAGGTTTCCAGAACTGAAGTCATTTCATACCTGGACAAGCACATACAAAAAGCTGTCAGCCACTGCTTTCTTCTAGGATTACTCTAGTCCAACATGTTATATTTTTCTCTACTTGATGGGATTAACTCTTTCCAAACTCCCTTTGTGTTTTCTAGTAAATATAAATTGATAAATATAAAAATATTTATATTTTAGTGGTAATTATATGCAAGAAATAATGGTAGATTTGTAAATATCTCAAGGTAATGCTTGAGTCATAAATTTTTACTTCAAAGATAGCCAGGTATTGTTCTCTATATTCTTTCTTTAGAATACCAAACTTCAATATTTGTTCTAAAATGATGATCTGTGTCATGGTTGGGAAGGTTTAGCTCTCCTTTTTTGAGGGCTTTTTTCCTAATAAAGTATGTTAGCACGGTGTGCCCTTCTTTAAAAACCAATATCTGCCTCTTCTATTTCTCTGTCCTCTTTCATAGAGCAATTGAATTGCTTTCAGTCAATGGTGATTGGCTTTCTTCTTGGCGGTGCCCTTTTTTAAAAAAAAATAGTATTTCAGGTTAATTTCTGATGTTCTAAGGTTAATTTGCATTTGCCCTTCTCAAATTATTCTATTAAATTAATTACTGCCCCTATACTAACAAAATGGAAGCAAATACATTTTCAATGGTGCTATGCATGGTTTTACAGATAGTGACTTTTTAAACACTTCTCAGTGACACACATTATGTGATGGCAAAATGTTAGTAAATGTGAATATAATGAAACTTATTTTTACTATTACAAGCTACGTTTTTATTTTCTCTAAATCTGTCAAGAGGAAAATTTGAAAACTTCAGTTTAATTTCTTTGCTAATAATGTTAACTTAGCACCTGTTTTACATACAAATCAACTAGTCATAAAATTATGTTGAACTTAAAAACCAAAATGACATATGCAGTTATAGTCACAAAGACAAAATGCCTAAGTAAGGTTACCACAGAGAAGATATAATAGAGTTCGTATATTGTAAAATAACCTGACCTACTTTCACTTTACCTGGAATATGTTAGGTGGAGAAGTGAAAGAAGAATTGTGGCATTCAGAAAATTTGCCACTAGTATTGGAAATTGTCAGAACTGTCCCTACCTGGAAAAAATTACTTCGCTGATTCTGTATTTTATGAAATTGTTGCCCTTTATCTCAGACCTACATAAACAAATATTTAAAACATTCCAAATACATTGTTACTCATTTTCCAAATTAACATATGAACAGCCCAAATTATTCTACACAACAGTGAATTTTGAGATTGCTAACGAAAAACTGGAAACCAAAATGGATATTCTAAATATCAATATATCTTATAATATATCTTCCTAAATAAGGACATATGTATCATAACATGTGGTTCTCTTCTCACAGGCATCTTCCAATCTTCATGATATAACAATTGTTTGCTACATTAAACTAGAAACCAAATAAGTTTATTCAGCACTCTTTTATAAATAATAGCTATGATGGTGACTGAAACCAATTTCAAAAACATAAGCTTCAGTCATACAGATTTCTTTAATAACAATACATTTTCCAACATAATTACTATGTATAGAATATTGTGATGCTATTTTCAAGCATTTCTTGTAAGAGTCAATTAGTTTCCAAGAAATAAGAAAAATACATACACACATATGTATAGATATGTTCCAGAAATTTTGCAGTTGTGGGTAATTTTTATTTGATATTGACTACTATATAATTCTCTCTATATATTTTTTTAAATTTTCAAATATTTAAGCCCCTCTTTCTGTGGTGTAGTTACCAAAACCTTTTGTAAATAAGAAAGACACTACTTTTTTATCAGTGTTTATTAGTGTTTATGAGGGTATATTTAAGCATTAAAAAATGTAACTTGGATAAAGTCAAATTATTTTTGCGGGTGATGCTTTAAAGGAACTCAGGTATATAAAATGAGCTTAGATTTTATGGTTATGTGAACTTATTACTACTTTATGATATTATAGTTCTAAATACTTAATTTTAATTATTCCACATTAGACATAAAACACACGGTACAGAGAAATAAGAATATTTTATATATTTCAAATACAAAGAAAAGTAAGAAATTAGTTTTCATATTTCAGCATTAGAATTTGTTTCAGTGTCACTACTAAAGAGGAAAATACACATATATTAAGTAAAATGTACATCTAAAAATTTAATAGTTCGGAAATCAGAGTTTTTGTAATTTACTATAGACTTGTAAAGATATCTAAATGAGTACCCAATTAGGTAAATCATATCTTGAATATGTATTAGATAAAACTTCCAGTTTGGAGAGACAATTTTATCATCAAGATACCCATAAACCTTTTCTTATTGACATATTTTACCATTACTTCCACCTTACTATAATTGTTTTATTCATTATCTACTCCCTCCAAATTATCACAAAGTTTCAGAAAATGTTAAAAATAACTTTTCTTTAAAAAACACTTTGTTATTTTAAAATGATTGATAAAGGATGTGCTGGTACTTATGGGAGGATGGTTATGGATAGTGCAGGCAATCTTAATATGAGTCTTGAACTTTAAAGCGTTTTGAGTCAGATAATATATGTTGAAGGTATTGATTTCAGGCCATAGAAATAACATTATTATAATGTTACTGGTAAAAAATAATAGTGAGTAACTTAATGAGGGTAAGTGCAAAAAGTAGGCTTGCCTAGTGGTTACCTAGACGTCGCTAGTCACAGTGCTCTTTGTAGCATAACTGGAGTTGAAGCAAATTGAGCAAAAGGCAATTAAGTATTAGAAGGTATTACAAATTTTGTTGGGTGGTAACATGCAATCACTATATTGTTTGTATAAGTAGAATACATAATGAAGTCGGAATTTTTGAAAATACCTAATGGAATAAATAGAAAAAGGGCAAAGTAAGATAGCTGTTATAGAAATGCAAGATAAAAGTGACTTACTTTTGAACTATATTTCTACTGGGACTTTAGCAAAAAAAAAAAAAAAGAATATGTCTAAAGAAGAATATTAAATTAATAAGCATTCTGAAAGTGGCCTTACTGTATTTTACCCATGTGATTCAATATGTTTTGATCTACTATTTAGTATATCAAGGATAAAACCTGCGTGTTTTTATTGTTTTAAATCATGTGATTCTCAATTTCAATCCTACTTTAGAACCACTAGTTAATTAAATGAAAAGTTTTCTTTTGGGGTCACCAACACATACCAAGATTTCTAATTTGTCCTGGACCTAAGGATTTCCAGAGACCTGGGACTTTCAGTGCAGAAACTGGAATGAATTTCTCTCTAAAGTATATGCTCATGCTTTAAAGAGTACTAATATTTGAATTGATTTTGGAAATAAATGAGTTCTGTATTTGCTTAACATTGTGGAGAATCAAATCTCCAAGAAGTACAGTCCTCCCTTGGTATCTGTGGAAGGTTGATTTCAGGACCCCCAGGAATAACAAAACACACAGATGCTCAAGTCCCTTATATAAAAATGGTGTGGTATGTGCATTCAATTATCTCTAGATTACTTATAATAACTAATACAATGTAAATGCTAAGTAAATAATTGTTACACTGTATTGTTTAGGGAATAATGGAAAAAAAAGAAAAGTCTACACCTGTTTAGTACAGATGCAACCATCTGTTTTTTTTCTTGAATACTTTTGCTCTGCCATTGGTTAAATTCATGGATGCAAAAACCCGTCTATATGGAGGGCTAACTGTACACAATTCTTTTGTTTTTGAAGTGTTAATGGTTTTTCTTTAAAAAATCAAATCGCTTAGATAATCTGTCTATACAGACTTATCTGACTCTCTCTTTCTCTTGCTTTTCGTTTCATATATAGCTAAGAACTTTTATCCTAAAATAACTACTTTATTTATTTATTGAGATAGGGTCTGACTCTGTTGCCCGGGCAGGAGTGCAGTTGTGCAATCAAGGCTCACTGCAGCCTTGACTCTCCAGACCCAAGAGATACTCCCATTTGGGCCTCCCAAAGGGTTGGGAAAACAGGCATGAGCCACTGGAACCAGGCCTAAAATAACTACTTCAATTCTCTTGTCTATTTGAAGGAATTTAGTAATATGGTGGAAATGTTTTCTAAATAAAAATCCAAAACATATAGTTTAGTCCTCATTAGTATGGCAATATAGCATCATAATTGACATTAGAAATGTCCTCAATAAATTTAGATGTATTACTGCATAATTGCAAAGAACTGCATGTTTAGGATTTGAAGTTATCAAACAGAAATCGAAGTATAAATCAGTTAATTTCATGAAGAAAATGTGTGATACATTATCATAAGCCAATAAATGTTTAAGGCTTATTTCTCCCAGCACTTAGAATAAATATGATGTGACAATTTACTTAAAATATTTCCTAAGGTTTTATTATTTATTCAGTCAATAGAATTGCGTAATTCTTATTTTATGCTTCCCATAAGTTGACTAGTTTAATCTGTATAGTAATTTGACATACATCCTCTTCTTGGCAATTACTCTGGTGCTCAATCTCAATCACAGAGTTAAGGAAGAAATAGCAGTAAATACACAGGTTCCTAAGTTTACTGAAGCTATAAGTTTCTAGGTCATACACTTGTGATATAAAGGAGTGATTTGTTAGTAACAAGCTTTTACATTTATAGACTATATTTCCTTAGCCACTTCTTGGAACTGAATAATTCTAACTTAATTTTCCTCTCTAAATCAGATTTACTCTAGTTATTTCCTTTGCAGCATTTCAAGAATAACTATATTATTTTCCAAGGGAATATCTAATGGAGTCTTTTAGCTTGAATCTTTCCTTCAGGGCCCCATTTGAAGAGATCATCTGAAAAAATAACATTAGCTTCTCTCTCAACATCTTCATGATAGCACTTGTTCCAAGACTTAGCATGGAGGATAGAACACAGAGGTAATAGGGAGTCACACAAAATAGTAAGGTTTCATTCTTATGTAGTCATTCCTTTTTGCTTTATCATTAAGTGATTGATATATATTTAATGTATAGGTGTGATATCAATATTTTTGTTTCTTTACCCTATTTAATTTTCACAAGTGACAGAGTAACTGGATACTAATAAGTTCAATGTGTGCAATAAGGCTTATTAACTTGTAAAGCACCCAATCTAGTATTCTAGAAACCAGTGTTTAGAAAGATAAGTATTTTCCCTCAAATTTTACTTTTTACTACTAAAATGATAACTGAGTTTTACAGGTAATGAAATAAACTCTATATAATGTTGTTTTCTGTATTAAAACTTTTATTTTAAAATATTTATTAAGTGTGATATATAGTTTTGTGATCTTAACTAATCAGTTACAATATAAACAAAATACTATAAATTCTCCTCCTATTAGAATTTATTTTTTGGAAATTTTTAAGTGCTTTTCTTTGTAATTCAAATTAGAGTTTATCAGAATGTGAGAGACTGTAACACTTTTTCATATATCAGTATAACACACTTAATCCTACATCTTGGTTGCTTACTATTGAATTATCATCATATATCCTAAAAATCGTATTTTAGATTTTCTAGTAAATTCATTGCCTACCTAGATATCTAGACTATGGTTTATTTTTTGATTAATAAATATTTCTTGAGCAATATTTAAAAAAATACTTCCTAAGATACATACATACAAGTTTTACTAGTTCTGTACCCTTTTAGTAAGGTGATTAATTTTGCTCAAGAGAACATTCGCATTATCCTGAAAAAAATATTATTGTGTAATGTATATCTTGACCGGGTTATTTCTTTTCTTTTCTTTTCTATTCTTTTTTTTTTTTTTTGAGACAGAGTTTTGCTCTGTCTCCCAGGCTGGAGTGCAGTGGTGCGATCTCGGCTCACTACAACCTCTGCCACCCAGGTTCAAGTGATTCTCCTGCCTCAGCCTCCCAAGTAGCTAGGATTACAGGTGTGTGCCACCATGCCCGGCTAATTTTTGTAGTTTTTAGTAGAGATAGGGTTTCACCAGGTTGGCCAGGTTAGTCTTGAACTCCTGACCTCGTGATCCACCTGCCTTGGCCTCCCAAAGTGCTGGGATTACAGGCATGAGCCACCGTGCCAGGCCTTGACCGGGTTATTTCTATGTAAAAACTTACATATAACATGCATGGGAGATCTGAAAGTCAGGAGATAATTGTTTTTGCAATTCCTCCATATTACTTTAAAAATAGTACAACCCCATCTCTTTCTCTCTTTACCCCATATCCTTAATTTTACTCGTTTTCTCTGTTCCCCTTGAAAATAAAACTCCTTGTGAGTTTTGCTGCCTACTGTCTTCAATTTCTCTTCATTTTCTCTCTAAACTCCTTTATCAGGCTTTTGTCTTTACCACTCTTCTGAAACTGCTCTTTTGAAAGTTACCTATATCCAACACTCTGTAAAATTTACTTGCTATTTCTCAGACTTATCTTACTTGAATTTAGCATTTGAAACAGATAATCATTTTTGTCTTTTTCAAATATTGGTTTCACTTGTCTTCCAAAACTTCAATATCTCCTAGTTTCCTTCCTGCCCCACTGACTACTTCCTCTCTGTGTGAGCCCGGGAACTTGGTTCTTGCCCTTCTTCTCCTTTCTGTCTATACTCACCATGTTGATATTTTCAACAGGGCTCATGAAACTAAATACTATCTATACAACGATGACTAAAATTTATCTATGCAGCCTGGACCTTTATCCTGAACACCAGACTCATACATTTGTCTGTAGAGTTGACATTTACACTTAGATAGCTAGTAGATATCCCAACGTACCATGTACAAAACTGACTTCTTGGTACTTCTCTAATCTACTTTTCTTATAGCCTTCAGCATCATAAAAATTGACAATTTGAGTTACTCAGGCTGAAGTCATTTATATCACTTCCCATTCCTTTCTTTCTCTCACAATTTGGGCTGAATACCTTAGCAAATGATATAGTTTGGATGATTGTCCCCTCCAAATCTCATGTTGAAATGTGATCACCAGTGTTGGAGGTGGGGCCTACTGGGAGGTGTTTGGGTCATGAATACGGGCCCCTCATGAATGGCTTGGCGCCCTCCCCAAAGTTTCTATCCTTCCTCTCTATTACACCATTCTTGTTCTCCTAGTCTCCATACATATATCTAGCAGCCCAGGACATCTTTTGGGGTGCAATTTAGATGATGCCACAACTCTGCTTGAAGCTATTAATTGTTGCCCATCACACATTGAAAAAAGGCGAAGACTCACAAGACGTTACATAGTCTGTACCCTAATCCTCTCTGATTTCATTTTCCACTCCTGAATCTATATCTCACTCAGTTACTGTGATGCTGGCCTTCCTGCTGTTCCTCAGAAGTGTGAGGTATATATACCTTATTTCGCCATAGGACTTCTGCACTTCCTTTTATTCCTTCCTACAATTATCTATCATTAGATATCTACATGACTGGCTCTTTCACATCTTCAAAGTCTTTGCAAAAATTACACTTTTTTAGGGATGTCTGCCATGACTTCTCCATCTAAAATTGTAGTATTCAACTCCCACATACCCTGTCTCATTCCCTGCCCTAATTAATTTATGCCATAGCATTTATCACCATCTGAACATTTTAGATTTTATGTGTTTGTTTTTGATAAAATATTTCTACCAGATATAAACTTTTTGAAGGATTTTTTTTCCTGCTTCGTTCATTGATGTATCTAAAGTGTCTAGAATAGTGCTGGGCATGTAGTCAGCACTTACTAAATAATTATTAAATGTGTGCATATTTAAAGTTTATATAACTTGTTTGTTTTTCAACAAGGCCTGGAAAGCAGTGAATACAAAAAAAAAACACAAGATCTCTGTAGTCACAGAATTTATAGCATAATAATAATAAACACCTAAGTTTTGGATGCATAGCTTTAAAATATTTGTGTTATGCTCCCAATTCCCTATGAATGAGGGTTCCTCTGCGCCTCTCCTAAATCAGTTTCACAATTACTCAAAATTTGTTCAAAAACTTAAAGTTGTGCTAAAATTGTGTTAGAAAATGAAGAAAAACAACAGAAACACTAGAACAAAAACCAATTCTGCTCATTATCTCTATGATCTTAGACCTCATTATTATGTTTTAAATCATATTACTAGAATAAAATTCTTTTTTTATTTTTTGGTTTTATTATTATTTTTAATTGGCACAAAATAATTGTACATATTATGGGGAACAGTGTGATATTTCAATACATGTGTACAATGTGTAACTATCAAATCAGAGTTATTAGCATATCCAACACTTCAAACACCTATTATTTTTTTGCCTTGGGAACACCAAAATCCTTTCTTCTAGCTATTTGAGAATATACAATAAATTGTTAATTATAGTTACCCTATAGTACTATAAAACATTGGAACTTATTCCTTTTATGTAACTCTACTTTTGTAAATGATAACCAACCTCTAGCTAGTCTTCCTTCCTCCTACTTTCCTGGTCTCTAGTAACCAGTCTTCTACTCTCTACTTCTAAAAAAACAACTGTTTTAGCTTCCACATATAAGTTAGATCATGCAGTATTTATCTCTCTGTACCTGGGCTGATTTCACTTCACAATGTCCTCCAACCTCATCCATGTCGCCACAAATGATAGAATTTCATTCTTTTTGTGGCTGAATAGCATTCCATTGTGTATTCTATACCAAATTTTCTTTATTCTTTTTGTGACGGATACTTAGGTTGATTTCCATCTTGGCTATTTCGAACAGTGCTATAATAAACATTGGAATGCAGATAACTCTTCAACATACTGACTTCCTTTCCTTGGGATATCTGCCCAGTAGTGGGATTGTTGAATCATATGGTAATTCTATTTTTAGTTTTGTAGGAACCTCCATACTGTTGTCCATAATGGCTATACTAATTTGTATGTGTGTATTTTTATAGGCCTATAATTTCTCCAAGTCTTTAAAGATTTAAGTTGTTAGTAAAAAAAAAATACATCAATTCATTCAAAAAACATTTTTTAACATATGTTTTATGTGCCAAGCTTTTTGTCAGGCATGGTAGCAAAAGAGAATAAAATGCAGGCCAGGCACAGTGGCTCACACTTGTAATCCCAGCACTTTGGGAAGCCAAGGCAGGTGGATTACCTGAGGTCAGGAGTTCGAGACCAGCCTGGCTGACATGGTGAAACCCTGTCTCTACTAAAAAAAAAAAAAAAAAAAAAAAAAAAAATACAAAAATTAGTCAGGGGTGGTGGTGGACGCCTGTAATCCCAGCTACTGGGGAGGCTGAGGCAGGAGAATCACTTGAACCCAGGAGGTGGAGGATGCAGTGAGCCAAGATTGCCCCACTGTACTCCAGCCTGGGCAACAAGAGTGAAACTCCATCTCAAAAAAAAAAAAAAAAAAAAAAAAAAAAAAAGAAGGATATTTGTTAATAGTATTCATGTCTCTGATGGTAATGATAATGGCCAATGTAAGCATAAAATTTCAAGGCTGGAGTCATATAGACAAGCTAAATATAATGATACTGAGAGTCATTGAAATATTTTGAACAGGGAATCAATTAAAATTATTTCTAGTTGTATATATAATCAAAAATGAAGAACTAGAAGAAGGAATACACTAATATTTCACAAGAATATTAAATCTGATTTTAAGAGGTCAAAATAAAAAAAATTAATATATAAGAGATATATGGTGGATGTAGAATCTTAGGGACTTAGAAAATGATTATACATGTATGGAGAAGAAAAACTAGAAGTCAGAAATGACCCAGGGCTTTGATCCTCAGCAGAGACATCAACAAAAACAGAGAAGATAATGAGCTAGCTGTGGGGTAAATGGTGAGGAGACATGATGAATATAATTTAAATAAAACTATAAATATAATGAATTTGACAGACACAATAGTGTGTTCTTTCGTGTAGGCAGAGAAGGAAAGTTAGAGGCAAAACACATCTTTGGGGGTGTACTGGGAGATAAGAAAGGAGAGATTTTAAACAATGAGTGAGAATTGCTGATAGTAAATACATATATAGAATGATCAAGAAGAATATGGAATTGTACCACTGCACTCCAGTCTGGGTGACAGAGTGAGATCTTAACTCAAAAAAAAAAAAATAGAGAAATGACAACAAAGGTTATTAGTAACTATGCAGAAACAAATTTAAAAATAGAAGGATGTATTCAACCAGAACAGTGACTTTCTTTTTTTAGAGGTAGGAAGAAAGGAGGAGAGAAGATGGAAAGGAGGAAGAGACAGAGGAAGGGAGGGAGGAAGGAAGAAAAGAAGAAAGAAAAGGAGTGGTAACGCTATCAAGATTATGCATAAGAAGGAGCCCAAATATAAAGGAAAAAAATTTCCTGGAGTCCTTAAATACCTTAATAAAGGAAATTTGTCTGCAGAGAATAAGCGACCAGGAAAAGATTGGGAGCTTGAAAGCTCATAAGATTAAGCATTGCTGCTAGAGGTAGTGATTGACAAAGAGCATTGAAAATTCAGGACAGGCCATTTGAAGCCCAAGTAAGCTATTTCACACATGTTTTTAGTGATGTCAGTCAACTGAGCCTGACAGTTTGGAAGCACAAACAAAGATATATGGTGAGGAGGCTTTTGAGGACCCAGGGTTGGCAAGGGCAGAATTGAATGTCTGTCCGGGTAGTGAGATTAACAAATAAGAGAAAGCCTAGGTATTTAAAGGAGTGGGCAAGAATTTTACTTTCATGGTCCCTAAGCAACTTTGCCATCATGGTTCCTTTTTCTCATTAAAAATTATATGTTATATTTGTGTTGATATAAATACAAATATCTTGATAATATGTATTAAAACATTTTCTTATTAGAGTTCAATTGTTTTTCTAACCATAAAAGAAGGTAAAACAGTTTATTGAATGTTAAAAATAGTGTGGACCCTTGGTATTGTGCTTTCTGTGCCTAGTGGAAAAGTTTCCTCTGCTTTAGAAATTGTTATAAACCAATTGAACTTCTTGAAGATTCCCTCTTCAAAATTATAAAACATCTGAGCATGGTGGCTCATGCCTGTAATACAAACACTTTGGGAGGCCAATGTCAGAGGATCGCTTGAGGCCACGAGTTTAACACTGGACTGGTCAACATAGCAAGTTCCCATCCCTATAAAATAAAAAAATAGCCGGGTGTGGCGACATGGGCCTGTAGTCCCAGCTACTCAGAAGGCTGAGACTGGCGGACCGCTTGACACCAGAAGTGCCAGGATGCAGTGAGCTATAATCACTCCACTGTACTCCAGCCTGGACTACAGAGAGACACTCTGTCTCAAAATAAAATAAAAAATAAAAAATAAAAAAAAGAAAGAAATAAAGAAAGAAGAAAGAAAAAGAAAAGAATTCTATAACACTACTGACTTTTTAGTAAAGTATTGAGGATCTACTGAAGCCAATATTAGTTCTATTTCTTTGATCTACTAGGGTAATTTTGTTTTTAGTTTGTTTTATTGTGTTTTCTAAATTTTGTTTTACCAAACTGGAGTGCTGTGAACATAAATGAGGATGTGGAAGTCACCTGGTTGTGTCAAATAAATATAACTTAAAGATGTATAGGTAATCTTAAACTTGCTAACGATTATTCTTTTCTCCTTTTTTAGGAAATGAATGTATTTGTTAATTGTGTTTTCAAAGGATTTTATAGGTATGAGAACCACAGTTCAAGTGCAAAAAAAGTTATCCATGGGCCACCCGAATCCTAGTTACACTGGAGAAGTTTTTCCAGTATAAATTTCTAGCCCGTCAAATCAGAATTTCTGAAGGTGGAGCCCAGGAAATTCATTTTAACAATATCTCCAGATCATTTGTATGGACTTTAACTGTGGAGACTCAGATGTCGAGATGATTTATAAATGCTCTTGAAAGTCTAAGATTTTATAATTTTAAGATCAATACCTGTAAAAAAAAAAACATAGTGTGAACTAAGGCATTATTAGAGGTAAAATGGGCCAATTGTTCAATTTGAGACTTGTTTTATCAACTGAGTACAAAAGGGAAGTAACTTCATTTATTTCCCCCTTTATTCTGCTATTGAAGTGAGGGGAATTGCTTGTCGGTCACATATGTAGCCTAATCACTTACTGCCAGAAAAGTTTCCTAGGCGTGCTTTAAGTGTGCACAGAGATGCTACTTAGCAGGTGCCTGCGGAGTTGATGGCCCACATACTGCCTCGATCTGGGGCCTCTGGGATTTATTTGGTGCTTTGATGGTGATTAAATGGCACCTGACTCTTTGTAAGGGTTCAGGAAACATCTTCGTTGTTTGATTCATTCACAGGGAGTGACTTTGGAATAGGGGAGACTAGAGTTTATACTTCTGGTGTAGTTACTTTACTTGTGCAAATAGACAGACATTTTAAAAAAATATTATCTTTTACATGAGAAGAGATATTGAGAAGGCTGGACTGTTATATTTTTATTCTTAAAAGAAAAATAGAATTTTGTCTGTCTCTAAAAATTGATTTTTTTTCTTTTTTTTTTTTTTTTTGAGACGGAGTTTCGTTCTTGTTGCCCAGGCTGGAGTGCAATGGCACGATCTCGGCTCATGGCAACCTCTGCCTCCCAGGTTCAAGTGATTCTCTTGCCTCAGCCTCCTGTGTAGCTGAGATTACAGGCGTGGGCCATCATGCCCAGCTAATTTTTGTATTTTTAGTAGAGCCGGGGGTTCTCCTGACCTCAGGTGATCCACCTTCCTTGGCCTCCCAAAGTGCTGGGATTACAGGTGTGGGCCACTGCACCTGGCTAAAAATGGATTTTTTACTTTGTAGCATAATATATGCCCATAGCAAATATAGAGAAATATAAACAGACAGAACAAAAACCTCTAAATCTTACCACCTAGATAGGCCCAATTTTAACATTTTGGTACTCTTCTTTCTGAGGCTCTTTGATTCATCTATGTGTATGTGTATAATACATATATTCATATATGTATATATTTATACATGTACATATTCATATTGTTGACATTCTGTACTTACAATTTTGTCCCTTTTAAAATACTATAAAATTATATGAAAATATTTTATCAGTTATAAAAAATACTCTATCTTATGAATTAATAGGTTACACGTTTCTGTCTGTGGGTCAGGCTCTTTTTAACTCAGTTTGTGTATAGATCTTTAACTGTATCTGTCACTATTTTCTTAGGAAAATGAAGCAATTGGACTATGCTTGATGAAAATAGAGTATTTTTCCAACTATTGATACAGCTTGCAAAACTGATTTTCACATATAATCTTTTATTTTTGTTGCAAAATTAACAAAACCAAGTCCTATGAGGAAACACTTGTGAAGTCTCTTGATGTTCTGAAATATTTGATTCAATGACCAAAATATATATATATTATAGTAGAATGTATCACAATTTCTAAAATGATATATTGAGGAATAAGAGGAGTGGCATTTCAAAATGTCCACTATATTATTAATATAGTGTTATAAAATCATTAAAACCCTAAATGTTAAGGAACTAATGTAAACTATAAATACTGAACGTGGGTGAACTTTAGAGAAATGGGAAAAATGTAAGAGTATAAGCAAGTCAAAATTAAGAAATCTATTTAAAATGAAAGAAAATTTATAAATCTTTAAAAAGCTATTAGAAAGAGATTTGAATTTATCACATATTATTGAGGTGGATGCATAGTTTGTTGATGCAGAGAAATAAAGAAGCTTGGGTAACCATGCTTTACATATGATGCAACCATAAACGAATTCAAAGCTAAAACTGAGGAAAGAATTTAATACTTTACTACCAACCACACCCACAAAAGACAAAAAATAACAATTTAATGAGGTGCGTGTGCATTCCAAAATAGATGAGAAAGAAAGAGGACATTTTAGGAAAATGAGGAGTTCTTAAAATTGATCAATATAGGGAAGCCAGCCATGACTAAATCTTTCTAAATTTCAGTTATCTGAGAGGCTTGAATAGATGCACATTAACATTGCCCAGGGGAGGTAATTTTGCAGCCCTGCTTTGTGGTAAATGCTAGTCCTTATTCTACCAGGAGAATATCTCATTAGTTGTACCACCACCATGATTCTAGGGACTCAAATTCTAAAACCCAATTAATTTAGTAAACTGAACTGTTTCAGTACAGGCACTTAGGACTCTTTCTGGATGGGACCAACTAAAAATTGGGTATCTGGATCATCTCAAACCGTGCTCGACCATCCAGCATGTTTTCTTTTTCAGAACTGCATACTTCAGACAACATAACATGTCCTAAATCAACTTTGGCTTAGTCACCTTCAATAGTACCTTTTCACAAGAAAAGAAAATCTAAGACCATTATTTTGTTTCTAGGTAGTGGAATATGAGTTTTTCAAATCTTAGTTCCCTGGGGGTAAAAATGGTCTAACATTTAATTATAAGCAGCCAAGTTATGATTGGCAAAGTAAA
The DNA here is from genome assembly GCF_028885655.2 of Pongo abelii. NCBI lineage: Eukaryota > Metazoa > Chordata > Mammalia > Primates > Hominidae > Pongo > Pongo abelii. Next base: position 89,676,078 of record NC_071999.2, on the reverse strand, counting down.
GTGGAAAGTTAACATTTATTTTAAAAGACTCAGCTATGTAGCCAGTTGATCCTATAATTGTACTTCAATACAGGTACAGAAAAACAGAATCAGATTCATGTTTTTCAGAAGAGTGTTAGTGAATTACAAATTTTATATCTATGAAAGAGTTCTATGAAATATAGTCAAAATAGATAATAGATAAGGTTCTTAAACAGTTTTCATCATCATTTCCTAGAAGCAATATTCTGCATCATGAACAAAGTGGAGTCATCAACAATGGATCCCAGAATGCGGCTATTTCATCTGCATTTAAATGACACTCTGCAAAGGCTCTGCCCTGGGCAGGGTTTGTCTTGGGGCTGGATAGTGACATAAGGGCATCAAAGCCGCTGAAGCATTCAAAGACTGCAAAGTAAACAAAGTAAATGCTGTTAGGAGAAACTGAAGCAGAATGCTAAGTGATTTAGCAGAGTTTTATGGTGCCTGAAAATTCCTAAAGCCGATTTATGAATCTGATGCAGAAAGGAGATAGGTTGCTTTCTGTATAATTGGAAAGGATATAGCAACAGGTTCTGCAAGAATAGTTGCTGCTGGAATCCAGAGAAACCTCTTTGCATGTTTGCATGTTGTTTTTGATTTAAAAAAATTTTCTTAAATGATATCAATCATACTTCCTCCAGTTTAAAGAAATAATAAGGAACAACATTTTACTGAGCACTAAGTCCAGATGTAATACACAGTTCTTGCTCAGAAGCATGGCATAGGGTAAACTAACAGACTTGCAACAAGTACTTAGAATTACAGAGAGAACAAATTGAGTATGTTTCAGTGTTATTTTCTAAGCAGTAAAATCTACCAGCCCATAGAATCATCGCCTAAAGGAAGTGAGTAAAGTACATTATTACAATCACTTAAAATTTGTTGAACAAAACATGGAAGAACACTTTGGAGGAAACAGCAAAAATGTAAAGAGAATAGTTCCCTTTCTCTTGATATTATTTACCTTGCTGCTCTCTTTATCTGCATTCCCCCCTCCAATTGGAATATAAGTATATAGAAGTTGTTTCCATTTTTTATGTACACATTACTGTATTTCGCCTGGTTCTTGAGTTAGGACATATGGTGTAATAGGCTAGGGACCAATGTAATATATTTTATCTTTTCTTTTTTTATCAGTCGTTTTCGGAAGTTAACATATGTTCATCTCACTAATACTTTGATTTTTGTAGTAGTCTCGTTCTTTTGAAATCCGTCATCATCAATATGGCTCATTAGGAAAAAGAGGCTGGCAAGGGAATTTTTCTTAAATGTTGAAAGTGAGGAATCGTCCTCTGCCAGTGCACCTGTCTGCAATTCTTATAGTCATTTTAATTTGGTTCTACGTGGTTGCCACAAGCGTGACTTTCATACTTAACAGTTAAGACAAAATTATGATTCTTGTAGAGTTGTACATTGTGATAATATGACCTACATAGTTTGCAAGTTGCATGGGGATAGAGGTGTTTTAAGAACTTTGGAATATAGCATCACATGGCAGTAGTCCGCATTAATGGTCAATAATTTAGAAAAACAAGTAGCTTGCAGTCCTTTAGGTAAGATGTGACTAAGATGCAATTCTCAAGTTGATGGAAATTTACCCAGTAATTTAATTAGGACTAAATTATTTTTAAGTCTCACTCATGAAAAAATTAATTGTTTAGAGAAATGAAGGACTACTATAATTTGCAATTTCGAGTCTTCAAAAAAGTATATTATAATCTTGATCTAAGCCATCGTTTTTAATATTATTTCTATTAATGCTTTAGAATCATTTTGCACCTCTATATTCAAAATGCAGTCATACATTTTATGCCATGAAATTTTCCCAGAAATGTTATACGCTATTTTCTCCATTCTATAAGATAGGAGCTGAGGCTTAGAGAAATTAAATCACTTAATTAGTAAATGGTAGAGCTAAGATTAGAACCCAAACTTTCCATACCTTGTTGTCCTTTCCTTTTCCATGCATTAAGTACACAGTTGGTTTTGATTAGATCAGCCTTGGTTTGTTCACATGTAGAGAACATTTGAGAACTCTGCAATGCATTTTGAACTTGTGCCTATTATTGAAATACGTACAATTTGCCCTCCTTCCTACTGTTCCCTTCCAAACCTCCACTTTTGTCTCATCCTGATCTTAGTTTTCAGTAATAATGAAACAGCTTAAGCTGTATTCTTCTGGAAATAACTTTATCTCACTACAACAACAGCAGGTATTTTGTAATTTAACCCTATTTTGAAATCTTGATGTTTAATATTTGTATACATTTAAGAGGTAAAAGTGAAGTTTTGTTACATCGATATATTGCATAGTGGTGAAGTGTGAGTTTTAGGGTAACCATCAATGGAATATTTACATTGTACCCATTAATTAATTTCTCATCCCTTACCCCACTCCCACCTTCCCATCTTTTGTGTCTTTGATGTCGATTTTTCTACACATTATGTCCATATGCACAATTTTTTTTTTTATTATTATACTTTAAGTTTTATGGTACATGCGCGCAATGTGCAGGTAAGTTAGATATGTATACATGTGCCATGCTGATGCGCTGCACCCACTAACTCGTCATCTAGCATTAGGTATATCTCCCAATGCTATCCCTCCCCCCTCCTCCCACCCCACAACAGTCCCCGAAGTGTGATGTTCCCCTTCCTGTGTCCATGTGTTCTCTTTGTTCAATTCCCACCTATGAGTGAGAATATGCGGTGTTTGGTTCTTTGTTCTTGCGATAGTTTACTGAGAATGATGATTTCCAATTTTTTTTTAAAGCTCCCACTAAAAGTGAGAACATGTGGTATTTGACTTTCTGTTTCTGAGTTGTTTCATTCAAATGAATGAACCAAGTTCCATCCATGTTGCAGCAAAAGACATGATTTTATTCATTTTTGTGGCTGAATAGTATTCCATTGTGTATGTATGTGTATCCAATCATCCATTGATAGACACTTACGTTGCTTCCACATCTTTGCTATCCTTACGTATGTATGTATATATGTATGTATATGTGTATATATGTGTTATCCAATCATCCATTGATAGACACTTATGTTGCTTCTACACCTTTGTTATTGTGAACAGTGCTGCAACAAACATACTGGTGCAGATATCTTTTTAATGTAATGATTTATTTTCTTATGGGTAGATGTTCAGTAGTAGGATTGCTGGATCAAATCATAGTTCTGTTTTTAGTTTCTTGAGAAATACTCCTACTCTTTTCCATAGAGGTTATACTAATTTAGATTCCCACGAACAGTGCATAAGAATCCCATTTCTCTGCGTCTTCACCAACATCTGTTTTTTTTTTACTTTTTCATAAAAGCCATTATGATTGGTATGATATCTCATTGTGGTTTTAATTTGCATTTCTCTGAAGATTAGTGATGTTGAGCATTTTTTCATATGTTTGTTGGCTATTTTTAGGTTTTTTTTTTTTTTTAAATGTCTTCACATCCCTTGCCCACTTTTTAATAGGGCTATGTGGTTTTACTTTGATGTTGAGTTGCTTGAGAACCTTGTAAATTCTGAATATTAGTCCCCTGTTGGATGCATAGTTTTGCAAATATTTTCTCCCATTTCGCAGCTTGTCTGTTCAATTTATTGATATTTCTTTGGCTGTGCAGAAGCCTTTTAGTTTAATTAAGTCCTATTTGCCTATTTTTGTTTTAGTTGCTTATACTCTTGAGGTCTTAGTCATGAATTCTTTGCCTAAGCCAATGTCCAGAAGAGTTTTCACCAGGTTTTCTTTTAGTATTTTATAGTTTCAGGTCTAATGTTTAACTCTTTAATCCATCTTGAATTGACTTTTGCATATCATGAACAATAGGAGTCCAGTTTTATTTTTCTGCATTTGACAATCCAATTTTACCAGCACCATTTATTGAAAAGGTTGTCCTTTCCCCAGTACATGATTTTGTCAACTTTGTCAAAGATCAGTTGGCTATAAATATGTGGCTCTATTTCTGGGTTCTTTGTTCTGTTTCATTAATCTATGTGTCTATTTTGATATCACTACCATGCTGTTTTTGTCACTATAGCCTTGTATAATTTGAAGTTAGGTAATATGATGCCTCTAGCTTTTTTCTTTTTACTTAGGATTGCTTTGGCTAGTCAGGCTCTTTTTTGGTTTCATATGAATTTTAGGATTGTTTTTTCTAATTCTATGATAAAGTTAGTATCTTGATAGGAATTGCATTGAATTTGGAGATTGCTTTGGGCTTTATGATCATTTTAATAATATTAATTTTTTTCAATCTATGAGCATGGGATGTTTTTCTATTTGTTGATGTGATCTACAATTTCTTTCATCCGTGTTTTTTAGTTTTCCTTGCAAAGATTTTTCAATTAAATATATCCTTAGTTAGATATATACCTAGGTATTTTATTTTTTTATTGTTATTGTGAATCAGATTGCCTTCTTAATTTGATTCTCAGCTTGATCATTATTGGTATTTATAAATGATACTAATTTTTGTACATTAATTTTTTATCCTTAAACTTTCCTGAATTCATTTATCAAATTTAAAAGTTGAAATATTTATTTGAAGAAGCATTTATTTAGTCAAAGGTAGGGGTTGTATGTACAAATAAAATGTGTCCTGAGACATTTCTGCACACATTTTGTTTTAATAGCAAAGTGACAAGAATGTCATCATTTTCTTAAGCCAAAATTAGGACTCATGCCTTGAAAACCTTGGCATACAATGAAACACAATAAATGAAATTAGAAAAGCTGTGGAAAATCCAATACATCACGCATAGAATAAACACTGTTGTTTTCTCTAGGTAGCCTTTGCTGACCTAAGCTACGCTAGATTTTTCTCACTATAAATACTCAGCTTCCTCTTTTTCTTTATGGAATACTATCACAATATTAATTTTAAAATGTGTTTTAATTTGCATAACAGCAAGAATTATATGTAGAATCTCTCATGTTCAACGTAGTATATTTGACATATAAAGGGTATTCGTATATAACCTTTGATACATGAATGATTGATCATACAAATGTATGAATTAAAAAGCTGGCTGTCCTATGTTCTAACTGTAAGCTCTTTCCATACTTGAAGAAGTGACTTCCCAGAACACTCTCCTTCACGATCTAAAAGTATGCCTCAACTAACAGTGTTCTTGAGAGGATCAAGTGAAAAGACAATGCATGTGTTTTTGTTCTATATACATTTCAGGTTATATTGAAAATGCACTGTAAATTCTTTAAATTATTTCAGTTCCATAATTTTACATCAAATGCTAACAATTGGAAATGTTTATACTATCATCTCTGAAAGAAACATTTTCATGGGCATATTTTATTTTAATATTTCTATATTGTTTTATGCAGTTTGTTTGTGGTTTTGCTTTGAAACATTTTGTGTTTTCCCTTTAACTTCTTTCTCCATATTTCTATGATATAAATTATAAGTTTTTAAAGTTAAAATTGATCCATTAATTAAATTATAAATCTATTTGTTTAATCTATTTGCCTCCTTTCTCAAAGATTTGAATTAGGTAGTAGCAATGAGTCCTATGATTTGAATTGATTAAATTTAAGACTAAATGCAGTGCCCATTGTCCTGAGTTAACAACATTCCTTAGTACTGTGACCTAAGTAAATTCTGTATTTGTTGTTTATGTTTTGTTTATAATGTATTCATATTAAAAAACCTGTATTTTTGGATGTATTTTTAGAAAAACAGTGAGATTGACAGGAAACAAACCAAACAAAAAGACTTGTGGTACAAGAAAATTAGAAAATACAGTATATTTAAGATGGACCTGTTAGCTGGTCCCAGCTAAACTCAGTTCAAAATATGGGATAAAAGAGATTTTACTTTTAACTTCAAACAGCTAGAGAATGATATGCAATATGCAATATATGCAGAACTAATATTGAACCAAATACCTACCTGTTTCATAGAAAGTGCATTGCAGACCTTTTTCAAGAGCTCTTTTCTTCTGTAATACTGACTGCCAAATGTGATCTTATTTTGGCTGAAGTGTTCTTTTCACCACATTAGGAAAACCTTCATGGTTTCATGCTCTTTCCAGATTTCAAGAACTTGCCAGAATTTATATGCTATACTTCTGCTATTCCATGCAGAATAATTCAAGTTCGTTAAAGGACAAAACAAAGCTGTATTCATATTTTTCATGTAGAATGTTTGTATTATGGGGGTATCAAAAGGGATAAGAGTAAATTTTATTAAATTATTATAGCAAAGTAGAAAGCTTTTATATTTTTAGTCTGCTAAGCCAAATTTTCGATCTATTCTCAACATAGCTTATTTTCAATTGAATAAATTAATAATATTTAGAAAAGAATTTTCTACAATGAACAGATAATTTATTTTATGAATATAATTTGGAATTTCTGTAGCATCTCCTCTAAAAAGTTAATGGTGATATTTCATTAAATTTAAATATCTTATAATTAATTAAATTTGATTATCTTGGAAAACTAGAAGTCAATAAAGTCAGATATTCAAAATGTACAAAATGTACAGAAAGTTTTCATTGAAAATTTTTATAACATTTGTTTTATTAAATTTTAAAAAATAATCTACAAAAATACTGAAGTTCATAAAATGCAAATTGATCTATCACTCCAATATAACTGTTTTTATCCTACTTGTCTTCTTTCTAATACTTTTACAGAATAGTATTGGAGATTGTTTTTTCTCTGTATGTGTACAAAAATTGCCCAAAGGACATGCCTGAAACAGCAATCTGTAATTAATCATCGTTCCTCCTCCTGCTCTAGCTCCTGTTCCTCTTTCTTCTTCTTTGTTTCTTTGTGATGCAGCTGATTGCACAGTCAGGCCAGAAGTACATTCTCAGGCAATTGCTCTTTCTCTAATCCATTCAGTTTTTCATTAACAATATTTTGAGCCATACTATTTGTCAGGCACTATTTTAGGGACTACAGATATTAGTGAATAAGTTGTCCAAAATCCTTCCATTTATGAAGTTAACTTTCATGCCAATAAAAAAGCAAAATAATGAACTTGGCTTAGTACATAATAACATGATTTCAGAGAATAATATAAAGAAAATAAAACTGAGTAAGAAGCTAGAATGTGACACAGGTGAGGTGTGAGCATATTCAAGAATGGTGAACAGCTTCAACTTGGATGCTTCAGGAAAGCTAGTTGGTAGATGAGCAGCAAAGTAAAAGGTGAAGAGAAGGAGCAGAATGTGCGTGAAGAGGATTTTAGACAAAGTCCTAAAAATGGAAAGTAAAAAATCAAGAAGGCTGATGTGGCTCATCAAGAAGGGGGAATGTGCACATAGATGAGGTAAAAAAGATTCAGGAGTTAAAATTAAGAGATAATCTCCCATCTAAAATAAAATGGATAGATGCTAAATTCTTCATGAATACATCGAAGGATATCATGAAAACCATGTGGAGATAAACTACTTATATTATGTGGATTCATTTTGATTACTAATTGAGTAGGGAGAAAGATATGACCTTTTCCTTCAGCAGCTTAGTCAGGTTCCTGTTCAACTCATATTTCATGTTCAAGGTAGCTATCCCTGAGCCAACAAAGAAAAACCATTTGATCTGTGTCCAAGGGTGAATACCAAAGGAACTTATACTCTCTAATTTCACCTGAATTGTTTATAAGGGAATGCCGTATTTGTCCTTGGTTCCTCCTCTTTCACTCATCCCAATGACTACGTACGCCATTCCCATTTTCACAAACTCCTACTCGGTCTCCAGGTCATTTTACCTCTGCGGATGACCATGTTTCAAACAAGAGAGAAAATAAAGCTACAATATTTATGTTTCTTTCCTCTGGGTTTAGAACAAGAAATTTCCCTCCTTTACTTTTCTTCCCAGGATCATCTCCATTTGCCTTCTGGATGCCATCCCACAATGCCTTATCTGAGAGTTTAATTCTTAGCTTAATGTCTCTCACATAGCATCAGTCTCTCTCTCTTTCTCTCGCTCTCCCTTCCTCCTTCTTTTCTTCCCTTATCTCCTTCCCTTTCTCTCTCATTTCCTTTCTTCCTCCTTACTTTCTACTCTATCTCATCCTCTGGTTTGTTCTCTACAGAGTACAAAATTATTTAAATCTTTCTCAGCATAAAAGACCACAAACAGTGAAAATCTTTCTATGTTATTGCACTTTCCCCTAAGCCTTCTCCCCTATTTGCTTTTTCCTTTTGCTATGCAAATTCTTTAATATAATAGACCACCTTATCTGCCTTTATTTTCACAAATCAGATTTACTTTCCAGCATGTATTATGCAGGTACTGGTTTCATCCTACTTCTTAACCATGTTCACCACATTTAAGAATTTTCCATATTCTTACGGAAGCATTTACCATATTTTGCTAAATCAGATGGCCTATATTGCTTCTCATTCTTTTGACATTCTAATAGTACGTGATGTTGTTGACCATTCCTATTGGAAAATATTTTTATGCTTCACTTCTAAGAAATTTCTTTTTGTCTCTCCCTGCCTTTTCTTATTATTCTTTTGATAGTTTCTTCTCCTCTACTCATAGCTTAAATATTTTGTTCTTCAGGGTCTAGTTTCTTTTGTTGTTTTTTTTTTTTTTACAGGTGCTTTAGGTAATCAAACATAGTGAACGGCGCAAAATGATTTAATAATTTTAACCCCCTTTCACCTCTTTTAAAAATTCATATTGTGTGACCAGGCGTGGTGCCTCACGCCTGTAATCCCAGCACTTTGGGAGGCCGAGGTGGGAAGATCACGAGGTCAGGAGATAGAGACCATCCTGGCCAATATGGTGAAACTCCATCTCTACTAAAAAAATACAAAAAAAAAAAAAAAATTAGCCGGGCATGGTGGGTGCCTGTAATCCCCACTACTGGTCAGGCTGAGGCAGGAGAATTGCTTGAACCCAGGAGGCGGAGCTTGCAGTGAGCCGAGATGGTGCCACTGCACTCCAGCCTGGGCGACAGAGCCAGGATCCATCTCAAAGAAAGAAAAAAAAAATTCATATTATGATATGGCTGACAAGATTTATGCAGTCCCAAAGGTAGGAGCCTGAGTATCTTCATTCTCTCCTTTCCTTCAACACTCATACAAAATCAGGGACTAAATCAGCCCAATCAGTGCTTCTCAAACTCTCAAACAAACAAAAACAAAAATAAAAACATGTTTTATTGTTTCTGTACCATACCTTCCTTTCTGTTGCTGCCCTAATTCCAGCCTACTTTAATGGTCACATAACTTACAGTATGCTTCTTGCCCCCCCCCCCCCCCCGTCTTGATCTGTATTTCTTTGTAAGTTCCTAATAAAAATATGTCTTTCTACTGTCATTCTTATAACAAAACAACAACCTCAACCATCTCTGACATTTCCTGCCAACTTCTTACACTACAATTCCCTTCAGAAATTCACTTCAAACACAGCCAGAACTACACATAACTCACAGATCCTTAAATATAGCACTTGCTTTTGTTGCATAAGCTGTTCCCATGGCCTGGAATGTCCTTTAACATCTTAACCATATAGCAAAATCCTGGTTATCCTCAAGTCTTGGATCACACGTCGTCTTTTCTGCCAAGTCCTTGTGAACATTCCAGGCTTACTTAGCTTTCAAGTATAATGAAAAAACATACGAGGTTTGGAGTAACTCAGTTTGGATTCTATCACCTGATAGTCAAGAACCATATTTCAATTTTCTAAAGTTCTCTCATCCTCAATTGTTTCTTCTAAATCATTGAAATAATCATATTGATATTACTGAGATGTATTGATGATTCAATGAAATATGTGCAGATTACAATGTGGTCTGTGTAGTTCTTGGTGCATAGAAAGTAGCTAGTATAATAGTATAAAATTTCTGCTCTCATGTATAATATTTTATTATACTTTTTTCTAACAATTATAATTGAATTACTGATTTACCTTCTACACTCTTAACAGTCTGCTCTATTATTGTTTAATTCCTGGGTATTGTACTGGGATAGGAACAAATAGATGCTCAGTATATGTTTGATGAATGCATGAAGAAATACTTTCTTGGAGGTAATAGTGGAAGGGACGCATTTGCGTCTCATTACTGCTAAATATTTATTTTTGCTTTTAATAAGAATCTAATTTGCAATGGCTTTCAATATTTATTATAAGGACATGTGAATTGATGTTTTAGATAAAAAATTATGCTATTTAGGAAAAACTGAAGTGACTGTCTATTCTAGGGCTTGCCTTGGTCATAAAGGAAAAACAACAAAACAATCTACTTTAAGTAAAAGGTATCTTCAGTGCAGATCTCTGAAGGGCAATAACTTAATCAGTCAGTCACTATCTTCACTCTGAATCCTAAAAGAATGCTCTAGTTTCTCCAAAGCTTGTCAAACCAGAGTCAACAAAATGACTGATTTGTCACTGAAGCATAGCACACAATTCAGAAAAAGATTTAAAAGACATCTATAGTAGTTTAGCTCTCATTTTAGGGGCAATTTTTGGTAACACTAATATACAATCAGAGAAAAAAATATGTGTGCATTTTCTGTAGAGAAAAACAGTATACCTAAGATATGACCTAAAAATGGGCTTCCTCCTTTTTGTTCATTTTATTTTACTCTTGCAGAAAAGTTTTGCTCCAGGGATTTTTGATTTGTGGTAGCACATACTGAAGCACATAGAGGTCAAGAGAAATAAGAAAGAGAATCAATGAGATGTGGCAGGTTTGTGTTTTGCATTTATATTACTCATAAAGAAGTTTAGACTATGATAACATATTTAATAGGGAGACTCCTGAATTAATGTGCTGTTTTCTAAGGGAAAATTAAAAAGTTGTTTTCTCCAAAACACAAAGAGAATAGATAATGATAAATTAACAATTTAAACTTGAATTTTTATAAGCAGGAAGTGTATATTTAAAAAAAGATGGCCTTAAAATATGGTTATGCAATTTTGAGTCTGTTTAAAAGGTCAAGACATAATTAATTGAGGAAAAAATTTGTTTATGTGCTATAGACAGCTTTTAAACCAAAATGAATGTTAGCATCTTATATCCAAACTGCATTATAATGCATAAATGATAGCCCATTCAGTAGACTTGTTTGATACTGCCTATTACAATGACCACTGAGACAAGGAATAAAATTATATTCATCCAAAGAGATAACTCAGTATTATAGTGGAACATTTACTTTTTATCTAAATTCTGATCATAAATGTATTGTTCTGTCCATCAGAATTTTTTTTCAAGGAAGATGCCTATAATTTAAATAGACAAAATTCTTCAGATATACGTCTTGTAGCTTGTGGCTGGGTCTCATTTCTTAAGTCCTGACAACAGACATATACAAAATCAAGAAAATAAGTAATCTGTGGTTATAACCAAAATCCAAATACCAGATTGGGCATTTAAGTTCTGTGTAGTACCTCTTGACTGATCAAATATGTCATGTTGATTACACAATTAGTGACCTCTTGCTTTTAATATTTTTCTGTCAAAGCTGTGTATGTGAATGTGTGTGTATGTGTGTCAGAGAGACACACAAAAGAGACAAATCAGAAGATCCCCATATACTTTGTCCAATTAAAAAGAACACAAAGCAGTTACAATATAAGAAATTATTTACTTTTCTCATCGGAAAACAAATCTGAAATTGACAAGAGAGTGAGGTATGAATTTTATGATGGCTATTTCCGAGACCAGAAACAGATGGAAAGAGACTATTAAAAGAGTCAGAGAATATTGCTAATGTGTTTCTATTTTGCTTTCATTTCAAAAATGCAGCAAACAATGGATAGCAAAATAGAATTAGATTAGAAAGGGAAATATTCCATCAATTTGAAAAATTTCCAAGTACTGTGATAAAAATGAATCCTTTTCCATTAGTGCCTCAGTTATCTGAGCATAACAAATTATAACTCTGAAGATCATGCACCTTGAGGTGCACAAATTTTTCTGCCTTTCACACCTACTTGGCTTATTGCCAGTAGAAAATCCACAGCTGTTACTGACATTTATTTTAAAATGTGGCCTTGTCTGATTGTAGTCTTCTGCAGTCCATGACTCAAACTTGAAGGTAGAAAGATCAAATTACCTTGCTGGTTTTTGTCTTCCTGAAGTCTTAATCTTCTGGCATAACATTTCAAATTCAGAAGCTATTTTATAACTGGGAAAGGTGAGAATAAAGGTAATCACTCCCCTGGCATAACTATATCACAGTGTGTTCTGTATTATTTTAAAATTTGCTAATTATTTGTCTCCCTCATTACACTGTAAAGCTCCTTTAGAGAATGGGTTTTGTAATTTTATTTCCACAGAATTTAATAGTGTTTTGCACATAGGAAAGTCTCTAATAGATATTTGCTGAAATAAACTGAACTAAGTAAAACACAAAGAATAAAACTGCAATATGCCTATAACAAAAAGAAAAATGAGACATATCAATCTCACCCTTGATGTTTTTCCTTTTAATTTCTGAAATCTTTGCAGATTATACAAATGTCCATTACAAACTAAAATGTGTACTAAATTTAACTGAAATCTAAACAAAAATAATAATATTTTCAATTATAATCCTAATATATCTTTCATTTCATTCTATTCATATACTTATATTCATACAAATATAAGTTTTTTACATGCACCTTCAGGCTGGAAACTTATTTCTTTCAGTACAAAAATCAAAATGATGTCACATAGGTGTGTGTGTGTGTGTGTGTGTGTGTGTATGTATACACATGTCCATGTGTTTGAGGCATATATATCTCATAAAGACAAGCAGACATACACAAGATGTTAAAGATGCAAACTTTTATTATATATGTTTGTTACAGCAATATTGTAACAATGCTATATTTTGGGATTGAAATATTAGAGTTAACTAAAATGACAGATTTCACTCCTTACATCTTTATTCTGTAAAAATAAAAACCAAAATAAAACAAATCTTTTTATTTAGGTTTTAGTCAGAGTATGTAAGACACTGATACTATAAATGCAACAGAACAGAAAATGTTTGAGTGTACGTAGGCTTTTCTTTTAAACTCCGGAAACATGGAATGGTTCTAAAACCTCTCAGGCCACTTATGGTACAATGATTTTATTTTATTGTGACAGCATCTTTTCTGAGGTAAATGGATAAAGGAAGTAAGACAATTTTCTAATCAATCATCTGATTAAAAAGTGTATGGGAGGTGTGTGTGTGCACATACTCATTTGAAAAGGGATTGAATATTGAGTAGTACTTATATTTTTTAGAAAGTATTTTCTAGCATTTTATTTAGTGGACCCAAGGTATTTAAAAAATAAAATATTAAGAATTCAATGTTAATGAAGATATAAATTTTCAACTCTGTCTCTTGAACATGAAATAGTCTATCTATAAAATGTTAGTTGATCACTTAACAAAACTCAAATTTATTTCTAATTCAGCTACTATAAGAAAAGCACTATTATATTTCCTTTGCTCTGGATTCCTATTATTTACATGAGTCATGAAAAAAGTATTGCTTCATTTGGTATGGAGTAATTACTAAAAAGCCTTTGCAGTTATTCTACAGCATTAAATGTTATGTTTTATATAAAACTTTTTTTTTTAAGACTAATTTACTATTTCCCTCTATTGCTGCAACAAATAGTCACAAAACATTTTGCAGCTTTCTGGCACCTGCACAAGGCTGTGACTTATGAATATGCTAATGAGACTGCATCCAGAACTGGCAAAAATTCAGGACTTTCACACAGTTATGGTTCTGGCAGCCCTCAGTGCTATGATACTAAGCCTGACAAAGAATATTTAGGTTAATTAATACAAGGTATAGCTTTTTGCACTTGGAATGCAAAAAGCTTTTAACATTATTTTTAACATAGCAGCACTTTTAACTATTTGGAATCAAGATATTTTACTTACTGTAATGATTTTTCTCATTAATATTGTTGGAACACTTTACATACATTTTAACAGTTATTTTGTATCACTAATGCTGCTAAATCCTAGAAAGGTTATTTTTTCTACAAAACTTGTTGTATAAATAATGCCTAGAATGATTTTTTTTGTTTGTTTTAAAGCAACATTAGATGCCAGAAGCTATTTCCTCAAATATTTTCAGAAAAGATTCCTATTAATTTGCCTAATGTTTGTAACATGGTTTTCTATTGCTGCAAATAGCTCAGCTTTCAAAGCAGTGCTTTCCCCCAATAATATAGTAAGGCCTTAGGTTTTCAGTTCCTGTAGGACAAAAATCTTGTAAATCTCTTAACTTTTCTTAACTATTTGTTCAGTGTTGGAAGCTTCTTACAAATGTAAAAGCATGTAAATATTCAGTTTCCACAAAGAGTTACTTCTCTCTAATGACTTAATTAAGATGGTTTCAGCAAAAGCAAAGCTGGGACAACATAAAAAAGACCTGCTTAGAGCCAAATCTTATTAAACCCAGAGCTTTATACTTCACCATGTGGAATTCCTTAGCACACTTAGTAGTTCTTTGTCTTTGTTTGTTTGATTTGTTTTGTTATTCATAATTTTGCACATATTTATTCTTAAAATGTATTTCTTTGCCCATTTCAATGTCTAAAAAAGCCAGTTCCCCCCAGGCACAAAAGAAAATATATCACAGGATCCTTCAGGTGTTGCTTTTACAGTCGGGAACCTCTGTGGCCAGTGGCGCCTTTGCCCAAGTTTTGCTCACTGGCCTCCTTCTGCCCGCTCAGCCTAGCAGGCTGTGCTCAGCTCACGCTATTGGCCTGGATCTCATGCTGCCAAAGGTGAGCCTGGGGCAGAGTGACAAGGGGTGTGTAAGAGAGCGAGCGCAGAGTCTGGCCACTGCGCACAACCAGGCAAGCAGCTGTGGTGGGGCAGGCAGCTCCAGGCACTGGCATGGGTGTTGGCTTCCTGCAAGGCTGCAGCTGGACCAAGTGTCCCGCAAGTGGCTTCCGCTGCAGGCACCGGGGAACACAGTGGTGCCTGGAAGCTTGGAGATGCCAGGAACTGCAGAGCCCCAAAGGGGGTGTCACAGCACTGGCTTGGGGAGGCCCCAGGTCTAGGCTCCCTGAAGGGCCGCAGCTCTTCTCTCCTTTCTTCTCTCCTTCTTGTTTCCCACAATGTGGAGAGAGGGGGCATGTTTGAGCCATTTGTGTTACCAGCTCTTTCAGTCCCACCATTCCGTGGGTCTTGAGTTCTTGTCCCACATCTAGGAATAATGAGGTACGTGGACAACTGGAGAGTGGGCAAGATGAAGAAGTGCTTTATTGAGCCACACTACAGCTCTCAGGAGACCTGAAGTGGGCAGCTCCTTTCTGCAGGCAGGTCATCCTGATGACTACAACTCTCAGTAGAGATGAGATCCACAGTGGGTAGCTCCTATCTGCAGCCATGTCATCCTGACATCTGCCTGAGTCTGGCTGAGTCCAGGGTTTTTATGAGCTCAGAAAGTCTGTGCTGATGGGTTCATGGGTGGCCATGCGCAGGCCTGGAAAAAGCACCATAAGTTCTCACTCCGGGCACAGACTCCACCTGGAACTGACAGCTTGGCCACTAGGCTTCAGGTTGTCCCTGGCTTGAAAGTGGGGCTTCACTGGGGATACACCCGTTTCCACCCAGGAGCCTGTCTGCCTCCTGCTGCCATCTACATTTCATCCACAGCATCTAGGCTGTTTGTGCCTAGGGTTGCCTGCAGGCCCATAGCAAGTGGCCCTCAGCACCCCCTCAGCCCCCTTCCTGTGCTCGTCAGTGTCCAAAGTCTGGAGTGGGCCGAGGCAGCAGGGGGCTGGTGTGTCAGCACCACCATGAGTGTGCCCACACCCGGCCAGGTCGTGACAGTGCTTGGGCTTGGCCACAACTTTGTTCCAAAATTAGAGAGGGCTCCGAGAGCAGGGAGAGGCCAGGCAGCAAGAGCAAGCACCTCTGAGTTTGTGGGGGTGGGGGAGGCTTTCCAGGCCCCTGAGAGTGCAGGGATGCCCAGGTCCACAATGGCTGGGCAGCTGCAGCTGTACTGGGGAAGGCAGAGCTCCTGCCCAGGCAACTTGGAAGGGGGTGGGTCTCCCACCTCCCTGGCTCCCACCAGCTCACTTGCAGCCCCAGCTGCACTCCCCTGCTGCAGCCAGTGTCTTCGCAGTGGCCGCTCCATACGGGCCACCACTGCCATCAAATATATAAGCATGATAGATGCCTTAGGAGAATCTTTTGTTTTTACTCTAGTACACAGTCATTATTCTTGAGATTAGGAGTTTTTAACTTTTCTTTTCTTTTTTAAATAACTGGGAATACCTCCAACTAATATCAGTAATAGGGTCTCCCCAAGCTGTGACTCTCGTGAGAGTCATGGGGCCGCAGTAGTGGGACTTTCAGAATCCCAAACGCAATGCAGTTTAAAAATCACTGGAGGTGACTGGGACTCTCTCTTTTCTTATGACTTCCTAGTCACTGCTTAACTGAGTGTTTTTGATATACTATGTAACAAAAATAAAACACTCACACATTCTGAATAAAGTGATTTTATCGTTATTCTGTTCCTGTGACAAGTCTGAGGTACACTTAGTAGGAAAGTTAAGGCCATATTTTTGGGAATGAGTCATATACCTCAAAGCTGTACATAATGGCATATGCATTTCTGACTTATTATTTGGATGGTATTTCTTGTCAATGTAAAATAATATCAGAAAAATGATCATCAGAGATAATGAGTTAATTTGAGAGTGAACCCTGCAATGTGGAATATAGTGCCACAGTCAACTACAGGCATATTCAGGGAGACAGAGGAAAATGAAGATTTTAAAATTACATAAATTATTTTGTATAATTTTGTATTTTGCATAAAATATTTGTTACATAAATTATTTTGAAACAATTATCATTAGCTGCAAGAATCAATAACAAGGGTTGTGTCCATACAAGGTTGAAGAGGTGGTTGCTGGGTGGATGTCATCACAGAAGTATTTTTTGTGTAAAGTTGTGGTGGCCTTTGTGCAAGGTTGTAGTTTTGCCAGTCTTTTGTGATAGTTCTTGTTACCAGGCAATCATGTGTGATACCCTCCCTTTATGGCCTTCCCTGGCTCCATTTTGTCAGAGTTTGACACAAATGACTTTGTTTTAATTTTAACATATTTCACATTGCCCTCTTTTGAGCAGGACCTTTCACTGGAAGCACTGCTGATCAAACATCTTATGTTTAGGTTTTGATTGTCTTTTGGTGCAAGGATGGACCTGTCCTGGTTGTTGGTCTGGTACCACATTGGAGGAAAGTGATTGGCAACTAGGAGTCAGTGTTAAGAGCTTTTTGGCCAGATTTCAGCAATAAGGGGGATTTAAAGGGAGTAACTCTTAGGCTGAGACTAGTTGGAATCCATTGTTAATTTCAATTTTGTCTCTTCCATAGGCATTGACTATCATCTCAAAGTCCTGGGACACCATTATTCTGTTATGAGTTGTAGTTCTGCAGAAATAGTTACAATATTTAGAAACGAAAATACAAAGTAAACTTAATAGTAATATAATAATGGAGCTTGTATAATAGTTGTTGTTGTTGCTGTTGTTGAGACGGAGTCTCACTCTGTCGCCCGGGCTGGAGTGCAATGGCACGATCTCAGCTCACTGCAACCTCCACCTCCAATGCTCAAGTGATTCTCCTGCCTCAGCCTCCCGAGTAGCTGGGACTACAGGTGCCTACCATCAGCCTGGCTAATGTTTGTATTTTTAGTAGAGACGGGGTTTCACCGTGTTAGCAAGGATGGTCTTGATCTCCTGACCTCATGATCTGCCCACCTCAGCCTCCCAAAGTGCTGAGATTATAGGCATGAGCCATGTATAATAGTTTTGAGCCATGAATTTTGGCTTAAAGGCCACCAGCTGAATACATTAAATGACCATGGTGAGCTAGATGAGACCTGCTGTATGTGTCTTGTTTTCTTATCTTATGTTTTGGGGTCTCAATGTCTTCAGACAAATTTATCCAGATGTATCATGTAGCATTAGCAACAGTACATAAATTTCCTTATTTAACCGGTGTTTAGCCTACAGAACCTACTGATTGTGAAATTTTAACTACACCGTTATTCTGCCAAGTAAAAATGGTAGGTATAAACAAGGAAAATTTAATAGGGCAAGAACCTCATTAAAGTGGAAATCTTGTTCCATTGTTTTGGGGACAGTTTTCCACAACATGAAGCCATCAATTTCTCATTGTGGTTTTCAGTTTGAACGTCTCTGGTTATGGCATCTGTATGAAGCTTATTCCTTGAAATTTATATTAAATTGTCCAGCTTCAGCTTAAGGTGCTTTAGAAAAAAGCAATTTTGTTCTTGGTAATTACATAGAAAACAAGCATATGGAAGGAAACTAAAACTCAAGATTTAGTCTGGTCTACAAGTAGAAAATAAAAATGCAAAAAACAATGCACAGGGCTACAATCTTATAACAGGTATATTATAGTTTTCTTTAGAAAATAATATGTTTCTCTACCTGATTTTTGCCAAAGATAATTGGCAAGACAAATTTGTTTGTAAAAGTTTAATTTTATCCAGTTTGACATGATTAATTACCTAAGTGCAGCAAGAATAATGATTGACTAGATAAGTAATCTCAAATCGGACTCCAGAAAGCCTCTCAAGGCGGAAAGCCAAACCAAGCAGACTTCAGATTTTGTCTGTGGTACCTGAAACAATTTAAATATAACATCCCAGTCAATACCTTGGTAACATAATCAAGATTTTCAATTAGACTCTATTACACGAAGAAACAGATTCCCATTGAACTTATGTAAGTAACCCTATTCACATAAAAATAAGAATACTTAGAAATAGTTTCAGAATTTTGGAAAGATCTAATAGGGAGAAAAAGTAAATATTTTTTATTTTGTTCAGAAAGGGATACTTACCAAATTCCTGTTAACTATAGATACCTTAAATCCGGGGGGAAAAAACCCATTTAAGTAAAGAACCAGTAATGTTTTAAATAGATAGCCTGTAAAACTCATAATTTAAAAAATAAGTTCATTTATTCTCTCAGCAGTGTCACAAATTTATCAATTTTTATAATAGTGATCTGGAAGTTCTTAGTTAATCCACTGATCTTAAAGTTATTAAAAACCTGTATTTAAGAGTAATGATTAGAAACATTTTTTCATGAATCTGACTATTGATATCTTTAGAGAAGACTTAAAACAATAACTGTGGGTGAAAAAGAGATAGAATAGCCATGCTTAAAAATCTGATAAGAGTTTATTATAATGATGCAATTGACAATGAACTTCAATTATTTTTATTTCATACATTATTTTAAGGTAACAATGAGCATCAAGACTGATAGCATCACTCCACGACCATCAGACTTCTGTACATTTTACATAATCCTTAGAACATTTACATCAATAGCATATTTATATAAATAGAACTTAAAGAAAATTTAGCATCACTCTTATCATTTGACAATGCTTCCCATGCAATCTAACGTGGTAAATGGGCCATATTAGTTAATATTTAGGTGAGAAACACACCGTCAGAGTTCTAGGGGCCCAATTAGAGATTCCAAAAGTTAGTTTGCAGTTAGAAAGACTTAATTTAGAACTTTGATTCTTAGGAAGCTTGCCAAAGATGTCAAAATTTTAAGACACTTGATTAAAATAGCATCACAGGTCACTGTGAAATAACAACCAGCCATTTAACCAGAACGATAATTTAAAGACTTCAAAAACCAATACAGAAAGTTACATATATTTAAAAAGAATCTCAGACCTCTAACAGAGATGACTCATTTTTGTCTGAGCAATCAAACAGACTTACTAAAGACAAGAAACACAGAAAATAATCTTGATGAAACAAATCTTTGTTTTTGTAGGCCAATTTTTAAATGATAAAGAAAAATGTCCTGTAGTGTGATTGCTTCTGTTTATGGGAAGCCCATTTAGATATCCTGGAAGTCAAACCTGATGAAAAAGTACTTTAATTCAGTCAAACATTGGAAGTATGTATGCCCTAGGTTTTAAATGTACACCATATTGTAGAAGAAATAACTAAGAAAACTAGTACCATGAGCAGGAGAATACATGAATCTTATAAATAGTAAAGGCATGTGAAATTTCCTGGTTGTGAAGAACAATTCAAACATACCAAAAAAAGCCAGCAGTACAGAATCAAGTTATACTGGAGGAAGACAGTACTGTCTTAGACCATCGACACAAATATTTTTAGCATCACGCCACAATAGCACAGTCAGAACTGGGGAAAGAAAAAGCTACTGAAACTAATAAAAAAGCTAAGCAAAAGAGTCATTATTCCAGCCAAGCCGCCCCACAAAAAGGTATCTTTTCAAGGAGAGAAGGATGAAGAGCAGAAGGCAATGACACATGACCTGCAAATCAAGTGCAATGAGATACAGCAAAAATTGAAGTTGTGAGATATAAATATCAAAAGCTTTAAAAGGAAAATTTTATTTTGAGAAATACAGTTATTATTTTGAGTGAAGATAGCAATCATAACCTGATGAGGATAATTAAATGAAAAATAAAATGGAATTAAATGGAAAATGTAAAATATTAAAAAGCTGTAGTTCAGAAGTTCAGGAGATGGGTGAAATTTTAAAGAAACAAATTTCAGAATTAAAAATTTAAAACCTCTTGCAAAATTTTTTAAAATTAAGAGCAGATCAATTTTCCAAGAAAATCTTGTTTAAACATAGGGGACTAGATTCTGGTTTTGCATTATTGTACTTTGATATTAATAATTCTTAGAAAAACTTTCAAATAATTATAGCCAACTTGATCACATATAAAATTCCTCTTGTAAGATTCATATTTTATGAACCTTTTACAACTTTCTCAGACCTTTTACAACTTGCTCAAACCTCCTACACCTTGTTCAAACATTCTATGACTTGCTTAAGCCATAAGTTTTGCCCTATGCTTTTTAAAAATTAGAAAAACCAACCACTCTACCTTGGACAAAAATTTATTTTATCTTTTTCCTTATTATTGAGACTACTCAAAATTCTTTCTCAGACGAAAGTCACCCCCTTTTTTCTTTTAGCTTTCCTGAACAGAAATACATTTTCATACTTACAACTTTCTTTGCATCTGTCTCCTACTTATTGGCTCCTTTTAGCCTTGTTTTTAATTTATTCTTAAATTCATATTCTAAGATAACCTTTAAATAACCTCTAACTGTAGATAAAACCATTCCTTTTAAATAGAAAACATATTTTCATGTCATAAATACTCATCACATGTATATATATTTTCATGTCATATATATACACATTTATATGTCATATATATTATCATGTCATATATACATATTTGTATATGTGTGTGTATACACACACACACACACACACATATATATACACATGTACCACATACATACACATATTTTTTAGCCAATAGCACATTTTACTTTTCTGGTATACTTTGTATGTATAATTATATATATTAATTACAAATTGTAACTGTCAGTGTATTTAACTTCTAGCAAAAACATAAGTAAGCAAATTGTAACCTGTCACATTTCAACATTTTATGAAAACATATTTTATAATTTCTAAAAATATGTGCTTTCTCACAGAATACATTTTCAATGGGGAATAGAAGATATTTACCAGCAGACCAAAGTGTTTTCCATTTTTTTAATAAAATTTAAGAATCCAAAAGTAAATAAACTTGAATCTATGTTCAGCAATCAACATTTTAGTATTTTAACTTACTTGGAAATGACCTAGGCACTCTATAAATGTATTATTTAATTTAAAATAACATAAATTTAAGATCTCAAATTATATAAAAATTGAATGATGTTCATTTATAAATATCTGTTCCATTTACACCTATTAAGTTATTTTTTAACAATTATTCATAAATTATTTATGAAAACTGAGATACTAGGCAAAACTAGTCATCATTTTAAGTTATTGTTCTCTTAACCATTTTTATAGCTTGTGAATATCAGATGTTAATGATCCAAGTAAGGGTAAAGTAAAATATATGAGCATTTTGGCAGTAACTCAGAAGATACAGCTGTTTACATGAAGCCAACAATATTATATTAGTCTTATTTATCAGAAGTTACACAAAGATGATTTTGCCCTTAGGCTGAATGTACAGATTTATGACCTTAAATTCTCTAGGAGAGATATATATAACCTTGTCTTATCAGCAAACCCAGACAAAACATGTGTGCTCACAACTCCGAAGACACCTTCATCTTTATTTTTACCAAAAAATGTAAAAACAGTTTATTTACCAAAGATTTACTTGAGTCATGTGAACTAAAAGACATCTGGCTTACTGTGTATTTTTAAAGTTTTAAGTATAATTAACCTAAGTCCTCATTTATCACTGAGCCAATTTGAATAGAATTCTTTAAGAGATTTTACCATTGCAGAAGGAAAATACATGTACAAACACACATAAACATGTATATACACAAAGATCTTATACTTTTCATTTTAGAATTTTTGTCATGAGACAGTAAAATACAGTAATATAAACTCACTCTAATTTATAAAAGACAGTTTGATCCAAATTATATTTCCAACAAAATGGCACAAGTTAACGTCACCTGTTCATGTGGCTAAACCTCAGATTTTTATTTGTCCTGTTAGGTAATCTTATAAAGGCCGTGGACCTACTTTGAAGTAAAGTGGTTTTCACAGCAGTTTAAAATAACCCTCTTTACTCTTTTTCCTCTGCTTTTCGGTCTCAAATGAGTCTTAAATGTTATATTTCAGTTAAAATTGCCTGGAAAATAAACCTCTAAGTTGCCTTGAATTTAGTCACAGATTTGTCTTAATACAAGCAAAAAAGTCAGCAGATTCAGACGAAATTTAAAAAATGAGAAATAGAGATATTGCTGCACCATTCAGACTGTTTAACCCTGTAGTTGCATTTTTTTGTTTTTGTTTGTTTTTCATTAATGCTAAGAGAAATAAGCTTGGGAAGCTCAAATGGTGCCCATAATGGCCATAAATTATCTTTAGTGCAACCTGTCCATTGGTTTAAAAATGTGTGTGAAGAAAAGCCATACATTTTGTATGTATATTAAGCTGAGGTCTCTGAAAGAAGCTTGTCCTTAGACAACTTAGCATGCCTCAGAATTAGAAGATTCCATTCTGTTTCTCATTAATCTTTCAAGAACAAAAACATCCTATTATTTATACTAGATTTTCAGGGTTTGGGCAAAGCGTTTTGCTTTGACAAGTATACCTGACAAGGATTTTTCTTTTTTTTTAATTGTAAGTAATCTTTGCTCTAGTTGTTTGACCTGTGACCAGGTTTTTCTCATTTGCACTGCATTTTTCTGGAGACTGGCAAGTGCCCTAGTAGTAACTTTGCCTGTCCATACCCAGTGTATTCCAACACAGAATAGTTTACCCTCAAAAACAGAAGTTCCTCATAGATAGTGGTGATCACTCTAGTGGCCATCCCATATTCACCATTTAAAAAATAATTTTGCTCTGGAAAGATGTTCAGAAACAAGCAAGGAAAAAAATGTAAGAGACAAATTATTTCTAGATGCACATAAGCAAACCAAAATGATACCCCAAAAAAGAGTACTCATAAAAATTTTAAACCAGGCATGTAGAGCAAACAAAATATTAAACCAGGTGCATAGAAAAAAAAAGCAAATGTGAATTTATCAGAGAACACAGGAGGTCATCATAGACAGAACAAAAACTCTGTAAAAACTAGAGTATTATCCAGAAGATCAGTGTCATTATACCAGAAAGGGCTTGCCAGAAAAGACAAAAGGTCTTTTGTGGTCCAAGAGGGATGCAGTGTCCTTTGTTAAAAGTGGCAGCTTTTATCCCACCCAGATCCCGAATAAAGTCAAAAGAACTCACCAAAACGAGGGAGTTCAGCCTGAGAGAAGACTCACCAGGTAAGAAAAGATAAGACATGGAAACCAATAGCTCAAAAAGTTCTAGTGGGTACTGCATGTAATTGCAGGGTTCACCCATCCTTTCAAGGTGAGCTCACTTTAGGTCACATTTCTTGACACCAATTTATGTCAACTTAAAATGACAACAGAGAGAGTATTCAAAGATAATGAGCTTCTCTGGGAGTCAGTACTGCAATGGGAAATACAGTGCCATAAGAAACTATAGGCATATTTAAGGAGGAAGGGGAAGACAAAGGATTTTTTTGTTTTTGTTTTTGTTTGTTTGTTTTTTTTTTTTTGGTTGAGACAGGGTTTTGCTCTTGTTGCCCAGGCTGGAGTGCAGTGAGGCAATCTTGGCTCACTGCAACCTCCGCCTCCTGGGTTCAAGCAATTCTCCTGCCTCAGCCTCCTGAGTAGCTGGGATTACAGGCGCACACCACCACGCCTGGCTAATTTTTTATTTTTAGTAGAGACAGGGTTTCACCATGTTGATCAGGCTGGTCTCGAACTCCTGACCTGGTGATCCTCCTGCCTCAGCCTCCCAAGACACAAGTTTTTAAAGGTAAAATGAAGAGGGTTACATAAGTTATTTTTAAGCAATTATCCGTAGCTACCAGAATCAATAACAAAGTTGGTATCAGTTCAAGATTAAACAGGTAGTTGCTGGGCGGATGTCGTTGTAGAAGTATAACACGTGTAATGTACTCTGGCCTTTGTGCAAGGTTGCGATTTTGGCAGAGCCTTTTTTTTTTTTTTTGGAAACAGAGCCTTGCTCTGTTGCCCAGGCTGGAGTGCAGTGGTGCAATCTCGGCTCACTGCAAGCTCCGCCTCTTGTTGGCAGAGTCTTTTGTTATCAGGAAATTATGCGTGAGAACCCTCTCTTCATGGTGTTCCCTGACTCCATTTTGTCAGAGCTTGATACAATCAGCTTCATTTTGATTTTGATAAGTTTCACATTTTAATGACAAGAATTTTTTTTTTACTGATAACTATTCTTTTATTTGCTGTACTCAACAAATGTACATTACCCGTACATTAAATAATTGCACCCTACTAAGATTATAGCTAGAATTTTAACAAGCATTTCCAATCTTCTGAAAGGCCTCTCAACAGGACATTTAGTACCTGAGAGAACATTCTAAGACCCAAGTTCTGTCCTGGAAACTTGTTGTCTAAGGAATTTGCTCATGGTGCCACATAATACAAAAGGCTACATGTATGGATAACTTTCTTAGAAAATTGATTTTTACATAACTCACAGTCATGGACATCAGTAATAACGAATCTGGAATTCCATGTGGTAATACATTCTATCCCAGGAGTAAGTTATATCTGAGATAGCACTGGAAAAAGATAGTTGCTTGGTAACTGTTCTTATGGGTTGAATTTCACCTCCCAAAAGATATGTCACAATTTTAACCCCTGGCATCTGTGCATGTGGCCTTCTTTGGACATAGGGTATTTGTAGATGTGATTAATTTGAGCTCATACTGGAGTATGGGCCCTTAAAAAATAAGACAGTGGTCCCTATAAGACGAAGTGAGAGACAAGCACAGGGAGAACGGGTGGCCACCAAAGCAAACACTGAAGTGATGTAACTTCAAGTCAAAGAGCAGGGATTGACTACCAACAATGGAAGCAAGTGAGAGACAAAGATGGGTTCTACCCAGAGTCCCAAAGGAACTATGTCCTGCATAGTTCCTACAGCTTGATTTCAGACTTCTAGCCTCCAAAACTGGGATAGAAAAAATTGTCTGTTGTTTTATACAATCCAGTTTATGCTACTTTGTTAAAGCAGCCCTAGGAATGTAGTAAAATAAAAAGCTAATGTCCAGCCAGTATCCACTGATGAGATCATAGTCATATTTTAGAACCGATTTCATTCAGACTGACTGTAGCTTACATTGGTTGATGCTCAAGCTATACTTGTTATAAGTTTTTTTGAAGATATCTCATTTTGTGAACATGGGATCAGAATAAGAAAATGAAATTGTTGAAAAGTGTAATCATGCATAAATATGGAAGTCTACAGCTAAGAATCCTCCTTCTTAGCACATGAAGGGCAATCCTGAATTTTTCTGTTAAGACTTTACTTTTTAATATTTTAAATTCATCATATTTTCCCTCTACTTACTAATAACTTATTTCTCTATTACATTTAATTGGATTTCTCTACTATCAGACAAATCCTTTGCTCTGGCCTATTTAATAAAGATTCTACAGTTAAATCTCAAGGGTTAATTTTATTTCCCTCATTGCCCTTGTGGGTGTCTCATCAGTAAAAGTAAAACAAGATACTATGTTAAGTGTGAAATCAACACAAACATGAAGATGTAGTGCTTTGCCTTTAAGAACTTTAGATTCTTCACCAGTAAGCTTGATCTTGGTTCTAGCTTCTATAGGGCCAGTCTGAGGTAGACACAGTTGGTGGTGAAGGGGCTTGGTTTTGGAGTTTAAGAAACAATAGAGAGGGCTTAGAAGGCCACCAGATACCACTCACAGACATTCATTCTAAACTTAGGACAATTCATTGTTTGGGCTTTTCTTCAGACAACAGGCAAGTAACTAAGGTCTAGGGTAACTTACCTAAGGTTTTATTAATCTTGAACAACCAAATTCTATGAAGTTCAAAGTTTTATTACTGCTGTTTTACAGAATGTTAGGGATTGGCCATGATGTATAGTCCCTACCCTTTGAAGACATTAAAATAAAAGAGTAACGTAGTGACAGACTTTGAAAGTGAAGGATGTATAAAATGGGCATATAAACCAATCTGAGGATGTCTACAAAGCCACTTGATGAATGTAATATCTGAATTAAGCCTTAGAAGATATGTGAGAGTGAGGCAGTCAAAAAAAATAAGGGAGGCATTTTAGGTATACATGCAGGAGTGTACTAAGTGACAACAAGATCATGGAGGATTTGCATGGCAATCTGGGAAGGTGGTTTTATCCTGTGGGTGTCCGGAAGCACTTAATTCATTTAAGGAGAGCAACAGCACGTTTTCATTTCCATTTCAAATAAAACATTTGACTGGTGTTGAGAAAAATAGATTTAAAGACCAACAGCCTGCAGGCATTAGGAAAAGTTAAGGAGCTATTGTGGTGACTCAGGAAAGATACTATAAACTGCTGAATTAGGACAGTAGTAAATGAGAAGGAAAAGATGATTTTTGAAAAGTGAAATTTTTGCTTTCTAAAAATCATGTAACACATACATGTGAGTAAACTAAATGCATACATTTTTGTGCATTCATTTATATATATACACACATGTAATCTTTGTTTTCTCAATACACAAAGGTAAATATTAACTCTAATGATTTTTGAATGATAAAAATAGTAAAAAAATTAAATGTGTACTCACAGAATTAATGACTATATAGATTCCGAAAAGAATGAGTTAAAGATAATAGATACATAGACATGTCACAAAATATTTTTATTTTTAATATATAAAATTTTTTAAGTGTTAAAAATATTTTAATTTTATATTTTATAATTTATAATTTTATATAATTTATAAGATAGTTTTATCAGAAATTTTGTTTTATAAAATTTAGTAGTAATTACTATTTATAAATGTGTACGAAATAAAAATGTGCTTAAAACTTAATGTTCATCTTTGACATATAGTCCCTATAGGATTATAGGTATATTTTCTTTTTAGGTAATCTATTTCTGCTTTATATGAGTTTTTTTCAAGTTGCTGGTTTTAATGCTATCTTTTAGGAAATTTAGGATATGTAGAAAAAATAAATATTTACAGACTACAATTTTGTAGGACTCTCAATTAATTAGCTTAGGGAATTATGAAGAAGGAAGAGTCAAGATTTTGTCTTTCTTTCTTTCTCTTGTTTTAGTCCAAGGTAGCTTTTAGTGCCACAATTCAAACAAGCAAAAAAATGTATTTTTGCTTGATTTTTAGAGAAGAGAGAAATGGTGATTTTTTTTTTTTTTTTTGCATTTAATACTTGATGTATCTCTAGCATATGCAGGGGAAGATTTCTGATGGTTGAAAGAACTGAAGCTATGAACAAGGGATTAATTGCCTGAAAATAGTAGTCAATAATTATAATTTAAAATAATTTGTAACATAAATAGTTATGGTGATTCTGGAGTAGATGAATTCACTCATGG
This sequence comes from Pongo abelii, assembly GCF_028885655.2. NCBI lineage: Eukaryota > Metazoa > Chordata > Mammalia > Primates > Hominidae > Pongo > Pongo abelii. The sequence goes on along the minus strand of NC_071999.2, from coordinate 89,648,107 downwards.
AGAAGATAATGCTGAAAGAAAAAAAACAGACCCTGGAAAAAGTTTTCAGCTATAAATCATAGAAGTTAGAACCAAAGACTGCATGGAGATCTTCCAAATTAACAACTTCCTCATTTCCCAAAAATAAAATCTAAAATCCAGATGAAATATTTCATTCAAACTCATCTAATTAATGGTTAATTAGAGGCAGGACAAAGATTATAAATAAGTACAATTCTGCAGATTTTCAGTTAATTTGTTTCTCTTTCTCTATCCTTCCAGAAGAGCTTGATTAACAATTTTATGGCATTTTACCCCTTAAAAAACTCTTCCATATGCACAGTCACCTTTGAACTCCACAGCACATGGTAGGTATGAAGGGCAGACGGTGAGTTCAACTTTATAGCTAATATAAAGTGAAATAACTTTTACAAAGTTGAGTGCTTAGTAAAGCATAGAGCCAGAATTTGAATCAAGGTTTTCCAAAGCCAATTTGGGTACTTTTTCAGCATCACCAACAACATCTGAAAAGTAACCTTTTATATCACTTGACTCACATCTTTCATCTCAGTGTTTGAAAGTGGAAAAGGCTGGAATTTTTCTATGTATGTGCTTATTTGAGTGCATTCTGGAGACAATAGCTTTTCTTCTACTTGAAATATATGAATATAGCATAGTTTTTAATCATAAAATAACGAGTCAATAAAATGTTAATTGTTTTTAAAAGAACATTAATATGAAAAGTATATTTATATAATTGTACTTATAAAATAAATATTGTGTATATAATTGTATTGATAAAATAAATATAAATATAAATGGATTTATAAAACAAATATTGCAAAAAGTTGCAATATTTATTTTTCACAATTAGAAATTCTATAATTGATGACATGATAAAAAAAAGTGCTCTTATGAATGCACATTTAATTCTTTAATCTTCTCCCTTTTTATTTTTATCCCATTTTGAATTTGCCCTTGTGAGGTTTGGCTAGTATCTTACCTATACTCAAAAGCCTGAAACTTTAAGTTCTGCATATTAAGGAGTTGGTTTTAGTCATTAATAAGTTGATAACATTAACCAATTTTGTGTGATACATATGATGCCACAGCTCCTCGTCATTTTCAAGGGATTAGTTTCTTAAAAGTCAATTTTTTGGCCCTTTTTTTTTCATTAAACTTTCCAACTGCTGTGCAGTGACACAACGGGGTCTTTGTCAGCTGCTTAGAGGAGCTATTTGTTAATTGTTTTGCTTCAAGGACTGCCTCCTTTGTTGATGTTCTTCCACAGATCCAAAAAGTAGTTCAACAAAGAAGAAAACTTAAAAAAATATGTAATTTTTATGCATTGGGTATTTTTTAACAGAGAGGAAACATTTTCCAGTTGTGTTATTTAAACACTTATTTTAATTAGTTGAGAAGTGAAGGTTAATCCTTTATGGCTTTTCATTGGCAACAGAAAGAAAAAGGCACTTAACAAACACAAACATTATAAGAATAGAAATGAGTAGGCATCTAGAATTGGTGAAATTAGATATGAGGCAAAACATAATATGAAATTTGCTATTGCAAAGGCAAGATACAGAGAATTTCCATTTTGATTTCAGATAATATAAAGTGAGAAATGGGCTGCCATTTAACAGAAACCTAAAACTCGAAGGGATTTTAGATAGCATCTAAACCCATCTATCCCTTTCATAGGTGAGAAAATTGCTGCCCAGGGAAATGAAGTGATTGCCCAGCTTCTAGAGCAAGTGCCAATAGAGAACAGGGAGTATATATATTATACCACTGTGGCTTGCCACCTGGCACTCGCTACAAAGAACATTGCCTTTGCTTCCCCTATAGATTTTCATTCGTTCAGAAATGAGCCGTTTCCCTCCAGCAATGCTATCTGGAGAGAGCTGTGAATTAAAGACTGATTTTAGAGACTTTTCAAATCGTTACTATGTATATAAGAATGAAATAGGTAAATTTATTTTAATAAATGTACTGTATTCAATTTCTTATAGTTAACAGATCCCTGATGAATCGAGTCCTTACTATAATACACAATTTAGACTGTACCATTTGACTTTCCCTTGTCATATTTTTTCCTTTAACTTTCTGCATCTCTGAATAAATAGATAAATTAATAAAATATTAATATAAAATAAATTTTAAAGGATTCTCTGTAAGTAGCAGTCAGTAGACTTTGTTCTGTGAACAAAATCCAGTTTATTGCCTGTTTGTTTTTAAATACATTTACTGTGTGGCCATTTACAGAATAAAAGTTTCCTGCTCTAAATTGACATGTAAGAACTATTTGCTAATAAATAAGGCAAGTATGTTTGTGAAATTGAATGAGACAGAATAGTCCCAGATGCATATGATAATTCAGCTACTACAAAAATAAAAGTTTAAGATGAGAGAAAGTGGGTGGTCTAGAGTGTTTTTCATTGGATAATAATTATATTTAAAAATGCTTATTTTAGTAGTATCTTCTTTTACAATTTAATTTTATTTCCAAATTGGTTCGTTAGATGATACAGAAGCGTTAAAACGACTTATGCGATCCAACATGTTGAAAGATACTAGGAAAAACACTTTTAGAATAAGAAGAAACATTTCCTAACAAAATAAAACAGTTTATTGAAAACATAATTAACCTTGAATCTCTGCATTCTTTGAGTATATGACAAACATTTGTGCTTTGTGAAAATGTTTCTTTTTATATTCAATGCTGAAAGTTTTTTGCTTCCCTCAGGGCATTGCTGCAATAATGGATAGTAAGTATAGGATGTCTTCCTTATGTTTCTAGGTTGGTGTCAGCATTCACTGCAAGAAGTGTCCACCATATGTGGGACAGTAACAAATATCATGTAAGAATTCCTTTTTTTTTTTTTTTTTTGAGTTGGAGTTTCACTCTTGTTGCTCAGACTGGAGTGCAATGGCGCGATCTCGGCTCATGGCAACCTCTGCCTCGGGTTCAAGCGATTCTGCTACCTTAGCCTCCCGAGTAGCTGGGATTACAGGCATGCGCCACTACGCCCGACTAATTTTTTGTATTTTTAGTGGAGACGGAGTTTCTCCATGTTGGTCAGGCTGGTCTCAAACTCCTGACCTCAGGTGATCCACCCACCTTGGCCTCCCAAAGTGCTGGGATCACAGGCATAAGCCACCGCACCCGGCCAAGAATTTCAAACTCTTTGATGTCTATATATGAAATGTCAATGAAATCAACAGATACTTTGTCTGAAGCAGATATTTTATGATACATTTTTAGAGAATTAAATATATTAAGTGACCATCAGATGCAGTAAATATTTGTTTGACATTTGTCTAATTTTATTCAACTCACAGAATCAAAATATTCATGTATAAGGTCTTATGATTTAAAAAATTGTTTATTGTAGGTGAAGAAACATAGAACTAGTTTGGAAATAATCTCCATTTTCTGTTAGCCAGTTAATGTTGCATCCTAAAATTTAAGAAAAAAGTCTTCCATATATACAGAAGGAAAATACAATGGAGAATTCAGTTAGTATTCTTACACATAGATGGCAATAGAATATACAAATATCAGACAATGTTTTTGATTGACATTTTCTGGAGCCTCAGGATTTCTGGAAATTTTATATGGAGTTAAACAAGAGGAATTTCTCAGGTTCATTTGCAACTAATGCAATAAGACCTCATCCTTATGCAAGTCTGTTTTACATTGGATTCTGCATAAAATTTTATTGGAAAGAAATCAGGGCTTTACTACCAATACATGTGTGAATGCCACTGCTATAGGTTAATGACCAAGATCATTCAATAAAGGAAATGGTAGTAACATGAGAGGTCACTGTTGGGTGGTCCCCTGACTTTTTCATCATAAGCAAATCTTTACTAGAATAGTTATATTGAACAGTATGAGAGATTAAGGTTTAGCGAAGATCTCAGTGACCCAGTCTGTTTAATAGTAATGTAATGAGTGAGGAACTATATTCCTACTTCAGTGTAAATGCAATAATAATAATCATGAGGCCTTTATTAAAAAGACAAAAATAAAATTAGAGATCTTTGACATATTTGATGAGTTATAAATCAGATTATATATCCAACATTTTCATTTTGTAGATAAAGATATTATAATCTAAAGAATTTTCCTTATTACCAGCAGAACCAGGACGAGACTAAAAGCCCATGACCACCTTTTATATGGTTTATACTGGAAAGCAGATTTGTTTAAGACTCCAGAAATCTAGCTTTGATGTGTAATACCTCTCTAACCTTGAGCAACTTAATTAAATTCTCTGAGTGACAATTTAATTACCTGTATCATGGGTAATTCCTGATTATATAATAATGTTTTTGTAAGGGTGTCATGAAATGTCCTATGAGTGATGTCACAGGTAAATATGAGTTATTCATATTAGTAGAAGTTTGAACAACATGGAGTTGCCAATATGTTACTTTTTAAACCTAGAAATACAACAATTTCTTATAGTTTGACGATTATCATTAATACAATTATACCACAAATTAATACTATCATAAGGTTTTATTTTTATCTTATATGCAGAAATTTTATTTACTTACATGCTGCTTTTCAGGATTCACCGTTATTGCTGATCCTAGTCAAGCTTTTATTTTCATCTTCATTTATATGCATATAAATACATATATACATACAAATAATCATCTCACAGCATCCCATTCCTTACTCCTACTTACCTTACGTCAAAAGCAACCATTTTAATACACTAGATATATTTTCTTTCATTAGTATATATCTCTGAGGTTTTAAAACAGCCATTATTCTATTGTAATGCTTTGCAAAATATTACATTTACAATTTAACTCATTAGAATACAATGTACTTGAGATTACATTTTATTCTTGAAGAAAAAAATGACATTTTGCTTCTCTAAAGTGTTTAGTAGGCATAGCAAGAGAATAGAATTAATCATATGAACTGGACTGGACATAACTATCACCAAACTGAGACTACAGCTGACATCCTTTAACACATTGCTTCAATTCTGCTTGGCCTACTGGCAGGCTATAGATTCTAAACATTTTCCTGTTTTGTCGTTTTTTGATTCAAATACTGAGATCAACACACATGATAATGTGAGGACGCACACACTCTCATGAACAAACACACAAACACAGAGGAAAAAAGTAGAGAAAGGCTAAGAGACAGAAAAGAACCACTGGCCTACTTTTTTTTTCAGACTGAAATATCTAGGTAACAGAATGAGCTGGCTGGTAATGAGAATTTTCCAATCCCAAGATTAATCATTGTCAGGACATCAGGTTCACTTTGAAAACTCCTGGAAACATTCAGGTCTTATCAAAATCAAAGCAAATAAAAATAACATCCTAAATAGATATAAATAGAAGTGGGTCAACATTTTTCCATTTTAATTTTAAGCCACAAATGAAAACAATTTAGTCTGTATTCTTTTTTAAACAATGTGAAATATAAAACATTCTAAAAAACTATGATTGTTTATTTTCAGTAGAGTGTAGTGGAAACAATTTCCAGACTTAGCTTTGAATCTCAGATCAGCCATTTACTTGTTTAAAAAAAAAAGCTTTCTGTACATCAGTTTCTACGTACTTAACTGTAAAATTATAATCTTATGAGAATACTCAACTGAACTATTTTAAAAATGAACAACAGGTTTTATGATTTTGAGCAGTAAAAATTGATGGTGATGTTGGGAAGAATGAGAAAGTTCCTCAGCAACTTGTAATATTGTCCTTTTTATGGCCCGTTTGAATTCAATGGAAATACAGTATTGGGGTGAAGGAGCTTGAACATTGAATTTCTTCTGATTATAAAAAAGTAAAGAAAAAATATATGAGCAAGAAAATGATATTCATGAAGATATAATCTGTGAATATTTTGCCTGTGACAAGGAAAAGTGTGAGACTTTTTTTAGTTTCCAAGTGTTTGTATACTTTTTTAATTTTTATTTTTTCATGGGGACATAGGTGTACATTTACATAGTAGATGTGTTTTTATATGTACTTATGGGGTACATGAGATGTTTTAATACAAGCATACAGTGTGTAATAATCATATGATGGAGAATGGGATATCCATTCTCAAATATTTATCCTTTGTGTTACAAACAATCCAATTATATATTTTTTATCATTCTGAAATGTACAATTAAATTGTTATTGACGATAGTCACCTCTATTGTGCTATCAAATCGGTCTTACTTATTCTTTCTAACTATTTTTTGTATCCATTATCCATCCCCACCTTCCTCCCAATCACCCTTGAAGAAGTAGTAAGATACTACTGGGATGATTGCCGATTGATGAGTTAATATTGGAAAACTCAAGATAGTATGTGATAAATTAAACTTGTATTTATTACAATCTGTATTTCATTGAATTTTCCTCTTAGTCTTTGTTACATCAAGAGAGAAGTGTGGCAAGTTTAAATATTCCAACAAATCTTTTACCCGACTAGGATTAAACTTCACTGATTCTACCAGTATTTCACTGTCCTTCATTCCCACTTGTACATTCTTTTCCTTCTTATCACAGTTAAATTCTCTGGTCAGGGTTTATAATTACCACCCCCCCCCCCGCCAATCCCTTTATTCTTCCTCAATGCCCCTCAGCTTGTTTGTGTGGTAAAGTCATGACTTAGACTTAACCTAATTCTCTATCTAGGCTATACTTGCTGACAGTGGCTGGAGGAAAAAAAAAATCACAGGACTGCTGACAAGTCTTAATTTAAATTCTTATACCTCATATTGTCTCTGAGTACAGAGCAGTAGTTATACTCTATTTCATGTGCTTTCTCATTGTCCTAGGCCATTATTTATAACCCTCTTCTCCTATTCTCAGTCTCAGTTAATGACTTTAAGTATTTCACTGAGAATGCAAATATATCCCCCATATTAACTCTTCTTAACAATATATACTTTGCATTCTCTCCTGCTGCTACAGATAGTCTGCCCTCATACTTAAGGCTGATCCCTAACCCACACAAACAGACACATGCAACTCTGCATTATATCCCATCACTTCTGGCCTACATATAGACAGCAGCACTTGTCTCTGCATTGTATCACCTATTTTTTCTCTCTACTAGATAATTCCACTAGCATAAATATAGGTTGTAATTCCTTCCATCTTAGAAAACCTTCTCATGTCCCACTCATCTCACTAACTACTACACTGGTTCCTTATTCCACTGCCAGAGCAACACCTTGAAAGAATTTTCTGTTACCCATTCCCTTTGATCTACCCCATCTCCATTTCTGAATTCTACCTCAGTCAGATTTTTACCTCCATTTTTTTTTTTCCAGAAACAGGATCTTGCTCTGTCGACCAGGCTGGAGTGAAGTGGCACAATCATAACTTACTGCAGCCTTGGACCGCAGGGCTCAAGCCATTCTCCTGTGTTAGACTTCCAAGTACGTGGGACCATAGGCATGTGTCACCTCACCCAGATAATTTTTCATTTTTTATTTTCTATCTTTCTCATTTTTTTATTTTTGTATTTTTTAGAGATAATGTCTTTCTCTGTCACCTAGACAGGAATGTTCTGCTGTGATCGGGGCTCACTCAGGCATTGGGGTTGATGCTGCAGTGAGCCCTGATCACACCACTGCATTCCCACCTGGGTGACAGAGCAAGACCTGCTTGCTACAGGAAAGCAGTCCTCCCACCCCAGTCTCCTGAGTTAGCTGGGACTACAGCCAGCCACCACCACACTCAGCTAATTTTTTAAATGTTTTGTAGAGATGGGATCTTACTATGTTACCCAACGTGGTCTTGATCTCCTGGACTCAAGTAATCGTCTTACCTTGGCCTTCCAAAGTGCTGGACTTAGAAGCATGAGCCACAGACACTAGCCTAATTTTTAATTTTTATGTTTTTTTTGTAGAGACTTGCTATGATGTCCAGGTTGGCCTCAAACTCCTGGCTACAAGTGACCCTCCCACCTCTGCCTCCCAAAACACTGGGATTATAGATGTCAGCTACTGCTCCTGGCCTTACTTTTATTTTTTATTCTTTAATTAATGATACTGCTTCTGTCAAGGTCATTAATGACATCCATATTGTGAAGTTCTTTTGTCAATTCTTAATCCATTTTATACTTAGCATTTCACAACCACTTGTACCTGGTAATCATTCTTCCTCTTTGAACAATCTTCTTCCTTTACCTTTGTGGACACTAATTTGTGTTGATTTCTTCCCACTTCATTGTTTCTTCATTTTCTCCTTACTCCTTTGTTGTTTCTTCATCTTTGTACTGACATTTATTTTTATATCGCTATCTTTTTTTAAATTTGTGGTGAGAACACATGAGATCTATCTAGTCTCTTAGCAAACTTCAACTATAGAGTACATTATTATTAACTATGGTCAGCATGCTGTCCATTAGGTCGACAGAGCTTGGCTTTCTGTCTCTCTGAAACTCTCTTCCCCTAAACAGCTGCAAGGCTTCCTCTCCTGCTGCTTTAAATGGTTCTTCTAGTGAGATCAACTCTGACCATGTTATTAAAAATTGACACCCTTAGTTAGGCTTACTAATATCCTTACCCTGCTATATTTTTCATAGATATGTTTACCTGATAAAATACTGTATATATGATTCATTGATTTATTGAAGACATTTATTACCATTATTTTACTACCAGATTGTAAGCTGTGTGAAGACATGGATTTCCTTGTTCATTTGTTCTGTTTACCTCTACACTCTTCATAAATAGGAGCAGGTATTCTGAAATAGTTGTTGACTGAATGAATAAAAGAATGAGATCAGTTATTTCCTAAAATTAAGTAATAAAACATATATGGCAATACATGACTTTTGGGCCCAGTGACTAGTATATACTATATATATATATAACAAATGTCATCACTTTCCCTATTTTTTCATTAAATTTCCAAAATCACAAGGCCTATAGAAAGTTATAACATGGGGCAATTTTTAAAAATTGCTATCTGTCTAATAGTAGCTAAGTTATACAACAAAATAATCCACAATCTAAGTTTAATTATGTTTGTTCTTCCTCATACATGTAGGATATCCAGCTATTTTGCCCCTTCCACCAGCACCAATATCTTTTGCTCACTAAAGGAGGTGAGTTATATTTAACTATTACATATTTTTAAAAATTGGCCAGCTGATTGTTTTGGTTGCAATTTTAATAAATCAAATTTGTCAAGTACTTTAAATTGGCATTGTTGGGGCACATTTTTCATAGCTACAATGAACTGTACAACTTGTTTTCTACAGTAAGTGACTTTGGGCATAAAAAGAAGACTGAAACAATACTAAATCATATGCATATGTTAACTGAAATTTTAGGGAGGAAGTTTTATGAATAACAAGGGACAGAATATATGAAAAATTAAGATACAATATCTGTCAAAAGGTACATCCACACTTACTAAGGGTCATAAAATGCAGTATGTTTTAATCTCTATGGAGGAGAGGAACACTGTAATGCCTTCTGTAATTATTTTACTGAGGGTAGACAATAATTTCTTAGTTCTCTTGGTTGGCTATAGCAGAATACCATAAACTAGGTAGCTTATAAACAAGGGAAATTTATTTCTGACAGTTGCAGAGGCTGGTAAGTCCAAAACCATGGCACCAGCAGATTTGGTGTCTAGTAAGGGTCTGTCCCATGGTTGGTAGATGAAGTCTCCTAGCTGTCTCCTTACATGGTGAAAGGAGCCAGGCAGCTCTCTGGATCCTCTTTTATAAGGGCACTAATCTCATTGGGGAGTGCTGTGCTCTTATGACCAATTCAGTTTCCACAGGCCCCATCTCCAACGTCATCACATTGGTAACTAGATTTTAACATGTAGATTTTGGGGAGACACATTCAGATCAGAGCAATTTCAATGTGTGTGTGGTCAATAATTATTGATATAGTTTCCTACCTAATTTAAATTATTTAAAATTTTCCAATTGTAGAATTTTAATACTCTTATTTTTGTAAGTTGGATTCCTGTTCTTAAAATGTCATTCAGTGACTTCCAGTGGTTCCTAAAATCAGTTTAAAGCCAGAACCATAATCAAAATATTAAAAACTTAAAAATATTTGGAGAAAGTAAAGTAATTTATAAAACAATGTTCTACTCACACCCAAAAGAAGGCCAGTCTTTTATTTTGTGTTCTCTTTGCTAGCTCCAAGAAAATAAAACTGGCTTCAATTTTTTAAATGTTTTTATAACTAGGTGTTATTTAAATTTTATTTGTCAAAATTTATTGTTTATTTAGTTCCAAAATAGTAGTACAAATATAAAAATCATGATGAGGAGCTACACAGACATATAATCAATGTCCTCAGTTTTAAATATGTTGAATCTTAAATAATAGAGATGTGATGCATATAAATTTTGGGCCTTAGTGCTGCATTTTAAGCAAATGTATTAGTATCTGATTTGCCACTGTATCTGTTAAGGGCTAAACAAGTTTTAATTGAATGAGAAAATTAGTAGTGACTCTAAGAGGAAGGTTAAAGACTTATTTTTCAAGACCCCTTCCCCTGTTGTTTTTAAGGCAAACGATTCCTATAATTTGAATTTCAAAAGGTTTAGAAAACCTCCATTCCTGCCTATTTGATAGCCAATTCACATCCCAGAAGGCAAACAATGTAATAGTTTCTTGTGTATCCTTTGTAGAACTATACATACCTAAGCAAATATCCATTTACGCACACACACACACACACAGTAATTTATTTAAAAATTCTTAATCTTTTCTACATTTTTACAAGAAAATAATACAGTGAACAATTTTATGCATTTTTCATGTGAGAAAATATATATACGTGTGTATATATGTGTATATATATGTGTGTGTTTGTGTGTGTGGGTATGTCTATATAAATTTATTTAGACATGAAATTGCTGGGTCCAAGAGAATGGCATTTATAATTTTATAATGTTGATAAAGATTTCTAAAAACTTTCCATAGAATATTTACTATATTCCATCAGCAGGGTATGAGAATGCTGGTTTATTCGTAGCATTATTTGGGGGGCTTTAATAATAATTGTAACACTGCATACAATAAAATAAAATAGTCTATATAAGTAGATTTGAGTAGATTACAGGGCTAGAAATATAAGGTAAAAGAGGAATCAAAGGAAAAAGATTTTGCTTCCCCGCCCCGAAAAATGGTAAACTTTTTGAAGTCAGGGATATGATTACACTTCAGAAGACATAGCAGTACACGACTAATTCTACATAAAAACAATGAATTTTAAACGAGATTATGGCATCACGTATATGTTGTGAGAGGTCAGGAAAATGCCAGAGTTACAGATACACATTGACAACTTAATTACAGTCACCCTTATAATCTGACAGTGGCTCTTGACAGCACACACTAGGGATAGCAGAGAATTGCTGGTGAACTCAAGTCTCTGCAGTACCTGAAAAATTCATAGAAAGTGTTAGAGCAGACCATCAGTAACTATTAGAGGAGTCCCTCCAAACTAAATTGATTGAACAGATGTAATGACAAACAACAAATTATCTGTGATCAGCGATCCCACTTAAAAGATTTTGAAAAGTACAGCTTCTTAACTTTATCAATTACATAAACCAGGAAACTTTTGAGATAGCGTGTGTGTGTGTGTGTGTGTGTGTGTATAATATTATTTTCTTTTTTGTCTAATATTATTTTCATAGTGGTATTTTATGCATGTAAGTTTGCCAGAAATTTTCAAAAGAAGGAAAGAACTTTAATTTGCTACATTTAACTATGTAGGAGGTCACTGTCCTGTTGCAGAACTGTTGTTTTGCTTAAGGGAAAACCCATTGCAGTGAGACATAACGTAACATCCACGTAGACACTTAAGTAATTTGTAAAACACATGAGACAATGAAAGGACAATATAATTGTAAAATTTTATTATTACACAGGTATTTCAATTTAGCAACCCTATCAGTAATATTCATTTATATAGGGCATTAACTTTTTGTTGGTTTTATGTTATTTGATATTATTAAAATCTGACTTTAATACAGGCTTTTAATTCAAAGTTGTAGACTAAGAGAATAAAAAGATAAAATAAAATATGAAATAAAGTTAAGCATATATAAATATGTATAAAAGTCCACTTTAAAGCTGTATTTATCAGTATAGTTCACATATAATTTAAGAAATTTTACAATTAGTTTTAGCATTATTACATTCAAAGCTGAAAGATTATTTTCAGTTTTTATAGTTAATAAGAATTATTATTAATTAATTTTCATTGCCTAAAGGATCCTAAGTACATGTAATAGCCTATTTCCCCTCTTGTGTTCTCCTAGTTCCTCAATTTCAATAATAATTTCATCATTAGTAGCAGAATCTTATGGAAATAATGGTAAGAGCCTTTATGAAATTTCAATAAGGATATCTGAGTGAGTCAATTTAGTTCTATTTACTGAAAATAAAATAAATTGATTTGAATTTTAGTCATATCTAGGAAATGATGTATGGGAAGATTAAGCATATAACAATTTACAGAATCTTATCTTCTAGTCAGACACCTTTCTAACCACTGTTTATTGTCATTTAATCCCTACAGTGAGATTATGGGGCAGATATTTCTATTATTTATCTATATTTCACTGATGAGAAAATTGAACTACAGAAATGTTAAGCAACTTCCTAAAGTTCTGATAAGCCTGTGATGGAGCTGGAACTTGAATCCAAGCAGTCTGGCTCCATGATGTCCTTGACCCATCAAGGTTAAGCACAACAAGCTTTCCTGGTCCGCTTTTCTGAAATATGCTCTATCAGCGAGATATCTGAAGCACTTTATTCATGAAAGTTTCTCTCTCATCTTAGTTTTAAAGTTCCTGTCAAATGTGGAAGGAAATTGTGTGTCTCAGTATGGCATTTTACTGTGATTACTTCTGATTATAGTGGCATACCAAAAAACATTTTTTATTTTAGTGGCAGTTGAGCATTGCTCAATTTTAAAAAGTAACCGAGTTAACCCAAATATTTTACAGTAAAATGGTATGTTTCACCTGAACAAAACAAAGCAAGCAAGACCAGGTTAATTTAAGCAAATTGTCACTAATGTCTCCATTGTCTTTAGAGTTTAGAGAAAGTAAAATTTATGACCTGAACTATTCTACTAATAGTCTTCATTATCCATTAGAAGACCAATGTCTTGATACATTTTAAGTTTGTGATTTCTTTAATATTAAAAGTTAAACTTAAGTTAGACATTCTATTAGTAATATAACATTCTGACACTTAGATTAAGAACACTCATATGAGAGAATGTTCATTGTATTTCATTCTAAATGATGTTCTTGAACATTATCTTCAGAATTTCTCATAATCTAGAATACTTCAGTAGGAAATAGGTTCAAATGTTCTATAGTAAATTTGTTTAAAATTCTGTATACATATATATGTTAAATATATGTATACATATACGTATTTGAGAAAATCCAATTAGGCAGCAAATGACCTTTTACTACCTGAAAATATTTAATTTAGAGATTTTTTTTTACTAATTTTCCAACATAAAAAATAAATCCTAAAGGAAATTCTACGTACTTATTTATTTTAAACGTATTTCCCCATATAAGATGTCTAAAATAAGCTAGATAATATTAAAACAAATCTGTAGCTGGTTATCTAAACTTTAACCAATCAAGGCAATATATAATTGACCTAGGTCCTTTGTTACTTAGTAGGATATGCATGGAACTTTGCATCTTCATGTAAAATGTCATGTGTAGCAAAGCATACTGTGTCACATGCTGTTAAAATATTTTCCTTTACCATAGTTTTGTAAATGGAATTTTTAAAAGTTGACAAAAAGCCAAATCTAGCTTTCAGAGTTCTGTGGTATTTTTCAGAAAATAGTAAAAATAATAACTAAGCCACTAAGGGACCTTTTCCAGACAGTGTTCTAAGGCAGAAATTCTGATAATAGAGAATTTTTGAAACAATCAATTTCAAGTCATTGGCTTAAGTGACCAGGGCAGAAGTTAACTATATTGTGTTTAGAGAGTTTGTATGTCTCTCTATCCATGATAACCCAAATATTTGGTGAATCTAAATTTTAAAGAGCAGAACCTGGGAGACTAACATTAAATGACTTTTGCCTTCTTCATAACTTTGTCTAGGACAGATAGCACATATATATAGGCTCAATGCAGAAAGGTTTACTACATAAGATTTTGATTAGGTCACTGAAAAATTAGCCCCCTTTTTGAAAATAATTTGTTGGGAGATTAAGCTTTCAATTTCTTATTAGAAAGGAGTATTTTCAATTAAGGTGATGAATGGTCAATATCTCTGTAATGTTTTCTCCTTGATTCCAGTTTTCCTTTCGATATATTATGTTACCAGAGGAGAGTTAACTCATAAAAGACCTTTCCTTTAGGCTTCTGTTTGGTGTACAGAGAAGTGAAGAACAGGGATAAACAGACAACATAATAACAGTGACCAGTAGGAAGGTGTTGCAGTCAACAAGATTAAAACAAAGCTTAATCTGCAAAGTGAATTGTTCAATTTCATCATTGAAAACTGTATATATATATTTTAAACCTGAGGGGCTGAGGAGATTAGATGTATTGGACATTTAGAATGTTAAGTGAATGTAACTGTATTCATCCACAGTGATTTCCCTTAGTAACATAAGAAATTGTACTTATACTTTAAAGTGGCTTTTGAAAGTAGAAGGAAACTAAATTAGATTTTAATTGAAATTTATACAGACAGGAGGCTAGGAAATACAGGGTAGAAGAGTGCAGGGTCCCTGGTGAGGTCTCTGCTCTCAAGCTGGGGCCCGTGGCCCTAAATGAGAATTTCACATCCCTGTTTTCCCACCCAAATATTGCTTTTGGCCTGCCCTGCCCCTCTATCCTGTGCCCAATAAACCCCAGACCTCAGCTGGCAGAGGGCCAAAAGCTGAATGTCGAGTGGGGAAGAGGCAACTGAGTGTCAGAGACTGTGGATAGACTTGGCTTAATTTCAGATGGCATGACTTTGAAGAAGAGCCAACTGGAGATGGCTTGGCTTCAGGGGACGATTATCTTCCCACTTCATCCCCTTTCCAGCTCCTCATCCAACTGAGAGCCACCTTCATCACTCAATAAAACCTCCACATTCATCATCCCTCAAGTCCATGTGATTTGATTCTTCCTGGATGTCAGACAAGGACCAGGGTACCAAGAGGGCAGGGTGTAAAACGCTGTCACCCAGCTCACCACTGAGCTGGTTAACACTTAAGTCATTTGCATATGGCAACTGCTAAAAGAGCATTAGTTCTAACACACTCCTAGACACTACCATGGGGCCAGAGCCCAAAAGCGCTTGCCCCGGCCCCGGCACCCACTCATCTGTGTGCTGTCTCTCCTGCAAAGTGTTTGAGCATGGTGGTGGAGTAAGCCATCCACATCCCTGTTGTAAATCTAGCAAAGGGGTTCAGGGAACTCTCCCATCTGAAAATGGCACACAATTATCTCATGGAGAACATTCTGGGAAGAAAGTGATGGAATCCCTGTAGACTTCAAAAGGTATGAAAAAATATGCATCCATATGCAAAGTCAAAATTTCATGTTAATGTGAATTTCTTCATGTGGCCCACTGCATGAAAGGTATCCTGTTAATCAAAGTCTTCACTATATGTTCAACAAATAACTGTTGTTTTCTGTGCTTGTGATTGCTTATACTCTGACATAAGTGAAATTTTAAAGTAGCAATTATATTTGAATTATGTTTGTACTCGAGAAAATCATGAACTAAAATTTCTATTTATCTCAAGTTTTTTTTGATGTTATAACTATAGTTATTTTTAACAGAAACCCACTTTGTACTAAAAACTCAAGACAGTGATGTACCAACTGAGATATTTAGCTTGGGGTGAAAAGAGTTAGACCTACTTAAACATACCAGCTATGGAATATAATTACATGTCCACGTTTGTTATTGATAATTAAAATTTTTAACTGGAGATTTAAAAAATGACTATTGGCTTGAAACATACATAAAAGTTTTGTACTTGGGCTGATAGAGGAATACATTTATTTGTCACCACATGTTTAACTTTAGAAAGCATTAAACATGGTAAGTATTATAGTATTAGAGAGACTTTTCAAAGAGAGCTCCATAGAAAAGACTTTTGCTATATTTCTTTTAAAAATATAGCACCCTAAATAACTTCTCAATGTGTTTTCCTGGCTTAAATCTTTATTCTGTTCTAGAAAAATAATTCCAAACAGAATCTTTTCATTCTATCTGACAATAGATGTGTGTGTATGTGTGTGTGTGTGTGTGTGTGTGTGTGTGTGTGTATGTAAAACTTTAGGATATTACTAATACTTTATTGCATAAAAATATTGAAACTTAAATTCCATATCCAGTTGTTATAAAAAGTATCAATGCTCACTTAGATCTTGATTTTCCTAAACATTTTATTATCAGTTTTAAGTGGAAATGTCCTAGAAAATAATTCATTTCCATGATTAATCTAATTGCACTTATATTTATATATAACAACATAGAGGAAAATATGTGCATGGCTTTTATCTGTTTGAAAATGGTTAATTTTTCTAACATCGATGTATGTCAAGATACTGAAATGACAGCTTCTCTTCTTGAACCTTAACTATGATGTAGCTCATTACATTAGCACAAAGAAAGCAGGCCATAAATTTCCACAGTGTGTTCAGGCATGTCTGTAGGCTTGACATTGCCTTCCTCATAGAATATCCATCATTCCAGAAATGTCCTGGGTGCTGAAGGGACAGACTGCAAAGAAATTAAATTCCCAAAATAGCATCAAAGAATTTCTCACTGTTAAAATCAGTAAATGATACTGTTGTAATCAGTTGGATTTCTGCCTCATCATTAAACTGAAGTAATTTCCTGCTTATGTCAGAAAGACTTTCATGCTTTAAAAATTATGGAGAGTTTACTATGTTTACTTAGTTTATGAAAATGGGAAAAAATGAAGAGCAGAGTAAAATTAATAGAAAATCTAAAACATGAACAGAAATATATTTTTTACTTCATGCATTTTAGGAAATAATTAACTTTAATGAACTAAATGTAAGCAAGCACTTTCAGGACTGAAAATATATTATTTCTAAAGAATATGCTTGGAGTGATGAACAGTCAGGACGCTTTTTGTTGCAATACTTATACCATGTAACGGAACTACAGATAATGTTTAAGGCATAGAGGGGAAAGAACATATTGAAAGGTACAAATTACCATGGTTTTTTCCTGCCTAAGAATGTTAAGTTCTTTGAGGAAATGAATGGGAAATAGAAACTGACTATTTAAATGCAAAGCCCATTTAATATTAATTAGGATGGAAAGAATATTCTGTCACACATTCATCGATTTCAGCCAGCATCAATACAAAGTCTTATTGTTGGGGGTGTAAAATGAACATGATGTCATGGAATTTCAGATCGTATATATTTTTGGGGAGTTGGGGGGGAATGCAGAAAAAAAATGGACTGGAAAATCTGTCTCTTATTTTAATATTCAAGTTACTGATTTTCTTAAAATGAGAAACATAACTTTGGGTAGATATCAGATACTTTTAAAACCTCTGATTCAATATTTTTTAAGTAATTAAAACATTGATCATGCTGCTTTTTCTGTAATTAAGATAGAAAAAAATCAATGTATTTCTTCAATTGACGATAACTGTATTATATAACATTAAGTGTTGTGTTCGTATTTCAAAAAATGTGACCCCAAAAAATCAGATGCTAAGGTAAAGGAAAAGGTAAACCAATTCCTGTGGATTAGCAGTTCTGGTAGACAGAATAGTAGACCCTTCAAAAGGTACAACGTTCTTGCCCTGAAAATTTGTGAATGTTACCCAATGTGGTAAAAGGAATTTTGCTGATATAATTAATATCATGGACCTTAAAATAGGGAAAGGTGACCTGAATTATCCAGGTGCCACTGATCTAATCACCCAATCTAATCTAATCTAATCAGCCTCTAAAAGCAGATGATTTTGGGAAGCTGAGGCTGGTGGATCATGAGGTCAGGGGTTCAAGACCAGCCTGGCCAAGATGGTGAAACCCCGTCTCTCCTAAAAATACAAAAATTGGCCCAGTGCAGTGGCAGGTGCCTGTAATCCCAGCCACTCAGGAGGCAGAGGCAGGAGAATTGCTTGAACCCAGGGGGCGGAGGTTGCAGTGAGCCGAGATCACGCCACTGCCCAGCCTGGGCAACAGAGTGAGACCCCATCTCAAAAAAAAAAAAAAAAAAAAGCAAGCAGAATATTGTCTACAGCTAGTTGAAGAACAAGATGGCATAGAGAGGCAGCAAAAGGGAAATTGGAGAGATTCAAAGTCTGAGAAGGAATCCACTTGCTGTTGCTGGAGACCACGGGTGAGAAGGGCCGTTACTAAGAGTGTCGCAGGCAACTCAAAGCATGAGAAGAAATACACCTAACCTCTAGAAGGGAAGATTAACCCTCACATCTGAGAGGCAGCAAAGAAATGAGAACCTCAGTTACAGAAACTGAATTCTTCCAACCAACCAGAATGAATTTGGAAACTGGTTAATTCCCCAGAGCCTCCAGAAAGTGTGAGCAAAGCTTCACTGACACTGATTTTGGCTCTCTGAGACCCAATGCAAAAAACCAGCAGAGTTTCATCCCTGTTTCTGACCTACAGAAGTTGATAATAAATGTGTGTTGTTTTAGGCCAAAAAAAACAAAAACAAAAGAAAAAGAAAAACAACAACAACAACTATGGTCATATGTTAAAGTGGTATAGAAATCACTATCAAAGAATTGTTTCCTCTTAAGGCATAAAAGTTAAATGGAAGAAAAGTATATTCACAAACATATGTCATTAAATTAATTGTTAATCCAAGTGTGCACACAATATGTTTTTATATCCTTCTAGATGTGTAATTGGGGTAATACACAATATTTAAAACTGCATATCAGAAAACAGTGAAGCTGCCTAGTGTTCAATTTGTTGTGTGGATCCATTCAAAGTGCCTAATGTAGAAAACTTAAAAGTAGAGTCAGATTTTATTAGAAACTGTTCCCTCCAGGACAAGCTCATATACAAATCTACTTGAAGTTGGTGCCATTAGCAGTGGAGCTCCTCAATTGACCTGACTTTTGTAAAAATTTTATTTTCTTGCCTCTTTCCAGCTGGTGATTTTAGCAGTAATAAGCAGTAAAAACTTACAGGGAAGCTGTACAATGAATGCTTGACCTCAGCTATGATTGCAAACATATCCTCTTATATAGGTAAACATATTGACTTGGGACAACTCAAATTCATTTAGGGCAATGCCTGTGACAACAGAAAATACAAACCATTATTAAAATTTCTGATTCTTTGTTATCCTGAGCCACATAATGAAATCTCATCTCTTAAAAAAAATTAGCTGTATGTGGTGGCATATGACTATAGTCCCAGCTACTCAGGAGTCTGAGGTGGGAGGATGGCTTGAGCCTGGGAGGTTGAGGCTGTAGTGACCAGTGATTGTGTCACTGCACTCTAGCTTGGGTAACAGTGAGACCCTGTCTCAAAAAACAAAACAAAACAAAAAAATTGCCGACTCTATTTCTTGGGAACTCCCTGATGATTCACTACTCATTATTTATGTGTGCCTAGATATCTTTTCTCTGCCCAAATGGTAGATAAATCCTATTTTAAAAACACTGAGAGTATTTCCACAGAAATTCAAGTGAGTGTCTTGATGGAAATTTAGTAGATATTGATATATCTTTATAGCATCATTGTATATGTCATATCATAAAATATAATTTGCGATTTAAAATTAAAAAAAAAACAGAGGGACAAATATTAGGGGCAAATAACCAAAATAAAGCATGTTTCAATTTAGGATTAATGCTGTTATTTTAATTGTTAAGGGGAAGAGTGCAGACGTTTTCTATGACTCATCAGTATCTAAAACACTCAATCAACTATTATTTGTCTTTATGGAGTGCTTAAAATATAACAGAAAGTAATTTAGAGTGTTCTGCCCTGTATATGTAAGATTTAAAAGAAATACCTCTTTGTTAGGTTATATTTGAGTGATTTTTAAATTTATTTAATTATATGATAAGCAGCAATTTGTAAGTAGGAAAAGAAAATATTGTTTTAGAGTACTCTTTACTCATTTAAATGCCCAAGCAAGAATTAATAAACTGCTGCCAATTCTGGATATATATAAAAGGAGAAATCTTTCTCCATCTGCCTCATTGCTTATCACAAGTGTCTTTCTTTTTTGTATTTCAGAATATTGCTAAGAGCACACAATCTTGCCATTGCAATTTCAAACTAATTTTTTTTTCATGTTCCCTATCTAGATGCCTAGATTCCAAGGTCGTCTCCTGGTACTCTCTTTAGGCACTTATGGAATGGTAAACTGAAATGTATATATATATACATATATATGAATCTAAATTCCTTATTTGACAATGCCAACAAAATAGCATACATGGTATTTTGAACTGGCAATTTTAAATATGAATGCATCTTTACCTGAAAGTAATGGGAGATAAGGACACAGTCACCTAAACAAAATATCTAAAGATTTAAAATGCAAAATATTTCTAAAATTATTATAAACTAAAAATAGTTTTCATGACCTGAAACAGTAAAATAAGAATGCTGCAAACTTTAGAGAATGCCTAATTATCTAGATGATTACAATAATGTGGCTATATTAAACCCTTCTATGCATTATAGCTATAGCATTCTCATGGCCTGAAACAAAGTAATGAACCCCATATTTATTCATCCAAAATGTTACTTAGGTCTTGAATAGACTGAATCATTGAATTTGTAAAATGAGAAAAAAATCTAAATAATAATAATAATGATAATAAAATGTTTTTCTAACATAAAAAGGTCAATTTTGATTAGAAAATAATCAAAAGATAGTTTGTTGGTTATAATCCCAGTATAGAGAACAAATAAGATGTCAGAAGTATTTTAAAGGCAAAAAGAGATCAGGAAAGCCAACACATACCAGTCCTAAGTGATTTAATTGTTAAAATATGAATTAAGAGAAAAATAATTTGAAACTGTTTATAGGAAATATGTCAATTACTAGATAAATTCTTTAAACTTTAGGAAATATAGTATATATTTATCAAAATTATTATATTTCAAATAAAGCAAGTAGGGAGACAATTAGATATGTTGAGTACTAAACAAAATTTAATTCAGATATCTTAGCATATTAATTCAGATATCTTAGTCATAAGAATGATTAACTTATATTTATAAATATTAAATTTCAATATTTTGTATAGCTCAGCTCACATTTCTTAATTTCTCCTTTTATAGTAGTGATGCCATGAAAAATATAGAAATACTTTAAAAATTACTTTTTACTAAAAATCACAAAAAAACAGAATAAAGAAAATTTGTCTATTAAAATATTTGCTGTTATGGCTTGCTTATACATACATACATACATGGCCTCTCTGTTGGTTCGTTTTATGTGTCAAATTGACAAGTGTTAGTTCTCAACTATTTAATCAAACACTAATCCAGGTGTTGCTATGAAGGTACCTGTGGTTGACATCTATAGTAAGTTAACTTTAGGTATAGGGGATAGCTCTCAATGATATGGGTGAGGGTTATTTAATAATTTGAAAGGCCTTAAGAGCAAGAACAGAGATGTTCCTGATAAGAAGAAGTCTGCCTCAAGACCAGAACATCAACTACTGCCTGATTTTCCAGCCTTCCAGCCTTCCAGCCTGCAAATTGCAAACAAATTTCAGACTTGCCAGTCTTCGGAATAATGTGAGCCAATTTACTGAAATAAATCTCTTTATATGTAGATAGACATAGATAGCTAGATAATGATAGGTAGATAGATACATGACAGACAATAGAAAGATAGTTTTTTTTTTTTTTTTTTTTTGAGACGGAGTTTTGCTCTGTCGCCCAGGCCGGAGTGCAGTGGCGCGATCTCGGCTCACGGCAAGCTCCGCCTTCCGGGTTCATGCCATTCTCCCGCCTCAGCCTCCTGAGTAGCTGGGACTACAGGCGCCCGCCACCACGCCCGGCTAATTTTTTGTATTTTTAGTAGAGACGGGGTTTCATCATGTTAGCCAGGATGGTCTCGATCTCCTGACCTCGTGATCCGCCCGCCTCAGCCTCCCAAAGTGCTGGGATTACAGGCGTGAGCCACCGCGCCCGGCCGATAGATAGATATTTTATTGGGTTTATTTTTCTGGGGAAATCTGATTGCAACAGCGTCACAGAAAAAATGCAAATATTAGAGGCATTCAAAAAGTACTGCATTTAACACTTATTTTACCAACTAGAAATAGAATTTACAAAAACTCTCTTCCCATATTCAGATTTTTATGTTTTTTCTACTGCTTTAATACTTCCAGTCTCTGATATAACAAATATTATCCTAACTGAAGACTTTCTCATAAGCTCCAGTTTTCATGGAGAGAAATTAAATGGGAAGATCACTAGAAGTAGAGCTACAGTTTCAAACAAAATTTAAAGTAAATTAGTAAAACTTTCAGTAAAGTTAGTAAAAATAACATGCCCATACCCAGAAAGAAAGAAATCCATCATATGTAATATTCAATGATTAAAATGGTAATTTTTCTATTATTTGAAATAATAATTTTTTTTACTCTGAATATTATAGTTTTAAATAACGAATGTGTTTTATTCCTCCATTTTTTTCTTTCATCTTTTTGCCCTCTTCTAAAAACAGATAACAAGGAAAGATGAGAACAGTGGATTATTGTCAGGGATTTAAAATGAATTAGTTAACAGCAAATACTTGTCAGTTGATACATGAGGCTATACTAATAAAACATTCCTTTTGATGCTTTGTGATTCATGTGGATCTATATGCCACATAATTAGGAACCCAAGTGAATAGCAGCTAAAATTGCCAATGTCAAGAAATTCCCAGAGTTTTCAAAGACACTTTGGAAAAAAAATGGGTCAAATATGTATAGTACATAAAAATCAACGTTCAAATTTATACAGTATACTTTGTTTATTTCTATAAATACATAAACTTATTTTCAGGTCACATTAAAAATTAAGTTTAGGAATTAACTTAGAGAAAGGTAATTTAGTTAGGTTAGAAATCCAAATAAGTGGCCAGCATGTCAAGTGTGAAGCCATAAATTAAGTTAGTGACTAGTTTATATAAATTTTGGTTTTAGGTATTTAATAATTTTAGAGGTGAGTTACAAAAAGTTTAATGCAGAAATATTTTAATAACTAAAGCATAATTAATCCATCAGTAAAGAGGACATTTTCTCAATATTTTCTGTTTCTAGAAGTAAAAATTAATTTAGATTACAGCAATATGTATTTTTAAATTTTTCTAAGGAACAGCTTCCACATACTGGCACATATTTTGCACTTATTTACCCTCTGTCCTATTGCATGGTAGAAATTGGCTTTCACAAAAACTTCATATTAGCAAATATAAATTAAATTATGTTATTTGTATGCAAATAAACAATCAATATGGTTTAGAAGATTAAAAGCGTAAAGACAAAAGCCAACTTTTTTCTGATAAAACCTGAATTAAAAATAAAATTTAATTTGTATTTTATTTAGGAAACTCCATACCATTTTTCACAATAAAATTCTTTAAGAAATTAAAAATCACATTCCCATATGACTTGACAATTGTTCTTCTAGATATATACCCAAAGAAGATAAAATCACCACTTTGTGAAAATACCTGCACTCCCATGTTCATTGTAGCATTATTTACAATAGCCAAGATATAGAAATAACATAAGTGTCTACCCATAAATGAATGGATAAAGAAAATGTGGTATGTATGTGTGTGTGTATGTATGTGTATATGTATATGTATATATAAAATGGAATAACTATTCAGCCTTTAAAAAGAAGACCCTGCATTTGCCACAAAATGGATAGACCTGGAGGACATTATGCTAAGTAAAATAAGCCAGAAAAAATATATTGCATGATCTCACTAATCTGTGGAATAAGAACACAAAAAGCTCAACTATGCAGAGATACAGAATGAAACGAGAGAGAAAGGGCAAATGTAGGTCAAAGGATAAAAGAAAATAGCAGATATGTAGGATGAAAAAGTTTAGATATCTAATGCATGACTTAAGGACTAATGTTGATTTCAGTTAACAGACTAACGAGTTCATGAAAGCTCGGGAGTCAAGAAGGACTCAACACCACCAGAAGCTCCAGGAGATAAGGTCCTTTCAAGAATATCCCTACAGTTTTAGTTATGAATTGGGAAGTGAAAGGTAATGGAAGCTGTAGCACAGATAAAAGAAGCCACTAGTTGGGTTTTGTACATCCCAAGCCACTGATGGCAACCCTTACTTTCCCTTCCGCTCACATTGCAGGGGGGAGAATATTGAAGTTGTCAGAATAGTTTTGGTTCTGACGTGGTTTATAAACAAAGGTTAAATGTTCCCAGCATCAGCACCATGACTGGGCTATAGCCATGATTGTGGTAACATGGCTGAGATGGGCTCTGTGGGAAAATTCAAGGTCATTCCCCTTCCAGCCAATGTCTCCTTCACTAATCAACATCCAGATACATAGAAAATCCTAAGAAGATTTTCAGAGAAGGGTACGATTATGGGTTTGATGGCAGAAAGTTGAGTGGGTTCTCATCTGGTGTTTTTAAAAATTTCCTTCTGAGGCAAGGGATGGCACAGATGGAAGGAAAAAAAGATGCTCAAATTAAAAGTTAAGAGATTGGAGGAGTTAATGCAGGGCAAGGCTGGGATCCCAAATGTAATCAGAGACATAAAAACTATAAGTTTTCATTGCTTGTGAACTTCCCTTGCTCCACTATTTACTGTATCATTAATAACAGTTATTTCAATCCAGAGGGGTGGTTTTGCTAGATGAATGAAGTGGAAGAGCAAAAGGGCAAATTATTTGAGTATGTTAGCAACTTGAGTCATTTAAGTGATAATTATTAGGTAGAAAAAGGAGGGAGAATAAGAAAAGAGATGCGAGAGTGAGACAGATTAGGGATCAAAAAAACAAAGTCAAAGTGAGATAAAAGAACAAACGTGTTAGAGATATATGGAGTCGCAATGGTTGGAAATTGTGATCAAATAGCATAAAAACCCAATCGATTATTTGAGAGATAAAAGATTTCCAGAGAATGTGGAGTTCTATTGATGTCAGTCCAATAAACTTGAGGGGAGGTTTCTTGTGGCTTATCCCAGAGATTATCTTCAGTTGGTCTTCCCTTACATTATCCCCTTCTTCCCATATTGCTCCCCAGCTCTCATCTGTAGTGAACATTTTGCATTCATCTTACCCCTCTGTGGAATAGCGTATAGAGTAAGCAGTTTATGGACCTGTTACCAGTGAATTCTGCTAAGAGGATGCCTAAATTATATGAAAAGCAAATTTAGTATCAAAATAATTCCAGTGCTTCCTATGTTGACCATCTTAGGTAGTATCACATAATAATAGAAGCTTTATATTTCTAATTAATGAAACCGTAAATGGTGGAACTACCAAATGATTGAAATTTAGTAGTGAGAAAAATGTTGGTTTTCCTTACATTATGTTATACATGGCTACACTTTTATGATACAGCCCATACAACCATTAAGGCCTCTAAGAAATTTGAGGTTTCAGAATAATATAGCTCAGAATTGGCAAATAACACAAATGATGCCTAATTGGTAACTGCATGTTTTCCAGCTGTGGGAAGAATGAACTGAAGAAGTCTTCTTGACATGGTGTCTCAGTCATTATCATTTCATCAACATTTGTACTTCAGCAGCATGCTATTTGTCATCTATCTCTAGCCTTTTCCTTTGGAAGCCCGGAAGGATTCTGAATAATTGTCTTTGGCTCTAGTACCACAAGCAAAGGTTCAGGGATATGTTACATCCTAAGAGACAGGGAGGATCTGGTTTTACAACACTCACAAGCACACTGGGCTTTCTGAAACCCAATCAATCCAAGACAGATCTCCTCAGAGACTTATAAAAGCAAAGGTGAACACAGGCTTTCATCTTTTCCACAAAGTCTTCTGTTGGGTCTTTGTGAATCTGGAATTCACATTGTTAAAAGTGCATTGATTCTTCTCTCCATCATGGCTATGTCTGGCTGTGCTTTCTTCCCTCATATTTGATGTGAAACAAAGAGAGGTTTAGTGCACCTTGTTAGGCTATTTATCTTAAAAATATGAAACCATTCTACAAATATCATAAAAATTCCTAACGTCATACAGTTCATTATATTCTTAAAAAAGTACATTGATTCAGCATTATCCTTGTGTGTCCATTCCAACATGTAAAATTGAGAAATTTTTAATTCACAAAGGGAAAAGTCAGCTTCCTATTAGGCCTATCAAAATTTTCAAATTTTGCAAGGTTATTTAAATTCAATATAGTTTATATTATTAATAATTTTGATAATATTAGTTATATTGGAAGTAGATTTTCAGATAAATGTTTTTTAATGACAGTAAAATTGTATCAATTTCCCACTTTACGGCACTGTGTGTATTGTATTTGGTGATTCTCACGTGTGACTTAGGTGTGACACTAATTCAGCTAATGTGATAGCTCATGAAATTTCAAATGTATAATAATTACTTGACATATTGAAGCAGAAATAATATTTTAAGCATATTTTATATATGAAAATGACTTAAATATTAAGTGATAATTTTTATTTCACAGGGAACACCTTCATATTTTCTTTTAAATAAGTTTTGCCAGACATGTTGACTTTATTAAAATACAGGCTATATGTAATTAAAATCGTAACTAGCTTTATCTTATGATGGTTGACATCATAAGTTTAGCAGTCTTGAGAAGACTATTTAATTGCATTTAACCACACTCTCTTCATTTAAAAACGTGAAAATATCATTAGGAAAATAATACTCTATTATTGTAGTTTGGATTAAGAAAAATCAACTGGGGAAACTACATTGGAAACTGTTATTCTGTAAACTGCGAAAAGTTACTATGACATATGTATGTCACATTCTAACTCCCAGTTTCCCAAAAGACTGTCAGATTTTGTATTTTGTATTTTGTTCTCTTATTTGTTTTTATTGCCATGTTGTATAAGCAATTGCATGGGTGGCAGAAGTCAGTAGCATATATCAACAGTTTCTTTGCAGTGAGATTTCTAATGAATTCTTTTCCCCAAGACCTATTTAAGAGGCAAAGTAACAAGCACTTGAATCTGTTACTTTTAATCAAATGTGTTATAAAAGCTGCAAATTTTAATGTAATATTTTATGTTTTTATCAGGATGTAAATTCGAGATTAAATAGTATATTGTTCTCTATATATGAACATATTATAGGAAGAATTTATAAAAACAGTACAATCTTGTAAAACTCCTTTTGAAAATATTTTATCTTTCTTTTACATTTTATTAGAATAAAATAAGAGTTTTAGTCTATTTTCACTCTCCTATCCACTCTCACTTCAGTTTCTAAAAGGTAAAATAAACCAACTAGATTTTACCCTTCTGCCTCTACAGGTTGGTCAACTCTCTGTTTTTTTCTTTGTTCCCACCTTCTACCCTCCACCTGCTACCCCACAAAGAGCACATCATGGCAGTTTTCATGAGCGTTTTGCCCAAATACAAAGAGTAGATGAGATTCAGTGTAACAAAAAATTAGGCAAACATATAGTCTGCTCTACCTCTGCCCAACCTGCAAACCAAAACTATTTCTCTCATCAAGCCAGGAGGAGCCTCATTATTATATTCTTTTAGCATTTCATTTATTCCACAATAATTGAGTATTGCCTTATCATAGCTTGGAAATTCAGGCCGTTGCATTCTCTCTGTTTCTGATGGCCTCACATATGACATAAATTATAATAGAAATATCTACTAAAGGGCACATTATTACATTTTGTTTATCTGGAAACTTTTCCTAATAAGAATATGCTAAAATCATTTTCTCAAATGTATTTTAAAAATATGAAGTCACTCATTTTATTTTAAATCCATTTGTTATTCTAACAATAAAACATTATGTTATTGAAGATAGTACTATAATGCTTACAACCAAATCGTTGTCACTCCCCCACACCACTTCATGCTAGAGTCAACCACTGCAACACTATTATTTGTTTTTTATTTTATTCTTTTCCAATTAGCCCACTAAAAAACATACTCTCTAATTTCATGATTCTTCAGTAAACAAAATAATCTATTTCTTTTTATGAAAAACTAGCATTGCATGGAAAATTAGGATTTCCTCAACCTAATATGTAACCCCTCACTCCCACACCCGGACACACATCTTGTTTTCCCATCCTCATTGTTGCTATATCATTTTATCTTATTTTTGTGAAATATTTGGGGTTTGTTATATCTATGAACATTTTGCTACTGTTCTATGGTTATATTTCCTTTCTTATGTGGTACTTAATTGAGGCATTGTCATCTTAATCTCAAAGTTTTTAGTTTACTTTTTTTTCTATTTGAATTTATCCATAAAAACACAGAAGACTTAAACATTATATCTCTATACAGAGAATGGAATAAATTAATGTCAGCTTTGTTTTATTTTTTTTCCTAGAGATGGAGATACTTCTCCCAAAATCCTTCTTCCTTTTGGCCTGTTCTGAATTGTTTTCTAGGCTGTTGCTCAGCTCTCAGCCTTAGAACTCTCTTATATCTTAATGTTGGGAGTCTCCTATAACTTTCTTCTTTGGTGGATTCTTTCCCTGCCCTAGTTTTATATCTTCTTTCTTGCTTTACTCCTCTGTTTTGTCAGATCACATTTATCTGTAGTTCCTAGATAAAATCTATGGGAGGATTTTGTTTTTTTCAGAACTTGCATGTTTGAAGGTTTTACTTTATCCTCACAGTTAACTAGAGTCTAGGTTAAAAATATATTAATATTTCCATCAGAATGTTGAAGACTGTGCTATATTGTCTTCTAACATTGTTGCCATATCAGATCTTTATATATGACCTATAGCCTTCTCATTCATTCATATATAGATAAATATAAGACATTAAGGAAATTCATTTTATTTTTTTCCTAGTCTGGTAGAGATTTGGGGATGTATCTCTATTTTCATTTGTTTCAAAATATTTTTGATTTCTGCCTTAATTTCATTGTTTACTCAAAAGTCACTCAGGAGCAAGTTGTTTAGTTTCCAGGTCCTTGTGTAATTTTGAGAGTTCTTGCTACTGATTTCTAATTTTATTACACTGTGATCTGAGAAGATATTTGATATGATTTCATTGTTTTGAATTTATTGAGACTTGCTTTATGGCCAAGTGTTTGGTCAATTTTAGAGAATGTTCCATGCATAGATGAGAAAAATGTGTATTCTGGAGTTGCTGGGTGGAATGTTCTGTAGATGTCTATTAGCACCTTTTGGTCAAGAGTCCTATTTATGTCTGAGTTTCTTTGTTAGCTTTCTGCCTTGCTGATTTGTCTAGTGCAGTCAGTGGGGTGTTGAAATCCTCCACTATTATTGTATGGCAGTCTATTGCTTTTCTTAGATCTAGTGGGTATTTATTAATAATGACTCCTGATCCTTTTTTGTTTTCCATTTGTGTGATGTATCTTTTGCTACCCTTTACTTTGAGCCTGTGGGTGTCTTTACTCATTATATGGATCTCTTGTAAGCAGCAGATGGTTGGGTCTTTCTTTCTTTCTTTTTAGTCCAATTTGCCAATCTACATCTTTTAAGTGGAGGATTTAAGCCATTTTGTTCAAGGGTAATATTGATATGTGAGGTTTTGTTTCTGTTATAACGTGTTAGCTATTTGCTTTGTAGGCTTAATTGCATAATTGCTTTATAGGATCTATGAACTTTGTTCTTACATGTGAGCATTATCTTTTTCTGGTAGTGAGTATTATTCTTTTGTATCAATGTTTAGACTCCTTTGAGCATTTCTTATAGAAACAGTGTAGTGATAACAAATTTCCACTCATTTGGGAAAGACTTTATTTCTCCTTTATTTATGAAGCTTAGTTTGACAGAAAATGAAATCCTTGGCTGGCATTATTTTCTTTTAGAAAGCTAAAAGTAGGCCCCTAATCGCTTCTTGCTTGTAATGGCGCTACTGATAAGTCTGCTTTTAGTCTGATGGGATTTCTTTCATAGGTGGTCTTGACCTTGGATAGTCTGATGACTATTTACCTTGGTTATGTTCATACTGTATAGTATTTCACAGATGTTCTCTGAATTTCTTGTACCTGGATGTCTATCTCCTTAGCAAGATCACAGAATTTACCTGAATGAGTCTCTCAAATGTGTTTTCTAAATTAGTTACTTTTTTTTTTGTCCTTAGGAATGCTTGTAAGTCTTAGGTTTCCTTTCTTTACATAGGTTTTATTCACTTTTTTCCCCTTATTTATATCAGATTGGATTAATTCTAAAGACTGGTCTTCTAGTTCTAAAATTCATTCTTGTGCTTGCTCTAGTCTATAGCTTTCAACTGTATTTTGAACTTCCTTTAGTAATTTTTTTCACTTCCAGAAGTTGTGCTTTTTGTTTTTTTGTTTTTTTTAATATAGCTATGTCATTCAGATCCTGAATTATTATTTTTTAATTATTTTTGTGTTGGTTTTCAGTTTTATCCTGGACTTCACTGAGCTTTCTTATAATCCATATTTTGAATTTCCAACTGTTATTTCAGATTTTTCGTTTTGGTTAGGATCCATTGCCAGAAAGTTCGTGTTATCCTGTGTTACTGTGCGTAAGTGTCACAACAGTCTTTGTTTTTTGAATTACCAGAGTTTTTATACTGATTCTGTCTCATCTGAAGGAGCTTTCATATCTTATTTTTGATATGAAAGAAGTCCCATTTTCATGAAGATGGAATTTTTACTTTTTAAAATTATTTTTCCCCATGAGGGTATGACTGTGGTCTATTTTGTATATGATCATTTGGCTTCATTTCTGTATGCTTTCAGGGGACCAATTCGCTATATGGGTACCTTGGTTAGGGATAGTTTTTGCATATTGGCTTTTTAAAATGCTGCTTGTTATAGTGATATATAGGGTCTATGAGCCAACACATTATCTTCTGCAGGGCTGGGAGTGTGGCGGTCTCGGGAAGCTTATCTCATATACTAGCACTTTGCCTTTCTGATAGGTTTTTTATTTGGTGGTGCAGTTCAGTCTCTAGTCCAGTAGGTGGTGATTAAAAGTAAGACCCAGCTTATGGTCCAGTAGTCTGATAATGAGTGGAGGCAACAGCTCTGATGACATGGCAGGAGAAGTTTGTGTTGGATCGCTCTGAGGTCTCAGGGATAGAAGTGGGTTGGAAGGCTGCACATGTACCTCATCCTGGGCCAGCAGGAATGCAATCCACTTCCCTATTACACCCTTATGACAGGACTTATGACCTTGAGTTTATGTAGACATTTTCATTTGATTCCTAGCTACAGTGCAGCTGAGGCCCATTGAAACACCCTTCTGGTGGCTACCATTGAAATGGCCTCAGGACAGAGCCTCTTTCCCTGTTCAGAGCAGACAGCTCTGCAGGTTGTCTGCCCTCTGTTTCCAGGATGTTGCTGCTCTGCATAGGGAAAAGGAGATCGGCCCTGTCCTTCGTATAAGCCTGGGTGGGGTATGCTTCCTTTCGGTGCACATATAGCTGCCACAAAAAGTGCTGGGAAAACTGTCTCCATGTGTGTTCATGCCAGCCCCCAGAGGAGAAAGTCTCTGCTGCATCCACAACAGTGGATGGGAGGAGCAGGAGATACTCCCCTCTTCACCTCTGCTCCTAGCTACCAGTGCTGCCTCATTCAGCAAATGGCACTGCGGGCATGTTTCTTTTATCCCAAAGGAGGCTTTGATGGGCTGTACTGCCCCTTCCCTTAGGGGTGACCCATGTGTAGGACTAGGCCTTAAGAAACCCCACAGCTCCCCATGGTCCTTCAGGTTCCCTGTGCTTGCCAAAGTCAGAGCAAGTTGTGGGCTACGTTTGTGAGGGATATGATGATGCTGCAACTCAAGAGCTGAGTTCTCTATGCAGGGCACTGGCCCACAATGGGTGCACAATTGGTCTCAGTTCACATCTGAAGGGAGTGTGGGTGCACCAGAATGAAATGGCCACCCAGTGCTTTCTCCAGGAAGTTCCCAAATCTCCACCAACAGCATTGCCTGGTATCATGAGGCCAGAGGGGCTCTCTGACAATTTGGCTGTCAGCAGTTTGTTACAAGAGTAAAGGGAGTTGAGAAGCATCCCTGCCTACCTTTTCTGCAGGACTTCAAGCTCTCTTGGGGTCAATCATAGCCAGGTTCTTGCTGCTTTTGTTTTCTATGCCCCAGCCTCTACCTGTGGGCTCTCTAACAGATCCTGGCTCTCTTTCCTCAGTTTTCAATTCAGATCATGACCATTCACCTGTGACTTTGGTTTTCTTTTGAGGAGAACTGGCATCTGATGTTCATATTCAGACATCTTGAAAAAGAAATACATTAAGGAAATTTAAAATAACACGCAGTTACAAGTGAATTAGTCAGACAATTCAAATAAAACTTTAAAATTAAGTTTAGCTTTACCAATGTGATGAATTTGTCAATTCCTCAGTTTTCTTCTTATGCAGAGAAAACCATGCTAATTAGAGTTTGAAAATGAGCAATTTTCTCACCATTTTTACATATTTGCTTCCAAATCTATGTTTGAAGGGCTGGTGGAGTAAAATGAAACTTGCAAAACTTGGCTTTACATCTATGTATTCTCATCATTGTATCAAAAGATGTTATATTAGAGGTTTCTAAACAATAACTGAAGGAAATTCTTTTCTATTAATACTAGATTTCAAGCAGAATCATACTAGAGGCTATGGCTGCATTTCTGCATTTGTATCTTAAGCAGTTAGCATAGGGCCTTGCATATAAAAATATTATTTAAGTATTAAATGAATTATATATATGTATGTATAATAAATTATATATACATTTACAAATGAAATATATATAATACATATTATAATACATATATATAAAATAAGTGAAAATCTGAGTAAAATAAGTCACCAGAAATAACAGTAGGACTTTTACAAAAGTCACTAGGGCTGAAGAACATTTCCAACATCAAAATACTAATTCTGAGGGCCAGGCGCGGTGGCTCATGTCTGTAATCCCAGCATTTTGGGAGGCCAAGGCAGCTAGATCACCTGAGGTCAGGAGTTTGAGACCAGCCTCGCCAACATGGTGAAATCCCATCTCTTCTAAAAATACAAAAATTAGCTGGGTGTGGTGGTGGATGCCTGTAATCCCAGCCACTCAGGAGGCTGAGGCAGGAGAGTCGTTTGAACCCAGGAGGCAGAGGCTGCAGTGAGCCGAGATTGCACCCCTGCACTCCAGCCTGAGCGACAAAGAGAGACTCCATCTCAAACAAACAAACAAACAAACACTAAAAAAACCTCTTTCTGACTCACATTGGTTATTTGAAGAATGAATATTCAGTGCAGTTTTACTTATTTATTTATTTTCTACATTTCTTCCATTAACATTGTAACATACTACATGGAACTGCTCAAACTTCAAAGCTGTTATTAAATTTGTCTTTATTCTGCCAAACTGAGATTATTGTGGTAAATCTGAAGACTGTCCTAGCACAGTTTGCAGATATTGAGAACTTGTGTATAGATAAAGATTTTGATCTTTCTGCAAATTAAAAGAATAAGGACATAAAAGAATTCATCTAAGCCCAATTTTTTGGAAGCCTACTTTGGTTCTATAACTTTCAATAATATCAGGCCCCAGTAGTTACATGAATTACCCTGATTGAGAGCTTTAGAATTCAGGGATTAAACTTGTATAAAGCTTGCAGATAAGACCTTATGGCTGCTCAATTTATGTAGTATTAAATAGAATTTGATAAATTTAAGTGAGGAATAATTACTAGGTTATAATTATTGAGAGACATTGTAAGTGGAAGAATACTGAATAAATGGCTTGATGATCAGAAGTCATAGGTAATTTTTCTTTTCTGTGAGGTTAGGAAGAAAAACGTAGATTAAACTGATATTCTTCTTTAGTAAGACAATATTTTACTTTTTAAGAACTGTAAAACTAATGCCATTGCCCACCAAATCTTTTAAAATATGTTTAACAAAAAATGACCACTTGGAACATCAATTTGATAAATAACAATTAAATGAGAAGAAAACAACAACAAAAACTATCGTGCAACCAAAAAAACCCTATTTTCTGCCCAGAGGAAGTATATTGTTCAACTAGCAATCATAAATACGTCATAAGCCCTGAGAATTCTGGTTAGTCACTTGTGTGATGTTTTTGGAGTACACAGATTATGCCATATTAGCTATTCTTTTCAGAAATACAATGTGAATTTGTTTGGAGAAAATATGTAATTAAAATGCTTGTAATTTTTTTAAAAAGCAAGCACATTCCATAGTTTTGTGAAAAAGATGACTTAGACCAAAATAATTAAAATTGAAGGAAGTCTACATTTGGTTACTTTAATCCACAGGTAATCAATCATCAGATAATATTACAATTAAAAGCTACAGTATTAATGGATTATCTACACATTCATAAAAAGATTTTGTGTTCGATCATTATAAAATAATCTTTACTACATTACCTTTACTTTAATTAAAAACAAAACAATTCTGTCATGAACTGAATTCCTGATATTTAATGAAATGTATGACAATGAATAAATTATGCAGGTTAACATACATATGCAATTATTTATAAGTACTAATAATAGTATACAATATTACAAACCAATAGTAAACCAGAGGCTTATAAACATGTCTAGGACCATAGCCAATGAATTTGCAAGTTGTTTTTGGATTAGTTGTCTTCAATCGCTTTAAACCCTTTGTATGAAAATTCATTCATTTGTAGATAAAGTAGTTATTTTATAGTATAATCAAATCATCCTTACTAAAATATGAAAAAACTTCCCTAACTTTAAAAATATTAATTTTAAACCACTGGACTTACTCATTTGAGGTCAGTGCCCTTGTAATACCTAGTTTAACTATATTTGATATTTATTGAAAATGATATCTTCATCTATCTCACTACACTTTTCATCTTCACTCAATTTAATGCTTTGATTATGTTCACCAGAAATAACAATGATTATTTTGACTTTGGCATTACTAGCCTTCTGTTTCAATATGATAAACCTTCAAGTGATTTTAAAACCTTACTAAGTTGTTCCACATGTTTGGTCAAGGTTAGTTGCCAGCATAGTGAAAAAGCATGATTAAAGCTGTTTAATTCAAGTATACATTATTTTTCTGTCAAGTCTAATCTACATTCATTGAAATAAAATTTCATCAGTTTAAAGGGGGGTCTTAAATAATGTATATGTAAGTAAGAAGATGGCATTTTTGAGGTTGAAATAACCAAGCTTAAAAGCTGTGTGAAATACGGTGCTGAGCATAGAACACACACACACACACACACACGCACACATACACACACAAGAACACACACAATAAAAAGGTAAAGGAAGGAGGAAGATGTAACATATTCCCTCATTCTGATTTCTAGATTCTGCCGAAGCATAAAGAGAGCTTGATTACTGTTCAAAGCAAGGAGAGAATGTATGAGAATACAGGAAGTACAGGAAAGTGGATAATAGGAGATATGAGATTGTACAGCAATCATTTGAATATGAATAGTGTTGATGAAGTTGGTTGATTTAATAAATATTAATACATTATACCTTAAAAGAGGACAGCCAATAACTAATGGATTAAAAATCTGTTTTTCAAATAAGTGGATTTAGTTTGTTTAAATAATACTTAAATTAGTTATAGCTTACCTGTAAAGAAACTGCTTAAATTAAGTGTTTAACTTTATCAAAGGTATGCTTTTGGGAAATGGAAAGTTTATGTTCTACTTGAAGCTATAAACATGAGCTGAGTGTCATGGTGCATGCCTGTAGTCTTACCTACTTGGGAGACTGAGGCAGGAGGACTGCTTGAGCTCAGGGGTTCGAGACTTGCACCACTGCACTCCAGCATGGGCAAAAGAGTGGGACTCCCTCTCTCTAAAAACAAGCTATAAATATGTTCTTTAGTTGGTTAAATAATTTGAACATTTGAACTAGGTATTTGTATAAAGAATCAAAAAGTAATTTAATTAGAAATACTACATTTGAGATTTGGATATGTATTTTATACATTGATATGTCTAACATTTATTTAGTTTTTTTGAATATTTTGATTTTGATGGTGTGTGTCTGTGTGTGTTTGTGTGTATGTGTGCATGTGTGCCTTTGAGCCAATTTAACACCACTAAAACTACGCTGGCAAGAAGGAAAATCTCTGGGATGTAGGATGTGGTAAAGGGGTGGTTTGCTGGGTTGTTTGTGAATGTCATGTAGACACATGGCATAGAGTCTAAAATATTTCACAGTGGCAGACATGTAAGTTATTTTTGCTTTTAAAATTGAGAAGTAGGTTTAAATACCACAGAAGAATATCAAGTTGGAGGTAGCTGGGAAGATTCCTAGTTCTTTGTTTGCATAGATGATTATATGTCTATGTTCCTGATGAGTTTTCTAACTCTGGGTAATAACTTTAGATTAAGCATTACATCTAGCCTAATTTGAAGGATTTTCTAGCACTGTATAATATAGTTCTTTGTTTGTAATAGGAAACTGAGTGCAATATAAAATCCTCAGGAATTCTGCAAAGCTACTGCCATTTATAAGCATGAAGTAGACAGATACAGGTAAATGGCATTTCTGTGAACCGTTTGGAATGCACTGCATTTTTTTCAATAAAAGAAGAGTGCATTATGACAGCACAGATAAGCTTCAATGAACGGAGGTTGGCATAAAAGGGTATAAATGTAATCGTGTGGAAGTAGCAGGGAGTAAGGAATACCTGTGATGTCAGAGTAAGAGGTCCTTTTACTTCACAGGGATATAAGAGGCACGATTCTCAAGGATATACATTTTCAATGAAAGCAAGGAGGTTAAAGATCTCTGTGAAAGATTCTGGATTTAGAGGAAATTGTTCATTGCAGAATAGTGGCTTCATAGGAAATCACCAGAAGGGTTGAGTGAGAGCAGGGCAGTAGAATTTTTGTTAGAAAAGGGGAATTAATGAGAGTTATGGTGTAGAGATGATACAAAACCAGTGGGATTTGCATTGAGTGGTACTAAAGGATATTAAGCATGGTATGGTAGTTTTAACATTGTCTTTGATATAATTCATAGTCATCTGAATTAAAAATATTACTTTCCGGTTTCTTGCATCTAAAATTCAGATGTATTGTGAGTGCCTATTCTTTCTTTTTAAATTGCTTTAGTGAGGTATAATCTAAATTCACCATATGTAAGTGTATTACTCAAGTAATATTTAGTAAATACACACAGTTGCACAACCACCACCACAATCCAGTTTTAGTTTTCTTCACACAAAAACATTCCTCATGCCTGTGTGAAGTCAATCCCTGCTCTTATGCCTAGCAACAGGAAACTGCCGATTCCCATTCTATTTTTATAAATTTGTCTTCTCTGGACTCTCATATAAATGTTATCTGGCTTTTTTGTGCCCGGTCTTTTTAACTAAGCATAATATTTTTGCTTATGTGTAACATTAGGGTCCCATCAACAATGTAAAAGTGTTTCAGTTTCTCCACATCCTTGCCAATACTTGATATTGTTACTCTTAATGATAATCACCATTCTAGTGGTGTATAGTAGTATTTCATTATTAATATAATTCCCATTCCTTAAGAATATGTTTATTAGACTCACATATTTTCTCTGCTTGTATTTCTGTATGGTATCTTGACTTCTGAGCAAAGGGCATGCTTGAATAGCAAATCGAATTGGAAGTTAGAGATAATTAATCCCTGTGGAGAGATTTGGAGTCATCTTATCCTAGGCTATTGAAAATAGAGCCCCCTTCTTTCCCTACCTAAAAACTTGGCTTACATTATGGTATGGTATCACATGAGGGATGTCATCTTACACTCTCTTGGAAGAAATTTGCTTACATTCCAGGGTAACTAGTAATGTTAATCTCTCTAAAAAAGAGGTTGAAAAAATAACCCACCTTTTCTTCTGTTACATATGCGAATATGTAACTGTACT
This sequence comes from Pongo abelii, assembly GCF_028885655.2. Lineage (NCBI taxonomy): Eukaryota > Metazoa > Chordata > Mammalia > Primates > Hominidae > Pongo > Pongo abelii. Next base: position 89,610,127 of record NC_071999.2, on the reverse strand, counting down.
TGGCTGCCTTGTTGCTTGAAAATAAGGTAAAATTTCAGACTCTTAGCATCCTCTGACAACATAAATAAATATTAATAAGGTCTGGCTGTGTCCCCACCCAAATCTCATCTTAAACTGTGCTCCCATAATTTCCACATGTTGTGGGAGGGACCCGGTGGGAGATAATTGAATCATGGGGCCGGTTTCCCCCATACTGTTCTCTTGGTGTTGAATAAGTCTCAGGAGCACTGATGGTTTTATCAGGGGTTTGCGCTTTTGGGTCTTCCTGATTCTCTCTCTGCCTGCTGCCATCCACGTAAGAAGGGACTTACTCCTCCTTGCCTTCCACCATGATTGGGAGGCTTCCCCAGCCAGGTGGAACTGTAAGTCCAGTTAAACCTCTTTCTTTTGTAAATTGCCCAGTCTCAGGTATGTCTTTATTAGCAACGTGAAAACAGACAAATACAAGTATCAAATAAATGTCAGTTCTTATGATAATTTTTTTTTAGGAATGTAAATGACCATAAGCTAGAAAATATAGAATCGTCAGGGAAATTAGAATTTTCTTTCTTGGAATTTTCTCTCAAGGATGCCATTTAAGATTCTACTCATGGGAATCTAAAAATGTCGAACTCATAGAACCAGAGAGTAAAATAATGATTTCCAGAGGCTGGGGCTATGGAGATTGAAAAGATGTTGGTAAAAGGAACAAAATTTCTGTCACGCAAAATAAATAAGTTCAAGCGATGTATTGGCATTATGGCAGCTATAGTTAATAACAATATTGCATATTTGAAAATTGTTTGAAGAGTAGATTTTACAGTCTTCTCACTACAAAAAAAGTATGTGAGATCATGTATATGTTAAGTAGCACAATTTAGCCATTCCACAAATGTATAAATATAACAAAACATAATGGTGTATATAACTATATACAATTCACACTTGTCAATTAAAAATAAATAAATAAATAAAATTATATCAGATGAAGGAAAAGCATTTCTACATATTGACTATAGTCCAGAATTGAATGAGTTTATTTTTTCCCTCAATGTTTTCAGATGGAAATAAATTTAAAACAAACATTCCTGAAATGTCTATTTTTTCCTTTGTGTTTTACTATGGTAGGAACACAACATGGGATCTACTCTCTCAAATTTTTAAGTGTATGATACGTGGTTGATAACAGGTAAAATGTTGTACAGCAGATCCCTAGAGCTTATTTTACTTGCTTGGCTGAACCTTTATGATTAGCTACTTTCCATATTCCCTTCTTCCCAGCTCCTGGTAACCACCATTCCATTCTTTGACTTTATACATTTGATGATTTTTGATGCCCCCCTAAGTAAGTAGAATCATGCAATATTTGTCTTTCTGTGACTGGGTTATACTGTTCTCCACATTCATCCATGTTGTCAAATATTGAAGGATTTCCTTCTTTTGTAGTATTCTATTTAATGTATAAACCATATATTCTTTATCTATTTATCTTTCAATGGACAGTTAGATTGTTTCTGCGTGTTGGCTTGTAAATAATGCTTCAATGGACATGGAGTGGTAATATCTCTTTGAGATTCTGATTTCAACTCTTCTGAATGTATATTCAGAAGTGGGAATGGTACATCACATGGTAGTAACATTTTTAATTTTTTGAGGAAACTTCGTAGCGTTTTCCATAATGGATGAAATATTTTACATTCTTACCAAGTGTGCAAGCATTTCTTTTTTTCCACATCCTTGTCAACACTTACCTTTTATCTTTTGGACAATAGTCATTCTAACAGTTGTGAGGTGATAGCATTTTGCAGTTTCAATTTGCATTTTCCTGATAATTAGTGATGTTGAGCATCTTTCCATATACTTGTTGGTCATTTGTATGTCTTCCTTGGAGAAATGTCTATTCAAAGACATTGCTTATTAAAACAAATTTTTTTTTGCTATTTTAATCTTTTTGGTGTTATTGTAAATGAAATTATTTTCCTAATTTTCTTTTTGGTTTGTTGTTAGTGTGAAAAAACACAACAGACTTTTGTATGTTAATTTTGTATCATGAAACTTTATTAAATTTTTTTATTTTAACAATTTTTTAATGGGGTCTTTAGGATCACGTATATATATGATTATATCTGCAAATGAGGGCAATTTTTACTAATTTTTTTGTGTGGTTTGGATGCCTTTTTTTCTTTCTCTTCTACTCTAGCTAGGATGTCCTATACTATGTTGAATAGAAGTGTGAAAGTGGGTATCCGTACCTTGTTCATGATATCAGAGGAAAAGCTCTGTTTTTCATCATTGAGCATTGAAAAAGCTGTGAGGCTTTCATACATGGCCTTTGTTATGTTGAGGTAATTTCATTCTATTCCTATTTTGTTGAGAATTTCTTTTTTGAATCATGAAGAGTTGTTGAATTTGTCAAATGCTTTTTCTGCATCTGTTTAAATTGCTCTGAGATTTTCATTCTGTATATGGTTAATGTGGTATATCATACTAATTGATTTTCATATGTTGAAGCATGCTTCAATCCTGGAGATGAGTCCTACTTGGCTATGATGTATGATCCTTAATACATTGTTAGATTGAATGTGCTAGTAGTTTGCTGAGGCTTTTGCATCTACATTCATCGAGGATTTTCATCTGCAGTTTTCTCTTTTTTGTTTGTCTGTCTTTGGTATAGTGTAATGCTGGCCTCATAAAATCAGTTTGACAGGTTCCCTCTTCATTTTTTTAGAAAAGTTGAAGAAAGATTTGTGTTATTTCTTCTTTAATTGTTTGATGGAATTTATTAGTGATGTCATCAGGTACAGAACTTTTTTTTATTTTTAGGAGGTTTTTGATTGTCTATTCATTCTCTACATTAGTTGTAGGCCCATTTAGGCTTTCTATTTCTTTATAAATTATTCTTGGTGATTTGCATATTTCAAAGAATTTATTCATTTCTTCTAGGCTATACAAATCATCGGAGTATAATTGTTTATAGTAAGGTCTCATAATCCTTAGTATTTCTGTGGCATCAATTGTAATGTCTTTTTAAAAATACATATAAACAACAGAAATTTATTTCTCTCAGCTCTGAAGGCTAAAATTCTGAGGTCAGAATGCCAGCTCAGTCAGGTTCTGTGAAGGCTCTCTTCCAAGTTGCAGACTGCTGATTTGTCATTGTATCCTATCATGGTGAAAGGAGATACAGATAGCTCTCAAGGCTCTCCCATTTTTTTTTTTAACTTTTCAAATTATTATTATTGTTATTATGATCATTATTTGGTTACATGAATAAGTTCTTTGGTGATGATTTCTGAGATTTTGGTGCACCCATCAGTCAGTAAGTGTACACTGTACCCAGTGTGTCTTTTATCCCTTGCCCTTCTTCCACCCTTTTCCCTGAGTCCCCAAAGTCCATTGTGTCATTCTGTTGCCTTTGCGTTCTCATAGCTGAGCTCCCAATAGTTGTAATGTCTTTTATTTGATTACTGATTTTATCTATTTGAGTTTTCTCTTTTTTCCTTAGTTAAGAGTTTATAAATTTTGCTTATCTTTAAAAAATTCCAACTCTTAATTTTGTTGATTTTTTTTCTAATGCTTTTTTGTATCATTAATTTCTGCTGTTTGGGGTTTCCTTCTGCTAAATGTGGACTAAGTTTTTTAGTCTTCTTGTAGTCCTTTGAGGTGTAAAATTAGGTTATTTGAGATCTTTCTTGTTTTTTAATATAGGAGTCGGGCACTATGAACTTCCATTCGCTTTGGTATGTTGTGTTTTCATTTTCATTTTACTTGAAGTATTTTCTAATTTCCTTTTTGATTTTTTTACTTTGACCCAATGGTTGTCCAAGTACATGTTGTTTAGTCTCCACATGTGAATTTTCCAGTTTTCCTTTTGTTATTCAGGATTACCAGGTCTTCAATTTTGTCACTCCAGTTCTGCACAACCAATGCAAGATTTGGTGGCAACTCTTTCTGTCAGCAGGGTGCTCATGCTCTGCCTGAGCTGAACCTCAATCCTTAGCCAAACCTCAATCCTCAGCCTCAAACCTACACCCATAATAAGAAATACCCTGGGGAGAAAGGGTCTGCAATCATTAGATCACTTTTGAGTATTCTTTGTTTGAAGTTTTATCAACGTAAACTTGTTTGCATCTATAATTATCTGATGAGTTTAATTAAATTATTTTAGTATTTTACCTAGCTTTTCCCACAGTCTTTAGTGGGAATGTCAGTCTGCCATAACCTACTATTTCTACTAAAAAGCAGAAATTCTACCAATGAGTTAAATTTGACAACCCAGCTGATTTGCATCAATCTTACTCTATTTCTGTGTAATTTTGACACAATCTGGAAGCCTGCCTTGCTCTAGTGATGCCTCCATATTGTCAATTTTTTTTTCAACATTCTAACCGATTCTCTGTTCCTACTTATCCAACAAAAGTTTCTATTCCTCATCCTCCCTAATTTTTCCTTCACACACTTACCCTTAGAGATCTCATTTTGAACCATGGCTTCAAAGTCTTTTGAGACATGTATGATGCTAAATCAATGAGTTCCATCCACATATCTCTTCTTGAATATCTCAGTTTTACTCAAAATGTGAACTTTCAAAATCAACTCATCTTTGATCTTGAATTTATTTCCTGAATCTCCTATTTCAGTTACTTGCCCTTATTAGGCAGGGATGATAGTTTTATGCAAGGACAGACTATCAAAAGGAGGAAATCAAAGTGACCATCCTGGGCAGAAAGGAGATGTGCGATGGAACAGCAAGGATAACCATCACTCAATGTGGCAAGGATGCATTAAATTTCCATTGTATTTATAGTAGATGATAATAAAATTTTCAAGCAGGTTGCCACTTTCTCCATTGGGAAGGCTGGCTGGCTGCCAAATGAACAAAAGACTGTAGGATCGTAGTTGAAGAAGAGTTAGAAGAAGGTGAGCTAGAAGAACTCACCCTCTTTAGGGATCTCTAGTTAGTAGGTTTATCCATGTAGGCAGGGAGATGGCCAGACCTCAGACTTTTGTTACAGAGGACAACAGTAATCTCCTACTGTTAGAGAAGAGAGGAAGGAAAATGTAGCTGAAAGAGACATTCGTCCCTTTCTACTTCTCTTGTTTCTATATAAACCCAGTAGAGGTTGAAGGAATCCAAAAAAGTGAGGTAGCAGTGAGAAAACAGACCATACCACCTAAAGCACTTGGGTTACTAAGACCATGAATCAAGCCAGACATAGGCAGAGAGGAAAAGAAGACAAACATTGAATAGACATCAGAATAGAGGATTAAGTTGACAAATTTTTCTAACATTTTCATATCTAACAAAGACCATAAAATAATAGGCCCATGATTGGATGAAGGGATAAATAAAGTCACTTAATGTACCTCACTTGGTTCACACTGTTTAAATTGATAAGTGAAAACAAAAATGCAATCATATCCTTGAAAATAGTGGAAATTTAATTTGGCTTTGCATTTTTATACATCATGTATGCTGATATCTCCTTATTTTGTTAGTAGTCTAGTGGTTTTTAAAGTGTGGTGTTCACCAACAGCACTGCTATCACTGGGGAGCTTGTTAAAAATGCTTATTCACAGGTCCCACCCCAGACCTTCTCAATCAGAAAGTTGAGCCCAGTGATCTAAGTTTTAACAAGACTTCCAAGTGTTTCTAGTACATTCCAAAGCTTGAGACTCACAATGTAGTTTCTTTTCTATTTGGGGTATCTTGAGGGAAAGAGTAAAACAAACAACTTTATTAAATATTTTGATAAAAATTTTGCAGTTTTAGATATCCATTATTTTATCATTTTTCTAGTATTTGGTTGAACCTAAATCTATTTGAGATCCTTCTTTAAAATACTATATTAGTACATTACAGTATAATGCTATTCAATAATTTAAATAATTTATACATTTTAAAATTATTTCCCCATTGAAAATACCTCACTTCAAATATTTTTATTTATGATATTGGTTAATTGATTATTTGATATAAGCTATTAGTGAGCTACACTATTAGCAAGCTCTTCTATTAAATATCTTTTAGATTATTATACTACATGACCTATAACAAATGTAAGTATTTCCATAATGTTGGTACAATGCCAAATTCAAAATAATGAAGTAAAAGTATTAACACATTTTCAAAACTTATATTTGATCAGTAATTCCTTAACAGTTCATCATTGATCTATACTTAGCTGATAAAAGATTTCAATTTTTTGAATTTTTGTCATAACTATATTTAAAATAAGCTTGCTACAATATTTTATATCTGTTCTTATCCTTAAAAATATATTTCTAGCTCTGATTGGTACCTATTTTTTTATGTTTCTTATCTAGTTTACTATCCTGGAACATAATCCTTTTAAGTTAAAAATGGTACATTTATGTCAAATTTAGAAATCACTGCACTTACATAATGATAAACAGTGAGTTTATTTTTTTATGCCACTGCTGTCTCATTTTTTTCTAAACATACATATACATACACACACAATTTCTAATTGAGCCATAGCTTAATTCAATTTACTCTGGAGCTGAATTAAGGGTGCGTAAGGACTTGCTGGGTATCTCTGTGAGTAACACAAATTATATTTTTAAAAAATTATAATTAAAAAACAATACTTCTTAAATTTTACCATGTTATAAAATGTAAAACATTATCACATTACGTATTTAAAAATATTATAGAGAAGAGACTAATGACAAATGTGCATGATATTAACACAAACAGAAGTGCATTTCTACTATACAAAGACGTTCAATGCAAAAGATTTCATTGATTTTGTGCTAGTATCTACAATATAGCCACATGCCATTATGTGTATGGTGTTTGATATAATTCTTGTCCTGATAGAGTGGATTAATAACAAAAATAACATCACTTTGTTTTTGGATACTTGAACAATGTCAGGAATCTTCATAACTGCTAAAAATACAGTATTAGTATACCAAACAAAGGGATGCTAAGAACATGTGAGGTCTAAAGTTTGTGGATTTGAGCCAGCTGAGCACAGCAACAAGTAGTTCATTTGAGCAGCCTGAACAAACACTTCTTTCATAGAGGAACACTCTGTCCCTATCCCGATCCTATCCTCTCTCTCTGAAAAATCCCATACATGACATTTGCATTGACTTCATCAGCTTCAAATTGCACCATGAATACTGGCATGTATTTTATATTCTTTCCATCAATAGCCAGGACAGGAGGCTAATTAGCGTACCACCAATGCTTTAAACAGAGTTGCCACAAAGAGCAGCTCTTGTAAAAACCTTAAGTTCAAAACTTTCAATTTAGTCTGAGAAGGAATTTTTTCCTACAACACAAACTGAAGGTACGTAGCTACCTATGTTCAAGTGTTTTATTTTTTAGACTAAAAAAGTGAAATAGAAATATTTTTAAAACTATTCCTGCTCCAATTGTAAAAAATGACCATTACATAGACTTAAATTCTGTTTTAAATGAAATTATTTACTGAAAGATATAGAAGTAACATGACATAGAATAATAGAGGTGGGAATAAAACTCAGAAAGTTTTTACCAATATCTGATCCTAGGGGTAGCTATGAACAAATTTCACTAGGTTTAGGATTGCCACAGTTTTTTGAAACTGAAAGACTTCCAATAAATAATACATATTTTTTAAGAATTAGAGTGAGTAACCATGTATAATGTTCCAACAGAATAAGAATTTGAAAAGTTCTTTGTAACTATTCAATATTCGTGATTATTTAAAAATGTATGGGCTTGAAATAACTGAATTAACACAAAACATTGCATATATATATATATATACAGAAACACATATATATACACACACAAACATAAATATATATATATACACACACACACACAAACACGCAGACACAAAAACCCTTTCATTTTTCATTATAAATCGAAATAAAAATATTATTACCTGGATTTTTTTTTTTTTTTTTTGAAATGGAGTTTCGCTCTTGTTGCCCAGACTGGAGTGCAATGGCATGATCTCGGCTCACCACGACCTCCGCCTCCCTTGTTCAAGTGATTCTTCTGCCTCAGCCTCCCAAGTAGCTGGGATTACAAGCATGCACCACCATGCCTGGCTAATTTTGTATTTTTAGTAGAGATGGAGTTTCTTCATGTTGGTCACACTGGTCTCGTACTCTTGACCTCAGGTGATCCACCCTCCTTGGCCTCCCAAAGCGCTGAGATTACCAGTGTGAGCCACCTCACCCTGCCTGGCTTTTTAATAAAAATATAAACTAAAATATCTATCATACAATTTAAGGCCATCTTTCATTTTGGAAATATATAAATGTACAATATTTTGCAGGAATTGTTCAAGAGAAAAGAACACAAAATATCTATATGTCATTTAATTTTATTTAAAATTATTCATTTGTCACTTTGGGAGGCCGAGGCAGGTGGATCATGAGGTCAGGAGTTCAAGACCAGCCTGGCCAAGATGGTGAAACCCTGTCTCTACTAAAAATACAAAAATTAGCTGGGCATGGTGGCAGGTGCCTGTAATCCCAGCTACTCGGGAGGCTGAGGCAGAGAATTGCTTGAACCTGGGAAGCGGAGGTTGCAGTGAGCCGAGATTGGGCCACTGAACTCCAGCCTGGGCGACAGAGTGAGACTACATCGCAAAAACAACAACAAAAATTATTCATTTGTAAGAATTTAATAGTTATGACTGAGATAAATCTCTCCAGCTTCCCTTTTGTAGAAATGGTAAACAGGTGATTATTGCTATCCATATGTGAGTCAGACTGTGTTATAATGTCAAAATGCTCTGAGCAATAAAACTTGCACAGCACATTTATAATGGAAAACATGTTAACAGTAATCTTTGAAACGTTTCTTTGTGCTCATGATAATAAGGTTTGACTTGTAATGCCTTTTATACTGTATAGGAATGACAAATTAAATACATGATCTCAAAGCTTCTACAATGGATCCTCATGATTTTTTTTTAAATATGTTTTTTTTGTTTTATCTTTCCCAAAACCATTAACAATGTGGCTTAAAAAAGAAGAGAGAGAGAATAGCAACTATCATCTTATTTTTAACTTTGAAGAAAATACATAGTTTTACTTTTTTTTTTTTTTTTTTAAGACAGAGTCTCACTCTGTCATCTAGGCTGGAGTGCAGTGGTGTGATCTTGGCTCACTCTAACCTCCGCCTGCCAGGTTCAAGCAATTCTCCTGCCTCAGCCTCCCGAACAGCTGGGATTATAGGCATGTGCCACCATGCGCAGCTAATTTTTGTATTTTTAGTAGAGACAGGGTTTCACCATGTTGGCCAGGCTAGTCTTTAACTCTTGACCTCTGGTGATCCACCCACCTCGGCCTCCCAAAGTGGTAGGATTACAGGCTGTTTTTTTTTTTTAATTTGGCATATTATTTTTTGAAAAAATGCACGAGCCTATCAAATATAATTTTAAAAGTGTATATTTTAAAATAGCTAGAAAAAGGAATTGCAATATTCCTGACACAAAGAAAGGACAAATGTTTGAGGTGATGGCTATCCCTACTGTGCTGACGCAATCATCACACAGAATACACTGGTATTCAAACATCATATGTATCCCCAAAATATACACAATATTATAAATACCAGCAAAAAATAAAAAGCTTGATGCTTTTTTAATTGATACATAGTATTTGTACGTATTTGTGGATTACATGTGATACCTTGCTACATGCACAGAATGGGCAATGATCAAGTCAGAGTACTGAGGGTATCCATGACCTCAGGTATCTATCATTTCTATGTTTGTGGAACATTCAAAATCCTCCCGTCTAGCTATTTTTGAATAGGTTGTCCCCAGTATGCAGAGGGATTGGTTCCAGGACAGCTGGCATATAACCAAATGCATTCAGAACCTGTAAGCAAAAAGTCAGCTTTTTGTATATGCGGGTTTCACATCCTGTGAATACTATGTTTTTGAGCTGTTTTTGGTTGAAATAAAGATGCACGTAAGTGGATTCATGCAGTTACAACCTGTGTTGTTCAAGGGTTAACTGTATACAATATGCTTGTTAACTATAGTTAACCTACTCTGCTATCAAACAATAGAACTTATTCTGTTTATTTGCGTCCATTAACAAGCATCTCTTCATCTGCCCTCATTCATACACCCTTCCCAGCCTCTAGTAACAACTATTCTACTCTCTACCTCCACGAAATTAACTTTTTTAGCGCTCACATATGAGTAAGAGCATGTGTCTTTCTGTGTCTGGCTTATTTCACCTAAAATAGTGACCTTCAGTTCCATCCACGTTGCTGAAAATGATGTAATTTCATTCTTTTTAATGCTTGAATAATATTCAATTGTGTATATATAAAATATCATACATATATATGTTGATGGATACTTAGATTGATCCCATACTTTTGCTATTGTAAATAGTGCTGCAATAAACATGTGAGTGCAGGTATCTCTTTGATATACTGATTTCTTTTCCTTTGAATTAATATCCTGTAGTGGGATTGTTGAATGGTATGGTAGTTCTAGTTTTAGTTTTTTGAAAAATCTCTATAATGTTTTTTTCATAATGGCTATATTAATTTATATTCCCAGCAACAGAATATAAGTGTTCTCTTTTCCCTGCATCCTTGCCAGCATTAGGTTTTTTTTTTTCTTTTTAATTATTGTTCTAACTGTGGTAGAAGATAACATGAACAGACATTTCTAAAAAGATGACATACAAATGGTTAACAGGTATGTAAAAAATGTTCAACATCACCGAAAAATGTAAAACAAAATGACTATTGTCTTTAGAGTAAAGGTTTTAAAAATATACCATATATTTTTTCAATGCCAGAGTATCAAGGAGCATATCAGAAATAATTTTCTTATTATGGTTACCAAAAGTAAATCAAAAATTGCAAAAAAATTATCATTCAACTGACAGTTTTCTGAAGTGATAGCACTAAGCTAGCATAGGGGTAAATTAATGAGTATATTAATTTAGAATTTGTTAGCTAATGTCTTGTTTCAGCTACACTGCTCTACACATCAGAGTATCTGCAAGGGTTTAATTATTTAGTTAAATATGGTCTTAAACCAAACTCCTCTTCTGCTTGTGTTGAAAATAGACTGCAGATGATTACATTTCCATAGACTTCACAACATAAGCTTCTTTCGGTTTGAAATAAGAATGTTAAGGTTGCCAAGTAGAAAGTTTATAACTGCTGTTATTTTGGATTATATAGAGTTATGAAAATCTAAATGTTTTACAAAGTTAAAAAGTATTCTTTTTTTGCTCACTTATAACTCAAAAACCACTAAAGTCATTCTGCTAAACATGCCACGAAGCCAAGCTTCTTGCCATATGTCTGCATAATTTTATTAAATCACTGCTATTCACGTGCACATTCTCACACACATACAAACAAGAGATGCCAAAGATTAAAAATATGTTTTATGTGTTTTATATAAGCTTGAATTGAGACCATGACCTCATTTGAACACAACATGTGGCCTATATCTAGGGTTATTTTTAAACCAGCCTTAGCATACTTTTTTTGCATGGGTATTTTAATTGGTACTTCCTGTATTCCCTACTGTAATTTCAGTAAAACATGATATTGAAGTGATTGAAATAATCGAATAAATATGTAATTGTTTCAGAATTTCATTTACTGTGTACAATTTTCTTTGACCATGATTTAATAATATGAGGCAATTATTATTTTAAAAAATTGTCTGGCCATAGTGGCTTATGCCTGTAAGCCCAGCACTTTGGGAGGCCGAAGCAGGTGGATTACTTGAGGTCAGGACTTCCAGACCAGCCTGGCCAACACGGTGAAACCCTGTCTCTATTAAAATACAAAAATTAGCTGGGCATGGTGGCATGCACCTGTAGTCCCAGCTACTTGGGAGGCTGAGGCATGAGAATCACTTGAACCCGGGCGGCAGAGGTTGCAGTAAGCTGAGATTGCACCACTCCACTCCAGCCTGGGCAACAAAGCAAGACTCTGTCTCCAAAAACACAAACAAACAAACAAAAATAAATAAATGATATGAAGCAATTATAACAATGAATGCCATGCAGGAAGCACCAATTAAGTACTAGCTATAATAATAATAAATAATTAATATCTCATAGTAATAACTTTTATTAAAACAAATGCATAAACTGTTCTCAGACAACTCCTTTTCATTGATGTCTTAGTTATTAAAATAACTCAGCTATCATTCAGTTCCTCACCGAATCTTTATTCTTTGTGATATCTAGTAGTTCAAAAATCTATTCTGAGTCCATGATTGTCCAAAGTCCATATTTTCTGTTTGCAAACACCCATTAAATACCTTCATATAATCTTTAGTTCTAGGCACTGGAAAGGGCACTAGTTCTAGGCTCTTTCAGGCAAAAGAGATGAGGGCTGTATTCTTCCTAGAGACGTGATCCAAGAAGGGAGTTTCCAATTTGAATGTTCAGAAGTATTTAAGGACTACCTAGTTCATGTCAAAGAATAAAAAATACTGCTCCTTTCTGTCTATGTGTTGAAAAAAAAGAAGTGAGTGGAAAAAAGGGAAGAGGAGTGAGGTGCTCTTTCTATCTTAAGATCTCTACATTTTGTTCTATGATAAGACTCAAATGCCTTAGAGTATATTGGGTTCTTCCCAAGCTGATCAAGTTCCCCAATCTATTCTAACACTTTACCAATCTTCTAGTCTATGCTACCACTTTAGGATGCTCCCTTGAAGATTGTAGCTTGTTCCTCCATCTTTCCATATTTGTGTCTTATATTTACACTCATACTATCTGGCAGTTAATTGTTTATGACTTTGTCTCATCCAGTAGACTGTGCTGAGGGCAGCTTTAGCTTTTCTTCTTTCTTTTATTATTATACTTTAAATTCTGGGATACACGTGCAGAGCATGCAAGTTTTTTTCATAGGTATACATGTGCCATGGTGGTTTGCTGCACCCATCAACCTGTCATCTACATTAGGTATTTCTCCTGATGCTATCCCTCACCTTGGTCTCCACCCCCCAATAGGCCCTGGTATGTGATATTCCCCTCCCTGTGCCCATATGTTCTCACTCTTCAACTCCCACTTATGAGTGAGAACACGCAGTATTTGGTTTTCTGTTCCTGTGTTAGTTTGCTGAGAATGATGGTTTCCAGCTTCATTCATGTTCCTGCAAAGAATATGAACTAATTCTTTTTTATGGCTGCATAGTATTCCATGGTGTATATGTGCCATATTTTCTTTATTCAGCCTATTGTTGATGGGCATTTGGGTTGGTTCCAAGTCTTTACTATTGTGAACAGTGCTGCAATAAACATACATGGGCATGTGTCTTTATAGTAGAATGATTTATAATCCTTTGGGTATATACCCAGTAATGGGATGGCTGTGTCAAATGGTATTTCTAGTTCTAGATCATTGAGGAATTGCCACACTGTCTTCCACAATGGTTGAACTAATTTACACTCCCACCAACAGTGTAAAAGCATTCCTATTTCTCCACATTCTCTCCAGCATCTGTTGTTTCCTGACTTTTTAATGATTGCCATTCTAACTGGTGTGAGATGGTATCTCATTGTGGTTTTGATTTGCATTTCTCTAATGACCAGTGATGATGAGCATTTTCTCATGTTTGTTGGCTGCATAAATGCCTTCTTTTAAAAAGTGTCTGTTCATATCCTTCACCCACTTTTTGATGGAGTTGTTTTTTTTTTCTTGTAAATTTGTTTAAGTTCCTTGTAGATTCTGAATATTAGCCCTTTGTCAGATAGATAGATTGCAAAAATTTTCTCCCATTCTGTAGGTTGCCTGTTCACTCTGATGATAGTTTCTTTTGCTGTGCAGAGGCTCTTTAGGTTAATTAGATCCCATTTGTCAATTTTGGCTTTTATTGCAATTGCTTTCAGTGTTTTAATCATGAAATCTTTGCCCGTGCTTATGCCCTGAATGGCGTTGCCTAGGTTTTCTTCTAGGGTTTTTATGCTTTTAGGTGTTACATTGAAATCTTTAATCCATCTTGAGTTAATTTTTGTAGAAGCTGTAAGGAAGCAGTCCAGTTTCAGTTTTCTGCATACGACTAGTCAGTTTTCCCAACACCATTTATTAAATAGGGAATCCTTTCCCCATTGCTTGTTTTTGCCAGGTTTTTCACAGTTCAGATGGCTGTAGAAGTGTGGTGTTATTTCTGAGGCCTCTGTTCTATTCCATTGGTCTATATATCTGTTTGGGTACCAGTACTATGCTGTTTTGGTTACTGTAGCCTTGTAGCATAGTTTGAAGTCAGGAAGCGTGATGCCTCCAGCTTTGTTCTTTTTGCTTAGGATTGTCTTGGCTATATGGGCTTTTTTTTTTTCCATATGAAATTTGATGTAGTTTTTTCCAATTCTGTGAAGAAAGGCAATGGTAGCTTGATGATGGGAGTAGCCTTGAATCTATAAATTACTTTGGGCAGTATGGCCATTTTCACGATATTGATTCTTCCTACCAATGAGCATGCCATTTGTTTATGTCCTCTCTTATTTCCTTGACCAGTGGTTTGTAGTTCTCCTTGAAGAGGTCATTCACATCCCTTGTAAGTTGTATTTCTAGGTATTTTATTCTCTTTGTAGCAAATTGTGAATGGGAGTTCACTCATAATTTGGCTCTCTGTTTGTCTATTTTTGGTGTATAAGAGTGTGATTTTTGCACATTGATTTTTGTATCCTGAGACTTTGCTGAAGACGCTTATCGGCTTAAGGAGTTTTTGGGCTAAGATGATGGGGTTTTCTAAATATAAAATCATGTCATCTGCAAACAGAGATAATTTGACGTATTCTCTTCCTATTTGAATACCCTTTGTTTCCTTCTCTTGCCTGATTGCCCTGGTGAGAACTTCTAATACTATATTGTCTAGGAGTGGTGAGAGAGGGTGTCCTTGTCTTGTGCTGGTTTTCAAAGGGAATGCTTGCAGCTTTTGCCTATTCAGTATGATATTGGCTGTGGGTTATTCATAAATAGCTCTTATTATTTTGAGATATGTTCCATCAATACCTAGTTTATTGAGTGTTTTTAGCATAAAGGGATGTTGAATTTTATCAAAGGCCTTTTCTGCATGTATTGAGATAATCATGTGTTTTTTGTCATTGGTTCTGTTTATGTGATGGATTACATTTATTGATTTGCATATGTTGAACCAGCCTTGCATCCCAGGGTTGAAGTCGACTTGATTGTGGTAGATAAGCTTTTTAATGTGCTGCTGGATTCAGTTTGCCAGTATTTTATTGAGGATTTTCGCATCAATGTTCATCAGGAATATTGGCCTGAAATTTTCTTTTTTTGTTGTGTCTCTGCCAGGTTTTGTTATCAGGATAATGCTGCCCTCATAAAATGAGTTAGGGAGGAGTCCCTCTTTTTCTATTGTTTGGAATAGTTTCAGAAGGAAGGATACCAGCTCCTCTTTGTACCTCTGGTAGAATTCGGCTGTAAATCCTTATGGTTCTGGGTTTCTTTTGGTTGGCAAGCTATTAATTACTGCCTCAATTTCAGAACTTGTTATTGGTTTATTCAGGGATTAAACTTCTTCCTGGTTTAGTCTTAGAGGGGGTGTATATGTCCAGGAATTTATCAATTTCTTCTAGGTTTTCTAGTTTATTCATGTAGAGGTATTTATATTAGTCTCTGATGGTAGTTTATATTTCTGTGGGATCAGTGGTAATATCCCCTTTATGATTCCTTATTGTGTCTATTTCTCCTGTGGGCATTTATTGCTATAAATTTTCCTCTGCACACTGCTTTAAATGTGTCCCAGAGATTCTGGTACACTGTTTTCTTTCTCCTCATTGGTTTCAATGAACTTATTTATTTCTGCCTTGATTTCTTTATTTACCCAGTATCATTCAGGAGCAGGTTTTTGTGCAGTTTTGAGTGAGTTTCTTAAGCCTGAGTTCTAATTTGATTGCACTGTGGTCTGAGAGACTGTTTGTTATGATTTCAATTCCTTTACATTTGCTAAGGGGTATTTTACTTCCAATTATGTGGTCACTTTTAGAATAAGTGCTGTGTGGTTCTGAGAAGAATGTATATTCTGTTGATTTGGGGTGGAGAGCTCTGTAGATGTCTATTAGGTTCACTTGGTCCAGAGCTGAGTTCAAGTCCTGAATATCCTTGTTAATTTTCTGTCTCATTGATCTGTCTAATATTGACAGTGGAGTGTTAAACACTCATACTATTATTGTGTGGGAGTCTAAGTCTCTTTGTAGGTCTCTAAGAATTTGCTTTATGAATCTGGGTGCTCCTGTATTGGATGCATAGATATTTAGAATAGTTAGCTCTTCTTGTTGCATTGATCCCTTTACTATTATGTAATGCCCTTCTTTGTCTTTTTTGATCTTTGTTGGCTTAAAATCTGTTTTATCAGAGACTAGGATTGCAACCTCTGCTTTTTTTTTGCTTTCCATTTGTCTAGTAAATATTCCTCCATCCCTTTATTTTGAGCCTTTGTGTCTTTGCATGTGAGATGGGTCTCCTGAATACAGCACACCAATGGGTCTTGACTCTTTATTCAATTTGTCAGTCTGTATCTTTTAATTGGTGCATTTAGCCCATTTACATTGAATGTTAATATTATTATGTGCGAATTTGATCCTGTCATTATGATGTTAGCTGGTTATTTTGCCCATTAGTTGATGCAGTTTTCTTCATCGCATTGATGGTCTTTACATTTTGGTACATTTTTGTAGTGGCTGGTACCAGTTTTTCCTTTCCATATTTAGTGCTTCCTTCAGAAACTCATTTAAAGCAGGCCTGGTGATAACAAAAATCCCTCAGCATAAGCTTGTCTGTAAAGGATTTTATTTCTCCTTCACTTACGAAACTTAGTTTGGCTGTATATGAAATTCTGGGTTGAAACTTCTTTTCTGTAAGAATGTTGAATACTGGCCCTTACTCTCTTCTGGCTTTTAGGTTTTCTGCAGAGAGATCTACTATTAGTCTGATGGACTTTGCTTTGTGAGTAACCCGACTTTTCTCTCTGGCTGCCCTTAACATTTTTTCATTCACTTCAACCTTGGTGAATCTGATGATTATGTGTCTTGGGGTTGCTCTTCTCGAGGAGTATCTTTGTGATGTTCTCTGTATTTCCTGAATTTGAATGTTGGCCTGTCTTGCTAGATTGGGAAAGTTTTCCTGGATAATATCTTGAAGTGTGTTTTCCAACTTGTTTCCATTCTCCCCATCACTTTCAGGTCCACCAATGAAACGTAGGTTTGGTCTTTTCACATAGTCCCGTATTTCTTTGAGGTTTTGTTTGTTCCTTTTCATTTTTTTTCTTCAATAAAATAAACTTGTCTTCACAGTTTATTTTATTAAGTTGATCTCCAATCTCTGATGTCATTTCTTCTGCTTGATTGATTTGACTATTGATACTTGTGCAAGTTTCATGAAGTTCTCGTGTTGTGTTTTTCAGCTCCATCAAGTCATTGATGTTTTTCTCTAAACTGGTTATTCCAGTTAGCAGTTCCTGTAACCTTTTATCAAGGTTCTTAGCTTCCTTGCATTGGGTTAGAACATGCTTCTTTAGCTCAGAGGAGTTTGTTATTACCCATCTTCTGAAGCCTACTTCTGTCAATTCATCAAACTCATTCTCTGTCCAGTTTTGTTCCCTTGCTGGCTAGTTGTGAGCCTTTGGAGGAGAAGAGGCATTCTGGTTTTTGGAATTTTCAGCCTTTTGGCTCTGTTTTTTCCTTATCTTCATGGATTTATCTACCTTTGGTCTTTGATGTTGGTGACCTTCCGATGGGGTTTTTGCGTGGTCATCGTTTTTGTTGAGGTTGATGCTACTGCTTTCTGTTTTTTAGTTTTCCTTCTAACAATCAGGCCCCTCTTCTGCAGGTCTGCTGGAGTTTGCTGGAGATCCACTCCAGACCTTGTTTGCCTGGGTATCACCAACAGAAGCTGAAGAATAGCTAAGTTTGCTGCCTGCTTCTTCCTCCAGAAGCTTTGTCCCAGAGGGGCGCCTGCCAGATGTCAGCCAGAGCTCTCTTGTTTGAGGGGTCTGTCGACCCCTGCTGGGAGATGTCTCCCAGTCAGGAGGCAAAGGGGTCAGGGACCCACCTGAGGAGGCAGTCTGTCCCTTAGCAGAGCTTGAGCACTGTGCTAGAAGATCTGCTGCTCTCTTCAGAGCCGGCAGGAATATTGAAGTCTGCTGAAGTTGTGCCTGCAGCCGCCCCGTTCCCCCAGGTGCTCTGTCCTAGGGATATGGGAGTTTTATTTATACACCCCTGACTGGGGCTGTTGCTTTTCTTTCAGAGATGCCCTGCCCAGAGAGGAGGAACCTAGAGATGTAGTCTGGGTACAGCAGTTTTGGGGTGCTGCGATGGGCTCCGCCCAGTCCAAACTTGCCAGTGGCTTTGTTAACACTGAGGGAAAAACCGCCTACTCAAGCCTCAGTAATTGAGGATGCCCTCCCCCCACCAAGTTCAAGAGTCCCAGGTCAACTTCAGAGTGCTGTGCTAGCAGCAAGAATTTCAAGCCAGTGGATCTTAGCTTGCTGGGCTCCATGGGAGTCGGATCCACTGAGCAAGACCACTTGGCTCCCTGGCTTCAGCCCCGTTTCTGGGGGAGTGAATGGTTCTGTCTCATTGGCGTTGCAGGTGCCACTGGGGTACAAAAAAAACTCCTGCAGCTAGCTTGGTGTCTGCCTAAACAGCTGTCCAGTTTTGTGCTTGAAACCCAGGGCCGTGGTGGCATTGGCACCCAAGGGAATCCTCCAGTCTGCGGTTTGTGAAGACTGTGGGAAAAGCATAGTATCTGGGCTGGAGTGCACTGTTCCTCACAGCACAGTTTCTCACGGCTTCCCTCGGCTAGCGGAGGGAGTTCACTGACCCCTTGCACTTCCCGGGTAAGGCAACACCCTATCCTGCTTCAGCTTGTCCTCCGTGGGCTGCACTCATTGTCTAACCAGTCCCAATGAGATGAACCGGGTACCTCAGTTAGGAATGCAGAAAACACCCGCCTTCTGTGTTGGTCTCGCTGGGAGCTGCAGAATGGAGCTGTTGCTATTGGGCCATCTTGCCTGGGGATCTTGCTTTTCTTTTATTCTTAGACTTAGCAAAAGGACTCATTATTTATTTGATTTATGAATAAATGAGAAAGTTATTTTCTTTCCTGAGAAATACTGAAGCTCTATATAATTGACATCATAAGATTGCTATTCACTCCCATTGTAATAAAGTTAGATGACTTCTGTGGCTGTCAGCTCTGAATGCAGGAAAGGAAAAACCTACTCCAAACATTTATACAAAAATATCTGGGTGTAGAGAAGACTAAGAATTGATGAGTTAAAAAAAAAAAAAAACTGAGGCGACTCTAATGGACAGCTAGGGTACAGAATCACAAATGTAGATGACCTTGTATCTATCTAAATGCAAGATTTATATTGCATACATTTACAAATTAGACCAAGACATCAATGTGCTAGGTGATGGTGAAGCATAGTAATCATATGGCTAATATGGGTCTATTTCTTGGGTACTTGTTCTATTGGACAAAAACATTAGAGGTTTTTCAGAGTTCAGAACTTCATTTGATAAACTGGTTCTCATGGTCAGATTTGAGCATGATTTTCTGAATTAACTGTGTCATTTGAATCCCTTCTACAAAATCTTTCATAGATATTTATCTAAACTTTATTTGAATAAGCCACTTTGTGTTTCCCCTGTGACTGTGACACAGTCTATACCTATTAATGGATTGTTTTAATTCCAATCAATTTCCTTACTTGGACTGATTAAATATCAACTTCCCTAAGATTTGTTCTGATCCTTCACACATGAAATCAATCTGCTTTCTTCTACCTGGATGCCAATGAAGTATTTGAAGATGGTTAGAAACATTTACTTTTTCAAACTGTATTACTAAATTTATCTTATAATATGTTATTTGTTTTTTTTGCATGACTCTAGTTTGTAATAACTCTAAAGTGCAGTGCTGGGATTACAAGGGTTTCACAGATAAGCTTCCTTAGCTGGACCATAAATTTATTTATTTAGGCTTAAATCTTGAGGGTGCTTACTATTTTAGAGGCACAGTGAACTAGGAAACATTAAAATAAAATCATATATATCTGGGTTAATTTTTTTTTCTTGCTAGATGTTACTCCTGCCTCTTTACTCATTCTATATTTTTATTATGTTTTAAGTCGAAACACAGACATTGCATTTATCATGGCTAAATTTCAGGTTGTTTATTTCATCAGAACTTTGAAATATAGTTGTGCTACTGTAGAAAGAAAGTCATTTATTGAGAAAGCCAAATGCAAAGTTTTTTTCAGTCATTTAGGCACTAACTGTGATTTCTCACTCTAGAAGAATATGTGGCTTTGCTGATGCAGAATTTAGTTCAAGACTTCTATAAATTTACAGAAAAAAAGCATATTGACTGATAATTTAAGACAAATGTGAAAGTTCTATGCATAAAAATTTAGAATTACAGCACAAGTTGCCTTTTTAGGTCCCCAGTATACTCTACCTTGTTTAGGCATTGTGCTACAGGCAACTACGTTCCCTTATTAAGAATTATATGGCTACATCTGTTTTGCCACAATTGAAAAGTTATTTCTATTGTGATTGTCTATCCTCAGATAACTAATTGGGAATGCAATTTGTGTAGCATGTGAGTAAATCCGTGCATGTGTGTGTATGCACGTGTGTAAGTATATGCCTCTTTATTTGGTTTTGTTTTGTGTCTTTTCCTCTTAATTCAGCTTATATGAAAAGCTACACTCATTAAGTGTGATTTTTTTTTCTCCCTGCTCTGGCTGATCTGTGTCATCAGCAACCAAAATAACCTTATCAAAGACGTTAATAACAATGTGGAAGCCAAAGATGGGACTTTGTAGCATACCAAACATACCATACTTATGACAGCTTTCAAAACCTCCTACTTCCAGTTTCAAACAATCTGCTACTCAACATTCCTGGGACATAATTTTTCAAATAATTGTAAAGCAAAGTAACTGCAGTATAATTCATATAAATCTCTCAATTTTGCCATAATATATGATGAGAAACTTTAAAAAATGCATTGATAGGCTAAAAATATATCTGAATACTTTATTGATATAGTAGAAATATTAGGTTAATTTTCTTTATTGAAAGAGAATTGTAAAGTACTTTAACATACATGTGGCTATTTGGTAAGATATTGTCATTCTAATCCCCTAACTGTCCAAGTAACTTTATCTAATCTCAGTGAGTATCTTAATGAGCTATGAAATAATCATTCATAGAAATGATCACACTTAATTACTAAATGGCTATTTTTGCAAATCCTAGTGTAGTCCTCCGGTGGATAAAGTGGATCTAAGTGAAACAGATTTTCTTAGGTAACTAAAAAGTGTAAGGTATACCACACTCAAAACAGAACAGTTAAATGGCCACTACTTGAATTGTCACCTGGAGGAAGGGGGTGGAGGTAACAATAACACTATGAGGTGGGAAGACCAAGTAGAATCAGATGAAAGTTATGAGAAATACTCCAGAAATTGGGCAAAAAAAAAATTACAGGCAATTGGAAGGGCATCTTGAGATCACAAACTTAACTTTCAGATGTGTAATAACATGTTACTGTTAATTTCTCAGAAAAGCATAAACATTTGGAATATATTAAGCAGTCGGTAAATGTTAGCTATTTTAACTCTATATGCTAGTTTAGTCTCCTTGGGTATCTCAAATATTTTTATGTAGATGCTCAGGTTCTTTTAAATTTTTACTCCCTCCTGCTCTGTGTGTGTATACACACACACACACACACTCCACACACACACACTCACATATTTATACACACATTTATGCATTACTATGTATGACATACTATATAAAATATCAATGAATAATCTAGTGCTCTTTAGTATCCTGTTTTATTTAAAATATATTTCTAAATCTCAGGTCATACTAATGTCCTTTGCAGGATCTCCCTCTATTATTATTATTGATAGGATATAATCCATATTATTTTATATGAATATTCAATACTTTCTCACTTTAAAAAGTCTCATTACAACGTACTGTTTAAGAGAACACTGGTACCAGACTCCTTGCGTTTGAATTATATCTCTCCAAATTAACCACACCAAACCTGTTTACTGACCTATAAAATAATTAGAAAATAGTTCATATCTCATAGAATCATAAAGGCTGAATAATATCTGATGTACCAATGCAAAAAACATGGTAGAATAGGCAATTAATATAACTATCATTATTATTAGACATTAGTCCAATTATTTTATAATTGTGCTGTGAATAATAATTGTGAGATTCTTTTCTCTGCTTGGTCTATTCTATTAATACTTGTGATTTCATTATGAAATTCTTGTAGTGCAATTTCCAGATCAATCAGGCCCGTTATGTTTTTTGCTGTACTGGCTATTTTGTCTGTCAGCTCGTGCATTGTTTTATCATGATTTTTAGCTTCATTGCATTGGGTTTCATTATACTCCTGTAATTTAATGAACCTTGTTTCTATTCATATTCTGAATTCTATTTCTGTCATTTTAACCATCTCGGCCTTAGTCCGGTTCCAAACCCTTGCTGGAGAGGTGATGCAATTACTTGAGGGAAGAAGGCACTCTAGCTTTTTGAGTTTTCAGTGTTCTTGCACTGATTCTTTCTCAACTTTGTGGGCTTATCTACCTTCAATCTTTGATGTTGCTGACTTTTGGATTTTTTTTCCCTCATATCTTATTTGATGACCACAAGGGTTTTATTGTATGGTAAGGTGGATTCAGCTGACTGGCTTCATTTCTGGGAAATTTTAGGGGGCAATACTCAGCTCCCAACTCCTGGACTTCATTATCTAAATCTGGGGGACTTGTATTGGGCCCTGACTTTGTCGTCTGGCTCCTTGAGGTTTGGAGTCCCCTGCACTGTGGGGCTGAGATGTGGCAGCTGCAGCAGAGTGCCACGAATGCAGGGATGCCTGCTCCCTGTGGGTGTTCATCACAGTACTGAAGGCAAAACAGTTGGGGAGGGGGGAAGTAGTGGTCCCGGCTGGAGACTGTGTGCACCACTGCATTGGAGGTGGGGTTGGCTTGGGGCAGCATTCTGGCTGGTACAAGTCTGGGTGACTTCCCTGCTTCCCACAAGCAGGAGTGATTTCTCAGGGTATGGAAGGGTCTGCTATTCTCTGCACAGCGTTTATGCAAGGGCAGGATTCTGGCAGAGGTGGGAATTTCTGGCTCTGTGCCCGCCAAATCTCCATCTGCAATGGCAGACAGTAGGGGAAGGTGATGGGGGTGAAGGAGGGTGGACTATACTCCCACACGCTCATGAGATAAGTAAAACAAAACCCAGCCATGGAGACATATGCCAGCAAAGTGATGTGGGGAGTTGCTGTGGGCTTAGAGGAAGCTGCAGTACGGGGAGGGAATGTGCAGGCTGGTGTGCAGTTGTAGTAGTCACCTTGCGGGAGTTCTCCATGGGTCAGGCATGCTCTGCCAGGGAAGAAGCTATGGTGTGGGCCCCTACGATACCCAAGACTGCCTTGTAGGCAGATATGGCCAGGTTGGGGCCCTGAGAGAGGCCAGCAGACCAAGAGGTGCTCAGGTCAGACCAGCCCCACTTGAAGTGCAAGACCATCCTGCAGCGATCAGATCTGATAGTTCCCCTAGGGCTAATGTCTCTTACAGGAGTAAGTTGAGCATAGAGGGATGGCCACACCTGGCTGTGCTCCTCTACAGATGCCTTTGTACCAAACCCTCTGGGCTCCGCATCAGCTGGCTCACCACCCCACCACTTCTCTTAGCAGCTCTTCCCGCCACTTCAACTGTCTCTTTGGTCATAAGGTCTTCTCCTGCTTGGGTTCCAGAGACTCTTGGAAAGAGCATTTTTCTCCTTGCCTGTTCAACTCACCCATTTCCCTGTTTTGGTTTAAAAATGAGTCCCAGTGCATGGTAGCCCATGTGGGGTTTCCAGATTTCTCTCCCTTTAGCCTGGCTTCTGTGTCTTCTCTCAATCCGTTCTCTGTGCCTTCCCTCTGAAGACGTGTTAGAAAGCATGCCGGTTGTCTCAGTCTTTCCGTGGAAGCTATTCCACTTGTCTGCATCTAGTCAGCCATCTTGGCCTTCTCAGTTTCCTGTTCTACCAGTCTGGGCACATCCTCCTGCCAGTAATCCAGGGTGGATAAAGTCCAGTGAATTTTTTTTTAATAATCCAGATTTATTTCAGGAATTTCAAGAGACTCTAACATCAACATAATCAGTAGAGTGGTTTTGTATTTATTTTTCTTGCCATACCTAGCAATTTGGGCAGGAGAGGGGATGCACATATGATCTCATGGTATTATTATTATGGTTTAATCTCCATTCTTTGTTGCATTTTTGCTTGTTATTTATAGCTTTTTTGTATTTATTTAGTTTTTAGATAATAGTGGAGGGTGAACACCTAATTTGATTGTAATATACATTTTTCTATACTATAATTTTAATCACTCCCTTAATTATGTGAATTAAAACTTCTTTTATACATTAAATAAGACACAGAAATGTTTTCAAGGTTAATATATTCTAAGCTTTAATCTTTGCCTTGAATCTCCCATTAGCACCATATTGTTTGAATTATTTCAACACCAAATGTCTGATAATAAAAGCCTTTATGTACCAAAATTATTGTCAAATTCTGGTAAATATTTTGTTCTCTTTATTTTTTTATAATAAACATAGCAGTGGATAATTTTCAAAATTATAACTTTAAAGTGGATACTTTTCAAAATTGTAAACATACAATCTAATTCAAATATAAACATGTCTGAAATCTTAAAAATACATTTCTGAGAGCATCATCAATATGATGAAGTTGATACAAAGAATATTTTTAAATAGACTGTTTTTCATACAGTTTTAGATTTACAGAAAGTGAGAGCAAAAGTAGATACTATACCCCCTCACCTTTCTCCCAATTTCCACTATTATTAACATCGCTCATTACTGTGGTATATTTATTATGATTATTGAGCCAATACTGACACATTTACATTATAGTTTACTCTTTGTGTTGAAAATTTTATTTTGACAAATATGTGATGAAATGTATTCATATCACATCATACAGAAGGGCTTTAGTGCTGTAAAATACCTTGTGTATCACCTATTCTTCCCTTCCCCCACCCCAGGCTCATGGCAACCACTAATTTTCTACTGTCTCCATAGTTTTGCCTTTTTCAGAATGTCATATCATTGGAATCATGCAGTATGTAGACGATTTAGCATATTTCCCTAATCACTATGCATTAGAGATTTCACTGTATCTTTTAGTGGCTTGATAGCTCATTTCATTTTTAGCTCTGAATAATATTCCATTGCATGGATGTATCCTTTTTGTTTATGCGTTCATCTATTGAAGGACATCTCAGTTGTTTCCAGGTTTTGACAGTTATGAATACAGCCAAAGTGAACAATCACATGCAACATATTTTTCTGTGGATATACGTTTTCAACTCATTTAGGCAAATACCAAAAATTGTGATGGCTGGATCACATAGTAAGATTATATTTAGCTGTGTAAGATGCTACCAAACTGTTTTCAATAGTGGATGTACCATTTTGCATACTGACCAGCAAAGAATGACAGCTCCTGTTGCTTCATGTCTTCTCCAGCCTTTGGCATTGTCAGTGCTTTGGATTTAAGCCATTCCAGTAAGTCCGTATTGACATCTCATTATTCTTTCAATTTGCTATTTCCTAATGACATATGATGTGGAACATCTTTTCATATGCTTATTTGCCATCTGTATATCTTATTTGATGAGATTTTTGTTTAGATATATACTCATTTTTTATTGGGTCTTTATTTTCTTATTATTTAGCTTTAAGAGTTCTTTCTATAGTTTGGATCTGTTTCTTTTATTCAGTAGGTGTTTTGTAATTTTTCCCCAGTATGTAGATTATATTTTCATTTTCTTAACAGTATATTTCACAAAGCAGAAGTTATTAATTCTAATTAAGTCCAATTTATCATTTTTTATGAATTGTACTTTTTGTGTTAATCTAAGAAGCCATTGTCAAACCCCAAAATTAGTTTTATTGTAATCCTGGGATTTTATTCCTGTTTAGTTTTGAGATTCCTGTAATCAATTCTTAAAATAATTATTTTCTGCATGGATACGGTCAACTTATCTTTAGCAAAGGAACAAAGAAAATTCAATGGAGAAAATATCATTTTTAAATAAATGATGCTGGAAAAACTGGACATCCACATGTAAGAAAATAGAATCAAGAAACAAATTTTATACTTCTCATAAATTAACTCAGAATGGATCATAGACCTACTTAAATGCAAAACACAATACTCTAAAACTCCTAAAAGATAACATAGCAGAAAATTTTAGTGGGCCACAAAATTTGTGACTAGAAGTAATTTATCACTTCCAAGAATAGGCATAGGAGAACCTCTGTGCGACCTTCTGCCTGCATCATGCCGTGCTGCGAAAAGTGAGAAGACCTTGTTTTGAGGTAGAGGAAGAATGTTGAGGTCTGAGCAGCCTAGATGACTCATTTGCGAAATGGAGGGTTGAAAGTATTAAACAAACACCTGAGCCTACAACAGGTATAAGAGCAACAAGAAATAAATCTTTGCATGCGTGAGATGTCAGTGCCATTTTCTTTATACAGCACAACAAAACCTAAGCTATTCTGACCAATACAGTATGTATATATATTAATACAACTGATACATATTTAGCTGAATGGGTACATAAAAATGAAAATGTGTTTATCGTAATAGGAACAATCCTACAGGCATGAAAACAATTTTATTACCAAACACAAGTGAATTTATTGAATTATGTCAACCTTCCAAAGAATTATGCAAGATATTAGTCTAATTGCATACACATGCTTCACATGTCTGTGACCCATGCACTTAGTAGTCACTAACTAATTAAAGTAAAAACTCAGATTGAATCTGCTAATAATAAAGGCTATCCTTGAGTTACTCTAAACTTTCCAGGAAGAAGAAAACACCTATAAACAGTCATGTGGATAAGAAGCCAACACCATCGACACATCCACAGCCAATAAGATAATCCTCAATTTCAATTTGTGTGGTTTATTTTCCTAGGTTCAAAGTTTGGTCCTTATTTTCGTCTTTTCCAGTTTAATATAGGCCCTTGTATATGTTTTTCTGTGTCATACTGTGTATTTTAGGGCACTGGGAATTTACAAACTTTGTTTTTCACATATCTTGCTGACTAGATTTCTCAACAGAAACAATAGTGGTTGGTAGCAGTGAGAAATTACTGAACTTGAGCACTTTTTGATAGTTTCAATGTTTATCAAAAAGATTCCTTATTAGTGTACCCAGAACTACTACTATAGCCTCTTCTAGTGTGCAGTAGCTGATGCAGGCTGGTGGACTCCAGCCCAGAGGCATTAGCAACTTTAATTCCTTGGCATTATGTCTTCTTTCTTTTTGTTCCTTCACTCCCTTCAGCCATTTGTCATTTTTATCTTTTATCCCTCTGCTGCCTCTGTAAGCTTTCAGCCCATTTGAACAACCTGAATTGATTTCTGATTCTCTGACTGGACTAGGGAAGACACAATGATAATGTACTTGACATAGTAAAGGAAGAGAACAGTAAGGGAATTAAAAATTTGTCTGAAGTGTATTTTGCCATATAGCCAAGCAAATGTAACACAATGCATAGCAACAGGACATATTTTTCTATTTTATGTGCAGAGATTCCCTTAATAATCTGAACTCTATAGAATAAGTATTAAAAATTTGAGCTAAGACATTACACAGATCTCTAGGTAACCTGAAATAGCTGTCTAAAATTTCATGCCCTAAAATGCACTTTACTCAGTTGGATCCATCTCAGCATTTTGTTTTACACACAATTCTAGTAAGATCTTTTATATCTTTGTTCAGCTTAAACTACTTTGGAACAATAATTTTATATGAGAGTGTTAGACTGACTGTTAAAACATAGTGATCAAAACCAAGACCAATAATTTACAGATTAACCATAGAGGAAAAGAAACAATAAAAAATCAAGGGGCTCATAAAATATAATCATATAAAATAAAATAGTAAAATAAAATATAGAGGGACACATATTTATGGCTTTCAACATGTTCCCAAATGTCTAAAAATAATTTCCCCATGACATGAAATCATTAACAAAGAATATTTTATTTCAAATTTTAAAATATTAGGGATACAGAGTTGTTATTTAAAATTATGTAAGTAGAACATGTTTTAATTACGAGGAAAAAATACATAAAGAGCTCTAATACCTAAATGATACTGCCTACCTGCACACTTTTGTAATATCCAGGAATGGTTTCGATTTATGTTGATTATCCAGCAAAATTTTAAATAGAACCTTCTTTGATGCTTAAAGTTGTTCTGGTTTGGGCAATAAATTACATGGTTATCTTATCTATTGGTCATATATTTGTCAAAAAATTATTGTAAATCCTGAATCTTGCTAATGTTCTGCAGCTAACACAATTTCTGGCACGTAGTGGTAGTAGCAGAGATTGTTAGCTGTCCTCAGTATCTAGACTCCAAATTTTCTAAATTTATGCATGCCAATCTAAAATACACATGACTCAAGGAGCGAGCGTAAATTCAGGTCAGATGGGATATAGGAAGAAATGTCATCTGGCAATTTGTAGAAACCTTCCTTAAGCGAGAGCTGGCACACATATTTTGGCCTTATTGTTTTTGGTTCCCTCCTTCATGTCACTTCTTGGGAGATGTGTATTCCATTTTGAAACATGACAGTGGGGGCAAATCCATTGGATAGCAGAGTTCTAAACAGGAAGTCTTTGATTCCTAAAGGAGTTCATACAACAGATTCAGTAAATTGCTTTGGACCATTTACCTCGGAAGTGTGTTTATGCAAGAGAGAAGTAAACATATGTGTTGTCTAAGACACTTATTTACAGTCAAATATAGTTTTACTGAGATAGTAGATATTTAATAAATGTTGAAAGGATAAATCAATTATTGAGTCAAGATGAAGCTAATATTCGATCAAACCTGGAGACAAAGTATTCCCTAATATTCTTTCTGCTGTAAGAAGCAGAAAATCTAACTCAAATTACTTTGAACAATATTAATATGTATTTAATCACATTAAAAGAAGTCTACAGCTTAGCGTGAGATCAAGGATCTCATGATTTAGGGGCACAGTAGCGTCATGATTAATACATATTTTTTCCATGGTTCCACTTGGTCTTCCTTTGGCAGGCACAGAGGATCTAGAATGATTGCAGAGGGGAACAATAGCAATTTTATTCAGCAGGGAAGAGATGACCATTGCCTAGATTTTTAAAGTGAAAAAAATTTCCAGGAAGTCAGTGGTAAACTTTCGGCTTGAATTGTACTTATTTCTTTCACTGTAAAATTACTATATGCTGATTGATATAGACTGGGTTTCCTGGAGCAATAAATGGCAAGGGGGCTAAGATAATCATTAAGTCATAGACTATTCTGAGCCCATCCAACTGTACATTAAAGGGTAGTGCAGCTGGGTAGTTGGGGGAAGAATGTGTGTCTGTGGAGTTCAATGGCAATACCTTCTATTTTCTACTACTTCAGCCATCCAATAACAATATTTTTTCTTTTTATATACACTTTCAAAGATGCTAACTCCAATCTTTTCAGAAGACAACTGAATCACATACAATTTTTGTACCTAGCTTCATGACCAGTATCTCAATGCAATATGCATTCCTCTTCATCAGATACAGATATTTTTCTTTATAGCCTGGAGATGATAAACAGATAGATAGATAGATAGATAAATGAATGATGAAATATCCAGCCCCAATGCATATAGAAAAATAACAGGAAAACTATAATGATTTTTTTAACTTTTATTTTAAGTTTTGGGGTACATTTGCAAAATGTGCACGTTTGTTACATGGGTAAGTGTGTGTCATGGGAGTTTGTTATGCAGATTTTTTTATTACCCAGGTATTAAGCCTAGCATCCATTAGTTATTTTTCCTGATCCTCTCCCTCCTTCCACCCTCTGTCCTCTGGTAGGCCCCAGTGTGCATTGTTTCCCTCCATATGTCAATGTGTTCTCATTATTTAGCTCCCACTTATGAGAACATGTGGTATTTGGTTTTCTGTTCATGCATTAGTTTGCTAAGGATAATGGCTCCCAGCTTCATCCATGTGCTTGCAAAGGACATGATCTTATTCTTTTTATAACTGCATAGTATACCATGGTAAATATACACCATGTTTTCTTTATCCAGTCTATCATTGCTGGGCATTTTGGTTGATTCTGTGTCCTTGCTATTGTGAATAGTGCTGCAGTGAACATACACTTGTATGTATCTTTATAATAGAATGATTTATAATCTTATACTGAGTGGTATGGTTTGGATGCTTCCCCACGCAAATCTCATCTTGAATTGTATTAATCCCCACATGTCAAAGGTGGGGCCAGGTGGAGATGGTGTGGTTTTCCCCATACTGTTCTCTTGGTAGTGAATAAGTGTCAAGAGATCTAATGGTTTTATATGTGGGTGTTCCCCTGCTGAAGCTCTTCTTGCCTGCCACCATTTAAGACATGACTGTGCTCTTCCTTTGCCTTCTGCCTTGATTGTGAGGCCTCCCCACGTATGTGGAACTATAAGTCCATTAAACCTCTTTTCCTTTATAATTTACCCAGTCTCGGTTATGTCTTTATTAGCAGTGTGAAAATGGATTAATACACCCAGTAATGGGATTGCTGGGTCAAATCAGATTTCTGTTTTTAGGTCTCTGAACACAGAGATTTTGAATCACACACTGTCTTCCCTCATGATGGCTGAACTAATGTACACTCCCATCAACAATGTAAAAGTGTTCTTTTTTCTCCACAACCTCACCAGCATCTGTTATTTTTTGACTTTTTAATTGTAGCCATTGTGAGTGGTGTGAGATGGTATCTCATTGTAGTTTTGATTTATATTTCACTAATGATCAGTGATGTTGAGCTTTTTATCATATGATTTTTGGATGCATGAGTGTCTTCTTTTGAGAAGTGTCTCTTCATGTCCTTTGCCTACTTTTTAATGGCGTTGTTTGTTTTTCCTGTAAATTTGCATCAGTTTCTTATGGACCTTTGTCAGATGCATAGTTTGCAAAAATTTTCTCTCATTCTGTAGGTTGTCTGTTTCCTCTGTTGATAGTTTCTTTTGCTGTGTAGCTCTTTAGTGTAATTAGATTCCATATAATAAATATTTGTATTTGTAAAGTTTTAAATAGGAAAAGTTATTCATTTTCTTTTGTTGTTATTGTTTGATTGGTTGGTTCTTTTGAGACAGGATCTCACTCTGCTGCCCAGGCTGGAGTGCAGTAGCCAGATCATAGCCCACTGCAGCCTCGACATCCTGGGCTCAGGTGATTCTCCCACCTCAGCCTCTGGTGTAGTTGAGATTACAGGCATGTGCTCCCACACCCATCTATTTTTTTGTTGTTTTTTAATTTTTTGTAGAGACCGGGTTTCACCATGTTGCCCAGGCTGGTCTTGAATTCCTGAGCTCAACTGATCCACCCACCTTGGCCTCCAAAATCTCTGGGATTACTGGACAGAGCCACTGCATCTGGCCACTTTCATTTGTTCACATATCACATCATGTTGGAGAGGAAAAGTAAAGACTTTCATACGGTTGTAGAATTCTGTTTAGGAAGATCCTCCTTTTAAATTGGTCCTCATGGGTACATATGAAACTGATCATATTATAGTGTTACACTAAATTTTAAGCTTTAAGCTTTTGTCTAGAGAATAACTAAAAATAAGATTCAGGAAAAAATGGTAAAACACTATATGACTGAATCAGTTCAGCATTATTAATTATGTAACAAAATACTTATGAAGAACACTAAAAGAATTAAAATAATTATCTGAAACAGTCATAAGAACATTGTTTCATCTAGGCAAATCATTTATTACTATTACAAGTTAGAAAATGATCTCATTTTTGTTATATAAATTACAGAGTGGTTATATTTAATGAAAGTGAATAAAGAGAAACATATGCATTTGAGATAGCTTGCTTATATATTTTTCCTTAAAATTTGCTTTTATGTGTAACCTTTGGCTCATTGTCCAAATTATTAGAAAT
Organism: Pongo abelii; assembly: GCF_028885655.2. Taxonomy (NCBI): domain Eukaryota; kingdom Metazoa; phylum Chordata; class Mammalia; order Primates; family Hominidae; genus Pongo; species Pongo abelii. Next base: position 89,578,086 of record NC_071999.2, on the reverse strand, counting down.
GTAATTTCAGCAGGTCATCACCATCTATTTAACTTATTGTAGAAAAAAGAGTTTCAAGAGAGTGAAAGGAGATTTTTTAAAAATGACTTTTGATAAATTCAGCTTCAAGTCTACATTTCTCTAAATATTCCTTGAGCTACAATGATCACTAATACAGAGATTTTGAATCAATTGATCTGAAACGTTATACCTGGCAGGTCTGTCTTATTTTTGCTCTTTTATTTCTTACTTTTGAGTATTTGGCAGGACTCATCATGTTGATTGATATGTGGTAAAAGAGACTGCTGTGAAAACTGCTTCAGAGCAATATGTTGCTGATGAAAATGGTGCAATTTAAGAATTTTAAATAAAGATGGAAATGGAATAACTTTAGTATTAGGAGATGCATGGGTTTCAGGGAGAACTGGAATAAGACCTTTATTTGTACTGATATCAGTTAGTAGTTAAGCTAAATTGCAAATGCCATTAACATTTTCTGTGAAAAGATAAATGAGGCTTAAAAATGCCAAAAAAGGTTTTCTTTATACTTTATTGTTATATTATAAATCAAAGTTGTTATCAATGGTTACAAGGTAATTCTGCATTTTCCTTACTTTAATATATATACTTTCACTCTTCTGCTCCATTTCTCCAGTTAAATATAATATGGTAAGAACAGACAAAAAGGACGTACATTTTTCAGTCTCACATTTTATTGCTTTTAAGATTAATTGCTTCTATCTAATATAATAGTGAAAGGTGTCTGTACAACACAAGAGGGTTTACAGCAAGGGGAAAAGAAGGTGTTGATGTAATCATGGGAAATTCACAGACTTAGCAGAGCACACCCTCTAAACTCCATAGGGAACACACACAAAATTCCATGAGGAGAGGAGCTTATGTGTTCTGTCTGTTTCTGGATCAGCAGTTCCTAGGACTGTGTCTGGAACAAAATAGATGCTAAATACATATATTGAATAAATGAGTGAAAAAAAATTCACAAGGTCTTGTCTTCTCCAAAGAAGGGTATCAGTAGACAAATACCAAATTGGTTCTTGAGGATAATTTGGTTTTAGTCTTACTTAAAGCTGAGACTGTACTCACTGGTATCATCAATAATAAGAAGAAACATAGGGCTGGTTGCAGTGGCTCACACCTGTAATCCCAGCACTTTGGGAGGCCGAGGTGGGCGGATCACCTGAGGTCGGGAGTTCGAGACCAGCCTGACCAACATGGAGAAACCCCGTCTCTACTAAAAATACAAAGTAGCCAGGCGTGGTGGTGTGTGCCTGTAATCCCAGATAGTCGGAAGGCTGAGGCAGGAGAATCGCCTGAACCCAGGAGGCAGAGGCTGCAGTGAGCCGAGATCGCGCCATTGCACTCCAGCCTGGGCAACAAAAGCGAAACTCCATCTCACATTAAAAAAACAAAACAAAACAAATAAATATAGAGCCTTTTTTTGTTATGTTGATAAATTAATTTTTTTCCAAAAGAAAAGCTTATGCCATTTATTAACGTCTTTAATTTATATTTTATATGTATATATAAGGAATAAATAATGAAGTAAATGCTTCTTATGATAAAATATCTGTCAATAGGGAGATAATTCAAATAAGAAAAATTCTCTCGTCTATAAAATTGACACACTATTGTCAAAAAGTAACATAAGAATAAAACTACACATTGAAATTTAATACTTTTCTGCCTAAAAGTTTCTGACTTTTTCATGATGTTTTGTGTTCTAATTTACATCTCTAATGAGATATAGTTCTGCATACATTAAAAAGTAGCAGCACACTCAAAACAGCAGTGGAAATAAAGCAAAACAAACAAAAAACACTATTGCAGAAAATTTGGAAAATTATAGCAAAGTTAAATAAGTATTGCTAAAAGTAGGAAAGTGAAAGGAAAATAAAAAAGAGTTCCCTTTTGGGGAAATGTATTACCATAATTTTTTAAAGGATTTTAAAAGTTCTCTTAAAAATGATTTATTTTTGCTTTTATAATATTCAATCCTTAAAATTTACCTCAATTACTTAGGACTTTAAGTGGGGAAACAAATATCCAACACATTTTTGGACACAAATCACAAACAGAATTGAACACAAATGAAAGGCTATTAAAAGGAACAAATCAGCCTGAGCAAAAGGAGAATCTGCTGATACTCTGTACCATCCAAACAACTGCACCTGTTCTTGGTAACCCTTGAAGGCATGCACAAAGTGTTTCTTCCAATCACATTACTAACATATTGGTTATTTGGAAACGACTTTCTTCCAAATACATGTATTTGGGGAGGGCAAGAGTTATTTAGAAACGAATATATTTAATATCCATGCCTGTAATAACTGTAAGGATGAATAGTAGTAGTAGTTATCCAGAGAAATGGCATCAGAAAAAAATATTATGTTATGAGGGAAATCAAATGGTTTACTACATGACACAATTGGACTTTGCTATCTCAATATTTGCCAGTAAAATAATGGGATTCATCATGCAGACAACCCTAACAGCAAGATGCCAATAGATCTAACTACTTTCTGTGCTACTCGAAATTGCAGAATGATGAGTTAAAAGTCACAGCAGCTAAAAAGGGAAACCACTTAGAAAGCAAAAATGGTAGAATTTATTAGAGATGAATGTCAGCAGAACATACAAGACAACTAAGAAATATCTGCCAGAATAACACAATATTCCCAGGATTTTAGTAGATATTGTCTTTCTCTCACAATAATAATAATAATATCTAAATAGCCAAAAATATACTAATACTAATGAATATCTAAATCTTTTTGTTTTTATTTGGTAGTGTTTTGTTATGTGTGATTGCTTTAAGACCACATATTCTCTGAGAGGCATTAAGATCCATCTATCTCTTGATCTGTTGATCTAACAATTGAGCGATTATCTGTATAATAAGATACATAAAGATATTTATATTTGTATCTATATCTATATAAAATGAATAATGATAAACATCATGAATAACATAGTTTGTTAATTTTAAGTCTCAGATAAACTTTGTAAGAAAATTCAAAACTATACGAAGATGCTAATCATATAATAATGTTCTCATTCATCATTGGCTTCAGTATAACTTTTAAATTATTTTGCTCAGGTAAAAATATATGCTTAGATTTATTTTTTCTAAAATCTAAAATATATTTAATTTTCATAAAAATTACAAATTGATAAGTTGATTTAACTTTTATATACCAAGTCATTTTCATTTAAAAATCTTATTTCTTGAAAGAGATTCAAAATAATAAATTAATAACATAGGAGCCAGGATCATCAATTAATAGCAAACACTTTAAGGAAAATATTGGTAAAGTACTAAAGCTTTAGAAAAAAATCAGATTATCTCTTCGCCCATATATACTTTATTTGCCATAAAATTACAAATATGATTGTATTAAAAGTCCTCCTTTATAAAACATGCACAGAATATGATCACCAAATGGCCTTGTATATATTTTACAATATACAATCACTCTACTGCCATAATGTTCTTATTGCTGACTAAATTTCTGGCTACAAACATCAACTAGAGCCAGTCTCTTCACCTCTCTTTAAAACAAATGTTACCTCTTAAATGTAAGCTTTGTTTCAAGTATAAATGTGAGTAGATAAATTAATCATGCGCTATAACATAAAAAGAGGAGGACAATAGGCCTCAAGAGGTAGGTAAATGCAAATGAAGTAAGACATGTAATAGTCAACTCCAGGGCAATATTATGATTTTTATTGGAGCAGATGAGAAAGAGGGTGTGCAGCCTCAAAATCATTAGTGCAATCAACTGTCCCCATTCCCAAACTAAATATTCATCAACAATCTAAATATGAGAATATAATTCTCCAGTTCAAAAAACTTTAATATTGCAGACTTATCTGTGCTGCTGCTCTATGTGCTGCATACCAAATGTAACTACTTAATTATTTAGCCCTTATATAAATTTGTGAGCTAGTGTGTGTGTATATATGTGTGAAATTATATCTTGCAAACACCTGCTGCTACTCATGCATTGTGTAAACATAAATAGTGCCAAATGAGAAGGAAAGTGTATGGGATTCAACATATATTTTCCAGTCTACTTCATCTTGCTATTTTGGTGGTGTTGCAACTGTGTCTAAAAATTAGATAATATATGATTTACCATTTTATTGTCTAAAGCAAATAGGTCAACAGAATAATTAAGATGGCAGGAAAATTTCCAGAAAGACAGCAATGAAATGAAAGGTACTTCCACCTATGTCTAGCGTGTTAAGAATGTTCTAGATTGTATCAATTAATAAAGAGTTTTTTTAACTTTCTAACGATATCTGAGAACTATTTGGAACACTTAGCATTTTAAACCTTGAGTTTTGAGTATTATAGGTAATTTAGTGAGCAAGTAGGATCAACTTTGCCATTGGTTCTTTCCCCCTACTACTGCAGAAAATTAACTTGGGGATGGTATTTTTAACATTATTGGGTGTTCTATGAAATATGTGTCCTGCAGCCTAGACATCTGAGTCCAAATTGCCACAAAGGGGAAAAAAAACACCACAACTCATAGCTCTTTATATATAATTCTCAACTAAAAGAGAGATTGGACTTCATCAGGCATGTCAATAAATTAATTGTTTTACTGACGGGATAAAAATCAATGACAAGGACTTTGAGAATTTGGACACCACAGACTTTATTACCTAACTCTAGGCAAAATAACTCAACATGCATTTTTCCTGGAAGGATATCTCTCAAGTTCCTAGTAGGAAGTTCTTACCATTGAATCATTTCTGTAATGGAAAGACTTTGTGGAATTTCTTCTCTTGATGTGTAGTATTGTGAAAGGTAGAGGATGGACCCTGGCACCAACAGGGCTTTGTCTAAAGCTCATTTCCAATATGGATTAATTGAGTAATCATGGAAGATTAGTTTAAATCTCTTGGAATTTTAGTTTCTTCTTGGTGGCTGGCATTGATAAAGATTGTTCTATAGTTACATAAGACAATGGGTAAAAATTGCACATGTAGCACAGCATACATACTAGATAATACAAAAATATCATGTCATTCCCTCTTTTATTATTAAGTTAATTGCTCATAATACAATATATTTTAAGTCATGACCAAAAATTTTTAGAAAATGATTTCTGCAAAAATAAATTAGATGCTAGCTACTATATTCTGCCCTTGAATTTAGTGATCCTTCCTTAATAATATTTTGGTGGTATATTATTTTAAATTTAACATTTATTTTCTCAACAAGTCAGATTGTATGACTGACAACAATAAAAAAATTAACAGTTTAAAATATCCTGTATAGGAAGGCCGAGGCAGGTGGATCACGAGGTCAGGAGATTGAGACCATCCTGGCTAACACAGTGAGACCCGTCTCTACTAAAAATACAAAAACAAAATTAGCAGGGCGTGGTGGTGGGCACCTGTAGTCCCAGCTACTGGGGAGGCTGAGGCAGGAGAATGGCGTGAACCCAGGAGGTGGAGCTTGCAGTGAGCCGAGATTGTGTCACTGCACTCCAGCCTGGGCAACAGAGCGAGACTCCATCTAAAAAAAAAAAAAAAATCCTGTATAACAAAATTTAACATTTATTGAGCATTGCTGTGTGCTATATATTTTATATATGCTCTTTTAAAAGCAGATATTGTTTTTCTTATTTTGCACATAGTCACTGAGGCTTTCGAAGTTTAAATAGCTTGCTTAAGTTTTTCAAACTTTAATTAAGGCTCAGGTCTCTGGGGCTCCAAAGACCATGCACCATGCAATACAAAATTCCTGTGTTTGTGCAGGTGATCATGAACTTTGTCCATTTATATCCTCATAATATCTTCTTTATTTGGTTCTGATTAAAAAAAAAAATCTGTTAGATTCTGTGTCTAAACACAATGGAAACAATGCCAAAATATATTGGTACTAATCAGCTGTGTCAAGAAGAGTACACATTGGTATTAATCAACTGTGTCAAGAAAAGTACTTTCATTTTTGTCAAAATTACCATCTATAAATGACTTGAGTAAGTAGAAACAATTGTAAATTGAAGACAATGGTAGATCAAGATTAGTTTAGAATCACAATGGCAAGAAATAATGTTTTGCATGTGAACTGAAAGGATAGAAAATTGAAAAATGGGGAAAAAATGTAAGGGTATTCCTCCTAGATCAGGTGCAAAGTTAAGTTGCAATTATAGATCGTGTTAAAACTTGTAAAAAAGGAGACACATACATGACCCTGTCTTAGATTCAGACAGTAATTAGGGTCATTTGCATTACAATGTTGTCATAGCCCTCAAATTCTTCAGGACAAACTCCTCCATCTTCCTCTCATTCCTCTTTCCCCAGTGCTATCTAATTAATTTTCTTCCTATTCAAGCTGTCTGATATTTCTTTTACTTGTCCATTCCACTAAACCTCTCAACTTCTATTTTCTTATTTCTTTTTACAAATGCTCTATTTCATCTCTCCTTCAGAATAATTTTTTTTTTTTTTTTTTTGATAGAATCTTGTTCTGTCATGTTCTGTCATCCAGGCTGGAGGGCAATGGTATGATCCTAAGACCTTGGAGCCCAAAACTCCTGGGCTCAAGAGATCCTCCCATCTCTGCCTCCCAAGCAGCTGTGACTACAGGCATGTGGCACCACACCCAACTAATTTATTTTTTATTTTTCATTTTTTGTAGAATTTGGGGTCTTGCCATGCTGCCCAGCCTGGTCTGGAATTTCTGGCCTCACATCACCCATCCACCTAGGCTTCCCAGTGCTGGGATTACAGACATGAGACCCTGTGCCCAGCCAGAATACATTTTAAAATTCCTTTTTCTCTACTCATTTTTTATTCTTACCTTTTTTCTCACTTCTTTCATCCTTATAAACACCCTTCTCCAATCTCCACCCACAGTAGTCCAGTTTTCTTCTGCTTCTAGTAGAACTTTAATTATATCCACTGTCTTCCCTGTATCTTCAGCCTTTTTCCTCCATTGACTCTTGCCTATTTGCTTCTATGTTGTATTCTTGTCTTTCAATCTGAAAATGTTAAACTCTGTATTATTTTCCCTTCCCCTGATAAGGTTTATTTTACCTTTAGATATGTAAATTACCCTATGTTACTTTTCCTTTAAGCAAAATTTGTTGAAATTTTATTTAGACTTATTGTCTTTATTTTTTCAACTTTCCATTTGTTCTCAATTCGTTCTCACTGATCAGTAGAATTGACTATTGCTACAGTGACTGATGACTTCCATGTCACTGAAACCAATCGTTACTTTTGAGAATTGTGGATCTCTCAAGGCTAGATGATCCAGCTTATTCCCCCACCCCGCACCTTCCTGATGTACCCTTGGATACCAGGACATTATACTCTCTTGGGCTTTCAACTCTGTTTTGGAGGTATTTATCCTCCATGTCATTTGCTGAATCTCTCCCTCAAATAGTGTATGCCCTCATGTTCCTGGAAGGCTGGCATTTTTCTTTTCCTGTATGTTTACTAATAAGAGTTGATTCATTGCAGTCACTTCTATCATCATCAACTTGTAAATGCAAATTCCCAGCCTGAAACTCCTTGTTGCAAATCTAGAATAACTGCCCAACTGTGAAACTGACATCTGTATGTGTTACTTCTGTGCAAGCATCTCAAATTCATTATGGTTCTGACTGTACTGCTCATTCTACTTCACCCACACCTACTTCTCCACTGGAGTTTCCTATTGCCATTATCATAAACATCTATCTACCTCCTTTCTCAAGCCACATACCAGGGAGTCATTCTTAATTCCTCCCTCTTCCTAAAACATACACCTCTTCCTAACATGTGCACCGAATCAATTACCAAATCTTTTCATTTAACAACTTAATATATCTTGAACTTTTCCACTGAGCTCCAACCATCCCTAATGCCTCTATCACAAGCAAAACTAAGATAGTATCCTGCTAAATCCCTACTCTTGACATTCTTTAATTTATTCCACCCACTGCATTCAAAATTATTATTTCTTTAAAAAATGTATATACAGTCATTAATATCCCTTAATATCTATTTATAGACCTTTGGTCAAGGCCTATATCTGGCCTTGAAGACATGTAAATAGCCTCTGCTTTTATTTTCAGCACATTTTTAACACTACTCCGTCTAAGCTCCTGACCCTGCTTTTCTTCTGTCTGTTCTGAGAATGAGCCATGTTCTCTTTGTTTTTAAACATGCTATTCTCTCTGAATGAAATCTCTTCTTTATAACCACCCTAGCTTCCCAACTAATATACTCACTTTATCTCTTATCAGAAATACGACTTGCTCTCAGAGGGCTCAATTCTCTCCCATGTCTAGGTTAGATTCATTGTTCATTTTTACTTCCACCTTCATGTTTATTATACTCATAGTTGTTTGTTCATTGTCGGTCTTTCCCAAAAGGAGACATCTTTATTATTCACCACTGAGTTCTTAGGACCTAGCATAATGCCTGACATATAATTGATACCCTGTTTAATTGAATTGGTTTATTTTTCCTTCATGAAAATTCTATATACATTGATGTGGACAGTGAAATTAAATTAAACAAAAAAAGACTCAACCCTGTAACATATGGAGGGTAATATGTGAATAGAAGGAAAAAAATCATGTATTACTCATGCTGTCAACTCACATTTTAACCTAGTTCATGTGTTTCTACTACTTAATTAAAGCAAATAGATTTTTTTTTTTTTGATAAAGGCAGACTGGTGGAAATTGAAGGAGCAGTTTGTGTCACTAACTCTCATATATAGACCTACATGTTGATAAACAATTAGGAAACCCAATAAGCATTGAATAATCTCATATGTTTAAAGGAAAATTTGGATCCAGATAGTTCACACAGAGAGAAAGGTTAAAAGGTTGGTCACATGCATATTTTAAGATAAATATTTGTTATGACAAATGGCAAGATAATGAGACTCAGTCTGCTAAAAACAAAATAAAATGATCCCTCTTTATTATAGGCTCTCTACTGCACCAGTACATATAATTAAGACAGAAGTTTCTGTCTATTAAATTGTCCGTGGATTTGCTTGATTATATTCTGCTTTTAAGCAATCTGCAATCTATTCAGAATCATTTTAGAGATCTTGGATTTGATTGTTTTAATTATAACTCTGAGCTTCATGTAAAAAAACTTTGTTTCCTTTTCTGTAGTGGTGGGAAATCGAGTGGCGTATGAAGACACACACACACACCTGCACACACGCAACAAAATTCATGAGTAGTCATGCTTGCTAAACAAAAATTGTTCTTTCCTTTCATTTTTTCTTAAAATGCAAACATTGGAAGAGTATATTTGAAGTCAAAAGTTCTGACTGCTTATTCTTAGCCATGGGATTTGAAGAAGGTAATTTCATCTTAAGCCACAGTCTTTCTCTTTTTCTGTGAAAAGTGTATGTAACATTTCATGTACATTTTATTAGCAACTTTGAGGATAAAATTAAACAGTGATTGTAGAAAAGCTTTGACAATGTGAAAGGCATTACATAAATTTAAATTAATAATTTAACTTTCTCTTTTTTCTATATTAGCCTCCTCATGGCAGGTTTGTGGAAATTTATAAATAAGAGAGAGTCCTGTAGGACCTGCTTCTAGTTATTTATTTTTAGATCTAGACATAATTCTTTTAACCAGAATTCTTACAACACACTTAGCAATTTCTAGTTAATTACTCACTTTTATTTACTCCTGTAGTAAGTCTTAATGCCAATATTTATACCCACCATATTGAGCCACTCCATTATGTTCTAGTTTACACTTGGAGTTCTCAAATATTAGCATGGATCAGAATCATATGCAGAACTTGTTAAACAGGTTGCTTGATTCCACTCCAGAGTTTCTGATTAAATGGACGTTCTATTCTGCATTTCTTACAAGTTTCAAGTTGTTATCTATGCTGTTGGTCCAGTAATATTATTTCAAAAACCGCTATTCTAGCAGGGTTTCTTTCATATTTTAACACTTATATCAATTGAGTGGCTTTATCGCCATAGATTTATACCTAATTGACCTTACAGATATGCTTTAACATTGGTATTAAAAAAAAAAAACAAGAGTTGAGATTCACTGCTTTAGAAGTAGCGTTTCCCAATTCCACGCCAAAAGCATACTCCACTGAATTAGCATGATGAGGCAATGGACTAGGATTATAAACTGTGAGTCACCCATGGCTTCTTCATTCTGTCATTTAAATGAGTGTGCAGCCCAGACAGTTGCAGCATTCAACAGAAAAAGTCTGCTTGCGTAACTAACAGGTATTATTTATCCAGATCATCCCAAACTATGAGCTGATGCAGTCAAACCGAAGGCTGCGGAGTACAGGGAGCAAAGGTGTAGATTTTCCTAGTTCCCTGAATTTTATTCACACATGGGGTTTTGCTTATGAAAAGTTTTCTCCATATTGTGGGTGTTTTGATGCAAAAACAGTAGCTCAGGTACCAATATTCCAGATCAGTGCTGTCCACCTGGCAGTTGCATGACTCTGATTGCTATCTTAAAAAAGATATACAGAACAGACTAAGGACAGATCTCACCACTGTTAGGGAATCTGAAGAGATAACCAGTTCATGGGCACTATTAACACACTTAGCATAAGAAATATTAAGCTTCCCAGGCTTTATATCTTGCTGACAGGGATAGCGTTTTGAGACAAAGTACTTTAGTCAGAGATAAAGTAAGACATTGTTACCTTCCAGAAATTAACAATTATACGTAGCTTGACTTTAATCCTCACCTTTGCTTGAAACTTTGGCCTGTTCTTTACCTTTCCTATACCTACTAGGAACACACAGCTTTGATTATGTGTCTCCATCATCAAACAATGAACACTGTATTCAGATATGGGCTATTCTAGACTATTAGCATGTGAGAACTAGTACTATTTCACAAATGCTGCTCAATAAAAAGTACATATTATGCTTTTAAAATATTAATTTAATAACATGACATTTCTGAGCAAATAATAATAGAGAAAAGTATATGTTGAAAGAAGAGTCACTAGTTTTATGATATTATATATGTTGTTATAAACTTTTTGTCAGGTGTATGATAGTTACTGCAATGATCTTCTTCTTCTTCTTTTTTTTTTTTTTTGAGACAGAGTCTCGCTCTGTCGCCCAGGCTGGAGTGCAGTGCCATGATCTCGGCTCACTGCAAGCTCTGCCTCCCGGGTTCACGCCATTCTCCTGCCTCAGCCTCCCCAGCAGCTGGGACTACAGGCGCCTGCCATCATGCCCAGCTAATTTTTTGTATTTTTAGTAGAGATGGGGTTTCATCATGTTAGCCACGATGGTCTCGACCTCCTGACCTCGTGATCCGACCTCCTCGGACTCCCAGAGTGTTGGGATTATAGGTGTGAGCCACAGCACCCAGCCTGCAATGATCTCCTTTCGATGAATATCAAGTCTTGGTTAGTTCCTTTATTATAAATAATATTATTGTTTTCCTGTATGTAAAACCATTTAGACAAAATAAAATTCGGTCTTATAATCATTGGGTAAATGGAAATGAGAATTTTTGTGAAATGTTTTTTAAGTTTTAATGCAAATTTTAGGAAATTTAAAGATATAGAAAAGTATAAAGTAGAAAAGAAAAATCAACCATTTTAACACAATACAGAGTTACTTTTAACAATTTATTGTATTTATTTGTTGATTTTATTGTATAATGTTACCAAATATTTTTAGTATTCCTTTATTTTATTTAAATATTTAACACCAAAATTCTTAGAATTCTTCATAAACATTATTTAAATAATAATAATAATTGAAGCTAGGATTTATAATATGCTGATTGTATCTGCTATGTGGTAAAATCCATATATATGATATCAGTCAATTGTTTTCATAACATAAGATATATTTTTTATCTTTTATCTTTTAAGAGTTTCCAAAAGCCATTGTACTTTTTCTTTGGAAATTTTTTTAAGAACACTCTACTTAATATATTTATTAAATATTTAAAAATAAAGCTTAACTTATATACATGCATATGCCATTGATGATTTTCTCATCTGTTTAGCAACAATGCTCTTCAAAATATAAAACATTCTCAGCACCAGAAAGGCATTCTTATGTCACATTCCAGACATCAGGCTTCTTGTTCTATAGGCTAGTTTAACATGTTTTTGAGCTTTATCTAAATGGACTCATATAACATATTCTTTGTGGTGTGTGGCATTTTTTAGATTTAGTTCTATTTTGTCTGATATTTATGTATCATTTTGCATAAAACGATAGTTGGTTCATTTCCACTAGCTTTTGGTATACTTATGGATATCTATACCAACACTTCAATTTTGACTGGCTACTGTAATTCACCAATAACTCATAATATATGTATAGAAATACATGACTAAGAATGGGAGGGGTGGCTCATGCCTGTCATCCTGGTGCTTTGGGAGGCCAAGGGGGGAAAATAGCTTGGAGGCCAAGAGTTCAAGGTCAGCCTGGTCAACATAGCAAGATACTGTCTCCACAAAAAAATTTAAAGATTTGCCAGGTATGGTGGTGCACACTTTTCGTCCCAGTTACTCCAGAGACTGAGGCAGGAGTATCATTTGAACATAGGAGTTCAAAGCTTCAGTGAGCTATGATTGTAACACTGCACACCTGCCCGAGCCACAGAATTAAACACTGTCTCTTAAAAAAAAAAAAGAAAAGAAAAGAAAAAAGAAAAAAAAGAAAAGTGACTAAATTGTCAAACAACTGGAAAAAAAATCGTTTTAAACAACCAGAACAGATACTGAATAATAAATCAACTGTACAATGAAGTATTTGTTATACTCACATAGTCTCCATGAGCCATTAAAAATTCTTACAAAACCAACACCTCAAAACCTTAAATCTCCATATATTATACGCTAAAATTATAGTATATAGTATATATTTTCTAGAAAATGCAAAATGAAATAGGTACCAGTTTTGCCTTTAGTGACGTGAGCCCTCCCATGTAAGCAACCCCAAAGCCATGGTGGGATATGTTTGATAAGTGATCATCTCTTCAAGACCTCTCACTTCATGCTTTTATCTATCTAGTTAGGGAGAAAAATACACTTACTGTTAGGAATTATCTTAAATAGTTAATAATTCCAAATGCAATGAAATGAGCATTTATTAAGTTAACCAAATGTAGGTAGTTGATATCAATTCACTGAGTAATAGAAAAAAGATATTATTTATACAGTACAATATTATTAATGTTTTGTTTAATCACATGAAGCAGGCAGAAAAACACAGTTACACAAATATAGTTAAATCAATCAACAGCTGCATACTCAATAGATATGGGTAGGATATTTCCTATAATAGTGGCTGCTGCCTATCCAGTTTCCATTCATCTGTTCTTCCTCTTGTGAGGCAATCCTCCCATCACTCATGATCCCATGTATCTCAAGGGGAGACACAAATCAAACATCATAAATAATAAATAACACATTATGCAAATTATTGCAGAATTTATAATTTCGAAGTAAGATTCTTGAAATATAAAAATTAATATTTTAAAAATCATATTGACTAGAAACTTTATATCATACTCTGAGATTTCATTAACAACTGTACTGGTTTCAAATGTGGAATTTTCTTGAGATAGGCCTATAAAGAGTGTGAGATGGTTAGTATTACATTCTGTGCTGGAAATCAAGTTTAAAGTGTGTTTAATGATAACTTCTGGTATGAAGAAAGCTGGAAAATAATCAAAAATAAAAAGAACATACAAATAATGGCAATAACAAAATATTGCTATTTTAACCTTTTTATTGTAGATAAAAATGAATATTTCTGCTGAAACCATAAAAAGAGATAGTATATTATGTTTAAGTATACTTAAAATATGTCAGTATGACTCCAAAGTGGAAATGAAAAACAGGTTTACATGAACACTGTCTAACAAAAATATAGATATATATGTTAATTAATTTGACATTCTCTCATGGTCTGAATATTAACATTTATTCCCACAAATATTATACTGTATTTCCACAAAATTACATTCAAGTGAACAACTGAGAGAATTATACAAATATAAATTGACTCTAGTGTACTAAAATTATTTCTTAAGTAATCCCAGGACTTATTTCACATTTTTTCTATTTTTTAAAATTGTGGTAAAAGCAATTACCAAGGAAATCTACTCTTTTAACAAGCTTTTACGTGCAAAACACAGTATGGTTAACAAAGTCACAATGTTATATAGCAGATCTCTAGGACTTTTCCATTTTATATAACTGATATTTTATAGCTGTATAATAACTTCCTTTTCTTCCTCTCCACAGTCCCTGGCAGTTAGCGTCTACATTCTCTTTCTATGAGTTTGATTGTTTTAGATAACTCACACAAACAGAATCATACAGAACTTGTGTTTCTGTTACTGGACAATTTCACTTAGGATTTCCATAATGATTCATGATGTGAGAATTATTTCATATACCTGTAGTCCATTTGTATATCTTCTTTGATGTCATGTCTATTCAAATCTTTTGTTCATTTTTAAAGGAATTATTAGGTTTTCAAAAAATACTGTTGAGTTGTAGGTGTCCTTATATATTTTGTATATTTCACATTATTTTAAGGAGAAGTGTCTCCGAGGTCCATTGTTAAATGCCCTGATGTCTTGACCTATCTCAATGTGGATGACTTTTTCACCATCACTGGCATCTTTTTCACCTGTAGTCTCTCATTATTGTGATTAACATAACAAAGCAAGGAGAAGTTGCTTCTTGTTGGAGTTAGATAAGACTAATAAATTGGGAAATAATTTTCCACTCCATATTTTAATTGCTTCACTTGAACAGACAATAGTTGAACTTTATAACTGTAGGCTTGAAGAATTCAGCCACCAGATACAAAATTTATACAAAAACAAACACAAAATAACTGCACATAAATAAGAGCAACAGCAAAAAAATGTGATATGCCTTTCCTACCCTTGATTTGTATTCGTTTGTCTTATTATTTATCTTTGCTGTAAGCATGAAGAACATTGCTGTCCTAATTTTGGAGGTTTTCCTCAATGAAGAAGCAAATCTCGACTAGCTGCTTTAAGTTAAATTGGAAGAGATATACAGTCTGTAATAACATTGTATCTAGGACTAGCATTAAAATGTTAATCCTCTCTCTCTCTCTCTCTCTCTTTCTCCTTCTCTCTCTCTCATTGTGGTATAAAGACTGATTCATTTGGCTGAAAATTAGTCAACTAGTGAGACCTAGACCAAGTGTCATTGACATCCAATAAATAAATGCTCTATTCCTTATTTTGTCCATAAAAATATAATCACAGTATATTTCTAGAGTAAATCAATATCTGGTTACATCAAATCACAACATAACTTTGTAGAAGATGGCACTTAATATTTCATTTTCAGAAGTTTTTTTTCAACGTTTCATTTATGCATTAAGGCAGGCATCTTAAATATTTGTGTGACTGTTTAGCTGAGTTTTATTTTTAATTAATTAATTTATTATTATTATTATTTTTGGTGACCCAGGCCGGAGTGGCATGTTCATGGCTCGCTGCAGCCTCAAACCCCTGGGCTCAAGTGATCCTTGCTGGATTTTATTTAAATTCTGGTCATAATAGTATGTAGTGTTGTCATTGCTAGTCATGCAAAATCTGATACATATAGTATTTTTATTTTAGTATCAAAATCCTATTAGCATTCTTTAATCTGGAATGGTTTACATATAAAAAATACATTAACATGTGATAATGTAGTAAATTTTTGTAATGGAAATATACAAAGAAAATGGAAATTGTTGTTTGTATACAAGTAAAGAGTGTATTTTAATGGATTTTTATAAACCATATTATGGTAGAACATACCATTAATGTTCTAAAAACAATAATGAAAGAATGTGTTACACATATAACACAACTTAAATAACTATAAACACTTTGTACAGCTTTTGAAGATAATGTGTTTTTGCTATTTTTAAATTCTGAGAAACGGTTTTATTTATAAAATATTGAACACTATCATTCACTGTATTCAAATGGTTTCGAGATAGGAAATACACAGATACCCAGAATCTATGCATGTAACCAGTCTGTGCTTCCAAATATATTTGCAATATAATAATTTTTTTTGGAAATGATGCTATCTTTTCTTCAAATTCCATGAATAAATTCTACCTAATGCTAATTAACATTCTCATTAACATATGGCTTTATTCATAATAATATTGTTCCCTTCTCAAAAAATTATGGTAACAATAAGGCCTAAAACACTATCTCACTTGAAGTAAATGGACTTAATATTACCCAACTGTGTAAACACATTACATTTATGATGTTTCATGTTGCTTTGTATCACTATGCCACTATGCTAGGGTAACATTCTTGTGCATTTCAACAATTTTGTGAGTAAAAAATGAATTGACCATAATAATTCATCTTTGACAATTGGAGAATTTAAATATCTGTCACAAAAACGTGGTTACAAAATAGCACCTTTGGTAGATTTTTTTTTTCTTATTTTGTCATGTGTGTGTTTGTGTGTGTGTGTGTGTCCTATAATCAGTTGTATATTATGGTGAATTTTATTCAAAGTGATACGATATAATCTTATTAAAATGTTAACATACTAACATTAGATTTTGAGGAAGTTTAACTGCATTATAAGTTCACACTTTTGTTTTTGATGATGAATTACAAGTATGAAGAATTACTTGATATTGTATATTATAAAAACTTGCTTTCTAATAGATGCTTAGTAAATAGTATCTGTAACAGTTTTCTTATTTTCAAGTTTAAAATGTCTTATACTATTACTCTTTATGTTTTTCCCTCAGTTTTTTTCCTATTAGTTTTAAAATGTTAGCTTCATGATACTGAAACACATTTTCACTGTGTCATTAAAGAGATAGCTTAGGAAATAAAAATAAGTAACTGCAAATCAGAATGTAAAACATTTATTTTTATGTGTCATTCAACGTGCGAACAATACAGGTGCAGGAAATAAGATGCTTTGTTTGAATTATTCTTTTCTACTGAGAAATATGTAATGAAGGAATTTGTATGACTAATATACATTTTTGGCCAGAGTTTCTACATTGCCAGAATTTTACTGTGGTTTCAGCTGCATTTGAATGTGCGTGGGGGAAAAAATAAAGTTTTGAGTAAGCCGTAAACACGATTGCTTTTCAATAAGCAATATACTTACCAACAGTGCATTTAAATTGCTATAATATTATTATATAAACTTTATGGTTTTATTTGGTAAAAAGCTATTTTACTATGCCATTTCATTAAAACAAAGCTTCTTAGAGTGCACATTTTCAAGAAAGACAGAAAGAGAAAGAGAGAAGAAAGCTAGGTTCTTATAGTCACAGAATTTTAATCTTCAGAATTAATATTATGACCTTGAAGTATGTATCCATACTAGAAAGTAAAATTAGATTTAGAATAAATAGTACCAATACAAACATTAACCCTGGCTTACTTTGCTGTTTTTGTTGTTATTGTTGTTGTTGCTACTGTTTTGTTTGAGTCACACCACCACCACAATGGCTATTTTATATGTGTGCCTTGTGAGGCTAATTCTTCAGTACTTTTAGGCTAAGAGTTTAGGGACTCCTGGATTTCAAATCTCATACTTATTATAAAAGGAAATATATTTGAAAACTTTGGAACTTCATGTCTCAGCTATTGTCTGGAATATTTAACTTTACACTCTAGTTTAAGGGTTTTTCAAGTGTCTGAGAATAATTAACTTTAGAATATGCATTCTTATTAAATTTTGACTTTGTAGCATTTTGTCAAATTTCTATTTTTTCCCTAGATTTTTTAGCTTTGAACATCTTCAAAATATTATGTCTGGAACTATTTTTTAAAGTATAATTAATATACCATAATATTCAGTTTTTTAAAGTGTCCAATTCAGTTGCTGTTGCTATATTTGTAAAGTTGTACAACCATCACCATTATTTAATCCACGAGACCTTTACCACCCTAAAAAGAAAGATGTACTTGCTGGCAGTCCCTCCCTATACCTTCCTCCCCCTTCCTCTATCCCCGGTATCAATCTACTTTCTATCTTTATTGATTTGCCCGTTTCGGCATTTCGTATATATGGAGTTATGTAATATATGGCCTTTTGTCTGGCTTCTTTCACCTAGTATCATGTTTTCAAGGTTCATTCTGAACAATTTTATATATTAATAGCATTATTCTTACATTTTATGATACATTTATTACTAGTTCAAGTAATCTTCCAAACCATTTTTCCTTTTGGAAAGTTTGGTTTATTGCAATCCTGCAATTTTGTTCAAAGTTGGAAAGGTAAATGTAAGCCATGTCTCCTCTAAATGAAGTGAGTTGGAGTTACCCTTCATTGCACGCCTTTCGCTGGTTCACTAGCTGTTTTGTGTGATCTGTGAAATAAAGGTGCTGTCTGGTCCTTGCCTGTCACACTTGCCTGCCAGCAGCCATTATGGGCTACATAAAAACTGCATAAGATCTTTTTATCATGCAGTGGAAGTTTGGCAGTGCAGGTGAAACCTTTTTCTATCAGGTAATTCATTGTTCTCACCTAAGAACACAATTTAAAAGGCCCAAGAGAAATGGAAAATGATCTTAATGTAGATCTAACACTTTTAAGCAGAAGAAAAATGATGAACTGCTTTCACCTCCTTCAGAAATTTAATACCTAAATCAATCTCTAAATTTTATATAAATGGTGGAATGCATCAAAGATAAATCAAAGATCTAGATAACAGCAAAGTAGATGATTGAGAATTTATACAAAGAAGTTCCAGGAAGCCACATCTTTAGCATGCAAAGCCCATTCTCGGGGCTCTAATTTATGTTAAATGTTTCTGAAACGTGCAAACTAGTAATGACTACAAGCAGGAATAGAGACTGAGAAAGAAGAACACACACTGAAATATATTTGTATGGTTGTATTGATAACCCAGTTCATATTCATCTTTTCAAAACAGATCATTATGCCTATGAAGATAAAACTATGAAGACCTTAAAATGCAGGTGTCAAAGGTTCAAATTAGAGTTAACGCTGTAGAGGTTGTGCTAGTCACTTTGATCCTTTATTAAGGTTAAATAAAAGACAATAGAAAAAGATGTATTCTGACAATTGATTAATTTAAATCTGGGACAAAGATTCTAAATTTAATTGTAGTTGTATAAAAGTGATATTATTTACATTTGTTGAATAATTCACTGAGGTTCAAAAATAAAAGGAAAAGCTGGGCATAGTCAACAGGCAATCCATCTGTTGGAAGAAAACGTCTCAGAGTTATAGACAAATGCTGACCTTAATGCACCTAACACCAATATTTTACACTAAATAGTTTATTTGAGGAATAGGGTAGCAGAAAGATGAAAGTATTGACTGTTAAATATTTGTATGTGAAAACACTGGACCTCCCATGTGCTAGCAGGGTAGGCTTTAATGAACTAACGATGCTTGCTGGGCCTCAGGTTCCTCACCCATAAAATAAAATTGTTAATTATAACACCTATTAAAACGTGACAATTAAATAAATGATGTTAAGACTCTGGTACTTTGGCTTATGGGCTTGTAGCAAATAGTAGCTGTTATAATGCCATGCTTTCAGGCTAGATCCCTATATGTATTTTTCCCAATCTGAAGATTCTTTAATCCAATTAACTTAGCATTTTTTTTTTTTTTTTAAACAGAGTCTTGCTCTGTTGCCCAGGCTGGAGTGCAGTGGCATGATCTTGGCTCACTGCAACCTCCGCCTCCCTCCCGGGTTCAAGCAATTCTCCTGCCTCAGCCTACCGAGTAGGTGGGACTACAGGCACCCGCCACCATGCCTGGCAAATTTTTGTATTTTTAGTAGAGACGGGGTTTCACCATATTGGCCAGGCTGGTCTTGAACTCCTGACCTTGTGATCCACCCACCTTGGCCTCCCAAAGAGCTGGGATTATAGATGTGAGCCATAGCGTCCGGCCTAACTTAGTCTATTAAATCAACCTTCCTTTTCTTTATACTCCACGTTTTAAAGCTAAGCCTAATAAAGTAGAGAACACATTAGCTAGTGTCTAGAAAACTATAAATGTGCTGGATTCTTTCTCCATCATTAGCAATTTTTAGGATATGTTTCTAAAGCACATGTCTTCAAAAGGCTTTTAGGTCAATCTATAGGAAAACTAACAAATTAGACTTCAAAGGAAACTTTGGTTAGAACCAGGATTTACCTTTTTTTTTTGTTATTCCTTTCCAATTACTGTCATTAATAATTTTCAAGGCTAATCTAAGCATGTAACCTCATATTTTACTCATTTCTTTTAGATTTAGTATCCTTATGTCATAAAACCTGCAACACACATAGAGGAGACCTAGAAATTTTCCAAAGTCATAAATGAATCAGTAATAGAGCTATACAAGCCTAGTCTTTTTTATTTAACTAAATTTAAACATTTTATGTCATGAAATTACCATCATGTTAGGAATTGGTAAATAGCTCAATTAATCCACATCCTTTTCATGCACAAGTTTATAAATTAGTTTAAAATTAATAACTACTTCCTTTTTTTTTTTTTTTTGGATTCTTGCCTTGCAAGTGTTTTGGCCATTTGATATCGTGCTGGTATCTGTGTCAGAGGACACATTGAATCAGGGGAATTTTAGCTAATATTAAATCATTTGGTTAAATTTTTAGTATAGGGAGATTGAAGAGATTAAGTAAAATCGAAGTTAGGGACTTTCTGTGAATTTCTTTTATACACCATTATCAAAACATAGGAAGTTTCATCACACTTGTTTGCATCTAACATTTAATGAATAGTTTTCTAATTTTGTAACATTTACAGGTACTCACAACAAAGATCATACATGACTCCTTATTTTCTATTATGAAGCAACAGCCTGAAAAAACAGCCACTTATTAAATACTGAGGTGAGAGAAAGTTTTTTTTTTTTTTTTTTTTTTTTTTTTAATGAGATGGAGTCTTGCTCTTTTGCCCAGGCTAGAGGGCAGTGGTGCCATCTCGGCTCACTGCACCTCTATCTCTTGAGTTCAAGTGATTCTTCTGCCTCAGACTCCCAAGTAGCTGGGACCACATGCATGCCTTGCCATGCCCGGCTAATTTTTGTATTTTTAGTAGAGACAGGGTTTCACCATGTTGGCAAGGCTGGTCTCGAACTCCTGACCTCAGGTGATCCACCTGCCTCGGCCTCCCAAAGTGCTGGGATTACAGGCTTGAGCCACCGCACCCAGCTGAGAAAGGTTTTAAACATAGTAAACTAAATCATGTCATCTAATATGACCTCTGAGAATTAACTATTTTTATCATGGGGGAATGTCCCAATCATATTCAAGAGACTTAATAGTGAGGGTGGTATTTAATGGATTGTTACGTGTACAAATCTCTTTTATTTTAAATGAAGCCAGTTACTTTTTGGTGCTTAGATCTCTAATATGCTAAAATTCATAAAGTTTTGGATTTTCTAAATGAATATCTCATAAATAATAAGATATTTTAAATAGTAATTTTAGTTGATTTTCAGAAAATCATACATTATTTTGTAGGATTCTTAAATTGATTTTGGTTTTTCTACGATAATATTTTATTTTGTGTTGTCATATCCTCTCAGTCACCAAGGCTACACATCTCAAAGTCACTGCTTTCATTTAACCTCACCTTTAAACATAAACTAAGTTGTTTTAATATTTTGTATTTCCTTCTTTCTTCCTACTTCATCTGCCTATTCAAAATTTCAATGCTTCTTACCTCATAGTGGTCTAATTATTCACCCAAAATTGAGTCTCCTACTTTATTCTTTGTGCTCTGGGTAGCTGGTATGCTAAAACACAATTTAAATTAAAGCATTACTCTCTTAACAACTGTTTGGTGAGTATAAAAGACCAAGTTCCTTATATTTCACTGGAAAGGTTGAGGACCTTTCTATATTCCATGAGGAATATGATATGTCACTTGATTTTTCCCTATTTTATTTCCTATTTTATCCCCAAATCTTTCTTCAGTCAAATGCCAATTTGCCATTTTCTGAGAAAAGGAGCATATGGTACTCTTCCTACTATGTGTCTTTTCTAAAATTCTTCTCTTTTTTCCTTACTTCCTTCTCTATTTGCTTAAAACTTATTATCTTCTAAAGTTGAACATAAATCTCTTTATGGAGAAAACTATTTCTTCACATGAATGAAAATTCTTATTATAATCAGTGTGAATATTTGCACTTGTAGTACAGTAATGATTTACTCTGCTTCTCATTAAATTAGATATTTGCTTCTCTATTTGAACTGCCTTGAATATAAGGATTACATATTTTTTATTTCTTCTTTCTACTTGTATGCTTCCATTCATGACCAGAAACATCTTTATCCTAACATAATTTGAATGTCAAGCATATCCAGCATATCTGTTATAATTCCATCACTTTTTTTTCTTGCTGTTTGTTGCTATAGAAATTTAATAACATCTTTCAAGTGCATTGCATACTGTACTTTGGAGTCTTTGTAATAGAATAGAGAATTATAAAATATGATTCAATATTAGGACTACATGTGCTGATTCTCTGAATTATACTGAATAGTAATGCTGATTATAATATAGATCTTGACCATGAACATTGTAAATTAGGACTAGGAAAAATTGCAAAAGTATGTAAAGGTCTTTAGTAAATAAGTTTTCTTTAATTTAAACTCTTAAACAGCTAAATTTTTTAATAAAAAATGTTTATTCATATCTTCCAAAACAAATTGAATGTATATGTCATTGTGTATACAAACAATGTGTATACACTAATTAGCTTTTGTATTAACATATATATGCTTATATATATTATATATTTACAAAGCAAAATAAAAATGCCAGTTGGTAACAATCTTTATGAATGATATAATCTGATTGCAAACATGAGGCAGTTGAAACTATTTGTACTAGAGAATGTTTTGTGAAAACAAAAAATATGTGCATATAGTATATACGTGTCTGTATGTGTGTGTGTATCGTAAAAGTATTCAAGGCATTTTATAGAAATAGGTTTTGATAAATGACTTCAGATAAAATAGAAAATTCTAATATTATAAATATCGACTATTTTCATCTTTGTATTAGTTCATAGGAAGATATAGAACTGAATTAAATTTGATGTTATGTATTTTTTCATGTAATGAACCTCAATTTCATAATTATACGATATTTCTGATAGTAAAATATTTCAAAGCTGGGTAGTAAAATAGCATATTTTGGAATAATTCATAAAACAGAAATAATAAAACATATAAAGTAAATAGTACTGTGCAAACTGGAAATCTGAGTTACATAGATTTTATGACTTGTTCAAAATCCTAAAAGTGGAAATCAACTGGCCAACTCCAAGACTTAACTTATATTAAATAATTTAAATACTTGGATTTAATTTTCAAAGTAGTATTAAGAAAACATAACAAACTTAACAATAATAATCAGCTTGTTGTAAAAATAATGAGATAGACTGTTCTTAGAATTAAAATAGTAAATATTGATACTTCTTGGTAGTTAATTCAATAAACTAAGTAGTTTACCTGTGAAAGATGTTTCATTTATTTAATAATTTATGTATTTTGACAAATAGAATTTCAGTTCGGTAAAATCTCAGTTTTGACTTTTTTTCAACTGTTTGCTATAAATTGTGAATTGTAATGATATAAACCTATCTCAAGTATATAAAAACTGTTATAAGAAAGTGTTTTTAAAATATACCATTATAAGATTGTATATGTATATATATACATGTATATGTATATATACACACACATAAATCACTATATATAAATCACTATATATACACATATATACATATATACACACGTATACATATATACACACATATATACACACACATATATATATACACACACACATATATATATGTATAAGGCTTGTTAATGAACATTTATAATATGCTGGGGCTATTTTTATTACCACATCATTTTGACCTAATAAGAAATATCATTCATTGAGTACATATGACAGATCATATCACATTATCTTTAGTCTTCCTAACACTCCTGCCTAATAGGTCTTATTCCATCATTTCAAAGAAGAGAATTATAAAGTTCTAAAAAGTTGTCTTAGATTGTACAGCTAATACATGGCTGACCCTAGGATACTTACCCACACTGGCTGATTCCAAAACAAGATAAAGAATAAAATTTAAGAGGAAACATTTAACAGTCTAGGTTAGTGGCTTCCAAAGCTGACCATGTCTCAGATTCAGAAAAAAAGATTTACAAAAACTATGGCTTCTTGGACCAGCCACTGATATAATGAATCAAATTTTCAATGACTAGACTCAGGATTTTTGAAAAATCTTCCAAGTGACTTTGATCACTAATGATATATGAAAATCTAGGTAATGATGGGAGGAAAGCATGGTACAAAATTCTGGATCAGAAGGAAAACTTACGTGTTATTTCTGTTCCACTTTGTAAAATTTTTAAGCAAGCCATATAATATTTAGTGAATTACTCTTTGAGGTCTAACTTTTTATCTTCTTTTGTTTTTTGACATTAATAACTCCTACTACTAATGGCAGGATCAGTGCTACCAAAAATGATAGGAAATGCTAGAAAATTACCCCAAAACCACAAACAACCCTAAACCACTGCAAAATCTAATTTCCTAGCTAGCTCTTGCACTAGTGACTCATAAACTAATTTACTTGCCAGCCATTCCTCATACTGGATGTATCTTAAGTCGTTGTGTCTATGTCATCATTTGCCAATGTAGCAGGACAAGCTGCAGACAAAACTCCTCAGACACCGAGTTAAAGAAGGAAGGGGATTATTCGGCCGGGGGCATCGGCAAGACTCCTGTCTCAAGAGCCGAGCTCCCTGAGTGAGCAATTCCTGTCCCTTTTAAGGGCTCACAACTCTAAGGGTGTGCACGTGAGAGGGTCATGATTGATGGGGCAAGCAGGGGATACGTGACCGGGGGCTGCAGGCACTGGTAATTAGATTGGAGCTAAACAGGATAGGAATTTTCACAGTGCTTTTCTATGCAATGTTTGTAGTCCATAGATAACATAACCGACTAGGTCAGGGGTTGATCTTTAACTACCAGGCCTAGGGTGTGGCACGGGACTGTCTGCTTGTGGATTTCATTTCTGCCTTTTAGTTTTTACTTTTTCTTTCTTTGCAGGCAGAAATTCGGCATAAGACAATATGAGGGGTGGTCTCCTTCCTTACCAACAATAATTCTTATGCTTCCATAAGTGGGCTACAGGACCATGTTGCTTTGCCCTTCAAATGTCAGATAGAGATTTTCTTGCCACATTTCTTTCTCCCTAAAACTCGAGAATCAGTCAGTCACCGCAAGATGAATTGGAAGGTAATGTAAAAGAGAGGGGGAAGGGAAGGGGACAAGGGTGGTACCCATAGGGTACCATGTTTAATATTAGATTGGTGCAAAGGTAATTGTGGTTTTTCCATTAAAAGTAATGGCAAAATCACAATTATTTCTGTACCTACTTAATACATGGGTGACTGGATCATTAGAAGCCCAAACTTCAGCATCACACAATATAACCATGTAACAAACCTGCACATGTACCCCGTGAACCTACAATAAAATAATTAAATAAATTAAAAAATGACACAGGCTCTTTGGTACTCAAACCATCCTTTTCCTGACCCTGAGAATTTGTACTAGCTCAGGCTAAATATAGTAACTATTAAAACCTGTTCCCTGATAGTGCATTCTTTCCCAGGAGTTGACTTAGTTTTTTTCTAACTATTAAACATCCCCAAAGAAACTTGTCAAGGGTCTGGGCATAGTGGCTTGTGCCTGCGATCACAGCACTTTGGGAAGCTGAGGTGGGTGAATGGCTTGAGCTCAGGAGTTCGAGACCAGCCTGGCCAACATGGTGAAACCCCATCTCTACCCAAAATACAAAAACTTAGCTGTGCATGGTGCTGTGCACATGTGATCCCAACTACTTGGGATACTGAGGTAGCTGAGGCAGGAGAATCACTTGGGGGGTGTGGGAGTGGGAGGTGGAGCTGAGGTGGAGCTTGCCACTGCACTCCAGCCTGGGTGACAGAGTGAGACTCCGTCGCAAAACAAAAAAAAAAAAAAAGAAAAAAAAGAAACTTCTCAAGGAGTCTTGAAAGAATGTCTAAAAATGACAATATTATGGTGATCACAATGTAGGGTAAAGTATGAACTATGTGTATATCTGTAATGCATATACTAACAGCTTATTATTTATCCTATATATATTCTAACACATATATATTTGAGTATTATTCTGGCTACTTCACATTGAATTCCTATTTATTCTCCATGAAGAAAAGTATGAAATGGTTACAAATTATCCCCATTTTCTGAATGAGGACATTAAGACACAGAAGTTAAGTAAGTTGCTCAAGATAAAAGTGCTAATATATGACAGAGCTGAGGTGAGAGTACAGGCATTTTGGCTTCAGAGCTAATGTTCTTTACAGTGGTGATGTTTATATTGTCTCTTTTTTTCTGCTTTTCCTCTTTCTCCATATTCAAATGACAGAGTCACATATATGCAACTATCTCATTTACATATGAATAAGTCTAAACTGACAAGGGAAGAGGCATTATTATCCAAGTTGTTTAAATATATTAGACCAGGGCTGTCTTTTCACTTTGGAAGATTGCTTAGAAGAGATTACATTGAGTAGAAAGTTCAGTCAATCAATGACTTAATTAATTAGTCATGCAAGTATAATATATCCATTCAACATTTGCTACCATATTTCTTGGGTTGTTCCTTGAAGGAAGAAAACAAAACAGAAAAATAAAACCTTATTGGTGATTTAAAAGAGCTATTTACCGAACTAGATAAGCACAGTTTACATAAAGTTAGAGAATAATAAGGTAGTAAATTGTGCTATGCTGTCACTAGTAATAAAAAAAGGGAAATTAAGTTTGAGCCAGAGGCACCAATGAGGAGGTGGCTTGAGCTCAATATTTATGGAAGAGTGAAACCTAAAAACCAGAGAAATGGGATCAAATTTTCTAGAATCCAGTAGAAAAGATGGATTATTACAGATATAAAAATGTTTTAATCTAAAATAACGTGTACAAATAGATAAATGGAATGGATCTGGTGGTAACTTCTAGGCAATTTTTCATAACACGGAGTGATTCTCATCCTATGCATATATTCATTCATTCACTCAGAAGTATTGTTGAGTGATAACATTTGTGTAGAGTCCTAACCAGGGCATCCTTTCTGCTGCTGCTATTTGATATCCTATTCTAATGGTAATTTAAAACTCTTTTTAAGATAGAAATTATATATTATTTTAATTTTCAAACATAATAGAACTTGCAAATGGGCAGTAACATGAATGAAAGGGAGAAACTTAAATGTAAATACATTCAACCCATGTCTACATAATTGCAAAGAAGTAGCTTGGGAGAAAATAAAATGGTATATATAGATATAAATGTATCATTTTACACTCTGTACACAAGACTTAAAGTATTTATTATGATCAGGATACTTATACTCTAGTTCTTATGAAAGTTTTTCTCCTAGTAGATTCTGATTATTATTCTTAACTACTTTTACAGTGAGAGTCCAGAGGCCTACATCATTTCAGCTTTAATCTTAAGAAAAAAAAAAGAAGCAAATTTCTAGCTTCAGTTCTCTAATTGTACACCAGTTATCAATTTCAGAGTAATTGAATTTTACTCATCATGTAAATAACTGACATTATGGAGACAAGGTCTTACTGTTTGTTGGACCAAAACTAGTCTGCTGCATATACACTGGAGAGGAAAAAAGGTAATCAACATGAAATAATGAAGATGCACTCCAATAGAATAATTAAGGATTATTTCACTATTCAACAGTTGACAGTCTTTATGATAAATATGGTATTTGTATTACCATCAAGCTTAATCTTCAAAAGAGGAATGGCAAAATGTACCATCCTTTCATAAAGATCTAATCTTATATCAGTAATAAATATTGCCAAGGTTAATTAATATATGTTATTATCTAGCCTTCATATACCAAAATTACAATGTAATTATAAAATATTTTTATGAGGATGTCTAAGGACATTTCAAATTGAGAGGAAAAAGCACACATAATTGTGTTCATTCATGCACAGAGCGATTGGAACAGATTGATTTGAACATGAAGAAAAATTACAGAAAAAGTAACAAAAAGCTAACAATGCTCCTCATCTAACAGAAAAAAAAACTTTGTTAGTTTAAAATTAATTAAAGTATAAAAATAACTTACTTCCAAAGAATAAATCACACATTAAACTTAGATCTAAAGAACCAAAATGAACATTTTACAAAGGCATATACAGAGACATTGACTTTCTTCAAATAATTCCAATGACAAATAATGTATTCAATACCCATTGGGTGCAATTATTGAGCTACGTTCTGGGATAGAAAAACAGAAAGATAAAACTATTTTTGTGAAGAGCTAACAGCATGCTGTGGGAAAGAATTACATGAGCACTATAAAATACTGCACAAGTACAGTAACAGAGATGGTTACAGGGTTGATGAAAATACTAAAAATGTACCTTATTCAAACTTTTGGCAGCGGGTATAGGTGGCAAAATGGTTGGGAAAGCATCCTAGAAAAGTGATTACCAAGCTGAGTATAAAAGAATCAGTCAATGGTACTTGACGATACCTAAGTACTGTAAGAAGGACATTCTAGACAGAGGGTGACATGAGCATAGGCATGAAGAGAAGCAAGCTATGTTTAGAATATAATCATGTTGGTGGTTTTACAAAACCAATTTGAATTAGAGAGTAGGGACAGATGTTGGAGAAATAAGAGGCTATATCTGAAAGAATATGTCAAAAGAAATTTATGACTTATTGAAGAGACAATTATTATGTTTAGCCCAACTAGTCCAGCAATAACAGAGTGTACTGCAATTTGATTCTGACACTAACTACCTGGAGTTAGCACGGACCCCACAAGTTAAGGGCAACATCCTCCATAAGACCACTGTCACTTCAGATGGGCGCCGCAATTCTCAGAGCAGTCTCCAGACCATCTGAACTTCTGAGCAAATGGCTACAAATTTGAAGGTTTCTGTGATCCCCTAAGGTTTGATAACTTGCTAGAAAGATACAGAACACAGGGAAGTGCTCTGCATGTATCACAGATTTACTAAAAAGGGTCCTCATATGCATGAGTTCTGAGAGGGAATGCAGAGCTTCTGAGCTATCTCTTGGAATCAACATATATCACTGGCTGGCACATCAATGGGTTTTACCAACCAGGAAGTTTCACTGAGCTTCGGTGTACAGGGTTTTATCAAGGCTTCATTACATAGGCATAATTTATTAAATCACTGGCCACCTCCCCACCCCTGGAAGTTAGGCTAACTCAAAGTTCAAACCCTCTAATGTGGTTAGTCTTTTTGGTGATCAGGAACCATCCTGAAGCTATTTGAGGGCCTACCACAAGTAATTTCATAGAGTTTAACCATTTATCAATCCTCGTCTCATATTGTTTCATCTGTATAACCTTCTTCTCTGTTTTTCCCTTGGGTTAAATTTGCATTATAATAATCTTCACTAAGTCTACAAATTAACTTACTTGATCAAAATTCATATATGTTTCATAAACACTTTTATAACATACATACATAATTCAAAACTAAAATAAAAATTAGAAAACGTAGTTGTTTTATATATTTTTATTGTATATTGGGAAGAATACTACTACATATAATGAAATTCAGGCAAGAGTGGCCTGAAATA
The DNA here is from genome assembly GCF_028885655.2 of Pongo abelii. NCBI lineage: Eukaryota > Metazoa > Chordata > Mammalia > Primates > Hominidae > Pongo > Pongo abelii. The sequence goes on along the minus strand of NC_071999.2, from coordinate 89,548,386 downwards.
TTCACTTTTATCTTATTGATAGTTTAGAATAAACAAATAAATAAAAAGTATGAAAATAGATTGACCAATTGATTATAAAAGCAAATTTTCTCAATTTTTATTATCTTAAACTTGGTAAATTTCTTTTTTTCTTTTTTCTTTTTTTTTTCAGAGACAGGGTCTTACTCTGTCACCCAGTCTGGAGAGCAGTGGTGCAATCATGGCTCACTGCAGCCTCGATCTCCTGGGCCCAAGTGATCCTTCTGCCCTAGCCTCCCAAGTAACAGGGACTACAGGTGCATACTGCCATGCCCAGCTAAGTTTTGTTTCTTATTTTTTTATTTTTTACTTTTTTCTAGAAATGAGGTCTCTCTGTGTTGCCCAGGCTGGTCACAAACTCCTGGCCTCATGAGATCCTCCTGCCTAGGCCTCTCTAAGTGCTGAGATTATAGATATGAGCCACTGTGTTGGGCATGTTTCTATAAGCTAGTTTTTATTTGGTCTCTAATCTTAATTTGACATAACACTTTAAATTTTATGGATTAAAAAAATTTAATACAGAGTAAATTAAAAACATAATATTCTGTTAAAGGGAGAAAATATTTGTTACTCTATCATAAATATTACTTTATTACATACCATAATTCAATGACCAAAAAATACTGAAAATTTCTACAGAAATTTTTGAAATCAATGATAGATTTAAATCAAAGAGATTCTCTAGAGAAGAGAAGTTTTCAAAACTCTGCTCAGTGTGTGGGTATTTGTATCAGAGATCAATTAGAGAAGGATGACTAAGAATGGCATATAACAAAATAGTTATTACAAGGGTTTGTTTATGCAATTGTGGGAATAGTTAAACAATTCATTTATGTTGCTTCTGTATCTGGTGCAGAGTCTGAAGTGAAGAAGTTAAGAAGTATGTGAGGAAACAAATATATAGTATAAAGGAGGGCAAAGACAAATTTGAACTTGTGAGGATGAATTAGAACCTGTGAGTATGAACTAGAAAGCATAGTGGTCTCTCAGTACCTCCAACTGTCCAACTTCAATTTCAATGATATGGGTAATCTGCAGACAAAAGCTGGTGCTATTTGCCAAGGGCATAGACGCATACTTAGACCAGGACTGGGAAGCTGAAGAAGGAAATCTGTCAGATGGTGGAGGAGTTGGAAGCCTCGCTACTGCTGTACACTAACAAGGTAAGTCAGGAAGTCTACAACACTATGCATGAGCTATAATGTGTCTGATATTACACTGACCCTTTGAGCCTTGATCAAGCTGTTGTTTATGTCCACCTTCCAAATTCCACACCTAATTTTCTATAGTGGCCAGCCCTGCCTGAGGAGCATAAAGGGAAGGAAAGTCTGAGTAACATTGTTACAGCTTAGCTAAATTGACACAGTAAAAAGCTGTCAAGGTGTATCTCTTGCCATCTTGGAAACTATACATATCCTTATTAACCAAACATAAATTCCCAAATCATGCTTCCTCCTAATATGATTCAGTTGTCCCTTTCATACTAACCTCTTCCTAAATAAATTTACGAAATTATTTTATTTTTAGCTGATGCTTATTTCTCTTCAGGATGAGTCACACTTCCTCTTTGACATTCTGTAACCTAAATATTGAGATATAAGATTAACTACTATTAACACATTTTGTTAGTAGATAAGAGAATAGAAGGAAAGGAAAAATGCTTAAATTATGTGAATACATCCCTTATTGAAATAAAGATGAAACACTCATAACAAATATCGTCCTCATTTAATCATATTAGTCATGAGGCCATAATGAGTGTTTTTCACTGCCTTTCCTGACTACTATTTTATATTCTTCAGCAGTTACCTCAGCTGGTTGTGGTTCCTTGTATGGTTGAATGAGGAAAACCTTTATTCCTAAGTGTCTGGGTTATTAGACATCCTCACTCTACTGGGTTCATATGATTTCTCATTGACATTAGTTGCGGATATGTAGATACTCATAGGAACCTCAGAAAGCAAAACATTCTCCTTTTTGCACCCCATTTGCTAGTATTATCCCACTTTCTCCTTTATAATCAGAATCAACTATCCCATGTAATACAGTGATCTCTTCCTTGCAATTTATTTACTTACATGCATGACCCAAAGAGGTCACAAGATATACTCAATTTCCAGTTTTTTGGAATCATTGCTGTGTCACTTGGTAAAAGTTGGGTTTTGTTTGCTGATCTTGATACATAAAAACGCATGTTCACATGTACAAAACAACATTTATTTGTTTTGGTTAACATGAATTTGATTAACATGAATAATCATGGTAATCATTGTGTTTCAAACACCCTCATTCTCTTGGAACCCTTTTTTACACCCATTTGGCCAAAATACAACCCTGGCCCTGATCTATAACAGTAACTTGATAAATACGGCTGAAGAAAACAAAATTTTGCTGAATCTTCTGATTTAAATTCATGATCAATAATTTCAGTTGAAACTTCACTACTATTTTACAATCATATTTCTCTAAGTCATCCACTCTCCCAGTGTGAAAGATAACTATTTAATTTTTTTCTGACTTCAAATATTCAACATTTTTCTCCCTATATATTAACACTCAACTAATACCCATTTCTTTCCCTTCCGTTGCAACAAAATTTCACAACTTTATATATTCTTCATGTATCCATTCTCTCACTTTGTTTCCATTTCTCTATCTCCTTTAAATCCACTCCAGCCAAACTTTTGTCACTGTCATCACATAAAAATATGTTTAGCTGAGGTGTCAAGATCACCAATGATTTCAAGTTGCTGAATATTATGGTCAATTCTCTGTCCTTATCCTGAGGCACAGCAGCATCTGATATAATTCTCAGATTAGGAAAGAAGCCTTTTCTTGCCTTGATCTCCAAGGATTTTATTTAGTTTTGGACCTCATTGACCACTATGTCTTAATTTTCTTTATTTCTCCTCATTTGTTTTTTGTATACAAATCATGAAGTACTCAGGGTATCTATCTTTGAAAACCTTTATTGTTGGCTTATCTTCATTTCAGATGTTTATTTCTATCTCATGTTCCTTGTGTATTTTCAAACCTTGACATAAGTACTTACATACAAATTAAAATCTCCAGACAGACTCTCTAGAAAAAGACCTTTCTTTTTTTTTAATACCACATTAAAACAAGTGCTTCTCATTATCGCTGTTACTTGTTCTTTGAGATCAGAAGGCCAGTTGTATCACTATATTTTAGGGAGAAAAACTCTACTATGCAAATTAAGAGATCTGCATTCTGGGACTCCTCTACCCTACATGTAAAAGAGATTACTAAAATCTGTAGATTTAGTCAGATACAAATAGCATTCCTATATTTAAGACGTGTATATTTTTGAGAACTCTCTGTGAATAAAATGCAATATTTTCACCAGAATGTGAGCTATAACTTAAAACATTTCCACAGTGTTCATTAGTTTTAGTATAAAAAGTAGATGATGAAGTAACACTTTATGTTATATTATGGAGAAACATCACTATCATTAATGACACAATTTCAGAATAGCTTCTAATAACAAAGCAGTTACATTTCAAAGTGTTTTAAATTATAACCTATCTTGGCCGCGCGCGGTGGCTCATGCCTGTAATCCCAGCACTTTGGGAGGCCGAGGTGGGCAGATCACGAGGTCAAGAGATCGAGACCATCCTGGCTAACGCGGTGAAACCCCGTCTCTACTAAAAATACAAAAAAATTAGCCGGCGGGTGGTGGCGGGCACCTGTAGTCCGAGCTACCCCAGAGGCTGAGGCAGGAGAATGGCGTGAACCCGGGAGGCAGAGCTTTTAGTGAGCTGAAATCGCGCCACTGCACTCCAGCCTGGGCGACAGAGCAAGACTCCATCTCAAAAAAAAAAAAAAAAAAAAAAGAAAAGAAAAAATTATAACCTATCTTTTTGCCTAACACAAAATTTGTGAAGCAATACAGACTTTTCCTAACTTAGCAGTGAAAAAGTTCACAAAATTTCACTGACATTGTCAATATGTGTCTGGTTAAACATGGCCATAGTATCTGCCATTAGGAGTTTGGATGTGGGAAGTAGTGTCATGGAACCTGCTTGTACCAGCTCACAAAAGCAGATTTTTCTCATTGCTTTCCAACTCTGTGTTCAGTGGCATAATACTGGTAGCTCAAATTCTGCCATCATGAGAATATTTACACCACAGAAATTGTTGTATATTGCAGACAGGGATTTTTTTTTCATAAGAGATAATTTACAAGCATACCACTGGGTGTCCTCTCTTCTTGAATTGTAACGGATTCTGAAATTGCTTTGACCAGTTGATTTTGGCAGAAGTGATGCCATACCAGTTTCCTGGCCAGTTCTTCAGAGAGTTCAGTTCTTCAAATCTCCAGTTCTTCAGAGTTCTTCAGTTCTTCACTTCTTGCCTCTTAGAATATTTGCTCTTAGAAAATGCCCACACAATCAATGAAGAGGGTCACTCACATTGATGAGAACTGACTCCTCGCTGATAGTAGCCTTAACTTGCCAGCCACCTTGAATTGCATCCTTCAGCCATAGTTGACCTATTCTGGATGACAACACATTGAATTAGCTGCCCTCACCAAGCCCAGCCTAAATGGAATATTTGTGAGCAAAAGAATTATTACTTTGTTTTTAAGTCACTAGGTTTTAGGGTAGTTTATAATGATACAATAGATAACTGAAACAAACACAGCTTGAAAGACAGGCAAACTAGAACTGGAACTCAGTTTTACTGATACCTTATTCAAAATTCTTTCAACATTGTCATGTTTCTTCCCCCTCCCCCACCAATTGTAGTAGAGGAAAATGAAAGAATAGATATCGTATCCTTAAGAATGTAGGAAGAGAAAAATATGACTAGTGATTCAATTACTTCTTTCTAACAGTTTGTCACAAATATTTTTAAAGTCACTGTTGTGGAATTGTTGGAATTCTGAGTCCTGTTTTAGAAATGTTTAATAATTGACTTTCTTTTCTGATTAGAAATTTCTATGTAACACACAAAGCATTTGGAAGCCAAGTCATTGGTCTTGTTATGTGCTTAGAATTGGTGTCTATTTTGTTGATTTGCTAACTATCACAGATACCATGAGTAATAACATTAGTAGAATTGTCAAGAAACTGGATATATGATCACTTCAATTCAATTATAGTAACAAAATATTAACTGTAGGGAAATGTTGGCTATCTTTCTTTCTTATATATCTGGAAACATAATTTATAGGTGTTTCAAACACAGTAAAATGTATAGAATCATATTGTTAATTAGTAACTTAAAGTATAATTATAGATATTTCAAGGATTATATTAAATTACTTAATAACATGGTGTTTGTGAGTATAAAATAAAACCACCAATCAAAATATTAAACTAATTTTCAACTGTACTGATTTGAATATTGATTACCTGACACCATAATTATTGTTGTGTCATCCTACCTTTTCCTATCTTCTTCTAGTCATATTACTTCAAGAAATGTACTGCTAACATGAGGTTCTATTTAACATTTACATTTTTAATGCTCTAAAGAATAAATCCTAAATCTCTTGAATTTCATGCAAACCCTGCATGTTCAGATCTTAAAATTTTATTCTACTTATTCTACTTCTTACAGACCAGACTTTTACCTCTTCTTCTAATATTTTTCATCACTAAACCATAGACCATATTGACCCGTCTCTTTGAAAGCTCCTTCCCTCCATCTATATAGGCTGAATTTCAAGTGAAACATTAAGCCTCAGTTCAAAAAGGATGTATGAAATATTCTGAACTTCCCACATCCATAAGTAAGGGCTCGTGTTCCTATATTCACACCTTTCTGCATATTATAGCACCTTGTCTGTGTTAATATTTATTTCTATAAAAACACATTTGTAGTGATAATAATTCTCCAGTTTTCAATCTCATCTTTTTTTAATTATTAGTGGTTTCTAAGTTTTAATTTAGTCCAGAGCTGCATAGACAGAAAAGACACTTCTTATTCCTTTTGTAGCTATGTATGGTTGGGTAATAAAGTTCTTGACAATTATTTTCAGGATAGGTCTTGCCTTTAAAACCATACACCTTTGTCGTTTCTTTTTAATTTTTTCTCCTTTCTGTGGTCTGGGACTTGGATGTGGTGCTGGTGAACCAAGTTTGAATGTGCCAATAACGACAGTAGTTGAGGTATAGGAGAAGCCAAAAACAGGGGCCATGAACTTGGATGATCAAGTGGAGATCAGAGGCCTGTTAACACTGGACCACCAATCTCCCTCATTTTTATATAAGTGAGAAATACATGACTTTGCAGCATCCTAGACTACATATCTCCAACTAATACACTACTGTACAAGACTTTACACTGACTGTAGAATTTGTGCAGAATTGTAAAGTTGTGTAGCCACCATTTTCTCTATCTCTCCTGTATCCGGAATAGGGCCTTAAAAACACTAGGCATTCAAATATTTTGTTAATTACATTGCATTGAAAAATAATGCTATTTTAAAATTTCAAATTATAAGCTTTTGTTCATTAAGTTGATTTTTTAAAGTCAACATTAGTTTATCTTAGAGTTGCCTATTAAAATAATTAGAGGATCACTATTCATCATACTAAAAACAGTGTATTTTAGAGTTGGAATATATATGTGGAAACTAAACACTGGCTACAAGGATGAAAAGATTAGAGAAGAAAGACTTCATGAAGTATCAGTACCTCATTTATAGTAATGCTATGTGCATAAATGAGCCCCTTAAAAATGATCCACAAAGTAAATGATATTTCAATAGTAAATATCACAAAGACGAAAGGAAACTTAAATCTAATTCAGAATTATTCCATAAAGGTCAATGGAAAGTGGATAGGTGGAAAAATAACATCAAATGACAGAAATTATCAATTAATGTCCTCATCAGGAAGGTTAATCAAAATCATTTCCCTACTGTATTTTTTTCTTAACCCAACTTTTCAGTTAAGAATTGCTGAGTAGTATTAAAGAGAGAAGTCTTTGCCTTCAGCAATTTTTTAAATTGAAAAAACTAAATCATTTTGTCTTAATTCACTGCTGCAAAGAAGAACTAGGACATAAAACCACCAACCAAACAACCAAGCAACAAAAACAAATACAACAAAAAGTTAAGATATTGCTATAATCCCTCTGGCATAGGTAAAATCTCTCTCCTCACATGGTTACTGTCCTCTTGTAATCAGAAGGATAGAAGTCTTACTGAAAACTACCTCTACGTGGTTTTATTGTTAAACATATTTCTGAGTCAAGCCCTTGCAGCAACTGTAAAAGCTAGAGAAAATATGCAATTTAAACAAAAACTTCATATGTATTCTAGTGGACCATGGACATTATGAACCTATGTAAAAACTCCTGAACCAAAAGAATTTACCATGGTATAATGGAATTTTTCATTTCCCTTTGGTTGTTTTATACTCTGAATTAAGTATAAATAATTGATGACTTTACTGTATCTAGTTAAGGAATTCCAGAGTGCATATTGGTCTCTATAATTTTTGGTATGTTTCAGTAACTGGCCTTATGACATGTCATAGAAGTTACTATTGCCCCTCCACACCACAAAGTTCCTTTTATAATAACGACTGATTATAAGTTGATATGGCTTAACATTTCGATGGTTTGTACACTTCTGAATGGCCTGACAAGAAGGATGGTGGGGGTTACTTTGCATAAGAACAGTGAAGAGCTCATCTGCAGAGACAATAGTGTTTGAACACAGGGAATCAATATGAGGAAAATATCTCAAAGGTAAAAAGAATGTCGATCTAGTATATAATGAAATAAAAATTTAGAAGGAAGTAGAGTTGTTTCTTTTTAAAATATTACTAGAACATAACAGTAGGGTTTAAATGTGTCAGGGGTAAAGCACAGCAGAAAAGGGATCTTCCCAACCATCAGCATCTTTAAGAAGGCCAACCAGAGAAACCACTCTTTTAACTTACAATAACACTGGTGTCTTGACATCACAGAGCTCAATAATAAATTACCATAAAGACCAAATTTGAGAAGTAATTTGTAAAAAGTGAAAACTAACAGTATTATGCCAGTTCATTTGAGAAATACATAGGGCCTTATGAATAACACACAAATACCCATGGGAATAGAGCCTAGGGTCTTAATGACAACAAATCCATTATATGAAATTAAAATAAAAATGCTATTTTGCCATTAAAATGCTAAAATACAGTCTTAAACATATAAGAAATGGGTATTCCTACATAGTGTTGACATGAATATAAATTTTATAACTTTGTAGAAAGTAATTAGCCTGTTTGTATAAAAACGTTGGAAATATTCTTGTAGTAATTCCACTGAAGGAAGTATATTCTAAGGGAATAGTCACACAACAACAAAGATCTCTGTACAAAGATATTTACAGAAGTATTAATAGAGAAAACACTTTTTAAAAATTATATAAGGATATTGGTTAATTTTGGTTGGTGTATTTTTATAATATACACAGCCATTATGAATTAGGTTTATTTTCAGTAGTAGTTATTGATGTGGAAAGTATACAATATTAAATAGGAAAAGCAAATTTCTTAGATATGGAGCAATGATAATGATCCCTTTTGGGAAGAAAATGAATCAAGGTTCTTACTCCTTACCTTGTGAATGTTGGTGTTGTTGAATATTTGACATTCATTATAGAATCCCGAGGGAAGACATTTGGCTGGCTAGGATATCAAGGCTCTCTTGAGAAGGAAATTATCCGAATGGAATGCATTGTGAATTTATTCCTCGGGTCTTCATTGTCACAGAAGATGGCTTGTTCCTGAAAAAGCAAATCCTAGCCTAGAATATTTCTAAAAACGACACTCCAAGACTACAAAGGCATGTTTGAAAAGTGTGTGTGTGTGTGTGTGTGTGTGTGTGTGTGTGTGTATTAAGGTACATTCAAATCCTATTGAGAGGTGACAGCGTGCTGGCAGTCCTCAGAGCCCTCGCTTGCTCTCGGCACCTCCTCTGCCTGGGTTCCCACTTTGGTGGCACTTGAGGAGCCCTTCAGCCCACCGCTGCACTGTGGGAGCCCCTTTCTGGGCTGGCCAAGGCCAGAGCCGGCTCCCTCAGCTTGCAGGGAAGTGTGGAGGGAGAGGCACGAGCAGGAACCGGGGCTGCGCGAGGTGCTTGCGGGCCAGCTGGAGTTCCGGGTGGGTGTGGGCTTGGCAGGCTCCGCACTCAGAGCCCCCGGCCGGCCCTGCCGGCCCCGGGCAATGAGAGGCTTAGCACCCGGGCCAGCGGCTGCAGAGGGTGTACTGGGTCCCCCAGCAGTGCCAGCCCACCGGCGCTGCTCTCAATTTCTCACTGGGCCTTAGCTGCCTTCCTGCGGGGCAGGGCTCGGGACCTGCAGCCCACCATGCCTGAGCCTCCCACCCACTCCATGGGCTCCTGTGTGGCCCGAGCCTCCCCGATGAGCGCCACCCCCTGCTCCACGGCACCCAGTCCCATCGACCACCCAAGGGTTGAGGAGTGTGGGCACACAGCTTGGGACTGGCAGGCAGCTCCACCTGCAGCCCCAGTACGGGATCCACTCGGTAAAGCCAGCTGGGCTCCTGAGTCTGGTGGGGACGTGGAGAACCTTTATGTCTAGCTCAAGGATTGTAAATACACCAATCAGCACCCTGTGTCTAGTTCAGGGTTTGTGAATGCACCAATCCACACTCTGTATCTAGCTACTCTGGTGGAGCCTTGGAGAACCTTTATGTCTAGCCCAGGGATTGTGAATACACCAATCGGTGCTCTGTATCCAGCTCAAGGTTTGTAAACACACCAATCAGCACCCTGTGTCTAGCTCAGGGTTTGTGAATGCACCAATGGACACTCTGTGTCTAGCTACTCTGGTGGGGCCTTGGAGAACCTTTGTGTCCACACTCTATCTAGCTAATCTGGTGGGGCCTTGGAGAACCTTTATGTCTAGCTCAGGGATTGTAAATACACCAATCGGCACTCTGTATCTAGCTCAAGGTTTGTAAACGCACCAATCAGCGCCCTGTCAAAACAGACCCCTCGGCTCTACCAATCAGCAGGATGTGGATGAGGCCAGATAAGAGAATAAAAGCAGGCTGCAGGAGCCAGCAGTGGCAACCCGCTCGGGTTCTCTTCCACGCTGTGGAAGCTTTGTTCTTTTGCTCTTTGCAATAATAAATCTTGCTACTGCTCACTCTTTGGGTCCACACTGCTTTTATGAGCTGTAACACTCACCGTGAAGGTTTGCAGCTTCACTCCTGAAGCCAGCGAGCCCACGAGCCCACCGGGAGGAATGAACAACTCCAGACGCTCCACCTTAAGAGCTGTAACGCTCACCGCCAAGGTCTGCAGCTTTACTCCTGAGCCAGCGAGACCACGAACCCACCAGAAGGAAGATACTCCGAACACATCCGAACATCAGAAGGAACAAACTCCAGATGGGCCACTTTAAGAGCTGTAACACTCACCGCCAGGGTCTGCGGCTTCATTCTTGAAGTCAGTGAGACCAAGAACCACCAATTCCGGACACACTATTACTTTGCAAAAAATTTGGTGGGATCAGATATCCTGGTTTAAGATAACACTGGCGAGAAATGAACTGTTTTGGTCTAAGACACTAACGCTGATACTCTAGCAGCAAAGCCTGTTGATCATACCAACAGGTGAAAGGGAAAATCTTATAACAATAATCTGTTTCCAGTAATAACACTTTGAACTAGAAAAAGCAGTAATGGAAGCAGAGAATGAAGCCTGATTGTTCTCTGATCATATTTTCAAGATTTATCAGCTGGACCTAATAAAGCCACTAATTCTTCGGATTCATGTTTTGTTTGTTTGCATTTTAACTTGTCAATGGAGGAGATATCTTACAAGACAGATTCTTCACAATAGGTAAAACAGGAGAATATAGATATGGTAGTGAACAAAGATGTGACAGTATTTTTAAACATGCGTTATATGTACCTCAACACTTACACAGAAAGACAAGGGCATATTTGCATTACAGAACTTTGTATTGACTCTCTGGAGAACGACTGTTGTGAGATAAGACCAAACACAGGAGACTGGCTTAGGAGGCTTCCACAGTAGTTATATCTAGTAGTAGAGAGCAAAGACGTGACATTGAGAAGATAAAATAGAGATCAAAATTAGGGTACTTTAGGAATAGATTATTCATTACATATAGATTAAAGATAGGCCGGGCATGGTGGCTCACACCTGTAATCCCAGCACTTTGGGAGGCCGAGGTGGGCGGATCACGTGAGGTCAGGAGTTTGAGACCAGCCTGGCCAACATGGTGAAACTCTGTCTCTACTAAAAATACAGAAATTAGCTGGGCCTGGTGGCAGGTGCCTGTAATCCCAGCTACTCGGGAGGCTGAGGCAGGAGAATCGCTTGAAACAAGGAGGCAGAGGTTGCAGTTAGCCAGCCACTGCGCTCCAGCCTGGGGGACAAGAGCGAGACTTCATCTCAAAAAAACCCAAAAAGTACATACAAATAAATAAATAAAGATAATTAAATATATAACTCAACTTTCTAGGTTTGAAAAATAGATGATAATAGCACAAACTCAGAAAATACAGTGTTGTTTAAGCATAGACACAATTGACTCTGTTTTTGGTATATTCAATGTGATGTACCTGTAGGGCATGTGGGTGGAGATGTCAAAGAAAGTAAATTCATGATTATCTCAGCTTCACGTGTTGTCCTAAAGTTCTGATCTTGATTAAGAAAATCTCAACCTCAAGTTTTGTTTGTAAGTTCTGCTCTTGAACTAACAGTTTTGGGATTTCATGTATACTAAGTCATAGCTACCAGGAGAATAAGTGAATTTGTGAAGTGTGAAGAGTGGTGGGACTGAGGAATACTGTAAAATGCAGAATGTGGAAAATGAGATAAATATGCTCATAAAAAAAGTAAAAGTAAGAATTATGAAACTCAGAAATAAGTGGAATAGTGTTTCAATAACATCAAATGAAGTGATGTCCATTAGGTTTGGGAATTAGGAACTGCCTAATAAACTTCATAATGATGGTGCTTTTAGCTGAGTCAGCCAGGGAGCAGGAGCCAGGTTGCAGTGGGTTGAATGGTGAATGCAAGGTTTGAAAGTGGACAAAGAGAGACAAAGCTAGTCTTTGAGAATTTTGGAGAAGAAATGGAAAAAAGTAACTTTAAAGTAGCTAAAAGAAAAAAAGGTCTGTGCTAGCATATCAAAGTCATTTTTATCTTCTGCCTAAAGATTCTCCTTTAAAGTATATTTAATAGTCTGGATGTTGGTAAAAGTTGAAACATGGATAGAATTACACTTTGTGTTTAAAAATCATGTTTGATAGGATTCTTTTAATCCTGTGATTCTTACTTATGGTTAAAATATACGTATTTCTTATATTACATATATTCAATTGCATCAGAAACATAGCATCTTAAAGGGTTTTGGAGGATGTATGGGCAGCAAATGGATTTCTCAATATCTGAATCATTCCTTTAATATCTGATATTACATATAGTTTCTTTCAATCAGAATTGATATTGACAATATTTGACCCCAAGGCAGCATTGGTACTGACTCTCAGAAACAGGCACTAACCCATGGGCACATGGAAATGACACATGGGAAGTGACCAATTCTGACTGGAAAACAGACAAAAACAACCAGCTCAGTCCATAATGTCTCAAAAGGGGACTGCTATAAGGAGGGAGGGGAACATCTGTTTTAGATAATTTTAAAACAATATTAAAGTGGAATAAAAGTGAGTATATGTTTTATTAACACCATGTGCCAACAATTCTAAACAATGTCTGTGATAAAATACTCCTTTTCTTTCTGGCTGAACTGCTTCAAATCCACCATTTAGCCACTGTACAGGCATGTTTTGAGTAATCATCCCTGTTAACTGATAAATGCAAAGTGTTTTAAAGCACCCACTAGGTTTCTGCCCTCTCCCTGGCTGTATTTGTGTCTGAAAGATTACACGTGTCCATATATACTAAAAAGAATGTAATTATAGTACATCATTGGCCCATTTCAGGTTTCCTGAAATTAAGGAAAAGGGTAGTGGATAATTCTTGCATGTATACTTGGTTAAAATACAAGAAACTTTACATATCTTTATTCTAATGATGCCTATTTTAGACACTCAATATATCAAAATTGAGAAAACTGAGTGACCTTCCAGAAGATATACAACCACTAACTGCAAAGTTAATGCTTGACTCCAAAATTTGTTTCCTTTCTCCTGTAGCAAGTTCTTAAAATTTTATGCCCAAGTTTTCCTAATTGCAAAAATTTTCAAGCTGCCAATTTAACACATGGGGATAATGTAAATTGCTTTTTTTTCCCTTATGGAACAAATATGAAGAGAAATAGAATATCACAAATATAGTAAGATTAAATTAAACAAATCATGCTGCATGGAATGAGTTTACATGAACACATGTAGTGTTCCAGTGATCACTTTTAGTTAGAAACTTTGTTTGGAGGTGAGGGAACTGAGGCTGTAAGACACGGGCTTCATATGATCAGTCAGCTCTCTCTTGTAACACTTGAGCTCTTTCGCAGCATCATATTGCCACTCTGAATAAGATGGGAGAAAAAAATTCTCAAAACCGAAACATATGAGGGAAAAGGTATGAATAGCACTCATGTCAAGGGGAAATACCAAATGCATTAAATTTGTCATGCAATTTCTTCTAAATAACAGTACACTTCACAAATGACATTCTAAGTGATATCCTCAAAACTATAATGGCTGCAAAAGTCTTTGCAGTGTACAGCATTCGAGTACAACATTTTAAACCAATTATTTCATTAACTGCATTGCTATTATATGTAGGACAGATTTTCTTAGGTGAGTGAATAGAGATGCAGATCAGTTTGGGAAATAATAGAGGCAAGGTATTAATAAGACCTTTATGTACCAGTAGTTCTGAAAGTGTTAGCAAACTAAAAGGAAAATTAGAAACTGAAGGTGATGTCAGATTACCATATGAATTAAAAACAAAGAATCTAGAAGCTTTCAATATTACCATATTACCTGTCAAGGCCAAATGGGAAGCTAAGATTCAGTTTATTTTCATATAAATTGTAAAACATTAAATAATATTCTGACCTTTCCAGTTTTACTGTATGGAGATTACAGAGGGTGTATTTGTAAGGTATAAAAATTTACATGGTCTTGTCTATTTATACTTAAATGGTACATGCAAGATAATTTTTACAGGCATTAATGCACACATAAAAGGTTTCCAGGCAATTTTCAATGCTTGCTATAAAGCATAAATACTTAATAAAGAATTATTTTCCTTCAGATTAATGTTCCTTCTAAACAGAGATAGTTTTTCTTGCAATATATATGTACTTGGGTTTAACATGTTAAGGAAAATGAGATCAATATTAATTTGTTTTTTTTTTGACAAATTGAGCAGCTATTATATAAAGTATCAATTCTGATAAAGCCAGTGACTACCAGTGACCAAAAGGGGAAGCCATCTTGTTATAAAAAAATTATTAGTTTTTATCATTTGAGAAATGCTCTGTTTATAAGAATTGATAGATGATTTATTATATAATAAGTAAAATGGATAAGATCATTTAAAGTAACAAGTGTATTGAAGAACAGGGAGATAAAAAATTTCAAAGTAGAGAATTCATTTTCTAATGTTGATAATAGACACACTATTATCATTCATTTTCACAAAACTCAACTGATACAGTTCAAATTTAAGAATTGCTTTACTTATTAAAAATATTATCTGTAAATGAATTTTTCTGTTTTACTTTGAACATATTCAATGACATCACAATAAAGGAAAGAAGAGATGACATATATTTTAAATGTATGAATAATGTTTCTGTTATACACTTACACATGCACAGAGACACACTCGTTCATGCACACCTATATATACACCACACCACAGAGCACACAGGTTATAAATATACATTATAACAGAGAATTTTCGGGTTACAGGTGAAATTATCTTACTATATTTGTATGTTTTCTATAAAACTAATATAGTAATTTATTATTTGGAAAACACTATTCATAAGTTACTCAATCAGAAAAGCTTCCATTTAAAGCCAAGAAAAAATATATTTGTGTTGGAATTAACTCGCAAGTTCAACATGTGGGGGTTGAAATCTCAATTTCTTCACATTCTTAGATATGTGACAATGAACAAATTTAACAACAATATATCCTCTGCTTTTTATTGAGAAAACTATGAATAATATTTGAAATATTCAAATATTAAATATAACATGTAAACTTCACAACATAAATTCTAATATATGGTAAGTACTTCAAGTGATTTTATTTTATCTTATTATTTTAAAAGAGTTACATTTGATAATTATTTACATTATGCTTTTCTCTTTAATCAACTGTTTTCAATATGAAGAGCTATTATTTCACAAATACTGACCTTTACTAAATGTTTTGGAAAAATCATTCTTCTATACTTTCATAAACTATTCTTTCAGTTTATTAAATCATGGTTCACAATGAGTATTTTAGGATGTGACTCTTTGAGAAGAAACATTTTAGAAAACGTTTGTAAAATTTTTTAAGGGAGAAATTTTCTGCCCAAACTAGGTTAAAATCTCAGATCAAAATCCAAAAAAAAAAAAAAAAAATCCAAATCATGCCTTTTTATCCCCCTATTCTTTTGTAATACCAATTAGGTAATAAGCATTTTGACAAAAACCTATGCAAACCATCTAATCTTTAAAATTTTATTGAATCATATTCCTTACTCTACCATTTTTAAATTATAATTAACAGCAACATCTTTTGAAGTTTTCAAGTGAATAGAGTTTATAAAGCTCTCACAATTCAGTTTTTAATACATTCAAGCATCTTACATAGTATCAAATATTCTGAATTTCTATTTTAAAAAATACCTTAGCTATAAAGTAAGTTGAAATATATTTTCTTCTGAAAATAATTTACCTTATAATAATATAGGTAATAATAAGGTTATGTGGACTGAGAACCAAAAGAAGACAAGAAGCCAAAAGATGTAATAGTGCCAATTCATAGAAAAATGTGCAATAAGTGAAAACATCATAGGTCATAATATACTTTTTAAAAGCACTGAACTATATAATCCTACTGTTATTTGGATGGTTATATTTGTTTACCTTCTGAGCATGATTAAAGAGTCCATGTTTACCACAAATACCCAGGCATTTTCCAGTTACTAAAATTACTAGCAATGAACATTCTGAAAAAATATTCTCATCTAACTTCTCCAAGCAGCCTTTAAATCCTCTGGCAATAAGGATATATTATCAGCCACAGCATCAATTTTTATACCTCCTCTAGCCATTTCTTAGGATTAGCCCAAGAACCATTTTCAGATGACCCTCCTGAACTTCCAGATCATGACATTAAAAAACAGTGACAGTTAGCCCGAGGGTTGCAGCTACAGTTTCCTTCCTTCTCTGAATGTTAAAGCTGTGAAGTCAGCTCCAGGGAAGGGACACATAACTTACACATAACTTCCATATTCCCACTGTCTAAAATTATTTCTGCTGAGAAATGATCCTTCTAGATCAACAGTCAATTTTTTCCTATTTAGGAAGACTCCCCAAAGCAGGTGGAATATGTAATAAGGGTTATTTGCCTCAAAATATAGAAAAAATGTGCTGCCTTTAAAACAACATTTTTAGTTAGGAGATGATAAACAGAAGTAGGAAGAGAATAAACATATTAAGGCTCAGTAGCAGAGGGAGATATATATTTTATTAAAATCACCTGTGTATAAAGATCGTTTCTATCCTAACTTCCTTCTGCTTCCAACAAAAGAATCACTTTTTATCAATGTCCCCCAGTCATTATTTTGCATATAGAAAATAAAGCAAACAAAACAAGCAAAACACACACACACACACATGAACACTAAAATGATATGAAAACATACAGAGAGTGTCCATCCTAATTTAGGGAATATAGTTATATTCAGGAGATAGAGCCATTATCTTACTTGTTTTGCTGGAAATACATATAGATATCATCTAAAGAGAAATATATATTTGTCAGAATTAGGAGAATTATTTTGCACTTTACAACCAGGTTAAAATAATTGATATGTATCGAATCATACATATAATGACACTACTTTAGGTTTTTACAAATAGTTTTGCACTGTGGATGAGGATTATAATATGTTCATACTAGTTATATTGTTCATACTAGTTTATACCTATGTTTTATTGTTCATACTAGTTTACACCTATGTCCAAGAATAAAAATTGTAACAAGAGAATGCAATTTTATTTACAGCATATATGTCCTTGTGCATTGCAAGTTTGTATTAAACTATTACATACAATTGTTTATAGTGAAATAGTTGCCAATAACTAGATTTTAAAATATAGAAGCAATGATACAAAGTGTATGCTGAGAAATCACAAGATGGACACTTTCCAAACTCATAAAGAGGTTCCAAAGAGATGCTATCAGTGTTAAGCCTCAGAGCTGTTTGATCAAGCAAACACATATTTCATCTGATTGTAAAACTTCAGGCCAGGCGTGGTGGCTCACTCCTGTAATCCCAGCACTTTGGGAGGCCAAGCTGGGTGGATTACCTGAGGTCAGGAGTTTGAGACCAGCCTGGCCAATATGGCGAAACCCCGTCTCTACTAAAAATACAAAAATTAGCCAGGTGTGGTGGTGAATGCCTGTAATCCCAGCTGCTCAGGAGGCTGAGGCAGGAGAATCACTTGAACCCAGGAGGTGGAAGTTGCAGGACGGGAGATCATGCCACTGCACTCCAGCTTGAGCGACAGAGTGAGACTCCATCCCTAAAACAAAACAAAACAAAAGCTTCATACATGACATTGTTATATAAATGTGTTAGAGTAGAGTAAAATGTGTTAGAGCAGTATGTATAATTATTTGTTGGCACGACTGAAACTCACTCCTACACTACCATTAATCATTAATACATTTTCCTCCTCTCTACATTGCCTAGGGTAGATGCAGACTGCGGGAGAATCTTACACAAATAGCCTGCAGACTGTTAAAGATGATAATTCATTTTCACTAACTGCCACTTGGTCCTTAGTAATCATCCCTTAGTATCCCATTGCATTAATCTAATCAGCTTTCTTGAGTAATATCTTCAATGACTTTTTCAAATTTTATCCATTTTGAACACTTGGCATTTCATATTTCGCTAAGACGGTAAAAGACATAAAGCAAAAATTATTTCCAATTTCTGGCACACATTATCCAAATCTATCTCTGCAGTACCCATCATCTTTAATTTCATATACATTTTAGTCAAGATTGTGTTCCTCCTCTTATTAAGGCAATCTTTTCCTTTGTGAGCTGAATCCCATCTTTTCCCCTTTCTCTTCCCCCAGTTTCTCTAGCCTTGATTAGCCCATATTTCTATGACATTATCTCTGCCTTTAAATTTTATTTTTCTCATCTTCGTTCATATATAATAAAGTGACTTCTAAAAATTAATACTCCTGCCTAAAATTGAGATTTCACCATCCAGCAGCCATTTTAACTCTTTAATTCACCTCATTTTTATGTGTGATATATGCGGACTGTTTTGCCTGTTTCCACTTCCCCATCTCTCATCAACACTCTCAATCCACTCTAGTCTGGAATGTACCTCTCCCCACTGCCGAAATATCTTCAGGTCAGTTTAACGAGACGTTCCACCCAGTGAAAAAGATTTAGTGTTCACGGTATTGAATTTAGTATCCAAGATTAGCAATAACTCATTAGAATAGATCTTTATTAGTCTTAGTCTTCCTTATTTCTAATCGAGAAACGCTTTAAATAAAAACTATATAACATGATGAACATCCAGAATACAAAACAGGCTGGGCATGGTGGTTCAACCCTGTAATCCTAGCACTTTGTGAGACTGAGGCGGGTGGATCACTTGAGCTCAGCAATTCGAGAACAGCCTGGGCAACATGGCGAAACCCTGTCTCTACCAAAAATACACAAAATTAGCTGGGCGTGGTGGCATGCACCCAAGATCCCAGCTACTCAGGAAGCTGAGGTGGGAGGATTGCTTGAACCCAGGAGGCATAGGTTGCAATGAGCTGAGATCGCGCCACTGCACTCCAGCCTAGGTGACAGAGTGAAACCCCCCTTCCAAAAAAAATAAAACAAAACATAAAAACAAACAAAACAAAACAGAAGCAGCTATCAAATGTTTTCAGTTAATTGCTTGATGTCTTTAGTCCCCCCAAAGTAGCAGAATATAACCTAATTTTCCTTGGCTCTAAATGGCTGCAAATGAATTTAAAAGTATAGCATGCATTTTTTTCTAAAGGAAATGCTAATTTTTAGACTTATGTTTCTGATTAGGATTTGTAGTAAGAGAAATAAGAAGCCACGATCTCTTGAATGTAAAGAGAATTACCTAGAAATGGAGTTTTGCTTGCTAACTCATGGACTGAAGCCATCCCCTGTTTGAAGGCTGTAGGAAAGGATAGGGAAAATATAAAGGAGGTATTAGTTTTGAGGGTGAGAATGGAGTGAGGCTTTAGAACTGAGAGCCAGGAAGAAGGAAGTCTACATGTGAATGGGGGTACCAGCCAGGAGAGTCAATTCTCCTGTGGAGAAAACTTCCCAGGCATCATACAGGATCCTATAGCTTAAGCCTAGAAAATTTTCTTCAGTGCTTTGCAATGTCAAAGTCAAAGTTAACTAATCGCTAGTACTTCCTGTGTTTTAGCTTCATTTTGAGATTTCCCTGGCCTTTCAAAGCAAAACTTTGCATTCTGGAATACTATTTTCATGAAGGCTATCTGAGATAGAGTGTGACAAGGAGAATGGAAGCCTGATGTATCCTAATCTGTTTCTGCTTTCACATAAGTCAGGACAATAGTTCCCTACAAGGAGTTTTGTGAGGAGTCCCTGGTGGGAGGAAGAGGCAGTGAAGAAAGTCCGATCTCTATAAACACAGGAGAGAAAATAAAACCAAATTCTGTAAGTTAGCTGGGGTCATCCTATCAGAAGGAAAAAGTAAACAGAAACATTTGAGTTACACATAATTTATACCTGTCTTCTTCGTGATTACCCTTTAAAAATTTATTTCTGTATCTCTGGCACTTCTTCCCAGACGCCTCCTTTTTATTTGTGTTCATTAACTAAAACTTCAAATGTTATGAGTTTTTCAGTTTTTATCTGACATTTTTTGCTTTCACATTAGTTAATCACCAAGTCCTATGAATTATATCTGAAATATATTCTTAATACAAAATCTCTCTGTCTTCATGTCTGCACCCTAGTCTAAGCCACTCTGATTTTTTGCTTTGTCTTTTGCAATAGCTTTCATATTCACCCTTGGCTACTTCCAGACGATTCTCTACAAAGCATCCAGACATTCCTTTTACTACGTGAGTTTGGTCTCTTGTTGTTTCCTAGCATTAAATACTTCTGTGGTTTCTTTGCTTTTAGATTAAATATCCTAAGTTCTTACAATGACAAAAAAAAAGTCATGTCTAAATTTCTGACCCCTTCATACATCAGCTCTACACTCCTCCTTTCTCATATGCTCTGACCACAACCACAATCTTCGAATTTTCTCATATGTGCTAAGCTCCTATAGATCTCACTTATTTCCTTTTTTTCTTTTTATATCTTTGCCACACAAGAAGCCTTAGCCCTTAACAATCACTTTCTTTCACCTTGGATAATTACTATATTCTTTATAATAGATCCTAATGTCAGATATTTGTGGATACCACAAATATCTTTGAACTCCAAACCTAAATTATATCTTTTTGGTGTGTGTGTATATTAAAGTATACTCATTTTCATGGATTTTTTCATATAAGTATGTGTACAATTATTTTATTATTATTTTTAATGTCTATCTTCCCTTATGGGACTAAAACATCATTTTGGAAAAGGACTCTGTCCATCTGAATTCAATTTTGTGTCTTCAAGCACCTACATTACAGCATTCTATTTTCTCTTTTTCTCTCTTTACTACCCTTTTTTCCCTCCTCCCAAGATGTTTTTCTTTCCTCCACAACAATATCCTTTAGATATAAATAAATACATCTTAAAAAATGAGAGTTGAGGTAGGTAATGAATTAGAGTCTGAGAATAAATACAATCAATATAAAAACAGTGGGAATGGACAAATGAGCCATGAGAAGAAAGGGTGTGATTAAAGTAAAAGAGAAATACAGGTGTAGAAGAGAGAGGTGAGAGAAAAATGTCATTTAAAAACCACCAATTATTTTAGGGAAATTAAAATTTTGAGAAAAAGTCATAGGCGAAATCTTCCTCTTCATTTCCATACATTACACAAAAAAGATAATTATTGAAATATTACTTACAATTCCACTACTCAAACACAACAGTTGCTTTCAGATCTTCATTATATTCATTCCCACAGGCATAGAGCATCTAATAATCATTTTAGTAGGGGAATACTACTCCTCATTAATTAATGGGCTACAATTTACTAACTGTTCTAACTACATTTCTTTTAATTTCCCCTCTTCAAAATAAGTTTGCAGTAATGTATAGCTTAATGAACATATATTTTTCTAAGTATTTAATAGTTTTTTAACTTAATATTCAAATAAATATATTATTAAATTTAAAGGTATAAACATTATCATGGGTCTAAATAGACACGTCTAAAATGCTTTATGTTAACCTTTTAAAAACCATTTTAAAAATTAGTAATACATATGCAAGATATGTGGCACAAGAGTATATCAAACTTCATAAAGTATATCTTTCCTTTCTTCCTTCCTTCCTTCTTTCCTTCCGTTCATTTTCCCTCCCTCTCCACAACTATTTCTTTGTTTTTTCTTTTGTTACCTGCTATTATTGTTGACAGTCTGCAGAGGAATCCTAGCCTATTTGAAATTAGTTTTCCAAAAAGCAAAATTGCTGTTTGAGAAGATAACATTCAAAATGACTCCTGTGAATCAGATAGTCTATTGTGAGGCAGGCTGAATTATGCATTGAGTTAACACAGGTTGAATATTATCATTTCGACAATATTTTTTCTCCAGAACTTTCTCCTCTTTCTTGCTTATTTTACCCCAGCTTTACTCCTAGTCTCATTTCTTTTTCTTACCTCACTGTATGTGTGTGTGTTTTTCCCCCGATTATCCTCCTAAAGAGAGACCTAAAACAAGGATAATATATTTTAATTGTCTTGTTGATGTTTAATTATAAGGAAGAGCTTCATCAGTATAGCAAACTCATTCTGTATTTTAGAACAGATTAATTTTTAGCAGAAATATTCTTAAGAAAGACCTCGTATTGTTAGTGCCTTAATTTTCTTTAAGCCTAATATTCTTCCCTTATTTGTTATGTAATGGAGCTTCTAAAATACTTGCAATATCTGTTCATTTTGCCTTGAGCTAGCATGAGATTTTTTTTTCTTAAGAAAGTGCAGCTGCTAAGAAGAGTTAATGGACAATTCAGCAGCAATTTTGTTTCAGCAAAAGTAAAGATAAAAGGAATACATGAAGAATACAAACTGTAGAAAATAACAGGGAAGCGGTTACAATATATATTGAAATGCTCAGAATCTAAAACAGAGACAATGTAGACTTAGACATGCAGTCCCAACTTAAGTATGTATTTAAAGAAACTTTCTAGAATATGTTCCTAGGTATTTACACAGACTGCAGTTGCATTTTAACTGATCAGCTGAAAAACTAAAAATTCTGAGATTATGAGTCTCAGAAAAAAATTTTTTTAACCTTTGAGCATTATTCTTACTCTGCTAAATTAATGTGGATAATTTGAGAATATTGTAGATAAATAAATACATGTAAAGATAGTGAAAAAGATCATGCTGCTTGTGTGGAATTTTCTACACAATACGAAGCATCATGAATATTGATTGCAGGCTGATATGGTTTGGATTTGTGTCTCCACTCAAATCTCACGTCGAATTACAATTCCAGTGTTGGAGAAGGGGCCTGATGGGAGGTGACTGGATCATGGTGGCAGATTTTCCCACTTGCTATTCTCCTGATAGTGAGTTCTGACCTTTTTTTTTTTTTTTTTTTTGAGACGGAGCCTTACTGTGTCACCCAGGCTGGAGTACAGTGGCACAATCTTGGCTCACTGCACCCCCGCCTCCCGGGTTCAAGCGATTCTTCTGCCTCAGCCTCCCAAGTAGCTGGGACTACAGTGCCTGCCACCACGCCCAGCTAATTTTTGTATTTTTAGTAGAGATGGGTTTCACCATGTTGGTCAGGCTGATCTTGAACTCCTGACCTCGTGATCCACCCGCCTCGACCTCCTAAAGTGTTGAGATTACAGGCGTGGCCACTGCGCCCAGCCATTTTTTATTTTTTAAAGTTTGTAGCACGTCTCACTTCTCTCTTCCTTCTGCTCTGGCCATGTAAGACATGCCTGATTCCCCTTTGCCTTCTGCCATGATTGTAAATTTCCTGAGTCCTCCCCAGCCATGCTTCCTGTAGACCCTGGGGAACCATGACCAAATGTAACCTCTTTTCTTTATAAATTACACAGTTTCAGATATTTCTTTATCCTAGTGCATAAAGAAACTAATTCACAGGCTCAGTATGTACCTCAGAAAAGAAACCTATAAACCATAGACCTAGACACATCTTTTCATGATCCCTCCACTCTAACACTAAACCACACCCCCACTCACTCAATTCGCAATTTGATCCCTGTTCCTTTCTATGCCTTGGTTCCCACTGCAGCATTTATTATGTAAAATGTATGTAACAGATTGTCAAGTACAACCAGAGAAACAGGGCAGTAGGAGATGTACATGAAGACAGTTGTTTCAAGGAAATCTCTTACTTGCTTCTGGGGGATGGTAAAGCAAATCCGAAATTCATAGGACTTGCCATAGAAAGGGCAGTTTGGAACTCTTGGGCAGGAGCTGAAGCTGATGTCCACAGCTGGAATTTTTTCTTCAGGAAAACTTCACTTTTGCTTTTAAGTCCTTTCAACTGATGGGAAGAGACTCATGCAGACTCATTCGGATAATCTCACTTACTTAAATTCAACTGACTGTGGGGTTTAACCACATCTACAAAATGCCTTTACAACAACATCTAGATTAATGTCTGTTTGAATACTTAGGTCAATAGCTTAGTGAGTTGAAATGTAAAACTGACCATTAGAGTCCCCACCTTGTCAACTTGGCACCCATACACATCTTCTTAAACCAAACTCTGTTTCTAACTTAAAATAACAAAGTCATACCTTAACAAAACATGATACAACTATCTTGCACGAATTTGAAAATAGGCTTACCCTTTCAGCAGGAGAGGATGCAAAGCCTTGAGGTGAGGTTGACACTTCTCCTTTAATATCCTTTAGATTAATATTATGATAAAAGGTTAAGTATTAATAATACATCTTACTTTAGATAAGGGTTAAAGAGATCAAAGAAGAAAAAATCTGGTATGTGTGTGGTCGTGTATATATATTCCACATGCATATATATATAAACATAATCATAGCAAAATAAGAAACAAATATGCATAATAATGTGAATAATTATTACAATCCTAGTTCTGGAAGTGGTCACATGATCATAATTGGTATTTATAGTTAGCTACTTTCTTACAAATTCCATATGTCCTCTGCCCTCAAGAAGCACCTGGGCTGGGCATGGTGGTCCATGCCTGTAATTCCAGCACTTTGAGAGACTTAGGCAGGAGGATCACTTGAGGCCAGGAGTTTGGGACCAGCCTAATAAACATAGCAAGGCCCCCGTCTCTACTAAAAAGTTACAAATTAGCCCAGCAATGTGGTATGCAGCTGTAGTCCCAGCTACTCAGGAGGCGGAGGCAGGAGAATCACTTGAGCCCAGGATTCGGAGGCTGTAGTGACCTCTGATCATGCCACCACACTCCAGCCTGGGTGACAGAATAAGACCTTGTCTCTCAAAAGAAAACAAAAAACAAAAAACAAAAAAAAACACCTCAGCACCTCACTGGTCATTGTTCTCATTCCTCAAGGGCCTGGCCCATTAGCAATCCTGCCTGAATTAGGTGGTTGTAGTTTTCCATTGTCTTTAATCACAGGACATTGTAGTACTAAGTGATACCCTAAGGAATGCTGTGTTCCCAACATGGTCTTTCTCATTCTTGTCATGTTGTAGCAACCCAATTCTCCCTTGATAATCAAGATCAATTGCCCCAAAGAGTATAGTAGATTTTTGCCTGTAGATTCAGAGGCCTGTGGAGTCCAGGGTGGCCAGTGGAATTGTCCAGTTTAGCTCAATTATTGTTGCATCTCTCTGTAGATGCATTCTTATCTTTGTAACAGCCTGTAGCAACCTGTAGACCAGTACAGCCTAAACAAATAGGAACGGGAAGTACATTTTTTTTTCTAGTGGATTACTTGGTGAAATAGTGATCAGGATCACTCCTGTTTTCATCCCCTTGATTCTTAGACCAATGAATCCTGGCTATGGAAGAAATAATATAGTGGATGTTAATTTAGATGATATACAGTCTTCTGGAAGACATTGCTCTAGTCCTGCAAGGTATTGCCACCTATATGGCACCAAAAGTAAGTTTCCAGAAGTCCATGCTATCGTTCATTTCAGGATAATGGCAAATATGCCATCAATACCAGTAATTCTATGAGCATGGGCCCATTGCTGTTAAATGAATTCTTTGATGAGAAGCAATGTTGTGTGGAGTACAGTAAGTCTTCACTGAATATTGTTGATAAGTTCTTTGAAACTGTGACTTTAAGTGAAACAGTGAATAGCAAAATTAATTTCTTCCTCATCGACATTATAGTGAAATGACGTTGAAGTGAACAGTGTTATTTGATGATCTGTTGTAAGTTATTTCACTTAAATTTGCAGTTTCCAGGAACCTATGGAGGAAATTCCACAAGTTCATGAGTGGTAGTTTGGCAGAAGTAGTGAGTTCAGGAAAGGCACATCCAGATCCAGGGTAAAAACTATCTATTCTTTAATGAAGGTTGTCCAATGTAATAAATCTGCCATTAGGTAGCTGGCTGACCATTTTAGGAATCTAGTTTTATTCTAGGAGACCTAGATTTAATCTCTTCTAAAAGAGTGGACAATGAGCAATAGCTGTAGTCAGGTTAGTATTCATAATGGAAGCCCACACTGGTAAGCATGTGTATACACTCCATCTTTGATATCATGGTCAATTTGTTCATTAGCCCATTGGTCAATGACAAGAGTGGCTAGGGAAAGAAGCTGCTTGTATTCATAGAATGGGTAATTGTATCTACTTGCTTATTAAAATATTCCTTTGCTGAGGTCATCATTTCATAAGTATTCATATGGGACACAAATATCTTCTCATTCTTTGCCTATTCATAGAGGAATAGCCACTTCCCTCTTCCTAAGACTCTCTTGTCACTAGTTTTTCAATTATTTTCCTTCCAAGTCATGATCATATGGCCAAACCATTAGCCATGCCTGTGGATTGCTATAGATATGCCTCTGATCATTTCTCTTTCCAGGCAAAATGAACAAATAGGTGTACTTCTCAAAATTCTGCCAACTGATAATAATTTATTTCACTATTGTCTTTCAAGAATGTCTCAGAATGAGGCTATAGTACTACAGCTGTCCATGGTCAGGTATCCTGGATATCATGTAGAACTATCTCTAAAGCAGACCCAAGTTCTCTCTTCTTCAGTCAACTGTTCATACAGTTGTCTGAGTAGTGATTAGTGTGGGCTTCAAAGAGTAAAAGTAACATAGGCAAAGAAGTGCCCAGGGCCTTTTGGGCCACTTCTTCACGCAATTTACTTGAGTCTTCAGAACCTGCTGAAGCCTGATATCACATGTATCACTTCCATTGATGATGGAATACTGCCTTGCATGTCCACATTTATAGTTTAAAGGGTCAGACAACATTCAGTTTATAATTGTTGAGTCCAAGAGACACCTCCATCCCTGCCACCATGTTAATTATGTTTATGAGATTATCGAACATGGACAAGATATCATCCATGGTATCTACAAAATTGGTAATCCTATCCACTTTGTTAGTAGAATCTTCTGCTGAGGTCACCGTTTTGTGAGCATTCACGTGAGGATCAGGTCATCTAGCACTTTGGTGGTCCATCAGTAAGCATTCAGTGTGTCTACTAAGTCCTAATAGTAAACCAAAAACTGTTTGTCAAATGGAGGGTAGTTTTCTGTAGAGGATGGAGGACTTTGCTCCAACAACTGAAGAGTGACACTATAATTAGCCTACAGAGGCTGGTGAAAGGCACCAAACTTCCAGTCTTATTTGGACTAAATGGCCCAGGTGACTGAACAGCTTGAATAGCATTCCAGACCTGTTGCAGTGCTTTTATTCTAGGCCCTGGTCATAACTGTCACTTGGTAAGTCGGTTATATTAGCATATCCAAATGAGGAAAATGTTGCCTTCTTTTTCCAAAGGGGTTCATTAGGTGTTGCACTTCTTTGTTGTTGCAAAGACCAGCTGTAGCTACTTATCATGCATCTTAGAAGGGATATTTCAACATGCCCCATATTACTGGATCCCTGAAACTATAAGTAAGGTGGCAGGTCTCTGAATTTTGTTGGATTTATTTTCTGCACTCTGACACACAGAAATCAAGTATAGTTTCTATACTTGATATTTAGTATAACAATATAGTATCTAATTCCTGCTTCCCAACCCCAATCAGCATAATACCAATATAATTAATCAGCATGATATCTTGTGGAGAGGGACAGGCAATCAAACCACCTGTAGACTAAATTATGATTCAGGGCTGGAAAGTTGGCATCCAGCCAAGGTAGGATGGTGAAGTTGTATTGCTAAGACCTACCAACAAAAAGCAGTACTTCCAGCAGCCCTTACTAATAGGTGGTTAGAAAAGAGCATTTGTCGGCTGAATAGCTGAATATCAATTTTAACAAATGTGCTGATTTGGTCAAGCAGTGAAACCACATGTGGAAGAATAGATGCAATTGGAGTCACCATCTGATTAAATTTATGATAGTCTGCCATTCTCTAAGAATCATCTGTTTTTCTGCACAGGGCAAATCGGTCAGCTGATGGGAATGCGGCGGGCATCATCACCCCTGCATTCTTTAAATCCTTGATAGTGGCACCAATCTCGGCAATCCCACACAGAATATAGTATTGCTTTCGGCTTACTATTTTTCTAGGTAGAGGCAGTTCTAGTATCTTCCACTTGGCCTTCCCACCAAAATAGCCATCACTTCATAGCTGGAGAAAAAATGTGCAGATTCTGCCAGGCCTGAGTATGTCTATTTTGATTATGCATTCCAGAACTGAGGAAATAACCACAGAATGTGTTTGATAACCTACTGGACCAACTATGAGATGGATCTGGGCTAAAACTCTATGGATCATTTGACCTCTGCAAACACCTTCTCTGACTGGTAGACCACAATAATATTTTGTGTCTTTAGGAATGTTTTTCAGTTCAAAGACAGTACCCAGCAATCCACAAATAGTCTTATTATCCCCCTTTCCCCAGTGGAATACCCCTGGTAAATGGACATAAATCCTTTCTAAGAAAGACTTAGACAAATAGTAACATTATACTTTGGCAATATAGCAACATAGAAGTATTCTTCCTCAAAAAGAGGTTGCAGTGCACAACCTCTTGGGTTATTCTTTGTAACTCATCTTTCATGGCCTGCTGGGACTTGATCCTGGTTTTAGTCTAGAAGCAAATTGGGGTGGTGTGGATATGTCCTGGCGAGAATCAGCAGTGGTTTGTCAATTACACAAAGCCCATCCAGATAATCTATGATAATATCCCTTAAAGTTAACTGGTTATGGACTTTAATCGTGTCTATGAAACATCTTCACAGCAACACATAAATTGATATTTGATTGAATAACTGGAAACTATCGTGTCCAATGATACTTATGTTGATACAAAGTGATGATCATATTCCCCTTCCTCTCAATGTATTCATACAGAGGCAGACACCTCACACAAATTTAGCCACTCAGAGTTCTGAGATCCACGAGACTCTGTTTCTTTCCAATTGCTGAAGATACAACATACCCAGTTTGGGTGACAATGTGTTGTTCCCTGCTTTTTGGGCCAAAGAGCATAAAATGACAAAATGCAGAGTGAAAGAGGAGTACCTAAGTGAGCAGAAGTGAACAAATACATGAACCAGAAAGTGCTTACTGTGGCATAGTTGTTGCTAGTCGTTCCCAGGGTCCAAGAGTATCCATATACTTGGATTCCTTGACAAATCCCAGTAGTTCTACAATAGGGTCCCCTTTCGTTTAAGCTGATTTAAATTGGGTTTCATTCATTTGCAATAAAAAATATCTTAATTTCATGAGATTTTCAAACTATTTGGGAGAAAAAAGTACTACGAAAAATGTAAAGTAATGAATAAATTTTAAAAATAAGACATTTTGACAAAAAAAATAAATAAGGCAATGCGGTGTAGTCTAAAGCGCAAGCTCTGGATTCAGATATAACTGCTTCAATTCTTGCCAGCACTGTGAACTTCTATTTATTAATCAAAAATTTTAACTGAGCATCTAACACTCACTGTTCTTCATATGGTACATATTCAGTACACAATCCTTACTTATGTTGACCTTAAAGTCTGACAAATATTACATACTTACTACCTCCAGGATCCTGTGTGGAACCTAAGGCTTAGTGTTAAGTTTAAGCCTTAACCAAAACCACAGCTAGATAGTAGTTATGCCACTTCATCAGCATAGTATGAAGATGAAATAATATGTTTCATATAAAGCCTTTTGCAAGTTGTTTATCCCAGCTAGTACTTACTAAATGTTAGCAATAAATGGACTCATTTCTAATATTAGAAAGTTATCTCCAATGTCACTCAGCTTAGATAATCAAGATAGCAGATTCAGAATAAAAAGTTACATGATTGTGGCAGGGAGTGGCAGATGTCTATACCATTTTTATTCTCTTTTTCTTTCTTAGTGAAATATTTATAATTTTATTCAGGATGGCAATATGTCCATTAAATAAATTATAGTTTTTAAGTTTCTCTTGCAGGTTAGTATGGCTGAATATTTAATTCTAGAAATATAAGTAAAAGTGATGCATGGTTCTGCTGGGAAACTTCACCAGTGAAATCTGGGTCAGGTTTTCCTTCACAGGCCTTCTTTTGCTTTCCCCTCTTTCCTCTATGTCCTATCTGGAAATTCTATACCACAGATGGTACTGCAGCAACCATTTTGTAAGCTTGTGGGTAACAATGACACATTTTGGATGACAGACCACAAAGAAGACAAGAAGCTTTGTTCCTAGTTGCTTGCACAGATCTACCAAGCCAACCGTTGATTGCACAGAGCTACCAAACCAACCGTCAACAGCTTACCTCTGGCATTCTCTTATATGAGGGAAGAAAGTATGCAATGTTTAATACTTTGTAGTTTAGTGACTATCACTAGCAGAAAATAAAATTTGTAACAGATATAATAATTATTAGCAAATAACAAATGAAAGTTAGTGTAAACAGAAAAAGATTTTGAAAGCCATAATGAAATAGCAAATATTAAAATTATGAAAAGCTGTTGCTGTGCCTGCACTTCTCAATGCTTTCCTCTCTGTAAGTCTTGCTCCAAATTGAAACAAGAATTTGCATTAAAAAGATGATATGCACCAAAATGATATCATATATATTTTTAAGAACAAATATAAAGTGCTTGCTAAAGAACTGGAAGACACCAACAAGACTAAAGAACACATGTCAATCACAGATAAAGAGCTACTTGCATCTAAAGGTTAAAGCATTTAAACCCTGAGCTCTGGAAATACCCTGCCAGTACTCGTAGACTTCCTTGGCATTTATCTTGTCATTTAAAATCTTCACAGCATGCAATATATTGGGCTTAGTCTTCTTACTCTATAGGAGATTGGAAGGCATAGGGAAAAGACTAGAGAGGGAAAAAGGAGGAAAAAGAGCACTAGGCAGCAGGGAGACAAGCCCTCCATGGTGGCACACAATGAGAAGAGTTTTGGGGCACAGCTGTAGAAATATATACACACACATACACACACACATATTTCCCTCTTTCTATGTGTCAATGTACTATGCTATAAAAATAGTTTGAGATAGAGCCAGCTATACTTTAAACAGATAGTACACATTACCTGAATTTATGTTAATAGAGAGTATCCTTTCCTTTTGCAGCTGTTTCTTTTCTAACATTAGCTGTGATAATTTAGTTCACTCCATCTCCCCATTGTCCAACTCCTGGTGCTTCATCTCTCCATTTCTCCTTCTTCTCTCCCCTCTCATTTTCTATCTTCCCCTTATTCCCTTCCTCACCATCCCTTCCCACGCACATCTTCTGGTGGGTTAGTGTAAATTTGCAAGTTCTTTCCAACTTCCAGTTCTTGACTATTTCTGCAAAATTTGCAAAAATTGACATCTTAAAAAATAGATGAATACATAAAATTATATCAGCTAAATAACTTAATGCAGGTAAATTTTAAAATTCGGGTAAGGCATATCTCTGATTTTAAAATCAAAATTAAAGAATAAAAATATGTATACAAAGGGACACATATCATATATACCCAAACTTAATTGAAATTTTAAAGCTGTATCCTCTATTTTTTCCACACGTCTTAGTTTTTTTGTTTTGTTTTGTTTTGTTTTTTTACTGTTTCAACTTTGTCACTGATAACATGTCTCTGGGATAGATGGCTTTCTGTCTCTCTACTATTACTTCATTGACCTACCTTCTCCGTGAACTTTTCCCTGAGAATTCAACAACAAAATGTCTTCTCCTTTTCTGAAGGTTAATACCAGTTACAGTCTGACACCTCCACCCACTTAGAGACAATTATTACTTAATTGTTAAGAAGCCAAGTCAGACTGTCTGGGTTCATTTCTCAGTTCAAGGATGTTCGTCAAATTATTTAAACTTTCCGAGGTTCAGTTTCTTTATTTGAACAATGAAGGTAATAACATTATTATCTTTTTATCTATGCTCCAAGGACAAGAGAGAAAATAATATGGATGGCACAGAGAACAGTGCCTGGCACTGAACGAACATTCGGTAAATACCAATTATTATTTATGCCATATAAATAGTCATGACATTAATCTAAAACCAAATTAGGTTGCAGACTCCTTAAAGGCAGGGATCATGTGTTCTCTCAATATGTAAAATCCATAAGATTTAGCATATTGCCTGATGTATAGAGAGCATTCAGTATACAATTGTGAATTGATACATGGTAAACATTTATTCTTTTATTAAAATATATTTAATGAACACCTACTATGTGTCAGGAACAGGAATGTTCTTCCTAGAACAAGAACAGTATTATATGATGGCATAAAATACAAAAAGTGCAGAAGCCATTTGAATTACACACACACAAAATTCCAAAGCCAAAACAAGCAATTTGTTACCTTTGGATTCAAATTTATCATGTCTATTTCAATTTTGGAGAGTACAATCTCTCCAAAAGTACTGCTTGCAATCTGCAGAAGTACAAAATAGATAATCTATCTTGTTAGAATTGCAAATAGACTGGACTAAAATATGTGTCTTTCTTGAGAACGCAATCTTCAAATATCAGTGCCTGCTTAACACTGTTGTATGCTGGGATTCTTGAGACTGAAATGCAAGGGTCATAATCCTGAAACTTTGTTAACATTGCATGTGGTATTACAATGCTTCACAAAAAGGTTCTCGGGAGAAATCCAGAAACTATTTATCTAAGGCCAAGTTAATTAATTTGGACACACGAACAGAAGTATGTGTCCCTTCCCCACATAGCAGCTAGAATAATTCTTTTAAAACATGTGTTAAGTTTGATCATTTCCCTGCTCAAAAGCCTCCAGTGGCTTTCCATCAGAGTTCCAGTAAAATTCAAATCTTTACCAGGGTCCTTAGCTATTCCTTTAATCTTGTTTCCTACCAGCCTTCTCTCTTTTCCCTCAGATAAAAACTCCACAAGGGAAAGGACGTTGTTTTGTTTATTTCTCCAGCCCCAGTTCCTGAAACACTGCTGGCAAAAATCTGTGTAGAAGTCCTTAATTTATATTTGTTAAATAATAAATGGATGAATGTTCAAAAGAACTATCTGAGAGTTCTTTTCTGTAAAGTGAGAGAGAATCCTCAGGGCAGCCTACATACATGGTATCAGTTGACATTAATTAGCTTCGTAGTTTCAAGGAACATACTATGCACATTGAATTTAATAGCAGGGGACTTCAAAGAGAGGTGCATTCACCAGAAGGGGTACATACAACTAGTCCT
Source organism: Pongo abelii (assembly GCF_028885655.2). Lineage (NCBI taxonomy): Eukaryota > Metazoa > Chordata > Mammalia > Primates > Hominidae > Pongo > Pongo abelii. The sequence goes on along the minus strand of NC_071999.2, from coordinate 89,515,204 downwards.
TATGGAGTGTTACATGTCTGCTACGGTGAAAACACCTCATCTTCCACTTAAGATTGTATCTAGGAGAAATAGAGTTTTGTGGAGCACCATTCCATCTGCCAATGTATCATAAAGCATCGTCTGGCAGAAAAACTCTGACTAAGTCTGATGACAGGCTTCTGGCAGACTCGAGAGACTAACTGTGCTTGTACCTAAGGCTACAAGTATATATTTTCTTCCATCTCAGAAAGGCAGATTCTCCTCTTTACTGCATAAAGAAATCTGATAACAGAGAAGATGATCTGTGTATTTGCACATTTATTCACAGTCGCACAAAAAGTACAATAACTTGCAGTTTAAGTTCTGGATCAGAAATACCTGGGTTTAAATAAGAAGAGACCACTAACTTGCTATGTGATTTGCATGATTCAATCTGTAAAATGGTAGAAGTATGCATTTGATTTGTACTTTTTTTTTGCTGTTGTTTTGTTCATTTATTAGGAAACTAAAACTAACCTGATTATTGTGATCAACTACATGCCTGGCACATGAAAACCTCTCAGTAGATGTTAGGTAGCAATAGTTATTTCCTCACATCCTTTTACATATTCCTTGGAAGGGTCTAGACCATTTCATCTACTATCTTTACTAATATATATATATAACTTTACAGAGTTCTTATTTTCCTGTTGCATCTTTCATTTTTTTAGCAATTGCCTTTTAAAAATATATTTCAGTAAAAGAGGTAGCTATTCTTTTTCAAGTTTTGTTTTACCAAGAAAATATTGATAAAAATTAGTTAATTAATTTTCAGTTTTAGAATTATGAAAGAGAAACACTGGTATGCAAAAAGTCTTATTGTTAAACTAGTGATTAGTAGCAAATTAATTCAGCGTTTAAAACAAAGTAATGACATATTGAGATGCATTTTTTGCTTGCAAAACTGAGAAACAGATGTATATAAAAATCACCTTTGCCATCCCAGGTCTGCCTTTAATGTGTCTGTGTTTTCTTGTCATGCATGTTGAAAAGCAAGATGTATGCAATACAATAGGTTCTCAGCTTTTTTTCCCTGTATCTTCACGTAACATCCTATATTTCTCCTCACCTTAAACTAGCTGAAGCATTCAGTTGTGACAGAGTCTGGTTTATTTCAGCAACAATCATCTACCTGTCCTTTTGGACAGATGTTGCTGTAAATTCTGAAGACTGATAGAAATAAAGACACTAGCAGATTTGGAGATTAGACTTCAGTTATTAACTAAGGCATATTAAGAGTCTATCATATAGAATAAGCCAGTTGGAGTGTTGCTCAAATAAAACATGGGCAACAACAAAAAAAACTTGTTATTTCTGATTAAATAATTATATTAGGGGTATATATGTATATTTTATATATATGTTTCTCCAGTGATATATACATATATATAAATATATGTATATCATAGGAATAGAAACGATATATTTAGGAATATGTAAAATATATTCTTAAAATCTTAAGAATTCTTTAATTCTTAAAGAATTAACAATATATTTTATATTTTAAGTAATTAGCAATATAAAATATATAACATAGGACATTATTTGATGAATAAAGATGTATAATATACATGATGATTATATATTAAATATAATGTTGTGATTAAATATTATATATTAGGCATACTAATTAGATATACTTCTATAGTTAGGCTATATAAGATATAATCTTAATTATATATTATATAATTATATATTATTTATTCTATTATATTGTTATATATAAGAATAATATAGCATTATATTCATATATAAATATACGAAGAGGTAAATATCCTGAAAGAAATAATGGAACTAACATGATAAGAGGTAATGGGTCTAAATTATTAGGGATACATTTTTTCAAAAGCCATCATATAAAAAGTATATTTTAAAGAAATTTTGGCATAAAGTCATGTGGAAACAGTTAATTATTAGTATCTGATCAATTTCTATGACTATGTGTAAGTTTTTATGTGTTACTCTATAGCTCCATGATAGCTGCCCCCTACTTACAACCTACTTACAACCCCTACATACACATGCCCTTTTCATGCCATATGGTAAAAGTCTAGTGAGTATTTTCTTTTTATCTTAATTGTATTTAACAACACTCTACCCTTGCTAACCTAAAAGTCTTCTAACATTTGATCTCTTGTGATGTCTCACTCTGAACACATATCATGATTATTGCTTGGTTTCGACTACTTTCATTGCACATGTGGGAGGTATAATAATTAAAAATATTAACTACTATGTTCATATATACATGTGTGTACTTTATTTTCTTCTCTTCTCTCAGGCTAGACCATAACATTCTTGTTAGATAATGAAGCCACAGCAGAATTGTCATGAGAAATTAGAGAAATTAATTGTTGGCTTTAGACATTAAAAAAGACTACGATGCCTTAAGTTTGCAAGTGCACTTGCTGAAGTACTGTTTTCTACTAAGAAGACTAGAAAACAAACTTGCTTTCTAGACCAAAGTAGAAGGAATATTACTGGAAACATTTAGGGTTAAATCCTGGCATGAAGAGGAGGGTAAGGGTAGAAATTCAGCTTGGGGTTATGAAATCAGGGGATACCAGTGGTACATTTCCAGGCAGAAAGTTTTTTGATAGGCAACAATTTCACAAAAAGTAGAGGCTGAGCATAAGTACATGAATAACCAGGACTGAGCCACCTGTAGGAAGCCTGTGAGCCCAAGGTTGCTGAAAGATATTCCCATATGATTGAAAGTGGTGTGGATGGACACAAGAGTTACTGTAACCACAGAACCTTCTGGCTGGAAAGTAGGGAGGTTTCAGGAGTATGTTGGGTTGTGCAACCAGGAACTAGAAATCAATGCAGATGCCAGGAACTAGAAATCAAGGCAGTGCTTCAATAGTCACGCTGCTTGTCCACTTTCATGTTCCTCTCGTACTCCTGGTTCCTCTTTGAAGTTCGTAGTAGATAGCGGTAGAAGAAATAGTGAAAGTGTTAAAGTCTTTGATCTTTCTTATAAGTGCATAGAAGAAAACGTTGATGTATGCTGCCTTCTCTCTCTGCTTCGGCTACCTAAAAGGTAGTCTTCAGCAGAGACTAGCACAAAGAATGACAAAGCCTGGGATAAAGAGAAAGCTTCATCCAAGTTGAATGCCAGGAAGGGTGTGGGCGAAAGACTACCTAGGTGCCGAGGCAAGAGACTGAAGGCACAAACTGTTTCAGTACAATAAAAAAAATAGTTAGAATAAGAATAGTCATAATGCAAATTAAATATAGAGATGATCATGGACGATTATCAATCATTAGTATAAACATTATTAATCATTAACTTTTAATCGTACTCTTTGTTGCATTACTAATATAACCTAGGACTAACCGGCGGGTATAGGGTCAGGTGCTGAAGGGACATTGTGAGAAGTGACCTAGAAGGCAAGAGGTGAGCCCTCTGTCACGCCCGCATAAGAGCCGCTTGAGGGCTCCTTGGTCAAGCGGTAATGCCAGTGTCTGGGAAGACACCCATTACTCAGCAGACTGCGAAAGGGAGTCTCCTTTCCTTGGAGGAGTCAGGGAACACTCTGCTCCACTACCTTCTTGTGGGAGGCTGGATACTATCCAGGCCTGCCCACAGTCATCCGGAGGCCTAAACCCCTCCCTGCGGTGCTGTGCTTCAATAGTCACGCTGCTTGTCCACTTTCATGTTCCTCTCGTACTCCTGGTTCCTCTTTGAAGTTCGTAGTGGATAGCGGTAGAAGAAATAGTGAAAGTGTTAAAGTCTTTGATCTTTCTTATAAGTGCATAGAAGAAAACGCTGATGTATGCTGCTTTCTCTCTCTGCTTCGGCTACCTAAAAGGGAAAGGCCCCCTGTCCTGTGATCACGTGACTTGCTTCACCTTGTCAATCACTTAGAAGATTCACCCTCCTTATCCTACCCTCCTTGTCTTGTACGCAATAAATATCAGTGTGCCCAGTCGTTCGGGGCCACTACCGGTCTCCGTGTCTTGATGGTAGTGGTCCCCCAGGCCCAGCTGTTTTCTCTTTATCTCTTTGTCTTGTGTCTTTGTTTATTACAATCTCTCGTCTCTGCACACGGGGAGAACATCCGCTAAGCCCCATAGGGCCGGACCCTACAGAAAGGTAATGTCTTCATTGAAGTTTTTCAAGACCTAGAACTAGAGACAACCAACTGAATGTTAACGGTTTACTTTGAAAGTAAAGAGGACACTTGTGAAGAAATGGAACCAGAAAGCAAAAAGAAGGTACCCTATAAAGTATTATAAAGTTAGCAATTTGAACTTAATTCCACTGGGGAAAATAGCAGCTAGCCTAAGACACCTGATTCCAAATTATCCCACCTGAGCAGCAAGAAAGCAGGCTATTTATATACCAACTCCCAGCTGTCATTGCTTCCGAGCTATTTCAACGTGTCTGCAAGATCCCAGCACTCCCAGTGTGTCATAGTGGTGGCAAAGTGGCAAAGTGGTCTCTAGCAGCAAGAAAAACCCTGAGCAGTAGAATGCCAGTGATGGCAGTTGGAATGATAAAGATGATAGTTACCAAAAGGACATTGACATCACCTGCTACACTGCACAGAACATGTACATACCTCGTATTAAATTCAGTTCATCTTGGCCAGGCACGGTGGCTCACGCCTGTAATCCCAGCACTTTGGGAGGCCGAAGCAGGCGGATCACAAGGTCAGGAGTTCAAGACCATTTGGCCAACATGGTGAAATCCTGTCTCTACAAAAATACAAAAAAAATTAGCTGGGTGTGGTGGCGTGCACGTGTAATCCCAGCTACTTGGGAGGCTGAGGCGGAAGAATTGCTTGAACCTGGGAGACAGAAGTTGCAGTGAGCCAGGATTGTGCCATTGCACTTCAGCCTGGGTGACAGAGCGAGACTCTGTCTCAAAAATAAACAAATAAATAAATAAATTCAGTTCATCCTATTATTGATTCTTCCAAGGTAGTAACTATTCACAATTAACAATAAGGGAAGAAAGAACATAAGAGTGAGACAGGGAGGGAAGGAATTCTATATACATCAGAAGAAAAGAATTGAGGAAAGGAGGGATGGAAGTAAGGAAAGAGGAAGTGAGGAAAAAAACTGACTTGCAACCAACCTTTTATAACAATCTTCAACCAGTTATCATGCAGTAAATAGAACAAGAGTCTGCATTGATACAATGTTTCTGAAGTTGCAACTGATGATTCCCAGTCTCCTTCCTCTACTACCCATTCTTGATTCCCCACACGCTTGCCTACCACTTTAGCTGCTCCTTGTTGCTTGCCCCAACACTATCTCTTGTCTAACTTTAGTCACTACAATTGCACATTTACAATGATCAACAAGCATGGAAACATCAAGATTTACCCCAGTGAATTCTCTGAACTTCAGGCATAACCTTGCCCTCATTATGATTATCTCCTTATGATAAGCAGGGTCATTACTGCCAGTATAGGGACACCCTTCTTCACCTGCTTTTCTGCAGGTATTAGAAATTCAGGTGACAGCCCAGGCACAGTGGCTCACGCCCGTAAATCCCAGCACTTTGTGAGGCCAAGGCGGGTGGATCATGAGGTCAGGCGTTCAAGACAAGCCTGTATCTACTAAAAAAAATACAAAAAATTAGCTGGGCGTGGTGGCGGGTGCCTGTAATCCCAGCTACTCAGGAGGCTGAGGCAGGAGAATCGCTTGAACCGGGAAGGAGGAGGTTGCAGTGAGCCGAGATCTTGCCACTGCACTCCAGCCTGGGAGACAGTGGACAGCGTGAGACTCCGTCTAAAAAAAAAAAAGAAATTCAGGTGACAGGCATAATTTTACTTCTAGGTAAAATCTTATTTTGTTTCCTCCTACAAATATCCTTCTTGGGAAATGGATTCTAGCCCAGCAAATACTAATATTGTGAATGGGAATTAAAAATTTCCCAGTAGGACTTATGGCAACAGGGGGCCATTGCTACATCCTTTTATTGTGCCCTGGACATGTATGTTATACTTATATGGGACAGATCACCATGAAATAATAGACTTGAAGAACATCAGTCTAAACTGCAGGGTACCTTCCCAAAGCTGGTGGATTCTCCAGGGCTGACTGCTTCAAAGATATAACCATAGCAATTGATCAACTGTTGCATCTCTTTTTAAGTGGAATGTTTTCCTTTGAAAAGAACGTTTTCCTATGAAAGACAATGTTATATGGGATCATATAATGATAAATGAGGCATTTTATGAACCTTGGATATTATTGTAATACTAAAGCCTGAAGGCAAAAAAGGCAAAGATAAACCTAGAAAAAGTCTTAATCTAAGTCAAAATGAATTCCTGACTCCAGTAAGGAAGGGGTTTAACACAATTAACTTGTCGCCAAGTATTTGAAACAATAAACAGAGGTAAATGCTACCAAAGAAGCCTTGGTAAGAGAAACGCTTCCCATCAGAGCACGCCAAATTTTCATCCCTTATTATAATAGCTATAACATTATCAATTTATTTTTCAGTCCTGGGATGGCTGAGGACAGTGGCTGGCTGAACTCTACCGGATGGTTTGTAGGGTATTCTCTGGGAGAGATTCTCCCTGGTGGATGCTGATGAGAAATAAAACATTTTTATAGTCTGTGCGCACTCCTGTAGACCATCTACATGTTTCCTTTCCAGGATACATTGCCTCTGATTTCCATTACTCTTCTTTCCCGGCTCCTGACTAACCAGCCAATACAGTTACAGCTTAGGAATTGCCTCAAGCTATTCTCCAGCTATATCAAGTTTATGCTCAGGTGTGTTGCTCAGAACTCTATATACTGGGAATTTTTTCTTCAACATGGTCTTGCAGGGCCACCTCTAAGTAATGCTTTGGGCAGCAACAGATACTTTTTCTCCCGTAGCATAGTATTGAGCCAAGCTATCTCTAAACCAGACCAGAACTTTCTTTCTTCTCCTTTTTCAATTATCTGGTCATACATAAGACATCACAGACCATAATATAATCTGATTTTGGGGAGACGTGTAACAGAGGCTGGTGATATGGTTGCACAAGCCACTTGTTTGTTAAACTAACTTGTGTACACTTAATCGTTGCAGGACCAAATATCTATGCACTGTTTCCTTTATACAATGAGTTAATGCTTTTTTCCAAAGACTTGGATGTGACTGGTCTGCTATACTCAGTACCCAGCACATGATCAACTCTAACTGTAGTTACTTGTTGTCTCATATCTAGACGTTCAGTCTCTACTGGAGTCCAGTAGCATATCAGCAGGTGCTTTTCACATAAAGAACAGTTTTCTGCTGCTGATGGTATGGACTTCCTTAGAAAACATGGTGCAAACTTACAGAAACTATGGTCCCGTTCTTCATAGGAGACTAAACTTGCACGGCACACAAAAAAGCATTCCTATTTAATATGGACAGTTTCAGCAACTTGAGATCTCCTGGGCCATATGGTTTAATTGGCAGGGCCGCAAATGTCTTGAATCTCTTGCAGAATCCTTTCTTCCTATTCACGCTACTCAGAACCGACAACTCTTCAAGGCACTAATAAATAGATCTGAGCCATATTCCTGCATGTAGCAAGTGCAGTCTTCAGAATTCACAGAAATATGCCAAATACTATACCTATTTCTTTGTAGTAGTAGATGCAAGGTACAATAACTTATTCTTTATATAGGAAACTGGGATATGACGGACCATTAACACTGCATCTTATAAAATCTATGAGAATGGCACTAACTTCTGCCATCTGTCTAAATATAATATTGCTTCTGATTTATTACCTAGATCTAGGTGGAGGAAGTGTAGTATTAAGGCTTCCACTTGGATCTTCCATTTTCTTTTTATTCCACTGGTCTTGGTATAAATGTAAAGACTGTTCCAATTCAATATCCATCCCAATTATATACTAAGGTTTTAGAGAAATGAACAGAGGATGGGTTGATGGCCCATTGGTCTCTTTGAGAGATGGACTTAGACTGGGTTACCATTTATCTCTGAGGTTTCACATCCTTTCATGCTGACAAAGGAAACTGTTAGTGTTTAATCAGAATAGAAGAGTGAGTCATTATACATGATTAGTTCAGAAAGTCTTATATTCACAATTTGTTTTAATTTCTGATTTGTGGCCACAATAATTCACTACATTATGCAAAATATCTGTCAGTGTTTTATAGCTGATAATATGTAAATGAAGATGAGAGATGAAACTCACAGGAAGAATCTTAACAAATGACCTCCAAATTACCCATTATGGCCCCAAATCAATAGAGAATCCTCTGTATACACACACACACACACACACACACACACTCACTATTCTAAATACTTGATTGTGACTCATTTAAAATAATTGATGAAAATTACTTAGCCAGAGCTAAGATAAAATATTATATTTAGGTAAATAAACATGTACTAAAATTTAGGTTTAAATGATTGCATTACTAAAAATTACATATTTTAATATAGTTAATCTGATACTTGTATCTGTAAATGAGAAACCAGTATAGCATAGTACAATCCTTCTTGTGGAATTCCTTCAAGATTTTATACAGAGATCAGAATTTATATTCCTTAGAGTAGGAATTACAGCTATAGGGCAACAACTCTACATACTATCCTTCCTGCAGGATTATAATGAAAGGATTAGAACAATTTTTAATGCAATATGAAGGGACAATATCCCTTAATAACATTAAAAAATAGGTATATACTGGATAAGTAGGTCTTACTGAGAAAGATTTTTGCCAGAAAATTAAAACACACACATACATGCACACACACCAATAAACAGTGGTTTCCTTGCTCTGAAAATACTTAATCCACTCTTTTGATATAAGAAACCAAAAATTGAAGAAATTCACCCAGTTAAATCATAAGAGCAATAACAACGACAGCAACAAAAACCCAAGAAGCGAAAGAACTAATTTAGGGATTTACCAGTATTACTGAGTTATGGGATCTTCTGGCATCTGTAAGCTACTTCATTTTGGGAAATTAATTTCATGCTTGCCTACTTCTGTGAAACTCCTGACTGAAGGGTCTCGTGAAGTTTTGGAATGGTCAAAAAAATGTCAGAAATGTTACTGAAGAAAGCCAAAGAAAAAGCTGTCACCATCTCAGCAGTCAATTATCTTTTTTTTTCTTTTTTTTCTTTCTTTTTTCTCCAAAAATAAACTATATATGCTCAACTAGGTGTATTAGTCGGTTCTCATACTGCTATGAAGAAATAACCGAGACTGTGTAATTTATAAAGAAAAGAGGTTTACTTGATTCACAGTTCTGCATGGCTGGGGAGGCCTCAGGAAACATACAATCATGGTGGAAGAAACCTATCACAGAGCAGCAGAAGAGAGAACGAGTGCCAGCAGGGGAAATACCAGATGCTTATAAAATCATAAGATCTCATGAGAACTCACTATCACAAGAACAGCATGGGAGAAAATGCCCCCATGATTCATGAATTACCTCCAACCGGTTCCCTCCCCCAACATGTGGGGATCATGGGGATCATAATTCAAGATGATATTTGGGTGGGGACACAGCCAAACCATATAATTCCACTTCTGGCCTCTCTCAAATCTCAGATCCTCACATTTCAAAATACAATCATGTCTCCTCGACAATCCTCCAAAGTCTTAACTCATTCCAGCATTAATCCAAAAGTCCAAGTCCAAAGTCTCATCTGAGACAAGGCAAGTCCCTTCCACCTATGAGCTTGTAAAATCAAAAGCAAGTTAGTTACTTCCCAGATACAATGGGGGTACAGGCATTGGGTAAAAATACACCTGTTCTAAATGAGAGAAACTGGCCAAAACAAAGGGGCTACAGGCCCCATGCAAGTCCAAAATCCAAGAAGGCAGTCATTAAAACTTAAAGTTTCCAAATGATCTCCTTTGCCTTCATGCCCCACATCCAGGTCATGCTGATGCAAGAAGTGGGCTCCCATGGACTTGGGCAGCTCTGCCCCTATGGCTTTGCAGGGTACTGGCCCCCTCCCAGCAGGCAGCTATCACAGGCTGGCATTGATTATCTGTGGCTTTTCCAGGTGCAGGTTGCAAGCTATCAGTGGATCTACTCTTCTAGCGTCTGGAGGATGGTGGCCCTCTTCTCACAGCTCCACTAGGCAGTGCCCCATTAGGGACTCTGTGTAAGGGCTCTGATCCCACATTTCCCTTTTGCACTGTGCTAGCAGAGGTTCTCCATGAGGGTCCCACCCCTGCAACAAAATTCTGCCTGGACATCCAGGCATTTCCATACATCCTCTGAAATCTAGACAGAGTTTTCCAAACCTCAATTCTTGTCTTCTGTGCACAGGACCAACACCACATTGAAGCTGACAAGGCTTGGGGCTTGTACCCTCTGAAGCAACAGCCTGAGCTATACCTTGGCCCCTTTTTGCCATGGCTGGAGGGGCTGGGACGAGGGCACCAAGTCCTGAGGCTGCACACAGCAGAAGGGCCCTTGGCCCTTCTGCACAGGAAACCATTTTTCCCTCCTAGGCCTCTGGGCCTGTGATGGGAGGGTCTGCCATGAAGACCTCTGACACGCCCTGGAGACATTTTCCCCATTGTCTTGGTAATTAACATTTGGCTCCTTGTTACTTATGGAAATTTCTGCAGTGGGCTTGAATTACTCCCCAGAAAATAAATTTTTATCTTCTATCGCATTGTCAGGCTGTGAATTTTCCAAACACTTATGTTCTGCTTCCCTTTTAAACATAAATTCCAATTTCAGTTTCTCTCAAGTTCAAGTTTCCAAAGATCTCTAGGGTAGGGGCAAGATGCCACCAGTCTCTTTGCTAAAGCTTAGCAAGAGTGACCTTTGCTCCAGTTCCCAATAACTTCCTCATCTCCATCTGAGACCACCTTTGTGTGTACTTCATTGTCCATATCACTATCAGCATTTTGGTCAAAGCCATTCAACAGGTTTCTAGGAAGTTCCAAACTTTCCCACATCTTCCTGTGTTCTGAGTCCTCCAAGTCTCTAGGAAGTTCCAAACATTCCCATATTTTCCTGTCTTCTTCTGAGCTTTTGAAACTGTTCCAATCTGTGCCTATTACCTGGTTCCAAAGTCACTTCCACATTTTTGAGTATCTTTACAGCAGTGCCCTACACCTGGTACCAATGTACTGTATTAGCCTATTTTCATACTGCTAAAAAAACTGCCCAAGACTGGGTAATTTCTGAAGGAAAAAGGTTTAATAGACTTGTAATTCACTATGGCTGGGTAGGCCTCAGGAACTTTATAATCATGGCAGAAGGCAAAGTGAAAGCAAGGTGGCAAGAAGGAGAAGTGCTGAGCACAGGGAAAAGAACCCCTTATAAAACCATCAGATCTTGTGAGAACTTACTCGTTATCAGGAGAACAGCACAGGGGAAACCACTCCCGTGATTCAATTACCTATACCTGGTCTCTCCATTGACATGTGGGGATTTCGGGTTTTATAGGAATTACAGTTCAAGATGAGATTTAGGTGGGGACACAAGGCCTAACCATATCGCCCTCTCTCCACTATCCCGGTACCAATTTACTGTATTAGTCCATTCTCATGCTGCTATGAAGAAACAGCTGAAATTGGTTGATTTATAAAGAAAAGGGTCTAATTGACTCACAGTTCTGCATGACTGGGGAGGCCTCAGGAAACTTACAATCATGGCAGAAGGCACCTCTTCACAGGGCAGCAGGAGAAAGAAGGAGTGCCAGCAGGGGAAATGCCACATGCTTAGAAAAAACAACAGATCTCAGGATAACTCACTCACTATTAGGAGAACAGCATGGGGTAAACCACCCGCATGATTCAATTACCTCCCACGGGGTCTCTCCCACAACATGTGGGGATTATGTGGATTATAATTCAAGATGAGATTAGGGTGGGGACAAAACCAAACCATATCACTGGGGATATTAGCTGCCAATGTTAGGTGTAAACTTTTGTTTATTAAAATATGAAAAAAAGAGAACTTCTCTCTTCCTCCAGGGAAACAGGCTCTCATTTTGAAAAATAAGCTCTTCACATGTTATTTAAAAATAATTTATTCAAATATAAAACCTAATGCATATAATTTTAAATAGCTTATTTTAGCCTTAGATTTCAAATTTATATACTTAAAACATTTCTCTGGACCAGGATAATTGATCATATTACTATAGATTTTTTCTATATAGTAAATTCTGTTATTCTTTCAAATATACTTAAATAAAAGAATGCATTTCCTTTCTTAGTTTTACTTGAAAAAGTATGGGATCAAGATTATATATCTATATAATAAAAGGAAATAAAAGAGAAACTGCAAAAAATGAGAAACACAATTTTATCAAGAGAAATAAAGAGACATTCTGGAGTGTCTGTCTAAATATTGGGTTGAAAACATGGATCACACACACCTGGCAGGTATTTAAAAACATACACGGTTTATTATTATTATTATTATGATATCTTTCTTGGGTTTACAAATGAAAATGAATAAGGTTTCCATAAGGATATGAACAATTGAAACATAAATACTCAAGACTTGTGGAAGTACAGCATTTGGTTGAGTTTTTGTTTATCAAAGTCATTTTAGAATTCTAATATGAGAGTGAAAGTCACAGAGATGTGTTCCCACAGCATCCATCCACACTTGATGCCTGGCTGCTGAAGTGCAGTCACCAGTATCCAGTTATCAGCTTCTTCAAGACTAACTTAACTGCCTTTGCCTGAGGCCTTCGTGTGTGGGGTTGAAAAGGAGAGAGTGAGCTGCTTATATCCACTGAATGAGCAAGGTGGGTTATAAAGGCCCAGCCATTTTAACCCAATCTGGGGAAACTGTCGAGCAGCATTCAATTCACAGCTACCCACTTGGCTGGTTAAAGCTTTGTCAGAGATACATCACTATTCAATTTCTCCCTCTGCTCAATCCTTTTCTGCCTCTTTTATTTCACAGGTGCCAATCCTTAATAAATATTTTATGCCCCAAATCCATCTCAAACCCAGCTGCTTATGGAAAATCCAACATGCCACACAAATATTCCTACATGTCTAATTATAAAGGTTCCCCTAGACCCACATTACGCTGTGACTAAACATTTTTCCTGGGCTGCATCCCATCTCTGATGATCCATGGAAACTGCTTTGAGAAGAGGATTAAAAAGTGCATAATATTAAAACACTAAAAACTTAAAGCAACAAAATGCTTGAAAGATGTAGTTTTGTACACAGTAGTCACATCCAAGTTATGACTCATTCAGTTTATTTTTCCAGACTTCCACATCTGCTCTCAATCAGGTATTCTGTCTCAAAAACTTCTGTGGATCGTTTGAGATTAAACTGGTGTTAGGTAGATGTATTTTCTACTTTTTTTTTCTGGGCACCAAAATATCAAAGTTCTTTAGGTCAGAGGAAAAAGATGAGAGGAAGCAGTGGACTTTACTCATATCTATAATAGCTCATTCTATAGAATGCACTCAAAGCCTCCGCTTCTGAGACTTCTCCCCGTAGTTTTCAGTTATCAAATCCTATTTTTCTAATCATCCAGCAGTTCTGGCCATTTGGGTCAATGTTTCTAATTGCCATGGATGCATGTCTAGGAGTTGCCATTGCATGTTTACTGCATGCTAACCACTTTGATAAGCATTCTACCTACAGCATCATTTAAAAATGATGCTATTTTTATTTATTTATTTACATATGATATGCATGCACATGATACACATTCAAAATGCAACTCTTTCCCTCAGTCTCCCAGGTTGCTGGCCCAGCAGCATATACTTACCTCCCATTTTTACCAATGTATGCTCATATTTCATGATCCATTGATTTTGTCTTGACTTACAACAATTTTGTTATCTGTTCCCATTTTTCCATATGAGAAAACCAAATTTCTCAATGGTTAAATATATATTCCAAGGTTATATAACTGTAGGGAAAACAAAACAAACAAAAAGAAATGTTATTTGAACCCAGTCTTTCTGATTCCAAAGGAGACCATGCTCTCAACTGCTTTGTTGTGCTTTCTGCCTAAATGTATTTGAATAAATGCAGTCCCAACATCCTTGCTATAATAGTGAGGGCCAGTGTTAACTCATATGATTCTTTGATCAAAAATTTCAAAAAATATACCTTCCCTAAGACACTTCCATATATCAAATCATTGTCAGAAAATATTGATTTTTGTACAAAGATACATGAATGCCATCCCAAAAATTGTTCCAATAAATATATAAACAATGATGTCTATGTGTCCAGTAGTTCCCCTTTGTGTTACAGAGTGTTACAGTTGGAACAACAGCATATTGCAGCCCTGATGATGGACACTAACTTTTCATTTTTAGCTGCAGCGTTTTGTCAATAAGATTGGTAGTTTCCAAAGAATAGTCAGAATGACCACATTTAAACAAAAAGAGCGAATTTTCAACAAAGTTACTCTTTCTTCTAAAAGGCGATGAATTTGCAAGGCAATTACTAGCAACAAAATACATGTAGAGCATGGATCCAGCTGGTAGAGAAGATTCAGAGATATACAGGCAACGTCAAGACAATGTGAATAAGGAATTCTTTTCTACTAGTGAGTAACTAGAGGCAATGACTTTGCAGCTCATATTAGAGAGAAGTTTATTCTCCTAAGAGAATAATTTCTGAAGATACAAACTCAAAGTGAATTTTAAGCAATGTAGATATAGAAGTCTAAATTTTAATGAAAGAGTAATAAGAATACTCATATAGGAAAGTGATATCCCAAATCCAATTAGTGTTGTGCAAGAACACAAGATCAACAGAACAAAAACAAATCAAGAAGAGAAATGTGAATGAACCAGAACAATAACAAAAAATATGTTAGCCAAATGCCTTTCCTGTGTGTTGGTGAATTACAACAAAAATTTAGTTTTTATGCTCAATAACATATCAGATAAATAAATACGTATATTTTATTCCTTGTTGAGAGTTTATGATTTAGAACTAATATTTTCATTTTGTTCACAAAATATAGAGCTAATAAATCTCTGAGTTATTATTACAGAGTAGAAATATGTCTGCATGGACTTCACCTGACTACTACTACAGTTGCCTTGATTCTGGAACCAAAAGTAGGCAGTTCAGGTAAGATGAACATTATCCCATGTTTAACTCTCATTTATAACAGGATATACTTAATTTGAATGAGCTACATGTTGTACAAAATTCAAAAACACAAATAAATTTTCCTGTTCTGAATTAGGACACATTTCAGAGTAGAGGGTGGTTAGTAACAACTAATAAGCATCTATTAGCATTTAACTAACATGCCCATGAAGACACTTGGAAAGTAAAATGCATACAACATCAAAAAGTAGGACTACGAAACCAGAATGGAAAACACCATCAATGGCCAATCCATGTTATTCATCTCTAAATAGATAAATCCCTGGTCTAGACCCTATTATCTGTACCTAAGCTAACAATGATGGAGACAGATTATGAACTGTCCTTTCCTGATTACGTATGAGCTATTTAAAATAATTTTTTCTCTAATGACAATGTATTACATATTTATTACAGAAAATACAGGAAACAGAGACAAACTCAACTTTCCCCAAATTTTACTACCAAGAGGCAGTTAACATTTTACATTGTAATGCCTATCCCATTTAGTCTAATAGTTAATGTTATGTGTCAATTAAATTAATTCCACTAGAATTAAAACCATACTACAAATATATTTAATGTTTGATTATCATGAATATCTCCCACTTTACGTATCAATACGTTCTGTCCACTGCCACATACTGGTCATGTATATGTTAAAAAAAATATACCATGTGGAAAGTATTATATGAATTTGTGTCCCTCCCTCATTCTATATTCTTATTGCCCAGATACTCTTGGTGTTTCAGACTTTGAATTTATGTAGAAATGTAAGTATGGAGTACATATGTATTATTGTGTGTTTATGAGTTTTTGGATATGTTTGTACCTACGGGTAGGGAGAAAGGTGGGAAGGATCCAGTATTCGTATTTTAGAAGCCTTATTCCAGGAAAATAGATGCACTTAAACTTTTCATGGAAATGTAAATTGTCACAAAATTTCTGGAAAAGTGTTTGATTGTAAGTAGAAAAAAACTTTGAAAAAATAATAAATCTTGACTCAATAATTCTACTTTTAGGAAACAAAAAGGTAGACAAAAATATTTTTAATATCGATTATAATATATTCATAGTAGAAATTTAGAGACTATTTAAATAATTAATAATATAAAAGTTATTTAAAAAGAAGCATAAATGTTTGAAGTCAGAACATGATGTAATCATAAAATTAATGTTGTAAAACTATATCAACAGTCATTTAAAAATGTTCATCTCATGGTCTGACAATAAGTAGGTTACAACATGCTATATATGCTACTTGCTAGGAAGGTATAAATTTATAATATTTTTTGAAAAGAATTGATAGTTATGAAATAAAAAAACTTGCTGAAATGTTGTATCTGTGTCCGTTGATACAAACTATATTGACATATATTATAAAGTATTAATCTAAGAGTGATATACTGTAACCTGCCATTCAGCATACAGGTAAGGAGGAAATTTCACCAGTGCTGCCACTGGTAGACAGAACAGAGGGCCAGTTATAACAAAACACTTACCTTTGTGAGCAAACATAAGTGCTAGAGTCTTATGCTTTGCTAGAGCTAATGTAAGAGTCTAAAATAAATATGTAGAGGAGAAAAAAACACTGTTGTGCATGGATATTATAAAATATATTTCAAAACAAAAGCGAGTTGACAGCATCATACCAAGTCTATAAAACTGAGACCTTGAAAATTATTTTTACAGATATTAGAAACAAATTTTTACAAGAGGCTGACAGATTTAGCAGATTCTAAGAAAACATAAACACTATGAAAAAAATTAAAATTCCAATGAAAAATAGGGTAATATTTATTTTTAAATGGAAGACATAAGAAGGAAAGATGGATCCAGGAAGAGGCCATAATAAAGCTAAAGGAAATATATAAATACATATAATAAAATATGTTAATATATATTTATTTCCTTTATAGATATATACAACTATATATATGTATAACTATACATATAAAATATGGAGGATATATTTAAGAAACTTTCCATGAATGGAAAGAAACAGTCAAAAAATAAATAAACAAGAAAATAATAAATATAGACAGAAGTGATGGTCATCCAGTTTTAGAGTTACAGATATTCCTCAGTGAGACACAAAAAATAAAAGAACAAAAGTAACAAGCAAAGAGACATGCATAAAAATATAATACTTTTGGAAACTAAAACAAAACAAACTGAGTACATAATTTTTTTTTCACTACCATAACCCAGATAATAACAACAAGAAATTTTCCACACCTAGAAAATTCTCAAAGGATTTCTATCAATTATTCATACTTTATAAAAGGAGGTATAGGCACATGGTAAAATTCAAACAATATAAATAATTACTGTAAAATGTTATCTCATTAGCCTAGACTCCCAGGTCCCATGTCATCTATACATGCTTAGTCTGACCAGTTTTAAGATATTCATCTAGAAAGATTCTATGCATTATGATATATTTTAGATATCCATATACAAATGTGACAATAACACAGCACTCTTCAGCACCTTATTTTTACTTAAAAATGCGTTTTGTGGATTGTTTTATGACACCAAATCTAGATCCATCTGATTGTGAAAATTGCTTCTTGGCATTTTATTGCATTGTTGTTCCATATTGAGTTAAACAGTTTTGACGCAATGTCGGCTATTCTCATACGAACAGTTTTAAAATTAACATACATCATTTTTCATGTCTGCTTGGGTGTGGTTATATTTGTATTCAATCAAGTGGCATGTGAATTTTAATTTTCACACATAATGTCAAATTGCTCTTCTAAGAGTCACAACAAGTTAATATTTTCGTGAATGGTTTATGCAAGCACCCTGGTTAAACATACATGATATTAAATTTTTTTTATCTTTGCCAATTTGACTGATGGAATGAAATTTGAACTATTTCAAAATACATTTACCCATTTATTGCTAATGTGCTGCAATTTAAGAAACTATATCACGTTTCCATTGCCGCCTAAACAAATCATTACATACTTGGTTTAAACAACACACATTTATTATCTAACAGTTTTGTCTGTCAGAAGTCTTAGTGGGTTTATCTGGGCCCTCTGCTTAGGTTCTTACAAAGATGAAATCAAAAGTTTGGCAGGGATGTGTACCTTACTGGAGGCTCTGGAGAAGAAATCTGCCTCCAAGCTTATCCAGGTTGTTGGCTAAATTCAGTTCTTTGTGGCTGTAGGACTGCAGTCCCCATTTCCTTGCTAGCTCTCAGCTAGGAGTTGGGTTTTGTTTCCCCTTCTGCCACATTGTTCTGACTTTGGCTTGGAGAAATTTATTTGCTTCTAATAGTTCATGTGATGAGACTGGGCCCAATTTAATAGTCCAGAGCACTTTCTCAGTCTGCAAGTCCATAATCTTAATCACATCTGTAAACTTCCTTTTTCCATGTAACATAACATATTCACACATTACAGGAATTAGGGTATTGATTTGGTTAGAGGCAATTCTGCCTACCACACTATTTTCTTCTTCTCCTTTTTTTGTAAATTACCTAATCCTACAACAGAGAATGTATGTTCACCTACTCTTCTAGCCCAACATTTCACCTATGAAATGCTAGATGACGGGAAAATATGGTATTCCTACAAATTTTCAGTGGGGAATAATTATAACTATATGCACTTAGTATTTTAAGCTCTCATGTAGCAAATTAACATAAATATATTCACAAATTTTCATAGATGTTGAAAAATACATTAAAATTAAAAATTACAACATGTTCTAAAGACTAACCTATGAGACACAATTATGAACTCAAGAAATGGGAAATTTGTGTCAGGCAAGTAATACATAATGTATGTATATGTGTTTGAAATTTTATCTTCTTTTAGGTATATATCATAAGGCAACAATCTCAACATTAATAAAATTTATTCAGTGATAGGATAATGGCAGTATACATTATTAGGATAGAGTTTGAAAATATCATTTTAGCCATTGTGGAAGGCAGAATAACACCCCACTCTCCAAATATGCCCATGTCCTAATTGCCAGAACCTATGACTATATTAGGTTTCATGGCAAAGGAGGATTAAAGTTGCAGACAGAATTAAGGCTGTTAATCATCTGATGCTAAAGTTTTATATTTTCTCCAGGTGACCTCCATGTATTCACAAGGGTTTTTAAAAGTGGAAGATGGAGACAGCAGTGCAGGTCAGGGTAATGCAATATGAGAAGGACTTAACCCACTGGATTTCAAGATGAGGGAAGTGATAATGAGGCAAGGAATGCAGGCCATCTCTAGAAGATGGAATAGGCAAGGAAACACATTCTCCCCAGAGCCGCCAGAAATAAATGCAGCCCGCCAACATCTTCACTTTATCTCAGCAACACGAACTTCTGACTCTCAAAACTGTAAGATAAGAAAGTTGTATTGTTTTAAGCCACTAAATTTGTGACCATTTGTTACAGAAGCAACAGAAAGCTAATACAGGCATCAATTAAATTATATTTAGGAAGACTCTAATGATGTAGAAACTACGTTTATGTAATCTTAGGCTAAAATTCAAGAATTCAATTCAAGAAAAAATATATATCATATTAAATAAATATAATATTGTTCAAACTTCCTTCAGTATTGTAAACCCTTGCTATCTGAATATATTAACATTTAATAGCAGCCAAAACATAAGATTTAGAGTTAAACTTTTATTTGAACATCATTTGTTTTATTTATTAGCTCTTGTGGCCACAGATTAACTATATAAACATGATGATCTTTGGCTTAGCCATCTGACCATCTGTAAAACGGGGATAATTATTTCTACTCTATATGATCTTTGTGAGTTTTTAGTGAGATGATACACACAGCTTAGTAAACACTGGCACATTATACACACTGGACAGATGGTTAGTTGGTGGTAAAACCATTGTTCATAGCCTTTATTCCATCTATTTCATAAGATCAAGAAAACAGTTACATTAAACATTCTTCCCACTTTAGTATTAAAATCATTTTTAATGGATGTATTTAAATGAAAAGTTTGGGTAACTCCAATGCATATCTAATTGACAAAATGTCAGACACGGTACCAGAGAAGAGTGAAAGTGTTAAAGTGTTAAAGCAGGTATCATCATGCAAGCAGGCATTTTGGCTCCTTAGCATCTGTTTACTTAAGCTTAATCAATTCACCACTACTTATTTTTTGAAATCAATTCCTCGCCTTCAGTTCTGTAGCAATATTATACCATACTCCTCCAATGGCTTTAATATCAAAGGCAGCAGAGTTTTAATGGTAAAGCCATTGAGTTGTGTTTTGGGGAAGGTGGGATGAAGAATCATCACTTGGAAACTAATAACTGCCCACACATCTTGAAATGCCACAGAGTTAGAAACAGACTAGAGGAACTGGATACAATACATCATCTAGTTGAACAGCATTTTATGTATAAAGATAATGAATTCCAATATCTTAAATAACTTGCTGAAGATTATACTACTTCGGATGCTAAGAATAAATCCTTGATGTTCCTTCTCCTAAAAATGCATACTTTATGTTTCAATGTTTATGTATCATTTTATAACAAAATCCCTTCCTTATGTTTGTATTCTTAGTGTTGAGCTTTTTATTGAAAGCAAAAACTGCTCAGTATTCTTAGAGTAGAGCTGTTTGCTGTTATTTTGCCTGTAAGGAAGAATTCTAACCCATGGGGCAGCAAGAGGCATGCTGCTGTTGTCAACAGAGAAGGCAATGGGGCAGGAGGTGAAAAGACTGAGCAACATATAAAGATCCCTTACAGCAAAGTTCACCCAGGTGTTTCTCTCAAATTCCCAACCCACTCCCTCCCACACTTCCTTAAGAACAGGTGTGACCCCTGGAACATCAGAGAATCAGCAGGGGTAAGTGAAAGGTTATACAGAGTTGAAAAGGAGCAGAAAATTTGAAAAATAAGCATATTTAATAAATAACACCTGTCTTCTGTAAAGGTTTCAATATTTACACTTAATATTATACCTTTAGTTCTGAAAAGGCAAAAGACTGACTCATCTTGATCTATAAATTAGTGACATAAATAAGCATAGATAATAAAAGAAATTCTAAAGATCAAAGACCTTATTATAGATTATTTTGAAATTTATATATATTATTTTATAAAATCATAAAGGCATAGAACTGAAATACATCACCCCATCACTTAAACCAGTCTCATCTGTTCTAATTATTTTATTCTCAAATTTTGAGGGCTTATCTATTAAAAGTTCATAAGCTAGTTTTGACAGTGAATAATGAGCAATTTTTCAGATTTAGTCCATGCTGACATTTCGGTTCTCTATTTGATGATTGTTGACTTCATTAAGTGCACTTATAAAATAGTGCTTAAAATCTAAAAAGGTTGGAGACTTCAAATTAAACTACCACGTAACTTACCACTGTTAACCTAAAGAATGTTGATTGTTGTGTATTAACTATCCCTATGATGTTCCAAAGGAAAAAAAAATTGGTGAACAGATATATTAACAGAAGTGCAGATTCTCATTTTACTGATCTTTACCAAAGCGTATTAGTCTGTTTTCACCCTGCTATAAAGATATTACCCGAGACTGGGCAATTTGTAGAGGAAAGTGGTTTAATTGACTCATAGTTCTACATGGCTGGGGAGGCTTTAGGAAACTTACAATCATGGCAGAAGGCGAAGGGGAAAGCAACAACCTTCTTCACATGGTGGCAGGAGAGAGAAGAGTGAGGAATGAAGAGGAAAGAAACGCTTATAAAACCACCAGATCTCATGAGAACTCATCACTATCACGAGAATAGCATGGGGGTAACCGCTCCCATGATCCAATCACCTCCCTCCAGATTCCTCTCTAGACACATGGGGATTATGAGGATTGCAACTCGAGATGAGATTTGGGTGAAGACACAGAGACAAACCATATCACAAAGCATTGCCAGTTGATTAACTTGATAGGTTATATTCAGCGCAGGTAGGAAAAAAAAACACAGTGTAACTGCACGGTATATTGTTTTCAAGCAAGAGATTAGGGCTTATTTCTTCTAAAATATAGCGTATTTCATATATCTATAAATTTTTAGACATTATCTGGTTTCTAAGTGCTTGACTGATTTCATCACTTTTTTTTCATTTTTAGTAAATTACACAGATTTTTTCTTCAGTATTGAAATACACAACTCTAGTTCTTTATTTGAATAAAGAATTCATAATTTTAAAAAGAGACTTTTTCTAGCTTACTAAAATCAATGATTTTCACATGTCAAGGCCAGCCATCTTCTTGACTATTTTGTATATGATTAAGGTAAATGAATTATCAAAGTCTTGTTTATGAGTTTTTTTTTAAAGGCCAGCTACTGCTAACAGTTACCTGAGAGTAATATGTCATGGTTATGTTTTTTTAATTAAAATTTTTATTTTTTGTGTATATAATAGGTGTATTATAATTAGGTTTTAAGAGTTTCTTACCTCTTGAGTTGTGTAGCTACATACTATTTGCTAATTGAATTTACATAGCAGTACATGCCACTGGGAAGAAAAAAATCAGAAGGAAAATAAAGTTAAAACTGGAGGAGAAGAAGTTAAAAACCGAAACAAAAGTGGTAGTGTAAGAGGATTATAAATAAGAAATATTAATTATGAAAATGTAAAGAATGACTTCATAGTACAATTATACCAACAACATGAAGCTTCTGACATTTTCCTTCCTTACAGCTACAGAGTAGGAAAAAGGAGTGGGAAATATAAGCCTGTGTGTCATAGATATATGTCAACCCATAAACAAATGTAAAACTTAAAAAGACTGTGTCCAAAAGGTAAGTAGGCAGTGTTAAGGTTTTTATTTGAAGACAGAAAAGTATTTTAGCCAAAAACATACTGATTTTTGATCAGTCTGATCAAATGACTGATGACTGTAACATTTTTGCACTCTTTAAAGAGCATCCTTTTATCAGATAAAGTCAATCTGAGTGTCCTATATTTACATATCAGTTATAGAATTGCACAATGTTCTATGGGTTAAATTGTTTCACCTAAAAATTCATATGATAAAGTTCTAACCTCCAATATTGCAAAATATGAATTTGTTTGGAAATAGGGTCGTTATAGATGTAATAAGGTGAGGTTTCATTGGAGTAGGGTAAGCTGTTAATCCAATATGACTGATGGCCTTATGAAAATGAGAAATTTGAAGAGACAAACATGTACACAAACAGAATGCCATAATAACATGAAAGAAGAGATGAGATGATGTGTCTACAAGCCCAGGAACGTCAAAGATTTCTAAAAAATTATCAGAAGCCAGGAGACAGGCATATAACAGATTCTCCATCATATTTCTCAGAAGCAACCAAGCCTGAAGACACCTTGATCTAGCCTCCAAAACTGTGAGATGATGTTTTGTTGTTTAATCTATCCAGTTTGCGGTATGTTGTTATGACATCCCTAGCAAATTAATACATAATGTCTCTGCATCACTGCTTCTGCGTATTAGCATGGATGTCTGAAAAGGTGGCATGTAAATAGATATAGATGAAGAGAATGAAGACAACCTTGGATTGACCTTGTGCTTAGTGATGGTAATTAGATATGCATATTGCATCTAGTTAAGTAAAAATAAGCAATAGAAGGAAAGCTGCAGAAGCATATTAAAAGACAATATTTTTCCCTAATGAAATACTTAGAAAACTGTAGAAACAATAGAACAGATCATTATTGTTGTTGTTTAGGCATGGAACTCATATACAGTTATAGATTGATTAACCAACACTTGGTAAAATGTATATAATTAAACATTGAGTTATAATAGGCAGCAGTTCAATAAAAAGTGGCAGCCATTGGCAGAGGTTTTTAAAATTAATGAAAGCTGTCATAAGAATGCAGATAGTGTTATATTTAAAAAAAAACTATTTTCTAGTTTTTCCATAAAACGAGCATTCTGTTTTTGTATCTAACTTTTATTTTTCTGGATAAAAATAAAAGGCTTTTCTCTACTACATATAAATTATTTTGAGTTCTAGGTCATTCGGAAGTAGGAACATCAATTAACATAGATTAGCAGCACTGAACCTAAGTTCAATGGAGTAAAACAAAACAACAACAACCCAAAAAATACCAAAGAGGAAGAGAGAAATGGCAGTTCAGTCTTAGATAAAAATGCTGTATATAAGATAAAATATTTTTCTGGATGGAATCTAAGAGAAGCAAACAGCCAAAACCAAATGTTGCAATGTAAGAATCGCAATCATAATTAGCTGACAGTATTCATTCATTCAACAAATATTTGTTGAGCATTTACTCTGTGCCTGGCATTATGCTAGCCCCTGGGAATAGAAGGATGAAAGATCAAAACTGCCATAGTGGTAAACATAAAAAACAAATGTGCAGTGGAATGTATATGATGATTTCAGTTGTTAAAAGCATTTTAAACAAAACCAAAGGATGATAGTTGCTAAGCTAAGGTCATAAAAATGTCTCTTTGAGGAGATTTTTAAGCTGACATGCACAGGAAGGTAAGAAGCTATTCATAGACAAGGGAGCAGCATTCCTAATTAAGAAGGAAAAAGTAAGTTGCCATTCAAGAGAGTTTTGTAATTTCTGTAAATGGTTGTCCTGAAAACTCAAACTGTTTCACCTGAATTAAGATGATAATCATATGAGTTGGGAAAAACTAAGAAAAACATAATTATATAATATAAAAAATATGATTTTTAAATGTTGGACAGTAGACCATACATTTAATTATTTTTTATCTCAATTTATACTGTAACATGCAGTATATTACACATCACATACATCTACACTGTTGCATGTCTTAATTACAACTAATTAAAATGCTTCTTGTGCTTAATAAATATAATTTAATATGTTTTGCATAATTTACATTAACATATTATGCAGGACATTATTTTTGAAGACACACAGCTTACATCTAAAGAGTGCTTATGATTTTCCATAGTCAATTTGTACTTTAATCATATTATTATTTTTATTTTGCATGTGAGGAAACTGAGGTAGACAAATATTATGCAAATTATTTCAGGGTATAGAGCTAGCAGGTGGCAAAATAAAGATTTAAACCATGGAGGACTGGCTTCAGAATCCATGTATGTAATACTCATTTAGGCTGCATTGCTTGAATTTTTGTTTTAGTTTATGTTTAACCAAATATAAAAAGTTCATAAGGAACTTTTTTGCTTTACATATCATGTTGTATTTTGATTATATTTTTCATCAACAAGATGAAAACTTTAAAGGAATGGTCGTCTGGTTTACAGCCAGTTCATCTTCAATTCTCCCAAGCCAAATGAAATAATTCTTACATTGCACAAGTTTTTAAAAATGCAAATCCTTCCAGACAAGTGAGGGTAAATTTATTTTGCAGGCAAAGCCAAGGATCATTGGCTTTGATCCTTGGAAGAAAATATTGAAGACAAAAAATTACAAGTAAAGCAATGAAGGATTTGGAAAGTGGGCTTTATTCGACATGGATAGAGATAAACAAAACGGTAGCATGATCCTGGGGAGGCATACCTCATTCATTTCTCTCTTTCTCACTTCATGATTTTAAAATTCATTTTCCAAGTTGATTTTTCTATTTGTCTTCCATAACCATTTCTTTACAACATTAATATTGAGCAAGACTTGAAGGTACACATTGTAGGAAGACCTAGAAGATTGTTGGAAACCATCTACCTAAAGGGATATAACAAATTGCAGTAGAAGGTAAAAATGAACTGTGCATGTTATTCTTTTTGCATTATGTAGACGATAACAAATAAAACATAACAGCACTATTGAACACATGGGAAATATCCTCTTATATATTCTTTCACTGAAATTTAAAAGATCATCCTTCAGAGTAATTGAGCTCTTCTCACTGAAAGTGGATGTTGTTATTTATAAATATGCAGAATAACCTCTGAAAAGAATTCTTAGAAATACTGTATCTCAACATATGTCAAAGGACCTTGATATGGTTTGGCTGTGTCCCCACCCAAATCTCATCATGAATTGTAGTTCCCATAATCTCCAGGTGTTGTAGGAGTTCATTGAATCATGGGGGTGGTTACCCTCATGCTGTTCTTGTGGTAGTGAGCAAGTTCTCACGAGATCTAATGGTTTATAAGGGGCTTTTCCCCATTTGCTTGGCACTTCTCCTTCCTGCCATTATGTGAAGAAGGACATGTTTGCTTCACCTTCTGCAATAATTGTAAGTTTCCTGAGACTTCCCCAGCCATGCTGAACTCTGAGTCAATTAAATCTCTTTATAAATTACCCATTCTTGGGTATGTCTTTATTAGCAGCATGAGAAGAAACTAATAGAGGCCTCATGCTTACCTCCATGCACACTAAATTTAAAGATCTTATCTTTATGGTAACTTTTCTGTTTTCCCTATTCTTCCCACTAAAACTTTGAAAATATAAAGTCTAAATAAACTAAGAACTATGGCTTAGTGTTATTTACCTTTACAATTTTATGTAACTGCTTTGTGTATTCTACATGCAATTTACAGGATTTTTTTGTATGGTTCTCTCAACGTCCATGAATAAAATTTGAAGACCTATTTGCTTTTAGTTTAGAGGAAACAAAATAGAACCTTATTGAATTTTACTGTTGGTCTTAGAAAAAGTTAACAAGGTGAATTGATTGTGCCTCTGAGAAGATAAGATTTTATTGCAGCTAGTATTAGATTATCTAAATTTAAATGTGTTTCTTCATCGATGATAAGTACACATGCGGAAAGGAAAAATGTTGGCAGTGTCTTAGTTCTTTCAATTCAGAGCTGCTTCACTTAAATCTAGTTTTGTTCAAAATAAAACAATGGATACCTAAATTTCTTAGGCTAAATAACAGTATAAAGTCACACTTTTAAACAAATCTTGTCAGTGAATGTCAAAGTCTTGATTATAATTCAGCCACATTTACTGATTGCAAATAGAAATGTTTAAAATATAATAAACACTTATATAAAAACACAATATAAAAATAACCAAAAATACTTCATTTTGCAAAATCCTAAAACTGTTTCCTTCAGGCAATTTCTACTTCAGTCTATTCTTTGCTATGTCAACCTGTGCTCCAGAGAATTTTTTCATTGTATGAATGCCTTTGTGTTGGCATATACTCTTTGAATAGAGATTTATGCTACACTCATTCTGACAACATTTTGTTATTTGCAGAGAAAAGACAAGTATTTTTATGGTACATTTGATTGCATTAATATTAGAAAGAAGAAAAAATACCACAGAAAGAAGTCACATTTGAAATGAGCTTTTTGAGCTTTTTTGTAGTCATCGCTTAAATATATATATATATATATATTTTTTTTTTTTTTTTTTTTTTTTTTTTTTTGAGATGCAGTCTCACTCTGTTGCCCAGGCTGGAGGGCAGTAGGACGCGATCTCAGCTCTCTGCAAGCTCTGCCTCCCAGGTTCAAGCTATTCTCCTGCCTCAGCATCCTGAGTAGCTGGGACCACAGGCCCATGCCACCACGCCCGGCCAATTTTTATATTTTTAGTAGAAATGGGATTTCACCATGTTGTCCAGGCTGTTCTCAAACTCCTAACCTCAGGTGATCCACCCACGTTGGCCTCCCAAAGTGCTGGGATTACAGGTGTGAGCCGCTGCCCCTGGCCCTTAATAGATGTTAAATAAGCTTTCTGGATGCACACACTAGTAAACACAAATGCCAAAGACTTGCCTTCCAATTCTCTGTCTACCTCTAACTCAGGCTGTTGTCTTGGGACAGTTAAACAACTTTTCTAGCCTCAATATTTTCATCTTCAAAATCAAAAATAAAATACATTACATATGGATATATGACAAATAGTGATATATTCCATGTGCACTTTATCATTAAACATGAATTAACCAATACTTAAACCTTTTTTTTTGGAGACGAAGTCTCGCTCTGTCGCCCAGGCTGGAGTGCAGTGGCACGATCTCGGCTCACTGCAAGCTCCGCCTCCCGGGTTCACGCCATTCTCCTGCCTCAGCCTCTTGAGTAGCTGGTACTACAGGCACCCACCACCACACCCAGCTAATTTTTTGTATTTTTAGTACAGACGGGGTTTCACTGTGTTAGCCAGGATGGTCTCGATCTCCTGACCTCATGATCCGCCCGCCTCGGCCTCCCAAAGTGCTGGGATTACAGGTGTGAGCCACCGTGCTCGGCCTGTTTTAATCTTTCAAATGAAAAATCTGATTGCCTGTGGATATATGACAAAAGAGTGATATATTTCATAAATTAACTAAAAACATATGAATGAATTAATATTTTAGTTTACTACCAAGGTAAAGAAAACAAATGTAGTATTGTTTCTTCATCTCTGGGTTACCACATTGGAGTAAAAAGATGAATATGAATTAATATTTGAAGAAATATTTCTCTTAAGTCTCTGTTAGTTAGCACATAAGGACATACTACTGGTTCTCCTTTGGAAAATGTAACATTTGCATTCTTACAAAGTAAGGAGAAGTGACCTTCTCCTTACTTTCCAGTGGCTTCCAACTTGTTTCTGTACATTGCGTCTCTCCAGACCACACAGCTCTCTTGTGTTACTGTGAGAATGACAACACCTCTGTTGCAGCATCATTAGCGATATCCCACAGAGGAAAAGCATTGGTAACACGCAGCAAAACGTGTATATTGCTCAGGTAAAAAGAAAATAATAAAAGATGGAGAGAATAGGAGAAAAGGAAAGTCATGTCTTCAAATGTAAGAAGATCTAATTTTTATACCCACAGTTCAGACACATAACGAAGCATACCACGAATAAAGAGAATTCAATAAGACCAGGATCCTGCATTACAGGTAAAGGAAAAAGTATTAGACTTAAAATTTATTTTCCCAGCTACTCAATCCCTTAAATAGTACTTTGACAATGGAGACATCAGTTTGAAAAGGCAAACCAGTTTCAAAATATTGGTGAAAGAAATATTGAAGATAGTCTAACATAAAAATCACTGGAGGATAGGCTTACTGAAAAATAAAGCGGAATGCCTTTCTAATATGTTGTCATTACTGAACACTTAACTATATCTATCCACCTGCCAGAAATATGCTAAGCTGAATACACCTAGAGAAAAATGAGTCCTATTCCTAACCCTAATATGTTCCATCTATTTACTTAAGGAAATGTGTGCACTATATCGCCTATAAAAGGCAGTCAGGAAAATACAATGTAGACAGTTACTATTTCATATCTAGTCATTTCATCCTCAGATACAGTATAATGTAAGGATAACTTCTTAAATGAGTTGTTGAGTAGATTGGATTTACTCTGTTGCTACCATAACCTATAGCTAGTGACCACGTGAGCCCTAAATAAAACCAGAATTTTTGTCCACATTTCTTATCTCATTTACCTGTTCCTCCTTCCTAAGTTTTCCATTTACATTTTCTTATAACTTAAAACCATCATTAGTCACAAAAATTCACACTGAAGACTGAATTTTGATCAATGAAATGAAAATTCTTAGAAGAAAATTATAAAAATGAATAATATTCAAGAAATCAATACTTTTTTCCCAGAACACTACTTTTATACTGCTAAAAGAGGGAATTGAACTAAAATGAGTGGAGCCTAATAGAGAAGCTGTGCTACCTACTCTACTTGTAGTGAATGTCTGCATTTCAATAGCTTAACAAAATCAAAGTTACATCTTACTCATATTAAAGTACAATATGGTTATTTCTGATCAGTAAGGGGAACGGGGAGTGACATTGCTATAAAAATAATAAAGAACCAAGGACCCAGCTGACAGAAGGTCTGTAAATCCACATCCAATTGGTGGAATGAGAGAGATACTGGATATGATTGCATAGGAGATGTTTGCGCAAGAACTGGAAGCTGTACTTATCACTTCCGCCAAAATTCCATGGCAGAAACGCTGCAACATGGTCTCCCCTCACTGCAAGGAATCCTGAGACATATAATCTAGCAATGTTTTCAGGATAGAGAGGAAATGAATTTAAAGAGGAACAATCAGCCATTTCTTCCAGTCTGTCCTTCTGGTCAATAAAAAATCATTTGCAGTCTTATTTAAACTCACACACTATATTCTCTTGTTACCTCGAAAAAGAAAACCAATGTCTATCCCAGGTACTCCTATATCTCAAAGTGCGGTATCTCAGTTAGAGCATACTATTTATGTTCAAATTTGGTATCACATGGTCTGGAAACTTATACACTAAAAATAAATTATCTGCCCTTACCCAACTCCCACAATGTGCAATGGTAAACTAAGGACAACATAATCTTGGTAAAAATAGCCTATGTTAAAACAGAAGAATAAGAGACATACAGTAGTCATTCATACATACTGGTCCCTGGCAATAATGAACTCCTTCTGAGTCCCTGTGCTAAGAAAGGAGGGATTTATTTGATTAGCCTCAGGATCTCTGGCATTCTTTGTAGGCACTTGGTTCCAATCTTTAGAAGTTTCTTCGTGTCACAATATCCTTGATGATTACTTCTGAATTGGGCACTGAGGAATATATCCTGTGTGGGAGAGGGGTACTTCCTTCTGTTCCAAAGATTTAGGTACCTAGGAAGATTTTAGAACTGCAGGACATTTAGGTGAGGTTTTTGTTTCTTTTTTTCTTTGCCAATTTTTATTCTCTGCAGAGCTTAATAGACTTCTGATCCAGTTGCTATTAGTCAATTACGTGTGAGTACACATACCAAAATTTTCTTCTAGTTTAAATTTCAAGCCTGGCTTTTTTTAATCCTCATGCAAACTGAAATAATTAGCATGGATGGGAAGAAAATTTCCCTAATTTAATATTTACCAAAAGATTGATATGCTCTCTTTAAGATATCTTGGTGGATCTTTGCCATGCAAATCCCTTTTCTAGTAATACCTCTTACCGTTTAGTAACTGGAAGTTTTAGGCTTTCCCAAAATTGTGTGGCTTCAAATTTCTCACCACTATTTTTTTCTACCTCTGTTCTGAATTAGTCAATTATTATCTCTTTTTAATTTTATTTTTAATTTCACTACATGTTCTCATTTATAAATGGGAGCTAAATAATGCATACACATGGTCATAGAGTATAGAATAATAGACTTTGGAGACTCTTTTCTCTTTGTTAATAACACCTTTCTGAAACATTAAATAAAAGTTAACAAACGTGAACCTTCTCACCTTTTCCAACTACTTCCCTAAAGCTACAGACTTAAGTAGGACATGGTTTGTCTTCAGAATTATTACAGGTAGCTATAGTTTTCTCAGATGTTTTGCCATTAAGTAATAAAGGTCTTCAACTTTTCAATCTGAAGTTGCTAATCCCTAATCTTGTGCAACATACCTGCTAAACTAATGAGACCGCTGCTCCCCCAACCATTTGTTCTACATATTTATGAATTAGGTGAAAGCTATCTGATATTAAATCCCAACATTTTTGAGGCATCGCAGACTACAGGCAAGTCTATATGATAGCCTTATAACATTCAATGATAATATGTCTGCTTGTAGATTGGCTGGTTTTTCTCCATGCAATGCATAATTTCCTTTAGCTCTTTTTTGGGGGCTCCAATTCCCCTAGGTTAGGGCCTCTTCATTCTAACTATGAAAATCTCAGAAGAGAAAAAGGAAACAAAGGAGGCACCGATAATTCCTCAAAATCTTGGACAGGAGTGATACTCGCCTTTCTCATAGCATTCTTTGCTAAGGACTAGTAATAAGGCCACACATATAGGTAAGGAAAAGGTAGGCTAGATAACATAATCCCAGATTATGTGTCTTTTCTATAGAAAGGGATATGACTCTGGAACAATTGCTGACTCCATTTTTTATGGACTGAATTATGTTTCCCCAAAATTCATATATTGAAATACTAATTTTGAGTACTTAGAATGTGACTGTATCTGAAGATACAATCTTTAAGAGGTAATTATGTGCTGGGTGCGGTGGCTCACGCCTGTAATCCCAGCACTTTGGGAGGCCGAGGCGGGCGGATCACAAGGTCAGGAGATTGAGACTATCCTGGCTAACACGGTGAAATCCCATCTCTGCTAAAAATACCAAAAAAAATTAGCCGGGCGTGGTGGCAGGTGCCTGTAGTCCCAGCTACTCGGGAGGCTGAGGCAGGAGAATGGCATGAACCCTGGAGGCGGTGCTTGCAGTGAGCTGATATCACACTACTGTACTCCAGCCTGGGCGACAGAGAGAGACACCATCTCAAAAAAAAAGAGGTAATTATGGTAAAATGAGGTCATCAGGGTGGGCCCTAATTCTAATTCAGTACGGCTGATCTCTTTATTAGAATTGCAAGTTTAGGCATCAAGAGACACACTCGCACGGGGAAGAACATGTGAAGAGACAGGGAGGAGACAGGGTTTACATAAGTCAAGGAGAAGGGCCTGAAACATTCTTCTTTCACAGTCTCGCATAAGGAACCAACCCTGCTGAAACCCTGATCTCAGACTTCTAGCCTCAAGAACTGTGAGAAAATAAATTTCTGTTGTTTAAGCCATTCAGTGTGTGGAACTTTCATATGATGACTCTGGCAAACTAATACGGCATTACACACAGGGGATAAGAAAATAATCCAAATAAGTATATGCATCAATTACCATAAGAGCAGATTGAGTTCCTATCCTAAAGGAAAATACCATTTGATAAATTTTAGAAATGTATCTAATAAAGATATAACAATGGGTAAAGCACATAAATTTTCTTACTGTGAATATATATATGAATTTAGAATGGAAATGTATTATATACTAATTCTTGTCTCGATCAGAAGGTTTACCTGTACCCCTGAAATAACTATCACCAGAATGAAGGCAGCAGTTACATTAAGTAGCACAAAGAACTGCCACTAAAGATTTAATGGTACCCAAATCCCTTTTAAAGTATGTCTGTGTCTATATTGGTTAACGTTTTCTTATCTGAAATACAAATGCCACATGTTCTCACTTATAAGTGGAAGCTAAACATTGAGTACAGATGGATATACACAAAAAGAACAATAGACACGGGTCTACTTGAGAGAGAAGGGTGGGAGAAGGGTGAGGGTGGAAAAGATACCTATTGGGTACTGTGCTCACTACCTGGGTGATGAAATCATTTGTACAGCAAACTCCAGTGACACACAATTTACTTATGTAACAAACCTGCACAAAACAGCCCCCTTATCCTAAAAATAAAAGTTGAAAAAGAAATAAGACAAAATAAATCCTGTACTGAAGTTTCTCAAAGCTGTTGCATTATAGGGAAATGGCCATTTTTCTCAAGTTTTATATCAGTCATTGTCTAGCTAAACAATTTTTAAAAAATTGTCACAGAGGGAATTTCTGCATTTAAATAGGTGGTGGAGAGCTTGAGAGCTATATAAGAGCTGATAAAATAATCTAGAAGAAAAAAGACACAAGACCGTATAGTTTTGCCTCTTCATGAGAGGCAAATGAAAATAATGGTGTTTCTGTGTCCCAGAAGTCTTGATCAACTGAAAGAAGCACGAAATACAGCAGCTTAATCTGCTGATGAGAGTGGGAGTTGAAATTATAAAGGACAAACAAGGCTGCCAGAAAAGTTAGCTGATGTAGAAAGGGAAGCGGGATACATTGGCCTTCAATATTTTGCTGACATCCTCCAGTAAAAATTAAGTTGATACTGGAGTCTGGGAAATAAAATATTTAGTAGTTGAAAACATCCCCCTCTCCATTATAACAAGCAGATTAGGGAAGAGAGGAGGCAAAGTCTAACAATAGAAATGCTCTCCTCTTTTACTCTTTGGTATCTATACTCATCATTTTACTCACATTAAGAAATAGTATTCTGGCCTGGCACAGTGCACTCAGGCCTGTAATCCCAGCACTTTGAGAGGCCAAGGCAGGTGGATCATGAGGTCAAGAGATCAAGACCATCCTGGCCAACGTCGTAAAAGCCCGTCTCTAGTAAAAATACAAAATAAAATTAGCTGGGAGTGGTGGCACATGCCTGTAGTCCCAGCTACTCGGGAGGCTGAGGCAGGAGAATCACTTGAATCCAGGAGGCAGAGGTTGCAGTGAGGCGAGATTGTGCCACTGCACTCCAGCCTGGGGACAGAGTGAGACTCTGTCTAAAAAATAAAAGAAAGAAAAAGAAAGAAACAATATTCTTTCATTTGACATGAGTCAACTATTTATCAAATAAAAATAGGTATACATCAGCTTGCCCTTTTCTTTACTCTCCTTCTCCTTTTTCCTTCTCCTCCTCTTCTCCTTTTCTCCTTCTCCTTCTCTTCCTCCTCCTTATTCTTCTTTCTTCTTTTTCTTCTTCTCTCCCCCATCAATAATGAGAACAGCAAAACTCCATTAGTCATTGCAAGAATCTCAAGATCTCTAGCACAAGGCCCAGATGTATCTTCTTTCATTTTCATAATCTATGAACTTATAAAATTAGTAATTTCTAATAAATTTGATCTAAAATAATAAGAAAAGAGAAAAAAGAAAAAAGCAATACTCATAATTTATAATAAATGTGGCTATAAATAGCTACCTAATAAAATTATGTATAGAATCCACAGTTCTTATTTCTTTAACTGGTCAGGAAGCTATCTGATATATTTAGCCTTTTTTTTTTAAGGCCATTTACTCAAACCAGCAAAGAAGCAAAGGAAGACCTTTTCATACATTTTCTTTTTGTCAGTGAGACAGAAGTGTCCAAAGTATCCAGGAAGTGTTTTCAATTTCAAGTTTAATAGGACCATTTTGGGAGCCAATAAACCTGGAACAGCAGAGACCAGGTTTGACTGGGTTGGAAGCAAAAGTGCTAAAAGTGGGTTATTGGAATTTGTGATGGGAATTGAAGCAAGATGGTAGAGAAGACTCTCCAGCAATCATTGCTCTGCATGAAAATCAACTTAAACAACTGTCTACATGCAAAAATACTTTCCCAGTAGCGAAGGAACACAGGTAAGAGATCACAGTACCTGATTATAGCACAATATTAAGAAAATATGCATTGAAGAGAGTAAGAAGAACAGTATGACATCACATGTATCACCCCTCCACCAACCATAGGGAGCACAGCATGGGAAGAGATACCATTCACTTGTGAGAGAGAGAGAGAAGCAAGCATAGGCCTTTGTCTTGGACTCAACGCTAGGCCAACCACAGTAAAACTCA
Organism: Pongo abelii; assembly: GCF_028885655.2. Classification (NCBI taxonomy): domain Eukaryota; kingdom Metazoa; phylum Chordata; class Mammalia; order Primates; family Hominidae; genus Pongo; species Pongo abelii. The sequence continues at coordinate 89,480,062 of NC_071999.2, read as the reverse complement.
GCACTGGGCAGACACTCATGACCCTACATTTCAGGTAAGTACAAATGGACTAACTGTTTAGAACTGACTTGGTGCCAGGTGGGATCACACAGCCCCAGGTGCCAGGCATTTTTTGAGAACTCAGCCTCTGGCCTGTACCATTGCTGAGCCAATGTCAGTGGCTCTGGGCCCCAGACAGCCCTAAGCAACAGGCAGCTCTTAGTGGCTCCCACCTCCATGACTTAGTGTCCCAGCATCATGCCTGCCTTAGTGAATCCCAGGCTCAGGTGGTGCCATGGTGACTGAATCCGTCCTAAGTTTCTAATCTGCTGCAGACAAAGCTAGTTTGTGGAGACTGGAATAAGTATCTGCTTCTTCAAATGTGCAAACACTGATGGGTAACCATGAGGATCAAGAACAATTAGGGAAATATGATATCACTAAACCAGGAAAGTAAAGTACAAGTAACTGATTTAGAGACAGATACGTATTAACATCTTGAAAAATAATTCAAAATAAATATTATTAGGAAGCTTAGCAAACTTCAAGAAAATACACAGAAAAAAAATAACCAAAATAAGGTAAACAATGTGACCAGAATGAGAACTTTAATAGAGAGGTTGCGATAATAACTAAAAACCCAAAAATGTTGGACCTAAGAAATACAATAAATGAAATACAAAGTGCAATAGAGAGCATCAATAGCAAAATTTATCAAGTACAAGAAAAATATCTGTGAACCTGAAGAAAAGATGTTTGAGAATATAGTCAGAGGAGACAAGAGAAAAAAAGAAAAAAATAATAATAAAGAAATCTTACAGGATTAATGGGGCAGCATAAGAGTAATTTTTTTTTTTTGAGTCATAGAAGTTGAAGAAGAAATAGACAAAGGTATAGAAAGCTTATCTAAAGTAACAGTTGCAGAAAATTTTCCAAACCTGGAGAAACATGTAATTATCCAGGCACAGAAAGGTCAAAGGTCTCTAATCCTATTCCATCCAAATAAGAGTACTCTAAGAAATCCTATAATCAAACTGTCAAACATCAAAGACAAAGAGAGGATCTGGAAGGCAGCAAAACAAAAGATAACATATAAGGAAGTTTCAATATGAGTAGCTGATGATTTCTCAGCCGAAACCTTATAGGCCTGGAGAGAGTAGAATAATATATTCAGAAGTGCTGAAGGTAAATACCAACCAAGAATATTATACTCTTCAGAAATTAAGGAGAGAGAAAGAATTTACTATGAAACTTAAGTTGAGAGAATTTATCACAACCAAAATCATCTTACAAGAAATGCTAAAGGGAGTTATTCGAGCTGAAAGAAAAGGTTGCTAATGAGAAACACAAAAACATCTAAAAGTATAAAACTCACTGATAAAGTACACAGGCAAATACAGAATTATCTAACACTGAAATCATAGTATATAAATTACTTATATCTTTTGTATTAATACTACAAGACAAAACTGTTAAAATACTATTAGTTACAGTATTTTTTAGGGATATGCAATATAAAAAGATGTAAAATGTAATATCAAAATTTCAAAATGTTGGGAGGAATGAAATAAAAGTGTAATTTTTTTTCAATCAAAGTTAAGTTATTATTAGCTGAAAAAAAGCATGTTATTACTATAAGATGTTTATTTTAAGACTCATGGTAACCACAAAACAAAAACCTGTAGTAGATACACACACACACACAAAATGATGAATCAAAACATACCACTAGAGAAAATCACTTATCTACAAAGAAAGACAGAAAAGTAGAAAGAATAATAAAATATACAAAAAGAAATAGAAATAATAGATAAAATGGCAGTAGCAAGTCCTTATCTATTAACAATAATCTTGAATGTAAATAGATTAAATTCACCAATCAAAAGACATAGAGAAACTGAATGAATTTTAAAGATAGCAACAAAATAACTGTATGCTGCTTACAAGAGCATATATGCCTGTAAGGACACACATAGACTGAAAGTGAAGAGATGATAAAAGATATTTCATGCAAGTAGATATCAAAAGAGATCAGGATAGCTATATATATTAAATAAAATAGGCTTTAAGTCAAACATTGTAAAAAAAAAACCAAAAGCATCATTATATAAAAATACAAAGAGGTCCATTCATCAAGTGGATATAATAATTATAAATACATGTGAACTCATCAGAACCTAATATATAAAGAAAACACAAATAGGTCTGAAGAGAAAGATAGACCAAAATACAATTATAGTAGGAGACTTCAACACCCCACTTCCAGTAATGGACAGATCATCCAGATAAAAAAATCAATACAAAAACATCAGACTTCAACTACATATACAGAACATTCTATCCAACCACTACAGAATTTGTATTTTTTTCAACAGCACATGGAATATTCTCCAGGAAAGATCATGTGTTAGGACATAAAACAAGCGTAAGAGTTTTAAAAGAATTGTAAAGATTGAAAATACATTAAGTATCTCTTCGACCACCATGGTACAAAACTAAAAATTAATAATTTTGTATTAATTAATCCCAAATAGGAACACTGGAAATTCAAAAAACCCAGAAAATAAATGACAGGCTCTTGAACAACCAATGGGTCAATGAAGAAGTTAAAAGGAAAATTTTAAACATTCTTGAGACAAATGAAAATGGAAACACAACACACACAAACCTAGGAAATACAGCAAAAACAGTTCTAAGTGGGAAGTTTATAGCAATAAACACCTACATCAAAAAAGAAAAAAGATCTCAAAGAAACAATCTAATGGTGCACCTCAAGAAACTAGAAAAAAAAGAACAAACTAAGCCCAAAGTTAGTAAAAGAAAGAAATTAATAAAGATTACAGCAAGGGCCAGGTGCGGTGGCTCACACCTGTAATCCCAGCACTTTGGGAGGCCGAGGCGGGCAGATCACGAGGTCAGGAGTTTGTGACCAGCCTGGCAAACATGGTGAAACCCTGTCTCTACTAACGATACAAAACAGTAGCCTGGTGTGGTGGCTGGCGCCTGTAATCCCAGCTACTCAGGAGGCTGAGGCAGAAGAATTGCTTGAACTCGGGAGGTGGAGGTTGCAGTGAGCCGAGATTGTGCCATTGCACTCCAGGCTGGGTTACAGAGTGAGACTCTTGTCTCAAAAAAACAAACAAAACAAAACAAAACAAAAAGATCACAGAAAAAAAAAAAAAAAAGAAATAGGGAACAGAAAAAAAATAGAAAATATCAATGAAACTAAGAGTTGACTTTTGAAAAATAAATAAAATTGACAAAACTTTAGCTGGCCTAACATCAGAAATACAAAGGAGATATTACAGCTAATATGACAGAAATATGAAAGGTTATGAGACTATTTTTAATAATATGTCAAAAATTTGGATAACCTAGAAGATATACATTTATAGAAAATAAAACCTATCAGGACTGCATTAGAGAGAAATATAAAATCTTAATACATCAATAATGAGTAAGAAGATTGGATCAGTAATAAAAAGAGTTTCCTAAAAAAAAAAAAAAAAAAAGAAAAAAGAAAAAAAAAAGCCTAGCACCTGGTGGCTTCACTGCTGAATTCTATCAAATATTTAAAGAGCAAATAACATTTTTTCTAAAGGTCTTCCAAAAATATATATAAAAGGTAGGAATGTGTCCAAACTCATTTTACAAGACTAGCATCACCCTGACACCAAAGCCAGACAAAGACATTGCCAAAAAATATGGTTTGGCTGTGTCCCCACTCAAATATCATCTTGAATTGTAACTTCCACAATTCCCACACATCATGGGAGGAACCTGGTGGGAGGTGCTTAAATTATGGGGGTGGGTCTTTCCTGCACCATTCTTGTGATATTGAATAAGTCTCATGAGATGGTTTTAAAAATGGGAGTTTCTCTACAGAAGCTCTCTTCTCTTGTCTGCCACTATGTGAGACATGCCTTGTACTTTATGCCATGATTGTGAGGCCTCCCCAGTCATGTGGAATTGTAAGCCCAATAAATCTCTTTCTTTTGTAAATTACCCAGTCCTGGGTATGTCTTTATCAGCAGGGTGAAAAAGACTAATACAATAAATTGATACTGGGAGTGAGGCCCAGGCTGAGGTGGTCTCAGATGGAAATGAGGAACTTGTTGGGAACTGGAGCAAAGGTGACTTTTGTTAAGTTTTAGCAAAGAGACTGGTGGCATTTTGCCTCTGCCCTAGAGATTTGTGGAACTTTAAATTTGAGAGAGATGATTTAGGGTATCTGGCGAAAAAAGTTTCTAAGCAGCAAAGCATTCAACAGGTGACTTGGGTGTTGTTAAAGGCATTCAGTTTTGTAAGGAAAGCAGAGCATAAAAGTTCAGAAAATTTGCAGCCTGACAATGTGATGGAAAAGAAAATCCCATTTTCATAGGAGAAATTCAAGCCAGCTGCAGAAATTTGCATAAACAATGAGTAGCCAAATGTTAATCCCCAAGATAATGGGGAAAATGTCTCCAGGGCATGTCAATGGTCTTCAAGACAGCCCCTCCAATCACAGGCCTAGGGGGCTAGGAGGAAAAAGTAGTTTCCTGGGCTAGGTCCAGGGTCCCTGTGCTATGTGAAGCCTAGGGACTTGGTGCCCTGTGTCTCAGCTGCTCCAGCCATGGCTGAAAGGGGCCAACGTAGAGCTCAGGCTGTGGTTTCAGGGGGTGCAAGCCCAAAGCCTTGGCAGCTTCCACGTGGTGTTGAGCCTTTGGGTGCAGAGAAATCAAGAATTGAGGTTTGGGAACCTCTGCCTAGATTTCAGAGGATTTATGGAAACACCTGGATGCCCACACAGAAGTTTGCTTCAGGGATGGGGCTCTTATGGAAAACCTCTGCTAGGGCAGTACAGAAGGGTTATATGGGATCAGAGTCCCCACACAGAGTCCCTACTGGAGCGCTGCCTAGTGGAGCTGTGAGAAGAGGGCCACCATCCTCCAGACCCCAGAATGTTAGATCTACCCGCAACTTGCACTGTGCACCTGGAAAAGCCACAGACACTCAACACCAGCCCGTGAAAGCAGCCCAGAGGAGGGCTACACCCTGAAAAGCCACAGGAATGGAGCTTCCCAAGGCTGTGGGAGCTCACCTCTTAAATTAGTGTGACCTAGATGTGAGACCTGGAGTCAAAGGAGAACATTTTGGACCTTTGAGATTTGGCTGATGTGCTGGATTTTGGACTTGCATGGGGCCTGTAGCCCCTTTGTTTTGGCCAATTTCCCCCTTGGAATATCTGTATTTACCCAATGCCTGTACCCCCAGTGTATCTAGGAAGTAACTAAATTGCTTTTGATTTTACAGGCTCATAGGTGGAAGGGACTTGCCTTGTTTCTGATGAGACTTTGGACTGTGGACTTTTGAGTTAATGCTGAAATGAGTTAAAACTTCGGGGGGACTGTTGGGAAGGCATGATTGGTTTTGAAATGTGAAGACATGACATTTGGGATGACTAGGGGTGGAATGATATGGTTTGGCTGTGTCCACCCAAATCTCATCTTAAATTGTAACTCCCACAATTCCCAAGTGTCATGGGAGAAACCCAGAGGGAGGTGATTGAATTATGGGGGTGTGTCTTTACCGGGCTGTTCTCATGATAGTGAATGAGTCCCACAAGTTTTGATGTTTTAAAAAAAGGGGAGTTTTCATGCACAAGCTCTCTTCTCTTGTCTGCCACTGTGGGAGACATGCCTTTCATCTTCTGCCATGATTGTGAGGCCTCCCCAGCCACATGGAACTGTAAGTCCAATAAACCTCTTTCTTTTGTAAGTTGCCCAGCCTCAAGTATGTCTTTACCAGCAGCATGAAAGCAGAGTAATACACAGGTCTATGTTCCTAATGAACATAGATGCAACAATCTTCAACAGAATATCGCCAAAACAAATTTGGAAGGACATAAAAAGACCATTCACACAAGAGCACAATGCATGAATCTCAGGTATGCAAGGATAGTTCAATATTTGTAAAACAACACATGTAATACATCTCATTAACACACTGAAGGACAAAAATCATATGATCGTTTTATTAGATGCAAAAATCACATTTGATAAAATTCAACACTCTTTCAATAACCTCTCAACAAATTAGGCATAGAAGGAATGTACCTCAAGATAATAAAGATCATATATGACAAATCCATATATAACATCATATTCAATGAGAAAAAGTTGAAAGCTTTTCTTTTAAGATCCAGAATGCGACAAAGACGCCCACTCTCACCACTTCTATGCTATATGGTACTGGAGGTCCTAGCCAGAAAAGGTAGGCAAGAGGAAGAAAACCAAACACCACATGTTCTCACTCATAGATGGGAATTGAACAATGAGAACACATGGACACAGGAAGGGGAACATCACACTCTGGGGACTGTTGTGGGGTTGGGGAAGGGGGGAGGGATAGCATTAGGAGATATACCTAATGCTAAATGACAAGTTAATGGGTGTAGCACACCAGCATGGCACATGAATACATATGTAACTAACCTGCACATTGTGCACATGTACCCTAAAACTTAAAGTATAATAATAATAATAATAACAATAAAACATTACCAGGCATGGTGCCTGGGACTCTAGGTGTGTGCCTATAGTCTCAGCTACTTGGGATCTGATGTGGGAGGATTGCTTGGGCCCAGGAAGTAGAGGCTGCAGTGAGCCTCGATTGTGCCACTGCACTCCAATCTGTGTTACAGAGTAAGACCTTGATATCTCAAAAACAAAACAAAACAGAACAAAAGAAAATAAAAATTGAAATGATAAAAATGATAAATTAGATATGTATATTTTATCTCAATGATTTTTTTTTTAAATAAAGTACCTTTTGATTCTTTTTGCCTATTACACTCTTACAGATTAACTGGCTCCTAAACAAAATGGATTATTTGTCATTCCTTGAACACATCTCACTCATGCCTGTTTACCTCTGCCTGGAATACTGTCCCTCATCTCCATTTTTACTTAAACAAATACTACTAATCTTTCAGGGACATATTTATATATATTTTCCATGAAACCTCCATGATATCCCTAAACAAATAAGATCTCTCCATTCTCCGACTTACCAAATAATTTTAACAAACTCTTATATTGCACATAGAACGTGTCACATAGTGTTCCAACCATGTTACAAATCCTTATAAAATAATCCTATAAGGCAGGTTATCTTTATTTCTTTATTTTTTTTTTGAGACAGAGTTTCGCTCTTGTTGCCCAGGCTGGAGTGCAGTGGTGTGATCTTGGCTCACCGCAAACTCTGCCTCCTGGGTTCAAGCAATTCTCCTGTGTCAGCCTCCCGAGTAGCTGGGATTACAAGCATGTGCCACCACGCCCAGCTAATTAAAAAAAAAAAAAAAAAAAAAAGAGTTGTAAAGCAAAAAGAACAGGCGGCAAGTCTCAATCAATTGAGAAGTTTATTTAGCCAAGGTTAAGGACATGCCCAGGAAAGAGATCCGTGCCTCTCTCCAAAGATGATTTCAAGGGCCTCAATATTTAAAGAGGAAAAGTAGGCTGGAAGGGAAAGAGTAAATGTGTAGTAATTTACATGTTATAAGGGAAAAGGAATGGGTAGGGGAATAAACAATTAGATATTCATCTAGTGTCTAGTGCTCAATAAATCAGCACTTTACATAAGATAAGCTGATCATAGGATAACTATCTGTGGAGATATTTAACCTTTTATATATAGCTCTCTGCTTAGGAACAAAAGGCAGTTTGTTGCTTGACTCAGCTTTCAGCTTAATTTTTTCCTTCTTTATAGTGAATTGGGATCCCAAGATTTTATTTTCCTTTCACAAAGTCACTCAATTTTAAAGGAAGATGTTAAATTGTTTCTGTTTGCCGGCAAGATGATAATATGAATAGAAAACCCTAAAGACTTCATCAAAAATCTGTTAAAACCAAAAAGTGATTTTGGTAAAGTTGCAGGATACAAAATACATATGTAAAAATCAGTAGTGTTTCTATATGACAGTGGACTATATGAAAACAAATTCACAAAAATTACATTTATTATAACTAAAAAGATAGATAGGAATAAATTTAACTAATGAGATGGAAGATCTCTGCACTAAAAACTATAAAACATGGATAAAAGTAATTGAGTAAGACACAAATAAATGGAAAGATATACATTGTTTATGGATTGGAATAATTAATATTGTTAAAATGTCCATACCACCTAAAGCAATCTACAGATTCAATAAAATCTCTCTCAAAATACCAAGGACATTCTTCTGAGAAATGGAAACAACAATTCTACAATTTGTATAGAACCACAAAATACCCTGAATAGCCAAAATAATCTGAGCATAAAGAACAAAGATGGAGACATTATAGTACCTGTCTTCAAAATATACAAAAAAAAATGCAGTAACTAAACCAGCATGGTACCGATATAAAAACGGACACAGAGTAGCAGCCAGTGAAGTCTAGGCATTGCTGGGTCTTCCTCTCCTCTGCCTAAGGCTTTTGCAATATACAAAGGACTCTTTCTCTGGCTCTTGCTAGGGGCTCTCACATTTGCCTTATGTGCTCCAGGGCCAAAATGTGTGAGGACAACTGCCATAGGTGAGAAAGCCACTGAGAACAACAAAACAGAACAAAAAGCCTAGAAATAAATCCACATATCTTCAGCTAACTGATTTTTGGCAAAGGAGCCAAGAATACACAATGGAGACAGGGCAATCTCTTTAATAAATTGTTTTAGAAAAACTGGATATACTCATGTAGAAGAATGAAATTAGACCCTTATCTCACACCATATACAAAAATAAACTCAAATAGTTAAAAAATGTAATGTAAAGCCTAAAATGATAAAATGCTAGAAGAAAACATAGAAGAAAAGCTCCACGATGTTTGCCGGGCAATGATTTTTTTAATAAAACCCCAAAAACACTGGCAACTAAAGCAAAAGCAAATAAATGGTATTACATCAAACAAAATACCTTCTGCCTAGCAAAGAAAACAACCGAGTAAGGAGACAATCTACAGAATGGGAGAAAATATTAGCAAACTCTACAACTGATAAGCAGTTAATATCCAAAATATATAAGTAATTCAAACAAATTAATAGCAAGAAAACAAATAACCTGATTAAAACACGGGCTAGGACCTAAAAAGATATTTCTCAAAAAAAGACACATAAATGCACAACAGGTATATGAATAAATGCTCAGCATCATTAATCATCAGGGTAATGGAAGTCAAAGCTGCAATGAGATATCCTTAAATTTATTAGAATGCCTATCATCGAAAAGACAAAAATCAAGTATTGGTGAGGATGTGGGAAACATATCTTTGCACGTTGTTGGTGGGAATGTAAATTAGTACAGCCATTATGAAAAATAGTATGGAGTTTCCCCAAAAAATTAATATTAGAACTACCATATAATACATCAATCTCACTATTAGTAGTAGGACTTATACATATGTTTATTGCAGCACTATTCACAATTGCAAGTAGACAAAATCAATCTAAGTTTCCATAAATGAATGAACGGATAATGTAGGATGTATACACAATGAAATACTGTGTACTATTAAGCCATGAAAAATAAGAAAATCTTGTTGTTTATGTCAAAATGGATGAAGCTGGAGGAACTTATGAAATGAGCCAGTTGCAGAAACACAAATCATGCATGATCTCACATATTTGGAGAATACAAAGAAGTTGATCTCAGGGGCTGGAATGTTTGGTAGTGGGAGGGAAGAGATGATGCTCAAAAAAAAATAAATATAATTAACAAGAGAAATAATTTCAAGAGATCTATTTTATAACCTGGTAATTATAGTTAATAATTTTTCATATTGAAAAATAAGAGAGTGAATAAAATGTTATGTTACCACAAAAGTAACAACCATGTTAGATAATGCGTCATGTTGTACAAGGTAAATACGTATATCATTATCTGTCAATGTAAAAAATAAAAAAGTAAAAAAAAAGTAGTAAAATGTTATTAGGTACAATAGTGAGATAGACAACAACAGAGTTGAACTATTCCTGGGAAATGAGGATTAAGGTGTATTTCTATCCCTACCACTGTTTGTGATATAATTTTTGACTGGCACGAAAACAATAAATTTGACAGATCCCAATAGCTACTAGGTTCCAGGAACAGTGTTGGATTACTTTAGCAAGGATGCCATATCTCTGGCCTCAAAGATGGTTATAGTTACAACCTCACTTTAGGAGTCATCTGATTTTTTACCAAACAGATCATGTAAAAGAGCAGTGTGATAAGAACATCATTTTTGCATCTTTCAAATCTTTAAGAGTCTCACAGATCTCTGAAAATTTCCAGAAATGTGGCATTTCTTTGGTTTAACATTTTAGTATGCGTGGGCGGTCTCATCCATACCAGTTTCCACTGGATCCTTCAGGAATAATAGCCCTCACTTTAAGAGTCAGAGAACCAAGCTACAGATTATGCCATTTGACAAATGTATCTATTTTAACTTTTCCTTCAATAACTCAAGAAATAGCTTCGCATAGTATTTGTGGAATTCCTGGGCCTTTTGGAAGATAAACCTGAGCACAAACTTTAGGATCTCAGCTTTGTAAACTCCCTTTCTGACCAAAAAGAACTAGTTAGAACAAATATCTGAACATCTTCCCAAGATGTGTGTATAGTAATTTCCTAGTATATAGTCATCCTGACAAATGGGCACAGTTCTCTTTAGGGCAGGTTTTGTAAATCACATTGTTCATCCTTAAGAACAGTGGTTCTCAAACTGTAGCATACTTCAAGATCACCTAAAGGGATTTTTAAAAGATTACTGGGCCCAAACTCTAGTTTCTGAAGTAGTTGGGGGGTGTAATATTTCACGAGAATTTCTCTAATCCATTTCCAAGTGATGCTAATGTTGTTGAACAAAGGACCATATTTTCATAACAACTGCTTAAGAAAATCAAACCTTTCTTTAGTTAATGGGGTTCTGGGTCTATGAATTTCTTCAAATTTAGCAACTGGGAAAAAGCTATTGGCTTTTGATTTGAAGTTTTTAAGAAGGAAGTCATTTTTTATGTTGTATAGATAAAATATTACTTTCATAGGCTATTTTGTTATCTATCTATTTATTTATTTATTTGAGATAGTGTCTTGCTCTGTAACCCAGGCTGGAGGACTAGAATGCATTGGCTTGATCATAGCTCATTGCAGCCCTGAATTCCTGGGCTCAAATGATTCTCCCAAGTAGTTATGACTACAGGAACGTACCACTACACCTGGCTAATATTTTAATTTATATTTTCATAGAGACCAGGTCTCACTATGTTGCCTAGTCTGGTCTCAAATTCCTGGCCTCAAGCGGTCCTCCTGCCCCAGCTTCCCAAGTTGCTGGGATTACAAGTGTGAGCCACCGCACTCGGCCTATTTAAAAAAAATTTCTGAGGATCCAGTGTCCAATTATTCACACCAACAATCCCTGTGGTTCAAATCATACTGCTTACTACTTGATAGAGAGTATACCAATTTGACAGGTCTATTGAAGAGAGGCTTTATTTAATTCTGAATAAATTGCTCCTGTGTCCATAAAATAGCACTAGATAAAATAATATGTCTCTTTAGAAAATGTCCCCAGATACATTTAATGTGCATTTCTTCACAATATTAATAAAGCAATGAATACCTTTATGTTTTTCTTTTCTTTTTCTTTTTCCCCTTTTTTTTTTTTTTTTGAGACTGAGTCTTGCTCTGTTGCCAGGCTGGAGTGCAGTGGTGCTATCTTGGCTCACTACAACCTCTACCTCCCTGGTTCAAGTGACTCTCCTGCCTCAGCCTCCCGAGTAGCTGGGACTACAGGCTCGCGCCACCATGGCCAGCTAATTTTTGTACTTTTAGTAGAGACAGGGTTTCACCATGTTGGCCAGGATGGTCTCGATCTCCTGACGTCGTGATCCACCTGCCTTGGCCTCCCAAAGTGCTGGGTTTACAGGTGTGAACCACCGTGCCCAGCCATGTTTTTCTTCAGTTCTTCTTACTACAGAAGTATCAACTTAGCCCTTGAACTCTCTTAGAACTCTGATATTTAAATTTTGCAGTACACTGGTGTTAAGTGTTAGTCTTTCAAAAAGAGTCCAAACTATATCTAGGCAAGGTTTTGATTGATTACTAGAAAATATTGTGATTTTCTAAGCTGATATTGTCTTATCATGAAAAAATTATGAAGCTCACAATTAATTTTGTGACATAAAAGTCAAACATTAGATAAAGCGAGAATATTCCATTGATTTAGGGGAGTTAACATGAAGCTTCTAGATATAGGTTTATAAATAAAAAACTGAAAATGAACAAGATGAATATATAATTATTGGTCATGAAAACTGATTTGTGCTAAAGACATGTGACATTTACTTTTCACAATAATTTCTTGTAAAACTCATTTGAAATTTCTGGAGAGCTGCTATTTTACATCTGAAATAGTGAGCATTTTCAGAATTTTGTAAAAGGAATTATAGTTTATTATGTTTTCCTAAAGATCTTAACAAAATAATATGTAGACTTTTAAATTGTCATTAAATGAGACTTTCTCAATTTTATTTGTGGTTTAATGTTGCATAAATTAATATTGGGTTGCCAAAGAACTTAAGAAAAACTTCAAAAATCTACTAAAAGAGATTATCTTTCTTTACCTATCAATATACTAAAGAGTTGTAATACCACAAGGGTTGTTTGACAGATAAGTAGAACAGCTGCTAGAGGGAGAGAGGACTTCAAAATAAGGTCTTGAAAAACAATATTTTTAAATGCACAATTCTAATATTTTTAGAAGACCCAACTGTAGGAATAGTTCATGTAATAAAAATTTAAGCTAAAACTGAAGGTAATCAAATGTAAATCTAATGAAATTCATTTTGGTAATGAAATGGAATGGAGCACATTAGACTATCTAAATTATGTTTGCTTCTTTGCAATCATTCCTGAAGCCATTATGGCAGGTAACCTAATGTTTCCAAAAATCTAGCTACTCTTTATATGAAATACTTCAAAACACAAAACCTATAATAGCCTAAAGCTCAGAGTGTTAAAGCTTGACTTTCCAATTACTTTTATTTCTTCCAACACTAAAATCAATCTTCAAAGATAATTTGGGTGCCTGGAACTAACGTATATACTTCTTTTCTTATTTCTACTAGTTTATGTAATCACTGGTTTCTCTCTATCATTGTTACAATTTGGAAGGCAGTATTGATCTGGTTTCCATTCTGTGTATTGAGGATACACAAAACCCTGTGTTGTAGATTCTACTTTTATCTGCAGGCACCACTTCCCTTATCGTAAAACACCAACATTTTTTTAGGAAACTCCCCTCACTCCATCCATTCTTGTTTTTCTATTGAAAGGCTTGAAGTGATACATTGGCCACCTGGACAAGAGATTATAGTGATCCATTTGGGCTCTTAACTGGGGTTTTTCTTTTTCAGTTGAAAATCCTAATTAGAGATGAAGCTAAGGTGCTTTGTCTCTGGGATCTGCCTGCTGACTGTGATCACGTGTCTGGGAAGGCTGCTTGAAATAATGAAGACAACACATAGGGAAGTAGAGACTATAGGAGAGAAAAGATCACGGATGTTTGTTGAATTCATGATGCCAGTTATTCCCAAATCGCACGAGCATTTGTCCTTTCTGAGCTTCTGCCTCAGTTAGTTTGAGTTGTATTTTACTTGCAACCAAAAATACAACCAAACAGATTCAAAAGCGTTGAGGTTTTCATTTAGCACTGTATTAGTTGCCCATTGCTGCTGTTATAAAGTAAAACATACTTAGTTGCTTAAAAGAGCACAAATTTATTATCTCACAGTTCTGCAGGTCAGATGTCTGAAATAGGGCTCACCTGGCTGAAAACAAAGACTTGGCAGTGCTATGTTTCTTTCTGAAGGTTCTACAAAGAGTTTGTTTTCTTGCCTTTTCCAATTACCAGATGCTGCTCACATCTCTTGGCTTGTTGCCCTATTGCATCTTCAAAGTGAACAATGGCTGATTGAGTCTTTCTCACATAGCGTCCCTCTGACACTTTTGCCTGCCTCTTCCACAATTAAGAACACATGATTAAGTTAGGCTCACTCAACTAATCCAGGATAATCTCCCCATTTCAAGGTCGCACAATTATTAACCTTAATTCCATCTGCTACTTAAATTCCCCTTTGTCATGTAATATAAAATTTTCAAAGATTGCAGGGATGAGGACATGAACTTCTTTTGAAGGGCAGTGCCTGCCATGGCACAAAGCATCAAAAAATAGAGGGAATGTAAGATAAAACACGATTTGCATATATGTAATTCTAGCCTGAACAATAGCAATTTATTCAACATACTAATATTTAAGATAAATAAGAAAAATTTGTATAATTCGTTGTTACAAAACAATTGTAAGCATTCACATTAGCCATTTTTTAAAAATAAAAGGTTTAGGTGCATTTTGTTTTCTCTATGTCTGTGTATTTTTGCTAGTGATATTTGTTTTCTTATATATAATATGGAAGGTACGTTGAGTAAAACCCTGATTAAAAATGTCAGTCATGGAAGAAATGCTAGATATTTTCTATGACTGCTACTTACGCAATGATTGATTTCCTTTAAAAACACGTTACTCCATATTGAATATTTCCAGTGATGGAGACCCCATTATCAAAGAGTTTAATAAACAGCCAAATCTGTGGGCATTCAAGAATGCCCTTATGACTCTGCTCCTGTTGGCTCTGCATGGTTTGTAATCTTTGCTGACAGACAGGGAAAGGGAGACCGACATTCAAAGCTTGTATTCAATTTCTCACAGTCACAGCTGACTGCAGCCCTGGAAGCCCGTGAGAAACATGGTCTCACTAAGAGGCTGCAGCATCACTAGCTCTGCCTCTGTAATTCTTTGCTTTGGTTCAAGAGGAGAATGCAGAGGAGTTCATGAGTAGGCGTTCTTTCCCTGCAGTACAAACAGCTTGAATTAATAAAGCTGTGTATTACTGTAGAGCATAGGCACCCTCTTACCCTTCTGTATCGTTCGAAGCAACATACTTTACACAAATACATATTTTAAAAGAAGGTCAAGGTTATATTACCTCTACTGATTAATTTTGTTTCTGAGTCAGAACTTGCACAGTTACAGAAAATACCTACTCTCTTTCAGAATGACCATACTTGCAAACACAGTCAATAAGTGAGGTACAAAGAATTAGCACAAAATCTTTTGTTACATGAGTAGGAAGAACAAAAAAAAAAGTTTTGTTATGCTTAAAATTATATGCTTGTGTCATTTACATTATAAATTAAACAGTGGCTAGATTCTAGAACATTTATAAATGTATTTATATCTTATGGGGAATCCCAAAGTCAATAAAAATATGCCTAAATGGAAACAATGGCTTCTGTTATGAAACAACATAATACAAGAAATATCATTATTGTATTCATGAAATCTTAGAAACATTGAATGTGTTTATCACGACTCTAATGAAACAAAAATAGCTAATCTTAATACTGATATTTAGGAGATAATTTCAGGGAGTATGCCTTGATTTAGCAGTAGAAAACTCTGGATTTTAGCTCTGAATCTGCCATTTAAATACAATACATAATCCTATGCAAATAATGGGCTTGTAGTCTAGATGACACTGGACGATTATCAAAGCTCCTTTTTTCCTCTTTCTCTTTGCTTGCTTGTAGAAGATTTATATATTTGTGGAATACCTATTCTTGCATTCGAACATGTGCTTGCGCACACATAAACACATGCAGACACACACTCCTATCTCAGTAACACTTATTATTTAAAAAAACTGGATTAATTTAAAATGAGTTTCTTCAAGAGACACTAGGAACTCCAAAAAAGGTGGTGGTGCGGGTGGGGAAGGCAAGGGTTGGAAAAACTACCTATTGGGTACTATGTTCATTATTTCAGTAATGGGTTCACTAGAAGCCCAAACCCCAGCATTATGCAATATACGCATGGAACAAACCTGCACCTGTACATCTTGAATCTACAATGAAAAAGAAACAGAGTTTCTTAGCGGTGACACTGTTTATATTTGGGGCCAAGTAATTCTTTGATGAGGGTAGTAGTGAGGCTTTCTGGTTTATGGTAGAATGTTTAGTAGCATTTCTGGTCTCTACCCTCTAGAGAGCAGTGGCAAATTCTGGCCAGTTATGACAACCAAAAGTGTCTCCAGACATTGTCAAATTTCCCTGAGGGAGCAAAAATAATTACTAATTCAAGAGTATTGTCTATAAAATATTCTTCCATAAGAGAAAAAATTAGAAACTTTATGATGAAGATAAAAATATCATAAGCCTTACAACACCTTGTACTTTAATTGCACAAAATCTTTACTAATACAATAATATCTAACCTGACTTACTATCCTTTTCTTTTTTTCTGGTATTGCTTTTTATCTTTATGGAATTAAGCAGTATGACAAAATTATGACCCCTTTCATCAGTGTTTTAAGCCCCCAATAATCAATTATTCAATCATTTATGAAACTCAAATAGCCATTCTCCTTCTTTATTTCTCGTTAGATAAATATGCATATAGTTTATGATTTTTTTTACTTTAAATATATGACATGTATTGCCTATTTATTATGGGCCAGGGAATATGCTAAGAGATCTACATGTGTTATTATTTTAAAGACTCTCCATTATCATTCTTCATTATGTCCTCTAATTTGGAACGCAACTGAAGGCCTCAAATGAATTATCTTTGATGAGGTCTCAAGGATCTTCATGGCAGAACACAGGTTTGTACCAAAGCTGGTACTGTTTAAGAGTTGGCTATTGCGCTAGGGGTACAAGAAAACTTTTGGAATTGATGGGTATGATTATTTTTTCACTGTAATGATCATTTCACAAGCATGTACATGTCAAAACTTATGAAATTGTGCACCTTAAATATGTACAGTTTATTGGATATCAATTATACTTCAACAAAACTGTTACAAAATAAATAAGTTTTTCAAAAATGCCAAAAAAAAAGAGTTGGCTACATTTTTATCTTGAGTTTCACTGATCGTACACTTGTGTTTCTCCCTACAACAGTAAGCTTCATGAATACAGAATGATGGATCTTTTTAATCAGCTCTGCGGTCTCTCCCTCTCTTGCTGCCCCTAGTAGCTTGCATACAGATCCTGCTGAACAGAGCTAATTTCCTCTAGCCAGGAATTACTTTGCCTCTTTTGGTCTCCAGACCCCAGAAATAATATTTTCCACTTCAGCTTCCTCACTTTCCCACACTGGAGTTAAGAGACAGAAATCACCGGATTTTGACAGCACAGCTTGGCTAAGTTGTAATTTTAATTTTGTGGTGCTCCCTACTGTTGGCCTTTTTTTTCCATGCTAAAATTCTTGCTGTTTTTAATAAACTTACCTTGGTCTGCTGCTCATTTAATCAGCACATATGGAAAACACCAGGAATCTTATTTTTAAAAAAATCTACTCCTCTTGACAAAAATTTAAATAACCTTGCTGAAATCATCAGTTGAAAGCATTGAGACCCTTGGGGGAAAATGTGCTGTAAGGTGAGCATGATAATGCTGAAATGCTAAAAGAAAGACAAAAGAACTCATGTGGCACAGGAGTAATCAGAGCAGTACCCTCCAGCTTGAAAACTATGGGCCAGAATTAAGTAAAAAACATCTTGCTAGAAAGGAAAAGGCATAAATAAATGTATCAGGTGCAATAAAATAACACCTTGTTAACAGTGACTTGAACAATGAAAACATATGTGATCTATCCTCATAAAGTATTCAGAGATAAGCAGAAGCAGGGCTGGTTAATAAGCCAAAAGATATCCACGAGAACCATAGCTCATTTAATTTTTATTCTTTGTGCCTCCATTGTATTGGCTGCTTTTAATTCCATAATTTCAAGAAGGTGGCAGCAGTTCCAAGCATCACAAACTCTAGGCACGATAAGACTCACAAAACAGCATCCCAAACCAGTAAATGAAACCCTTGTAGAACCCCAGCTTTTTATCATAGAGGAAAATCTTTTCCAGAAACCCTGGAAGATTTCTTCTTTAATCTCATTGGCCAGAAGCACAACTGTAAGCCAGTCATTGGAAAAAGGGAATAGGAATACTGTAATTGGTTTACGTAATTGGTTGATTCATGGATCAACCCCAGCATTTAACTTCCTTGACAACACTATCACATCATACATAACAAAACTGAGGTCCTGTTAGCCAAGTGGAAAAGGGAGAAATGCCTGTTGGTAGTCAATATTATTTGCCACATTTAACAAATGTAATTAATGTAATTAAACCCAAGCTGTTTATATATTAAATTTGTAAGCATTAAATCATAACTTTAATCTGCAAACAATACCTCAAATTTGCCCTACTATCACAATATAGCCTGGATAGAGTTTTTTGATGATAGGCCATAAAATACAGTATCTTGGCTTAATAAAATGATGGCTTTCTC
The DNA here is from genome assembly GCF_028885655.2 of Pongo abelii. NCBI lineage: Eukaryota > Metazoa > Chordata > Mammalia > Primates > Hominidae > Pongo > Pongo abelii. The sequence goes on along the minus strand of NC_071999.2, from coordinate 89,461,683 downwards.
AGTCACCAAATTATTAAACATGCAGTTGAAGCTCCCTATGCCATCCAAAGAAAAATTAAATTCCTAATTATAATCAGAAAGTGGATTTCTCTGCTTCATCCCAAATTGGACTAAATCAAAATGTGAGGCGTATATCCTAGGCATTAACATTTTTTAGCATTATATTCCCAGGTAATACTGTGTGGCAACCGGGTTTGGAAACCACTGCCCTAGAGTAAAGGTGCTTAACTAGTTGCTTTGGATTAGAAAATGCCAGTAAGTATAGTAGAAAATGAAGACATTTTATGTGGCCTCATATTTAACCACTTCCCACCTTAGGCCACTAGAGATTGAAATGTTTCTTCTCCTGCATTTTTCCTTTTTTCTTCACCTCCTGTTAATATCCTCTTGCCCTGTTTACCTCTTATCACAATTGCCATTGGTTGTCTGCTCTTATTACTTCTACTATCACTATCTGACACTCCCATTAAACTCCCTATACTAGCGTCTTAATGACTTCCCTTACATCTTCATAGGGAGCAAAGTCATTGTCACTATCAGCATACATACTGCCTTATACATGGTGTTAAAATAATCCAAAACAGATTGTTGAGATGTATGTCATAGAAAAAGGAGGCAGGGAAATTCTGGGCAGAAGAGGGTGGGTCCTTGGGAAAGAACTCCACCCTCACACCTGGAATCATGGCCCAAACTGAGAACTTTATATCCCTGTTTTCCTACTTGAATGTTGCCTTTTCCAAAACCACCCATGGCCTGCCCCATCCCTCATCCTGTGCCCATAAAAACCCCAGGCTCTGCCAGCAGAAGGAGGAGAGGAAGAAAAGAGGAAAAGCAGCTGGATGTTGGAGAGTACAGTTGGACATCAAAGAGAGGCAGCTTGATTTCAGAGGGATGGCTTGGTGGTGTGGCTTTTGAAGGGAATGCGCTGGCCAGACTCCAGGTGACGATCACTTACCTGCGCCAGCCCCTTTCTAACTCCCTTTCCCACCAAGAGCCACTTTCATCAGCAATAAAATTCTCCACATTCACCACCCTTCAATTCATTTGTGTGACCTAATTGTTCTTGGATGTCGAACAAGAGCTTGGGTACCAAAAGTATGGATGCAAAAGGCTGTCACACTGATCCTCCACTGAGTTGTTAATTCTTGAGCCGTCTTTGAATGGCAAAGCTAAAAGAGCGCTGACGGCAATACTACTTCGGGAGCTTGGAGATCATGAGTACTCCTCCCTAGATGCTGCTGTGGGGCCTGCATGGAGTTTTGCTCCTGCCAGCATCCAAAAGCACTCTCCCTGGCTCCTGTACCCACTCACCTGTGTGCTCCCTCCCATGAGGGGTTGAGCACAAGAGGATAGAGTGAGTGGAGTCCACCTCTGCTGGCACCAAAGTGCTGGCTAGTTCTAGTGCCCGTGCACTCCAGTTCCTGCCTACAAAGGGGTCAGGAAACATTCTCTGCTTAATTTGGATCTACTTCCTCCTATGAGTCAGTTATACAGTTAATACTGGGGACAGCAAAATTGAATGGATTTGAAATTAGCCGTTGTATTAGTCCATTATCACAGTACTATAAAGAACCACCTGAGACTGGGTAATTTATAAAGAAAAGAGGTTTAATTGACTCACAGTTCTGCATTGCTGGGGAGGCCTCAGGAAACTTACAATCATGACAGAAAGTGAAGGAGAATCAAGCATCATTTTCAAAAGGCTGCAGGAGAAGGAGAGTGAGGGGGGAAGTGCCACACTTTTAAACCATCAGATATCGTGAGAACCTACTCACTATCACAAGAACAGCTTTGGGGAAATCTGCCCCCATGATCCAGCACCTCCCACCAGGTCCTTCCTCTGACACATGGAGATTATAATTAGGCATGAGATTTTGGTGAGGACACTGAGCCAAAACATATCAGCTATTTTATGAAATTAGAATTTTTGAAATTCCTAATTGCTTGTATGAGCATTTTCTGGAAAGTAAGATTTGGAGTGTACTATTTATTTGATTCCAAAATGGGTATGTCCTGTAGTTTTAAAAAACAAAATGTTTAAAGGCATAAAAACAAATAGTTCTCTCTTTTGAATAATAACTACCTAAACCAGAGAGGCAACATCATATGTTTACCATGATTGGGACTACTGGGGCCTAGGTTTAAATCCCAGCTGTTTACCATCTGTTTAACCAGGGCCAAGTTAATTAACCTCTTTTACTATTTGTTTTGGCAGGTGCAAAATGGGTACATCACCTTTTTCTCAAGATTATTATGCATATTAAACAAGATGATCATATAAGCACTATAATCATTATCTAATTATTTTTATGTTTAGAGACAAAGAGGGGGCAATCTCCATAAAACAACAGATTTGAATTATTATTTGATATAGACCCATTACTTTTTTTAAGAAAATTAATATAAATGTGCTTCCCAAATACAGTTAAACAAAACATTATCAATTTTTAAATTGCAAATAATAAAAATAGCTTAAAATCTTACACAATTTATGTGTGATGTTTGCCATCAAATGCTTGAGTTTAAAGGTAGAAAATTGCCACGATTATTTTCTCCCAAGAATCAGGTTCTTGATGTGAGTACTTGCGAAGATGTGCATATGATGCCCAGCTTTTATTTCTAAACTGAAATAATGAAACCCACTCAGGATTTAGTCCAAGCATAGATAACTAAAATAATTCCATACAACTCTATTTGCTAAACAAAAATATAGTTCACAATTTAGCCTCATCACCCCATGTTTGTAAAATTAGTATATTCATATATGATAATTGTTAGTTAACTCATACATATTAAACAATTATGATTACTATAATGTTAGTTAATTCATAAATATTAATCAATTATGATTACTCATAATTGTTTAATAAATGCAGGTCAGAATAAAATTGAAAGAAAGATTTAAAGAAACAGAGTAAGAAAGTGTAATAAGCTTTTGAACAGATTGGAACACTAATCACTACTTACTCTAATTTTAGTTACCCAATTTTGTTCCATGGATAAGTTTCTTCTTTTCTCTACAGTAAAAGCAATATGGAGTTTTCATATTTTAACATACAACAGCTTAAAAATTAGTATTATAGAAATTTTTCTTAATCAGATGTTACATTTAAACACAAATATAGTTTTTATGGCTTTACTTCTGTATTGCTCTTTGCAAACTCGTATGTTTTTATCATAAGCTAAGCAATACATATATGCCTTTTTTATACTTAAAGAGACATTCTGTTTAGCCCTGTCACATCTATGAAAAAGGGAGGTAAACGAGACTTGGATTTGAAATATTGATGTATGTGGGTTATGGAAACGTGGAGATGGAATTTCAAACCCAGCCACCCTGCTGTCTTTTTTTCCCTCACAGCAACAGCAGCACAGGACTCTCTCAGCCTTAGGCTCTGTTACGTACGGGATGCCTGTGTCCCCCAAAATTCATATGCTGAAGCCCTAATCCTCAGTGTAATGGTATTCAAACATGGGGCCTTTGGAAGCAAATTAAGTTTAGATGAGGTCACAAGGGTGGTACCCCTGCGATATGGGTTGGATCTGTGTCCCTGCCCCAACCTTATATTGAAATGTACTTCTCAGTGTTGGAGGTGGAGCCTGGTCAGAGGTGATTGGATCATAGTGTGGATCCTACATGGATGGCATAATACCATATTCTTGGTGCTGTTCTCCTGATAGAGAGTGAGTGGGTTCTCGCAAGATCTAGCTGTTTCAAGGAGTGTAGCACCTCCAGCTTCTCTCTCTTTTTCCTTCTCTGGCCATGTGAAGATGCCTGCTCCCACTTTGCCTCTCACCATGACTGTAAGTTTCCTGAGGTCTCCCCGAAGCAGATGCTGCCACACCTGTGAGCATAGAACTGTGGAACTGTGAGCCACTGAAACCTCTTTTCTTTATGAATACCCAGTCTCAGGTATCTCTGCATAGTAGTGTGAGAATGGGCTAGTACACTCCATAATGGGATTAGTTCCCTTATAGGATGAAAAAGAGACAGGAGAGCTTTTCTCTCCATCATGTAAGGATTCCTCAAGAAGATGGTTATCTGTATGCCAGGAAGTGAGTCCTTACAAAGAGCTGAATATGCCCGCATCTTGATCTCGGACTTTTCAGTCTCTGGAACTGTGAGAAATAAATTTCTATTGTTTAACTTACTCAGTCTATGGTATTTTATCTCAGCCAAAGCTAAGACAGGATTATACAAATGTATAATACATTTTATTTTCTTGCTTTTATAAGAGTAGGGAAAGATATCAGTTGTCTTTATCTAACCAGAATAACTATTTTTAGGGTCTTCCTGCAGCAAAAATCATTTGGACATCATCCTTGTGTCTGTGATAATTAATAATACTTTATTAAGTTTCTCTGACTTGGAGGCAGAGTGGAATGACCTACTCTTCTGAAGATAGTTCTTGAAAGGCCTCAGGGTACCTTGACTGACAAACTAGCCAAGTCCCTAGACTTTCAACCTTTTTAAATTGATGGAGAGAAGGCTTTCCAAGCAATGATTGAGAAGCATGTCTTAATACGTGCCAATATGTTCCCATCAGAGCTAGTCTTTCCATCTTAATCACCGTAACTCAGGAGTCTGGGGAGTCCATGTTTTGCCATTTCTAGAACTCTCGTTGACACTTACTGGCATTCATTTATGCCAAATTTCTGCGTTACTCCAGGTCCTTATAAATATATCTCTTGGATTAGCAATTTGATAAATGGAATTCAGCTTCCAATGAGTACTGTGATCATTTATAACAAAGCATTCTGCAGTTTATTTTCTGTAGCATCCTGGCTGTACTCCAGAATTTAAGCCAGCAGTTTGTCATTAGGCAAAGAGGCTGTGTTCTTTTGGGATTTGGTCTAATATACAGTCTTGAATTTTTCTGGTGTGAAAGCCTATTCCCTAAGATTTTCCTATCAGTGCCCTTGCCTGGCAAACCTGTGAAATCTGTACTAAATGTTCTGGTTCTATTCAGCCTGGACATCTCCATAATTTCATGCCTAATATCCACACATTTAAATTAAGAATCTCGCTCAATCAAAAACACCTTATAAATTTCTGGGCATCAAGAAACATCACTAGAAAAAGCCTAAACACAATCTTTCTATGAAAACACCAAGAACTTTAGAAATACAGAAATCTGTTCTGCACGTGTGGATAGCTATGTCCTGCAGTCCTGACTCTCGAAGCCTGTACAAATGACTGTGACAGTAAAATCATATTGTATAAATTTGACTAGTCTTTATGATCCTGTAAAAACATTAAAGTCTGCAGCAAATTTTCTTTGCTTCCTATAAATTGTGACAACCTCTCATCATCTACTTCCCATGAAGCTGTTTCAAACCTAAGAACAGCGTTGAATAACTTGCCTTAAAGAGCTTGAAAAAAAGATTATTTTTCACCCTTTTCACCCTTTTCAAAATCATTACAGATGATTTTCTCATTGAGAAAACAGTAATAAAATTTTCTTATTTTAACTATTCCTTCCTACCTTTTGATATGAATATATATCCTTACGAGGATGGCACACTTTAACTGTTCTACAGGTTCCATGTCTACCTACACAAAGGTCTTGTTTGTTTATTATTTTGTCCATCACATGAATTAAAAAGGAAACCTAATATCATTGAACTAATTGGAAATAAACTTTGGAAGCCCTCGTACAAGAGAACAGATCAAAACTTCATTAACAAACTGTGCAAGGAACTATTATAGATGTCTCTTCAAAATGTCTTTTCAAAAGGATAGGCACCAACGTTGTAGACTTTCAATTAAGTCCCCCCTCCTCAGGCTCAAAAATATAATTTTTCATATTATGTCCATCCTACAAACATCCTACTTTGTGTCAAGTGTGAAGTCCCAAGATACAAAACCAGAATATACAGAAAAGGCACATCCTGTGCATTAAAGAACTGAAAAGACCCTGTTGTAAATGATATTGTCTTCTAAAAGAGAGACACTGTTCTTCTTCCTCAAGGGAATAAGAAAGGTATTATAACATCTCTAATTCTGATCAAGAATTATGCTGATTGAGAGCTGGATGCAATTTAGATGTGGATTGGTTTCACAAGAATTATTCTTGTTAGTGAAGTGTGTTTCTGCAAGTCTTTCAGTTGAGAGCCTGGAGGTCTCATCTACTTAGTCCTGAATGATGAAGGAAATTTATTTTTGCACTTAATATTAATTATGTAGCTTTTGTTCACATCCAGCTTCAAAACTGGCAAGTGCCATGAGAAAGAAGTTGGCCCCACTTCATTCCAGTTCTGTGCTAATGGTAAAATCATTGTTAAGTTCTTAGGTCACTCAGAAGTTCAAGTCCAAAGTCTAAGCCTTTAGTTCTAAGGAATCCCAAGTGGAAAAGTGGTAAGTGGCTATAAAATCTCATTGTTGTTTAGATTCTCTCTCTCTATAATTTTCACATCATGTCTGTTTTATCTTCAGATTTTGGGCCTTGGAAATTCTTTTTTATTTTTATTATTATTTTTTTTTTCTTGAGACGGAGTCTCACTCTGTCGCCCAGGCTGGAGTGCAGTGGCACCATCTCGGCTCACTGCAAGCTCTGCCTCCCAGGTTCACGCCATTCTCCTGCCTCAGCCTCCCGAGTAGCTGGGACTACAGGCGCCTGCCACTGCACCCGGCTAATTTTTTGTATTTTTAGTAGAGACGGGGTTTCACTGCGATCTCGATCTCCTGACCTCGTGATCCCCCCACCTCGGCCTCCCAAAGTGCTGGGATTACAGGCGTGAGCCACTGTGCCTGGCCAGTCCTTGGAAATTCTTTGTTTCCTAAATTCTTGAGACTCTAGAAGATCACAAGCTACTTTAAAGAAACTTTCAACCCAGATTCTAACCTCTTATGCAGAGAGACATCAATAAATATTTCTAGAGAAAACCACCATGTGTTTGAGGATTACCAGGTCTTCAGTTTTGTCACTCCAGTTCTCCACAACCAATACAAGATTTGGTGGCAACTCTTTCTGTCAGCAGGGTGCTCATGCTCTGCCTGAGCTGAACCTCAATGCTTAGCCAAACTTCAATCCTTAGCCTCGAACCTATACCCATAATAAGAAATACTCTGGGGAAAAAGGGTCTGAAATCATTAGCTAACTTTTGAGAAGTATTCTTGTCTGAAATTTTGTCAACATAAACTTGTTTGCGTCTATAATTATCTGATGAGTTTAATTAAATTATTTTAGTATTTTACCTAGTTTTTCCCACAGTCTTTACTGGGAATGTCAGTCAGCCATAATCTACTATTTGTACTAAAAAGCAGAAACTCTTCCAATGAGTTAAATTTGACAACCCAGTTGATTCACATCAATCTTACTCTATTTCTGTGTAATATCTGACACAATCTAGAAGCCTGCCTTGCTCTACTAATGCCTCCATATTGTCAATTTTTTTTCAACATTCTAACTGATTTTCTGTTTCTACGTACCCAATCGAAGTTTCTATTCCTCATCCTCTCTAATTTTTCCTTCACACACTTACTCCTAGAGATTTCATTTTGAACCATGGCTTCAAAGTCTTTTGAGACATGTATGATGCTAAATCAATGAGTTCCATCCACATATCTCTTCTTGAATGTCTCAGTTTTACTCAAAATGTGAACTTCCAAAATCAAATCATTTTTGATCTTGAATTTATTTCCTGAATCCTCTATTTCAGTGAACACTCTCCCCAGAATTGTACCTTCTTATCCTACTACATATTTCCAGCTTTCAATTATTCAAGGGCCCACAAAAAGTTGAGTTTTTGATTAATTTGACATGTAAGGATTAATGAGGAATCTAAGTGTATTAAATGGAACTTCAAATAATCAAAATGGAACTTAAAAGGAGTGTGTATCCTTTACAAGGATAGGGAGCATAGATTATAGCAACTACTTGTTTTCATTTTGAAGTCTTTATCTGTATTTTACCCAGGCCACAAGATCCCCAGGAACTTCCTCTGTATTTATATTGGATGTATCTCCTGCTCCTCTGATACGTGTTGAAGCAGAATAATCCCCTGACTCCTTCATGGGACTCGTGACTGGGTGCCTCATTTACTCAGCCTATTGCTATGAACTCCTTGCAGGAGGAAGTGTGCAAGCAAACTAGACAGGAGCTGGAGTGAACGAGCCCTGTAATAGGCCAGCCGCTTCAGTGCCAGTGGAATCAAACTTCACTTGCACAGACCTGCTGTGTTCCACCCCTCACAGGAGGGAGTGCACAGGTGAGCTGGTGCAAGAGCTAGAGTGAGCACTTTTGGGCACTGGCAGGAGCGAACTCCATGCAGATCCCACAGCAGCATCCAGGCAGGGTAACTCCAACTCCAAAAGCCTCAGAGGGTGTGTTACAGTGCTCTTTTAACCCTGTCATCTGTGGACAGCTTCAGTGTTAACAGCTTAATGGGCCCTTTACCTTTTTATGTGAGGTGGCCACCCTCCAACAGTGAGGGCAAAGGGCCAGTGCAACAACCTTTTGTGTCCACACTCCTGGCTCCCATGTTCTTGTCCAGCATCCAGGAAAAATGAGGTCGCACGAACAAATTGAAGGATGGTAAATGAGGAGGATTTTATTGCTGATGAAAGTGGCTGTCAGCAGGAAGGGGAGCTAAAAAGGGAATGGGGCCGGAAGGTAATCTTCCTCTGAAGTTCTGCCATCTCCGGCTGGATTCTTCTCTGAAGTTATGCCATCAAGCTGTCCCTCTGAAGTCAAGCCACTTCTCTCTGACATCCAGCCACAGTCCCTGGTGTCCAGTTTCTTCTCCTTTCTGCTGGCTGAGTCTGGGGTCTTTATGGGCACAGGATGGGGTGAAGAGGGGCCATGGGTTGTTCAGGAAAAGGCAACATTCCGGTAGGAAAACAGAGATATAAGTTCTCACTTTGGGCTGCACTTTCAGACTTTTCGGCTTGAGGGTGGGGTTTTGTCAGGGACCTGCCCCTGCCTGCCTAGAACTTTTCTGCCTCCTGTCCCTATCAATGCCATATCAAGAAATCCAAGCCACCTACTTTTCTAAATACACATTGCCAAAAACATATGACAATATATTTGGAAAAGGGAAGATGTTAAGAATTTTACAAACTAACATGGTGAATTAGAGAATAGGAAAGTTATCATAATAATAAAAGAATAAGAAAATATGTACTGATGTTTTTACTATGCAAAAACTTTGGTAGTCCCTTTTCCCCCAAAAGATAAACATTTATTAACATCAATAGACTCAAACCCAGTGCCAGTAGTTAATTAAATTTAGATAAGCAAATGAAATGTGAGTGGTCTATATTATTTTTATTAATTTATCATATTCTACTTATGTATCAGTATTTTCTACTTAAAAGTTTAAAAATAAATATATGACTATGTGATAGGAATAACCTCACATACATCTTTGAATTTTTTGTGGAAGTACAAATACTTATAATATCTCCAGGGTGCAGCATTTAATTTTTATTTATTATTTCCATAGTAAATTGGAGTTCTAACACTTTTCATGTAGAACATTCAATTAAAACAACCCTTGTGCAATAGGGTGGGAGGTAATATGGAATTTGGCCACTTGAATTCCGATGTAATGCCAGCAGTTGGAGAAATAATCAGAGTTTTTCTAAAATTCTGCTGCTTCCAACATGAGGTAAATTGTCTTAGAACATCTTTTATCACCTGGCACCCATTAAACTCTTACTCAGATTGATAGATCAAAGTGATAATTTAGGTAAGGTTCATAGAAACTAGTGTTAGCTCAGAGTCAGTATTTAATAGTTTTTGAAAAATTTGATTATTTTTTCCTCCATTGTTCACCTATAAATATTAAATATTGCCATAATGATTCCTTAGGAAAAAGAAAGTTCAAAATGGTGTGATATTTCAAAGTCAGTCTGAGTCACTCTTGAGTCAGGATCAGGTCCTTGAGTCATTCTGCCTGGATCTGAATTCAGAATTCACTACTTTTGCAATATTTTCCCTAAGTGAAAAACAACCCTTCTTAAACCTGAATTACAATTTCTATGTAATATGCTAATGCTACCTGACCAGTGAATTTTTTAAATTAATTAAAATGATCTATGCAAATATTTAACACACTCAGTACATGCTAGCAAAAATAATAATAGTCCTTAATAGTAGAATCAAAATGTGACATTGAAATGTTAGTCAAAGATTTATCTTTCATATACATTTTCCATTAACATTAGTCACTTTCAGCAAAAGGCTCATCCTTTTTCTTTGCTAATTTCCTTGTCCTCCCATCTTTTGTTAGAAATAATCAAGCAGTTGCTGGGAATGGTGGCTTACACCTGTAATCCCAGCACTTTGGGAGGCCAAGGCAGGCGGATCACCTGAGGCCAGGAGTTAGAGACCAGCATGGCCAACATGGTGAAACCCCACCTCTACTGCAAATACAAAAATTAGCTGGGTGTGGTGGCAGGCCCCTGTAATCCCAGCTACTCGGGAGGCTGAGGCAGGAGAATCACTTGAACCCAGGAGGTGGAGGTTGCAATGAGCCGAGATAGCACCACTGCACTCCAGCCTGGGCGACAGAGAGAGACTCCGTCTCAAAAAAAAAAAGAAAGAAAAGAAATAATCAAGCAGTATCATTTTCTACTTTTGGAAATAGTTTTTTTTTTTTTGGAGGAAATTGAGCTGTAATTCTTTTAAGCACATGTTTCCCTATTGTGAATGAAATAATATATTTAGTGTTCAGTTCCTCTGGGTCAATGATCTAGCTATTTCTTTCTCATCTAAATTTAGCTTTTTCAATCCAAAGTTTCTCGTATCAGTCCCCTACTCCCAAAGTGTAATTTTGTATTTCATTATAGCGACTGTTAATGGTTTCATTTGATCTCAACACTATATTTATCTTGGGCTTTGCTCTACCTCTAAAACGCAGTGGGCTAATTTTAGGACTCTACTGAAGGGTTGAAATGTGTTATTTCTAAATATACCTTTGCAGCAAGTTTTAATGAATGATAGAATTTAGTATTCAATCTCTGTAGTTGCTTATAACCATTATTAAAATACTGTATTATTTAGAAAAGTCTTTACATTTAAAATGTTATATAAATTTTCTAGAAAGTGATATATACACCATTCAAATTTACTAACCTAAATCTTCCTGAAATGACCTAGATTATCTAGTTTTGTTATATTCTTAGTTTAAAAAAAATACAATTTGATCTTTTGTAGAAATCATCATATTTATATATAGACATTTCACTCTAAATGTGCTTTAAATGATCTTTTGAATATACACATAGATACGGGTTTTTATAAATCATGCACCTTTATGGCCATAGAGAAATGACTTTCCCCTCTTCAGTTTTCTTTCACACTTTTGGTCAAGTTCTTATATATTTGAGCTTCTAATTGGGGAATTTTTCAGCTGTCAGCACATGAGAGGAGCTGTTGAAACGCACTAGAGCCAGCCAATTCAAACACAAGTGAAGGGGGTACTGACAATATAAATGTGAGTCATTAGAAAAGTCATAAAAGCCTCAATTTAGGAAATTACTCATCTTTAGGTATATATAAAAATGATATAATGAAAATAAGGATGACCATAATTGTCGAAAAATAGTACTGTGCCAAATGTGTACAGTTGCTTTGTATTTGGCAGTGCTGACATTGCAATTTGGTGGCGAAAAAGATGGGCTACATGATATCACACGCACATACACAGAATTACATATGAAACAAACACACACCAAATGATCCCTGCCACGTGTTTATATTTTGAAAGTAAAACTTTAAAAGTTTTAGCACAGAATATAGGATAATAGGCTTATCATATTCAAGTTGCTTAAAATTTCTTCAAATAACTGAAAATAGACAAGCATAAAGGAAACTATTATACATGCAACTACACTGAATTGAAATATTTCTCTATCTCAAAAGTCACACTACAATACAAATAAGAAAAATATTTTAATATGGAAAACTTCTAAAGGCAAGAAACTAACATATATAAATTTTCCTGCATGGTGAAAAGTAAAATAAGCAGGGCGTGGCGGCTCATGCCTGTAATCCCAGCACTTTGGGAGGTCAAGATGGGCAGATCATGAGGTCAGGAGTTCAAGACTAGCCTGACCAATGTGGTGAAACCCCATCTCTACCAAAAATAAAAAAATCAGCTGGGTGTGGTGGCATGTGCCTGTAATCCCAGCTACTCAGGAGGCTGAGGCAGGAGAATTGCTTGAACCCAGGAGGCAGAGGCGTTGAAGTGAACTGAGATCATGCTACAGCACTCCAGCCTGGGCGACAGAGCAAGACTATGTCTCAAAAAAAAAAAAAAAAAAAAAAAGAGTAAATTACCCGGTATGCAACTGACAGTGAATATGAGAAAAAATGAATTAATAAAAATTATGAAAGTGTTGGTGAATCTTATTAGAAATAAAATCAATGCAAAGTAAAAACACAAAAATATAATACCACACTCATTAATATCCCTCTTTTACAAATAGTCATGAAGCCTACATTTTTAATTATGCCTCCTTTGTTACATCATCTAATTTCTGTTCACCTTACAATCTTTAAAACAATATGGATGAAATGGTTTTTGATCTGATGTAGTCATCAGGTAATCTTCACTCCTAAAGTATGAGTCTAAATTTAATATTTTTTTCTGAAAAAAATAGTAAGATTGAAAGTTCATGAAATTTTCAAAACCTATTATTAGCCCCATTATGTGTTCTTTCTTGGAGAATCATCTATGAACACTCAAAATAATGCATTTTCTGTGGTTTTATATGTACTTTAAAAAAATTAGGTCAAGTTGATTAATAGTGTTCAAATCTTCTCTGCAATTATTCATTTATTCTCGATCTAGTTGTTCCATGAATTATTGAGACAGAAATGTTAAAATCTCTAGCTGTGATTGTGAATTTTTATGTTTATCAATTTAGGTTTGTCAGTTTTTATCTCAATATTTAAAAAACTCTGATATGTACATACATATTTAGGACTGTTATATTTTCCTGGTGAATCAACTCTTTATATCATTATAAAATGTTCTTTGTCTCATAATATACTTGATGTCCAATGTGTCTATTAATATAGCCACACCAACTTCCTTCTGCTACCCTTTCCGTGATACATGTTTTCCTTACACTTTTCCTTCTAGACTATCTTTTTTATTAGTGTCTGTAAGACAGAATACAATTAGATCATACCCTTTTACTTAGTGTAATAATGTTTGACTATTTAAGAATTTTTAGTACACTCACAGTTAATGTAATCATCATATGATTGCATTTTATTTTATTTTTGTCCCATTTCTTTTTAAATCAATTTTCCTTCTGTCTAGTTATTTCCTTTTAATTATTTAAATATCTTCAGTATTCCATTTATAATGTTAAATTGGTTTCATGAAACAAAATATTCTGTATTATTAAATTAGCAATTGTTCTGTGAATTATAATATCACGCTTAAATTACTACAATCTATTATGGTTGTAATTTTATGTACTTCTACATCCACATTAAACTCAACAACATGGTGTTATTGTTTTTGCATTCATCAGTATTTCAAAGTGATTGCTCATCATTCCCTCCATGGTTCAGAATTGCAATCTGACTTTACTTCACCCTATAGAACTTAATTTAGAATTTCTCGTGTAGATATGCAGGTGAAAATTCTCAGCTTTCGCTGATTTGAAAATACATATATTTTACCTTCATAATTTTTACTTAACATACAATATTACACTGACTTTTGTTTATTATGTAAAAATATCATTCTATTACCTCTTGACATTCATTCATTTTGACGAATATCAATTGTATTATTTCTTTGGCATTTAAAGAAATTATCTTTGTGTCTCTGCACATTTAGGAATTTTTTAAAGATTTTTTTTCCTAAAACATTGGATTCTGTCATAAAAGCAAGCACTAGAAGAAAATTGACAACTATATATGTAATGAGAGCTCAAGTAAGAGTTATCAAGCTCCAGAGGTATGCGTTAACATTTTAAGATAGGATAAAATTCAGGACCTATTTCTAAATTGTAAAGCTGGAGATACTAAAATTCTTTGGCCCTTCAAAAGATATGTTTACATTCCAGAAATGTTAGAGTGAGAAAATGAGATTCTTTCCATCTTATCTCCAAGGAGCAAATGTTCTCCCCTTTGTTTCAAGAGGAGGGGGTATCTGTCTCTTTCTTCTATTAAAAATATCAAGATTCATTTTTTTCACCATTCATCACCTATATGACAGACTCTTTCATGCAGAGTGTGGCAACTAGTTCATATTGTTTTTCCCTAGGCACAAGAATCAGTGTATGGTATGCCAGAACAATTATCACATGAGTAATAATTGACAGGTAAAAATATACATTCAGAAAAAAATACAGATAATTACTTAAAACTAACAATTTCCCATTATCCCCAGGCTGCTTTAAAGATTTTAGACTTATTTTTATTTTCTATCAATAAGCTTATGATGTGCCTAGGCATGATTTCCTTTGTATGGTTAGCTTTTTTGCCCTTTGCCAACATGTAAACTGGTGATTTTCATCAAATTCAGAAGAAAATGTGACCTTTTTTTCAGATGCATTTACTACCCCATTATACTTTCATATTTTTGTGGCATTCAAATTGCATTTTGTTTTGTTTTGTTTTGTTTTGTTTGAGATGGTCTGTCGCCCAGGCTGGAGTGCAGTGGTGAGATCTCGGCTCACTGCAGCCGCCACCTCCCAGGTTCAAGCAATTCTCCTGCCTCAGCCTCCCAAGTAGCTGGGATTACAGGTGTGTGCCACCACACTAGGCTGATTTTTGTATTTTTAGTAGAGATGGGTTTCACCATGTTGGCCAGGCTGGTTTCAAACTGCTGACCTCAGGTGATCCACCCGCCTTGGCCACCCAAAGTGCTGGGATTACAGGTGTGAGCCACTGCGCCCAGTCACAATTTGCATAAATGTTAAAGTACTTTATCTTTCCCTACAGCAAAAATATCTCTTTTCATATATTTTTTTCAGGCTTTCTCTTCAAGTTTTTCAGACAGGGTAGTTTTATATTGGTCTACCTACCACTTAAATCACTTTTATTTTCCTGCAGTTTTAAAGTTACTGTTAATGTCAGCTGGCAGTTAATTTAATTTTGTATATCATATTTTTCTCCTTTAGAATTCCTAATGTTTTCCATCATTTCAATTTTTAACTGGTTGCTCATTATTAACATCTTTTTCAATCATGAAACATAATTATAAAAGCACACACACACTCACACACACACACACACAGAGTCCCTGACTTATGATGGTTCAACTTGAAATTTACTTCATTTTTGAGACAAGGTCTGATATGGTTTTTCTGTGTCCCCACCTAAATCTCATCTTAAATTGTAACTCCCACAATTCACACCTGTTGTGGGAGGAACCTAGTGACAAGTGATTGAAGTATGGGGGCAGGTCTTTCCTGCACTGTTCTTGTCATAGTGAATGAGTCGCATGAGATCTGATGGTTTTAAAAATGGTAGTTTCCAGTAATGGGATGGCTGGGTCAAATGGTATTTCTAGTTCTAGATCCTTGAGAAATCGCCACACTGTCTTCCACAATGGTTGAACTAGTTTACAGTCCCACCAACAGTGTAAAAGTGTTCCTATTTCTCCACATCCTCCCCAGCACCTGTTGTTTCCTGACTTTTTAATGATCACCATTCTAACTGGTGTGAGATGGTATCTCACTGTGGTTTTGATTTGCATTTCTCTGATGGCCAGTGATGGTGAGCATTTTTTCATGTGTCTTTTGGCCGCATAAATGTCTTCTTTTGAGAAGTGTCTGTTCATACCCTTTGCCCACTTTTTGATGGGGTTGTTTTTTCCTTGTATGTTTGTTTGAGTTCTTTGTAGATTCTGGATATTAGCCCTTTGTCAGATGAGTAGCTTGCAAAATTTTTCTCCCATTCTGTAGGTTGCCTGTTCACTCTGATGGTAGTTTCTTTTGCTGTGCAGAAGGTCTTTGGTTTAATTAGATCCCATTTGTCAACTTTGGCTTTTGTTGCCATTGCTTTTGGAGTTTTAGACATGAAGTCCTTGCCCATGCCTATGTCCTGAATGGTATTGCCTAGGTTTTCTTCTAGGGTTTTTATGGTTTTAGGTCTAACATTTATAGCATGCTGCTTTAAAGACACATGCACACGTACGTTTATTGCGGCACTATTCACAACAGTAAAGACTTGGAACCAACCCGAAAGTCCATCAATGATAGACTGGATTAAGAAAATGTGGCACATATACACTATGGAATACTATGCAGCCATAAAAAGGATGAGTTCACGTCATTTGTAGGGACATGGATGAAGCTGGAAACCATCATTCTCAGAAAACTATCGCAAGAACTAAAAACCAAACACCACATGTTCTCACTCATAGGTGGGAATTGAACAATGAGAACATCTGGACACAGGAAGGGGAATATCACACACTGGGGCCTGTCATGGGGTGAGGGGAGGGAGGAGGGATAGCATTAGGAGATATACCAAATGTAAATGATGAGTTAATGGGTGCAGCACACCAACATGGCACATGTGTACATATGTAACAAACCTGCACATTGTATACCCTAGAACTTAAAGTATAATAAAAAATAAATAAATAAATAAAATAAAAATGGGAGTTTCCCAGCACAAGTGCTCTTTTTTTGCCTGACGCTGAGAGATGACAACATGCTAGCAGCCCTTGCTGGCTCTCGGTGCCTGCTCATCCTCGGTGTCCACTCTGGCTGCACTCAAGGAGCCCTTCAGCCCACCACTGTGCTGTGGAAGCCCCTCTCTGGGGCTGGCTGAGGCCGGAGCCAGCTCCCTCTGCTAGCAGGGAAGTATGGAGGGAGAGGCAGGGGTGGGAGCCAGGGCTGCCCAAGGCGCTCGTGGGCCGGCGTGGGTTCCAGGTGGGCACGGGCTTGGTGGGCCCCACACTAGGCGTGGCTGGGCTTGATCAGGGGATGAGTTCCCTCTGGGCTACTGGAGTGCCCGGGCTAGGTGGCCAAAGTCCTGCAGCGAGTGCCATTGAGAGGTGAAGCCGGCTGGGCTTCTGGGTTGGGTGGGGACCTGGAGAACTTTTCTGTCTAGCTAAAGGTTTGTAAATGCTCCAATCAGTGCTCTGTGTCTAGCTAATCCGGTGGGGACTTGGAGAACTTTTGTGTCTAGCTAAAGGATTGTAAATGCACCAATCAACACTCTTTGTCTAGCTAAAAGTTTGTAAATGCACCAATCAGCGCTCTGTCAAAACGGACCAATCAGCTCTTTGTAAAATGGACAAATCAGCTCTCAGCAGGATGTGGGTGGGGCCAGATAAGGGAATAAAAGCAGGCCACCCGAGCCAGCAGGAGCAACCTGCTTGGGTCCCCTTCCATGTTGTGGAAGCTTTGTTCTTTTGCTCTTTGCAATAAATCTTGCTGCTGCTCACTCTTTGGGTCCATGCTGACTTTATGAGCTGTAACACTCACCATGAAGGTCTGCAGCTTCACTCCTGAAGCCAGTGAGACCATGAACTCACTGGGAGGGACAAACAATTCTGGATGGGAGGAACGAACAACTCCAGACGCGTCACCTTTATGAACTGTAACACTCACCGCGGAGGTCTGCAGCTTCACTCCTGAGGCCAGAGAGACCATGAACCCACTGGAAGGAACTCCGGATACATCTGAACATCTGAAGGAGCAAACTCCAGACACATCATCTTTAAGAACTGTACCACTCACCATGAGGATCCACGGCTTCATTCTTGAAGTCAGTGAGACCAAGAACCCCCCAGTTCCGGACACACCGCCATCCATATAAGATGTGACTTGCTCCTCCTTGCCTGCTGCCATGATTGTGAAGCCTTCCCAGCCATGTGGAACTGTAAGTCCAGTTAAACCTCTTTCTTTTTTAAATTGCACCATCTCTGGCATGTCTTCATTAGCAGCATGAAAACGAACTAATACAGTACGTTGGTACTAGCAGAGTGGGGCATTGCTGAAAAGATACCTGAAAACATGGAAACGACTTTGGAACTGGGTAACAGGTAAAGGTTGGAACAGATTGGAGGGGTCAGAAGACAGGAAAATGTGGGAAAGTTTGGAACTTCCTAGAGACTTGTTGAATGACTTTGACAAAAATGCTGATAGTGATATGAACAATAAGGTCCAGGCTAAGGTGGTCTCAGATGGAGATGAAGAACTTTTGGGAACTGAAGCAAAGGTGACTCTTGTTATGTTTCAGCAAAGAGACTGGTGGCATTTTTCCCCTGCTCTAGAGATTTGTGGAACTTTGAACTTAAGAGAGATGGTTTAGGGTATCTATTGGAAGAAATTCTAAGCAGAAAAGCATTCAAGATGTCACTTGAGTGCTGTTAAAGGCATTCAGTTTCACAAGGGAAGCAGGGCATAAAAGTTTGGAAAATTTGCAGCCTGACAATGGGATGGAAAAGAAAATCCCATTTTCAGAGAAGAAATTCAAGCCAGCTGCAGAAATTGCCATAAGCAAAGAAGAACCGAATGTTAATCCCCAAGATAATTGGGAAAATGTCTCCAGGGCATGTCAGAGGTCTTCACAGCAGCCCCTCCCATCATAGGCCCAGAGGCCTAGGGGGAAAAAGTGGTTCTGTGGGCTGGGCACAGGGTCACCATGCTGTGTGCAGCCTAGGGACTTGGTGCCCTGAGTCTCAGCTGCTTCAGCTGTGGCTGAAAAGTAGCCTCCCCAGCCATGTGGAACTGTAAGTCCAATTAAACCTCTTTCCTTTCAGCTGTGGCTGAAAGGGGCCAAGGTAGAGCTCAGGTTGTGGCTTCAGAGGGTGTAAGCCCAAAGCTTTGGCATCTTCCATGTGGTGTTGAGCACGCAAGTACACAGAAGTCAACAAATTGAGGTTTAGGAACCTCTGCCTAGATTTCAGGGTATGTATGGAAATGCCTGGATTCCCAGGCAAAAGTTAGCTGCAGGGGTGGAGCCCTTATGGAAAAATCTCTGCTGGGGCAGTGAGAAAAGGAAATGTCAGGGCAGAGCCCCCATACAGAGTCCCTTCTGGGGCACCACCTAGTAGAGCTGTGAGAAGAGAGCCACTATCCTCCAGAGCCCAGAATGGCAGATCCACTGACAGCTTGCATCATGTGCTTGGAAAAGCCGCAGACACCCAATGCCAGTCCATGAAAGCAGCCAGAGGGAGGTTGTGCCCTGCAAAGTCACAGGAGTGGAATGGCTCAAGACCATGGGAACCCATCCCTTGTATCAGTGTGACCTGAATGAATGTGAGACATGGAGTCAAAGAAGATCATTTTGGACCTTTAAGATTTGACTGCCCTGCTGGATTTCAGACTTGCATGGGGACTGTAGTCCCTTTATTTTGGCCAATTTCTCCCATTTTGAATGGCTGCATTTACCCAATGCCTGTACCCTCACTCTATCTAGGAAGTAACTAACTTGCTTTTGATTTTACAGGCTTATAGGCAGAAGGGACTTTCCTTGTCTCGGATGAGATTTTGGGCTGTGGACTTTTGAGTTAATGCTGAAATGATTTAAGACTTCGCGGGACTGTTGGGAAGGCATGACTGTGTTTTGAAAGGTGAGGACATGAGATTTGGGAGGGGCCAGGAATCAAATGATATGGTTTGGCTGTGTACCCACTCAAATCTCATCTTGAATTGTAACTCCCACAATTGCTATGTGTCATGGGAGGAACCCAGTGGGAGGTGATTGAATTATGGGGATGGGTCTTTCCTGCACTGTTCTCATGATAGTGAATGAGTCTCATGAGATATGATGGTTTTTAAAATGGGAGTTTTCCTTCACTAGCTCTTTTTTTTTTGCCTGCTGCCATCCAAGTAAGATGTGACTTGCTCCTCCTTGCCTTCCACATTGATTGTGAGGCCTCCCCAGCCATGTGGAACTGTTAAGTCCAATTAAACCTCTTTCCTTTTTAAATTGCCCAGTCTCTGGTATGTCTTTATCAGTAGCATGAAAAGGGACAAATACAGAGTCTCATTCTATCACCCAGGCTAGAGTGCAGTGGCACAATCCTGACTCTTTGCAGACTTGACCTCCTGGGTCCAAGCAATCCAACTCAGCCTCCTGAGAAGCTGGGACCACAAGTGTGCACTGCTATGCCTGGCTAATTATTATTTTTATTATTAATTATTTTTAGTAGAGACAGAGTCTTTCTATCTTTCCCAGGCTGGTCTTGAACACCTGGGCCCAAGCAGTCCTTCCTCCTTGGCTTTCCAAATTGCTGGGATTACAATATGCTCTAATTCCTTCAGGCATAACTGGAAAATGTTCCTAGGTAGACGACTCAGATGTTCTTGTGACTTACTTCAGTTATTTTCCTTTTCTTAGGATCAAAATTTTTCACTGCCCTTTACATCATGTTTGAAAACATTTTTGTCCAGTTTCATAGATGTTTTCAGCAACATGGCAAGTCAAGTACAATAATGGCTAAAAGAATTTCCAGGAACTGATTTAAAAATGAATACTAATTATTAGCACTAGATGTTCTGGCATTACCCTAAATCCCACACCTTCGCTATAATTATTCTCTTGGGGCTTGCCAGAACTCCATACAACACCTTTGTTGGCTGAAGCACTCAAATTTGGTGGAGTTTGTTACATTGTAAGGAACAAATGACAAAATATCTCACATAACAACATGGATTTTCTGCAGACATGACTACTTTGAATTAATCCAGTAAAAGGGTCATAACAGGATGCCCAGATATAGGAAGTGTTGCCTCCATAGTCGAAGGTGATCCACAAAGTACTGTTTCCCTTTGTACATGTGCAAGTGCAGCATCTCTTATCTCAGTTAAATTAAATATTTAATTCATTTAAATTTAACATATTATCAATCTTATCGGAATTGATTCTTCAATCCTACTAGTTTTTATTTGTTTTATCTTTCAACAAATTTTGTTTTATTTGTTTTATTCTTTTCCTTCTGTTCTGCTAGACCGATTTCATTTCATATTCACTTTGTCTCTTCTATTTGCATATCAGATATACATTTTGTTTTATTTATTAATTTCTAATTGGTTAGTCAGGGAATTGAAATATGCATGCTAGACTCATCCTATCTACCAAGAATAATATTGTACCACTTCACATGCAATGTGATAATGTAAACCCCTCATACTCCTGCTAATCCTGCTTCTTCTTTGTATAATTTTTGTCATACATTTTGTTTCTACATATGGAATGAGCCCCACAATCCATTGTTAGTATTTGTGCTTTAAGCAGATAATTATATTTTTGAAAAGTAAGGAATTATGGTAAAATCTCTTTTGTGTTTACTCATATATTTACCATTTTTAGTGCTCTTCCTTCTTTATACACAACCAGCTTTCCTTCTGTATCATGTTCCTTCCTCTGAAGATAGTCCTTTAATATTTCTTGGAGGAGTGAAGGTTTGTTAATAAATTTTTTTGCGAAGATTTGGTTGATCAAATCTTTAAAATATTTAAATATTTAAAATCACAATTTTTTAATCCCTCATATGCTAATTTTAGCATCTCTGTCATCTCTGAGTTTGTTCTGATTATTGTTTTAATCTTTGTTCTGGTTCACATTTCACTTTTTTTTTTTTGTTATACTGCTGCCTGTCTAGATTTTGTTGATTTGCTTTAGAATGTGATGGATTTTTTGTTGTTCATTTTCATTTTTGTTGTGCTTTTTTTCTGACAGTAAATTTACTAGTGGATCAGCTTGTTCTACTTGAGGGCTGTTTTTCAATAGTGATTATCCGCATCTTAAATAGCCTTCACTCTAGAACTAGAATTACCCACAAGTTGTGAATCCTCAGTTGAGTACAGTAATGTCTCTATCTGCTTGGTTGAAACTTCTGTGTTTCTCAATATTGCACAATCTTCAGGATATTCATTAAACTCAGAACTCCCTAATTTCACAAAGTTTCACCCTGATCATTTAACTTGGTAAATAGCTGCATAACAGCTGCTGAAATTGTGTTGATTTGTTTCAGCAAAGGAACTAAAATTACAGTGCACTTAATTTGCAATCATCATCTGATTAAGGTTTTGATAATTTGTCATTATCAATGACCCCATCTGTCTTTGCCTCAGTCAGATGGGTGATTTCAAGGGAGAATGTGGAGAAATCACCAAACATACATTTTTAAAATCTTTCCTGTTATCACTAATCTCTACAATTTCTCCATGGATCTGCTACTGTTCTGTGTTTACTCTCTTAATAAATCTTGAGGTGAATGGTTCCATGAGCTGTGCTTGGTTCTTCCTTTCATGTCATTCTTTGTTGTACATGTTAGGAAACCCTTGTAGAGAAATTGTGTGTTACTATATTTATTTATTTCTACTATACACACTTGAACAAGATAAATATTCAAAGGATTTATCCAATGTCTCAAGGCACCCAATGTAAGACAGAATAAAATATATACCGTTTATAAAGTGATGCAGAGAAATACCCACTTTTTATGGTTGACCACGATAGAATTTCATATCACCAGGGATTACTATCAGTTCAGAGCCAGGATATAATAACTCCTAGGATATCTGGGTATATTCCTCTTTCCAGTGAATTTTTATTTCAGTAATTGAAAGCAGAGCTCCCTGAGGAGGGATTTCAGGGAAGAGTCATGGTATACCTCTGAGACGATCTGGCAATGGCATTTCTCTACATAACCTGGTCTCTTCCTCAGTCTGCTTTGTATATATATGTCTGCCAATATACGTCAAGCAGTACCTTAGTAGACTGATCATGTATTTCATTTTCTAAAAATCCATTGCCAGAGATCCTTATAGAACAAAACTCTCCAGTTATCATTCTGTTCCTGTGTCATATTATGTTAATTGCAGCCATCTTATTTCAGACAATTGTACAGTATAACAGCCTCTACTTATTCTGTGAGTCTTCTATTTTTATTGATGTCAAGCAGTCCATATGTACTTCAGCATCCATATTTATTTCACTATGCTTGAGCCATAGAGAACTAGCTCTATAATAATGTTGCATTCCTCTCATCGATGCATTGCTTAATAAATTGGTGAAAATCTCTTTAGACAGTACTTTTAGATGGTTCTACAGGGTAGATCTATTCCAACATTCTCATCTTTTTGAGCCATCAAGTCTTCCTTTATTGTGTGCCAGGAGAAGTGATATTTTAAGCTCATTAACTGTAGGCCATGATGGACTCCAGGTTCATTTTCCCTCTAGCAGCTTATTAAAACTATTTTCTAGGTTTGAGCCCAAATGGTAAAATTTCAATTTCTAGAAAGCTCTTTTATATTAATAAAGTAATCCTTTTGATTCTTATATTTCTCCTTCTTGGTATAGCACCATTGGTATTTAGTCTTATGTTTATCATCCTTGGTATAACACCTTTAGTATCTAATCCGTGTGTTAGTCTCTTCTGCATTACTATAAAGAAATACCTGAGGGTGAATAATTTGTAAAGAAAAGAGGCTTAATTTGGTTAATGGTTCTGAAGACTATAGAAGAAGCATAGTACCAGAGTATGCTTTTGGTGAAAACCTCAGGAAGCTTACAATTACGCAGAAGTTGAAGAGAAAACAGGCATGTCACCTGACAGGAGAGGGAGCAAAGAGAGAGGAAGAATTACCAGGTTGTTTTAAATAAACCAGCTCTTGCAGGAACCAATAGATTTATAACTCATTCACCTTGTGAGGAGAGCACCAAAACATTCAGGAGAGATCCACCGCCATGACCCAAATCCTTCCCTCTAGACCTCATCGCTAACGTTTGGGGTCACATTTCAACATGAGGTTTGGAGGGGAAAAAGTATCCAAACTGTATTATTCCACCCTTTGCCCTTCAAATCTAATGTCCTTTGACACTGCAAAATACAATGATACCCTCTCAATATTTTCCCAAAAGTCTTAACTTGTTCCAATACTAACTAAAAAGTCCTAAGTGAGACTCAAGCCCAGTTTCTTCCACCTATGAGACTATAAGTTCAAAAACAAGTTATTTACTTCCAAGATATAATGGTGGTACACACATTGGGCAATGTTCCCATTCAAAAAGGAGAAATAGGGACAACAGCCCTCACACCAGTTCAAAATTCAGCAGGGCAGACCTCAAAGCTCCAACATAATCCTTGACTATATGTCCCACATCTTGGGCACACTGGTGTGAGGAGTGAGTCCCCAAGGCCTAGGCAGCTCTTCCCCTAAGGCTTTGCTGGATATAGCTCTTATGTTTGTGCCCACAAGTCGGAATCTGGTGCCTGTGGCTTTTCCATGCTGAGACTGCAAGCTGCTGATGGCTGCACCATCTTGGGGTCCAGAAGGCAATGGTTCCTTTCCTACAGCTTCACTAGGCAGTGCCCTGGTGGGGACTCTGTGGCGGGGTTGGGGATCCAACCCAAAGTTTCCCCTTAGCACTGCTTTAGTAGAGGCTTTCTGCACAGGTTTCACCCCTGTTACAGGTTTCTGCCTGGGCACTCAGATTATTTGACAAACTTAGATTTCTACCTCTGAAATCTAGGTAGAAGCTGCCAAGTTGCCTCTGCTCTTGTATTCTGCATGCCTGCAGGCTTAACACTACATGGAAGGACCAAGGCTTATGACTTGCACTCTTCTAAGTGGTAGCCCAAGCAATATCTGGGGCCCTCTGAACCACACCTGTAGCAGCCAGGATGCAGGGGGCAGCATCCCAAGGTGGCAAAGGGTGGTGTGTCAGGCCTGGCCCCCCAAACCATTCATTCCCTCTAGGCCCTTGAGCTTGTAATTGGAGGCATGGTCTGGAAGATTTCTGAAAGACCTTCCAGGATTTTTTTTTTCTATTGTCTTCAATATTAACACCTGGTTCTTTTTTTACTCATGCTAGTCTCTCTAACAAGTGATTGCTCCACAAGTTGCTTTGATTCCTCTCCTTTGGATTTTTCCCCTGAAAAGTCCTTTTTCCTTCTCTGCCAGAAGGCTGGGCTGTGTATTTCCCAAATGCTTATGTTTTGCCTCCCTTTTAATTATAAGTTCCAACGTTAAGTCATTCTTTTGCTCCCATATGTCATTATAGGTTGTTAGAAGCAGCTACATTACTTCTTGAATGCTTTGCTGCTTAGAAGTTTTTTCTGCCAGATAACCTAAGTCATCATTGTTAAGTCCAACAAATCTCTAGGGTATGGACAGAATGCATACAAGTTGTTTGCTAAGGTGTAACAAGGGTGATCCTTGCTCCAGTTCACAATAAATTCCTTAATTCCTTCTGAGACTTTGTCATTCTGGCCTTTATTGTCCATATGTCTATCAGCATTTTGGTCATAATCACTTAACCAGTCTCTAAGAAGTTCCAAACTGTCTCTCATCTTTCTGTCTTTTCTCCTGACTCTTCCAGCCTCTGCCCATTACCCAGTTGCAAAACCTCTTCCACATTTCCAGGTGTCTTTATAACAATGCCCCACTCCTTGGTACCAATTATCTGTGTTAGTCCATTTAGCATTGCTATAAAGGAATATCTGAGGCAGGGTAATTTATAAAGAAAATAGTTTCATTTTGACTCACAGTTCTGCAGAAGTATAGTGTTGGCATCTGTTCCTGGTGAGGACCCCAGAAAGCTTACAAGCAAGGTGGAAGGATAGGGGATGCAGGCATGTCACACGATGAAAGAGGGAACAAGAGAGAGGGGAAGATGTCCCAGGAGATTTCAAATAACCACCTCTCATGTAAGCTAATAGAGAGAGCACTCACTCATTTTGTGAGCTAAGCACCAAGCCACTCATGAGGGACCTGCCCCTATGACCCAAACATCTCCCACTAGGATCCACCTCCAAGACTAGGGATCCCATTTCAATATAAGGGTTGGAGGGGACACACATTCAAACTATATCACCATGTATGCTCTCTGCTTCGACAATCTGGTGAGGGCTGTCATTTTTTTAGTGTCTAGTTATTATCTCCATGTATATTCCTTATAATTTTCATATGGAATATGTTGGGTATCTAACTTAATTCATGGATACAAAGAAAACATGGAGTGGTAGGGTGTGTCCTGAGAAGAATAATCATCACCACAAACCTAGTAGTAATATTTAAAGAGTTAAGGCTCACAAAAGTAGTTTATCTCAAGTAAGTTTAGAAGAGCTTCCTCCCCGAATAATAGAATTTCAGGTAGGTTTGTGGTTACACTGTCTGTTTCCTCAGTATTGATGCAAATATTCCCATTGTGTACTTCTGTGTCACATTCTTCCTCTGCTAATGTGCTTCCTCACCATAGAAGACCAGGGAAGGGTAAATATTTATTGTGCATTAAATGTAAGAAATCCACGAAATAACACTACATGTAAATTGAGGTTACCTACATGTCCATATTCTGGCTACAAGTGGTTAAAGTAGAGTATAAAGAATCATTTGCCCAATGGCTTGATGCTCAGACACAGAACTGTAGCCCATCATCACTTTTGTATATATACCATTTGTGAGGACTCAGTCGCGTGGCAACACCTAAGACCAAAGGAGCTAGGGAAATGCAGTCTAACCGGCTAACTGTATGTAGAGGTATCACTCTGCTGTCACTCTGGAAGAAGGAAATAACTATCAGTCACTGCACTATCACTTAAGATATAAAATATGAAATATAAATATACTTAAAATGTCATGTGTATCCATCTCTAATCGTTTTTTCTTTTCCTCCTCCCATATATATTAAACCGCTCTTCTGATACTGGTGTATATTATTTTCATAATTTGTATAAATTTTATATTTACAAATTTTTAAGATTTTTGTCTAAATAATTTAATATATATTTACAAAATTGAAATGTAAACCATATATACACATTTAAATATATTTACAAAATTTAAATATTTCTTATCTATAATAATTTTTTTTTTTTTTTTTTGAGACGGAGTCTCACTCTTTTCTCCCTGGCCGGAGTGCAGTGGCATGATTTTGGCTCACTGCAACCTCTGCCTCCTGGGTTCAAGAGATTCTCTTGCCTCAGCCTCCTAAGTAGCTGGGACTACAGGCGCCTGCCACCAGGCCTGGCTAATTTTTGTATTTTTAGTAGAGACGGGGTTTCACCATCTTGGCCAGGCTGGTCTCGAACTCCTGACCTCCGATGATCTGCCCACCTCGGCCTCCCAATGTGCTGGGATTACAGGAGTGAGCCACCGTGCCTAGCCCAATAAAATTTTATAGATACATATTTTTACCTATAAAAATTAAAATACATAATGTATAAATTTTAAATATGTACTTTATTAGTTATACTTAATATATTTTTAAATTTAAATATATTTATCTATATTGTTATAGATAAAACTTAAACAACATTTATAAATTCAAAATTTATCAAAATTATGGAAATGATTATGCCAAAATGAGAAAAGTGGCTTACTATATATATGGTATGAGGAAGGGGAAATCAATTAAAGATGGATACACATAATGTTTTAAGTACATTTATGTTTCATATTTTATATCTTAAGTGATATGTTAGTTTCTGATTGGTTCTTTAACAAATGAAATTTATTGGCTTATATAACAAACATTTATTCTCTTACACTTCTGGAGGTCAGCAGCCTAATCAATGTTATGACAGTGCTGTGTTTCTTCTAGAGGCTTCAGGAGTGAGTCTGAATCCAGGTCTTTTCCAGTTTCTAAATGTTACCTGCATTCCTTATTTTTGTTCCCTCTTCCATGTCCAAAGTGCATCATTCCAGCAATTCTTCTGAATTTGATGTCCCCTCCTTTTATGAGGACCTTTGCGATTATATTGAAACTGCAGTAATTATCACAGCCCAAAATCCTTAACCTAATTACTGCAGCAAACTCCCTTTTTACTATGTAAGTTAACCCATTCACAGGTTCTAGGAATTAGTGTGTGGATATCTTTGTAGGGGGTACATTTTTCATATATTTACAGACATATTATTCTTTGTTTTTTTAAACATGTCTTTTAATACAATGTAACTGTAAAGATGCCTTTAATAAAACGTAACTGTAAAGATGTCTTTAATAAAAAATCAGAACAAGTGAGTATATAAATCAATGAGTGACTTGGCATAGTAAAATTAATCATGCTGATGTCCAATTAGTTTCATCAACATATGTGAGGTGTAGCTAAATTTTTAAATAAATTTAATTAATTTGATAAAATTTAATGAGATAAAAGGAGTTTCATGAATTCCATAGGTGAAAAAAAGGAAAAATCAGTGAACACTCTGCATAGCCATATCATCATAATTAAAGTTAAAAGGTGTTATATGTTAGGTTGAATTGTGTTCTCTCAAGAAGACATTGAATTCCTAATCTCAGAATATGACCTTATTCGGAAATAATATCTTTACAGAGGTAATGAGGATACAATTATCATTAGGGTGGACTCTAATCCAATATGATTTGCATCCTTTATAAAAATAGAAATATAGACCCAGGGACAGCTTTGCACAGAGGGAAGATAATATGAAGACACTCAGGGAAATTTTATGTAAAAATGAAGGATTTGGGTGATGCATCTACAAGCCAAGAAACACCAAAGACTTCCTGATAACAATCAGAAGCCAGCAATATGAAGAGAAGAGTCTTGCTTCTGGTTTCAGAAAGTACATGGCCCTATTTTGGGCCTTACACTTGATTTTGGACTTCCAGCAACCAGAATTGTGTAACAAGAAATATTCATAACTCAAGGACAAAAAACTGACATTTATGGGACAAAGTGCTTTTCCAAATTGAAATGAAAGTAGAAAGGCATTCAAAAGTGGTAAATAAATAATTATCTAATGAAGAAGTATAATTATCTCATAATTATATGATGTAATTTGGCCAATTTTGTTCACAGTAGGGGAAATGCAAAATAGACGCGTTACTGTGTCATTTTTAACTTTTCAGATTGGCAAAAACTCAGCATGTGGTAGCGTATTTTGTTAGTGAGTATATAGGCATCAGATCACCACCAGGTTCATATGCCTGTTGCACAGTATAGACCAATTTATGGCAAATTTATGGCAAATAAAGAGTTTAATGATTGCAGGGTGGCCACACAAGGAGATGGGAGGAACAATCTGCCTCATTGCGAAGTTCTGGGTTGGAGTTTTTAAGGGGATCATGGTGGGTGAGGGGATGGAAAATTGGAGTCATTGATTGATCAGGGTAAGGAAAATGAAATCATCACAATGTAGAAATGCATTATTTGGTGAGTCAATTTCTTGTGGGGTCCTTCAGCCCAGCTGACATTAGCAGTTTCACTGGTATAGAGGACCTAAATAACATCTCAAATTGAAAATGCAACTTTTACAATGCTTAAGTTGCTATCTATAGGGCAGTTAAGTGGAACTATAGTCTTATAACAGGGACTGCCTGATTCTAGGGGGAACAGGTAGCAAACAACTATGAGGAAGCAGGTCAGAGAGTGAGCTGATTCAGTGATTAATATGTTGTAAGCTTGATTTATTTTCATTTCTCCCTCTTTCTTCTTTTCTGATTAAGTTTATAAAGTTTGTAGGGATGGTTTGATGAACAAGTATCTTCATTGATTATTAGAGGAAATTTAAAGAATATAAATCTGTGGATGTTACCTATGGCAACCTTTGTTCACTCACCCCACAAAATGGCACAAACGCTTTGATTAAACAATACCACGTCTAATAATTTCTCTGACAAGTCTTCCTGCACACGTACAAAGTGAGTCACTTGAAATTTTAATATTGTGATTTTGTTTAGGACAGCAAAATATTGGCAATTATTTTAATATTCATCAATAGAAGACTGGTTTGATGTGCTATTGTAAATCCACAGAATGATGTAACGTGTGACTACAAAACAAAATAAGAAATCTTCATACATGTTGAATGTACAATGTCTTTCATTCGTATGTCAGTGAAGAAAACAAGACAAAATGATGTATGTGGTTTGCTACTCTTTATACTAAAATAAGAAGGCAGTAGTTTGTATATGTATACTTTGGATTTGGATATATTTTATGTCCATAAAATTTCTCCGAAGATAAAAAATAATTGTATTGTTGTCCTATAATGAGGAAAACTGAGTGCCTGAGGGACAAATGTATGAAAAATAAAATTGTAAATCTATATGTTTTGAATTTTGAATAACAGTGAATTTTGGATTTTGAATAATAGTGAATTATCTATTATAAATTTAGAAAACAGTGAGATTTGATATCATGCAATGACATGTTACTGAGCATGACCTTTTTTAGAGTTATTTGGTTTAATTTTGTTTGTGTAACAAATACTTAAATGGCACTTGCTCTGTGCCAGTTACTGTTCTAAGCCTTTTGGCCTCTTGTGGGTCTGGTGATTGGCAGTCTATCAGAATTACACAGTCTAGATGTGGGCATTTGTCCAAAGTAATTGATGCTGAGAATTTGAAAACAAGAGATTTTACTATTAGAAGCTAGTAACTATGAGGTGTAGTGCTTTAAAGCGATACAAAGTGATTAAAGCCCATTTTTATCACAAAGGTCTCACAATTTATTTCTGAAGTGAACATTTATAACTTTAGTAAAGCTTGCTCTATTCTGAATCTTTTATTTGGACTAACTAGTGACAATGTGGCCTTTATATACTTATAGTATATTATGAATGGTCAAATTTTGATGGTATTGTGAGTTCTGAGAGCAATTAATATGCCTAGAATTATATGCAATCATTATTATATATAATAATATCTTATATATTATTATATATGATTATTGCAGATAATTCTTGACAAGTTTCTACATATTTTGTGAAGAAGGATGGGCAGCTTTTTTCAAGACTATTTTTTCAAGGAGATTTGTACAGTAAACAGCCTTGAAAGCTAGAGATAGTGTCTCTTTCTGGGGAGAATGGCAAATGTATTTCTTAACTGGAATAATAAAGTTAGCATCTCTTTCCAGAGCAAAGGTTTGACAAAATTGACAACGACTCCCTTATAAGACTAGAGATTCCTGGGCTGAGGGTTTCTTACTTGTGACAAAAGCCTGCTGTGTGTGCAGCATCCACCCGGGCCCTTCTCTGCATTTTCCACTGTGGGAATTGGAGGACAAGATGAACAGAGGCAAACATGAAGTTCATACCACCTGTCATGCCATTGCCCCTACACTCAGGCAGGTGTTACCCTTGGAGGACAAGAGGAGCAGAGGCAAAGATGAAGTTCACACCACCTGCCATGCCATTGCCCTTACACTCAGGCAGGCGTTACCCTTGGAGGACAAGAGGAGCAGAGGCAAACAGGAAATTCACGCTGTCTGCCATGCCATTGCCCTTAAATCCAGGTGGCACCGGTCTTCTGCCAGCATCTATGAAACTGTGGGAAACTCACATGTCAGATTGTATTAAGGTAGAATCTCAGATCCTCCAAAATTCTTGTTAGTTGTTTTCAATGAGCAACTATTTTTGGTGAGAGTACTGGTGTCACCAGTCTTCTGCCAGCATCTATGAAACTGGCAAACTCACATGTCAGATTGTATTAAGGTAAAATCTAAGATCCTCCAAAATTCTTGTTAGTTGTTTTCAAAGAACGACTATTTTTGGTGAGTACTTCTAGAGTCAAAACCTGGTCTCCAATTATGACAAATGATTATACATTTTATATAATTTTGGGCAGAAGTTCTAGGCATGTCTTAAAACTTGATGTGGACAGTCATAAAACGCTAAAGATATACACACATACATACCAATACCTAATATGTTAAAAAATTATATAAACAATACATTTAAATAGAAATAATCACCATGACTGATGAACTGTACATATACTTATCTTTCATACTTTCAAGAAACTAAATTCATTTAATCTGAAAAAAAGTACAAGTTTAAGCTAAAAGAAGCATATTTGCCTTCTAACCATTTATTTTTTAGAAAAATATGATGAAGGCTATTTTATTAACAGTTAAATTCTTAATTATAAATCATTTAATACATGAAAATAAAAACAATTATGAGTTTTTTATTATGATTTATAAGTCAAAAATATGTATTATATAATTATATATGTGGAAAATCTGCAATTTGCGGGAAACTGTATTTTTAAATATTTGTAGATTTAAGAAAAAATGCATTTTTCACAATGGAATTTAGCTCTGTATTATAGCAGTTACAGTATGTTTATATCCAAGATTTCCACTTTTATGAAACTAGCCTAAATAAAATTCAAAACAGAAAGTACTGTAAGTACAGTGTTATATAACAAAAATGTATCAGTAGTAGTTCAAAACTATATGAAAGCTGTATGCTTCACAATTAAAATATTATAAATCTACACATATCTAAACACTTGATTATATTAACTATTATTAGTACTGGATTATGAGTGCTTTTTAAAAATTTTTCTGGGAAGCTGACCAAGATGGAGGACTAGAAGCAGCTACTACGCACTGCTCTCATGGAGAGAAAAAGAGTGGGCAAGTAAATACGGCACTTTCACCTGAAACATTCAGGTGCATGCATTGGGATTCATCAAGAAAACAACTCAACCCATGGAGAATGGAGAAATGCAAGGTGGGATGACCACCCACTGGGGAGCAACAGAGCCAAGTGAGCCTCCCTGACCCAGGGAAGTGGTAAGTGAGTGAGTGAGCTGGGGACCCATGCTTCTCTCACTGATCTTTGCAACCCTCAAGTCAGGAGATCCCCTCGTGAACCCACTCCATTAAGGCTTTTAGTCTGACAGCAGAGCTATGTGAAATCTCAGCAGAGCAGCACTCAGGCACACGTGGAGCCTCAGGAGCTTTAAATACCCAGGTTCCCTGGCAAAAGCAGTTGCAACTCCCTCAAAGCAGGATGTTAGACCCCCATACATACCCCTAGAAAAGGGGCTGAATCTTGTGGGCTGAGCAGCAATGGTTTACAGAACCTGCTTTTATGGCACCTCACAGGATAATACCCACTGGTTTGGAACTCCAACCAGTCGAAGGTAGTGGCATTATACCTCCCTGAGATGGAACTCTCCAGCCGAAGGTAGTGCCATTATACCTCCCTGAGATGGAGCTCCCCGCGATCCACCATCATTGTTTTTTTCACACCTTGAGCTGTTGTTGCCTTCAGGATTTGGGGAACCAAGGTGACTAGTACAGCGCAGCAGTTCTATGGAGAGGTAGCCAGACTGCTTTTTCATGCAAGTCCTGGATCCTGTTTCTCTTTACTGGGTGGAATCGCCTGACTGAGGTCTAGAACCACTCCCATTGGTGTTTTCCAGCTGGCAGCAATTTCAAACCTCCCTGGGACTGAGCTCCCAGAGGGATAGGCAGGCCATCATCTTTGCTGGATCTTTACAGCCTTAGTCGTGGCCTTCAATGAGATGACTGGGGGCCAGGGTGGACCACCAACACAGCACAGCTCCTCTGCGAAAAACCATCTGGACCGCTTTTTTATGCAGGCCCTAGATCCTGTTTCTCCTCACTGGGCAGGGCTTCCCAACTGGGGTCCCCAGCTACACCCACCAGTGTGTTCTGACCTGCAAAGATGGCAGGCCACCATCTTTGCTGTTTTGTAGCCTTCACTGTCCATACCTTCGGGTACTGGAAAATCTGAGGTGACTAGGCATTGGAGCGAACCCCCAGCATATGGCAGCAGCCCTATGGAAAAGTAGCCAGGCTGTTTGTTATGTGGGTTCCCAGTCCCCTATCTCCTCTCTGGGTGGTTCCTCCTGGTGTGAGTCTCCAGACGGCCCCCACGGTGTCTATCCATCCAGTAGCAGCTCTTCAGCTCCCTAGGACAGAGTTCCTGGTGGGAGGGGTGGGTTGCCATCTTTGCTGTCTTGCAGCCCTTTACCCTTGCTGTCTCTAGGCTCTGGAGAGTTTATGGGGACCAGGGGCTGATTCAGACTCCCAGCACAGAGAACGCACCTAATGGAAAAGTGGCCAGTTTATTCTCCACACAGCTCCTGGTCCTCACTTCTCCTCATTGAACAGGGCCACCAAACCTGGGACACCAGCACAACCACCTTGCCCCTGCTTGACCACTTCAATTAGAGGCAGCCCAGCATTTCTCTGAGGAGGAAATCTCAGAGTCAACCCACAACCCAACTGCCACTTTAGTTTCACAGGTATCACCCCAACAGCCCTCGGGCTAGGGAAAGAACAAAGAGTCTAGTCATTACACTGGCACCTCTGGCACACCACAGCCACCATACAGAAATAAGTCCAGCCCCTCTTCCCTGGGAACTCCCACCCCCCACTCCACCAGGCAGTGCCCCTGGCTCATGGCCACAAAGCAGTCACCCCATCCATGGCTGAGCATACCCACTGGTAGTGGCCTAGAGTTTCCCTGGGGAGAGGCTCATCAAGGCATCTTCACTGCCACAGCAGCAGTTTTTGGTCTGTGGAAGAAACAAAAAGACTGAGAGCTACACTTGAGCTTACAGCACATAACATGCACCATATGGAGAGAAGTCCAGTCTACCTCCTGGTTAGCCCTTGACATCCCTGCTCCCCAACAAGTGGAGCCCCTGGCTCAGGCCAACAGTGCAGCCACCCCACCCCACCAGCAGAACACTCACAGCAACAGCAACTCCATGTTCCTTGGAGATGGATACCCTAGGAGCAACCTAAAGCCGTTCTGCCACTGCCTTTGCAGTGGTACTACCCCTGCTACTCTTAGACTAATGAAAGAACAAATGCCCTAAATACTGTATTCACACCTCCAACAAGCAAGAGATGACCCAAAGAGAAAAGGCCAGACCATAGTTTAAGGAACATCCGCATGCAGATATGAGAGAAAACCAATGCAAGAACTCCAGCAACTCAAATGGCCAGAGTATCCAAACCACCACATTAGTTATCCAACAAAGGCTCTTAACCAGGTGAGTTGGATGAAATGAAAAAAATATAATTCAGAATATGGATAGGAATGAAGATCATCGAGCTTCAGGAGAATAGCAAAACGCAACCCAAGGAAACCAACAATCACCATAAAATAATACAGGAGCAGACAGACAAAATAGCTGGTATAAAAAAGTACCTAGCTGATCTGATAGAGCGGAAAAACATGCTACAAAAATTTCACATTGCAATCACAATTATTGACAGCAGAATAGACCAAGCTTAGGAAAGATTTTTGGAACTTGAAGACTGGCTCTCTGAAATAAGACAGTCAGACAAAAGTATAGGAAAAAGAATAAAAAGGAATGAAAAAAACCTCTGAGAAATATGGGATTATGTAAAGAGGCCAAATCTAAAAATCAAAGAGACTGGGAGAAAGCACAAACTTTCATGAATGATACTTCAAAATATCATCCATGAAAACTTCTCCAACCTTGCTAGAGAAACCAACAGTCAAATGCAGGAAATATAGAGAACCCCTGCAAGATTCTACACAAGGAGGTCATCCCTAAGACACATAATCATAAGGTTTTTTCAAGGTTGAAATGAAAGAAAGAATGTTAAAGGCAGTTTGAGAGAAAGGGCAGGACACCTACAAAGGGAACCCTGTCAGCCTAACATTGGAGCTCTCAGCAAAAATTTTATAAGCCAGAAAACATTGAGGGCCTATAGTCAACATTCTTAAAGAAAAAAAAAAATCTTTAACAAGAATTTTATATCTAGTCAAACTAAGCTTTCTTAGTGAAGGATAAATAAGATTATTTTCAGATAAGTAAATGCTGATGGAGTTTGTTACTACCAGACCCCCTGTTACTGGAGATCTTGAAAGGAGCATGAAATATAAAAAGGAAAGACCATTCCCAGTCAATACAAAAACACAGTTAAGTACACATACTAGTGAAACTATAAAGCAACTACACAAACAAGCCAGCATAGTAAGCAACTAACAACAAAATAACAGAATCAAATCCACATATATCTATATTAACCTTGAATGTAAACGTGATGAATGGCTCATTTAAAAGGCACAGCTTGGCAAGCTGGATAAAAAAGCAAGACTCAATGGTAAGCTGTCTTCAGGTGACTCATCTCACATGGAGTAATACCCATAGGCTCAAAATAAATGGATAAAGAAAAATCTACCAAGCAAATGGAAATGAGAAAAAAAGCAGGGGTTGCAGTCCAAGTTTCAAGCAAAACAGACTTTAAACCAACAAAGATGAAAAAAGACAAAGAAGGGCATTACAAAATGGTAAAGGGTGCAATTCAACAAGAAGCCCTAACTTTCCTAAATATATATGCACCCAATATAGAAGCAGCTAGATTCATAAACCAACTTCTTAGAGACCTACAAAGAGACTTACACTCCAGCACAATCATAGTGGAAGACTTCAACACTTTACTGACAGTATTAGATAGATCATCAAGGCAGAAAATTAACAGATATGCAGGACCTGAACTCAACATTGGAACAAATGGATCTAATAGACCTCCACAAAACTTTCCACTCAAAAACCAGATAATATGCATTCTTCTTATCACCCCATGGCACATACTTTAAAACTGGCCACACAATCCGACATAAAACACTGCTCAGCAAATGCAAAAGAACTGAAATCACACCAAACACACTCTGGGACCACAGCACAATAAAGATAGAAATCAAGACTTAATATCACTAAAACCAAGCAATTACATAGAAATTAAGCAAACAAAACTCCTGGACAACTTTTGCATAAATAATGAAAGTAAGCCAGAAATCAAGAAATTCTTTGAAATTAAGGAGAATAAGGATATGACATACCATAATCTCTAGGACATAGCTAAGGCAGTGTTAGGAGGAAAATTTGTAACACTAAACACCCACATCAAAAAGTTAGAAAGCTCTCAACCACCTAACATCACAGCTGAAAGAACTAGAGAAACAAGAGTAAACCAACTCCAAAGCTAGCAGAATACATGAAATAACCAAAATCAGGGCTGAACTGATGGACATTGGGACAAAAAAAGAAAACAAAAACAAAAACAAAAAACAAGAAAAATAATTCAAAGGTCAATCAATCCAGGAGCTGGCTTTTCGTAAAAGTAAACAAGATAGGCTGCTAGCTAGACTAATAAAGAAGAAAAGAAAGAAGATCTAAACAAACACAATCAGAAATGAGAAAGGGTATATTACCACTGATCCCACAAAAATACAAATAACTGGCTGGGCACAGTGGCTCGTGCCTGTAATCCCAGCACTTTGGGAGGCCGAGGCAGGCAGATCACGAGGTCAGGAGATTGAGACCATCATGGCCAACATGGTGAAACCCTGTCTCTACTAAAATACAAAAAATTAGCTGAGCGTGGTGGCACATGCCTGTAATCCCAGCTACTTGGGAGGCTGAGGCAGGGGAATCACTTGAACCCAGGAGGTGGAGGTTGCAGTGAGCTGAGACCGCACCACTGCCCTCCAGCCTGGCAACAGAGCAAGATTCCATCACACCCACAAAAAGAAATACAAATAACCACCAGAGACTATGATGAACACCTCTATTTATAAAAACTAGAAAACCTAGAAGAGATGGATAAATTCCTGGACACATATATCCTACCAAGACTGAATCAGGGAGAAATCGAATCCCTGTACAGGCCAGTTATGAGCTCCAAAGTTGAATCAGTAATAAATAGCCTACCAACCAAAAAAGCCCGGGACCAGACAGATTCACAGGTGAATTTTACCACATGTAGAGTGAACAGCTGGTACCATTTCTACTGAAACGATTCCAAAAACTTTAGGGGAGGGGACTCCTCCTCAACACATTCTATGAAGCCAGTATCATCCTGATACCAAAACTTGGCAGTGACATACACAAAAAACAAAACTTCAGGCCACTGTCTTTGGTGAACATTGATGTAAAAATTCTCAACAAAATACTTGCAAACCAAATCCAGCAGCACCTCAAAAACCTAATCTATCACAATCAAGTAAGTTTTATTTCTATGATGCAGGATTGGTTCCACATATGCAAATTAATAAATGTGACTCATCACATAAATACAACTAAAGACAAAAATCACATGATTATCTTAACAGATGCAGGAAAGGCTTGTGATAAAATTTAACATCCCTTTACGTGAAAAACTCCCAAGGAACATACTTCAAAATAATAAGAGCCTCCTCTGACAAACCTACAGCCAACATCTACTGAATGCACAAACCTGGAAACATTCCCCTTGAAACTGGCACAAGACTAGGATATCCTCGTTTATCACTCCTATTCAACATAGTATTGGAAGTCCTGGCCAGAGGAATCAGACCAGATAAAAAGATAAAGGGCATCCAAATAGAAAGAGAGGAAGTCAAATTATTTCTTTTTGCAGATGACATGATTCAATATCTAGAAAACTCCATAACCTTGGCCCAAAATCTCCTTAAGCAAATAAACAACTTGAGCAAAATTTCAGCTTACAAAATCAATTTACAAAAATCACTGGCATTCATATACACCAACAACTGTCAAGCCAAGAGCCAACTCAGGAACAAGATCTTATTCACACTTGTCACAAAAAGAATAAAATACCTAGAAATAAAGCTAACTAGGGGGGTGAAAGGTCTCTATAATGAAAACTACAAAACACTGCTCAAGGAAATCAGAGATGACACAAACAAAAGGAAAAACATTCCATGTTTATTGATTAATATAATTAAAATGGCCATACTGCCCAAAACAATTTACAGATTTTATACTATTCCTATCAAAATACCAATGACCTTCTTCATAGACCTATTTAAAAATTAATATGGAACCAAAAAGGGCTCAAGTACTCAAGGGAATCTTAAGCTAGAAGAACAAGGCTGGAGGCATCACACTACCCAAACCATACCACAGGGATACAGTAATCAAAACAGTATGATACTAGTATAAAAACAGACACATGACCAGTGGAACAGAATAGAGAGCACAGAAAATAAGGTTGCACACTTATACCCATCTGATCTTTGACAAAGCTGATAAAAACAAGCAATGGGGAAAGGATTCCCTATTCAATAAATGATGCTGTGATAACTAGCTAGCGATATGCAGAAGACTGGAAATGGACCCCTTCCTTGAACCATATACAACAATTAACTCAAGATGGATTAAAGACTTAAATGTAAAACCAAAAATTATAAAAACCCTATAAGACAAGCTAAGCAATACCATTCTAGACATAGAGATGGGCAAAGATTTCATGACAAAGGTGCCAAAAGTAATTGCAACAAAAGCAAAAACTGACAAATGGAATCTAATTAAACTATAGGGCCTCTGCACAGCAAACAAACACAAAAACCTAACAGACAACCTACAGAATGGGAGAAAATATTTGCAAACTATGCATTGGAGGAGTGTAACATCCGGGTCTATATAGAACTTAAATTTATTTAAAAA
The DNA here is from genome assembly GCF_028885655.2 of Pongo abelii. Classification (NCBI taxonomy): domain Eukaryota; kingdom Metazoa; phylum Chordata; class Mammalia; order Primates; family Hominidae; genus Pongo; species Pongo abelii. The sequence continues at coordinate 89,422,579 of NC_071999.2, read as the reverse complement.
ACCCAAAATCCCATTAAAAAGTGGGCAAAGCACATGAACACACACTTTCAAAAGAAGACATACATGGCTAACAACTATATGAAAAAAATCTCAATATCACTGATTGTTAGATAAATGCAAATAAAAATCCCAATGAGAAACTATCTCACAGGAGTCAAACGGCTCTTATTAAAAAGTCAAAAAATAACATGCTGGCAAGCTTGAAGAGAAAAGGAAACACTTGTACACTATAGGTGGGAGTGTAAATTAGTTTAATAAGTGTGGAAAGCCATGTGGAGATTCCTCAAAGAGCTAAAAACAGTACTACCATTTGACCCAGCAATCCCATTGCTGATTATATACCCAAAGGTATATACATTGTTCTACCATAAAGACACATGCGTATGTATGTTCATTGCAGCACTATTCACAATGACAAAGACATAAAATTAACCTAAATGCCCATTAATAACAGACTGGATTAAAAAATGTAAGACATGTACACCAAAGACTACTACACGGTCATAAAAAAAAACAAGCTCATGTCCTTTGCAGGAATGTGGATGGGGCTGGTGGTCATCATTTTTAGCAAACTAACTCAGGAGCAGAAAACTAAATACCCCATGTTCTCACTTTTAAGTATGAGTTAAATGATAAGAACACATGGACACAAAGAGGGGAGCAACAAACACTGGTACCTACTTGAGGGTGGAGGATGGGAGGAGGAAGAGGAGCAGAAAAAATAACTATTGGGTACTAGGCTTAGTACTTGGGTGACAAAATAATCTATACAACAAACCTACTTGAAACAACTTTACCTATATAATAAACCTGCACATATACTCCTGAACCAAAACCGAATAGAATTTTTTTAACTAAAAATATTCTAATTTCTACTGTTTTTATATTGCTTTTACTTATAAAAGCACAAGAAAAATGTATCTCCTGTAAGCTTAATATTTAGTGCATACAATTACATGTATTCTTTTTAAAACAACTGAAGACAACCATTTTCTAATTTGTTTTCTTGTTATAGAAATAGGCAAAGAGAGGCCAGATTATACTATGAAGCTTCCTACTAGTATTCAAGAATAATGAACTTTAATAGGATAAAAGAACTTCAAAGCTTGGTGAAAAAAGAAAATTTATCTGATGGAGATATATGACTCTGTCTCTCTTGTTCAAATGTAATTTGAGTACCCTTTGCTATATAAAAAAATAGGGATACCTTACAGTCCAAAGTATTTTTCACTCTCATTGAAATGGGTGTTTAAAAAAATCAGGTCTGCCTACATGCAGAGAATATAAACCAAAAAGAAAAAAGTCCCATGTCCCGAAGTTTATCTATTTTAATAAAAATACAATATATGTATACTTTTATTTTATATTACCGGAAGCAAAAATTTAATATATTGAGACTAGAAATTTTAGAATGTTCAACCTTTAAGAAGTAGTGAGAAAAGGCTGCCACTACAGTTTGAACAGTTTTTTTCTGTTCTGTAAGTAGCACATTCCAATTAACCATAAACAATCTTTTGTTTTAGAAAATTATTAGCTTAGTTGACTCAGTATAAGCATTACTCACTCATTTTCTATGAATTTACCATTAACATAAATTTAAATGCTCCTGTTGAGGAATGTAACTTGCTTAGCTAATGTGCTTATAATCTAAAGAGATATATGTCCTTTGGTGATGATAGTGGTTTAAATTGGGGGAATAGTGTTCCCCAGACAATATCTGAAGGGAAAAACTGAAGTGAGACCCTCTAGACTTCTAGGCTTGTCTAGTGTTGCTTCAGCATCCAAGTGACAGTGTGGCATGACAGGGGAAGAGGCTATCTTAACTGCTCTGAAACCAGAACATCTTTTATACTTGGGGAGTGCTATTTGTGTTAATCAGGTACAACCTTAAGCAAGAAAGGGAGAGATTACTTGAGAATCACCAGAGTCCGGAAGAAGAGTGACTTTTTTTTTGATGGCTTCAAGAAGAGAAATGATTGGAGAAATAAAGGAGACAAAATGCAGCAGAAAAAAATGGCAGACAATACTTGTTGAGTTGGGCATTTCTTTAGAGTTGGTGGTGAATGCTGAAGTCTCCACTGAGTAAAAATCAGGGTTTAATATAAGGCAAGGGGTTAAGATTTGGATAATCCACATTTATAGAAACTAACAGTTATTTTTTAATTTTTACATTTCTATGAACAACTTGAAACTTTCATAAAACTGGACAATAATATTATGGACCAAAATATACATCACTAATATTTAACAATCACTAGCAGTTTTCTATATCTTTTTCATTTTTTTTCCTATGGGGTCTCAACACAACTTTCTCCGTATCTTTACGTTTTACAGATACCAAGGTACATTACCCAGAGATTTGAATTCAATTGGTCTTATCTGAGACACAGTCATTAATGCATTTTTTTAAGTTCTACGGTTAATTCTGGTGTTTAACTAGAGCGTACAAGGAGTATCATAGAATTTTTATTTGTATGAACAGATTATTAGACATGAATTAAGAGGACCTAGGTTATAGTATGGAATAATATTTCTATTAAAAATTTATTATATTACACTTTCCAACAAGTCACTTTACATCTTTGTGACTGCAATTTCTTTAGATGTAAGAAAAAAATAGCTTGATTATATGGCCTTTGTGGTCCTTTTCACTTTTGAAATTTTGATATCTTAGTCTATCAAGTGAGATCAAAGAACAATTCTGTTTTTACCGGGGTTTAATGTTCAGGAACTACTGAAGAAAACAACATCATTTACAGCATAGCATATTTTGTTACAATCTCATTCAATGAAATTGTATGTGACTATAAGAATAATTACAGAAAATAACAAATATGCTTTTAAAATTTTAGAAATACTTTCCTATGATTTCAGTATATCAAACTGAACGATTATTTTGTTGTTTTTATAGTTAATTAAAACATATAAACTTCTAGTGGTTTCTTAAACTATTTTGATAACACACCTTTATTTTATATTTTATTATCTCAAACACTAAGTCCTTAGTGTTTTATGGATATTAATTCCGTGAACTCTCTCAGATCCTCTATGGGGCATATACTTTTATCCACATTTTACAGATGAGTAGTTTGAGTTTCAGGGAAATTCATTAATTTGCTCAAGATTATAAATCTGGTAACATGACCTCTAGACTAAGACAGTATTAAAATTTTGGCAAAAATATATTAACTATTAATATTTTGAATTATCTGTTACCAGTGATTTAGTTAAAGCATATACATATTTTTCAAATAGTAAATTCATAAGTATAACAAAAGGATCTGAATATGATACTAATCAAAATTTGAATGATCAATTTTATTTAATTTTAATAAATATTTCTTCTGTGTATATAGAAATTTATATAATTAAGATCAGATGATTAATTTATAAAGGCATTAAATAAAAAGTACTGGGATACTATAATTTTCCAAGTTCAAAAGCTACATGCTTAAAAACATGTTTGAATGTTTATTCTTTTGTGGTATATAACAACAACGACAATGATAAATGGCTTGATATTCCCAAAATATTCTCCTTTGGGTTTCCAACAACAATGAATTCAGTATTGGTCAAAACTGCACCAATAATTCAAAATGACTAAATTCAAAACTGGCACTGACCACAAAAAGAGCATCCTTTCACACAGGAAAAGGGGAAAATATCTTTAGTTAATAAATAGAGATTACTTTTGCTAATGCAAAGTTCTTTTCTCCCTTTTAAACTAGTGAATCTAAGAACTTTTTTTTTTTTTTTTTTTTTTTGAGTCATGGAATACCATGAGGAACTGGCCTTTTAAGAAAAAATCATTATTGGCTAATTTGACACTTGAAGCTACAATTTAAAAAATGCTTACTTTGCATTAATTTGCTTGATTCTCTGTTAATACCCTTTCTTTTGTATTACTTTAAAGCTTTATTCTATTTTTAAGTAGCTACTTATTTATTTTTATGGTTTATTAATAACAGAAATGACAATAACTTTATAAATGTGTTTAATTAGCAAATTATATTCAGTTGCCTGGAATACAGAAAATAGCTTATTTTGACATCATCAGGTCAAATAAAAAAGTCAGCAATGATATATGTTACCAAAGTAATTTTACAAATATCCAAGTCTTTAAAGCAAATCTCTTTTGGGATATTCACCAACAGAACTTCCTGCTATCTGTGAGGACAGCATTTTTTGTAAGATACATCCTCATGTTAGACTTGCTTTTGCTGTGGGAATCCCATCTGCTATGGTTCTCACTGGATTCCTTGACCCTTTATTGAACTCCAGTGAGTTACAGCCATCAAATGCCTGTTGTTATTGAAAATACAACATAGTGCGGATTAAGGGCACTCCAAATACAAGCATCTCATGAGTATATTGGAAATAAACTGAAGAAATGCAAAATATTACCATATTAATAGAGAAAATTTAGAAATGGTTAATTTTACAATTATACCATAACATCAATCTATATATTTTATGCATTAAAAATAAAATTCCAATGATAATATTCACAAGAGCAAGGATAGCCATTCTAGTATTATTAGGAAGATAAAACCAGTCACTTTAGGCTGACCTTCTTTTAACTAAACACTTTTTTTTTTTTTGGAGACAGAGTCTTGCTCTGTCGCCAGGCTGGAGAGCAGTAGCGCAATCTCGGCTCACTGCAACCTCCAACTTCCTTAACCCCAACTTGGTTCAAGTGATTCTCCGACTCCCTGGTTCAAGAATTCTCCTGCCTCAGCTTCCCGAATAGCTGAGACTATAGGCATGCACCACCATGCCCAGCTAATTTTTGTATTTTTAGTAGAGACAGGATTTCACCATGCTGGCCAGGATGGTCTTGATCTCCTGACCTCGTGATCCACCCGCCTCGGCCTCCCAAAGTGCTGGGATTACAGGCATGAGCCACTGGGCCCGGCCAACCAAACACTCTTAAATTGGAGAGTCCTACTCAACAAGTTTCTCTGCAAATTGATTTAGTGTTCTTAAAACTCTGTGACTAGACTATTGCTCACTGCAAGACTCCATAATTTGTTCCAAATTATCACAATTGAGGAAGGAGTTTTAAAGCTTCATCATCACACAAAAGCTGTATTTGGTTTCATTTTGCTTTGACATTTTACAATTAGATAGTTTTAGGGTATTTATTTCCCCTTGAAAAAATAAAACTGCAGTAATTGGCCAGCAATTACACAACTATATTTAAGATTTTATTCTAATCTTGGTTTATCAAAGCATTGTTATTTCATCACAAAATTCACTCAGGAATTAAAATTAATATTTTTAGTTTCCATTTGACATTAAAACAAATTAAAATGACACATTTTATTGCATTTGTAACTAGAAATATCTAATGATAGAAAAGGCGTTTTAAACTGAATATGATACATCAAAATACTGTCACTTTTAGAATCATTTATAAATAATGTGTAAAACAAAGATTCACAGAGTTAAGAAAGGGAAATCTCATAACAAGTCATTAAATGTTTATTAATTTATGTCAGACAACATTTGATCAGTGAAATAGACATTTATATCAATAAAACAATCAGAGCAATACACAAAGGCCATTAACACTATGTGCAAAAATGTTCATAATAGAATTACTTAAACACAAAATAAAGAAATAACCTAAATGTCCAAAATCAGGTAAATTAATTGTTGTGGAATACAAAAGGGACATTATAAAAACAATAACAATATTATTTTGAGGAATATTTTACAATATGAAAAATCTTTCACTTTTTTAAAATTAATGTTTGATTATTAGGGATACATAATAGTTGTATGTATTTATGGAATACATGTGATATTTTGATACAAGCATACAGTGCGTAATGATCAACTCACCTCAAGCATTTATTATTTCTTTGTGTTAGCAACAAGCTACTAAATATTCAAAAGAAATAAAATGTGTATATGGAAGAGATATCTGAACTGCCATGTTTACTGGAGCACTATTCACAATAGCTCAGATATGGAATCAACCTATGCGTCCATCAGCTGATGAATAGATTAAAAAGATGTGGTAAATATACACTATGAAATATCATCTAACTATTAAAAAATGAAATCTGGTCATTTGCAACAACATGGATGAAGCTAGAGGAGATTATTTTGAATGAAATAAGCCAGGCACAGAAAAAATTTGATCATATCTAAAAGAGAGTAGGCAGGGTTCTCCCAGTAAAAAATATGATTAAATGTTAAAGTGTGTATATTAAATTTACAAACAGAAATAAACACAACATTATGAACAATGGCTGTTCTGCATGATGCAGTTAACAGCCTTTTGTTTTTATTTATTTTTACTGTTTTCATTTTAAATGAGACAGTAATTGTACATATTTATGGAATGCGATGTGATGTTTCAATACATGTATACATGGTGCAATGTTAAATCAGGGTATTTAGTACGTCCATCACCACATACACTTACTATTTTCGTGTGGTAGTAACATTCAAAATCCTCTCTTCTAAGAATTTTGAGATATGAAATAACTTGTAAACTACAAAAAAATTAAAGTAGTCATGATAAAAATGTTTCAATGATGTGTACAAACATGATCAAAACAAATGAAAAAAATAGAAAATCTCAGCAAAAAAACAGAAAGTTTCTGCCAAGAAAAAGAAAATATAAAGAATGTTCAAATGAAAATTGTAGATTTAAAAAGTTCAATAATAAAAGTAAGAAGTTAAGACGATGGGCTCAAAAGTAGTACAGATTATAAAGAGAAAACAATCAGAAAATTGGAAGCTGGAGCAGTACAAATTATGTAATCTGAACAGACATGAAAAAATTTGCCCCAGGGATCTCTGACTTGATAATGAAAAGTCCATAATTTGTGCCATGAAAGTCCTGGGTAGAGAAGATAAAGTGGAGGAGGATGAAAAATTGTTTGAAGAAATAATGGCTGAAAAGTTCTCAAATTTTATATGAGCCAAACTTACAATTTCAGTAAATTTAGAGAACCTGAAGCAGGATATCCTGAAAATAACACTGCCAAGATATCCTAATTACATATTATAAACTTAAAGACAAAGTAATAATCTTTCAAGCAGCCAGAGAATAAGGACATGTTATTTATAGGAAAATTTTTTTAATGATGGCATATTTCTTATCAGAAAACATAAAGACCAGAAAGAAGTGACACAATATCTTTCAAGTACTGAAAGAGAAGTACCAAACCAAAATTTTTTTTTTTTTTTTTTTTTGAGACGGAGTCTCACTCTGTCGCCCAGGCTGGAGTGCAGTGGCGAGATCTCAGCTCACTGCAAGCTCCACCTCCAGAGTTCATGCCGTTCTCCTGCCTCAGCCTCTCAAGTACCTGGGACTACAAGCACCCGACACCATGCCAGGCTAATTTTTTGTATTTTCAGTAGAGACAGGGTTTCACCGTGTTAGCTAGGATGGTTTCCATCTTCTGACCTCCTAATCTGCTGCCATCGGCCTCCCAAATTGCTGAGATTACAGGCGTGAGCCACTGTGCCTGGCCCCAAAATTGTATATCCAAGAAAATTATTATTCATAAATGAGATGAAAATTGAGAAACTCACAATTTTTGTAGAAGTATTGTTACCTGCAGACTTGTACTACAAGAATCGCTACAGGAAGTTTTCTACACAGAGGGACAAAAAACCAGAAAGAACCTTAGAATACTATAAAAGAGGAAATAAGATGGTAAGAAAAATGTAATTAAATAAAAAAGGCTTTCTTTCTTAAATTTTCTGAATTATATTTGACATTTGAAGCCAAAATTGTAACCCTGTCTGATTATAGTGTTCCAAAAGTATACAGAAAAATGTTAAGAACATTATATTATAAATTTACAAGGCAAATGGATATAAACTGTGGTGAGATTTCTCTGCTTCACTTGAACTGATAAAAACATGACACCACTAGACTATGGTAAGTGGTATATATACAATATAATACCTTGAGAAACCACTAAAAATGTTATACAAATATATACACTTCAAAACTATTCACTAATTAAAGTGATATTTCAAAACAGGTTCAAGTAGTCCAAAGAGGGGCAGGAAAAGTCAGAGACAAAACAAAAAAATAGAAGAAGCAAGCAAAAATAAATAAATAAATAAAATATCAGACTTAAGCCCTGGCTTACCAATTAATAGACAGAAATATCAAAATGGATTAAAAGACATTAGCAAACTATATATTGTCGATAAGAAACTTAGTCAAACTATAAAAATATAGGCAAATTAAAGGAGTAAAAAATGTATCATAAAAATATAAATAAAAAGCTGGGGTGACCATATTAATTTTAGATAAGTAGACTTCATAACAAAGAAAATTACCAGAGACAGAGACTTTACATAACAGTCAAATGGTCAATCCACTAAGAAGTCATGGCCATCATAAATGTATATGGATGAAAAAGCAAAGGAGCAAACTTTGAAAAGCAAAAGCTGATAAAACTGAAAGGAGAAACAGACATATCACAATTATATTTGGAGACTTCAACAACCCTCCCATCAGTTGATAAAACAACTCTATAGAACGTAAGTGAGAGACAGGAGTAGCTGGATTTCCTAGGCCGACTAGGAATCCCTAAGCCTAGCTGGGAAGGTGACTGCATCCACTTTTAAACACAGGGCTTGCAACTTAGCTCACACCTGACCAATCAGGTAGTGAAGAGAGCTCACTAAAATGCTAATTAGACAAAAACAGTAGGTAAAGAAGTAGCCAATCATCGATCGCCTGACAGCACAGCGGGAGGGACAATGATCAGGATATAAACCCAGGCATTCGAGCCGGCAATGGGCTACCCTCTTTGGATCCCCTCCCTTTATATGGGAGCTGTGTTTTCACTCTATTAAATCTTGCAGCTGCACTCTCTTCTGGTCTGTGTTTGTTATGGCTCGAGCTGAGCTTTCGCTCGCTGTCCACCACTGCTGTTTGCCCTGTCGCAGACCTGCGGCTGATTTCCATCCCTCAGGATCCGGCAGGGTATCTGCTGTGCTCCTCATCCAGCAAGGCACCCATTGCCGCACCTGATCCCGCTAAAGATTTGCCATTGTTCCTGCACGGCTAAGTGTCCTAATCGAGCTAAACACTAGTCCCTGGGTTCCACGGTTCTCTTCCATGACCCACAGCTTCTAATAGAGCTATAACACTCACCACATGGCCCAAGACTCCGTTCCTTGAAATCCGTGAGGCCAAGAACCCCTGGTCAGAGAACACAAGGCTTGCCATCATCTTGGAAGTGGCCCGCTGCCGTTTTGGAAGGGGCCTGCCACCATTTTGGGAGCTCTGGGAGCAAGGACCTACCAGTAACATAAGCATAGACACAGGAGAATTAACACCATCAACCAATAGAATTTAATCAACACAATTTATTCAGTAACATAAAATGAATCTTTTACAAGAACTCACAGAGGATAAATCAATAGACCATATCTCGAGTCAGAAAATAAACCTATATGAAAAAAGATGGAAATTTTATAGGTTGTGTTTTCTGAATTAAATGGAATTAATAAGAAATCTATAACATAAAGATAGCAGTAGAATATAAAAACATTTTAAAGCCACCTATCACACCTCTAAATAATCTACTGATCAAACAGCATGTCATGAGGGAAATTAGAAAAAAATAAACTGAATAAAAGTCAAAATACTACATATCGAAATTTGTGTGACACAGCTAAAGCAGATTTGAAAAAAAATTATAGGATGAAGTCCATACATTATGAAGAAAGAAAACTATTATTTAATAATTTAAGCTCCTTTCTTGATAACCTAGAAAAAATATAAAATGAATCCAAAGCAAGCAGAAAGGAGATAATAAAGAATAAAATGGAGATTAATTAAAAACAGAAAAAAATGATATGGAAAATCATTTACAAAGGTAATTTCTCTGGAAAAATATAATGAAATTAACACATCTCTAGCAAGAAGATAACAGAGGAAAAACAGAAATTAAAAATATCAAGAATGAAATAGCAACTATCACTACATACTTTACAGATATCACTAAGATAATAGGAGAATACACGAACAGTTCTAAACACATACAGTTGATAATTTAGATGTAAACAAAAGCTACTATACATCACCCAGAATAAATAATTTTTCTAGCTCTATAACTATTAATAAAATTGAATTTGGGGGCCAGAAAGAAATCTCTAGGTCCAAACAGTTTCACTGAAGTTATCAAATATTTAAAGAAAAATTAATCAAACTTATATGCAATTTCTTCCAGAAAAAATAAGAAACATTTTCCAATGAATTTTATAGGCTTTGCATTATCCTGATAGAAAAACCAGATAAAGACATTCCTATAGAAGAAAATTGCACAACAGTACCCCTCATGCATAGAGAGATGCGAAAGTCTTTAGCAAAATTTTAGCAAATACAATTCAGCAATATATCAAATTAAGTATGCACTGTAATCAAGTGGAGCCAAGTGAAGTTTATTTAAGAGACACTAGGATGGCTCAGTATTCAAAAATGAATTAATGTCACACATGATATCAACATAATGAAGAAGAAATGCATATAATCATATCAATTGTTGCAGCAAAAGCATTTAGCATAATTAACTAAAGACCCATTAATGGCAAACATAAAAAATACAAATAGAGAACCAGTTCCTCATCCTGATAAATAGCATCTACTGAAACCAAATCCAACCCAAAGCAAACAAATGAAAACCACTGTAGTTAACATCATAGTAATGGTCAAAGACAGAATGCTTTCCCATAAAGATTGAGAATAAGTCTTAGACTTCACTTCCATCTTGATGTTTAAAATAATGCTGGAAATTCTAATAAGTGCAATAATACAAGAAACAAAATTAAAATGCATATATATGTATATGGAAATAACCTGGAACATATGTGTATACACACACACACACACACACACGGAAAGAAGAGATAAAACTATTTTATCCATAGATAACATGATTGTCTATGTAGAAAATCTTAAGTAATATAAGGTGAAAATAAACAAGCAAAAAACCTTCTGGAATTCATAAGTTACTGTTACTTGATCAAGGTCACAGGAAACAAGACACACATGCTCTCTACTCTCAGTGGATACATAGACAATAAAGTTAGATATATAATAAAATTTATCGTCACTTAAAAATAATGAAATGCTTATATGTAAATTTAGCAAAAATTTACAGGACTTGTATGCTGAAAACTGTATAATGTTTTCAGAAAAGAAATGGAAAAAATAGCTACGTAACGGAAGAGGCATACTGTGTTCATGGATCGAAAGACTCAACATAGTAAAGATCTAAATTCTCTCCAATTTGATGTATGTTTAACATAATTCTTAGCAAAATCTCAGAAAATTACGATATACATAGAGAACATCATTCTACAATTTATATACAAATGAATATGAGTTTGAATAGCTAAAACCACTTTGAAATAGCAGATAAAATGGAAGGAATCAGTTTCAATTTCAATTTTTTTTTTTTTTTATTTTTTAGATTGCTTTGTTGCCCATGCTGGAGTGCAGTGACAAGACCTCGATTTACTGATACTTCTGTCTCCCAGGTTCAAGCAATTCTTGTGCCTCAGCCATCAGAGTAGGTGGGATTGCAGTCGTGCACCACAACACCTGGCTAATTTTTGTATTTTTAGTAGAGATAAGGTTTTGCCGTGTTGGCCAGGCTGGTCTTGAATTCCTGGCCTCAAGTAATCCACCTGCCTCGGCCTCCCAAAGTGCAAGGATTACAGGCATGAGCCACTGTGCCTGGCCTGAATTTCCAAATTTATTATAAAGTTACACTAATTAAGACTGTGTGATATTGATGAGGAAATAGACATATAGATCATTGAAATATAAGAGATAATAGAAATAGATTCACACAAATATACCCAGTTCATTTTTGCTGTGCATGCAAACACAATTGAATGCGAGAAAGCATATTCAACAAATGGGGCTAAAGCAATGGGATATCCATAGGGAAGACAAAACACAAACAAACAAAACTTGGGCTAATTTCTGACCTGGCATAGAAATGGTTAAATGGATGATGTATTTAAATATAAAATGTAAATCTACAAAGTTTTAGAAGAAAACCTTGGAGAAAAATTTTCAAAATTTAGGTATAGGCAAAGAGTTCTTAAATTGACACTAAAAGCATCCATAATATGGACAAAATAAAAGATGAATTGAATTTCAACAGTCAAATCTCTTGCTCTGCAAAAAAAAAAAATAAAAAGTTTCTATTGCTATAAAAAGACAAATTATCAAGAAAAGATTTATGTTCCTATGAAACGCTGTACATAATTGTTTATAGCAGCTGTATTCATAATATATTTATATTAGAAAACACCCAGATGTTCCTCAACAAGTGATTGTGGTCAATTCATACCATGAAATATTACTCAACAACAAAAATCAACAGAATATTGATAACAACCTGGATAAATCGCTAGAGAATTATGCTGAGGAATAGAAGATAGTCCCAAAGGTTAGACAGTGTATGATTCCATTTACATAACACTCGCGAAATGACAAAATCTCGTAATTGGAGAACAGATTTGTTAGGTATGGCAATGGGAGAGAAGTGATGTGGCTATAAAAGGCAATAGGAAGAATCATTGTTGTAAAAGAAGCAAACCTTATGAACATTGATTTTATCAGTGTCAATATCCTGGTTGTGGTATTGTAATCTAGAGTTTTGCAAAATGTTAGAACTAGGGAAAACTGGGTAAAAGATTCACAGGATTTCCCAGTATTTACTGCAATTGCACACAAATCATCTTAGTAGCCTTTCAGAAAGGGCGAAGGCAACAGATACGCTCAATTTACCAGCTTTCACAAAAAAAAAACCTAGCATGTTTACATTAAAAAATCCAAAGAATTTTTTTCTTGTTTTTAGAAAAAACTATGCAATATTGTACAAAGTAATGCTTAGAATAAGTGGAAAATTGGTATTTGGAAACTATTATAATTAAATCTGTAGGAAGTATATTAAAAATCCCGAAGTGATTTTTTTTGGATACAGATTTTCAGTAGGGCCAGCCAAATTTGGCCAGTTGAAGTGAAAATTTTCTAAATTCAAATTCTTTTGTGCGGTTTAGTCTAGCCTTCAACCCAAATTGAATCTGTCCCAAGCTACTTCACAAATGAAGATAACGCTTATTATTTCTTGATTTTTAAGAACCGTTTCATGCATTTGAATGTAAATGCCATAACTTTTCATTAGAAATTAGAGTGTTATACACATCTAATCTGTTTTCATTCTTAATGATATGGCAATACACATTTTCAGAAAAAATTGGACAAACTGATAAAAAATGTATTTTTTCTCCGATATTGGATGACTAGAAAATTCTCTTTATTATAGAAAATGTTAGGTAAATTTTCAAAATAGGAATGCATTTATTCTGTAACTACATATATTAGCAAAATTTGAAGTTTATTTCTGATTCATATTACATTTTTTATTTATTCTTTGGTTTTTTGTTTAGGCTCCAGGACCACATCTGAAATTATTTATGTAATATTTGCTCAGTAATGAATACATTCTCAAATACTCTTTTATTCAATTCTAAACTGAAACATTTAAAAGACATACAGTGCTTCAGTAACTTTAAATCATCCCCTATTACACAAGGCAATTTGAAACTATAGAAGCATTTTGTAAGGGTTTCTCTTTCAAAGTGTCAAATGTTTAGAGATTATAAAGAGTTATTTAACTTTATTGCAATATTATAGATTTATTAGAATCATTTTAAAAGAAGGAGGTATATAATATCACATAAATCTGTCAGCTAAAACAGTATAAAATATATTTAATCAGTATAAATGCCATATAGAGACATATGCTGAATGAAAGAGAAACAAAGGAATGAAGAGCGACAACCATAAAACATTTTGAGGTCAGGAATTCATAGTTTATACAGTAAGAAATTCAGGAATAATAAACTTTTAATAGCTTTTAAAATTCTATATATCCAGAATTTAAATAAAAGTATAAAAAAATTATTCTTGGGATAAAGAAAAATAATCCTTGGGCAAAGTATAAGATACTTAGGGTGGAGTGTCAATTGAAGAAAATATGTCAAAATTAATAAAACATGGTGTGGTAGGGTTTCAAAAAAGGGTCCCATTGTCCCAACCTCCTCATGTCCATGACATGATAACATGGGTAATCCCCTATCTTTGAGTGTGGGCTAGAGCCAGGGACACATTTTTTAGTAATAAAATATGGCAAAGTGATATTATTTCTGATATTAAGTTAAAAAAGATCCTGGCTTTTATCTTACTTGCTCTCTCTCACCGCTTGCTCTGCGGAGACAAATTATCATACCGTATGTTGCCCTAGAGAGAGGGAAACGTAGCAAGGAACTGAGGACCTTGCTATAACTATGTTAGTTGTACTAATTCTGCTAACAACTATGTTAGTAGACTTCACAACAGATTCTTCCTATTAATGCCTTCAGAGGAGACAGCAGGCCCGGCCAAGCATGACTTCAATCTGGTGAAAGACTTTCAGCCAGCTAAGTTACACAAGATTTCTAATCGATAGAAACTCTAGGATAATGTTTGTGGTTTTAACTCACAAAGTTTTGGGTTAAGTTGTCAATCAAAGGGTACAATATCATTAATAGGTAGCTAAATATACACAGCCACATCTCAAAGAAAAAAATAACTTTATATAAAAGAAAAAACTTGAGTCAGTAAACTAAAATATTAAATCAAAAGTTGACAAAAGCAAAAGTGTAAGCAGAAAAATGCAGGAAAAATGCAATAATCAAAATATTAGATACAAATGAAATAAATAGCTAAAAAGATTAATAGAATTGAAAGATAGCACTTCAAAATATATTAGTAATTTAAACTAATATTTAACAAGAATTATTAGGGAAAGAGATGTTTCAGAAAAAAAATGTTAAACGAAGGTGGAAAATAACTACAGCCATAAGAGATTAAGACATAATAAATAGTATAAATATTAATGCCCCAATAAATTCGGAGATTTAGAGAAGATACATAATTTTTTTTGAAAAAAACACAAAAAGCTTGAATTGGTAAAAAAATATAAAAAACTTGAATAGTCTCATAAACATTAGAGAAATCGGAATAATGTTCAAAAATATTCGAGCCCAGGCAATACAATGGATGTGTTTAACAAGATTCTGAAGTATGAATATGCCCTATTTTATATAAGTAGTTCTGGAAATAGAAAAAGAATGAAAGTTGATTAATTTTATTAGAATATGATAAACTTCATTACAAAACTGGACAAGCAAGTTACAAGCAGAGATAACATATGTTATTGAAAAAAATCTGTAATAGTTAAAGTCTATTATGTTTTGATCTCTTCCAATATCATACCACTTTGGGCGTTTCATTCTTTTTTTCTTTTTTCTTTGTTCTTTTTTCTTTTTTTTTGAGACAAAGTCTTGCTCTGTCACCCAGGCTGGTATGCAGTGGAGCCATCTGGGTTCACTGCAAACTTTGCCTCCTGGGTTCAAGCGCTTCTTCTGCCTCAGCCTCCCGAGTAGCTGGGATTACAGGCATGCGCCACCACACCCAGCTCATTTTATTTGTGTTTTTAGTAGAGACAGGGTTTCTCCATGTTGGTCAGGCTGGTCTCGAACTCCCGACCTCAGATGATCCACCCACCTTGACCTCTCAAAGTGCTGGTATTACAGGCATGAGCCACCGCGCCCGGCCTTTTTTTTTTTTTTTTTTTTTGAGATGGAGTCTCGCTCTGTCGCCAGGCTGGAGTGCAGTGTCGCTATCTTGGATCACTGCAACCCCCGCCTCCCGGGCTCAAGTTCAAGTGATTCTCCTGCCTCAGCCTCCCAGGTAGCTGGGAGTACAGGTGCATGCCACCATGCCCGGCTAATTTTTGTATTTTTAGTAGAGATGGGGTTTCACCATGTTGGCCAGGATAGCCTCTATCTCTTGACCTCGTGATCCGCCCGCCTCTGCCTCCCAAAGTGCTGAGATCACAGGCATGAGCCACTGTGCCCGGCCCGTTTCATTCCTTTTTGGCATTTTTACGTAAAGTATGCTTTCAAAACAAAAATTTATATTACGTTTCTGCTAAAAAAAGAAGATAAAAATAAGACATTAATGAAAAGTAACCTGAAAATTAGATGAATAAAAAATAGTTTCTGGAAGGAAGTATTAAGAAAATTTTTGTTAATTAAAGAATGATTTTAAAGGTGTCTATTAGGAAATAACATTTTGGAATAAAATGTTAGAATAATTTTCAAATGGAGAAATTAATTCGTGAACTAAAACAAATCGAATACACTTGTCCTTGAGAATATCTTGCCTAGAGAGATGGGTATATTATTTGAGATGTTAAAGTAAGCAGGGATATAATGGTAAGTGTACTTGATAACTATTTTATAAGTATATAATATAATAAATGAAAAATCAATTATAAATTTTCTCTGGTGTTTCAGAAACTGTATTCTATGACAATCATTGAAATAAGTCTGAGTAGGATCTGTAATACTGCATTAGTCCTAGTTATGCAATCTCTCAGATAGTCTTCCATTCAGGGATAACAAGAGAGAAACTCTTCTTAATTACATACTGAGACCCCCAGAGTTGTAATTATCTTACTGTTGATAATACAGTCATAAATTTGTTAATATGTGGCATACAAAGAGAAATTGTATGGTGCATGTTGTTATATGATTGAATAATATTTCTACTGCTGCTATTTAGTTTTAATAATGAGAAATTGTGTAGGCATAATTTTACAGAATCTATCAACATCACACCATGTGAATAATTGGATACATTATTTACAATGATTCTTTCATTATAGATATGTTAAGTGGCTCCTTTTTTTGGAACCTTTTGAACGTTAAGTGACATATCTTTAGAATAAGGGTGTGTAATAAAAAAACAAACTTTAGGGAAATAAATATATGAACAATATTTTAAATGCATTCAACATCAGTTCAAAACTTTTTTAGGGAGTCGTGTGTACAAGGTATAAAGAATTACTCTACAGGGAAGTCAGTAATTAACACAAAAACAATCAAAGAAAAAATTTCGACTTTATTCTAAGGAGAAAAGAAGCACACATGTTATATGTGTGTATGTAGATAAGGATGAGATATTTGTAGATATATTCATTACTTCTAAATATATACATATTTATTTATATGCACAAAAAGTACCACAACAAAATACATAAATATAATCTATAATTTACTTGTTAGGTAGAAAAAATAAGTCATGAGAAAGGTTTAAGTACTGGTGACACAGAAGGTTCGATTTTAAATAGGTAAGGTAGACTCCATTGGGAAGGCAGCATTTGAATGAGCAAAGATTTTAATCGTAAGTCCTTAATTCATGTCTGTATTTGGAGGAAGAATATTCCAAGCACAGGCAGTGCAAATTCCATTATTTTGAGGAAGAAGTATGCCTGACATTTTAGACAGACTGCAAAAAGTCACAGATGATGCAAAGACAAGGGCAAGAAGAACAAGTGAGGAGGTGCCATTACCTGAGACTGGATATCTGTAAAAGGAATGGGTTTTGGTGAAAAGATCAGGAATTCAGTTTGAGATATACTATATTTGTGATGCTGAGTAGGTGCCCACGTAGAAATGTAGAGTAGAAAGTGGTGTATAGAAGCCTGGAGATCATGGAGCGGTCTGGCTGGTAATGAAATTTTGGGTATTCCAAAATAACAATTGTGCTACATTTTGATGATATTGATCCGGTCCTAGGACTGGACAAAATCTCTAAGGATTGGGTGTAAATACAGAAATAAAAGTATTATGACTATGGTTGGAAAACCATGAGAGTACTGTGCCTCAAAGCCAAATGCAGAGAGTACATCCAGGAGAAACAGAGCATTTCCTCAACAGAGCAAATGCTGCTAAGAGATCAAGTAAAATGAGGACCCAGAACTGATGATGACATTTACTTCCATGATGCCAGGGCCCCTTCCGTGCTTGAGGCTTTGAAGTTCATATGATTTAATGATATAAATCCATGAATTAAAATTCTGTGTTTGATTCATTTAAAGTGACAAAACATACTACAACAGATTACAGACTGCTTCGGTGAAGTGGCACATGGCACAAACATTACCAATTCAGAATAAAAGAATGCAGTATTTTTACTAAGTAACTACCAACACAAACCTGTAATATATTTTTTCTGTACCTTTTTGGCTGCGTACTCACTCTTCACTTCTTTATATGTCAAGAAATTTGTAGTATTGTTTTTGAGGAAAAAGTAAGGAGGATGGTTTTTTTTTCTAATGGGTTGGTCTTCATTCTTATTAGTATTATTGACCACATAGAAAAGTTTTTTTTTTTTTCCTGAACTTTGACCATAAAATTCACAAGTTTCTGTGCAAATGTAATGATTTTTGACATTAAAGTTTCTGCCAGTCTTGTTTCTTTCATTTTACATTTTTTTTGGCTTCCACTAGGATTCTTTTTATCCTATATGAATGTGAATAGGACCAATTAAGTAGTCTCAACATTAATTTAATCTTGGTTTGAAATATTAATTTGAAAGTAAGAGAAACAAAGTAACAATTCAAATAAAGTAAATAGTCTGTTGAGTAACTTAATTGTAATTAGATTATTTTACAACATGTAAAGAATTATGATAAATATTTGAAGTTTTATCCCTGGAACTCCTTCCTTCCTTCCTTCCTTCCTCTCTCCCTCTCTCTCTCTCTCTTTCTCTTTCTCTCTTTCTCATTTCACTCTTGTTGCCCAGGCTGGAGTGCAGTGGTGCGATCTCAGCTCACCACAACCTCTGCCTTCCAGGTTCAAGCGATTCTCCTGCCTCAGCCTCCTGAGTAGCTGGGATTACAGGCATGCGCCACCACACCCGGCTAATTTTGTATTTTTAGTAGAGACGGGGTTTCATCATGTTGGTCAGGCTGGTCTGGAACTCCCCACCTCAGGTGATCCGCCCGCCTTGGCATCCCAAAGTGCTGGGATTACAGGCATAAGCCACTGTGCCCAGCCCGAATACTTCTTTATTCAGACAATTTTACTGTGAGTAGAAACACCAGAATCTTTAGGATGTGATGTGTCATATATGCTCATAATGTAGGAATTTATTAATTTTTTTACCTCACACAGACATGTATTTACAGCTTACATTATGAGCCTCCATACATGATTTGTGATAAATTCTTTCACAATTCATATGGGAAAAAGAAAGTATGATGCATATATATTTGTATGCACTGCATTGTCAAGTATATTTCTGACATGTGAGAACACTCATTTTATCTAGGCATTGATAAGAGCTAAAACATTGCTTGCAATTCTACATACCTGATTACTGCATGAGTTTTCTACAGTCTAGCATCTGGCACTGCATATTTTAAGACCTATAACTCCTATGCTACCTACATAGTCCACACATCCCATGTTAGCCATATTTCTCACGTGAAAAAATAATTAAAGTAATTGAGGCAAATTTCTTTTTATAGTAGTAACTGAGTAATGATTTTTCTCTAATTTTACCGTATGTTTGTCATATAACTACTTACTATATAAAATATTCCAATATTTAAGTTATTTCCATTTTTTTCAGAAAGTAAAAACAGTCACTTTTATATTCACTGATACTAAAATAGAAACCTTATTATGGGTAAAGTATAGTATGATTTCTGTTTGATTTAGACACAACTGCTCAAAATATATCTGTGATTTTGAGTTAATATAACACGTGTTAACCTGTATAATATACAAACACAGTGCATACTATTACTCTGTTTGAACATGACATTCGAAAGTAAATAATTTGAGAGCTGTAATAGAAGTCCTTATCACGAATGCAAAATTGTATGCTACAATAAAAAGGTTATAAATATTAATATTTTTCCACTGTCAACACATTTATTAACATAACACTAAAAAGTTAAAAATAAGAGATTAATGAATTAAAAAACTGAAATATACAAAACTGATGAATATAAATTGATGAATTATATGTTAAACATGTTTTAACAAATTATATTGAAGTGTTTAAAAAGGTATGTTAACAATACACATTATATGATCAACTCTTTGTTAATGGCTACGGTGTCAAATACATTTTTCTCACTTTTTATCAATAATACTATCCAATTAGTAAAGTAGTCCTGAATTGTGTGTAACTTATTTGAAGAGATAACTTATGAATATAAACCATAATAAAATTTACTAGACATTATTAAAACGGATCGTTAAAAACAGAGATTAAAATGCCAAACCATGAATTTCCTCTTCTTCTTTCTTTAAAATTTCTGCTGCACATCTCTTCAACCTCTTCCCAAAGAGAATAAAAGTTTCTTTTTTTTTAAACAAAGGCATTTTACATGTTTTTCTTCTCAGCATTTGGCTTTAGCATATATCAAAGTATAGATGTTCCACTAATGTTTATCTTCTCTGCTGTTGATTAAATTTGGACCACTTGATAAATATAATGTTGACAAATTAAAAATATATTAATTAGCATGCCTTTGGTTTCTGGTCGATATCTCAGTTGTTCACTTTTAAAAATCTCGTCTTATACTTTGACTCAATCACTACTAGTGTTTTATCCTACAACCTTGTATTAACCAATAATTGCATCAATAGCAAATTTTAGTATCAGGTGCTTTATTCCATTTCATTATCTTTTATTCATTGGGTTAATTTTTTTCAGTATAATCTGTTTCAAAAATTTTATGTGCCGATGTCTCTTCTGAAAATATTTTTGTATGTTTATTGATATTACTTCTGTTGATCTATTGATCATCCCTTTATACTTAAAACACATTATTCATCTAGTTTGAAAAAATTTCCTGACACTTTATTATCTCGCTTGCTGTGCTTTCAGGATTCTGTGACCTATGTGCTTCCTTTCCTTGATTTCTAATTCTTGAGTATTGCAGAGCTCAGTCCTGGAGACTCTTTTTTTTTTCTTGCCTGTCTATTCTTAATTTCCTAGATAGACTATACAAGTGCAGTAAATTTAAATTCAGGTTTTAAAAAAATTTCCAAAGCCAAAGTTTTCCAGAAATCCAAGCATAAATATTCAATTGTTTGCTTGATATCTTCCCATGGAAGTATAGTAGACATCTCAGGCATAATATATTCAAAACTGGACTCTTGATTTATCTTCCTGAAAACTCCCCCATTATTAATACTCTCATCTCACTTCACATCATTCAGTAATTCCTCTCTTCCTAAACTTACTCATTCTCTTTCAATTAGTCCAGCCATTATGCAAGCAGTTTGAAGATTTCTCAAAGATCTTAAAACAGAATTAGCATTTGACCCTGCAATCACATTATTGGGTATATAACCAAAAGAATATACATCGTTTCATCATAAAGACACATGCATGCATGTGACCACCACAGCACTAATCACAATAGCACAGACATGGAATCAGCCTAATTGCCCATCAATGGTAGAACGGATGAGGAAAATATGGCACATATACACCGTGGCATAAAATATACTACACAGCCGTAAAATAAATAAGCTTATGTCCTTTGCAGCAACATGGATGGAGCAGGAGGACATTATCTTAAGACAGCTAATGTGAGAATAAAAAATCAAATACTGCGTGTTCTCACTTATAAATGGGAGCTAAATATTGAGTACATATAGACACAACGAGGGAACAACAGAAACTGGGGCCTCCTGGAGGGTGGAGGATGGGAGGAGAGGGAGGATCAGAAAACTACCTATTGGGTGCTACACTTATTACCTGTGTGGCAAAATAATCTGTACACCAAATCCCTGTGACATGTAATTTACATATACGACAAACCAGCACATGTATTCCTGAACCTAAAATAAAAGTTAAAAAAATTACTCATTCTTTGTTTCTCACAAGGCCAAAAATCTTGGAGTTAAACTTGATAAGCCTTTTCTGGCTTACCCTTCATATATATGAATGCTATAAAGAAACAATATATCCAGATTTTGACCACTTCTCACTTTTTGACCATTACTTTGGTCTGAACCACCTTCCACAGTTTCCTGGATTATTGGAATAGTTCTACATAATCTATTTGCTTTTTTGTCCTTTGCCTCTGGTCCCTGACAACAATTCCTGTTTGGAACAGTATCATTTCGTGTCAATTATCATAAAGAAAACACCTCAATGACCTCTGTCAGATTTTAAGGAGATGCAAAACCTTTGCCATAATCTATAGCCCGGTGGAATCTGGCATCAGTTACTGGCATCTCTGGCTTTTATTCTCATTTTGTTATGTTCAAGTTACACTTGTTTCCCTGTTAATCCCTGCACACCCTAAGCATGCTTACAACTCAGGGATTTATTTTTTTTCTCTCGGAAAGCTCCTCCACAATATTTAAGTTATTATATATTTTACTTTCTTCAGACAATACCACAGAGAAGACTTCTCAGTTACTATCTAAGATACTAGCCCGTAACTTTTTTTTTTTTTTTGGTGATGGAGTCTTGCTGGGTGGCCCAGGCTGGATGGAGTGCAGTGGCGCGATCTCGGCTCACAGCAAGCTCCGCCTCCCGGGTTCACGCCATTCTGCCTCAGCCTCCCGAGTAGCTGGGGCTACAGGCGCCCGCCACCACGTCCAGCGAATTTTTTTGTATTTTTAGTAGAGATGGTGTTTCACCGTGTTAGCCAGGATGGTCTCGATCTCCTGACCTCGTGATCCGCCCGCCTCGGCCTCCCAAAGTGCTGGGATTGCCCCTAACTTATTATTCTCTTAACCTACTTTATTGTTTTGGTCTTCTTTATTGCACTTTTCAGTGCCTGGGCTTATATTATATATATATTTGTTTGATTATTTCCAGCATTCGGAAATAGATTGCAAACTCTAAGAAGGCCGGGGCTTTATTTCCAGCACAGATAAAAGTACCAGGCACACAGGAGTATCAGGAGTATTTATTTTCAATGAATAAATAATGAATGGAAACGGCCTTAAATTATGAAGACATGTTCAATTTATGTATCTCAATTTTTTGAGGTTTCATGAGAAGATGAATAATGGTTTTTATTAGTCAGATTTTGATGAAGGAAGTAGAATTACTATGAGTGATATACAATAAATATTTCTTATAAAGATTAGAACTCTTCTGAAGTTAGGAGAGTTTGTTAATCACCTCTCTTTGTGCATCCTCATGTGGTCTTTCCATGAGGGCAAATCTGGGTTTTCTCAAGACAGAGTAGATTCAGTGACGTAAGACATTTTTAATGACAGCTCAAGGTTCCAAAGTTAATGTCTTAGTAAGCCAGGCAGACATTCCATTGCTTTTTATGACATAGCCTCAAAAACACTCACCCTCATTTCTGTCACATTCTGTTGGTTACAAGTGGATCACAGGCCAATCCAAATTCAAGTGCAAGGGAATTAAACTTCCCTATTAATGGCACAGTGGTAAAGATTCATTATAAAACATTACATGGGCCAGGGTCTACTGTTGCACCCATATTTTGAAAATATGATTTTCCTCCATACTCTCTGGCCAAAATAATTTATATTCCCCTCACATGCAATATACATTCATCTCTTCTCCCATATCCTTCAAAATTTCATCATATTACAAATCAGCCTGAAGTCCAGATGTCATCTTCTATATAAGGTCCAGATGGGCGTGAGCTCCTTTGGTACAATTCTTTCTGTATCATGCTTCTTATTCAGAAGACCTGGGAACTAAAAAGATGAATTATCTCTCTTCCCCCAGCCCCCAACATTTAATGGTGTGTCAGGGTTAGAATAACCTTTCAGCCAGCAAAGGGTTCTCAAAGTAAGAAAGAAACTTAATGTAAAGATGAAAGCCAGAGTGGGATTATAAAACGTTAAGACTTCAAGAGTGTGGCTTTGTTAAGACTTCAAGAGTGTGGCTTTATTTCTGAGTTTTCTGTTCTCTTCCTTTGGTACATAATAGAGCCCTTCACATGTCCTCCAAATTTCACTCAAATGCAGAGTAATTCACTCTTTAGTGCACCTCTCTCCTTATTCATTTTGTTGTAAACTTCTTTTAGGTGGTAGGCTCAACTTTCTGCATAGATATCACCTTAGCAAGTTTATCAACTTCTAAGGTATATGTTCTATTTTGCGTGTTACCACAAATAATTCTGGTACTATAGCATAGCTCTCCTTACTACCAGTTTTCAAAAATATTTGTCTTATTCTTCTTTAATACACTACTGACAATGTCCTCAAGGCCCTTTAAACTTTTCTGTATACTCCAGTGAAAGCCCTACCTGTTTTAATTAATGGTCTCCTCAAGGGCCTTACAGCTTTGATGGAATACTCTGTTCCAAAACCAATGCCACATTCTTTAGATTATTATTGAGGGAATGTGAAAACATAGTTTTTTCTGTAATTGATTAGATTTTGGCATGAAACCCAGTTCTAGTCAATGAAATGCAACCAGAAATATACTACTGAGGTATCTGGAAAAGTCTCTTTTTGTGTTGTTTTGTTTCCAATTTTATTATGGGGAAAAAGTCATCTGAATTATTTTTCTGTTGAAGCTTTTAATAGAAAAAATAAAATAACTGGAACTAAAACAGGCTTATTACATTTTTGAAGAAACACTGTAGAGTTATAAAAAGAGGAAAACAATAAGTCTATCTGGATTCTTGATGATGTCTTTGATCTGCTTAATGAATCAATCTTGGAATAGCCCTACCTTGAATCACTTGGAGGAACCAATGGATATTACAGGGAAGCTAAATCTCACCTACACCAGTCATTGTGTAATACACCCAGATCTCTATTTTATAAGTATAATGGGAGATAATGATTTCCAAGAAAAAGGTCGTTTATGAGTAATAAAGGGAGATGCTTTTAGTAAAGCACCTTGCAAGTCTTCTCTACTGAAAAGCTTCTAATTCTTTTTCCTCTATGAAATATTTCCTCTAACTACTGGTTAAAATTACTTAGGTCTTTACATAACATTTGGTCTCTCTTTGTGGGAAATATTCTTGGTTTTATTTGTGATTAAATGATATTCTGTTAACATTATACTTCAATAGTTAAAATTCTATCTGATTTTACCTGCGTATGCAGGTTACCTACATTACCTATATATTCAGAAGATCCACCTCTGCAGATGCAGGAGAAAAGAGTGTTTCTACATGCTGACATAGGAGTACCTCGATTTTCACAGCATTCTTTTAACTGACAATTCACTAGCTTGATTGTCTCATGTTTGTATAGCCTTGAGACTCTTTAACAAAAGCCAGTTCACTCACGGTACTTTTAATTATCAGCTGCCCCACATGTGTGTTCAGGTGCCACTGCTCCTATATAAACCAGTGCTTCAGTTTATACATTACCTATATATTCAGGTAATGTAGGTAACCTGCATATGTATCCTTCAGTTTTCTTACATTAATTTCATTTTAAGGCCCATGAAATAACTTTAGAAAGTTACACAATTTGGAAAGTATCAAAATCTAGGGCATTTGGCCATTCACTGAATTGAGCAAACTACCCTTTGAATAAACACTTTAAAGTTACCAAAGTGAGCCTAAAAATTTGTAATACTTATCTTAATGTCATCTTACTTGAAGAATGTAGAGAAGAAGGGATGACATATTGGGCATCTTTTGTGTTCTGCTTTATATTTTTGCAGCTTAGCGTTCACTCTGACCATTGCAATGACAATCAGCTTTTTTCAGGAGTAAGTTGACTGTACTACCTACACATTGTACCACATATTTCTCAATTTCAGCCCCAGGTATTTGCTAACGCCTCACTGTGTTACTAAACCCTAAAGACACCCAAATCTGCACATATTCAAGACCTAGAGTTGGTCCTCAGCAACTTGCATGTACAAAAAGTCAGCCCTCCGTATGTGAAGATTTCCCATCCTTGAATATTTTATTTTTGAATTGCATTTGGTTAAAAAAAATCTGCATATAGGTAGACCTGCACAGTTCAAAGCCATGTTATTCAAGGGTCAACTGTACTACTATATTCCCTGTTGGTAGATTGGGTTAAGTTGCAAGAAGAAAATGAAGCACATGTCATAGCATCATAGCTGCTAATGCACACTGGCTGCAGCTTGGAAAGGGGTTCAAGTGGAAACTGAAGCACTGGTTTATACAGGAGCAGTGGCACCTGAACACACATGTGGGGCAGCTGATAATTAAAAGTACCGTGAGTAGACTGGCTTTTGTTAAAGAGTCTCAAGGCTATACAAACATGAGACAATCAAGCTAGTGAATTGTCAATTAAAAGAATGCTGTGAAAATCGAGGTACTCCTATGTCAGCATGTAGAAACACCCTTTTCTCCTGCATCTGCAGAGGTGGACCTTCTGAAAATTTGGCCCAAGACTTAATTTTAAGGGCAAATAAGAACAAAAGTGCAAAATGCACAGTACTGGCTTGTCTCATATGTCTTAATATGAAACCTGGGTGTGAAAGATGGAGGAATCCTGTGACAAAGGTATGAATGGGTGGATTTCCCTAATAAATGTGAATCTTCTGATTTCTCTGAAACTTGTAAACCAAAAGAAATGTCTTATATTTTCTTAGTCATCTTTTACTTCAAACATTACTAGGGCAATCAGCATTTAGTCACTGAAATACTAGATCACTTTGCCTCAGACGGACCTGTCATCTGTCCAGGAGCTTCCCTGACACCTTAGGGTTGGACACCCATGAGAAACACTGGGAACCTGAGCACAAACAAATTCAAAATTGTGAAAGGTTTGCTACCCCATTACCCAACTCTTGATCAATGGGAGAAGGAATCCACGGATAAAGGATCCTCTCAAAAATGCTCCCCTCTTCTGGATTTTAGGTGGATTATTTTGAACTTCATTCTACATGGCTTCTTAAAAGATCCCAAATGGATTGAGACCCAGTTGCCCACACAGGTGGAACAGGTTGATACATACTTGTATTGACTCTTTCCTTTTATCTATTATTTCCTAGTCCTCCATTCCTATTCCCTGTGTTCATTTTCCAAAATAAACAATTTGTATGCAAGGCCTTAGGTAATGGCCTGTTTCTGGGAGACACCAGGAATAGACCCAGGCCAAAAATTAGAGATATGTTTAAAGTTCATTAAATATATTTTAATCACAGGAATTTACCTGTCAAAAGAATAACTCAAATTTACAAACCCAGAAATGTCCTTTTTTTTTTTTTTTTTTTTTTTTTTTTTTTTTTTTTTTTTTTTTACCATGGTTCATCCATTTGGTCCTTGATATATCAAATTAAAAGAAATTGTTCCAGCCTCTGGTGTCTGACTTAATTACTATAGCATCTAGATGAATACTATGCCTGTTTGCTCAGTAAGCAGTTTTGAGAGCTAATTTGAATAAAGATGTTCTTATCCTTATCAATTTGTGTTGTGAATGGTTACCATAAATTAAAAGTGTAAAAATACTTAGTATTTTATTTAATATTATTTAACAGGCCAATTTTACATTTTTAAGTAAAAAAACCTGAATAATTTGAAAAAGAATCAGTAAAAGTAATAGTATTAGTTTAAAAAATTTTTAAAAATGGAACATAGAGGAAAGGAACTGTAGTATTTTATATTTCCAAGGCAACAAGAATTAGTTAAGGTGTACTTTTTCTAAGTATATTATTTGGACATACAACTACTGTAATTCACTTTTTATAAGACTTGGATTGTAAGTAGAGTGATTTTATTAGCCTTCACTGAGAAAGATACTGTGGTCCTGTTATATGCTTAATAATGAAAGCCCTTTGCCCTCAAATTTTGGCTTTTAATTTGAACTAATATTTTAAATTTTTTGATAAAATTGTTAGTATGATAAAATTAAAGTTCAGCAAGGAAAATAATCTAAAGACCATCTTAATTTTGTGATGTTGAGACAAAATATATACTATCAAAGAAAGGTAATTAATGCTAAATCTTTAGTGTTTACAATTTTTAAAGTCCAAAGTAAAAATATCAATTTTTTATACTTTCTTATTAGATATCAAAATCCACACTGCCTTATAAGTACTTAGTACACTGTAAAGTTATACTTATGACCTAACACATCTAATAGTAGTATATTAATTCAATTGTATGGTAACAGCTCAAATTTTATTATGCAACATGCTGTTTGGCTCATTTTACAAATGAAACAAATGAATTATTTTCAAAATTCACTAAAAAACTATTGAAACAGAATTCTGCATTTGTCAGATAAATAATTTTGCATAATCATTAAAATATTAGGTATAATTAAAACTTTTAAAAATCATCAAGATTAAAATAATGTAGCATATTTATTAATAAATGTTGTCACATATATGTATATATATATAGAGAGAGAGACAGAGAGATTTTATTTCATATATGTCAAATTAAGGTGTAATCCAATGAAGCTAAAGCAAATTTTAAAATATCCTGAACTAGCAAATATAACAAGAGCTCTACAATTCTCTGGGCACAAGAGAGCGTTACCATTTACATAATGTGGGGCTTAGTCAATGTTAAGGACCATTTTATTCTCTCAGGCAATGTGAAGAAAATAAGATAAAGGAAGGGTAAGGAGGAAAACAGGAAGAAAAAAAAAGCATCTCTAAAATGGATTGTGCATTGATTGTGGGAATTTTAATACTGGAAAAATGTCTTTCATAATAGCTTTGGAGTCAATAAACTAAAAAGCGTAGTCTTAAGAGGAAGCTTTCCTAACAAATTGCTAGATGATTTCTACATGCTATTTGTTAGGAAGCATCAACAGCAAAATAATAACAAGATTCCCTGGTTAGAACTCAACTGAACAAAAGATGTAGCTTTCAAATTCCGAGAGTCTGGTGATCACCGGTCTTTAAAAATATTTTCAGTTTTTTATTAAAGTATATATTGTCTGTGGCTTTTAATACACTATGTAAACTTTTAAAACCTCAATTTGTTGTCCTTTCTTATTCAGGAGTCTTCAGGTTTTGTGGTCTTTGAAAGTAAAAGTTATTCTCATTTATTAAAATTAATTGTCTTAAATATTATAAACCATGCCTTTTGATATTTTTTAATTTGAATTAACCCCTACCCCACAATTATTTTAAGCCAAAGTAAGGTGATCATCATTCAAATATATTTTTAAAAACATATACTTATTTAGAGAATTCCCATATTTTCTGCTTTAAGTTTTAAATATATGACAAATTTAACACACTTTAAAAGGAAATCATTGTTTAATTGAATTTAGCTTTTGAAACAAAACAACTCAAATTTTATTCATGCTAACTACAAAACCACATGTCTGCAGTGCAACAATTTGGTTATAAAAAATTTAGAGCTTTTCAAGTAGCCACAGCTCACCACATTATTCATGTGAGGACTATGATTTTATATAAAGAACCTCATTAACTTGTATATGAATATATATTTCATTTTATTCTTACGGAATAAAATATACAATTTCAATTTTCATACTCTCACCTTTCAAAATCTAATAACAAATCTGGGGTATTTCAATATTGCAAGCAAATATAAATGGCAAAGATAATAGTAAGATAATGTTAAGCTTAACTAAATTTTAAATATTTGAGTATCTGTTATAACAGTATTGTGTTATGCATGTAAAAACATTTTTGTAATAATTCCTTATACAATAAAGTAAAATAAAATTAACCACACAACTGATGAAGTCATTGAAATACAAGCTTCCTCTTTAGCTGGATTATCTAGTCATCTCAGTATAATAATTCGTCTAAGAAAAAAACACAAAAATATGTATAAATAAATTATATCTAACATTATTATTAAAATACACAAATTGAATTAATTTTGAAATTTGTTATGCGTAAATTATATTTTTGAACACTAAGAGACATATGCACTAACATTCTTCTTCGTTTTCATTTCAACAAGTCGTGGTCTTGCTACGTTACCAGGCTGGTCCGGAACTGCTGGTCTCAAACAATTCTCCTTCCTCAGCCTTCCAAAATGCTGGGATTGTTGGTATGAACCACCATGCGTGGCCCATTCCTTTTTGAACCCTGAAAATTTGGGTAGGAATTAAAGTTGTAGATTACTCATTTTGATGTTCTACTGATATTTTTTACATATTCTAAACACTGATATAAGAACTGCAGTGGAGACTTATGTCTTAGTCTGTCTTGAGTTGCTGTAAAGGAATACCCAAGGCTGCCTGATTTAGACAGAGAATGGGTTTATTTAGCTTATGGTTTTGCAGGCTGTGTGTGAAACAGGGTAGAAGCATCTGCCTCTGGTGAGGGCTTCAGGCTACTTCCATTCACTGCGGAAAAGGAAGGGGAGCCAGTGTGTAGAGATCACACAGCAAGAGAGGAAGCAAGAGAGAGGGGAGGTGCCAGGCTCCTTTTAACAACCAGCTCTACGGAAGACTAATGAGTGAAAGCTCATTCATCACCCCCTCCCAGGGAGAACATTAATTTGTTCATTACAGATCTAGTCCCATGACGCAAGCATCTCCCATTAAACCCCACCTTCAACACTGGAGATGTAATTATAACATGACATTTGAAGGGGTCAAACAAACCAAACTATAGCAACTCAATATAAAAATAATTTAAGTGAAACAAAAATGTAGAAAGACAGCTTCAGGTGGAATTTAATAAGATCAAATATCTAGTCAATGTTTAAAGGTAAGAATGCAAACAAGTCTATACTGGGCATTTTTAACTAAAAGACTAGAAAATATTCTTTTTAAATGGCACTTTTTTTTCTAAAGAAATACATTGCACATTTACCTATAAGAAAGGACTTAACAGAGCTTATTTCTCAAATAATTGGGAACTTAAATTTGGGATGACAGGTGTTTTAAGTTTATTCAAGGAGATAACAATTGAAGGACTGCGTAGACTGAAATCTGTTGTCTTGCTAATGAAGACTATCCAATTGTGGAACTAACAGACATATGCACCAATATTCCCTTTTTTCACTATTTTTCTTTGCTACTTGCTTTTATTGTTTTCCTTTTCTTTTTGTTCACTTCCTCAATTTTGGTAATTATTTTCTATAATAAATTTCCTTGCTTGATTAATATATGAGCAAAATAACACCATCAAATTGTTTGGCTTCTGATTCCTTTGGAATTTGGTCCGAGAATTTACATTTTTTTGGACTGTCACGGAAGAACAATCATAGGCATACAGAAGCATGAAAAATTACAAATCAGACAGACAAAAAAATGACCCAGTAATAATCATGCATAATAAATAAGAGTAGAGCTGGGTAGATAAGAATTCTGTATTAGCGTTAGACCAAAGTACAGTTCAAATCTGGACATATCACCACCTGATGAGTGAGTATGAGAAAATTACTTAACCTTTTCCTGCCTCAAATTTTTTATATAAAAATGTACATCATATTCAACAGTAGGAGTATATCGTTAAGATTGATAAGAATTCAGTGAGGTAATACATGCAACAGCATATATATATATTTAATTTAGTGCCCATGATAATATCAGCTACTCTGTTAATAAATAAATGTTCAATAAAAATTGCTTTAACTGCTATTCCATCAGGCATATGAACTTCAGTAAATCAAAAATTAGTAATACAAATTTGAAAATGAGTGACACAAGAATGTCTATCAGGCAAAAAATAACAGAAAAAAAAAACAGTTTAAGACAACTTTCATCAAAAGGGAAAGATACAGATAAGCCAACAGAATCATCAAGGCAAGTGAAAATCCTGACACAAGATTTTTGTATATAACTGTCCCAGACCTCTTAATAATGATGTTGATAACAGTGAGGATGATAATGATGATGATGATGATGAAGATGGTGATGCTGTGTCTGCTGCTACAAAAGATGATAATAACAAGAGTAATAGTAAAATGAACTGCTAGTTGTTACCTTGCAAAAGAATATAGGTTTTCCAATATCAAGTAAAATATAAGTGAATTAACAGCATAATGTGTTAACCTTAACATTAGAATTCAAGAAGGTTTTCTTTGTAACTCGAGATATACGAATGAAACTACTAAGACTGCGAAGACTCTGCTTTGAACTTCTAATATTAGGGGAGAAAACTAGATATCTGCTATGATGATTATAAGAGGAAGGTACAGACGGAGGAGTATGGTGTGTTATGAGGATGAACAGAACAGAACAAAATTCTATTGTCATCCAGAATAACGATGAAAATCTAAAATAACAAGAACTTACTACACTTGCCTTGGTAACAAATTATTAATAATTATGACTGATTGCCATGAATAAAGTTCAGATTGTACATTCTCCCTTCAAATATAGGGCCCAAAAGAAAATATTATTTTTCAGGTGTAGATTTGTCTTCAGAATAGCATTATTAGTGTAATTTTTCAAGATATTATTTATCATAAACATTGCTTAAATTCATGTTTATATGATATTGTTGACTCATAATCAAAATGAGTGTCAACTATTTTCTGGAGTCACTCAATCAAACTTCTTCAAGTTTTACTATCAAATTTCTATTTGTCATTTCTCATCTTCATCATGCCATACACTATGCACTTAATGAAATGAAGTGTCTCTCCTCTGTAATCCTAAAGAAATTTGAATATATGTACTTTTATAACCCATCACAAATTATCATGATTTATTAGCACACCCACCTAGCTACATTGTGATCATTTTTGGTCAATTCCATGTAGGCAGCTCAAAGTTTATGTTTACTGAACAACTGAATGTGCATTAAAGTATTGGGTATAAGAATTAAAGTATTGGGTATAAGTATGGGTATAAGAATGTAAAAATTTGGTCAAATACAATGCTTATAGTAAAATATGCTCATTTTTTGAGAAAAATATTAAAGTAGAAGAAATTTCAGTTATATGAAGGAACATTAAAATATCTTACATAGAAATTTTTAACTAATATTTTCCAGAACACTAGGATTTATAAGTGCTGTTAACAACTGACAGTTTTATGTGATTATTTTAATAAAACTAAGCACTCTTAATATTATTATTATTTTGTTTTGTTTTGTTTTGAGACAGGGTCTCTCTCTAATGTCCAGGCTGGAGTGCAGTGGCACAATCATAGCTGACTACAACTTTGAACTCCTTGGCTCAAGAGATCCTCCTGTTTCAGCCTCCCAGAGTGCTGGGAGTACATGAAAGAGCCATCATGCTTGGCACCTTTTATTTTATTTAACATGATTAAGTGGTTACAATTTTGTAAATGTATCTGTTCAACCTTAGACATAATTTTGGTCATAAAGAAACTGTATTTAGAGGTACCTTATATTCATTAAACTTTTGTCTAAAATTAATACTGCCAGTTATAATAAGATAGCTGATTACTTATTATTACATATTGTATAAAATATAGCCAATTATGCAGGAGGTAATGTTTGCCTTTTTAGAAATTTAATGACAGTATCACCTTATTTCATGTACCTTTAATATGTTAACTTGACTTTTATTATTTAAACTCAAATTATTAAAATTTGTTTAATTTAAAGTTGTTTTTGGTTCATGAATTTTCATTATACACGGCCACCACCAGTTAAAATTTTCTTGAGCTTTATGAACCAAAAAGTTTGTTCTCTGGTTTTTTATGTGACAAGAAATAAAAAAAAGTTTTTAATTTAATTTGAAGTTAATTATTTTGGAACTACTCTTTCCAAGACTATTCAAAATAAAACATAATTTATTAACCACAACTGAATCAAGTAAGTATGTAAACTTTTCTCAGGAATTAAAAAAAGTGTTACAATTTCATGATTGATTGCAAGTCTTAACTTTGATCTGGATGTTCACACTCTTGGCTTGTGGAATGAGCTGATTGATGATGTAGTAATGGCCTGTGAGTTTCTTTCTAGGAGCCATTCCAAAAAGAATAATGCTTATATAAGCAAAACACCTGCCCTGGCTGCTCAGTCTTCAAGACTTCCAGACTATTCCACCTCGACACTACAGTTGCTTGGAGGGAAAGACTTTTTACTTTCCCTCCCTTAGTACTTTTGGAAGAGAAAAATTTCCAAATTTCAAAAGGTTAAGTTTTGCCCTAGTGCCTCTGTTGATCAATACTCATTCAATAAGCAAGGAACTGTAGCCAAAAAGGAAGAAACCTGGCCAAATTAGTTACTCTTTCTTAACACTATTAAAAAGCAATCTTATCAATGAGTTTAGCAAGGCATGTGGGTCTGTAGGTTTGAATAAATATAAAATTACTGAAGAAATTCTTTGTAAATTACAGTAAGTATGAAGTAACCAATTATTTGATAAGGTCATTTGCACCTCACATATGGCTTCACTCTACCTGTTAGGTTATAAAGAGTTTTTAAAAGCACATAAAATTTTACAATATGGCTTATAATAAAATAAATAGGCAAAACATAAAAGTTGGTTAAGAATGTAAAAATATGCTGGCTACTGGGCTACTATAGTCATAGGATTTTAAAGCTAATTTTTTAGGACAATTAAAAAAAAAAACCTTTTTTTTTGGTTTGTTTTTGTTTTTGGTTTTTGTTTTTTGAGACAGAGACTTGCTCTGTCACCAGACTAGAGTGCAATGGCACAATCTCGGCTCACTGCAACCTCCACCTCCTGGGTTCAAGCAATTCTCCCGCCTCAGCCTCCCGAGTAGCTGGGACTATAGGCATGCACCCCACGCCCAGCTAATTTTTGTATTTTTAGTAGAGATGGGATTTCACCATGTTGGCCAGATGGTCTCCATCTCTTTACCTTGTGATGCATCTGCCTGTGCCTCCCAAAGTGCTGGGATTACAGGCGTGGGCCACCACACCCGGCCTTAAAATTGAAAGACCTTTAAAAGGATCAGTATGATTTTTAAAACTTTGTTATTTAACTCTATTATTTACTCAACTATTCAACAAATATTTGTTGAGGTGCTTTCTTGAAATTCAAATAAATAAAGACATTTTAGACAAATGTAAACTGACATTTTACAACTAAGAAATTCTACCTAGAACAAATGTGAAAGAATGCAACTGTGTTGATTACAAAGTGCTTCTACGTTGGAGAGTCTATTTAGAGTCAATAAATGATAATCAAAACTAGTAATTATTTCTGGATAAATATAATGAATATTTACAGTATGTATTCATTTCCTCAGGCTGCTATGACAAAGTACCACAAACTGGGTGGCTTAAAACAATGGAAATTTATTCTCTCAGTTCTGAAGGTCAGAAGTCCAAACTCAAGGTTTTGGCAGGGCCACGTTCTCTCTGAAAGCTCTAGAGAAGCACCCTTCTTTGCCTCTTTCTAGCTTCTCGTGGTTGTCGGCAGTCCTTGGCATTCCTTGATTTGAAGCTGCATCATTTCTGTTTCTGCCTCATCTTCATGTAGCACTCTTCTCTGTGCATGTGACTGTGTCTCTGTGTCTTCTTTTAAGGACCTCAGTCATTTTGAATTTAGATTCCACCTTAATCAGTATGACCTCATCTTAACATTGCATCTCCCAAAGCCTTACATCCAAATAAGATTTATTCACAAGTACCTATTATTTTTGTTTTCTTTCAAACGAACTTTGTTTCAGATGATATTTTACAGACAAAGGCCTCGGTAAACATGGCACTTACTTCAGTAGATTTGCCATCTTGCTTAGCTTTATAATCTTAAAAATCTAACTTGTCAGCAAGGAAAACTTCATATTAACTAATCTTTTACGTTAACTAATCTTATCAAAGGTGAAATATAAAACAATGCAAATTAGAAGAGGCTATCCTAAGATCATAAAATAATAACAAAGATACTTAACAAAAACTCTCCCTCTCTCTGTCTCTCTCTTAGCAAGTCAGAGAAACTTGAAAGGCATCAGTAGTCCTCTTCTCTAACCACCAATTCTTTGCAACATTGACTGGTGCTTACCCAATCTTACACTGACAAAATGTCCAGCTTCTTCATCTGCAAAATGGAAACGCTATCATATATGTACTTCACTAATCAATATGTCTCACATTAAAACATATATAAGGAAATGACTTACACCTCAACATACTGCAGAATATTTTAAGACAACACTAAAGGAAAGAAGATTAAAGTTACATTATAAAAATAATTGTCAGGTAGAATCACTAGCAGACATTTTTAAATGTGTGAATATCAACAAATACATTCCTTCGCTGTTATCACAGAAGACGTTATTGCCTACAAAGCATCTGCTTATTCACAAGCATATTAAATATCTGTGACAAGAAATAATGTTTTAAGTTTTTTGCCTCTTGACACGTTTGTAAATTAAATATCGATATTTTACCATGTTATTTGTGTTTTAAAGAGTTGCATCTTTTTCCATTCCAAGTAATCTTAAATAGTTCTCATTCTGCATTTCAAACCGTGTTTTGATATTCAATATAGACTTTTGATATTTAATTTGGAGACTATAATTCTTAATTTTATTTGTCTGCTTGATTGAGACATGAGGTGCCAGAGAACACATTATTCCTGGATATATCTATCTGTATGTTTCTGGAAGAAATGAATGTTTGAATGAGTGGACTCAGTAAAGCAGATTACCCTCACCAATGTAGATGAGTATTATCAAATCTGTTGAGGGCTTGAATAGAACAAAAGATTAAAGGAGAGACTATTCACTCCTCCTGCCTGAATGAGAGCTGAGCACTGGCCTTTGCATGCTCTCAGACTGAGACTATGGGATTGGCTACCCTGGTTCTCCGGCCTTCAGACTCAGACTGATCTCTCTGACTGTCTTAGGTCCACAACTTTCAGCTGGAAGATCGTAAGACTTCTCAGCCTCTCTAATCCTGTGAACTAATTGCTCATTCTAAATATTTTATATAAATATAAAAATAATAAATACTTTTATAGATGAAAAATAAAACATTTTATATAGACATAAAATATTAATATCTTCAATTAGTCCTGTTTCTCAGGAGAACCCTAACTAATACAGAGACCTACATATCCTTGTCAAAGTGTTGCTTTAAAAAGTTGATAATAAAGTATATGATACAAATTCTATAGACATCCAATAGGCATGAGATCTCAATAATAGTGGGGCACAAAAAGATAGACTTATAATCACCTGTTGTCATGCTCTTTTAAAAGCTTCTAGAGGAATTAATTGCAACTACTGGAACTGCTTACTATTAGCTATAGGATGCAGCTCATAATTAACATCTTCAAGCAGTTTTATGCATGAATATGCACATAGGCACATATACACACATATATTTTTACACATGCACACACACATATATACATTTTATTAACATTTTATTATAGAGAAGCACAATGTTTTTAGCAAACCCAGGAATATAAGCACTACTTACTTCATTTAAGCAAAATTTTACCTTGATATATTAAGCTTTGCCCTTACCCAAAGTATATTTTTCTATAGTGTTAGCAGGTACTTCATAGCTGGCCTTTGGAAACTTCTGAATAGGCTTTATTTACAGATTTTCTGCATTTTAAAAATTTACCACTGAGTTATAAAATCAATATTTAAAGATACATTTACTTGTTAAGCATGCATACTCTTGTTGGAAAGATCATGGGTACAGCTGTGCTGACTTACCAATAACCAAGTGAATTCTGAGATTATCTAAAAAATGCATGCTGGTCTCACAAAGTATCAATTTTCTAAACTTCCAAAGTGTTGATTTTTTACTTTTGTAAAAAGATCTTTAAGTACAATTGAATTTTTTCCACTTTAATCTATAAATTTTAAAAAAGTCCAATGGTAAATATACTAGTTACAAATTTATGAAAAATTCTTAGTGTGTGTAACAGACTTATTAAAACCACACGTATACATTAGGGAATATCTTCTAGTACAGTCAAATTCTAAGTCAAGACATCAGGTAACTACATGTAATTAATGCTGTCCTTGTTTGTATGTTTTAATACACTGGATTGGAGACCAGAATATTAACCAAGTCTAGTTGAGCCACTGTCAGATGGCACCTACATGAGAGACCCTGAGCCAAAATCATCGAGCCAAGTTCTTCCAAATTCTTGACCCATAGGAACCATAATAGGAACTAAAATGATTGTGATTGGTTTTTAGCCACTAAGATTTGTAGTGATTCGTTAGAGTTATGCATCTGTAGATAACCGGAATGAGTTAGATACAAACCCAGGGTGCTGGTGTGTACTTCTACATTGTAGAACTCACCCCATCCTCCCTCTTGCTGGTACTATGCTTTTTGAGTAGAATACCTTACTTAAGGTGAAAGTTCTCTCTCTCTCTCTCCCTACCCCCACTTTCCTTCTCTCCCTCTTTTAACCCAGAATGCACAAATTCTTGAAGACAAAGTGGCATACATTGTCCTTTTACTGTATCTTTTTTAGTTCTAATTGCATGTATTAGATATTAATGACTATTAGATATTAATAGTCACTAATACTGTTAATACATTAACAGTATTAGTCGTGTTTACCCATTGGTAACTGAGATTTGGAGTTATTGGGTAATTGAGACAAGCAAACAAACAAAGCAGCTCATGTGCTGTGGAGATGGGATCAAATTTATAAATGTGGGACTGAAAATTCTGAGTCAATGTTCTTAATCAAGCTACTAAGATTTCTGAAACATTAATCATCCACCCATCGTATTTATATATTTTTGTCATGGCTACATACCACCTTGTGCTCTCATTTAATTGGTAACTTTCTTAAATTGAATCATTTTTTAAAATTTAGTCTATCCTAAAGCACATATACAATATCATAAGACTGATACATGTGTAATAAATGCTAATGAAAAGTAATTACTAATTGATGTTTTCAAACATGATTGTCTAATTAGTACAGAATAACCCTCCTGATGTTATACTTACAACATTTGACAAATATATGTGACAACTATTTGCATGTACTGTATGATAAACAATGCAAGACCCTCATCCTTGAAAAGGGGAAACATATGAAGAAATCTACATTTTCTCTGCCTTCTGCCTGAGAAAAATCTCCTTTCATAGCACAGTGAGGTACAGATAAGCAGAATTTTCAGCTCGCAGTAGCCTGAGGAAGCAGGTTTCTTCCAAGGTTGGATTTCGGGATCAGTTTCCTAAAGAAAAAAGAGCTGAGCAGAGCAGGTGATGAACAATTTTTGTGGAGGTTCATTATAGTTCTTCAGATGAGGCTAGGCTGCACATGCATGAGGAGACTCTCTGAGGCCCAGTAGATTCTAATTGTTGCATGACTGAGAAGCTAATGTTGATAGAAAGTTATTCAGGGCTAAAGCGTGTTGGAATCTCAGCCTAGCGAGAAGAAACATATCTCACTGAGCTCTGGTCATTCATTTTACTAATTTAGGAGTTAGTAATATATTCTAGATGAAAAGACATGCCCCAGAACTAAGACCAAAAGTGAAATAGTGAAATAAACTTTTTTTCTTTTTTTCCTTTTTTTTTTTTTGAGACGGAGTCTCACTCTGTCACCAGGCTGGAGTGCAGTGGCGCAATCTCAGCTCACTGCAACCTCCGTCTCCCGGGTTCAAGCGATTCTCCTGCCTCAGCCTCCCTAGTAGATGAGATCTAGGAGTGCACCACCAGGACCAGCTAATTTTTGTATTTTTAGTAGAGACGGTGTTTCACCATGTTGGCCAGGATGGTCTCGATCTCTTGACCTCATGATCTGCCTGCCCCGGCCTCCCAAAGTGCTGGGATTACAGGCATAAGCCACTGCACCTGGTCGAAATAAACATTTTTAAAATAAATCTTTATATAAAGAAAATAAAACTGTACAAAAGCCCAAGAAGATCTACCAGTTATTTGACAATTATAACAAACTTCATCAATCATTAAGTGAAGAAAACATAATTCAGACTCCTTAAAACACTACAACATATCACCTAAGAGGACCAGCATACAACTAAAAATTGACAGGTAAAAAATTTGTGAACTATTATGAAGTAACAACAGAATCAAAGATGACCTAAATGTTGCATCTGCAGACAAGTGTAGAAATAAAGGTAAAATAGCAATCAATAAAAAAGTATCTAGAAATTCATGACATTTTTCTAAATTAAATAATACTCTACTAAATAATCAATGGGTCAAAACAGAAATGATAAAGAAAATTAAAATATGTTTTTAATGGAATTGCATTAAGAACACATCAAAATTGGAGACTTGCAGTTAAAGTGATTTTTAGACAAAAATATACAGTGGCAAATGACTGTTAAAAATGAAGAAGAAGAAGGAAAAGGAGAGAAAGAGAAAAAAAGAGGAGGAAGAAGGATGAGAAAGAGTAGAAAGAGAAAGAAAATAAGAAAAAAGTGAACAAAAATGATCTCACTTCTACTTCAAGAAGCTAGAAAAACGAGAGAAAATTATACCTCAAGCAGATAGAATGAAGTAAATGATAAAAGTAAGAATGAAGCAAACCCACAGAAAACAAAGACATAATAGATAAAATTAACATAACTCAAAGCAGGTAAAAGATCGATAGGCTGTTGAATCATTTTAAGGTAATTTGAAATAATACGTAGGAAATATAAATTACCAATATCATGAATGAAAGAGGGGACAATTCTTTAGATTTTACAGGTGTTAAAGATAAAATATACTATTATAAAACAACTTTATGTCAATATATTTGATAAACTAAATGAGATGCACCAATTTCGTGAAAAATACCTTAACCATGTTAACGAAAGAAAAGATATAAAATGAAATACGCATCATACATATTAGATATACTCAATTTTAAATTAATATAAAGCTCTTTCTAAAATATAAATTTTCAAGCCCATTTGCTTACACTGGTGAATACTATCATTTTTTAAGAAAGAAATACTTTAAATTTCATGATATAATATGATTATATAATTTTCTTCAGTTAAAATAGTGAATTACCTTTTTCTTTATTTGTGTTTAAAAAATTTTAAACAACACTGCATCTCTCAAATAAACCCCAATTGTGTATAAAGTAGTATCCTTCTGTTAATGATTTTTATATGTATGTTTTTCAGGCACATTGGTCTGCCATTTATTTTATGGTCTTTTTTATTTTGTTATTAGGTATGACACTGGCTTGATAAATGAGCCTTCGAAGGCATGCTTTGAGATGCTTGCTTCCACTTGAAACAAATAATTTAAATGAGGGGGAAATTCAATATATTAAGTTAGGCTACATGTATGTCTTAAATGAAGTAAGTAGTGTTTGGATTCCTGAGTTTGGTAAACACATGATTTACCTCTACAGTAAGTTTTTAATGGAGTGTGTGTGTGTGTGTGTGTGAAGTTTGCCAAAGAACACTGGTGTCATTATTGAAGAGTAATGTAACAATACTGTGGAGTTAAACTAAACTTCCAACTTGTGCATTTAATTAGTAGTTCTTATGCAGATCATGTAATTGACACTAGTGACAACTATAAAATATAGCTTGAAAATAGCCAGATTTTATAAATAAAGACAGGGTGCTAGCTCAGATATATTTACATTCATTTATTTGATATCCAGATTAAGCTTATCCAAAACATTTTAAATTCAAATAACATATGACATTGAACAAATACAAAACAGGTCATTCCTGTATATTGTAGCCTGAAAGGACTATTGTATTTCCCATTCTGTGTATTTTTATCAAAAATTATAAAAAGTCCACTATGTGAAAATCATAAAATTATCTATCAGAGTCAGTAGATGGAGATTCTTCTCAATTTCAATTTTGTCTTTTTTGTGTGGTTGCAGATATTTGAAAAACTTTCAAGTGAGGGATTAAAGGAATATAGCTTTTACAGTTTTAAATATGCTCTTAAAAATTCCTTTCTTCACAGTTGATGCTAGTCATTGCAGCAAAATCACAACAATCTGTAGCAATTGCTAAAATCAAAGGCAATGGCAGATATGTATATTTTTATGTATTGCAAACATATTTTTACTATGTATAGACCCAAAATGAGCAAGTATGAGTAAGAATTTAATTTTCTGCATGAGTAAGAGAGATTTTAACTAATAATTATATGACTTTATTATTTAATTAGATTGATATAACACTTCAGCAAATCTTGGGATGTAATGAAAGTGTGGTAGCTGAACATTCTTTGCATATAAGACATTGATTTTATTCCAATAATTGATTAACTATAATTTCTTATTTTCCATGTGGAAGTGTTATAGTTGTAAGGTGGCATATAAAAGTACAAAATATAAATATAAATACATATATACCCTCTATGTATGCAGATATAAAATAGATACCTCTATAAATATAAGTATAGGTATGGCTACATAAGATATATATCTATACACACACATATACAGAACAAATAATATACATATCTATATCTTTCTGTCTTCTGAATGTATACTATATAAATACATGTACATAAAGCTATATCTATGTATAGGTATATATGTACTATATAGTAGTAAATATATAGTAATAAATACATACTATATGTCTTCAAAATGTATAGTATTATATATAGTAAATACATGGTATATGCATTTGGGGTATATATAGTATAGTATTATATAGAGAGATATATATCTAAATATAATACTATATATAGTACATCTATATTATAATACTATATTATATATAATATATATTATACTATATTATATATAATATATATTATACTATATTATATATAATATATATTATACTATATTATATATAATATATATTATACTATATTATATATAATACTATATTATATATAATATATTATAATACTATATATAGTATTATATATACTATTTATAATATAGTATTATATATATACACTATATATATAGTATTATATATAGGATATGTATATATGCTATTGCATTTTCATCACATCACATTATAAGACTTGCTGACTTTTATGTCTTACTGGAACACACACACAACATAGATAGATTAAAGAATATTCATGTGTAAGCTTGTATTTGTTTATGTACGTATCTCTCTCTATATTCCCAAACTCTATCCACTATGAAGGACCAGAAACAGTGAAACTGCAATAGCAATAATCATGACACTCGTACCTTAATTTCTAAATACCATTTTTCAGCTAAACAAACCAGGGCTCTGTGGAGAACGGGTTAATTGCAGTGCTGGGGAAAGCAAAGTAGAAACAATTTAAACAACTAAATAGATAACATGACATCAGATTACAATCCAAAGAAGCAAACAGATATCCATGAGTCCATGGTTTTATAAACTAATAACAGTATAAAAAACTCAATAGGCATAAGAGACAATTCTTCATTACAGCAAAATTCCAATTAGTAAATGTAGAATGAATGAGAGAAATAGAAAATTACTATTGGAAATGTCATATCAGAAATAATAGTAGTAGGCTGTATCTATCAAATGATAGCAAAACTTCTCAGTAGGATTTGAGTCAGAAATATAATTTTTGAATAGTCAAAGAATCTTCCTCACTGTGTTTGTAATTACAAATGGAAAAGTGGAAATAGTCTTACAAAATCTAACATATTTATAATTACTAATGAAAAAATAAAGACTTTGCCATAGAGATTACTTGCAGATATCACCTTAACTAAGTGATCAAGAACAGTATTACCAGTAATACATGTTACATTAAGTACTTTCTGATAAGGGAATATTCCCTCTGTGGCATCCTTTCCATTAATACATATTCTGAATTTAATCATAAACAAAAAAAAAACGAAAGCAGATGGAGCAACTTTCAAGAAAATAACTGCCCAATACTTTATAAAGATGGCAATGTCATAAACAAACAAATACAAG
Source organism: Pongo abelii (assembly GCF_028885655.2). NCBI lineage: Eukaryota > Metazoa > Chordata > Mammalia > Primates > Hominidae > Pongo > Pongo abelii. The sequence continues at coordinate 89,379,070 of NC_071999.2, read as the reverse complement.
CAAACTAAAGATAATGGGATTTTCAAAGATTGAAGGAAGACTAAGGAAACATGCTACCTCAATGAAAAATCTAGATGAGAGGTTAATGGAATTGCCTAGCATTTTACAACTCTCTTTTCATATAAAATTATGTCAAATTTTAAAAGTTAAAAGATTAAAAGAAATACAAAAATTATAATTAAATCATCTTTAAACAAACATTTAACATTGTCATATTTTGAACAACAAAAAATGAGAAAAAGATTGGAATAGCTTTTATTTTTAACAATTAACTATCCATAATTTTTAATTTTTATTTTCTTTAATTTTTTAATTTCACAGATTTAGTGGGTACAAGTGCATATTTTTACATTCATATATTGTGTAGTGGTGAAGTCTGGGCTTCAAGTGTACTCATCACTTGAATAGTGAATATTGTATCCAACAGGTAATTTTTCAACCCTCATCCCCTCTATTTTCTTGCCTTTTGGTATCCCCAATATCCATTATTCCACTCTGTATGTTCATGTATACCCACTGTTTAATTCCCACTCACAAGTGAGAATATGCAGTGTTTGACTTTCTGTATATGAGTCATTTCACTTAAGATAATGGCTTCCAGATCCATCCACGTTGCTGCAGAAGACATGATTTTATTCTTTTTTTATGGGTCAGTGGTGTATCATGGTGTATGTATACACACACATATATATATACATACATATATACATATATAGACATGTGTGTGTGTGTGTATATATATATCCACATTAAAAATTTTTTTTATCCACTCATTGGTTGATGGACACTTAGGTTGATTCCATGACACAGCTATTGTGAATTGTGTTGCAATAAGCATACAAGTGCAGGTATCTTTTGATATAATGATTTCTTTTTATTTGAGTATATACCCAGTAGTGGAATTGCTGGATTAAATGGTAGTTCATTATTTAGTTCTTTGAGAAATCTCCATACTGTTTTCCATAAGGGTTGCACTAATTTATATTCCCACAAGCAGTATATAAGCATTCCCTTTTCTCCATATCCTCACATCTGTTGTTTTTTTATTTTTTAGTAATACCCATTCTCATTAGTATGAGATGGTATCATTGTGGTTTTGATTTGTATTTCTTTGATTATTAATGATGTTGAACATTCTTTCATGATTTTTTGGCTGTATGTATTCTTTTGAAAAATACCTGTTTATGTCATTTGCACACTTTTTTATAGGATTGGTTTTTCCTTGTTGAATTGTTTGAGTTCCTTGTAGATTCTGTACATTAGCCCTTTGTTGGATGAATAGTTTGCAAGCATTTTTCCCATCCTGTAGCTTGCCTTTTTACTTAATCATTTATTTGGCTGTGCAGAAGCTTTTTAGTTTAATTAAATCTCATTTGTCTGTTTTGGTTTTGTTGCACTGTTTTTTAAGACTTAGTTATAAATTTTCTTAGCCTAGATCTATATCTAGAGAAGTTACTCTTATGTTTTCCTCTAGGAATTTTATAATTTCAGGTTAACTAACTTTAATCTTGAGTTAATTTTTGTATGTGGTAAGATATATTGGTCCAGTTTTATTTTTCTGCATATGGCTATACAATTTTCCCAGCACAATTTATTGAATAGTGTATCTTTTTTTCCAGTGCATATTTTTGTTGACTTTGTTGAAGATCAGTTTGTTGTAGTATGTGGCTTTATTTCTATGGTCCTATCTTGTTTCATTTATCCATGTGTCTATTTTTATCCCAGTACCATGCTGTTTTGGCTACTATAACCTTGTAGTATAATTTTTTTAACTTTTATTTTAGGTTTGGGGGTACAAGTAAAGGTTTGATACATAGGTAAGCACACGTCCTGGAGGGTTGTTGTACGTATTATTTCAGTGTAATTTGAAGTCAGGTAGTTTAAAGATGCCCATGTTCACCACTCTTATGTAATATAGTACTGGAAGTCATAGCTAAAGCAATCAAAGAGAAAGAAACAAAGGGCACACTAATTGGAAAATAAGTCAACTTATCTATGTTTATTGATGACATGATCTTATTTCTAAAAACTCTAAAGGGTCCTCCAAAACATTCCTGGATTTGATAAATTACTTCTGTAACATTTCAGGATACAAAATCAATGTACAAAATTCATTATCATTTCCATATACCAACAATGATGAAGCTGAGAATCAAATCAAGAACTCAATTTCATTGATAATAATTGCAAAAAAATTAAAATACCTAGGAATACATTTAAGCAAGGATGTGAAAGATTTCTAAAAGGAGAACTATAAAACACTGATGAAAGGCATCATAATGATAAAAACAAATGGAAAAACTTCTCATGCTCATAGACTGTAAGATTCAATGTCATCAACATGACCATGCTCCACAAAACAGTCTATGTATTCATATATGTGTGTATATATATATATACACACATACATCTATACACACACACACACAATGGAATACTACTCAGCCATAAAAAGAAATGCATTAATGGCCTTCACAGCACTCTGGATGAGATTGGAGACTATTATTCTAAGTGAAGTAACTCAGAAATGGAAAACCAAACATCATATATTCTGACTCATAAGTGGGAGCTAAGCTATGAGGATGCAAAGTCATAAGAATGACACAATGGCCTTTGGGAACTCAGGTGGAAAGGCCGGGAAGGGGGTGAGAAATAAAAGACTACAGATTGGGTTCAGTGTATACTGCTCAGGTTATGGGTGCACCAAAATCTCACAAATCACCACTAAAGAATTTATGTATGTAGCCAAATACCACCCGTTCCCCAAAAACCTATGGAAATAAACTTTTTTTAAAAAAGAGAAGAATAAAAATTTACTCTTAAATCAGAAAAAAAGTTACTCTTAAATCAGAAAAAAAACTGCTTATCTGTGTTATGCTATATTGCTTTTAAACAACTAAATGCCATTAGTAGCTTTTTTTTTAATCTTCCCTCCCAGGCACTCTTTTAAAATATACTTTGCACCTTTACTGAAAAAACAGGCATGCAACCAAGACAGGGTCAAAATATCTATTCTACCTTCCCAGCCATGATTAATAACACACACCCACAAATCTTGCACTGAAATAATTGGATTTGGAGAATACCTCTTTTTTTTCCCCCTCTCAGCTTTGTAGGATCAAAGGATATGAATCCAAATCAGCATGTGGAAGCACTTTTCAACCTCATGGGCTTTCTGGCATGAGTCTAATTGTCATGCAAACACAAGTGGATCCTGCATCCCAGGATAGAAATTAGTAGTATATGTTAGTACTACCTCTACCTGCTCCAAACTCTTTATTGATGGGGGTGGAAGTGGAGTGGTTGATATTGGAAGCTAATACATTTTTCTTTTTTTTCTCCTTTGTGTTTAAATTAGTAACTCTAAAGTTGAGGTGGATTTCTGTCATTTGCTACTGTGTCCTAATATTATGCATATACATTAAGCTCTATTTCACATACTAAAAATTTGGCTCATAACAGTCCCAATTTTTGCCTACTTTCCCAGGATTATAGTGCTCCTTTTACTTTCAGAAGTATCCTAGTAGGATGGATAAACTAAGCAATCGTGATCTTTATAGATTATGTAAAATATGAAATTATCTAGAATTCTGGAGTCTTAAAATGTCAAGGGCATTTATAAAAGTTATCACAGAACATATTTTGAAAGTGATGAGTATGGTGCAATATCAAGCTTTTGGACAGGGATGGCATTCCAGATACTTAAAGTTGTTCCAAATCACTCTACTCTGGTAACTTTCCAAGATCATTTTGGATATGCCAAGTTGTTAGGCTCTGATTTAATTTCTATATATACAGGAGGAGGCCTTATTTCCTAGCTATGATACAGTTTCCAGTAACCAATGACTAGCCAAATTTTCAGGCTGTGATGGCATTTCCAAATACTTTTAGGCATGCCAAAGTTTTATACTCTGTTATAATTCTCGAATAGTTAAGAATATGCCATATTGTTGGACTATGAAGTCTTTGCCAGAACAGTTTATTTCTTAGGGGACAAAAAGCTCATATAAACATACCACTTTAAAGTTTATATTCTTGCATGATAATTTATGCCCTGTCTTTTATCCTCAAAGGACTCCTCATTCTGTCATTGCATTTATAATTATTCTGACAGTTTTTTTACAATTTTTAAAACTCAGAGTTTCAATATTATGAGAGTATATTTACTTAGGTTAATTAAGAAGAAAAATTCAAATTCAAAAATTTCAAAATTAATTTATCATTTTCCAATTCCTACTAAATTAGCTCCATCTTACTACTTTGTTATTTAAATTCATAGCAATGTAGTGTTACCAACTTCCCAGTTCAAAATATTACCTACTTCTCCTCCCTCTACCTCTTTCACATTTAATAATTTGGCAAATTTCTTAGATTCTACTGTCGCATTAACCTGAGATTCAATGCCTGGGTTTGTGTTCCCACAATGGTCATTATCAACAAGATTTATCTCAATTCTGTGGATTTTCACAATACATTCTCATAAGGCACGTGGATATCAGTCTGTCTAGGAAATCATTATTTTAACCATGATACAGACAGTTTCTCCCTTCATTAGGAATTGCTTGGGAACCAAATTGGATTACTCATTGACAAAAGATGATGATAATGATGATGATGAAGAAGTCTATTAGCTAACATTTATTGAATGCCTGCTGCTTGCTTTGCTATATTTTCAGCAGTACTATCTCTATGTATAAATAAAAAAATAGCCATCTAGAAACTCAAAACCTATTAAAAATAAAAAATCCATTAAGATGTATGACACAAATATAAATTATATTTTACATAATTATAAGTTATTTATTCATATATCAAGTCAATATGTATAAAACTCTTTATACTGTAACAATTAAGAAGAAACAGAAAAAAAAATCAATGGAAAAAACCCCAGAGAAATAGAATGGTAAATATAAAGAACATCATAAATGGCCATATTTTGTTATTCATTATTTCATTAAAAATAATTCTATTTTGACTAACTTGCATTGATTTTCTTTTTTAGTGTTTAGATTCCTGTTTTATTATTCTCAATAATTCCATCAGATGCCCCTTGATTTGTTTTGAGTTCTATTTGTTACTTACTGAGGGGAATGTTTAGTTCATTAATGTCCCTGTTTCTTTGAAATAGATGTTAAAGCATTTGCAACTACAAATTTTTTTATCACTTCATCCAAAATTTAAAAAAAAATGAAAATTAATTTTTATTGTTTTCTTCATCTAAATAAGATGTAATTGCAGTTTGGAGACCAATTAAATACAATGATTAAAATGATAACTATATTAAAATAATTATCTTAAACGTTCAACTGATTTGGCTTTTGTATTGATTAAAAGTATTTTTATATATTACTTATCTTTTGTCTAAATGCCCTTAGGAGGTGGGGCACTTGGGTGATGATTAGGTCATGAGAGTAGAGCCCTCATGACTGGGACTAGGACCCTAATAACATGAACCCAAGCAGGCTAGTTTGATCCTTCCATCACGTGAAGGCGAAGCAAGAAGGTGCCATTTGTGAGAAAGTGGACTCTAATCACACACTGAATCTGCCTTAGTCTTGGATTCCTAGCCCCTAGAAACATAAGAAATAGATTCATACATTTTATAAGTTACCAAGTTTATGATATTTTGTTACAACAACTAGAGTAAGACAAGTACCTTTGCAGTAAGCTTTAATTTTACTTAGATGATTTTTTTTACTTTTAAAATAAAGTATTTCATTATAAAATATCCCCTTTCTTTAATTTTATGTCCTGACCCTTGACTAAGAGATAGAATTTCCTTTAGCCTATTATTCTTTTTATTCTATCTTATTCACTGCACACATAATATTTGTTTGGCTCCCTCATAAGAAAAATTACCTGTAAGTAAAATATTTTTTTATCTTTCATCATCTTTATTTCAAACTATTTTGTACATTAATCCCTTTGTTCTTTTCTTGTCTATCTTAGGGATTTTTTTACACTCTCCTACACTTTTTATTTTTTAATCTTTCAGTGATGTTCCTTTTATATTTGACTGTATTAAACTTTCTCCAAAATACTAGCCTCCTTACCCATAATGACTTATCAAGGAATGCTTTAGACTATTACCTTATCAACTCAATCTGCTGTCCTATCTCCTATCTTCTGATATTTGCTTTTTCAATTTTATATTTTTTTCAATTGTCCCATGTCCACAAAAGACCCTGTTTTAAAAATTCCTTTTAAATTATTGTTCTACCTCTAATAATAAATATCTTTCAAATAAAATTTCCAGTTTAATCACAAATTTAATGTCTTTCTCATATTAAAGAGTATTTTCAAAGTTCCATCCTTTTAAAAATTTGTTTTTATCATTTAAAAGGATGAATCTATCTGGGCCTTGGTGAAATTCACTATACAGATCCTTTATGAAAAGTTAAACTGAATGACTGGTAAGCACAAATATATTACTATTTTTTGTCATTGATCAACTAGAGGGCAATTATAGATAGAGGAGGCAATCTTGAGAGGATATACTTTGTTAACATTTTTTCTTTCTTATGGCGTTTTTAAGGTGCTACATTTTTTATCTATATAACTTTCATTTGAATCTGGCTTCTGCTCAAGATAATTGGTATGGCTGTGTGTTGCTGCCAGCTCTGTCAGAGAGAATCGTGCTCTTCTATTTCTCTTTCTTTTGGCTATAGTTCCTAAATGAACCAGAAACAGTCTCACTGTTTGTCATGCTCCTTATCTCTGACAAAGAATGAGTATATGTATAAGTGGTAGGTCCACAGATGCTTCATCAGTGGGTAAAGGCTCCATTACTTGGAATTCCCAGTAAGATATAGTTATTGGATTGCATTTTCTTTCTTTCTTTTTTTTTTTAATCTTCCAAGGTGACCTCTTAATCTTCAGTGATACTTCTTTTCCCAGAAGAGAGAAGGATAAATCCATCTTCTAAACCTGTCCTCAATTGGTTTAATCCAAACTATGTCTTTCACATTTTTCTTCAGGTGTTTAGCCTGGCAATGATTCAATTCCCTAATTTACATTCTTGTGTTTTTCCCCTTATATTACATTGAATGTTTCAGTTTCTAAAATGTTGTCTTGTTTCAGGATGCTGTAAAAAATACCATATATTTGGGGGCTTAAAAACAACAGAAATTTATTTCTCACATTTCTGGAGGCTGACATTTGAGTGGAATTAATCGGATTCTATTTCATATTAGGAGGAGCTGTGAAGAAAAGATTTGCTTTGAAGGAAATCAGATAAATGGCTAAATAACTGAAATAGAATGAGGAGTCATTGAAGACTTTTAAACTTCTGTGAGAGACTGTTTGCATAATGGTAATGTATTTTCATTGATCGTAATGATTAAGGGAGGGAAGAATTTCAATATGAAGATGCCAGAAAGATAATTGATAACTGCCAAAGCAAAGTCTACGACAAAGATGAAGTATGTAATATTCAAAGCAGAACTGTTGGTTCAGGAAATACCAAGTCCATTGGAATAGCAAAATATAAGAATGTGAGTACAGATAGATAGATACAGGTAGGTTGGTAGAAGACAGACTGCTTCTATCAAGTAGCTGATAGAGAGCATTCAAAAACCAAACTTTCTATGTCCAAACCAAAGCTTTTTGAGTCCCAGCTTTTCACTAACTTGTTTTCTTCAATATTTCAACCAATATTTATTGAGCATCTACTGTTTGTTGATCACTGATTTATCTGCTGCGGAAACAGTTGAGCAGGAGAAAGATAGTTTCACTCCTCAGGTATTTTATATTATATTCTCATTGCATCATACAAGAAATATACAACAAGTCATTGCAAGAAATAGCATGTAAGAAATAGCATTGGACATGTTGTAGGTGGGTAACCAAGAAAAGCTCTCTGAGGAAGTCATATATGAACAATGACTTGAATAAAGTGAGGGAGCAAATCATGAGAATATGTGGAAGAAAAGCTTTTTTGGCAGAAGAAACAAAAGGTAAAAAAATAAAACAACCCTGGGTTGAAAAAAATGCCATACTTGAAAAACAACATATGTATATAAATGTGTGTATATATATATATAGCTATTATAAAATGGAATACTGTTGTAAAGATTAAATTCCGTAACATATGCAAAAAACATACCAAATATTTGAGAAATCATAAACATTTTGTAAATAGGTATACATTATGAATTTATCAACTACTACTGATGTCCCACTATAACTAGAAAATTAACACATATACAGTAGAATTGTGGGCTTTCTTTCAATTGTGCCTATTTAGAGGCTTTATCTTTATTACAAGAATGTTGTTGCTGGGTGCAGTGGCTCATGCCTGTATTCCCAGCACTTTGGGAGGCTGAGGTAGGAGGATCACTTGAGGTCGGAGTTTGAGACCAGCCTGGCCAACATGGTGAAACCTGGTCTCTACTAAAAATACAAAAATCAGCCGGACATGATGGTGGATGCCTGTAATTCCAGTTACTTGGAAGGCCAAGGCAGAAGAATTGCTTGAACCCAGGAAGTGGAGACTACAGTGAGCAGAGATCCGAGATGGCACCACTGCACTACAGCCTGGGCAAAAGGGCGAGACTCCAGCTCAAAAAAATAATGTTGTTACTGCTCAAAATACTCTTAGAAAACTTTTGTGGAATTACATTCAATATTAGTGTATGAATTACAAATATGTATATGCTGTGCACACTTTTCTGCTTTGTTCAAAACTGAACTCAGAAGTTAACATTTTTCTCTTTTAGAAATAGGTTTTTTAGTTTACAATTTACTACACACCAGTATTTATTTTTGCCATGAACCTTTGAGGTATACAGTGACATTTGTTTTTCCAACAATTAGTTATTGAACATTTAAAATATGCTAGGCACTCTTTTAGGTGTATGTGACAGCAATGAGTAAGACAGATAATCTTTTATTTCATCAGGCTCTTGTCCTAGCTTGCAAGATGATTAACAAACACAAAAATAACTAACTAAAACTAATATTTCGTAGTAAGGACTACTACTATCAGTAATAGCAAACTGATATGGTTTTTAAACCGTGAAAAATGCTGTTTAACAAAAATATCGACTAATTTGATTTTCATGAACAAAATAGAATAATGTGGTAAAGAATGACTAAGATGGACATAATATGGGAACAAAACTATCTAATTACATTTAAACTTTTGGCAAAAGATTATTTTTAGTCACATGGAAGCATTAAATAAAATTCATAAAAAGAAGGACTGAAAGGAACGAAGGAAGGAAGGAAAAGAAAAGAATCAATAAGAAGAAAATAGATGATGCATTATAGTGTTAATGATATTTATTGATCCTGCATTGTAATTAAAGGGAGGTCTGAAACCTAGGAAATTTTGTTTTGATCATGTGGGAGAAGAGTGATTACCTAATCCTTAAGGTTGACTAGCCAGAGATTTGTAAAAATTATTTCCTTTTTATTCCCAGGAAATTGAATTAGAATATTCATATTAAGGATGGGAGTTTCTTTTTTATTATTTTATTTTTTGACAGATTATAAAAATTTATGGGGTATACAGTGATGTTATGTTGTATGTATACAGTGTGGAATGAGTGAATCAAGCTAATTAACATATCCATTACCTTAAATATTTGTCACGTATTTCTTCTATCTAACTGCAACTTTGTACGCTCTGGCCAACATCTCCACATTCCCCCACCTCCAGCTTCTAATAAACACCATTCTACTCTCTTCTCATATGAGTTTGATGTCTCACTCTCAGCTACAGAATCATGTAAGTATATTTAAATGTCAGTAATGCTAGTTCAAAATCTCAGTTAGAATATTATATGAGAATGGTTGTGTTTGTTATTAAGTGTTTGGCTCTGTTTTATTTAGAATACTATAGATAAAAGCTATTGGGTATCAAGAATTCAGAACCATCTCAAAAATAGTCTCAACTAATAACCTCCTCTCAAAATTCTTCCCTGTTTGCGAGTGGGTGATATCTGATGGCTGTACACAGGGATATTGATAGGAGTTTAGTTTTTGGTTCAGGAAATCATTTTAAAGATTTCTCTTTTTGAGCCAAATATGGACTCAGATTTTCACTGAATTCAGTTGCTTGGGGATATAATATTTGCTGAAGTAAGACCTCTAGATTCTGGTAGCTGTCTTCCTTTTTAGTTTCTCTGGGACTTCAAACATGTAATAACTTCTAGGGAATGGCTCATGTTAATCTATGACAAATCCCCCAACAATTTCAGGTTCCCTGAATTCAGTAGGACATTAAGCATTTTCAAGAGTCCCTTGTCATCTCTGTTTCCCTTTCCCTCAAAATATATTTCAAACTTTTATACTCTCATGCATCTCACTATCTCACCACCTGATTCTCAGGAGACCCAACCTCTCATTTCATGCAGATAATAGAATTTATCAGGCAGGATATATCTGAACTTTCTGCTTCCATCTACTGTCAATCATTCACATGTAAATATCATCTTTTTCCCCCCTCTTTCCAGCTGCTGTTTCTCATTCTCTCTTATGGTCAATACTTGGATGCTAAAGGAAATCTTTATTTTCCAGTTGTATCAGTTACCTAGTCCTGTGTAAACATCTACCCCAGAATTTAAGGCTTAACAAAATAATCAGTTATTTCACTCATGCTTTGTGAGTAAAAACTTTGGGTTTGTTTCAGATGGGCAGTTGTTCTTATTTGGTCTCATCCTTTCACAGCTGTTATCATCTACAGGGTAATAATATGTGGGGCTGGCTGGTTTATAATATCTTGGTCTGGGATGGTTGGGGTAGATGAAGTCTCTCCTGTGTGTTATCCGCTAGCTGGCTTGTCTAGGGTTGTTCAGATGACATCAGAGTTCCACAAGCAGTGAGATGGCAAGCTTAATACAGGAGCAATTTTCAAGTATGTTCCTGCTTCAATTTTGCTACTGTTACCTTGGCCAAAGCAAGTCGTAAAGCCACCTGTATTAAAGACAATTCCATCTTTTAATGAGAAGAGGTACAAAGCCACATTATAGTTCAAGATTATAGATATAGGAAAACGAGAAATATCATAATAAGTTGTCACAATAGTTCACAACTTTTTAGTCAAATTAAGACACAGCTAGATAACCATAAAAACATATGCAAGGAACTTCACCCACTTATGGAGGCAGGCTTTGACTATACATTTAATTTGTTTAGTTTCAAGTATAGAGTATAGATTCTGTACTTTATACTGAACATTTATCATAAAAATTATCATTGGGTTACTTACTCACTTTTTAGGAATTAAAATCTATATCTTACTCTCCTTGTAACACAGGACTTTTCTTGATCATTTTTGCCTGCTAGAGACACCTAGCTGGCAATGCCTTTGCCCCACCTTAGCTGGTGGCTTTGGGGCTGGTTCAGCCCTACCACTGTTTCTGTCAAGTGGGGCAGCTGCCCTCCACTGGCAGAGGGCAGACAGCCATGATGTTACAGCCTTCTCTGTGCTCACATTTGTTGGGTTCCAAGCTCTTGTCCCACATCCAGGAAGAATGAGGATACACTGATAATTGAAGAGTGAGGAGAGTGATGAAGGACTTTATTCAGCGATGGAGCAGCTCTTAGCAGAAAGGGGATGCAGGGGTGGTTCCCCACACCTGGGGAGGTTTCTTCCAACAGTGTGGCTGAGTCTGGGCCTTTTATGGGCTTAGAATAAGGGAGTGTGTGCTGATTCGTTTCTGAGTATTCAAAGAAAGGCTAAAGAAAAGGCTTCACTCAAAAGCAGGCATGGCAGTGCAGAAAACCAATTAGGAAAGGGCAGATATATGTAAAATAGGTGAAGGGTGGGGATAAATCAGAGGCAAGTGCACCAAATGGGAAGACAAGTTCTCAATCTGGTCCATGGATTTGACTTGTAGCTTGGCTTTCAGGCTTTAAACTGCCTTTGACTTGGAGGTTGGGTTTCACTGAGGACCTGCCCCTGTCTTCCTAGGCATTCATCTGCCCCTGCTGCTATCACTTGGCTCTTATTACAGTGCTGGGTACAATGTAGCCACTAAAGGTGTATAATATTTGCTGATTATTAAGCAGTAAATGAAGTCTTGCTCTTTTATAGTTATAACATATTTAAACAGTATTTTTAACTAAATCTTTCACCACACTTATGCATTTCTTTGTGTGTTATCTTTTACTATTTCTAATATCAAGCTCCTTTTTCATAAGACAAGAAGTTTAATAGGAATAGCATGGGCTTTAAGGTCAAATGGACAATGGCTGAAATCATAGATTTTATAAGCCCTATTTGCATATGACTTTGGAAAATGACTTGTTTTTTAAGACTTATTTTTCTCATGCATTAAATGGGACTAATGACACTGACATATTGGAATTCTTCTAAATATTGGAGGAATTTGTGAAATATTACTCTTCATGGTTATGGAGATATCGAGTGGTGAACCAGGATGTTTCAGATGGTAGATAATTTATATTGGAAAGCCACAATATAAATATTATTGATCTTACTGAAATATTAACTTATTTTAAGGTTTAGGTATTAAATAATCTAAATGGTATTTTAAATTTCATAGATGATTATATTATGTTATGGAATAGTCATAGATTTTTTTCAGATGAGATATTTTACCAGTGTTGCTGGTCACTTGGGACTAACTTAGGAAACCTTTCGGCATGCAGGCTCTTCTCCCCAAAAGAGTATTTTTTAGAGGAAAAAAAAAGCAGTGATATAAGTAAAGCATATAGTACAGTGTCTGGTATAAAAAAAAATCTGTGTTAGAATTCTGTGACTACTTTTCAGCACTGAGACTGCTTAAAATAATGTTTCAGACATTCTAACCAATGTTCCTTCAAATAGTTCAGTACCAGAAAACTTTTGGTTCCTTAATTCAGTCCTTTAATTCTATATATACTATGTTTTCTAAACATGTGTGTAAAATATTGTAGATGGGTTGGGAGTCTCATTCCAGAAAGTGAAAACATTGAAACCTTATTTCAGTTACTACAACATAGAGTACAGATGTTCATTTATTGAAACAGGTACACTTGGGGACAGTCAAACATTTTCAGGTGTCTTGTAATGGGTCATCTTTATCATTAGGAGTTCTAGTTATTATTTCTACATTTTCTACATAAAAATTAAAATAAACTTTATATATGGCTTTCAAAATACCTTTTCCTTCTTTTTGAATTCCTGAGTGTCATCGAAGCTAATGATCTTTGTATTTCTATACTGAGTCACACAGTCTGGAAAACCTGAATATCTGGTCATGAAAGACATTGGCTTGTTTGTTAAAAATGCAAATCCCTGCTTTCACTTCCTACTTCCGAAACCAAATCTGTATGAACAAGACTTTGGATTGGTATGTCTAATGTTTCTCAGAGATTCTTTTAACCACTACACTTGGATGTTGTAGCTGAATCATCTAACTTTTCCTTGTCCATGGGTCATGACTGGCCTTGCAGTGCTATAATGAACAGACTGTTCTCCCAGCCCAGTTTTCTGCACATTGAAAGTACTACTTACTGCCTATGAACCACCTTGCTCATGTCATACCATTCTTGCCCATCCTGACTCCATTCATCTCACTCATAAAGTCTGTGAAAATACGACTAAGGTAGGAAGAGTGATTGGTAAAGGAGCAAGAACCATGGTATTAAGGTTCACAAAATTTCCTTGCTAGGACACTTCTGAAAAGAAAGAGAATGTAGGCTTTGCACAGTGTGATGCTACTTTGAAGGTTTCTCTGTCTTTTCAGTCCTTTCTCCCTGATTTACTGAAGTCTGAACATTTCCATCAGGAACAACTGATGGTAGGGTAGCTAATGCTATCACTGATACTTAGCTCAGAATAATTGTTAGTCAGTTGATGTATGAAATGATAAATTAATTATGGAAAACATGTCTTAGGGGTGTTAATAAATAATTCATGACTGTGTGAACTGCATTAAATTTGATGTTGTTAAAATCAATTTTGTTCTTCCCATAGGAAAAAGTCATTTAAATTTCAAATCCCTACCTATTCCATTGAGATGCAAGACACATTATTTTGAAGCTATGTTGCAGAAAGACTGAAAGACTATAGATTTACTAGATATTCCTGTTCCTATGACTCCTGCTTAACTTTGCTGAAAGATTGCTTGACAAAGGAAGAATGAAGAATTTTATTGAATCACAAGGTATATTGTGAGATCTTAGACACTGCCATTCAGCAAGAAAGCAGGTGTTCTAGCCCAGCAAAAGCAAGGAACGTCTGCCAATCAGTAATCTGGGAAGAAGAATCTGGGCCTCAGATTAGATTGCAGCCCTCAACTGTAGTAAATATACAAATATTGTATTGAGACACAAAATTATACCATTTTCTTGCATTTGTAGGAAGCCCTGGATAAAACATAAAGTGTAAGTAAAAAGTGCCAAATCAATGCATAGCGCACATTATTGAAATGGGAAAGGTTCCCTCCTCCCCCTCGCAGGACATGTGATGGGGGAGTGGCTAACTTCCTCAGTGCCCTGCTGCTCAAACCTCTAAGTGAGCATACAGATAGGCAGTTTGTGGGGCTCCGACCTCATGACAGTGACTTTTTTAGAGGAAAAAAAAGCAGTGATATAAGTAAAGCGTATAATCCAGTGTCTGGTATAGGGGTAAACGTTTATAGCTTCTGAAGCCCCAGTGGGCGTGTGTTACAGGATGCTCTCTTAGTTTGCCATCTGTAGGCGGTTTGTGTTAACCAGCTCAATTACACCCTCTACCTTGTCGCAATGACAGAGGGCTTTCTGTATCCCGTGTTCTTGCCTTGACGTACCCGAAGAATCAGATCATGCGTGGGCTTGGAAAATGAGTGCAAAGTTTTATTCAGTGAAAGTAGCTCTCCGCTGATGGGGGAGGCAGAAGGACGATGGATTTCACCTGGAGTTGGGCCGCTCGACGGCCCGGCTCTCCTCCTACTGCCCAGGCCAAACTCAGCCTTGTCCCATCGGTCGATGGCCTGCCGGCATGCCAGCATCTGTTGGTGTGCTCTTCGGCCAGCATGCTCTTGAAGACCAGCTGCTTGTGTCTTCTTCTGCCTATGTGTTCCTCTCACTGGCCAGTAGCTTCTGTCTCTGCCTTGCTAGGGTCTGGGGGCGTGGTGGGCCAGGGTGATCTTGGGAAATGCAACATTTGGGTGCAGAGGCAGGAGTGTCTGTCCTCATATAGGTTTTTGGGGGTGGAGCCCTAGCCAGGGACCACACCCTCCTCTCCCCAGCACCTCCCCCGCCTTTCGTATTATTTAAAGGGACCATGCTCTTCCTTTCCCAGAACTCCTGTATCATTTTGACGGCTTCTAGGTGTGAGAGAAAAAAAAAGTTTTATAAGCTTAAGTATGCATGATTAAGCATGTATTTTACAAGGAAAGAATTTAATGTCAAAGATTACAGAGACAAGAAGTAAAATATACTAACAACAACATTGTACCTGAGCTGTTTCACCCTGGTGAAAGAAATTAAACCTTGTATTGGGAAAGGTTAAACTTTAGAAGAGAGATAACTATTCTTGCCATATGTTTAGCAGTTAACAGATGCACCCTGGGAATACCTGTATCTCCTCTCCCTTTCCCAGGCCACCTTGTCTCTATTATAAAAGACTGAGGTAGCCACTTTCAGGAGGTCTTCTAATGTACTATCTGGTCCCAGGGCCTATTTCTACAACTTTCTCCTGATGTTTGGGGCTGCCTGAGTAATAAATTTATCCTTTAGGATTAGTTGTCCCTCAACTGAATCAGGAGATAGAGAGGTGTGCTTTACCAAGGCCCCTCTTAGTCTTTCCAGGAAGGCAGTGGGATTTTCATCAAATTCCTGGTCAATCATGGACGACTTTGTATAATTGAGAGGCTTCATCCTAGTTCTACGTAAGCCTTCCATTATGCATGCCTGAAAATGACTCCCTTTCTAATCTTCCACCTCATCATTGGGATCCCATTTAGGGTCATTCACTGGTACTGCTTCTCTTCCAGTTGGATAATATTCACCCCCTTCCTTGATGCTATACGTGATGCAAAGCTCATCCACAAATCTCTCTGCTGCTTGCAGAGCAGCCTGTTTCTCAGTGTCTGTCAGGGTCTGATTTAAAAGTCATATAATGTCTCTCCAGGAGGGTTCAAATATTTTAGTGAAATTCTGGACAGCCTCTATATATCTATCAGGGTCATCTGAAAACTTGCCACGATCCCCCTTAATTTGCTTTGAATCCTGTAAGGAGAAAGGGGCCTGGATCTTACTGGGCCCAAATTCACTGGGCATCTGTTGCAGGGGCAAGCATGAGATTGGGACTTGTCTAGAGCAAGGATTTCTAGGACGGAGCAAGTGAGAGGTGGAAGCTGGATAGAGAAGTCAGGGTGGACCCGGAGAGGGAGGAGCAGAGCTAGGGGAAGCTGTCTCCTCTTCTGGGGGTGCCTCTGGTACTCATATCTTTAATTCCCTGGGCTTGCCCCATGCAAGCCCGGGGAATTCCTGAGGTGGCAAACAGGAGGGCTGGACCAATCCTACATTGTCAGCAAAGGTCTAGATGGCTTTGCAAGGTATAGAAAGCATGTACATATGGGGCCTCAGACCATCTGTCTTCATGTCTGCAGAAAAGTTCTAATTGCCAGATGGTATTGAAATGAATGGTTCCTTCCTGAGGCCAAGACAGTTCTTCCTGTAAATCATAATTTGGGCAAACCTTTGTGCAGAGGGCAATAAGGCATTTTTCCTCCAGATTCTGAGGGTCAAAGCAGTCCCAGTGGTTCAGGATACACTCCAGAGGAGTATAAGCTGGCAATGGTGAGAACTGGTTGCCCATTCTGAAAGACAGGAAACAGAAGCGTCCCTCATTCCATTCCTTCTTTCAGCAAAAACTCAGGGTGTGATGGAAAGAGAAAGTAAGTGCCCTCCTTTCACGCTCCACCCCTTATCCCTGAGTCCTGGTGACCTTGGCAGGTTCTGGCCATAGGTACCAGTAGGTGACTGGAACAAGGGAAACTTTCTCCTTTCAACTGGGGGCTCATCTGGTGGAGTGGCTGGATTCTTCAGTGCCCCGCTGCTCAAACCTCTAGGGGAGCATACAGACAGGCAGGCTGTGAGGCTCCGATCCCATGGCAGTGTCTAGGGGTGAATGTTTACAGCTGAAGCCCCAGTGGACGTGTGTTACAGGGTGCTCTCTTAGTTTGCTGTCTGTAGGCAGCCTGTGTTAACCAGCTCAGTTAGACCCTGTACCTTGTTGCAAGGATGGAGGGCTTTCTGTATTCCACGTTCTTGCCTTGGTGTACCAGAAGAATTGGATCACACATGGTCTTGGAGAATTAGTGCAAAGTTTTATTGAGTGGAAGTAGCTCTCCTCCGATGAGGGAGCCAGAAGGGAGATGATTTTCACCTGGAATTGGGCCACTCGGCAGCCCCGGCTTCCCTCACACTGCTCTGGCCAAATTCTGCCTTGTCTGGCAGGTGGATGGCCTGCCAGAGTGTCAGTGTGCTCCTGATGACGGGCTGCTTGTGTCTTCTTACACCTATGTGTTCCTCTCGCCAGCAAGCAGCTTCTGTCTCTGCCTCGCTGGTATCTTGGGTTTTTATAAGCCCAGGATGGGGGCGTGGTGGGCCAGGGCAGTCTTGGGAAAAGCAACATGTGGATGCAAAGGCACGAGTGACTGTCCTCACCTAGGTTCATGAAGGTGGAGCCCTAGCCAGGGACCACACCCTCCACTCCCCAGCGCTTCCTTCCCCGCTTGCATATCATTTAAAGGGACCACACTCTTCCCTTCCCAGAACTCCTGTATCATTATGATGAAGCATTAAAAGTATCCTAAATTTCTTTTAAACAGTAGGATACATTTTTCATCAAAAGATTTGACTTTGAAATTATGTTAATGGAAACTGTGGTCATTCTTTGCCGTTTCAGTCTATAATACAATGAAGGAAAATGAAGTTATTTGAGCTTGCTCCTAAGGTAACCATAGATACACATTTTCAGCCTAGGTTTATTTAGTTTTAATGACAAATATTTATTTGTCTTTAGTACTCCCTAGAAAACCAGTTTGTAAAAACTGACATAGAAAAAAATCTCAATGCATTGTCTTTGCAGAGAACTACTTTATACTTACTATACTTTATACTTGCAGTTGTCTGAAGGTTAATTCTCACAAAGTTTATTTTTAGTAGTCATGTGTAATTCTGTCCTTTTATTTCCTGGATATGCGATGTCTGATAACAGCTTTGGCATGCTATAATTATATGGTTAAAAAGACATACCCAAGACAAGGTATCAATTTTCATGTTCTTCCCTTTTCTGATTTTAAAAGTACAGGAGAAGGCAAAAAAATGTGTCTTAGATTATTTCTAATTATCATCCTTGTATAACCTACACCATAAGATGCTAACAAAACAGTTACCTTTTAAAATAATCTAGCCCTATAGTAAATGTGTAACTGTCTTAGTTAAACTTGCATTTTAACAAAAAAGAGGACTCTTTTCTAATTATTGGACTTTTTACTCTTTACTGTTTTAGAGTTTGACTATTTGAGACATTCTATTAAATATGCTAGAAAATTATATCTAGCAGCAAGCACTGTCTAGCCAGCATGTTGGATATTATTTCCCTCAAACAAGTTTAAATTAAGAGAACCAATGATATTAGCTTTCAAGTATGTGAATATAAATTCATTAGTGACAGACTTCACTTACAAATACTGAAATACATATGTAAAATAAAGGATACTTATTTGTGAAAATATTTGTAGTAAAAATTGGACTCTTCAATGTAGCAAATTTTATTTTGGGAATTGAAAACGTACCATTTCTAGAAGCAGCAAAATAGATTTGGGATATGTCTTCCTAAGGCTTTTGAGTCAGTTCTGAAAAGGCCAACGTCTTCCTTTTTAGGTAAGCAGAAGAAAAAGACCTAGTGCTGAGCGCTGTGGTAGGCAGAATTCAAACAGGTTCTCCAAGATTCGCCTGATGTACATGCCCTGTGTAATCCTGTCATGGTGAGTGCAAGAGGAACCCTTGACTCTGGTTCAGTATTGCTCTCTTGATTAGATTATGTTTTATGCTCAGCATTATGGGAGAGTCACAATAGTGATTGAATTATATTATATGGGACTAACTACATCATAGCAAACTGGAGAAAGCCTTGCTTGTTGGCCTTGAAGAAGCAAACTGCCATGTTATGGAAAGGACCACAGGGCTGGAAATGCTAAGTGGCCTCTAGGTGCTGAGAACAGCTCCTAGCTGCCATTCAGCAAGAAAGCAGGTATTTTAGCCCAGCGACAAGGAACCTCTGCCTACAACCAGTAATCTGGGACAAAGACTCTGGGCCTCAGAGACAATTGCAGCCCTCGGTGGTGGTATTGATTGCAGCCCTATTAGACCTGAGCTGAGGACCCATTTATCATGCATCTGTAGATGACGAGTGGATACTCTGAGATAATAAACCTGTTTTTTAAATGCTGCTAAGTTTGTAGTAATTTGTTATGCAACTTAGAACACAAACACAAGCATATTCCTTTTTACAAATACCATGTATATAGTATGTTAACAATATAGTGTTAAAATAACTTAGATATCTATTTCTTTTAAAAAGTGAGGGGCTAGTAAATTATTTTTACTTGAATTCTTTTTCATAACTGACTGACTTTAAATGGCTCACTTATTCACTCTTTTTTTCAAAAACATTTAGGTAGTGTCTCCCTTGTATTTGGGATTTAGGACACATCTTTATAAATGATCCTGCATTCAGAAAGCGTGCACTGCAGCCAAACAGACACTTGATAAAGTAAGCTGGGCTTAAAGACAAATTTAAACAAATACTGTCATTTTATCATTAATAGTGAGAAAAACACATATTTATTGATATTTATTAATATTGACTAATATTGAACAGAACTATTTCTACTACATCATGTTTGTTCTCCTTTGAAGTTGTTTTCCTGCTACAAGTGATAGGTAGCCTTGATCAGTGCTTCTCAAACTTTAATGCACATAAGAATCGCCTGGGGATCTTGTTAAAGTATGGGTTCTGATTCAGTAGGTCAGAAGTGGGCCCAAGATTCTAAATTTCTAACAAGCTCCTAGCCATGCTGATGCCACTGGGCTGAGGCTCACACTCTAATGTAGCAAGAGTATACATGACCTCTGCAGGTTTCTGCTCAGATCAAGGAAGCTACCTCACTATAATTTACAGCACACTTTCATATTGGCTAAAACCGGAGTCTCTAGTTTCTGAAAAAATATATAGCTAAATAAACATTTTCTTATAGAGTGAATGTATGTAGCGGCAGACAAATCTCTGAGACTTTCGTTTGCTTTATTTTCCTTCTTTCTCTAAAATTAAAAAACTACATTTTTACCATAAGGTTTTGAACATTGGTAGAAACATGCCATGTTCTTGGGGAGGAAAAAGAAGAAACTATAAAAATGCTAATGTACTTCAATTTTTTAAATATTTAATACATCCTCAATCAAAATAATACTCATCATTTTTGAACCATAGCTAACTAATTATGAAAATATTCAGAAGAAATAATGAGCAAGAATAACACAACTTCAAAATTAAGAAAAGAAGAAAATAAGGTATGGCAGCCTATCTGAGCTGTCTAAAAATTGAGAAGTTTGATCACTTTTTTTTCTCCTTCTTTGTACATCTGCCCTCAATAAAATAATACCAAGAATGTCACAATAAAGGTGAAAACTAGTTCTAGTAATAGTTACAATATCATAAATTATGCAGATTTTCATTTTTAAGTATTATTTATTATTAATTAAATAATTAAATGAATCAAAATCAAATTATATAAAAATAAGAAAACTTGGGGGAATATTGACCTGATTCTAGATTTGAGAAGGTTGTTTTAAATATGAAAGAAACAGAATAAATTACGAAGGCAAGTAAAATAATCTTGGAATTCTTAGTGGAGTTTTTATTACTAATGTATAGAACTATAATTGCTATTTGCATATTGCTCTTGCGTCCTGTAACTCTGCTGATCTCCTTGCTTCTAGTAGACTTTATGTGTATTTACCTAGGATTTCGTTTATACAAGATCATGTGACTCACCAACACCACACTGAAAAAAAGACTGTTCTAATAATTTATCTGCATTCTGGCTGGCATTTATTTTCTCATTCACTTTCCTGATAATGCTGGCTAAAACTTCAAATATGATGATGAATAGAAGTGGCAGCCAAGATATTTGCTTTCTTTCCAATCTTATGACAAAACTATCAGTCATTTACCACTAATATTCTATTATCATGAATTTTTTAAAAAATCTGGTCTGGCCCATTTATATTTAAGGTTAATATTGTTATGTTTGAATTTCAATCAATATCGTGAAAATGGCCATACTGCCCAAGGTAATTTATAGATACAATGCCATCCCCATCAAGCTACCAATGACTTTCTTCACAGAATTGGAAAAAACTACTTTAAAGTTCATATGGAACCAAAAAAGAGCCCACATCGCCAAGTCGATCCCAAGCCAAAAGAACAAAGCTGGAGGCATCATGCTACCTGACTTCAAACTATACTACAAGGCTACAGTAACCAAAACAGCATGGTACTGGTACCAAAACAGAGATATAGACCAATAGAAAAAACAGAGCCCTCAGAAATAATGCCGCATATCTACAACTATCTAATCTTTGACAAACTTGAAAAAAACAAGAAATGGGGAAAGGATTCCCTATTTAATAAATGGTGCTGGGAAAACTGGCTAGCCATATGGAGAAAGCTGAAACTGGATCCCTTCCTTACACCTTATACAAAAATTAATTCAAGATGGATTAAAGACTTAAATGTTAGACCTAAAACCATAAAAACCCTAGAAGAAAACCTAGGCAATACCATTCAGGATATAGGCATGGGCAAGGACTTCATGTCTGAAACACCAAAAACAATGGCAACAAAAGCCAAATTGACAAATGGGATCTAATTAAACTAAAGAGCTTCTGCACAGCAAAAGAAACTACCATCAGAGTGAACAGGCAACCTACAGAATGGGAGAACATTTTTGCAACCTACTCATCTGACAGAGGGCTAATATCCAGAATCTACAATGAACTCAAACAAATTTACAAGAAAAAAACAACCCCATCAAAAAGTGGGCAAAGGATATGAACAGACACTTCTCAAAAGGAGACATTTATGCAGCCAAAAGACACATGAAAAAATGTTCATCATCACTGGCCATCAGAGAAATGCAAATCAAAACCGCAGTAAGATACCATCTCATACCAGTTAGAATGGCGATCATTGAAAAGTCAGGAAACAACAGGTGCTGGAGAGGATATGGAGAAATAAGAACACTTTTACACTGTTGGTGGGACTGTAAACTAGTGCAACCATTGTGGAAGGCAGTGTGGTGATTCCTCAGGGATCTAGAACTAGAAATACCATCTGACCCAGCCATCCCATTATTGAGTATCTACCCAAAGGATTATAAATCGTGCTGCTATAAAGACACATGCACATGTATGTTTTTTGCAGCACTATTCACAATAGTAAAGACTTGGAACTGACCCAAATGTCCAACAATGATAGACTGGATTAAGAAAATGTGGCACATATACACCATGGAATACAATGCAGCCATAAAAAATGATGAGTTCATGTCCTTTGTAGGGACATGGATGAAGCTGGAAACCATCATTCTGAGCAAACTACCGCAAGGACAAAAAACCAAACACTGCATATTCTCACTCATAGGTGGGAATTGAACAATGAGAACACATGGACAAAGGAAGGGGAACAGCACACACTGGGGACTGTTGTGGGATGGGGAAGTGGGGAGGGATAGCATTAGGAGATATACCTAATGTTAAATGGCCAGTTAATGGGTGCAGCACACCAACATGGCACTTGTATACATATATAACAAAACCCACATGTTGTGCATATGTACCCTAAAACTTAAAGTATAACAATAATAATACAAAAAAAAATCTGGTCTGGGTGAGGTGGCTCATGCCTGTATTTCCAGCACTTTGGGAAGCTGAGGTGGGCAAATCACAAGGTCAGGAGATCTAGACCATCCTGGCCAATATGGTAAAACTCCATCTCTATCAAAATACAAAAAAAAAAAAAAGAAACAGAAAAAAAAACAATTAGCCAGGCATGGTGGTGCATGCCTGTTGGCCTGTAGTCCCAGCTACTCGGGACACTGAGGCAGGAAAATTGCTTGAATCCGGGAGGCAGAGGTTGCAGTGAGCCAAGATCGTGCCACTGCATGCCAGCCTGGTGACAGAGTGAGACTAGGTGTCAAAAAAAAAAAAATCTGTATTAGAATGATGATTTACCTTTTATTCATAGTTTGCTTAGCATTTTTATCATGAATGTGTGTTGAGTTTTTAAAACATTTTATTCATCTATTGTGATAATCATATTTTTTTGGCCTTTACTTTATCAATAGAGTATTTGAAGAAAAATGGCACCAGATGAAAAGTAGGATCTTCAGACAAGAATGATTGACATTCAAAATGATAATGTGGATAAATATAATTAAATATCTCTTTTGTTGATTTTTAGTTTTTGATAGTCAACTGAATATTTAAAGCAACAACATATGTAATATTATATATTCTCTGATATGGTGTTTATAAAATATGCATATAGCTAAATACTATAACTGAAGGACAAAGGAAAGAGTGGTATGCATAATAATACATAATAAACCTATTTGCTGATGCAGGGGCTGTTATACTATACTTGACAGTAGACTTTGATAATTAATGGTAGTATTGTCATCTCTGTAAGAGCGACTAAAAATATAAAAACTGACTACAAGCCAAGCAATTAGATAAAATAAAATACTAAATTAAGTACTTAATTAAAACAAAATAATTCAGGAAAGAATAAAATAAGTAACAAAGATTGGAGGGGACCAGTACACAACAAAGAGCAAGATTATAGACTTAAAGACTGCCCTAGCAATAGGTTCTGTAAATTAAAAAATGAATTGTATTATACACTCCAATGAAAGGCAATGTCAGCCCAAATAGAAAGCTATGTCTTTTTACAAGAGACACACTATATAAAAAAAGTCACAAATAGGTTGGAAGTAGGTGGATTGTAAGATCTATACCAAGCAAATACAATGCACAAATAAGGCAGAGAGAATAATACTATGAGCCAATACATACTCTAAGACAAATAGCATTTCAAGAGATAAAGAAAATATTGTACAATAATGAGAAAATCAATTTGTAAATAAGAGATAATTGTTATTTATTGTGATGTAACACATAACACAGCTTCAAATACCTTAAGGAATAGTTAATAAACCTAAAAACACTACTTCTATTTTTATTTATTTATTTATTTGAGATAGAGTCCTGCTTTTTTGCCCAGGCTGGAGTGCAGTGGTGCGATCTCAGCTCACCGCAACCTCCACCTCCTGGGTTCAAGCGATTCTCCTGCCTCAGCCTCCCAAGTAGCTGGGATTACAGGTGTGTGTCACCGTATCAGGCTAATTTTTTTGTATTTTTAGTAGAGATGGGGTTTCACCATGTTGGCCAGACTAGTCTTGATCTCCCGACCTCAAGTGATTTGCTCACCTTGGCCTCCCAAAGTGCTGGAATTACAGGTGTGAGCCACTGTGCCCGGCCCACTACATCTATTAAATTATTTTAATTCCAAATCTCTATTCTTATATCTACTTACAAATTGAATTCATAATGAAAAATATCTTCATGAAGAAAGACTATTTACAGAAGGAGAATATTTTCCAACTCATTTTTGAGACCACCATTACTTTGATTCTGAAATCAGACAAATGTAATACAAATGTATCTCTATTTATCAATTTATATATCAATTCATCAATTGATATCTATCTTATGAACATAAATGTAAACAGCCATAGAAAATATTAGAAAATTAGCCATAAAAAATACACACCCACTGGTACAGACACACATATATATTTCAGTGTGGGGCAACACAATATAAAACTCAGAAGATTTGAGTACATGTCCAAGTTTTCCAAATTACTAGTTTCTGTTATTTTCCATATTGATGAACTGAATATTTGTCATGAGTAAATTGATCATGAGTAATAATGATGACATCTCTCTTCCTCAAAGAAAGAGTGGGAGAGAACAGATTTCTATGGACATTGTTTGAGCATCTGGACTCAGATATATCTAAGGGAAGACAGACTTCATGAACTTTTCAATTATAAAACTTAATATGTTTTCCTTTCCAACAGTCTCTCAATTTTAAAACTGAGATTCCAGAGTAATACATAAGATTTTCCTTCGTACTCCAAATTATAATCAACAAATATAACTATTTTCAAAATATGTTTGTAGAAGTAAATCTGATTGAAATATCTACTTTCCACATGATGATTTCTTAAAGATGACTTAAAAAGCACTTTACTTCACTACTTCCTCTACTTCACTCTCTTTCAAGTAATGTGATAAAGCAGCACTCATCCAGAGACAAACTTTATTGAAGGTAGGAAAATGTTCATAATTTATAAAAGTAAGTATATTGGTCTTCAACTCCAGCTTTATTTACGTGGAAATAGTAAAGCCACCATTTGAAAGGCAGCAGAAGTTCATGTGTCTGTAATGGGCTATAACTAACAGTTTCACATGTAATCATATTCACTTTCTAAAGGAAACTGTCAATTGAAAACAGTGAATCTGTTATATTGCAAATAGAAAATTGATTCTCTCTCTATGCTATATAGCATTTAGATTAATTCTCCCAGATATCCTTTATATAAGATCGAAGAGCATTTTAGGTAGTAATCTAAACTTTTGACATTTTTAAGTATTTAAATATCTAGACAAATTAGAACTTCATGTTCAAATACAGTTTAAAATTTCTTTCTCAGACCCAGTTTAAACTGAATCATAGTTTGATAGCCTGAGCACTTTTGTGGTTAAAAGAGGGTATGGTCATTTTTTTCTCTTAATTTCCACTCATTGTCTTCTCTTTTGCCCTCACAATATCCCAATGACGTTGATGATAGTGAATAAGATGAACGGAAAGAAAAGGTGGCAGAGGGAATTTTACTTAAATGCTCTGTGAAGTTTTTCTTTAGCTGCTTAATGACTTGCCATTTCTGGCTTCCAAATGGCAGCTCTCTCACAGGGTGCATTTGTAGTTTTATGGTGTACTGTCCATTCCATTTAAGCTTTCTTCATAGTATTATTTTCTGATGTGTGCTGTGCAAACTTAGGCTGAATTGTGACAACTGCATAGCTCCTTCCCCTCATGGTTTAAACAGAGGGCATCCTCTCTTGTAACTCTCTGGTGCTTCTTATCAGAATTTAGAGGAGAGACTATGCATGCTTGCATCTGGGAAGAATGGTGCAAGTCTATATTTAATCAAGAACCCCTCTGTCTTTTTCAGTGTTCCACTTTAGGTCTTCCTCATTTGATTTTTAGGAGGCTAGGATGCAGCACTTTCACTGGAAATGGGATAGAGAAATGTCCTGGAACTCCTATAAATTATTAACCAGAGTCTCTTCTTTGGCTAACCTGTAGCTAGCTGTTATGTAGCCTAGACAGAAATATGGCTAGCATGTTTATTTGTATTGACTCAACATGAATTGTTCTTCAAAGTAATCAAAGTTACTGACCTACAGTGACTTTAAAGGTAGATGTACATTTGTTTTTATTTCCTCACCTTACAGAAAGTCTGAAGGTGAGAAGTGTACGAGATTTGCCAGTGGGCACTTTATAAAACTCTTCCAAATACCTTTAGTTAGAGTTGAGCTAAAATGATCTATTAAATAATCATAAAGTTTCATGACCTGGTGTCATGCAGAGAAACTATTTTCCAAGTTATTTTGTCCAATATGTGTTTGTTTGAGGTACATGATAAGAATTGAATGCTAGATAATTATCTAATCTATGGATAACCTAGGTGTACTGAAGAAAAATTTATGTAGGGAATTTTATTTTAATGTGAATGTATAAAAATACAGACTGTAAATATTTAAAAGAATATATAAAATTATCAAGTTATTTATGTATGTCATTAAATCATTTATTTTTCTCCTTCACTCTGACAAGAGAAAAAAGAAATGTTTCTTCGTTGTAAAAATCTAAAGATAGGACACCTTTTTTAAAGAATGGGAATGAAAATAAGAGTGTCAGAGGACATCAAGCTGATAATCCACTTAACTGGATTATGTCTTGTATCTTGGTCCTATTTCATTGGATATAGTTAGTTGCTTCCTTTTGATAAAGGCAGTCCTTGTTTTTTATTTGTACATATATTTGAAGCATAAAGCTTTGTCACCATGTGGTATCCATAACACTTCTCCATAAAATATACAGTTCTTTTTCCAGTCGCGAAATACAAGGTAATGTTATAATACAATGTTGTATGAAAAACATACTAACCATAGGCTATTTTGTATATAAATGATAATTTAACTTGTGCTATTACAACTGCCTTTTCTTAATGTTTCCTTAATTACTGAACAAAAAGTTTTGAAATCCAATTTATGATCCCCTTCATTAAGTTAGCATGTATAGAAAAGAGTAAGTGCAGCGGAGGGTTAAACAATACAGGATGTCAGAGACCAGCAGATTCTGTGCTGGAGTTTGTTTGTTTCTTTGCCCTCATATATTAGGAGGGTCCTTAGGATCAATGTCCATAGAAGGAAGAGGAAAAAATCCAACAGAGAGAGAAGTTGTGCTGCAGTGTGGACCTAGCTACAGTCTCTTCTAATTATACAGGAAAATTCTGGAAATGGAATATCCAAATTTGTCCTGAGTTGGGATGACATGTACAGGAATTTCTACCCCTAAACAAAAAGGGAAATGTTCTTGGGCAAAGACATATTTCAAGTGAGATAAACTCTGAAGTGATTGAGAGGTGGAGGCTCTTTGCTGACAGCTTTGTTGTGCCAGCAAGTCCTTTGAAGGAGGATCCCAGCAGTGTATTTCAAAAGTAACTAAATTTATTTTTTGATCGAGTTGGACAGCACATTCTTTTCTCCTGCTTTACACGTATTTAAAAACTGAAGATTATTAAAGGTGTTTATTTATAGTCTTAGCCCATTTTGTGCTGCTTCAACAAAATACCACAGACTAGATGATATGTAAGAACATATCACTACATTTATTTCTCACAGTTCTGTGGGCTGAGAAGACCAAGGCCCAGGTGTTTCATGAATGTCTTCCTGCTGTGTCCTCAGGAAGGCAGAAGGCAGAAGGGCAAGAACAAGCTACCTGAGCTGCTGCCTAACACCTATTTTACATAGGCCTTAATCCTGTTAACAAGAAACGAGCCCTCACGGCCTAGCTTAGCTACCCCACCAATACTATCACATTGGCAACACTGAGATCAACAAAGCATGGCAAAAACCCCTGACACCATCAACAGCTGGAAGAATGACAAATCCTGGGTCTAAACGGAGAAGGTGAGAAGGTTATGATTGAAAACAGAAGAGGTCCTGTCACCCTGAGTGGAGAATATTGCAAATTCTTCACAGCGACTTCAAAGGGAAGAAACTGTGGGAGGAGGTAAACTGATCTCTCTTTTCTGCTATCCCCATCTCGTTTCAGGGCCTCCAATTTACTGAACTCAACAGAGAACCAGAGGGCAAGGAGCCCAGTGATATTAACTTAAAATGGTCTTCCTCAAGCTCAGCCTCATGGCAAGTAGAACGTGAACCTAGAAGAGCAGATGTAGTAGATCCAGCACACATCTTGGTTTTACTGTGAAATTCAAAATTCAGAGTGGATAGCAGAACACATAGTCTTTGTGTCCATAAGAAGTGCAGAGCATTGAATAATAGACTAAGTAGTCAAGAAATATATTATTCATTAATCTTTAATCATTTGCTAGATAGGATTTCTTGTTTTTATTTTCATACATTTTATGAAATTTGATAACTAGAGCATTTTCTCAAATATTCAAAGAATGTTCATAGCACGACAGGAAAAGATATTTCCAAAGATTCCCTCTGGCATAGCAGGAAAACACATGCTTTTGAATATCCCTGTATTTTCTAACCCCATCCATCAGTTTTCTAACTAAATGTCAGTTTTTCCTTCAGAGCAAAGAATATAAAATAGGGGATTTATTAAATGTATAAAAGAATAACTTTCTCAAGTCTCAGGTAATCAAATTAAATACATAGAAAACAATCAATAATGCAGCACCATCAAATTTCTATAAATTAAACATAGGCAAACTAAGAGAGTACACACAACAGCTGGCATTAGATTTAGCAATAAGTTTACATTCAAATAATTATTTTAAATACAAAAGAAAAAGCCCTGCAACTTAACAGATGACTAATTACTTACTATTATTACTACTGTCTATCATTTCTTCACTTTCTATGTGTCAAAAACTATGCTAAGCTATACATATATTATATACATATAATTACATACTATATAGTAACTTTATATTTATTAAACTTTGTTTACTCCTCAGAACCATGTTTTATTTGAAATATCATTATTATGTCTATTGCAGAAGTAAGAAAACTGAAGCACTGGGAGGCTGAGTAAATTGATAATATCCACATATTTAGTTAGCATTATGGTTTAAAACAAAGTCTGGCTGAACAAATGAAATTCACATTACATAAATGATATATAGATAACCAATAACTGGACACAATTATCTATATGTTACATGCATATATATACATATAAAACAAATAATTATAAGCACATTCATTCTCACTGACTGCCACAGAAACTCAAATTGCATTACCATAGACACTTTGTTTCTGTCATGAGACACGTAGTGTATATTGCTAAGAACTTGGCAAAATAATTATTTGTATGAGTGTGTAGGGCAAGAACTTTTACATTGCCTGGGTGACTTTCTCAATCTCTTATAATTTACATCATATACTACGTTTTCTTAATGTGCCTTAATTTACTGAATTATCCTGCATCCTGCAGTTTTAAGAGGTTAATACTATCTTAGTATTTGATATTCAATTTGTTGTAAACTACATATTACACTCACTGAAGTAGAAAAATAAATAAACAAACAAATAAATACATTCTAGTCATTTGTATTTTGAGCTTTAAAATAATCGGTAACACCAATGGTGGCATCTTACTGCCTACTTGGAAGGGCCAATTTTATATCTGAAAGACATCAGCATTATGGACCTTAGCAACTTATGGCTTTCCTGTGAAAGACATTTCTATATATCACTTTCCTTTTGAATGTTTTATCTCGATTTGACAATTCAAACATTGTGTCTAATTCATATATCTAGTATCAGTTTCTTTACGAATTACTTTTAAGAGGCTTTTTTTTCATATATGACTTGTGGTAGGCTTGAGTATACAATAGGGTGCACATTAATTCATTCACCAACTTTACTTTTAGTATGGGACTTTTATAGTCTAGAAGAGGGTGAAAAAATAAGCATGACATCTGCTGTTAGAGATTACATTCTTAACAGCAAACCTCGCAAATAAATATAAAGTATTAACTGTGATAATTGTTGTAAAGGTGTGGTGCTATGAGATCGGATAATACTGGGAATTAATTAACCTAGTAAGTGTGGCCAGTGAAGGCTCCTCTTTTATTGGTGACTTTGTTGAGATCATTTTTCATTTTCTAAACTCAGTTTAACTTCTCCTCCTATAATATGGCCAGACTGGTGGAGATTTCAATTTGCTAGGGCTAAAAAGACCTGACTTCTTGAATTTATTCTTCAGTGTACAACAACCCCCAACTCTTCCATATAAGATTTTGCTACTGTCGCCACTTACTGGGACATAGGCAAGGGTTTTTGCTTCTATTCACATCCTAAATCCTGTCCTTCCCTATATTGATGGAAACTTTTCCAATCTTGAGGGAAGCTGTTTCAAATTCTGATGATTTTGATCACTATTTTTTTAGTCTTCAAGACCTAGAATCACTTTTTTATTACAAAAAAAAGTATGTTTTTCCTAAATTCTTAGGTTTTTTCACCTAAAGACACTTAATTCTACCTTAAGGACCAGGGATGCACCAGTTGCCATGCATAACACCAAGCTTTTCCTTTGAAATAAGTGGAGGAGCCACGTAAGAAGCTAAAACCAGTTTGACTCTTAATTCTTTTCACATTTTCCTTCTAATTATCTGAAGCAGTGGTAATGAAACACAAAGGGGCATTTCAATGAATTATCTTGCCAAAGACTCAGTCAATACTAATTCTAATCATATATTTCAATGCCTAGTATGTGTTAAAATGGAATGACAGCAATTGAACCAAACCTTGGCTACCATGATGAATAAAACACAAGATTCTCTGTGGAGATAGAGCTTACATATGAGTGGTAAAAATATTTTGACCCTTTTAGAAGCTGACTGAAAGCAGAAAACATTTCCCCCTCATGTTGTTTATTAGGAATATGAAGTAGCATAATGGTTACATACTTTTCAAGTATATCTTTTAAAAGTCAATGACTTGCCTGCAACAAAATTAGAAGTTAGCTTTTAAGTGATTTAAAATTTCATTTATTTAACTTCTAATTGACTTTTTGCTAGTTTCCCTTTGTTATTCAAACTATTAATTGCCTGCCTCTCCAATTTAGTTGTTTCCAAATAGTCCTCTCTTTTAATGCTTTGTTTTTTAATTGGTTTCTTAATTCTCATAAGATTTTAGGAGTGTTGGTTTTAGTTACATGTATATTCATGAAGGAGCAGAGCAAGCTTTCTATGAAAACGTACTCGAATTTTAATGTTAAAAATCCAAATATTTCTGATCTATTTGAAACTTTTATTTTCCTTCAACCTCACATATCTTTGTTTTCATATGCATGTAAATTCCCTCCTCATTTTTCTTTTCCACTTTTTGGTATCGATAAATTGTATTATTCACTACTTTACCTGGAAAGATATAAATTTATGAAATTCTTCTCATTCATTGCCTATACAATCCTTCCTTATATAGAACCACAACAGCCAATCTGTTGAAAAGTGTAGTCAAACAAGATGTATCAAGGTCAGTGAGTAGAATTCCTTTTAGGATGAGCATGGAATATCAAGTAATCAATTTGACTGTTATGTGAAGAAGGTCTGTGGTTTGAATTGACTGCATGTACCAAAGAACTAAAGATAGTTTGAAATTTATGAGGCAGTAAGCTACCTATAAGAGCCTAGATGAATCTAGACAACTCGAGCTCAAACATAGGTAGAAGTAAAGGTTACAGTGAACTAATAAAATGTTTTTGTGTATTAAATACACCATTTTTAAAGACAAATAATTTCTATTTTCACCATAATAAGTTATTTTATTAATTTACAATAGCTTATTTGCTTGTCTATCTCCTATTCGACATGAACTCTCTAAGGACAGAAACTATATTTTAATTTTCTCATCTTTTTAACACCAATATGTTATAC
Source organism: Pongo abelii (assembly GCF_028885655.2). Taxonomy (NCBI): domain Eukaryota; kingdom Metazoa; phylum Chordata; class Mammalia; order Primates; family Hominidae; genus Pongo; species Pongo abelii. The sequence goes on along the minus strand of NC_071999.2, from coordinate 89,346,788 downwards.
ATTACCTGTTACACTGTAGGTTTTCATTATACCTTGATAAATCAATGGATACTGTGTCTGGAATTGGTGGGTTCTTGGTCTTGCTGACTTCAAGAATGAAGCAGCAGACGCTCGTGGTTAGGGTTACAGTTCTTAAAAATGGTGGTCCAAAGTTTGTTCCTTCTGTTGGGTTCGTGATCCCACTGACTCTAGGAGTGAAGCTGCAGACCTTTGTGGTAAGTGTTACAATTCTTAAAGGCGGTGAGTCTGGAGTTGTTCGTTCCTCCCTTCAGGATGTTCCTCCCTCCCAGATGTTCCTCCCTCCCAGTGGGTTTGTAGTCTAGCTGGCCTCAGGAGTGAAGCTGCAGAACTTAGCGGTGAGTGTTACAGGCTCACAAAGGTGGCATGGACCCAAAGAGTGAGCAGCAACAAGATTTACTGGGAAGAGGGAAAGAACAAAGTTTCCACAGCATGAAAGGAGACCCCAGCAGGTTGCCCCAGCTGGCTGGGGTGGCATGCTTTTGTTCCCTTATCTGGCCCCACCCACATCCTACTGATGGGTCCATTTTACAGAGAGCTGATTGGTCCGTTTTACAGAGAGCTGATTGGTCTTTTTTGACAGAGCGCTGACCGGTGCACTTACAAACCTTTAGCTAGACACAAAAGTTCTCCATGTCCCCTACCCGATTAGCTAGAGACAGAGTGCCAATTGGTGCATTTACAAACCTTTAACTAGACACAGAGTGCTGATTGGTACATTTACAAACTTTTGGTTAGACACAGAGTGCTGATTGGTGCGTTTACAAACTTTTAGCTAGACACAAAAGTTCTCCAGGTCCCCACCAGACCCAGAAGCCCAGTCGACTTCGCCTATCAATGGCACTCGCCATGGGACTCTGTGGCACCTAGCCGGGCCACTCTAGCAGCCCAGAGGGAGCTCGTCCCCGATCAAGCCCAGCAGGTGCTGGCTGGCAGCGCCTAGTGCGGGCCGGAGGAGCCTGCGCCCACCCGGAACCCAAAACGGTGCAGGAGTGTGGCGCACAGCCCCTGCTCCCGCCGGCACCTTTCCCTCCACACCTCTCCGAGAGCAGAGGGGAGCCGGCTCCGGCCTCTGCCAGTTCCAGAGAGGGGCCCCTACAGCGCAGTGGCGGGCTGAAGGGCTCCTCGAGAGCGGACCCCAAGGCAGAGGAGGCGTCGAGAGCCAGCAAGGGCTGCTAGCACGTTGTCACCTCTCAATACTACTATGATAGACTAATTGCCACTGGATGTAAACAAATAAAAATGTCATTTGTAGGTGATTTGAAGTAAAATTTAAAAAATGGACTTACAGTAAGTTTTTCAGAAAGATAAATCAAAGTATCTTCATGCTGTAGCTTTTTGTAATCCAGTTTTTGTAAATCACACAAGAAGTGTGGTTTCTGGATTGCACAAATTTTACAGGGTAGTGTCATTGACACAAGCAAATGGACAAGCCTTCTCTACTTCTCCACCAAAATACGTCTCACCTGCCTCTTGTTGATTACTAGTGACATTTCCATCCTGGAGAATAGAGTTAGAGGACGCTCCACCATTGAAATTTTCATTTCCCATGAAAATACATGAAGCATGTGTCCCTGAAATACAGAACACGTAGAACAAAATTAATTTATTCTGCTACGTAAGTACTATGCTTTTTTTACATTCAGTGTAATTTAAAATAAATATACATTGACATGTTTTGGACTGAAAAAGCAAAATACACACTATAAAAGGGACCAGAATGGCATGTAGGTATTATTTTAGAAACAAATATTCGCAATTCTAGAGAGGGGCCGTCTTAGTCTGGTTGAATGCTTCAGGTGCCAAGGGAAGGCTTTAGTTTGTCCTTGTGTTCACCTGGAGAGGTGTGAACTGCAGAAGAGGAGAAAGTTATATCCAAAACATGATAGGAATAGCAAAGTTAATATTGATAAAAAACACTTCTTTCCTAATCCCAGTACAAAGAATTCACAATGACTTTGTACCTCACTTCTGTTAGAGAAACACCTATCCCAGTAGTATCAATTTCAAGAGGTCTAAACCAGAATACAGCTCTTGTTCTGTCAGTGGAAGGAAAGACTCACAAAAGTAATAGGAATCAAATGGCCTGCTTCTGCAGAGCTCATCCTGCTTTGGGCAAGATAACAAGGAGAATGCTGACATCTGTGATGAAAGTGCCATGAACAAAGGTTTTCATGTGTGTGATTTATGGTAGCTGAGACTGTTATGGTGCTTGCCCTTATTCAGTCACACAACTGAAATTGGAAAGCCTTATTTTTGTATTAATGTTTTTGTAGGCAAAAAGAGTTTGAGAAAGCGTATATAAGGCTATCAACTTACATAAGGGAGTTTTTTTTTAGTTAAGAGATGAGTGGAAACTTCATATGAAAATATTCAGATTTATATCAAATCTGAGGGGAAATATACACACTCCTTGTGTGGCTCAGTCATTTCTTCAATGAGTTCTTTGGGGAGCCAGCCTGGCTGCAGGAATGAATCATTGTTTGTTTTTTTCTGTGTGGTAACAGGAGCTTGTTCCTCTTGGCAAAGGCCTATAGTGGTTCAGTTGTGCAAGTGATGGGGATGAAGAGGCGAGGAATATAGAAGGGGAGGAAGTAAACCTCTAATTCTTTTAGTTTGTTAATGGGAAGCCTGTTGTGGACACATATTTAAGCCATATCCTACTGATAACTGATTATCAGAAATACAATTGATATTTTTTACGTCTGTCTGCCTTTTTCTGTGTCTGTCTCTCTTGTTTGAGGACTCAAGAGGAGGGCTATTCACAGGTTTTCTAAGGCCTTGGTATAAGGACAAGGGGAAATATGAAGTTTAACATGCCACATGAACTTGTAATTTGTATGAGTCTTTAAATGAGGCAAAGTACCAAATAACTATGGTAACACTTATACCTGTTTCTTATACCAGGGTAAGGAACCATGGGCAGCAGAAATACCACTTTGAGGGTGTCAGACAAAAAGATATAATATGATCATTAAAATGATGTGAGGACATTGAAACCTCAGTGAAACATGGTCATTTTAAAGATAATACAGTGATCTATTTTCTAATCATATTTCTATCTACTAAACATTGTTAAAATATTATTTTGTGACTTCCTTTTACTATCACCAAGATATTTATAACAAGCATCAATGACAAATGAACACATAGTGCTTGTTTAAAAAGCAAATATTAGCTAAGAAAAACAATGTGTGAGTAAATTTTGACAATTGGTTGTTGGTATGAGAATCAAGTATGTATTACTATATGTATCATCATGCTTTGTAACATATAAACACAGAGTAGTTTGTTGGCAAAAATAAGCCAATACAGCACGTTCTCATCAATGTATCATGCTTTGCATTTTCCTTGACATTCAATGCAAAGTTGGAAGTAAGCTTCTTTTAAAACAACTTTGCCTCTTTATATTAAACATACTTTTTAAAATGAGTATATTATATTTATTATAAGAATAAAATATAGAGTAATGTCAAATATTTAATTTAATATAGAGATATAACAGATGTGCATATATATAGAGATGATAATCTACAGTATTTTTTTGTTTGGTATAAAGTATTAGTGTTTTCAAAATGTTATCTTATTTTATATATATCTTATATCTCACTTTTTACAATTTTAGCTTTTTTCTGCTCTCCAAATTTCTTCTCAATAGAAATGAGAAAATTTTTTTCCTAATTAATGTATTCATTAAAAATGAAATTATCTCCACATGTAACATTTCCATTACTCAAGTATAGTTTGTACTTTCTCTTTGTTCCCCCATCCCCAGCACATTGCCTAAGATATCAGAATCAATGTTTCTTGTGGTGTTGTTTTGTGCAGTGACATCGATCCAGAGATTGGATTTTTGACCTCCTCATTTTTATGTCATCTCTTCATATTTGGAGGATATGCTGGTTTAATATAAATGTGTTCAAGATGAAAAGAGTTAATAAAATTTTACTTTTATATTTATATAGAGACATAATTAGAGCTTTCAGGTCCACAACTGGCAAAAGAGGTAAACAAAATATAATATGATTCTCATTGAATCATTCCAAAGAGGACATTAACAAGAGCCCATGAAAATTCTGAAAGACACTATCCCAAGGCTATATCCTGAAGGTTGAAATCCAGAAAGAGCAAAATCCCCAAAAATGTAATTCTGGAAAAATAATTTAAAAATTTAAAAGGATGTTTATTCACATTTCTAAAGAGGGAATTTATTTGAGAAACATATAAAAACATGATAGCATGGGTGTGGTTGCTCACGCTTGTAATCCTAGCACTTTGGGAGGCTGAGGAGGGCGGATCCACCTAAGGTCGGGAGTTTGAGACCAGCCGGACCAACATGGAGAAACCCCGTCTCTACTAAAAATACAAAATTAGCTGGGTGTGGTGGCACATGCTTGTAATCCCAGCTACTCAGGAGGCTGAGGCAGGAGAATCCCTTGAACCCAGGAAGTGGAGGTTGCGGTGAGCCGAGATCGCCCCACTGCACTCCAGCCTGGGCAACAAGAATGAAACTCCATTTAAAAAAAAAAAAAAAAAAAAAGAGATGGAAAACTTCATAGATCACTTACAAAATAAAATCGGCACTAATACCATACATATTATTGCAAGCATGAACACTCAAGTATACTAATGACAGTTGCATGGGTATAATAGCTATGAACAGATGAACTATATTCATAACACAAGAAGTCCAAAAGAGAAATGTATAAACACATATCAGTATGGCTGGTAATTGCGTGCACCCAGCTTTATAACTGCAATCATCTGCAAACCGTGATGAATGATCTGTCATTTGATGAGATCAGTTAAAATTTGTGGTGGGTGACCAATGTTATATGAAGTCACCTGAAGAGACGAGACTCAGGACATTTATTTCCTTTTTCACAAATGAAGATGTAGAAAAAAGGACATCTCTTCATTTATTGAAAAAGTTTCAACATTTTTATGCATGCATACAATGCTTACACACAAAGTCAACCTTGTGATAATGCACTTTCATGGAGTCAAATTTGCCAAAAAAATGCACAAAACAAATAAAACTCTCTAGAAGTCTCCACATAATTTGTATCTCCATTATTGAAAATGATGCAAAAATGACATACATGATGACAATTTTGACAAAAAAAGGAAAAGAAGAAAGAAACCAACTAAAACGTAAATTTGACATGAAAAAGTATATTACAGGGATAGATTATAGGCAAATGCACAGAGATAGTCCGTAAGAGCTGGTCAACTTTCACAATCATTGACTACATTTTGAAGTCTGGCATCACAATGAATAGCTGCATTTTTTTTTTTCTTTTAGGACATGGCTCTCCTCAGAGAATATGTTCACATTCACTTTTTACATGATGCTAACCTTTTAAAAATTATTCTGTGATTTCACAGACATTGACATCAGTATTTCCTATTAAATTTTCCCATCCGTTTTTTCTTTAACCATTTTTATGTTGTTTTGGGTACACAGTAATCCATTCCACATGCATTTATATACAGGGCATAGATTTGGTGGAAACAACACTGGTCATCAAACAGGAAGACTGTTGAGTAAGTGCCTTTTAAAACTACCATGCAAATAATTATTTTCGAACCTGTCAGTAACTTCACTGGCTTCTTCGGGTAAATTTGGCTTTAATTCTTTAAAAGCTCCTTGAATGTCATCAGCTGGAAGGAATGCCAATGCAGGAATATGATACATTTTTAAATGAAAGTTTTCATCTTAAAATGGAAGTTTTGCCATTTTTTGTGACTAATCCAAACGCCTGAGTTTTCTGAGAATGAAAATAAAGGTAATAGCAATGTAATCATTCCACCTAACATGATGCAACTAACATGATTTAACTACCCTGCATACAACCAAAAACACACTAATACCGTCCCCAGGATTAGGCTTTCAGGGTTTCAGCATTTGGGGTTTTAATCTTTGGTGATTGCAAATTTTGGAATTTTAGTCATTTAGGATTTTGACATTTTGGGATTTAGACTTTAAGAATTTTGATTTTGAGGGATGTAACATTCAGAATTATGACATTTGGGATTGTGTCTCTCAGGATTTTGATCTAAACCCCACATTAATGTAGCTATTAGAAAGCCTGAATTTCATGAGTCCTTGTCTTTATTCATTTTCTCATCTCTAAAATGACTGGTTATAAACATTTATCTCTCTTGCTTTCGCTCTCTCGCTATCTCTCCCAGCCAACATCTTTAGAACACCCTTCTCATGTTAATAGGTCAGGCTGCCAAGGCTGACTCCGTAAACTCACTCCAGGATCATTTGCTTCTAGGAAACAGACATGTGTTATAGGCTCTGTCAAATAGATATGTGCATGAAAGATTTCATTATAAAAAGAAAACTATGGGAAATAAAACCTAATCTAATCTAGAAACTCATTTTACAGCAAAATAAATAGAGCAGTCAGCTAATGTTTACAGATTCACTAGTCTTCTCATTTTCCCCAAACTCTTCAAATTTCATACCCCTGTGAGAAAGAACCTAGAGGGCCTGGAGCAAATGTTCGGTATTAATAAAAGTCTATGGTGATTTGTTAAGAGGTACAATATGTACTCTTAGAAAATAAGGGTTAGAAGTATAAATTGTACTTCTTTTTAAACTCCTGACTCATGCATAGATTACTTTTGTTCTTCACTGGGACACCCTGAGCTATACTCTGTAACAATCTTTGAACACAAAGAAGGAATGATTACGACAGGTTGATTTAACTGAATTATAAAAATTCAACTAAGCCAATTCAGGTTCCTCAGATAATTGAACGAATGGGGGAAGAAGACCAAAGGAGAGGGGTATAGTGTGTTAATTGTTTGATAATACTTGTTATCACGAGGAAATATGGTGTAAATGTTGGAGATTAAGAAAAACATGCTCAGAAAGTGTATATTCACTTCCAGTGACAGACACACACACACACACCCACACTTAAAAGTGGATCAACTAAGGGCTTATATTTTTTAAAGAATAAAGGGCTATGTCACACCATCAGTAATAGAATCCAACTAAAATGTGCAGTTTGAGAGGGAAGAAAATGAAGCACATAACCTACAATAAAGAATGCCTGTAACAAGTTGCAGAAACAAGAATTATGCATCTACCCATAATTTTCTTTCTTTGTTAAATATTTAATTCATTTATTTAATAGATTCCCATTTTTCCCACTTCACTATATAGGTCTATTAGTGGTTAATTTTGTTTATAAATTAGAGACTGAATAAGTGGTGTGTAGACATGACAGACCAAGGAATAAGCAGAGCCCCTGACTTGACTCTGGACAGAGTAGCTAATCAGACTGAATTGTTATCCTTTGGGGATAGAGTAAGCATGCTTTTCTTGAAGAAAGGATAGCCTCACTACTTTGCAAAAACATGTTGTTACTGTTTGACGTTTAAGTAGGTTATAGTTATTCATTCAAAAATTAGTTTTTAAATATCACTGTGCCTGGATATACTATATGATATGATGTATCTTGAATTATGCTAATTTCAGATATGAGCATGGTGACTTTATCTTTATTCAAGTTGTAGAAAATGACTTCTATTATTTTATAATATAGAATGCATAGTTATATTTTAAATATCATCTTTTCTAACCCTATCTACTTTGCACTTTATACAATACTTTTAGTAAGTAATTGTTTTATAATAGTTTGATTATAATCTTTCCCAGTACCATTTTTCAAAGCTTCCTTAGTTGAAAAAAATGGAGAAAACCAAGATATCAAATTTGGACAGGTTTATTATTTGAAAATAAACTATATTTTCTAAGTTTAAAAAAAGAGAAAATAGCCTAAGGAGAAGGTAGATTCTCAGATAAACCACAGATGTTATTTATGATATTAAAACATAATTGTGCTATATTTATCATATTACTTTTAAGTATATGTAAATATTATATATGAATATATAATATATATGAACAAACTATGATATACATATATATAATATATATATGTATGGGTTTACATATAAAAATAAATTTGAAATTCAAATCAGGCATGTTTCTTCCTGACACCAGCATTAAGATATTCAGTATCTTTGGTATGTCTGTGTAATATATCAGATATACATACAAACAATGTAAGTATATTCATTTTTCATTTGTATATTCTGTGTTTTCATATTAGAATAGATTTGTTCATACAGTATCTTGGAATATTGGGATAGGAGCTCCAGAAGTGGGACCGTTTGTATGTATATGTTTCTTATAGCTAGCATTCATCAATTAGGACTCTTTAGTGACAATCGACTTAGCAACAATTATTAATATATTTTATGTTTGAGGTGAGTTCACATATATATCTATATATGCAATATGACTTTCAAAAAAGCCTTTATACAGTTAAAGCCCTTAAAACTTGTTAAATATGTGATACATCTTTTGATTACAAAAACACTTACCTTTGTTTTATTCACTCTTGTTTGAAATCCTTTTAACTCACCAATGCTCACTTTTTCTGTTTGAATTTTCCCATCAAGAATTTACCCTGAATACAATGTGAGAATAAAGCAGACTTAATGTCATCAGTATGTTTCAGTAATCACAGGATCATAGGATTAGTAAATCAAAGGTTTAAAAATGAACCAGCCAGTTTTCTATATTTATGCCCCAAATCAACCCATTTAAGGATATGAATGCCAATATTTTACTCTTCTTTATTTGTTCACTTTAATAGGGCTTAATATTAGAGTACTGTGTAGAAATCTACTAGCTATTTTTTACTGAATACTCATTGGTATTTCACAAACATTGAGCAAATCGTGTCTGCTTGTGTCTGTACCCATGGTGTTGGTAAAGGAGTTTGACTAAGAGACCAGTGCCAGTTTTGTACCAGTCAGCTTGCTAAGCTGCATATGTCTGAATTGTACTGCTTGGACGATTTTGAATATTCAAGCTGTAAACCCTTAAGGCAGAGATTATTTTCACGGGAAATTGCACTGTACAGTATGCTTTATCAGCACATAATAATTAGTATCAGAATGTTCCAAAATGCAAGCCAATTTGGCTTTTGCACATCACATATGAGAAAACAAATATACCCCAATGCATTTGTTCATTCATCGTCTTTTAAAGGAAAGCTGTTTAAAGCACATTTTATTGTCTGATGTAAATTCTGATGAGGCACAGGACTTTGTTATAAACTGACCTGAGATTAACTCTTATTTTTAAGTTGCCTCAGAGTAGACTGTTGTGTCCAAAAAACCATTTAGGAAAGAAAAAAGAGAGCTGACTAATTACTGGCTAATACTTGCTTATTCTTATCACACATGTGTGAATCCAGAGTTCTTGAGAGATAGCCAATTATGACACATTTTCAAATCTGTGAAATATGACAAATGACATTACTTGCAAATCTAAAAAAAATGTGGTTCAGCCTTAATGCAATATGTGCTATATCGATGCCATTATGTTTTAATGTAGCTTTGCAATGAGTTCATTGCAAAAGCAAGTGAAAGTAAGTACTTATTAACCTCTTCTTGGAAACGGCTTTTAGAAACACTCTTATTATTGAACTGTTGTTATCAATTTCAAAGAACTAAACAGCAGTGTATAGGTAGAGAAGGAGAGAAGAATCTCATTTACAAGAGGCAAAGAAACCTAAAAGCCTAGTCCATACCGTGTTGGTAGTTTTAGTTCACTTATGTGTTTCTAAGTTTCTTTCCCTCGTTTAAGCAGACACAGTATACCAATGAGAGACAATAGTAAAGTTTCAACAAGCAGAGGTTTGCTTTCTTCTCTTAACTTTTATCCTGAAGTCACAATTTTTCTGTTATTTCTTAAATAGCTAACCTTTCTTAATGCCTACTCTTTCATTTCCCTGTTGTGGATGGCTAGAAACAGGTAAGAGTAAAGTGGTGCAAGAGAATATCTCATTTCTGTTCAATAATCAAATTTTCAATCCTCAATTAGTATTGTCAAGTTTCTGGAATTCAAAAATATACTAGATTAATAGAAGGTATTAAATACTAAGTTCCAAAAACTTTAATATCTTTCCATAATATTGTTTTTAATCTCTTCTATTCACCTCACTTGTCTCAGGCAATGAGAGAAGTCAAAGCAAATTAATGAGCACACCTAAGAAGTGTCTTTACAAATTGATTTTATGCATGGCCCATGAATATTCTCCTGTAATTGTGTGGGTCTATTTAATATAGCAACACTCATTGCTGGATAACTAAGTAGTTAAGGCAGCTATCATAGAATCCAGATTTTTATACCCCATGATACTAACTCCTGTGTCAACATTATTTGGCCATATTGCATAACCTTATTTAGGAGAATGGGTAAAGGAAATAAGTTTGTGATTCTTACTTGAGGAGAGAAATCTCAATCTACCCAGATATCTCATTTATATCTTTGAAAGAATATGTTTTTGTTGTTGTTGTTGTTGTGGTTTTGTTTTTTGAGACAGAGTTTCACTCTTGTTGCCCAGGCTGGAGTGCAGTGGCGTGATCTCAGCTCACTGCAACCTCTGCCTCCCAGGTTCAAGCGATTCTCCTGCCTCAGCCTCCCGAGATGGGAGTACAGGCACGTACTTCCATGTAGATGGGACTACAGGCACGAGCCACCATGCCCAGCTAATTTTTGTATTTTTAGTAGAGACGAGGTTTCACCACAATGGCCAGGATGTTCTAGATCTCCTGACCTTGTGATCCGCCCGCCTTGGCCTTCCAAAGTGCTGGGATTATAGGTGAACATAGTTGTCTTAATTCATGTTTTTAATATTCCTTTTTAATCATTAACATAATATTCATATAATATATATTTTATGTCCGTTACACAGTGCTAGCAATATTGGGAACCTATTAAAATGTTTAAAATTGAAATGTATGAAAATGACACTATAGTTAAAATTTAGTTTCACAAATGAGAAGGGGAGATGATGTTAACTTGTACTATCTTTTCAGAAACTCTCAGAATTTCATGTTTACTTGCTGAATAAAACACATAGTATTTACGTTAATGTGGATTGATCTTTTATTCCATGTAGCCAGATAGCTTCTTCTGCCATGTACACAAAATTTCTTCAAACCCACATCTGGTCCTTTCTCCTCTTTTGCCTTAATAGGATTGGAAAAGATTTTCTGAGCCTACTGCTCTCCACTCTATATTCATCCCAGCACAATCTGGTGTTTCAGAGCCAGAGACAGGGACCATGCCAGCTGAGTCTCAACCACTGAATCAAACCAGCTGATAGGATACATTTGAGAAATAAAGGTAAAATATCAAATTGATTCTAAACATGCATAATAGATGCTACTAAAATATTTTAATTTAATAAAACAGTTTGCATTTTTTTTTCATTTCAAATGTCTAGTTATCTTGGCATTATATAGGTACCAAAGTACCTCATGGAGAAAAGCGCAAAATATGTATTATTTTGCAGGAACTTCAACTTAGGTATAGCCTTTATTTATTCTTATAAAATAGTATTTTTTAACTTAAGAAATATATCAACATACATAAACATTGCCGTCAGAAAGGTAACCATGCGATTGATGACCTGTAGCATTCATAAAAATGAACAATGAAACAGCTTATAAAAAATGAGCCATTTGCCTATGGTGATATGGTAAGAATGAAGAAACGAAGAAACATTTTAAAGGATACAGATTATAAGATTAATCATGTTTTCATGGAGTAAAACATTCATCTTAAAACTTCATAACATTTATGGATGAAAGATATGAGTAACTGCAACACTGACAAGTTTCAAAGCCACTTTAATGATTGGGATACAAAATAAGGAATAAAAGCTGTGGAATTTGGTAGGTGTATAATTTAGATCCAACACTACGGCCAAACATTTTAGAAGTTAGAGAAAATTTGTGCAGTAAAATGTATGAGACCAGACCCTGTTCTTACTACCATCAAATTCAAACACATTTTATGTTTTACTTTTGGGCCATTCCACTTAAGTCCATCTGATTAAAATTTCTAGAAGAGTTTGTATAATGCGTCATGCTCTTTTGTGTTCCTACTACATCTTTATCTTTCTTCCTCTTGCATTTAATGAGACACAATTATGTTTGGTCCAATATTTTCAAGAAAAGTGGGCTCCTCCCCTAAACTCCAGATGAGCCATTTCCAAATTAATTAAAGGATGTTTAGGGCCGGGTGCGGTGGCTCACGCCTGTAATCCCAACACTTTGGGATTGTCCATTGTATCTATTTTTTTTTTTCTGTTGCTACTTGTACATTAAAAGCCATTTCCTAATCCAAGATCACAAAGATTTATGCCTATGTTTTCTCCTAAGAGATTTATATTCTTAGCCTTTACATTTAGGCCTTTGATAAATTTCTATTTAAATTTTGTATGTCTTATGGTGTACAGATTCATTATTTGGCATGTGAGTACCCAACTGCACCAACAACATTTGCTGAAAAGCCTATTCTTATCCCATTTAATTCTCTTGGAACATTTGTCAAAATCAATTGACTACAGTTATTAATTTCTCAACTCTCAATTATATCCCATTGATCGGTATCGCTCTCTTTATGACAGTGCCCCACTGTATTGGTTACTGTAGCTTTGTATTGAGTTTTCAAATTAGGAAGTGTGAGTCCTCCAACTATTTCTTATTTTTCAAGATTGTGTTGCTTATTCTAGGGCATCTTGCACTTCCATATGAATTTTAAAGTAAAATTAGTGATTTCTACAAATAAAGCAGGTGGAATTTTGATAAAGATAGCATTAATCTGTAGGTTGATTTACAAAGAATTGCTATCTTAAAAACATTATCTCTCTCCCATGAACATGAGATGTATTTTGATTAATTTGTATATTCTTCAGTTTCTTTCAACAATATTTTGTGGTTTTAAGTGTATTATGTCTTGCAATTATTTTGTTAAATTTATTCCAAAATATTTTATTCATATTTACAAAATAAGTGTGTTTGTTTCTTGATTTCTACAGCTGAATTCTACCAGAGGTACAAGGAGGAGCTGGTACCATTCCTTCTGAAACTATTCCAATCAATAGAAAAAGAGGGAATCCTCCCTAACTCATTTTATGAGGCCAGCATCATCCTGATACCAAAGCCTGGCAGAGACACAACAAAAAAAGAGAATTTTAGACCAATATCCTTGATGAACATTGATGCAAAAATCCTCAATAAAATACTGGCAAACACAATCCAGCAGCACATCAAAAAGCTTATCCACCATGATCAAGTGGGCTTCATCCCTGGGATGCAAGGCTGGTTCAATATACGCAAATCAATAAACGTAATCCAGCATATAAACAGAACCAAAGACAAAAACCACATGATTATCTCAATAGATGCAGAAAAGGCCTTTGACAAAATTCAACAACCCTTCATGCTAAAAACTCTCAATAAATTAGGAATTGATGGGACGTATCTCAAAATAATAAGAGCTATCTATGACAAACCCACAGCCAATATCATACTGAATGGGCAAAAACTGGAAGCATTCCCTTTGAAAACTGGCACAAGACAGGGATGCCCTCTCTCACCACTTCTATTCAACATAGTGTTGGAAGTTCTGGCCAGGGCAATTAGGCAGGAGAAGGAAATCAAGGGTATTCAATTAGGAAAAGAGGAAGTCAAATTGTCCCTGTTTGCAGATGACATGATAGTATATCTAGAAAACCCCATTGTCTCAGCCCAAAATCTCCTTAAGCTGATAAGCAACTTCAGCAAAGTCTCAGGATACAAAATCAATGTGCAAAAATCACAAGCATTCTTATACATCAATAACAGACAAACAGAGAGCCAAATCATGAGTGAACTCCCATTCACAATTGCTTCAAAGAGAATAAAATACCTAGGAATCCAACTTACAAGGGATGTGAAGGACCTCTTCAAGGAGAACTACAAACCACTGCTCAAGGAAATAAAAGAGGATACAAACAAATGGAAGAACATTCCATGCTCATGGGTAGGAAGAATCAATATCGTGAAAATGGCCATCCTTCCCAAGGTAATTTACAGATTCAATGCCATCCCCATCAAGCTACCAATGACTTTCTTCACAGAATTGGAAAAAACTACTTTAAAGTTCATATGGAACCAAAAAAGAGCCCGCATCGCCAAGTCAATCCTAAGCCAAAAGAACAAAGCTGGAGGCATCACACTACCTGACTTCAAACTATACTATAAGACTACAGTAACCAAAACAGCATGGTACTGGTACAAAACAGAGATATAGATCAATGGAACAGAACAGAGCCGTCAGAAATAATGCCACATATCTACAAGTATCTGATCTTTGACAAACCTGAGAAAAACAAGCAATGGGGAAAGGATTCCCTATTTAATAAATGGTGCTGGGAAAACTGGCTAGCCATATGGAGAAAGCTGAAACTGGATCCCTTCCTTACACCTTATACAAAAATCAATTCAAGATGGATTAAAGACTTAAATGTTAGACCTAAAACCATAAAAACTCTAGAAGACAACCTAGGCATTACCATTCGGGACATAGGCATGGGCAAGGACTTCATGTCTAAAACACCAAAAGCAATGGCAACAAAAGCCAAAATTGACAAATGGGATCTAATTAAACTCAAGAGCTTCTGCACAGCAAAAGAAACTACCATCAGAGTGAATAGGCAACCTACAAAATGGGAGAACATTTTCGCAACCTACTCATCTGACAAAGGGCTAATATCCAGAATCTACAATGAACTCCAACAAATTTACAAGAAAAAAACAAACAACCCCATCAAAAAGTGGGTGAAGGACATGAACAGACACTTCTCAAAAGAAGACATTTATGCAGCCAAAAAACACATGAAAAAATGCTCACCATCACTGGCCATCAGAGAAATGCAAATCAAAACCACAATGAGATACCATCTCACACCAGTTAGAATGGCAATCATTAAAAAGTCAGGAAACAACAGGTGCTGGAGAGGATGTGGAGAAATAGGAACACTTTTACACTGTTGGTGGGACTGTAAACTAGTTCAACCATTGTGGAAGTCAGTGTGGCGATTCCTCAGGGATCTAGAACTAGAAATTCCATTCGACCCAGCCATCCCATTACTGGGTATATACCCAAAGGACTATAAATCATGCTGCTATAAAGACACATGCACACGTATGTTTATTGCGGCATTATTCACAATAGCAAAGACTTGGAACCAACCCAAATGTCCAACAATGATAGACTGGATTAAGAAAATGTGGCACATATACACCATGGAATACTATGCAGCCATAAAAAATGATGAGTTCATGTCCTTTGTAGGGACATGGATGAAATTGGAAATCATCATTCTCAGTAAACTATCGCAAGAACAAAAAAACAAACACCGCATATTCTCACTCATAGGTGGGAATTGAACAATGAGAACACATGGACACAGGAAGGGGAACATCACACTTCGGGGACTGTTGTGGGGTGGGGGGAGGGGGGAGGGATGGCATTGGGAGATATACCTAATGCTAGATGACGAGTTGGTGGGTGCAGCGCACCAGCATGGCACATGTATACATATGTAACTTACCTGCACATTGCGCACATGTACCATAAAAGCTAAAGTATAATAATAATAATAAAAGAAAAAAATAAAAATAAAAAAAAAAAAAGAAAAACTAAAAAAAAAAAAAAAAAAAATAGGGCTATGTAACTGCAAACAAATATAGTTTTATTCATCTTGTCCAGTCTAAATGTCATTGATTCTATTCCTGGCTAATTGCCTTGGATAGAACCACGAGTACTATGTTAAATGAAATGGTGAGAGTAGACATTCTTGTCTTTTTACCTTGTGAAAAAAAGCTTTTTTTTTCACCATTTTTTGCAAGGAGTGGGTTATTAGCATAATTCTTTGTATTATTTTTATTTTTATTCTGACCCTTAAAAGATGTTAAGAAAGCATAAGAAAAATATCAGATCCCTTCCATGTCAGAGAGTGTATTTTTTATAGGTCACAATTTCAATTGATAACACAATTTGCTATTACATTCTATGTCAAAATTAATATTTTCAGAATGTCTGGTGTTTTCTACTGTCTAATATTGTTGAGAAAATATACACTACAGACGGGGCACGGTGGCTCACGCCTGTAATCCCAACACTTTGGGAGACCAAGGCAGGTGGATCACGAAGTCAGGAGATTAAGACCATCCTGGCTAACACGGTGAAACCCTGTCTCTACTAAAAATACAAAAAAATTAGCTGGGTTTGGTGGCAGGCGCCTGTAGTCCCAGCTACTCTGGCGGCTGAGGCAGGAGAATGGCATGAACCTGGGAGGTGGAGCTTGCAGTGAGCCGAGATTGCACCACTGCACTCCAGCCTGGGCAACACAGCAAGACTCCATCTCAAAAAAAAAAAAAGAATAAGAAAATATACACTAGAAGTAAAATTCTTATTTATTTGTAGAATAGCTACTATTACTCTTTAGAAGCCTTTAGAAATTAAAAAAAATGAATTGTAATTTTTCCAGAACTGAAAGAAGGCAAATACTTTTAAACCTAACGGACACAATAAGGTGCCCATTAATGAAAAAAGAAAATATGAGTATAATCAACCATGTTTCATACACAGAAATACATATGACAGAATAATTATATGTGATATATATATGTGTTTGATAGCTTTTATCATATATGTGTGTATATAGTATGCTCTCATATCACACACACTTATAGGCACACATATTTATATATGGAGAGAGAGGAGTGAGAGAAAAGGAGATGGAGTTTGGGGAGGAGAAAAGAGAGAAAGGAGACTGACAGATATATGGGAAAAAGTACATAAGGATACAATCTACGTTGCTATCTTAAATTAGCTGAGGACCATGATGTTATGTGAATTGAGAGGATAGAGTAAATGGAAAACAAGTTCAAAGAAAGTAGAGATTTAACATGAGAAATAAAATTGGAGACATAGTCACGAGTCTGATCATAAATGTTTTTTAATGCCATGAAAATACTTTTTTTAGGCCATCAAAATATTTTTAACGAACTGTGGAAGTTCACTGAAAGCTGTCAGTATGGGAGTAACACATTTGGATGTGCTCCCAGAGTAGATGACACAGAGTACCAAGGGGTTAGTAACAAAATGCAGTGAGAACAGAAAGAATGTGAGAGATCATGGTTTGGGCTGAAATTTTTGTGGGCGAAAAATAAATGAAGAGAGTGAATCTATTTCATATAGAAGAAGGGGCGTAGACTGGACATGGGATATACTGAGCCTAGTGAACAAATGAAGGTGGTGACAGAACTGCCTTCAGGTTTTTAGCATGTGACACTTGGAATAGACAGGGTGAACACAAAAATAATCACTTACAGGTTTCAGGCAGGAGAACTGGGGTAGGAGATGTGAGAAGAAACTGCAAATGAAAAGTTATTGACAAACCAAATTTGAATTAGCTGCTAGAAATTCAAATTTTAGAAGTTATACATGGGGGCTAGGTATAATGGGAGAATTATTTCCTGAAAATGGTGACATCTAAATTGAGATATAAAATATATAGGAGTTAGTAAAACCAAATTACTCTTTAACCTAACATTCTAGACTCTTTTGTAAACAGTTCCTGCTCATGATTTTAGGCTTGTCTCCAAATAGTCATCTTTCTAATCGCTTTGTTCTATCAATATTGATGTATTCATTCTTTTTTTCACAATGATTGTTATGTGCTACATCCACCTATGTTTACTATGTCATTATAATGAGAATACTAATAAGTCATAAAATGAGATAGGTTGATTTAGTTGTTTATTCATAAATTTATTATTAATCTCCTATTTAGGAAACAGAATGAAATCACTGTATTCTCTCTATAAGACAACAATATCTGATATCTGATACACAGTATGTAAATGTGTGATTTGTGAATGTTTCAAGTTGTAAAATGAGATTATAACGCATGAATTTGTGTTTAGAATTTCATTAGTATTTTTTTAAAGCCATTTAATGATCATATTACAGAAATCAGAATAAAGCGTGTCTAAGTCTTCATATAGCTTTTTGTGGAATCCAAGCACATCACTATTGCTTCATTAATGCTAATCCTAGATACATATCTATATAAAATGAGTTTACAAATAAACTAGAAGTCTGTTAACTTAAAAAGGAAAAAAATACATCAGTTGCGAGAAAATACACAAGCTAAACAGCACTAACATGAAATTTTGTAGTAATGGAGGTGGCAAAGATCATTTCTAACTTGCGGCCACATTTGTAGCATCGTACTTTAACCAAAGAACGATGCAGTGCATTTCTGTTCACTAAAGTTCAGGCTGCTTTAACAGAGTTAAAGAGTTGTGGAGAATTACTTTCATTTTCTCATTATATCACCAGTCATATCTTCTTTTTTTTTTTTTTTTTTTTTGAGACAGTGTCGCTCTGTCACCCAAGCGTGACCTCCGCTCACTGCAAACTCCGCCTCCCAGGTTCACGCCATTCTCCTGCTTCAGCCTCTCGAGTAGCTGGGACTACAGGCACCCACCACCACACTCAGCTAATTTTTTTGTATTTGTAGTAGAGACGGGGTTTCACTGTGTTAGCAAGGATGGTCTCGATCTCCTGACCTCGTGATCTGCCCGCCTTGGCCTCCCAAAGTGCTGGGATTACAGGCGTGAGCCACCGCGCCCGTGCTCTTCTTTCTTTCATACTTTATGCAATGTAGAAGTGGCTGTCGGATCTATTGACAGTCCCATCAATTAGATCACTTTTTTTCCATTTCTGTAAATTCTACTAGGTTATTTGACAATTTTCACTTGTCTGTTACAATTCTTCACATTGTCATTTCATTTGCCAAACATATTAAATACAGTTATTTCAAAGTCCTTGTTTGTTTGATACATCAAATGTCTGGATCAAAATATCTAAATAGTTTGCAACTATATGTACTGTTCATTTGTTTTCTTGGTTTTTAGTCAATTTTGTGCATTTGCATGACTTTTTTTCCTTATTTGATGTCAGAGACATGTGCATAATTATACAGAAATGTTTGGGTCACCAGTCATATTTTCAAACTCTGGGAGGAATTTATTTTGCTTATGCTAAGCAGTAAAGAGACAAAACACCTTAAGCCAATCACAATAAAAATTATTTACTCTGCGTTTTAGACTTGTTCCTGGCTGTTAAATTTACTGTTTGTTCTGCGTTTTAGGCTTGGTCCTGGCTGTTAACTTTGCTGTTTGTTCTTACTTCTAACTTGTCTCAACTAAAAATCCCAAGGTGCTATCCTTTACCTTCTTTCTTGGTATCCACTTATTGAGCAAGTGACAACTATTACCACTTCCAGGGTAAGAGTTCCACTGCATGAAGGATAGCAAAGAACGTAACAATAACTACCACCATGAGCAGTAGTTTCAGGGTGTAAACCCACTGTATGATTTACAGATGTCAGGATCATCAAGAATGCCACAAATCAGACAGACACTAGATGAATTGATGCTTTACTCACATAGAGAACAGAACAAGTTTTGCTTCAGTGGTGAGCTTTAGTTCTCCATGGCTAGTTGCTTTAATAGTGAGTTTTAGTTCCCCGTAGCTAGTGGATATTGCCCTGTAGCTAAAGCAGGGAGATGGTCTACAGGCACTCATCTTGTACTAGAAGTGAAGGACCCTGTTTTTTCCCCTTCCGGGACAGATATCGCAGTGGACTTGGCCAGGTGCAATATGATACAGACATTTAAGTAGAAACAAGTACCCATCAAACCTGAAACAGGTAAAGATATTCTCAAAAAAGATAAGATGCCCAGAACAGGGTGTGAGGGCTCATTATTTCCAGGTAAGAAAATGTTCCAAGGTTAGAGGCTCACTTGTATGAAACCATGCAAGGATCGGCAGTCTCCAAATAACTGCCTTTTCCAACACCACTGAAGTGGTTTTTTTTTTTTTTTTTTTAGCCTCAATAGCCTATCAAAATCTCTACTTTTCAATCTTACAGCTTACCACTTTCCAGTTCACAAATGGCTTGAGGTGAAAAACAGTGCCCAACAAATGGCCCATATCTTTGAACTTCCTTCATTTCTAGCCTCTTACCACACAAGTCCTTTGTCACCAATGTTTATTTAGAAACCTTTATAAACGATATTTTATGTTTTTTTACTATTTACCTTTGCTAATTTTTTATTAAAAATTAATTTTATTACAATTTCGATAGTAGAAAGACTATTCTGAAAACAATTATCATCTATCAACTCAGAAAATTACATCTATAAATCTTTAAACATAAACATTGCAGATAATTCTAGCTAAATTATATTATATCTCACAGATTTAACCTAATTTGGGAGATTGGGAAGTTTAAGAGTTCTTGAGCTTGTTCTATGTGGGTTTAGTTAAATGGAATTAACCACAACTGGACATATAGGAAACCCAAAAATTTGTTGAAAGGGTTTTGTTGATGAAGAGCCCCAGCATCTAGTAGGGTTAAAGGGTCTGAAAATTATTCAAATTGTAAAAAGATCTCTTGGCCTTTAACTTGCTATGAATATGGATTGATCTCAGAAAGATATTTATCCCTTTGTGCAGGTAATATTTTCAAAGTAACCAATGCGATCAATGAATAAAAAAAAAATGTCCTGGAGGGAGAAACCAAGAGTGCTATAAATCTTTGGACTGAGAGAGAATTCCAGGAAGTAGAAACTCGATCTGTTCTTGTAACACTTCTTACTCGTGAGATAGACTCAGATGTAGTTTAGAATTTCTATAGATCTACAGTGATAGTATTGTACCTCCCATTTTCCTCTCCTCATGATAAATGGAAATATCTATGGTAGCTATCCTGTCTCTTCATTGTATCCTGGGTATGTTGGGGGACAGATAATATTTTTTAATTCATGAGTCCACATATCAAAAGATGATAATCTCAGTAATTGTGTCTGGGCTGATGTTGATAATAAGATTATGAATTTTGATCCTGATGTTATGACTGGATGTATCTTTGACACCTTTTGAGGTAAACTGAAGGTATTTTGCATGTATAAGGGGTGTGAATTATTAGGATCACAGGGAACAGCATGAGAAATTGGTTTTTGAAATTGTCCCTCCCTCTATCCACACTCAATGCAATGCTTTATGTCTTCATTAAAAGGGGTCTATTTCCCACTGCTTGAATCTAAGCTGGCCTTATGACTTGCTTTGACCAATATGATGAATCAGAAGTGCTAGAATGTTAGTGAATCTGGTCAGTCTAGGCTTCAAAAGGCCTTACTCATTTTACTCTGTTCTCTAGGATATATACCATGCCATCAGAACAAGGCCACTTGACTAATAGCTAGCCAACCTCCACACATGGGGTGATGTCATCCTAGATCAGCCAGCCCTCAGTATTCTTGCCAGCTTAACCCAATGCATAAGTGAGCATGGCTGATGCCAAAAGAGCCATTATATCCATCCAGTTTAGCTGTAGGCTCATTAGCAATAATAAATACTTTTTTTTGGGTGGTTTGTTATGCAGCAAAAACTACTTGATCTCCCTATCTCCATGATTAGTTTCAATGTTTTAAAATTGAGTTATTTTAAATGTTTGAAGTATTTATCATTCAAGCTTGTCTAAGAGAAAATTTCATTGTCTTGTATCAGCCTTGTTGGAGATTTCTACTAGATTAAAAATCAACTTCAGATGATTTTTATCAGATAAAATATCTGAAATATATATGTGTGTTCTTATATTCTTTGAGTTTTTTCCCCAAATCCTCTTATAAGTTCTTAAACTTTAGGAGATGATCTCAGCATGGCATTATGTGTAAGATTATCATTAGTCACCTTTTCTTTTTTGCATATAAAAATGTTCTTATATACTTCACAAACATTAGAAAATCTTATATTCATCAGCCATATTTTTGCATCTTACATGGAAGTTTAGATTAAAATTCTACTTCCTAGTCAATAACAGACCTGATTACTTAAATTTCATCTTTTCTTGATGACCATCTGTTGCTTTCCGTTCTTTTTCAGCAGTTAATTTTATACATAATGTAATCTGTGTTTGAAGATTTTATTACATGTTCTTGATGACTCACTTCAGTTTATCCCATTGACTCCTTCCTGAAACACAAGCCATATACAATTCACCATCACGAAGCAAAGCCTGACTCATGAAAAGTAAATAGTAAATAAATAAATAAACCCATGCTTTAAAAATGCAGTTTCATATATAATTACTTATAAAAGAATACAGTTACAATCTCATTTATTTTGTATAAGATATAATTTTCTAAAATGATTTCCAAACGTTGTAGTTTAATTTCTCAAGTTTTATCTATTATAACATAATCTAATAAATTAGTTTTACAGTAGTCCCCACTTATCTGCAGATCCAATTTCTGCAGTTTTAGTTGCCCACAGTCAACTGTGGCCTAACAATATTCAGTGAAAAAGTCCAGAAATAGACAATGCTTAAGTTTTAAATTAAGCACGGTTCCGAGTAGTATAATGAAATCTCATGCCACACTGATCTGTCCTGTCCGGATCGTGAATCATCCCCTTTGTCCAACATCCTTCTATATCAATACCCCTAGTCTATTAATCACTTTGTGGTTATCTTGGTTATCAGAACAGCCATCAAGGTATTGCATGCTTGTGTTCAAGTAATACTTACTTTGCTTAATAGTGGCCTCAAACACAAGAGTAGTGATGCTGACATATTGTTTTATGATTATATTAATATATTAATGTACCTAATTGATAAATTAATTTATATTATATTTATGTATGTATAGAAAAAACACTATATATAGGGTTTGAAGGTGTCCACTGGGGACCTTGGAATGTATCCTCCATAGATAAGGGTGTACTTACTACTTTATTATGTTACTTGGAATTTACAAGATTACTGATGTAGTGGATCCTACAAACAGACTGAGAGAGAAGTTTGCAATAATCTCCCATCTCCATTACTTTAACCAGAACCGTGCAATTTAATTAAAAAAATATAAAACCTCTCTCTCTCACACACACACACATACAACATACACATGATAGAAACTCTATTCGACTCTGACTTCTGATGTTTAATGTGCCCACAGTAAAAGTATTTTATCTTGGTAAATGGCCTTTCAAATAAGGATTGCAATAGCCTGGTTTAGTCTTTTTTTTTTTTTTTTTTTCAGATATCTGTGAACATGTAAATAAGTTATAGGCAGTAGAATGTTAGTTTTAATAATGTAAATTTCATGTTGGGCCCTTAAATTGTGGGCCTGACTTCTGACTTTGCTACCTACCATTCTTTCCCTTACTCACTCATTTCTAATCACACAATGGCCTCTCCTCTGTTCCTTCACTCTGCCAGATGCAATCCCACCTTAGGGCCATCTCATTGACTGTTACTTCTGGCTAGAACTAACTTGCCCCCAAATCCATAGTATAAGTATCTTTCTTCTTTCTTGTAATGATTCAGATATAATCTTCCGCAGGGAACTACAAGGAAACCAATTCACAAATTTCAACATTTATTTAATTTAAATGGCTAGTGCATGACACGAAAATAATTAAGATTAATGTTACAGTTTTCTGGTTGGAAGACAGTGAGACCTAAGCCCAATGCATTGGTCGTCATGGTGAAAATAAAGGGATATATCAGAGAGATGGTAAAGATGTTTATAGCTTATATTATAGTGACAAATTGGAGAGAGCTGAACAAGATGAAAGTCTCTAGATTCATGCCTTTATTTCCAGTTTTGGTTATTCAGTTGAAGGTACTAAAAATGAAAGGAATAAGTTTTAGAGGAAAGCAATTTAAATGGCAAAAAGTTTATTACCTAAGTTTAACCTGTTAAAATAACATTTGATTGTCTTATTATTATTTTAGTAATACAGTGTATTAGTCTTTTTTTCTTTTTCTTTTTTTTTTTCCTGCTGATAAAGACATACCTGAGACTGGGAAGAAAAGGAGGCTTAATTTTACTTGCAGTTCCACATGGCTGGGGAGGTAGGTCTCATAATCATGGCCGGAGACAAAAGGCTCTTCTCATATGGCCGCAGCAAGAGAAAATGCGGAAGAAACAAAAGCGGAAACCCCTGATAAACGCATCAAATCTCACGAGACTTATTCACTATCATGAGAATAGCACGGGAAAGACCAACACCCATGAATCAATTACCTCCCTAATGGCTCCCTCCCACAACACTTGGGAATTCTGGGAGATACAATTCAGGTTAAGATTTTGGTGGGGATGCAGACAAGCCACATCATGCAGTTACAGTTAACTTTTTCCCCTATCATTTGTACTATTACTGATGTAATTCAAGTTTTTGGTATGTGTTTACCTACATGTTTCTAAACAATGGTGATTTGATACTACAGTTTAAATAAGAATAGAATTAATCTCATATGTGGCTTAGTGGAAAAAACAGAATTACATGAAAAATGAAATTTCAATACACTATAATTTTTATATCTCAGAAAATTGATTATCTAATATTATTATACCATATTTTAACAATATACAGCAAATTAGCATAATTTCCTTGGAAAATATGTCCTTGTAATATTCAAATTACCAGCTGGAAATAGTTGGTTCGTTTATATTAGTGTAACAGGAACAGGGTAATAAGGGGAAGTATTTAGAAGAGTATGGATAGGCAATAGAGGAAACACGTGGGATAGTGGAGATTAATAACAGAGCTTGTAATCCTCCCACAGAAAGGAAGCAAGTTGTTACCAAACCCCTAAAGGGAGAGTTATATAGAAAGAGTTGCCTTGAGAGAAGCATTAACTTTCAGATGAGGATGCAGCCAATCCAAAGCAATCCTGCGGGGGAAAGCTAAGGGAGTGTACTGGCTTCACTCTCCCTCACGGTAATCTCTTAGCAGATTTACCTTTAACCAAATTTGAAGCCAGAGATTAAGAAAACTATTGCTATAACTCATATAGGCCAGTTTCCCCAGGCAGTGAGAAGAACGAGGGTAGAGTGGATATGAAAGGATAAACTGAAGATGGCCAGTTGAATCTTAACAGAAGATGGCCAGCCAAATCTTTTTAAATTTAGTAACTCTATTCCAATATAAATAGACTAAGAAAGTTTTGACCAAGCTACAAAACTGTAGCCCTGTGATGATTATACGTATAGTGCAAACTTATACATACAACTGCATTTCTCAAATTTTCTCAAAGGCTAACATTAATCGATAGATATATGTTTTTAAATATTAATAATATAGTACATGTTCTGCCTTAAAATGTTCTGAATAAAATTTAACTTTATTGTTTATTTTCAAGATAAAACCAATATATTTGCTGAGTTACAAACTCAGCATCAAAGTCATATAAAAAAATAGATGCCTATATTTTAGTTCAGAATTTACTAAAAATCACCATGGAAAGAACATTTTTATTTTTATTTACTGGAATGTACATCTCAAATAATAATTTTATATTTAGTTGATGTAAACAGAATTAAACAAAGTTCATTTATTAACCAGACAAGAAGATAATATACCATGTGAATTTCACATGGTAAAAAATCACTATGCATCCATTAAATAGTAATTAACAGTAAATTGTATCCAAATTGTATTAACAGAGAAAAATACAATGAACACCATAAAGGAATAAGAGAGAAGGCGGTGATCTAATTCCATGTATATACATATACTTTGGCTTTCAGCAGACACTCCTAGATTGTTGTGAATTGTGTGTGTGGCGGGTTGGGGGGTCCTTTTTCATAATTATGCTGCTGAACTTTTCCTCATTAATTGCATTATTTTAGTAAACTTTTCCAAATGTATTGGTAGTCTATGTTTTGCTTCTATTGGAATTTAAATTCACAAATAGCATAGAATGTTTACTTTTGGTGTAGCCCCAACCTGGAAATCATATATTCAAACATATGGTAAAATAAACATTCAAACACTTTAATCTCTTTCATCAGTCATCCTTTCAGAATACTTGTTAAATCCATCACTTTCATATCTTAGAATATCCTTTGCTTTGGAGTCTTTCAATGTAAATTTTTCATGGTCTAATTTCATGTTTTTTACTTCCCATGACTATATTCCATGTTCATAAAATTACACATTTTATTGCCAAAATCTATTACAGTATTATTTTCCCACTATTTTGCTTTCAAAATATGTTAAGAAACTTGTTTGCTCACTTGGAGAAAGAGAGAGGGGGAGAAAGAGAGAGGGAGACAAAGAGAGAGGGACAGAGACAGAGAAGAAAGTATCTTTCTCATGTTTTGAGCCTAAGCACAGTTTCTTTAGGGGCACAGGAGGAATTCAATCACAAAACTACTTCTATTTTTAATCCAAAGTTCCTTATAGATACTGAAGAGCTCCATTGTTAGCCTATTAACTTACTTTCTTCTGTTCTGTGATTTCAGGTATATCTAACCTTAAAATTCATTCGAATAACTGCCTTTTCTTTACTTTCGGGAGATTAAGTTGCTTAGCAATCACAGGGAAAATCAAAGTCAAACAAACCATTCTCCCAAAACTATCAGGTATGATATTTTAAGATAAAAATCTTACAAACTGTGCATCATTCTGTATCTTCCCCTGCTTCATAACCTATAGCTGGAAGAGGTTGTCCTGTTAAGTAAATGGCTTCTAATCTCCTCAACTTCTCAGTGACTTATCTTCATTGATGTTTTCCCTCTCTTTTTCTTTGTCTCTGGTGCCAAATTCCTTCTCATCAGCACCCAGATATGTTTATATATCCTTCATCTTATACAAACAAACATCATCATAAATAAAAAAAAAACATAAGAGATCTTGTAATACTAGGATTTTCTTCATATCTTATTCCCTTCCAACTTCACTTGATCTTTTACCTTCTAGTGAAACCTCTAACAATGGTGTAGTTATTATTAGCATGATCATATAAAGTAAATCACTGAGCTATTTGGGTCTGCTTCTTACCCCAGTAGAACCTAAGCTACTCTTCCTGGTACAGGATTTGATTCCTCGGCATAGAATTGTTTTGTAAGAGAAAATGATAAACTGTGTAGCATGGTTTAAATACTAGCATACAGGCCTCAAAAAAGGTTTTTAGAAGACCAATTGATGGAGATCCCATTAGGTGGTAGTGAAAGATTGTTTAAATTGTTGATTGAGATAACCCAGAATCCAGATCATGCACCCAATGAACTCTTAAAGGAGAAAAGAGTGATATCATATATTAGATGTTGGAGGCTGCATTGGATAAAATAATTCAACTAAGACATGATCTCAAAAATAAATTGGCTGATTTTCAAGCAGGAATTAAGGGTAATAGAGATAATCCAGAAATTTTGAGGTTTGGGCAGTTTTGCAATCTCAAATACCAAGATTTAAAAATTTTTAAATGTAACTAAGCCTCTGCATTAGTAGCAAAAATTAAAGGTTTTACTTTAATTCTTGCATCATTTTAAAACCTCTCAGCATATTATGATAATATGAAGTTAATCCTTTACTTGAAAAAAAGTACTCAGGGAAAATAAATTGAATCCTGGCTGACCTAGAGGGTTATATTTAATGCCGCCTCTTTCTTTTTCCTAAATTAGCCTTCAACTCACTATGACCTGACCTCTTTGCCCACTGCTCCTCCACAGCAAACTTTTTCAAAATACTGATGGGTTCTTTGTCATTTTCTCTAACAGGCATCTTTTAGGTTTATTCTACTTGGCCTCTTGTCACTACTGTCTATCTTAATTCTGTATTTATTTACTTAAAGTCTTCTTTTGATCTCTATGACATAATAATCTTCTGGTCTCTCTCTTAACTACATTTTGCCAGTTCACTTTGCTAAGTTTCTTCTCATGTAACTCTCTCATAAGTTGAATATTTTAGTGTTCTGTTGTAGGTTCTTTTGTATTTCTCCCTACATACAACTTATACATTCTCGTATATTTGTTTATAGTAAAAGCTTTCTCAACATATGTTTCTAATTCATATTATTTTTTGAAATTTTTAACTATTAATTCTAAAGAATTATGAACATTATTTTTGAATTGCAAAACGTGAGTCATTCCATAGTTAAGGATGATCGTTCAGCGCATGGTAAACTATGACATTCAAAAATACACCCTATATACAAATATTATTTATATAAATTAAATAAAATTGTTAAAAAGACAAATGGAATATACACAAGAAAAAAACTCTTAGGAATTAGAATGTGATAGGAGCACAAAACTTAACCAAGTTATAAAAATTATGAAATATAGAAGCACTGAACCATGGCAGTGAATGTATATTAAGTATTGGGGTTGACTGGAAAAATATAGCAAATAATGGCAAATATTTAAGTAACATATTAACTGCATACACATTCATTTATTAAGTCAAGAGAAATTACATAAATACGTGGGTATTTACTCTCAATACAATTTAATATTACATACAATTATGGAGAAGTAATGAAGGACATTATTTCTGCTCAATAGCAGTAGTAAGGAGTTCATTTCCACTTCATGTTTATGGGTGTTATTTAAAAGAAAGGTGAAGATTCAGGTTTCTATTTCACATTATGTGGATTTCCCAGAAATTGCCATTACTACTGTCACTGAAACTGTAGTAATTTGATTATGTGGTTGTATTAACTGTTGAGTGTAATTCTCAAAACTTAAGATTAAATTCAAAAAAGATACAAAAGGATGTTATCTTTCACTATAGTATTGAAAACATGCATTTTATGTGTCAGATGAGAGTGAAATATAGTATTTACTTGAGACTATGATGAAATTAAAAGTTCTTGAAAAGGAATATTTATAGATGACTATTTCCTTTTTACATGGCAAAAGTTTGCAAAAATACCACATGAAATATTTTAATGACATCTTTTTAAAAAATAGGTCTTCCTTCCTCGATAAAATAAATTAAACATGGCATGTTTTTTAGTGATAACTCAAGTTTGTATCAGCAAATTACTCATTACTATGAGTTATGGAATTATGGTCATGCTAATGCTCATTGGTCCAAATGAGATAAATAGAGTTTTTGTTGGTTTGTTTGTTTCTTGGTTTTTACTTTACAATCTATATATTAAGCAATTTTCTTTTTGTCTAAGATAGCAGAGCTAAATTTTCTCTGTCTTTTTGGTTTTGTCCATGCCTTTTGAAAGCAACCAGTGCTTTTCTCCAAGACTTTTATATAATACATGCTCTCCTACTCAATTTCTAATGTAAAAAGCAAAGCCTATTGTGTTCAAACAAATCAAATAACTATGCTGGTTAAAATTGTAACTAACATTAGAGTGGGTGACCTTTGAAAAATATCGTGTATTCAAAACATAAAGTTGTTTGTGTATTTTCCTGGGATTTTTTGTAGCTTACCTTAAGCATCTTGTTTATATTTCTTACTGTTGGAGAAGTGACAACCCGGATGTGAACTCTTATTATATTACTGCTAATGTTGGACACATGCAGGTTTAACCGTTGTGTCACTCAAAGGTACAAGAGAAAATATTTTGTACAATTTTCCCTTGATATTTTAGGTATAACTTCTGCCTAAGAATCCTATCAATAAAGTTTAACTTTGAACCAAAATGAGTTTACAAAGCAATATCACTTATAACAGCTTCCAAATCATTTCAGATCCAAAACTGGAAAAAGCAGGCTGCTCCCAGGTCAAAAATTTTATTACTGAGTGGACAGTATACAGTTTTATTTTTTTTAAAAATGCTGTAAAATACAATACTACTTAGAAGACTGTTCAGATTAATGCTCTACTTTTCTTTTTTTGATATTTATATGTGTGATACTTTCATAAAAATACAAAAACACTAGAAAATCAAATTTTAATATAATGTAAATTGTTATATATAGATTACAGTACAGATTTCAAAATGAGAAATGCCCTTTAAAGTCAGAATTCTGTAAGGATATGAAGTAGTAAGTTGGAGAATAGTTTGCTCTTTATTTCCATCCTGAATATTTTAAAATCATATGACTTTGTACCACTCTGTGAAGCTCTGTTTGTTACATAATTCAATGCAAGATCTTTGAAGTCCAATAAATACTTCAACAGTTCAGACGATTTTAAAATTTTAAATCATTGTGAGTTTTTAAAGGGTAAAATTTACCTGCTGTCATATTTAATTTGAAAAATCCATTAGAGGGCCTGGAAATTATACAATCATTGTTTTTGCACTGGGAACGGTGGCTCACTCCGATCATCTCAGCATTTTGGGAGGATGAAGTGAGAGGATCACTTGATGCCATGAGTTCGAGACCAGCCTGGCTAGCATACAGAGTCTCTGTCTCTACTGAAAAGTAAAAAATTAGCTGCATTTGGTGGCACGTGTCTGTATTCGCAGCTACTAGGTAGGCTGAGGCACGAGGATCACTTGGGCCCAGGAGTTCATAGCTGCAGTGAGCTAGGTAGGTGACAATACACCACAGCCTGGGTGACAATGTGAGACTCTGTCTCCCAAAAATAAAACGTTTTTGAACAAATTAATCTATGCTTAATTTATACATCAATCATTGCAAAACAGAAAGAAACAAAATTAAATTTTATATTAGAAATTAAAATAATATTACTCTACCTCCTTTCTCCTAAGAATTCTTTCTTTTTCATAATTAAAGAATTTCAAAACTTGATTCTTTTTGTCTTGAATTATATGTACTGCTATTTCACATTTTCAGATACATACATTTATTTCACTTTGACATAATTTTTTTATGCCTGACTTCTTCCAATGTGCAGTCATCCAGCAGGTCAACGTTTACTTAAAAACTGTTCAGTTAGAGTTATAAACCCTAATCTAAAGTGACCATCCATCAAGGTAAATAAAAGGAAAACAAACAACATGGAAACAATACCTAGAAGCTTTATAAAAAATATAAATAATACCAAACTACTTATTGCAAATTATGTAGTTAAATATAAAAATATAGAATGGAGTTAAGGGATATTTTGCTTAATTAAGAATCATTATAATGAACTCTGAAATATATTGGACAAGTATCACTTTAGCTTCAAAAGCTTTTAATATATTTTTATTTTCAAGTTTATAGAAATACTTTGAATTTCTTATTGTCATCCTTGGGGAACTCTGTAAATTGTAATTATTAGATTAATTAGTCCCTGAAAATGTTCAGTCATTAGCTGAGTGCAAACCTTGCAACAAACAGTGGGTGAAGCTGTGGGAATATATTATGGTACCACAAACAATCCCATACACAAATTTGGTGATTTGAAGAGTGCCCTCAAGTGTTATAAATTGTGATTAAATAATCAGGTAAAAGTTTGAAGACATGGAGTGATGCAGAGAAAGTTTAGCTGAATTCGAGCTGTTGCGGGTATTTAGGAAAAGTTTCTTAGAGGTCAGCATTCATGAATGAGTCTTAATAATGAGCATGCCTGTAGTTGGCCAAGAGTTACTCACATTTAATTACTCGAGGACACTATAAGCACGGCAATTGAGAGATCAGTAATAATTAGTATATGTCTGTTGTAACAAATGTTGATTATGTATTAGAAAACTCTAATATGATATTCATATTAAACAAAACAAAAATCACCTAAATTTTAGTGATGGTATATTTCTTTTTTTACTAAATGATGTTATTTTTTAATGCATAATATATAACACTTTAGAATCAGATGTGATAGAAAATAACTCTGATTATTGATACGTTTACTTAATCATTTAAAGGGATATAGAATGAAAGTAATAAAATGTGGTGGTTTCATATTTCATAGAAAAGATAAAAGACAATAAAAATCAATGAATATAATTAAAATAAAATAGTTTATAAATAACTAAGAATGTATTATAATAAATTATATATAAGTTAAACGTCTATCATCTGGCATAAAATTGAAAACAATTCTACAGATTGAAAACCATACATATTT
This sequence comes from Pongo abelii, assembly GCF_028885655.2. NCBI lineage: Eukaryota > Metazoa > Chordata > Mammalia > Primates > Hominidae > Pongo > Pongo abelii. Next base: position 89,315,047 of record NC_071999.2, on the reverse strand, counting down.
AATATTTACCTATTTTAGCTAGCTTTTGCAAAACTGGGATGTAAAGTAATATTACCATTTTATTTTCTTTAAATTTGCAATTTAGAGAAGATTCATATATGAACTTGGAAAGGAAGGATTCTTAGTTTAAACCTCCCGGTAGAGAATGCTGCTTTACAGAAATGTAATGGGCTTATGATTTTTAATGTGCAAACTTTAAAAACATAATTAAATTATTAGTCATCTTATTTCTTAGAAAATTGTTTTAATGGATTAAAAAGTTCAAATTCTAAAATTGTTGTGTCCTATAATGAAAAAGAAAAATGTATTTTGTGAAATATTTTTAGAATTACAGGATGTCAAAGAAGTCTGCTCTCTTTGATTATCTTTAGAAAAGGTACTCATCCATAGTTTAATTAACATATAAATTACAATTTAGGTAGATGGGTTAATCAACAATCTTTATACATTCCTGGAAAAAAATAGCTGTTTTATTTTTTAAAAGATGTCACTTGATTTAGCTATATTTTGTATTTCCCCATAAATAAGAGGATAATAGCAATGCTTTATTTCTAGAATGTTCATCCACTTTATTTGCTAGGTCAAAATGTTAAAGGAAATGAGTTTAAGAAACTGGATAAAAGTTAATTTAATTACACAGAGAAATATATTTATCCATGTAAATTAAGTTCATTTTACTTTTGATTGTAACATTTCCCATTCAAAATTTTCCACACTTTTTCAAATCTGTATATGACACTACAAATTTGTGTTAAAATATACATGAATGAGTTATAATTTTATACACTGTAAGCTTCATAAATAACCTGTGACAAAAAATTTTGTTTTATTTTGCCATCTAAATTACTCAGGAATGAATTATAAGTTGCTGTGAATAATCCAGAATTGATGTTATTTGCATTTCATTAGCATATGATACACTGTGAATATTAAGATAAACAAAAACACTGGCCACATCCTCATGTGAAAAGAATAAGATTCTCTTTCATAATATAGCACAAATCTGTCATGAAAGATGTCTTTGTAAACAGAACTTCCAAAGCCTCTTTTTCTCATCTTAGATACTCCTTGTCTGCAGGTTATGAATAGGCACATTTTAATACAATTAAATTTCACATATCTGTTCACACTCTTTTTCCAATCCTTTTCATACAGATTTCAAATTTGTGAAGTTGCATGATCTATTTCTGTCTTTTTATTTCTAATGGATACTAGGGGATTGACACTTTCATACCTTTAATGATATATGCAATGGTTACTGTTTTGCACTAAACAAATCTCTTCACTAATGAGGTGCTTATTTCCCTAGCTTTCTGGAGTTTGGGATGATGATTGCTCACACCAACTGACCTCAGCCAAAGAAAACTGTCTCAGCAACATCTCTTCCTTTCTAGGATGTAGTCCATAACAGATGACAGGTCAATCTGGTAGTAGAAAGGCCTAGACCACGTGAGTCAATATGGAATCTTTTCAAAGGGCCATTCCAAATTCTTAACTATGCTTTGCTATGATGGAGTACTTGTTGCAGCTGCATTGAAGCCCTTCTACGTCTCCCAAACCTCCTCTGCTCATGCTTTTGCAAGTGTTATTCTTATGAGCCTTCTTTAATAATCTTCATATAAACTGTTCCATCTCAGTCTTTTTCAGGGTCACTTTGTGTCCAGAATTGGTTCCTACCAGTGGGTTCTTGGTCTCGCTGACTTCAAGAATGAAGCTGTGGACCCTCGTGGTGAGTGTTACAGTTCTTAAAGATGGTGTGTCCGGAGTTTGTTCCTTCAGATATTCAGATGTGTCTGGAGTTTCTTCCTCCTGGTGGGTTCATGGTCTCACTGACTTCAGGAGTGAAGCCACAGACCTTCGCAGTGAGTGTTATAGCTCACAAAGTTAGTGTGGACCTAAAGAGTGAGCAGCAGCAAGATTTATTGTCAAGAGCAAAAGAACAAAGCCTCCACAGCCTGGAAGCAGACCAGAGGAGGTTGAGCTGCTGGCTCCGTGGCCAGCTTTTATTCCCTTATTTGGCTCCGCCCAGGTCCTGCTGACTGGTCCTTTTTACAGAGTGCTGATTGGTCTTTTTTACAGAGTCCTGATTGGTCTGTTTTTACAGAGTGCTGATTGGTGCATTTACAAACCTTTAGCTAGACACAGAACGCTGATTGGTGCATTTACAATCCTCTAGCTAGACAGAAAAGTTATCCAAGTCCCCACTCGACCCAGGAAGCGCAGCTGGCTTCACCTCTCAACTTCACCTAAGAAAGTATGTTTTACAGAAATACTTTGCAGTTGGGTATCTTTTTATTATTCATAATTTAGTGTTATTTAATTTACTTTGAAATGAGATTTTTGTAAAAGTATAGAGGATTAATAAATTAAAATGACAATTTAACAAATAGCTGTAATATTTAAGGTGAGTGTTTGAGAAAGTAATTGGGCATGGTTTGAGGTTGTTAGTAAGCACCATCATTTAAGAAGTTGTAAAAATTGAAGGAGCCCAGTAGTGGCAAGTAGAACACTTGCTGTCTTCTCTCCAAGGAATTTGGCAAAGATAGCAGAGCAGTGCTCACTTTAGAGTTCCTCAGCATTACAGTGATGGAATGTTCTTTCTAGTAATAAAGCCAGTGGAAATTTTGCAGAAACTGTGAAAATACCGCTTTAAAATCAATTTTTCTTCAAAGCGTAGACAGTTTCTCTGAAATTTGCAATCACATAGGACTAGATTCAAATTCTGATTCTCTCGCTCGACAGTGCAATACCCTTAGCAAGGTGATCACATTCTTTGAACTTCATTTTTATTAACCTATAATGTGGGACTATCTTTACTAACCAGAAACGCATCAATTGGATTAAAACATTTAATTTATGTAAAACAGCTGAAGAGCATCTAGCATTTAGTAGGCACTGCAGTAACAGTAGCCTACATATTACGAGATTATTTTTACACATTCAACACACTTTAAATTTTATTAACCAACAAGGCATTGCATTGCCCTGGAGCAAAATCAGGTAAACTATAAATACAAAAAAGTGATGTAAAAAAAAAAAAGGGGAGTTAAAATGAAAAATAGAAAAGCGATTTTAGAACATTGTAAGATGGTTGACAAAAGTAAGCAAACCATCAAAAATTATTTTTCAATGATGTACCTCTGGAAAAAAAGAAAAAAAACTTTGGCATGATTTTCTTTCATTCCACTATTTTATTCCACAAAGAGGATGTTTATTTTGTGAAAGAAGACTTCTGGCCATGAAACAATTAATTATAGAGAAATATATATTTCTAGATTTGACTAGGTTCCTTATAAAGGTAAAGAAAATAAATTATACTGGGCATAGGGTAGTTGGAGGATGATTATAATTCTTTCATATCACCATATTCACAATTTAATTACATTTTCATGCAATTATGAAAGTCAATTTTTAATTCACTCTTTAGAGATTCTATTTTTTAATGAGAGCTTTGAAATGTCTATATATTAGACTTTTCCTACAGAATTGACATTTCCTATTGACAGGAAATCATAGATGACATTTAAGTCTCTGTGAGATTTTATGCACTATCAGCAGTTTAAGTTTTATAAGTGTGAGAAAAATTTGTTGGAATAATATTTCACTAATCTGTCACTTCACAGATAACTTTAGATAAATCATGGGTAAATCTTTGTTTTACAGTAACTTGGCAGGAAGAAAAAATTCATTACTTCTCTGACTCTGCAACCAGATGCAGTTGAAAGAAAATAAGTAGATGACCTTGTTCAGATGTTTCTTGAATAATATATGAAGCCTACTCTTACACCATTAACTCTTTACTACCAATCATTATTGTAATTTACTTTGTACATAGTGGAAGTGATGATACACTTTATAGATCTAAGGAAACAAACTGTGGCTAAAAGCACAAGGATCACTGGGAACTTTCTATTTTAACTCTTGGAGGCTGTTGCACAGAAATCAACCCTACCCAAAATTTCTATTTTTTTTTTTTTAGTTTATATATACATATTATTTTATTTTTCTATTTTAAAGAAAGGAGGGTCTGCATTGCATATTTCTTACCATTACTATTAGGCAACCAATAATGGTTCTGTTACAGAATATGGAAAGTCTCAATTCCACACGATCTCATGAGAGAACTGGACCTGATGATTTTGAATGGATGTTCAATGAAAGGTAATTTTAGAATTGTCTCCTAATATTCTTTCCAAGGGCAGGAAAAGGTTATTTTCATGTAATGCAATGTGAATTATAAGAACTAAAAAGAATGGAATTAAAGGACTATATATTTACCAGCAATATTTTGTAGCAAGGAAAATGCTTAGAATAGAAAATCTATCACAGTGCTATTGAAGGCAAATAACTATAGTCACGTTTATTTGTGTTTCCAATTTGCTTTGTTTTGGTTGATTTTTTGTTTTGTGTTTTGTTTTTGAATTTTATAAGTATTTGGCTTAGAGCTACTCAACATACTCTTAAAATCATAATATCAGTGGATGAAAAACATTGTTATAAAGCAAGTAGATATTTTATGATTTTTGTGTTATTGCCATTATTTATATGAAAGGAAATGAAAAAGATAGTGGACACACTCAGCATTTTGAGGCGAGTAGCTAACAAGCAAGAGTAAGACTGTGACGGGGCTGTTCATACACTCTTTTTTTAAATTTATTTTTATTTTATTTTATTTTATTTTATTATTATTATACTTTAAGTTTTAGGGTACATGTGCACAATGTGCAGGTTAGTTACATATGTATACATGTGCCGTGCTGGTGTGCTGCACCCATTAACTCGTCATTTAGCATTAGGTATCTCTCCTAAAGCTATCCCCCCTCCGCCCACCCCACAACAGTCCCCAGAGTGTGATGTTCCCCTTCCTGTGTCCATGTGTTCTCATTGTTCAATTCCCACCTATGAGTGAGAATATGCGGTGTTTGGTTTTTTGTTCTTGCAAAAATTAATTCCAGATGGATTAAAGACTTAAATGTTAGACCTAAAACCATAAAAACCCTAGAAGAAAACCTAGGCAGTACCATTCAGGACATAGGCATGGGCAAGGACTTCATGTCTAAAACACCAAAAGCAATGGCAACAAAAGCCAAAATTGACAAATGGGATCTAATTAAACTAAAGAGCTTCTGCACAGGAAAAGAAACTACCATCAGAGTGAACAGGCAACCTACAAAATGGGAGAAAATTTTCGCAACCTACTCATTTGACAAAGGGCTAATATCCAGAATCTACAATGAACTCAAACAAATTTACAAGAAAAAAACAAACAACCCCATCAAAAAGTGGGCGAAGTATATGAACACACTTCTCAAAAGAAGACATTTATGCAGTTAAAAAACACATGAAAAATGCTCACCATCACTGGCTATCAGAGAAATGCAAATCAAAACCACAATGAGATAGCATCTCACACCAGTTAGAATGGCAATCATTAAAAAGTCAGGAAACAACAGGTGCTGAAGAGGATGTGGAGAAATAGGAACACTTTTACACTGTTGGTGGGACTGTAAACTAGTGCAACCATTGTGGAAGTCAGTGTGGTGATCCCTCAGGGATCTAGAACTAGAAATACCATTTGACCCAGCCATCCCATTACTGGGTATATACCCAAAGGACTATAAATCATGCTGCTATAAAGACACATGCACACGTATGTTTATTGCGGCACTATTCACAATAGCAAAGACTTGGAACCAACCCAAATGTCCAACAATGATAGACTGGATTAAGAAAATGTGGCACATATACACCATGGAATACTATGCAGCCATAAAAAATGATGAGTTCATGTCCTTTGTAGGGACATGGATGAAATTGGAAATCATCATTCTCAGTGAAATTTCTATTTTTGATCTCTCTTTTCCTAACTTTATCTTTAGTAGGGACTCGTTTTCATCATATTCAGGTACAGTTTGATGGTTTCATTAAAAACCACAGCACATCTGAATCATATGCTTTCAAACACTGTCTTGTAAGAAAGATGTAGTAAAAAGAATGCTAGATTGGAGAACAGTTGCCTAACAGTTCCCCATGGCAGGCATTCTCCTTCACTGCAATACATAATAAACCCAACTTGTTCACTTAAAATGAGAAAAAGTAAGGATAAAATAATATTATCATTAAAATTATCCTGAACAAATGAAATTGGATCTATGATATTGGGGTATTAAATGTATTTTCTCAAAATAATAAGAACACAATTTTCTAAACTACTTAGCAATTATTAGCTATCTTATATCATATTTATTAATAAGGACATAAAGGAAATAAATGTTATTGAGACTTCCATAACTAAAAGAGAGTAGAATTCTCATATTGAAAGAGTGTAAGCTAAGTATATAACACTCATCATTTTATACTTTTAAGCAAAAATTGTCTCTGAAACTTTTTGAAGCATGTCTCTTCAAGGAGAACTCTTGTGAAACAAAATTTTAAATTTCTTCTGTTATTTGTTTTTTACTAGATCAAGCAAGAAAGATATAGGAATTTTAATCACTACCTCCACCCTCATTTTGTCTTTTGTTTTTGTTTGGATACATTCTAGTAACATACTCACAAGATTACTGATTTTTTACTCTGCTGAATCTAATCTTTTCTTATGTCCATTGAGAAAAAACTCATTTTTGATATTGTCCTTTCTCAATTTTGGGATTTAATTTTTCTATATATGTCATCTCTCTGCTGAAGTTCATCATTTGTTCATGTGTGTTCTTCATTTTTTTCTACTTCATTTTTAACATATGTTTATTAGAATTATATTGTTTCTTCTCTGAAAATTCCAACAACTGGATCACCTTTGTGTTTCTTCTATTGACTATTTCCTCTGTGATACATGGTTTAGATTTACTTGCTTGTGTGTGTGCATCTTATAATTTTTGATTATACACCAAACATTCATTCAAAAGCACCGTAGAGGCTCAAGTAAATAACATTCAACCCCACAAAGGGCGTGTTCTTTGTCTGCCAGGCAAATTCTATGAGGGACTCAGTAAATATAACGTTTAGTTAAATCAAGTATGGGATTATGGCTTTAGTTATTTTTAGTTCACTATTAGCTTCAAATCTTTTGAGAGTGGGATGAGGGCTTTCCCTTCAGAGAGACCACATAGAAATATTGCAGCTTTATAGCCAATTTCTCAGCCTTCTGAATCATGTGCATGCTCCTTCTGCTTTACAGCCTGCCTGCAATCTTTCTCTACTATCAAGACATTTTCTTTGCTCTCCAGGCCAGCCCAGTCTCTAGTTTATATGTCCTCTGTGGATCTATCTTCACCATTGCCCTCTTCTAGCTTTCAGGGTGTGGCTGCAGTGTACTTAGTGTACTCTGAGATGTCCTGACTCTCTACCCTCTTACACTATCCCAGCCTGGGCTGAGGAAGGGTCTGAATGCTCCAGGGAACACTTTTTAAAATCTTTTGTTCTTCCTTCAGCCTCCTGTGTACCAATTCATGCACTTGGTGCAATCCCAGGGAAAGAGTTGACAAGTGGGTTCAGGCTCAATCTCTAGGTCTTTAGAAATTTTATTTTATCAAGGGTGGCTTTGTCTTTTAAAAATATTAATTTAATTCATTTTAATCCAAGTAAAAATTGTGTGTGTTTATTGTGTACCACATGATGTTTTGAAATATGTATACGTACATAGCAGAATTATGCATTCAAGCTAGTTAAGCTATTCATTCCCTCAAATACCTATTTTTTGTAATGCGAATACTTAAAACCTAATATCAGTGATTTGCAAGATTACACAATATTGTTATTCACCGCAATCTCTATGCTGTAGAATAGATCTCTTGAAATTCTTCGTATCTCACTGAAATTTTGTATCCTTGACCAATATTTCCCCAACATGCCTCCCAGCCCCCGTTAACCATCATTCTATTCTCTACTTCTAAGAATTCAACTTTAAAAAATTCTTCATATAGATAAAATCATGCAGTATTTGTCTTTCTGTGCCTGGTTTATTTTATGTCACATAATGTCCTACAGGCTCATCCATGTTGTTGCAAATGAAAGGATTTCCTTTTGTTGTTGTTGTTGGTTGAATAGTATTCTATTGTGTATGTGTGCCACAGCTTATGCATTCAACTGTTGATGGACACTTCTATATTTTGGCTATTATGAAAGATGCTGCAATAGACATAGGTGTGCAGATATGTTTTTAACATACTGATGTTAATTCATTTAAATATATACTTAGTAGTGGGATTGATGGATCTCATATGTGGTTGTCTTATCTTTTTATTGACACTCTACCCAGGATGAGTCTTTTTTCCTATGAGGAACTTACATCTTGATGGAAGTTTGTACTTTTATGGTTTTTTACTTTCTCCTCTTTCTGTGGTCTTTAAAAAAGCCTACAATTTTATAGTTAATTCATTTTTTTTCTTATTAGAGTTGAAGTGAACAAGCACATGGCACAAGCCATGCTACATTCCACATTTTACCTAGAATTGGAATCCCTAGTACCTGCCATTTTATCATTCCTTTTTGTAAGTTAGTAAATTAAAATTACTTATAAAATCCAAATATACATTTTTATAATTAATATATGCCAGTCAAAATTTATATCAGCATATTATGTTTCTTTATCACAGATATGCTTATTCATTTCCATTTGCCCAGTCCAAATTGTTAAAAAATTTATTTGTGAGTAGGAGTTATATTTCTCTTCTATTTCATCATAACTCTCACAGCGTTAAGCATATATGAGAGAGCTAGTGAATATTTACTGGTGGATAAAGTATTCTCTAACGTATACTCTAAAATGTAATTTTAATTTGCTAACTTTGTATTATATTCAGTGTTCAGATGTGATTACCTTTATTAATAGTTAATTTATTTTTTAAATCTTGGAGTTTTCCACATTTTTATTTTTTACTCATTTAGATATTGAATATGACACTGTATATAGATATTTTATCTCATGCTATCACTATTTATATTTTATCACACATACAATTTTGAAATTATCTCTAGGCCTCTGAAGACATGAAATTTGAAGATTATGCTTCAGGCAGCATCTGTATTTCTTCTTAAATTTAATTGCAACAATTAATTAAAGGCAGGAATCTGCCATCTAATATGAACAGGAGTTGTATTTCAGTGTTCCAGGCTAGGGACAGTAGCTGTTTTCCTTTTATTTTTCCCTTTCTAAACAGAACAAAGCAAATGTTTTTTTTTATTTTCCCAAATGATTTTAGAGAGTTGTAGTGTGGACTCTCACCAAATGGGTTAGGGTTGACAACATGTTTATTTCATTAACAAACTGGACATGAATTTTACATTAACTCTAATTTCTCAGTGGATCAGAAGTTAAAATTTTTAGAAGTCCTAATATAATTTAGTGTCACCAAAATCCCTATATTTGGATAGGCCAGACTACATCAAGAATGTAATGGAGAAAAGTAGCATGTGTTTGCTGGAACATGGCTTATTTAGGTTACAGTGTCTACATCTGTGTTTCCCTTTTGTACTTGAGGTGACGTTAGGGCAAAATGAAGTATTTTGTTATTCATTTTACTATCTAATTTGAAATAAATCTTAGTTTATCCATGTTGACTAAACATGCAAACCGCCATAAAGTCATGCTCCTTAGCTAAAACCTAAAGATCTTTATCATATTGTTTTACACAGGTCTCTTTTTTCCCACAGATTATTACCCAGAAATCACTGCAAAACTAATGATTGTTAACTTTTACAAAATGACATCAAAGTTCACATTTCGTTGACATTTATACATAAGAAAACGATTTAGAAACAAAACCAATAAAAAATTGACTAATTCATTTTTGCAAATTTTAGGGGTGAAATTCTAGAGAGCTAAACTTTTCTCATGGAGGGCACAATTTTATTCCTTTCAATTTCTTTTTCCACAGGGACTGAAGTGCAATGCTATCAACTTCAAAAGCAAGGTTAAACTTGATGCATTTACAGTGAATGTGCTACTTTAAAATCATTTAAAAAGAAATATATAGTCAATGCTGCAATCTTTAATAGAATTGATTTTTGCAACTTTTTTTCTCGTTGTGCACTTGACTGCCAACTTTGTTATGTGCCCATTTATCATCTAATTCTGGCTTTTAGGATAAATACAATTTGCTATTCTAGGCGACTCAACATTTCACTACATTATAACTTTTCCTAAAGAATTCCTAAGGATAAAATTTAGTTTTCATGGTTACATATTTTCGGGAATAGTGTACATAAGGGAATTAATTTGTCTGATTCTTCTTCCATGAATTTAATTTATTTCATAAAGTTACAAAAAGTTAATTTTTACAAACTAAATAATTTTATTTATTTCTTGTAATTGCTAATTCAATTGTTTTGGCAACAAAATTGAAAGTTTCTGAAGGACAAAAACTATTGATACTGTAGTCAAATATTGTAATCAACCATGAATGGAGAGATAGACTATTTTAATTCAAATATCCTGAGAAATAAATTTTTTTTTAAATAAATAGTAACTTTGGATGAAAAAATGCCAAGGAAAAATATGGTTAGGAAATGAAAGAGAATAACAATATCGATACTTTTAGCAGTAAAAATTTTAAGTATACAATTAGTAACAGAATAGAATTAAATACTATGAACAAAACAAAATATATTGAATTACCTATAGAGAAAGGTAATAAGGAAAATTGGATTGTATCAAAAAAGGAGTTAGGCATGTCATTAAAATTTGTGTCTGCATTGTGAGAGTGACATCATGGAGGATGGCAGAGTAGGAAGTTTCAAGAATTAGTTTCTTCAATTAAAAAAAAAACAATTTAGTTGAAAAAACCATGAGAACAACTGTTACAGGACTCTGGAGTATAGCTGAATACTTACAGCACTGAAGAGAATGCTGGTGAAGAAAAAAGATCATAAGTTTTGATGAATTTTGTCATTTTGCATGGCAGCTACCATCTCCCCTTCTCCATTTCCATGGTACACAGCTGTAGGAATAGTGAACGACGTTTCTGAGGTGGCTTGCTGGTGCCAGATTGGCCGCTAAGAACCTTGCCTCTAGGAATCAAGGTTGTGTGATCTGCCTGACTGTTCACCGAGGGATCACTGCATGGACTAGCCACTGTTTCTGCTTCCTTGGTCTGAGAAGACTTCCTGGGCAGTATCTGCAGGGGGAACGTAAGGAGACAGAACATTTTCTCCTTTTTCTCTTTTCTTATTGAATTCAGGCATTCAAGGAAATTTCTGTCAGGTCACTGGCTGGCCACAAATATATGGAACAGAGACTTCAGTGGCCACACAGCCAAGGAATATAATTTTTGCAAAAATAGTTTGGAAAAGTCACTAAATAAGGGACTACTGCACCCTCCCAACTAATATGGGACAACTGCACCCTCCCAACTAAATAAGGAACATCATCAATCTCTAGGGAAGGAGAATAATGAAAAGTAAAAGTAAAAAGTTCTACCATGTAAGTGGATAAATACAGAGAACCTGTAGTTCTAGCTTTTATTATGTGTCCTGGTTTATTAACATTTTTTAAGAAGAGGAAAATAAAACATGTACTTTCTACAAAAAGAAATGTGTATGAAGTATTATGCCATCTTATTTGGGTATTTGGAGCCCTTATTTGAGGGCTCATCTTGTTCTCTATTTTTCCACTAAATTTTGCTTACCTCTCCGCAGCCAACTAGAGTTTACAGCAGTAATCAATGATATAAAATGCCTTATACTTTTATTCCTATGTCACACGTAAATCATATTAATATTCCTGCCTGGAATACTTTGTATACTTTGAACACTTCTTTTGGGATGGTTCTTGAGATTTAAATTTGCAGTTTCCTTTTGTGCTAGAAAAAAGATATACACATGTATCTGTGTGTGTGTGTGTGTGTGTCTCATTAATATTCCTGTATATCTGTGGAATAAACTACCATCATTTAGTAATTCTGAACTGATTTTCTAATAGAAATAAAGTCAAAATAGAAAAATAAGAAAGAAAAAATATTTGACTCCAATTCATTATATGAACAAGTTTCCTCAGAATAGCCACTTTGGAGGAAGAAATATCATTGTCTCTAGTGAATTCTAAAACTTGAAATCAGCTGTCAAGGAAACATCCTGTTTCAAAGAGGAAATAAAATGTTTAGTAGACTGGCTAAACATTTCTGCTACCACAGCCCTGTAAGAATTTGATGTTGCTTTTCAGCAAAAGGAAAAACAAAAAAGAACTTTGACTTTGACTCCATGGAATTGCCCTTGCTAGTTGCCTAAGGCAGTGATTCGCAAAGTATATTCTGCAGCATCCTGGGTGTCCCTGAGACCCTATTAGGAGATATGCGAGATAAAATCTAATATCAAAAATAATACTAAGATATTATTTTCTTTTTTTCACTGTTTTGGCTTTTATACTGATTTTGCAAAAACTATAGTTGACAAAACTGCTGAGACCTGGGTACAAACCAAGATGGTGGCACCAAATGACACCAGAAATCATGATCTTCTTTGCCATCACACATTTTCCGTAAAGCAGAATTCTAGTTTCACTTAAGAATACACTTGCACTTTGGGAGGCCGAGGCAGGAGGATCACGAGGTCAGGAGATCGAGACCATCCTGGCTAACACGGTGAAACCCTGTCTTTACTAAAAATACAAAAAAGTTATCCAGGTGTGGTGGCAGGTGCCTGTAGTCCCAGCTACTCAGGAGGCTGAGGCAGGAGAATGGCATGAACCCGGGAGGAGGAGCTTGCCTTGAGCCGAGATCGCGCCACTGCACTCCAGCCTGGGCGACAGAAAAAAAAAAAAAAAGAATACACTTGACTAGGTGGGAAAATTATTGATTTTATTAAGTCATAACCTTTGTTACATTTTTTTAAAATTTTTACTTGCTGTGAAGAGAAGCACACATAAAATGATTATCCTGCGTAACAAGGTAACATGATTTTACTTATCTGATTATTTGAGTTGTTGGATAAACTAACCACTTTTGTATTGGAAACTCTTTGTATGTAACGTCTCTTACAGGGTATGTGCCCAATCTAGCCCCTTAGCCTCTGTAGTAAAAAAATTTTATAATCAAGGTAGTAGCATCTAACTCAAAATCTTTCCATAAGATATTAATGTAAAACTCCATGGCCATGTATACTTTAAACATTTGGGTTGCCTTATCAATATTCTAATAATTTTTTAGTAGTGTAAGAAAATAACCCAATATTAAGCTGTGTATATTTTTGTAAACTTAATTCTGAAACTTACTTCCACAACTCAAGCTGCAAGCCTAGCATCTGAGTAGACACTTACCTCACAATTTCCAACCAAATAATTATATTCACAGATTCTGAAGAAAGGTATATCTGAAATTACTTCTTATCATCTCTTACATTTCCCTACACTCATCTTAGTTCCTCCCTCCCTCTCTCCCTTCTCTTCTCCTTTTCCTCTTCTCCCTCTTCTTTCTCTCTCTTTTTCTTTTTTCTTTCTTTCTTTCTCTTTCTTTCTTTCTCCCTCTGTCTCTTTCTCTCTTCCTTTCTTTCTCTCTTTCTTTCTTTCTTTTCTTTCTTTCTTTCTCTTTCTCTTTTTCTTTCTCCCTCTGTCTCTTTCTCTCTCTCTCTCTCTCTTTCTTTCTTTCTTTCTTGATTCAGGATTGATATTGTCTAGTGTCTAAAATTGCTCTTTAATGTCTCATTTGTGATTTATGTCTTCTGTCCTTCAGTTTGGGTTGCTATTTTCTAGACTTAAGTACATAAACTTATTTTAATTTGTGGAAAAGTATTTGTGAAAAACAGCATCTATCTTTTAAAGGTAAAATAAAGAGGTTGACACTTTATATTCTGTTGTAAGCCAAAATTTGTTAAAGTCATGCTCCTTCATATATTGGAATCTGCTTCTCTCTCCATCTGCTATTCTTTACATCACACTTTAAAGTCTTTCTTCTTTTTTCACTTTTTATTTTTAGTTTTTGTGGGTACATAGTAGGTGTATATATTTATGGGATATATGAGATATTTGGATACAGGTATGCAATGCATAATAACCACATAATGGAAAATATCTGTCCCCTCAAACATATATCCTTTGTGTTACAAACACTCCAATTATATTCTTAATATGCTGATCCTTTTGTTGTTTTGTTTTCGAAATATATCATGCTGTCTTTCCCTGTGCTTTTTCCTTAGACTGTATTCTTTAACTTAAAAGTCAGTTTCTTCATTTCTTTCCTTACTTTTCACCTAAACACTCTCATTTCCTTCATTTATCATCTTAAAAGTGTCACATATTAACTTACTTGATACTTATTTGGGCCCAAGTAAATTGATATTTTACCAAATTGATTTACTGATGAGTAAACTGTTGCTTAAAGAAACTTAAACTCACATGATTTTTTTGTTGTGTTTTTTTTTATTTTTTTATTATTTTTATTTTTATTTTTATTTTTGAGATGGAGTCTTGCTCTGTCACCCAGGCTGGAGTGCAGTGGCGCGATCTCGGCTCACTACAAGCTCTGCCTCCCGGGTTCATGCCATTCTCCTGCCTCAGCCCCCGAGTAGCTGGGGCTACAGGCACCCACCACCACATCCAGCTAATTTTTTGTATTTTTTTAGTAGAGACGGGGTTTCACCATGTTAGCCAAGATGATCTCGATCTCCTGACCTCGTGATCCGCCCGCCTCGGCCTCCCAAAGTGCTGGGATTACAAGCATTAGCCACCGCGCCCTGCCCTTATTTGTTTTTTAAATTGACAGATAAAATTATGTATTTATTATGTACAGCACGTTTTAAAAAATACATATTTGTATGTTAGACTGACTAAATCTAACTAATTAACATAAGCATTACATTACGGATTTTTAATTTTGGGGCTGAGAACAATTTACATCTCTTCTCAGTGGTTTCAATAATACAATACATATATTGTTATTAACTATTGTCACAATGTTGTATAATAGATCTTTTTAACTTATTCCTTCTAACTTTTGTGTACTTTCACTAAAATCTCCCAGTCGTCCCCAGACCACTTCAGCCCCTGGTATTCATCATTCTACTCTCTACATCTGTGAGATTAACTATTTTAGATTCCACATAGTGAGTGAGATCATATGGCATTTGTCTTTATGTGCCTGGATCTTTTTACTTAACATAATGTCCTTTGGGTTCATCCATGTTGTTACAAATGGTGATATATGTGCCCTTTGTTATGACTAGTAAGACACAATGAAAAGTACCACATTTTCTTTATCCAGTCATTCATTGATAGGCAATTTTTTTTCCGTTTCTTATCTACTGTGAATAATGCTTCAATAAACATGGGATTGCAGATGTCTCTTTGACATACTGGCTTCAGTTTGTTTAGATATATACCCAGTAGTGGGATTGTTGGATCATGTGGTAGGTTTAGTTTTTATTTTTTCGTGAACCTTCATACTGTTTTCCATAATGATTGTCCAAATTTACATGCCCACCAACATGTGCCAGGGTTCCTTTTGCTTCTCTTTTTGCCAAAACTTATCTTTTGTTTTTTAATAGTAGCAATTTTTACAGGTATGAGGTAATATTTTTTTGTGGCTGCAATGTGTATTTCCCTGACAATTAGCGACACTGAGCAGTTTTTCATACACCTAATGGCCATTTGTATATCTCCTTTTTAGAATTATCTATTCTATTCATGTCCTTTGCTCATTATTAAGTGAATTATTTGTTTTCTTGCTATGAGTTGTTTCAGTTCCTTATATATTTTGGATATTAACCACTGAATTAGTTCATTTTCCATTGCTATAAAGGAATACCAGAGACTGGGTAATTTACAAAGGAAAGAGGTTTATTTGGTTCATAGTTTTGCAGGCTGTATAAAAAGCATGGCACCAGCATCTGCTCTGGCAAGGGCCTCAGGAAGCCTCCAATCATGCCAGAAGGTAAAGTGGGGAGGGTCAGGTGTGTCACATGGTGAGAGAAAGAGAGGAAGAGAGAGATGCTAGGCTCTTTTAAACAACCAGGTCTGCTATGAACTAACAGAAGAAAAACTTACTTATTTCCATGAGGAGGGCAGCACCATGTCATTTGTGATGAATTTTCCCCCATGACCAATAAACATCCCAGGAGGCCCACCTCCACCACCAACACTGGGAATTGCATTTCAACATAAGATTTGGAAGGGACAAACATCTAAACAATGTCAGTTCTGTATCAGATGTATAGTTGGCAAATATTTTCTCTTATTCTGTAGGTTTTTCTCTTTACTCTGTTCATTGCTTCCTTTGCTGTGCAGAAGATTTTTAGTTTGATGTAATCCCATTTGCCTATTTTTGTTGTTGTCTTTGCTTTTTAGGTCATATCCAAAAAAGTTATTGCTCACACAAATGTCATGGAAAATTTCTCCTATGTTTTCCTTTGGTGATTTTACAGTTAAAGGTCTTACATTTTAATCTTTAATTCATTTTGTGCTGATTTTTGTATATGGTGTTATGTAAGGATCTAATTTTAATTTTCTGCATGTGGATACCTAGTGGTCCCACACCGTATACTGAAGATTTGTCCTTTTTTTAATCTTGTATTCTTGGAAACTTTGACAAAAATTAGTTGACTGTAAATGTATGGATCTAGCTCTGAGTTCTCTATTCTGTTCCATTGTTCTCTGAGACTGTTTTTATGCCAGTACCATGGTATTTTGGTAATTAGAGCTTGTAGTACATTTTGAAGTTGGGTAGTGTAATGCCTCTAGCTTTCTTCTTTATGCTCAAGGTTGCCCTGGCTATTTGGGATCTTTTGTGGTTCTAAACAAGTTTTAGGATTGTTTTTCTATTCCTATGAAGAATATCCCTGGTATTTTGATAAGGATTACATTGAATTTGTGGATTGCTTTTGGCAGTATGGACATTTTAGCAATATTAATCATTCCAATTCATGAAAACAGGATTTCTTACCTTTTATTTGTGTCTTCTTCAATTCCTTTTGTTGACATTTTATAGATTTCAGTTTAAAGATCTTATACCTCCTTGGTTAAATTTATTTCTAAGAATTCTAATTTTTGTAGTTATTATAAATGGGACAGTTTTCTTGATTTCTTTTTCAGACTGTTCATTGTTAGTATATGGAAATGCTACTGATTTTTGTGCATTGATTTTGTGTACTGGATTTTTATGGAATGTGTTTAGTAGTTCTAACAGTTTTTTGGTGAAAATGTTGGAGTTTTTTTTTTTTTTTCTTTTTTTTGAGATGGAGTCTTGCTCCGTTGCCCAGGGTGGAGTGCAGTGGCGTGATCTCGGCTCACTGCAACCTCTGCCTCCCAGGTTCAAGCGATTCTCCTGCCTCAGCTTCCTGAGTAGCTGGGATTACAGGCACCTGCCACCATGCCTGGATAATTTTTATATTTTTAGTAGAGATGGGGTTTCACCATGCTGGCCAGGCTGGTCTTGAACTCCTGATCTCAGGCAATCTGCTCCCCTCGGCCTCCCAAAGTGCTGGGATTACAGACATGAGCCACCACACCCGGCCTGGAGTTTTTTTTTTTTTTTAATATAAGTTCATGTTGTTTGCAAGCAGGGACAACTTAACTTCTTCCTTTCCAATTTGGATGCCTTTATTTATGTCTCTGGCCTAATTTCTCTGGCTAGGACTTCCAGGATTATGTTAAAGAGAAGTGATTAGAGTGGACATCTGTTACTTTTTCCAGATCTTAAAGAAAAAAGCTTTCCAATTTTTCTCATTGAGTATGATATTAGCTATGTGTTTGTCATATATATGGCTTTTATCACGTTGAAGTACAATCTTTCTATACCTAATTTGTTAAGAGCTTTTATCATGAAAAGTTGTTGAATATTGCCAAATACATTTTATTTCTATTGGAATAGTGATATGATTTTTTTCCTTCATCCTGTTAATGTGATTTATTACATTTATTGATTTGCATATGTGAACCAGCCTTGAATCTCTGGGAAGAATCCCACTTAACCATATGGTGAATGATCTTTTTAATGTGCCATTAAATTTGATTTGTATTTTGTTGAGGCCTTTTGCATCTATGTCCATCAGTGATATTGGCATCCAGTTTTATTTTTTTGTAGTGTCCTTTTCTGGCTTGGATATCAGGGTTAATGCTGGCCTCGTAAAATGAGTTTGGAAGTTTTCTTTCTTCTCAGATTTTTCCGAGTTGTTTGAGAAGAATTGTTTTTAGTTATTCCTTAAATCTTTGGTAGAATTCAAAACTTTCATTGCCCTGGAAGGCAACGGACAATGAGCTTATAACCTACAGACACGTACACACAAACACATGCACAGTCTGTTGGTAAAAATACTTAGATAGAGAAAACATAGACTAGGGAATAGTGTCAGGTGTGCATATATGTTTTTCTGTGTGTATGTTTGGCTTAAGCATGCTTTATTGTGTATGTGCATATTATTTTATGCATCCTGGTCCGTCCTAGTGACATTTTCATGGGGACTTGTGGTAAGTGAAGCAGATACATATGGAGGTAGATGGAAGACCAGCATTAAAAATAGAAGTGGCCCGGCGCAGTGGCTCATGCCTGTAATCCCAGCACTTTGGGAGGTGGAGGCGGGCAGATTATGAGGTCAGGAGTTCGAGACCAGCCTGGCCAACATTGTGAAACCCCTTCTCTACTAAAAATACAAAACTTATCCAGACATGGTGGTGGGTGCCTGTAGTCCCAGCTACTTGGGAGGCTGAGGCAGGAGAATCGCTTGAACTCAGGAGGTGGAGCTTGCAGTGAGCCGAGATCACCTCACTGCACTTTAGCCTGGGCAACAGAGCAAGACTCCGTCTCAAAAAAAAAAAAAAAAAAATAGAAGAGTATGTGCAAGCGCCTCAAGTGCTTTGGCATGCTGGCGGTTATAGACATAAAGAAGGATGCTAGAGTAAGCAGAAGGCAGAAGGAATAAGAAGGCAATTCAGAGACTGTGAGGAGGTTATATACTTTAAATTGATGTTGCATGGAAAGCCAGTGGAAGATATTGCAGTGAGGAAGGAATATGACCTGATCTATGTTTTTAAAAAGTTATTATAATTGCACCTCAATGATAAGAGTAGCTTAGCTTGGGATGACTCCATTGAACACAGTAAAAGTAGTAAAAATTTGGGTATATTGTCATCCTTACTACTATTGTTTTCCATACAATGTTAACTGTTCAGTTTACATTGTTTTTGCCATAATATCTCATTAAAAAGTATGGCACTCTTTAGGTAGCAACATCAGTGGAAGGGGACATTTCCTAATGACTTTTGTCATAGAAATATACAAAAAACACATCTTGGTTTATATGAAAAATAAAGCATATTATATACCTTTACACTAATAGAAGAGAACATCTACTCTAATGGCTCAGATATAGCCTTACAATATCAATAAACTTTCTTTCGGTTCAGAAAAAGAACTTTTCAGTGGATAACATTGACATATTTTTATCATACTTAACAGTTGAGAAAGTATATTACATGCATCTTATTTAAATGTTACAATGTTGCAAGGGAGATAGGCTAAATATTATTATCAGCATGCTGCTAATGGGGAAACTGACAGCAAGACACATTATTTATAGGCCATTATTTGCTAAGCATAGCCCCAAGTAATATTTAATATTATGATTAAAAAACCCAACATGGTTCCTCCCTTCCAGTGAGATCGTCACAAATACCATCAAGAGAAGGATAAATGCACCTCGGGAGTATGAGGTAACTCAAAAAGACTTCTTAAAGAATTAGTTGCAGAGTAAATTGATTTAGTTAAAGAATCAGTTACATAGTAAATTGATTTAGGCTGAAGTGAGATAGATACAAATCGAGAGATGAAAAGGGATTCCAGCAACAGCAATAAAAAGGAAAAGTCTGAAGTGTGGAATGGCAGAGTGTGTTCCATGAATGAAGAGGTCGGTATAAGGACCATACAAATGTGATAGAGCTAAAGATGATCAGTTGTAACATAATGCTGACAATCTTTTTTAAATGTATGCAGGATAGCTGGTGGTTTTTGAAAAGTGGCATAACAAGGTCAAATTTATAATTTAGGAAGATAATTCTGGTAAGATATAAATTCGATTAGAATAGCAAAATAATCGAAGTCTTGAAATAAGCAGAAGATTTCCAATAGTCCAGTCAAGACATATGAGGACCCGAATACAAACATTAGTCCTGGCAGTTCAAAAGTGGTAAATAATACTAAAAAGCATTGCATAAGCAGAAGAATACAACTTCTTAAATTATTGTTGGAAGTGGATAAAAGAAGAAATTGTGATTAGATTGGGATTGAGCAAGACCTGTAAAGGAGGAAATCAGCTATGTAATTAGAAGAGAAAGGATTTTGTGGTATGAGAATGTTTACTTTTACTTTCATTAAATGAAAAAGCCATAGGGGTCTTGATTACGAAGCAAACATGACTAGCTTATGGTTTAAATCACTTTGGATAGCTATTATGTTGAGAATGGACCATGAAAGAAAATAATAGAAGGGACAGATATGTATTGTGGTAATTCATCTGTGGCAAGATAGTAGCTAAGACTAGGATGGTTCTTGTGTAGAGGGTACGAAGTGGCTAGATTCAAGATATATTTTATATGTAGGGGCACTATTTTATTAAATATTTGGCAGAGGATTGGAGTTAAAGGGAAGATTTGAAGATGACTCCAAGGGCCTTGGTCTGAGCAACTTGTAACATAGAGTTACCAAAAATATAATGAGGAAAAGATGGAATGTGGAACAGTTTGGGGCATTTAAAATTTAAGCTGTTAGATATCTAAGTGGAGATCTCCAGTAGATATTTATGTATACAATATGAAGTAAGGGGAAATTTTTAAAATAGAGAGATAAATTTGGCACATAGACAATTTTAAAGTCATGAGATAGAATGAGATCATAAGAACAGTCAGAATAAATAGTGAAAGGCATCATAGAAATCCAAACATTGCAGATGAAACATCCAAGGGGATTAAAGACAAGCAGCTAATGAGGTTGGAGAAAAGAAGGTATAGTATCTTGGAAGGCAAGTAAATGAAGTAGTTTAAGCAAATATTAACTGTGTCAAAGAGAGGTCACTATCAAGTAACATAAAGAATAAGTGAATATCCTTGAATTTAGCAACAGGGCAGTTATTGCTGACCATAATGAAAACAAGATCAGTAGATTGCTGGAGGTAAAGGCAAATAATAGAGCTTTGCGTAATAGAACATTGGAGGGAAACTGGTAGAATAATAAGACAGTTTGAGGAATTCAGCAATGAAGAGTATCACAGAAGTGGGTCATTATCAAAGAAGTGGGCATTACTTGGCATCAAGAGAAGTTTTGTTTGTTTTCCAGAAGTTGTTTTTCCTTCTAAAAGAGTAGAAGCTGTACAAAATCATGGATAGGCTTCGTGAGCAGAGTTAGGGAATGTCTCTACTTATTTCGCAAAGTCGAAAAGCTCAGGAATTATTGGATACATTTCTCAAATTTCTGATTTGTATGGAGCACTGATGTGGCTGAAGCACAGAAGGACAGCTCCTACTCCAAAGGTGCCTGCAGAAACTTCATTAGCCATCTGTCAAAATCTCCATGCCTGCCCCCAATTCCTCAGAAACAGTAGTGAGTTCTACTTCTGTCCTACCTTCTTAATTGTATAGAAGTGTCCTTGTCACACACTAAATAAAAATTTTCCCTGAAAAGGTTATGTGAATCACATTGTCAAGACATACAACTCTTCTGATATAATAGAGAATATCTAAATGAAAAATAGTGCAGACACTGATTCCTTGAATGTTAGCCCATGCAAGGTAATAGTAGAAACTCTCACACTTTTTGTGCTAAGTTGTAATTTGTGTTTTGGGATTTTTAAAAATAAGAATAGTTCCCAATCTTTACTACAGGGGTAAGTAACAAAATGAATAAAGCTTCAATAAAGAAACAATTCAAACTATTAGGGAAGTATAATATAGTGTTGATGTTTTATTATTACAAATATATTTTATGGTAGGTTCTTAAATGTGCATTGGTATTTGTAGACTCTCATAATGCCTTGTAAAAATACTGTAGGGTTCTTGTGTATTTCTGCTTCCCTATTTTCACATCATAATTTCTCAATTATGTCTTCTATAATTTGAGAAATAAATTAATTATATAAGATTATATATAAATTCTGTGTTGGTTGGTTAATTGTTTTTGCATTGTCAGGAAAAGCATTATAAATGTCACCATCTAAAAATTATAAACATAGGTATGTTCATAAACATTTGTTTATGCATATTATGAAAATCTATTTCTGTTTATATGTAAACATAACATTTGTGTCATTTTCCAAAAAAATCTGAATATAGGCAATATGAAAACATTTTTATTAGAGACAGAAGGTATATTATTTTTTCTTATAATTCCTTATGTATTTTTTCTCTCTCACAAATACTCTTCTACTAAGTTTTGCCACTTTCTTTCTGAGACTGACCATTTTTCCCTATCTCTGTATATTTATTTCGTTTCTTCCCTGTCATAAATATATTTGTATTGAACAGTTAGAGTTTTCATTCTAGTTTGCTTATAGAAGAGTTTGACACCTTAGTTTTATTTTCCAGTGGGTGTTATATGGTTAAAACAAAGGTTTATAAAAGTTAAAAGGTGTAAGATTTGTTAGTTGACTAAAATGTTTTAAGTTCCTTACATTTTCTGGTAACTGGTTATAACATTAATTTATTTAGACTTAAATATTAAAAATTATATGTTATATTTTCCAAACCAATCATTGAAATAAGTGGAAATATATACATGTAAGAAATTAATAAACAAAAAATGGAATACAAATAATTCATTTTTTTAGCTGCTTTGATATCTTAGTTCAGTTAATAAAATATTTTATTGTTGTCAACTCCATAACTTTTATTTTCTTGTAAAAAAAACAAACAGGATACACGTGCAGAACGTTCAGGTTTGTCACACAGGCATACATGTGCCACAGTGGTTTGCTGCACCTATTGACCTGTTCTCTGAGTTCCCTCCCCTTACCCCTCACCCACAACAGGCTCTGGTGTGTGTTATTCCCCTCTCTACGTCCAAGTGTTCCCGATGTTCATCTCCCACTTGTGAGTGAGAACATGTGGTGTTTGGTTTTCTGTTCCTATGTTAGTTTGATGAGGATGATGGCTTCCAGCTTCATCCATTTCCCTGCAAAGGACATGATTCTCATTCTTTTTTGTAACTTCATGGTATTCCATGGTGTATGTGTGCCACATTTTCTTTATCCAGTCTATCATTCATGGACATTTGGGTTGGTTTCAAGTCTTTGCTATTGTTAATAGTGCTGCAGTAAACATATGTGTGCATGTGTCTTTATAGTAGAATGATTTACATTCCTTTGGGTATATACCCAGTAATCAGATTGCTGGCTCAAATGGTGTTTCTGATTCTAGATCCTTGAGGAATTTCCATAATGTCTTCCACAATTGTTGACATGATTTACTTTCCCACCAACAGTGTAAAAACATTTGTATTTCTCCACAGCCTCACCAGCATCTATTGTTTCCTGACTGTAATAATCACCATTATGACTGGCATGAGATGGTATCTCATTGTGGTTTTGATCTGCATTTCTCTGATGATCTGTGATGTTGAGCTTTTTTTCTTATGTTTGTTGGCTGTGTAAATATCTTCTCTGGAGACGTGTCTGTTCATGTCCTTCGCCCACTTTTTGATGAGGTTGTTTTTTTCTTGTAAATATGTTTAAGTTCCTTGTAAATTATGGCTATTAGACCTTTGTCAGATGGGTAGATTGCAAAAATTTCCTCCCATTCTATAGGTTGCCTGTTCACTCTGATGATAGTTTCTTTTGCTGTGCAGAAGCTCTTCAGTTTAATTAGATCTCATTTGTCAAATTTGGCTTTTGTTGCAATTTCTTTTGGCATTTTTGTCATGAAGTGTTTGCCCATGTCTATATCCTGAATGGTATTGCCTAGGTTTTCTTCTAGGACTTTTATGGTTTTAGGTTTTACATTTAAGTCTTTAATTCATCTTGAGTTAATTTTTGTATAAGGTGGAAGGAAGGGGTCCAGTTTCAGTTTTCTGCATATATTTAGCCAGTTTTCCAAGCACCATTTACTGAATAGAAGATCCTTTCTCCATGGCTTGTTTTTGTCAGGTTTGTCGAAGATCAGATGGTTGTAGATGTGTGGTGTTATTTCTGAGGTCTCTGTTCTGTTTCATTGGTCTATATGTCTGTTTTGGTACCAGGACCATGCTGTTTTGGTTACTGTAGTCTTGTAGTATAGTTTGAAGTCAGGTATCATGATGCCTCCAGCTTTGTTCTTTTTGCTTAGGATAGCCCTGACTATATGGGGTCTTCTTTGATTCCATATGACATTTAAAATAGTTTTTTTCTAATTCTGTGAAGAACATCTATGGTAGTTTGATGGGAAGAGCATTGAATCTATAAATTACTCTGGACAGTATTGCCATTTTCACAATGTTGATTCTTCCTTTCCATTAGGATGGAATGTTTTTCCATTTGTCTGTGTTCTCTCTTATTTTCTTGAGCAGTGGTTTCTAGTTCTCCTTGGAGAGGTCCTTCACATCCCTTGTTAGCTGTATTCCTAGATATTGTCTTCTCTTTGTAGCAATTGTAGTAAATGGAAGTTCATTCATGATAATGTTCTCTGCTTGCCTATTGGTGTAAAGGAATGCTTGTGATTTTTGCACACTGATTTTCTATCCTGATATTTTACTGCAGTTGCTTATCAGTTCAAGCAGTTTTTGGGCTGAGATGATGGGGTTTTCTAAATATAAAATCATGTCGTCTGCAAACAGAGACAACTTGACTTCCTCTCTTCCTATTTGAATACCTTTCTTTCTCTTGCCTGATTGCGGGCATCCTTGTACTGGTTTTTAAAGGGAATGCTTCCAGCTTTTGCCCATTCAATATGATATTGGCAGTGGATTTTTCATAAATAGCTCTTATTATTTTGAAATACGTTCCATCAATACCTAGTTTTTGAGAATTTTTAACATGAAGGTATGTTAAATTTTATCAAAGGCCTCTTCTGCATCTATTGAGATAATCATGTAGTTTTTGTCTTTGGTTCTATTTATGTGATGGATTACATTTATTGATTTGCATGTGTTGAACCAGCCTTGCATCCAATGGATGAAGCCAACTTGATCGTGGTGGATAAGCTTTTTGATGTGCTGCTGGATTTGGTTTGCCAGTAATTTACTGAGAATTTTCATGTCCATGTTCATCCAGGATGTTGGCCTGATTTTTTCTTTTTCTGTTGTGTCTCTTCCTGGTTTTGGTATCAGGATGATGCTGGCTTCATAAAATGAGTTAGGGAGGAGTCCCTCCTTTCAAGTGTTTGAAATAGTTTTAGAAGGAATGTTACCAGCTCCTCCTCATATTTCTTGTAGAATTCAGTGGTGAATCTTTCTGGTCCTGGGCTTTTTGTGGTTGGCAGGCTATTAATTATTGTCTCAATTTCAGAACTTGTTATTGTCTTTTCAGGGATTTGACTTCTTCCTGGTTTAGTCCTGGGAGGGTGTATGTGCCCAGGAATGTATCCATTTCTTCTAGATTTTCTAGTTTATTTGGGTAGAGGTGTTTATATCATTCTCTGATTGTAGTTTGTATTTCTCTGGTGTCAGTGGTGATATCCCCTTTATCATTTCTTATTGTGTCTATTTGATTCTTCTCTCTCTTCTTATTAGCTTAGCTATCAGTCTATATGTTTTGTTAATTTTTTCAAAAAACTAGCTCCTGAATTTATTGATTTTTTTGGAGGTCTTTTCATGTCTCTATCTCCTTCAATTCTTCTCTGATCTTGGTTAGTTTTTCATCTTCTGCTAGCTTTTGGATTAGTTTGCTCTTGCCTTTCCAGCTCTTTCACTTGTGATACGAGGGTGTCAATTTGATATCTTTCTAGCTTTCTGATGTGGGCATTTAGTGCTATAAATTTCCCTCTTAACACTCTTTTTGCTGTGTCCCAGAGATTCTGGTACATTGTCTGTTTCTTCTCATTGGCTTCAGAGAAGTTCTTGATTCCTGCCTTAATTTCCTTATTTACTCAGGAGCTGTTCTGGAGAAGGTTGTTCAATTTCCATGTGATCGTGTGGTTTTTAAGTGGGTTTTTAAATCTTGAGTTCTAATTTGATTGCACTGTGGTCTGAGAGACTGTTTGTTATGATTTCAGTTCTTTTGCATTTGCTGAGGAGTGTTTTACTTCCAATTATGTGGTCGATTTTAGAATAAGTGGAATGTGGCATGGAGAAGAATGTATATTTTGCTGATTTGGGGTAGAGAGTTCTGTAGGTGTCTACTAGATCCACTTGATCCAGTGCTGAGTTCACGTCCTGCATATTGCTTCCGTCTCGGTGATCTGTCTAATACTGACAGTGGGGTGTTAAACTCTCCCACTATTGTGCGGAAGTCTAAGTCTCTTTGTAGATCTCTAAGAACTTGTTGTATGAATCTGTGTGCACCTGTACTGGGTACATATATATTTAGAATAATTAGCTCTTCTTGTTGAATTTTTCCCTTTACCATTATGTAATGCCCTTCTTTGTCTTTTTTTGATCTTTGTTGCTTTAAAGTCTATTTTGTCAGAGACTAGGATTGCAACCCCTTCTTCCTTTATGCTTTCTACTTGTTTGGTAAATTTTCCTTCATCCCTTTTTTTTGAGACTGTGTGTATCTTTGCATGTAAGATGGGTCTACTGAATACAGCACACCGATGGGCCTTGACTCCTTATCCAACTTGCCAGTCTGTGACTTTTAATTGGGACATTTTGTCCACTTACATTCAAGATTAGTATTGTTATTTGTAAATTTGATCCTGTCATCATGAAGCTATTTGGTTATTTTGCACTGTAGTTGATGCAGTTTCTTCATGGTGTCATTGGTGTTTATATTTTGGTGTGTTTTTGCAGGGGCTGGTACTGGTTTTTCCTTTCCGTATTTAGTGCTTCTTTCAGGAGCTCTTGCAGGGCAGGCCTGGTGGTAAAAAAAAATCCCTCAGCGTTTGCTTGTCTAGAAAGGATTTTATTTCTCCTTTGCTTATGAAGCTTAGTTTTGCTTGTTATGAAATTCTGGGTTGAAAATTCTTTTCTTTAAGAATGTCGAATATTGGACCCCAATCTATTCTGGCTTGTAGAGTTTCTGCTGAGAGGTTTGCTGTTAGTCTGATGGGCTTCCCTTTGTAGGTGACCTGGCCTTTCTCTTTGGCGGCCCTTAACAGTTTTTCCTTCATTTTGACCCTGGACAATCTGTTGATTATGTGTCTTGGGGTTGATCTTCTTATGGAGTATCTTAGTGGTATTCTCTGTATTTCCTGAATTTGCATGTTGGCCTGTCTTGCTAGGTTTGGGAAGTTCTTCTGGAAAATACCCTGAAGTGTGTTTTCCAGCTTGTTTCCCTTCTCCCAATCTCCTTCTGGCACCCCAATCAATTGTAGCTTTGGTCTTTTTATGAAATCCCATATTTCTTGGGGGCTTTGTTCATTCCTTTTCATTCTTTTTTCTCTATTCTTGTCTGCATATCTTATTTCAGCAAGGTGGTCTTCAAACTGATATCCCTTCTTCTGCTTGGTCTATTTGGCTGTTGATCCTTGTGCATGCTTCACAATGTTCTTGTGCTGTGTTTTTCAGCTCCATCAGGTTGTTTATGTTCCTCTCTAAACTGATTATTCTAGTTAGCAATTCCTCTAACCTTTTATCAAGGTTCTCAGCTTCTTTGCATTGGGTTAGAACATACTCCTTTAGCTCAGCGTAGTTTTTTTTTATCACCTATCTTCTGAAGCCTATTTCTGTCAATCTGTCCATCTGAACCTCCATCCAGTTTTGCACCCTTAATATAGAGATGTTGAGATCATTTGGAGGAGAAGAGGTACTTTGGCCTTTGGAGTTTTCAGCATTTTTTCGTTGATTCTCATCTTCATGAGTTTGTCTAGCTTCAGTCTTTGAAGCTGCTGACCCTTGAATGGTGTTTTTGTGGAGGCTTTTTGTTGTTGATGATGCTGTTGTTGTTGCTTTCTGCTTATTTGTTTTTTGTTTTTTGTTTTTTTCTTTCAATAGTCAGGTCCCTCTTCTGTAGGGCTGCTGCAGTTTGCTGGGGGTTCACTTCAGGCCCTATTCATCTGATTCACTCCTGTGCTTGGAGATGTCACTCAAGGAAGCTGGAGAACAGCAAAGATGAGTGCCTGCTCCTTCTTCTGGGACCTGTGACCTTGAGGGTCACCAACCTGATGCCAGTTCTCTCCTGTATAGGGTGTCTGAAAACCCCTGTTGGAAGTTCTCACCCAGTTGGGAGGCACAAGGAGCAGGACCCGTTTAACAAAGCACTTTGTCCCCTGGTGGAGCTGATGTGCTTCCCTGGGGGGGAATCCCACTCATCTGAGCTGTCTGGATTCCTCAGAAGTACCAGGAGGAGAGGTTAAGTCTATTGGTCCACAGACTGTGGCCACCCTGCCCCCTAGGGGCTCAGGCCCAGGGAGAACTGGATTCTGTCCCTGAGCCTCCAGCCGGAGTTGTTGGAGTACCTGCAGGGAAGTCCTGCCCAATAAGGAAGGATGGGTCAGGCTTAGGCCTGAAGAGTTACTCTGGCCACAGACTGCCACAGCTGGTGTGTTGGGCTGTGGGGACAAGTCTTGGGACCAAGACGTCCAGCTTCCCTGGCTCCAGCAGAGAAAAACGCAGGCTGGAGTTATAGAGATGGGTGCCGTCCTTACCCCGCCCAGGGAGCTTAGCATATTAGGCAGTTGCCAGTCCCAGTGCTGGCTGCTGCCCCTACCCAAGGAGCTCAAACAGCTTAGCAGGGAGCTGCAGCCAGTGCTGGTTACCACTCCCTGGGGGAGTTCAGTAGGCTTAATCTGATTCCAGCTGAGAGGCTGTAAGAATTTGAGCATTCCAGGGTTGGGATTCTAGGCCCCAGTGCCTTGGGTTCACGAGTGGGATCTTCTGATCCGTGGGTTGCATAGTTCCGTGGAAAAAGCAGCTTCCCTGGCTGGGTAGTATGCTCATTCACTGCCTCCCTTGCCTGGGGAGAGGGGGTTCCCCTGCCGCTTGTGGCTCTCAGGTGGGCCGCTGTACCACACTGTTCTTTTTTCTCTCCATGGGTCATGCCAGTCTTCTAGTCAATTTTGATGAGAGAATCTGGATAACTCAGTTGCCGGTGAAGGATTCACACACTTATTATGGTTTTTTTCAATGGGAGCCTCCGAATGCCGCTGATTCTAGTCAGCCATCTTGGCCCTGTCCCACTTTGATATCTTGAAGACATGATAAGTAAGTAAAGAAATAAAGACAAAATAAATTACCACCAGTATACCTACACTACAATATATTTTACAGTAAAATTTTGAGGTTGAAAGGAGATTACACCAGTTTACAAGTCAATCTATATGACTGAATAAAAACCACAGGCTATGGTGCACTGTAGCTACATATAACGGGCTGTGTGCATACTTCTGTTTTACACATTTCTTTAAAACTTTTAGGCTTATTTGAAATAAAATTGGAAATTTATAATGCATGTAAAAATATGTGATAATGTAGTACTATAGGGAGGAAAAAGGAAATGCATGCTTGCAAGTTTTCTATATATTACATAAACTAATTAAATACTAATTCCAAGTACATTGTAATAAATTATCAATGTATTCTGTAATCTCCAGGATAACCACTAAAGCAGGTATAACATTATATAGTTATACATTCTAGTAAATAAATTAAAATTGAATATGAAAATATTATTAGCAGTAATAAATGTAGGCAGTAAAGGAGAAGCTGAGGAACCAAGGCTAGATATCAATAAATAATTTAAATGGAATGGATTAACCCCTGTTTCAAAGGCCAGAAATTGTTAGACCCTCTAAGAAAGTGAAGACCCAACTCTATCATGCCTATAAGAAATATTCTTAAAATATGATGACACGATAGATAAAAATAATAGGTTGTGAAAGGTAAACCATGCAACAGGGAACATAAGCAAGCAAAGTTGGCTATACTACTGTCAGACAAAAAATAAACAAGCAAACAAAAATGGACATTTAAAATAAAGGGAAACACTTTATAGTAATAAGCAGTCAATATATTAGGAAGATATAACATTTGTATGTGGTTGTGTCCACTAGCAGAGATTTAAAATATATGAGCAAAAATTGACAGCATTACAAAGGAGATATAAAGTCTAAATTATAGTTAGTAGCATTAATGTTTCCATCTCAATAACTGTTGTCAACAGCAACTTAACAAAAATTTCAGTGGGAATATGGAAAATCTGAATGATACTATCAATCACATTATTTAATTGACATTTTTTGAAATACCACATCCAACAACTGGAGACTTCACAAATTTACATTCGTTTCCTATACACGTGGCACTGCCACTAACATGCAATACATGCCAGTCATGAAACATGTTTCAATAGATTAAAGACCACTTAACGCTGCAGAAAACTCTCACCACAACAATTAATCGCAAAGTAAACAAAAATAACACATGCAGAGAATGACCTACATATATTACAAATAATAGGTTTTTTAAAATCAGCAAAAAATTAATTGAACAAATGATAAAGAAAACAACTCATATCAACTTGTGAAAGGCTATTCAAATAATGATTAGATGAAAATTTATAGCCTTAAATTTATAATTTGTTATAATAAGAGAAAATTTTAAAATTATTATTCGTTATAATAGGATAAAAGTTTAAAAATCAATAATCTATTTCTGAAGAACAAGAAGCCAGAAAATAAAGAACAAATTGATCACAAAAAGAAATGTAGATACTGATAAATGAAACAGATACAGAATAGAAAAAAAATCAGTAAAACAAAATCTGTGTTTTGAAAAAAGGGGAAAAAGAATAAATAATAGTTATTTTTTTAAAAGATACATTTATTAATAATACCAAGAGTGAAAGAAGAGATTTACCTACAAATCTGATAAGAAATGGGTCATAATATTGAAAGACAAAGCAAATGAAAAATCTCCATTTGCAGCAACACGACAAAAAGAAATACATTTATTAATTTAATTAAAAATGTGCAGAAACAACATCAAAATCTATGAAATTTTATTATGGATATTTTAAGACTAAAGTAAATGAAGAGGTAGAGG
The DNA here is from genome assembly GCF_028885655.2 of Pongo abelii. Classification (NCBI taxonomy): domain Eukaryota; kingdom Metazoa; phylum Chordata; class Mammalia; order Primates; family Hominidae; genus Pongo; species Pongo abelii. Next base: position 89,284,031 of record NC_071999.2, on the reverse strand, counting down.
TTAGAGAATTTGCAATTCAAGATTTCAATACTTACTATAAAGCAATGTTATAGCTAAGACAGTATTGGCGTAAGTGTAGACTTAAAAGTAATGATCACAATATCACATCTAAAATACACCCACACTTGCATGGTCATGTGATGTTAAACAAAAATGTCAAGATAAATACATGGAGATAAATCATCTCTTCCATAAATGATTCTAGACAAACTGGCTATCCATACAAAAAATAAATCATCTTTATTTCACACAATATACAAAATTGAACTCAAAATGGAACATAGACCTGAATATAAGAACTAAAATTACAAAACTGCTGGAAAAAAAATAACAAAAACTTTAGAATATTGAATTATTCTGTGATATCTGAAACACAAAACGGCACAAAAAATTGTATATGATAAAAGTATACAAAAGAAGTTACATAGATGTAAATTGAACGCATAAAAAGATGAGCAATAATATTGTTTACCAGGTAATTGCAAGCTATAACCACAAAGAGGAAAAAGTTATACACACACCATATAGGTTACAATAAAAAGTAAAGTATATTAATATTAAGTCTTTGTAAGACTGTAACAGAATTTAGATTGTCATAGATGGAAAAAGGTAAGAATGCAAAATGGCATATCCACTTTGGAAAACAGTTTGCAAATGTATTATAAAGGTAGACATATATTTACCATAGAAATTATGAATCCACACATAAATACTTTCCCAAAAGAAATAAAACATGTTTATACACACACACACACACACACACACACACACACACAAATGTATGCAAATGTTTGTACCAGCATTAATCATACTAATGGGAAATAGACACATCACAATTTTCATAAATTATGAATTAGAAAAAAATCGTGGTATGTCCATACATTGGACTACTCTTCAGCAATAAAGAGATTCAAATGACTATGAACATAAAATCAATGATTCTTAAAAGTGTTAAGTTTAGGAAAAAATGTCAGACTCAATATACTGTATTCTGTATGATTCCATTTATACAAATTTCAAGAAAATGCAAATTTTTTTTCTGGCTATTTTTTTCCTGTATTTAGTACAGACGGGATTTCACCATGTTGGCCAGGCTTGTCTCCAACTACTAACCTTAAGTGTTCCCGCTGCCTTGGCCTCCCAAAGTGCTAGAATTACAGGCATGAGCCACTGCACTGTACCTGGTCAAAAGGCCAAATCTTAATGACAGGAAATCACCAAAAAATTGGCAGCCCAGAGCCAGAACTTAGAGGAGTAGATTGATTACAAAGGGGTACAGGGAACTTTTCAAATGGATGGAAATTTTCCATGTCTGGATTATGCGGTAGATTAAATCATTGAATAAAATTCCCTAACTCATCTAATTATACATTTAAATAGGTGAATTTAATTGCACATAAAACTGAGAGGAAACAAAGAACAATGAACAATCTTATAAACCATTTTGTGGTAATTAATTTGAAAATCTAAATGAAATGAAAAAATTGTGATAGAAACCTACATTCTGTATGTAAAATAAAGGTTTAAAAAAGAAAGTATGTAACAAAATAAAACAAGACCCGTTAATTCTCATATTAGAAATTTTTAAAAACTCAAAAATGGTTTTGTATCTAACTGTAAGTGTTCCACTATAAAATCTCCAGAAGAAAACATTTTAAAAATCCATAACTTTGGAATAAGCAAATACTTTTTATATGAGAGAACAGAAGTTTGAGAGATAAAATAAAAAATAACAAGCCAGGTGTTAAAACTAAAACCTGTTTTGTAATCTTAGAAAGCCCAGTATGTTAATAAAAAGGCAAACCACAAAGTAAGAGATAATTTTGTATATTATTTACCTACATATATGTATGCAACTGTGCAAAACATTTTGATAAGGACTCCACCAGAAAAGGAATAGGAATGCCTCATAAGCACATGGAAAATTACTTACGGATGTGAGTCAACACAGAAATCAAACTTAAAGCCACAATGAGTTTTCACTGCATATCTATCAGAAGAAGTAAAATCAAATAGCCTAATATTACAAGGTATGGGTAAGGTTTTGGAGAAATCAGGACCCCGTAAGTTATTGGTGCATATCTTTTCCATACTGGTAGTTTTGGTATTTTATGGCATACCATTCTGTGAGATTGATAGTTGCTTATAAAGCTCTTACACTTATCCTATGACAAGTCAGAGGGATCTGAGTAAACCTATAGGTAATGAAAATTTCCACTACCTTGATTGTGGCCAGGATTCCAAATGTATGTATCTGCTAAAATATATCTAACTTAACATATTATATTTTTGTATTCATCTTACATAAATTATAATCAAGTTATTGAAAAATAAGGTAAGGATTATAAAAGGTAAAAACTTAATTTTCCAATTAAAATAATTTTTACATTGAACAAAATAAGAAATCCTAAAATAATAACAACAAAAAACCAAAACATGTAAACAAAAACAAAAGACAAATTTTAGATTTTAAAAATAATAGGTGAAAATAAATATTATAAAATGAAATGACAAATCTAGCATATAAAATAAAGCAGGTGCAGCCATCCCAATATAAGAGGAAGTAGGGTGTTATCATATCTATTATAATCAGAAATTATTATTAGTAATAGAGGGATAATTTTAAAAAGATGATTATGCCAGGAAGAAATAGCAATTCTAAACAGATGAACATAAAATAGGTTAATCACAAAATAATTTTTAAAATGTGTAAAACAAAAATTGACAGACATAGAAAAAGAAATAGACAAATATATAATCAGATTTTAAAATATAATACAAATATTAAAAATTTGATGCATACAAATTAGGAAACTTAATCCAAGTTATATTTATAAAAGAATGCATAATAAACCTTTACCACAATTAACTATAAACTGGAACAAAATAAAATCAAAACAATTTTCACAGGCTGAAAATCATGCAGAGTATTTTCTTTTCACAGAGTTAAATTATAAGAAAATAAAAAATACATAGACACTGGAAACTCTCTGTTTTAAAATAAATTAATAAATTTCTAAATAACCTATGATTCAATAAAAATAAAAATTTGAAAATTATTTAAAATAAATTATGAGAATATCATATATTAAAACACACATGTAGTAAAACATTAAATCTATACTTACAGTTAAATTTGTAGCCTTAAATGGAAATAATAGATAGGAAAACAGGTTGAAATATTCCAAATTTCCATTTTAAAAAGTAATAAAATAATAGTAAATTAAATAAACTATACAAAATAAAATGAACTAAGACAATAAACTAATGAAATCTAAAACACATATATGGCAAAAGCATTAACAAAGACAAAAGCTGTTTTTGGGAAAAGCTAGTAAAATTGATAAATTGTAACATTTGTTCAAGAAAACAATAGAAGAGGCACAAACAGTTTCAGGAGTGAATAAAGGGGACATTGCTAAAGATTCTAAAAGTAAATTAGAAGAAGAAAATTCTGCAACTTGCTACAACACGGATGAATTTTGAGTACATGATGGGAAGTGAAGTAAGCCAGTTAGAGAAGGGCAAATACTGCATGATTTCCCTTCCATGAGGTATCTTTCTCAGAGAAGGAGAATGCGGAATGGTGATTTCCAGGAGCGCAGTGTAGGAGGGAATGGAGTTGGTAATCGACAGGTATAGGATTTCAGCAATGCAGAATGCATAATTTCTAAAGATCTGCTGTACATCATGCCTACAGTTAACAGCATTGTATGCTTACAAAATCTGTTATGAATGTATAAATCATGTTGTGTTCTTAACCACAGTAAGATAAAAATAAATAAGAAGGTATTACTAAGGAAACTATGCTGATATATTTTAAAATTTAGATTGAAAGGACAAATTATTTTTAAAAATGTAACCAAAACACTTACAACATAATGGAAAAATAATAATCCTAAATATGTGAAAGCAATTGAAGTATTTAAGTATAATTACTTCAAAGAGAGAACTCTAAACACAAATGTCTTCAGCAGTGAATCCACCAAAATATTTATAAAAATAATCATTATAATCCAGGTTTAGGGATACCCTTCCAGAAAATTAAGAATGCAGGTCAATTTCCTACCTTACAGTACAACGAATCTACCTTAGAGCAAAGACCTGAAAAGATCAAATACGCATATGTGTGTATGTGCATGTATTTATACCCATATGACATATGACATAATAAATATGATGTATGATATTGTTTGTAACTCCTTATACAGCACAAATTTCTTTCTGCTTTGCAGTTTAGCTCCTTTCCTCTGCTTACTCAACAAAATAAGAGAAAATTACTGGATGGAGGATACTGTCACAGGATCCTTTGGGTATCACTTCACCGGCTGGAAACGCCTGTGGCCGGCAGCACTTCAGCTTGAGTTTTGCTCTTGCTCACTGGGCTTGTTCTGCCCACCTGGCTTGGCAGGCTGTGCCTGGCTCATGCTACCCACCTGGATCCCACACCTGCCAAGAGTAAGCAAGGAGTGGAGAATGAGGGGTGTGTGAGCGAGCAAGCGTGGGTTCCAGCCACTTCACACAGCCAGGCACACTGGCAGCTGCAGTGGGATGGGCAGTTCCAGGCGCTGGCACAGGCGCTGGCTCTGTGCGAGGCTGTGGCTGGACCAGATGTACTACAAGCAGCATCTGCCGCGAGCACCAGCATCCAGTTGAGGGGAACGTGGTAGCAGCCAAAAGCTTGGAGACACCAGGAACCACAGAGCCCCAAAGAGGGTGTTACAGCACGTCACAGCCCTGGGTCAGGGTACCCCGAGATCTGGGCTCCCAGAAGGGTCGCAGGTCTTCTCCTCTTGTTGCCCACAGCACAGCAAGTTGTGGGGAGGGAGGGTCATGTTTCAGGGAGGTGAGTTTCAGCCGTTTGTGCTACAGCTCTTTCAGTCTTTCTGCCCAGCTCTGGCCCATGGCTCCTGGACTGGCCGGCCCCACCACTGCTTTCTGTTGCACGGGGTGGCCACCTGGCCCCGGTGGAAGGCGAAAGGGCTATTGTGTTACAGCAGCTCTGGGTTGGGGAATTCCGAGGTCTGAGCCCCCAGAAGGGTTGCCACTCTACACTCCCCCAGTCTGGGAGTGTATCACCGCCTGTGTAACTGCCCGCAGCTCAGCGAGCCGTCCAAGAATATGTTACAGCTCCATTCGCTTTCACTGTTTGGTGGGTCCCGAGTTCTTGTCCCACATCCTGGAAGAATGAGGTTATGTGGACAACTGGAGAGTGAGCAAGGCAGAGAGGAGCTTTACTGAGTGACAGAACAGCTATCAGTGGAGAGAAGACCCGAAGTGGGTAGCTCCTATCCACAGGCAGGTCATCCTGATGAGTGTAAAGGAGACCTGAGGTAGGTGGTTCCCACCCGCAGGCAGGTAGTCCCAACAAGTGTCCAAGTCTGGCTGAGTCTGGGTTTTGAGGGCTCAGAATAGAGGTAGGGCATGCTGATTGGTCCATGGGTGGGCCGGGACAAATCACCATCCCATTGTCTGAAAAGCATCAAGGAATTTCTCACTCCAGGTTGCAGGTGCCACCCTGAAGTGTCAGCCAGGTCACCAGGCTTCAGGCCATCCCTAGCTTGAAGGTGAAGCTTCACCAGGGACCTGTCCTTTCCTGCCTAGGAACCTGTCAGCCTCCTGCAGCCATCAATATGACGTCCATAGCGCCCAGGCTGTCTGCGCTGAGAGACCCCTGCAAGCCCACACTGAGCTGCCCACAGAGCCCCCTGCCTCCCTCCCTGAGCTCGCTGGTGTCCATAATTTCAGATGGGGCTGAGGAGGTGGGGGTTGGGGGGTCTGGAATTTCAACGCCACCTCGAGCATGCGCACACCCAGCCAGGTCGCGACAGCACCTGGGCTTGGCTACAACGTTGCTTCACACCTAAGTGGGAGATGGGAGCAGGGAGTGGCCAGGGAGCGGGAGCAGGCACTTTTGAGCCTGTGGAGGCAGGAGGTTTCCCAGGCCTCCAAGAGCGCAGGGATGCCTGAGCCCAGAGTCACGACTGGGCGGGTGCAGCTGTTCCCAGGAGCACGGGCTCCCACCCTGCCAACTCGGTAGGGCACGGGACTCCTGCTGGGATTGCCTCTTCCCGTGCCACACCTGCTCCGCGGAGCACATAGCCCCGGCTGCATCTCTCCCACTGCAACTGGCGTCCTCGCAGTGACCATTCCATACAGGGAGCCACCGCCGTAAGTGGAGTTCCTTCAGAATCAAATATCAAATATGACATAAACCCATCCAATTATCAAAAGTTTGGCTAGTTCTTGTGGTCTTAGCATTGTTCTTTCTTGTTTTTTTTGTTTGTTTGTTTGTTTGTTCCTTTTTAAATTTTTGTTGAGCTTGCTCTTTTGCTAGCCCAGTTACCAACAGTCCCTGGCAGAGGTTGGTGAGGGGCAGAGTGGATGGGGGAAGGAAAACCTTTCGTGAAAGGGACAATGGTTTGATTAGATAGGGGGAATACCTTTTGATGATCTGTTGCACAGCATGGTGAGTACAGTTAATAATAATGTATTAACTATTTCAAAACAACCAAAAGAGATTTTAACAGTTTTCACCACAAAGAAATGATAAATTTTTGAGATAATGGATATGTTAATTAGCCTGACTTGATCATTTCCTTAATGTATACATGTATCAAAACACCACATGGTACCCCGTAGATATATAAAATTATGTATTATTTGTCAAATAAAATAAAATTTAAAAAATTAAAATAAATTATATCTCTCTATCTATAAAATATGAAAGCTTCCCATCGCTTGCTTACCTAGGAAGTGTTAATCATCTGGAGTTTGGAGTTTGTTTTTCACAAATTTTCTTGTATCCTCTATTCTTCACTAACTTGAAAGAAAAGTGTTTTACCACATATTCTCACTCATAGGTGGGAACTGAACAATGAGAACACTTGGACACAGGATGGGGAACATCACACACTGGGGTCTGTTGTGGGGTGGGGGGAGGGGAGGAGGAATAGCCTTAGGAGAAATACCTAATGTAAATGACGAGTTCATGGGTGCAGCACACCAACAAGGCACATGTATACATATGTAACAAACCTTCACGTTGTGCACATGTACCCTAGAACTTAAAGTTTAATAAAATAAATAAATAAATATAAAAATATATTGAAATGGAAAATCAATAAAGATTTTTAATTTCCAAAAAAAAGAGAGAAAAGTGTTTTTTTGGTTAATTCAATGATTTCTTGTTATCCTGCAGAAAATGAAAATATTTTATATTCATCTATATATTAATCAAAGATGATCTTCCCAAATCCATTTTTTACATTCTGAAATTGAAATTCCCTAAGTTACTAAAAGGAGAAAAATTAGGTAGTGGTGAAAAAAAGAAAGAAAACCTTACCAAAGTTTGAATCGATTTTCTCCGTCAAAATTATTCATCTGATAGTATTGCAATAAATCGTGTTTTATTGAATCTATACATTGGAAAGAATACACAAATAATATGTAAAGATATTCTTTGACCCATGGTAAGTTCAAATAATGTGAAAGATAGAGACAAGTTTTGGCAACGTAGTGAGATCCTGTCTTTACCAAAAATTAAAAATTAAAAAAAAAATTACCAGGGCATGGTGGCATGCATCTGTAGTTTCAGCTACTTCAGAGGATGATGTAAGAGGATTGCTTGAGCCCAGGAATTCAAGGCTGCAGTGAGGTATGATTGTCCCACTGCACTACAACCCGGGCAACAGAGAGAGAGCCTGTCTCAAGCAAAACAAAACACAATCATACCCAGACACACAAACACACACACACACATACACACGAATGAAAGAACTTGAGTTGTGTGTCTGTTTTCCTACAACTTGTTTGGAGGTGGCAGATTTATTAAAAAAGAAAAATAAATACCTTCAGAAGTATCAGAGAAGTTATGATTTCCTGGGCTGACTCTGCATTTGAAGTTAGGGGTTTCCTTTTGGAAGAAAATGCAGGTATCAGCTAAGAATAATAGTTTCTAAAGAAAAAAAAAACTGATCTTTTAGAGTGTATAGTTCAGTCATAAATGCTTTCTGGTTATAATAATAGTGAAGGAAGTTTCAAAATGTGAACAGTATGCTGGCCTTGGCCCAAGGGGATCTGCCTCACGGTAGAGTGAAAATGGGATGTGGGAATTGAGCTTTTTGCCAGCCTTTCAGGCACTCTCTCAGGAGCCTCTTCTTTAGGAGCAATACAATTAATTTCCACCTGCAGAGAGAGGCCTTTAACCTGCTGTTTTAACCCAGGCAGCAGGAGACCTAGGTTCTCACCCTTGTTCTTGCTAGTATAAAATGTGTAAAGCTGGAAGATCTACTTAATCATGTGTGTCTTTGTTGCCTTTTACCATAAAAAGCCAAAGTGAAACTTGTCTCACTAGTCTTGCAATGCTCTTTCAAGGAGAAAAAGAAGCATATTTGATTGCTAGAGGTATTTAAACATTTAAAAATGCATGATATTGGTGAGTAATATAAGTATTTCAGATGCCTTCTATCACTCCCTGCCTCATGCATTTTCTTCAGACGTTTATCAGATGAATCATATGGGCCTGAAGGCATGACCTCTAAGGAAGCTGAGAACATTGAAAAAACAGTGAGGTAAATCATGCTACCAGTAGAAATCATCCTCTGGGCAACGATGTAGGTGTATATTTTGTTCTGAAGTCACGACTTCTCTCATGGCTTACCAAACTTAAAAATCAGTGGTGTTCCTCAATATCATAAGGACAGAGCAGGGAAATTTGAGCTGATCATCTAAGATAATTCAGGAAGCTATTCTTACTTAATACTTTCACATTATTTCCAAATCAATAGCTGTATAAAATAGCCATCTTATTAAAACTGGAACTGACAGTTACCAGTCACACAACTCCATCTGAAAGTCATGTCTTTCTATATTGTAAAACTGTACTTCTTGGATTTTCATTAACTATCTCATTCTTTAATTTTAGATTTCTTTCCTGGACATTTATGGCACTGAAGTCTCTTGTTTTCTTGTTTAAAGATTTAAATGTCTTTTGTGTACACATATACACACACACATACACACATGCACACACACACACTGCTTTTGCAAATATATACAATAAGGAGGCAGGAGATATTTTTGTTTCAGTAATAAGTGCTTTTTAAAATTATTAAACAGCTATTATGTACTAGGACTTCAAACACATTTTAAAATCCGAATTCTCATGATTAGAGATAATTAGTGCCTCATTATTTGAACAAGAAAGGAAAACCTGGAAAATTGATGTGTCTTACAAATTTAGAAAGCTATTACATGTCAGAGCCAGGATTCCAGACAGGTCTTTCCATTTCTGCAACCCATTTAACTTAAACTTCACTGTAGTTCAGCCCATTTTGCTTCTCAAATTAATTTATCATCAGTGCCTGTGACGACGTCTGTTCAGTTTGGATACTTGGTAGAGTATACATAGTAAATACTTTCAATGAGTAATAAATATTTGTAGAGTGATGACTCTTTCACGTTGGGTGTTTTCATGGATCCTGAAGGTAATTAAAAATTAACCCAACTAAAATCCAAATTGCAGATTATCAGGTAAATGTGACACTTATGCTATCACTTTTCTATGTTGAGTAAAAGTAGGAAGAACTCAAATCTAGGGATAGATATTGTGGAAAATAAGAGAACAAATTGGTTTATACAGACAACAATTGTAAAGATAATTCCCGAATGATTGCTTACCATCTGAATTCAAACCTTAAAGTGTTTCACTACTACTAAACAACATTTAAGATCACAGGAAAGTGCATATCTATTGATTCTTTCCAGCAGGTTTCCCTGCATGATATGACTTGGATGATTAAAACATCTTCCCAGTGACAAAATAGATGGGAACTGTAGCAGATGGAAACTGTAGAGATATGCCAAAAAGGAAAGTCCAACAGGCTATGTCCAAGTACCTTCAGAGTATATGGCAATATCTTGGTTCATTTGTGTGTTTTGTTCAAGACCCTCAATAAAGTTGATAATTGTGTTACTGAGTTTATTGAGCTCAGAGAATAGCACTGTTTATGAGAGAAAAAAATGTTAACCAAGATCAGTTTTATTTTGTTTAAAAAAATAAAACAGAAAACAGTCAACTGAGACAAGGACCAGAATACACATGTACGGTGAATTCCCTACCTCTAAGTAGACCTGCATGAGATTCCAATTATTTTGCCGAAGTGACATTGTGCATATGTGGTAATCAGAGCCATTGATAGGTAAATTAGATCAATTAAATGTTTAATGGTTTTGAGCTACAGTGACATAATATGTTTGATTTCAAAAGAAACATGGATTAAATTTTTGAATAAAATACTAAACACCCATCAGGCACAGTGTTTTTTCTCTCTAGGCAAAATTTGAAAGTATATTCACTAGTAATTCTCTTCTATAAATCAATCTCATACCAATAAAACCAAATACAAATATGCTCTTCTAGTTGACTGTGTTCCTTTAGAAACATTAATAAACTTTGTCAGTTCAAGGTTTGCATGGTGGTTAAGTGTACTCAATTGAATTTATTAATTAGTTGATATCTTATTTATTATTTAATGCGATGTCTCTATTTTTTCAGTATACAAAACTATTATTACTATTGTTTTATTTTCCAAATAATATAATTAAGAAGAGAGTAAAAAACCCTATGCAGAAAAGACAGTCCCTACATATCAGAAATTAATACTTACTGATACGTACGAAGTCTGTGTTCCAAATTTAAGATAAATGGATGAAATTATTCATAAGAATATGTATATGCTTATAATTACAGTGAAATAAGACTAAAATTGAAAGCATTTTCAAAAATAGTGAAGAGTATTTAATGGGGTTATTTTAATGAAAGGCAATTATAGTATTACTCAGCTTTACTATAATAGAGAAGAATCCTACAATTATGGTGGCTTAAAATAAGTATTTAATTATCACTCATGCAGTACGTAGTTATGTATTGGCTGCAACTTTCCTCTAGGCAATGGCTGGGCTTCAGGCTAAGATTGTTACAGGCTGCAGCTTTACTCCGTTATTGAGTTGATTGACATATGCCTTTGTTCCAGAACACAGGATAAAGAAGCAGCACCTGTGCATTAGATAAACATTCCGCAGTAAAGCAGAAGAGTAAGAGCTGGCATAAACATATAATACCTACAGCCTCTGCTTGAACATTGTGTATCCACTTTTGCTGATATTGACCATAATCCATAACAGGGCCAGTCTGAGGTTAGTAGAAGAAGAATTTATATTTTACCTCCATGATGGTATGAACAACAAAGAATAATGTACCATAGATATATTATATATAAATTAAAATGTTTTAAATATAAATAAAACATATCAAGTAACAAAATTTATTTGCATGGCAAGGTTTATAGAGATTTATTAATAACAAATATTTTTGCTAGTGATTTTCTCTTGTTATTCCCAGTTTTGTATAAACAGAGAATACACTCAGTTATTTTGAGTGAAATGCTTAGAAAAAATAATTTTGATTTTTTTGGTTATTACTTTGTCAAACAACAGATATTCACTTTTGTATAGCATTGGAATGATAGTTGATGTGGATTCTAAATGTATGAATGAGTTAGACATATTCCACACACTGGGTTGGAGGAATGAAAAAAGCCCTGGCTTTTCTTTACCTTTCTTTTAATGTATCAGTCCCAGTTGATAGTATTCCCAATACTGTGCTCTGACACTCTTAAATTATATAAATATTAATGATTTATGGATACATTTTTGTACTGAGATATAAAAAGCAACAACGAAAAGTTACTTATAAGACCAATCTTTGGATTTAACACTTAACTTGTGTTTGGAAATGTTTAAGATGTAAATGTGTATTATAGTCACAAATAGACATGCATGTGGAAAAATTTTCTTATATGCTTAAACATTTAATTTTTTTTATTCGTAACAGTCATTTTGAAGTCACAATTCCCTTATTCCTGCCTCATGAAGTTTTATCTTTGTGAATTTCATTTCTTAGACAAAATCATTGCATTTTGTAGATATAGTGTGATATGGTTTGGTTCTGTGTCTGCACCCAGATCTTACATAGAACTGTAATCTGCAGAGTTGGAGGAGGGATCTGGTGGGAGGTGATTGGATCATGGGGGTGGATATCCCCTTTGCTCTTCTCGTGATAGTGACTGAGTTCTCACGAGATCTAGTTGTTCCAAAGTGTGTAGAACTTCCCCCTTCGTCTTCTCTCTTCTGCTGGCCATGTGAATATGTGCTTGTTTCACCTTTGCCTTCTGCTATGATTGTAAGTTTCCCGTTGCCTCCCCAGAAGCAGAAGCCTGTATATCCCACAGAACCATGAGCCGATTAAACCTCTTTTCTTTATAAATTACCCAGTCTCAAGTACGTTTTTATAGCAGTCCATAGTGTGAATGGACTAATACACACTGTGATTTCACCCATCAGCTCCCCCGATGGATATTCGAATTATTTCATTTCTATTGTGATTATAGGTATTGCTGCAGTGAATAGCTTTGTGCCCTTATTTTCACAATGGTTTTGGTATAAATTCTAAGAATTGGGGTTGATATGTCTGATGGCAAATTTTAAGATATTTCCAAATTTGCCTCTATTATAGTGACTTTTTGAAATCATTATGAGCTGTGAATGAACTTACTTCCTGAAGCCTCTCTGAAGAACATGTGGTCACATTTTTAGATTTTTATAAATTTAGTAAGTGAAAAATAGTATTCTGTGTTTTTCACTTAAAATTTAGAAGCAAATTTGAGCAGGTTTTCATATATTAAAGAGCTATTTACATGTCTTTTTCTCTGATCTTTTTACATATATCATTAGCCCATTTTTACAAGGTTGTTGGTTTTTCACTTCTCCATAGCTCTTTATATATTAAGCATATTAATTTTTGTGGGATATGAATTTGGACATCCTTTGTTGTAAAATTTAAATCTGTGTTTTACCTGAGACACAGCTTCCAGGACTGAAAGGTAGTTTAGCTATTTCAGTTAGATACAGTTTGGAACTTATTTAGTAACAATTTGCCTCTAAGATTGTAAAGAAGATAACCGTGTGTTGCTGGTTTCTTTGCCATGGGTCTCTTCCAATCCAATAATCAGTTTTTAGATAGTCTAGGTTCCCTGGCAGCAGCTCTCAGGTCACACTGTACCTTCTACCTCTTCCCTAGAGCCCCACTCAAGCCTGGGTTGCTCCTTTCTCTCTGAGGATGGCAGCAGCAGTTTGAAGGTACCACAGCCATTCACTTTTTCCATGCACTGGCGAGTTTTTCTATCCCCTAATATGAAGGATGTGCCATTACTGTTAATTTGTGTTTTGCTTTTGTTTAGAATTCTTCTGCAGATGTTTTTGATTTATTAGTGTGTTCTCTTATGATTTCTGCAGTGTCAATCACTGCTGTAAAGATGTTCCTGCTCCAAGGTTATACACGTATTCACCCATATTTTCTTTTCGTATATATAGAATATAATTTTAACATTAATTTTTTGACCTAGTTATAGTTTTTATTCAATGTATTTTGATGTATTTTTTTTACTTATTATAAAGTTTGTTCCTTTCATACCTTTCTCATGTTTTGGATAGCTCCAATATCACGTTGTAGTCTTGTCGCACATTTTGTCTCTGCATTCATGCATTCCTGCTTTGTTTTTGTTTTTGTTCTCATCATCTTTCTTAAACAAATACTTCATTAAAATTTTTAGTTCATGTTGGAATATTAGATTACACTTTTCATCAACTATGTGAAACAATGTACTTTTCTCATCCTCTTCCTTATCCCATCTTTACATGTAGACACTTTTTTCCTTATTTTTGATAGTTATATTTACATTCAGTACATTTTAGATTCCAGGAAAGCAGTGGTAGGAGTGATCCAGGGTGGTTTTCCAAGCTTCCCAGGTTACAGATTTCCTTTATGTTTCTGCAAAAATCTTAAAAACACAGCACATTTGTTGCTCAGAGATCTTTTGAAAGGGATTTTATAACATCAGTTGTAGCCTTTCTATATCTCATAATTTTTGCCTTACAAGATATATCTTCATTTATAATAATTCTATTTGCTAAAACTCCTCAAATATGCTACTTCTGGGAAATAAACTTCATCCTACTTTCCAATACTTCTCCCTCTGCTTTCCTAGAAATTTAACTCTTTTCAATATTAGTTCTATTTGGATGGTCATCTTTTGGTGAAATCCTCTCCTTCTGTGAGCAATATGATAAAATCTTGCAATAATATGCACTGGTAATGTGAATTATAAAAAATGTGATGAGTATTAGCTCCTTTCTCTGTGCAACTGTATTCCGAATTCAAAGCACAATAACATTTGCTCTCCTTTCAGGTGAGAAGGAAGATAAACATGGAGGACATACAGAATATTGACACTGACAGTCAGAAAACGTGAGAGGTGAAGAGTATGTAGCCACAGTCCCAGTATTTTTCTGTGCTAGTTTTATTTTCCAATTTAGCTATACAAAATGGGTATCAGCTAACTAGAAAGATTTGAGATAATTGACATTCTGGATTTTTTCCCATCAATATTTTAAACAGAATAGACACTTGCCATTGCATGAGTCTGAAAACCACCTGAACTAGACTGGATTCGCATTGCTTGGCCAGGCTTTGTAACACTCAACTAGCCACTGTGTATTCCGATCTCAGTCATGTTTTTAATCTCACAGTAATGAAACTCCACCTTATATGTAATTTAATATATATATTTTGCATTCCATTGGGTTGGGTGTTACTGTATCCTTAGTGATTTCTGAGCTCCTGGTTTCTAGGCTTCTTGCATAGTTCCTGTCCATTTCTGTGACACATTCTCATGTGTCTACTCAAGGCTGATTCAGGTCTATGCTTTTAGTAACATATAAACACAATTTATTGCTTGTGTAGTTTTTTGTTTTTGTTTTCCTGATCCCAGTTTTCTCTAAAGTGCAGGTTTTTAATTTTTTGTTGCTTTATTTTTCTCCTTAATAAATTGTATAATTACCCACATTTCCCTTCAGAATTGAAACTATGCTTAGACATTTGCAAAAGATACTTTAAAATATAATTTCTTATCTTTAAAATTAGAAAGCTCAAACCCCATAAAATGCAATTTCAGATTCACTAGTAGACTCTAACAATATTCAATAACAGAAGCAATTCACTGAAATAATTTTTATTCATTTTACACTCTTCCTTTCCAGAAAATGGTAACTTAAAAAATCTGTTTCTCCAAAGTTCACCATCAAAATAGATATTAAAAATTATATATTATCCGGTTTCAAGAAAGCATAAAGGAAATCCTATCACATTTGACCTTGAGAATAATGAAGCTGAACATATATAAGCCACTTAGAACAAAATATTCAATATAGTTACATTTATGCCCTGTACAGAAAGTTATGAAGGTCTCTAATAAAGATACACTTTGGCAATGTTCACAAATAATAGTATTTTGTCTTTGAAGAAAGATGTAATTATTTTATAAAGTGTTACATTGATCTCAAGCACTTTTTCAATGCTAGACATGCTTGGATTGAAGAATAATATAAGATCAAATATTTTTTGTTCTGCTTTCACTCATGCTTGTTTCTTCTTAAATTAAACCTAATTTTAGTTGTCAGGGTCCTATCTATTACTGTCTCATCTACTGTGACCACTTCCATCTTGATATGCAGAGGTCATTTGTATGGTGTTTGACGCTATTGATTCTAAAGTTATAAAACGCAACATCACATGGACTCTTTACAATCTGTGATAAAAAGGGAGTTTGGGACTTCTGATATGGGGCAGAGGGCAGATAAAGAAAAGAAAAAAGAGATGCAGCTTCTAGAAAATAAACTTTAATAGAAAGATAGCATTATTTCCCCAGCTTTGGAAAGCTATAAGTAAAAAGTAAAAATGTATATATTTACAGTATACAATGTGATGTTTTCATTTAATCATTTCACAATGAGAAATGATTTAATCAAGTTAATTAACATATCCATCATCTTACATACCTACCATTATTTTGTGTGTGTGGTGAGAATGATTAAGATCTAATCTCCTAGCAAATTTTAAGTATTCATTGCATTATTTTTAGCTATAGTCATCATGCTGTACAAGACACCTCCAGACTAATTCATCTTGTTCAATTAGAACCTCACGCCCTTTAACCAACAGAGAAATTGCACTTTTGAAAGCATACTGGAGGTAGGAATTGAAGAAGACTAAAAAGTAACGAAATGAAGGAAAAGTGAAAATAAAGTAAAATTAAAAGTGAAAATGTACTATGAAGTTAATATTGCAAAAAAAAACACAAAACAAAAACCAAAAAAATACAAAAAAACGCACCACCAGGAAGTGAAAGAATGTGTCATTGACAGCCTCAAAGAAAACCTAGGTAAAATCATGTGAATTTAAGCAGAAATCATGTCATGCTTTCTGGCGACACAACCCCTTTTTTACATTCTTCCTGTGCTTGGAAATCTTCTTTTCTTATGAGACCTGGCTACCCTAGGTATAAACCAGAAAACATGTTTGCCCGGTATTACTGCATTTTGAATGTGTCAATTTGGGGAGGCTACACTCCCCAGTTATTCAATCAAATACTAATATAGTTGGTACAATGAAGGTATTTTACAGATATGATTAGATTCCATAATATCTTAATTTTAAGTGAGAGAGAGTATACTAGATAATTCATATAGTCCAATTCAATCCATTATAAAACCTTAAGAGTAGATCTTAATCTTATGTGAAAGAAAAAAAAGAAATTCTACCTGTGGACAACAGTTTAAGCCTGTGTTATAGAATTTCAACTTGTTCCTCCTGACTGCTTGCTTCATAGATTTCTATTAGAAGCCGTGGTCCAATATGGATGAAGTAAAGAGTGTGTGTTTATGTGTATGTATATGATTTCATGTCTGTATGTGGGGTGGGTGGGTGTGTGTGTGTGTGTGTGTGTGTGTGTCGGTTTTTTTTGGGGGGAGGTGAAACATTTATCTAAACAGGACTGTTAGTATAAGATTTAAAAGATCAGAATTGTATTTGCTGGCAATGTAGAGAATATACTAAAGAGGAGACAGAATGAAGGCAGGGTGAATAGCTAGATAATGCATTTAACTCGTTAGAAATGATGCTACTACAGCTAGGCTGCAGCAATGAAAGAGAGGTTTAAATTTATAGGACTTGAACAGCTAAATGGGAAAAAGTGGTGTGGGAATGAGTAGTGGTCCAGGATTGCTGTGCATTTTACTGGTGGAATTTCTCATACCATTTTCATTAACACCTAAATGAAATAATTCAATATTTTATCCTATTTGACTGTAGTTAAGTCCAGTACTCCCTTGAAAAAGTCTGAGGATATTCAGCGATCATTTTCACATATTGTGTGTCATTTTTGACCTCTACTGATGATGTGAATTCCAGGATTCTCTTCAGTCACCATTGGCCACATTGTTATCCTACGATCCTTTCACGCTGACACAGCTCTCCTTGTTCCATTTCAACCAAAATTAGGACTCATTCAATCCCTTACTGTTATAGCAGTGTTAAAACAGAATAGATATTAATTTGAGGTTACTAAAAACCAACTGAAATTTTTTTCTATATAATAAGTAATCATTATTCAGAAAAACATTCTCAGTGTTCCTCAAATCCAGGAGCCATACATGCTTAGAATGAATCTGCCAATGTTGAACATTACCGAATCAGACTATCTCCTATTTCTGATTTCTAATCTTCCACTCATTCCTGTGACAGCAAACTGTGTCTCTGTGTTTCTTCAAAAAATTTTTAAAAATCCTTTAAAATTAGACATTCTTGGAGATAAATTTTCTAAAATTAAAGCACTTATTTAATAAGATAATCATTCATATTCCATTCTGTATTTTTTGCATTTTACCACTTTTCAATACTATGACAAGGATGATGAGTATTAACTGTGTTTTCGTCTGTGAGGAATATGCATGTTCACCAAACTTAATACTGTTAGAACAAGAAAGGATAAGACAAATATGGATTACTAAACCAATTTTTGGAGACCCAGAAAATGTTTCTGAATGTCATTTTGTTTCTCTTGATAAAGTCCAACAATTCAGAGACATTTAAATCAAGGTTCAATAACCAGGGAAGGGAGGAAGGAAGTAATAATTAGGCAAATTCTAAAAATGGTAGGTTTGAGTTGTCTGACAGGCCACTACTTGAGATAACTAGTTGTAAGTTAAAAATATAAGTCAGGAGATAAATGAGATCAAGTTATATATTTGAGAATCATGGATTTATACATAGAATTTAAAGCTGTGAGGCCCAACAAATTTATCAGGTCAAAAACAGGTAGAGTATGAAATCTGAAAAGACAAGATTTGAACTTTAGAAGATTTGACGTCTTAAGAGGATAAGTTGAGAAAAACTAGAAAACTAAAGATATGGAAAATGAGCATTCAGATGAATATGAGAAAAAACAGAGGAGTAAATTCTATGTAGGATTCACTGCATAAGAATAAATTCTATGTAGAGTTCACAGAAGCCCCAGCTGTTGCAGAAGATGGTCTCAAGGTTTGAGGAGTGATGCAAATCCTCTGGAAAGTTATATTAGAATGAGGCCAGTAGGAGTGTAATTGTGGTTGACAATTAAGGTCCACTGACTCTTTTAATCAGAATGTGGTGTGAAGTAGACAGTAATAAACAGATAAGCTGAAAGGACAAAATGTAGATGACTATTTAAGAAATATGACCGGAAAGGACGGACTTAGATTGATAACCCTGTTAAGAGGTCCTTATGAAGGGGTGCTGATTACTGTGGGAACCATTTCCATAGCTGACATTTTTACCTGGAATTTATCTCTTCAAATTCCTCCATTTAATAAACCTGAATTAGTTTTTTAACTTGAGGACTTCAATAACTAAACAAGAATAACAACACCAGCTGACAACAATTAAATGCACAATTCAAAATAAAATTTGTGAGTTAAAAATTGTGTGTTAAGTGATTTAGTAAATACGAACTGCAGATATTACATACAAACCATATGTAAAGTTCTCCTACTGTTTTCTCTATTTTAAGGTAAAAGGATCAGCAAGAATGTTTTAGGGTGGGCAGTTCTTTTTACCTGGTTCTTACACTAATTGTAGAAAATTCTGACACTTTCTGTATGTATCCCACTTTTCAAGCTTCTGAGTTGAAGTACAGGTGCATATCAGTTACAGATTATAATTTTAAAATAAACTTTTAATATGCTGAGGTTCAGAATAATGTGCCAAATAGAGAGATGAAAAATTCAATACACATGAAAAGAAAATAATTTTTTTAGAAAGGAGGCAAATGGATGAACTAAAAGAGGTCAACAATTAAAAAGTACTGTCTACTATATGAAGAAATATCATAAGGGATAGAAAGAAGGCTTATCTAAGAATATATAAATTCTTCATTCATTTTCTAATTTTATATAACTGAAGGAAAAATAAAATAAAATAAAGCATTCCAGGCCTTGTATTGTTGTTTCCTAGAAAATAAGATACCGCCATCTCCTAATTCTTCCCAAATCCAGAAATGTATTCTGATTAATTCCTTAGAGATTTATTTCTTTGGTGACCAATACTAAGAAATTGGCACTGTGTGAGGCTATTAATATTAGTCTTTTTTGTCTTAGTCTGTTCAGACTGCCATAAGAAAATGTCATAGACTTGGTGGCTTATAAACAGAAATTTATTTCTCACCATTCAGAAGCTGGGAAATCCAAGATTTAAGGTGGCGGAAGTTCCATATCTGGTGAGAGCCTGCTTCCCAATTCATAGATGGCATCTTATTACTGAGTCCATGCACAGTGGAAGGGACAAGGCAGTTCTCTTAAGTTTTTTTTTTAATAAGGGCACTAATCTCATTTATGAGGGTTCTGCCATAATGCATTAATTATCCACCAAACACAAAACAGGGGAAATAAAGAAGTTACAAATTTATGAAAAGCCAACATCTTTTTAATTTCTTTCCATTGCCTGTTTTAAGATACCATATAAGGTCAATTTGTTATAGAGAAAATGAATATATTATGAAAAAGTTTGGCAACCTCATAATTGCATTTCTATATATGCTTTAAATGAATCTTGGTTTGCAAACAAAAGGCATATATCATAAATTGCAAAGAAAAATGTATATGCCTCTTTCTGTGAAAGAAAATGAGATATGTCAACAAATCTTTACCACTGAAGAAAATATTTCCTTTTCTTGAGATTCTTTTCTTATCAGACCAAACTTTGCTACCATGTGAAAACTATTTGAGAGTATTTATCCATGTAAAAGCTCAAAAACACTAATGTAGCTTTCAATATATCATTTTTTCCTAGAACTTTCTATGCCTTCGCTACCAAGCAAATTCATCTTCAAGAACAACCTACCCACTCTCATGTGATGATTCTATATGTTTTCCCCTTTCTACAGCTCTGTTGTTTTTGTCCGATATGAAACACAAATTTTATGCTCAAGTACAATTTTAATCAAATCCTCATTTAAATAAAAATAAATCAATACTTTTTATGTTCTTGAGGATTTTTTAGAATTAAAAATGAAAAAGATTCTATTTTTATTCTGTATGTTTTAAAACTTCTTATTTTCTTTATTGCCCAAGGATTCTAATTTTCTGTCACTCAGAAAACACATCACAGAGTTTTGCATAATAGCTATTTAACAAATATCTGTTGAATAGATTTTAAACGAAGAGTTAATTCAGGAAAAGTGTAAAAAAACTCCTTAAAACTATAACTTTAAGACAGTTATAAAATGTCAGTATTAATATAAATATAAATTTACAATAGAGGTAAATACAAACTTTTATAATCTCTCACTGTTTTGCTTATATAGCATGGATATATGGTGAAAAAACAAATAAGTAAACAGGAAAAATGAGTCACCATTTCTTTCTGGCACATTTAATTCCATCTTTGGCCAGAAATCATATCTAAATATAGATATAAAATTGGAATAAAACATAAATTATAATCAGAAGTATACAGAGATTGTTGTTGAAACAACCTCTGAGAAACTGAACACTCTAGCTTATGTTGAATGTATTCCACCTTAGTTGTAATTAATTTTATAAAATTAAATCAGAAAAGGTAGTTTATATTTGATTTTTTAGGTTCCATATTTATATCAATAATGAAGTAAATCCTTGTATTGATTTGTAAGGTGTTATAAAATGTAATGGAGACTATTAACAGTCACAATGTTTAGTATTTATTTTTGTGTGAACTACCATAAGCATGTAAAAATTATGTTGTATTTTGGCGTTCTACAACCTAAAATAAATGTATCAAAAATGTACGAAGGTTATCTAATCCAAAGTATTCCCTAGGGTTCAATTATGTCTACCTTGACAGATTGTCACCTAGGATTTTTTTTTTTTTTTTTTTTTTTTGAGATGGAGTTTCGCTCTTGTTGTCCAGGCTGGAGTGCAATGGCACGATCTTGGCTCACTGCAACCTCTCACCCAGGTTCAAGCAATTCTCCTGTCTCAGCCTCCCGAGTAGCTGGGATTACAGGCATGCACCACCACACCCAGCTTCTTAGGAATATTTTGAGGCTGATAACTTATGCTCACAGCTGTGGAAATATCTTATCTCTGGCTGTTTTCATGGTGTGTGTGTGTGTACGCACTATATGTAAAAGTGTGTTTGCATATCTTATGTATAAATTCTGTTTCCTATGAAATGGTTATTGCTCATTTTCTTTCAGGGAACTTCAGGCTTATTTTATAAATATCTTCTAAGCCAGCAATTACACATACATATACATAATTATTTATATATTACATATATAATTATTTTATATATACCAACAATTATTTTAGGAGGTTATTTTCTTAATCCAAATATGTACATAACAATGCTTTCTTGGTTCACGAAGGGTTTAAAGAATATATATTAATAATCTTATAAATAATGCAAATGAAATATTTATAATAGTTTATTTGGGAAAGCACAAAGACAAGGAAACAACTTACTCAATATAATAATAAAAAGGAAGTAAACTGCACTTTGAATAATTATCAAATTTACTATCTAGTTGATATATTTACTAATTCATTAATATGTTTTTATATAAATTATTGGAATATATAATCACAAATATATATTATTATTATTTGGTGCTAAATAAACATTTTGTACACTGAAGAAACAGAATTAGAGTGTAGTCTTCCAAGTTTCAAATCTGAAAATGAGAATAAAAAGGTAGCAGAACTGTTAATAGAAATTAATGTTATCATAATCCTATAAATTCATCCAAAGTAAATTTTTAATGGCTAGATCCTTAAAGAATCTAAATGAAAATAGAGAACTTGCTCATTTTAATGTGGGGAACTTTTTGTCAGAAACAGGTTACTGACAGAAGACTCCTCCCCTGGATGGCTTTAAGGAGAGGACAGACATCTGAGAGAATTTCCTTTTCCCAAGGCAAACAGGCAGGAGTCAGATGTCTTCCTACTACTACTTCCAGAACTTGATTTTTGTGTCTCTTTTGTAAGAAAAGACAAGCTTTACTATGATAGGACAAAATCTGAAAGATACTTATGAACCACATACTTACAGTCACATAGAAAATGGATTGATAGGCAGAAATTGAATGTATAAGAGGCCATGAAAGTAGAAATTTATATATACATAGAATTGTACATATAAATACGTATAATTTTTTAAAAGATGTATTCTTTTAACTTTGTCAATATGTTCAAATTAAACCATACTGAAAGTTACTTAACACTTGATTAGCATACTCACAGAGTTTTTTTTTAATTTTTCTACATGATAGAACATATGAAGGGTGTGTTTCAGTGGAGAAATATTATTCTGAGTCCACATAAGCTGTGCTATTACCAAAAGATGTAATTCAGAAATTATTCATTTTTTTGTGGAAAAATACATCTAAACGAGAAGGAATAAACATAAGAGAAAATTTTATTCCCTAAAAAAGAGCATAAGGCTTCCAAGTAAGAAGAATGATGAATCAACTTAGTTTGTTCTTTTTCTAGTTCCTTGACACGTAATATCCAAACCATATTAAAAGCATTGTTAACTAGAGAGCTCAAAGATGAAGATCCACTGGAAATATATTCAACTTAAAAAAGTAATCTATTACTGTTGTAGGTAAATGTAATAGTATGTAGAATGTATAATGCATATATATGTGCATACTTCACTACTGTGATGATATATGCAATTTTAATTTGTAATTTTTCTGTAGCAATAGATTAAATCAATATTTGTCCTGTTTCTTCTAATCCTTTTCTATTGAAAAATAACAAGTTTTGATGGAAATAAAAGCCAAATATAAATGTTTATTTAGACAACTGCAATATTAATCTGCTGAAATATTAGAAAAGAATTATGAGTAGAATTAAAAAAACAAAAATTCCAATGATATCGATATCAGTTATGATCTTGTTTCTCCAAAAGCAGCATACTCCGCTGATGACTAAGGACATCTTTTTGTCATTGCATCCTCTACAAGTATAGCAGTATTAAGAATTTAATGTCAGTGTGAAAACAATTCACAGACCTGTTACAAAAATACAATTATATCTAAACCTTTACAGAGGAGTTTATGAATGATATTTGTCTCAGCATCTATGTGCTATTATAAAGAAATCTTTTTTTACCATTCAAAAATGAGCAATGATTGCAATAACATTACTAAATTTATAATTGGTATTCAGAAAAAGATATGCAGAGGGTATTTGCTACAAGATCAATTGAGTCAAACAGAGAATGGTATTATGGAAAAGTTAAATGTATTAAAGGATTGACATGTTTTAGTAATGAGGAATGGTTTTATTAATCACTCCATTACCGTAAGCGTAAAGTTCAATCAAATATTCTACATCAATTGTTTGGGGATTTTGTAGAAAAGACAATCTTTTTCCCCTCATTTTATTTATGAGTTTAATTTTCAAAGTCATTTAGGAGAAAGAA
This sequence comes from Pongo abelii, assembly GCF_028885655.2. NCBI lineage: Eukaryota > Metazoa > Chordata > Mammalia > Primates > Hominidae > Pongo > Pongo abelii. The sequence goes on along the minus strand of NC_071999.2, from coordinate 89,260,129 downwards.
TAAAGAGCCTAATATCAGTCCTCTTATTTCTTAATAGGAAAATAGTTAATGCCAGATTATTTTTATTACCTTTGGACTCAAGATATCATAGTAATCAATTCCACTATAATTCAAATATAAAGCAAAAGTCTGCTTACAATCTCTAAAAGAAGGTATAAAATTACTAGTGGTCAACTGATGAAATTACTGTGCTGTGGCAATGATGTTCTAATTAATTACAAGTACAATTTTCAGTTACAAAAATGTGGCATATACTTTTTGGGAAAAGGGATTCCTATATTTATAAGCAAAGCGTAATTTTGAACAGGTATCAAACAGAGGAATTGGGGTAGATATATTCACTGAAACAGACAGATAATTAATTTAATCATCACCCTTGACAGATCCTTGTTGAGATTTTGAAGATAGAAAAGTATATAATCTATAGTTTAGGCAAAGCAAATGCTCATAGTTTAGACTAGGAGCTAGAGTATGTGATTAAGTGACATTCAGCCTGTCTAATAGAGCAGCAGAGGTTCAAAATGACTGTTATCCACTATTACTCCATTTGTGTAATGCCAAATAGATGATATAAATACATAATGAATGCATACTCATATAACTATAAATAATATTTAAATTATGTATAGTATGAATTCATTTTCTTATCTCATAATCTGTCTTATAAACCTTAAAAATAATTTCCATTCCAATATTTTTTCATCAAATAAATTTCTTTAGAAAATGTATTTAGCTACTTTTGTCATCTCTCTACTATTAATATGTATAGTACTAGACACTATCTATAGAAAATAAAATTAAGTTTCTTACTGTTGCATTTGAAAGACAGCATAAACTAACCACAGTTCAAAAATCCAATTTTATTGTTTCTTCTTCCTTCTCCTTCATTGAACCAAATGTTCTAAATAAATTCACTTACTTTATAGTTCACCAAAATAAGCTTTCTTTTTCTGCCTTGCTCAACTTTGCTCATATTGTTTCTTCATAATTACATGCTTATTGGTTATACTTCTAAGTATTCTAAACAAATTCTGTATGTTTTTCAAAAGCATGTCAATATGCCATCCCTTTCTGACCTTGCTTGATTTTCCTAGTAAAGCATATTTTTACCTGTTCTAAGCTATGTAGGGAAGAAAAGATTAGAAAGAGAGTGAGAGTGTCATTAGTTCAGCCCTACTGGTTTAATAACAAGAAGCCTCAAAAGCTAGTATTTAATTCACTGAATTCACCAAAGTCCACGTTTTGACCGTATAGGTTCAGAAACACCAACTTGCAATATCTCAGAGTTAATTGGGTTCAGGCATACTATCCAAAACCAACAAAGCTCATAAAATTGAATTTAAAACCAGTGTTATGGTTTAATTTACTATGTGAAATATGGTTGTTAGGTAGACAGTAATTTTCTGAATTTGTGCCCTCTCTCTCCCCATAGCCCATGACATGTAAGGCTAAATGATCAGAAGGATGGCTGGTGAGCATGTAATCAAACTAAAGTAAGCTGTATTATTTGAATATCCAACAGTATCTGTTTCTAAAAGGCTGCTGCATTTATTATAACAAGAGAAATAAGTGTAATATGGATTAAATACCCAAGCCAATCTGATCATTTAGTCTTCTCTTACTACTTGGATTGGCCCTTCAATGTTCCTTTCTGTGGCTTTCTATTTTTGTTTTCCTTGATGACTATTTTATTTTCTAATACATATATTCCTGAATTGGTAGGTTTAAAACAGTTTTTCTAAGCCTTGTTCACACTGTCTGCATTTGAATTGCTTGAGTGGGTTGTTTAAATTGTGGATTGCTCGGTTGTTCCGTAAATTTACCAGAATCTTTGACTGTGGTGGGGCTTGGAAAGGCATGTAAATACGTGTAAATATGAAAAGAAGGAGTTAAACTATCTCACTTCACTTTTGATATGATTCCAAACTTAGAAAACACTAAAGGCTCCACTAAAAGTCTCCTAGAATTGATAAACAATTTTAGCAAGTATTCAGAATAAAAAATTCAGTGTACAAAAATCAGCAGCATTTCTGTACACCAATAATGTTTTTTTTTTTTTTTTTGGAGTCGTACAAACATTTTAATTTCTTTATCACTGCTTTGCTCTGGAATTACTTTAATTATCCGTATTGTTTTATTTTATTATTATTATTATTATTATTATTATACTTTAGGCTCTATGGTACATGTGCGCAACGTGCAGGTAAGTTACATATGTATACATGTGCCATGCTGGTGCGCTGCACCCACCAACTCGTCATCTAGCATTAGGTATATCTCCCAATGCTATCCCTCCCCCCTCCCCCCACCCCACAACAGTCCCCGAAGTGTGATGTTCCCCTTCCTGTGTCCATGTGTTCTCATTGTTCAATTCCCACCTATGAGTGAGAATATGCGGTGTTTGGTTTTTTGTTCTTGCGATAGTTTACTGAGAATGATGATTTCCAATTTTATCCATGTCCCTACAAAGGACATGAACTCATCAATGTTAAAGGTGAGAGCTAAGTCAAGAATGCAATCCCATTTACAATACACACACACACACACACACACACACCCGATTCCTAGGATCACATCTAACTAAAGAGGTAAAAAATCTTTGCAAGGAGAACTACAAAACACTGCTGAAAGAAATTAGAGATGACACAAATAAATGGAAAAACATTCCATACTCATAGATAGGAAGAATTAATATTGTTAAAATGGCCACACTGCCCAAAGCAACTTATAGATTAAATGCTATTTCTAGCAAACTACCAACTTTATTCTTCACGGAATTAGAAAAAACAATCCTAACATTCGTAAGAAACCTAAAAAGAGCCTGAATACACAAAACAATCCAAAGGAAAAAAAAAAAACACAACCAAAAAACAAAGCAACAGCAAAGCTGGACACATCATACTACCCACTTCAAACTATAAGGCTACAGTAATGAAAATGGTAATGCTAGTACAAAAACAGACACATAGATCAGATAGACTAATGGAACAGAGTAGACAGCACAGAAATAAATCTGCCACCTACATACAACCCGCTGATCTTTGAGAAGGCCAATGAAAGCAAGAGATAAGGAAAAGACTCCCTATTCCGTAAGTAGTTCTGAGATAACTGGCTAGCCACATGCAGAAGAAAGAAACTGGCCCTTATCTTTCACCATGTACAAAAATTAAGTCAACATGGATTAAAGATTTAAATGTGAAACCTCAAACTATAAAAATCCCAGAAGAAAACCTAGTAAATACTGTTCTTGACATGAACCTTGAAAAATAACTCTTGGATAGTGATATGGTTCGGCTGCGTTTCCACCCAAATCACATCTTGAATTATAGTTCCCATATTATCCCCACATGTCCTGGGAGGGACCCAGTGGGAGGAAGTTGAATAATGGGAGTGGTCACCCTTATGCTGTTCTCATGATGGTGAGTGAGTTTTCACAAGATCTGATGGTTTTATAGGAGCCTTTTCCCCTTTTTGCTGGGCACTTCTCCTTGCTGTCACTATATTAACAAGGAAGTGTTTGCTTCCCCTTCCCCCATGATTGTACATTTCCTGAGGCCTTTACAGCCATGCCAAACTGTGAGTAAATTAAACCACTTTCTTTTATAAATTTTCCCATCCCAGGTGTGTCTTTATTAGCAGAGTGATAACAGACTAATACAGGTAAGCCTCCAAAAACAATGGCAACAACAATGAAAATTGACAAGTGGGGACGAATTAAACTAAAGAACTTCTGTATAGCAAAAGAAACAGAGTAAACAGACACTCTACAGAATGGGAGAATATATTAACAAATTGTATATCTGACAAAGTTTTAATATCCAGAATTTATGAGGAACTTAAACAAAAATAAGTAACTCCATTAAAAATGGGCAAAGGACATGAACAGACACTTCTTAAAAGAAGATATGCAAGTGGGCAACAAACATGAAAAATGCTCATCAACAATAATTATCAGTGAAATGCAAATCAAAATCAGAATGAGATACCATCTCATACCAATCAGAATGACTATTATTAAAAAGTCAAAAAATCACAGATGCTGGCAAGGCTGTGGACAACAGAGAATGCTTATATACTGTTGGTTGAGTGTAAATTAGCTCAGAGACTGTGGAAAGCAGGTTGGAGTTTTCTCAAAGAGCTTAAAACAGAGCAACCATTCAACTCAGCAATACCATTGCTGGGCATATATCCAGTGAAAAATAGATCTTTAAAACCATAATGATATTTGCACTTGTAATGTTTGGTGCCATGCTTTTCACATAGCAAAGACATGGAATCAACCAAGGTGCCCATCAGACGTGAATTGGAAAAACAATATGTGGTACATTTACCCCATGAAATACTACACAACCTTAAACAAGAATGAAATTATGTCATTTGCAGCAATATGAATGGAGCAGGAGGCCATAATCCTAAGAAAACACAGGATCGGAAAGCCAAATACTGTATATTCTCACTTTTAAGTGGGAGCTATGTATTGGCACACCTAAATATAAACATGGAAACAATAGAAACTGTCGACTGAAAGGGAGGAGAGGAGTGGGGTGTGGATTGAAAAACAAGTATTTGGTATTATTCTCACCACCTAGATGCTCTATACCTATGTAACCTGTACATGTACTCCCTGTATCTAAAGTAAAAGTCAAAATGTTAAAAAAATTATAAGGAAGAGAAAATACATTTAGAATACTGTATTTACTGATACCATAAGTTTACATCATCTGTTCATGAGATGAATTGTCTGTCTGAAATAGTGGATAGTCACAACTGCAGACATCAATCTATGGTACAAATGATGCCATTCAACTTTTCCTTGTTAAAAAAAAAAGAAAAAGATTACTGAAATGTATCTCTCATGGTATTATGTGTGGTAATTAAGTCAAATAATTGGTGATTTTATTTTATATTGAATCTCATTTTACTCATTTAAAGTCTTAATTTTGTTGGAGTATATTTGTTCACAACTTCCTAATTTGGATTAATTATTCAGTAATCAAGTAATGATCCAAATAAATCAATTTTTAAAACTTTGCTTATCTCAAAATAACTTTATTATATCTTTATATTTCATTATTTGAACTTGTCTAGAATTCAAGTATGAATATTATTTTGTTCTCGAATTGAAAGTTTTGATCTATTTTCTTCTAAATTCCCATGCTTTTATTTGATAATCGAGTGTTACTTGAGTATTTATGGGTTTTATATACATTTTTTCACCAGAAAATATAAGGATATTTATTTTGCCTCTGTTGTAAAATGGCATGATATTTTGCTTTGCTACAAGTTTATTTATTTTTATTTTTATTACATTTGTCTTTAAATAAGGGAGACATCCTTTCTAGGAAATTATCTTCTTCTATTACTTTGATAATTTTCTCTTCTCAGCATCCCTAGCTTTATCTTTCTTAATATTTGGCTACTAGACTTCTTCCAGTAATTTTTGGACACTCATTCCCTTTTCTGCTACTGGCCCATGATCTCTATATTTGCTTTGCATACATTCCAAAAGCTATATTATATTCTCTGGCTGATATTATTCATACTGTTTTCTTCTTATTATATTGATTTAGTGTGTTCTCTCCTGTTATTGATATAATTTTATTTTTATTACATTTGTCTTTAAATAAGGGAGACATTCTTTCTAGGAAATTATCTTCTTCTATTACTTTGATAATTTTCTCTTCTCAGCATCCCTAGCTTTATCTTTCTTAATACCTTAATTGATATAATTAATTACACTTCATAGGAAATCTTTGTTTTTTATGATTGTCTCTGTTTCCACTTTATTCTTTTAAAATTGTTTTGTTTTTGCCTTTTGTATGAATTTTCTTTTCTGCAAATATCTGGTCAATTCTGACTCTTGATTATTTTTGTAAGGGAGGAAAAATGGCTATAAGTATGTGAAAAGAGCTGATTAACAAAACGGCTTGTGGTGATTTCATTTGAGAGCAACTCTCTTCTTCCATTGGGACACTCCTCTTCCTCTGTCCAAGAAAAGTCTGTGCAGAAGTTAGAATATTACTGTGACTGCTTAAGGTCAGTCATAATTTCGGCCTTGGGGATCTTTATCTACTATATGACTAAATCAGCAAATTCGATCAGGGAAGGAAATGAGGTGCAGGGAGAATGGCGTTTGTTTGGCATCCCTCTCTTGCACCAGACCAAGACTGCTTAAGTTTGAATTGCTCCTTTTGTGAGATAAATAATCTTATTTCCAAAATCCAATTTGGAATTGGTATTTCAGTACTGGGTGTTCAATATGTTCTTAAATGATAAGCCACCCTAACTAAAATAACTGTACCATCTTCTTTGTTATACAGTCTTATGATTCCTATTTTTTAATATTGCATGTTTAATATGTAAAATAGTATGTAAATATATATATTTTATTTATTTTATGTTTCTCTCACTAAGTGAAGCAATAGAGGGAAAGAGTTTTGGCCCATTTATTTCACGGCTGAACCATCAACTAGTGAAATAATGTTTGCAGAGTTAGATATCCAGTACAAATGTGCTAAGTTATTTAATGGAAAAATATGTGATATATTGTTGGGTAGAAAAAGCAAGCTGCAGAACCAGAAGCAGGCAAGACTTAGCCACATGAGCCAAACGTGTTTGGCCATCAATGTCACTATTCCCTCAGGAGAAGCATAAAGTTTTCCATTTACGATAAATGACCAGCCCTAAGACTTTATTGATTTTGATTATGTTCTTCTTCAGAGGCATACATATGTGGTCCAATTTCTTGCCTCTAGGTGATAAGTCTCTAAATAAGAGGCAGGTGCATTTACTTTTCAATTTTTTCCAATTTTCATTTATTGTTTGAACTGTGTATCTATGTATATGCATTATTTTAAAGTGAATAAGCATAAAATTAACAAAATGTTGTGTTTTTATATTTCTGTGTTATCTTGGCTTTCTTAAAGAAATTATTCATTCAATCCTAAATACATTTGAATAATACTAGCAGAAAAAGATATGATTATCTAAGATATACCTCTGTGAAAAGATTATAAGTGTAAACCATACAGAGAAAATAATTAGAAACTTTTTGGATATTTTAGTCTATTTGGAATAATTTGGCATTTATTTCTTAATATAGAAAATTACCTCCAATATAGCCAATTTAACATCTATCATTCATTATGTGTTTTGTCTGAAGTTTATAAAATGAGTACATTATTTCAAATACTCAGAGCTTAACATAAAGAGAAGGATTGTTGATTGATGTGTATGTAAATACAGGTTATTTGATTTAACCTGTTTTTTCTATTCAGCTACATTCTATTTAATAAGTTGTTCTACAAACTACATATTTCATTTTCTCCCAAATGATGTGTGATTGTAAATATAACTGTACAATGATATGGAATATGCCTTTTTATTTTATCGTATTTTGGAAATACAGCATTAATGACTAAAAATCTGAACTAAATGTTTCTTTAATGTAGAATTACTGAATTAAATATTGGATTAAAGAACATTAAAATCTGTTCAATAGTTAATGCAATGGTCCCCACTGAAACCATCAGCACTGGCTTAACTTGAAAATAAATTAAATGTTTCAGCATTTTTTATAATCATAATGCCACATGAAGCTCTGAATTTTTGAAGAGATGTACATTAATAGCTTGAGTATCTTTTTATTGTAACCAAATGCTTTTAAATTTTAATAATACACTCTCATTAAATGTATCATTCAAGTTTCTCCTTGCTTAAGGATGATGTTAAAGTTCCTTTTGCCCTTCATTTACTATAACTTGGATCATGCTTTGTGAAAAGGGTTAATCTAATTTTAATTAAGTTTATTTAATTAAACTTCAACCTGTTTTTAATAATTGAATATTTAATGGTAGTCACAGTTGCAGGGAACCAAATCACTTTTGCAACATGTAGCTCTTAATTGAAAATAATATAACATTCCTAAAATGAAATATTGTTAGAGTGATTACATCTAATGCTGCATGAAACACATTTAGATCAGATATCAGAGAAAGTTTTTACTTCTAAAAATCAAACGATGTGATTCCTGAAAAAAATAATTGATTTTATTAGAATACATTTTAATAATTTAAAATTTTATTTAGAAAGAAACAAAGTGAGATAGGTGAGAAGAAAGTCAAATGATGTGAGCTATCTAAAGACAATGAAATGTTACTAACATAATTCAGTACAAATAACTGAGATACGTTACTGAGAGTTTTAAATCAAAATTTGTTTTAATGTTTAATAAGTGTAACAAGTGACAACTCAGTTCATCTTTTCAACAAACTTTTTTCAGCTCAGTTTGTTAATGTGCGGATATATCAAACCTTCCTTAAAATAAGTATCGATTTTTTTGTCTTTATTCTTCTGTATGATCAAACCAAACAACAGTATATCAACAGTGAGGGAATTATTTTAGTATAGTCATTCTTCAAATCTGAGTAGATTTTATTTCAGTACATATAAAATAAGGTCTACCAATCTGAATTGGAACATCTATCTGATTAGTTGATTCAAATGCTCAGTAGACAACATGTTGAGACTTGTTTTCTAAATAGAAGGCATTTTGAGTTTCTTGAGGCACCACTGTTTAACAAGAAGTGGATACATTTATAGCAATGAGATTAATTCTCTTCCCCTGAAAACAAACATGTAGTTACAAAGTTTATCTTGCCTTAAAAGAAATCTCTATTTTAATAATTCACCTGATCGTCTGATAGATAAGTATGTTCTACTACAAAACAAATCATTAAATATGTTAGAATTATTTTTGTAGAACTAATGTTCTATATTTCTAAAATACATAAACATTACAGTTAATCTGGGTATTCTATATGATTTTAGGTATTCTACATGCATTTAGTATTAAATCTGGACTATTTTTGGATTATTCATTGATACTTTTTTATTATTTAAAATACAGTTCGTACATTTTAAAAAATTGGAAACCTTCATAAATACTGTTAGTCAATATTAGTCAAATAAATAAATTTGCGTTTTCTTTAATAACATCAGTTTAGGATATAATCATCAAAGAAAAGAATCATAATATTCACTGTTCAACTGATTTTTATAACGATGGGAAGACTATTAAAATTGAGTTGGATACTTCAAATTAATTATAATTGTTGATAGGAATACAATAGAAATCTATGTAAAATATCTGTATCACATTTGGGAAGGGATTATTATTTTTAGAATAATCATTCTTTTTTAATATGATGACATGGTTACAATTTTAATTTTTTTCTATTTGAAAATAATGTGCAATACTTTCATAATGTTGCTTTTTAAAATTATAATATATATCTATTCTAATTTTGGAATTTATAAAGTATTTCACATGGTTAAACTACTATATACTACGATATTTCTGAGAAGCATACTATCAGTTTAATACTGGTGATCTTTCTAAGACATAAAGGTTATTGCTCTTAATTGAATTATTTTTAGTTACATGAGATTTCTTCACTATTAAATGCAATCTTTGTAATTTATGCATTAAAATGATATTTTGAGAGGTTAAGTGGCTTGTAAAGAATAAAAGGAACTAAATCAAAGAAGACGGAAGATAAAACTCAAGTACTGGATTCCCAGGCCATTGCTCCTCTCTTACATATTTTCTCTCTCAAAAAGATAGGATGCCAATCAATTAAAACCCAATTGCTTGCTAACATAGCAACTAGAATACTGTATTTTAAATATTGTATTTGAATTTAAAAATATTTGGGAAAGATAACTTGCATTGAGAAATACACTAGAACTTCAATCTAATATAATTTGGAGTCAATGCAATTGTTATAAGTAAAATTTAAGAGGTGCTTCTTTTATTGATTTAACTAATTTTCTCTGAATGTGGTTGAAAGTTATATTGCCGTATAAATGACAAAGGCTTACTAAAACTAATGAAAACCTTTTCCCCTCTTTGTAAAATGGACCCTGAGAAATAAATGAGAAAATAAGACTGAACAGAACAACAGGACTTTCAATCTATGTTTCATTCACTCTAAGCAGTACTATAAATATCTTTACAGCAGAGATTACATTTGGAATCTCAATCAAATGCAAGCAAAACGGATACCTACATTTTGAGAGATACATTTCACATCCTAATGACAGAAACATGAAAGAAAAGTAACCAAAATAAGTGTAATCATTAAAATCCTTGATAAAGGGATCATTTTAGCTAATTTTTAAATAAAATATGCAATATCCACTGAATTGGGGGTTTTCATTTTAATTGACAAATAATAATCATATATATTTGTGTGGTACAATGTAATATTTTGATCCATGTATATACAGTGCGGAATGATCAAATCAAACGAATTAGCATATCTATTGCCTCACAGATGTCTTTGTAGAGAACATTTAAAATCTACTTTTAGCAATTTTGAAATGTATAATATATTATTATTAACTATCATCATGATGCTGTGCAATCGATCGCCAGGATATAGACAGTTCTCGTCCCCTTTTTAATCCCTAGGCATTTTGCAGACTGGGAATTGGACTTTTACCTTATTCAACTATTTATCCAGCCTTTCCTTATTATACACGATCATCTTTCAAATACACGTCTCTCAAGTAACACTCCACCCCCACCAGAGGCCGAGCAGGGAAGCATAGATGAAAAACAGTAAAAATGTTAGTAAAAGGGTACAAAACTTTAACAAATGATTACTCTGCCATATTACAATTACTGTTTCTATGCCTTTGGATTTGTTAAAATAATAAACTTTACCAAAAAAATTGTGGAACTATATTTGGTTTGTCATTACACAGAGTAATCATTGTAACTTAGCTTAAAATATATATGTTTTAGTCTTTTTTCATATTCCCTAATGATTGGAAAAAAATGTAGGAAATAAAATGCATTTTATTAATCATTTGGATTAAATAACTATTCCCAAAGTTTTCAGTGTGATCCTTTCTCGATATTACAAATATTATTATTTCTCATGTTGTGATATAATCTTTTTTCCTCGTATACAGTGTCCGAGTTCAAATAAACCTGGATGAAAAAATAGCTGGATGTGCCATCTGGCACAAAAATGGTAGCCAGTCAATCATTCAACCATCTGTGCCCAACACAGTCCTGACTGAGTTTTTGTACCTTGAACCAAAGGGGACCAGCTCAAATATTATAATTAACAGTGGGAAGAGAAGCTTGTGTTCCCATGTTGCTCCCTATTCTGGGCTATTGGCCATCAACCTAAAGCACTGGCTTCTTCTTCAGCTCAATTTACATTCAGAACTTCCAGCTATTCCCAGATAATAGAATTTAGTTTAAGAAAATTGTATCTCTGGTATTTTCACTGTATTGTTCAGTTGTGACCTGCAAACCTGGCTATACTTGGTATTATTTTCTTTTAAGAGGAAAAACTGTAGATTTTGGCAGCCACAGGGAAACACTTAATGTAGTAAAGGTATTCTGGAGATGTAGCCGCACACGTTCCAGAACAGGTACTGGCTGGAAGGCAGTCAAGTCCACCCCTTCCATCTGTGCACAGTACAATTCCCCTATGGATTCACTCTTCAACTTTCTTTTCAAATGTGGCTTTTCCAATTTTTTAATTGATGAGAATATTTACTGACATATCCTCACACAAATTTAGTCATATTTATCTTGCATTTAGCTTCTTTAGGAAGAAAATTGATCCGTTAACAATTTATTAATATAGAGTTTTTTGTGAATATTCCAGTGACCTTGAAATGGTAGAGGCTGAGACACTCTTACAGAATATTGAACCTACGTTAATATGTTAATACGCAAATGTTAACTTTTATTATAAATTTTATATGTATTTAAAAATGAGAGCTTCATAATATACTGGTATTTGAATTTAAATGACTTAATCGTGTCCAAATATCAGCAACAAATTGAAATTACTGATTTCTATGGAATTAGTCAAAGTTTTAAAGTTGTTGTATCTAAGAAATGACATGGTAATAATCAAATTAGTAATTTGCCCTTAAACTTGCATTTCTATATCAGACTCATTATAAGATTCAATGTTTATCAAGGCAATAGAAAGGAATATCTAAATACAAAAACATTTTATTTAAATTATAAGATGCTTAACTCATAGTTGTTATTAGCATAGATATTGGAGACATTCCGCCTGACTTTAAATCTCAGGTCTGCTACTTACTAGTTCTGTGCCTCAAGCATATCTCATCTCCATGCTCAATTTCCTTTTCTTCAAAAATGAGAGTTATAATTATATACACTCAAGAGTTTATTATAAGAATTAAAGAAACTATATGTAAAACCATCAGAATAAATGTTTATTAATACACAGCCAGGAAATAGCAGACACTGTTCTCAAAGGTCTCTGTAGTGAAATGCTGCCAGTGTGTAGGAATATCAGAGAATAATGTAAAAGCAGTGATGTATAAGGGTAAAACATTTCCCAAAGGAGTTACGTGTGTGATGCTGAAAGAGAGAAGAAGAGTTCAGCCAAACTGGAAAGATACCTCTCAGAAATGCTGTAGGGCGTGATTCTACCCCAAAAGAGGTAAGACTAGTATATTAGTCAAGGTTCTCCAGAGAAATAGAAACAATAGAATAATAGGAGGGGTGTGTGTGTGCATGTGTGTGTGTCTTTGCATGGATATTTGTGTGTGTGTGTGTGCCCTCTCTCTTTCTATACATATTTTATCTCCTTATGGAGAGAGAGATTTACTGTAAGGAATTGGCTTGTGTAATTATGGAGGCTGAGAAGTCCCAAGATCTACAGTCAGTAAGCAGGAGAGCAGATGCTACATTTCCAATCTCAGTCCTAGGGCCTGAGAAGCAGAAGCCTTACTGTGTAAATTCCAATCTAAGTTAGCTTCTGAAGGCAGAAGAAGACGAATGTTTCAGCTCAAAGTCAGGCAGAAAGGTAATTGTTTTTTTCTATTCAGTTTATATTCTATTCAGGCTTTCAGTGCACTGGAAGAGCCTATCCACATTAAGAGGAGCAACCTGCTTTACCCAGTCTATCAATTCAAATGCTAATCTCATACAGAAACACCTACGCAGACACACCCAGAAATAACATTGGACAATTGTCCAAGCATCCCTTGGTCCAGTCAAGTTGGCACATACAATTAACCATCATAACGAGTATGTCTCTAAAATTTCTCTTGACACTAAGATGTAATAAAACAATTTTTTTAAAAGGTGACTTTTTCTGAGTTTATTTTAAATGGGTTTTAAAACTGTTTGCATTAGAGTATTTTCACAGATAGAACTAATTTGACACATTGATCTATGTGCATATTCCAACCATACATTTTGAAATTTCAAGTTGTTCAGAATATATAGGCATTTTTCTACCTATTTTAAAATATTTTAGCATGACAGCAATAATTATGACTATCATGTTTAGAAATAAATGTTAATATGTTGGTTTACATTAAGAAAACAAGATATCTTTATACCTATTAAGAAGTATTCATAGTTTTTTATTATTTCTTTAATATTGGCTGAAGTCAAAGCTCTTTTGAAATATGCTAAATGTACACTTTTCCTGATTTACATTTACCAACGTAAAATAAAACTTATATCCTTATTTTCATGTGGCTATTCAGCCTAAGCATTTTGATTTGAGACAAGAACTCTGGTTAGTTTCTGGGTTATGTCGCTCCCATAACTGCAGGGAAATGAACTTGAAGTCGTGCCAGTATCTTACTGGTATAATTTTTAAAAGGCAACACTTTTGAGTAATAGGCACATGGCCATGAAACTAAACCTAATTAAAGCCTTGTCAGTAAGAACATGTCATGTCCTGATCTATAGTGTCAGAAAATACAAGATTTACAAACCTGAACTAAGTCAAGCAGGCGTTAAATCCTGACTTAATATTGACCAAGATAGAGAAAAGTACTCATTTATTTTTTTGATTATGTGAGAAGGTCTATCTTATTGAAATAGTATATTTTCTATTATATAGTTTTGGAAAAGTAGATGATTATCCTGGGAGTCTTTTTTGTAAATTAAAGCTAAAAACTTGGGATATAGCTATAGACATTTTACCTATATGTAAAGAGGGAAGGGCAAAATAAAAAAAAATCTTAAAATTAAAGGTGTAAAAATCTATACATCCTGTATATTTTAATATATAGAAATATATATTATGTGTATTTTAATGTTTACTTTAAAACTAACATAATAATTGAGGTTTAATTTTAAAACAGTTAAGCTTCTTCATGTTATATATATGTATGTAAAAAAACTACTACTATTATAAGATTCCTATAAGAAAGTGAAACACTGGTTAATTTAAGAAAATGTAGTACGTAAACACCACAGAATACTGTGCAGCCATAAAAAGCAATGAGATCATGTCCTTTGCAGCAACATGGATGGACCTGGAGGCTATAATCCTAAGCAAACTAATGCAGGGACAGAAAACCAGATACTGCACGTTCTTACTTATAGGTGAGACCTACACAATGGGTACACATAGACATAAAGATGGGAACAACAGACACCGGGGACTACAAAGCTGGGGAAGGAAGGGGACAAGGGTTGAGGATCTAATTATTGGGTACTATACTCACTACCTGGGTGATAGGATAAATCGTACCCCAAACTTCAGCATCATGCAATATGCCGATGTAACAAACCTGCATGTGTACCCCTTGAAACCAAAATGCAAGTTGTAATTATTAAATAAAATCACGAGTAAAAATGTTATCTCCAAAATTTATTTGATGCTATATTGTTGTACAATGATAGTTACTATAGTGTGCCACTCTTCCTGGGCATCATAAGTTCTTATTACCAATATGATACTTTTGGAAACTCAGATTCATGATTAACATAAGTAATATTTTCATATGTATAGGAATTATGTATGTAAGCACATGGAAAACCTTCTGAATACATCAAATGGCATATTTTTCCTTTGGGTTTTGGATCTAGGATGTAAAACATAAAGAGAACACTAGGAAGGTTCACACTGCAACAGGAAACACTCAGCCATTATGACAGAAGAATTGTCTGTTTGGGCCTCTAAATTTATAGCACCTGACCCAATGCCTAACACAACTGACGTATTTATTGTAGCTTTGTTACCTGAATGAATTCAGTATAGTCTTTGGCATTTTCTTTTAGAATATGGTCTGGGAAAGAGAACAATAAATAATTCTTGGGATACAAGAGTATTATAATTATATTCATATTTTTTCTAATCCTACTTGCAGACTAAAAGAAGAAATAATCTCTGAGAAGCCAAAGATGCTACTGTGGTCCTTGTCAATAATCAATATGGGAGTAAACTCTACAGGTGGTTAAAATAATAAACAATGAGGAGTAGATGGATTATCTGTTGACCAATCTGAACTAGAGTAGAATATACAGTTTGCATATCTATCAAATTTTGGTCCCAGTAGTCCCTAAGACTTTAGAATTTTAAATTCACAATAAAAAATTGTAATTTTAAAATGTAATCCATTTCCAAAATGAAAACTGTAAGTTGTTTGCTAAAATATTAGGTGCTTTTTAAAAAATGTATTTACAATTAATTTTATAATAAACTTATACAAACAACAAACTACTTGCAAATTATGATTAAATGAGAAATAAGCAATATATTATTTTTTCCTAATTTTTCAAATTTAAGCATATGTTTCTTTAAATATATTTTTAAATTTTAAGATATATTTTACTGGAGATAATTGGTTAGATTTATAAATTAAAAAATTATTTATGAGAAAATAATTCTTATTTTTCTAAAAAAGCATATAATTTTTATTAAAGCATATTTACATTTTAATTGCTTTTGACATTTTTTATGTTTATTAGCTTAACATTGTACTTCTGTAATTATTTTTGCCATGTCCTTCACCTGCTTTTTCCATATGAATGATAATAGTTTCTACTGTTTTGAGTGATTTGAAATTTTTGTCTTGTCAAGTTTATTATTCTTAGCTTTTATGCTTTTTTTTTCTGTATTTATGCTTAAAAGTGTTGTTCTCAACTTACAAACTGCAAACTTTTTAACTTACTTCCCTTCTGTGCTTATGTATTAGTGTTTTATATTAGTCTTTGTAATCTAAGTTTCTGTAATGTTTAGTGTAATAGACCTGATTATTACATGGTCACTTTCCAAATATTTAGTCAATTTTACTATCACTTGCTAAATCATGCATCCATTTCTTGTTAATTTTTTTCTAAAATTATCAACCTTTTAAAAAGTATAATTTACCTATGAAAATGCATCTATTTGAGTGCAAAATTCTCTTCATTTTGTCTGATGTACATATGATTGAGATCATTACCAGAATCAAGATACAGAACATTCCTATCACCTTTAAAAGTTTCATGGGTACTCCAGGCATGAATGTAGTCTTCCATAGACATGTGGTCTATTTCTTGATGTCAAAATAATGCTTTAGGAGGTGGGGGGGGATGGTAACTCCATGTTTTTCTTTTTTTCCTGCTGTCTTTAGTATATATATTTTTATTGAAGAGTAGTATTCCAATGCATTTATTTACCAAATTCTGTATATCCTTTAACTATTGATAAATACTTGACTAAATTCAAGTTTTGTTTGTTAAAAATAAATATACTCTGAACATTAGTTTACATGTCTTTGTGTAGATATATATTTTAATTTTTAGTTAGTAAATGCTTAAGAGTGCAATATATAGAATTTATTATAGATGTTGTTTTACCATTTAAGAAATTGCCAAACTAGTTTTACAAAGTAGCTAGACCTTGTTATTTTTCCGCCATCAGTCCATGAGAGTTCTCGATTCTCTATCTCTTCTCCAACAGTTGGTATTACCAGAGTTTTTATTTAGCCGTTTCAATGTGAGTATAATGTCATGTCTAGTGATCTAGAATATGTTTTCACATGCTCATGAGCAATTTCATATTATTTTGTAAGGTATCTAGTCAAAATTATAGCCCCTTTTTAAATTGGGTTGTCTTACTGATTTAGAAATTTGTATGCAAAAAGTAGACATAATTGGGAAAACAAAAATGAAAACCACAGAGCAGTATCACTTCTCACCCGATGAAATGGCTATTAGCAAAAAGATTGAGGATCACAAGTGTTGGCAAGGATGTGGAGCAAAGGGAACCCTTGCACACCGTGGGTGGGAAAGTGAATTAGTACAGCTGTTGTGAAAAACAGTACAGAGATTCCTCAAAACAATAAAAGTAAAAATACTATATTTTGGAATGCTTCATACTATACTGGGTGTAGTGTCTACTACTGGGTATATTATCCAAATCCACTACTGGGTGTATATCCGATGGAAAAGTACTCAGAGTGTCAAAGAGATATCTGCACTCCCACGTTGACTGCAGTATTATTCACGATAACCAAGATATGGAATCAACCTATGTTTCTATTGATGGATGAGTGAATAAAGAAAACGTAGTATGTATACACAATGGAATACTATTCAGCCACAAAAATAATGACATTTTGTGGTTTGCAACACGGTTAAAGCTATAGGAAGTTATGTAAAATAAGTCAGGCACAGAAAGACAAATACCTCATTACCTCACTTATATGTAGAATTATAAAAAGATGAACTCATGGACATGTAGCAAGTAGAATGGCTCCTGATAAGGAGCTAGACAATAGTGATGGTTCGTACGTTTGAGAAATGTTGGTCAAAAGATACACAATTTCAGTTAGACAGGAGGAACATGTTGAAGAGATCTAATTTACAATATGATGACCCAGTTAATGATAATATATCATATTCTTAAGAAATACTTAGGGTAGGCCGGGTGAGGTGACTCATGCCTGTAATCCCAGCACACTGGGAGGCTGAGGTGGTCAGATCTCTTGAGATCAGGAGTTTCCAGAGGAGCCTGGTCAACATGGCCGAACCCCGTCTCTACTAAAAATACAAAAAAAAAAAAAAAAAAAAAAAAAAAAGCCGGGTGTGGTGGCCAGCGCCTATAATCCCAGCTATTTGGGAGGTAGAGGCAGGAGAATCACTTGAACCTGGGAGGCAGAGATTGCAGTGAGCCGAGATCACGCCACTGCACTCCAGCTTGGGTGACAGAGCAAAACTCCATCTCAAAAAAACAAACAAACAAAAATGAAACAAAAAAATACTTAGGATAGATTTTAAGTGTCCTCACAACAAAAATTACAACGTTGAGAGGTAATGTATATGTTAATTAGCTCAATGTAGAAATTATTCAATGTATATATTTCAAAACCTCATATCGTACCTGATAAATATATACAATATTTGTCTATTAAATAATACAACATTAAAAAAAACCTGATATACATCCTTTTGCAACAGATATATGTTAGAGATGGTTTCTACCTGTCTTTTCACTGCCTTTTACATTCACTTAAAAATATCTGAAAGTCGTGACTGACTTTGGAACCAAGAAATGAATGAAAAATCCTTAATTGCCTTTAACAGATTTTTACTAGAAATCTAGACTTTGAGGATATTGCCAGTAAACATTGAAAAGGACGTTAATAATATGTTATTGAAAAATGGAAGAAGGTATCCCATTTTTGTAGTAAAAGAAAATTTGCCAATACTATTTTGTATGGTAACATGGAAAAACATACATATTTAATAAACTGCGTTATCTAGTTAAGGAGATTTCTTAGCTAAGTTTTGAAAGTGTCATTATATTTCTTCTTTCTGCTTGGAGTAAAATGTGAGAGGAAAGAAATCCATTGATGTAAGTCTTTTTTTTAAAAAAAATGAACCTGGACCTGATGGCTTTGAAATTGTTGAGCCTCTCAAACAGGCAGGAGATGCTAACATTAACAAATTGCTTCTGAGCAAAGTTGAAATCCAGGACATGGTCAGGAGAAAGAGCTCCCTGAAGCTAAGACTGTTATTCTATAACTCAACAATTTTGTTTATTTTTCAGAAACATATAAGGTTTTACTTCCAAATAACATTGCTACAAAAAGAGACATTTGTAAAGAGTAAGGATGTGCCTCAAAGATACTCTTAATTCAGTATTAAGACAACTGGTAATCTTAAGGCTGTTGTCCATCGGCCATCTCAGGAGCACCATAAGGTAAAAGAAGGGCTTATCGCAAAGATGTTTGTCTGTGTGTCTTTTGCCTAATTGATTCAACTTCAGTAAGAGTCATACGTACCTTATAAAGTGTTTGAAAACATTGTATCAGTTACTAGATTCTTGGTTTAAATGAAAGTGACAGAGGCAACGTGAAATTAAGAGACTACAGAGCTCTAGAAATGTTACTGGCATAAATCAGCCTGAGAAAATGACTGAGTTCCTAACACATACTACATTTCATAGAAAGGAAGAATTATTCCGAAGGCAGAAAAAAGAGCCCAAACCATGGAGAGCCGTGACTAGCCCTTGAGATCTCATCAAGATATTTATAACACTTGGCTGAAAAGATTGCTATGGATCAATGGCTCCTTTGTGCCTTCAGTTTTCCATCTTTTTGGAAAGAAATGCTTATATTGATTGGCCTATGTCTGTTCTAACATTGTATTTTGGTTGTGAGGACGGGCAGATAATTTGCATTTTTGGTTTCATGATTTACAAATTAAGAGGAACACTATCTGAGAAACTATGCATAGGAAACACACCCAGGCTGGCCAGGTGTGGTGGCTCACGCCTATAATCCCAGCACTTTGGGTGGCTGAGGCAGGTGGATCACCTGAGGTCAGGAGTTCAAGACCAGCCTCGCCAACATGGTAAAACCCCCATCTCTACTAAATATACAAAAATTAACTGGGTGTAATGGGGCATGCCTGTGATCCCAACTAGTCGAGAGGCTGAGGCAGGAGAATCTCTTGAACCTGGGAGGCGGAGGTTGCAATGAGCTGAGCTCACACCACTGCCCTCCAGCCTGTGTGATAGAGCAAGACTCCACCTCAAAAAAAAAAAAGAAAAGAAAAGAAAAACGCCCAGGGAGACTCATCCGCACCTTGGTTTGATTTAGATGCGAGGATCCTCAACTTTAAACTGATGGTGTAATTGGAAAAGATGGTTAGGACTACAGGAAAGGAAGAAGTGTATTTTTCTATGTGGGGATACATGAATCATGGCAGGCCAGAAGATAGACAATTATAGGCAATCTCTGAAAGAGCTCCCAGTGGTCTCTGCCTGGTGTTACTCATGAATTTATATAAAACTTTCCCCTCAGTTGCAGGCTGGACCTAGTGACTCATTTATAATGAAAAGAATAGCATAAAATAGTAAAATGTCACTTCTGAGATTAGGCTACAAAAAATCTTTCCCTCTCTCTCTCTTTTTCTGTCACTCCCTCTCTGTCTGTCTCTCTGAACCCTTAATTTGTAGGAAAAAGCTTCCATGCTCTAGTCCTGTGTAGAAACCTCTGTTTCAAGAAACTGATGTCTGTAGCTAGCAACCAAAAAGGACCTAAGACTTACCAAAAGCTAACAACTTAGAAGCATATTTTAACAATATTACCGTGGAAACATCATTGTCGCTTTACCATTTTATTGACTTTTACTTTTATGGTTACTATTTTCTTCTTTGTATTCTTTTTGTGTATGATTCCTTTGCTCTTTTTCTAATTTTCAAGGATACTGATTTGAGACCTTTCTTGTTCCAGTATAAGCATTTGAAACTAAAAATGTTCTTGTAAGCATTATTTTATCTTATTTCCTCAAATATTAAAATGATTTATTTACATTACAAGTTAAAATAAAAGATACTTTTTGGTTTTTTTGCTCAGCAAGCTCTACCTTGGTGAATAAACACTAGAAAAAAGGTCAGTCTAGAGTTATTGGGGGTAGTGTGCCAGAAATGTCAGGAAGATCAATGTGGTAGAGAATGTTGTTAAGATTCTATAAGTATTCACTGATTTTTGTCTATTTTCTTTATGAAATGATGAGAGAGGGGTGCTATCACTTGTATCATGACTGTGGAATTGTTTCCCCAACTAAATCTAATTCTACTCCGTTTATTTTGCAGCTGTGTTATTAAAAAGATAATCATTTGTAATTTTTATCTCTTTCTCACGAATTGAACATGTTCCCATTATATATACTTCTTCTATTTCTCTGATAGTTTTTCCCAAGATTATCTTATACTGTATTAATATTGCTATATTAAATTTTTTATGTTCAATGCTTTATATCACATTAGCATTTACTTTCAACCTATTGGGGTCTTCATTTTACAGTGCCTCCTTGTAAACAGCAGAGAGTTTGGTCATGCTTTATTTTTTATTTAAATAATTCTGCATGTTAATTAGAGCATTAAGTTCATTAACATGTAATGTCTATGTAGCTGGATTTTAATTTTATCATTTTTTAGTGTGTTCTCTTTCTTTTGTCCTCTTTTGTCCCTTTTGTTGTTCATTTTTTTCTTGCCTTCTTTTATTAATAACTACTTTGATGTTTTTAGAATTTGCTCTTAATTCTGTTTTAGCTTTCATTACATTGTGTTTTATTAGTTTTTTTATTTTTATTTTTAGTGGTGTATGAAGGACTAGAATATGTATTCTTGAATGTCTCAGTCTACTAATAGTAAATATAACCATACAACAATCTAGGTTGGTATGTTTGCTTTATGATATCTTCCAACAAATCACTGGAGCCCTCTTTTTAATTTTTCAATTATTTCTCTTTCTCTGTCTTTCTCTCAGTTCAGATGATATCTATAGCTATACATACCTTCATGTTCACTGATGCTTTCATTTTTATCTCAAAGGAACTGTGTTTCAGATTTTTTTATTTAAAAATTTCCATTTTGGTCTATTTTATGGTTTCTATTATTTCTCTGCTAAGACATATATTTACAATTATTATGAGAATAATATGCTTTAGCTGTTGAGCATATTTATAATAGCTACTTTAGCTTCTTTTTTGAAAATTCCAGCAAGTGGGTTATTTCATCTTTAGACTCTGCTTATCATCATTTTTCTTTAAAACGAGACACATTTTCTTGTCTTTGCATGCCTTATTGTTTTGTGCTTTGTCCTGTACATTGTGAACACTGTGAAATGAGATTTGCTCTCTTACTTTCCTCTAATGAGTATTGTTTCCTTTCTGTAAGTCAATGTACCTGGATAGACCCAAATATAAACTTTATTTATAAAATAAATTTTATTGTGTATATTGAAGGTGTACAACATGATGTTATAAGATACGTATATGTATAGGAAGATGGTACTATAGCAAAACAAATTAACATATTCATCAACTCACATAGTTACCCATTTCTCCTCACACCACCACCTGACTCCCTGCCCTGTGGCAAGACAAGCTATAATGTACTCATTTAGCAAAAATTCTGAATATAATACACTATTATTAACATAGCCCTTAGGTTGTATATTGGATCTTTTGACTTGTTCATTCTGCATATTTTCTACTTTGTATCATTTGACCTACATCTCCCCATTTCTTCACTTTCTTCTTGACCCTGCTAACCACTGTTTTATTCTTTATTTCAGGAGGACAATCAGTTCCGTTCTTTTTCTTTTTCTCTCTCTTTCCTAAGCTATCCTGTTTGCACCCTGCTGCACACATACATTATTTAGAGAAGAGCCCAAGCCTTGCAGAGTTTATAAATAGTACTGCGGCTCACCTTTTTGGGTACTCATCCTTTGGGATTTCTCCCTCACTTCCCAGGAGCTATTGCCAGTGCAGGATCTGTCGGTGTCAGGTCAGAAAAAACAGCACATTTTCTATTGGTCTTTGGTCACATTAACTTTACTGTGAACATTACCTCAAAGACGGGAACATCATTCCATATTTGTCAGCTCCAAATTTTGGCTGTCCTCCAAAATCTGTCTTTGTTCATTCCCCTGATCTTTCAAATAGTTAGGCAGCTGCTTTAGTATTTGGTCAAGTTATATTTGTTATCTATGGAAAGAGCCATCTTCAGTAATTTTTTTCTCCCAACTCTTAGTATAAATACTAGTTTTAAAATTTATTGATTCTGCTTCTTAATGAAAAGAGTCTAATATGTACATCTTAGCTTTCAAAGGTATACTCTTCAATTTATTCTTCTATTAATATTTATATAGACACTACACAATTTACATTATGGAAAGCATAACACTGATTTAACATCTAGTGAGAGAATTTCCTTCGTCTTTCCCTTTTCTCATTACCTGTGATGAGAAAGACTTTAGTTGCTCATCCAAATATTCATTTTGACCTACCACTCAATAACAAAGCCCTGAGCAATGGAATGGTGTGTGTGTGTGTTGGGGTGTGTGTGTGTGTGTGTTGGGGTGTGTGTGTGTGTGTGTGTGTGTGTATTCTGACTCAAAATTTTCAACCTTATGCTCTGAAAATGTAGATTTAATAGCTGAGATTTAGCACCTTGATTACATTATGAGGAACCATTCAGGAGAAAAGCTCTAAGATGATGAAAAATTGTAGAAGGATTCTAAATCTTCAATGACCATGGAGCTAACAAATGAACATTAAAGTGCCTATTTTTGGAGTTAAAAAAAAACTTTAATCAATATGTGTTTCTTTCATTTGATTAAAAACAACATGTTTAATGTGATTAGAATCACAGTAAAACAATGATTTCTTGAGTTAATTTATTTTCAATATTTGTAATAACCAGATATGAGTCTCTACTAACTCGAAGCTTCTTCCACGTCTTGGGAACTGCTTTATTTTTCTCATATTGGCTCAGTATATTTTTTTGTGATATGTATTCCTATAAGTATTATATTTGCCATAAGTCTGTGGTTTTTTTAATGGAGGTAAGTTTTCTCCCATAGCATTTAAAACAAATGGAATCTTATATTATCCTCATTAAGCCATTCAGGTTATATCCTGTAATTCTCTACAAGGCTTTTGATGTAAATGCATGTATTTTGTATATCTTATTTCATATATCTACCATAAGTGTACCTGTGAGGAAGAAAATATTGTAAAAACATATTAAACCTTCCCCCATTTAGGGCATGTCAGTGTGATAATAGTTGTGTTTTTCATTGTAAATTATTTGTGGAGTAGCATAGATTGTAATTAAAAGTAATCGTGCGCTAATTTTTTTACCTATGTCACCCACCAAACAATGAAAAATTTAAAATATGAACCATGTATAACGAACCTTTGTATTCAAAAGCGCCTAGTCTATTACTGTTTAATTATTCCTATGTTCATACAACATACAAGTAACAGTAAGGCAGCCTGGTAGCAAGCTATTAATATATCTCTTTAATATTTTCTCTTTCATTCATACTGGTTTATTTTAAGTGGTCACTCATTTATGTGTCGTTATCTCTCTTTAAAAAACAGAAAGAATTGGCCCGGCGCGGTGGCTCACGCCTGTAATCCCAGCACTTTGGGAGGTCGAGGCGGGTGGATCACGAGGTCAGGAGATCGAGACCATCCTGGCTAACACGGTGAAACTCCATCTGTACTAAAAAAATACAAAAAAAAATTACCCGGGGGTGGTGGCAGATGCCTGTAGTCTCAGCTACTCGGGAGGCGGAGGCAGGAGAATGGCCTGAACCCGGGAGGCGGAGCTTGCAGTGAGCCGAGATCGCGCCACTGCACTCCAGCCTGGGCGACACAGCGAGACTCTGTCTCAAACAAAACAAAAACAAACAAACAAACAAAACAGAAAGAAATTTACTTGGTCTGGTGAATACTGATGCTGTTTTCTTTTGGCAATTTGAGTAGTTTCATGTTCATATTTTTTGCAGTTCCTTTTAAGTTTGGTCATATAAAATGCCTGAGTGTGACTTATGTATTTGACAACAGAGCAAATGAAGAAATACTTAAAAGTCAATTGAAGAAATAAATGTATTTCAGAGCTCTGATGCTGTATAATTTTATATGAAAAAATGTCTGTATACTTAAAGGGAATTGTTGCATATAAAACAACATTTTTTATTTTCTTATAATGTAATCTTTACTTACCCTTGACTTAAGTTAGTGTCCTTATTTTCAATATGTATGTGTCATAGATTTGCATGTTCTGTATCTCTGTGAGAGCTATAAACAAGGGGAATATTTGCCAGAATTTTGCATTTACTTAAGTAACAATATCATTTTTAAAAAGTATGTCAGAAATGGAGAAGTCTACAAAGTTTATTCTATAGAAAGATGTCTATGGTTGCAAAAGGAAGGAAATGATTTAATATAAATCAATATATAAAACGGTCTCCAAAGAATTAATCCAGCATAATCAATAATATAATACTATCAGTAGTTATAATATTTGTAATAACCAATATTATAATTGGTTATAATTATAATACAGTTTAATTTCTTAAATTTCAAATTTAAGAAAAAGCAAGTTAAAAATAATGTTTTTGTAGACCCCAAATTTTTATTTAATTTAGAACTTCATCTTCAGGATAAATATGTATCTCTATAATAATACATAAGTACATAATAAATGTATTATATATACAATATAGCAATATATAAACATATTTACAATTACGTTTTTCAAGGTATCCCTTATAATGAAACTGTGAGATAGGCTAATTTTACCGAAGTGCACAGCCAATCATTTACATTTTTTAACATCTCAATCTTAAAAATATATAGCAAATTTGTTTTAAATATTAGACAACTTCAATGAATAAAATGGTAATAGGAGATTAAAGAATATAAGTAAGGTAAAAATACAGTTAAGATTATATAATTTTTAATTTGGTTGAGGCACTCAGTTTATAATGGATGGGTTTCTGCTATTATTAAATTTGATCTCAAAAAAATATTTACTCACAAGGTGTGCGTAATATATTTTTAATTATTTGCCAGATGAAGGAGTTGAAAGATTTTACAAAAATTTCAAGTTAAACTTTACAGCAGAGAAAACATTTACATTAATGCATCTGTGTGCACTCTTGACACTTGCAAACATCCCAAGATGACTTCAATACTGCATGAAATTTGCACACTGCTATAAGCAGTATAAAATAATGCCTAAAGGAATAGCTTATTAGCTGGTGAAATAGGTCATTACTCATATTTAGTTAAATATTAATAGTTCAATGAAAAATAGTCCAATAATTTTATTCAAGATAAGGTGAACATTTTACCCTTTAAACTTTTTTGTTAGAAACTAAGACATATGCAAGCCACATTAGCCTAGGCCTACACAGGCTCAGAATCATCAATATCACTGTCTCCCATCACCACATCTTGTCTTGTTTCACTGGATAGTCTTCAGGGGAATAAAATGCATGGCACTGGGAAGTCCAATACCAAGGTGCAAGCATCTTGAAGGTCTTCTTACTATGTCATTAGATGGTAGAACACTTTCTGAAGGTATTCTAGAAGTGTGTGTGTATAAAGGGAGAACACTCTAAAGTAACAACAAAAAGTATAGTATAGTAAATGCATAAACCAGTATGCATTTACTATACCTCCTGAAGATATTCTATAAGTACGTACGTGTATATATATACATACATACATAAAAATTATAGTATAGAACATGCATAAACCAGTAACATAGTCATTTATCATATTTATTAAGAATTATGTACTGTACATAATTGCATGTGTATAATTTTGTATGACTGGCAGCATAGTATGTTGACCCTGGCATCACCACAAATACAAATTAATATGTATGCGATGACATTATGATGGCTACGATATCAATAGGTGATAAAAATCTTTCAGCTTCATTATAATTTTATAGGATCATCATCATATATGCAATTTGTCATTGACCAAAACGTCATTATGTAGTACATGACTGTAATTTTAAGTATTAGATTGATTACAAGAAAAATGCTGTAGATATATGTGAAGTAGTATGTTTAGTGCACTTTGCGTTTGCTATAAGAGAATACTACAGACTGTGTAATTTATAATGCACACAAATTTATTGGCTCACACTTCTGGAGGCCAGGAAGTCCCATATCAACGTGCCAGCATCTTGCAAGGTCTTCTTTCTATGTCATTATGTGGTAGAATGTTGAAGGTCGACAAGAGAAAACCCACCCAGGAATACTTGTTTTTAAAGACGTTAAAGTTACATGTGAGCACAGAGCCCTCATGGCCTGATAATCTCTTAAAGGCCCCATCTCCCAATACAATTACATTGGCAATGATATTTCAAAAAAAGTTTCGGAGAGGAAAAGCATTCAAATGATAGCAGAGAGGATATGAACTTTAAACGGACAAATATGAATATAAGATGCTAAGATTTAGGGTTTTTTTGCTTAAACAAAAGAGATTTCAGAGCCAGTTTCTAATATAACTTGTTTCTTTCTATTACTAAATTTCTGCACACACACACACACACACACACACACACAAACTACATGAGATGTGTACATTTCATAAGAATGTATATAATACTTTTCATCAATAAATTTATTATAATTCATACGATGAATTAAAAATCATTCCTGCTTATATGCTTGTTAATATAAATGAATGTAAAGAAGGAGATAGGCATAGTTTTAGGCATATACATAATCAGTGACTTTCTAATACTGATGGCATTTGGTGGAGAGAATAGGAAATCGCACAGTACTAAAATTAAACCCATCAAATTCATCTCAAATTTCTTTCATAATCAGTTATTCAACTGAAAATTTCACTTATTTCAGAATTTTCCACATCTTTTGTGTTACAGATTGTTCATGATTTGTGGTATCTCATAAGATTATGAATAACATAATGCCCTGCCATGTATATAATTTTAAACATATTAAAAGAAGGAGAAATAAGAAAAACAAAGGAACATTGTATTTTAAATAAAAATTTAAAAAACTACTGATTCATTGCTACTTTATTTTAAAAGCCCATTATTTTGTGTGACTTTCTGTGTGAATTATTATCATTGAGAATTTTCAAGAATATTCCAAATTCTGTTTTCCATTCCTCACATGCATTGTATATTATTTTAGTGAGCTTAACACAGCTAACCTCTGATGTGGTGGCTGTACCTATGATCTTAAATTTTTCAAAAGAGTGAGAGATAATTTTTTTTAATTTTTAGAGTAATGAGATCAGATGACACACACACATAAATATTCCCTTTGGCCCCTTTAAAATTTAAGTTAATTGCTTGTTTTTAATTAAGGATTTAATCTTTTTTATTTATTTTTTTATTTTTTTGGAGAAACGGTTTTTCTCTGTTGCCCAGGCTGGAGTGCAGTGGTGCCATCTCACTTCACTGCAACTTTGGCCTCCTGAGCTCAAGAGATCCTTTCTCCTTGGCCTCCCAAGTAGCTGGGACTACAGGTGCACTCCACCATGCCCAGCTATTTTTATTTTTATTTATTTTCTATTTTACGTAGACACAGGGCCTCACTCTGTTGCTCAGGCTGGTCTCAAACTCCTGGGCTCAAGCCATCTGTCCACCTAGGCCTCCAAAAGTGCTAGAATTACAGGCATAAGCTACCAGGCCTGGCTGGATTAATCTTTTTACACGAGATCTATGTGAGTCGTATTGATATATTTGATTAGATATCAAAACTTGCTATTTGTGTTTTTCAGCTGGCAGAGTAGAACAATTGAACAATAGAATATCACTCTCTTGTTATTCAATAAACTGATTAACATGGAAAAACCCATTGCTTAGTGAATGACTAAATATTTAAGAAACCTTCATGTGCAAGTAGCAAAACTTCTAACAAACTTATCCAAAATGTTTTTACTTTGCTCACATGACAAGATGCTAGTAGATAAAAGCTAGTTTTATTCTAGAAGATCAGGAAGCAGATGATCAATGGAATATGCCTCTGTGTGTAGCTTGGCTTTTCCCTTAAGTTCACAAAAGAACTGTGTGTCTACAACAACCTTAAATAGCACATGTTTATTCCATATTTAGCACTGAGAACAAAGTCTTAGAAAGAGTAGAAGTACTCTGGCATTCTGTGTTCTTCTCAGGAAGAGTTTTCTCAAGAGCTCTTAACAGATACCTACTTAACATTTTACTCACAAATCTGTATCAAAGACAAATTCCTACTGCAGGCATTGGACTTCCTGAGATTAAAGTATTTCTTCTCAATACCTCAATAAAATCTCATACCTATTAGCATCAATAAAAGAGAGCAACCATTCTGGGACTGGACATAGAGAGTGATGTCCTAATATAATGGGTATGATACATGTCTGTGTGCTCACAAATGGATTTATAGACAGAGCATTAGAAGCTTATGTATCTTCAGTGATGTTTGTGCTACTAGGTAAGCCTAGACAAGAAAGGCTCGATCCATTTAATAGAAGAAAAATGAGTGAAAATATTAATGAGCATTTTTATTAACTTTCAAGAATACTGCCCACCAAATGGCAGACTTTCAACTCCTCTCACAGCTATGGATGTTTATTATAATTATAATTATTAACTTTCACAGTCATGTAGAGATAGCTATAGGAAAAAAAATACAAGATGATAATATTTTAAAATCACAAATGATTATCCCACCGTTTTTTTCGTAACTATGTTAGATTTCTTTGCTAAATTTGACTACATAACTGAGCTGTTAACCAATTTTATTTACCAAGTAAATAAATTTCACTAGTACCTACTCCTTTTAATATATTATCTAATCTTATTTTACACTGTTAATGGACATTCTCTCAATATCTAATCACACATTCATATTTTAGGCTCATATTTTGACTCAGGTCATACGTCATTTTTTGAGATGGAATCTCAGTCTCTCGACCAGGCTGGAGTGCAATGGCATGATCTCAGCTCACTGTAGCCTCCGCCTCCCAGGTTCAAGCAATTCTCTGCCTCAGCCTCCCGAGCAGCTGGGATTATAGGCATGCGCCATGACACCTGGGTAGTGTTTGTATTTTTAGTAGAGATGGGGTTTCATCATGTTGGCCAGGCTGGTCTCAAACTTCTGGCCTCAAGTGATCTGCCCGCCTCAGCCTCCCTAAGTGTTGGAATTACAGGCATGAGCCACTGCGCCCGGACCATAGGTCTTTCCTCAGAGAGATTTGGCCTTGCATAAACAGGAATTGATTTCCTTTATAGTCAAAATTCTGTTTCTTTTACACTGAGCCAGCTTCACTTTCTTATGCCAAGTGTGTCTGTTTAGGAAAAGGCACTGTCATCTTAATGAAAGAGTAAGAATGGAGTAAGAAAAATAATATGAAGACTAATACTGAGAAAGTCAAAATCC
The DNA here is from genome assembly GCF_028885655.2 of Pongo abelii. Classification (NCBI taxonomy): domain Eukaryota; kingdom Metazoa; phylum Chordata; class Mammalia; order Primates; family Hominidae; genus Pongo; species Pongo abelii. The sequence goes on along the minus strand of NC_071999.2, from coordinate 89,230,111 downwards.
TCCAAAATAATAAAATCAAAAAAAGAACCAAAACCATCTTAGCTTCAAAAGTGCTAATATCCTAATAATGATAAAACAAAAATGAATATGTTCTAGTATTTAAAATGCTTACATCTTCTAACACAGTATCAAAATTCTTAGTCTTGTTTTCAATAATAATTGAAGAAAGTAACAGAATTACTTTTCACATGGCAGATCTATTGCATTTTTGTTTCAGTCTGTTCCAATTCACTCAGGCAACATTGCTTTCAATTATATGCTAAATTTTGATTGCTTTTTGTTCCTTAAGTTATCAGTAGAAAGCAAGAATCATGTTCTAACAGAATTCAGTCAAAAAAGAGACTGGTGTGAATGTATGGCTGGTGTGAGAATAAGAGAGAGAAAAAAAGAGCGAAGAAAAAAATAACACATAAATCTGTCATCTATTACTGTGACAATTGAATTTTAAAGACCTTTATTATGATATAAATGACACATAATCTAATGCCATTCATCTAAGAAACTGATATTCAATAAACAAGTGGAAGACTTTGCATAGCATACATCATTTATAAAAATGACCCTGCTCCTCACAGGCCAAAAAGCTGAGTTTCAAAATTCTGAAAATTTCTCTACCACGTTCAATTCTAAAGCAAATCAAATTTAATTGTTGTAGAATCTTTCCCCCTCTTCCTCATTGGACTATTGAAAAAAGTTAGTGGGAAAAAATAAGTATGATTTGGTAAAGAGAAACAAAGAAGTTTCTTTATAATGATGGGTAAAATCTAAATTAAGCATATCCTCTCATGAATATCATTAGATTCACCAATTTGGTAGAAGAAACAGGCATTCAAGGCATTTTATAGAACCTAAGAAGCAAGAGCAAAACTCAGTTACTCTCAGGAAGGATACTCACCTACTGAGTTTTGCTCTCTTCTTCACTAAGAATATCAATAAAAATATTATGTCTAAAAGATAAAACATATGAAAGAATAGCTCTAAAGGGAATCTAACTGACTTAGAAAAGTTGGGGATTTGAAAAACTGTCCCATAATATCAAAGCAAATTTGAGTTTTGCAAAAAGCTTTGTACACATAATATTAAAAACAAATAAAGTGTTAACTATATGCAAATGTATTATGAGAAAAAAGGTGGTGATTAAGGGAGAGAAAAGAGGAAGAAAGAGAATTATCCAGTTTTAGATTCCAAGAACACAATAAAAAAATCAGAAAATTCATATAAATTTTTTAAATTATAGGAAAGTTGGTAACAATGTATAATCAAAAATATAAGGTCAAAATTGAGAAATAAAACAAAAGTATGAGGTAAAAGGAGATATTCACACAAAGCACAAAGTGACATATACTTATGCACAGAGAGTCCTGATAGGATTAATAACATATACATTTACAATATAAAAATCAAAATGAACTTGTCGGTAATTGGAAAGGGAAGTTGATGAGTTAATACCCTTGTCTTTCAAAGTAGGGATGCAAATGATGTTCTATAGTTGTAATATTGATTTAAAATAATCTCAATGCCTCTTGTGCTATGTAGTCACACTATTAGTCTTAGAAGAATCTTTAAATGTCTTCATTTGTTACAATATTTTGGAAATTTTTTTTGAATTATCCTTTAGAGTTTTATTTATTTGACATTTCTTTCTTAACTAAATATACAAAATATTTTAGGTAGAAAAAATGTAAATATTTTAAATTAAACTACTTTAATTGAAAAATAAATATTTTACATAGAAAATTAAGCAAATGCCTTTGGTTCTGTTTATATACTGGATTACATTTAGTGATTTGCGTATGTTGAATCAGTCTTGCATCCCAGGGTTGAAGCCCACTTGATCATGGTGGATAAGCTTTTTGATGTGCTGCTGGATTTGGTTTGCCAGTATTTTGAGGATTTTTGTGTCGATGTTCATCAGGAATATTGGTCTAAAATTCTCCTTTTTTTGGTGTGTCTCTGCCAAAGACAAAAACCACATGATTATCTCAATAGATGCAGAAAAGGCCTTCGACAAAATTCAACAACCTTCATGCTAAAAACTCTCAATAAATTAGGTACTGATGGGACATATCTCAAAATAGTAAGAGCTATTTATGGCAAACCCACAGCCAATATTGTACTGAATGGGCAAAAACTGGAAGCATTCCCTTTGAAAACTGACACAAGACAGGGATGCCCTCTCTCACCACTCCTATTCAACATAGTGTTGGAAGTTCTGGCCAGGGCAATCAGGCAGGAGAAAGAAATAAAGGGTATTCAATTAAGAAAACAGGAAGTCAAATTGTCCCTATTTGCAGATGACATGATTGTATATCTAGAAAACCCCATTGTCTCAGCCCCAAATCTCCTTAAACTGATAAGTGACTTCAGCAAAGTTTCAGGATAGAAAATCAACGTGCAAAAATCACAAGTATTCTTATACACCAATAACAGACAAACAGAGGGCTAAATCATGAGTGAATTCCCATTCACAATTGCTTCAAAGAGAATAAAATACCGAGGAATCCAACTTACAGGGGATGTGAGGACCCCCTCAAGGAGAACTACAAACCACTGGTCAATGAAATAAAAGAGGATACAAACAAATGGAAGAACATTCCATGCTCATGGATAGGAAGAATCAATATCATGAAAATGGCCATACTGCCCAAGGTAATTTATAGATTCAATGCCATCCCCATCAAGCTACCAATGACTTTCTTCACAGAATTGGAAAAAACTACTTTAAAGTTCATATGGAACCAAAAAAGAGCCCGCATTGCCAAGACAATCCTAAGCCAAAAGAACAAAGCTGGAGACATCACACTACCTGACTTCAAACTATACTACAAGGCTACAGTAACCAAAACAGCATGGTACTGGTACCAAAACAGAAATATAGACTGATGGAACAGAACAGAGCCCTCAGAAATAATACTACATGTCTACAACTATCTGATCTTTGACAAACCTGACTAAAACAAGAAATGGGGAAAGGATTCCCTATTTAACAAATGGTGCTGGGAAAACTGGCTAGCCATATGTAGAAAGCTGAAACTGGATCCCTTCCTTACACTTTATACAAAAATTAATTCAAAATGGATTAAAGACTTAAATGTTAGACCTAAAACCATAAAAACCCCAGAAGAAAACCTAGGCAATACCATTCAGGACATAGGCATGGGCAAGGACTTCATGCCTAAAACACCAAAAGCAATGGCAACAAAAGCCAAAATTGACAAATGGGATCTAATTAAACTAAAGAGCTTCTGCACAGCAAAAGAAACTACCATCAGAGTGAACAGGCAACCTACAGAATGGGAAAAACTTTTTGCAATCTACTCATCTGACAAAGGGCTAATATCCAGAATCTACAAAGAACTCAAACAAATTTACAAGAAAAAAACAAATAACCCCATCAAAAAGTGGGCAAAGGATAAGAACAGACACTTCTCAAAAGAAGACATTTATGCAGCCCACAGACATATGAAAAATGCTCATCATCAATGGCCATTAGAGAAATGCAAATCAAAACCACAATGAGATACCATCTCACACCAGTTAGAATGGCAATCATTAAAAAGTCAGGAAAAGGCCAGGCACGGTGGCTCATGCCTGTAATCCCAGCACTTTAGGAGGCCAAGGCAGGCGGATCACAAGGTCAGGAGATGGAGATCATCCTGGCTAACACCGTGAAACCCTGTCTCTACTAAAAATACAAAAAATTAGCCGGGCATGGTGGCAGGCACCTGTAGTCCCAGCTACTGGGGAGGCTGAGGCAGGAGAATGGCGTGAACCAGGGAGGCGGAGCTTGCAGTGAGCCAAGATGGCACCACTGCCCTCCAGCCTGAGCGACAGTGAGAGACTCTGTGTCAAAAAAAAAAAAAAAAAAAAGTCAGGAAACAACAGGTGCTGGAGAGGATATGGAGAAATAGGAACACTTTTACACTGTTGGTGGGACTGTAAACTGGTTCAGCCATTGTGGAAGACAGTGTGGCAATTCCTCAAGGATCTAGAACTAGAAATACCATTTGACCCAGCCATCCCATTACTGGGTATATAACCAAGGGATTATAAATCATGCTGCTATAAAGACACATGCACACATATGTTTATTGCGGCACTACTCACAATAGCAAAGACTTGGAACCAAGCCAAATGTCCAATAATGATAAACTGGATTAAGAAAATGTGGCACATATACACCATGGAATACTATGCAGCCATAAAAAAGGATAAGTTCATATCCTTTGTAGGAACATGGATGAAGCTGGAAACCATCATTCTGAGCAAACTATCGCAAGGACAGAAAACCGAACACCGCATGTTCTCACTCATAGGTGGCAATTGAACAATGAGAACACTTGGACACAGGAAGGGGAACATCACACACCAGGGCCTGTTGTGGGGTGGGGGAGTGGGGAGGGATAGCATTAGGAGATATACCTAATGTAAATTACGAGTTAATGGTTGCAGCACACCAACATGTCACATGTATGCATATGTAACAAACCTGCAAGTTGTGCACATGTACCCTAGAACTTAAAGTATAATAAAATAAAAAATAAATTATAAAAAAAGAAAATTAAGCAAATGCATGTAATTGATAGAGAAATATGATGTGTTTATCACATCTATTTTCACTGTTCTCGCTCATCTGTCATTTAGAAGGTATTTATAATTTTATTTATAAAAATATAAAAATACAGACTTCTTGTTATCACTTTATTTTGTCATTAACTGAATAAATAGCTTGAATGTTAAATATTAAATATATCTCCTATAACTACATGTAATACAATAAGTGAAACAGTCTGTGTCCCTATTGTATTTTCCAAAGAGAAGCACAATTACTATTTTACTTTAATTGTATTGTATTTTCTGTGATATGCTATTAAATCTATTTGCTACTTAGCATTGTGACATACTGTTGTATTAGTCAGGGTTCACTAGAAGGGCAGAAATAATATGATCTTTATATATATATCCTATTTTACTAATCATAGAAGTGTTATATACTAAGCACTGAGTGTACAAACATGAGTAAAATAAGATTAGTAATGTATTCACTTGTTTGATCATAATACTTCAGATATATGAAGTACATATATATATATAAAGGGGAGTTTATTAAGGGGTATTGACTCCCACAATCACAAGGTGAGGTCTCACAAAAGGCCATCTGCAAGCTGAAGATCAAGGAAACCAGTCCAAGTCCCAAAGCTGAAGAACTTGGAGTCTGATGTTCGAGGGCGGGAGGCATTCAACACTGGAGTAAGATGTAGGGCAGAAGACTAAACTAGTTTAGTCTTTTCATGTTCTTCTGCCTGGTTTTATTCGGGCTGTGCTGGCAGCTGATTAGATTGCGCCCACCCAGATTGAGGGTGGGTCTGCCCTTCCCAATCCACTGACTCAAATGCTAATCTCCTTTGGCAATACCCTCACAGACACACCCAGGAACAGTACTTTGCATCCACCAATCCAATCGAGTTGACACTCAGTGTTAACCAACAACTGGTCAATTTTTTAAAGTATTTCATATTTTCATATGCTTAGACCTTGTAAGTATAAGAATTAGAACATGTATTTTTTAGTTTATCAAGAAATACTTGGAAGCTATTATATATTATAATATTATATATTAAGCACTGAGAATACAAAGATGAGTAAGCATAACTCATGGACCTTAAGTTGGAAAATCTAACCCATGACTTTGGCAATACAGTGAGATAGCTAATAATATAGGCAGTGTGGTCTTTGGAAAGAGGATGTAGTGGTTAATTTGCTGAATATGCTTAAAGACACCTTGGCTCATAGGTAGCTTTATTTTGCTCTGTAATTGGAAAGGGAGAAAAAAAAAGAAAGTCCAGATAGTAGATATGGAAAGCTTGACTTGCACAGCTATATCATGGAAATGCATGCAGTTAAGAATTAATAGAAGTGAATGCCAGAATGATGACAGTTGAGCAAGACCAGATGATAAAGATCTGGTATAATGTGACGATAAAGAGTACAGTGTTTATTGATTAGGCTCTGAAGAGCAAAACTTGTATTTAACCAAGGTAATGGCATGGGGAAAATTGTGTTTTATTAAACTCTATGGAGGATGCCTTCAAGAAGAAAGAAAATGGAGATAAATATGGGAGGCTACTCTAATAAACCTAAGTGAGTTACAATAAGGTTCTGAATTAAATTTATCATGGAGAAGGAAATAATTTAGAACCTAGCAAGATTCAAGAATAAGAAAACCAAAGATGATTACTTGGTTTCTATTTTGTGCAGATAGGTCAAAACAGTAAGTAAACACAGGAAGTTGCACAACTTATTGGTGGAAATACTATTAAATATAAAACTTACAGAGTTTGAAAAAGCAATGAGACCAAAGATGTTTCATGAAAATGGGTTGACTTAAGATTGGTCATTACAAAAATGAAATCTGAATCCCTGAGAAGACATAAACTAAGAAATTACTACCACATAAGTAGTAATCTAGAAAAAAAGTATTGTGAGAAAAAAGGTAACTAAGAATTAGTCATTTGCACTATAAAATTTTATGGAACAACAGAAAAAGAAGCGTGGCCATTGGAAAAGTTTGCATGGGATTGATCATCAATACAGAGGAAACAGCTGAGGATGATCTTAAAGTAAAGGAAAGAAATGATAGTAGGGAAAAAAATTCAACAGTGTTAAATATGCAGTCAAGTTTAAGTAAAATAAGATTAGTAATATTGTATTCACTTGTTTGATCATAATACTTCATTAGAGACCTTTCGTACAGTAATTGTTTTGGGTTTAGGGGCAGATGGAATATTGCTATGAGTCAGGAAGTGAATATTGCATTAGAGGGCAGACATAGCAAGTACAGAATATTTAAGAAAATTCCTCTGAAGAAAAATTGAAAGAAATTTTGGTGGCTAAAAGATGATATGGTTATTGTCTGTGTGTATGTAAAGGGAATTAATTGTTTTTGTTTAAAAAATAAGTAAATTTTAAACTAACTTATAAGCAGAAATAGGAAAGGTATCTAAAATTATGCTAATATTATTAAAAGCAAATTAGTATAAAAAGTAAAATAAAAGTATCTAAAAGTACCTTGCTAAAGTAAGTAAAAATATTCACAACTATTTATTTTACAGTTTAAAGAGAATTAGACAATTTTATGTCATACAATGCATCTTCAGCTTTTAAGTACATGAAGTGATGGCAATATAACTCACTTGATGAATTCAGTAAGTACATTTTTTTTGGTATCTTGAGAGAGTATATAGAAGAACTATCTTATTGACCCTGTAACTGTGGCAAGATACAAAAGTGTTTACCTCTTGAAATGTAAGTTGCTGCTGAATTCGCTTTGTTGAGTTCTCAACGGGTGGACTACCTTGGTGAGCACTTAAATACAATATGGTTTCATAACGTTGACAAGTACAACCGCTTGACGATCTTAATCCTAGTGCGTCAAAGGAATCCTGATATTATATAAAGTGAATGAATTAGGCTTTTTTATATTGATTGAATGTTTAGGAAAGTTCATTTAATGGAAAATAAACTCTGATTTACAGTTTAATGCACAGCATAACAAAATACCAAGTCATGGATAGTTGCTTTACTGGTTATCTCAGTATAAAATTGTAAAGAACTGTACCCTGAGGAATTACAAGTAAGATTCCTTCTTTTATTTTAATTTTATAGGTAAGTGTTATGACTTTAAAATTAAGGAGACTTTTATGTTTTTTATGATATATTGTGTAAATATTGGATAATTTATTTATTTTTATTCATGAAACTTTGGGTAATTATTAGTTTCAGCTTCCAGCTAAGTCATAAACTCCAGTATTACCACCTGCAGCCTGATGTCCAAACATCAATTGAAAGATTCTCTCCAGCCCCCTTTAAAAAAAGGTGTTTATCATATATTGTTAACTAACACTTGTGCTATGAAGTTGCAGGGCTTTGACTCCTGGGTACACACACCTCATCTAAAAAGGAACACTTTTCCCTACTGAACGTTAAATGTCAACACTGGCATCTGGCACCAAATTCAAGTTCACCGAAGCCCTATCTTCAGACCTGGGAGAATATGACAGTAAAAGTAACCTGCTTTCGTAGGACACTAGACCAGGCCTGTATATGAAGGCATACTCATTTAATAGGCCAGGCATGGTGCCTCACGCCTGTAATCCCAGTACTTTAGGAGGCTGAGGCAGGAGAATTACTTGAGGCCAGGAGTTTGAGACCAGCCTGGGCAACATAATGAGACCATGCCTCTACAAAAATTTTTTCTTTAAAATTAGCCAGGCGTGGTTGTATGTGCCTGTAGCTGCAGCTACTTGAGGGGCTGAGCTGGGAGCATGACTGGAGCAGAGAAATTTGAGGCTACAGTGAGCCATCATCATGCCACGGCACTCCAGCCTATGCAAAAAAGCAAGACTCTGTATCAAAACAAAACTCATTTAATACATTTTCCTCTGTATGAAGTAATATAATTTGTTCTATGCCTTAATACTGAATAATTTAAATGTTTAGCTACCCATGACTTTCCTTGTTTTTTCATTATCAGACCTAGGCAGGGTTTATGTCCTTTTTGTTTAAAACATTGGTAAGTCTATCTGTAGCTTACAAAATTGGTAAAACAACAAAGATTACCTTTCTCTCTCTACCTGATATCTTCAAAATTTAAAAACCATTTCGAATCCCACTGGGCCTGGACTATTTTCACTGCTAATGCCCTGCGGCTAAAACTATATAGGCAACTTCTCAGACTCAGTTGCAAAAGAGGTGAGCATGTGAGATTTTAAGGGTCAGTTTTGAGAGATAAAATTAATTTAGATCCTCTAAATCAAGGAGGCACACAAATGCCTACACATAGAAACAAAATAAAGGGCTTTGCCACCTGAGTCCTTACTCGGCTACTAATAACCACCCACATGATACATACCATTTGGTATATGCGAAAGGGCCATTTTTGTTGGGAGGGACAACAAAATAACACTGTAGAATTATATGACTTATCCTGTAACAAAATCTCTTTTTTTAAAACTTTTGTTTTAAGTTTAGGGCTACAAGTGCATGTTTGTTATATAGGTAAACTTGTGTCCCCGGGTTTGTTCTACAGATTATTTCATCACTCGGGTATTAAACCTAGTCCTAATAATAACTAAATTAGTTATTTTTCCTGATCTGTCCTCTCCTCCCACCCTCCACCGTCCAAAAGGTTCCAGGGTGTGTTGTTCCCCTCATTGAGTTCATGTGTTCTCATCATTTAGTTCCCACTTATAAGTGAGAAGATGCTGTGTTTGGTTTTCTGTTCCTGCATTAGTTTGCTGAGAATAATGGCTTTCAGCTCTATCCATGTCCCTGCAGAGGACATGCTCTCTTTTTTATGGCTGCCTAGTATTCCACGGTGTATCCGTATCACATTTTCTTTATCCAGTCTGTCATTTCCTTATCCAGTCTGTCATTTTGTGTATGTACCACATTTTCCTTATCCAGGCTATCATTGACCTATCATTTAGGTTGATTCCATATTTTTGCTATTGTGAATAGTGCTGCAATAAATATACACATATGTGTGTCTTCATAAAAGAATGATTTATATTCTTTTCTTTACATACCCAGTAATGGGATTGCTGGGTCAAGTGGTATTTGAGGTTTGGGTCAAAAGTCTTCAGCTCTTTGAGGAACTGCCACACTATCTTCCAAAATGGTTGAACTAATTTACACTCCCACCAACACTGTATTAGCATTCCTTTTTCTCTACAACCTCACCAGTGTCTGTGATTTTTTAGACATTTTAATAATAGCCATTCTGATTGGTGTGAGATGGTATCTCATTGTGGTTGTGATTTGCATTTCTCTAATGACTGGTGATGTTAAGCTTTTTTCATATGATTGTTGGTCACATGTATGTCTTCTTTTGAAAGGTGTCTGTTTATGTCCTTTGCCCAATTTTTATGGGGTTGTTTGTTTTTTTTCTTGTAATTTTGTTTAATTTCCTTATAGATACTGGATATCAGACCTTTGTCGAATGCAAAGTTTACAAAAAATTTCTCCCATTCTGTTTCCTCTGTTGATTGTTTCTTTTGCTGTGCAGAAGATCATTAGTTTAATCAAATCCCATTTATCAATTTTTGCTTTTGTTGCAATTGCTTTTGGCACATTTGTCATAAAATCTTCACACATGCTGTGTCCTAAATGGTATTGCCTAGGTTGTCTTCCAGGGTTTTTATAGTTTTGGGTTTTACATTTAAGTCTTTAATCCATCTTGAGTTAACTTTTGTATATGGTGTAAGGAAAAGACCCAGTTTGAATCTTCTGCATTTGGTTAGCCAGGTATCTCAGCACCATTTATTGAATAGGGAATCTTTTTCTCATTCCTTGTTTTTCGCCAGGAAAATAACCTCTTTTTCTCCTCCGAATACCACTATATGGTGTAACAGAAGAGTGGTGGGGAAAATAGATTTGACTATCGTGAACAAGTTCTATGACAATTTAGGTACTGAGCATCAAGCATTTCTCAAAACTGATTTATACTCTCCTCAGGATGTCACACCTATAGACACCAATTGACCAGAAAAGAAATTAAATTTGATGGAGTCTGATTTAACGTTGGTGCTTGATATGGTTTGGCTGTGTCCCCACCCAAATCTCTTCTTCAATTGTAGTTCCCATAATCCCCACATGTTGTCCGAAGGACCCAGTGGGAGGTAGTTGAATCATGGGGGCGGTTACCTCCATGCTGTTCTCATGAGAGTGAGTGAGTTCTCACAAGACATGATGGTTTTATAAACAGCTTTTACCCACTTCTCTCTGCACTTCTCCTTGCGTCTGCCATGGGAAGAAGGACATGGTTTCTTCTCTTTCCGCCGTGATTGTAAGTTTCCTGAGGCCTCCCAAGCCCTGTGGAATCATGTGCCAATTAAACTCCTTCCTTTATAAATTACACAGTCTGTGGTATTTCTTCATAGCAGAGTGAAAATGGACTAATACTTTGCTACAGTTCTCAAATTAGCAAATGACCCTTGCTAAGGAAGGCAAACATATTGTAAGTCTGATTAAAGAATATAATGTTACATTCAGGGGATTTTTTGTTTGTTTGTTTTGGCTGATTAGGTTGTTTACTGTCCTCCAATTCTAACTACGACTTTCTTGAACACCAAATATTCACTATTTTAATTATGCTTATCATTATATTATTGTTATCTATCTCTTGTAAATGTCACGATTGATTCAGAAAAATAAATAATAAAAAAAAAACATGGAAGGCCTAGATCAAGATAGCTTGCACAGTAGATCTGATCCAAGATTTTTTTTTTTCAGGCTGACTTCTAGGCCTGATTCTCTCTTGCCTCTTAAATAATTGGCTATTAAATGAGGTCAGACTTTGTCCTTCCCTGGGACCCAACATTGCTAATACTGAAACTATTGACATCCATTGGACTACTCTAAGAATGAGCCTTCCTAGTGTCATAGTACTCCCTGCCATTTGTTGGCTTGCACATGCAATTTATGGAATAATTTTTGGCCAAGAGAGGAGACTCAAGACTAAACTCTGATCTTCTTTTTCTCTCCCTCTGTATTAGTCCGTTTTCATGCTACCGATAAAGACATACCCAAGACTGGGCAAGTTGCAAAAGAAAGAGGTTTAATTGTACTTACAGTTTCATGTGACTGGGGAGGCCTCACAATCATGGCAGAAGGCAAGGAGGAGCAAGTCACGTCTTACATGGATGGCAGCAGGCAAAGAAAGAAAACTTGTGTAGGGCAACCCCTCTTTTTAAAACCATCAGATCTCATGAGACTTATTCACCATCACAAGAACAGCATGGGAAAGACTTGCCCCCATGATTCAATTACCTCCCATTGGGTCCCTCCCACAACACATGGCAATTCAAGATGAGATTTAGGTGGGGACACAGCCAAACCATGTCATTCTTTTGCCCAAATTCCTATCTAACAGGCCTGGGAAGTCATTCACTACAAGCCATAAAAATCACATCATATGGGTTATTTAACACTATATAATATGGCTTTACTTTCCAACCTGATTCAGGCGTGATATTACATGACAGATAAATAAAAAAATCAAAATATTTTACCCCATATGTTTCTTTGGCATATTTTGAAATGGCCCTGCGAAGACATATTTCATGGGGGAAAATTTGCTTCTATAACGTATCTCTATTAACATAACTAACTCTTTCCCTTTTCAGGCCATCCCAATCATGAAGAGATTAACTGAGAGTCTAGCACATTTGAAGGTCTGAATAGGACCTAAGAGACTTCATCTACATAATAAGAACCTTGGTCTCCACAACCTTTTTTTTAACCCAGACACTCCTTTATATTGATTCCATATTTTTAGGTAATAACTCTTTCAACAAGAGTTATATAATAACTCTTTCAACAGAAAGTTGCCCAAAAAGAAACCTTTGAATTCACCTATGATCTGTAAGCCCTTACTTAGAGGTTTCCTACTTTTCTAGACTGAACAAGTGTATACCTCACATGTATTGGTTTATGTCTTATTTCTGTCTAAAACATATAAAACCATGCATCAATCCAACCACCTTGGGTGGATGCTCTCAGGACCTCTTGAGACTGTGCTCCAGGCCGTGATCACTCATATTTGGCTCAGAACAAATCTTTTCAAATATTAAAAAATAGCATGATCATTCCCAAATAAATGTGTGGAATACCTTTTAAACAATATCTATCATTATCATTATGATTCCAACATTTCCTTGTTATATGTGTCATATCTCAAAAAAATTGAGTCAAATGGTCAAAATAGTTGAAAGAAAACAAGAAAGCCAAAGTAAATTGGGGAACTTAACTATTTTATTTATAATGTATAGCAAGATGACATTTAATATCAATTATCGTGATCGTTCCCAAATAAACACGTGGAATCCCTTTTAAACAATATCTATCATGATGGTTCTAACAGCGCCTTGTTATATACATATGTGTAATATCTTAAAAAATTGAGTCAGGTAGTCAAAAATGTTGCAAGAAAATAAGAAATCCAAAATAAAGTGAGGAACTTAACTTTTATTTAAAATTTATAGCAAGATGACATTTCATATCAATAGATACAGAACTTTATGTGTGTGTGATTAATCCTATTTCATCACAAACTAAGAATAAAATGCACCATATTGTAAAAATTTATATTACACATGTAAAGACAAAAATTTATATTACACATGTTAAATCTTATATATAAAACTGACTGGATTAACCAAATAATAAAAATATGTAAAGATGAAAAGCTATTTTAATGGTAATAAATTTGAGCGCAATTCAACTATAGAAGCTTCCAGCTAAATACGGCATCAGAAAAAGACAAGCAAAGGAACTAGATGTAGGCACAAATTTTGCCACATGACAATGGTGAGCAAACCATTAAATGAGCCCAATATAAAATGTAAAGGAATTTTAGAAACTCCTATTTTTAAGGAGATATAACTTTTTGTGTAAACAACTTTATTCTGAAATTGAAAGCCCACATGATTGTGCTCATTATGAAAATTTACCGGGATACCAGGTTCCCACACAGCGGTAACTGCATATGATTACTACAAAGGGTGATATTGCCCTGTCCTGAGAAAGAATTCTCTCCTCCTTTAGGAACAGCAAAAGATAAAAAGTCATTCTTTTATACACTCTCCATTTCCTTTTGATTTTTACTTTCTATGAATTTATATAGCACTTATCTTTCATGCTCATTTAAAAATTTAATCATATATGATTTTGTATAATTCTCAGAAGTTTTATGTGTTTGTTCCTTCTTCCAATTTTTGAAAGAAATGGTCATATTATCTCTTTCTACAGAAAACAGTGATGAAGATACATTAGTTTTCTATACAGAAGCATAGATATCTCATTTTTGAATTCAAAAGGATAAATTTTTAAGCCCAAATAGAAAGAAACCTTAAGTAAAATCACTATCATTGAGCTTTCTGTCCTGTTAAGTAACCTGCTGATGGGGATAAAAAGTCAAGATATGTCTCAATACATGAAAATACATTATTTTGTTTTCCTTTTACTTGTCTTTCTCATTTTGTTTACTTTCAAACTTAGAAGAACATGGTGGCTACTAAAATAGTGTAGAAAGGTTTCAGAAGTCTTGTGATTGACACATTATTATTTAAGTAAAAACCAAATTCCAGCAACTCTTAGGTTTTGAGATATTTCATGTTATCTAATATGGGAAAGGAAGCATTAAAAAAGCAAATGTCTAGCTCCAGAATTTTTGGAACTGCTTACAATCATGGCAGATGAATAAAGGCTAATAGAATATATCAGACAAATGTGGGTTTTTCCTCTTTGCAAGATGCAATGCATTTCAAAATATTTTGTAAGACAACTGTCTAGAGACAAGTGTACATATGGAACAGACATTAGTAAGTCTAAAACCCAAAAAAAATTAAAAAGTAATTTTAATTATAAAAGGACTTTAGAAAAAAGAATAAGACAGAAAGCATCAAATCAGTATGAAATACCTAGTAGCAACAAAGTGGAATGAAAAGAGATTATGAGGTACATTCATTTTGTGATTCCATTTTTAATGCACCATTATCCACCATTTTTATAAGGTGATAGTAAATACCAAAGTGAAATTGACTAATGTTTTGAATCCGTTGCCTCATTTATTATGGTTCACCTGGCAGATAGCTAAGTACATTAAATTCACTTGTGATGGCCTCCTTTGCTAACATTTTAAAATAGTCATTGTAGCTGATAATACCTAATACTGTAGCTTATATCAGTCATATTCTGCATTAACTTTAACCTTTCTTACAACCCATTGATTAGATTATAAAAGTAAAAAAAATGCATGTAGGTCTTATGTTGTATTACCCCATGTAATCTAAAGGGTCTTACATGCATGTATCCTAGAGGAAAGTATAGGGCTACATTAGGTCTAGTAATACATTAATAAGAACTGTTAAAGAATATGAGTATTTACTGCAAAAATTTCCTGCATTATGAAATATGCAATAAATGGTAATAATTTTCAGAATATATCAAACAGCAATAACTGATTTTAAAATAGGTATCTTTACTAGGAGTCTGTTTAAAATATTCCCCTTTTCATTTCTAAAATAGAGAAGAAAGAAAACTGTATAGCTATTTAAGCCCCAAGGTCCACACACCCCTACCCTCACACACGTGCACACACACAAATACCAGTAAATATGAAACTGACTGAAACTCATTTACAACTAAGCCATGATATTCCACATCAAATGAAATATTTTTTTTAGCCGCATACAAGAGCCAACTATAAGCAGAGCTCCCCATAGGCTTTATTAGCTGAATTCATGTCTGAACCTTCCCCTTTGCTCTTTTCCCTCTCCATGGAGCTGCTTTGATGAAGTGTTTCATTTACATAATCAAAAATTCCTGTGGCTCAGTTCTATGTTCAGAACAGCTCACTGGGAATGGGCTAGAAGTACAGAACATATGAACAGAGAAACAATTAAGAATGGAAAACAAGCTTAAACTCAGCTAAAATCTGGCTTTAACACTAATTGGAAGGAACATACACACAAGTTCACATGCACACATACACACTCACAACACTTCTCCTCCTTCAGGGCATGAGCAAATTTCTCCCAGTAACATTTCTCATTTGATCCACAGGGAAATTGGGATTTGGTGTTACCTGTTCCTACATTGGATTTGAGGAAAGAAACTTCAAATCAGCTATGCAAACTAACTGTGGGCCAACATTAAATAAGCCACACAGCAGGTTGTGAGATCTAATTTATCCATATTCCCCAGTTAATTTATCCTCTAAGGCATTTCACAGAATCAATTTCGTTATGACATTTTATTTCACGTGGAGTAAAGAGAGGCTTAGAGTTTTATACAGCATCACTAAACTTTTAATGCAAAAAAATTGTGAGAAAATATTACTATATCGTGATCAATAATACTTTGCAACTTTGTGGCATGCATTCTATTTATTACTAAGAAGTCATTAATATTAATAATTTATTATTTCTATTATTAATAATAGCATACAGAGCAAAGTGTCTGCTTATGAATGCCAGCAGTGCCTCCATTTGAAAAGTGCAATCTTCTGTTAACAATGAGTCCTGTGAATGAGCACTTCCTTCTACTAGGTTAAGTAAGATTTTCTAAAGAACCAAATTACTCCCCCTACCCTTTCCTCTGTCCACAGTCGGAACCACTTTGGAAATCACCACAACCAGTTCCATTCTCCCAACCGTGAATATTATCTTCATATGTTCTACTTGGTCAGTAGAGATCCTGCCTTAGCATAGAAAGTCCCATGTAATAATATAAATTTTGGTTGTGCTTTTACTGAAAGACTACATAAGTTTACAATCGTAAAGAAGATATATTTGATTTGGTTGGATTTTTCATGTAAATACACTGATAAAGAAGACCAGTAACCTTCAGCATTTCACTTTTCCAGCATGAAAGGACATTTGCAGTAAAAGAGTTTGTGTCATGTTGTTGACTCTGTGCCAGTAGGTTCAGACTGATCTCAGCACATTCTGTGCCTTTATCTTAACCAGCGGCAATGCTCTTTGAAAACCCCAGAATGTGTCTAAGTTACTGTGAGTCCTAAGCTTTATTCTATTAAGCTTTAATGAAATCAATGAATCACAAACTTCTGAAATTATTGTCACAAAGAAACCATTGTGTAACTAAAGCTATTATGGATCCATGCATTATTTTTGTTGGCAAAAAGAAATGTAATTTTGTCTTTGTATATCCTTAGCATCTGAATATTTAATAGATATACAGGAAGATAGTTTATCATTAAGCCATCTGGATCTAAAATGTGACCTAAAATAAATACTATTTTTTTTTTCTCCTGGGGCCTCTTCTTTTCAGGTTTTTAAAATAATTTTCCAGTAATGCATTTTATCAAGACATACTCTGAAAAGTTGTTGTCTGAATCAATCTTACTTATGAAACAACCAGAGCCAAAATTAATCCATCCTTGGTATTAGAAAGTGATTATTAAATATAAGTTTAAAAATATTGTTGGGCAAATATACTATTCAGTTATCTTGTTGGGGATTGCTTCTTTAACATGGAGATCAGTTTACATGAGCTTCCTGTTCTGCCATCTTTAGTGGTACCTTTGTTGCTTAAGATTAAATCCTATATGCTGCAGTTTGAAGTTATTTTATATGTGTTTTATTTAAAACTTTATACAGGGCCGGACACGGTGGTTCATGCCTGTAATCCCAGTATGTTGGGAGGCTGAGGCGGGCGGATCGCCTGAGGTCAGGAGTTTGAGACTAGCCTGGCCAACACGGAGAAACCCCATCTCTACTAAAAATGCAAAAACTAGCTGGGCATGGTGACACGCGCCTGTAATCCCAGCTACTGAGGCAGGAGAATCAATTGAACCCGGGAGGCGGAGGTTGCAGTGAGTTGAGATGGCACCACTGCACTCCAGCCTGAGCGACAGAGTGAGACTTCCGTCTCAAAAAATAACAATAATAAAATAAAATAAAATAAATCTAGATTCACAATGGTTGGTTTTCAGTTCAACTTGCAAAAAATCCTACTATTCATTCATACTTCCAAAAAAATTTCACCATTTTCTAAATTATCATCAATGTATCAGTCCTAGCTCAGTCAAAAAAGCAGAGACAGTATAAGTAAAAATGAGAATTGTTATAGAAATTAAACCTTTCATAACAAGGAGATAAGTTGTGGAAATGAAGTAGCTGCTATAATGAATGAAAGCACATTGTGCTGTAGTATTATATAGAATAGGCTTCAAATAAGTATGTTGAGTAATAAAGTACTTATGTCAGCAATATTTAAATAAACATTGGGAGGAAATAGAACCTGAGTAACAACTTAGATGTATACAAAATATGCTCTCTTTATTTTGAGACAGAGCCTCACTCTGTAGTCCAGGCTGGAGTAGAGTGGCGTGATCTCCATTCACCAAAATCTCTGCCTCCCAGGTACAAGCAGTTCTCCTGCCTCAGCCACCTGAGTAGCTGGGATTACAGGCTTGTGCCACCACATCTGGTGAATTTTTGTATTTTTAATAGAGAGGTTTTTCACCATGTTGGCCAGGCTGGTCTGGAACTCCTGGCTGCAAGTGATCTGTCTGCCATGGCCTCTCAAAGTCCTGGGATTACAGGTATGAGCCACTGCATTCAGCCAAAATATGCTCTCTTCCTGTTGTATTCTCTTTTCAGATAACTTACCAAGCAGTAGGAAGACTAGAGGGAATAAAGCCCCAACAGACAGAGGTTTTTTGTTGTTCTTTCTCTCATCAGTTTTGTTTCCCACCAAGAATCTCCTCACAGTTTCCTTGAAGGATAGGTGGGCATGCATTTTGCACATTGAAAAATATGTGGATATGTATTCTGCACATGTAAGATGTTAAGATTCTGCATAATAAGATGTTATTATGCGTCACATCTACAATTCAGTCTGGAGAACACAGGCTAAAAGAATGGGAATTTGGTTTATTTTATTTTGTTTTGCTCTGTTCTGTTTTGATTTTGAGGCGAGGTGAATGTGAGGCATGAAGGTAGTTGCTTTTAATGCATTGGACTTATTGTGAAAAGTTTTACCACTATAATATTGTTAACTGCCTTAAAACACATTACAGATTATTTTGTGAAATGTATCTGTTTGATTTTTTTAACAGTGAATTTTTTCAGGTCAGAAGCAGTGATGGACATCATTTCTTTAATTATAGATAGCACTGTTTCCTGCACCCAGGAAATAACTTGGATATCAAAAGCATCTTCAGTACAAAGTTCAACATTTCTGTTTGCTTCTTCCTGTACATTTTTAAAGCTGGTTTCTAGGTTTCCGGAATAAAATAAAAGTATGTCAAGGCAACAAAATTCTGACAAGCAGCCTGAACTAAGCTTCAGATGAGTTCACTGAGCTAATACTTATAAAACTCACTTACACCTACATAAAAAAAAATGTTATTTACTTTTTAAAATTTTCAGTTATATTTCTAATTTGAAATACAAATTATGCAACTAGATACTAATATGATATTTCTAATCACTCTTTAACTTTGCCAATAAAAAAGAAACAATTTAAACAATATCTGTGTCTTGAAACCTAAAAATAATACTTCCTAAGGAACATTGTTAGAACATCATTACAAAGACATCATAAATAACCAAGGAACTTCAGTCTAGCCCAATGGTAATTTTAAGTGACTAGTCAATAAATATTTTGCCTAGTTGAGATTTTTTCAATAATCTCTTGCTACTTAGCATACACAAGCCAGGAATTGGTCTCTCAAAGAATCCAACTGTCTTCACAAGTCTTATTTTGCAACATTTTCCAGCTCCATGACATTAATTGGTAATTATGGTCAAGGTTTTATTGCCTAAATTCAGCACCATTTCATCATAGAATGACAAGAAATCAACAATATGGTAATACAGCAAAGAAGAAAGTATAGTACAATGATATTCACCATATGAAAGACGTATGCTTCAGAATCTGTATTTATTCAAGGATAATAAATACAAAATACACTTGATTGGAGACATTGGGAAATTTACAGACTGAGAGAGTAGCTGGCCAATGAAAGGCAGTCCTGCCAACTCATAAGATGATAAAGCATAAAAAATTGACTATGAGCCTGTCAAGGCAGCAAAGGCTTGATGAACCTTAAAGAGAAACAAACAAACATATATAGAAGTGTGTTGTGCATTCTTTGCTTCTCTTATATGCCAATCATTTCTGTATCCATAGTCTTCCCAGAAATGGTGGCTAAGAAATATAAGAAAATGTAATGGAATTTTTGGAAGTCTCACCTTGCTGGGGAGAGGAATAATTGAATTCAAGAACATCTGAAAAGCAGAGGCAGTGGTAAACACCATGTATTCTCTGTTGAGATTCTTTAAGGATTGCATGCTACTAGTGAAGGCCAATCAGAAAAAGAATCAGTGTTTAAAAATTGAAACACGTTGAGGGCTCAGTCTCTGACTGAATTGAGATAGGCCTGCTATTATATACGCCTATTAAAGCATGGGGTTAATCTTACCTTAAGAAAAAATATCCTCTACTATCTCCATAATTTCTCATAGAAAATTTCTGGGCATTCCATTAAAAAGTTATCAACAATCAGTATCTACAAATTAGACAATATAAGCAGAGCTGTATAAGACCCAGATCTTAAGAGTTATCAGATATGGACTTTAAAATAGCTTTGATAAACTTTTTCAGCAGAAATAGAAGACAGTATATAAATTTTGCCAGAGAACAGGGAGTCATATCAAAAAAATAAATCAAATCAAAGTCTTCAAAATCCTAGGTATTAAAAATAAAATGATTGAAATGAATTACAGAATATTTTACACAGGTGAGCAGAGTATTAGTTGAATGGAAAAAGATCAGTAGACTGAAGCAGAGATTTTTAGAAGAAGAAAAAAAACTATGAGATATAGAAATTATGCTGCAAAGATCTAATATCTATCTAATTAGAGTCCCAGACTGGAAAGAGATAAAAAAAAAACAGGTCATAAGTATTGATGAGATATCTTGTCAGAGATACAAAAATCACTATATCTTCACCACAAGAAAAATAGATACAAAGATAATCTCACTTAGATATTGCAATATAGCTACTAAAAATAAAAGCCGATATAAAATGCCAAACAGCACCAGAGAAAAAGACATATTAACAACAAAAGAATAAACAATTAGACTGACATTTGAGTTTCAACAGTAATTATGCAAGTCAGAATATAATGAATGGCATAATTAACGTAGTGAAAACATTTAACTGTCCATCCATAATGCCATAAACATTGAACATATTCCTCAAGATGGAAAAATTAACTAAATGCAGGAAAGAATTAAGAACAACAACAAGGGTAAATATGTAATATATGGTAAGTCTGATTCTAAAGATGTTGGGTTTATAATATTATATTATGGGTTATTATGTACAAAAAATTTAAAATAAGTGGAAAAACACTAGTAAGACACAAACTATTAAAAATGTCACAAGAAAAAATAGAAATTTGATTAGCTATATAAATTAAATATGTAATTAAGTGTTTCTGAAATTTATCTTCCACCTTTTGGCATACAGTCATCTAGCAAATTATATAAAACAGTATCTCCTTCCTGCTCACCAGGTCCGATAAGATTAATAGCATCAATGTAATGGGCCAGGATGGTATTCTATGAAAATAAAAAGGTGTTCAGGGTACCCGTGTACTAGATTATAATATAAAGTTAGAGAATTGATATACTGCTAAGGTAATAGGAGAGTGGAGATATATTGCTGGCCTCATTAGCTGAAAATGAATTGCTTTTGGTGGCCTTTTTGAAAAAGGTACAGAGAAAAAGTATTCCCCAGATCAATAATCAAGTGTCATGAAATTTATTGATTTACTCCTACAATGAAACCACAATTGGAGCAGCAACTGCGACTGGGGCCACCACCTGATTAAGTTTACAAAAATCCTCTTTCGTTCTCTGACATCAGGCTGTCTTCTGCAGAGGCCAAATAGGCTAATTGAAGCAGAATATGATGGGGAACTCCACTTCTTCCTCCTGCAAATCCTTGATGGTGGCACTCATCCCTGTAATCTCTCCAGGAAAGTGGTATTACTTTGGTTTACCTGTTTTTTGAGTTGAAGCAATTCTTGAGTTGAAGCAGTTCACATAGCCAAACTGCAGAGTCAATGAGATGCGCAAGCATAGAAAGGGTAACGAGAAACAAACAACTGCAAAAATTATGAGGAACTAATAAAAACTACCACACATGCACCTAAGACTTCAAGGCCAATGTTACAGTGCTTACTCACATATATATTACATACAATATATTAATATATACTATATTTATATATAAATTACATATGTGTTGTATATGTAAAATAGCCCACACATATGGGCTGACCACAGTTGTCATCCAAATACAATTAAATTTTTTTTTCTTTAAAACGGTCCTGTTTTTTTTTCTAAATTATCAATTCTGTGTCCTAATTATAAAACTGAGGAAACGGTTCTACAATGCTCTGGGTCTTATCCCTAGAAGCAACCTTTGCCAAGTGCTTTTAACCATCGGTTTATTGAGATATAACTTATGTACAGAGAAATGTATCCATTTTAATGTATATTTGGATTACTTTTTGCAATTAGAGCACTGGGTAGGCTAAAAGCATGGGAAGTTCATTTGCCTGAATTGCAAGCATATGTCTCTCATGTTTCTGCATGCCTTATGAGTAGAAGCAATGCCTTTCTTTCTTCCAAACTATTTTACGGGGATAATTACACAGCAAAAGGTGTTTGTGCATTGTCTAGTATTATAAAGATAATTACCCTCTGGGCAAATGTCAAACTGACTAACTACCTATTATTAAAAAAAACTTCCAAAGCATGTGGTTCTACTCTTTTATTTCAGCCCTATGCAGATATCAGATTGCCCTATTTGCCTCTCCCTGTGGATCTGTGTCGTGTAGAACAAGCACAAATACTGATATTCTGACTACTGTTGTTGTTGTGATTAATAAACTGTTGTATCTGACCCAAGGTTTTCACGTTTTCTGCTATCGCCTATGAAAATATGACAGATTAACTTGTTAGTGTGAAAGCAGGGTAAAATCTCATATACTTCACTGTTCTTTTCAACTAAAAATGTCTCTTTAAATTCATGGCTGTTCTTAACAATTCACTAAAAGTGTCAATGCAGTCATAGTGATGTTAGTATGTTTTTTAAAATGTGCACTATTTCTAAAATGCTGTACTCTCCACACAGTTAAGAATTCTTTTTTTCCCTCATTTTTATGCTCAGCAGATAAGCTCACCATCTATTTTTAGAAAATATAACCACTGAAAGAATCAGTTTGCTTCCTAGTACTAAATCTGTCAGCCAGTCTTTTCACTCTTCCTTCTATCTTTCTCTTCTGTTACATTCAAATGAAATAAATGTTTCATTTCCTCTGTTCTTCAGGTACTCTCCTTGTTCTTCCTCAAAAGCATACACATTTTCAAAAAAATCTAAATTTAGAATTCTAAATTCTAGCAATTTGAACTACAGAACAACATGGAAACATGATTACTGAAAATTACTGTACTTTCCATTCTAGCTACCATCCTTACCTATAGAATTTTTCTTCACACTCACAGTCAGTAGGAAAAAGTGAATTAATTTGCTTTTGAATTTTATTATCTTTCGTTGATTCTTCAATCTGCCCTCATTATTATAAGAAAACATCCTTTCTTAACATTAATAACTTATAGAATGCTATAACCAATTCATATCACATAATACATAATTTTTATTTCTATTAAACATTGACAGTTAACTACTGCATCTTCAGAGACTTTCTGTTTGCATCTTTTAGATGTCAGATCATACTTATATCTGTACCACCTCAGTGGCTGTTATTTGGTAATATTTTTATCTTCATCTTCTCAACCATTTAACAAAGACCTTGCGATAGTTTGCTGAGTTCTCACTCATAGGTGGGAACTGAACAATGAGAACACTTGGACACAGGAAGGGGAACATCACACACTGGGGCCTGTTGTGGGGTGGGGGGAGGGGGGAGGGATAGCATTAGGAGATATACCTAATGTAAATGACGAGTTAATGTGTGCAGCACACCAACATGGCACATGTATACATATGTAACTAACCTGCACGTTGTGCACATGTACCCTAGAACTTAAAGTATAACAAAAATACATATAAAAAAATAAAAATAATTGATTTCATAAACAACAACAAAAAAGAAACAAAACAAACAGAAATGTCTAGAATGAGTAAGCTGAAAATAATCTTAAAGATCTCCCAATCCTGTGATTCCTAAGTACTACTTCCTGGATGTGCCATGTTGACATGAAAAAAAATAAAGGAAATGTTTAATAGTAAAAAAAAAAAATAAAGATCTTCAAATTATAGTCACTCACACTCTTCTAACTCTATCCTCTAAACATGTAAATATCCCAATTAAAAAACAAAGATTGGGGTTACAAGGCAAAGCAAGATAGTCAAATAGCACCCTCCAGTGATTCCTCCCAGCCTGCAAGAATACCAAGTTGAACAACTATCCACACAAATAGAGGACCTTCATAAGACAGAAAGATAAGGTAAGTGACCACAGTACCTGGTTTTCACATCATATCAATGAAAAAGGCACCAATGAGGGTAAGAAGGACAGTCTTGAATTGCCTACACCAACTCTCCTCCATTCCCTGGCAGCAGCCATGTGGTACGGAGAGAGAATTTGTGTGCTTGGGAAAGAAAGAGCAGGGATTGTGGACTTTGCTATAGAACTCAGTGCTGCCTTGTAACAGCAGAAAGCAATACAGGGCAGAATTTGGCCAGTGCCCTCCAAGGAAGCAATGAAAACAGCCCTAGCAAGGGAGGAATTATCCATCCCAGTAGTCAGAACTTAAATTCCGGCTAGCTCTACCACCGCAGGCGAAAGCACTCTGAGGTCCTAAATAAATCTAAAAGGCAATCTAGACCACCAGGATTACAATTCTTAAGCAAGTCCTGGTGCTGTTCCAGGCTTGGAGCAAGTAGACTTGGGGCACATGCAACCTGGTGAGACACCAACCAAGGTAGCCAAAAACGTGCTTGCGTCATCCCCTCCCCAATCCCAGGGAGCACAACTCGTAGCTACAGAACAGACTCCATGTTTTAACTTGAAGAGAGGAGAGGGGAAAGTAAAGAGGACTTTGACAACTCAGATAACTGCTCAACCACAATAGAAAAGGGCACCAGGCAGAGTCGAGGCCCCCATTCCAGGTCCTAGCTTTCAGACAACAGTTCTAGACACACACTGTGCCTGAAGGTAACCCACTGCCTTGAAAGGAAGAATCCAGTCCTGGCATAATTCATCATTTGCAGATTAAAGAGGCCACGGGACTTAAAGAAACATAAGTGATAGCCAGGCAGTATTCACTACAGGCCTTGGGTGAAACCCAAGGCTTTATTGGCTTCAGGTGTGACCCAGCACATTTCTAGCTGTGCCATCCAAGAGGAAAGACTCGTTCTGCTTGAAGAAAGGAGAGGGGAAAGTAAAGGAAACTTTGCCTTGCAGTTTGACTATCAACTTGGCCATACTTCAGTAGAGCGCCAAGTGGGATCCTGGAGTTCCCGATTCCAGACCTTGGCTTCTGGATGGCATTTCTGGACCCATCAAGCTTTACAGGGCAGCCCACCTCTCTGATGGGAGAGACCCAGGCTTGGCAGAATTCATAATAAGTGGATTGAAGAGTCCTTAGCCCTTGGGAGAACACCAGTGGTAGCCAGTAGTACTCACAATGGGGTAGTGGTGTCCATGGGGAGAGACTCCTGCTTCAGGAGAGGTCAGAGAACAGTGGGAAGGACTTTGACGATTGGATGCCTGCTCAGCCACAGTAGGATGGAGCACCAAGTCAATTTCTAAGGTTTTTATTTCAAGCACTGACTCCAACATGACATTTCTTAACCTGCCTTGGGCCAAAGAGGAACATGCCACCATTAAGGAAAAGACACGAACCTGGCTGGATTCATCATTTGCTGACTGAAGAGCCCTAGGGCCTTGAGAGAACATAGCCAGGCAGTGGTTGGCATGGGCCTTGTTAATGACCTACTACTGTGCTAGCTTTGGGTCTGACCCAGTGTAGTGCCAGTGGTGTTGGTCACAGGGGGACTTGTGTTATCTCTCCACCATCTCTGGGCAGCTCAGCACAGACAGAGACACTTTGTTTATTGGGGGAAAGGAAGGGTCAAGAATATAAGTCTTTGCATGGTAATCTAGGGAATTCTCCCAGATCTTACCCAAGACAACCAAGACAGTACTTTTATGAGTCTGTAAGAGTCACAGCATTCCTGAGCATAGGGTGCCTGCTACGTAAAAAAAAGCTGCAGTGAACAAAGTCTTACATCACAGCACTCAACTCTCTCTGAATACTTGGAAAGCCTTCCCAAGTAGGATGGGCACAAACAAGCCTAGACTGTGCAGACAATGATAAATACATAACTCATCAATACCCAGACATGAAAAAGTATCCACAAGCATCAAGATCATCCAAGAAAACATGACCTCACCAAATGACATAAATAATACACCAGTGACCAATCAGGAAGATGAGGAAATGTTTGGAACTTCCTAGAGACTGGTTGAATCATTTTGACCAAAATGCTGATAGTGATAAGGACAACGAAGTCATGGATGAGGATATCTCAGATGGAAATTAGGAACTTATTGGAAACTGGAGTAAAGATCACTCTTTACTGGAGTGAAGGTCATGCTTTAGCAAAGAGACTGGCAGCATTGTGCCCTTTCTCTGGGGATTTCTGGAACTTTGAACTTGAGAGAGATGATTTAGGGTAAGTCGTGGAAGAAATTTCTAAGCAGCAAAGCATTCAAGATGTGGCCTGGCTGCTTCTAAAGCCTATTGTCATTTGCATAAATGAAGAAATAAACAGAAACTGGTACTTATATTTAAAAGGGAAGCAGAGAATAAAAGTTTGAAAAAATTGCATTGTAGTCATGTGGTAGATAAGAAAAACCCATTTTCTGGGAAGAAATTCCAGAAGGCTGTAGAAATTTGCATAAGCAAAGGGGAGCTGAATGGTTATACCGAAAAAAATGGGGAAAATGCCTCCAAGACATTTCAGATAGCTTCGTGACAACTCCTTCCATCACAGGCCTAGTGGCCTAGGAGGGAAAATGGTTCAGCGGGCCAGGATTAGTGCCGCACTGCTCTGTGCAGCATTAGGACTTGGCATCATACATCACAGCTGCTCCACCTCCAGTCATGGCTAAAAGGGGCCAAGGTACAGCTCAGGCCATTGCCTCATAGGGTGCAAGCCCCAAGCCTTGGTGGCTTGCAAATGTTGTTGGGCCAGTGGGTGCACAGAAGGCAAGGATTGAGGTTTGGGAGCCTCCACCTATATTTCAAAGGAAGTATGAAATGCCTAAATGCCCAGGAAGAAGTCTGCTTCAGGAACAGAGCCCTCATGGACAACCTCTACTAGGGCAAAGCAGAGGGGAAATGTGGTGTTGGAGCCTTCACACGGAGTCCCCACTGGAGCACAGCCTAGTGGAGTAGTGAGAAGAAGGCCACCATACTCCAGATCCCAGAATGTTATACCTACCGACAACTTGCTCTGTGTACCTGGAAAAGCCGCAGGCACTCAACACCAGCCCATGAAAGCAGCCGTGGGGGCTGAACCCTGCAGAACCACAGGGGTGGAGCTGCCCAAGGCCTTCGCAGTCCATCTCTTGCATCAGCATTACCTGAATGTGAGACATGGAGTCAAAGGAGATTATTTTGGAGCTTTAAGATTTATTGACTGTCACGCTGAGTTTTGGACTTGCATGGGGCCTGTTGCCCCTTTGTTTTGGCAACTTTCTAGCATTTGGAATGGGAACATTTACCCAATGCCTGTATCCTCATTGTATCTTGGAAGTAACTAACTTGGTTTTGATTTTACAGGCTCATAGGCAGAAGGAACTTGCTTTGTCTTGGATGAGACTTTGGACTCAGACTTTTGAGTTAATGTCAACATAAGTTAAGTCTCTGGGTCACTGTTGGGAAGGCATGGTTGTGTTTTGAAATGTGAGAAGAACATGAGATTTGAGAGGGGCTGGTGTGGAATGATATGGTTTGGCTCTGTGTCCTGACTCAAATCTCTTGTTGAATTGTAATCCCCAGTGTTGTGGGAGGTACCTGGTGGGAGTTGATTGGATCATGGGGGCAGACTTCCCCCTTGCTGTTCTCATGACAGTGAGTGCGTTCTCATGAGATGTGGCTGTTTGAAAGTGCGTAGCACTACCCCGTTCACTCTCTGTCTCTCCTGCAACCATATGAAGACATGTTTGCTTCATCTTTGCCCTTCTACCATGATTGTAAGTTTCTTGAGGATGCCCCAGCCATGTCTCCTGTACAGCCTGTGGAACTGTGAGTTGATTAAAACTCTTTGTCTTTTATATAAATTATCCAGTCTCAGGTAGTTCTTTATAGTAGTATTAGAATGAACTATTAATAATATATCATCTGACAAGTAATTAATAACCAGAATATAAAAGGAACTTTAGTAACTCTATTGTAAACATCTAATAATCCAATTTTAAAATGGGCAAGAGATCTGAATTTACTCTTCTCAAAAGAAGACATACAAATAACAAACAAGTATATGAAAAGGTGCTCACAATCATTGATCATCAGAGAAATGAAAATCAAATCTATACTGAGGCCGGGCACGGTGGCTCATGCCTGTAATCCCAGCACTTTGGGAAGCTGAGGAGGGCAGATTGATCACCTGAGGTCAGGAATTCGAGACCAGCCTGGCCAACCTGGTGAAACTCCATCTCTACTAAAAATACAAAATTAGCCAGGCGTGGTGGTGCACACCTGTAATCCCAGTTACTTGGGAGGCTGAGGCAGGAGATTCCCTTGAACCTGGGAGACAGAGTTTGCAGTGAGCCGAGATCACACCATTGCACTCCAACCTGCGCAAAAAGAGTAAAACTCCATCTCAAAAGCAAACGATAGGTAATAACAAATGCCAGCAAGGATATGGAGGAAAAGTAGCTGTCTTACACTATTGTTGCAAATGTAAGTTAGTATATCCATTATGGAGAACACTGTAGATTTTCCTTGAACAATTAAAAATAGAACTACCATATGATCTAGCAATCCCTCTGCTAGGTATATGCCTAAAGAAAGGAGATCAGAATATCAAAAGAGATATCTGCATGACCATGTTTATTGCACCACTATTCACAATAGCTGAGATTTGGAAGCCACGTTTATGTCCATTGACAAATGAATAGGTTAAAAAAGATGTGGTACATAGACACAATGGAATTCTAGTCAGCTATAAAAAATTAATGCAAATCTGTCATTTGCAGCAACATGGTTGGAACTGGAGGACATTATATTAGGTAAAATAAGTCAGGCACTGCAACACAAAAGTCATGTGTTCTCACTTATTTGTGAGAGTTAAAAATTAAAACAATTGAGTTCATGAACATAAAGAGTAGGTTGATGGTTGCTAGAGTCTGAGAAGGGTACTGAGAAGTTGGAGAAGAAAGCAGGCATGATTAATGAATATAAACACACAATTAGAAGGAATAAGATCTAATATTTGATAGCACAACAGGGTGACTACAGTCAACAATAACACTGTACATTTTAAAACAACTTAAAGAATGTAATTG
Organism: Pongo abelii; assembly: GCF_028885655.2. Lineage (NCBI taxonomy): Eukaryota > Metazoa > Chordata > Mammalia > Primates > Hominidae > Pongo > Pongo abelii. The sequence goes on along the minus strand of NC_071999.2, from coordinate 89,200,964 downwards.
GCATGTTTGTAACACTACAAAATGATAAATGCTGGAGGTTATGAATATCCCATTTATCCTGATGTGATTATTATGAATTGCATCTAGTATCAAAATATCTCCTGTACCCCATAAATATATACACCTACTATGGACATATAAAAATATAACTTAAAAATTTTGAACAAATGAATAAAGATTGACCAACTGGGTTAAAAAACATGTCAATTAACTATTTTATGTCAAAAACTCATTTCAAATAAAATGACATAGTTTCAAGCCAGATATATGGAAACTGATGCACTTTACAAGCATAACTTAAAATAAACTAAAAAAGCAAGGCAAGAATGGCTACATATTGTCAGACATATTCGATTTTGGAACAATATAAATTATGAGACATAAAGAGGGACATTGTGTTGATAAAAGTATCAATTCATCAGTATAGTCTAATCATCCTACATGTGTATGCACCAAATGACACAGTCTCAAAATATATTACATAAAAACTGATAGAGCTGAAATGAGAAATAGACAAATCCATAACTATATTTGTGAATGTACTTCTGTAATTTTAATGTTTCCTTCGAAAGTTTATGTGTCATGAACTTAATTCTGCTGCCTTAGTGAATGGATTAATGTTGCTATCATAGAAGTGGGTTTGTTATGGGAATGACTTTTTAATACAAGTGTGCTGTCTCTATCTCTGTTGTGCTTGCTCTCTTGCCACGGTATTTCCTCCATCATGGTATGACACAGCAAGAAGAATCTCATCAGATGCCAGCACCATTGTTTTTGGACTTCTCAGCCTCCAGAATCGTATGCTAAATAAATGTATTTTCTTTATAAACTACCCAGTCTGTGATACTTCATTATAGCAACAAAAAACAAACTAAATAGAAAATTGGTTCTGAGAAACGAGGCCGTTGCTATAACAATTCCCTAAAAGTGTGGGAGCCGTTTTGAAAATGAGTGATGGGTAGAAGCCATATGAATTTGGAGGAACAGACTAGAAAAATTCTGTATTGTGGTGAATAAAGTGTTAACAGTCATTCTGTTGAGGGCTTGGTAGCAGAGATCAGAGAAAATCCTGAACTTCCTAGAGATAATTTAAGTGGTTGTGAACAGAATGTGGATAGAAATACAGACATTGAATATGACTTCGATGGTTCTCAAGTAGAACTGAAGAACAAGGTTTTGGAAACCAAGGCAAGGGCCAACCTTGTATAAAGTAGAAAGGAATTTGACCAAACTGTTTTTGTACCTGAAAGCTTTATGGAATGCAGAATTTAATAGGAACAAACTTGAATATCTGGCTGAAGCAATATTTAAGCAATCAAAACATTTAGGCTACTGCTCCAAAACCATGAACTAAATCTTATTTCAAGTTACCTTGTCTGTGGTATTCTCTTATAGCAACAGAAAATAACCTAAGGCAATAAGGATTAGTCCTTATTGAGAGGCAATAACCCTCTCAATGACTGATAGAAATACTTAACAGCATATCAGCAAAGATATAGAATAACTGAACAACATCATTTGTACCAGCAACCACTTTCTTATAATATTATTTGAGAAAAATGTGTTGAGATCAAAAATATAATTTATTAGTATAAGTTCATTAGGATGTACTTTGAAAATACAAAGAATTACCCTAGAAAGAATACCTGAGCTAGAAGGGCAAGGATGGGAAAAATAAACAAATACAGAAGCCAATAATCTTTAAACATGTGGATAAATGTAAATAAAATAAGCTCTATCTTTACAAAATGATAATAATGATATTGATGATACTGTCTATTATATATGAGAGAAAAGTACAATACAAAGTACTGTAAACAAACAACATGCAAGTAAGCTGAGGATTATTGGTATAAACCTTTTTGGTAACCTTGTGTTTTTTACAGCTATGGTTAATATAATAAGTTTGCATTTTGTTACATATCATGATATGTAACAAAAGAAAGCCTATGGATAAATTGAAGGAGACCATATTAGCATACAAACCAGTAAAGGAAAAGTTAATAGATTTTTAAAGGAAAAATAAATAGCATACAAAAAGATAGAAAAATTAGAAGTTAAAAAATAGTATAAAATAAGAAAACATTGTATCTAATCACAACAAACATAAGGACTAACCTCACCAATTAAAAACAAAGATTAAATGTAAAAAAGTAAAAAATATTTCATTTTAAAAGGGCACTACTAAAACACAAGTTTGTAAAGTACATGAAAGTAAAGTAGAGAAGACTGAATTGGGTATTTTTGTTTGGAAGTTTATTTGCATGCATATGCAAAAGTAGACTTTGATAGATATGTATGTAATACCAGTTACCAATTGTCCAATTCTCATGATACCAAGCTTTAAATATACATTTCTCGATTTATGACAGGTGAAGCAGAAAAAAAATTAGGAATATGAAAGTTTCAACATCATAATCAACAAACTTTATTAACATTATATGAAACACCACAACTGATTATTTAAATGGCGCCTCTAATTATATATATTTTGTTCTCTCTTGAATAAAATATTTATTAAAAATTGACCATAGAAATAGCTACACAGAAAATCACAAAGAATTTTGAATACTTGCTATTACCTAGATATGTTTATATATTATGTTTAAGTTCAAATTCTGTTTAAAGACTAAAAGTAATAACCATATATTGTCAGGTGAAACGTGTCCATTCTTAAAAAATGTTGAATTCCTGACACCAGGTGCCTGTGAATGTGACCACATCTAAAAATAGGATCAAGCTGCTATAATCAAGTTAAGAGGGGGTCATACTGGCTTATGGTGAGCACTAATTCAATGATCGTTGTCCTTATAAGAGGAAAATTTGAACACAGACAACCACAAAATAAGATAATGTGAAGACATAGTCACACAGCAGAAAAATCATGTGAAGACAGACATAAACATGAAAGTGACAGATCTACAACGCAAGAAACACCAAGCATTGCCAGCAAACAGTAGGAACTAGGGGGGAGACATGAAATAGTTTCTCCCTCAAAACTTGCAGAGTCAGCCGACGCTTCTGACACTTGGATTTTGGACTTCTAGTTTTCAGGACTGTGAGAGGACATTTTTTATTGTTTTAAACCACCCAGTTTGTGATAATTTGTTATGGCAGCCCTAAGAAAGTAATACACAGTGCTTTTGAATATTAAAACAAAGCACTGATAAATGATAGTTTGGAGAAAAAAATTGAAATGAAAGTTTAAAAACATACAACTGACACTGGCTAACACAGTGAAACCCCGTCTCTACTAGAAATAAAAAAAAATTAGCCAGGCATGGTGGCAGGCGCCTGTAGTCCCAGCTACTCGGGAGGCTGAGGCAGGAGAATGGTGTGAACCGTTGAGGTGGAGCTTGCAGTGAGCCGAGATTGTGCCACTGCACTCCAGCCTGGGCGACAGAGAGAGACTCCATCTGAAAAAATAAATAAATAAATAAATACAACCAACAACTGTTTAATACAATTTAATTGCAGGTGGAAAATTTACTAAGGACGACATGATAGTAGTACATGAACAGATTTTCAACAAACTGTAAAGGCTCTTAAAGATCCATATATATTATTTGACCACAACTAAATTAAATTAATATATGTAATAAGATATCTTTGAAAACCCCAAGTTTTTGAAAATTAAGTAAGTCTTTTCTAAAGAATATATCAATTATAGAATAAATAACGTGGACCATTTAGTGAGCTATATTAAATATACAGAATATCAGAATTTGTGCTCCATCTTATAATTCTGTAGAAGAAAATCTATGTTTGTGAAAGTTCATGTATCATGGGGAAAGAAGCTTAAAATTGATGATCTAAACTTCATTTTTAAACATTAGATTAAGAACAATAAATAAAACAAGTAGTAAGCAGTAAACAGGAAACAATAAAATAAGGACAAAAACTGACAAACATTAGAGAATGTCAACTAAGCAAAAAGTTGGTTATTTGCAAAAAGAAAGAAAAAAAAATTAACACCACAATAAAAAAGGAAATAGCACTACATATCTTACAGGTATTAAAAGGACAATAAGAAAAATTTGTATGTTTACAAGCAGTAAATTTAAAATGAATAAATTCATGTAAAATTCTAATTTACGAAAATTAACATAGTAAAAAATGAAAGATCTCAATAGTCCTTATTGATTCAATAAAGTGAAATTCTTATTATAAGTTTTCATACAAACTAAACTACCGGCTCAAATATTTTCTCTTCCACCAGTGAATGCAATCAAATATTTTATGAATAAGATTGTTTAGATTTTGACATTTTCAAAAAGTTTATGAAAGATGCTATTATATTTAAATGCTAATACTTTTGTGAGGATAATAATAGATAAGAATAAAGGCAAATGTACTTTTTCTCAGGAATATCTGGACAGACACAGTAAACAAGGAATGCTTCAATCCAAGATGTTGTTAAGAATATACATCTTCTATAACTAAGATCAGAGCAGAACTGAAGGAGATAGGTACACAAAAAACCATTCAAAAAATCAATGAATCTAGGAGCTGGTTTTTTGAAAGATCAACAAAATTGATAGACCGCTAGCAAGATTAATAAAGAAGAAAAGAGAGAAGAATCAAATAGATGCAATAAAAAATGATAAAGGGGATATCGCCACCGATCCCACAGAAATAAAAACTACCATCAGAGAATACTATAAACACCTCTACACAAATAAACCAGAAAATCTAGAAGAAATGGATAAATTCCTGGACACATACACCCTCTCAAGACTAAACCAGGAAGAAGTTGAATTGCTGAATAGACCAATAACAGGCTCTAAAATTGAGGCAATAATTAATAGCCTACCAACCAAAAAATGTCCAGGACCAGATGGATTCACAGCCGAATTCTACAGAGGTACAAGGAGGAACTGGTACCATTCCTTCTGAAACTATTCCAATCAACAGAAAAAGAGGGAATCCTCCCTAACTCATTTTATGAGGCCAGCATCATCCCGATACCAAAGCCTGGCAGAGACACAACAAAAAAAGACAATTTTAGACCAATATCCATGATGAACATCGATGCAAAAATCCTCAGTAAAATACTGGCAAACCAAATCCAGCAGCACATCAAAAAGCTTATCCACCATGATCAAGTGGGCTTCATCCCTGGGATGCAAGGCTGGTTCAACATACACAAATCAATAAACATAATCCAACATACCAACAGAACCAAAGACAAAAACCACATAATTGTCTCAATAGATGCAGAAAAGGCCTTTGACAAAATTCAACAGCCCTTCGTGCTAAAAACTCTCAATAAATTAGGTATTGATGGGATGTATCTCAAAATAATAAGAGCTATTTATGACAAACCCACAGCCAATATCATACTGAATGGGCAAAAACTGGAAGCATTCCCTTTGAAAACTGGCACATGACAGAGATGACCTCTCTCACCACTCCTATTCAACATAGTGTTGGAAGTTCTGGCCAGGGCAATCAGGCAGGAGAAAGAAATAAAGTGTATTCGATTAGGAAAAGAGGAAATCAAATTGTCCCTGTTTGCAGATGACATGATTGTATATCTAGAAAACCCCATCATCTCAGCCCAAAATCTCCGTAAGCTGATAAGCAGCTTCAGCAAAGTCTCAAGATAAAAAATCAATGTGCAAAAATCACAAGCATTCTTATACACCAATAACAGACAAACAGAGAGCCATATCATGAGTGAACTCCCATTCACAATTGCTTCAAATAGAATAAAATACCTAGGAATCCAACTTACAAGGGATGTGAAGGACCTCTTCAAGGAGAAATACAAACCACTGCTCAACAAAATAAAAGAGGACACAAACAAATGGAAGAACATTCCATGCTCATGGATAGGAAGAATCAATATCATGAAAATGGCCATATTGCCCAAGGTAATTTATAGATTCAATATTATTCCCATCAAGCTACCAATGACTTTCTTCATGGAATTGGAAAAAACTACTTTAAAATTCATATGGAACCAAAAAAGAGCCTACATTGCCAAGTCAATCCTAAGCCAAAAGAACAAAGCTGGAGGCATCACGCTACCTGACTTCAAACTATACTACAAGGCTACAGTAACCAAAACAGCATGGTACTGGTACCAAAACAGAGATATAGATCAATGGAACAGAACAGAGCCCTCAGAAATAATAGCACACACCTACAACCATCTGATCTTTGACAAACCTGACAAAAACAAGAAATGGGGAAAGGATTCTCTATTTAATAAATGGTGCTGGGAAAACTGGCTAGCCATATGTAGAAAGCTGAAACTGGATCCCTTCCTTACACCTTATACAAAAATTAATTCAAGATGGATTAAAGACTTAAATGTTAGACCTAAAACCATAAAAACTCTAGAAGAAAACCTAGGCAATACCATTTAGGACACAGGCATGGACAAGGACTTCATGTCTAAAACACCAAAAGCAATGGCAACAAAAGCCAAAATTGACAAATGGGATCTAATGAAATTAAAGAGCTTCTGCATGGCAAAAGAAACTACCATCAGAGTGAACAGGCAGCCTACAGAATGGGAGAACATTTTTGGAAGCTACTCATCTGACAAAGGGCTAATATCCAGAATCTGCAATGAACTCCAACAAACTTACAAGAAAAAAAAACAACCCCATCAAAAAGTGGGCAAAGGATATGAACAGACACTTCTCAAAAGAAGACATTTGCATTTCTCTGGTGGCCAGTGATGGTGAGCATTTTTTCATGTGTTTTTTGGCTGCATAAATGTCTTCTTTTGAGAAGTGTCTGTTCATGTCCTTCGCCCACTTTTTGATGGGGTTGTTTGTTTTTTTCTTGTAAATTTGTTGGAGTTCATTGTAGATTCTGGATATTAGCCCTTTGTCAGATGAGTAGGTTGCGAAAATTTTCTCCCATTTTGTAGGTTGCCTGTTCACTCTGATGGTAGTTTCCTTTGCTGTGCAGAAGCTCTTGAGTTTAATTAGATCCCATTTGTCAATTTTGGCTTTTGTTGCCATTGCTTTTGGTGTTTTAGACATGAAGTCCTTGCCCATGCCTATGTCCTGAATGGTATTGCCTAGGTAAACTATCGCAAGAACAAAAAACCAAACACCGCATATTCTCACTCATAGGTGGGAACTGAACAATGAGAACACATGGACACAGGAAGGGGAACATCACACTTCGGGGACTGTTGTGGGGTGGGGGGAGGGGGGAGGGATAGCATTGGGAGATATACCTAATGCTAGATGACGAGTTGGTGGGTGCAGCGCACCAGCATGGCACATGTATACATATGTAACTTACCTGCACATTGGGCACATGTACCATAAAACCTAAAGTATAATAATAATAATAATAATAATAATAATAAAAGAAAAAAAAAAAAAGAAGACATTTATGCAGCCAAAAGACACATGAAAAAATGCTCATCATCACTGGCCATGAGAGAAATGCAAATCAAAACCACAATGAGATAGCATCTCACACCAGGTAGAATGGCGATCATTGAAAAGTCAGGAAACAACATGGGCTGGAGAGGATATGGAGAAATAGGAACACTTTGACACTGTTGGTGGGACTGTAAACTAGTTCAACCATTGTGGAAGACAGTGTGGCAATTCCTCAAGGATCTAGAACTAGAAATGCTATTTGACCTAGCCATCCCATTACTGGGTATTTATCCAAAGGATTATAAGTCATGCTGCTATAAAGACACATGCACACGTATGTTTATTGCGGCACTATTCACAATAGCAAAGACTTGGAACCAACCCAAATGTCCATCAATGATAGACTGGATTAAGAAAAGGTGGCACGTATACACCATGGAATACTATGCAGCCATGAAAAAGGATGAGTTCATGTCCTTTATAGGGACATGGATGAAGCTGGAAACCATCACTGTCAGCAAACTATCACAAGGACAAAAAACCAAACACTGCATGTTCTCAGGCATAGGTGGGAATTGAACAGTGAGAACATTTGGACACAGGAAAGGGAACATCACACACCGAGGCCTGTCGTGGGGCAGGGGGAAAGGGGTGGGGGGAGGGGGGAGGGATAACATTAGGGGATATACCTAATGTAAATTATGAGTTAATGGGTGCAGAACACCAACATGGCACATGTATACATATGTAACAAATCTTCAGGTTGTGCACATGTGCCTTACAACTTAAAGTATAATAATAATAATAAAAAAGAATATACATCTTCTATCCCACTTGCTTAAGAATCAGGACAAACCAATAGATTAAGGGTAAAAATGAATTTAAATAACGTGATATTCAACAGAAAATTATAAATAGCTACCATGCGATCAAACTCAAATTTAAAAGTAACATTTACTTTATATTCTCATGCCAGAACATGGTGCAATTTTTTTCTAAAATACAATTTAGCCTTAAGCTGTGGGGCAGAGCAATAAGATAAAACAGAAAGTGTTTGGCAAAATCTAATGTTATATTCCATAACAAAATTTTTAAACTTTAATTTTCTCATTTTTGATACTCATTTTTTCCTGGGATTTGGTGATTAAAATTAAATAGTATATAAAATGCAAAGCACTTAACATGTTATACAGTAGGTTTTTAAAATGTATTTTAAAGTAGCTACATCTAAGAGTTTGTCAAAAAAGTATTTATTCTATACAAATTCTAAATCACCATCCTATGATAACTGGTTTTCCAACTATATTACATTTTTTGACTATTATTTTATTTTTGCATAAATAGCATTTTCTTGATTCTTCACATCGCGTCTTATCCAAACACTTTTTTTGTTTCTGTTTATATTCCGTCAGTATTTCTCTGACTTAAAGAAATATGTTCCAGATATCTGTTACTAGTAACACAATCTCACACACAATTCTTTCCTTATTATATGATGCATATTACCCAGATAAGTATATTTTAATATATACTTTCAAAGGACAAGTAAATTCTCACAGTTCCACATCCATGAAATGTTTACCTTTTGTGTTTCTGAAAGATTTTTGTGATTTTAAAGAAGTATTTTTTCTTTAGATTTTCATCATGCTTTTTAACGTGTTAGTATAATTTGTGACTTACCAAGAAAAGGAATACAGATTTCAAGGTTTCCAAAAATCATTTAAGCTTTAAACGTATTGTATGGAACGTTCATTACTGTATGATAGAACATTAGCATTCTTTACATTGGAAATAAGGATTGCAATTGCTCAGCTTTTATTTTCTATCATAAGATCATGCTATTTTTAATACTTAAATGTTAATGTTTTTGGCAAAAACCCATTTCTGCTTCTAAGTTCTTGTGCCATATATTTTTGCTTCCCCTTTCAGATTATCTGAGTACTAATTGCACAGAGCAAGCCCTCCAGGACGTCCTTTTCACTTGCCTCCTGGAAACCCACGCACTAATGCATATATGGCTTTACCGTCTTCCTTTACCCCTTCCTCTGAATACCGACTATGAACGTCGTGCGAGGAGCTCTCTGAAGTGCATGTAGAACTGTTCTTTGTGTAGAGATGGTGTTGAACTAAGAGAACTGTATCCCTTCTGGGTTAATAGGAAGATAAATTAAAATTGATGCAACTCAGAGCAGGTATCCAGAGCTGAGAGAACAATTGGTTCTGAAAGCACATCTCAAAGGATATGAAGCCAGAAAGAAGTAAGTTACTGAAACTTTACCAATCTTTTCTCGTTAATTAAAAAAATATATATCTGCAGTACACCACTAAAATCCAAAGAAACTATAGACAAGGTAATGGTTACAGTATAGTCTATCATTTTTTGTTTATGTCAAATATTTAGTTTCATTGATTTTTAAAAATATATTCTGAGAGTTATTTAATAAAACATAAATAATAATACAGGCATTTTGGAAATTCACCAAAATATATACTGAAAACATTATTGCTGATTTGATCTTTTGTGAATACCTTTAAAATGTTCATGAGTGAACACATCATCTGTAGTAAGGTTGCATTATTTATAGCTACCAGAAATTCTATATAATGCACAGTGTTGAATATTGGTAATAACTTCAATGGCCTTAGAAGAAGGAATTTGTTCAGCATGATGCCTTAAGAAAAATTACTTCCTTCTCCTTCATTTCTCTGATCTACTGCCAGAGCATCTTGTGACTAAAATAAATGAGAGCCAGAAAGCATTGAATAACTCTCAGTCCATGCTTCTTGAAACCCTGGGAGATAACAGGCAGATATTCAGTACAGTATTGTGTAAATTTTCAGGATCCTCTTCAATATCTTTTCTAGATTAAAAATTTGTGTTCTTGACTCAAAGGATGACCAAAACCATATTAATGTATGATGATATTTGCTTAGCCATATCCCCACCTGAAAATTAAATGTTAGCCACACATAACGGTTTTTATATAAGATCATGGAGTAAAACAGACATCAAAATAGTAAGTGAGTAACAAAGAATAAGAATATAGTTCCCATATTGTTTCTACCCTTGATGATGATGTAAAATTTTTTGTGTCCTGTATGATTACAAATTCCCTTTTTTCCTTGGCATCTTCTAACACTTTGACTGTGATATCTACTTTACTTGATCATGTGACCTAAATCCTTATTCCCACAGCATCATATTTCTTGCAATCTTGGCTCCATTGGATTTCTGAAGTTTTCCTTTGGCTAATATTAATGAGCAAGAGTATAATAGGAGGAACCCTACTTAATCACTGGTCACAACCATTGTCATTCATATCAAAGTACAAAAATGTTGAAAATCATCCACTTCTTCCCATATGCAGACAACTTTGTATTATAATGTTGTTGCTCCTTCCATAAACATTTTGAGTCTTTTTCTTTATCCCTTGACTATGGGATAGCCTCTGGTTTGCTTGGACAATAAAACACATTGGAATTGACATTGTGTGAGGTTTGAATCCAGACCTCAATATTTGTATGTTTCTGCCCTCATTTAAGAAATTTTGTTGAGCTGTCATTTGCAAGGCACTGAATGACTGAATATCTAAGTTGCAGATAATATACCTTTACTAGTGGACTGTTCATTGGCCAGATAGATGAGTTAAAGGGAGATACGGTGGAAATTAGCAAGCATGTATCTCTAAAGATTCTAAATGAATGAGATCGGGCACATGGATTGGGTTCAGTGTATACTGCTCGGGTAATGGGTGCACCAAAATCTCACAAATTACCACTAAAGAACTTACTCATGTAATCAAATATCACCTGTCTCCCCAAAACCCATGGATACAAACATTTAAATTAAAAAAGTAAAATAAAAATAAAGACTTTAATTGACATTGATCTCTGCAATTCCTGCACAAATGTGGCATTACTTTTGGTTTACTATCTTGGCTGAAGGAAAGAGAGACTCAAACATGGAACTTCCATTTGGCACGTTTCCCTCACTTCACGGATTAAGAAATCAAAGTGAGTATTCTGCTATGCATCAAATATGTAGGTTCCAACTATTCATTTCAGAATTGAGGAAATAATTCAAGGAAACAATTGCCTCACTAAACCTACTTTAGAATCAGACCAAGAATTCATTTACCAGTTAACTGCTACAAATCTTTACTCTGGGTGGAAAAACTACAGTAGTAACCAAAAAATCAAAAAATCAGCTCCCATTTGGAGTCTATATCTAACAACCCTACCTGGCTACTAGACTAGCCATTATTATAGTCAAGTTAGTTTTCTGCTGAGTAGATCTCAGCAGACATAGAACAATTTTTGCTACGTAAGTCAAGCAGTACTTTTGGAAGCTGAAATTCTATTTAATATTTAGGAACTCTGAGATCATTTAGTTATTGTCACAAATCACTGAGCTTAAAAACATCTAATTTAATTTATGCTAATGTAACTCAATTGTGGTAATTGTAACCATGCTGTCCCTGATAGTTAATTATTGCCAACTTGCTTCTACATCTTTAGATCTTATTACGCCAATGACATCAGGCTATGTGTGTCCAGTGTATTATCACTCTCAGTCATCTCCGATATACAGAGCTCTTCAAGGTCAAAACGCTCTTCTTAATATTTGGTAATGGAAGGCCCTGTTGGGAGATATTCTTAGGAACAGCTGAGCAACACGCACATAATAGACTAGCTTTAACATTTCAATATTAACCCTTCAGACTCCATTCTCTTCAACATACAAGGAAATTCCAGCATTTTCATGTTATTAATTAATGTTTTTTAGTACAGCTATCAAGAGCACAACTAGTAGATTATTATTGCTCTCTGTCAATCCAGTCAATACTTTAATGCTCAAATACTGTAGTCTATTTTTAATACATTTGACCAAATCAAGTTTTTATTATGTCTTCTTTGATGTGTCGTACTAGAATCACTGCCAAAAATGCTTCCCAGGCTTATAAGTCTTTCAATGTCAAGGCAATTTTCTCATGGCTCAAGACTTGCACTTCTCCATCAGAGATTTGTTGTGTTTGACTCTCATTAGGGACTTGAAAGAATGAAAGGCCATGTGGGCATATCTAAGTATATTTGACCTCCGTTTCTGAGAAAACTTTCTGAATGTAGCCATTAAAATGTTTGCATTCAGAGATCATATCCTGGATAGGGGTAGGAGCAAAGGAAATTCAGGAAAATGTAGAGTTTCAAGGCTCTTAAACTTATCAATATCTTTCCCCAAATTCTCATCCCTTCTCTTAGTGGGGGATCCTGCTTTTGTCCCCATGAGAGTAAAGTAAGTATTTTACTCTCATAAAATGTCTAAAATGAGAGAGCATTCAATTTTGTGCTGAAGCTCTGCAAGGTGTATATTGTTTCTCATATTAAAGGTCCTTCCCTGTTATTACAGAAGCTGAGAAAACTTTTTAAAACTTCCTTTTCTAGGTGCACGCTTCACTGGATATTGATAATCTCTTTCTTTTCTCTGTGTTCTCTAGAGCTGTACAAGGAAAGGTGATTCTACAATCTTTATAATCACTCTAGTTGCTATAGTAACTAAATACTACAATCACTTTCTCTCTGAATATTATACTTTCTACCTATAATTCATCCTATGTTACTACTGGTGACAATATGAGAAATTGTTGTACCCCTTATGCTATGGATTAGTCCTATGTGTCAAGAATTTGTCTTGAACATGCTTTGCCTTGAACATTTGAGCCAACCAACCCTAGAATCCCATTATGAGTTCATATTTTCTGGGATAATTCTAATGTAAATTATTATCAAAGCCACAACTAGATAAATATAATATAATCAAATTAAGATAATTAGAACGTTTACAAAGAACTACTTTATGAAGGCATAGGTTAGATAAAACAAACCATAATGATTAGCACTGGAACCCTAAGCTGGAAGAGGTAGATTATCACTGCCTGCAAGTCCAGGGGCAGGCAAGGGGAAGGGGAGGTTACTAGAATTCATAGCAATTCAGTAAAATGAAGTAAGCTACCTTGAGAGAAGCAATGACCTTCTGTCCAAGTGACACAGTAAATCCAAGTTAGTCTCACATAAGAGAAATTAATGAAATAAAAAATGGTACAAAAAAAGAAAGAGGGCACAGGAGCCCCCTCATATTACTAGTCATAATGGTCTTCTTCTGAGGCAGAAAGCAAGAAGGGTAAAGGTGGATGGTGGATCCAGAAGACAGAAAGGATTCAGGATGCCTTTATAATACTTTTATTCAAAATAAAATAAATATAAACGGATCTGTCTGTAGAATGATTAAGATCCTATGTGAAAATTTAGGGAGCTAGAGTTAATTGTGCTTGAGATAAGAGGGAATGATCATATTTTCCATAGGCCGTATGGGCTATTATTACACACACACACCCATACACATATATGTAAAAATAAAAACATATGTATGTATGTTTACGTATATTATTTATTTATTCATAAAGTTAAGAAAAGACATATTTTCAGCACGCATTGCCCAGGATTAGGGCCCAAAGAGGTAACATTATTTATTCTACCCAGGAGGCCAACCTTATTACAAAATTAAAGGTAAGATCACAATATTTCTCTAAACCTATTTCCACAGCTAATCAATTGGTATTAATAAGCAACAATGACCAGAGGCAGACAGTTGGCTAAAAACATGTTCTTTTTGAGACAAATACCAGAAATTTAGGGAATGTGGGAAATGTTTAAGTAAACATGCATTCTACTTTTAGAGCTTCTGTATCTCTTCCCTATGGAGTATCATTCTCTTATTCTCTCTCAGGACTCCACTCTTTTAAAGCATTTTTAGTTATCAGAGTCTGTTAAATACTACTGGTTTGCGTGTTGAGACAAACAAATATTTAAAAGGCTGGCAATCATTTAAAATCCTTGTACTCTTTAGGCTTAGTACTGTTAAGTCCAGGATTACATTTTCAAGCAGAGAGACACTTATCCATTCAAAATATTTAATGAACAGCCATGAACTACTCATTTGTAACTCTTGTTTAGAGTTAAAAAATAATTAGATCTGTCTCAATATAGTAACAAAGCATGCATTTATTTATTCTGGTGATTGTCTTATTAATTAACTTAAAATATTAGCTGAATATATACTTAATATCGCATACTCTTCTTGGCAACGATGAGATAATAGTGACAAAAACAATAAAAATCATTGCCTTTGAGAAGCATACCTGTATTCTATTGAAATGCAAGATAATCTGATACTAAAATAGCTACACATACGTTGTGAGTTGGGGCACTTCACATGAAGAAAGTATGCAAACAAACTACTGGGCAATGGAGAGTAATGGAGAGGAGGCATCAATGGTGTACTGTGAAATGAAGCTTCTACCAAAAAGCACATAGAAATTACAGAAGCAACATTTAATAATAGAAAATAATTAGAAAATTACAGTAAAATGTTGTTTTAAAATATTCTACTTGTCCACACACAAATATTGACCTTTTATTATTTACATTTTAAATTTCTATATATCTATATTATATATTTTTATAAATATATATTTATTTCCTTAATTTCCTTCTTGTGAGTATCACTTGGACATGTTTTGTCACTTGGACAGACGGTTACTCTTGCTCTCAAGGTACCTTACTTCACACACACATATACGTATATATGGATATATTAGATAGAGAGAGAGATAGATACCAATTTATCCAATTATATGTGCAATAGAGATACGTACTTTGTGAACAAATGGCAAATAGACATCAGGATATGAACAAAAGATACACAAATAGCAATATCAAAATTTCATCCTCAAGCCTTTACTTTCAAAATCAAACTGAAAGAATTAATTTTTAATTAATTCTCACTCTTATAGTGAATATTTTATAGCTATTGTAGGTGCTTCTATTTGTAGCTCTGAATTTTCTGGGGGTCACTGAATATCCTCAGAACATTATGTTTATTTAAATAACAAGAAAATGCTGAATAAGCACTTAAATTTGTCTCTTCATTGAGATGATAATTTAAAGGTAGCAAACACTAATTGCACACTTACTTGTGAGAAGCATTCCAAGTTACATTTTCAAAGCATTAGTTATTTCCTTGCTAAAATAATTCATCACGATGGTAAAGAAAATGAGACTCTGAGAGGTAAGTAACTTACTTAAAATCTGACTTTCATTAAAGAGAGGTGGAAGACTGACTTAATTTTGATTCTAGTGCCTGTGCTCAGTCTTCTCAATTCCATCCATGTTTAATGACACATTTTTTAAGGAAGCAAAAAATACTGTATACATTACTACTACTAATTATTATTTTACATCTCACAAGACTGTACATTAAATGAGAGGAGAAATGACTACTGAACTCACAAAGCTTTGAACAGTACTTTGTATATATTACTGAGCAATTTAAATCAAAGCTATTTATTGAAATGACACTCCAATACACACTGCAGTGTTATACCAATGTAAATAATACAAAGTTACGTTTAGAATGAAATTGAGTTTGTGTGTGTGTGTGTACATGTAAATGATACATAATCGCGCTCAGAAGACCTGAGTTGAAACTACAGCCCTTATAAGCTTCAAATTACATGAACTTGGTTGAACAATAATGCTTTTTACCTTAGCAATAAAATAATACCAATAAATCATTTAAGAGTGTAGTTGAGAAGAGCAAAATGGGATAATGGGAACAAAAGTGGTCGATAAAATGCAAATTAATCTATATTTTTTGGTCTAATTATTTCTATATCTGTGTTTTAAAAATTTAAAAAAAATGTGTAGCCAGGGAATTATCCCAAAGGTGACAAGAGTTGTAATTGTTAGGAACAAAGGGCCGTTGAAAAGGGAGTGGGAAGGGTCTCTCTGTAGGGAATTTTCAGCAGTGCTAGAAGATAACATCTGTCTAATATTCAGAAGAGTCACACAGCCTGGCAGAGAATAGCAAAATGAATGAGTTTGCTAATTAGCACTAATTAACCTGTTTGGGTGGAAAATTTGGTTTAATTCAGCGGATCTACCACATGCTGATATCAGGCTGAATTTTAACACTAAGTATGACTTTTGTTAATTTAATTGATCAAAGTTTGAATCTCTAAGCATTTATTTGGTCATATTTATACAGATTCAATAACTAGCTACAGATCTAAAAAATCAGGAAAACTAATGTTATTGTTGCTGTAGTTATTGTCAATACACATTGTAAAAACATTTATTTTTACAATTTATAGGGACTACTAAAATGCAATTCAAATAATTCCTGGAAAAATGAAAGTTGTTGGTAATTCTACCCTCACAGATATAAATTGTACTAGCAATTAAATACATGTATCCAGGTGTATTAATTTTATACGCTTAATGCAATGCAACTGTGTTACAAAGTAAATCATCTACTTAGCTTTGTGAGTTTTTTTTAATTATAAAATATACACTGAATGGCAGTTTTAAAGTACCCATTATTCAATATCTTAATGTAAAATGTATATTAACAGCTTGTCTCAGTTCATGTGGGCAGCTATAATAAAGCTGTAATACCTTAGACTAGGTATTATATAAATAATAGAAATTTCTTTTTCACAGACCTAGATGCTGGGGAGTCCATGATCAAGGCACCAGCAGATGTAGTGAAGCCTCACTGTCTGCATCATAGGTAGCACTTTGTTGCTGTGTCCTCATTTGGTAGAAGGGCAAAAAGCAGCCAAATACATTCCCTCAACCCCTTTTATAAGAACAGAGCCTCATGACTTTATCATCTCCACAAAGTGGTACTTTGTAATACTATTGCATTGGGGATTAAATTTCTATATGAATTTTGGAGTAACCCAAATATTCAAACCATTGCACTACTCCTGCAGGTAAGTACAAGCAGAAATTATTATATTAATATGTCCTTCCTCAATTTTCTCTAAATTTATAACAAACTACACTGATTGGTCTAAAACCAGAAAGCATCCATACTTCAAAAGTTTTAATTTGATCTTGTGCAAACATATGTGAGAATATTACCATACATCTCACAGAAACAAATATTTTATTTTCCTCTTTAAAAACTTTTAAATTCAGGGGTACATGTGCAGGTTTTTTATATAGGTAAACCTGTGTCATGGGGGTTTGTTGTACAGATTATTTCATCACCCCAGGTATTAAGCCTGGTACCCATTAGTTATTTTTCCTGATCCTGTCCCTCCTCCCACCCTTCACCCTCCAAAAGGCCCCAGTGTGTTGTTCCCCTCTGTGTTTGTGTGTTCTCATCATTTAGCTCCCACTTGTAAGTGAGAACATGCAGTATTTGGTTTTTCGTTCCCATGTTCGTTTGCTGAGGATAATGGCCTCCAGTTCCATCCATGTTCCCACAAAAGACATGATCTCATTTTTTTATGGCTGCATAGTATTCCGTGGTGTATATGGACCACATTTTTCTTTTCCTCTACCATTAATGGGCATTTAGATTGCTTCCATCTTCTTGCTATTGTAAATAGTGCTGCAGTGAACATTTGTGTGTATATATCTTTATGGTAGAATGATTTATATTCCTCTGGGTATATACCCAGTAATGGGCTTGCTGGGTTGACTGGTAGTTCTGGTTTTAGGTCTTTGAAGAATTGCCACACTGCCTCCCACAATGATTCAACTAATTTGCAATCCCACCAACAGTGTATAGGTGTTCCCTTTTCTACACAACCTCACCAGCACCTGATATTTTTTGACTTTTTAATAATAGCCATTCTGATTCATGTAGATGGTATCTCATTGTGCTTTTGATTGGCATTTTTTGAAGGATCTGTGACGTTGAGCTTTTTTCATTATGCTTTTTGGCTTCGATCTTTATTCTGCAAGGGAGGTATAACTCAAACTCATTGTTTAGAGCTTTTATCATTTGTTATTCCTCAGGATTATAAACTTGTTAGGGACGCAAGCAGTCTTTGTTTATAAAGACACCAAGTATCCTCCTTTCATCCTTTGGGTTTGGAATTTTTTTTCTATTTTGATAGAAATAGGGTGCATAGAAAACATTCTGTAGCTGACATTTCAATCCCTGACAATGGAAACTTAAATTGCTGAGGGTCTTAAGGTATAGCAAAAAAATATATATTTTTTTACATCTTGCTGCCATCCCAAGATGGTATGAGGAAACTGGGTTTTAGGGCCCTTCTGTTTGTAGTATTTTCTTACTTGAATTCTCAACAAGTCACATTAGCTGTAAGAGAGAACTTATTGTAATTGGGAAGAACAGTTAATTTAGGGAAACTAAGATAGTGACCTTAAGAACAGAGGAAAGTAGGCTTGCTCCTTCATCCCTCCCTCCCTCCTTCCTTCAGTACCTTCATTCCTTCCTTCCTTCCTTCCATCCTTCCTTTCTCCCTCCCTGCCTCCCTCCCTCCCTTCCTTCTTTCCTTCTTTCCTTCTTTCCTTCCTTCTCTCCTTCCTTTCTTGTTTCAAAACATTTACTCTGACATAACAGGAGATTAAGCTAATATGATTGAGAAGGATAGTCACCCCTACTTCATAACTTTTACTCCAAGCTGCGAAAAATTCCCTCTGTCTTCGAGAAGATAATATTTTAAAATTCTGAGAAAGTCAAGAGAGTATGGATATCTCCTGATCCCAGCTATGGATTGTCTATATTTTGCTCTCTGATTTATATTCCCAAAAGATTAATAGTGGAAAATACTTTAATACTTTACTAATACCCTCTAATACTTTAGATCAACATCACAGTTTTCCAAAGAGAAGGCATAAACAATAATGTTAATAATTAACTAGGTTCCTGTACTTGCCTCTCTTATGCCACAAAGCTACATCAAATGTTTGTCTTATTTCATAGTTAATGATATAGAATACCCTAAAGTGCAGTTATCAATAATTAATATGTTGTAGAATTCCACGATATTTTCACAATATTATATCCAAATGTTCTTAATTTTTATAACTAAAATATACTAGGGTCCCCAGTTTCGCTTTGTCTTTTATGACAACCACTAACTGCAGCATTTTGAGTCCATTCTTCTCTTTATTGATAAGTTTTTTTTCCCTTCACTGGACAGACTCCCACTTAATTTCAAAATTACAGATGTCTTTGGGTAGAAGGTATAGTTAACTAAGAAATAAAAAACAGCAGAAATGATTAAGTGCATTCCTAAACTTAAACTATAATTTATTACCTTTGAACTAATAGACTTATTTAAATTAGAACCTGATAAAGTGATTAATCTCTACTTTGTCAAACTGCCAAATAATAAGTAATAGTGCTCCTATATTTTCTTGGGGGTTCAAGGAGCCATTTAATTTCCTGTGCCAACTTTCTAGATGTCCAGGAGCAAATCAAGAATTTTTAACCTAGAAGCTGGAGCCAATTAAATAAATTTGAATTTCTCAGCGGCTGACTCAAACTCCATCACGTGGTATGAATCACATCCAGCCAAGTTTCATCTTATGTCTATGCTTACTCACTCCCTAAGCGGTGACACTGTTCCAGTCTCATAGATTTGTTTTCCTGCAACACCTATTTTGAAAAGTCAAAATAGGTGTTGTAATTTGTATTTGTTTTTAAGTGTGTTGGTTTTTAACCATACTCATCATCTTGGTAGCTAATTTCCTGTGGCTTTTCCTATGATATTTGATGATATTGCCGTTCTTGCTCTTGGTTTTGCCATTAACTGGGAGGAGTTGTGACTAAGTTAGACACACCAGAATTTGTGTTTCCAGTATTCTCATAAACTTCAGCATGGACAAATAGAGTGCTTTCTTTTTGTGTTTTATGTTTCACAACATTTTTTCAATAATTTCCTAATTTATTCACATATTACGGAATAGAATGCTTGTGTGTACATTCTGACATAAGTGGGTGTCTGAAATTACTGTATTGACAAATAAAACACTTTAACTCTCTTTACGCAGTTTAAAGAATAAAGTATACATTTCAATCCAAAAATGTAATTTAGAAAAAAGTTTCTATACTGTAATTACAGAACTAAATATTTACATTTTTAATAACACTTTCTTTGTATGGATCTACTTAATTGTTTCTGGAAGGCAAAATATGTCCATTTTATGATGTAAATTTCAGTATCTGGTAAGAGTAGGTATACAAAGAAAATTATTTTTAAATAAGCATGTATGCATGCACATTTTTATTACAATTTTACGTTTATGTTTCAGTACTTGTTTTTGTTTAGAAATGTCAGGTGTTTCTTTTGTTTGTTTGTTTGGTTGGTTGGTTGTTTTAGACGGAGTTTCTCTCTTTTGCCCAGACTGAAGTGCAGTGGTATGATCTCGGCTCAGGGCAACCTCTGCCTTCTGGTTTCAAGCGATTCTCCTGCTTCAGCTTCCCCAGTACCTGGGATTACAGGCACCAGCCACCACGCTTGGCTAATTTTTGTATTTTTAGTAGAGACGGGGTTTCACTATGTTGGCCAGGCTGGTCTTGAACTCCTGACCTCATCATCAACCTGCCTCAGCCTCTCAAAGTGCTGGGATTACAGGCGTGAGCCACCTCCCCTGGCCTGTTTTTCTTAATACTATATTATTTGTTGACATTAGACAACTAAAGAAAACAATAATTTTTCCTCATTTGAACATTTCAGGAGTAATTAACATTTTTAAATATAATTGTTTTTGATGTTTAAAAAAAGCTTCACAAGGTGGTTTTATCTTACAATTGCTGCCATGTTTCAATTTTACAAGAAATATAAGTTGTTTCTTACAATATGTTTCACAATTTCTAAATAAAGTAAGTACATTATATACTTATCCTTTGTTTTTTTAAAAAAGGAGTTCTCTAAAACAAGCAGAATTTGTTGTCACCTTTTCTTGGGTCTCCACGATAATAACCTTTTATTTGTTAAGTAGTAATATATGCAGATTTTAGAATTTATAAGAAACTTTGGTTGCTCCTCTGCTGAGAAACTTTGTAACTACCCACCTTAGTTACATTTTAAATATTCTGTATTTGACATGTCTGACTTAACCTCTTTTTTGTCTTGTTTTATAGATGGCATTTTGATTGGTTATTTTAATAAATTCTTATGTTATTCTATAGCAAACACTCTTATTTCCACTTGTATCCACCACCTAGATCAATAAGTAGTATGTACCATCAACTTTAGAATCCATTTTGATTTTTTTCATATCCCTTCCTCCCCTCATAAACAAATTTGTTATTTGCATTTGTATAGTTTTAAATTTCTCAGATATTATTACAATTAGGCAGTATAGTTTTGCCTGTTTTCTTGAGATAGGTATTTTAAGTTCCTTTTAATTGGTAGCACTCCAGTCTCCTTTTTTTTAAAAAAAAATCTATCTGCTAATGATTTTAGGACATTTGAATTATAGTATTCTCTGAACTCTGAATTTTGCTGATTGTATTTATTGGTGCAGCTCAACATATTTCTTATTTTTCTGTATTTCCTGGCAAACTGGCACCTCCATCCAGAGAATGAATCAATCTTAAGTTTAATATCCTTTGCAAGACTCAAACTTTGACTATACATAGCCATGTGATACATAGTATATGCATACGTATATGTATCACATACATATGTGATGTATATGCATATGTATATGTATCACATACATATGTGATGTATATGCATATGTATATGGATCACATACACATATGATGTATGTGGATCACATACATATGTGATACATAGTAGGACAACAAAAGGCAAATGATGTCTAATTTTCTCCAATCTGTGATGTTAGGAGCCATTGATGCTTAATACTTACTTTAATATGTATTTTAATACTTAATAATTACTTATTAATATGTAGTTTCTATCTATCTAATGTATTCACTGTGGTGGTGTTATGATTTTATAATTTTTTAATTCATTTATTAGTTGAGATTTTCTAATAAAGGTATGCTTCCCTTATGTATAATTTGGTTTCAGGTGTTATTTGGTACAGTTTATGCAGGAAAGTCAAGACAAATGCTTGCCCTTTATTCTATTTATTAGTTTCCAAGATATTGATTTGCTATAATTTCCTGAAGGTGACTACATAATTTAAAATATTTTTAAAAACTCATTATTTAAATGTATTATGTTATTTCCGATCCATTATAACTATTGTCAAAATTAAAGCTCAAAACTTCGCATCTCTACCTAGTGGAAACCTCAGTACCTTCAACATATCCCTAGATGCCTGGAAAATATCTCTTGAAATATGATACAACATCATCTTGTATATTATCTTCTTAATACCTGAAATAAGCTATTTCCCCAAGATGCCTGAAATCTTCTAGTGAGGAAAGTCACTGCAAGACTACAATCTTGAGCATGGATGCTCATTGTTGGTGGGCAAACATTACTAGGACTTTTTGAGACAACTCATTGATTCAAATTGACGTTCAAATCAAGTTGAAGACAACAAGACTTTCATTAAAACATATTCTTGATACATGTGTGTCTCTTTTCTTTCATACCAACATTCCTGATCCTCAGGGATACAGGGGATAATAAAAGTAGATCATTCTATGATTACATACTATTTTTTTCTACCTTTCAGTGCTTATTTCCACAGCAGGCAAAGGACCTGTGTGAAGGGTTCTCTAATTCATTTTGATTGTTTAAATTTTATCATTAGTAGATTCCTCCAGAAGGGCCCATGCATAAAATCAAAGTTCTTGCTTTTTGATTGAATTGGTTGAAAGTCAGTTTTGCTGCATATATAATCAATGCCTTATACAGTTGTTCTACCATAAAGTAGGGGGTACATGAGCAGGTTTGTTACATGGATATATTGCATTAAGGGTAAGGTATGGATAGTTTTGAAACTAATTCCATTTTTATTTCCCTTATAAATATCATGCTCTTAACTTTATTTTATTTTGTGATGCCCAAATAATTATTTTTTCTTTAAACTACTGAAATATCCCGAATTGGTATTCTCAGTTTTGTGGTGTGCCATTTCAGTAATATTTTCAAAATTTTCAGGAAGTTTCCTTGAATTATAATGTTTAGTATCTTTTCTATTTCCTTCAATTTTCTTCTTTAGAGAATTCCGTTATCTGTAAGTTACAGGTTAACTATATGATATTGTTATCTTTAATATTTAGCACTTTCTCTTAACTAATTTTTATCTTGCACATTTTCTTTTTTTAAAGGAAGTCGTTCTTGTTTTATCTTTCAAATTAAAGGTGTATTATCAGTTTAGAATGTGTTTTATGTATAGTTTGTGTGCAGTGTTATGTAGAGCTCAAGGTTAGTTTTTTCCTACATAAAATGGACTACTAAACAGCAATGAGAATGGATGATCTAAAACATGAATGAATTTCAACAACAAAAAAATTAAGTAACGGAAGACAAACACAAAACCCATTCTGTAGTATTCCACCTACATAAAATATAAAAATATGCAAAACTAATTTACACTGTTAAAAGTAGAGACAATGATTAATCTTGAGGGTTAGTTACCAAGGATTAATTAGGGGCCTTTATGGATAATTTTAGAGTCATTTCTCTTCTGAGTGATGCTTACATGGGTCTGTTAATTAGTGAAAATAAATCAAGTTTAAGTGTATGATTTATGCACTTTACTGCATAAAATTTATACTATGGCTATGCAATTTTACACCTTAACATTGTGCAAAGTGTAAAACCTACATTATCTTAAGTAGCCCTTGCACTGAATGCCTGATAGTAGTATATCTGTGCAATTTTCTTTTGATTAGTGTCAAATTTCAGTACATTTTCCTATATTTTTACTTTCACTTTTTTAATGTTTATATGCTCTTATGAGCATATTGTTTTTTATGCCAGTATCATAGAATATTTTAGGATTTCTCTTGAAAGTACTCAGTTGATATATAACATGTTCATTAAATTGATTTTGGCTTGTATGTACTGATTTAATATCTGTGTTCTAAATATTTCACCTGTTTTATGTTCCTCCTATGTCATTTCTTTCCTTCTTTTGATTTAAGAATTTTAATTACCCCTTTCTTAAAGTGGTTGAATGATTCTTCCCAATCTGTAACTTCTAAATGAGTATGGTAATTACACATAATGATAGTGTTCTTCTTGAACATAGAAACTGTACCTTGTGTTTGCAGGAGGGATTTAGATGAACAACTTTTTTTCTGAGCAAAATAAGAACTCTATCCCATCCAGTAATTTTTCCCCCTTATGCTGCATTTTAAATCTGATTGCAATCAATTTTTTCCAATATTTATTATCCTTTTTCAACTCATTTTCTGTTATAACATCTTCTGTTGTATTAGTTAATTTTTGTGTTACTTTTCCCTTGTTTCTGTAATAATGTTTTAATTCTTTGTTAAGAAAATATTATAGATTCAGGGGGTACATGAGCAAGTTTGTTACATGGATATATTGCGTTACGGGTGAGGTTTGGGCTTCCAGTGTGCCCATCATCCAAATAGTGAACATTGTACCCAATAGGTTATTTTTCCAGCCTCGTACACCTCCCACTCTCCGACCTTTTGGAGACTAAAGTTTCTATTATTTCCATCTTTATGACCATGTGTACATATTGTTTAGCTCTCAATTATTAGTGAAAACTTGAGGTATTTGATTTTCTGTTTCTGAGTTAATTCACTTAAGATAATGGCTTCCAGCTTCATCCGTGTTGCCACAAAATACGTCATTTAATTCTTTTATGGCTGTGTAGTTTTCCACGATGTGTGTATACCACATTTTCTTTATTCAGTCCTCTGTTGATGAGCATTTAGGTTGGTTTCATGATTTTGCTATTGTGCACAGTGCGGCAATAAACATACAGGTGCAGATTTTTTAACATAATGATTTCTTTTCTTCTGGTAGATAGCCAGTTCCGGGATTGCTTGGTCAAATGGTAGTTCTCTGCTTTTTGTTCTTTGAGAAATCCCCATATTTTTTTCCATAAAAGTTGTGCAAATTTACATTCCCACCAACAGTGAATAGACATTCCCTTTTCTCCACAACCTGCCAATATCTGTTGTTTCATTGACTTTTTAATATTAGTCATTCTGACTAGTATGAGATTTAATATTTTTTAAATTTTTAATATTTCTGGCTATATAAATACGTATATTTATGAGTTCCATGAGATATTTTGATACAAGCAGGTAGTGAGTAATAACCATAGCAGGGCAAATGGGGTTTCCATCACCTTAAGTGTTCATCCTTTGTGTTACAAACACTTTAATTATACTCTTTTAGTTAGTTGAAAAGGTACAATTAAATTGTTATTGACTACATTCACTCTGTTGTGCTATCAAATATTAGATCTTATTCATTGTTTCTAACTATTTTTTCTACCCATTAACCATTCTCACTTTCCTCTATCCTTTCCAGTGCATTTCTCTGATGATTAGTGATGTTGAACATTTTTTCGTATGTTTGCTGGACACTTGTATTATGTCTCCTTTGAGAAACATCTGTCCATATCCTTTGCAAAATTTTAATGAAGTTGTTTTTTTTTTCTTGTCAACTTGAATTTCTTATAGATTCTGAATATTAGTCTTTCATCAGATGCATTTTTGCAAATATTTTCTTCTTTTCTGTAGGCGGTCTGTTTACTCTGTTGATTATTTCTTTTGCTCTGCAGAAGCTTTTTATTGTAATCTGCTCCCACTTGTGTATTTTAATTTTTGTTGCATTTGCTTTTGCAGTCTTAGTCACAAATTCTGTGCCAGGCTAATGTCCAGAAGAGTTTGTCCTATTTCTTCTTCTGGGGCTTTTATAGCTTTGGGTCTGACATTTAAGTCTTTAATCCATCCTGAGTTAATTTTTGTATATAGTGAGATGAAGGAGTCCAGTTTTATTCTTCTGCATATGGTGATTTGGTTTCCCCAGCACCATTGATTAACCAGGATGTCCTTTCCTTATTGTTTATTTTTGTTGGCTTTGTCAAAGTTCAGTGATTATACGTATGTGGCTTTACTTGTGGTGTCTCTATTCTGTTCCATTGAGCTATGTGTCTATTTTCTAGCAATGCCATGCTGTTTTGGTTACTCTTGTCATGTAGCATAATTTGAAGTCAAGTAATGTGATTCTTCCAGCTTTGTTCTTTTTACTTAGGACTGCTTTGGCTATTTGGGCTTCCTTTGGGTGCATATGAATTTTAGGATTATATTTTCTAATTCTGTGAAAAATAATGTTGGTAATTTAATAGGAATTGCATTGATCTATAGATTGTTTTGGGAAGTCTGATCATTTTATTAGTCTGTTTCATGCTGCTGATAAAGACATACTTGAGACTGGGCAATTTACAAAAAAAAGAAAAAGAGGTTTGATGGACTTACAGTTCTACATGGCTCGGGAGACCTCACAATCATGGCAGAAGGCAAGGAGGAGCAGATCACATCTTACATGGATGGCAGCATGCAAAGAGAAAGAGTTTGTGCAAGTGAACTCCTCTTTTTATAAAACCATCAGGCCTCGTGAGACTTATTCACTATCATGAGAACAGCATAGGAAAGACCTTCCCCCATGATTCAATTACTTCTTACCAGGTCCCTCCCGCAACACATGGAAATTGAAAATGAGATTTGGGTGGGGACACAGCCAAACCATATCATTCCTGGCCCCTCCCAAATCTCATGTCCTCACATTTCAAAACCACTCATGTCTTCCTAACAGTCCCCCAACGTCTTAACTCATTTCAGTATTAACTCAAAAGTCCACAGTCCAAAGTTTCATTTTAGACAAGGCAAGTCCCTTCCACCTATGAGCTTGTAAAATCAAACAAAAGTTAGTTACTTCCTAGATATAATGGTGGTACAGGTATTGGGTAAATACAGCCATTCCAAATGGGAGAAATTGGCCAAAACAAAGGGTCTACACGCCTCATGGAAGTCCAAAATCCAGTGGGGCAATCAAATCTTAAAGCTCCAAAATGATCTCCTTTGACTCCATGTCTCACATCCGGGTCACACTGATGCAAGAGGTGGGTTCCCATGGTCTTGGGCAGCTCCATCCCAGTGGCTTTGCAGGGTACAGCCTCCCTGCTGGCTGCTTTCAGAGTCTGGCATTGAGTTTCTGCAGCTCTTCCAGGTGCACAGTGGAAGCTGTTGGTGGATCTACCATTCTGGGGTCTGGAGGACAGTGGCACACTTCTCAGGACTCCACTAGGCAGTGTCCCAATAGGGATTCTATGTGAGGACTCACATTCCATATTTCCATTCTGTACTGCCCTAGCAGAGTTTCTTCATGAGGGCCCTGCTCCCGCAGCAAACTTCTGCCTGGGCATCCAGGTGTTTCCATACAAAGTCTGAAATCTAGGCAGAGGTTCCCAAACTTCAATTCTTGACTTCTGTGCACTCGTAGACTCAACACATGTGGAAGCTGCCTAGGCTTGGGACTTGCACCCTCTGAAGCCACAGCCTGAGCTCTATGTTGGGCCCTTTCAGCCACAGTTGGAAGAGCTGGGATGCAGGGCACTAAGTCCCTACACTACACACAGCACAGGAATGCTAGGCCTGGCCCATGAAACAGTTTTTTTCCTCCTAGGCCTCTGGGCTTGTGATGGGAGGGGCTGCCATGAAAACCTCTGACATGCCCTGGAGACACTTTCCCCATTGTCTTTGGGATTAACATTCAGCTTCTCATTACTTATGCAAATTTCTGCAGCCAGGTTGAATTTCTCCTCAGAAAATGGGATTTTATTTTCTGTAAAATTGTCATGCTGAAAATTTTCCAAACTTTTATGTTCTGCTTCCCTTATAAAACTAAATGTCTCTAACAGCACCCAAGTCACCTCTTGAATGCTTTGCTACCTAGAAACTTATCCTTCCAGAAAACCTAAATCATCCTCTGAAGTTCAAAGTTCCACACATCTCTAGGGCAGAGGCAAAATGCTGCCAGTCTCTTTGCTAAAACATACCAAGAGTCACCTTTGCCCCAGTTCCCAACAAGTTCCTCATCTCCATCTGAGAACACCTGAGCCTGGATTTCATTGTCCATATCACTATCAGCATTTTGGTCAAAGCTGTTCAACAAGTCTCTAGGAAGTTCCAAACTTTCCCACATTCTCCTATCATGAGAACAGCACAGGAAAGATCTGCCCCCATGATTCAATCATCTCCCACTGAGTCCTTCCCACAACATATGGGAATTCAAGGTGAGATTTGGGTGGGGGCACAGCCAAACCATATCGATCATTTTAACAATATTGACTCTCTCAATCGATCAGCGTGGCATGTTATTTTATTTGTTTATGTCATCTATTATTTCTTTCATAATGTTTTGTAGTTCTGCTTGTACAGATCACACCTCCTTGGTTAAATATATTCCTAGGTATTTTATTTCTTTAATGGCTATTGTAAATGGGACTGCATTCTAATTTTTTTCTGATCTTTCTCCAAATATCTGAGTTATTGTGGCTCTGATTCAAGTTTTTGTTTTTTTCTTCTTTTCCTTCATTCTCTTAAAGTCTATTAGGTATTTTAAAATACTAGGTTATGATTGTGTTACTTTAATGGACACAATTTTCTGAGTTAATACCTGGAGAGATAGTATTCTGTTCTCTATTCTTTCTGGTGTTTTAATACTAACTCTGGAATTTGAACTCAATAATATTCTCTTTTCTGTCTTCGTGTGAAATTACTTTTCCTAAACTTAAAAATGAGGCAGTTTTCAGGAGAGCTTTTTAACTTCCTAGAGTTCTATCTTCTGTTGTTTCCAAGAAGTGTCCAAACATATGGAACCTTTTGTTTAATTTTTGGGATTTCCTAGTGTTATTATCCTCTGCTATTTTGGTCAAGAGCCTTCTCTTTTCTCTGTCTCTGTTGTCCATTTCCTACTCAATTTGAATGCATTTTCAGGGGAATCTTGTCAATATTTAGTCTTGTATTAGAGTAGAGCACTGAGAGGAAAGGGATGGTAGTTCATCAGGATTAGTTAGCTAAAGCCACATCAAGTCATCTTACCATAGGCCCCTTGCACTAACTCACTACTGGAAAAGGTAAAACTTATCCCTGTTTCAGCTGCTGTTCTCCAACATACTTGTCTCACAAATATCTCTTGGTTATTTTGAATTGTTTTGCCAAATCTGTCAGATGCTGTTTTCTCCTTTGCAAGTTTACAGATTTTGACACCAGGACTGGTAGAATTTGTGAGGCCTGGTGCAAAAATGAAAAATGTGAAAACTTTTGTTCAAAAATAATTAAGAATTAAAGATAGTGATGGCAGAGCATTAAACCAATTCTGGGGCAAGAAAAAGTAACATGTCCTTTAAGCAACCTCTGATGACATGTAGGTCTTATATCTCTTGGTGGTTTGTCCTCACTCACTGGTTGTTAAATCTTTCATAGGAACATCATCAGTTAATTTTCTCTTAAATTTTGCCCATGGAATTTAGTTTTGTTATGTTTTGTCTTTTGTAATGTAAAAATTATTCTGGATTTAAAAACTATGCTCTGGTCCCTGTCGTCTTCTCACACACCTTCTATTTAAAATAAATAAATAACATAAAGAACCCTGCTAAACAGATTTATTTAGTATTAAAGTCCTATTTACCCTAAAATTAAAATTGCCTATAAGATTTAAATGAATACTGGAATGTCGTTCTTTTTGTATTACCAAGTTTGCATTTTACTTTACGAAAAAATTTGGTCCACCATTTTAGGAATTATCAGTGCATCTAACAACATAAGTGTTTTAGTTTGGACTAATATACTACACATCTGTGTAACTGCACTTTAACAGTTCATATCTTTAGCAAAAAAAAACATCAAATTTTTAGCAGCAGAACAAAATTGAACCTTATTTTTTGCTAAGATAACAGTTGAATGCAGTTAGTTTGCTCAGCAGTTTCAGTGGCTACAGTCAATAGAAACTATGAGGGGCCTAGGCTGATAGAGGACCTGCCTTCTCCAGTAAGTGTCTCACCAGATTGCCCTGGAAGGCTATAAAGCCAGAACAGGAAAGAATATAAAAAACTGAGTGATGAGTGTCACCTAGTGATGAGTGACACTTAGTAATGAGTGACACCTAGTGTCACCAAGACAGTCTGATAATTTCTGTCCAACTGCATGCCCACCCCCCACCAATTACATGGATTTAATGAAAATGTATTATTTTTCTAGAGCTGCCAGAACATATTACCACAGAGTGGCTTTAAAAACATAAATTTATTCTCTCACAATTCTGGAGGCTAGAAGTTTGAAATTAAGGGGTCACCAGGGTCATGTTCATGCCACAGGCTCTAGGGAAAATCCTTCCTTGCTTCTTCTAGCTTCTGATGGTTGCCTGTAATTTTGGGCATTCCTTGGTTTATGAAAGCATAACTCCAAACTCTGCCTCTGTCCTTACAAGGCCTTTTCTGTGAAACTCTCTACGTTCCTGTGTCTCCAAACCTCTCTTTCTTAAGGACACTAGTCATTGGAATCAGAGTTCACCCTAATCTAGTATGATCTCATCTTTATTAAATCTGCAAAGTCCCTCTTTATAAATAAAGTATCATTCAGAGGTACTGGGGATTAGGAACTAAACATTATCATTTGTGGAGGACACAATTCAACCCACACCAGTCAGATAATCTCTGCCACATTCAGTTGTGACTTCAACTTTAAGATCTTTTCTCATGAATAACATAAACTCTTTTCAATTTAAAAAGGGAAAACAAAGATATTACTTGAATGACACCCTAAAACATTTTTAGTTGTAGATATTACCTTCAATATACTGAAGTTGTGATTTTATCTTTTTATGAAGACCATGTTGGCACATTTTGTAATCTCATGATGTCTAAAGAGTATGTGATAAGCTATTTTCCCTGTCCATTAATATCCTGCCAACAGAATATGAATATTACAAAAGTTGAAAATTAAAAGGGAAATCGATAGAAGCAGTATTTGTTCACCAATAAAATGGTATCACCAAATGACATCTTGAAGTCTAGCATCACACTTCTGAGTTGAGTACTCTGAGTTTGAAAAACTAGTTTTAAATTTTTGGTAGACAATATCCAAGTATTATGTTGGATATTTGAGGAATAGCATTACTGAAAATGATACCACTTGGCAGCTGCCCACCAGATAATGCCTTTTTCTTTTGGTCTTTGAATAAACCCTTAATAACATGACATCATACTTATAGTATGCAGGCTTTACCTACCCTCCAGGTTAACTGGGTTAATCTTTTGTCATTCCTTTTTAAACAAAATGTATTATTTTTTTCTTGCTAGTTATAGAGCAATTACCAGATGAAAAATGAAAAAGCAGTTATTAATATGGGTTTTAGGAATAGTTCTCAAGTGGCCTATAAACAGATACAGTAACATTTAAATAAAACAATTTCTAAAGTCTCAATTTCTGTATACCTTATATATTATACATTATATGTTAAAATGGATATGGCAGAGAATAAATTTGTATTTAAGGCTCTATATGGCCTCTTTTCCCACTTTGTACAAATAAGCATCTGCCATTTTCCAAAACAAAATTATCAACTATTCTGAATCTCAATGAAATACATTGTACCTAGTGGAGGACAAATAACATTTTGCTATTGGTCGTAATATTTAAAAAGTTACACATTAATTGACTGAGTAAACCCCCCTGTTTTTACTTCATGTGTTTTCCAGTTACTTGCTTTCAAAAATCCTGAAGAAGGATATAATTAAGTTGTAAAATAATGAATAATTTAAAAAAGTATTGACTGTATGATTTTTGCCCAGAATTTGAAAGTTTAAGGAAACAACTGTCATTGTTATAACAAAACATCTTCTATTCTTATGATCTCATTTATTTGAGCAAATGTTTTCAGAATTTGTACTTATTAATACTGAAAATGAAGTATTAAGTGTATCCTAAAAAACTGTTACATTCTAAAATTAAAAATATAGAGTCTGAAATTGACAAAATGTAAAAATGAATAAAGCAAACCTCAAATTTCCACCTAATGTGGATGTGGGTTGCAAAAGAAACAGGAATATCTATTTTTATGTTGGTTTTACAGTCTGCATCAATATAATCTGGTCTGGATTTGTCTTCTGTAAAGGTGAGATCATACTAATATTACTGGACGTCCATGAAAATGATGGCCACTCCATAAAAGCAATTTAAAAACAGTTTTTAGAGCACTAGAAACTAACCAAGAGAATGAACTCAGTGTAGGAGCACTTTTTAAAGAAAAGAGTTGAATTTTGGTTTTAAGAAAACAGCCAGTGTTGGCGACAGAGCGAGACTCCTTCTCAAAAAAAAAAAAAAAAAAATCAGCCAGTGTTATGGTATTTTAACTTACCAAAGTCCCATTTTCCACTCTCCAGCTCAGTAGTAGCTGTGAAGAAACAGCTTGCACTTCTAGCAGCAGTATTAGATGAAACATAATGGGCTTCATTTTTAAAGAATTGCAACTTTCGTTTTCACCTGTCTGGTGACTCCTTGGAAGTCACATCATGGAATGTGGAAGTCACATCCATGGAAGTCACTGCTTCCAAGAAACTTGCATCCTCTGAAGCCACAGCCCGAGCTCCAGGTTGGGCCCTTTCAGCCACAGCTGGAATGGCTGGGATGCAGGGCACTAAGTCCCTACACTGCACACGGCACAGGGACACTGGGCCTGGCCCATGAAACAGTTTTTTCCTCCTAGGCCTCTGGGCCTAGGATAATTAAGCTGCTACCCAGTGGGTATTTGAAGAAAACATATGTAGGCAAATGCTTTAGTCAGAGCTGTCTAATGCAAAGGATTACAGTTGTGGCAAACAAGAGAATAAACAAAATGCTTAAGAGGAGAGGTTGAAGAACGAGATGCTTTAGGGAATAAGGGCTTTGAGAAGATCTGACATATTCTAGAGAATTTATAAGGCCAAGTGCATGCCCAGAATTCTGCACATGCTCAGAAGACACCAGAGGAGGCATTAATGTTTAACTACTTCTCCCCCTCCTCCTGCTTCTTCTTCTTTTTTTTTTTTTTTTTTGGTTTGCTAATTTTTTTTTCTTTTTATTATTATTATTATTATTATTATTATACTTTAGGCTCTATGGTACATGTGCGCAACGTGCAGGTAAGTTACATATGTATACATGTGCCATGCTGGTGCACTGCACCCACCAACTCGTCATCTAGCATTAGGTATATCTCCCAATGCTATCCCTCCCTCCTCCCCCCACCCCACAACAGTCCCCGAAGTGTGATGTTCCCCTTCCTGTGTCCATGTGTTCTCATTGTTCAATTCCCACCTATGAGTGAGAATATGCGGTGTTTGGTTTTTTGTTCTTGCGATAGTTTACTGAGAATGATGATTTCCAATTTCATCCATGTCCCTACAAAGGATGTGAACTCATCATTTTTTATGGCTGCATAGTATTCCATGGTGTATATGTGCCACATTTTCTTAATCCAGTCTATCATTGTTGGACATTTGGGTTGGTTCCAAGTCTTTGCTATTGTGAATAATGCCGCAATAAACATACGTGTGCATGTGTCTTTATAGCAGCATGATTTATAGTCTTTTGGGTATATACCCAGTAATGGGATGGCTGGGTCAAATGGAATTTCTAGTTCTAGATCCCTGAGGAATCGCCACACTGACTTCCACAAGGGTTGAACTAGTTTACAGTCCCACCAACAGTGTAAAAGTGTTCCTATTTCTCCACATCCTCTCCAGCACCTGTTGTTTCCTGACTTTTTAATGATTGCCATTCTAACTGGTGTGAGATGGTATCTCATTGTGGTTTTGATTTGCATTTCTCTGATGGCCAGTGATGGTGAGCATTTTTTCATGTGTTTTTTGGCTGCATAAATGTCTTCTTTTGAGAAGTGTCTGTTCATGTCCTTTGCCCACTTTTTGATGGGGTTGTTTGTTTTTTTCTTGTAAATTTGTTTGAGTTCATTGTAGATTCTGGATATTAGCCCTTTGTCAGATGAGTAGGTTGCGAAAATTTTCTCCCATTTTGTAGGCTGCCTGTTCACTCTGATGGTAGTTTCATTTGCTGTGCAGAAGCTCTTTAGTTTAATTAGATCCCATTTGTCAATTTTGGCTTTTGTTGCCATTGCTTTTGGTGTTTTAGACATGAAGTCCTTGCCCATGCCTATGTCCTGAATGGTAATGCCTAGGTTTTCTTCTAGGGTTTTTATGGTTTTAGGTCTAACATTTAAGTCTTTAATCCACCTTGAATTGATTTTTGTATAAGGTGTAAGGAAGGGATCCAGTTTCAGCTTTCTACATATGGCTAGCCAGTTTTCCCAGCACCATTTATTAAATAGGGAATCCTTTCCCCATTTCTTGTTTTTGTCAGTTTTGTCAAAGATCAGATAGTTGTAGATATGTGGCATTATTTCTGAGGGCTCTGTTCTGTTCCATTGATCTATATCTCTGTTTTGGTACCAGTACCATGCTGTTTTGGTTACTGTAGCCTTGTAGTATAGTTTGAAGTCAGTTAGCGTGATGCCTCCAGCTTTGTTCTTTTGGCTTAGGATTGACTTGGCGATGCGGGCTCTTTTTTGGTTCCATATGAACTTTAAAGTAGTTTTTTCCAATTCTGTGAAGAAAGTCATTGGTAACTTGATGGGGATGGCATTGAATCTGTAAATTACCTTGGGAAGGATGGCCATTTTCATGATATTGATTCTTCCTACCCATGAGCATGGAATGTTCTTCCATTTGTTTGTATCCTCTTTTATTTCCTTGAGCAGTGGTTTGTAGTTCTCCTTGAAGAGGTCCTTCACATCCCTTGTAAGTTGGATTCCTAGGTATTTTATTATCTTTGAAGCAATTGTGAATGGGAGTTCACTCATGATTTGGCTCTCTGTTTGTCTGTTATTGATATATAAGAATGCTTGTGATTTTTGTACATTGATTTTGTATCCTGAGACTTTGCTGAAGTTGCTTATCAGCTGAAGGAGATTTTGGGCTGAGACAATGGGGTTTTCTAGATATACTATCATGTCATCTGCAAACAGGGACAATTTGACTTCCTCTTTTCCTAATTTAATACCCTTGATTTCCTTCTCTTGCCTAATTGCCCTGGCCAGAACTTCCAACACTATGTTGAATAGAAGTGGTGAGAGAGGGCATCCCTGTCTTGTGCCAGTTTTCAAAGGGAATGCTTCCAGTTTTTGCCCATTCAGTATGATATTGGCCGTGGGTTTGTCATAAATAGCTCTTATTATTTTGAGATATGACCCATCAATACCTAATTTATTGAGAGTTTTTAGCATGAAGGGTTGTTGAATTTTGTCAAAGGCCTTTTCTGCATCTATTGAGATAATCATGTGGTTTTTGACTTTGGTTCTGTTTATATGCTGGATTACATTTATTGATTTGCGTATATTGAACCAGCCTTGCATCCCAGGGATGAAGCCCACTTGATCATGGTGGATAAGCTTTTTGATGTGCTGCTGGATTCTGTTTGCCAGTATTTTATTGAGGATTTTTGCATCAATGTTCATCAAGGATATTGGTCTAAAATTCTCTTTTTTTGTTGTGTCTCTGCCAGGCTTTGGTATCAGGATGATGCTGGCCTCATAAAATGAGTTAGGGAGGATTCCCTCTTTTTCTATTGATTGGAAGAGTTTCAGAAGGAATGGTACCAGCTCCTCCTTGTACCACTGGTAGAATTTGGCTGTGAACCCATCTGGTCCTGGACTTTTTTTGGTTGGTAAGCTATTGATTATTGCCACAATTTCAGCTCCTGTTATTGGTCTATTCAGAGATTCAAGTTCTTCCTGGTTTAGTCTTGGGAGGGTGTATGTGTCTAGGAATTTATCCATTTCTTCTAGATTTTCTAGTTTATTTGCGTAGAGGTGTTTGTAATATTCTCTGATGGTAGTTTGTATTTCTGTGGGATCGGTGGTGATATCCCCTTTATCATTTTTTATTGCATCTATTTGATTCTTCTCTCTTTTTTTCTTTATTAATCTTGCTAGCGGTCTATCAATTTTGTTGATCCTTTCAAAAAACCAGCTCCTGGATTCATTTATTTTTTGAAGGGTTTTTTGTGTCTCTATTTCCTTCAGTTCTGCTCTGATTTTAGTTATTTCTTGCCTTCTGCTAGCTTTTGAATGTGTTTGCTCTTGCTTTTCTAGTTCTTTTAATTGTGATGTTAGGGTGTCAATTTTGGATCTTTCCTGCTTTCTCTTGTGGGCATTTAGTGCTATAAATTTCCCTCTACACACTGCTTTGAATGCATCCCAGAGATTCTGGTATGTTGTGTCTTGGTTCTCGTTGGTTTCAAATAACATCTTTATTTCTGCCTTCATTTCGTTATGTACCCAGTAGTCATTCAGGAGCAGGTTGTTCAGTTTCCACGTAGTTGAGCGGTTTTGAGTGAGATTCTTAATCCTGAGTTCTAGCTTGATTGCACTGTGATCTGAGAGATAGCTTGTTATAATTTATGTTCTTTTACATTTATTAAGGAGAGCTTTACTTCCAAGTATATGGTCAATTTTGGAATAGGTGTGGTGTGGTGCTGAAAAAAATGTATATTCTGTTGATTTGGGGTGGAGAGTTCTGTAGATGTCTATTGTGTCCGCTTGGTGCAGAGCTGAGTTCAATTCCTGGGTATCCTTGTTGACTTTCTGTCTCGTTGATCTGTCTAAAGTTGACAGTGGGGTGTTAAAGTCTCCCATTATTAATGTGTGGGAGTCTAAGTCTCTTTGTAGGTCACTCAGGACTTGCTTTATGAATCTGGGTGCTCCTGCATTGGGTGCATATATATTTAGGATAGTTAGCTCTTCTTGTTGAATTAATCCCTTTACCATTATGTAATGGCCTTCTTTGTCTCTTTTGATCTTTGTTGGTTTAAAGTCTGTTTTATCAGAGACTAAGATTGCAACCCCTGCCTTTTTTTGTTTTCCATTTGCTTGGTAGATCTTCCTCCATCCTTTTATTTTGAGCCTATGTGTGTCTCTGCACGTGAGATGGGTTTCCTGAATACAGCACACTGATGGGTCTTGAGTCTTTATCCAATTTGCCAGTCTGTGTCTTTTAATTGGAGCATTTAGTCCATTTACATTTAAAGTTAATATTGTTATGTGTGAATCTGATCCTGTCATTATGATGTTAGCTGGTTATTTTGCTCGTTAGTTGATGCAGTCTCTTCCTAGTCTCGATGGTCTTTACATTTCGGTATGATTTTGCAGTGGCTGGTACCGGTTGTGCCTTTCCATGTTTAGCGCTTCCTTCAGGAGCTCTTTTAGGGCAGGCCTGGTGGTGACAAAATCTCTCAGCATTTGCTTGTCTGTAAAGTATTTTATTTCTCCTTCACTTATGAAGCTTAGTTTGGCAGGATATGAAATTCTGGGTTGAAAATTCTTTTCTTTAAGAATGTTGAATATTGGCCCCCACTCTCTTCTGGCTTGTAGGGTTTCTGCCGAGAGATCCGCTGTTAGTCTGATGGGCTTCCCTTTGATGGTAACACGACCTTTCTCTCTGGCTGCCCTTAACATTTTTTCCTTCATTTCAACTTTGGTGAATCTGACAATTATGTGTCTTGGAGTTGCTCTTCTCAAGGAGTATCTTTGTGGCATTCTCTGTATTTCCTGAATCTGAATGTTGGCCTGCCTTGCTAGATTGGGGAAGTTCTCCTGGATAATATCCTGCAGAGTGTTTTCCAACTTGTTTCCATTCTCCCCGTCACTTTCAGGTACACCAATCAGATGTAGATTTGGTCTTTTCACATAGTCCCACATTTCTTGGAGGCTTTGCTCGTTTCTTTTTATTCTTTTTTCTCTAAACTTCCCTTCTCGCTTCATTTCATTCATTTCATCTTCCAGGGCTGATACCCTTTCTTCCATTTGATCGCATCGGCTCCTGAGGCTTCTGCATTCTTCACGTAGTTCTCGAGCCTTGGTTTTCAGCTCCATCAGCTCCTTTAAGCCCTTCTCTGTATTGGTTATTCTAGTTATACATTCTTCTAAATTTTTTTCAAAGTTTTCAACTTCTTTGCCTTTGGTTTGAATATCCTCCCGTAGCTCGGAGTAATTTGATCGTCTGAAGCCTTCTTCTCTCAGCTCGTCAAAGTCATTCTCCATCCAGCTTTGTTCCGTTGCTGGTGAGGAACTGCGTTCCTTTGGAGGAGGAGAGGTACTCTGCTTTTTAGAGTTTCTAGTTTTTCTGCTCTGTTTTTTCCCCATCTTTGTGGTTTTATCTACTTTTGGTCTTTGATGATGGTGATGTACAGATGGGTTTTTGGTGTGGATGTCCTTTCTGTTAGTTTTCCTTCTAACAGACAGGACCCTCAGCTGCAGGTCTGTTGGAGTACCTGGCCGGCCGTGTGAGGTGTCAGTCTGCCCCTGCTGGGGGGTGCCTCCCAGTTAGGCTGCTCGGGGGTCAGGGGTCAGGGACCCACTTGAGGAGGCAGTCAGCCCGTTCTCAGATCTCCAGTTGCGTGCTGGGAGAACCACTGCTCTCCTCAAAGCTGTCAGACAGAGACATTTAAGTCTGCAGAGGTTACTGCTGTCTTTTTGTTTGTCTGTGCCCTGCCCCCAGAGGTGGAGCCTACAGAGGCAGGCAGGCCTCCTTGAGCTGTGGTGGGCTCCACCCAGTTCAAGCTTCCAGGCTGCTTTGTTTACCTAAGGAGCCTGGGCAATGGCGGGCGCCCCTCCCCCAGCCTCGCTGCCGACTTGCTGTTTGATCTCAGACTGCTGTGCTAGCAATCAGTGAGACTCCGTGGGCGTAGGACCCTCTGAGCCAGGTGCGGGCTATACTCTCCTGGGGCACCGTTTCCTAAGCCCGTCGAAAAAGCACAGTATTCGGGTGGGAGTGGCCCGATTTTCCAGGTGCCGTCTGTCACCCCTGGAAGGGGAACTCCCTGACCCCTTGCGCTTCCCGAGTGAGGCAATGCCTCGCCCCTGCTTCGGCTGGCGCACGGTGCGCTCACCCACTGACCTGTGCCCACTGTCTGGCACTCCCTAGTGAGATGAACACGGTACCTCAGATGGAAATGCAGAAATCACCCGTCTTCTGCGTCGCTCGCGCTGGGAGCTGTAGACCGGAGCTGTTCCTATTCGGCCATCTTGGCTCCTCCCCCCCCTGGTTTGCTCTGCTTCTTCTTCTTTACCATGAGGGTATGTGAAAGTGGGGAATAAGGATAAGGTAAAGCTCTAAATGATGTGGCTTCATGCCGGAGGCATTTCCAACATACCACAGTCACTCTGCAGAAGTGGGGAGATTTTACTGTTGTGCCAAACACTAAGGGAAATTTCTGTCCAATCATTAGATGACCAGTAAGCTGATGGAAAAAAAAGGTATCTGTAACCGCATGCAACGGAATATATCCCAGGCCACTAGGCAGTGGGATAAAATATTCAATTTTCATAAAGAAAAATACCCACAAAATTTCAACTAATAATTCTGTATCTGGCAAAAACTTCTTTTCAAAAATGGAAGAGATAATCCTCATCCCTTTGAATATGGGTGGTACCTGTGAATATAATGAGATATTACTAGTGTGATTAGGTTACATGATGTAATACAGTTGACTTTAAAAAAGGGAAATTATTGAGGTGTGCCTATCCTAATCACCAGCAACACAGCTAACATAATCCCACAACTACAAGGAACTGAATTCTCTCAACATTCCAAATGATCTTAGGAGTGAACTTGCCAGTGTAGAACCTCCAGATAATGGCACAATCACTCAATGCCTTGATTTCAGCATTACGAATTTCTGAACAGACAACCCAATTAAAACATGTTAGACTCCTGACACAAGGGAAATGTGAGATAATAAACGTGTGTTGTCTTGAGCTGCTAAGTTTGTGTTTTTTCGTTGTTGTTGCTGTTACACAGCAATAGAAAACTAAAACACCTTGTTTTATGCCTTCTTCTTGTGATTAGGTCATTAGAACTGATAGAGCCTATAGTCCACTGATCTCCAAGGCATTTATTCCTCATGTGACAATTTGACCCAAGCATGGACAGAAGACCATCCTTGGTTCATTCATGTTGGGACTATTTGGAATATATTTCTTTTCTTTTTTATGTATTTATCTTTAGGGAGGGTATTTTAAAATCTATGTAAGTTTGCAAATAGGTAATTTAGTTGAGCCTAGGTATCCTTGGGTTTTGGTTCCACGACCCCCTGAGGATACCCAAATCCATGGATGCTTAAGTGTCTTACATAAAATGGTGTTGTATTTGCTTATAACCTATATACACACTCCCCTACAATTTAAATTACCTCCAGATTACTTACAATACTTAGTTATACTGTATTATTTAGGGAATAATGACAATGAAAAAAAATTTTGATACATGTTTAGTGCAGACACAGTCATCCTTTTATTTAACTTACCTGAATATATTTGACATGTAGTTGGTTGAATCCATGGATGAAGAACCCAAAATACAGAAGATTGATTATATATATATATATACATGGGTCAGAAATCAAAAAATTTGACAACATATATAGTGAGAACTTTCCCAGGCATTCTTACCGTCATCTGCACTGTTCTAATCTGTTTATTCTTCAAATAGCAAATGCTTTTAGTTTCTCGTTATTCTTGTAGAGTTATTTTAAAATGCATACCTGTCAAAAAGACTGTTAATTATTACCAATATTCATTCTCCTCTTCTTAAAAAATATTAGAATTTCTTATTGGGCACACGACTGTAAGGAGTAAAAACTACTGTCTTACAGCTACATCACAGCTAGATGTAGCCATGTCAAACATAAGCAGAAGCATATGTGGCAGCTTCCAAGAATGTTCCCTGATATACACCCTTTGCCTCTTCTGCTTCTCCATACTGCTTTCTGGAAAGTAGATGGTAGCTTGGACCAGAAGACAAGGCCATAATCTAAGGATGGGCTGGTGAGTTTGAAGTAAACTGGCTCCAGAAAGTCTCATAGAACAGATGCAAAAGCCCTATCATCGTCTACCTGCCCCCAGACATTTATGGAGAGAAACAGGCCTATGATTAAAAAAAGAGAAATTAATACCTCCCTAGATAAGCAAAAACTGAGACAGTTTATCACTGAAAAACCTGTACTTCAAGATAAGCTAAATTGAATTATTTAGGCTGAAATTTAACTTTATGCTACATAAAGACTGCCATATACAAAAGGTCATAGATTGTGTGATTCCATTTATATAAAATTTTAAGAATAGGCAAATTCATAGAGAAAGAGAGTATATTAGTGCTTTCCAGAGGATGAAGTGAGAGGAAAATTAGGAGTGCAGGATTTCTTTTTGGAGTGATGAAATTGCTCTAGAATTAGCAATTATGGGTGTGCAAGATTATATGAATATGGTATAAAAAATACTGAGTTATGTATTTTTAAATGTTTTAAATGGTAAATTTTATGATATGTAAATTGTTTAGTAAATTACAAACTGGCACTATTAACTTCCTTGTCTATATCCAATGCCTATGCATGATGTGTATATAAAGATAATACACACAAATCACTAATAACAGAATCAATAATGTTCAAAATAACATATCTTTAACCATTGTAAATCTGGTAACTAGAATTTTCTGTAATGTGGGAATATTTATAGTGGAGATATTTCCTTACTTTCAACAACTGTTTCCTTCCTAAGGAAACTCATGGAAGGATAGAACAAAATGAAAAACATTTGATGTCATCAGATTCTTCATTCATTGAAAACAAATTGTCTATTGACTTTTATGAGTCAAGAAATATTTCAAGACATTGGAATACATCAATAAACAGGTATAGACCCTTGTCCTCAATAATATTATAAAGAACACAATAAGTGATGATAATATGAGACAACACGTAAGATGTAGAATGGAATAAACTGTTAATTGCTCTGATATAAAAGGGAAAAATAAAATGTTTATGGATAGTGGGAAAACTGGGTTGATAAATAAATTAGGCATGAGAGAAGCATGAAATTTTGGACGTTTCTTTGTTTCTGCGTGGTGTGGTGACTCACATAAGCCTCAAAAATGTCCTCTTCTGGCACACCTTGTGTTCTCTTCCCCCAGGTCCTTGCTCAAGGATATTGACACCAATAACTAAATTCTGGTATATTAAGCTTGATATGTTGATGTCAGAATTTATTCTTTATTGTTTCTCTGCAGCCAAGTATTTACTATACCCTCTATATTATGTGTATAAATACCTGTTTCCTTTTATCTTATTCAAGTATCCGAAGTTGTGCAAGAGCATTCTAAAATGTCTTCCTGCCTCCAGGCTCAATGCTTGTTTTGTTTCTCTGTCTATATCTTGTAGTCAGGTTGAATAAAAAAGGCAACTTTTATCTGTCTGTGTCTATTCAGTTAAAAAGCATCCAGTGGTTCTAAATCACCCAGATCAAGTTTTAAGTTGCTCTGCACAGCACCTGTGGCTCTACTTTATTTCCTGTAACAACATGTTTCAATCTCTCTCTCTTCCATTTACCTCGTGCTACAACCACATCAAATCCTGTTCTTTAATCTGTAACAAAGTCTCTCTGTCAAGTTTTAATACCGGGATGTGTAGTTTTTCTTATACTTACTATTATTTATTTTTTTCTCCATTTTTTCGTAGTAATTGTAACTAAGGTCACATTCATTCATATGGAAGGGTCACTTTAAACATAAGTTGTAGCTAAAACCATTATATATTCCCATCTCAGTTTAAGAAGTAAAATGTAAAAACATAAATAAATAAACAAACAAATCTCTGAAGTTCTCCGTGTTTGGTTCCCTTGTCACAAACTTTCAACTCTCTCACTCAGGTAAAAACTATTTAAATGTTTTAAATAGTCTTGATATATATGTAACATCCCTGTACAGTCTGGTCTGATGTTGCTTATTGTTGAATAGTGTATAAATAAAAATCATACTGTATGTATCATTTTACAAAATGTAATTCTCACCCAATTATGTGTTTGTGGGAGTCATCTGTGTTTTTACATGCAACTGCTGTTCTTTTATTTTGTTATCTAATATTGAATCACTAGGAATATGTCCACATTTATTCATCTATTTAACCTTGATGAACAATTGAATTGCTTCTCTTTTTTGCTTATTATGAAGTGTGTTGATATCAATTTCTTTATTAAATATATTGTAGAATCCTAGAGATATTTGAATGTGTTTCTCTAGGTTATATGCCTAGGAGTGGAGTTGCTGGGTTATAAAGTTTGTGTATAATTAAGGGTTTTCCAAAGTGGATGGACATGTCTACATTACAGACCACAATGAATAAAAGATCTCATTGTTTTTGCATTCCTACCAGAGTTGTTGTTAGCAGTCACTGAAACTTTCTACAGTCTGGATTTGTGATCGTGTTACACTGTGGTTTTTTAGCGCTTTATTGATATGTAATTTACATACTATACAATTAGGTCATTTATACTATACAATTAAATGGTCTCTATTACAGATATGTGGAACCATCACCACAACTTAGAACATTTACTTCACCTCAAAATAAACATAGTACCTCTTAGCTATCACACTCCTAATCTCCCAATAACCCTAAATTCAGCCCTAAGCAGCTACTTATCTATTTTCTGCCTTTATAGTTTTGCCTATTCTGGACTTCTATGTGAATGCAATCATAGAATATGTGAGTTTTTGTGGCTTTTTTTAAAGCCTACAAAAATATTCTTAAAGTTTCTCCACACTTAAAGCATATTTTAGGACTTTATTATTTTTTGTGGCTAAATAATATTCTATATGACAGAGGTATCTCATTCACACATTCATGGGCATTTGGACCATTTCCACATTGTGACTATTATGGATAATGCTGCTACCAATATTGATTTACAAGTTTTTGTAAGTATATATGATTTTATTTCTCTTGGCTATATATCTAGAAGTGAAATTTCTGGGTCATAAATAACTCTTTATTGTTTGCTGAACTGCTAGAGCTTTTCTCTACATGGCTACAACTTTTTCATTCTCACCAACACCATATAAGGGTTCCAATTTTTCTATAGTTACGCTAATGGAATTGATACCAAAACTAGTTATTATCATTCATTTTAATTCTAATTATGATACAAGGTGTAAAGTGGTATCTCATTGGGATTTTAATTTTCATTTCTGTGATAACTATGATGTTGAACATATTTTC
Organism: Pongo abelii; assembly: GCF_028885655.2. Classification (NCBI taxonomy): domain Eukaryota; kingdom Metazoa; phylum Chordata; class Mammalia; order Primates; family Hominidae; genus Pongo; species Pongo abelii. The sequence goes on along the minus strand of NC_071999.2, from coordinate 89,156,702 downwards.
ATGTACATATTGGCAATTTGTTTATCTTCCTTGGAAGAATTTTTATTCAGAACTCTAATTTTCACTTGAGATATTTCTCTTTTTATTCTGAATTGAAAGATCTGAAGATCTTAGATCTGCATATTCTACATACACGTCACTCATCAGATACATAACTTGCAAACATTTTTTCCGTACTGTGTACTATCTTTTACCTTTCATTTTTATTGATGAATAATAATTGTACATATTTAATAGGGGTATATATAATATTTTGAAACATGAATAAAATATGTAGTGATCAAATCAGGGTATTTTGGATATTTGTTTGTCTATCATTTTTGTTACAAACATTTTAAATCTTCTCTTCCAGCTATTTTGAAATAGACAGAAATTATTCTTAACTATAGTCATCCTTATTGCTATTGTATGCTAGAACTTGTTATTGCAGTCTAAATTTATTTTTGTACCCTTAACCAATCTTTCTTCATCCTCTCATCTTTCCTAGTCTCTAGTATCTGTCATTCTACTCCACCTTCATGGAATCTACTTATTTAGCTCCAACATATGAGTTACAACATGCAATATTTGTCTTTCTGGGTCTGGCTTATTTCACTTAACCTAAACACCTCCAGTTCCATTCAAATACTGCAAATGAAGAGATTTCATTTCTATATACAGCATAATAGTATTCCATTGAGTATATCTAATTCATTTCCTTTATCCTTTCATTTATTTGATGGACACTTAGGTTCCATATCTTGTTCACCGTGAACAGTGCTGCAATAACTATGGAAGTGGAAGTATCCCTTTGATATCCTGATTTCCTTTCCTTTGGATAAATTCCCAGTAGTTAGATTGCTGGATCATACAGTAGTTCTATTTTTAGATTTCTGAGAAACCTCCATACTGTTTTCCATTGTGGCTGTACTAATTTACTTTCTCACCAACAGTGTGGTAGAGATCCCTTCCCTCTGAATCCTCACCAGTATTTGTTAGTTTTTGTCTTTTTGATAACAGCCATTCTAAGTTGGGTGAGATGGTATCTTATTGTGGTTTTGATCTGCATTTTCTTGATGATTAGGGATGTTGAGCATTTTTTTTTGTATACCTGTGGGCCATTTGTATGTATTCTTTTGAGAAATGTCTGTTTGTGTTCTTTGACCACATTTTAATGCAATAATTTATTTACTTTTTGCTGCTGCTTTGTTTGAGTTCCCTATGTATTCTGGATATTAGTTTCTTATTAGATGAATAGATAAAAAAATTTTTCTCCCATTCTATTGGTTGTCTTTTCATTCTGTGAACTGTTTCCTTTCCTGTGCAGAAGGTTTTTGGCTTAATATAGTCCCACTTGTCTATTTTTTTAAAATTTAAATTTAGAGACATGATCTCTCCTAGTTGCTCAGGCTGGAGTTCAGTGGCACAATCATACCTAACCACAGGCTTGAACGCACGGGCTCAAGTGGTTTTCTTGTCTTAGTCTTTCAATTAGCGAGGGCTACAGACATGTGCCACCAAGCCAGACAAATTTTCCAATTATTTTATAGAGATGATTTTGCTGCGTTGCCCAGGATGGTCTCAAACTCCTGGCCTCAATCAATCCCCCCTGCTTGGCCTCCCAAGACATTGAGATTACAGGTGTGAACCACCATGCCTGGCCCCCATTTGTCTATTTTTGTTTTTGTTGCCCGTGTTGTGTTTTTGTGTGTGTGTGTGTGTGTTTGTGCCTGTGAAGTCTTAGCTGCAAAATCTTTGCCTAGACCAAAGTCCTGGCTAATTCATTCTGTGTTTTCTTCTGGGAGTTTCATAGTTCCAGGTCTTAAGTGTGAGCCTTTAATTTATTTTGAGTTGATGTTTATATACGGTGAGAGGTGAAAGTCTAGTTTCAATTTTTTAAGTATGGATATCTAGTTTTCTCAGCACTGTTTATTGAAAAGGGTGTCTTTTCCCCAATGTATGTTCTTGATACCTTTGTCTAGAATTAGTTGATGTAGATATATTTTTGAATTACCTGTTCTGTTCCATTTGCCATTGGTGTTTGTTTTTAATTTCAATACTATACTATTTTGGTTACTATAGCTTTGTAGCATATTTTGAAGTCAGGTAGCGTGATGCTTTGTTCTTTTTGCTCAGGATTTCTTTAGTGACTTGGATATTTTTGTGGATCCATATAATTTTATATTTTTTTCTATTTTTGTTGAAAATGGCATTAGCATTTTAATAGGGATTGCATTAAATCAAATTACCTTAGGTAATTGTAAATTATTAATTATTATTAATTGAATAATTGTAAATTACATTGAGTAGTATATTGAATATTAATTTTTTCAATCTATGAGCATGGGATGTCCTTACATTTGTTTATATCCTCTTCTATTTCTTTCATAAGTGTTTCATAGTTTCATCATAAAAGTCTTTCACTACCTTTGTTAGATTTATTCCTGGGTATTTTATTTTTTGCAGCTCTTGTACATGGGTTTGCTTTTTTGAATTTTTTTCAGCTAGTTTGTTATTGGTGTATAGAAATGCTACTGCTCTTTGTATGTTGGATTTGTGTCCTAAAACTTAACTGAATTCATATATTTGTTCTAAGAGCTTTTTGGTGGAGTCTTTAGATTTTTCTCAATAAAAGATTATGTTATGTGAAAAGTGAGACAATTTATCATTCTGTTTTCATATTTGGAAGACTTGTATTTATTTCTCTGTCCCATTGCTCTAGCTAGGACTTCCAGTACACCGTTGAATGGTAGTTAAAGTGCACATCCTTGTCTTTTTCCAGTTCTTTAAAAAAAGGCTCTCAGTTTTTCCCTATTCAGCACAATGTAAGTTGTAGGCCTGCCATACATTGCCTTTTTTATTTTGATATGCTCCTTCTATGACTAGTTTGTTTTATTAAGGGATGTTAAATGGTATCAAATGCTTTTTCAATATGTCTTGAAAAAAGTCATATGTTTTTGGTCTTTCATGCTGTTGATGTGATTATTATATTTATTGATTTGCATGAACATCATTGCATCCTTGGAAAAAATCCCAGCAATGGGATTTGATTGTGAGAACAATGGGCTTCAATACTTGGTCATGGGGAATTATCTTTTTGATGTGTTGTTGAATTTGGTTTGGGAGTAAAATGCTGAGGATTTTTGCATCTGTGCGTATTGGAGATATTGGCCTGCAGTATTCTCTTTTTTGGTGGTTGTGTCCTTGTCTGATTTTACTATTAGGTTAATTTTGACCTCATAATATGAATTAGTACGAATTCCTTCCTCTTCAATTTTTGACAATAGTTTAGAAGAATTTGTATTAGTTCTGCTTTATAAGTTTGGTAGGATTTAGTAGTAGATTCATCCAGTCCTGGGCTTTTTGTGTTGGGATGCTTTTTATACTTTTTATTACTGAATCAACCACATTACTTTTATTGGTCTATTCAGGTTTTATATTTCTTTCTGGTTTAATTGTGCTAGGTAGGTTGTTGATTTACAAAAATTAGTCCATTTTCTCTTGGTTTTCTAATTTGTTGGTAAACAATAGTCTTTAATGATTCTTTGTACTTTGTCATATAATTTGTAATGTCTCCTTTATTCTTTCCTATATAATTTATTTGAGTCTTCACTTTTCTTCTTGGTTGATCCAGCTGGTGTCATAATGCTGCAGCCCTCTGGGTGGGCATGAGAAAAAGTAATTGGGGATCCAGAGATGTAGAGATACAGGGGCTGTTGGGACTCAGAGCAGGGTGTATTCTTGTGGGGGCCAGGTTCTCATAATGATGTTATGCTTCAGCTGCTTGGGTCTTAGGAGGGTGTGTGGGCCTCAGTGTGAACACTGTCTCTGGAACAATGCTGTCACTGGAACTCTAGGCAGCACTCTGTATTAGTCACAGGGCCCCAAGGGTCAAGGGACTCCATGGCTAGGAGTGCAGAAGTCTACAGTGATAATGTGGACTGCTGACAATCTCCCACTTACCTTTTTACTGCAATGAGGAGTGCTGCCTCGCTCCAAGCCATTCCTGGCCCAACTGAATGCTTTGCTTCCGTCTCCTGTTCATCAGGGATTCCTTGTCACTTCCATGCTGAATTCCAGTCTTCTCTCTTAGAAGCTCTATATGATGGCTAGTTATCTGCTCATTGTTTTGGTCCTTCTTTACGGGGGAGGCAAGTGTCAGGTGCCTCTAGTCTGCCATCTGAAATGTCTTTTACCATTCTTAATAGTGTCTTTTGAAGCACAAGCGTTTGTAATTTTGATGAAGTCCTATTTATTCGATTTTTCTTTTGTTTCTCATTCTTTTGATGTTATATCTAACAATCAACCTTCTTTTAGGAGAAATGTGTAAAGTAATCTAGGTGTCTATAAAATAATTAATGGTCATGCATGTGCATTCAATATTTCATAGTTTACTGTTACTTAAAATAAACTGTGAAATTAATGTTATTTCTATTTTTGTTTTTACTTTGTGAAACAAGGTCTGGCCCTATCACCCACGTTGCAGCGTAATAGCACAATCTCAGCTCACTGAAACCTCTGACTTTCTGGCTCAAGTCATGCTCCTACCTCAGCCTCCAGAGTAGCTGGGTCTACAGGTGGGCACCACCATGCCCAACTAATTTTTGTATTTGTTGTAGAGATGTGGTTTTGCCATGTTGCCCAGGCTGGTCTCAAATTCGTGAGTCCAAGTGAACGGCCCAATTTGGCCTGCCAAAGTGCTGGGATTATAGGCATGAACCACTGTGAATTTTAATGAATGAACCTTGAATTTTAATGATGTAATAAAAACATATGTTCCTTTTCTTCTTTGCTGTGTCATTGTATAATGCCCACGAAACTATAATTACCATGATAGTCACATCCTCTCCAGGCAGTCAGACTAGTGCAGTGGTTGAAAACCTACCTGACAACATTCCAAGATTTAAAAGTTTCAGATGCTGATTCTCCTTCTTATGAGATCTTCAACAAACAACTTAATCCAAGTCTCAGTTTCTCTATATATGAAATGAAGATAAGAATATTAAATAGCATAGTAAAAGTCAAGAACTCAATGAGGTCTTGCCAAGTAGTGCCTGCTCAACAAATCATCATCATCATCATCATCATCGTCATCATCATCATTATAAACATCACCATAATCCATCTTTTCAGGAATTAATAAAACATCAAGAAGTAACACAGATGACATTATATTCCGTTTTTATAATGAACATTCCAGAGAAATACAGTTAGCTTTTCAGTAAAATTCTTAGTGTTAGCTTTCTTTCAAGAAGACAAATACTAATAAATGGCCCACATACTTGATACCACAGGTCTACTTCTTTATCTACTTCTCTAAGACTTTGTTGCCATACTTTATTTACTACAATTCTATGTGACTGTCTGTAATAGTATTCCATATAATTGAGAAACAAAGTTATCCTTTAAACTTGTATTAGTAATCTTTATATATTTCTGAATTAGATACATTTCATGCAGGTCATGCCCTTTCCACAGTGTCTTGGCTAACTTTTATTACAGTTTCAAATCGTATCAAGATAATTTTGTTAAATTATTTATGTTAATAAAATGTATTACTTTTAAGTTATAATTTTAAGTTATTCATATTATACTTTTGTATTAACTCCCTGATTCCTTTTACCTGCCTTACACTCTCTTCATTTCTCCTGATGAGTTTTGTGTTTTCCGTCACACAGAATGTCATGATTTTTTACCCTTTAGTGTGGTTTTCAACACAACCTAAGGTCAGATCCAGACTAACTTCTTTATACTATTGTTTGCTTATTATATAGGTTACATATCTATGATAGATTACTTTGTAGCAGGATAAATTAATTAATACTCTTTATTTTATGTAGGAAAATTAAAACAAAACAAGAACTGTACTTTGCAATTGTATACAAATATCAAATCCACAGAAGTAAATTGGACTAAGCATCAAGACAATGTGATTCAAGTTACTAAGGTTCGGTGGAATCTATTTTATTCCCTGGTATAATTAAAGTAACATGAATTCAAATTTTGAGTTTATTTTCTTCAGAAAAATATGGAGCATTCAGTGATTATGTAAATAATGATTCTCTTCTGACCAGAAGACATTAACTCACTCCTCTGTAGAGAAATATAGTTAAAAGCATGACTCTGTATAACTGGACATTATCATAATATTGATTTAATTTTATTGGATATTATAAATATTTATTCTTATAAAGCTCACTTTTTTTAGAAAATGTATGAACACTGTCATGTCTCATATTATCAATGACAAAGTATACAAAATAGAAGTGGAAAATAAGATATAATTTTAGGCGACATCTTAAGCAAACACAGAACATTTTTTAAAAATCTATGTTCACTTAAGAAACTTATCCTTTGAGTATTAGGAAAAGAACATTGAAAATTTATTATTTGATTTCCTTGAATACTTCCTTTCATGAGCACTACTACACATCTGTTAAAATGACTAAAATATGGAAATTGGCAATTCCTATTGCTGCCAATGATGCTAGCCACAGGAATGCTTGTTCATAGCTGATGGGAATGCAAAATGATGCATCCACTTTACAAGAACTTTGATAGTTTCTAACACAGCTAAGCAGTCTTGCCACAGAATCCAGCAATCACACTCTTAGGTGATTTATCTGCTTGGAAAACGTATTTCTACATGAAAACCTGAAAATAAATGTTTATTGCAGCTTTAATCATAATCACTCAAAATTGTAAGCAACCAATATGTCCTTTAAAAAGCGAATGTGTTAAATACCATGGTACGTTCACACAATAGACTAACATTCAGCACTAAAATGAAATGAGCTATGTAGTTATGCAAATACCTGCATAAATGCATCCATATTGCCAAATAAAAGGAATCTTGTGAAAAAGCTACATATTGTGTGATTCCAATCATACAGCATTCTATAAAAGGCCAAACTATAAATATAACAAACACATTGCTGTTGCCATGGGACATGTTTGTGTGTATGTGGCAGGGGGAGTTTGAGTGGGTAAAAAAGTGTGAATTTTAGGTTAAATGAAACTATTCCATATCTTTCTGTAATAGTGATACATTACACTGCATTTGTCAAAACCATTGTGTTTTATAGCAAAAGGGTGAAGTTTAAAGTCTGTGTATATATATGTATACATATTAGTATATAATATATAATACACACATATAAGTATATTATATATTATATACATATATAACATATAATACATATACATAGATACCCATATATGTATATATACATATATGGGTAACATATATGGGTATGTATGTATATGTACATGTATTTATATGTATGTATATATGTGAGTATATGTGTACATACACATACACATGTATATTCATATATTTTTAAACTTGTACTTTAAGCACAGGGGTACATGTGCAGTTTTGTTACATTGGTAAACATGTGTCAGGGGCGTTTGCTGTGCAGATTGTTTATCACCTAGGTATTAGGCCTAGTACCCATTAGTTCTTTTTTCTGATCCTCTTCCTCCTCCCACCATCCACCCTCCAAAATGTCCCAGTGTGTGTTGTTCCTCTCTGTGTTTCCATGTGTTTTCATCATTCAGCTCCCACTTATAAGTGAAAGTATATGGTATTTGGTTTTCTCTTCTTTTGTTAGTTTGCTAAGAATAATGGCCTCCAGCTCCATCCATGTCTCTGCAAAGTACATAATCCTGTTCTTTTTTACAGCTCCATAATATTTCACCTTGTATATGCACCACATTTTTTTTATCCAGTCTATCATTGATGAGCAGTTGATACCACATCTTTGCTGTTGTGAATAGTGCTGCAGTGAATATAAGCGTGCATGTCTGGTGTCTTTTTAATAGAGAATTTTATATTCGTCTGGGTATATACCCATTAACGGGACTGCTGGGTCAAACGACATTTCTGTCTTTAGGTTTTTGAAGAATCACCACACCCTCTTCCACAATAGTTGAACTAATTTACACTCCCATGAACAGTGAATAAACACACCTTTTTCTCCACAACCTCACCAACATCTGTTATTTTTTGACTTTTTAATTATAACCATTTTGACTGATATGAGATCGTATCTCATTGTGGTTTTGATTTGCATTTGTTTAATGATCAGTGATGTTGAGCTTTTTCTCATATGATCATTGGCCACACGTATATCATCTTTGGAGGAGTGTCATGTCCTTTGCTCACTTTTTAATGGGGTTTAAGAGATCACGGGATCCTAGGGTAGAATGCAGAGTATGACAAGATAACGTAACTGCGTTCTAAATGTATGAAACAATCTCACTGAGGAAATATGGCAAGGAGCAGTGCCGACCTAAGTTATGTTCTAAATGGATACTATAACACTAAATGTCAAACAAACTGTACAAATTATACTCTAATTGATAGTGTTGTTTCCCACAGGAGTACAGTTGACAACTATAATACTGCTCTACATGTATGAAACTAACTAAATGAATTGTGAATGTTGAGAAAGAATTTCTTACATTTACAGCGGGATGTTAAGATCATCAACGAGAGGATGGATAATCCATGTTGTTATGGATTAGAGTAGGGGAACATCAGTATGAACTCAGTTCTGCTTAATGTCAATATGGATAATTACATATAGACATATTTTAGGTATGTGTTCATATGCAGTTTAGTATACATACATATATTTATTTTCTGTGAGTTAAAATGGTCTAGAAGTGATGGCACTTGTTGCGATTAGGCTTTGTGTCCAAACTCAAATCTCATCTTGAATTATAATCCCCATAATCACCTTGTGTCCAGGCAGAGACCTCGTGGAGTTAATTAAATCTTGGGGGGCAGTTTCCTCCATACTGTTCTTGGGATAGTAAGTTCTCATGAGATCTGATTGTTTTATAAAGGACTTTCTCCCCTTCACTTGGCATTTCTCCTTTCCTGCTGCCTTTGAAGAAGGTGCCTTGCTTCCTCTTCACCTTCTCCCATGATTGTAAGTTTTCTGTAGCCTGCCCAGCCATGCTGAACTGTGAGTCAATTAAACCTTTCCTTTAGAAACTACACAGGCTCAGACAGTTCTTTATAGCAGTATGAAAACAGACTAATACAGTAAATTGGAACCAAGATAGTGAGGCACTGCTGTAAGGATTCCTGAAAATGCAGAAGTGACTTTGAAACTGGGTTACAGGCAGAGGTTGAAACAGTTTCGAAGGCTCAGAAGAGAAACAAAGATGTGGGAAAGTTTGGAACTTCCTAGAGACTGGTTGAATGGCTTTGACTGAAATGCCGTTGGTGATATGGAAAATAAAGTCCAGGTGAGGGTGGTCTTACATGGGGATGAGAAACTTGTTGGGAACTGGAATAAAGGTGACACTTGCTATGCTTTAGCAAAAAGACTGGCAGCATTTTGCCCCTTCCCTAGAGATCTGTGAAACTTTGAACTAGAGAGAGATATTTTAGGGTATCTGGCAGATGAAATTTCTAAGCAGCAAAGCATTTAAGAGGTGACTTGGGTGCTGTCAACAGCATTCAGTTTTATGCATTCACAAAGAGATGGTTTGGAATTAAAACCTATGTTTAAAAGGGAAGCAGAGCATAAAATTTTGGAAAATTTGCTGTCTCACTATGTGATAGAAAAGAAAAAAAAAGCATTTTCTAAGAAGAAATTCAAGCCAGCTGCAGAAATTTGCATAAGTATCCAGGAGCCAAATGTTAATGACCAAGACAATGGGGAAAATGTCTCAAGGACATGTCAGAGCTCCTGATGGCAGCCCCTTCCATCATAGGCATAGAGGCCAAGAAGGGGTAAATGGTTTCCTAGGCTGGGCCCGGGGCCTTGCTGCTTTGTTCAGTCTCAGGATTTGTTGCCCTGTGTCTCAGCCATGGCTAAAAGGGGCCAAAGAACAGCTCAGGCCATTGCTTCAGAGGGTGCAAACCCCAAGCCTTGGTAGATTACACAAGGTGTTGGGCCTGTGGGTGCACAGAAGCCAATAATTGATGTTTGGGAACCTCCACCTAGATTTCAGAAGATGTATGGAAATGACTGGATTTCCATACAGAAGTTTGTTTGAAGGGTGGACCCCTCATGGAGAACCTCTGCTAGGGCAGTGCAGAAGGGAAATGTGGGGTTGGAGCCCCCACACTGAGTCCCCACTGAGGCACTGCCTAGTGAAGCTGTGAGAAGAGGGCCACTGTCTTCCAGACCCCGGAATGGTAGATCCACAGACAGCTTGCACTGTGTGCCTGGAAAAGCTGCAGACACTCAAGTCCAGCCCAGGAAAACAGCCGAGACAGAGGCTCTACTTTGCAAAGCCACAGGGGTGGAGCTGCCCAAGATCATAGGAATCCACCTCTTACATCAATTTGACCTAGATATGAGACATAGAATCAAAGGAGACCCTTTCAGAGCTTTAAGACTTGAGTGCCTGTTTGATTTTGGACTTGCATGAGGCCTGTAGCTCTTTTATTTTGGCACATTTCTCCCATTTGGAACAGATGTATTTACCCAATGCCTGTACTCTAACTGTATCTAGGAAATAACTAACTTGCTTTTGATTTTAGAGGCTCATAGGTGGAAGGAACTTGCCTTGCCTCAGATGAGACTTTGGACTTGGACTTTTGGGTTAATGCTGGAATGAATTAAGACCTTGGGGAACTATTGGGAAGGCATGATTGGTTTTGAAGTGTGACGGTGACATGAGATATTGGAAGGGACAGGGGCAGAATGATATGGGTAGGCTTTTTTTCCCCACCCAAATCTCATATTGAATTAAAATCTCTATAATCCCCACACATCTATGGAGAGACCAGGTAATTGAATCATGAATTTCCCCCATGCTGTTCTCATGATAGTGAGTGAGTTCTCATGAGATCTGATGGGTTTATAAGGGGCTCTCCCCACTTTGCTTGACACTTCTCCTTCCTGCTACGTTGTGAAGAAACTACCTTTCCTTTTCTTTGCCTTCCACCATGATTGCACATTTCCTGAGGCCTCCCCAGCCATGCTGAATTTTGACTCAATTAAACTTCTTTCCTTTATAAATTACCCAGTCTCAGGCGGTTCTTTACAGTGGTATGAAAATGGGCTAACAATGCTCATTGATAATGAAAACATCTAGCAGCCAGATTTTGGTTTTTAATACTATTATTCAATAAAAGAAATTAAGGTTCTTTGAATAAATGGCTGAATCTATCACAGGGGAAGAAATCTACAGGATTAGCCTGGAGCATCTTATAGTTGTAGAAGTTAATAAAGTGCACAACACACACACACAGACTCTCTGTGTCTCTCTGTATCACTCCCTCTCTTTCTTTCTTCCCTGCTCTCTTTCTCTCTCCTCCTCTCTCTTACAAACACACACACACACACACACACACCTTGGGAATATGTCAAAAGGACACCTTTCACCCGAAAGATTTTTCAATAGCAGAAGCTGGACCAAATTGAGCAGAAAATGCATAATATAATATTAGATTATCTCTCTACATATAAAATAATTACCCCAGGTCCACACAGATATAAATAAACAACTGAAAAATAAGTAAATAGAGAGAATGATCAAATCTCATGTCCAGAAGAATTCTAAATAATTTATGTAGATTATCCTTCTTCAAATCAGTAGAACATTTCCCTATCCTTAAGTGTGATTGCCACCATAATAACATACTACTGAAGATCTTTCTTTCATTTGCAGTTGGTGATTGTGTGTGTAATTCTGTACTTCGAAAACATAACAGAATTACAGAAATTTTAAATAGGAACAATTCCCCAAAATACATGGACTTTGTGGTTTTATTGGAATCACACATTGCTTCCCATTTCTTTTGTCACTAAGGAATTTCCTGGCAATTTAAAAGAACATTCTTGCCTACATGGTGGACATAGTGTGAAAGTTTGAATTACATAATCGTTATTCCAATTTCTATTTAAATTCTATGTTCCAAGGTATTCAAAAAATATTTTAAATGTGCCATTTATCTTTATCAAATGATTATTGAACAAATAAACAAAACAACTGACAACAGGCATAATGCTACTTGCCCATCTTTGATTTTTTTCTTACTCTTTTTTGTCTTTATTATTCTGAAGGGTAAGAGATGGAAGGAAGGAAGGAAGGAAGGAAGGAAGGAAGAATTAAAGATTTTTCTCACTCTTGTCTTCCAAATTCTGCCATTCCTTTTACATCTGCTGAGTTGTTATAAAAATATTTCAATGAATTCTTTATGTTTGATGTAAAGAAAATTGTCATTGATATAAGGTGATGTTCATTGAATCATCTGACAGACTTTTTTCCCCATAGAGTTAAGGAGTTAATTGGTGCTAACTTATGTATAAATATATCTTACTGTTAGAGACAGCAGTACAATGCTGAACATTCAGACAAAACAAAGCAAATAAAACACACACTTTTAATACCTCCATGGTATGCAGCGTCCTCATAATAATTCAGAGCAAATTAAAGGATACTCAGTCTCTAGCTTTCTTTATTGCCTGAGTTCTTCAAGTTCATGTCACAAATTTTAAGGCTTATGAAGTCTCTTGACTGTAAATGTACCTGTGATCTTTTCACAGGCAGAAGTAAAATGAATTCCAAGGACTTTTTTCCCTTGCATGATCTATCAAAGACCAGTAATAACTGCCAAAAATTAATTCACATTATTCTGATATAATCTTTGCATAATTAATTGCTTCTAAATCATTGAATACATTCATGCTCCTTACTCATCATTAAAATAGACATTTTGTAATAGAAAAAACATTGACCTCTCCTTTCACATCTTAATTAAAAATTCTAGTATATTTTGAAGAATGTATCAAATGTTATGGGTGGAAGGAATAAGAGCCCATATGAATTTCTAAAACATAAATGATTAAGTCATTTTGTTCTATGGAATGATGTGACCATATCACAAATATTCTACAAAGTCACATAATTGATGTCCTTGCTCATGCAAAAATGCAAGTTTCTGGACTGCCAGTCTAATGTTCTATCCACTGTATTAAACTGTCACTGTATTATTTACATTAGTATACTTAATCAGATTTATTAACATTACATCTTCTGATTGTATGTTCTTAGGGAAAAACAAACAAACATCCATACAGGTAATTTGTCTAGACAGCCAAATGCTTAGTTATGTGTCTTTGTAGGAAATGACAAATTCAGGCTACTACTAGTGTATGGAGAAAAAATATCTAAAATCAAAATTAGTTCTATTGACTTATGTTATATTGATGGAATTTGGAAATAATTGTTTTAATTAGTATACATAAACTTTCATCTTAACAAAATCATAAGATTATTCCCATGCTTTTAATAGAATGTATTTGTATTGTTTTCATCCTGTGTGTGATCAGAATATAAATACTTTACATTGGTGTCCCCTTCTCTGTCATTTTTCTGTAATATATCCCTTTTATCTCTGCTAATGCAGTTAAGTTTTCTCTCACACATGCTGCTTTTCTTAGTTGCTGACATGAGTCTTATTTTGCATGTCTACAGTGCACTGAAAGCCATTTTTAAATAATATTTATAAAAAAGTTTAACTCCAATGCTTATCTTTACCCACCAAACTTGTAGACACTCTACTGGTTCCAAAAAATGACATTGATAAAAGATGGCTTCTATTTCATCCAAGTATTCCTTCAAGCTAGAAGAAATACATTAATATTAGTTTAATATTTTAAGAAAGAGGGATTTGAATAAGATTCAATATCGGGGGAATATTAAAAGATAAGAAGAAAATAAGGTCCTTCAAGGGTTCTATATATTTTTAAGTGAATTTCAAAGACAAAAATTTCATAGAGACAGGAAATTTCTGCAGTTATTTTTTTCCAATAACAGAACATGTGGTACTTGAGTTAAAAATAAAAATGAAATTGATACTTTTTTCTTTATGTCCTGTGGTTATTTTTGTTCTTGTTTTCTTTCTACTAATATTGCACAGAATCACTAAATTGGAGATACTGTTTGATTTAACCTTTGACAAAAGGAAAATAAGATACAAGTGAAAATGAAACAGCATATTATCAAAATAATTTTAAAATTCATGCAATTTATAATATTTTGAATACTTTAAAATAATTGAATGTTTTCTAATGGTATATGTAGAACTGAAAGTATAAAGTCTAAAAAAGAATTCATTCTTAGGTAGCAAGTGTATAGAGGACTAAAACTTCATATCATATCGTGTCATATATAAATTTATACGATAAAACTCTCATCTTATGATTCAAATAAATAATATGTATTCATTCTATTCATTACTGGGGCTAGCACCATGAATAGTTCCAAATATATTGGAATAATATTTCTGAAGTCATATTCTAATAATGTTTTCAATACCCTAAACTTAGTATTAAATTATTTGTGGCAATCCTTCAGCAAGGTTCAATAGATATGTGTGCTCAAATTAGTTTGAATATTACTAGTACAGTTTTACTGGCAACAGGAAATTCCACAATACTATATAATTCATAAGATTTCTAAAAGCAAACAAAGTTGCATTTTATAGCACAATTGGAAATGTGGTTTCTGTTGATTGCATGGTTCAAGGAGTGGTGTTGTTTTGTAACATTAGTGTTGATTCAAGATAACACAGTCTTGACAGACATAAATCCTAAATCTATGTCACTTGCATATTGACTGTTCTGGCCATAACTTCGTGTTGGTTTAATCCAGAATACTTTATATTTGGCCAGAATTGGAGAATTGGTGCAGGTTTGAAAGGAGAATTTTCGGTGTTGATGAGATTCTAGTAAAAACAAATAAATAAATACTTCATTCTTTTTTACAATCTGAAATTGTGCACGTGAAAATCCATTTTATCAGATAGTAATAGTTAAAAGATTGTTCTAATAATAAAATAGATGCTTTTTTTGCAATAAGATATTCATAACACTTTGTCTTCTTGATATTTCATGAAATGAGAAGATAAATTTTAGTTTCAAGTATAATAATGGGCTTTGAGTAATGTATTAGCATCTATTTTTTCTTATCTTTCATCATGAAATTTTATGTTTATATTTCCTTAATTTTGGAATAAAAAGAAAAGCCTCCCATTGTATTATAAATTTATGACATTTTCATATAAGGAAGTAGATACCGTATTAATTTATAATTATGGTGTTATTTATTAATATCAATTACATTAATGGAGATGAAAACTATTATTTCCATTTCAGAGCTGACTTAGAGACATAAGTGCAATCACTTATTTGGGAATGCTTAATTATAGAAAGATTGGCATGTAATATTACACACTAATTTTTGACAATCGATGTCTGCTTAATATAACATATATTAAAAGTTCTAATATTGTATGTCAGGTCCAGAAAAGTCCTAAAGTCCACACACTTTACTTTAAGCTTTGTTGCCATTTAATATTATCATTTTCTCTTTGCTAATTTCAGTCTAAATGAGTTAAATTATTTCAATTAATTGAAAATGTATTAACCTGTTGCCAAAGTTCACTGACAAGTCAACATAATCAAATAAATCTAACAATTTGCAACTAGTTTCTGAGTAGTCACTTGATAAAAAATTAATTAGTTTTTGTATTGACTAAGAATTTGTACTTTTCCAGAAACTAAACTGGAATACGTAAATGAACTAAACTAAAATACTTAAGTGTGTACTCTAAAAATGTAAATAGGGAGAATCAAGGTGTTGTGGTTTGAATGTGCCTCCCAAATTCCATGCGTTAAAAACTTAATTGCCATTGTAACAGTGTTAAGCAGTGAGGACACAATAAAAAGTGATTGAGTAATGAAGGTGAAGCCCTCCTGAACGGATTAATGTTGTCACAAGGGTGGATGAGTTACTGTGAGAGTGTGCTATAAAGCAGGTTTGGCCACTGGTACCTCTCTCTGTCCCTCATGCTCGCCTCTGCCTTTTGCCTTTCCAACATGGAAGGCTCCTTACTGAATGCCACTGCCAT
This sequence comes from Pongo abelii, assembly GCF_028885655.2. Taxonomy (NCBI): domain Eukaryota; kingdom Metazoa; phylum Chordata; class Mammalia; order Primates; family Hominidae; genus Pongo; species Pongo abelii. Next base: position 89,140,837 of record NC_071999.2, on the reverse strand, counting down.
GCTCTTGAACTTCTCAGCCTTCAGAACCTTGAGCAATATAAGCTTCCCTTCTTTATTAATTACCCAGTCTGCTACATTCTGTTAAAGCGACAGGAAACAGAAAACGACACAAGGCTTATTTATTCTCATTACACTAAAGTTTTGACTTGAGTAAGTTTGGGACTACAAAAGTTTCTTCCATTATTCACTTTAAAAATATACCAAAGATCAGGTTTCCAAAACAACCAAATGTTATTTCTGAGCACTCATGATACCTTACAGAAGAAAATAATAATTTGTATGGTGTATATGATATTTAAAAAGCAAGGGAAAAATAATATAGAATAGAATAGATTAACATCAGCTTTCTCCTTCTGCCTTCACTCTTTCATATCATCAGGAATGAAATCAATATTGAAAGTTTTAGCTGTGTTCTTTTATATCACTTGCTGAGCCCATACATTAATTTTTTATGTGTTTAGAGGTAAACACAAAGGCACATTTCTTTGATGTTATTATTTCCAAAAATAGAATTTACTACACAGTTTTCCAAATCCTGCTTTTCTCATCCAGCAATGCATTGTAAAAATAACCCCAAGTGTAGTAGTGATAATAATAACTAAAAATAGTCTACTTACTGGCCATAATATTTCATGACAAAGAAGTAGCATACTTTATCAGCTTTTTTTATTTTGATTTCTTTTTTTGCATTATATAAAAAATATTTCAATAAATTACCCAATGCATCTATTCTGGTAACATTTGTTTGCTACATAATATATAATATGTAATCTTGGAATGTAACAACTGAATAATATTGATGGGTTGTTGAAATATTTTTAGTTTTAACATTGGTTTGCACATTGCTTTCTAAAATTGTTACTAACTCTTGTCACTTCATTCAACAATGTATAAGATCACCCTTTTTCCTTCACTGCTGCCAAACATTATGTATTACATAGAGGTATATTATAATTTGATACTTGTATTATTCTAAAATTATATATTATTGTTGCTCTAATTTGCATCCCTCATCAGTAAATTTGACCATGTTTCCATGTTTGTATCGACTATTCGGATTTGCTCCACAGTAAAGTTCATCTTCATATATTTTCCCTATTTTTCTATTGGATTTGGCTATTTTCTTCCTGTCAATATTGAAATAGTTTAAATGCCTATACTTTGTGATCTCTATTAGAATAGAAAGCTTAAAATTTATCTCTTTACATTTTATATATAAACTGAGTTTTAAATAACATGTGTTACTTTTTCATAGTTGACATCCTAAGGGGTAAATATAACGTCTATTTTAATGTTTCACCCACTCTTTTTACATATTTCAAAAAGAACAGAGAAAACATCTCTTCTTCCAATGTCATTTGTGCCAAGGATTGCCACATATTCCGCAATGTTGGCTATTTATTTACTCTAGGAATGTATCTTAAAGTCAAACAGATGTTGACTCTAATTGAACTTGTCATTAGATAGATTAGGCCATTCTCTGCATCAGAGATTAAAAAATATTTTCAATATATACCTCTGGTAATTGTTCTCTCCATTAATCACAAAAAATGTCTTAGTTATCTGATGTTCTTTATCCTTAATCCAGGGAATAGCTTTCAGGGTCTCATATTAGCATGTGAAATTCAGGTCTCCTTAATCGATGTGCTTCTTTATTTTCAAAAGATTGGTTGAATGATCTCAAAGGTGACACAAATCTATTAAAAGAATTGTAATTAGCATAACATTTTTAAAACTGTTTAAATTACATTTTTGTCTCTGTAAACATAAATTTGCTAAAGTATGCATGCTTATCATTTCTTATAGAAAAAACATGTTAAAACACATTTATTTTCTACATTTGTATAATAAAAAATAAATTTTTGAATATGGTTTTTGTTGATCACTGCACACAGTTATTTGGGCAAATATACCTAAGAGTACATAATTGTGTTTCAATAAAGAAATATTGGCCCAACGTAAAAATATATAATATACCAATGTATCCCACCATGTGTAAAATGTCAGAAATAAGATAGAACTGTGCAAGAAAAAAACTATTTTGTTGTACACAGAAACCCAATAAACTGAGAATTATGAAATATGTAAATTTCCTTAAGTTTGGAAGTATTGAACTCCATGGACAATATAATAGATATGCAACTTTAACCTATAAAAGAAAATATATTTAAATATGATATGATATAATATGTGACATATTGAAGATGACAAGCAACATTGTATGTTTGAAGTAAGAATATCTCAAATACAATTATATAGATGTTTTTCTACAAAACTTTAATAATCTAATCCAACAGATTAGTCATGAAAATTAATTCAAGTGGATAAATGAAAATCAGTGAAGTATTATTTTTTATTTTGAAAATAATTCCTTTAAACTATAAAATAATAAAAATACATTCTGATTCCTAAACATCTAAAATTTAAAATAATCATTATTTCAGGAAATTTAAATAAATTATGGATAATTATCTATATAGAATTTCTATATAGATATGTATGTAATTATTCACAATTATCTCTATAAAATAATTATATAGATATTGTATATAGATATCTATTAAAAGCTCCGGTTTTATGGAAAACTAGAATACAATTTCAAATTTTATATGTTCTTTATATGATAACTTATTAATGTTATAGCTAATTATAAAGGAGGTTAAATTTCCATTTATACAGTGATTAAATCATTAAAAGAACATTGGACACAACATTTATATTGTACATTTTCTTTGAAAATGAATTATTTTTGAACTAAATAATTATCCATAATTATCTATATAAAATAATTATCTATATAGGTAATTCTATATAGATATTAATCTATATAGAAAATTTTAATATTTTTGAACCATATAATTATTCATAATTATGTCTATAAAATAATTATGTAGATATTTATATATAATCTATATATCTATATAATCTATATATATAATCTATATATCTATATATAGATATATCTATATAATCTATATATATCTATATATCCATATCATCTATATCTATATATCTATATATCTATATAATTATATAATTATTTTATATAATTATATATAATTATATAATTATTTTATAGATTTATATAATTTATGTGTATATATAATTATATATTTATATATTTATATAAAATAATTATGTAGACATCTATATATCTATATAATCTATATATCACATATAATCTATATATCATATAATCTATATCTAGATAGCTATATATCTATATAATTATTTTATAGACATAATTATGAATAATTATATAGTTCAAAAATATTAAAATTTTCTATATAGATTAATATCTGTATAGAATTACCGATATAGATAATTATTTTATATAGATAATTATGGATAATTATTTAGTTCAAAAATAATTCATTTTCAAAAAAATGTACAATATAAATGATGTGTCCAATGTTCTTTTAATTATTTAATCACTGTATAAGTGAAAATTTAACCTCCTTTATAATTAGCTATAACATTAATAAGTTATCATATAAAGAAAATATAAAATTTGAAATTGTATTCTAGTTTTCCGTAAAACCAGAGCTTTTAATAACAACAACAAAATAATCTAAGAATATTTTCAAGGTAGCAATATATTTCTATATTTCTCTTAGATCTCTGGACTAGAAATAAAGTAGAGGACACAGGTGTCACCCTGGGAACAATTCTGTCAATGAGAGAGTGAAAATGACTAATGCAAGTGACAGTCAAGTTTAATCTTACGCAAGCAGAATTTAATAGGATCAACACTCTATATTTCAGAAGTCATCTGTCAGGTAAATCCTTCCAATTAAAATTAAATGGAGACACTGAAACAGACTCCTGGTAATGGCAATTAAAAATGTATAGTTGTGTTTAGCTTTTAATCCATAGATACATTTTTCATGAAATAGAAATGCTTTTATATATAATCAATTTTGAAACAATTTTTGAAAGTCTACAAACCTCTGAGAACCAAGATATGGTAAATACACACATATTGGAACTGTGCGTCAGAGGATACACACCTAAATTTCATGATCATCTTTTACTGCCATTGTGCTGTCTGTGTATTGTATGTGTATGTTTGTATATATGTGTATATAAATTTATCACAGCTGTTACACAATATACCAATATACTATATTTAGCTTATTGGAACAGATGAGGAATCCTTGGCTCAGAGATTCGAAATAAATTCTACAAGATTACATAACTTGTAAGACCTAGGGTCAGAATTTGAACTCTTCTTCCCACCTGCAGTGACTGCTTTTTTTACATTGCCAAAAACCACAAAATAAGTGGAAAAGAAAATATGAGAAAAGTGACTAACGGGACTTCACAATCTTAAATGCAATTTCTCCCCACTTTCCAAAATAGAAAAACTTGCACACGCTTATTTATGTATCCTACAATAAATCTAGAAATACCAAACTATTCCTCATGGGTGATAATAATGCCTATATCATGATAATTTACTGTTTAAGCAAATGTTTTATTTATTTTTATTCATTTTTTTCTCAATTCCCATCTAAAATACATTACTATGTTTTGATATATATTTCTGATCTTCTGTCTCTCAAATCTTGAAGAGAGATAAAAACTTTCCTATTATAGCACACTAGCTCTTATATCTGCATTCCTCACATGTTGGGTCATTTCAACCTGTCACTATTCCCATTGCAGGTATTTCCTTCATGGGGAATACATTAAAATAACACTATACAGTATATATAAATATGTAAATGATTAACTTATTTGTAAATTTACCAAACAAAACAATGTTACATTTGTATAGGTTTTATTACATTCATTTAGATTCTGTATTTTTTTAAATGGTGTCTTTTCTGGAAATTCTCTGTTATATGCATATCTTAAAATCTCTGACCTACAAACCACAGCTAAGAATCCAAAGAATAAATCAGCTTGTGCACATATCACTTCAAAGATAAATTGTATCAGGAAAAAACATCTTTCATTTATGGAAACCTCCAGCTCGCTATGTGTGGCATTCTCAAATACCTACATCTTGAAATGGCTGGAAAAGAAAAACCTGAAGATTTAATATAGAGCACCGGCAATTTGCATAAGAGACAAAATTATGTGCTTATGTAGCATTAGGATGAGGATCAAGTGGCTTTGTAGAGAGGTGGAAAAATCTCCTCTGACTTCTCATCACTGGGAGATTACACAGTAACTTGGTCAATTCTGACGTCTGTCTGGGAACTTTCAGGATCTATGTCCTCCATGAAATTAAAAAAAAAATCTGCTTTAACAAAATATACTATTTATATTCCTTAATTTCCAATCTGTTTCTAACAAGCAAGGATGAATGGTAAATAGATAAATGTACTTCTTGTGACTTGTTGAAACCATGTTTTATTTTCTTGACTATAACTCATGAAAACTAGATCATGAATTGTTCTGTTTCATAAATATTCAGCTTCCACACTCAGAGCTGAGGGCACAATATTAAATAGCATAGTTTTAGAAAAGTAATACCTAGAAGCTAATAAGATCAAAATTCTAAAATGTAAATCTGAAAGAAATCTTGGAGATATCTATTTTATTATTCATTTTAAAAATAAATAAGTCAAAGTAGGGCCTCCTTAGTATATCTCACAACTAGAACACATACCTGTTTATATCAATGTCCTTATTCTTTCATCTTATTTAGTCTAACTGCTGGAGGGTTAATATTATCTTGGAAATGATTTGGGAATTTTTTTACTATGGCTTTACTTTGGGAAAATAGAAACTATTAATAGGAATATTAATAATATCATTTAGCAAACACACTACTATAAATTTTTCTCAGGAATGGGAGTAAGACTATTATTTAGGGATTCTTATGATAAAATAATATAGTCCTTCAAGAAAATAAATTTGCAAAGCACACTAACAATATTTCTGAATAACATCAACTCGAGTAAACAAATTAAGATGTATGTGATTGTGAAACATTATTTCAAACAAAGTTCTTCTATCATTATTAGAATTATAAGAGACAAAAGTAGAACGTGGTTGTGCCATTTTTTTGCTTCTCTGAAAATCAGTGTCTCCAAGAGTTTTATGAGAGTTAGATTAGATGATACATGCCCAAAGTGGTAGAAACTCAGTGCCTTGTGGGGTCCACTAGAGAGATAATTCAAGAGACTGCTGAATCAACATAGAGCATTTCAATTCTACTTGTCATTTGAGGATTTATTTGCAGGCTTAGATTACTTCATATTTCACTTCTCTGGCTTTCCATTTTATGGGAGGAAAAAATCAAGAACTACATCTTATTGTATTGTTCAAATATATTACCAAGTAAAACCGAGAGAAAAAAGGCATTCAAATAAAAAATGAGAATGCATTTGCAGAAGCTATCAACTAAGATAAAATACTAATGTTTTTGAGAACATAGAATTGGATTAAATCAATAATACATTTCTCCAATGAATCTATGGACATATTTCAATGAGTAAAATCATTGGTAATTGACATAGTCCACATGATTCTGCCAATACCAAGTGAGGAATTCTGGTAACACTTAGTTATTATTGGACAATTTGCATTTTTATACTGTCTCAGGACATTATTGAGTAATAAATTTCATAATTCCATCCTAGGAGTATTCTGATTTAATTTATAAACCCCTCAATATATCAATATAATATTTTGCCACCAATATAGATGAAAAATTAAAATTTTAACACTAAAATTACTCAGGTTTACTTATTTTTAAGCTACTTGATTCTAGAAAGCAAAAAATAACTCAATAACTTTCAATAAGAATAGGGATTTCCCACTAAAGGATAAGTTCAACTTTAATAGACATTAATTGTACTACTTGAGAGGAAATGTAATTGTTAAATATAAACCTAAAACTGATAACTTTGGGAATACCCAAAACATCATTACAATCCCCAGGGAAAATCTCTGAAAGGTAGAACCAAAGTGGGATGACAACTTGCTTAACCGAACCTGATATTTTTTTCTCTGAGAAAAGATTGCAAAGTGAATGAGGTGGCAGTGAGTGAAGCACAGCAAAATGAAGCTATTAAGCCCTGTGTTAGCAATAGATTTCTGACACCATTAAAGGAAAACATTTCTTAGCTCATGTGGTCAGTAATTATGGTCTCTGGGGTTGGGCGTGGTGGCTCATACCTGTAATCCCAGCACTTTGGGAGGCTGAGGCAGGTGGATCACCTGAGGTCGGGAGTTCAAGACCAGCCTGACCAACATGGGGAAACTCCGTCTCTACTAAAAATACAAAATTAGCCTGGTGTGGTGGTGCATGCCTGTAATCCCAGATACTTGGGAGGCTGAGGCAGGACAATTGCTTGAACCAGGGAGGGGGAGGTTGCAGTGAGCCGAGATAGTGCTACTGCACTCGAGCCTGGGCAATGAGAGCAAAACTCTGTCTCAAAATAATAATAATAATAATAATAATAAATAGCCTCTGGAATGGTAATATTTCTTCAGTAGAGAAGAATGTATCAAGATATTATAATTTGATAGTATTGGTTGATTGGTTCAATATGGATAAGAAATTGGTGTAAGTGGTTTTAACCTCTGAAACAACTGCATATGTATATACTACTATAATCATCATTGTACAGATGAAAAAAAATGAGACACTGGAGTGAAGTAACCTACCCAAGGTGATATAGTAGTTAGTGTCAGAGTCAGGATTTGCATTCACTGTGACCGGTTCAGAGTTCATGACCTTCAGCCATTATGTGTATTACATCTATAGCTGCATCTCATGCTTTTGAATCACACCACTCTCCTCTCTCATTTTAAATTCACGATTTTCTAGTACTCTTTGATTCCAATGTTACTTCCAGTGAAAATATACCAATAGACTATAATATATCTATAATTCCAATTTAAATGTCCTGGTCATTGTGATATTTGCATTTATTTAATTTATAATTTAGAGATAAGGTAGTAAATAGTATTTTTGTTTTACTGAACCAGCACATTTAAGTGGATATCCCAATTTATTTGGCTAAATAAACCAAACAATAAATCTTTGGGTGGACAAAACATAAAATGAAAGGAATGGTTTTCTTATCCTTTTACGCTTCCTGTAGTCTAATATATTGAAGTCAGGAAGAGAAAAGAATCAAAACATGTCCTAACCCGGGCAAGGATGGCAGAAACTTCTGAGGCTTCCTCAGCTTGGGAACTAGGAAAAATATTAAGCAGTTCAATTCTGGCACAACAAAAATATAATGGAATTGAAAGACTGAAAAATGAAATTAAATATAGGATAGACCATATTTCAGGATTTAGAAGAGGCTGATTCAAAACAGCGAGAGAAATGGAGTATAAAAAAAGAGACAAAATGTCCAGTGTCCAGAAAGGTGCTCTCCTGAGGACCTTTCTTAAAAGCAACCACCAAGCCGTGCAAGGTGGCTCACGCCTGTAATCCCCGCGCTTTGGGAGGCCAAGGCAGGCAGATACCTGAGGTCAGGAGTTTGAGACCAGCCTGGCCAACATGGTGAAACCCCATCTCTACTAAAAATACAAAAGTTAGCTGGGCATGGTGTAGGGTGACTGTAATCCCAGCTACTCAGGAGGCTGAGGTAGGAGAATTGCTTGAACCCAGAAGCTGAGGTTGTAGTGAGCCGAGATCGTGCCACTGCACACCAGCCTGGGTGGCAGAGTGAGACTCTGTCTCAAAAATAAAAATAAATATAAATATGAAAAAGCAACCACCAGACAGATGGTATCTCATTGAAGATTAAAGATCCCATGGCTATTGCACAACCCATGGCTATTGCTGACTATCATAAACAGCATAGTATAACTATTTTCTTAAATTCATTTTCTTGTGGAACCTGCAATTCTTGGAAGCTTTATTAAATCCCCCAATTTAAAGACAATTTTGCATATTTATTTGATTGTGTTTCTTTCTTACAGAAAGATCATTTATGATCAGAGATATTACCCTCCCCTGACACTAGGCTACATAACATGGCAGTACTTTTAGAAGGAAGCTGGGATTTTTGCCAAAGGAGTATCAATGGCACAAATAATCAGCCAATCCTTGGTTACTGGATACATTTCCCATAGTATCTCATGATCGTTCAAGATAAGAGAGCATCGATCATATAGTAAAAAGTTATTCTAAAATTTAGTAGATTTTATGAAAAAAGTGAAATATATTATAGAGGTTGAAAGTGAGATGCAGGTTAAGGGTAATGAGAATCCTTTTGAGAATATTTGTATGTGCATAATGAAAATTCTATGATTCTCTTCTCACCCAACCTTCATCACAATCTCAGAGAGAAATTTGGACTTTATTCTTTTAATTAACAATTTTTATTATTGTTATAAGTGATCATATACTCTACAGCATGGGCATTGTACTATAAAGAAAATGGCCCATTCTCACTGTGCCCTCTTTTCTTCCCTTCCTGCTCTTAGCACTGCCTGTGCCATGATTTTCCCAAATTTTCATATCTTTGTTTTGTCATGAGCTTTAATTTCTACTTTGAACTATTTTTGTAATTATATGATTCTACAAAGGAAGGAATGGTCTTGTGTGAGAATTGCCATCAGCAGCTATTTTCAAAATAATATACTGAGAAAAAAGAAGAGGAAGACAAAGGGCTTACTGGTTTTTTCCCATGAATATCACATATATTTTTCCAATCAATGAACATATAAAGAAATTAGGTAATTAGTTAAGCTTGGCTTTACGTTTAGTGATAAATTTGAAACAGAAAATATGTACAACTTCCTTGCAATAAGCAGACTCTACAAATTCTGGCCTATTAGAATAGCTTATGTATTCTCCTTTATTTTTGTTTTCTTGATTGCATGTTGCCGGCAAGTAAAGATAGGGAAGACTTTTTAAAAACTCTTATTTGTTTGAGAGGTCAATCAACCTGTACTCTGCCTTTTTCCAAATAATAGTATGAACCTTGTTATACTCATGAATGAATGATAAATAGCTACAGATAGCCACAGGATAAGTTGCAGGAACATATTTGCTTATTCTTGCTGTTTGATTAGTTCATTTTTCTCTGCCACTACTGGGTTTGTCTTTGATAAATGTTTATTATGAATGCTGTGGTAATTCATGAAAACTCTGATCTTTATAAAGAAAGAATTAACCCATTTATGCCAGCAGTTGCAAATTTTTTGTGTGAAAAATCAGACCTTTGCAATGACCTTGAGCAGTAGGATGTAAACAAAACTCCTACATGTTATTTTCTTGTTTTTCTTCAGAGTGTATAAATAAAACTCCCACATGCTTAGCATTCCCCTAATGGAACACTAGGCATTAATAGACCTGCAAGAAAACCCTACAATATTGGAAATCATGTGAAATCAAAAGTTCCTGAAGGAAGCACTAAACATGAAAAGGAAAAACCTGTACCAGCCGCGGCAAAAACATACCAAATTTTAATGACCATCAACACTATGAAGAAACTGCATCAACTAACAGGCAAAATAACCAGCTAGGATTGTAATGACAGGATCAAATTCACACATAATAATATTAACCTTAAATGCAAACAGACAAAATGCTGCAATCAGAAGATACAGACTGGTAAATTAGATAAAGAGTCAAGACTCATTGGTGTGCTGTATTCAGGAGACCTGTCTCACGTGCAAAGACACACATAGGCTCAAAATAAAGGGATGGAGGAAGATTTACCAAGCAAAGGAAAAGCAAAACAAAGCAGAGATAGCAATCCTAGTCTCTGATAAAACAGATTTTAAACCAATAAAGATCAAAAGAGACAAAGAAGGGCATTACATAATGGTAAAGGGATCAATGCAACAAGAAGAGCTAACTATCCTAAATATATATGCACCCAATACAGGAGGACTCAGATTCATAAAGCAAGTTCTTAGAGACCTACAAAGAGACTTAGACTCCCTCACAATAACAGTGGGAGACTTTAACACCCCATTGTTAATATTAGACAGATCAATGAGACAGAAAAATAACAAGGATATCCAGGACTTAAACTCAGCTCTGGACTAAATGGACCTAATAGACATCTACAGAACTCTCCACCCCAAATCAACAGAATATACATTTTTCTCAACACCATGTTGCACTTGTTCTAAAATTGACCACAAGATTGGAAGTAAAACACTCCTCAGCAAATGCAAAAGAACAGAAATCATAACAAACTGTCTCTCAGACCACAGTGCAATCAAATTAGAACTCAGCATTAAGAAACTTATTCAAAACCACACAACTACATGGAAACTGAACAGCCTGCTCCTGAATGACTACTGGATAAAAAATGAAATTAAGGCAGAAATAAAGATATTCTTTGAAACCAATGAGAACAAAGACACAACAAACCAGAATCTCTGGGACACATTTAAAGCAGTGTATAAAGGGACATTTATAGCATTTAATGTCCATGCAAGAGAAAGCAGGAAATATCTAAAATTGACACCCTAACATCACAATTAAAAGAACTAGAGAAGCAAGAGCAAATAAATTCAAAAGCTAGCAGACGACAAGAAATAACTAAAATCAGAGCAGAGCTGAAGGAGACAGAGAACCCTTCAAAAAATCAATAAATTCAGAAGCTGGTCAAAACCTTGTCTTATGTCACTTTTTAAAGGGAATGTTTCCAGCTTTTGCCCATTCAGTATCATATTGGCTGTGGGTTTGTCATAAATAGCTCATATTATTTTGAGATACGTTCCATCAATACCTAGTTTTTGAGAGTTTTTAGCATGAAGGGCTATTGAATTTTGTCGAAGGCCTTTTCTGCATCTATTGAGATAATCATGTGGTTTTTGCCATTGGCTCTTTTTATGTGATGGATTATGTTTATAGATTTGCATATGTTGAACCAGCCTTGCATCCCAGGGATGAAGTCGGCTTGCTCATGGTGGATAAGTTTTTGATATGCTGCTGGATATGGTTTTCCAATATTTTAGTGAGGATTTTCACATAGATGTTCATCAGGGATATTGGCCTAAAATTTTCTTTTTTTGTTGTGTCTCTGCCAGGTTTTGGTATCAGGATGACGCTAGCCTCATAAATAAGTTAGGGAGGATTCCCTCTTTTTCTATTGCTTGGAATAGTTTCAGAAGGAATGACACTAGCTCCTGTTTGTACCTCTGGTAGAATTTGGCTGTGAATCCGTCTGGTCCTGGACTTTTTTTGGTTGGTAGGCTATTAATTACTGCCTCAATTTCAGAACTCGTTATTGGTCTATTCAGAGATTCAACTTCTTCCTGGTTTAGTCTTGGGAGGGTGTATGTGTCCAGGAATGTATCCATTTCTTCTAGATTTTCTACTTTATTTGCATAGAGGTGTTTATTGTATTCTCTGATGGTTGTTTGTATTTCTGTGGGATCGGTAGTGATATCCCCTCTATCATTTTTTATTGCATCTATTTGATTCTTCTCTCTTTCCCTCTTTATTAGTCTGGCTAATGGTCTATCTATTTTGTTGATCTTTTCAAAAAACTAGCATTCTATGCTCATGGATAAGAAGAATCAATATCGTGAAAATGGCTATACTGCCCAAAGCAATTTATAGATTCAATGCTATCCTAACCAAGCTACCATTGACTTTCTTCACAGAACTGGAAAAAAACTATTATTTAGTACTATTTTAACAAAATGTTTTAAAAATGTTGTTAAAGTTGTTAAACAAATGTTTAGGAGTATAAAAAATAAGAGGTCTTATTCAACTTGTTCACTGTGTTTCTTCAAAAAAAGTATAATAGAACTTTCTTTGTCAACATAAAATTATACTTATTTATGATGTGGCTAAAGAAATGATAAGAAGTCACGGAAATGAAATACTTATTGCTTGCATAATAAAAGTTCAGGATCTTCTTTGGCAAATATAGAGAGTGATAAAATGCTTTGATTTAGGGCTTGGCTGTGATGTCAAGGTCAGATAATAAGCTAAGCGGGACTCTGATAAAAATAAAGAAATAAATCGAAAAAAAAACCCTAGAAAGATAAATGTTATCATATAAGATATTACTGAAATCCCTTTTAATGAAAGTACAATTTTTAGAAGATTTTTGCAATAATATATTTATAAAATTTATGAGCAGAGAAGAAAACTTGTGGGTTGGTTATATAGTTTTTGGATCTTTCTACATGTGTTGAAATAATTAGCCGTGGTCATACATGCTCGGTTATCTTGATATAGTCCCATGACTACATTGAGCTAGAGTATTTTCTAGAAAAGACATGGCCATTTCACCATCTCAGTATTTATGAAAACTCTAGTTAACATTGCAGTTTCTAGAATGGTGCCCTTCAACTCAACATGAGCCTGAAAGAAAGAAATATTTCCTCTAATTCACGTGAAATGTTGTGCTTAATTATAGTAGGGATATGGAAAATTACTTTCATGGAAGAGAATAACAGTGCCTGAGAATGCCAGTGCAGTCGGCTTTCCCCGACTGAATGAAATCCACAGTGAATCACAATTATAGATAAACGTAAGTCAAAAGCTAATGTGAGCCACAATCCTGTAGCTAGTTTGACTGAAAGACCACATAGAATTTGTTTTATTCCATTTGCGTGTGTTCATGTAAACCACTGAATGGCCGAATATATTATGACTACTCATTTTTAAAACATATTTGGTTTTAAAGCACATATTTGCTTTTCATGTGTTTTACATTTCAAGATATAAATTTCACATTAAAAATAAGTATAATTTAAGAATGGAGTATGACATAAAATTGCTGTTGCTGAAAGATAATTATTTGTGACATAAAGAATATAAGCAATATGAAGGTGGGAAAGATATTACATTTATCTAGTGAAGATGAAAAGATTTAAAGAACAATTTTTAAAAGAAATTTTTACAGATCAACAAGACAGAAAGCAGCAAAGTGGTTTAGGGAGAGAGAGAGAATAAGACTGAGGGAGAAACTAGGAAGAAGTGTGGGGTCATTTAGTTGTTTTGTTTTCACCACGCAAATGTGGGTTGCTAAGGTCCTAACGTTATTTCTATCAGATAGAATCAAAGCCTTGTCCAAGCTGTCATATTTTACTTCTTATTTTCTTAGCAATAAAATCCACACTTGGTGATAATAAAATTACGAAGTAAAAAACTGCACGCAAAAAAAGAGAACTGTAATTTGATCAATAGCCACATATGACCTGGTGAGTTGCACAATAGCAGAAGGTATGAAAAGAAATGGTTCAGTGGAGATTTTCTACATAATATCATATTCTCCTATAGAGTAGGAAAAGGACTTATGTTCTTAAATGTGTTGGCTTGAACCTGTGGGGCAAGAGAGATCTTCCAAGTCATGCTGTTCCCAGGCTTCTCCTGCATTGTCAGGGCTTTCATCAGTGTGCTAGATACTACATCATGTAATTGTGTGACCAGGTGTTCCCATTTAGGCTTCTCATGTTTCTTTTTCTATAAGTAAAACCTCAGTGTCTTAGTCTGTTTGTGCTACTATAATAAAATATCCAAGACTGAAACAATTTATAAATAATAGAAATTAAAGTCTCACAGCTCTAGAAGCTGGGAATTCTAAGATCAAGTTACTGGTAGGTTCAATGTCTGGTGAGAGCTCCATCTGTGCTTCCAGGATGGCATCCCTTGTTCATCTTCATGGGTCAGAAGAGACAGAAAGGTAAAGGAGCAGGAGTGGAGAACAGCTTCCTCACACCTCTTTTATACAGGAACTAATCTCATTCATGAGGGCTATAGTCCTCCTAGGGTTCCACCTCTTAATACTATTACATTGATGATTAATTTTTAAATATGCACATTTTGGATCACCATACTCAGATATCAGAAATGCACAGATGGGAAACTATGGATGCTCCCTCTCCCAATATTTCTGTAGGGCAGGAGTCCCAAGCCCCTAGGCCACAGACAGGTCACAGTCCTTGGCCTGTTATTAACAAGGCCACACTGCAGGAGGTGAACAACAGGAAAGCAAGGGAAGTTTCATCTGTATTTGCAGTGGCTCCCCATTGCTCAAACTACCACCTGGGCTTCACCTCCTCTCAGATCAGCAGTGGCACTAGATTCTCAAAGGAATACCAATCCTGTTGTTAACTGTGAACACAAGGGATCTAGGTTGCACACACCTCTTATAAGAATCTAAGGCTTGAACAGGCCCAGGCCTCCCACTGATTCTAGATTATGGTGAGTTGTGTAATTAATTACAATGTAATAATAATAGAAATAACGTGCACAGTAAATGTAATGTACTTAAATCATCTCCCACTATCCCCTAGCCAGAGGTCCATGAAAAAATTTTCTTCCACGAATCTGGTCCCTGGTGCCAAAAAGGTTGTGGATCGCTGCTCTATGGGGCTCAGATTAATCTACATAGCCTTTAACTCAGAAAGACCTTCTGCTTTTACCTTTGCTTTAAAGGGCTAGGCCTACTCATAAAGAAGGAGTAAATACGGAGTCAATAGCTTTAGGGACATGCACAAACATGTGATGATCTAGGATCTGTGGAGCCAGAAAACCAAGCTATGCTGCTGTCGATATAAGTGTACTCTGTCAGGGCCCAGCATGATTTCTTGGTGTGTAATTTCATTAGATTCTGCACGTAGGTCCAAGAATTCTTATTTTATTGCAGGGGTGTTTTAGAAATAGCAGAGATCCTTGTCTCTCAAGGAAATATAGGGAAGAGGTGGCCAGTTAGTAAAGAAGAAAAGGATTTCATTAGAGGAGAAAAATACACCTCAAAAGTGTGGGTATTATGAAACAGTTTCTTACCCATAGATATAACCACCATGATATCCTGAAAGATAAAGCTGAAAAATAGTAGCGGAGATGAAATTTATAAGATATGAATACGGTACAGCCAGGAGCTGAGAGATAGGATAAAACAATTTTAAAAAACTTCTCTTTCTAGCACCTAGAATAGGTATAATACAATAAAAGAGGAGGTTCTTAACAAGTACTTACTTGTATTGAGAATAATGGGACAAAAAAAACTTTTCTTCTTCTCTATTTTTTCCTGATTGTGTAGTTTACTAAATTATATAGGATGCTCTTTATTTACTGTGTGCTTAATTTGCATAGCTTTTATGGTTATAATATAAATATAATAAGTTAGCTGAACAGAATGCTTGCTTTGTGCTGATTTTATTTCTTAACAATATTTTTTACTAGTCACTAACCTTTATCCCTTAAATGTCTTTCCATATAAAAGACTGTCTCTCTTAACACCACTTTTCTCTTAATACTTCTCATAGTAAAAATATCAATATCAATATTAAGAATAATTATAAATTATATGAAAAGATACTAGTATACCTAGTAGAAATAATATTTTGTATTTTTAAAAGTTATTTTTAAAGTATAACATAACCTTTATAAAGTACACATATCTTAAGTGTGCAGTAAAATAAATTTTACAAAACTAAGGCACTCCTGCACACCTATTACTTTTCTATTCACCCTGTACTTGTTGATGTCTCCCCATCTCAGTCATTGTCTACCCTCAATATCATTATCTTATTTTGTTGTAAATCTAGTAGCCCCAAGATGTTCCTTTGTGTCTGGTGTTGCTCAGGCAATGTTATGTGTGATATTCATCTACTTTTTTTTAATATATCAAAACAACATATAATTTTGGAATAAACTTCAGTTATTTTTTTTTATTCCTATTTTAAGGTTGATAGGAATTTGAATTGTTTCCAGTTTGAGACCTTACAAATATTGCTGTTAACATTCCTGTACATGTCTTTTCTGCACATATTTATGAATTTCTCTTAGATATGTCTCTGCGAGTGATTTTGTGGGCTGTAGGTTATAAATATGTTAACTTTCAATAGTTACGGCAAAATGACTTTCCAATGTACCTTTAACAATTATATTCCCAGAACCCTTAAAAGAGTAATCCAGCTATTTCCATATTTTTCAACCCATTATTCAGAGTTGTATATTAATTTTTAGCCATTCTGGTAGGTTTTTATTGATAAAAAACCTTTATTCAAATTTATTGATAAATTTTGAAGCTTGTAAAATAAGATATATGAAGAATAAAAACAGTTCCTGTGTTCTAAAATAGATATTGAGATTTGTCTTCAAGGCATAAATTTTCCCTCAGTAAATGTGATTCGCTGGGCCACTAATCATGAAGAGCAATTCTTACGGAAGTCATAAATATGGAGCTATGATAAAATTTTAGTGCTTCAGAATGAGGTGTTTTTCCATATTCTATTTTGTAATGTTATTTGAAAAACAAACAAAAACAACAGGAATATACTCTGAAAAGTAGAATCCTTCCTACTTAAAAATAATTTATTATATATGTACATATATTATATATATGTTCTAGAGCAACCACTAAATGTGTATGTGTATATGTATATGTGTGTATATCTACATACTGCTAAAGTTAATATACAACTCTGAATAATGCATTAAAAAATACGTGAAATAACTGGATCACTGTTTTAAGGGTCTGGAGTCCTTGTAGAAATATGTTTTTATGGTCAATGCTTGAGATTTGTTGTGACTCTAGGAGGGCTCTTCTCAAATGTCTTTATTCTTGCCTCTCCCTGAAAATTTAGCTGTCTTATAGTTAACTTATATCAATGATATAATGTCCAGTTTCCTCTTAATTACTTTTTATGACGACCTCCCTTACTTTTGAAAGCATTCTTAATCTCAAGCTTCACCATTGTGTCTTGGTAATAAAGTCAATTCCTTTGAAAATTGCTTGTGATTTCTCTGTTTTATGATCTTTCTTTCCACCTAAGTAAAATGTCTGACCCATGGCTCTGAGCCTGGTGGTGGGAGTGGCACCTGTCCCTCACAAATTCCCAGTCAGTCCAAATGAAACAAACCAAAACAATAAGTATTATATTTATACTTTACAATATTTGATTATTTTTATTATTGTTGAAGATGTAACTCTATCTATCCTAGAATTTCTTTTAATTCGTTACTTGCAGAAACAAAGCAATGGTAAGTAAGAAGTGTACTCTGTGGCTTTTGCATATGCCATTGAGCCAGAAAGTACTTTTGACTATATTGAGAGATTTTCACTAAAGAAAAAGTTACATCTTATTCTCAAATATTTTAAAAGTCTGCAATTTTAAGAATAAAACAAGACAAATATGGGCAATATGAAGCAATGAATTTCATGATTTACAAGATGTTGGAATGAAAAAATTACCATAGCTTTTAAGTGTTTAAAAGGGAGGAGGAGTCATAGTTATCACATTTTAAATCAAAAGTGAACGTGATTAATGTTAGCAAGGAAGGCATGTTGAAAACTGAGACAGGCTGAAAGGATGTGCTAAACAGCTAGTCATGTTGTAAATGCAATGGCAAACGTTTTGAAGGTAATTAAAATTGCTACTTACATGGACATATGAATGATAAAGTGTAATTGCCTTATCGCTGATATGGAGAAAGAGTTAGGGGTCTGGATAAAAGATCTAACCAGGCACAACATTCCCTCAATCCAAAGCCTAATCCAAAGCCAGGGCTTAATTTTTTTCAATTTTATGAAGGCCTAGAAAGGTAAGAAAGCTGCCTACACACACACACACACACACACACACAAACAAATGAAGTTAGCAGAAGTTGGTTCATGAGGTTTAATGAATGAAGCCATCTCTATAACATAATGCAAGGTGAGATAGAAAGTGCTGATATAGAAACTGCAACAAGTTATACAAAATATATGAGATAATGAATGAAGGTGGCTACACTAAATAACAGATTTTCAGTGTAGACAAAGCAGCCTTATATTGAAAGAAGATGCCATCTAAGACTTTCATAGTTAGAGAGGAAAACTCAGTGGCTCACTTCAAAACTTCAAAAAGTAGGCTGATTCTCTTGTTAGGATCTAAAGCAGCTGGTGACTTAAAGTTGAATCCAGTGCTTATTTACCATTTCAAATATCCTACAGCTTTTATGAACTATGCTAAATCATGCTCATTTCGGCAGTACATATAATAAAATTGAAATGATACATAGAAGATTAGTATGACCCCTGAGCAAGGATGATTCACAAATTAGTTCCATATTTTTACTAGAAATTACAAAGCAAGCAGCTAAAAACTTCACAATAGGATCAAAACCTCACATACCAATATTAAATCTGAATTTAAATGGTCTAAATGCCCCTACTTAAAAGACACAGAGCGGGGCCAAGCACGGTGGCTCATGTCTGTAATTCCAGCACTTTGGGAGGCCAAGGTGGGCAGATCACCTGAGGTCAGGAGTTCGAGACCAGCTTGGCCAACAAGGCGAAACCTTGTCTCTACTACAAATACATAAATTAGCAGGAGAATTGCATGAACCCAGGAGGCAGAGGTTGCAGTGTGCTGAGTTTGCGCCACTGCACTTGCCTGGGTGACAGAGCAAGACTCAATCTCAAAAAAAGAAAAAAGAAAAAAGGCACACAGTGGCAAGCCGAATAAAAAAATAAGACCCATCCATCTGCTGTCTTCAAAAGACCAATTTCACAGGTAATGACACCCATAGGCTCAAAGTAAAGGGTTGGAGAAAGATTTACCACATAAATGGAAAACAAAAGACAGCAGAGTCTCTAATTTTATATCACATACAACAGACTTTAAACCAACAACAGTAAAATAAAGAATAAAAAAGAGTATTACATAATGATAAAGGTTCAATGTAAAAAGAAGACTTAACTTTCCTAAATATATACACTTCCAATACTGGAGCACCCAGATTCATAAAGGAAGAACTTCTAAACCTATGAAAGACTTGACAACCACACAAGCATAGTGGAAGTCTTCAACACCTGACTGACAGTATTAGACAGGAAACTAGCAAAGAAATTCTGCACATAAATCCGACACTTGACAAATTGGGCAGAATAGACATCAATAGAATACTTCACCTGTCAACCACAGAATGTATGTTATTCTCTATTATACACAGAGCATACTCCAAGATTGACCACATTACTTGATTTTAAAGTCTCAATAAATTCAAAAAATTTGAAATCATACCAACCATAGTCTCAGACAACAGTGGAGTAAAAATAGAAAACAGTACCAAAAATATCCCTGAAAAATACAAACTTACATGGAAATCAAACATCTTGCTTCTGAATGACTTCAAGGTAAACAAAACGTTAATCCAGAAATTAAAAAAAAAAATCTTTGAAGTAAATGAAAAGAGAGACACAACACATCAAAATCTCTGGAATTCAGTAAAAGCATTGTCAAGAGAAAAGTTTACAGTGCTAAATACCTACTCAAAAAACTAGAAAAATCTCAAACTAATGATAAAATATGACACAAAATAAGAATAAACTATCGCCAATGCTGGCAGCGGAAAATTAAACTAAGGAGAGAACTGAATGAAATTGAAACCCAAAAATCCATACAAAAAATGAACAAAAGCAAAAGCCATTTTTAAAAGAATAAACAATATTGATAGACCACTAACTAAATTATCAAAGAAAAAAAACAGAGATCCATATAAGGATAATCAGAAACAACAAAGGTGGCATTACAAGCAATCCCACAGAAATGAAAATGTTCCTCAGAGACTGTTATGGATCCCTCTATGAACACAAATTAGAAAATCTAGAGAAAATGTATAAATTCCTAGAAACATACAATTTTCCAAGATTGAATTAAGAAATCAAAACACTGAACAGACCAATATTGAGTTCTAAAATTCAATCAGTA
This sequence comes from Pongo abelii, assembly GCF_028885655.2. Classification (NCBI taxonomy): domain Eukaryota; kingdom Metazoa; phylum Chordata; class Mammalia; order Primates; family Hominidae; genus Pongo; species Pongo abelii. The sequence goes on along the minus strand of NC_071999.2, from coordinate 89,120,236 downwards.
ATTAAAAAAAAATCAACCAAAAAAAAAATCAGACAAAGAGGGACTCACTGTCATATTCTACCAGATTTACAAAGAAGATCTGGCATCATCTGTACTGAAACTATTCTAAAGAATTGAGGAGGAGGGACTTCTCTCTAATTCATTCTAGAAAGCAAGCATCACTCTGATACCAAAGCCTGGCAGTCACCCACAAAAATAAGAAAATTACAGGCAAATATGTCTGATGAATATAGATACAAAAATTCTCTACAAAATAACCAGCAAACCAAATGCAAACAACATATCAAAACTTATTCCCCAAGAACAAGTAGGCTTCATTCCTGGGTTGCAAAGTTGGTTTAACATACAGAAATCAATAAATGTGATTCATCACATAAAAACAATTATAAACAAAAACCATATGATCATCTCAATAGACACAGAAAAAAAGCTTTTAATAAATCCAACATTCCCTAATGATAAAAGCTCTCAACAGACTAAACATCCAAGAAACATTCCTTAAAATAATGAGCCGTCTATGACAAAACCAGTCAACATCAGACTGAACAGGCAAAACTGGGAAGTGTTCCTCTTGAAGACTGAAACAAGACAAGGATGTCCATCTCATCACTCCTATTTAAAATAGTACTGGATGTGCTAGCCAGAGCAATCATGCAAGAAAAATAAATAAAAGGCATTGAAATAGGAAGAGAAGAATTCGAAGTGTCTCTGTTCATGGATGAAATGATTCTATAACTAGAAAACCCTGAAGTCTCCATCAAAAGACTCCTGAAACTGATAAACAACTTCAGTAAAGTTTCAGGACATAAAACCAATGTATAAAAATTAGTAACTTTTCTATAAACCAATAACATTCAAACTGAGAACCCAGTCAGGAACACAGTCTCATTTACAATAGCCATACACACACAAATAAAATACCTCAGAATACATCTAACCAAGGAGGTAAAATATTCTGTGAGGATAACTACAAAACACTCCTAAAAGAAATTAAAAAATTACATAAACAAATCAGTATCATTCAAATGGTTAAACTACCCAAAGGAATCTACAGATACAAAGCTATCCTATCAAACTACCAACATCATTTTCACAAAACTGGAAAATACTATTTTAAAGTTTGTATGAAATAAAAAATTATCTCATATAGTCAATGCCATCCTGAGCAAAAAGAACAAAGTTGGAAGCATCATATTACCTGACTTCAAACTACACTACAAGGCAGCAGTAACCCAAACAGCATGGTACTGGTACAAAAACAGACACATAGACCAATGGAACGGAATAGAGAATCCAGAAATAAAGCCACACATCTATGGCCATCTGATTTTTAAGAAAGCTAACAAAAAATAAGCAATGGGGAAAGTATTTTCTATTCGATAAGTGATGCTGGGTCAGCTGGCTAGCCACATGCAGAAGAATGAAACTAGAACCCTTCTTTTTACCATATACAACAAGAAATTCAAGATAGATTAAAGATTTAAACGTAAGATCTCAAACTATAAGAATCCTAAAAGAAAATCTAAGAAAAACACCATTCTGGACATAAGTCTTGAGAAAGAATTTATGACTAATTCCTCAAAACCAATTGCAACAAAAACAAAAATTGACAAGCAGGACCTAATTAAACTAAAGAGCTTCTGCACAGCAAGGGAAGCTATCAGTAGAGTAAGCAGACAACCCAGCAAAATAAAAAAGAAAATACTTGCAAAATACACATTCAACAAAGGTCTAGTATCCACAATCCATAACGAACCAATAAGCAAAACCCAAATGACTCCATTAAAAAAAAGGACTAAAAAAACTGAACAGACACTTTTCAAAGGAAGATAAACAAGTAGCCAACAAATATGAAAAAAATGCTCCATGTCACTAATTATCAAAAAAACTCAATTCAAAACCACAATGAGATACCATGTCACACCAGTCAGGATAGCTATTACTACAAAGTCAAAAAACAATAGATGTTGGCAATGCTGTGGGGTAAAGGGAATGTTTATACACTGCCAGTGGGAAGGTAAATTAATCCAGCCATTTTGGAAAGCAGTTTGGAGATTTCTCAAATAGTTAAAAGTGCCATTTAACACAGCAATCCCATTACCAGGTATATAGTCAAAATAAAACACTTCTTTCTAACAAAAAGATTCTGCACTCATATGTTTGTCATAGCACTACTCACAATAACAAAGACATGGATTCAGTCTTGATGCCAGTAAACAGTGGATTGTGAAAAGCACATGTGGTACATACCACCATGGAATACTATGCATCCATGAAAAAGAATGAGATCATATTCTTGCCAGCAACATGGATGCAGCTGGAGACCATTATCCTAAGCAAATTAACACAGGAAAAGAAAAGCAAATACTGCATATTCTCATAAGTTGGAGCTAAAGATTGAATACTCATCTACATAAAGATGGAAACAATAGAAGCTGGGGACTAGTAGAGGAGGGAGGGGAAAGAGGGATAAAAAGGCTTGAAAAAGTATCATCTATTGAGTCCTATGCTCAGTACCTGGGTGACAGGGTCATTTGTACCCTGGACCTCAGCATTATGCAATATACTCAGGTGAAGAACAAGTGTATGTACCCCCTCAATCTAAAATGTAATTTTTAAAAAAGGAATTATGATAAATCTACTCTGCCTGTGCTCTAAAATGGAAGAGCCATGTCTGGATAACAGCACACTGATCTACAGCATGGTTGACTAAATATTTTGAGACCTGCGGCCCCAAATAAAAGATTCCTTTCAAAATATTATTGTTCATTCACATCACCTGGTCCCGTAAGAGCTCTGATGGAGATGTACAAGGAGGTCAGTGCTGATTTCATGCCAGCTCACACCCCAGTTATTCCACAGCTCATGGATCAAGGAGTAATTTTGATGTCCAAGTTTTATTATAGAAAGACATTTCATATGACTATGGCTGCCATAGATAGTGATTCCTCTGACAGATTTAGGAAAAGTAAATCGAAAATTTTCTGGAACAGATTCACCATTCTAGATGCCATTAAGAACACTGGTGATTCATAGGTGTAGTTCGAAATATCAATATTGACAGGGCTTTGGAAGAAGTTGATTCCAACCTTCATGGAGAACTTTGGGGTGTTCAGACTTCAGTGGAGAAAGTGACTGCAGTGTGGTGGAAATAGCAAGAGAACGGGAATTAGGAATTAGATCCTGAAAATGTGCCCGATTTGCTGCAATCTCGTTATGAAACTTGAAATGACAAGGAGTTGCATATTAAGAGTGAGTAAAGAAAGTGATTTCTTGAGATGGAATCTAACCAATGAAGATTTTATGAACATTGTTAAAATGATAACAAAAGATTTAGAATGTTACATAAACTTCATTGATAAAGCAGTGCAGGGTTTGAGAGGATTGACTCCAATTTTGAAAGAAGTTCTACTCTGGGTAGAATGCTATTAAATAGCAGTGCATGATACGTTTTTCATGAAATGGAGTGTCAGTCAGTGGGACAAACTTCATTGTTTTATTTTAAAAATTACCTCAGCCATTTCAACCTTCAGGAACCACCATCCTTATTAGACAGTATTCATCAACATTGAGACAAGTCCTCCACCAACAAAAATTCAGGACTCACTGAAGGCTCAGATGACCATGCTTTTTAATATATTTTAGCCATAAAATAATGCTATTGCACACTTACTAGACTACAGTATAGTGTAAACCTAAGTTTTATATACATTGAGAAACAAAAAAAGTGTGACTATCATTATTGCAATATTTACTTTATTGCAATATTTGTTTTATTGCTTTATCTACAGTCATACTTCAGAGATTTTGCATCCAGAACCTGCAGTATCTCTGAAGTATGACTGTAGTCATACATTTTTCTTTGTCTTTTATTTCAAGAAGCTAACATTGAGAAATTCAAACTAAAGTGGTTCCTTTTTTATGTATATATATATTTTACACCATAAAGAATCTCCAAAAGCATCAAACAGATAAATCTCAAAGACTACGTGTTTTACCTAAAGAAGATAATTACTTATTCAAAGTTTGAATAAGAATTTTAAGGCCTAGTTTATGTCTGACAATGATGATGTTCACTAAGCACTTGGAGAGAGGAAGAAGGAATTGCAGGAAAATCAGTACAAATTAGTGTTTATATTATCAGTATAGGAGGTATAATTCCTATATAAAAGAACAAAATTTGAGAAGAAATTCAAATAAGAGGTTTTCTCCAGATTAGATGAACAGATGAGATTGCTCTATGCCCAGTGACAGGCTTATCTTAACAACTGTTTCATGATAATCACATGACGATTAGTTCTAGATTCTTGTGATTCTCTGCAAAATTCTGTTACTCATCTACATCATATTTTGTTAAGCAAAGTACATTATTTGCTTACTGTATTTTGACTAACAAAAATGTAAATCACCCAAGTTTTTGCATAATTGCAGAGGAGGAAGCAATTGACTTTGAATTTGGGGGATATATGCTGCCTGTTTGACACAAATGTTGTTTAGTTTTTAAACTTAAGTTTTTTGCTTTTCCATTGTGCTTAAATTTGTATAAATAATTGTTTTATAGACAGTGAAAGAATATAAGTGGCTGGGTAATTTTTTTTCTTTTTTTTTAGTTGTTCCAAATAAATATCTTCATTACAAACATTGCAATATATTGAAGGAAGGAAAAAAGTAATGGAAAAAAAGGAGGCCACTGGTGCTACCTGAGTGTAATATGTAATAATAACTAACTGGATTATTTAGTCCAGCAACATTTAATACAATTATTGAAATAATTGGATATAGGTCTATCTTTTTAGTATTTGTGTTCTATTTATTCCCTCTAATTTTTATTCTTCTGTTTCTACTTGCCTATCTCTTTTGAATTGAATTTCTAAGAATTTAATTTTAATGTATTTATTGTTTTAGTTATGTAAGCTTATATATTTTTGTGATGCTGTAGGAATTTTGATATGCATTCATAACTTTTTACAGTCTGCTTAGAGTTACTATTGTATCACTTCACTTAAAAGAGAATACTTTCCATCATTCCATTTTCTATGGTCTTAAAAATGTATTAGCATAAGCTTGTTGTTGGATATATGTGTTTCAAATATTTTCTCTGTCTTTAAAATTCTGTTTTATATAACTTTGGTTGCTAATGTGATATTTTAATAGAGAATTTCTTAATTTTAATATGTCAGACTTCTAAATTATTTCATTCATAGCACATTTTGTGTTCTATTTAAGAATCATTCCTAACACAAATGTAATTGTTATATACTAATCTATTATCCACCACTCATTTCCTTCTTTTGTTCTTTCACATATACATCTACAGTCTGTAAGTCTGCTTATTATCCTTGACTTTGTGATGAAAGAAAGGTCATTTTCTTCGTGTTTTTCGTACAGATATTCTTTATTGAACTTTTATTGAGCCAGAACCCTTAATTGGAAAGAATGATGTTAACTTTGTTCTGCAAGTCTGGTTTGGTTTAAATAATTAGGCATATGTACTTTGTTCTGCTTTAAGACTCAATTCTGTTTCATTGTTTTTTGTTTATCCTTGTATCAATGCCAAATCTCTGAAGGTATTTAATACATGTCTTAGAATAAGGTAAAGTATGTTCAACTACCATGTGCCTTTCCAAGATTGCCTTGGCTATATTTTGCGCTTTGTATTTCCATATTTATTTTAGAACCAACTTATGCATTTTTATAGAAACACTTGCTTGGATTTTAATTGTGGTTGCAACATATTTATATACAAATGTGGGGAAATGTTCAACTTTACATATTTATGTTCTAATCAATAAACAGAGTGTTTGCTTGTAGTTAATCAGGTATTCAGCAACTACTCTCAATAGCTTTATATCTTACTGTGTAGAGATCTTACCCAGATTTTATTAAATTTATTTTCAGTCATGTGGTGATTATAATGTTTCAGTCATGTGGTGATTTAAATGTTATTGCTTTAAGCTTTATTTTTGAATTGTTTGTATTTGATTAATAAAAATAAAATTAAATTTACAAAGTAAACTTAAATCCATTACACCTGCTAAGTTTGTAAAATTCTAGCAGCTTAATTGTAATCTTGTAAAGTTTACTTTCCTTAACTAACAATGGACAATTACAAACCTCTATTCATTCTATTACCCATGTCTAATTTATTTGTTTTAATATCTATACCATCATTCCAGTTGAAACCGCCTACATACAATCTCATCTTATCGGCTGCACTAGGATAATTCTACACTCTCTTATTTATTCTAATTTCCCAGCAACATAGCAAACAGGCTTATTTTTTTCAAATTATCTTGATTTTTTGTTGTTTTAGTTCAAAATATTTAGTGGCATCTATTACGGTTTTCAGCTGAATATGTTTTATTTCTGGGTGTGTCCCTGAACAACCTCACACCTGGCTGGATGAGTTGTAATGGCTTTGCCTTCACTGCCATACCAGGAGGGTTACCACACAATACACAAGATGCCCAGGTAATTTGAATCTGAGGCAAACAGTAAATATTTTCATACATTATTCCATGGGCCATTATTATATTTTAAAGTATTTGTTGTTTATCTAAAACAAATTGCAACTAGACAACAATTCTGCCCCAAAGTAATCTTATGGAGTCCAGTAACAAATCTAATGAACTCGCCCACTTGGAACCAATTATTGATGCAGAAATGGACCTGTGCTCTAAGATGGGACTAGATTCACCCTGGACATTTTTCTACATCTGTCTATACCATATGTGCTTTTGTTTTTCTCTGCAATTTCCTTCTGTAGCATGGTATAAACCTTGATTTGCTTGTAGACATCTTCATCTTATGAAAGAAAATAAAATAGAGGAAAGTTGACCTGGGAGATGGATACATATAGCAAGAAGGAGCGAGAGATGACTAATAGCTTCTGTGAGTGTTTTAATTTAGTTGTGGAAATAAAGACTAATCAAATGAGAACAAGCAAAAGTTATTTATTCTGAACTTGTACCAAGGTAGTCAGCGCTTTCACTTGCATTTCAGCAGAGACTCAAAGGTAGGTAGAGAGGTGGGAAAGTTTTATAATGGGGAAAAGGGAAGGCTTCAGTATGCCCAAGTTGGAGGCTGTTGGCATAGGGAAATGTAGGCAGGCTAACTAATAGCAGAGAATTGTATTGGCTAGGGTATTCATTGGGGTGCATATTTAGATATCCTTAGTTGGTTTTAAGTTGGAAGCAGGCACAAAAAATAGGGAAGTTGCTAGTGACTCATGAAGTCTTGACTATTAGGAGCCTGTTATTACAGGGATTATTGTTTGGCTTCCTAGACTGTCAGTAGAGATAGCAATATGGCTCTCTGCAAAACTTACCGCAGGCTGGCCTCCTGGGCTGGTGACTTTAAATAAAGGGTTTCCTGGATAGGTAGATGCAGGTTATGGGGCAGAGTTCTATTTTTATATATGGTCTGGCTATTTTCCATTTGTATATTCAATCTATCACAATAAGATATAAATCATAGACTTTTCAGTAATGTGAGTCTATACATTCTCCATACACTTAGTTTGAGGTGTGTTTAAGTCAGCTGCCTGAAGAACTCTGACTAGCATGAAACCTTCCCCCACATTGTTCTTAGCATAAAGAACAAATTATCAACATGCCCTGTGGTCCCTTGAATAATTAGCTTCTGTCTCTCTAGTCTATTCCAGCATCACACTATCAGCAACTTACAGGTATTCAACTGCCATATTGACTTTCATTCAATTCCTGTAATAAATAGAATATTTTCCTTCCTCAGGGATTTTGCTTTTCAACTTTGTATTTCCAGGATTGTTGTACACACATGTGCTTCCCTTACTCAATTAATCACTATCATTTTGTAAGTTAACTCTTTCACTTTCTTGAGTTTTCAGAGTAAATCAGCTCTTCTTAAGAGAGCTTTTCACTGACTTTTAGGATAACTTCATATCCCTATTATACACTGTTTCATAAACTTAAACTTCTCTGATAAATACCGCATCACACTTCTAATCAAAATATAAACTGTTCAATTGATTATTAAATTATTAAATATCTATCCATCCTGCTAAGGGTAAGGCATTTTGACATTTTGTTAACTGCTACCCCTTACAAATAACTTGGCCAAAGATGATGATTAATATGTATTCATTAAATAAATGAATGTAAGTTTTAACATATATTTTCTTAAAGTACACAGATTAAATTATATGTCTCAAAATGTTTAACTGTATACTGGATCTCAGCAACTATAATTCCAATTAAGTATCAGACTATCAGCTATAAAACACGTATATTCCTTATATAGTAACTTGTTAAGTTGATAATGTGGAAGGTTTTGATATAAATATGAAATAATATTTAACAGAGAACTGAAGTATGTTCTGACTTTGGCCTCTGTGTAATATATGTATATACATGCTGTTACTCTATAAATCAATTTATCCGGGGCTTCTCCTATATATTTAGCAGTAAAGCAAAATCTCATACTTTGTTTTTCACACGTATATATTCTATTTTAAATTGAAATGTCTCTTCAGATTATCAAAAATGTCTGACATTGCATGGTTCTTTTCTATCACATTTCTATAATACTTTATGTTATATTTTATTTTTGACAATTTACTAATTCATGGATATTTTTCTAGCTTGTTATCAAAATTCAATAATTCAGCACTTTTTGATGTTACATTGAAAGAAGAAAATGGACAGAGAAAGAAAAAGAAGCAGAAATAAATAGATAAATCTACCATTTTTCAACTGAATTATGTTGAATTATAATTTACAATAGAGACAGGGAATGTATCCAATTATGCATGTGGAGGAAGATAATATAAATTCTGGTTGTGCAACTTCTTGTCTGTTATTTAGTTCTGTGGTATGAGACTTATGGCGCTGACTTATGTCCTATAATTATTTATAATTTATAAACATTGTCATTTTCATTAATCTAAGTTTAAGGAAACTGATGCTAGAGTGAGAAAAAGGACATCTTATAATTTTCTCTTTTTTATATAATGGAGAAAAATCTATTTATTTGTATTAGAACTTGCACTGATCTTGACTCATGAGAAGCGATACTATGTCAAGTGGCCAAATAGTCACTAGTTATTGAATTTCCTAGTTCTTATCTTTAGTCATAGTTAAAGTAGTTCATAAGCTAATTACAACAGAGACCAATTAATAGCAACAATTGTAATTTATATGAAGTTCTAGTCTTCTCTTGACAAAATTTCCTTTGATGAGTAAAAAGAAAAAAGTACATGACATTTTGCCACAGAAAAGTTAATTGCTCTCCAGTTCCAATTAGAATGACATATAATTTGAACTGAATTGCTTAATGTGTTGTTCTGAAAAAACAAAAAGTCATATAACCTCAGGTGACCATGATTTAGTAGTTCAGTGCCACAATCCACACAGAGAGCAGTAAAACTAGGCATTTCCTGCGTGATGATGACTAGTGATGTCATTCGGGGTAAATTATTAGTTTCTTTTGATGCCAAATTTCGAGAAGCACCATGTGTTTTAATGTTGACTAATATTAGCTTTGGGGGAAGTTTCCTAATTAAGGGCTCAGACAGTGAGCCTTAACATTTAGCAATAATAATAATGACAGCTCTAAGAAAGGAGAGGAAAACATAAAATATAATTTCATTATTTTTCAGTGATCTAGTCTTAATTATTCTTACCTTAGCTAATTACAACATGTACTCAAAGACTGTAATAAAAAATTAATCAGCAAGGGCCATATAAAAAACAAGAAAACAATCAGCCTAGGCTGACACAACATGAGAAAATGAGAACTTCACCTGGAAATTGAAAGATAAAAGAAAACAAAAAACAGCAAGGCTTATTGAGTGAAAATGGCAAATGGAAAAACATAATAGCATATTGATCCTTAGTGACAGTTATAAAAATTAATCACATAAAGTTGGTTTTATAATTTGTATAATTGAACTTTTATGTTCACAAAAAAATGGATAATACTTTATTTAAACTAATAATGGCAACTTTGTTTTATCTATCTATCTATCTATCTATCTATCTATTTATATATATAATAGATGCATTTTCATATTATCTCCTTACATAAATAGTTTAAATCTAATAGTAAGTAAAACAGCTGGCAGAATAGAAGGAAGGATGAGGTAGAAATTTGCGGAAAAGGGACCACAGATGGAACTCCTAGACTTCTACTGTGCAAAGAGATAGGACAGATGGTCCTTTGAATCTCTCAGGCCCAGCTGCTCGGGACATGATGGGGCAAGAGACTGGCAGTGGGAGGGAAGAAGCCCTCATCTCTTCAGCTTGCTCTTGAAAGGCAGTGGCATGGATCTTTTCACATAATCCGTGGCAAAGAGTGTTGGCCCCGGATTAGCAATAAAGCTAACAAAGCTAGGGAGAGTATCCTAAAGAACTTCCTCTGACTCAGTCACCTTTCCATCAGAGAGCATGTATGATGGAAGCTGGGACATGCCTCACTGAGTAAAGCTACTACCTACGACAGGCATGGAGTCACACGGGGTAGAATGAGGGTGAAACGGTTCTAACATCATCAGAAACCAGAGGCAGAATTGGCAAAAGGGCAGAGTGGGCAAGAACAAGAGTGCTTGCTTGGTGGGCAAGCAGGCACATTCCCATGGTGAGAGGACTCAGACTACTGGCTGTCCAATCTTTCTCACTACCTTTCCCCTGCAGACATCACCATGTACATAATGAACATCTGAAAAGGCAATTCTCAAAAAAAGTTGGGTCATCCCCAGATCCTTTTGTCCAGGGCAGTGGGGCAGATTTGTCATGGCTTTCTGTGCTGTATTAACAGTTTCAAAAGCAAAGCTTAATTCAACTTTTAATTATAATAGCACTTTTATATTTTTAACACATTTCGAATAATTTTTATCTCTGAAGAGATGTTATGAATCTGACAAAAATAATCCTTTATATATGTAGGGATAATTTTTGTGTTTTATAGAAAATAGACTATTACATCCAAAAATGCATTTCAATATTAAAAGATTATAGGTATAACAATGTTAAATGTTCCAATGCTGTTGTCTCATCTTTGGAGTTATTATCCATGAGAAAATTATTTTTAAAGTGGTCACTTAAATAGGAAAACTCTAACTTTGAAAGTAATGAATAAATTTTTCTTTAACAAAAAATTGGAAATATTTTTTCTTTTAGTTTTGTACTTTTTTAAGGAAATGAACATATACAAAGGTATGTAAACAATGTCAAAAAGTTTTGATGAGTTTATCAGTTGAATAACCTCTGAGCAACTTCAGGTAAGTAGTCAACCTCCCAACTCATTAATAATTACTTTTTATTGGATTGAATAAGTTAAACCTATGGTTTTGTAAATCTTATTCAAAGGACATGGCACAAAAACAATCCTACTTTAACTTTTCCTGTGTTACCATTTTCCTTGTTCAATGTTACTTTTCAAAGCAAACCCAAAAACAAATTTCAGGTTGTAATGTGTACAAAAGAAATTAATGTAAGAAAAGTGTTTTTTTAACATTTTTATTGGGCATACTCATATGTTAGCTGAAAATGCTAAGATTGCCATGAAGCATCAGATTCACTATTCAAGCTGTAAACAGATATGTCTTGTATTCCAGGAAATTACTGCCTCTGGGTTAAAGAGTTAATTTTCAAATTGTATGGTTACTATATCAAATTAACGAGATAAGATAGAAGAACAAGAGAAGTGAAAATATTAGAATACAACGTAGAAAAGTTGTGTTTGTGGCAGAGTAAGAAGGTGCATGTATGAGATAGAGAACTGGTTTATAATATGTTGGGTTTCATATGTTTGTTTTTATTTTGTTCTGTTTGGTTTTAATGTGAGCCTTGGTGAAAATATTTCGAAATCCTATGATATAAAGTGGTTTAAAAAGATTAATTATAGAAATTTCTCAGGGATTGTTCTTCAGAAATCAGATTTGTTTGCTTGTTCTTTTCTGGAGATTTTTTTTTTAAAGAATGTGGATAATTTTGTGCCTATATTGTTGACAAGGTCAACTTCTTTGTAATAGGCAGGTAAGTTTGGTGACTTCTCACAGGCCTTTAACCATTTTGTTTCTATGATACTAACTGTGTATTCACATTAGAAGAATAATGTATATTCAGATAATTATATACTTAAAATTAGGTGCTCTTAGAGAAGTCAAGAAAATTTGGTGTTTAGTTTTCAGCAATAAATGATAGGAAAGAGCTGGAAAATACATTAACATTAAAAGGAAAAACTTACTCACATTTGGGAGTACGTTTTTATCTCAATGGTCCCACATTAGTCAAATGTCACCACAGTAAAAACACAGTGGCATGACATCTGCAGTGAAGAGCAGAGTGCCTTGCTACAACGGTTCCAGTGGTTTAATTCTTACACAGTACATAGCTCTGGATTTTGTCTTTTGTTTAGAAAATGTGATAGGTAAACATTTTCAATCACCTGAAATGTAGGCTCTAAGAATGGGATTATTTGGCTGTAATATGCCTTTATTTTTCCAAAGAAAGAGATAAAATATAATCTTTAATTATCTTGTTCAGAATCTATACATTGAGAATTATGTCAATATTTTAGTCCATCACCTGGGAAATCATTAATATTTACAGCTTCTAAATATTATTATATTTTTGTAATGTTTAAAATATTTTGATGCTTAATAGAACAAAGTAAACTTTAAACTCTGCAAACAATGTGGGCGAATAAGAAAACACGTTCTGGAATGACGCAAATTCTTCTTAAGAGTAATTAAGTAATTAAAGACTAGAAAGCAAAAGAGATACAAAGAATAGTAGTAGAATAGAAAGAATATACAAGGCCACAAAAAATATATTTGCTAAAAATCCGAGTGTGGTTGACTAAATAGCACCCCTGAAAACCAGAACTCTGCCAAAATAACTAATTAATGCTCAGTACAAATTAACTAATGAGTGCTCAGTACATTTCGACGAAACCAAAGTCTATGTTTCTTCTGGTGAATCGCACTTTTGTAAGAAAGCTTTCTCCTTTAAGGACTAGCTCTAAACATTGACTAGTAAAAATTGTAAGAGCCCTTCTTTGCGACTAGACAGGTCTATGCTCATGTTCTGTTCTATATAAAAAGCGGATAACAATACACTAATTGTTGTACATGGGAGCTCAATTAAATGGTACATCTAGAAAGTCCCTAGTAAAGATACTGACATAAAGTAACAACTTGTCTGCACCTGAAATATACTACTGCAACTTATTTATATTTCTAATGTTCCTGTTCTTTGCCATTCAACCCTTCAATAAATCAATATATTGTACAATATTCTGGCTAGGTTGTCAGTGTTACTCTCTTTTTTTTTTTTCCAGCAGTCCCAAGACAGGACATTATTACTAAAATAAACCTGATACAATTAGAACATTGTCAATTTCCTGTTTAGAGTAAAAAAGTAAACTAAAAATTAGGAATTTCTAGATAGAAATTGGATTAAAAGCATTCATCAAAGAAACTGAAGAGTCATACTGTTTTTATAAGATTATCCCAAGATTGCAATTTTTCATAAAATTTACCACTATAGATGCTGTTCTGGGAGCTTAAAAATGTGTGACTGATCTTTATGTGCAATATGGGAAATATAAAAAAAATGATTGGAAACCTACACAGCTAAGTGAAAAGATCTTTTTTTCCTTGAAAGTTATAGAAAAGTTTCTCTTTCCTAGTTTATGAAGACATTTGTACTCCCTTTTCTTTATTCATTTATTTTTGCCTCCCAACATGTGGCTTCACAGTATGCTTGTTAGTGTAGAAAGATGACTGATAAACCCTTTCTGGGGTATGAGGGAAGAATCTTTAATTAAGAACAAAATATAAACAGTCTGTCTGTCAATATTTGAGGCGCACTATTCAAAAGATTTCATAATTAGGTCCCTGGGGACCATGAAGCACTATGCCATTATTTTCCAAAAACATTATATTCACCTAATTTTTTTCTGTCCAGTTTTGGTATTTTTATTATTTTGCATGATGTGACACTGAACTTTTAACATTTTCAGCCCTTTCTAAAACTTTGCCTTTTGTGTTTTCTCTTTTCATTGCAAGTGTTCCTCTGTGAACAAATGTATAATTCTCTCCAATTAGTAAACAAACAACTCTCCTCTACTTTCCTGGATTAAAGAGAAACCTGATAAACCTCAGCATAAAATACACATACATTTTATTCACAATTTTTGGTCATATTTAATACAGTTTAGTAATACAATCTTTGTTCAAATAGCATATCAACATAGTCTGAATTGAACCATTTTCCTTTAAAAGCAGTTTATATTAGAAGTTCAAAAGCTGAAATAAAATTCAGGATGAAATTTTCATTTAAACTGTATTTTTCCCTTGGAGATGTTTTTTTTTAATTGCATGGGTGTCACTACCAATGTAATGCTTGAAAATGTTATTGCTTCTGGGAACAACAGTATAAATGCTGATGACCTGCAACTCCTCAAGCCATTACTCTAATGCAGCTGTTGCTAGTTCAGCAAAGTTTGAAAATATGTTTCTACTAATCCAATTCCACATTTGTTTACATCACATGCTTGGGGATATTGGCTGGGATAACACTTCTATGATTAACACATTTCTGTGTTCACAATATAAAATTAGAGCCATCCAAAATATGTCCACTACACACATGAAGAATACGCCACGTACTTTGTACACATTTTTCACATCAGTGTTTCTTAATTTTATTCCCTGAAAGTGTAACATATTTTATTTTGAGAATCATTTTTGTGGGATGCAAGTAAAATTGTCTTCAGAAAACCTCAACTGAAATACACAGTAAAAATTTGCTTCTCATTTTCTAGCTAAGAAATCTAATGATCTTTCCTCATCCTAATGTTCTTCAATTTTGTGTAATATTTCTACCAACTAAGATTTTCCACTTTCAGTGAATAACTTTTTCTGTCGGCCTTTCTCCCTCTTTATCTTTTTTATTTCTCTATTTGTTAGTTGGCTAACTGACTTCTCAGACTTTGCATTCCTCCCTTCTTCCATCATAATTATTTGTATTCTATGTATGGCTGTGTTCTATAACCATTTTATTACTACATCTCATGGTAATGTCCCACATTACCACAATGCTGATTTTCAACACAGAGCATCTTACTTCCCAAGGTTTATCATCATCTCTAGAAAATTTCCCAAATTCAAGTTCTGCATTCCTAAATCTCTTGTGATAATCTGTGTGATTTTATTTGCTAGGATCTTACTTTGCCATATGGAGAGAAATCTGAGGGTCTCCTTTATATTTCACTTTCCTTAGACCTTACATAAATTATTAACCAACTTCTGCTAAACCTATCTTTTTTATTGGTGCCCATAATTTCAATTTTGTATTCCCACTGCAACCATCTTCAGTCAAGTCGTCAGTTTTTTTCTCTTGTATGGTTGTTTTTATTGGCTTATAACATACTTCCCTTCAAAATGTAATGGAAAATTTTTTACTTCCTCTTCATTTCTCAAATCATGGACAGGCTTATTCTCCATCACACTCTTGGCTCTGAGTGAAAAAGGATTTTCCTGAGGCATATGGTTATGGGAGAAAGTGGATTCCTGAAAAAAAATAAGTAAATAAACCAAATTTTGTTATAAAACGAAAAGTACAGTAAATGAACACTTAATAGGCAATTAGCGGTGGATAATATTGCTGTCCATTTCCTTGTCATGATGATTATGAAATGAAATTTAACTAAATTAATTAAACTAAACATCAAAACGACCAACTATACTTTCCTGACTTAGTAAGCCTTCTGAGGAATGAGTATGATCTTCAATAATGACTAATATCGAGGGAAAAATGCAATGTGATATTTTATGTATCTGTGATTTTTTTATGGAAAAAATATACAATGTACGTGTACACATATGTGAAATTTTACCTCCTTAAAGATTTCTGCTTCTACCTTCTGAGAGCATTGACTTGAAGAAATATAGTTGGGAAGAAGTTGGGAAGATGTGAATAGCACATTCTTCCACTCTGGCTTCCCCATATGCATATAGTATTTGATATTAGTGATGCAGTATTTTTTGTTCCTTAGTTCAGCTAAAATCCAGGTTATTGTCTCATGACAGGAATAATTAGGCACGCAGCCATATTGAAAGATGAGGAGGGTGGAATTTATTAAGCAAAAGGAAAGCTCTCAAGAAAAAGAGGGGTTCTGCAAGCAGGTTTCCACCTCACAAAGTTGAATATCAGACCACCAACATGAGCTGAAGAGGCTAGGCTCCTTGTGCATAAGGCACAAATTCCTGGTGACTTCACCCCATTCTTCCAGTGCACATGTAGGCTTTAAGTCTGAAGTGCTCCCCATTGATTTATTTCCCTTACTGCACAAGTGTTAAGGGACGGAATGTTTCACCATGCGCATGTTTAGGGAAGCTCCTGTGCTCAATGACCTGGGGAGTTAGAGGTTCTCCAGGGACCCTTCCTCATCTGCCTAGGCATTTGACTGTCTTCTGCCTCTATCATTCTCCACTCTGAAGAAGTACATCTAACTTCCATTAGGATAAGGACAATGACCAATCTTAACTGCTTCCTGCTGACGGGGTGCTGTTTCGGGAAAATGGTAGTCAGATCTCCCTCAGAGGCCTATCTAAGGGTCCCAGGTAAAAGGAGGTAATTATTAGAAGCTCTGGTTGCATGACTGTTTGGATTTCAATGGCCTAAACACGAGAAGAGACAAACCGATTTATTAGAAGAAATGTATCAAAATGAAACAACGGGTGGGTGGGTAAGGATAGCTCAAAAATCCCGAGGCCGCCATCATGCCCAGATAACCTGGTGGCCGTAGTTATGCCTGCTAAGATTAGTGTCCATGGGGCTTGGCTTTGGTTAGCTCTCTTGGTCTTATTTTCTCAAAAAATAAAACTTTGGGTTATGGGCACCCTATTTATTCCTATCACCTGGCAGAATTTGTAGGATAATTGTCGAGAACTAGAATATTGAACCAGATTTTTACATTACCCATCCCTTTTTTTCTTCTGAGCGGCAGCCAGAGATCACTGGTTGGTTCAGAGGAATAAACAGGGTTGGTCTAGAACGTAGGCCAAAAACTTAAAAACAATTAATGAGTCTAGAATTTAATGACGAATGCATAAGTTTAGAAACATAATTTCTCTCTCTTCAGTTCTCATTTTTGTTAAAAACAAATCATGATAGGACTGAGTTGTTTGCAAAATAAGCTTTAGTCTTATACCTGGCCTATTTATTTGCATAAAGTGCAGAAAAAATAATTATTTTTACATAGGCCTTTTAAATTGGCTTTGATAGAAGTCTGTTCCACAAGGAACATCAGATAAGACCCTTTAAAGCCAAGCCCAGCAATGGGATTGTACCCTGAAATACTTTTGAGTTGGGTAAATTCCTCTCTTCTTGAGGTCCCACAAACATGGGGTGGCTGGGTCTGTTAGAGAGTCACGTTCTTTACTCATACAGGTTAGGAACCCAGCAGAGACTGTGTAGACAAGGTATGAGGCCACTTTTCTCTAGAGGCTTGTATTGGCTCTGCAAATCAAATTTGATTCCTTAAAGGGAAACACACCCTTCGAGCCAAAGCTTTGGTAAAACAACCAATTCCTCCAATTGTATCCTGTTGCCAAAGAAAATGAATTCTTACTGCACTGATGCAAATAACTATATTGCCGTGAGTTCAGAATACTCACAGATAATTTCCAAATTCTAAAGGACGCAGGCATAGACAACAAATATGCTCCAAATTTTGTCCACAGGAGTATACCTTACTCAATTATTAAGTATTGTAAGTAACTCAAAATAAAAGTTACCTTGAGTCTGAAAAACAAAACAAAGAAGAGTAAAAAAAAAAAAAAAGATAATCTCAGGTTTTTATTAGTTCAGTCCATTCAGTTAACTCTTGTTCTGCTTGATATTAATGAAAATTTTAGCTCTTCATGAGTCCTGCATGTTTTCCCTTTATTCCAATGTCAAAATCTCCAAAGTTGTCAGAAACCTGTATTTGAGAGTACCTGTCAAAGTTCTATAGCTGATTATAAACCATCTTTTGAAGAGGATAAAAACAAGACAATAGTTGTCTGCAAATAAAAATGTTCAAGGTAGTTACAGTCAAAAACACAATTGACCAAGAAATCTGTTTATCTCTGTGGTTTACAATAACTTAACACCCTTAATTGTGATTGATAGCATATACTCAGACATTAGAATTTTAGAAATCCTATAAAATTTTGGAACATATATGAATATTACTTACTAAAATATAACCTGAAGGATGTTAAACATCATTCTGGCAATCCCAAGTTCCTAAACACATTAGGTAATCTTGTTTACCTCTTTTCTGTATGCTCCAGCCATTCAGGATGCATTTGAAAGGGGAACAGACTGAAGATGAACGGCTACACATCTAGAAAGAGGGGAGCCAGGCATCCCTATTTCCTTTCTCTTCCTAGTGAATACCTGGAATACGTGAGGGAGAGAAGGAAAAAGCATCCTCTTTCTTTCTTCCATTCTTATATCCCTGAGTCTCAGCGACCTCAACAGGGTGTTGCCCGTGGGTGCCAATGTGGTTTTTCACCCATGCCAACAGAGGGACTAGTGGGTGCAATTATCCACATTTACCCATGTGCTGCCTTTCTTCCTGCTGTCAATAGCCTTCTAGTTTCCTAGACCTCATTTATGCCATGGATACTAGCATGGCCTTTATCCATGAAATTGGAGACTTGGTTTAATCAGCAGGAATTAGCCATGCTCAGCTGTGTGTACCTTTCAACTTCTGTTGTTGTCCGCCTCTGGATCCCTCAGATCCAGTTTTCTTTCTTAGGGCTTCGACCTGAGCTTGGAATTGAGTTTGGGACAAAATAACTGCCTCAAGGCTGCATAGACTCATCAAGTCCCAGGTGTCTCTCATCAGACTGCAGCCAGCAGCCAGCAGCATTGCTCCTTTGCTGCCTCCTCAAACATGGGAGAGAAAAGATGTCTTATGAATTGGTGTCCTGGTCTAATAAGACACCTTCCAAAAGAAAAAACAAACAAAAAAAACCCTCCGGTATAGAGAAGAGGGCTGTGTTACTATGTTGGTGCAAGAGTAATCACAGTCCCTGCCATTCTTATTAATAAAAAAAACCACAACTACACTACTTTCTTACCTGCTCAACAACTCCTGACCTGGTGGGGAAAAGAAAAAAAAAAAAAAACAGCTTAAACACAGGGCTGTGTTAACTGCTGACAGGGTGGAGGGAATTAAAAAATAAACAAACAAACAACCGAAAAAAAAAAAAAAAACTTAAGTACAGAGCTGCATTAATTGCTAACAGGTTAGAGAAAAAAAAAAGATGCCTGGGGAAGAAATCTCTTATTCTTATGCAAATGAGTTTCTTCAACAGGAAGAGAAACTTTTAATTGCTGTTAGACTGAGCTCGATCCTTCAGCTGGGAGAGGGGAAGACACCTTTAGACAGTGATGGGAAATACTGGCCAGCTGGCCACGTGGAGCATGAGTCCCCAAGGCCATCCTGGGTTCTGGGCAGTGGCAGTGGCTGTGGTTCATTCCTGCTGTGTGTAGCCATTGGACGCGGCATGTACATGTGGCAAGAAAAATCATGTTCCACAGCTGGAAAGGAAAGGGTGGGGAGCTGTCCCTTGCCCATCCTTCCAGTGTGTGCACCTGTGGCCATTGGGGTTGGGGTAGAACACCCCAAATATTGTAAAAGACAGTGCCATTATATTCCCAAAAAATGAGGAAAATGCCATAGAAAAGACTGGGTTGGATCAAGGCCAACATTCCCGACCCCTGAGAGGGATGGGGTAGGGGGGTGCAGTTTCCCCTGCCCTCAGAAAATGTCTGTGAGTGAGAAAGCTCAGAAACAAAAGAGAAAGAGATTTTGGGATCCACGTTTTACTCACCCTTCCTCATGTCCCCATATGGGCCACCAAAATGATGCAAGATTTTTTGCTCCTTAGTTCAGCTGAAATCTGGGTTCTTGTCTCATGCCCGGGAAAAATTAGGCATGTGGACACCTTGAAACGTAAGGAGGGCAAAATTTATTAAGTGAAATAAAAGCTCTCAACAAAAAGAGGGGTCCTGCATGGGGGTTATCCGCCTCACAAAACTGAATACCAGGCCACCACACATGAGCTGAAGAGGCTAGGCTCCTCCCCAGCATAAGGTGCGAATTCCTGGCAGCTTCACCCCATTCTTCCAGTGCACATGTGGGCCCTTAGTCTGAGCCACTCCACAATGATTTATTTCCCTTACTACAAATGTGTTAAGGGACAGAATTTTTCAACGTGAGCATGTTTAGGTAAGCCCTGTGTGCACCATGACCTGGACAGCATTTGGCTGTCTCTTGCTTCTATCACTAGTTTAACTCTTCCTTTCCTTAATTCTTTATAGGAATTGTTCTATGCAATCAGCCAGTTAATTCTGGTTGTTGCTGGTCATTTAAAGACTTAAGAATGGGATTTAGAGAGCGTTTATAGTGGGCTGTCTTGGCACATACCTGTGGTCCCAGCTACTCAGGAGGCTGAGGGGAGAATTGCCTCCCTTGAGGTGGAGGTTGCAGTGAGCTGAGATCATTCCACTGCACCCCAGCAGCCTGGGCAACAGAGTGAGACACTGTCTCAAACACACACATACACACACACACACACACACACACACACAGAATATTTTATTTCAGCCAGGAACTCAGTTATAAAATTTAAGTAGTGCTTTGGAATTGGACAATATTTAAACATACGTCAGTACTTTCATTCCTTGGTATTTTTGTTCCTGGTTTCACCACAGCCATATCATTACTTTGCCACTTTGTTACCACTTTCATTCCTAAAGCACTCTCTTCTCCATATTCCTCTGGAATAAATAATGATTGCAACATACCTTGGACTGTCACTGTAGTTTGCCAGCTAGCAATTTGTTTACTTCCTAATATTGAGGCTTCTGTAAGGGGATTTTTAGTAGGACTTGCTGTTATATCTCAGTTAAATATATAAAAGTGATAGCTTTTAATTATGGATTTTCTTTTGGGTTTTCTTCTGTATGAGTTAAACGGTCAAGCCTAAATTCCCACACAAATCATACCATGTTTCAGTCTTAAAGATATTTAATGGTTATTCATTTTTACATTCAGTAAATATTATATATAATATATATTATATATAATTATATACACTATAGGAGTGTGTATATATAGATATATATTTTTGATTTTGATTTTATTTTAGTGTATATATTACTAAAATCATTTTTTATTTCATTTTATTTCATTTTAGTGTATACATAGACATTTAGTGTCTCATACATTTTAGTGTATATATAGACATTCAGTGTCTTATACCTTTAGTGTGTGTATATATATATGCTAAATGGCTATATATACAATAAATGTGTGTGTGTAGGTGTGTATATGTCTATATATATATATATATAGTTAGTAATAGCTAACTAAGTGCAAGGCCCTGGTCTAGTCACTTTTTCTCTTTACAATAAGCTCAAGAGGGTAAAAACAATTTTAAGGCCCAATTACTGTAGAGAATTGAGTCCATAACTGGCCTTTGCCAATATTGAGATTATAGTATAATGGAAGAGACTAATACTAATAAGAAATTTTAAGTGTTATGTTAAAGAGGCTCATAATGCAGTGAAACCTCTTTTAGGTGAAATTGACTCAGTCAAGGAGGATAGGAAAGTCTTCCCTGAAAATGAGATGGTGTATCATGCCATGAGGATGCATATGTTTTAATTTAGATGAAAGGAAAGATAGTTCCTGCGGCCATCTAGAATTGTGCTGGAGATTGGGAGACTGAAAGTATATAGGCAGACTAGATAGCAGGTTAAGGGGGACGTCTACCTGACAAATGACAGTAGTTCAGACCAACAGAGGATGATGTGGAAAATTCTGAGGAGTAGTTGAGTGTGAAAGGTAATTTGGGCGCTCAGACGGCAGGGATTTCATGGGTGTCAAAAACACCAGTAGAAAAGCACCTCCCAATCTCCTTAACTCGGTCCTTAGGAACTGATAAATCAATGTCTCTTTCCTGTTAACTAGTTATTCTTTCTTACTTATCTCCATATCAATCAACTAATTTAAAGGTTTGCATTCCACTGTGAAATGTTTGCTTTGTGATATTCTCAGTTTTTCCTTAGAGCCTAATGTGTCTTATTCTTGGTAAGTGCTCAATGTTCATTGAACTAAATTGAATGTTATTTTATTTTTTATCAAAGCGTCATTATTGCTGTTGGCCAAAAAGCATGGTTTGAAAGAATCGTGATAATCATTCTTTCATCTCTAGAGTCCTGTGGGTTATGACACAAATACAAATGAGGGGGAATCTATGACTGTGAATACATGTTTCTATAAACTATCTAAGCCCCTAAGCTGTACTGGGACTTGGAATCAGCCTAAGGGCATTCAGCAAATTATGTAGACATGAGATAGCTTGACCATCTTGAACCAATTAATTGTCCCTAAATGCTGCATAGTATGATTAAATCATATTAAGCCACAAGATACTTGTTAGTTCTTTTTACATATATTCATTTGATAGCATTCCTGTGTTATCTTTAAAAGGATGCTTTCATAATTCATGTTTAATGACGTCCCACAATCTTTTACAAGATTACTGAAGGAGATACTAATGGAAGTACCAAATCTACAACTGGATAGTAGATGAGTTTATTTATTAAGTATTCAAGGCTAAAATTTTGATGAGAAAGAACATGGCAAGTTAAAACACCGTTCAAATTGTGATATTATTATTTCCTCTACATATATAGAAAGCCATTAGTATCTAGAAAAAAATTATTACTATCTATGTTTTATCATGCCAGAAAAGATAATAAATGTTTGCTTTTTAAATTATACATTTGGCCCATATATTTAAATAGACTTCTTTAGGTCTTAAATTTTAGTAGTAGATTAAATATAATGCTGCCTGATACCAAAATAGCAGTTGACATACTACCTAGCATTTTCTTATTGTAGGATGGCAAAACTCACAGAAATTAATATGATATCTTACGTATTCTGGGCTTTTTCATAATTCACATAGAAAGCCCATGATTACTCCCTGCTAAATTGGAGATAAAGAAGAATAGTATTTATATAATGACTATTAACAGAATGAAATGACTTTGAAATTGTAATAGAAAGACTCGGTATTGCAATTTAATAAGTTTTGTGAAGTGTTCAGAAATCAATATTTGAGATGTTTATTTGTTGTCTCTAAAATAGCTTTAAAATATATTTTATGTTATTGATAGCAATATGGGCAATTTCCCAAATGTTTGTATATTTTGTTAATTAATTATCAGTAATGAACTATAGCAGCCATGTAAGAAGTTTTATACTGTGGCACAATTCTGATCTCCAAAATATGCCATGTTAAACCCAAGTTTCTAATCTGGCTATTAATTTTATGTTTTAAATTCTGCTTTTAAGCTAATTAATAGCAAACAGATTATTTAACTGCATTTTTTTATTCTATTGTATGCTTTAAACATGAAATGAAATATTTTGTTCTGCATGTAGGTAGATAATATCTACCTGCATGCATGTCAATAATAAATATTAGCTACCTGTTTTCTAATGTGACACACTTAATTTTGTCAATCTGGTTTGATATCGTCACTGTTCGGTTAATTATTTTCCTGGAATCTTAATTTCTTAGACATTTGATGAAAATGATTAATTTTTCCTTCACTAACCCACAAACACAATAATATTTTCATCAATACTCAACTACAAATTTGAAATCTATGTTTTCTCTGATTTCTAAATGAACAATAGAAGATAACAGGTTCTGATAGAATTCACAATCTCATAAATATCTTCACCATTTTTCCTAAATATGAAGCATCTGAATTTACTAGGTTGTTTTTTCTTCTCTCAATTTCTGGTTTTAAGCTCTCAAGCCATTCATGAGGAAAGAAATGGGGAGGGTCAAGGGATGGTGGTCACTTCCTAGACATTGAAGTCCAACTGGCCTGAGGATACATCCTTTCTTGCCAATAATGGCTGTTTAAAATTGGGGAAACCTTCTTCATGTGTAACACTTCAGTATTTTCCTCTCTAAAATGCAGAAAAGATCTGGCTTGAAGTATTGTTGTGAGAATTAGAGGTAATTTATTTTCGTATGCTTAGCAAAATGCTTGGCTAAGAGAAAGTGCTCACTAAATGCTTGTTTTCTGTGTGTGTTTGTTTTCTTAAGAAGCTCTTCCACCTTGGAATCACTCACAGTTTTATTGCCATTTTGGAGCAAATTTAATAATATATGTATATGATGAAAGAATCCACTTTAACAGCTGTCTTCATTTTAAGCACAACTAATTGGGGAAGATCATGAATAATATTGCTAGTCAGAAAGCAGTGTGTTAATGCTGCTGTACGTATGCCATAGTGGCAGAATGGTATTTAGTATTCAGTGTGGAGAAGACAGCTGTGGAGATTGCTGAAAAAAGGTTTTTTTGAAGTTACTGTTTCCATGTAAGGCAAGATAATTATTCTCAAGTCTTAAGTACCTTTGAAATATAATTTTTACGAAAGCATTTATTATTTTGAATGCAAGAGCAAAAGTACCTTATGTTCTTTTACTTTTTAAAAATATTCAAATAAACTATTATATACTTTATTGTCATTTCTTTAAAAATATTTTGTACATTTGGTTAGATGAAATACTACAAAAATTAAAAGAAATAATTTTAAAAATGGAAAGACATATAATAAACAATCACAGTTATGATTCAATTTCAAAAGTTGTTCTTGATTGAATTAATAATTTTTTCATTTTCCCCCTTCAGTGCAAAAATAACTTTTCATTTCTAAAGTTTTAAGTTGGGCTTCAAAATACAGTGACAAACTTCCCTGTTGGTCATTGAATTTGGGAGATCATCCAAACTGAAAACAAAGAACTATAATTTAGACCTGATAAGTAAAATGAATGGAACAGTATTTTGTTTGAAATAAAAACTAATCCCTTTGTTTTGCCTTTCAGAGGAGGAACATTTCATCATGATAATTCGATGTACTTTGACATATATTTTGAAACAATTTATGTTTCTTGAAATCAATATGCTCACTGAAATCATCATACATTTTAAGGAAATGTTTTGAATTACATACAAATATGGTGAACTTGCTGTTTTATAATTAGTTAATGTTGGCTATTTTTTATTTTTAAGAACATTGAAGTTTCAGAGCTCATTTTGCCTTTTTATTTTAAGGTTATATATTTGGAGAAAGGGAGATGAGAAATCTGATTAAAGAGTCTGTAATATTGGCTGGGCGAGGTGGCTCACGCCTGTAATCCCAGCACTTTGGGAGGCCGAGGTGGGCGGATCATGAGGTCAGGAGTTCAAGACCGGCCTGGCCAATATGGTGAAACCCCATCTGTACTAAAAATACAAACATTAGCCAGGCGTGGTGGTGCACGCCTATAGTCCCAGCTACTCAGGAGGCTGAAGCAGGAGAATCGCCTGAACCTGGCAGGTGGAGGTTGCAGTGAGCCGAGATCATGCCACTGCACTCCAGCCTGGGTGACAGAATGAGGCGCCATCTCAAAAAAAAAAAAAAAAAAAAAAAAGATTCTGTAACACATTAGTCATCCTATGACTCCTTTACTCAATCAAATTTCAATAATTATATTTTTCGTCTTTGTATTGTGTTCTTAAACAATTCCTATGTTCATATTCAATTCCTCATATCAAATTGCATGGCCTTTAATTTTATCTCTATCAATGGAATTTCTAATGATAGTGATTAGATATTGTTGACATGGCAATGCATCCAATAACTATCATTTTCATTTTCTCACTGAGTAAATCCATAAGCAATATAGACAGAATTTTTGTCATTTTTATTTTTTTATTTTTTTACTTTGTAAATTATCATTACTGAAATATAACATACATAAGATGTATTTGTCTTAATTGTGGAATACCATTTGTTTTGACAAATGCTTTTGATAAATAACATTTAATCACCATAACAATGAAGATGATATAGGATATTTTCACTATGACAAAAAGTTTACTTTGGAGTCAGTCCTCCATATCTCAGGCTCAAGTCACCAAAGATCTGTTTTTCTGTTAATGTATCATAATTTTCATCATTCTAAGATTTCATATAAATAGAATAAAGTAGTATTTGTTAATTTGCATAAGGATCCTTTGACTCAGAATAATGCTGCTGAGATTAATTCATGTTATTGAATATATCTCTAAGTTATAGTTTAAAAAGTGCTTAATTTTGCACCATATTACAAATACATTGGATGATGTTCTCTCATTCATCAATTGATGAACATATGGTTTGTCTTTCCCCAGTTTGGGGCTATTATTATAAACATCTGCATTCAAGACATAGAGTGGCTATTTTTTTTTTGGCCTGTTCTGAATTAATGATTATTTATTTTTAAATGACAAAGCTTTTCTAGTAGTCTCATTTGACTTAATATTTTTTCCAATTGACACAACAATTATACAGACGAATAGGGTACATTGTGGTGTTTTGATACATATGCTCAAATTAAGGTATTTAGCATATTCATAAATATATCATTTCTTTGTGGTGACAATATGTAAAATACTCTCTTCTAGCTATTTTGAAATGTACAGTACAATATTATTAACAATAGTCACCCTACCGAGCAATAGAACACCAGAGCCTATTCGTCCTGTCTAACTGTAACTTCGTACCTGGTGACCAATCTCTTCCTCTCCCGTCCTGTCCTCTACCCTTCTCAGTTTCTCGTAATCACTGTTCTACTCACTCCTTCTATGAATTCAATTTCTTTAGATTCCCTGTATGAGTGGGATCATTTAGTATTTGTCTTTCTCTGTCTGGCTAACTTCATTTAACATAATGTCCTCCAAGTTTGTTCATGTTGCCAAAAATGAGGACTTTCATTTATTTTTATGGCTAAACAGTATTCCTTTGTGCATATTTACCAAATTTTCTTTATCTATTGATATTTAGGTTGATTTAATATCTTGGGTATTGTGAACAGTGCTATAATGAATATGGAAATGCAGATATCTCTTTGACACACCGATATCATTTCCTTTGAATATGTAGCGGGATTGCTGCATCATATGGTAGTTCTATTTTTAATTTTAGAGAAACTTCCCTATTGTTTCTCATAATGGCTGCACTAATTTACATTTCCACCAAAAGTGTACAAGAATTTATCTTTCTCCACATTTATGCTAGTATTTTATTTGAGCAATTTTAATGGCACCTTTGGAAGAACAGATTTTAATTTTAAGAAAACATATGTATCATTTAGAATAATTTCTCACACAGACTTGCAGGACATATTGATAATAGATGTATCTGAAAAAAAATGGTCTTAGAACATATGAAAAAAGCTTACAACTAAATTATAAATCATCAATAAACCCATAACGCACCTTTACATTTTCTTAGCTCTTTCAAAGGACAGAAGTTTCTTTTTTTGTATGCATGTAATATCATAAAACTTTGCGTATTTTAAGGTAACTAAACTTTTCTCCTATGTCAGATTCTAGAAGGTGTATCTTCATCATTTTCATTTAGATTTATACACAATATCTTATTAATTTTGTGTATTATAAGTAAAACAATTGATATTCATTTTGCTCCAAGTGGATATTGATTTGTTCTAGCAATATTTGTTTAAAACTCTTACCTTAGTACTTAAAAGTTGACTATATTTTGTGGATCTATTTCTAGACCATTTATCCTGTTATACTGTCTTATGCATATGCTTATACCAAAAACATATTGCCTGGACTACTGAAACTTAATTTCAAGTCTTAAAATTGAGTAATTACTCCAACTTTTTCCTTTTTTCCTAAAAGTTTTTGACTACTCTAGTTGTTTCTGTTACAAGTTTACACATTACTTTTAGAATCAATTTGTCAATTTCTACAAAATTGAGTTGGAGCAGATATTACTGACATCTAAAATACAGATTTAATCTTGGAGAATGTTTTCTATAATGGTGGCATGAGAAGCTGCATGGAGCCTCTCCCCGACCAAATGACCATCACTACATATTAATGTAATAATAAACAAATTAAAATATCTGGAAATCCTGTTGTTCTACAGAAAATGAAGAAACATTTATTCAAGAAAGTACACTAAATTGGGAAAGAGCTTCCAGAGTCTACGTCACTTGAGCCAAGACCTGTTCTCTTTTGCCACAGCTCAGTGTGATGAACCTCCTCTATGGGTTGATGCAGTCAAGAACAAAGGCCTCACTCTGTACACAAGTTTCATTCTAGCACTACGACATGTCCCTGGGAAAGACAGGCCACCAAGATTTCTCACATTCCCCCAGTTTTAAATTTCAGAACCTTATAGCAAGAAAAAACAGCTGTGAATTCTGGGGCTTACTTCCTCTATCCAGCCCCCGTTTTTCCATGAAAGCTCTACCCCAGGCATGGTAGGCAAATAATACTAGAGTGCTAATTGCCCTCTCACATTCTCATTTTAAAGGTGGATGGCTCATGTCAGAATAGAAAAGCCAAGAGTTAAGAGGCCACTGCCCCAATTCAGCACTTTTCTTATAAAACAGGGTTGCCACTCTGAGATAGGTATGCCACTATCCCCATGCTCAGCTCTGGAATGATGGTACAGAGGTTTTGCTCAGGGGAGAGGCAAACATGAAAACCATAAGCTCCAGCGCCCTCAGTAAAGGAATTGTGTTTATTTGAAGATCATGGAGCAATTCAGACCTAAGCATGGTGTAGAAAATGATAAGTGTTTTGTTGATAAGCAATTAAAAGGAGGCTTATAGCAACATGAGATTTGGAAGCTAAACCTTAAACTGTTTAGACACTTAACAGAGACAAGCAGGGAAAGAAACAGATGAGAAGAGCCCTGCTGTGATCTGAAAGAGAATAGACCTAATGTTTATCTCTGCAAAGAGGACTGCATTTAATTGGATCAGCCTGTTGGGCAATTTATTTCCCCAGAGTATTATTATTATTATTAAAAGCAATAGAACAATCAACTGGAAATTAGTTATGGCTATCAGTTGGGTGTGATAGCCACAAGAGAGACACCGTTACAAATAAATCAGAGAAACAAACAACCCAAAAGAGTTCTGCTAAAACCACTGTCATCCCAAGGAAATGTGTGCATGCTCAAGGCTGTGCCTTCTGAGGAAGAACATCAGAGGCTGCATAGCCTGGAGAAGTCACTGATAGAGTCCCTCCAAGAAACTGAAAGTATAAACAGTCACCAAAAATAATATGTCTTGGAGAAAGGAGGGTCAGTGTATAGAGTTACTACAAAGCAGTATTTAAAGGGCCAATTGTCAACAAAAATTTATAACAAATACAAAAAGAAAAAACCTACCTGTAATGTATAAACCATACACAAGGAAAAAAATTAGTCAACCATAACTATCACCGAGAAGTCCTAGTTGTCAAATTTAACAGACAAATGAATATCTCAGAAAGCTATTATATGTAAATTAACTAAAAGGAGCCATACTTAAGGAAGTAAAGAAAGGTATAATGGCAATGTGCAATTAAATGGAGTATATTAATAAAGAGTTGGGAATGACAAAGAAGAACTAAATTAAAACTCCACAGTAATAAAGTTTTAAAAAATAATAAAATAAAAAAATTATTAGAGAGGATTAATAGTAGAATGTACTTGTAGAAGAAAAAAAAACAGCAAAGATTAAGATAGATTAATAGAAACTAAACAGTTTTAACAACAAAGAGAAAAATAAACCAAGGAGTATGAAACAGGGCCTTCGCAAAAATGTGGTACTTCATTAAGCATACTAATATAACTGTGCTTGGTGTTTCATAAAGAATGAACAGAGCAATAGATCAGAAAAAGTATTCAAATAAATAAAAGCAGAAAATGCACATCTGATGAAAAACATTCATCGGCATACCTAAGAAGTTCAATGATCTCCAAGCAAGGCAAAAAGATGCAAACTCAGATATATCTGAGTGTGGAAATATTGAAAGTGAAAGGCAAAGAAAACATCTTGAAAGCACGAAGTCAAAAATCACTGATTGCATAAAAGTTAGCCCAATAAAATTTACAACTGACATCTCATCAGAAATAATGGAAGCTACAAAAGGTTTTAAGTTGACACACACAAAGTTTGGGGGAAAAAAACAGAAAAAACTATATTTCAAATATGGGAGCAAAATAAAAACACAACCAAATTTTGTTGCCAGCAGATCTGCCTTACAAAAAATACTTGATAAGATTATTTAGGCTAAAATAAAATGATTCAAGACTGAGCAATTCCATATAAGAAAAAAAAAAGTAGCTCAACACTGGTATAGGAAATTATGTAATTATGAAAGACAGTATAAAGGTATATTTATTCCTTCTATCTTTAACCAATTTGGAAAGCAATTGTATAAAATAATTCATATGGAATTGTATTATTAAGTTTATAATAGACACACAACATATTTAGCAAAAACAGTACAAAGAAGGTGGTAGGAGTAAAACTAAATTGAAGTGAGGAAATGACAATGTTTGAGATATTGACTCAAATATGCCTGAAGAAATTAAGAGAAACAAAAAAAGTAAATATTAAAAGTAAATTTTAAAAAGCATTGTTTCTAATTTGAGCTTCTTTAAATGGCATACAATTTTATAAAGTAGTAATCACGACAATGTAGTTTTGAATTTTCAATGAATATACAAGTTTTGTACATATAAATAATTTCAGTATCAGAAGAGGGAAAAAGACATAGACCTATATAGGATTAATATTTCTGCATTTCATTGGAATTACATTAGCATAAAACTAAAACAGAAACTGATAATTTACAATGTATATTTTAAGCTAAAGATTAACCTCTAAGAAAAAGATTCAAACAAACCTAGTGAACTATAATTTAAGAAATTAAAATGACACAACAGGATATATTATTTTAAGAAATAATAAAGCAGTAAAATAATAGAGGAAAAAAAATGGAATAAAGGTACCACCAAGAGTCAACCCTGATGTAAACTGTGGACTTTGGGTGATAATAATGTGTTTATGTAGGTTCATCAATTTTAACAATTGTACCACTCTGGTGAAAGATATTTATAATGACAGAGGTATGCTTGTGTGGGAGTATCAGGTATATGGGCATCTCTGTACCTTCCTCTTGGTTTTGCAGTGAAATCTACAACCTCTATAAAAAATAAAGTCTTTTTAAAATAACATGAGGTGTATAGAAATCAAAAATAAAAATAGCAAACTAAATTCACATGTATCAATAACATTAAATGCAAATGGTTTTAAGAAATACAATAAAAAGTAAAGATTTTGAAATTGTTTTAAGATCAGATACTTGTAGATATGTGGCATTATTTCTGACGGCTCTGTTCTGTTCCATTGATCTATATCTCTGTTTTGGTACCAGTACCATGCTGTTTTGGTTACTGTAGCCTTGTAGTATAGTTTGAAGTCAGGTAGTGTGATGCCTCCAGCTTTGTTCTTTTGGCTTAGGATTGACTTGGCGATGCGGGCTCTTTTTTGGTTCCATATGAACTTTAAAGTAGTTTTTTCCAATTCTGTGAAGAAAGTCATTGGTAGCTTGATGGGGATGGCATTGAATCTGTAAATTACCTTGGGAAGGATGGCCATTTTCACGATATTGATTCTTCCTACCCATGAGCATGGAATGTTCTTCCATTTGTTTGTATCTTCTTTTATTTCCTTGAGCAGTGGTTTGTAGTTCTCCTTGAAGAGGTCTTTCACATCCCTTGTAAGTTGGATTCCTACGTATTTTATCCTCTTTGAAGCAATTGTGAATGGGAGTTCACTCATGATTTGGCTCTCTGTTTGTCTGTTATTGATGTATAAGAATGCTTGTGATTTTTGCACATTGATTTTGTATCCTGAGACTTTGCTGAAGTTGCTTATCAGCTTAAGGAGATTTTGGGCTGAGACAATGGGGTTTTCTAGATATACTATCATGTCATCTGCAAACAGGGACAATTTGACTTCCTCTTTTCCTAATTGAATACCCTTGATTTCCTTCTCCTGCCTAATTGCCCTGGCCAGAACTTCCAACACTATGTTGAATAGAAGTGGTGAGAGAGGGCATCCCTGTCTTGTGCCAGTTTTCAAAGGGAATGCTTCCAGTTTTTGCCCATTCAGTATGATGTTGGCTGTGGGTTTGTCATAAATAGCTCTTATTATTTTGAGATACGTCCCATCAATTCCTAATTTATTGAGAGTTTTTAGCATGAAGGGTTGTTGAATTTTGTCAAAGGCCTTTTCTGCATCTATTGAGATAATCATGTGGTTTTTGTCTTTGGTTCTGTTTATATGCTGGATTACATTTATTGATTTGCGTATATTGAACCAGCCTTGCATCCCAGGGATGAAGCCCACTTGATCATGGTGGATAAGCTTTTTGATGTGCTGCTGGATTGTGTTTGCCAGTATTTTATTGAGGATTTTTGCATCAATGTTCATCAAGGATATTGGTCTAAAATTCTCTTTTTTTGTTGTGTCTCTGCCAGGCTTTGGCACATGCACACGTATGTTTATTGCGGCACTATTCACAATAGCAAAGACTTGGAACCAACCCAAATGTCCAACAATGATAGACTGGATTAAGAAAATGTGGCACATATACACCATGGAATACTATGCAGCCATAAAAAATGATGAGTTCACGTCCTTTGTAGGGACATGGATGAAATTGGAAATCATCATTCTCAGTAAACTATCACAAGAACAAAAAACCAAACACTGCATATTCTCACTCATAGGTGGGAATTGAACAATGAGAACACATGGACACAGGAAGGGGAACATCACACTCTGGGGACTGTTGTGGGGTGGGGGGAGGGGGGAGGGATAGCATTGGGAGATATACCTAATGCTAGATGACGAGTTGGTGGGTGCAGCGCACCAGCATGGCACATGTATACATATGTAACTTACCTGCACATTGCGCACATGTACCATAAAACCTAAAGTATAATAATAATAATAATAATAATAATAATAATAAAAGAAAAAAAAAATTAAAAAAAAAAAAGAAATTGTTTTAAACACAAATAAAAAACAGAATATGTTTCAATGTTATGCTACAGGAGCTACACTTCGGATTTAATGATACAAATATGTTCTAGGTAGAAGGATAGGAAAATGCATCATACACAACATGGAGCCAAAAGAAACCAAGGCTGGGCACAATGGCTCATGCGTATAATCCATGCACTTTGGAAGCCGAGGTGGATGGATCACGTGAGCTCACCAGTTCTAGACCAGCCTGGGAAAAATGGCAACACCCTGTCTCTACCAAAAACACAAATATTAGTCAGGTATGGTGGTGTGCGCCTGTCGTTTCAGCTACTTGGGAGGCTGAGGTGTGGGGATCACTGGAGCCTGGGAGATGGAGGTTGCAGGGAGCCCAGATTGCACCACTACACTTCAGTTCGAGTGACAGAGCAAGACCCATTCTTAGATAAATAAATAAATAAATAAGAAACCCAAGGAAATCTGGAATAGCTGTACTTACATAAGAGCCTTAAAGATGAAGATTATTACTTGAGCAAAGAAAACATCTTATAACGAAAAAAGATACATTTATCAACAAACCTGCACATCCTTAGCAATAGAACTACATAATACATAAGGCAAAACCGACATAAATAAAGGGTGAAAAGGACAAGGCAACAATAGTAATTACAGACTTCAATAATAATACAGGCATACCTCCTTTTATAGAATTTGATTAATTATGCATCACAGATGTTGCATTTTTCAAAAATTGTTTTGTAGCAACCCCTGCATCAAGCAAGTCTATCAGAGCCAATTGTCCAACAGCACGTGCTCATTTTCTACATGTATTAGTCTGTCCTCACACTGCTAATAAAGACATACCTGAGACTGGATAATTTATAAAGGAAAGAGGTTTAGTTGACTCACAGCTCCACAGGGTGGAGGAGGTGGAAGGGGAAGCAAACACATCCTTTTTCACGTAGTGACTGGAAGGAGAAGTGCCAAGCTAAAAGGGGGAAAAGATCCTTATAAAACGATCAGCTCTTACGAGAATTCACTCACTATCATGAGAACAGTATGAGGGTAACTGCACCCATGATTAGATTACCCCCATCAGGTTCCTCCTGCAACATGTGGGGATTAGTCAAGAAGACATTTCAGTGAGGACAAAGCCAAACCATACCATTCTGCCTCTGGCCACTTTCAAATCACATGTTCTCACATTTAAAAATACAGTTATGCTCTTCCAACAGTCCCCCAAAATCTTAACTCATTCTAGCATTAAATCAAAAGTTTAACCCCTAATTCTCATCTGAGACAAGACATGTCCAAAATCCAATAGGGCAGTTATTAAATCTTAAAGTTACAAAATGATCTCCTTTGACTCCATACCTCATATCCAGGTCATGCTGATGCAAGTGGTGGACTCCCACAGCCTTGGGCAGTTCTGCCCTTGTGGTTTTGCAGGGTACAGACCACTCCTGGCTGCTTTCACAGCTGGTGTTGAGTACCTGCAGCTTTTCCATGTGCATGGTGCAAGCTTGGTGGCCTTCTTCTCACAACTCCACTAGGCAGTACCCCAGTGGGGACTCTGTGTGGGGACTCCAACCCCACATTTCCCTTCCACACTGCCTTAGCAGAGGTTCACCATGAGGGCCCCACCCTTGGACCAAACTTCTCCCTGGACTTCCAGGTGTTACCATACATTCTTTGATCTAGGCAGAGGTTCCCAAACCTCAATTCTTGTCTTCTGTGCACATGCAAACCCAACACCTCATGGAAGCTGCCAAGGCTTGGGGCCTGCACCCTCTGAAGTAATGGCATTAGCTGCACCTTGGGCCTTTTTATCCATGGCTGTAGCTGAAGCAGATGGGATGCAGGATGCCATGTGTTGAGGCTGCACAGAGCATGGTGGGGAGGCTCTGAACTTGGCTCACAAAACCATTTTTTTCCTCCTAGGTCTCTAGGCCTGTGATGGGAGGGGCTGCCATGAAGGTCTCTGATATGCCCGGGAGACATTTTCCCCATTGTCTTGGTGATTAACATTCGCCTCCTCATTACTTATAGAAATTTCTGCAGTCAGCTTGAATTTCTCCCCAGAAAGTGTTTTTTTTTTTCCTATTGCATCATCAGGCTACAAAATTTCCAGACTTTTTTGCTCTGCGTTCTCTTGAACACTTTGCCACTTAGAAATTTCTTCCGCCACATACCCTAAATCATCTCTCTCAAGTTCAAAGTTCCATAGATCTATACGGTAGAGGCAAAATGCCACTATTCTATTTGCATAGCAAGATGACCTTTATTCCAGTTCCCAAAAAGTTCCTCCCCTCCATCTGAGACCCCCTCAGCCTGGAATTCATTGTCCATATCACTATCATCATTTTGGTCAAAGCCATTCAATAAGTCTCTAGGAAGGTCCAACTTTCCTACATATTCCTTTCTTCTGAGCCCTCCAAGTCTCTAGGAGTTCCAAACATTCCTATATTTTTATGTCTTCTTCTGAGTCCTGTAAACTATTCCAACCTCTGCCTGTTACCAAGTTCCAAAATTGCTTCCATATTTTCAGATATTCTTATAGCAGCTCGCCACTCTATCAGTACTAATTTATTGTTTTAGTCTGTCCTCATGCTGCTAATATAGACATACCTGAGACTGAGTAATTGATAAATGAAAGAGATTTAATTGTCTTACAGTTGTTCAGCATGGCTGCAGAGGCCTCAGAAAATGGACAATCATGGCAGAAGGGGAAGCAAACATGTCCTTTTTTACATGGCAACAGGAAGGAGACTTGCCTAGCTGAAAGGGGGTAAAGCCCCTTATATAACCATCAGATCGTGTGAGAACTCGCTCACTATCATGAAAACAGCATGAGGGTAACTGCTCCCATGATTAAACCTCTTACTGGGTTCTTGTCACAACACGTGGGGATTATGGGCACTACAGTTCAAGATGAGAATTGGGTGGCGATACAGCCAAACCATATCACTAGCTGTGTGACACATTTTGTAATTCTTGCAAAGTTTGAACTTTTAAATAATTATATCCGTTATGATGATCTGTGATCAGTGATCTTTAATGCTACTACTGTAGTTGTTTTGGGGAGCCTCAAATCATGCCCATAAGTTTAATAACAAGGCAAGTTTGTCCCTGCTTTCGCAAGTGCTAGCCAAAATTTTGTTGGAGGTTCTAGCCAGGGCAACTCAGTAAAAACATGAAATCAAAGTCATCAAGATTGATAAGACATAAAATAGCTCTGTTTGCAGGTAACATAATCTTGGATATAGAGAATGTTAAATATCCACTAAAATTCTATTGGAATTAATACATGAGTTTAGGAAAGGTCACAAGGTACATGGTCAATATAAATAAGCCAACTACATTTCTACATGCAATGAACAATCTGAAAACAAATTAAGGAAACAATTTCATTTATAATAGCAGGACAAAGAATAAAGTAACTATGGATACATTTAACCAAAGAAGTGCAAAGCATATACTCTGGAAAATACAAAACTTTGTGGAAAGAAATTCAAAAGATATTAACCATCAAGGAAATGAAAATCAAAGCCACAGTGAGATACCACCTCACACTCACTAAGATGGCTATTATCAAAAGAAAAGATAGCTGTTGCTGAGGAAGTGGATAAATGGAAACACTATGCACTGTTGGTGGTAATACCAAATAATACAGTCACTTTGGAAAAATAAGTCTGGCAACAACTCAAAAGGCTAAACTTAAGTTAATATACCATCCAGCAATTCCACTCCTAGGTATATACCCAAGACTATCGGAAAAAGTTACCCATGACATTTGTACATGAATGATCATGGCAACACCTTTCCTAATAGTTAAGTGAATAAATACATAAAATGAAATGTGGTGTATCCATACAATTAAATAATTTTAAAAAATAAAAAAATGAAGTACTGATATAAGAAACAACATGGATGAACCTTGAAAACATTGGTTAACAAAAATATCCAGTCACAAAAAAATCAAATATTGTATGATTTCATTTACATGAAATGTCCAGAATAGGCAAATTTATAGAGAAAGAGAGATTTACTGCCTATTACTGAAACTAGAAAAGAGGGTAAGGGACAGTTAGGGGTTATGAAAAGTGTGGAGTTATTGCTAGTTAATGTGGGATGATAAAATGATTTATAATTAATTATGATGGTATATGTACAAGTCTATGAAAATTTGGAAAACCATTGGATTGTATTTGTGGATGTGTCAGTTCTATGGTATGGAAATATACCTCAATAAAGTTGTTAAAAAAGAGCCTTCTAATTCATCAAAATTGCATATCTCTTCATTTATAATCTTCTTCAGTTTCTTTCAGCAGTGTCCTGTAGTTTTCAATGTACAGGACTTGCACACATTTTGTTATTTGTGTGTGTGTGTTTCCATTGTCAATATTATTTCAACAGCAGACTTTGTTTCAATTTCCAATTATTAATTGCCAGCATATGGAAATGCAATTGATGTTTTAGTACTCACCTTTTACATTGAATATGTGCTAAATTCACCTTTCAGTAGCTTTTTTGCTGATTACTTTTTTTCTACAGAATATATTATTATATGTAGACAAACTTTAAAAAATTATTGTAGATGTGTATGTAGTGCATTTATTTTCATTAACCTATTTCACTTTCAAGGACCTGCAGTACAAAACTGAATAGAATATAGAAAGCAGGCAAGTTGTTCATTTCTGAATTTTAGTGGAAAAGTGATAAACCTCTCAACGTTGTATTTTTAATCAAATTGGGGAAATTTCTTATTGGATTCTTTAGAATCTGACTTTTAAGTTTCTTCAGGTGTGGTTAGAATAGACTACCTTTTTTATTGTGGAAATAACATGAGATATACCAACTTTAGGATAAATCTAAGTTTAACACAGTACAGTTCTCCCTCTCGTTTTGTTTTATGAATGACATATAATAATTGTATATAATTATGAGGTATTTGCCATATTTCAATATACGCATTTATTGTATAAAAATCAAACAAGTGTAATTAGCATATTCATCATCTTAAACATTTATCATTTATTTGCAATGAGAACATTCAAAAAGCTCTCTTAAAGCTATTTTGAAATATACAAAAAGCTATTTAGTATTGTATGATTATGCAATACTAATATACAATATATAATATTATTCACTCTAGTTATCCTACTATGGAATAGAATGCCAGGACTTATTTTTCGTTGTAACTGTAGCTTTTTCCTGATGACCAGTCTCTCCCCTTCCCCTTCTCCTCCCCAGCCTCTGTTAACCACTATTCTACTCTTTACTTCTTTGAATTCAGCTTATTTAGATTTCACATATAAATAAAATCATGTGGTATTTCTCCCTCTGTGCCTAGCTTATTTCGCTTAACATAATGTCCTTCAGGTGCGTTTATGTTGCCACAAATGACAGGATTTCATTTATTTTTGTGGCTGAATACCATTCAATTGTGTAAATATACCATGTTTTCTTTATCTATTCACCTTTTGATGGACTCTTAGGTTGATTTCATATCTTTGCCAATGTAAAAAATGCCGCAATAAACATAGGAGTGAAAATATCTTTTCCACATAGTGATTTTCTTTCCTTTAGATAGACACCAAGTAGTAGGATTGCTGGATCACATAGTAGTTCTATATTCAATTTTTTGAAGAAGCTATATAGTGTTTTCCATCATGATTATACTAATCTTCATTCCTACAAGCAGGCAGTGAGTAAGGGTTCCCTTTGTTAGTATTTCCTTTCCAGTACATGTTTCTTTTGATTTTTCAATAGTAGCCATTCTAACTAAAATGAGGTGATAATGCATCATAGTTTTGATATGCGTTTTTCTAATGATTAGTGATATCAAGCATTTTTCTTTTCATATATCCATTGGCCATTTGTATGTCTTCTCTTAGATATATCTGAGTCTTTAGCCCATTTTTAACTGGATTATTTTGTTGTTGTTTAGTTGTTCAGTTGCTTACGTATTTTGAACATTAACTGCTTATCAGATATAAAGTTGACAAATATATTCTCCTATTCTACAGGTTGTCTCTTTGCTCTGTTGATTGTTTCATTTGCTGATGTAATCCCATTTGTCTATATTTGCTTTTTTTGCATCTGCTTTTGGAGTTTTATCCAAAAAAAGTTTGCTTTTCTACTATGTTTTCTTCCAATAGTTATGTAGTTTTTGACCTTACAGTTAGGTCTTTATTCAATTTTTGTTGACTTTCATATGTGGTAAGAAAAAAGGGCCTGATTTATTTTTCTGCATGTGGATATCCAGTTTTCTCAGCATCATTTTTTGAAGGGGCTTTTCTCTCTCCATTCTGTGTACTTAACACTTTTAACTAAACTCAGTTTTCTGTAGATGCATGGATATATTCACGGATTTTCTATTGGCCTACGTATCTGTTTCTATGCCAGTACCATGATGCTTTGGTTGTGATAGCTTTGCAGTATGTTTTAAAATCAGATAGTGTGATGGCACCAATTTTGTTATTATTGCTGAAGATTGCTTTGGCTATTCGGGGTCTTTTGTGGTTCCATATGTTTTTAGTTTTCATTTTGTATTTCTGTGAAGACTATCACTGGTAGTTTGATAGGGTTAGGATTAAAACTACAGATCATTTTGTTGACTATTTTATATAAATGGAACCATTCATATATGTGTGAATAAATCACCCATTTATTCTGCTGTGGTTGGCTTGTTTCACTGAGCATACTGCCCTCACATTTCATCCATGTTGTAGCATATGGCATAATTTTTTCATTTTAAGGCTTAATAATATTTCATTGTACATATATGTATACATATGCTATGTTTCTTTATCCATTCACCCAGCAATGAACATTCAGATTGTTTCTATATCTTTGTTGTTGGCAATAATCCTGCAATAAACATAGGAGTACAGATATCTCTTTGAGATCCTGATTTTAATTACTTTCGATTATTGCCCATAAGTGAGATTGCTGGATCATAAAGTAGTTTTATTTATAGATATTTTAGGAACCTCCAAACTATTTTCTATAGGGGCTGTGCCATTTTACATTTCCAAAAACCATAAAGGGGAGTCCCAATTTCAATATATCCTCATAAACACTTTCTCTCTCTCTCTCTCTCTTATTTTAAAATAATAGCTATCCTAACAAGTGGTAGGTGATATCTCATTGTGGTTTTGATTTGCATTACCCTGATGATTAGTGAGGGTGAGCATCTTTTCATACTCATGCTGCCCATTTGTATGTCTTGTTTGGAGTAACTTCTATTCAAGTCCTTTGCCCATTTAAAAAAAAAGTATGGTTTATTTTAATGTTGATTTAGAAAAGTTCTTTATTTTAGATAACAACTACTTATCAGATATATGGTTTACAAATATTTTCTACCATTTCATGTAGTCCCTTTTCACTATTTTGATTGTTTGATTTGCTGTGCAGAAGCTTTCTATTTTGATGTACCCTTATTTTTGCTTTTGTTGCCTGTGCTTTCAGTATTGTATTGAAAAAATCATGGTCAAGATCAACATGAAGAAGATTCTTTCCTATATATTTTTTACGAGTTTTATATTTTAAGGTCATGTGTGTAATTAATCCTTTTTGAATTGATTTTTGAGCATAGTAAAGCTAAGTGTCCACTTTCATTCTTTTGCATGTAGACATCAAAATTTTCCAACATCATTCATTGTAGAAACTATCCTTTCTCCATTCACTCTGTATCCTTGGCACCCTTGGCAAAGGTCAGCTAACTGTATTTGTGTGGGTTTATATTTCAAAATCATGGAGTATAATGCCTCTGGCTTTGTTCTTTTTTTCTTTTTTTTTTTTTTTGCTATCTAGGGTCATTTTTGGTTTTATATAAGCTTTATAATTTTTTTCTCTTTCTGTAAAATGTGGCATTGGAATTTTTATGCAGATTTCATTGAATCTCTAGATCACTTTAGGATGTTTGGACATTTTAAAAATATTTAATCTCATAATCTATAAACACATGGTATCTTTCCATTTATGTGTCTTTAATCTTTCATCAATGTTTTAGATTTTTCAGTATACAAGTATTTCACCTGCTTAGTTAAGTTTAATCACAAGTATTTTATTATTTTGATGCTGTAGTGAATGAAATTGTTTCCTGAGTTTCCTTTCTGGATAGTTCATTGTTGGGGTATATAAACTCAACTAATTATTGTATGCTGATTTTGTACTCTGTAGTTTTACTGAATTTGTTCATTACTTCTAACAAATACATACAAATTGAAAAAGACGAAGTAAAAGTATGGATGTGTTCAGATGACACTATCACATATTTGAAAACCCTAAGCACTCCTTAAAATAGCCTTAAATTTAAGGCTAATTCACTACTACTATAAGTGTGACCTTTTTCAGTTCTGTACTAAAACCTCCAGGTTTTAACACAATCTCTCCATGATGCCTAGTCAGAACTTGCTTGTCTCCCTGTCCTACGTGGTATCTGGGATTTTTTTTAGCTTTTACTCACTGCTATTTATTCTTCCCCCATTGCTGCTTTTGACTGGCTTCATAAAATATCACCTTACACAGTTCAGTTTACTATTAGCCAGAGACCCAAGCTGTCCTCTATGCAGATGTCTCAAGTTCTTTCTCAGAGTAGCTCCCTTCTGTCTGGCATTCTGCCTTCAATTTCCAGCCACCTTAGATCCCTTGAATTCTGACCTTTGCACCTCCTCATCAAAACTATGCTGCTCTGCTCCATTCCCCATCTGTGTACTGAAATCTAAAGAGTGTCCTCACAAAGAAAGCCAGAGTGACTTTATAACTAACCCTGTTCAATTATTCTTTTTATGGATCTCATAACTGACCTTTTCTCCCTAATGTGTGTAAAATATTGTTTCATATATTTTCTCTAGGATTTTTGTTGTTGTTGTTGTTGTTGCATATGGTGGGAGGACTGTCTAGACTTCATTATTCTATAATGGCTGGAAACAAAAGTATTTTCCATACCCAGTGGAAAATACTTTAGTTTTTTTGTCTAAAGATTCTTATAACCTTTTCCAGATATGTTTATATAAAAGTATAAAAAGGACTCACCCTCAAGTCAAAATAGTGACAAATGTAAAATTTATTAGAGGAAACTATAATTTCACAATCTATCCCTGAAGTTATTTTATGTATTGAGTCTTACACAATGTTGTACAAATAGTTGTTAATCTTCAAATATACATAGAGTTATTATTATATTTTTCAACATGGCAAGCAGCAATTCATAGGATAGCACATACCTTTTCAAGATTGAAAAAATGTTCAAGCACAAGAAGCATGAAGAAGTTAAATAAAGCACTCATAATAATGTAAGGAGTTATATATGATTCTTATTTCAATTGTGATAAAGCAGACATGCTTATGTGTTATACATGCACAATCATATGCACGAAATACTTCACTCATTAATATCCTGTGCAAAAAATAATAAATAATGAGAGTTCTTAGTTCTCAATCATCATTTTTTAATTTGCTCAGTAAAGTTAGTCAACTGGTTATTATTCTATCAACACATTTTACTGTCAATCTGGAACATTTCTCCAATGACACTGATTTTCAAAGCCATCTGCATTTCCTTCTACCAGGATGCATATTTTATCAGAATTATTTTAGTATAAAGCTTCAATAATAACAAAGCTTAGCATGACAAAGCTGTAGAATTTGAGCTACTTTTAATATTTTAACCCATAAACTCTAAAATCTCTAAAAAATTAATTAATAAACAATAATCTCCAGTTGTAAAATAATTACATTTTGCAAATTTAGGCTAATCATAATTTTAACCATAATGTATACAAATCTAATTTTATGCAATCATATAAATGTCCACAGTGAAATAGAATTTTAGCCATAATTCAAGGCAACTATGACTATATTCAGTTTATCACCTACATGTTATAATTATTTAGTAAATTTAATCATTTTTTGACTTTTAAAAATTAAAAGTACTGTACTATAGTTATTTTAAATATATATCCGGTATGTAAATAAAACATGAGAACAGGTATGTGTCTCCTATTCCCCACTACATTCTAAGGAATGCACAGACATCTAGGAGGAGTAGATTTCTAGATCAGATTCTAGAGAGGACCAAATTTCTAAAGAGGACTCTGACTTTTGGACCAAGTGACTTTTAAGATGCATGACTAGAGGGCCACCACTCTATCTCCTGGCTTCATCAGAGGCTGGAATCTAAAAGGAGTACAGAGGACATCAGTAGATTGTGACAGGTTCCATCTTCTCCTTCATGGACAGGGTAGCATAGCTCCTTGCATGACATGTTTGGAGGACAATGGTTCAAATTTTGTGATTGCTGTTACTCCATGTCAGTGGCATGATTCTACAATCAACAGTCACAGTTGAGGGATCCCTAGTTTCTCTTGCAATATGATTCTGGGAAGAAAGTCTAAGACTGTGTTTATGTCTTATGTGACATGGTAAGTGAGTGAACTGATTCTTTTTTTCTTTTTGTTAACTTTTATTTTAGGTTTCACGGTACATGTGAAGATTTATTACACAGGTAAGCTCATATCACAGGTCTTTGCTGCACGTATTATTTCATAACTCATGTATTAAGCCCAAGACCCAAAAATTATCTTTTCTGCTCCTCTCTCTCCTCCCACCCTTCACCCTCAAATAGACCCCAGGTCTGTTGTTTTCTTGGTTGTGTTCATAAGTTTTTATCATATAGTTCCAACTTGTAAGTGAGAACACATGGTATTTGCTTTTTTGTTTCTGTGTGAGTTTGCTAAGTATAATAGCCTTTGGCTCCATCCATGTTCCCACAAAAGACATGATCTTGTTATTTTTATGGCTGCATAGTATTCCATGGAGTTTATGTATCACATTTCCTTTATCCAATCTGTCATTGATGCACATTTAGGTTGATTCCACGACTTTGCTATTGTGAATAGTACTGCAACGAACATACGAATATGTATGTCTTTATGGTAGAATAATTTATATTCTTTCAGGTATATACCCAGTTTTGAGGTTGCTGCAACGAACATACGAATATGTATGTCTTTATGGTAGAATAATTTATATTCTTTCAGGTATATACCCAGTTTTGAGGTTGCTGGGTTGAATGGGAGTTCTGCTTTTAGCTCTTTGAGGAGTTGCCATACTGCTTTCTACAATAGATGAACTAATTTACACTGCCACCAACAGTGTATAAGTGTTACCTTTTCTCTGCAACCTTGCCATTAACTGTTACTTTTTTGCTTTTTAGTAATAGCCATTATGACTGGTTTGAGATGGTATCTCATTGTGGTTTTGATTTATGTTTCTCTAATAATCAGTGTTACTGAGCTTTTTTTCATATTCTTGTTGGCTGCATATATGTCTTCTGAGACAACAGAGAAGTGTCTGTTCAGGTCCTTTGCCCACTTTTTAATTGGTTTTTTTTTCTCTTGTAAATTTGTTTAAGTTTCTTATAGATGCTGGATATTAGACCTTTATTGATGCGTACT
This sequence comes from Pongo abelii, assembly GCF_028885655.2. Taxonomy (NCBI): domain Eukaryota; kingdom Metazoa; phylum Chordata; class Mammalia; order Primates; family Hominidae; genus Pongo; species Pongo abelii. The sequence goes on along the minus strand of NC_071999.2, from coordinate 89,075,806 downwards.
TTGCAAATGTTTTCTCCCATTCTATAGGTTGTTGGTTTACTCTGTTGATAGTTTCTTTTGCTGTGCAGAATCTCTTAAATTTAATGAGATCCCACGTGTCAATTTTTCCTTTTTTTGTGATTGCTTTTGGTATCTTTGTCATGAAATCTTTGCCCATTCTTATGTCCAGAATGGTATTTCCTAGGTTGTCTTCCAGGTTTTTATAGTTTTTGGTTTTACTTTTAAGTCTTTAATCCATCTTGAGTTGATTTTTGTGTATGATGTAAGGAAGTGGCCCAGTTTCAATCTCCTGCAACAGGCTCACCAGTCATCTCAGCATTATGTATTAAACAAAGTGTTTTTTTTACCCCATTGCTTATTTTTGTCAGCTTTGTGGAAGATCACACTGTTGTAGATATGCAGCATTATTTCTGGGCTCTCTATTCTGTTTCATTGGCCTATGTGCCTGTTTTTGTACTAGTACCATGCTGTTTTGGTTACTGTGGCCTCATAATACAGTTTGAAGTCAGGTAACACGATGCCTCCAGCTTTGTTCTTTTAGCTTAGGGTTGCTTTGGCTATTCAGGCTCTTTTTTGGTTCCATATGAATTTTAAAGTATTTTTTTTTCTAGTTCTGTGAAGAATGTCATCGGTAGTTTGATACAGTATTAAATCCTTAAATTGCTTTGGGCAATATAGCCATTTTAATGATATTGATTCTTCCTATCCATGAGCATGCAATGGTACTCCATTTGTTGGTGTCTTCTCTGATTTCTTTGAGTGGTGTTTTGCAATTCTCACTGTAGAGTTCTTTCACCTCCCTGGTTAGCTGTATTCCAAGGCATTTTATTCTTTTTGAGGAAATTGTGAATGGGATTGACTTTCTGATTTGGTTCTCAGTTTGGCTCTTGGTGGTGTATAGGAACGCTAGTGAATTTTATCCATTGATTTTGTATCCTGCAACTTTGTTGAAGTTGTTTATCAGCTGGAGGAGCTTTTAGGCCGGGACTATTGGGTTTTCTAGATATAGAATCATGTCATCTGCAAACAGAGATAGTTTGACTTCCTCTCTGCCGATTTCCATGCCCTTTATTTCTTCCTCTTGACTCATTGATCTGGCTAGGACTTCCAATACTGTGTTGGATAGAAGTAGTGAGAGAGAGCATTCTTGTCTTGTGCTGGTTTCCAAGGGGAATTCTTCCAGTGCTTTCCCATTCAGTATAATGTTGTCTGTAGATTTGTTATAGATGGTTCTTATTATTTCGAGGTATGTTCCTTTAATACCTGGTTTATTGAGAGTTTTTAACATGACGGAATGTTAAATTTTTTTTTTTTGCATCTGTTGAGATAAACATGTGGTTTTGTATTTACTTCTGTTTATGTCATAAATCACATTGATTAATTTGCTTATGTTCAACCAACCTTACATCCTGTGGATAAAGCCTACTTGATTGTGGTGAATTAGCTTTTTTATGTGCTGCTGGATTCAGTTTGCATATTTTGTTGAGAATTTTTGCATTAATGTTCATCAAGATTATTGGGCTAAAATTTTCTTTTTTTGTTGTGTTTCTGCCAGATTTTGGTATTAAGATGATGCTGGCTTCATAGAATGAGTTGGGGAGGAGTCCCTCCTCCTAAATTTTTGAAATAGTTTCTGTAAAAATGGTACCATCTTTTTTATTTTGTACATCGGGTAGAATTTGACTGTGAATTCATTGGGTCCTTACCTTATATTGTTTGGTGTGCTATTTATTACTGATTCAATTTTGGAAGTTGGTGGTGGTGTGTTCAGGGAATCAATTTCTTTCTGGTTCTGACTTGGGAAGAATTTATCCATCTCATCTAGGTTTTCTAATTTTGTGCATAGAAGTGTTCATAGTAGTTTCTGATGGTGTTTTTTATTTCTGTGGCATCAGTAGTAACATTTCCTTCACCGTTTCTAATTCTGTTTATTTGGATTTTCTCTCTTTTTTTCTCTATTAGTCTAGCTAGTAGCCTATCTATTTTATCATTTCTGAAAACCAACTCCTGGATTCATTGATCCTTTTAATTTTGGGGGGGACTCAATTTCTTTCAGTTCAGCTTTGATTTTTTCTTTTCCTTATCTTCTGCTAGCTTTGGGGTTGATTTGTTCTTGTTTCTCTAATTCTTTCAGTTCTGAAGTTAGGTTGTTAATTTGAAATCTTTCTAACTTTTTGATGTCGACATTTAGTGCTATGAGTTTCCCTCTTAACACTGCCTTAGCTGTGTCCCAGATATTGTGGTATGTTATATCTTTGTTCTCATTGGTTTCAAAGAACCTCTTGACTATCTTAAATTTCTATTAGGTTTCATTGCTTTAATTTACATCAGTCGTAGCTGACTTGCATAAAGTTTTGCAGAATGCCAACTTCTAGATTATTCATCTTGAAAAATTGTTTGTGTACCTTACACTACCAGTTTAAAACTTTATATAATGCCATCTATTTGTAACTTTACATACATGTAAATTTATTTAATATTTGTCTGCTTTAGTGTAGTCTGTAGACTGAAGCTAGAAATATTTTTTTCTTTACATTTACTATGGCATAAACAATTTGAATATTTCTATAATGTGTGCACAGGATATAATTTTAACAGTGCTTTTACTGTTTTAATTTTTATGCAGCATTTACATAATATTAAATGCTTAGTTTTTAAAATTTTTAATATCCAAAATGATTATAATAATATAATCTACTTGATTTATTGAATTATTGCTTTAAATAAAACATGATGTTGTCACAAAATGAAGAAAATAATAAATACTGAAATTTGACAAATGTAAGCATAAATTATTGCTAATTTCTCCACTAGCTGCATTATTTTGGGAAACTTTTACCTCTGTGAGAGGGAGATCCTATATGTTTTGAAAATATAAAGCAAATTTAAATTTGAAGAAATTTTCTGGTGCCCAGTAGTGTGTTTAAAATATCTAAACATTTTATAAGAAATGTATAATCAAGTCATATGCATTATAATATCACAGGGTAATTTCCTAGTAATAGATATTGTATTCAAATATTAATAATGTATTTAATTTTCTTTGAGTACACTTACAATTTTTTTTCAAATAAATTGTAAAAATTGTCAATATTACTTACTATATGATGGTTGTTTTAATTATTTTCTTCTGTCTGTATTTGATGTTCCTATGCATTTTAAATGTGATTTAAGTCATCTAATTTTCATTTTCTTAATATGTTTAACATACATCTCTGAAGAAAATTAACAAAACAACATAAAATGACTATTATTTAAATAAAAAATTAATAATTATTTTCAAAAATTGAAAAGATCCATGAGTTTGCATAATGAGAGAGTTGTAAGTGTAGACAGTTCTTTAGTTACAGACATATGCATTCCTGAAAAGCTTTTATGCAACGTCGTGCAAATAAAATCACAAAGCTTATAGGAAAATATTACGTGAGAGGCACAGGATTAAAAAACACTTTATCAGTGACAAACAAAGATGTAAAAAGTATAAAGGAGTACTACCATTTTGCACATGTTAAGTGGTTAACAAATATATATGGTACTATATATGGCACATTACTTTGACAACTACTCAATGTTTGTATGTATATATGGATGTTGCAATGGCTGCTGCTTCTGACTTTTTGTAAAGTGGTGCAGACCATGGAAGGGGAGACACTGGAGATATTAAGAAAAAAAAATTATTTTAAGTAGAAGAGGAATATGTCACTGTGAAAATTTTATTTTAAAGTAGAGAAGAGAACAGGTGCAATAGCTACAGGGACTCATAGTGTTAAGAATGAGGGTTTTTTTTTACAATTTTTTTTAATTATTATACTTTAAGTTCTGGGATACATGTGCAGAATGTGCAGGTTTGTTACATAGGTATACATGTGCCATGGTGGTTTGCTGCACCCATCAACCCATCATCTACATTAGGTATTTCTCCTAATGCTATTCTTCCCCAGCCCCCCCCACCCCATGACAGGCCCCAGTGTGTGATGTTCCCCTCCCTGTGTCCATGTGTTCTCATTTTTCAGCTCCCACTTATGAGTGAGAACATGTTGTGTTTGGTTTTGTGTTCTTGTGTTATTTTTCTGAGAATGATGGTTTCCAGCTTCATCCATGTCCCTGCAAAGGATATGAACCTGTCCCTTTTTATGGCTGCAGAGTATTCCATGGTGTATATGTGCCACATTTTCTTTATCCAGTCTATCATTGATGGGCGTTTGGGTTGGTTCCAAGTCTTTGCTATTGTGAATAGTGCTGCAACAAATATACGTGCGCATGTGTCTTTAAAGTAAAATGATTTATAATCCTTTGGGTATATACCCAGTAATGGGATTGCTGGATCAAATGGTATTTCTGGTTCTAGATCCTTGAGGAATTTCCACGCTCTCTTCCACAGTGGTTGAACTAATTTACAGTCACACAAACTGTGCAAAAGGGTTCCTATTTCTCCACATCCTTGAATATCAAAATGTGTTTTTCAATAAAAATAAATCTGGACTCTAGGAAGAGAGAATCTTAAATTTGAATGAAAAACTATTGCATTAGGGAGAATGCTTCTATCTCAGAAATCTACAAGTATCTTTAAATTAAAAAGAAAATGGATTTTGCAATTGCATGTGGAGCAAGATAGCTAAACAGAACCTTCCGGGAATTGTCCCCTTTGCAGGAGCACCAAATTATTGAACAACTATCCACACAAGAAAGCACCTATATAAGAACCAAAATTCAGATAAGCAGCCACAGTACCTGGTTTTAACATTTTATCAAAGAAAGAGACACTGAAGAGTTTAGGAAAGACAGTCTTGAATTGCCAATGTCACCCTTCCTTCAACTCTCAGCATCACAGCGTAGCACGGAGAGAGAACCTACGTGTTTGAGTGAAGGAGTCGGGGGAGTGCAGTGATTGTGGAACTTTGCACTGGAATGCAGTGCTGGTTGTCACAGTGAAAAGCAACACATGGAAGTACTCAGGCAGCACCCATAGAGGAATTATTTAGACCAGTCCTAGCCAGAATTGCCCATTCCAGTGGTCAGAACCTGAGTTCTGGCTAAACCAGCTAAAGCAGTCTGTCCACACTGGCTGAAGCACTCTGGGGTCCTAAACGAACTTAGAAGGCATTTAGGTCACATAGATTGCAATTCCTGTGCAAGTGCTGGTGCTGTGCTGGGCTGAGAGCCAGTGGACTTGGGATGCATGCAACCTAATGAGACACCAGCCGGGGTAGCCAACTTAGTGCTTGTGTCACCCTTCCTGCAATTCCAGGCAGCAAGTTTGTGCTCCAGAACAGACTCTTTCCTTCTGTTAGAGGAGAGGAGAAGGAAGAGTAAAGATAATTTGTCTTGCAATTTGGATACCAGCTCAGCCAGTAGAATAGGGAACCAGGCAGAGTCTTGAGGCCCCATACCAGGTCCTAGCTCCCAGACAACATTATTAGACACACCCTGGGCCAGAAGGAAATCCACTGCCTTAAGGAGAATGACCTAATTTTGGCAGGATTCATCCCCTAATGACCAAATATCCCTTGGGTCTTGCATAAATATCTGCCGTAGCCAGCAGTACTAACTGCAGAACTTGGCTGAGATCCAGTGCCATGCTGGCTTCATGGGTGATCTAGTACATTCCCTGCTTTGGTGGCCAAGGGGAGAGGCTCTTTCTACTTGAGGAAAAGAGAGAAAATAATGAAGGAGTCTTTGTCTTGTAGCTTGGGTACCAGGTCAGTCACAGTGAGGTAGAGAACAAACTGAGCTCTTGGAGTCTCCATTTCCGGGCCTTGGCTCCCTAGTGGCATTCCTGGAAATTACCTAGGCCAGAGAGGAGCCCAGTTCCCTGAAGGGAGAGTCACAGGCCTGGCAGCATTTACCACAGGCTGACTGAAGAGCACCTAGGCATTGAGTGAACATTGAAAGTAGCCAGGTAGTACTCACTGTGGGTGATCTGGAGCAGTGGTGACCAAAAGGAAAGACTCCATATGCTTAAGTAAAGGAGATAAAGGAGTGAGAATGACTATGTCTTACAGCTTTTGTGCCCGCTCAGCCACAGTAAGATAAAGCGCCAAGAAGATTCCCAACTATTGGATTCCTTAAGGAATTGTGGGCCCTGGCTCCTGAACAGCTTTTCTAGTTCCATCCTGGGCTGTAGGGGAGCTTGCTTCCCTGAAGAGAAGGACACAAGCCTGGCTAGATTTGTCACCTGTTTACTGAAGAGCACTTGGTCTTGAATGAATACTGGTGGTGGCCAGGCAGTGATCACCACAGGCCTTGGGCAAGGCCTAATGCTGTGTTGGCTTTGGGTCTTAACCAGTGTGGTCCTTGTGTTGGTGGCCACAAGGTTGCTCATCTCACCCCTTGCACAGCACCAAGCAGTTCAGCATGAAGAGAGAGACTCCATTCATTTGGGGGATAGAAAAAAAAAAAGAAATGGATTTTCTTTTATGTGATCAATAAGATGGCAAGCAAAAATAAACAGAATCTATGAAGAAGAAGCTGAACAAGCAAGGGGAAAATGACAGTGGAGTCAACAGGAATAGGGGCTCTTTGTGGTCAGCTGATTCTTAGAAGAAGCTGATAAGGGAGTCATGTTTCACTTTTTTGTGAATCTGCTCAATCTTGGTTTAGATGCTTGTAGAAAAGACAGAGGCTGAGTAAAGTTTGGTTAAGACAACACAGTTGGTAAAAAATGAGCAACTGTGAGTACCTGGTCAATGTGTTGTTTGAGAAATTTGATGATGGGAGTATATAATGGAACATCATTGGGGTGATTCCTAAAGGAGAAAGAAGGAGGAGATCTAGCTTAGAAAAATAGAGGATGACCTTTGCAAGAAGCCAGTCTATTTCATATATGAAAACAGAAGAATTTTTTTGTTTGTTTTTATTTTTCTTATTAAATTTAGTTGTGGCTCCCTTTCTTTCTGAAATGTGCTTCATTGGATTACCTACCTATACTTTTGTGAGAGTTAGTATTAAGTATTTTATATCATAGGCCTAAAGTGATATTTTACCCTTATTTCCCAAAGTGTTTTTTAATATTCTTCTCTATGTTTTAATCTTGACGTATAAACATAGTCATTTTCTTAGTTACAAAAATACTCGTTTAGCTACTTCATTCTGAAATGAAGAAATGGTGTATTTATAACATTCGATCTCATTGTACATTTAAGAAGGAAAAATAAAAACAATTTGAATGTTTAGTACATTTGCATATTCAGGTCTTTTAAAAAATTTTCTAGTGAGGTATTATAGTTTACTTTTGATATTGCTAATATCTCATTGTTTTCAGCTTTATGAATTACTATTTATGTTTACTGAGAAAGTATATATATTAACATCATAAAATAGCAAACAATGTTGTTGTATGGATCTACTGTTATGTTAAAAATGCCCTATCATCTCACTAATTTAGATGAAACAGATATGTAAATGGAAAGATAATGATTTCTCTCCATTAAAGTCCAACTTTAATACAATCTTATTTGCTTCTCTAGTATTTCTATGAGAAAGTAAAATATAATAGCTGATGTATCTCCTCTTGCAAGACTATTTTCTCACTTAGTATTTTTTTTCTTTTTCCAGCACACTTCAATTTTTGCCATTTTTGGGTATATTTGATAATTATAATATCCCTATTTGTCTCAGATTCACTTATGTAATTCAAACACAATTGAGCATATTAGTTTAATATTGTAGTCATTGTAGTTAGTCTAAAGGTATACCTCTCCCTGGGGACTGTGCATAGAGGAATCAATCACTAACGGGCATATAAATCACCATGTGGAAAAAGTAGAGCAATAAGATGAATGCAAGGCAAAGAAAATTTCAGAGACAAGAGATGGAAACTGTTTCTCCTTTTTGTTTTCTTCATTATGTTAACCAAATTTTTAGAATTAGGTTTATTTTGTTTTGAGTTTGTTGTTTTCAGTTGATTGAATTATTATTAAGCCAACATTTTGTATGCATTGTTTATTCTATTTGCAGGACTCTATTTGGACTATTATCAAAATCTTGGTTTGCTCACCGATCTTGTCTGAACCAAAAGGCTATATGGAATAAGAATAATATATGTACATTAAGGACCATCCCATAGTTAACTAAAGTTCACGGGAGTCACCATATTTCAACAGATTACTTGAAGTTTTCAAGATAGCAAGGTTTCTGGATGTATTAGCAGTTTGCTAATTTAGTCAAATATGTTGTCAAAATATTTTATTGTATTTCTTTTCTTGTAAATGAGGCATTTATATTTGAAACCTACTATTTATTTTCCATTTATTTTAAACTCAAAACACCAATTGAAAGTCAGTATTTTAATGTCAGCTTTATTAAAGTAAGTTTTACAATTGGGTTGATTATTTGGCAAAGATAATCAAATCTAGCAGTTGCTAATCCACTCAAAACTGCCTCTCTGTTATATGTCTGTAGCTATATTCATGAGGAAAGGAGACAAAGCCATTTTGCAACTTATAATCACATTAACAAAGTGTGGCAATTTTAGAAGATGTAGTCAAGGTCATTTCAATATTCCTAGTAGTAACACAATTTCAAAGATCAGACTCTTCCTCGGTGTTATTAGACTTTATAAAATATAGCATGGCAAATATCCTTCTTTGTGAGTCTATCACATCCATGTATTCTAACACATTACTAATACTCCAAGGAAAGGAAGTTAACTTCATTCTAGATGGTCTAACTTATTATTAGACTAATATACTCGTGATTTCTGTGATTTTTTTTCCTTCTAGGAAGCTTTTGAAAGACATGTATACACTAAATCAATGTATCACTAAAAGATAAATTTAAATGAAAAATTGAGTTCTTTCTTTGGATAAATATATATATATACATATAATATGTATATAAAATAATTATTTTCATATTGGATATAATGTAATAATTGAATGATTAAGAGGTATTCAGAATTAACATAAAAAAGTGATCATATTTAAACTTTACAATACAGAATGAAGTGACTACATATATATTCAATTTCATATTACAAAACATGGAAAAAGTTTTCTAAAGTGTGCCTGGAAGATTAAGCTTCTAGAGTAACACATTTCATAGTTTTAATTGCTAAAGAAACAAAGACAGGTGGATTGAAGATTCTAATAACAGAACCCATGGGCTCTTTTTTTCCTAGAAGTCTGTAAAATGCCATTTGTTTTTATATGATTATTTAATTATTGCCTTTATAATGGCTCTTCTGGTCATTTTGTTATTGTACTCAACAAATTGTAATTGTATTATTTTGCAGACTTGCTTATAGCAAGGTTTAATCACATTTTTTAACAAATATTGTATTAATGCCTGATCTTTTGTTAGTTATGAAGCTGAATGCTTTAGATATTTCCATGTATTGTTTGCTGTATATAGAGAGTTCAGTCTCTTAAAGTTATGAGGAATTTCTAACTACACTTTGGTAAGATTTTTACCCTTATTTGAGTTCCCACATTTCCATTTTTACCAAAAAAGTAAGCTTTCATTCATCACATATGTTATAGTTTGGGTTTTTAGATAAATATTTCTGAGTGTTAATTACAATTTAATTGACCATTCTGATCCATCATCCCAGCAGGAAATAACAGCAGTAAAAATTTTGTAAAATAAATATTTTTAGAAATCAGAATAGTAATACTGATGGTAATTCTTAAATATTCTTACTATAGAAGTACAGTTTAGATAACCCATAGATCAAGAAAAATTCTGAAATTTAAAATAGTGAATCTTATAATTTTTTAAGTTTCAGCGAGGAAATAAAGGGTTGCTTAAAACAATACTTTTAAAAATAAGGCAGTTTCAAATGAGCTTAAACCAAATTTAATGTCCCCTAATATCATAAATTAAATAGTATCCTTTGTCATTTCCAGCAGAAAATTATACATTTTTTATATATATATATAAAATATATATTTCTGTTTTTATTATAGTAATTATTCCATGGTGTATAATTAGTCTTTTAGCACTGTAGTGATTAAAATAAAACTTTTTCATTTTCTAAAGTCATGCCGCATATCTTACATTTGGTTCACATTCATACTGCTTCCTTTAGTTAAATTTTTTTTTCTAAGTATAAACAGATTTTTACTGCTTCCAAAGATCGTGCAAAAGCTAAATGTGACATCAAATAATGAGTCCAGGTTTTTGTGGTGCGTATGACATCAATCTGATTACTATACAACAACAACATTTATAGCATGATAGCTTAATTAACTCTATATTAACTTATTTTGGAATTTTTATACATATTTATCTAGCTATCTTTATGTTATTAACTTTAGAGAAGTGATTTTTACCAACTTTCTAGGAGCATAAGGATCATACTGAAACAATTCTGACTGATTTTAACACACTTCTTTTTAAACCTGTGACACTTTTCCCTCATGATATTTCACTCTATCTTTGTGTGAAACTTTGTGTGAAACTACGCTTTTCATTGTGGAGTGTGACCAAAACAATAAGAAAAATAGATGTATTTTTTCCAAATTGTACATGCACCATAATCTTTTTTGACACCAGGGCCAAGTCTTTTGATCCTTCAGTCTCCTCTTCCTCTTGCAAAACTCTTAGCAATACTCCTTAATTGTGCCTACTATTCTAGAGATACAGATGGATTCATGTTTATGTGAAGATCAAAGAAGCTCTTACAGAAAGATGTGGCACACAAATGGGGTCATTGAGGTGCTTATTTTTCCCCCAGAAAACTATAACTGTAAGAGAAAGACATTATATATAACTATCAATATCATTGCCAATTACAGGTTTAACAATTATTGAGAACTTAATTACCTGCAAACTACAGCCTGAATTACTTAAGCATATTAACTCAAGCATGAGATGCTATGAGGTAGGTACTATTATTATTGTAATTGTATAATTAAGATAATTGAGCCACAGAGAAGATTAATTATGTGCCCATATTCACAAAGCTAAGAGGTAAGAAGCCAGAATTGTAATTGAAGTGTGTGCCAGAGACTGCATCATCAAAGATAAAACATAGTAAACTTTTGCTTTTCTTGTAAGTTAATGTTTTTTTTAAAAAAATTGTTAATGTTGCACTATTTGAAACAAGCTATTTGAAATAGCCCCCTAGTTTCCTAAGACTTACAAAGAAAAGATCACCCCAAAACTCAAATTTTCCTCATTTAAATTTCTTCCTCAGAGTCATGCACTTTCAACCATTTATGCTGTTTTCTCTACCTCCATCTGTAGCTGCTATTGCTTTCATGTTCAATGTGAATTAAATCAATTGGCTTTCCATTCTTTTTCTTCATATAAACTTCCTTATATTTTCCTACTTTGCATGACTAGCATGCAATTTCATCTACATGCTATTTACATTCTTCCTAAAAGTCGAATGACTGAGGGATTAGACTTGATAACACCGGTTAGAATCAAGTGGCATAATTAAAATTACACTTTCAACCTGTAAAAATACAAATCCATGGATTTGTGTCCATTGACATCTGATAGTGTGAAGGCAATTGAGTTGGAGGTACTGAGCCTATTTCACTGTCTATAGTTTTTAGTAATTTGTCATTACAGAATTATGTCTATCTTTGCATGTGACAAAACAGTACTGAATATATTAATCTCTAAGCTTAGAAATCTGCTTTATGTGCTCTAATGACTGACCCACTAAAAATTTCTTATATTTTGTTCCTAAAAGCATTTTCTCCTGTTTTCAAAAAATTAAAATACCTGTTTTGTTACTACATTTGTGGAAGGTCCACACTCAAGCGATTGAAACATCTTTCCTGGACCGGCATGTAAATTATTCTCATGAAGTTGTTGAGTAATACTGTATTTTTAAACATTTTGGACATTAAAAATAGTTCCCATGTAGTTAATAAAGCTTATCACTAATAGGAATAATTTGTCAGGTTTCATGATTGCTTTGGGACTATTTATGAAGAAGATATATTATCTATATTCATTTATTGGCTTAACAATACTCCACCATCTTGAATATCTGACCTCCATAGTTGCTCTGTGAATGAGAGAACAAATAATTGGATGGAAGCTTTTTGATAACAGGTCTGGAAAGTGAAATACATCATTTCTGCCCCACATTCCATTGCCCATCAGTTGGTCATAATATTAGCCATACCTGTAAGACTTATAGAACAGATAAGACTGTCCTTACAACTTGTACAAAAATTAATTCAAGATGAATTAAAGACTTAAATGTTAGACCTAAAACCATAAAAACCCTAGAAGAAAACCTATGCAATATCATTCAGGACATAGGCTTGGGCAAGGACTTCATGACTAAAACACCAAAAGCAGTGGCAGCATAAGCCAAAATAGACAAATGGGATCCAATTAAACTGAAGAGCTTCTGCACAGCAAAAGAAACTACCATCAGAGTGAACAGGCAACTTACAGAATGGGAGAAAATTTTTGCAATCTACCTATCTGACAAAGG